>NC_135149.1:8144427-10644427 GCF_050948215.1 Halictus rubicundus | reverse complement strand
CCAACAGCAACACAGTCCAACCGTGACGCAGCTCCTGGCACCGGTCCAGCATTTTCTCGCACGGTGGGCCACCGATTCTTGGCCCGCTCATCGTGCCTCATAGTTTTCGTCCGGGGCCACGTAAACGCGAGCGTAACACGCGCGCGGATCAACGGGGAAACTTTAATAACGCCTCCTCCGTGGCGCTTCCTTCTTCCTTCCTGTCTTCCTTCCTTCCTTCCGGTCGTTCCCGCTAGCTTCTCGCCGTAACACGGGATTCCGTGACCGCGGATCAAGCGCGAAGGAACTCACCGCCGTTGAAATTCCACTGTTGAACACGAAAATTCCGGCTGGCGAACGCTCGGACGACGCGCTGGCTCATCGGAGACACTGGGAAAAGCGCCGGCACACTTCGCGAGACGATGCTTCCGCGCCAAGAGCGAAGTTTTTCCGCTCCAACAGCAAAGCGAAGGAGAGAAAGAAAGAGGGGGAGAGAGAGAGAGAGAGAAAGAGAGAGAAAGCTTTCACGCTCCTTTCTCTCGCAGTGTAGTTTATTTATCGCGGCCCGATGTAGTTTGTTCGCCGGAGAACGATGGCAGATAAGCGGAAAGTCCTGGATAAGAAAGGACGGGACGGCGCGCCGATACACGCGTGACCTTTCTAGACCTCGCCTGGCAGAAGGGCCGAGCGATAAGACCTCATTTACCTAAGGTCGCTCCAAGGGATACAGCCCCGAGAACTTCTCTTGCACTGGCTCTTGTGCCCGCCCCGATACTCCCAGCTCTCCGGATGAACCGACGACGCTCACGCTCTCTTCTTCTCTGCTATGCTGCTGCCCCGGAGCAATAGTTTTTAACTGCATTTTTATCTGTTAATAACGCGATCCGGTTATGCGAGCGGTAACGGCGCCGCATCGCGATATCTCGGCCAGATAGAGCTGCCCCACTATCGGGATCCGACGAGAGGCCCTGAAAAATGGCGATCGTTCGGCTCGGACGTTCACAGGGAATTTCAATGGTGCACGGGAACGTCGGCTGCGGAACGGTTTAACAGTTTCGCGAGAAAAAACGTGTACAGAGAGTGATCCACGGGAGCACTTTTTTTCCGGGGGCGATTCGAGGAGAACGATGGAGGAAAAAGATGAACGGCTCTAACGGAGGCGATATTTTGCGGATCCTTTCCTGTTTCGAATGCCTCGCACACGAAGCCTAAATACTGCGTTACAATTATTTCTTGTGAAGGTGTTCGACAATTCGGGAAGAGTGTTTGAGGAAACCGATGGACGGCTCCAACAGGAGAATATTTTCCGGATCGCACCCTTCTTCATTTTGAAACGTCTCACAAACGAGTCTTTGAACAGAGCGAGCCTAACACCGGGTAGCAAACATTTACGAAAGCCTGCTGTCGTTCTGAACGTTCACGTTAACTCCAGCGTCATCGCGAATTCCACTATTTTACTTTCATCTGCAACAAACGTAGCGGAGTTAATTGAATCTAAACTTGTTTTATTGAAATCAAATAACCGGAGGTAGAACGAGCTCTGCGAATGTTTTCAGAGCGACATGACTCGCACGATTCGTTGGGAATGTTGAATCTACAACGAGGAAAAAGCGAGTTGCGAAAGCTCCTCGCCGAAAAGTAATGTCCCGAATGAAACACCCACGTTACTCGCCCCCATCAAGCATAATTCCAATGACAATCGAGTTCGAAAGTGCCTGTGTACGTATACAGAATGCACGGTAATAACGTAACTCGCGGGACAACTCAGTTACCGAGAGTTAAACACAATCACCGTGTGATTTAACATTCCGAGGCTAAGAACCGTTCATTTGTCCAACGCGACCCGGCAAATAATCATAATTCCCGTTGGACCCGAGTTTCGAACGCCATCTTGCCGCCGCAGGCCGAGGAGCTGCTCGCTGGTGGATCCGAAGAATTAATTAACCAGACGATGTAATCAGCCCCTCGGATCCATTTTAATCCGAGTTCCTGCGCGTCGATTGGCCTGCCACGCGAAATGAATGTACGAGGACTCGACAGTCAGGCGCGAATCGATTAATTTACGAGTTATCCGGGACACCCGTAGCCCTAAATTAGGCCCTTCTTCAATCTTATGAACCGCTGTTTTTTTTAGTAACCGATTTCTTTGAAGTACGCGTACGTTGGATACTATCTAGTCGAGGCAGACGTGCGCGGACAGCGCGATCAACTCGGGAGAAAAATTGAATAGCGAGCTTTAAAAATATGAAAAAATTGAAAGTTGAAATTGCTTGCGTTAGGCGAATTCAGAGAGGGAACCGTCGATTTTTGCGCGGACTTTCCGATTCGAGCGACGAGCTCGCAAATGGACAAACTGCCTCCCGGAACCATTCGCAAATAACTGTTTTCAGTGCAATTTTGTTTTCCCGGCCGGAAATGGCGCGTGACCTTCGACGCGCTCGATCATTGTACCTGGGAGCGCTCCTAATGCGGCTGGTTACCGGAAGAACGGCCGCGGTATTTTCGAAAAAGCCTGGCGTTTTTACGAGTGCCCGACGAACGGCGGAAAATTGCCCGGTAAAGATTTAACGTTCCGCAGAGGGGAACGGGGGATGGGAAAAGGTCCGCGGGGACGGGGTTGTTGTCGCTGTCGGCACAATTTTTCGTCCAATTTTCTATAAATAGAGACATTCCGCTCTCTCTCTCTCTCTCTCTCTTTCTCTCTCTCTCGGCGGTAACCGTGCCCCAATCGTTCCGGCTGAATAAATGAACAACGCCGGACAGGTTAACGTCGGGAACGAGAGGCTAAACTCGCGGGGAAATTCGATTTACTATCGAGCCGCGTGCTATTCCCCCGGTGGTTTACGTTTGTCTTTATATTTCTTTCAGAGTGTCATCTGAAAAATTACGCTGCGCCAGCGGTTGTCATAGCAGCCAACCGGGGGATCAATTTTTCAGAAGGTCGTCTCGGAACGGGAGAGGGGGGTCTCTAGTATTGTTCCTAGAACAATGACGTCGCTGATGCCAGCGAATACTAGCAAGGTGTTATTAATTAACGAGCTTGTTAAGCCTCGCCAGCCGCACCGAAGGACGCGAACAAATTGCGTTTTCTCGTAATTGTTTATACAGCGATCTGACGGCACAAGTCGCGAGGAGATGAATCTGCGTGATAAATAAGTCGGACAGAAAGAATATTTTTTCGTTTATAGTTCAATTTTCGAGAAAATCGAATTTTGAAATTCGGTTATTAGATAGGGAGTCGACTACCCGACTATCAATTCTACTTCCTGTAAATGGTAGAACATGAGAACATGCGGACCTTCGAAATCTTCAAATAAAAAATATTATTCTTTCTTTTCGATTGATTTTTTCGTGTGTAGATTCATACCGGTCAGTCATCCGTGACATTCTGTAGAATTTATTAGCTGTTATCCGGAATACTTTGTCTAGAAAGTTCGGCGTTTCGGCTTGCGATGAAAACTTTATTTTATATTCTCGAAGAAGATTGCTTTCTTGCAGCGTTCAAAACGTCAATATATTCTACGTCTGTTTCCCTTTAAAACTCTTTTCCCGAATGATGCACGCTGTCTCGACCGATACAAAGGAAGAATCCAGAGAAGCGATGTCGGGAGAATGTTCCTCGGAAGCCAGTACGTCTCGAGAACGCTGTAGAAAACCACGATTGCGCTGTTTGGAGTAGAACAGAGAATATTCGCGACAGCGAATGACAATAATTATTTCCAGGACAAAAACGGAACGAATCGGAGTCTCCTATATCAAAAGTTATTTCACCAGTGAAAAAAAAATCGTAAAATGGCGACAAAATGACGAAACCAGAAAACATTTTTCGATTGAAAATTTTTAAATGCTTAGCGTACAATAACGTCATTTTAAAACATTTCAGAAATCCTGGCATTATCTGCTCCCACTGAACGAGTTTCCCATTAGTGAATAACAAGTGAACTGATGAAAAATAATCCGATTGAAAATCGAAATATTGAAAGCATGCTACTGTGAATTGTAGACAGCTTTATAAACTTTACATAAATAAATGAAAAGTTTCATTCTTCTGAAAAGTGTTGAAATTAAACTTGTTTGAAACATGAAACAATTTCTGATTTGTCCTTTATATTCTCCAACAAAATATGGTCACCGTTACATGGCGGAGTTTATGCATTTACGACAAAAATGGGTGAATGCAATTTCAAAAAAATAAAAAGATTACAAGAATTGAAGAGTATCAATAGATTTCTTACGGCTCAATCAAACCACTAAAGCGAGATATAAATTCCAGTTTGGTTCCTACGTCTTGCAATTGACACAACCAATTTTTATTTTTCAATTTTTATATTTATTTTTATTTTTACTTTTCAACGTAATCTAATCATGTCCAGAGATGGGGTGGAATATGTTACAAGGGTTTCCATGTGCACGCGGCTTTTTTATCGCCCACGCTCCTCGGGAACCAGGTTGCTAAGTGGCCCAGCATAGTTTCGGTGTCGAGCGAGAGCGGCGTCATGACGCGTCAGCTCGCGAGATAAAATGCGTGCCTCGATCCTTTATCATCTTTCCGTCGGTTTTATTACGCGTCGATAACGTCGTCCTTAAAGCGGGAATCGTGTCGCGGCCAATGACGACCGCGGTGCCACGGTTGCTGGTACGTTCGAACGAATCGTAACACTGTCTCACGGAGCCAGCGATATCGATTCGGGAATCGCTCGTGAACGCTTCGGGCAAAAATCGGGCGCCGGGCGTGTAACGTGGAAAATTTAAAATCCTGCGGACGTTTCTCGCCGTGGTATGGCTCTCGCGCGGCCTTGGCCGAAAAAGCGAGAAGTCGAGAGTGACGCGAAGGTGTCGTTGGGACGGCGACGCGGATTAAAATTTAGGCGATACCAGAGTTCACCGTCGTCGCGACATTAGTCTCCCGTTCGACTTTTTTCCCCTCGGCGGCGCACGGCTCGTGTAAACGTTGGAATTTTACTTCGCCCGACTCCTGAAAATTTCGTTAGTCCCAGCGTGGTCGTAGCTCGCGCGTCATACGCCGCCGCGAGAATACACGACCTGCCCCGAGACCAACAAACACCGGCGCACGAACACCTCACATGGATTTACGTGTTTCTCAGCTTTACGCTCCGCTGGCGCACCTGTGCGACGCATAACTCCCTCCCCGCTCTCCCATCTTCGAATATCGTCAACCGCGGGCTCGTACGTTCGAAATGCAACCCTAAATTTCGATAGCGATGCCCTAGCTGTTTTTCCGCGTTGCTGAAATTTTTCCTCGAAAACCGCGCTGGAAACGTTTTGTTTGATGTATACTTTTAACATTGCTTAGCAGCAGAGGTCATTAGTAGAATTTTTAACTAATCGATCTTTCCTTCTTGTAGAAGTTGAATATTAACAATTTTCTCTCTCACCAATATTGTGCAACTAACAGTCAAACTATACTAGGCAGGTCAGACGCTGAGTGTGTTTAAACGATAGATACAAAAATTTACTATTTTTCTATCTAGCGTTTATAGACCGTCAGCGTCTGACCTGCCCAGCATAACTTGACTCTCCAAAACTCCGGTATCTTGGGGGCAGTGCCCGCGACTTCGTAGATCAGAGAGAATTAATGCAGGACTCGTAACTGTTCCGCGCGAACACCAGTTTGTTATATAATTAATAAATTATCGCCGAAAAGAAAGTGTCAGGAGCTCAACAATCTCCGGTTCCCGGTTCTATTTGGTTCCTTTGTATTCCTTTAAACGGAATTGCAAACTGATTTTTTAAGCCGGTGTGACAAACATCAATAAATACCTATCGCGCGGCAAATATTTGGTATAAATATTTCCCGGGCAAAATATTGACCAGAGTCTCCCGGACCTGTTCAAAGAATCGGACAGTTCAGACGCATTGTCGAAAAACATACACAGGTGCAAGGGATGAAAGCGACGGATAGAAACCGTCGACAAAGACCGCGCGCGTTTTAAACCGCGTCAAATATCGGTGTATTCAAATACCTGCCGCCCAAAGACACGAGAACTCGAGCCGATGCGTATCTCGCGCAAAGTGGAACAGTTTTAAATAACACCTCGCTACATTGAACAGCCGCAATTAAACGAGAGTCGAAAGCGACACACGCCCACGCCTCGCGTGCCTGCCATTGAAACGACCCGATGGAAATAAACGACGTTCCATGGAAGCAACGTTGAAAAACCAACTCGAGGAACTGCCGGGGCTCCCTTTCTCGCGAAACACGGCATCCGTTCGAGCAGCGGCTCGTCACGAGCTGTCAAATCTCGCAAGATCTGCTCGCCCGCCGGCCGCCTATTTATACCCGTATTATGGTTGACACGGTGCCGGTTGCACGCACGTGCATCCTTGTCCCGTACTCTCCTCTTGAACTCCGGAAAAGAGCGAGAAAGAAAGTAAGCAGGCCGAAAGCAAAGCTATCTGTCCGAGCGTACACATAATTACCAAAGTTAATTAGGGCCTCGGAGATGAAAGAGAGCAAGAACGAGAGGACGCCGACGAACGGCTACATTTAAGGATGTATTAGCGAGCGGAAGGAGACCGGGTCGACGTTAAAACGCTGGTAAACGCGGGCTCGAGACCCGCGTCACGAAAAATCAGAGGGTTCCTACCCCTCGCAACCCACCCTACAACACGGTGTGTACTTTAAACCACCCGGGAAAAATGATGCCGCGTGGGTGGAAGGCTCCTTTGATGCCGCGGAAACTTGTTGAATAGAGCATTACCGTCGAGCGAAAAGTCAATTTTTCTTGATCAATCGGGTCACAGACTCGAGCCCCACCTATGCTTTTGATACGTTTATGGTGCGGCAAGAAACGGTCAGTGTAACAATGACTGAGAAGCGTGGAAATACTGAATCCTGGAAATAGTGAATTAATACCTAAGAAATATCTAAGAAAAGTACAATATTTTTGGGCAGTCTTTTTGATCGACTTGAATGTGCCCATAGTCAATATTAACCCTAGAACGATTAAGAAGAGACTCCTCGAATTCACCGACAGGAGAAGGTTGAAAGAACATTATTTCTGTTACTGCCAAAAAGTGGTGAGTAATCGAATTTAATGTTTCAACCATTTCTCAAGTCAGTCCGATCCTTTCTCCAAAAGCGTGTGAAACGTCCAATTTCCCCTGAACTCGAGCGCCACTCGAGGCCATCGCTAATTCCCAGGGTTTGAATAAAAGCTGCCCCTTCCCGGTGTTATTCCTCGTTGGCCCAGTTAAAAAAAACACGATTTTCCGGAACATTCGCGCGCGGATTCATTAAAGGACTGATTAAAAAGTCATCGGGTTCGAATTTTTTGAAGAACGGGAACAATTGAATCCGCGCTCGCGGCGGATGCAAGCGGAATCATTAATGTCGCGTAGCTTTCGATCGAATTACACGCGCGCGATATTGTGCGAAATAACGCGCACAGTGGAAACGGAGAAACTGCGTGTCCGGCGAAGTCGCGTTTTGCGGTGTTCGTGTAAAAATCAAGCGAAGATCGGGCGTAGACGGAACGTCCGTTCGAGCATGAAAATTTCACTTTTACCGGTGGCTTGCAATTTTTTATTTCGAGGTAAACGCGTGTCTGCTCAAAGGACGACTGTTGCACGGCGCGGCATCACCCTCTCGCGCCCCTTGCCGGACCTAGCCGTCGTTTAGCCCCGTCTGCACCCTCGCCGCACCCTGAATCAGTTCGTCATTCCTCTATTCCGGCTGCGATCCCCACCCACTCGAGAGCGCCGGTGCACTCCTGCAATTGGTTTTTCGTGTTCGTAGCACTCCCGGTGTCCTCGAAATCCAAATTTCACGTTTTTTTCATTCTGGCCTCGGTGTCCCGTGGAAAGCTGAGCCCTCGCGTCATCCGACAGAACGGAAGTCCCTTTCGCGCGATATCCGTCGGATATCGCGACCCTTTTATTTTTTTACGCTCTTTTTTCACCATCGAGACAGGGAGAGAGAGAAAAAAAAAGAGAGAGCAGAAATGGAATTAAACCGTTCCGCTGCCGATGTGTCGCGATATAGAAATCGAGCGGTGGAGAGGGTTGCGGGGATGATAGGGTGAGTTGAAAAATCAAAGGAACACGAAGAGATAGAAGCCGGAGCAGCGAAAGGCTCGGGTCTTCATTGGGATCCGTGTCACGTTCGACTTCGCTTGTCTACCTTCGCGCGGCCGGGGTTGCACTTCGAGTCACTCGATTCGCATAAACGGCACTCATCACCGCGATCGATCACTGGTTGCCCGGGGTACACTCGACGGATAAGATCGTTTCACCGTGGGTTTCTGCGCGCGTGTGCCTCGCGCAACGCGGAACGGATAAACGATCGATGGATCGGCGCGTTCGATCACTGGAGGCGTCGCGAAGCGCGTGGTACCGGCATGGGCGTGCAAGACGCACTAAATCCTGGTGGCACGTCCGCGGCCAGCGGCCCCTCTAACAATAAACTTAGGTGAGAGACGAGAGACGAGCACGAGCACGCAGACAGCCGACCGCACGCGTGACAAAGCGGCGTGCGTCCGTCCGCGTTCGTGCCTGCTTGCGTGCGTGCGTGCGTGCGTGCGAGCCAAATTGCGTGAGCCGGTGTGCGTGTGCCACGATAGCGGGTGCGTGAACCAACGCGGGACGAACCACTCGTGGCAAAGCACGACGGGGATCCCACAGGATCGCGTCTGTGGGAGTGTCTCCGACTCGTTCGTGTGCGCTCGAAGCCGTATGCCGATCATCCTCGCTCGTTTATTGGGCATTAAGCGCGGCGGTGTTGCTCGTGAAAACGATCTCCGCTCTTCGATGAGCCACAAGGACCGTGCCCGACCCCTCCCGGACTCGCTTGCGATCGCCTAAGTCCGGAGGAAATTGCCGAAGCCTTTTCGACCAACACGGGAAATTAGAGAAAGCGCTGAGATTACACGAATTTAATGACAAATTTAGTTATTTATCGCGTTATTTCGCACCAGGTATACAGGGTGTCCCAAAATTACATCAACTACGTGAAAGGGGTGGTTCCTCAGGTCATTTAAAGCGACATTTTCCTTTAGAAAATGTCCGCCTCGGCTTTGTGAAAGAGTTATTAACGAAAAACACGGACCAATCAGAGCGCTACCACGTCGTGCGATGGCGGGGAGAGTCCGGCTCGGCAGCAGGATCCGCTGAGCGGAAGCGTTGGTGTTGCGCCGCGATGAATAAGAGAAGGAGCGGAATTGGATTTATAATAATTAGAGCTTACTTTTTCAGACATAAATGCAGTTTCTGCTTCGATATGTGCGTCACTGGGCCATTCAGAGACGAACTGCACAGCCGACTTCAGGTGTACGGCAACGCCGAAAACTAAGAGGGACGTACGGTCAGGTCAACGAACTGCATACCAGGTGGTGGACAGTAGGTATACGACAACCTAAGGGATGTGCGGTCAAGTCAACGACTCTGACTTTCACTTTCGCTTTCTTATCGATAAATTAATCGTTACGTCGTTACGAAAACGACGGGACGGTCGTAAGGAGGGACCGCTGTAAGACTAGAATTTATATCAATCACATGTTTTGGTTTACCTGCAGCGCTTGGTACGCAGAGTCGATGGGTAACTGTTCGAAAACGTCGTCTGTCCGTTTTCCCAGCAAGAGGTGGAAATGCTAGGTCCGCGAGGCTGTTGTCTTATACCTCCCTTAAGAAACTTTCTAAAAGAAGGATGAACGATGTTTTCGTACAGTTACCCATCAGCTCTGCGTACCAATCTGCAGGTAAACTGAAACATGTGATTGCCATAAATTCTAGTCTTACACCGGTCCCACTCGTGCCCTTTCTTTCGTCTGACCATCCCGTCGCACAAGAACGAGATGGATATTTGATTCTTACTTTAATCACTTCAACAAGTTGAATATAATAAGTTGATGTTTTTTCACCCCGTGTAATACAAAGATTGGAAATGGATTCCCTTTAGAGTTTGTTGCCACCACCCGTAATTTATTAGCCCCGTAAGAACGAGACGCTCCGTGCACAAGAAAATCCAATACAGAGCCTGCACTCCTGAATTTTGACATTTTTACTTCCACTCTATACAAAGGATTAATATCGGGAAAATTGAAATGAAATGTTGACACAAAGGACATTTATGTGCGCAAGCCTTTGTATCAAAAACAGATATATCTTCCACCGGGCACAAAGAATTTCGCGTTTTTTCGCTCCGCTCGACAATTAATATTTTCGTTTCCTGAAATTTACTTGCTATAGAATGTGCTAGCGAGTCGGACAGAATCGTTGCGGTTTTCGAGGATGGTCGATCATGAGGAGAGCTCATGGGGGCGACAGGGAATTCGGTTCCACGTCCGTGACTTTCGCACGCGGACTGCGTGCCCGTATTCTGTTTCTCGGGCTCGGTTTTATTTCCGTCATCTGGTTTCTTCAGCTGTTGCGAATTTGCCATTGTAACGATGCGACGGCATGATAGTTCTCGGGATTTCGGCGCCAGGAAAGCGCAAGAGAATTCGCAGGGTCTATTCGCCGTTGTATTTCGGATGATTTTGCGCGGCTCGCCCCGGCGTCGGCGCGTGGGCGTTCTATAAATGGCTTCTATATCAATTCGCGGCTCGATTCAACAATCCCCGTTCCCCCCTTTCTCAAACATCCGTCGCGTAATAATTACCAGCTCGGATATTTCCGCGGCCCTCTGCTGTTCCATCGCAATTTCTCGTTGCTCGGCGCAACAAGAGAACGCCGCGGATTTTTATAAAAAATGCCTCCCGTCGCGCGTCGTTTCGAGGGAAGTACGTAATCTCGCACCACGTAGCGTAATTACATTCAACAAACGTGACGAAGGATTTAACAACGCTGACGTTATTATATAATGTTCACCTTGGTCGTGTTCCAGCCGCGTTCATTTGGAAAGTTATTTCGCCCGCGCGCCTAACGAAGTGACCATTCTTCGTAGTTATTCGGCAGAGCTGTATCGACAGCCATTTTCTGCCCGAACAATACAAATTTTCAACAGCGAACACCGTCAATTACGCCACCTCTTACGTTTCTCGTACACGTTACTTCAGATTACATGGACCGTACATTGCGTCCCGCTTTTTCTAGCACACAGAATTCAAACGAACCTTGGAAATTAAATTCTTCTATTTTATCCGCGTCTGTTTCAATTCGGAATTCCGGTCGCTAACAGCAATTGATGAGCTCAAGGCAACACACGGTCAGCTCGATTTCGACGTGACTGTAAAAGAACAAATTCTTTCGATAGTTCGGTGCTACAAACGGTCATGTCATGTGACTGTTTGTTGCCCCGAACGAGATGAAATTCTCCCAAAAATGTATTGTTACTCCTATAGATACGTTCAGAGCAACAAACGGTTAACAATTTTAATTTTGTATTTATTGACACAAAACACTAGAAAACAGTTAACGATATATTTATTTTATTGAACAGAATTTTATATTTTATTTAACATAATTTCAGAACTAGACATTTTTTTACAAGAAGTTATATTTATTACTATCATCTTCACAGTCACGATTCAGTTTTCATTTTATTGCAAAATGTAATACAGAGAAAAAAAATTATAAAAATAGTATCTTTAAATATTTCAGTCTCTCTTCATTTGTAAATTTACTAAAATAGTTGTATGCATTCGCAAGGATCGCCGATTTGCCTTGCTGGTTTTTCTTCATTACGCACAGTAATATAACTTTGTCCTTCTAAATTTGCTTTTCTTCTTTCATTTCGTCAGCAAATCTCTGGATATCGTTTTCTTTTTTTCTTACTTTGGCACTGTTATCAACACATTCACTGTCGTTTCCCATTTTTCACGAATACAGTCCGACGCTTCTGTGTGCTGTACTGTGTACTTTACTTGGCGCAAATGAATAACGCACAAAAAATGTCTTCTAGAACAAAGAATAGCATCGCTTATGGCAATCAGCCTCGCTCGAACGATGACGAAACTTTCACGATTTCCTGCGCTCTGCAAAGTATCGTGCGCTAAATTCGTGACGATTACTGCACGGTTGGCATTCCTGTTGTGCAATCTGGCTGCTGACAGCCGTGTCCACGCTGTTCCTCACTGTTCAAGAGCGATTTACGATCTCTGTGGGGGTGGGATGCCTGAGAAGGAGTGCGAAGGAGGATGAGAGAGAGAGAGAGAGAGAGAGAGAGAGAGAGATCGACCAGACACGTGAACGAAAGCGTACGTGTGAACGCGTTTGGGGGGGTGTGAGAAGTGTGCTCGCGCGATATTGTACGGATAAAATATTCGTGGTTATCGGGGGCTAGCGATCGGGCACGCCTTTATTTCTCGAGATGAATAGAAACGGTGCCACCCCCGACGACCCGTGGGACACAAACTCCTTGCCGGCCGACGACGACAATGCGAAAGAGCGAGACAGGACGGAGGAAAGGAAAAGAGAAATAAAGAGCGAAAGGAGGGGACGACTGTGAATCGGTCCGCTACCGTGGACACCGCGCGGAAAGTAATATCGATAACGTGTATTTATCGACGAAGCTTTCGAGCCGGCTGAACCGCGCAATCCAGCTCTCCTGTAAAGACTACTCTCGGACCCTGGTGGAACACTGCATAGCGCGCGGCTCCATGGCTTTTTAATATCCGATGCTCGTGATTATGCGATCAACGCTGCGGCTGTTTGGACCCCGGGAGCGTCGGGTGAAAATGAGAGCCGGTTGTTCTTGTCAGATTGTTATTGTACCTCAACCGTCCGCGTAATTAGAATTCTTGAACGAGTAATTGTTACTGCTGGTAATTGGATCCGGTGGATCGAAGACGCCACGGATCTTGAAGAAGGAAATGTAGCAACCTCGAGACGCTGCAGTTCCTTTGCAACAGAGCAGTTCCTTTCCTTTCGCCTCTGCCTTGTGAAATGATTTAATAAATTAACAACGAATCGTTGTACGCTGTTCACAGCGACGATCAGACTCTGCAGCACGCCGAGCGAGCGCTGAAATTCGCGAGGCAATATCGAAAGCCAGTTGGCCGGAAGTGGCTCGAGAGTTCGTAACTTTTCGCGCGGAAAAACAGAGAGGCTGGTAGGCTAGGAACGCGAGAAGTTCCCCCGATTTCGACGACGTTAACGAGGATTACAGATTACAGGCGGCGCTTGCCACGCAATATTGAAGAAGGAAACGCGGCGACACGATAACCCGACGATTTCTTGCCGTGTTCTCGACGCGACGTACCACGGCGAAGACTATCGGAAAATCGAAGGCCCCGGAATTTTGGGGACACTGTCGAGAGCACACAGTTTCAACTTGGAACTGGCTTCGAGACTTTGTTCAACGTTAATTCTCTCTTCCGGTGATTAGTAAGCGATTTTTTATAGATCCTGATGTCCTTTCAACTTTACGAATTTTTCTGATTCAATCATAAAAGCTGTGCGAATGGTTTTTATACGGAAAGATTTTACAGCCTCTCCCCAATAAGGTCATATATGTTTTTACACTACCGTGAACACCCGAATAAACTAAAGTCTAAACTAAAGTCACTAAAGTCTTGATCCAATCCTCGGGTCCGTGCTGTGACGTGGATCGTGTAGGGTTATGTTTCTCTTGTGACCGCGACGACCGCGCTGAACGTAGAAAAGGTCAGCGCGTGTAAAAACGGACCACGTGGCCGAAAGCGCACTACGTACCGTCAATTAAACCACTAAATACAGGTCAAATTATATCGTGTTTAGAGTCGTTTTAATCAGAATAATTCGACGAATATGTTGGTAAAAGTCCGATAAAAAAAATAATGAAAAATAAAGAAGTCTTGTAATTGGATTAGTAGTGGTTCGCACCGATATACCCGACCCGGTATCGGATTACGCGGCATGTTTACACTTAAAGGCTCGTACAGACCTGAACATTTCGACGAACATTGCGCCGAACAGCGAACGAAACGCAAAATCGACATTCATTTCGGCGAACCGAACGGCGCGATCTTGCGTTTCGGTCGCTGTTCGGCGCAATGTTCGTCGAAATGTTCAGGTTTGTGCGAGGCTTACCCGTTTGCGTTCGTGCGCGCGGTCGATCCATCGCTTGTCGGTTTTTCGACATACATCAAAAGCCTCGTACAAACCTGAACATTTCGACGAACATTGCGCCGAACAGCGACCGAAACGCAAGATCGCGCCGTTCGAATCGCCGAAATGAATGTTGATTTTGCGTTTCGTTCGCTGTTCGGGTATGCCCCCCAGTGATAAGATGGTCAAGTTAGATCAAGACTTTACTGTATGTTTACATAACATTAAGCATATTTGAATCTTCATAATTTTGTATATTATCTACGGTTGAAGCAGAAAAAATTCTTAAAATTTGACATCAATGGCTATAAGAATCGTTTACTATTAAAAATGTTAAAGTTGGACAAAGAAAGTAATGGAAACGTGTCCGATAAGTCTGATATTTGATAAAGTACCATAACTGGTTCAATTTAAACTGCCCCTTTCAGCCGGATAGAAAGTTGTTCGAGTCAAGATTGTATCATCGACAGATAGACAGCGAAAGTGGTGGAAAGTAAAAGTGAAAGATGAGCGCAAACTGCGGTCTCGTTACCGAATCGAGTCGTAATTTTTGCGTGGTAGAGGGTTGCTCGCCGATAGGATGCCCGGGATTCGATTAAAATCCTAATTTGCGTGGCTGGAAATTAACTTGGTCGGGGAATATAAGTTTGCAGAATTAATTATCGGCGGGTCCGAACTCATTACGGGACCATTGAAATTTTCATTCTGGATCGAAAGAACTTGCCGTAAACGGGTATTCGATTGAAACGGAATCGCTCCTGAGACCGCGAACAAAAATCCTTCGAAACTATACAGACGGTGCGGTGCGGCGATTGGGAGAAAAAAAAAAAGAAGAAGCAGAAGTGTGGATCTATCTCGGTGCTCGCGGAGGCGGGGGGGGGTGGTTTCGAATTTCTCGAGGTTGTTCACCGGAAATCCGTAGAATTCTTCTTTTCCTCGTTAACGAACGGAGGCACAAAAGCGGGCGGGCGGGATAAAAATTCAATCAAACCGTCCGCTAATAACACGGTCACGCGATACGATCCCCAATGTTGGCTGGCGTCAAATTAAATTCAATTAATTTCGTCCAAGTTTGTTACGCGACCGACCTAAAAATTTGCCGCCACCGTGAATTCTGTAATTAAGTCGGCCGCATCCCGGAAAATAATTGGCTGCATAATTGACCGACCGACAGGACTGTATAAATAACTACCCGACCGGTTCCGACGAACAGACGGTAAATAATTATCAGGGACCTCGCCAACGCGATCTTTCGGAATGATTAGACAAGGACAAAGAGACCGGCCCGTGCAATTATCAACGTTGCACGATTAAATATTCGCGACGAGGGGAAACTAACGCGTCCGAGCGATCGATTAACCACCCCAACATATTCTATCGCGCGATCACTTGTTTCTCGGTTCATTTGCAAGGACGCCTTAACAGTTATTTTCCCCGGAAAACTTATCCAAAATTATTCTCGTGTTCGAGTTTATTTCGAGAACGCGCTCCGATGCGATTATCAATCCGGGGGCCGTCGCGTCGCGTCGTTGCAAATCGGGCGGAACGCGACGATCGCAATCGCAGAGCGAGAAAATCTAAGAAAGGAAGACTCGCGGACCGATTCAGGGGCTGAGAGCGGATAAGATCGCGGTGAAAAACGTGAGACTGGACACGGGGAGTATTATGTTCGCGACACAGTTCAGCGACGTTCTCGTCTTGGCGAATTCTATTCGCAGCCCCTCGCGCACAGATAATATCACGTGTGCCAGGCCGTGCGTTAATCACGTAATGGTGGGTGGCACTTGAATTCGAGAGAAAGCGACTACAATTTGCGGGTCGACGGTATAATAATGGAGAGAGGCCGGGCAGAACGCGAGGTAGAACTTCAGCTGCTCGTCTCCCCCCTCCCCTTCTCACTCTCTTTCTGGTTCTCCCTCTCTCTCTCTCTCTCTTTCTCTCTCCTTCCTCGGACGACGACGACGCCACGCTCTCGCCTCCTCTACATCTATTTATAATCCTATTCTCTTTATAAGCGCACAAGTGCGAAACGGTCCCGCGTGGCTCCAAATTAGCCTCGTTATCACGATATAATTAGTTCCCGGCCGCGTGAAATTCGCCGGACCTCCGTGTAATAATATCTCAACGATAACCACCGATTTATTTTACGCTCCTCCGCCCTGCTGGCATAATTTACACGGGCCAACGGAGTTTATCCCGGATTCGGGAACTTTGGATATCGCGGTTCGTCGAACGGAACCAACCTTTCGACCAGGGGAAAAACCAAGGGAAAATCGTCGGCCAGGTGACTCGCAGTTTTCACGAGTCCGCGAACACGATTAACCTGACGCAACAACCCACCCTTATGTCCTGCTTAAATTACCACACTGTCACGATGGGGGCTGCAACTTTGCGGATCAGGTTTTGCGTATAAGAGGCGACAGGGTGGTCCACAGTGGGGGAATTGATTTCTTATGATCGCCTACGTCGTAAATGCGAAACGAAGAATAGGGGTTGAATTTTTGCAGTTGAGGAGTTTTTGGAACACAGTAGGTTCTCACTCATTACTATACTACAGATGTTGATGCGAAATAAAAATGTTGTGCATCAGTTTCGAGAATTAGAAGCCATATACAATATTCTTTCTGTCTTTAAACTGGTAATGATGAGCGTTCTCAGATTCTTTTCATTTGGGAGCCATTTTCAATTACAGCACCCCATTTTTGTCATAAATGCATGAAATCCGCTGTCTGCTCATTAAGAAATTTCGTGTAGTCAGTGTGTCGCCAGATCAAAACTTGTTCCCCCACTCTAATTTCCCCTTCCACCTCGCTATTCCGCACGCTTCCGCCGCGACCCGGTCACGTGACGCGTTTCGTCTCTGTCGTGCATACTCTGGTACTGGCAGAGAGAGAGAGAGAGAGAGAGAGAGTAACTTTTTCCTCTCAATACGCGTTCCCTCCCCTCATCTGGCGACACTGGGAGTAGTATGAGAGGTAGTAATTTCGTGGAGCAGTTTGCAAATCGAAACGCGACTATCTTTTCATTATTCGTACACATCGGATTGGACACCTAGCTCATTACGAAAACTTCGGAACATGTTAGAAATTCCCGTGCAGCGAATACCTATTGCACTGAGATTTTATCCGGAGAGACTAATTATGAGTCCGAGTCTCGACGCATTATATGCCTGGTAATTGCCGAATGCCGAAAACCTGAATGCGTTTGGCCGGAGCATCGAGACACCTTTCTCTCTGAAGAATAATTATGATGTAACGTTTGCTTTCGACTTTGACCAAGCATGGTATCACAGAGTAATATTTTCATTTATACATTTATGCACTTGACGGAGCAGTTTGTCCGCGCTGGAAAGCATGGCGTGGTGTTTTCGACTGCTGTGTGTGCCCTTTCATTCTGGTTCAAACAAAGAAATCAGCGCGCCTCTTTGCTGTTTCCGATGTGTAACTATCTGAGGGAGCTGATATTGCGCATTAATTACATACTGTAAGCTAATCGTGATTACTCGACGATGATATCGAAAGCAATTGAATGAACAGGGGTCACTCGTTCCAATGGATTATGCAAGAAAAGGTGCCACAATTATTTAAGGGACTCACCTACAATGACTACATACTCAATTTGATGCAGACAATTTTCATTCTCCCATAAAAATCCTTCTAGTCACGACGACTGAGGGCGGGTCCGTTATTCAAAAGACTAATAAAGAACCTGCTATTCATTCATCACTGCCCAAAATACCGCTGTGCACGTGTCGATAAACGCCAACACTGCGTTACATGTCCGTCGAATTCGAACCTAATCGTCGAGCGAGCGTGCTCGAGGTGCGTGAACGAAGTGACTGGCAGCAATGACAAGGCTGCGTTAGCGGGGGTGAATTCGGAAATTCCAGGGTGAAATCCGGCGGTAGAGCAAGTCGCTCGAAAATCGGTCGCTTGACGAAAGGGTTAAGGTTCTTTGGGATGGGGGGTTTGCGGGGGTGGATGGGTGAACGCGTGTGCGACGATGATTATAGCTCGATGGAGGTGGTGGTGGTCTGGGTGGTCACGTTGAACAGAGGCTGACTTAGGGGCCACGGCTCGGTACCCGTGGTAATCCTTTGATTACAACGTGTTTCGAAAGTCGGCCGAATCACGAGGATGCGCGCGTAAGGTGATATTCCTGAATGGTGGGACCGGAAGCCGAAACCGGGCCGCATAAAGGGGGATGTACAACGAGACGTGCTGGCGGCTAGAGCGACGAAGAGAAGGACGGAGAAGGGCAAAGGAGGGCAGAGGAGCGTAGAGAGGCCGCTAGCCCGGCGTTGATGCAGGATACACGGGAACGAGCCAGCATAGCGCATCCGGTACACCACGGGTAATGAAATACAGTAACATTATATCCGCGATATTCATCCGCGACGCGGATGGCCGCACCCTGTGTGCCGTTACACACCGAAACAGCTAAGCGCGCACGGATACGAGCCGCGAGCCTGTGTGAAGGTGGAAACAAGGATTCCAAGGGTATCGCATTGCGAGACAAATTAATCAGGTTTCGAAGAAGCCACTGCCGCTTAGCCGCAGGCTTCAGATCCGGGAGAAATTCAAAAACGGAGAATCCTTTCCCGTCGCGCCCACCCACGCGGATTTTTTCGACGATTGATATTCGATCCGGCCTTAGACCCGATACTCGTTCAGAAAGAAAAGGTTGACTCGATAAATCATTTATTCTTTGACCTGTTCGAGACAGTTGGACATTTATGATTAAATTGAGCAACGATTAACATCCAATTTTGAAGAAGATATAATTCGTCAGTTCTGTGTACAGTGTTTACTCTCTATATGTCCCAAATGCTTAGCCAATAGAAGTCCCAGAATTATCCTCACTGCCGCGGGGTATACCCATGGATCAAGGAATAGTATCTCCTGGCCGATACATGTCCCTGGCTAGACCCGTGTTTTGAACATATATCGAGTAAACACTGTGTACAGAATGTTCATATTAAATTGAATGTACTTTAAATAGAGGATATCTCATATTACACACTAATTCTGTATTCAAATGGCGTGCAGACTTGCTAACGTGAACGAAGCTTTTTAAGCTTTTTGTTTGGTACAAACACAATTATTGAAAATCCTATTAACAGGCAATTTTACATGATTAAGAAGGAAGTACTAAATCAATCGACTTGAACTTGTAGGTGACCTCGATAACGCAGAACAGCTTTCGCTAAACAGGACGAGACAAGCCAAACAATTAACGAAACAAAAATTAATCGTACCTGTTGAACCCAGCATCGACTCGAGCAGTTACTTTACGGTAGTTTAAAATGGTGTCCCGTATGTAAAAGGAATGGATAGCGATTCACAATCGTCGCGTCGGTTTGCGCTTCCCGGCGCATCGGACATCGGTTAAAGATTCAAGGCCCGGATCGTTTCGGTGCTCCATTGTCACATTCTCTCCCGGTATCGACTATAGAAGCAAAATTCTATTTTGGCCTCTTTCGCCGAACGAATCGTGAAACGCAGCACCGTGTCTCGCGAACAATATCCACTTGCACGCGAACGGCTGGCCATGCGGAAGCGCCATAAAGCTAATGATCCCTAAGTGATCCGTACCACGACGACACGATGACTGTTGTGTTAGGGAGGATGGGATTACAACCGAATAGAATGGAACGGGATGGAACATCCTATCATTATCCAATGATCCACGTCTCTTTAGCGACGCGCGTTGCCACACCTCTTTCGCGTGCGACGATCGAAAAGCCGATGCGCTCTTTCCATTCAACGATCGAACTAGTCCAAAACGGTCGTCCATTTTGGAGTACACGCGCGCTCTCATAGAAACAATTTCTTTTTGGGCGTAATCATTATGGAAGAAAACACTTTGTGGAACACAACCTTTACAGTGCAAACACTTTCTTATAGAAACAAAATTTTTCGAACGAAACTTTCCCTAGACCGCAAAATCCCTTTAATTCCCTTCTTTGGCCTTTATGCAAAATAAAAATTTTACGCACTGATTGCAAGAAACACGAACTGAGGAATTCTTACAATCTTTTGATATTAACTCGAAACTAATAGTAACTTGATAGTAACTCGAAGTAAGGAGAACTATGTTCCAGAAATTGAAATATGCATCGTTCAAATTCGTGAATTTCCCTCAGCACAATTTTAGCAGAATTTTGCCGACATGCATCACGAATAGGTGGTAGTTCGCTGCATGCTGATTGACCCCGGGCCAAAAAGATTAATTATCCCTGTCTCTCGAACGCGTCTTCCCACGCATCGCGTACTTTGTTCGCAAGAGTAATAACTCCGGGTGACGACTGACGCAATTAAACCGGAATATCCAGTGACACCGGTGCGCGTATCATCGTTCCATCTAACGTTATCAGCGAGCCGCGCGTCTCCAGAGGGATTCAGGAGATCCTTCACGCGTATAACGATCCCGAAGACGAATCCTGCGAGGCTCGCTTTCCCGGCCACTCCACGCTCCGCGCATCGTATCAGTATGTTTGGCGTCTGAGCCATGGTGCACCGCAAGATCGTGCCTGCTATCCATCAAGCTTCCATATCCGGTGTACGGGATGTGGCCACCTGTATCTCGCTAAACAAGATTTACCTCGCTATAGATCATCGAGCGCGTGATCGAGTGGCCCACTCCTCCGTCGCCGTTCCACGAAAGAAACAATTAGCCCGACGGAGGGATAATAATCAGAATGGCAGCTGTTTTTCTGGCTCGCGTGAATCGCCGGTAGCTTCATTCCGGTTGTTTTCACCTACCCTTCTTGGGACCACAAGCGTGACTCAGCTTCGAAGTTCGAAAGCTGAAGGATGAAATCGAAGCTAATGGATTACCTATTTAATTTTCGCATCGATTAATCTCAATTCGCCGTAGGCTCGAAGACTTCTTCGCCGATGAAAATTAATGGTGTCGTGCCTAGTGCTATGCTTCTGACGGGGGTAGGATAGATCACTTTGCTGGTGAATAACACTATGTTTCTACGCGACGAACATCGTCCGGAACCTCTTTGTTTGCGTTCACCCGATGGCAAATACGGTAAAGTTATGCTTTCGCTGATGTGCGAGATTGTTATTGGAGTTGTTAGAGAATTATTATATTTTCCTGCTGAAGACCTTCCTGCAGAAACAACGCAGGCGCGTGTATTAGTAAAACGGTGCTTTTGGAATTATATATAACAACAACAACAATTTTCCTATGCTCAAAAGTGAGAACACAACATTAAGCAATTCTCAAGATCTGGATTCGCCAGGTTGCACCGAGGCTTCCAGTCCGTTTCCATCAATGGACAATGGATTTGCTCGTTTGTTTGAGTTCGATCGGCCGGAACAAGGGGTTCATAACTAATTTGCTGGTGTGCGAACTCCTAGGGGCAGAAATATTGCGAACGAACGCCTCGTCGCCGAAAGGAGCCACCGGGGAAGAGCCCACCCTAGCAGCCTTGATCAATCAATCGATTTTTCTCCCATTATATCTGCTTGCCCGCGTCAGCTGAGAAATCAGGACCGGATTGCTGCTCGCTGAGACCGTATATAATCTCGTGCACGTGAGACGGTGCCGTTTAAAAATTGAACCGAGCGAACCTTCGACCGGGGTTGCACCCCATAAATAATCCGCGGTGGGGGAGGAGGGGTTGAACGGTTCCTCTCACCAGGCGGATGACTTTGGGTGACCGAAGTCGACCGGGATGTTGAGTTATGACGGTGTGGTGACTCTGCAACACGTTGCTGATCGTCGTTCCCTTCAGGGCAACCTGTTTAAGACGACCCGGCTCTCCCCTCGTTCATGGTTTCCTTGACATTTATATTTCTGACACGGAAGAAAATGCTACGGGTGGAGGGGGTCTGCCACGAACGTCTAATGGGGAAAACGATCCTTGAATAGCTCCGGGTGACACCAATCTAACTTTGAGAAGATGGGACGCTGTCGTTTGGACCTCTATTGTTATTCTTTCGACGTTCGAATATCCCCGAACTGCGACCACAAATAGGAAAAGTTATCTCAACCACGATGCAACGATACAATTTCCCGCATCAATGTACAATTTAGCTCTGCGAGGGTAAATGAAGATATACAACAACGTCAGAGCTGTACATTTTGTTCCTGAAGTTATAAACATATAATTTAATTATGCACACCTCGAAAGTGACATGGTTTCAATATACAATCATGTTCTCCGAGGAAACTATTTTTGAGTATTTTAAAAACTCCTTGCATTCAAAGGATTAACTCTCAACATTTGCATTAACTCTCAATTTTTGTAGATTGGAAATATAATTAAACCCTTGTCCGTTTAAAAATTCTAGACAATTTCAGTATACGACCTTTTGAGCAATAGTTCTGCACTCTAGGGTTCAGAATAAACGTAGGGTGGTTGACAGAATAGAAATCGAGCTTGTAAAATTCGGAAGCAGCGGCAACAGAGTGTTTTCACGGTCGCGTAAATCAGTTTCCCGGGCGATACTTACGCGGGAACCGTGTCGAATCGTAATTTCCGAAGGATGATTATGCCCCCGGCCAATAATTCGGAGGGACAAGGGGCCGAAATAATGGCGATTCGAA
Source organism: Halictus rubicundus (assembly GCF_050948215.1). Classification (NCBI taxonomy): domain Eukaryota; kingdom Metazoa; phylum Arthropoda; class Insecta; order Hymenoptera; family Halictidae; genus Halictus; species Halictus rubicundus. Next base: position 10,621,897 of record NC_135149.1, on the reverse strand, counting down.
GCGGCTTTTTCTGTTCGAGCCATTCGGCGAGATTAACGCGCCCCGTAAACGCGGCTTTACGTTGAAAACGACGCAACGATGAGCGTGATGATGTTTGCCGATGCCCGATAACAATTCAATTTATGTAATTTGCCGATTTGCTCGGCGAGGAGCATCCGCGATTGCGGCCCCCGGTATTTATCTCGAGCGCCGACGAAATCTAGTACAATAATTTATTGCCTGTGCGGTACATATTGATAATATTTCGTTTCCGCCGGCGGAAGCTCGTGTAAATAACACCGGTAAATATTCGGCCGAATTACAGAACGACATTCTCCGCGTTCCCGCAAACACGGATGTTCGCTGCCCATTCTTATTTACTCCCTTTTATATCCGGCGAACATTATTCATGCTTATGGAACGGTATTCGTTTCCCAAATCACTCTACTGGCGATGAAATCGACGAATTCTACTCAAGAAAAGGTTCTTGACCTGTCAGAGATGTTGCTTCTTAGTAGCAAGCGGGAGGAAAATGGCGCAAATTGGACAGATTTTCGTGTTCTCGAAAATTTTACGCGAGTTCACTTGACTCTTTTATCGTCGACGCTTTCTGTATTGCTTTTGGTCCGTTGAAATCCACACCGGTTTTGAAACTCGAGAAAATTTAGGATCTAGGACAGTCGAACGACGTTCAATATTTCATCAAAATTCTACGGACTGTGTCACTCAAATCGTCCCTCCCGATTTCGATGAACATTTCTACTTCTATGTGGCTATCATTTATGCCTACAAAAAGAAAAAATAATCCCTGGAGTTGAAATTGCAACTTGGTCTTTTACTTGAGAAACAATCGATTGCAGAGAAAAAGCTCTGATATACTACTCGTGTATTTTTAAAAAAATATTTTCTTGAGTTCTGTATACATAGATGTAGTATATGTAAGTTCTCGATCGAAGCCACTCGGACACCGTCTTCCCTAAGTGCCCTGGAGCCCGAACACCATTAAGAATCATGGCCGAAACGACAAGCGTAAGATTCCATCGAGACAGCTTGCAGGTTACGATACGAAGAGACCTAGATACACGTACGATACGTTATGCTCGCCCGTGGAGAGGAGGGGGCGGTTTAATATACCGTGTGTCTTCCCCGGTGCTCAAAATGTAAATTTATTCTGATTCCGACGGGAGCGCGTGGCGGGAAATATTGTTCATCGTTTCGAAGCATTATGTATCGTTAAAGGCGAACGTCTATTTTTCATGGCGGTTTGAATCCCTGCGCGGCGTATGACGGCCCAAAGCAAGATGGATGGAAATGAAGTTCTTCTGGCAAACTTGTGTCTACCCCGGACGACACTGCTTTCATACTCGTTACAATCGATCAAATGGCCACGCTGTAAATGTCGACGAAAACAGACCACGTTTTATTAACTACCCCGGAAAATCCTCTGCTTAAGAACGAATAATTGAAGAACGACTTCCCCGCCGGAGATCCTGATACAAATCTGAAGTTGTAAAACAAAACGTCACGGGTAGACTGGATTTCATGGATTTATGGCGAGACAGAATGGGTGAACTTTAAGAAAATAGAAAGGTTGAAAGAGTTTAACGATTACAAAGAGAAACAAATTTTTATTCGGCTCCTGTTTCTTGTAGGTCATTTTTTATTTCGTATAAAGATACCTAGTCTAATCATTAGACTGCTGATTTTATGACGAAAGTGAGTAGATGCAATTTTAAATAGTAAAAAAATTGCAGGAATTGAGAGGTATCAATACATTACTTTTGTCCTGCTAACAATATTAAAAGAAGAAACGAATTTTTATTTGGTTCCGCTACCTTGTAATTTACGAATAAAATTTTAATTTTGCATAGAGAACTTTTTATTGCTTGTTTCAATGATATATTTTGCAATATTATTGGAAGTATCTACATATGTTCATCGTACGACATGTGACATTTTTTTACAGTCAGAGTGATCTTGTTTTTCTGATAGATTCTAATCGCCCACGAGGAGGCAAAATATGGCTGTTCCATCGACATAAATATTACATCGACCGCCGTTATGTTCGAAGGACCGGAGCACAGCCGAACATAACAGCCCGAAGCTCGCATAAATCAACTTTTTAAGTAAGTATTGCGCTAACAACGGCTTGTTCTCGTAAATTACGAAACGGTTAGCGGGAGGTAGACGAGGCCGGGAGCGAGTGCTCCTCGCACGGAATGGAATCAGTCGAGTTAATATCGCCTGTTACGAAATCAAAAGGTGATTTATGAATCGGTAGGATGTCGTTCTTCGAAAACACTCGGTGACGGGTTCTCGGATCTTTCCTAAATGGAAGTTGGACCACGGGAACAGGCCGTGGCGTGATCCGTTGTCTTCTGCGAGGATAGCGATGGGTTCGAGTCAGTCATGGTCATGAACAACCAACTGTATCGCCGACAGTTCGCTTCGCAGATTAAATGAAATGTTCCTGTCAGAATTCGAAGGTATTCATAATGTAGAAAATATCCGCCCATACTGCTGTCAGCATTTAATTAATGCATCTTTATTTATTAATTATACAGGCCACGACAAAATTATATTAACACTTAAATGGATGGAAACGCTTTCTCGACATTCACCATTAACTTCTCGTGACAATGACCATCGAGATATTTGAATCTCGTTACCGATGATGGTCTAAATGATCCTCTTATACCAGGACAACTGGAGACTTATTCCCCCACTTTATTCTCCCCTTCTACCGCGCAATTCCACGCTTCCGGCGCGGCCTGGTCACGTGACGGGTTTCGTCTCTGTCGTGCATACTCCGGTACTAGAAAGAGAGAGGGTAACTTTTTCCCCTCAAATCGTGCTCCCTCCCCTCATCTGGCGACTCTGGGCCGCACACTGTTCTCAAAGCCTACCAGCGTTTCCCACCATTCGACTGGTGTCCTATGACAAAAAGTTCCCAGTTCCCCGACTCTGGAGATAAAGGCAAGTTAGGAGTGACGCGGAAGAGTGGGAGAATCGACAAAACTAATGGTGGGGTGTTACGCGTGGATTCATGTTAGAGGTATCGCGGGGGCAATTTCTATAATCGGGAGCGGAAATATGAAGCTTACGGGTAGCTTAGAGATTAAAAGCTTTCCTAGGCGGCATTACTTTTACTCGCGCATTATTCGCACCCATCGCTAATGGCGTTTACCAACAGCTTTCTGACCTAACTGCGACGTCAGTCTATAAAACGCTGCCTTATATCTTTATTACCCCATCCGAGGAACCCCCTGCCTCAGCGTGGCTCACGTTCGGCAACTCGTGTGGATATTTCGGCAATTTATATAGAAACTGGGGTAGCTCGGTAGCCAGGACGGAGTTCTCGTTGCGTCTACACGATTGAGTGGTTCGTTCACGGCCACTCTAATACCTTTATTTATAGTTATTACGATAGACTATAGAAGCGGCTCGCATAGCTTCCTTCTACCACCCTGTTCGGCTCGATCTATGCGGTTAATTATGTTCGGAGGGCGAAACGACGCGGTAATGGCGGTTCGAACGCAGCCAGAATCTATAACTGCTGATATGTACTTTCTTCCATAATTCAAAAGTCTCACGGAACCGACATAATCTCCGGTATATGAACGATGGATGCTCGAACGATATTCAACAGTCTATTACGTTACACGAAATGATAAACTCGAAGATGATGTGCTATGCCGCTAATGAGAATACAAGCATGCCTGGCCCCGGAAACTAACCACAAGCACTGGAGACAGTTTGCAGAAGGTAAGAACTGCAAATTTAGCTTAAAATGAATCTTCAGTCAAGAGAATCTTTCTATTTAAGTTCATCAAAAAGCTCTTTGTCTTCGTAAATGCAGTAATTCGAATTAGCAGATAATATCTGAATGCAACATTCTCCTTGATCCTCGACCAACCCCCAATTTATCGATATATAAATAATTTTCTTTTTCCTTCTAGAAAATTGTAGGCGACATAAGTCGACACAATCATTGTAGCTGTTAAAAAGGTCATAGCAAGAAGTTTTATGAAGACACTACTTTTCATCAGTACCTCGCAGGCCCCAAAAAATCTACCAAGAAGAAAGCGAAACATCTAAAGTGGTACAGTGATCCAGACCACGCTCGAATCACGTCAAAATCTTCCGTTTCTCCTAAATATGTATACAGCAAAGAGCTACGCGATAGTCAGTTCGCCTATCCCCTTCATTGAGTGGCATACCCCGCGAGAGGCCAAGAAGCTTGAGCTGCCTCGACCGCCGAGCAGTGTAAAGTGTAAACATGCCGCGTAATCCGATACTGGGTCGAGTATATCGGTGTGAACCACTACTAATCCAACTAAAAAACTTTGTTTTTCATTATTCTTTTTATGGGACTTTCACCAACTCATTCGTGGCATTTTTCTGATTAAAATGACACTAAACACGATATAATTTGAACTGTTATTTAGTGGTCTAATCGATGGTATGTAGTGCGCCTTCGACCTTGCGGTCTATGTTTACACGCGCTGTCCTCTTCTTTAATAGTACACAGAGTCGCCAGAGCAAGACTTGTTCCCCCACTCTAATTTCCCCTTCTTCCGCGCTATTCCCTCATACTTCCGCCACGGCTCACTTACGGGACACGTTTCGTCTCTGTCCTGCATACTCCGGTACTGGCAGAGAGAGGGTAACTTTTTCCCCTCGATTCGTACTCCCTCCCCTCAACTGGCGACACTGGCCCTACACGATCTATGTCACAGCACGGACCCGAGGATTGGGCTTGGACCAAGACTTTACTGTATTATTAATTTGCTTGAAATCGAAATAAAATTGTATTTTGTTGTCGTTGATGCATAGCCATTCGAAAATACATAAGCATTCCATAAATATAAACATTCTGTGACCGTAGAATAAATTGTAGCGGCAGAGTTTAAATGGAAAAGTGTCGATTTTGATGGAACCACGGAGAAGTTTGTAAAAGCAACTAGAAATCTCGCGGAAACGATGATTAAACAAACACGCGGCCGGGTTACCGAACGAGGTTGCACGCGTTTGAAGTTTGATTGAAAAGAAATCGCGTTCCGTCGCGTCGGTCCGGCTGTTTCGCCTGAAAGGCAACCGCCCGGGGCTCTCTAATTTCCCATGAATGGCGCAATAGCCGTTTCCGGCGCGCCATAACAAATGGCCTGGCCACACTCGGGTAAAAAGTTCTCGTTAAAGGAATCGTAACGTGTTTCTGGGCGTGCACCTCTCGCTCTCCTCTCGGGACTCCATTACGCGGTCCCTCCGCGATTCGCGCTTCGTGCGATAGCCGGAAGCGGCGTTTGCGCGCCGATAAAAAACCGCGCGGAAAAAGAATCGCGAGCACCGATGTTTTCATTCGGGTATCGTGCCCGTTGTCGTGAACGTTGAACCGACTTTCGCGAACACGTCAACGGAACCGGGAGCCTACCAAACAGAAGACCATTCATCTTCATCTACCCTTCATTGAAAGATAATATAGGAAAATCATATTGTTTACTGCATGTAAATCAAGTGTCTACTAATGATCCTGAAGGGTTGATGCAACTTAAAAAATCAAATAAAATAAAACTCAAGTTCGGCTTTTATGAAAGATAAATAATCGTATTTGATGAACCGACCAGCTAGAGTCTTCGATCAAATCTTTACTGATTTCTATAACACATTGAATCTTTCGTTATATATGCATCGCTTTAGATCAAACTGTGTAACCCTTCAGGAACGACGCCAAATTGTCGGGTTTATCTACTAAATCGTGAATTAAACGCACAAATATGCTCGGGACTGTGTCGTGTTTGGTCTCGTTTCAATCAGAAAAGTGTCACAAATATCACGATAAAAGTGTCCTAATGAAATGATTAAAAGTGACAAAGCTCTCTCATCGGATTAGTATTGTCTTGCCGATATACAATCTAATCCCGTATCGTGTTGCCGATTCAGTGGGGTGAAATTTTCCACAAATATCGAGTTATTACTGTGTACCTACCTTAATCCAGTATTGTCACGGCCAAAGTACAAGTTCCATGTTCGTCCGAGGAATTTGATGAAGAAATGGGTCAGAGAAAAAAGAGTTTAGGGGGGGACGGATATCTCGGGTATCCGAAGGAATCTCGCGAATTGGGGCTATTCAGTACGGCACACTGGGCGAACGTAATGTACAGGCGAGTTGCGGGGCTTTCATGGATACCCATACCGAAAGGGTCGCCGAGTGATAGCCAACCCTTCATCGTTATTGCTCCGTCGTGGCGTGCATGGGGTGTGAGTAGACAAGCCGGCGATGGGGCTGGCCGGTGAGTTTGCCGCGTGTTTCCTGGCCGTTCGTCATTTTTAGTGGTCGGCCCTCGCTCGCCGAGGTATTAAATTATATTTCACGTCGTGATTAACGGTCCCGGGATGTATTATTAAACCGAAGGACCCCTGTACGACGTGGAATCCTTGCCGGACAAGACGGCACATCCTCCGCTCGCGGCCTCCATTCCGAACCCTCTTTTTCCCTAGTCTCCTCCTTTTATACCGTTGCCCTTCTTGTCCGCGTTTCCGGGCGAACCTTTATTGCCACATACTGCGTCCATAAAAGTACCCGGAAAGACAAGAAAAATAGGCGACGAACCGCCCTCGGGCACGGGTTACGCTGAGAAGATTAGTCGAAACCCACTGCGATGCGAGTTATACGCCGTGCAATCAAGTAAAATGGCCCTGTAAACCGGTGGCCCCGTTATGAACGAAATACTAACTGTTTTACTTTCTCTCTCCCTCTCCTCTCTCTCTCTCTCTTCCTTTCGCTCTGTACTCCATAGCTGAATTTAAGGCTGAAACCTCTGCTTTTTGTAAATCTTCGGAAATGTCCCAGCAAAATCTATATTTTTAACCCAGAAGGAGCAGCCCCCCCCCCCCCTTAGAAAAAGCCCCCGTTTAGGCTCGAGTTTTACTCATTAGTGTCAGGAGCCCTGACAGAGATTGGACACCCTATTTTTGTAGTAATACTTTGTACTACTACTACTATTTATCTAGGCTACTACAGGGTAACCGAACTTTGTCTGGGCCCCTGATTGGGCAACTACACTGATGAGAATAAACAGACCCACTGATGAGTACAACTCGATCCTTATTTGGAGGAGAATTAAGGACCGACGGAATGAAAAGTGTAATTAGGAAAATTGCGGGATATATTAAGCAGAGTTCTCGTTAGAGAACGTCCATTAGGGAACGTGTGTTTACAACATCCCTGTAAATAATTTCGCGCGGCGCGATACTCTTTATTTCGAAAGTTTGGTGTACGAGGAGTCCCCGCACGTTGTCGACTTTGAACGATATCTAAATAAGTTGGTACCCCGGTGTTAAATAGTCGTTAAACTAGGGCCGAACGACATGAAAAACAAGTCGATAACGCCGTCGTGTCGTTTTAATTTTAACGATCCGTAAAGCCGCAAGCTCGCGGCGCGCTCGCGCGTATCCGCCGTTCAAATTGAAACGTTTTTCTTCAATTCTTCGCCGCGAAACGTAGTCGCAGCGAAATTGATTTCAACATTGTATTATTATTATTCAGGTCGTGGAAAGAGAGAGAGAGAGAGAGAGAGAGAGAGAGAGAGAGAGAGAGGGAGAGAGAGGGAGAGAGAGAGAACAAAGAAAAGAAACGAAAGTGAAGCGCAAGAGTGGCGTTCCAGCGGAAAGTTTCCATCGCGGACGACCATAGAAACTTTCAGTAATTTCACCTGGAAGCCACCCACGACTGCCTGCCGCTGACAACTTACATAGAATCGCGCTTGCAGGAAACGTGCTGTACACACGATTTCACCGTCGCACAATTTACACTTGTCCGAGCTATTGACAAGGGAAATTTTACGTCTCGCGGCATTTCCACCATGGAATTCGAGACCGTGACTGGACTAGACGTGAGCCAGCACAGTAAACATCGTTAAAACACCTTCGTTTTTCCGACATGTGCGACTTTCCTTCTGGGGAACGACGGTCTCGAAGCTATTATTATTAACAACTTTGCTATCCATCGTTTATTCCCAACGGTTCGGTAGTTGCGATATTTTATTAAAGTGATGTGCCCTCTACACGAAAAATGTGAAAACTTGTGAAAAACATCGCGAGGAAAGTAATAGAATTGCTCGGATGATAGACGAGTTATCTGGAGTTCAATAAAAAGGGTGGAATTAATTTGCCTCTCTTTTCGGAAATACGGATAATAAGTAGATTAGGACAGGTTTAACACGGCGAAGAGGAACAATCGCGTTGAAAATTATCGATTATTCCATACATAAGATTAGGTGAACGCCACGGATGATACAGCAAAGAATCAATATAGCAGAGGATATTTTACAGCAATCTCGAATTCAGTCGATATTTTGGAGTATCTACGGGGGCAGATGATAAATTCAAAGATACCGTCCGCGTCTGCGTCAAGTTTTATGGCAAATCCAAGTTCGGGGTTCGTCGAGGAACAGACTATACGTAAGTTCTGATCGTGCAGCAGGCAATTATACGCGAAAACGTGTACGCGTATATTAAGCGCGCGTACCGGCTACGCTAATTGCATTGTTTCACCCCCCCCCCCCTCCCCCAGCCAGCGTGTATCCAGCGCGTAATTTATAACTTAGGAAGAGGTCGTAAAGGGAATCGTTACTAATGACATCGTAAAACCGATACAGGCGTCGTGTGTTTAACGCGCGTTCCACCGTTTGCAGTATGAACGAACGACTTCCGTTTCAGTTAAAACAGCCCGGGCTTCCGGTGGAGCGGAAAGGAAAGCCGCGCTGCCACAATTAAAATTATGCTCAATCTCCGCGACGCAATTAATCCCGCCGGAGAACCAACCGGCCGATCGGTTTAAGCATTTATCCACACGATATTAATAGTGTGCAACCTCGTAAAAGAGAATTCTTTATTGTAGTACTTCGTCGATTCGCTCCTATTAAAACCAAAAAATCCTCCACGGAGTTTACCAACACTTCGTGCATTCATACTACACTGCATAAAAATCTGCAATCTAAACACAAGGGTTAAGTTCATCTCGTGTTACTGTTGTATCTCATTGTTCAAAGGATTATGGAACTTGATTATCAGTGCTCTCTACATTTCGAATATTTTCTACGATATTCGTAGAAATACAAGAGGGATTCCGGTAGAATAAAAAATATTCTTACGATGTTGCATCGGGATATTGAATAACAGGGAGGTGTCGATTTCAATAAGTTCGCGAGTTAAATTAAAATGTACAATTGATGGAACCGGTCGGGTTACCAGGTTAAAGGTAGACACAGAAAAGGTTTCCACTGTTGCGGAGTAAGTTTTACCGCAGGGCTCCGCGGAAAACCACGCGAACAGAATTACGAGATGGACGGGCACAGGCGAGAATCGATTAATGGGTGAACTGCCAGTGCGGTTTTACGACAAGTAACGGATATACATTGACGGTCGAAATAGTTTTCCGCCAACCTGCCTCGAGAATCATTGGCCGAAATTAGAGCTCCTTCGTTTGCTCTGACAATCGAATCTGTGGATACCGACTGATCCATTTGAAGTTCCAAGTTAAAGATCACGCGTTGAACGTAATCAATTTTTTAATTCTTAAAATTAGAGTGCCGCATGATCTCATTTACCTAAACCACCGACGAGGTATAGGAGTGTTACGGCGCCCGACGACGTTGGAATTAGGTTACGATATTACCGACAAACGACCATCGCGCTCTCTAACCGCCGGCCAAAGAACTACCGTCTAGTGACGTCACTACGAGATTTCGGTCCCCATAGTGACGTAGCGAGATAAGTAGAGGAGCCCAGGAGAAGCTCCCACTGCAGGGCATCACGCCGCTCTTCGCCTACAGCGGGAAACATATAAAAAGGCGCGCTTAGGTTGTTCAGCGACGCGTTTTTCCGCCAACTCATTATATCCTGCTTCTTGCGTCAGTAGTTATTAAATCAACTAATGTTCCTAAGTTTTGTTTGAACGTTGCTTTTACTTAAAATATATTCAGTTTATACCTACTACATCTTGTCGGTTCTTTTACACGTTGTTCACACGCGATACACCTTGCATTTCCTCTGCATCAATCGTCTTCTTTCCAAATTCGTCCTTCACCAGGATTGGGTGCGTTCACAGCGAGCTCTGAAGCCTGGAACGGTGCTTACCCGAGCACGCCAGAATCTCTACCTCGTATCTGTCAGTTGAAGTGCTGAAGCCAGTACCGTGATAACGCCATGAAAACCTGCATCAGGCCAGCCAAAGGACTCCAATCTCAGTAAACATCCGTCGCATCTTAAGCAATAACGTCTGGACGCCGAGGACACGCAGACGTGGCCAGAAGCTTCAATTTAAAAAGCCCTTCCAGCAATTATACGATCCTGTGCGAAAACCCGAACGGTTATTAGGGGTACTCACGTTGCCAATGGTTATCAGTGACCGCGATCTCTCGGGGGTGTAAATCCAAGTGGTTGCTCAACCAGAACCACCAACTTAGCCGACTTTGCACCTCATCTACCTTGCCTAAACGACCAACGTACGATAACTACAGAGAACTCCGCAGCCGCCTGCTACGTGATATCTATTAAAAGGATCGACTGGGAAGGAGCACCGTCTTTATCTGCAATCTAGGCGATAGGAAACCGTGGGTAAGTCCTGGTCAGACAACGGACGTTAAGTGCCGCGTGGACCAAAAATATCACTCTCACTCTCTCCACTCACGAGTAAAGATCCCAGAAAGGAACGAGATCGTAACGTCCTCTCCTAAAATTGATCCGGAGACGTGACAGGTGTAAACCAATCATCATATGGGATCTCGTATCTCACGATCTGAAATACCGACATCGTTCAAAACAACTCGATTTCGTACGCCCTCTACGCCGACGAATGTTGGAACTAGATCCACGAAAACGATCAAATTTGGTCAAATACAAATGACTAACTAGTTGAGTCTGTGATGTTATGACTGTATCGGATATGCCCTCGAATCCCCAATCAGAAATATACCCAGTAAACAAAATGCCTGTATCTGGAACGCCGAAACCCCGGGCGTGAGCACTCTTATATCTCATATCTTCTGGTGGAAACATTTTTGTTTTTTCAGTGATCGTCGCAAAAAACCGTACTGTGGATGGTATTGAGTTGAATGCTATCCTTGTTTACTTTGGGCCCAACTTCACCTTCTTGGTAAGCTCCTTTCAATTATTAACCGAAACACAGTTTTTGTTCCGGAGTACCTTTTCATTCAATGAACATCGGCAATTCTTTTTCTGAATTTTTAATTAAAATTTTCTTCTGAACTTTCCGAAGTTCCCGTTCTTAAAATTGATATCGAAGGTCCCTCCATTTATTATAGATATATGGTCTAAGCTTCTCTTGGATCTAGTTGCAACATTTATCGTTCGTCAGCGTAGAGGGCGTAAGAAATCTAGTTGTTGTTAACGATGTCGGTATTTCAGATCGTGAGACACGAAATACCATATAGTGATTGGCACCGACACCGACGAGATATTTAGAAAGACTGCCAGCCTTACGGGAGAATGTGTCGCTCGAAAAATACGGTGATTTCTACTGCCCTCTAGGATAGATTTTGGCTGGAGTAAGAAACAGAAAGCCAACCAGAGGAGCCAACCATGGTGTGCTACGACCACGCCCCCCTACGTAGAGTCACTTGCCCGCTCGGGCCCGAGCCCGCGGGCAGCCTGCCCCCGGAGGACAGACCCGGACAGAACACGGACGGGCACGGACGGGGCACTTTCTTTATCCTTATCTTTATCCGTCGAATACATTCATTACGTGTAGAATAGATACAACATAATTATTTTTATTTGACGCGTAACAAATAATTTTTTCATCTTTTATTCGCTGTTTGAAATGTCTATTTCAATAAAAATTTGCCCATCTTTGCTCCTACAATTATATTATTTTATATTATATTAATTCATCCACGTGATTCTCTCGCAAACTCTATATTATTCGGAATAGTATGTTAAATAAACGTTACTCTAGTTTTCAACATATTTCTGTTCCCACAGATCGATTCTTTGGAACAATTGTCTATAAAAAAAAGTGTAAGGAAATAATGCTTGTTCATGAAATATTTTTAAATTACAAATTAAGGTATCTCATGAAATTTGAAGTAGAAATTGATTTTCCTAAAATTATGCTTTAATAATTTCTTACGTAAAATATTTCTAGGAATTTTTGTTCCTTGATATTAGTTTTACTTTAAATATTTTAAATCTTAAAAAGCAACACTAAAAAAAATATCTGTTTAATTCGAATACGTTCGTCGGAGAATGTAACATTTGATAATCGATATAGTTCTCACCGATGAGAATTTCCTTAGTGGTCTTCTGCACCGACGAAATACCGTCGTTGGCCTTCTGTTTCTTACTCCAGCCAAAATCTATCCTAGAGGGCGGTAGAAGACCACCGCATTTTTCGAGCGACACATTCTCCCGTAAGGCTGGCAGTCTTTATATACAGGGTGGTTGGTAACTGGTGGTACAAGCGGAAAAGGGGTGATTCTACGCGAAAAAAGAAGTCGAAAATATAGAATAAAAATTTTTCGTTTGAGGCTTTGTTTTCGAGAAAGTCGAATTTAAAGATCCGTCGGGTTCGCGTGCTTTAGTATGCGTTGGAAGTAGAATTGGTAGGTCATGGTCAGACGCAGCAGACAATGCCTATCGAATAACACGCGCATTGGCTGCATTTTCAAACTCAATGTTCTCGAAAACAAAGCCTCAAACGAAAAATTTTTATTCTATATTTTCGACTTCTTTTTTCGCGTAGAATCACTCCCAATGTTAGAAGCCCATATCCGTTTACGCTTTCTTGTGAGAAACCTTCCCGCCGCGGGGAACGTCCCGTATTCCCTCCGCGTAGAACCCTGACCCGGGCTGTCGCTATCTAGGGTATCGCGCGGCTCTCGCAGGCTCGAGCTCGCGACACGCGCTTCGCGTTCTTGTCGAAATTGTTCGTGTGACACTTGCAAGTGTCTGGCGCCCGTTCTGAGTCCCGAACCTAGTATCTTCCGTCGGGAAAAATCAAGTCTACGAGGTGCCGTTTGTCCCAGGTGGACCACGTATCGCGTGGCCGAGCGTGGCCCGGCCTCACGGCCTGTAAAAGCCCGCTGTTGCCCAGGTTTTCTCCCGTCGGGCGGAGATGAAAATCCGGGCAACGTGACACCTATTACAAAGAGGATAGGAGAGTGCTCACGACCGGGGTTTCGGCGTTCCCACTTTCGAGACATCGCCGTTTTTAGCATGGCACAGAACCAACAGGGAACAGAACCGAGCAGCTTCTAGCAGGGAACAGAACCAAGCAGCTTTTAGCATAAAACCACAGACGAGGTACAGGCACAGACGAGGTATAGAGGTAGACCAATCACGCAATGTATTTTTCTGTCTCACGTCCGCGGGGCTCTAGAGCCTCATTACCATTTTTGTGTCACATCCTACCGTATCGGTCGGAACTAATATTATGGAACTAGTATCACAGACGAGATATAGGAGTGCGCCAGTCACCTCATTATACTGTTTCGTGTCGCACGATATGAAATACCGAGTAATCATAATTAGAAATTTTAATGAGAATCGAGTATCTTGTATACTTCGAATAATCATGCATAAAAGTTACTTTGACATGCTCAAGCATGTTTTAAAACTTACTCTGTATCTCGAGTTCTATAATTTATTTTTACTAAATAATTAGATGGCAAAATGGTCAAAGGAGTGCTTGTTGATATCATTATCAAAAGAAATTGTTATAAACATTAAACAGCCAGAAATAACAAATTTATCAATAATCACTATCACGGCGATCGAGATCTACCGAAATTAATTGGGGTGGGAGAGTTGCGCATCGCGTACCGCGCAACTGAACTCGGCGGCCGCGCTCAGTCAGTCAGTCGAGGTGCGCACTCAGAAGGGAGGGGAAGTGCTGCGGGACCAGAAGGTCGAATATACACTTTCTGTTTTGGAATTCGTGTTCATTCAACGAACGCGGTCAATTATTATTTCTGTGTTTTTAATTCGAATTTGCGTCGGGCCTTTTCAAAAGTTTCTCTCCTTGAAATTATATTTAAATTTAACAACTTCTCAGCCATTAGCTCGCTGTGATCTTCGTTGGTACGATTTTCGGAATCGAAGATTACACCGATTGCCCGGGTCTCACCACGTGGAGGTTGGCTGTCACGAGACCCGAAGAAGGCCAGATGAGAACTATTACTACTCAACAAAATTAGTTTAAACTATAAATCTCATCGGACCTCCTTTTACATCGATTTCCAGATTTGGCGTTAACCTACATGATGTGACACGTCCATAGCCGGTGATTACCTATAATTTAGTGAAGTTAGAAAGCAAAAAGAAAAAGAATTAACTCAGCCGGCTATGATAGCGTGAGTCCCCTCGGTGGAAGATATTCGATGGCTCTTCTTTCTTCATCTACGCACGCAATTAGGGGCACTAATTAGTGCCTAAATAACGCCTACCTAGATGTGACTTAAGATTCGGTTGGTTTCGAATTCGCACCTACCTAGAGGTGTTTTGAAACCGCACCGGACTTAAAATTCGACTTGTCTGTAATACACACCCACCTAGGAGTGTATCGCCTACTTTTCGTTTACTTATTCATCTACTTTTAATTTGGTTGCTTACCATGGTAGCTTTCGTTTTATCATTTAGGTACCTTTTTCTTGTTTTCATTACTCATTTGCTCGTATACGATTATATCGTTCTTCCTACCTATGATAAATAATATCCTACCTAACGTTTCAATATTTGGCCAATTTTTTATCCATTATTAATCCACAAATGATTATCTTATGATTATGATTACTTAGGTACCTTTATCTTGTTTTGATTACTCATTTGTTCGTATACGATTATATCGTTCTTCCTATCTATGATAAATAATATCCTACCTAACGTTTCAATATTTGACCAATTTTTTATCCATTATTAATCCACAAATGATTATCTTATGATTATGATTACTTAGGTACCTTTATCTTGTTTTTATTACTCATTTGTTCGTATACGATTATATCGTTCTTCCTACCTATGATAAATAATATCCTACCTAACGTTTCAATATTTGACCAATTTTTTAACCATTAGTAATCCACAAATGATTATCGTATCATTATGATTACTTAGGTACCTTTCTCTTGTTTCCATTACTCATTCGTTCGTGTACGATTAATTTGTTCTTCCTACCTATGCTAAATATTATCTTACCTAAAGTTTCAATATTTGGCCATTTTTTGATCCATCATTAATCCATAAATGATTATCCCCTTCAATTTCCTACCTAACATAATGATATCCCGCCCAAGTAGATATCGAAGTCCTAAAATACTTCGAAATTTGACGTGAGACACAATGGGACCCACGAAGCCATCTACAAAAGAAAGTATTGGTTAATCACAATTCAACCTGAATAGATTTCACCATTACGTTACCCACGACGATTCTTCTTCTTTTCTAGCCTAACCTATCTCAGTTATATTCTGGAACAGAAATATCAAATCAATATGCAGCACAAACAAATGAAACAAACACTGCGTCAGTACCAAAATCAATGTTAATGTCATAAGTTATAAGATGTATTAATTCTGTAAGTACCGATGATAATCATTAAATTACAACTTCTGAACAGGACGTTCAGAAACATCCTAGACAATATAAGAAGCCAAGAAATGATATATTCATTAAATCAATCCGAATTTTCGAATTCTGATCTTCATACGCGATGGGGACTATAATGCGCGAGCGTGACGGTCATATGTAGTGACCTTTATGATTTTTCGAGATATCGATAACGCGTGGGGGAACAGGGCACACCGATTGCCAGTTTACGATCCGCGAACGCGACGGCCATGTACGGAGACCGATTTCATTCTTCGAGCTGTCGATATTCGCGTGGGGGAATAGGGCACACCGATTGCCAGTTTGCGTTCCGCGAACGCGACGGTCATGTACGAAAACCGATTTCATTCGTCGAGTTAACGATATTCGCGTGGGGAATAGGGCACACCGATTGCCAGTTTGCGATCCGCGAACGCGACGGTCATGTACGAAGACCGATTTCATTCTTCGAGTTGTCGATATTCGCGTGGGGGAATAGGGCACACCGATTGCCAGTTTGCAATCCGCGAACGCGACGGTCATATGCGGTGAGCAATCCTATTCGAGTTCTTATCAATATACGAGTGGGGGACAATTAGGCATACCGTTTGCCACTATCCGATACGCAGTCGCGACTCTTATAGTCAAGAAACTAAATCTAATCTATGAATTCTTATCGTGATACGCGTGGGGGGACTAGGGCACACCGATTGCCAGTTTACGATCCGCGAACGCGACGGCCATGTACGGAGACCGATTTCATTCTTCGAGTTGTCGATATTCGCGTGGGGGACAATTAGGCATACCGATTGCCAGTTTGCGATCCGCGAACGCGACAGTCATGTACGGAGACCGATTTCATTCTTCGAGTTGTCGATATTCGCGTGGGGAAATAGGGCACACCGATTGCCAGTTTGCGATCCGCGAACGCGACAGTCATGTACGGAGACCGATTTCATTCATCGAGTTGACGATATTCGCGTGGGGGAATAGGGCACACCGATTGCCAGTTTGCGATCCGCGAACGCGACGGTCATGTACGAAGACCGATTTCATTCTTCGAGTTGTCGATATTCGCGTGGGGGAATAGGGCACACCGATTGCCAGTTTGCGATCCGCGAACGCGACGGTCATGTACGAAGACCGATTTCATTCTTCGAGTTGTCGATATTCGCGTGGGGGAATAGGGCACACCGATTGCCAGTTTGCGATCCGCGAACGCGACGGTCATGTACGAAGACCGATTTCATTCTTCGAGTTGTCGATATTCGCGTGGGGGAATAGGGCACACCGATTGCCAGTTTGCAATCCGCGAACGCGACGGTCATATGCGGTGAGCAATCCTAATCGAGTTCTTATCAATATACGAGTGGGGGACAATTAGGCATACCGTTTGCCACTATCCGATACGCAGTCGCGACTCTTATAGTGTAGAAACTAAATCTAATCTATGAATTATCATCGTGATACGCGTGGGGGAACTAGGGCACACCGATTGCCAGTTTGCGATCCGCGAACGCGACAGTCATGTACGGAGACCGATTTCATTCTTCGAGTTGTCGATATTCGCGTGGGGGAATAGGGCACACCGATTGCCAGTTTGCAATCCGCGAACGCGACGGTCATATGCGGTGAGCAATCCTATTCGAGTTCTTATCAATATACGAGTGGGGGACAATTAGGCATACCGTTTGCCACTATCCGATACGCAGTCGCGACTCTTATAGTCAAGAAACTAAATCTAATCTATGAATTCTTATCGTGATACGCGTGGGGGGACTAGGGCACACCGATTGCCAGTTTACGATCCGCGAACGCGACGGCCATGTACGGAGACCGATTTCATTCTTCGAGTTGTCGATATTCGCGTGGGGGACAATTAGGCATACCGATTGCCAGTTTGCGATCCGCGAACGCGACAGTCATGTACGGAGACCGATTTCATTCTTCGAGTTGTCGATATTCGCGTGGGGAAATAGGGCACACCGATTGCCAGTTTGCGATCCGCGAACGCGACAGTCATGTACGGAGACCGATTTCATTCATCGAGTTGACGATATTCGCGTGGGGGAATAGGGCACACCGATTGCCAGTTTGCGATCCGCGAACGCGACGGTCATGTACGAAGACCGATTTCATTCTTCGAGTTGTCGATATTCGCGTGGGGGAATAGGGCACACCGATTGCCAGTTTGCGATCCGCGAACGCGACGGTCATGTACGAAGACCGATTTCATTCTTCGAGTTGTCGATATTCGCGTGGGGGAATAGGGCACACCGATTGCCAGTTTGCGATCCGCGAACGCGACGGTCATGTACGAAGACCGATTTCATTCTTCGAGTTGTCGATATTCGCGTGGGGGAATAGGGCACACCGATTGCCAGTTTGCAATCCGCGAACGCGACGGTCATATGCGGTGAGCAATCCTAATCGAGTTCTTATCAATATACGAGTGGGGGACAATTAGGCATACCGTTTGCCACTATCCGATACGCAGTCGCGACTCTTATAGTGTAGAAACTAAATCTAATCTATGAATTATCATCGTGATACGCGTGGGGGAACTAGGGCACACCGATTGCCAGTTTGCGATCCGCGAACGCGACAGTCATGTACGGAGACCGATTTCATTCATCGAGTTGACGATATTCGCGTGGGGGAATAGGGCACACCGATTGCCAGTTTGCGATCCGCGAACGCGACGGTCATGTACGAAGACCGATTTCATTCTTCGAGTTGTCGATATTCGCGTGGGGGAATAGGGCACACCGATTGCCAGTTCGCGATCCGCGTACGCGACGGTCATATGCGGAGACCGAATTGATTCTTCGAGTTGTCGATATTCGCGTGGGGGAATAGGGCACACCGATTGCCAGTTTGCAATCCGCGAACGCGACGGTCATATGCGGTGAGCAATCCTAATCGAGTTCTTATCAATATACGAGTGGGGGACAATTAGGCATACCGTTTGCCACTATCCAATACGCAGTCGCGACTCTTATAGTGTAGAAACTAAATCTAATCTATGAATTATCATCGTGATACGCGTGGGGGGACTAGGGCACACCGATTGCCAGTTTGCGATCCGCGAACGCGACGGTCATGTACGGAGACCAATTTCATTCTTCGAGTTGTCGATATACGCGTGGGGGAGTAAGGCACACCGATTGCCAATTTGCGATCCGCGAACGCGACGGTCATGTACGAAGACCGATTTCATTCTTCGAGTTGTCGATATTCACGTGGGGGAATAGGGCACACCGATTGCCAGTTTGCAATCCGCGAACGCGACGGTCATATGCGGTGAGCAATCCTATTCGAGTTCTTATCAATATACGAGTGGGGGACAATTAGGCATACCGTTTGCCACTATCCGATACGCAGTCGCGACTCTTATAGTCAAGAAACTAAATCTAATCTATGAATTCTCATCGTGATACGCGTGGGGGGACTAGGGCACACCGATTGCCAGTTTACGATCCGCGAACGCGACGGCCATGTACGGAGACCGATTTCATTCTTCGAGTTGTCGATATTCGCGTGGGGGACAATTAGGCATACCGATTGCCAGTTTGCGATCCGCGAACGCGACAGTCATGTACGGAGACCGATTTCATTCTTCGAGTTGTCGATATTCGCGTGGGGAAATAGGGCACACCGATTGCCAGTTTGCGATCCGCGAACGCGACAGTCATGTACGGAGACCGATTTCATTCATCGAGTTGACGATATTCGCGTGGGGGAATAGGGCACACCGATTGCCAGTTTGCGATCCGCGAACGCGACGGTCATGTACGAAGACCGATTTCATTCTTCGAGTTGTCGATATTCGCGTGGGGGAATAGGGCACACCGATTGCCAGTTCGCGATCCGCGTACGCGACGGTCATATGCGGAGACCGAATTGATTCTTCGAGTTGTCGATATTCGCGTGGGGGAATAGGGCACACCGATTGCCAGTTTGCAATCCGCGAACGCGACGGTCATATGCGGTGAGCAATCCTAATCGAGTTCTTATCAATATACGAGTAGGGGACAATTAGGCATACCGTTTGCCACTATCCGATACGCAGTCGCGACTCTTATAGTGTAGAAACTAAATCTAATCTATGAATTATCATCGTGATACGCGTGGGGGGACTAGGGCACACCGATTGCCAGTTTGCGATCCGCGAACGCGACGGTCATGTACGGAGACCAATTTCATTCTTCGAGTTGTCGATATACGCGTGGGGGAGTAAGGCACACCGATTGCCAATTTGCGATCCGCGAACGCGACGGTCATGTACGAAGACCGATTTCATTCTTCGAGTTGTCGATATTCGCGTGGGGGAATAGGGCACACCGATTGCCAGTTTGCAATCCGCGAACGCGACGGTCATATGCGGTGAGCAATCCTAATCGAGTTCTTATCAATATACGAGTGGGGGACAATTAGGCATACCGTTTGCCACTATCCGATACGCAGTCGCGACTTTTATAGTGTAGAAACTAAATCTAATCTATGAATTATCATCGTGATACGCGTGGGGGGACTAGGGCACACCGATTGCCAGTTTGCGATCCGCGAACGCGACGGTCATGTACGGAGACCAATTTCATTCTTCGAGTTGTCGATATACGCGTGGGGGAGTAAGGCACACCGATTGCCAATTTGCGATCCGCGAACGCGACGGTCATGTACGGAGACCGATTTCATTCATCGAGTTGACGATATTCGCGTGGGGGAATAGGGCACACCGATTGCCAGTTTGCGATCCGCGAACGCGACGGTCATGTACGAAGACCGATTTCATTCTTCGAGTTGTCGATATTCGCGTGGGGGAATAGGGCACACCGATTGCCAGTTTGCGATCCGCGAACGCGACGGTCATGTACGAAGCTCCGATTTCATTCTTCGAGTTGTCGATATTCGCGTGGGGGAGTAAGGCACACCGATTGCCAGTTTGCGATCCGCGAACGCGAAGGTCATATGCGGAGACCGATTTCATTCATCGAGTTGACGATACACGCGTGGGGGAATAGGGCACACCGATTGCCAGTTTGCGTACCGCGATCCTAATCCTGGAATTGCTATTGTAATATGCGATAGGGGATGATGGAGGCAAGGCTGTCATAATAACGGGGAAAATCTTCTTGTGTAGAATCATCCTTCGAAGTGGGTGCCAAAACTATCGTGCAATGACGATACCTGTAACTAAAGAATAGAACTTATGATACACTGCCTGGAACTTTACATCGAACAAGATTAATAAAATAAATGAACTGCATTATTCCAATAAGTGACGATTCATAATGTGTAATCATTTTAATCATTTTCAAGTGTTCAAATTAGCTAAATATCTATTTGAACGAACTAAGAACTGGAATAATGAATTCAGTCATTCAATGATAAAGTAATTCAAGTACTTACGAAAAATATTTGACAACTGCGTTCGAGCTTATCCCACGGCGTATTATGTGCAAAATTATCCCACGGCGTTACATTCTCGGTGAATGCTTAATATAGCTAAATAGCTGAAACAACAGACCCATAATTATAATATTCAATTCGTCTCTTAAATTGAACAATTAAATACAATACACTTACAAAAATTGTGGCCAACGCCTAGAAGGGGGTCCTTGTTCTACGGTGAATCATGGTAGGCTTACGTCCCTTGTTTTCAAAACGACGTTTATAAAGAAAGTTGGGCAATAGAAGCGGAAAAACTAAACTCTATTTTAATCAGAAATATGTATTTCAATTCCATGTAGGGATTTCAATCTTAATTTCAAGTAGAGATTTCAATCTCCATTAGCTTCGGTAAAGCAGAGGCGAAATTGAGGCGGCTAGCGGTTGGGGTAGTCAAGCCCAAAGAGTCTGCTATGGACCCTAACGCTATGACACCATCCACCTGCCTGGACGTCGTAACGCCAGGACAGATGCGCCCCTTCGCTCAAAACGTTATTCCAACTGGCGAGTATACACTCCACGAGCTGGCCGCTTTGAGTATAGACCGCAGCCTAGTAGCGCTGGCTTTATTACCCAGAGATGGTGCTTCGCGACCATGTGCTGCGAGGTCTCTACTAGAAGAGTAGTGTCTTAGACTTGTAGACCTCCACCGTGACTCACTTCGGATCTCTGCTTAAAAGATCGCCCAACTCTCTTATACGTCGATCTCCCACACTCATGTTCATAAAGTAAATTAAGAAAATTAAGAAAATATTGGGTAAACACTCGTAACATTCACATAGGCAATCGAACATCATCCGACGGGACTTACGCATCGTTGCACGATTTTAAAGTTAGGCGGGGGAAAATATAAATATTATCACCAACGAAACAAAAAAATCGGCCCGACACACCCCAGAACGAGAATGATGCCGATAGCGAAAACACTTAATTACAGACATGCAATGAGTCAAAGAATGTTCGACGGGCCTTACACATAGTTGCACGATTTTAAAGTTAGGCGGGGGAGAATATAAATATTATCACCAACGAGACAAAAAAATCGGCCCTATGCACCCCAGTACGAAGTTCTTGATTGTAATAAAACTTGATTAGACTATCTCTAAAACTTCGTTGGGTCCTAACGTGGAAACAACAACCGTAATTCAATAACCACCAGTTGTGGATGCAAAAGTGTCGAATAGCATCATGCATGAAGGAGAGGTCACGCATTATAGAGATGATCCATAAAAATTGAATACTTTATATCCAAACATTTAAGAAGTGAGCTTCAGCACGAAATAATACGTGTCATGTAGGAAAGACCACAACTTCCACCTCGCTTACAAATTACAAGGAATTGAGAAATTTCAAGTAATTACAAAACGAGATGGATATCCATATCTTTAATTCATGATCTTTGCATTACAACGTGATGAAGGTAGAAGATCTAAAGGAATAGTGTCATTGCCGAAAATGAACCTAATATGGTCCACAAACGCGACAATAACAGAAGGAAGAAATTGGAATATGAATCGTGCATCGAGGGATGTCGTGCACTGAAGATTATATAGGACTTGGATGCTGAATGTACGAACATTCCAGAAGTGAGCTTCAGCACGAAATAATACGTGTCATGTAGGAAAGACCACAACTTCCACCTCGCTTACAAATTACAAGGAATTGCGAAATTTCAAGTAATTACAAAACGAGATGGATATCCATATCTTTAATTCATGATCTTTGCATTACAACGTGATGAAGGTAGAAGATCTAAAGGAATAGTGTCATTGCCGAAAATGAACCTAATATGGTCCACAAACGCGACAATAACAGAAGGAAGAAATTGGAATATGAATCGTGCATCGAGGGATGTCGTACACTGAAGATTATATAGGACTTGGATGCTGAATGTACGAACATTCCAGAAGTGAGCTTCAGCACGATATAATACGTGTCATGTAGGAAAGACCACAACTTCCACCTCGCTTACAAATTACAAGGAATTGAGAAATTTCAAGTAATTACAAAACGAGATGGATATCCATATCTTTAATTCATGATCTTTGCATTACAACGTGATGAAGGTAGAAGATCTAAAGGAATAGTGTCATTGCCGAAAATGAACCTAATATGGTCCACAAACGCGACAATAACAGAAGGAAGAAATTGTAATGTGAATCGTGCATCGAGGGATGTCGTGCACTGAAGATTTTCTTGAACTTGGATACTGAATGTACGAACATTCCAGAAGTGAGCTTCAGCACAAAATAATACGTGTCATGTAGGAAAGACCACAACTTCCACCTCGCTTACAAATTACAAGGAATTGAGAAATTTCAAGTAATTACAAAACGAGATGGATATCCATATCTTTAATTCATGATCTTTGCATTACAACGTGATGAAGGTAGAAGATCTAAAGGAATAGTGTCATTGCCGAAAATGAACCTAATATGGTCCACAAACGCGACAATAACAGAAGGAAGAAATTGTAATGTGAATCGTGCATCGAGGGATGTCGTGCACTGAAGATTTTCTTGAACTTGGATACTGAATGTACGAACATTCCAGAAGTGAGCTTCAGCACAAAATAATACGTGTCATGTAGGAAAGACCACAACTTCCACCTCGCTTACAAATTACAAGGAATTGAGAAATTTCAAGTAATTACAAAACGAGATGGATATCCATATCTTTAATTCATGATCTTTGCATTACAACGTGATGAAGGTAGAAGATCTAAAGGAATGGTGTAGCTGTCGAAAATGAACTTAATATGGTCCACAAACACGACAACAACGGAACGAAGAAATTGTAATGGGAATCGTGCATGGAGGGATGTCGTGCACTGAAAATTTTCTAGAACTTGGATACTGAATGTCTAAACATTCAAGAAGTGAGCTTCAGCACAAAATAATACGTGTCATGTAGGAAAGACCACAACTTCCACCTCGCTTACAAATTACAAGGAATTGAGAAATTTCAAGTAATTACAAAACGAGATGGATATCCATATCTTTAATTCACGATCTTTGTATTACAATGTGATAAAGGTAGAAGATCTAAAGGAATGGGGTTGCTGTCGAAAATGAACCTAATAAGGTCCACAAAGCCGACATCAACAGAAGGAAGAAATTGTAATGTGAATCGTGCATTGAGGGATGTCGTGCACTGAAGATTATCCAGAACTTGGATACTGAATGTCTAAACATTCAAGAAGTGAGCTTCAGCACGCGGCAATACGTGTCATGTAGGAAAGACCACAACCTCCACCTCGCTTACAAATTACAAGGAATTGAGAAATTTCAAGTAATTACAAAACGAGACGGAAATCCATATCTTTAATTCACGATCTTTGCATTACAACGTGATGAAGGCAGAAGATCTAAAGGAATAGTGTCATTGTCAAAAATGAACCTAATATGGTTCACAAAGCCGACAACAACAGAAGGAAGGAATTGTAATATGCATCGTGCATCGAGGGAAGATCGTGCACTAAAAATCACCCAAGAATAGGAGATCTGTGCGAAATAAATGAAGCAGATAACAGAGAACACCCAAAACGAAGATTTAGAGGAGTAGTAACGTTCCAATACTTTCTTTGTTTGCTACTAATGTGTACAATGAATGAGAAGATACTATTACACTATTACCTAACTAAGTTTTCTCGTTGAATCAAATATACATAATTCGTGAACGTCCGTGTTACAATAACCTTTAACTGATTGGCGCATACAGTACATCCGCAAATGGAACAAAACCACAAAGTAGAGGAAGGACAAAACAGATTATCACCAACGTAACAAAATCACAAGCCCTATGCACCTCAGTATGAAGTTCTTGTTCGTAATGTAACATGATTAGACGACCTCTAAAACTTCGTTGGATCCTAACATGGGAATAATAACCGTAATTAAACGTTCACCAATGGAGAAAAAAAGAAAGTAGAATAGTATCATGCATGAAGGGAAGTTCATGCACTCCAAACAATTGAATATTGAATGTACCCACATTCAAGCAGTGAGCTTCAGCACAAAATAATACGTGTCATGTAGGAAAGACCACAACTTCCACCTCGCTTACAAATTACAAGGAATTGAGAAATTTCAAGTAATTACAAAACGAGATGGATATCCATATCTTTAATTCATGATCTTTGCATTACAACGTGATGAAGGTAGAAGATCTAAAGGAATGGTGTAGCTGTCGAAAATGAACCTAATATGGTCCACAAACACGACAACAACGGAACGAAGAAATTGTAATGGGAATCGTGCATCGAGGGATGTCGTGCACTGAAAATTTTCTAGAACTTGGATACTGAATGTCTAAACATTCAAGAAGTGAGCTTCAGCACAAAATAATACGTGTCATGTAAGAAAGACCACAACTTCCACCTCGCTTACAAATTACAAGGAATTGAGAAATTTCAAGTAATTACAAAACGAGATGGATATCCATATCTTTAATTCACGATCTTTGCATTACAATGTGATGAAGGTAGAAGATCTAAAGGAATGGGGTTGCTGTCGAAAATGAACCTAATATGGTCCACAAACACGACAACAACAGAATGAAGAAATTGTAATGTGAATCGTGCATTGAGGGATGTCGTGCACTGAAGATTATCCAGAACTTGGATACTGAATGTCTAAACATTCAAGAAGTGAGCTTCAGCACGCGGCAATACGTGTCATGTAGGAAAGACCACAACCTCCACCTCGCTTACAAATTACAAGGAATTGAGAAATTTCAAGTAATTACAAAACGAGATGGATATCCATATCTTTAATTCATGATCTTTGCATTACAGCGTGATGAAGATAGAAGATCTAAAGGAATGGTGTTGCTGTCGAAAATGAACCTAATAAGGTCCACAAAGCCGACATCAACAGAAGGAAGAAATTGTAATGTGAATCGTGCATCGAGGGATGTCGTGCACTGTAGATTTTCCAGAACTTGGATACTGAATGTCTAAACATTCAAGAAGTGAGCTTCAGCACAAAGTAATACGTGTCATGTAGGAAAGACCACAACTTCTACCTCGCTTACAAATTACAAGGAATTGAGAAATTTCAAGTAATTACAAAACGAGATAGAAATCCATATCTTTAATTCACGATCTTTGCATTACAACGTGATGAAGGCAGAAGATTTGAAGGGATAGTGTTGTTGTCGAAGATTGACATAATATGGCCGACTATGCCGACAACAAAAGGAAGATCCACATAAAATAAAACTGTGCATTGAGAGTAGCGCATGCACTAGTATATACCTTTATCATGGAAGAATTCAATGAAATAAGGGAACTAACGAAACTTCTGAATATGGCAATGCTTATCGCGATGCACTGTATGTCTACAAAGAATGTATAGACTGTGGATCTTTATGCAAAATAATTTTTGTATGAATAATATGGAATAGTAACCATTTATGTACTTCGTTCTTTCTCTATTAATTGTAATATATTGACATTTTTCAATTATTTTGATCTTCCTACTGATTGGAATTTAATCTACCCACTTATTTCACAATTGCATAAAATCTACAGTCTAATACTAAAGAAAGGTTGACGGACACGCGCATCAAGAAAAAATGAATGCACGTTGGGCTCGGCAGAGATGTACGGAAATCGCGGTCTGCCGCGCTGAAAGGAGAGGTTTTCAGTGACTCCTGTGGTCGGACACGATCAAACCGGGCCCGTTATTTGATCGTGTCCAGTTGGTACAAGATACAACAGAAAACAACTCCGAACTGCTTGCAGGTTGTAGCTGACATCGGGGTACCACCGACGGCAGCGATTAGGAAACGAATGCGCCCAAAAGCGGGTACATATGCATCTTGTGCCGAACAACATTACCAACAGTGCAATGGATGAAATTAATTTATATTTAATAAAGTAGAGGCGAAACGAGACAGCTAGCGGCTGGGTTTTCAAGCCCATAGAATCCACCCCGGATCCAGACGCGCTATGACACCATCCACCTGCCTGGACGTCGTAACGCCAGGACAGATGCGCCCCTTCGCTCAAAACGGTACTCCAACTGGCGAGTATACACTCCACAAGATGGCCGCTTTGAGTATAGACCGAAGCCTAGTAACGCTGGCTATACTGCCAGAGATTATGTCACGCGGCCATATGCTGTGAGGTCCTCTACTTGAAGAGTAGTTGCGGAACCTCCACCAATCTCGATCGGACTTCTCTACTTAGACATTGGGCAAGTCCTTTAAACATTGGTTCAACCTTCCTCCTTCGTCCTATGCACGGAGACACGAATCCTAAACATCGCTGGAATTTAGTTGCTGCCTTTGTAACCTAGCTAGTTGTACTTCTCATTTTCACTACCGAAACAAAAAAAGGCATCGGCAATGATGATGATCGTAACAAAATTTAATGACATACATGCAAAGAATCGAATAACATTCGACGGGTCTTACGCATAGTTGCACGATTTTAAAGTTAGGCGGGGGAGAATATAAATATTATCACCAACGAGACAAAAAAATCGGCCCTATGCACCCCAGTACGAAGTCATCGACCGTTCGAAAAATTGAACTATACGCGGAGTCAGCCAATGCCTTCTTTATGTCGCAGTAATGTGTACACATAGTAGTTCAGAAGTTAGTTGTACGGACATTTGTGAAACAAATAATTATTACACGTTGGGCTCAACAGAGATGTACGTCAACACGGTCTGCCGCGCTCAAAGAGGGGGTTCCACAAACTCCAATGGCCGGGCACGAAGAGGTCGGAGACCTACGGCTTACAATCGTCCTTCTGAGCCCATGCCCAGGGCGCCATCCGGGGACACCATGAAACAACATCTACTACAATGACGATTGTACGCAATAGGATACGGGCTGCCAGGACCACCACCTTCCACCGGGCCTCGCCCACTTGTTCGGCGCCACAGTGAGCCAAAGGAATCACAAGAAACAACTCCGAGCTGCTTGCAGGTTGATTACTGGGTACCAACCGAAGCCAGCAATCGAAATCGAATGCACCCGAGAAGCGAGTACATGTACATCTAGTGTTGAGCAACATTACCAACGATGCAATATATTAAATTAATTTATGCTTGTTGAAGCAGAGACGAAACGAGACAGCTAGCGACTGGGTTTCCAAGCCCACAGAATCCACCCCGGATCCAGACGCTATGACACCATCCACCTGCCTGGACGTCGTAACGCCAGGACAGATGCGCCCCTTCGCTCAACACGTTAGTCCAACTGGCGAGTATACACTCCACCAGGTGGCCGCTTTGAGTATAGGCCGAAGCCTAGTAACGCTGGCTATACTGCCAGAGATGATGTCACGCGGTCATGTGCTGCGAGATCCTCTACTTGAAGAGTAGGTGTCGGACCTCTACTAATCTCGCCCCAGGCATTCTCTACTTCAACTTCAATTTCCACAAATGCCGTCCAAATGATTTAAAGGAACTAACTATCGCATGACATTAGCCTCCAAATGTGGAACCTCGACAGATGTAGGCGCTTTGGGGTATGACGGGCGTGATAGCCGCGGTCTGGTTTGTGCAGGTCTATCAGGCCGGTTCTTGCCTATGGAATATGTAGCTGACCCTCCAAAATGAACAAGCTAGCGACTAGTGGTTTTTTAAGCCACTCGGATTACAAGATCCGTACACTGCGGCAGCATCCACCCACCTGGTCGTACGTAACGCCAGGTGAATGCGCCCCTTCGCTCAGAACGGTGTCCCGCCCCGAGTATAGGCCGAAGCCTAGTAACGCTGGCTATTCCAAAGATACTACCACAGCGGTCATGAACTGCGAGGTGTCTAAACCTCCACTTAGCTCCTTTTGGGTCGTCTATTTTAGACAGTAGGTATGAAACAGCTATAGCAAAGTCGAGTAGCGGAGTCTTCATTATGCGATAATTATGGACATGAATGTTCATAATGGATCCCAGCTAGACAATTAGATAGAAGATCGACCAAGCAAGCCGCCGCGCCAATACAACAACGCATGTACCGGAAGCGTGACTGCTTAATCAATCTTGCATCTGTAACATAGGTGTGACTCTACTCTACTATAGGGGAATTACTCCCTCTAACAAAAACAAGTGACTCTACAGCTGGATCAATTTATTTCCTTATCAGGAGGAGGATGGAAAGATCGCTTTATATTATAAAAGGTCGTTACAATCAAGCGGACTGATAGTGACATAACAATAGCGGCCCGGGCCTGCGAGGAAAACTTCTGATGATGCAAGGGCCCCAACCTTAAAACATACGTCTATCTAGCATATTCAAACAAACATGCAACACATGCCATGATGAGCCCCAAGCCTTCGCTTCTTCAACTACAAACAAGGCCGAGCTGTACCATCGCCAGCTCTCGGATTACCCCAATAAACAGGGTACGCGTAAAAAACTATCTGTCAAACGACTTGTAACGATCTAAGATCTTAATGAAATTTAACAGTAGACTTGCTAATCGGATGCAACTGATATTGAAACTCATCTCTAAAATCAAACATCGACCCATCTTCCTCCGCTTAACCTACCTACATATGTATCTACAGCTTGACACAAATTCGGAAACTCGCGGCGCGGGGTCTCTGCTGGATTTCCCGGAAAATCCAGGGGTACCAAACGTGTATACCCGAGAAGCGGGTCTAAATTCGAGCAAAGCCAAGCTATGTAGTACCACCATTCACAATCCTGAATTTACGTGATTCCTAAAGATGTGCTCTAAAATACGTGAAAACAAGGGCCGCTAACGTGAAGCGAGAAATCTTCTTCGGGATAATGTTCCCTTTAAAATATAGATTCTGAAAAGAAAATACTAGAATTGGTTTAGAACTGTCCGAAAAGTAGAACACATTAAAATCAATCATACCGCGAATATATAAACTCCTCCGTAAAATAGGACACTTACTTAGGTCCTCATTGGACGAAGCACAAGTCCTTATGGCAGCAGCTTCTTTGAAAAAAAAACACCTACAAGACATGGAAGTGAGAAATCCTCTTCGGGATAATGTTCCCTTTAAAATACAGATTCTGAAATGAAAAGATTACAATTGGTTTGGAACTGTCCGAAAAGTAGAACACATTAAAATCAATCATACCGCGAATATATAAATTCCTCCATAAAATAGAACACTTACTTAGGTCCTCATTGGACGAAGCACAAGTCCTCATGGCAGCAGCTTCTTTGGAAAAAAAAATGAAAAAAAGCCCGCGGTGGTTGGGGATTTGTGTTCCCGGTGAACAAGGTGGACTATCATCGCGAATAAATCATACCTATAAGAGCCGCGAGCGATAGCTGGGGATTAATGTTCCCGGTGAACAACGCGGACTATCATCACGGCTAGAAAATATAAGAGTCGCGAGCGAGAATTAAGAATTTGTGTTCCCGGTGAACAAGGTGGACTATCATCGCGAATAAATCATACCTATAAGAGCCGCGAGCGATAGCTGGGGATTAATGTTCCCGGTGAACAACGCGGACTATCATCACGGCTAGAAAATATAAGAGTCGCGAGCGAGAATTAAGAATTTGTGTTCCCGGTGAACAAGGTGGACTATCATCGCGAATAAATCATACCTATAAGAGCCGCGAGCGATTGCTGGGGATTAATGTTCCCGGTGAACAACGCGGACTATCATCACGGCTAGAAAATATAAGAGTCGCGAGCGAGAATTAAGAATTTGTGTTCCCGGTGAACAAGGTGGACTATCATCGCGAATAAATCATACCTATAAGAGCCGCGAGCGATTGCTGGGGATTAATGTTCCCGGTGAACAACGCGGACTATCATCACGGCTAGAAAATATAAGAGTCGCGAGCGAGAATTGAGAATTTGTGTTCCCGGTGAACAAGGTGGACTATCATCGCGAATAAATAATACCAGTGAGAACTGCACGCGGTGGTCTGAGAATAAATATTCTTATTGCATCATTGATATCATTTTTTGCTTCCTACTGAAGCTATTATTATGATAGTTAAATTCAATTTAAAAAATTATGTGAATTCAATTGATTTTGGTACTGACAACCCTCTTTTACACCCCCTAGCAGAACATTTTAATTAAAAACGAGGTGCTAGTACCCAGGGCTAAAAAGAGGAGGCATCGGGACCTCGGGTGCGCCACACCCGTACTGCACTCGAGTGCAGCCCCTGAGGGATGTTGGTGATTCCTCTTCTGTACTCGTCGTGTCCTTCCGCATATTCCGAAACAGAAATATTATTATTAGTAGTTAAATATCATGGGATTACTAAAATCAGGAACAATATCAAACATTCTGATTCTACAAATACCGACGATAATAATTTATTTCATTACATGCATTTCATGCCATGCTTTACATTACGATGCATTATAATTTAACTACTTACTCTAATCTACGAATCTACAATTTACCCAAGACAAGAACTACGAAAAAACCAGAAACAGAAAAATATATGTGAGTAACAGTTACATGTAACTCGTGGGTGGCGATCCTCTTCATAATCTGATCCATTCAAGATTTAAACAGAAAAAAGAATATATTAGTAATAGTTCGATATACATAGATTGAACGTGTGACGATCCTCTTCATGGTCCGGTTCATTGATGATCTGAAACAGAAAAAATATATATTAGTAGCAATTCAGGAGGTTTTTTTGCACGATATGAAACATAAAAAAACCTGAAACAGAAAAAAAATTAATAATACTTCACAATAAACAAAGATGGTCTCAGTGCTACAATCAGGAAGAATGTATCAATGAAATTGTAAAGATAAAAAATTAGATACATGGTACATGATCCAACAATGAAGAATAATAGTCACTATTAAATTTAAAAAAATCAGATGTACAAATTAATTCCACATTTAATCAATTGAAAGTTAATTTCTAAATCAAATATTTCAAGCACCATATTAAGTGCTTGTAAGATGAGGTAAGGTCATAGAAAATGATAAAAATTATTTTAGTCATAATCTCAATCATAAAAAAGTCTTTAGTAATAAAAAAAATGTTGGAAAATTACGGTCGTTCTTTCGCAACACTATTTAAATTTTCAAAAAGCCCACCGTTCCTGAAAGGTGGCGGTGGCAAAAGCCAACCTCCTAGCATCTAAAATGGGAGCACAATGACGAAGTAGTAACAGAAATGGCACTCCATCCGAGGATGCAGCGCCATTAGTAGTTGCCCTCTTGAGTGACAATTTGTCGGGCCTCTTCGGCTTGTAGCCTCTTCTTTTCTTCGGCGGTCCGCCAAAATCTGCAACCCTAAACCTGCTCGTTGGCTAACGATCAACAATCCACGAAGAGTCTTGTATCTTCGCGAGTCATTAATCGGTTCACCAAGTGCAATCGAGCAGGGCCGATCGTTTCGAGCCCTAATCGCGGAATCCGACCACGATCGCGAAAAGCTAACGACGACCATAAAAGTCGCCTAATTCGAAGACTCAAAGTCGTAGCAGAAAGTAACCGGTATTCTCCGGTTGATCCAGCTTTTCGATATAAGTCTTTGAATTATTCCAGTAGCTGACCACTGCTTAAGAGGGAAGAATCTAACCAAAGGGGACAGAAGAGAAAAGCAACAGTCAGCACCGGCCCTTGCCTACTTAAATCTAAACATACACACCAGAATGTATACTACCTACCCTGCCTGATCCTGTATTTAAAAAGAGCAAACCATTCTCACCAACACACATCACTCCACGGTTCTCAATCATACGCCAGGGTGCAGTAAGCCTAACACCTAGAGAGACCATCCCGGGATGTCTCCGACACCCTAACGTTAATCTCAACATTCACACTCTAACTTTACGTACCAGATTCCTGAAATCGTCTGACAGTGTAAGCATCCTTTGCGTCTTTGAATCTACTTTGTAAAACTATTGATATTACTTTAAGATAGTAGACGGTAGACAGTAGTAAATTCGATAGTTTATGTATTAAAATGTATTAGAATCTATGCATTTGTTTATGAAATCATTCATTATTTCATGGATTCATAAATTCATTAATTTGTTCATTAATTCATAAATCTGTTCATTTATTAAATATTATAAAATTTAATTCAGTAATAAATACGAATAAATTAAAAACCGACGTAATTCCACTTCCTATCCACACACACACAATAGTGGAAAATACGTCGTGCACGAACACTAAGCACTCCCAGACGCTGACGAATGATTGATTAGTAGTTTGAGTTCTCTGTGTTCATTGCTCTCACCCTCCCAAGTAGCACCTGGGCACGTGAGAGGACTCGTGCAATGCACACTAACCCATGCTGAAATGCCTAACTAAAAACAATGATTAGTATTATTCTAACGAGTTCAATATATTTCTTTCTATATAATGCCATATAAATTCAAGAAGAAAAGACTCTAATTAATACTTTAATAAATTAATTTACTAAATTGAAATATCGAATAAATTTAAGAAAATTGTACGAATTAATATTTAAAAAGTTAATATTTAATATTAATATAAAAATACTTATTCATTTAAGAAAAATTTAATGTCCGCGGTTGCCTTCTTGTACATAGTTCTACTATTATACTCACAAGTGTCAATAAGGATTCGACTTGTGGTCGAACTTTAATAATAAAAAAGCCTAAGTTCACAGCTATATAATATGTACAACATGCACATATGTACATATGTACAATACTGACATGTATTTTTTATAATATACTCAACAGCCATATATTTAATAATTATAAATTCAATATTCATATTTCAAATTCACAAATATTGAATACTCAAATATTCGATACTTATATATGCACAAATAAGTTATAATTTTGTAGTTTAAAGATGGCGTACAAGAAGACCCTAGCCTATCTAACAAATAAAATGAAATTACTACCCACGAGTACGCAAAGCATACCCACGGTCATTATGCTCGCCATAGTGTCCCTGATCTATGTATTCTATTTAATTAATTTAATTATGTAATTAATTAATTCAAATTCGCGTTGCGGGGTTTGGTTGGGGGTTTGACTGGGAGGTTTGATAATTTTACTCACCCCAGGAACAGCAGCAACACGAAGAATCTGCGACTGGCCCTCCATCCAGCAAGGCAGTCAATTGTAGTGTTAATCCATCCAGCAAGGGAGTCAATTGTAGCATTTATCCATCCAGAACTGAATTCCCTGTAACTAGAAAAGTAAACATGTGAGGATATTATCTAAAGCTTTTAACAACATAAGTAAATTGATAATAGAAAATGACACTCACTTGGGTCCTCGTAGGACGAAGCTCAAGTCCTTTTGGGTGCTGCAGTAACTCTACAATCGCGGAAGGATACACACTTACAAAAAAAAAAAAAATAGCAAACTGCGACCGAGAATTAGTTTACGGTGACAACACTGACTCTATCATCGCGAAAAATTGAGCAGTCGCGCGCGGGGCTGCCGAAATAATTTTTATATCGTACAAAACAGATTCTACAGACCGTATACCGGACGGACGGTCAACAACACTTCCTGAAAACAGAGAAACTTAATACTAAGGGGAGGGTGGGGGGTACCGAGCTCCTACTATTCTTCTCATTGGTCATTGTACCAGATATAATATGTATCTCAATATATTACTGTTTATGTGAAATATTTTAGAAATCTGACTCCTAGTCTACTATTCAACCAAATTAAAATTACTTAAACTAAATTCTTCCATTTCTGATATTAGCACTGAGAGAAAACCTTCTTTCTACCCCCTAACCAACATCTTGGTGTTACCAGGGCTAAAAAGAAGTGGCATCGGGTCTCCGGGTGCGCCACACCCGTACTGCACACGAGTGCAGTCCCTGAGGGATGTTAATAATTCCTTTTCCCTTCCCGTCGTGTCCTTCCGTATATTCTGAAACAGAAATATTAATATTAATATTTGAAACAACTGAAATCAATATCAGGTCAGTACTAAAATCAAGAGCAATACCAAACATACGGATTGTGCAAAACACGAAATGGAAGAAGGCCCTAGCCTATGTACGAAGTCAAACAATCAAGTTGCTACTATGCACTGTGTTGCCGCGGCGAATAACTTAAATATAGTCATATGAATGCAAATATCGTAATTCGCGATGGGGGAACTATAATAATTCGCGGTTATGACAATTGTACCAGATTCGGACACTGAAAAATCAATTTTGCATGGCGCAATCAACACCAAATTCCCTCGATAATGCTACCACACTGTCAACGTAAAGATACCCTGTCTTCTACCTTTCGGGCCGACAAAGCGTTCGATACGATGTACGAAGTGTATATCCACTATCGCGATCGAACCACTACGTTGGGGGGAAAAAATGCATGCTGGTGAAACGCAGTGGTAGGTTCTCTGCATTTAGCGCTCCCACACCATAAAATAGCTAAGGCAAACGTTGCTACGTTCAGGTGAAGCTACAGTGATTTACTCCGCCATCGTAAGTCACGTCAGTATCCACAGCTCCCACTGCATTAGATGCTAATACAATGGTCACCACGGTATTGTCGTGCGTACCACCACAGGTGACGTAACTTAATACGTCTTTTTTTTGTTTATGGTATTGTCGTACGACAACGGACACACTTGTTCCATTGCTGGAACGGCAAACGAGTCGTGTGTTGGACATACCGCGAGAATTTGAACGTACCAACGTGTACCGTGGTATTGCGCTAACTGCTGCGGCAGCTTGGCCCAAGAACGTACTAACACGTTTCTACTCTACGTAATGGTCCGGTGGGCATATGCTCCACGTCCCTACGGCCCCAGCAAATTCAAATATGTCCCAATATCTCGGGAATCTAGTATTCACGTACTCCTTGCGGTACTGATTCTGCAGTGCACGAATTCTGATCATAATATGCATGGTATACTGAGGCACACCGACTGCCGTCGGGATTTAATACATACAAAAGCCGCGGCGCAGCGCTCTGAGAATGATAAGTATTCCGCGAGACAGAGTAATTACATTTATAAAATATGTACTCGATGGGAGGGAGGGCCTGACGAAATCCTACTATAATATTTGTGACTGTACACTATAGCATTGTATGACTTCCTACTGTCTACTATTATATTATCCAGTCATGTTAAAAAGTGTAAATAAAAAGTTCTTAAGAAATCTAAAATAATTGAATCAAGTTCTTGATTTCAGTTCTGACCCAAATAATCCCCTTTTACACCTCCCAACACCGCATTTTACGCAAAAAGCAGGTGCTAGTACCCAAAGCTAAAAAGCTGCACTCGAGTGCAGCCCCTGAGGGTGCAATATTATAATTATAAAGAAAAGTAAACTTACTCAAACATAACAAGTCGTACAATCTTTCAATGTAGCCTTCGATTATTAATTTCTAGATATTATATGCAAAATCAATGTATATGCATTGTATATTTAAAAGAAAGTATGTTACTCACAAAGAAAATTATTTGAAAAGCGATCAAAATGAAGCCAGATATTAGCCCTTTCGTTACTACTATATATCTACTGTTACTACTATATCTATATATCTACATATACTACTATACTACTATATTACTACTATACTAGTTACTACAATACTACGTTATGACTGTAGTCGGCGTCCATGCGAAAACCTGTGTATACGAGCGCCGACTATAGTCGGCATCCACGTAGCGACGAGTGTACACGAGCGCCGACTATAGCCGGCATTCATGCGAAGACTTGTGTATACGAGCGCCGACTATAGTCGGCATCCACGTGACGATGTGACGAAGTGCCAACTATAGTCGGCATTCATGCGAAGACCTGTGTATACGAGTGCCGACTATGTGCCCACTTTTTGGCGCGGTGTCGCGTTCAATGGTGATTTTCCAGCGGAGCGAACTGTTGTAACGAAAAGGTTAATGATTGAATGAATAAAGTTCTTTGAATAAAAAATCTCTACTCGTTACGTTATACTAATTGTTCATCTTAAGTATTTATAATGAATAATGATACCCTCGGTCGGTCCAAATTACGAAGTAAAAGTTTCGATATTCAAACAATGCATACACAAGTATTACTTCAAAATTAGTACCTGATCGTCGCGAAGTGTACATAGGAAAATGTACGAAGTGTAAATAGGAAAATGCACAAAAGTGAAGAGTAATTTTTATGCAATTCAAAACTTATAAAAATGGTTAATTTTTTGCTTCCTACTGAAGCTATTATTGTGATAGTTAAATTCAATTTTAAAAATTACAGGAATTCAATTGATTTTGGTACTGACAACCCTCTTTTACACCCCCTAGCAGAACATTTTAATTAAAAATGAGGTGCTAGTACCCAGGGCTAAAAAGAGGAGGCATCGGGACCTCGGGTGCGCCACACCCGTACTGCACTCGAGTGCAGCCCCTGAGGGATGTTGGTGATTCCTCTTCTGTACTCGTCGTGTCCTTCTGCATATTCTGAAACAGAAATATTATTATTAGTAGTAGTTAAATATCATGGGAGTACTAAAATCAGGAACAATATCAAACATTCTGATTCTGCAAATACCGACGATAATAATTAATTTCATTACATGCATTTCATTATGACATGCTTTACATTATGATACATCATAATTTAACTACTTACTCTAATCTACGAACTTATAAAAATGGTTAATTTGTTTTAAAAAATTATTTGTTTAAAAAAATTATTTGTTTAAAATTATTTGTTTAAAAATATTTGTTTACAAAATTATTTGTTTAAAAAAATTATTTGTTTAAAAAATTATTTATTAAAAAAATTAATTGTTTAAACAATTTTATTTGCTTACAAAATCCTGTTTATAAAAATATTTGATTATTTAAAATTTTTATTGAAAAAATATATTTATTTAAACAATTTGATTATATTGTAAATAATTAATGAAACTTACATTGTTGTTTTGATGTTGTTGTTGCATAACGTCTGTCTTCCTTGGCAAATGGTTGGAGGGTACGCCTAAAAATCGAATAATACCTGTTACCGATAAATAATAAAAAAGATAAAAATTCAGCAAATTTGAACAAATAAGTGGAATATTATCGAAATCTATTCTCCATTGTTCTTATAGCATTGTTAGTATTAAATGTAAAAGGCTTCTAATGTGCCAAGAAAGAAAATGACCAATTGCAAATGTTGAAGTCGGAGGAGCAAATTTTCGAACTCACATTTCTCGTTGATCAAAACAAATTTCATAAAAATAAATTATGCACTAGGTTTCATTCGCGTTAATTTTACTTTTATTATATGCTTAAACAATGCACAGTCAGTTTAAACTACTAAATATTGAAAATTATTGAGAAGCTAGAAGAGAACGACGCAACCACTTTGAAATCCTAACCGATGGGCTAGCCCCGCGAGAATGCTGGCTTTTGATTGGCCGAAATTCAAACGAAACAATTCTGAACTTTGCTCGCGAATATTCGGTTGGCGTCCATTACGAGAAGCAATGGAATAATTTCGAAGAATTAAACACAAGTTTAATTTAGGAGAAATTCGGTAAAAAAGCAAGCGAAATAGAGGGGATTTCAGAAAATGTAAAAATCATTTTGCACTAATTGTTTTTTATGAGGATTTCGTAGCAATTTAAGTTTTTCCCTGCAGATACATACTTTATATTCCTTTACTATTTGCCTTGTCTTACTTTATTTATTACAAATAGAATAATTTCAAATCATGCATTATGACAAGTAATTTTCAAATAAATCGGTATAAAACAATATGAAATATTGTGTCCCGAGAAGGAGCAGAGAAGTCAAATTTTAAACTCACATATTTCCGAAGAAAATGCCGGAACTTTGGCAGAAAATACAGTTCCCGATTTCTAATGAGCTCGACTTTCGTTTTTTGTCACTGTCTGATCACTACGCTTGATTTAATTATTTAAACAAACCAAGTAATGTGCTCTCTTGAATAGTACGTCTAAGCTCTACTAAGCGCCAAGGGAGAGTAATGGGTGCTCAGGAAGACTGCGCGCGCATCTCACCATTCGATTATCGCAATTGGTCCGAATCGAACGATTCGATTATCGCAATTGGTCGGAATCCAACGGTTATACAATACGTTACATATCAGCAAGAAATTTGAAAATCAAGACAAATTAGAATGCTTCTCCGACATAACGAAGCATTAAGATTAATACTAATTGTTTTTTACGAGGATTTCGAAGCAATTTAAATTTTTCCCCTGCAGATACTTTATATTCTTGATCTACTTGTCTTGTCTTACTTTATTTGTTACAAATAGAATAATTTCAAATCATGCATTATGACAAGTAATTTTCAAATAAATCGGTATAAAACAATATGAAATATTGTGTCCCGAGAAGTAGCAGAGAAGTCAAACTTTAAACTCACATATTTCCGAAGAAAATGCCGGAACTCTGGCAGAAAATACAGTTCCCGATTTCTAATGATCTCGACTTTCGTTTTTTGTCACTGTCTGATCACTACGCTTGATTTAATTATTTAAACAAACCAAGTAATGTGCTCTCTTGAATAGTACGTCTAAGCTCTACTAAGCGCCAAGGGAGAGTAATGGGTGCTCAGGAAGACTGCGCGCGCATCTCACCATTCGATTATCGCAATTGGTCCGAATCGAACGATTCGATTATCGCAATTGGTCGGAATCCAACGGTTATACAATACGTTACATATCAGCAAGAAATTTGAAAATCAAGACAAATTAGAATGCTTCTCCGACATAACGAAGCATTAAGATTAATACTAATTGTTTTTTACGAGGACTTCGAAGCAATTTAAATTTTTCCCCTGCAGATACTTTATATTCTTGATCTACTTGTCTTGTCTTACTTTATTTGTTACAAATAGAATAATTTCAAATCATGCATTATAACAAGGAATTTCCAAACAAATCGGTATAAAACAATATGAAATATTGTGTCCCGAGAAGGAGCAGAGAAGTAAAATTTTAAACTCACATATTTCTGAAGAAAATGCCGGAACTCTGGCCGAAAATACAGTTCCCGATTTCTAATGAGCTCGACTTTCGTTTTTTGTCACTGTCTGATCACTACGCTTGATTTAATTATTTAAACAAACCAAGTAATGTGCTCTCTTGAATAGTACGTCTAAGCTCTACTAAGCGCCAAGGGAGAGTAATGGGTGCTCAGGAAGCATGCGCGCGCATCTCACCATTCGATTATCGCAATTGGTCCGAATCGAACGATTCGATTATCACAATTGGTCGGAATCCAACATTAAATTCCATCCATATCCAACTCCAATATTAAAATACAAGAATACACTCACAATTCTCACACATAACTAGAGAGAATTAGAAACTAGAGAGAACGTTCCAGGACGCCCCGTCACCCGAGCTTATAGCAAACAACAGCCATACTCTAACAAAAATACATACCAATGCTGAAATCGACTGACAAACTAGCGTACATTGCGATATACAAAAAATATAGAAACTTATTGTATAAATACAGAAAATTATTGTAACAACAGCGAAATTGTATTATAATAATCTTCTATTTTCATATAAATCATTCTGCTGAATATATTCATGAGTTTCATATAATATTTTGTACAAAGTATGAATTCTCTTCAAGTATTAACATTCAATTGATCGTATAGTGTATATTGTATACATATATCACGAATTATATCTTCTTATTATTTTATGGATTTCAAGCAAGTATAATATTTAATAATGGATGCATTTCCGTCTATCTAATCACACACTCTCACGCATTAGTGGGAGCATACGTCTTGCACGACACGCTTAAGCACTGTCAGTCGCCAAAGAAACCTTACCACTAATCCGTACTCACTGCTGTAACTCATTGGATGCACCCCTGGGTCTATCAATGAATTAGAGCTGAGAAATTAATTGAGCAAAGGCAAGAAAAGTTTCTTAGAAATATAGTTTCTTAGATATACATACATTAGTAAAAAGTTAAGCGGACTAATCTTTGCTTTCGTTTCATCTGTTAATAAAATATGCAAAATCTATATGAATGACATATTTAGAGTAAATTGTGTTACATTAAATTCGACTTATAAAATTCATTTATATAAAGTGTTCCGTTACGTTATATTAATTATGTATTTTGCTCATTTACAATTAATGGTAATACCCTCAGCCGTTCCTGTTTTCGAAGTAAATGTTTCGAAATTCAAGAAATACACAACCAAGAATTACTTTGAACTTAGGAACTGTCTGTCGCAATGTGCCTTCTTGTACATAAACATGTTAAATCAACATTAATACAATGCGATAATATGAAGTTAAAGTTTATCTGTATATATTTGAAAAATGGATATAATCAAATAGTTATATGCATTAGAATTATTATAAAATGTTTTAACTTTAATAAAATGAATTTATATTTATTTGTAATAAATTGTACTATATCATTTATAGTCAAAATTAAATTCCTAAGTAAATTATTTCATATGAAACCGATGGTTCGTCCGATTTCTACACTAAACATTAATTGAAAAAGAAAACAAGAAGGTCTAGCCTCTTCTAAGAAATATACAAAACAATCATAAAATGTCTAACATTTTGCTTCACACGAGTACTCATCCTCTCGTGAGTCGCTATGATCAGTTTTAAGAACTAAGAAAACATTGGATTCACTGACTCACCAGTCGGTGAGACTTGGTGATGACAGTGAATCTCGTTGGCAGCGAGTCTCGTTAGTAGTGGACCTCAACGATAGTGACGACGCGACTGCTTGACTGCTCCTCATTATGTTGGAGATGGTCTTCAAAGACAAAGCAAAGATTCTGTAAATAGGAAAATGCATTTTAAAACAATGAAAAAGTGAAGAGTATTTGTTATGCAATTCAAAGCTTATAAAAAATGTTTACTCTTTCAAAAAATGTATTTGTTTAAACAATTTTATTTTCTTACAAAATTCTGTTTATAAAAATATGTTTATTAAAACAATTTATTTTTTTAAAATGTAATTTATTTAAAGAACACCATTTGTTTAAACAATTTGTATTTACATGAAAAATCGTATTTGTAAAAATATTTGATTATTTAACAATTTTATTGAAAAAATATATTTATTTAAACAATTTGATTATATTGTAAATAATTAATGAAACTTACATTGTTGTTTTGATGTTGTTGTTGCATAACGTCTGTTTTCCTTGGCAAATGGTTGGAGGGAATGCCTTTAAAATCGAATTAGTACCTGTTACCAATAAATAATAAAAAAGATCAAAATTCAGCAAATTTGAACAAATTAGTGGAATATTACAGAAATCTATTCTCAATTGTTCTTATAGCATTATTAGTATTGAATGTAAAAGGCTTCTAATGTGCCAAGAAAGAAAATGAGCAATTGCAAATGTTGAAGTCGGGAAGAGCAAAATTTCGAACTCACATTTTTCGTTGTTTAAAACAAATTTCATAAAAATAAATTATGCACTAGGTTTCATTCCCGTTAATTTTACTTTTATTATATGTTTAAACAATGCACAGTCATTTTACACAACTAAATATTGGAAAATAATGAGAAGCTAGAAGAGGACGACGCTACAACTTTGAAATTCTAACCGATGTGCTAGACCCGCGAGAATGCTGGCCTCTGATTGGCCGAAATTCAAACAGAAGAATTCTGATGTTTGAACTTTGCTCGGGAATATTCCCTTGGCGTCCATTGCGAGAATCAAATAGAAAACTTCTACCAAAATTCATTAAAAATTGAAACTTTCAAATTTACCATAACACGAACTTATGTTTAAATGACTTCGACTTTAGTTAATTGACTTTGTCGGGATTTATCTACCCACTATAGGTTATTATCTGCGTCAGGAATGGAGTAAATTCTTGACAGATATAGAAATCATATAAAAATCGAATTGAATGCCCAAGAATTCACGATTAAACAATGGAATAATTTCGAAGAATTAATCAAGAGATTAATTTAGGAGAACGTGGGTGAAAAAGGAAACGAAATATCGAGGATTCTAGAAAATGCCAAGAAGCCAAATTGTGAACTCACGTATTTCTGAAGAAAATTCCGGAATTTTTCCAAAAATCACTTTTCAGTATTTCGAACGAGCTAATCTTTCATATTTTGCCACTG
This sequence comes from Halictus rubicundus, assembly GCF_050948215.1. Lineage (NCBI taxonomy): Eukaryota > Metazoa > Arthropoda > Insecta > Hymenoptera > Halictidae > Halictus > Halictus rubicundus. The sequence continues at coordinate 10,578,888 of NC_135149.1, read as the reverse complement.
TCTTTTCACGAAGTCTGATTTAATTATGGTTAGAAGCTAATTACTGTCCAGTCGCGGATGATACGTCTTGCCGCTATGAAGTCCAGGAAGAGCAACGGACGCTTTTGCGATTTTCGAACGCAATCACAAATCGACAATTCTAATTGGTCGAATATGGGGGAGGATGAATGAAGATAGGAATGGACCTGCGCAGATGGGAATAGACATGCGCAGTTCTCTTTGCTGTTAGAACAAATTCGAATTTCTTCAGAAAGTACAAGAATCATCATAAGCCAGCTAATAATGTATTTCTAGCATAGATGGGTTAAAACAAAATCAAATTGAATGGCTGTGAAATGTAAATTGAATTGGGTGCCTCTATAGTCTCTAGAAGAGTCAATGAAGTCAAACTTTATGCTTACGTATTTCTGAAGAAGCTGGTCCGATTTTGTCGAAAATCTGGTTTCCGCTTCCAGGAAACACGTACTTCACTTTGAGTAGCATCGTGGTTAAAGTAACAAATTTAATCACTTAAAACAATGAATATTATTCTTGACGCGTGAAGGAGGCGTCCCGTCGCCGTGAGGTCCCAAGAAAGAATGATGGGGGGTCCATATCACGTCCACCTAACGACAGAAATCGGCTGCTATGATTGGTCGAAGGCAATTGCGCAAAGTAGTCCCTTATCTTGAAGAGAATAACCCCTTAAAAGATTCTAGAAATTATGTAAAATTAACCAAACACCTCATCCGAACACACAATTCATCCATTAATTAATGATTCTAGCACCTGTTCTTCTGTAAAAAGAACCTCAATATTCTCATAGTCATAACAATCGTAAAATAAACAGTTATTATAATAATCGCTGTATGACAACTACCTCTTTCCCAGAAATAGACTATGATTATCTGATAAAAGTAGCTAGCACCAATCTAAACTAATAGGCAAGCATAAAGACTTTATAAATAATTGGGGCATGCACGGTAAAAAGAATGACTCTTGTCTAGCATGCCCTACTAGCGCGCCAAATAAGTATTAAAGCCGTGGTCATAATGGACGAAACGTCGATCGGCGAAAAAGAGACTAAACGATCGCGGCTTAAGTGTCCTACACAATTAATATGCCACCATTTATATTACCACTCAATGAATTCGAAATGCAAAAATCACTGACAAGAATAAGCAAACAAAAAATTGCTAATAACGAAAGCTAACTGATGCCGTTACATTTACGAATTGTTCATATACCTCCGCCACGCCGGGAACTATTGTACCTAGCCATTTTAAATGAAAATAAAAAAGCAATCTTTACCCACTTTCCTAACGATTTCTCTGATTGGTCTATATTCCCGCGCAAAGCAAATGTCATAAACAAACAAATAAACAAATTTAACAAATTAACAAATAAACATAATTTGAATGTGCATGTCACTAAATAGTGATTCCAGGTAGAATAATCGTTGACAAAAGAAAATATGTATTCAGAGAAAGGGGTGAGGGTCCAAGGGATCCTATGCACTTCAAAGCCGGTGAAACCTGATACCCTAATGTTTTGATACTTCACACAAGTTTGTTTGCACCAAACACAACACTTACGAGGCACGTAAATAGGTTACCTTAACTTCAAATACGATTATCCTAATCCAGAAATGCAGGCAAAGTTATAATATAATATAACGTAAATACTCACTTACCTGCCTGCAATGCAAACAGCGTTGAGATAGTTGAGCAACAGATACGCGATTTCGCTGAAATAAATCGATGATACGAGAATCGATTCCTATGAGATATTTAGCAGAAATGTAGTAGCATATTCACCGGAAGCTATCGTTGACAATAAGTTCTTGAATTCGTACGATAATGATGCAATTGAGTCATGTATCCTAATCTTATGATCGGTCGTTATCAAATTCGGTGAATATACAGGATCATTTTAACGCAACAAATCATTTTTATTGAAATTTACACTGTGCTTACGAAAACGACGGCAAGCATTTCGAGTGCGTCAGATAACACGATGTATGTCCTCTAAAATTATGCTTTTTGTTGTCTGTAGTACCGTCCCTTGTAAATGTTTTATCACAGACGAGGTACAGGAGTGGACCAATCATCCAATCTATTTTTTGTCTCACGTCCGCGGGGCTCTAGAGCCCCCTTACCATTTTTGTGTCACATCCTACCGTATCGGTCGGAGCTAATATTGTGGAACTAGTATCACAGACGAGATGTAGGAGTACGCCAGTCACCTTTTTTTTTTTTTTTATTTATTACGCATTAGGCCAGAACTGGCCTATCAGCGGACATACATAAAGAAATTAGTGCTGATAATAAGTAACAGACAATATGCCTCTCATACATCAATTATTCCGCATACATTCAAAAAATATTGACCTAAGACTAATTAATTATAAAATTGGAAATGTCACTTCTACATCTAATCAAATAATTCATATAATATAATGCAAAACTGCGTACATCCATAAGCGCACGAAAACATTATACCAGAGAGGATAACTCTCATTTCCTCTCTGATGTCACGGAAGTGGGAACGCATGCTCAAAATGAGTAGGGGGCAGCACTTTATCGGGAACGTCGGAACCTCCGGCGTGAGCACTCTCATATCCTCTCTGATATAGGTTTCACGGAGAGTTCATGTTCGCCATCTACTGTCCGAAAACGCAAGATCGTTAAAGTTTGTTCCGTGTTCTACTTTGACGAAAAAGCTCTTCAAGTCGTCGAGGACCGAGAAAATGGCTTGTTCGGTCGTACGGTCGTCCTTATTACGCGGCTCCACGGTAATGATTATAACCTTACACATTTTCATTCTACTTTAATGAGGAAAAGAATCACTTGTAGCTGATAAATGGCACGATGAAACTCATGGGTGTTATGTAAACGATTCGGTACCATATTTTGTATGTCAGACTATGTCGTACAGATTACGGGAACAAGACCTTGTAAAACAACTCATCTTTTCTAGAATTTAAATTAGAGTTTGAAAGTTTCTATTTGATAGTCAATGTTTGGACTGTCAACTATTATATGTATAAAATGCCCTAAAATTTTAATTTAGCTTCAAGCTTCTTTCTCCATGCATAGACAGTTGAACTCCACACATCCTTTGCTTAAGTTGCTTTGTATTTTATACAGGTCAGGCATTACGTAGCTGCAGCAGCTGCTCAGCCTTCTGTTGCCACTGCCGCAGAATGTCAAGTTTTGGGCAATAAAGTCACTGTTGCTGCTTACGATAATAATTCACCGGTCGCGCAAGTGTCTATAGTTTTCAGGTATTTAAAGTACAAACCTTATAATAGAATGTACTCATTTTAATAACCCTCTTCTTCTTCTTCTCCTTCTTAAGAGCCTTTTATTTGTAGAACTGGATCACGAAACGAAAATTATGACACGCAAGGTGTGGCACATCATTTACGGATAGCAGCAGGATTAAGTACGTCTTGTGCAAGTGGGTTTGCCATAACAAGAAATATTCAACAATTGGGTGGTAATTTAATTGCTACCGTGGATCGAGAAAGTATCGCATACACATTACAAATTACAAGAGATAGTTTGTAAATATTTTTTGTTACAACATATTGCCTGTCACATTGTATAGTTAGTTTTTTGCTGGATCGCTGTTTTGTTTTTCTTTTCGTAGATCGGAAGCTCTTCAATTATTGGAGTATGTCGCGACTAAGCAAGTCTTCAAACCGTGGGAAGTATCGGACCAGGCACCTAGACTGCAATATGAGCTGGCCTCCCTGCCCGATACGACTGTAGTTTTGGAGCTCCTGCACAAAGCTGCCTATCGTTCCGGATTGGGCTACTCTCTGTTTTGTCCGAAACGTCAGATAGGAAAAATTGGATCAGAAACTGTAAGCGCGTCATTGTGTGAAATTATCACAATTCTCGGAGCAATGCTTTACCCTGTTCACACAGTTACAGCATTTTGTCAATACATGGTTTACTGGACCCAAGTGTGCGGTCGTAGGGACCGGTGTTTCGTCATCGGAACTTACCGCTTTAGCAAACAATCTGACAATTGGTTCGGAAGATCGTGCAGTCGAACCATCCAAGTATTGCGGTGGAGAAATTCGTAAGGAAAGGGTCAGTGATCTAACTAGAGTTGCAGTTGCCGTCGAGGGTGTAAGTTTAAAAAATGAGAAGGATGCCCTCGCATGCGCTGTATTGCAAAGAGCGTCTGACGCAGGACCGCGCGTTAAGTGGGGGTGCAGTGGGAGTCCTTTGCAGAAACAATTAGTGAGCGCCGCAGGCTCAGATCCGTTTGCTTTGTCAACTTTTAATGCCAGTTATACCGATTCAGGACTGTTTGGCTTCATTCTATGCTCAACACCCAATGTAGCAGGAGCCGTGAGTAGCTACTATATTGATAGAGTATAAACTATAAACTATGAATACCTACCAGGTAGCATAATGTGTCATTGCGCGGACATACTTTCATTTCTGTTGCAACTACATTTCAGTTGACAAAAGCTGCCTGCGGCTGGTTGAAAACTTTGAATTTATCCGAAAGCGACATTGCTCGCGGTAAAGCAATATTGAAAGCAGAAATTTTGAACGGGGCAGATAACTCGGCTGCCATCCTAGAGAGCTTACAATATCAAGCATTGCTCAAGGGTCAAATTACCTCACCGACATCGTTGATCGCCGACGTTGAAAATGTTTCTGCTTCTAACGTGAAATCTGTATGTAAACTATTGACGAATATTCGATCAGCTTACCTTTATACTAATCATTAATATATTACAGGTTGCCGATAAACTAGCAAAAGGGAAATTAAGCATGGCTGCTATTGGTGACTTGAATACTGTGCCATACATCGATCAGTTAAAATAAATTCGAAGCTTAATCTTCCAAAAAAAAACGAATAGCGCCAAATTAATACGCAGATTCTCCCTCGCTGTGGAGATTAAAGCTAAAAAACGCGTCATCTGTAGATACTGATAAAAATAAACATTCTTTATTCGAAACACGTTGATTCGTTGCACGTTTTATACAATATGTATAACAATATATTTCTTCTTCATACACAGTAAAATAGTAGTAAGAATTCTATTTAATAGAAAGTTATTCGAAAAGGATAGAATTTACCTACTTTGAAAATATCAAAGGGATGACTATGTATATATGGCATGGAAGACTAGGTAGGGATAGTCCATGTATACGCAGAGGCCATTTAATTTCAAGCATATCCTGTGTCCGTCGATACACTGAGACCGTGCAGTTTATCGATCCAATGAGAAAGAAATATTAACACGAACAGATTCTGTCGATAATTTGTTTCTCTGTCCAAGTTTCTTTTATTTAAAACGCAAGTTGAGTTTCGAGGGGCAAAATGACTTACATTAAAAAACAAAAGACCTTCGTTTCTCTTTGCACGAGGAATTTGAACATTCAATATTATTTCACGGTCTGTTCCCATTTTGTCAATTCTAAGTACTATATTATACATATCAGTAAAGTTTGATTTCCTCGATTGCATAGAACTTGTTACGATCTTTCTGTAGTAATTTCAACGATTTTCCGTTAATGATCCTTTTTAGGAGAGGTCTCAAGTTTTCCATGTCCTTCAGTAAACATAGCTAAAACAAACATAGGTGATTTATAGTGGACGATAAAAATTAAAATCAAACTCATAGATTATGTGCTCGAGTTCTCTCGTACGAATCGACATAAACACTTACATGATCGTCCAAAACGCAGTTCAGTTCATTGAGAAGCATCGACACTTCCGGATCTCGCGACAATACGTAATGTTGATAGTGAGACTCTAACAAAAGGCTAGACCATTCGTACAACTGTTTATCTGTAGGTTCTTGTACAAGACAGTCGTAAAATTCTTTATCTCGATCAGCTAATTTTTGTATCAAGTATTGCAACAACCGCAAGATTTCGTCGAAGTTTAAGCCGCCACTTTTAAGATAGGACGACAAAGAAACATCAGAATAAGTAAGGTTGAATATTTTGTCGAGAAAAGCATTTCTCGAGTAGCAATTGTTGGTTTGAGTCTTCTTTGATGGACGACGATCGACCATCGTACCATTCTGCGTTGGTAAGAAAGTTTCGTCGGGACTTCGAAGGGAAAAGATTAAAAGCTCGATCAGTAATTTTTCTGGCAGATCTTTGAAAACATTTAAACACCATACGATCGTTCGCACATCCTTCGATTCTATCAGCTGTGGAATTAATATTTCCTGGATTGCCGCGTCGCTCAAGCCCTCATTTATGTAAGATGATATCTGTTTGGAAATTTTCATCGGTGGTTTCTGAATCGGCTGTTTTCCGCCGATGATATGATGTTCGTTCTTTTCCCATTGAGCCAGCGTAGATTCCTGTATCACAACGACGTCGTCGTCGTCGTCCTCATCGTTTTCATCGCTACTTTTGAAACGCAGAGACGAGCCAAGTAATGTCGCTATTTTCTGGGGAGCCAGATGATACGGAGCAATCGCTAAATGCCTATTAGCAGCTAGTAACAGTTTATCTTCGATTTTCCACAATTTTGCATCTTTCGTATACAATTTCAATTTCTGTATATCTTGAACCAACTTGAATTGAACATTGTAAATCATTAATACAGCTCCTTCTTCCGAAGCATCAGCACCATAAATTGCTACCGTTGTCTCATTTAACGGAGTCATGACGACCGGATGTTTAGTATCTATGTTACCAATAATACCGATCAACGCGTTTGAGCTAGATTCGTTGCTCGTTTCCATCAAAGAATGGCTGTACAGTCTCCCATGAGACCCTAACAACCAATGGAAAACCATACATTAGATGCGCGTCTGTATACTTAATTATCTAGCGTATACTTATTTACTTACATAGTGTCAAGAAACATGCTTTGCTCTTGGTTTGCAACACGGTATAACCAACAAGCTCTTCGGATCTTCGCTTGAGTTCCATTCGCCTTGCTCGATCGGTATCTTGAGAATAGGTTTGGTTGTTCAATTTAACCACAACGCACGCATATATCCCTTTCATTTCAGTCAAGAGGCACAAATTTGTCCTGTTGCCTGTACGAATCAAGCGGCAGTCCAGAATCTTTTCATCCGTATGTAATATCCCCTCGTTGGACCAAGATTTCTTTCTGTTTTGTATAGCCCATTCTAACAGAGCACTAGCTCCGTCTTTGCGTACCAGCACGGAAGGAGATGTTTCAGAAGTAAGTATTGTATGTAGAGGAGATTGAAATTTGTAACCTTTAATGATATTTAGATCCGTTTCATTCTCTGACCAAAGACGTAACTTTTTCTCGTTAAATATAGCCGCATAACGACACGTTGTTTTATCGTATATGACTTGAGACGTTAGTCGATCTTTGCTCGTCCAACTGTTCAACTGCTTTGGATCCTGTAGCTGTGAGAGTGAAATGTGTTCGGTTGAGGAAAAGGTTGCGAATATTCCCACCGGAAAGTAAAAAAAGAAAAACATCAAGAAAGTAATATCAAAGTTTACCTTGTATCGAATAACAATATTCCTTCCTAATGTCACGACTGCACATCCACTTTCTGAATCTTGTTCAACACCTAGTAAATTTTGTTGATCGATAAGTGGACATAATGTGTAATACGAATAAAGTTTGGCCATTTCGAACACGTTTCAGAATTCTCTCTGCAGTGCACGTGTTGCTATCCAATCCGTGAGAAACGAAAATCAACTTCGCCGATAACCACCAATCGCTTTCCGAATTTTAACATCTCTTTCGTGCACACCGTTTAGGTGTTTTTCCTCGATGATCATCGATCGCGCACTGCTACACGAGGGACATTTACGTTGCAATGACGAACAACACCGAACAATCGGAATTATTTGAATAGAAGTTTTTTTTTCTTCTCATGGAGCACACTACATGGGTTAAGGTTAAGTTCCTCCGTCGCATCTTGTCTCGTGGCGCCCCCTGACACCCCCAGCGTGGCGCCATATGTTTGAAAAATCAAAACTATTTTTTCTTTACATAAACAGCTCAGCCCGTTGGAGCAAGGAGCGACCTGCAGATATGCCACATAACGAAAATGTTTATATGAATTTCGGCACCGACGAGATATTGTTCAAGATTACCAGCCTTACGGGAGATTGTGTCACTTAAATAATGATTTCTAACGTGCTCAAGGATATCAGAGAGGAGCATAGAGGCACAGACGAGTTATGAGGATAGACCTAACATCTTATGGGACTTCGTGTCTCATGTTCTGAAATATCGACTGTTAAAAAAATCAGAGGTTTTGGTATGCCCTCTACGATTTAGAGTGGTGAGGTTAGGAATTATATTGAATTACAGGTATCGAAGGCGTAGTTGCCAAACCACATCGGAGAATATTCGTCGCATAGTTGCCAATTTACTGTTACTGCCGTGTAATGCACAGCGCGTATTTCGGCTATTTTCCAAGTTACAGTCGCAATTCTGGATAAGTAAACGAAACGAGCTACTACATGATTAATTCAACCTGAATATTTCATCTCTGTTTAAATACAATGCTTTCTGTTTCTATACTCATTTTAAAGCTAAGTAAATGCTTTTTCAATTTATATAAATAAACTTCTATTTATTGATAGTAAACATAATAATAATTGTTAAAAATTGAAATACCTGTTTAGCGCTATTTTTATCTTGAAATTGATTCGTATGAACTGTTGTTGGCTCCTTTGAACGTTCTTTTTATCAAATACAATTTTCAAAAGGACGGAAATATATTCAAAAGATTGTCAACAAAAATTTTAATGACAGCTGGTATGCGAGGTCCCATATTCGTTACAAGTTTCAGCGTGTCTGTTATTATATGTTAAGGGAGCCGGCATGGTTTGAAATCCATATACGTATGCAAGGGTCAAAATCTAGACAAACTGCCGCTTCAATATTGCAATGAGCAGTTTAGAAATGGTCAATTGTGTTTCCTAAAAGTCCAATCTACGTCTGTATAGAGCCCAAATTGCGAATTTCTACCTCATCGTGGAGTAATTTGTAATATTCGGCAGAAAATTCGAATTCTGAAGCAAGTATGACGTCACAAGATGGCTGCCGCTGAGAGATTCTCTTAATTTCGAGAGATTTAGTGTTCGTATCGAAAAAAAGGCTCTGTACAGACGTAGCAAAGACATGTACAAACGTGGTGGTATGCATTTTTAATTGATTACTTACTTATTTAAGGCGTAAAATGTCTAGAAAAAAAGCACAGCGTAACATAGCGTGACAGTCAAGGCCAAATGCCTGCCGGCCCCCTTAACATTACATATACAATTATTAGTTCTTCCTTCCAAATATTTTCATAAGTTGTGCAAGAATTTATTAATTATAAACAATAAATCTGTATAAAATTCTGTTTATTGCTGATCTGACTTATCGTTAAATTGAAAAAGGGGCTACTCGCCGGACTCAACACCCCCCCCCCCCCCCCGCTCCCCCCGGGCTGCCCGCGGGCCCAACTATGGGCAAGTGACTCATCATGTTTTATACATATCATCGGAATTATATTATATTTGGTTTCAGTTTAATTAGAAAAATGCCACGAATATGTTGGTAAAAGTTTCATAAAAAAATAACGAAAAATAAAGAAGTTTTGTAATTGGATTAGTAGTGGTCTTCTGATCTCACACCGATATAGCCGACAATGTGCGGCCCACTCCTCGGCGACGACGGTTTTCGAGTTTCGCTGTCCGCTTCTCCGTGCAACATTATGTAGGAGACGGATATTCTCTCCGGAACAATGAGCAAACCCCACTATATAAGTGGAGCACATATCCGACACACATCAGTATCAGTGTGTCTTCTGACCCCCTGATCTAGCTGCAATGCTTGCGAAACGTTGGGAAATTTCTTCCTTTAGGACACGGCTTACACCCGAAAGCCTCAACAGACAAAAAAAATTATCTTTTTTCGTCGGATAAATTCTCGTCGAATAAAATTATTTATTCGATACTCGTCGAATAACGATACTTTTTTTATTCGAACCTTCGAATTACGAATAAAAATTTTTTTATCTTTTATTCGTTATTCGAAATTTTTATTTAGATAAATATTTTGCCCAACTCTGGTCGGAGAATATAACATTTGATAATCGATATGGGTCCGTGAGGAATCACCTTCTCACCGACGAGAATTTCCTTAGTGGTCTTCTGCACCGACGAGATACCGTCGTTGGCCTTCTGTTTCTTACTCCAGCCAAAATCTATCCTAGAGGGCGGTAGAAAACACCGTATTTTTCGAGCGACACATTCTCCCGTAAGGCTGGCAGTCTTTATATATATCTCGTCGGTGACTGCGTATCAACAGATTAGACGCACCCTATTTTTTAAACGAAAACGTATCCTCTGCTGAATCTTTGGTTGATTTTTTTTATCATATATTTAGAATACCTTGAAAAATTATTATTATTACTAAAGTCATTCATATATGGCACTGCAGGGAAGAATGTTTAGCCAAAATATGAAAATGGGCCGTATTAGAAGTTTAAACGCACTTGCTTTTTCTGTTGTTTGCAACTATATATTATAAACCAGTGGTTACCTTTATTATAGGAATTAATGTGTTAAAGAATGAAATAAGTCAACATGAAGATAGCTAAAAAATTTGTTGATACAAAACGAAAACAGAAGGAGAGAGCAAATAAAATACAGTTAAGTAGCAAAACGTTAGAGATTGTACGTGAATATTTGTTCCTAATTTTTTATTTTTATTGTTACTATATTATTTTTATTATCATTATTAGTTCTGTTATTATTATTACTTATATATTTATGAGCGTTATTACTATTACTGTACGCTATTGGTTAGTACCGCTACATCGGGGAAGTCAAATAAGTTGACTGATTTTGGAGTTGTCAATCAGAACTCCAACATTATCCGTGCAAAAATGATGAATGGTCCGAATGAGAAAAGCAGGAACATAAGAATTGTCGCCTTGTGTTCGCGAAGGATCATATGACGTGGATTAACGAATAGGACCAGGGCCCGCTCCAGGGGGGGGGGACAACCCGGGCATTAGCCCGGGGCGCCAAAATTTAGGGGCGCCATTTTGGCTTTGGCTGTAAGTGTGAGAAAAATAATGATGTTTTAAATATTCAATTAATAGAAAATTTCAGACTACCCTTGCCAGACAATTTTGCTAAAAAAAAAGGTCATTTTGTTCAGCGCGGTGCTTAGTGCTTAAAAAGGGGCGGCAATTTGTTTTTTGCCCGGAGCGTCGTAACCGCTAGAGCGGGCCCTGATAGGACAATCTAATATTGCAAGATACATTTTCTATTTTCGTAAGAAGTGTATGAACGTATGTACGTTTGATGATTATACAGTTTATCATGTTACTTTTTGTACTGATATAAACATTATGCGTCATAAAATACTGGAGTATTTGTTTAAACTGCAATTGTATCAAAACAGTCGTTACTCGATATATATATATCCAAAATACATATCTGAAGGATATACCCCATAAGGAACTCGAAAGCTCGAGAGGCCTCGGTTACCGAGGAGTGTAACATACATAATCCGGTTCGGGTATATTGGTGTGAGACCGTTACTAATTCAATAACAAAACTTCTTCATTTTTCATTATTTTTTTATGGGATTTTCAGAAACATATTTATGAAATTTCGTTTATATTTACTTATTTAATAAGCGATGAAAGTTTTGAAAGCAAAGAAGGACAGCGCGTAGAAAGAAAGAGACGCATAGAAACTTACAACAATTTAATTATTTAATATTACATTATATTTAACTTATAACAACTTAAAACAATTTTTTATGGGATATCGAAATGCAAAATTGGTGTTAGACTATATGTATAATGATAAAACGCACTATCTACTATACATACAAAGATTGCGAACCGTTACCCTTATTCTCCACCCTTGTCTGAATTTCGGTTCAGAAATTTGAAAAATTGATCGGCGTTTTTTTGGCCCGCGCAATTTTTGAACTCGACCCCGCAAAAGTTTACGCTGGCCCTGCCATTTAGATTAATATCCGTCTCATTAAAAGTTTTCTGATCATCGGTTTGGTACTCTTTTCTTCTAGAAATTATATAAAAACGATGACTACCATAAGCTTATCGGGTTTCATCGGTATGCCTGGTGTTCGGATTTATCGATCTTCTCCGCGACCAACCGGACTTCATAGAAATTCAGACTGTAGAGTGAATGTTGATTTCATCAGGGATCCAAAGGTCCCATCAGGTTTCACCCAGTTACCGTCTCAGAATATCAATTTTATCAGAACCCTCTTTCGCCGCTGGGTTAGTCAATCGCGTGGTTAAGACTGGGCTAAAGTTCTCGCCCTCTGAATTACGACCATCCAGATGGGGAACCCACACTCTACGGACTATACTAGATTGATCTACACATGTACATACACGGACTACTTTCATCGAACGCTTATACAGTGCTATCTTTTTATCCTCGAAGTCCTACTGATAAACCTCTGAAACAAACATTCTTGGGGAAGGTAATTACTTTTTTAATTAATGCTGTACTATCCAATACGAATTTGACTCTTTATACATTCTTCTAAACAAGGTGGTATAGTTTAACACTACAGTAAAACCACATCCGAACAAATAGGGAGACGAAAGTGTTTGGATAACGGAATTTTTGGAAACAGAACAATAACTTTTCTCATATTAAATTTCATTTATTTAAATTAAAATAAAGCCTTTAGGCGCCCTTACCTGTCGAAACCGCTTGAAATCGCTCAACTTTTAACACGCATAACTTTTGAATCGGTGAATTCCTAACGTTAAAACTTGGATTTTCTGAATTCTAACTTACTTAGGTAGTAATTTGGAATTTGCGGGAGCGTGTATTTTCTCTCGTGACACTTATCCGGTGCCTGGCGCCAGACAGATACGGATACAGATTTCCGAACTGGCGTAAAAGTAACGGAAAGATTTATTTCGAGGGATCCAGAGAACCTAACTATTATTCCGAATGATTTCATGGCTTATAAAAACTCTGAATTAGGTACTGTGCCTCCCTTCTCAGCAAACGTACAGGATAATTCACAATATGGTAATTTTCTTATACAAAATTTTGAAATCATGAAATCTCATAGAAGATGACTTGAAGAAAAGGACTCCGCTAACCATCAACGTATTAAATCAACGAAACCCTAGTAGAGTACCGTAAGCATGAGCATGGTCTTCGTACGTTAAGTTATGCTTTTTGAAAATAACTCCTTCGAAGGTCATTTGATGGTCAACATATTATGGTTAAATTTGCCTTTTCATTAGCCATAATGTTAATCTAATCAAAATACGTCGTTTCATTTAAAAAAACGACGACGACTTTGAAATGTACTATGCATATTATGCATGTCATACATATTATTGTATATGTGTATGTATACATATATGATATAAAATCTAATCGACAATATATTAATCTGGTTTGTTTTACTCTTTTCAAGGTCAGATAGTCAGACTGCCAGTTTTTTATTCGTGCCGTCATATGCATATATTTGTGAGAAGGTAACTTTTCAAATAATTTTCTAGAACGTTAATACTGAAAAGTGAAATGTTCCGTAATAAAAGAAGTAGCTGTTATCAAACGTTTTCTCTTCTAACTAGTGAGGTAATAAGGTTTCTTCAATACCAATTGGTTTTACTTCCGTTCGTATTAAGCCCAGGCGATGTTTAAACCATGAATTTGCTGCTGATTTCCACATCATTCGATGCTCCATCAGTCGAATGGTGGAACAGCACCGTAGGGGATTTTGTCCCGAGTCCCGGACTGACCGCTTCTCTCATTTCTCAACGTCGTGCGCATTCCCTCACACGCCACGGAACACCATCTGGATCGTACGCTGTCTGCACGCAACTCCCATCCAGCGTTTTCGCGATTCTCATCTTCGTGATCTAATTTTTCTCACCGTCACGGGGATTGTCTGATGCGAAGGGACAGAAGTTATGTGAGAATGAAATTGCAATTCCTGCGGTATATCGTCGAGGAGTGGTTCCGAAGAGTTCGATTGACGAAGATGAATCTTATAAATTGATCAAGAAATATGTATTATCAGGAAGAAGATGACTCCACGTGTAAACATAAGTTGGAACGCGATAATATTACAAGCATTGATAACACATAGGAAAGTAGCAGTGAAAAGTGTACTGGGAAGCTGTCTTACTACTAGAGACCTAACAAATCTATGCTATTTTTTAAGTCTAAAACAGTGCCAGAACTTTCTTAATTACCTGAAAGATTTTGGACAATAAGTCTGAGTCGATTGTAGGGTGTGCTAGAGAATGTTAAAATTGTGTTGATTAGCATATAATAAATTTTTTCGATTTTAGCGATTAATATGCATAAAGGCAGTAGTTTTAACATGATACATATCGACTATTGAAATATTTATTATTTTTTTTTAACACTAGAGTTACCGAGTAATAAATACAACTGATGTATATTGCTTTGTAATAATGACAAGACTACATCTATTCAAACTGCATACTATTTATATTCTAACATGTGCTTCATTAAAGAAGCTGATTAAATAACGCGTTGCATAAAATGTACAATCAAGAAATACTATACGATCTTCTTCTCGGTATTCCTCTCGACAGTTGGAAGCAAAGAGATAAATCCCGGGAATTGCTTACAGGGAAATTGCTAAGGTTCAGTGACGTCATTTAAATATATTTCTTGGTAAATTTCTTGGTAAAAATGATAGGTATCTATTATTATGCTTTTCGAGTAGGAGGTGCGATATTATGATTTAGCACATGAAAATTCTTAGGGGGCAGTCTGATGTAAACCGTCGAAAGTGAATGAATTCTTGGGAATTTATTGTAACTAATTGGTTAACTGAATCTGTCTGAAATTTTAGGGCTATTTTATTACACTTTTGAAATAACTAATAATAATATTTTTAGTCACAAGGAGCTACATATGTATAAAGAATCTACAATGGATTAACCATTTCTTTTATATGCTAGTATCAAAACATTATATCCTTGATTTTGCATGTACTTTACAACATGCGGAAGCCACGGTCGACAAAACAAAAGTCATCCGAGCACAAAAGCGTTCCGGACAAAAGAAAAGCATGTCTATGCAAACCATTTAACGTTTGCACAACAAATGGTTCCATCATTGATACTGCAAGTTCGTTTAACGAAAATATGAATGACGCGACAATAATGAAAATTCAATCACAAGATCCCACCGGAATAAGAACACTTTTGATGTACCTATACATATTTCTATGTACGTGCACTTCTTTTGCTGTTAAGGTTTTATGCAAACATTGCTCTGATTTTATTTTCTATAAACGTTTCACAACTTATATGTGTTTGCATTTTTTCTCACGAGATGCGTTATAATAAATTTCACACATAAAATATAATGTTACAATTAATCTTATAGTTGTTATCGGTAAGTAACAAATGGGATATAAAAAATACGATTACGGTATTTTGTACGTACATTTGTACGAAGCTTCTTCGGACAGCATGGAGAGGTGAGAAGAGATTGAACTGAATTCCATTATTCATCGTGTTGTCTGAAGGAGCTCACAACACACTAAACGCCTTGGTGCTTTCATCTCAGAGAGAATCTCATTAAAAAAACAAAAGAAACACGAATAAACCAACTCGAAAACTACTCGAAAATCCTACCTCTTTATTCACACTTTACTCAACAAATCGATACTGTTGAAGTACACACGAAATCCGACTTATATAATATATTCCAAAATCGTACGTTAGTACTAACGTGTTACACTATGAAATGTTTAGTGAAAAGCATACTTATGTACATAAAATCGTCACATGAACGTAACATTCATACACACGAGGTGTAATTTTGACCGTGCCTTCTCAGCATGATGAGCTGCTTCGGATTGTTGTAGTGCTGACGGCACATATTGGAAGTATGGCATTAAAGAAAACCTCACTATTATAAAATATGAAATAAGATTTATATCAGAATAGTAACTCTAGAAGCACGTTGTGAGACACGTCTTTATCCAGCGAAAGAAACGTTAACAATGAAACACAAGAGATCGAAACAGAGGAGTAACAGGCCAATATTAACAACTGGAGATCGAGGCTCCCATGCCGGGGACAACATACAATGTATATTAACTGTAGATACAATGTATGCATATACAGGTCAATAGCCGGTTCAATCTATCCTACCTTGTAAAGAAATAATAGATTGATTTTGTTCTACATTTATGAAATAAATTCCAACAGCACAGTTCTCATTTAAAGCGTAAAAAACAGTAACAAAAAATGGTAAAACAAATTCTATCGGGTTGTTGTAATGGACAGAGTCTAATCTTCACTATAGTAATTTGAGTTGCAGAAAAGGTCTTTTAAAATCTGTAGTGTTGTTTTGGTCTGTAAAATTATAAGAAAAACCACCTTCACTGTCCCATGCAGTTACTAATGAAAAAGGAAGGAGCAACTTGGTAAAGTAAAAGTAAAGGATTTCACTGTATCAACTGAATCCGTATCAGTTGTTATTCGATATTCCGCCCCTCCCGTTGCACCACCACCCTGGGAAACCTAACACGAACTCACTCTGAAATTCATTTAAATTCAAATCGAGAAATTATCAAAACTGTCAACATAACTTTCCGCAGTGCCTAAAAACTCGAGTCACTGTTCTTTGTTTTCATTAAACTAAATTTCAGAGTGAATTCGTGTCAGCTATTCCGGGGTGCGGGTGCAGGGGGAATGGTTTTCCTCGTCCTCAAGAACAAATTCGGTCAATGAAAATAGGCGGAATTGGCCGAAGTGGCCCCGATAGTTCTTTCCGAATATCTCGTAAACTAAAGCCGACCGCCGTTTAGATGCATAGGAAAAAGTTGTTCAGAATGATGACCTTTTGACAAGATATTTCAATTTCATTTACCATTGTCGTCTTACCTAACTAGAAGCGGTACTCGCTTGTACCGTTTCTAGGGGCGTCTTGGGGGAGCTCTGTCCT
Organism: Halictus rubicundus; assembly: GCF_050948215.1. Lineage (NCBI taxonomy): Eukaryota > Metazoa > Arthropoda > Insecta > Hymenoptera > Halictidae > Halictus > Halictus rubicundus. Next base: position 10,561,969 of record NC_135149.1, on the reverse strand, counting down.
CTCTCGTTCGACAGGCGTCCATGTATTATCGCCGTACTCTCCTTGTCGAACGAGCAGCCAGGAACAGTCTCCCGTGCTCTCCCGTCCTTCGGGCAGGCGTCCAAGTATGATCGCCGTACCTTCCTGCCGGAGCCGACTTTGCTGACCGAGAGCGGCCGATGGTCTTACCTCGTCCTCTCTCTCTCGGAATAGCAAAAGGCATCTGCGAGGCCGCAATTTATATGCAATCGTTGCTATCCGCGAACGGGGGAACCAACAACCCGGTTTTCACGCATAATCTGTTGTTTTTGCGTGCCGCGCCGCGCCTCGCGTCACTTCCCCGCGCGGTCTTCTCCAACCTAATTCGAGAAACTTCGAGATGTTCGTAGCCCGCGTCGTGTGCTCGAATATTCTGGGTTACCCTGGGATCGTTGACAACTCATTTTGCCCACACTGTTTTGATCGATACGATTTGACCGACATTATTAACTTTCGTCGACGCTATGTTTTCATCGGTACGGTCAAATCGTCAAGGGTCTGAGTTCATTCGTTTCAACGAACTGATAGCTACATAAGGAATTGTTGTTATTATACATCTCAATTTGTGATGCTAATATGTGACAGTACGTTTTCTGATTTGGTATTTGATTGTTGTACTAAATTGTTCGTAAAAGAAATGCAATAAGTTCGACACGGCAGACTAATTTTGAAGGAGTGGCAGAAGTTATTTCGTCGTAATCGTCGTTAGTTCGCATTTTTCAAATCAGGCAATATTTTAAATGATTATTTTAAATGTAAAGTTAATTTCAATATTTTTATATTCATACAGATTGTTAATAGTCATTTTTTTGTGAGTATTTGTATATCTTCTTGTCTAGCAATAAGTAAATCTGATTCCAAAATAAGTGGTTTTTGCATGTCTATGTGCTTTTTATCTATTCAGTCAAATATTGTAATTTGTTTGCTTTTCCCGTTAGCTTACGAATAGAATTCTTTGGGTGAATTTATGTGAGCATGCGTGGATCACCCAAAGGGGAAAGTAATCCAAATCCAAGTATTCTTCTGTCGACGCAGAGGCTTCGTTGTGTAAATCTTTGAATACGACGTGTAGGATATCACAAAGCTTAACGTTGCTTTTACTTCATCGATAACAGGCTTTCTGATAAAATATCTTTTCTCGTTCGACCTCCCATAAACTGTAATCTATCTCGTAAAAATGTCCTATTTGGCTCATTCTATTTCTCTTCTTCGTAACATACTCATGCGTAGTGCGTACCTTAACTCTGCCTATGTATGACTTTTTTAAGAACGTGACGAGCCCTTTAGTAAGAGTTAAAGGGGAAAGATTTATAATGAAAAGCATCTGTGAAAGAATACAGGCTTTGATATATAATTATTGTGATATATTTGTCATTTATTGCGTTAAATGTAAAAACCAAAATTTATATATGCTGCTAAATAATATGAAACATGTAAAGAAAAAAGAATTAATATTTAAAAGCAACGGACTTTCTTAATAGAATGCTCTCGTCCGACCCTCGGGTCAATTTGATACATTTTCACTGATAAGCTTAGTTTTAACGGATCGTACTTTATCTTATTTTTTTATTTTCACAGAAGGACTTTATAAAATTAATTGTTTATCATGCCACCATATTGATTTTGTGTCACTTTAACGTCAAGGGACAAAGTAAGCTGGAAAAATGAGGGTTAAATATTATGTCCCACCAATGTTTTTTTAAAAATCCTACCATAAAAGTTTATAAAAAAATTCAAGAACGTTCGAAAAAATTTCAGTGTCAACAAATTTTTTAAAAATTGCTATTGGTCGGAAAATTTAAGAAAATTTTAAATATTTCGATCGCCTCGAGTTTAACACCATTCTTAATAACGATTTACATACGATTGCGAATGGGTCATGCGTCGACCGTACCATAAATCGCCTGTACTGTTTGCAGCAGCGGTTCGCAGCAACCAGCATTGTTGTACCCATGATGGCAATCTCAAATGAAATACCGCATTTCAGGCACGCATTATTATTCAAAATATAGTGAAAATCTTCTAACTAATTAATTCTTCGCACTTGAAGCCACCGTTTTGCAGAAAATGCCGAAAAATATGAATTATAATTTTTTTTTAATGCAAAAATGAAAGTTCTGATTTATCCGCATTTTGTATTTAGGTATGTACTCCTTACACACAATTATTCATGACATCACAATCGAACATATGGTTTTATCTCAAATAAGGTAATTCGCTAAACATTAAATATTTACACTTCCACGTAAAACAAAAATCGAGCAAACATAATACTGTGTAAAAATTACAGAATGATTACAGAATGAAAAATCCAATTCACCAACACTGTGAAGAAATATTTTATCCGAATGTAACACCATACATTGGGTGCATATCGCAGTTTTTATTTTAGAAAAACAATAATGTGTACTTGCTACGGCTCGCGTACCCGGTTATGCCCCACATTCTCCTATCTACTTCTATTCGAGTTGCAAATTCAAATAATGAAAGTTCTTCAAAACATAAATTTGCTGTTTATATTCTGGTATATGATTACAATCAATAAAAATGCATAAGTTGACACTGCAAAATTTAATAATCATTGTACAACAATTTTATAGATAAAAGCATTTAAATGACGTACTTTCTAATGTTTCCGCACATTGTATGCGAGTGCTGTATTCATAAAATAAATACAAATTATGTATCTTGTGGCGTAGTTAACCTTTTCTTGTACAACAGAATGTATTTGCAGTAGTCCGTAATACTGTTTCACATTTTACCATTGAAAAGATCAATGTGTATACTGTATGTGTACTGCGGCCTAGACGACTAAATACAAGTGCTACGCCTTGGGAACGGACACGATTGGGAAATTAGCTAAAACGGTGACAAGGCTACTCCGTACCTAATTTCTAAAAATCCCCAAAGTCGCGTTCCAAGAGCGTAAAGCAATACCCATGCCATAACCAGATGTCCCAAGCTGACCGCTACAGTTTTAGTATATACAGAAAGTAGAATTGGTTGGTCATGATCAGACGCGTCAGACGATTCCTATCGAATAACACGCGTATTCGCTGCTTTAAAATGTTTGCTATAAAAATAAGTATAATTAATATAGGCACAATAATTGGCACTCCCACAGTAACTGGGTACCTTAGTCTATTTCATTTTCAGCACGTATTTTGCATTAGGAAAACTAGTATCCTTCGAACGTTAGAAATAGAAGTTTGTTCTCTTTCGAATGTTTGTACAGAGGAAATCAAAGTGTCGTTTACCATCTCGAACCGTCGACGACTTTTCTCTTGTGCGTGTTTCAAACTGTCCGAGTATTCGTTTGATACCGCCGCAAGTGTGTGAAACTTTCAGTATCACCTCCTTCGATTATCGATTTGAAACTTTCTCTATACATGGAACTTGTTGAATGCTATGAGAAACTGACTATTCGATTTTATGACATTCGTATCGTGAACTCAACAATTGGAAAAACGAATTTGTGCTAATTGATTGAATAACCGTATTTCCGCAATGGAATTGTTTTATGAACTTACTTAGAGATATTTAAACTATCGAAACGATATCGAAACGAACTGTTTCGTTTACAAAATAATATATCAATTGTTCAGCATATAAAATAGCATATGCTTCAAGAATGATAGCCAATCCGCGAGTAGAAACAGTCATTATCATTTACCTACAGTGACTCTTATTAATATTCGGACACTCTTAAAAAGACAATTTCTTTTTTATTATTGGACTATACGACTTAGACTTTTTTAATAGTTAGAACAATAGGTTTTAACTAATATATACAATATTGTAGACCTCTTTATACTGAAAAATTTTAGTTAATAAAGTTCTTTTATATTTTCAAAAACAGCGGAGATAATGAAGTGCTAATATGTACTGGACCACTCTGCATATGTTGACGAATCAACAGCCATAATAGTTATTGTACACACAACTACGCATAATACAGAATACAGATCTGTCTGTAACCAATTTTATAATATTTTAGTGATATTTCCGTCAAACAGTGCTTTCATCACGTTCACGGTAATGGTGGATTGACGAAACTTTTGAACAGCGGTACGTGTGGTCGAACAAACTTGACTGGTGAATCCTTAATGACCGTAACAGTGAAACCTGTTTCAGTAATTTTAACATGATCCCACACAGATACTTCGCATCGCTGGAGATGCGTATTTACAGTTTCGATCCTTGTTAGATCTGAATGCACATTTCAGGTGTTACGTCGCCGAGAATATGAGGACAAGTTGGTGAAGTCCACAATTGATTCATTGACCAACTAAAACTACAACCACTGACTGTTTGCTTCCGAACTAGATTCTACTGAGACTCGTATAGTAATATGGTTCACAGAATTATGCAAGGGGTTTGTGATTCAGTCGAATCGTCAACGCAACGCATGCCGACGAGTATTCATATTTTGGTGCAATCCAATTAAGGGTCTCTGTATACTTGCCGGAGCCGGCGTTAGTATGAATACTACCGCGTTTTCCTGCTTCATATTAGCCGGGACCGTCGCTGGCAACCTGAGAAGGCGCTCGAGATGCTCGCAACAAAAGCTAAGACCCGCACACAGCGGGGGTTCGCTACCTAACTCTCGAACAGTTTACTCCCCTCTACACCCCGGGGATGCCTATGCATCCGCTGAGAGCTGGGCAAGCCGTTGGGCATCCGTTTTCGGCCGCCCGACACGGGTCGCCGGCACCGGCGGCCGCCAACTGGCAGAGGCCGCGTGGCATCGGCCGCCGGTGCCACCACAGCATCCGCCTCACAATCCATGTTCGAAGTAGAGAAAAGAATATTGTTCATCTGAGTTGTAATGTTAAGAAGTAATGGTTCAAACTATAATCTAATTTAACGATGGAACGATGAAAATCAGCTTCACAAATCAATTTTAGCATAGTTAAATTATATCTTATATCTTATAAGTGATTATATAAGTCAAAACTCCGGAGAACAAGTTTAAAATGATTAGAATTCATTGGTTTGCAAGGTGTGTTCGAAAGCTGGTGGAAATAGTGGAAAATTGGAAAAGTGGAAATATACGTATAACATTTGGTTCGCAAGCATCTACGGTTGTAAATCTTAGTACGCTAACGGTGTACAAGGTTCCGCATGTGCTGCATTCGGCTGGCTTAAAAATTACGAAAGTGCTGGGTACAATCGGAAGGATTTTTGATTTATGACGTCCATGGTCGGTAGGTCGTCGACAAGGATTTTCATACCTGGCCTTGGTCGCGTGCTTGTCGCGTCGTACGTAAGGTCTTACGACGCAACCCAAAAAAAACCATTTTAATGTCGCCATTCTTTCAGTGCCACCATTTTTGGGGAGTCTATCGTTAGATCTGCCTATGCCCATCTCAGCCGCGCCCGCAGTCCCAGTGTTTTGGCTTCGACGTAACACGCAACATAGTATGTGTGACCGCTGTAGCCAATATCTCGACTATAGCCGAAAGTACGTGTGAAACGAGGCCTGTCCCTTGCACTCTGATCCAATCGGCCGCGCATTCGTACCTATGCTCTGACCAACGAGACCGAGGCAATGAAGCACCCAGCGTGCGTCCTTTGCTAATTGTCTTGCAAGGGTAACTTCAACTCTGTCGCACTCGAGCGCCTATGTTAACGTCTACTGTCTCGTCTCATTGGACAAGATATAGATACGCCATCGCATTCCTGCCCGGGAACCTTGCATCTAATCATCTTTAAGTCATTATGGACAAGAATTCAGAAGTTTTCCATGTACATTTTTTCGTGTCGTAAGACAAAACGATGCAATTTATGTGGAATTAATTCTTCTTATTCTACAAATTACCATGTGATTGAGTCCTGAGGATTTCTTCCACTTTCACTTGGACCACAACATATTTCAATGTCATCAAAATTCGAGACATAGTCCCCCAAAAATGATCGAATTCACAAGGCATGATCCCCTTCCTAACGTGGATACTTCCTTAAAAAAAAACAACTATTCTCGTTTTTACAATATATGTACAATTTAGGTTAATATATAAGGATGTGTGATGCTGTTTCACGAAGAGGCAGGTACGGTTCCTATTTCCATAATGTTGTAGAGGAGGGATACCGATAGTTTACCTAAGGAGCTGTAGAGCCCCGAGAAACCTTTTTTCTTTTTGTGCCACGCACAGCAGGGAACTGTCAACGCGGTCTCGAAAGGCCATCTGGTAATGATCAGCCGCTTGCTCGGCCGACGGGCAACGGCGGCCGGTGGGATCGCTCTAACGCCGGGACGGCGGCGCCCGTTTTACGACAGATAATCGGTAACACGGCATTTCGACCTATAGTCCCCACGTAAAACCCTCCGGTCCCGGCAAGTATACAGAGACCCTTATGCTTTCGCTGATGAAATAGAGTTTTTTATACACTCTAAGTAAAACGATAGCACTTTACAAATAATTGTTTATTTAAACAGTTTTAGGGTTAAACTTTACCTCAGAAAACCAGAAATTTTTAACTTTCTTTCGTGGAACCGTGTGGAATTTAGCGAGAAAATGTTGTAAATCCAAATTTTAATGTTAGAAATTCACAGGTTCGAAAGTTATGCCTGTTTAAAGTTGAGCGATTTTATTTAAAAATAAAATGATTAAAAATTGCACGAATTATATACACATTTTTTTATAGAGTATGTTTTGAAAAACATGCGTTGACTGTTTCCATGATTCTGATCCTTCTGATGATAGAAAACAAACAAATGAGGAAGTGTATTAATCAATATAAATGTGGTTATGGTCTGAACTGATATAAATTAATAATCATTTAAAAGACTCAATACATAAAAAAAAATAAAATGAAATATATTTATTTAATAAATATCTACCAATAAATAAGAATCGTCTATTTAATGAATATTAATTTTCAAACAATTCAACAACGCTCAAGGTATTTTTCCCTTTACTCCTACTTTAATCGTCCGTTTTATTAGAATTAAATTTCCAGTAACTGCTTCACTCGTACATACATATATGTTGGATCATGTATCATGCATATAATACCTCGAGAAGTTTCATCGTGCGTTAATATAAATGGTCTACTATGAATAACGGCTAAAAATGACTTTAAATTTCTAAAATAATTGCCAAGTTGTATAATCCTAAAAGAATAAAATTGCAATGGAATAAAAGATAAGAATTAAGAGTCTGAACAAAATAATCAGATTTAAGTATTGAAATTGGTGCGCAGCAGTTACAATTTTACAATAAAAGTTGCCGCCCTTACGCATTTAAAAAATTAACAAATAATACCATACACTTTTTTCAGATCACTTTTTTGTAAATGGGAATTCACTCGACCACACTACCCGTAGATAGTGCGAGTAAACAGACTTTTCCGTCTAAGTCGTATTTTTTTAATTGTACAATAAATTGTACGTTTCTCCGAGCTCTACATTTTTCTGACAGTTAGCTTTTCATCAATTACCGGTTTCGTCGTGATTGATTGTGTTCTGTGTTAAAGCGATATTTGACGAATTGAGCTACTGGAAGGTGTGAAGTGTGAGTGTATCTGATAACGGTTTTTTATTGTCAGGGTATTGCGAATGCGAGGTACGATGTTGATTTATAGCGGTATGTATCTGCTGTTGTTCTTTTGGTGGCTCTGGCGATTCGGCATCCGGATATTCGAGACTTCAAATTTTTGCGGCACGTGTGGTCATAAAACAATTCGACTAACCGTGGAGACTAAAGGTTCGATCATTTTGGAATCGAACGTTCTTCATGAATATTACTTCTAACAAAATTAAATATAGCGTTTTCCGTAGAAAATATATTATTTACATTCTGCAGATTGTAATTCTCTCTGGAATCGAAACAGCATTATTCTTAAGGGTTACCTCTAATTCCTTTATAAATTATATGTAGGTACATTTTTATCGCTAAACCTCTCAATCTGAAGTCAACTAAATTGGCATGTGCGGGAGCTCGGTCCTGACCGTCAACGAGTCAAGACGTGTTTACGTTTCCACCGAACACTTATATTAAAGTGTTAACGTGACAAGAGTGGTACGTGGTGTGATACCTCAACATACCAACCAGCATCTGGGGTGCATTATACACCCCATCTCCAATCTGATGACCTCTGACTACGGGAGTCATCAGACCCTCGAAGAATCATCGTTTACTGAAGCGAACCATCCAACCGATAAATAGGAAAATTAAGCCTCTCACACTACACTATGCATACATGTAATCCACTGCTATAAATTTCATAAGCTCTTTCGTGGTCGCTAATGACCTGAGTAGTTGATGCGACCTTAATAAATAAATAAACAAAAAAAAAAGAAATATGGCATGTAAAGACAAATACGCTTCTTTAACCTTCATTTCGCACTCAAAGAACTGACGCGTAAACGTTATAGAATTTATATGTTTTACAAAAACGACCCCGTAGACACGGAATCGGAGCCTGAGTCGGAATCGATATAAGCCAGATTCATTTTCATCCATAACTGATAACTGTTCCAAGAGTCGGAAAAGATTTCCAACCTCAGGATTTTAACCAGACTTCTAATATCAAAAAATATCATGCATCATCATGCATGCTCGGCTCGCAGAAGAACCCTGCATTATATGTACAGGGTGTCAAGAAATTATGTGTAAAAACGGTTACAACATGATTGTACACCTTAGAGTCCTTTTCGAATTTCACTATTCAATGACGATTAAACCCTTGATACGTGGTGTTAAACAAAACAGATAAATATTGACTTACACTACTATTGCACTAAACGGCTCATTTCATTGAAACCAATAATTATTGTACTAATCAAGTGCGGTTTGTAAGTCAATTCTTGAAATGAAACATGACGAATAAGTAGAATAAATATGTAACTATTTGTAATAATTGAAATAGACTAGTTCTGTTGTAATCTGGGGTGAAATTCTGAATAGGGTCCATTCTCCGTGATGGTAAATGAATTATATCTAGTTTCGTGGTACACTTGCGACCGGAAATTGGAACGATTGCTTGACCGGTCGAGGGCAAGATTCAACGGTGACGAGTCCAAGAAAGTTTTGCTATTTGGTAGGGTCGGTCATGATCTCAAAATGGTCTTTGGCCTGTATACGACTGTGTCCAATCTAACTTTGTTTGCAGCTCTCATGTTGAAACGTTGGGATCGGACACTCTGCATGTTTCGTCCAATCGCCGAGGCACAAATTACAAATCGAGCGTCTTGTCGTCTTGCAGCCATTGTACACTCGACGGAAATTAGACTCTTCATCAAATCATGTCGTATTTCACATCTTTTGTGGATGAATATGAATAGTAATACTGTGCTATGTTTGCTTCCATCATCTCTACATTTTGGTTAACAAATGACAACCTCCTGAAGATAGTATTGAATAGAATGCCTGACAAGGTAAATCATGTTTGAAGCGTTACTATCCTATTGTGTGTCGATCACAGTTACACATAGCGAGTCTCATAAATATTCGCACCGAATTTAAAAGAAATTACTGTTTTAAAAAAAAACTACAATTGGTCGGCATCGCGGAGGCAATACTTTTTGTAAAAGTTATTTGGAGGTTGCTTTTTACAACTTTTTTTATGTGGGTTTGTATGATTTTATGAAAAATGTGCACACGCCAAAGTTGTAATATTTTAAGGAGCACATACAGCGGTAAGGTTATTGTTTCTCCATGTCATTTTTTCAGAGATTTCAAGGTTATCAAGGTTAATATATCTATTTCATATCTAAAATAATAATATATCTATTTCTTCATATCTATTTCAAGGTTAATGGAATAATATATTCTTTTTGCTTTTTAATATATATATTTTTAATTTATTGCTCCTTTTTCTTTTTAATATATATTATTTGAGAGTATAAAAAAATAAAATCGTCGGCCTTGTATTGTAACCACATAGTTCCGATCATTGTATCTCGACATATTTTCATCGACATTTCCTAACATTGATTAAGATGGAGCCGAAGGAGTTCAAGGTGGCCTTGAAAGTATTTTTATCATGATCCCATAAATTAGTGCAACTTGGTTCTTGAGAAGTAATTTTATGCGACTACATTTAATAATAATTTCTAACATTTAAATGAAAAATTAATAAAAAATTATAATTTCTGGTTAACTAGATTCCGAAACACTGAAATTGAATTTCTTTTCGAAAGTGCAGTTGCCCCATTTCCGTAATATACGGCATATATTCGTGATTTTTTCTTTCTGACCAAATATTCTTAGGATATCGCTTTCCAAATGTGATGATGAGTCACGTTCGGCACAGGACTTGCTGGCTGGTGTCGGGCCACACTTGACATAGGATTTGCAGGAACGAAATGCGATGTCGAGCCACACTCGACATAGCACTATAGAGGATTAAATGGCTGCATCCAAGGTAATCCCTTTTTGTAAATTGCATACGATTACATTGTATATTGCAGATCTGTACTATACAAGATAGGTATGTTTTAACGTACAGAACAAACATTTTTATTGATTCATTAATTACTGACAAATTTTTATGATAGTTGTAAGTTGTTCTCTCTAATATTTTTATATTCTTTTGTATGAAAAGTGGAAAAATATAAATAGTTCGACGAATTTTACTAACTTAACTAATATAATGTAAATTAATTAGTAGTATAATCTTTCTTTTCAACAATGCTTTTATGGAATATTGTTTCGTACTTCTTCAACAATGGCAGAAAATTGATCTAAGAGAGTACCTAGCCTCGGAAGGCTAGTGAAATTGGATTAATCTAATTTTTTTTTGACTTGTAGGTATTTGGTAAGTAACAAAATTTTAAACAGCATATTAAACTACACCTTAGCTCTGTTTGCATATTTTTTACTAGCTAGAATTATAAAATAGTATTATTTTTTAGTTATCATTAATTAAAAATCCGCCTAAAATGCGGCAACCCGGCCAACAGAGGTGTACGTTGCGTACGTCATAGAGGCGCGTGCCTCGCAAGAAGCCACCTGGTATGAATTCGGCGTGTAAACCGTAAAACACTTCAGCAGTGTTTATCCCCCCAGAAAATGTACGTTTCATTCAATGGGACATTGTAGTCATGAAAACTATTAATGTAATAAATGGCGGTGTCATGTTCCGAGTTCAAATGTTCAACCGAAATTTATTAGAAGGACTGAACGTCAATGTAACTTATTGTCGACTACAAGGTAGGGCAGGTGGAGAGAGTGAGGGAAGCCTGAGTTGGTGGCCTTTCTAACCCCAATGCAAGACGTTTCTTCTTTTTTTAATGTGGAGAAATCTTTATAGAGACCTTTGACCGGGTCGAGAATAGTGTCACATTCTTATCGACTGAAACACCACAGCGGCTTCCTTCGGACCTTGGGGGAAGCAGCTGAAACTAACAGAACTACTTTTCGGTGTCTCTCCACTTCATTGACGTCCCGAGGGCGGCGTGCCTTTATAGCACGCCTGGGCAATTGGTGCTGCGAGAGTCGATGACGTAGAATCGGCTACCCCCACTATGGCGCTCCGGTCTTGCTTGCCTTACGGTACATAGTTCTAACGTGTGGCTCGCGAGTCACACGCGGCTCTTTCCCCGCGTAGGTGCTTCCCCCACTCTTACATTTCATCGTTATGTAGCAGTGCACAGAACTTCGTCCCTGTTTCCGTGCCGCTACTGCCGCCCAACCAACTCTACGGCTGTACGTAGTAGTGAAAAGAGGTTTGACTAATGGTGGGGAGCTTGCGGTTTTCGGAGGGGAACAAGTTAGAACTCCCTGCCTTACAGTGAATTCGTATTCGCTTCTCACGTTGGTGCGTGTCAGCCTGTCGCGGAAGGCCGGACGGACGATCGGAGCGCGATAGTGGGGGTAGTCGATCTACGTCATCGACTCTCGGAGTACCAATTGGCCAGGCATGCTCTATATCAGACAGCGCGCAGTAGATTGAGTCTGATTTCTTTGTGGTCAGCCACATTATGGCCATCAGATGTAACAGTAGTAACGAACGTGTTAAATAGTTGACCACCTTTTCGATAGCACAGTAAAACAAAGTATTGTGATAAATAAATTGTAACTTAGTCCAAATGGGACAAGCTTCTTTCAGCTCGTCCACTTGGTAAAACCAAATCCTATGAGAAACTTTTTCTAATGAATATCTATTTTAAAAAACGGTTTCATTCGTTCAATTTTGCTCCTCAATGTAAATGTACCTCACAGGAAGTTCGATACGAGCTATACGAACAAAAAAATGAGTAAAAAAACACTTTACTAAAAAAAAATACGGCTTAATTAGCCCCCAAAAATGAAGTCGATAGCAGCTTCGGTTCCGGAGAAAATTAGCTTGTAATACTTTGTATAGCTTATTTTGCATGTACTGTGAAGCTGCATTGTGTTATCTCGAAGACGTTCAAGCCACGCTCCGAGCTGTATTTCGAAAGACCGAAACGCTTTCTATGAGTGTGCATCGGTACTTGCAGGATATACGAATATTTCCCTAAGGATTTCTCTGTTGTTGGCCTACCGAAACATTCACTGCCGGATAATTAAAAGAGCGCTCACGGTCGGATACGCGCCGGCGCGGCGCGGCGCCGGAAGCGCCGACAAAAGACGAGAAAGGGACCTATGTTCATTGAAATTCTAGAAAAAATGTACAATTGTTTCGTTGATGTTTTACTTCGGCTTAAAAATGTCAAAAGGAATTGGCAAAAGGAACTTTAGGATGGGAGTTCTAGATTCTAAGAAGGAGGGTTCCAGGAAGTTATGGGGGGTTGGTATTCTTAGCTGATATTATTTTCAATCTATCACATATTGTTAGGCCAAAGCCATTACTCCCTGTCCATTGCCATGTCTCGTCACTAACGCTCACAATTCTTAGCTCTTGTTCCCTCGGCAACTGCAATCTAACGTCCAAAATGATACAATGGTAAGTACATACAGTGAATCCGAGATATAAGTCGCCGAGGCTTCTAAGTTAGCGGTCGCGGAATTGTCCCCACTATCGCGGGGTATACCCCGAGAGGGGCCAAGAAGCTCGAGAGCCACCGCCGCCGAGTAGTGTAAACATAACGCAGGTAGGGTATATTTGCACACATCATAAACGCATAATGATCGGAAGTTTTAAATGTCTGAAGCATGTATGAACATGGGAAGTCATGTATAGATGATTGGTTATCTTGTTAACTGCATGAATCGTAAATACGTAAACGTTTTTTTAGTCCATTTTCATGTAACTATCGGAATTCTACTGTACGTACATCGTAACAAAAAATCGAACCCATTAATCACTTGATTTCGCACTTGGGTTTATAGGTGGCCATCGATTACTGTGAATGTATACACCTACATATGTACGCAGAGATCTTCCGTTTGGAAGTAATTGGATTGCGGTCGAATGTGAAACTAGCCAAATTTTTGCACCCGATTTTCATCCGGCTTTTTCTCGTCGCGCGTCATAATTTAGAGCCTCCTGCACCCTCTCTTCGACCGGCTCTCGAAACAATCGCGATCGGGAAGCAACGTAATACTCCACGGTAAATAATGATCGCGACACGACAGCACGGTTTCCTCGATATTATTTACGATTGTGTTCGGGGTCTCGATATATCGAGAGTAATTAATAATCGGACAATAAACGAACCTCAATTGCGACCGACAAAAAGGTAGTCGTTTTTCCCTCTCTGCATTCTCTCTTCTATTTTCGATATTTCGTTTTTCCTGTCACTGTTCATGTCAGTTCTCGTCGACATGACATCTTCCTTTGTTTCTTTTCTTCACGCCGCTTAACTTCTTTCTCTTTTTTAAAAATATCTCTGCCTTGTGATTCCTGTATCGTAACTTTTTTTTATATATCATATGTTTTTCTTCACTGGGGTTTCCGCTCCTTCTGTTCTTCATACTTTTTTCAAACAAAAATATTTTCGATCCTCGTTGTCTATTTACATTCAATTCTATCTGAATTTTCTTTGCATCACTGTGACGCTTCTAGTCTGTTATTTTTCATTCGCGAAGTTTTTCTATACTTTCTTCGTAATTCCGGCCATTTCAGTGTTTTTTTCTCATTCTTATGGCGCTTATAAAATGAGAAAGAAGAGACAGAGAGGTAGAAAATGGAACGCAACGGGAAGAGAGTTTTATCTAAAGTTTCATGTTTCATCTTAGCTTCTAGCCCATTAATCCACTCGTTAATAAAGTTAGGTATAACGTACCTAGCAAATCCTGTCATCCTGTTATCTGCGAAATGTATGGCCGTTGGTGGAAGAATGCTCATACGAAGTACTAGTGAGAAAACTTCATATGATTTTCAAAGCATTTACTATAATTATAATAGGAAAAGTATATTATATATAATAGGAAAAGTTTATTGTTTCCTGTTAGTTTCCAAACCATCTTCTGTTTGCTTTCATACAATCGATACCGATACATTGTTTCTATCTCCGCTTTTTACTCTTTGCTCTTTCAATTCCTGTACATTATTTCTTCCTATCTTCGCCGTATGCCCGCTAGGTTGCCTTTTATCACTTTTATTCGAATTTTCCACTCCTTTCTCGTTCGATAGTTTTGCCACACTACCGCAATAGTATATCACATACGGAGTCATCGTTTGCCCGTTTATTTGATCTCGTACGCGAAATATTGCGCCGAATATTGGGTCGCCGTTTATCACTTATGATTGGAATTGGTGTCTGCCAATTTTTTTAATATCGATGCCTTCGAGCAACCAGTAAATTCATAGTGCACATTGTGCATTTACTTATCATCGATTTTATTACCCGCTGGTTCAAAAATGTCTTATTCTTACCGACGTCAGGCATCGTAACCTAAAATTATCGAGATTTAGTTAAGCAATTTGTGATATTATTAATATCTCGTGTCTTTTATCTTTACTGTAAGTTGCGTTTCAATTGCCACGATCGCTAATCTCGGTTAGTTTCTCTAACTCAGTTTCCCGGAGAAAGGTTACCGTAACCCCCTAATAATTCATAGCAACTTTAAGCTGACGTTCCCGAAGTATCTTACAGAGCGGATTAAATCGATTACCGTAAGTTACCAGATACTCAATGTACACCTATAATCAGATTATAGAAGGTGAGCTTCTAAAACAGGCCACCTGAATATCTTGGTTGTTATTGGAGATGAAAAAAAATTTTATATGCACACAATTTGATGTAAATACTTTTCGGATAAATGGACACGTCGAGGTCTTATGGAAATTAACTTCGTTCTTCAACCCCTTGAATCGAAGCTGTTCAGCGTTTGCCTGTACGAGCAGCAATTTTCTTGCCCTAGGCATACCATGTCCGGTCCGTACACCAAACCATTTATCTGTATCATAATCTTCTTGTTCGGTAGACAGTACTTATAACGTAATATGCTTCACAATCTATAAATACGTCTCACGTCTCTACCACTTTCAATAATTTTCAATGAAATACCTTAAAAAAATGTCCACATACATATAACTCCACTGTTATCCTTCCGAGGTGTACGTAATTCTTTAAGATCAGAAGTGTAAGAGATTAGCCAGCGGGAAATGAAAAATGGTGTTCCGGGTCATGGCAGTTTATTGGATTTTTACAGGAATTCCTGGCTATTCAAAAGTGCAGAAGTTACCATTACATTTTACCGCATCTTTATCAAATATATAAGGTCTAAAATGATGAATCATAAGACGCGTGATATCACAAAATCTACGTTTACATATTTATTTTACTTTTTGCCAAGATTTTAGTGAAATTTGTCACAGTGCGGTATGCAAAACATGTAAGATACGGATCATTAAATTCTTTGTATCTACAGGTTGTCCCAAAAATGTTGTATTTTCTCGAATGAGGTGATTTCTAAGCTCATTTGAAGTAACTTTTTCCTTTACGAGAATATTCTCCGCGCCTTTGTTAACGATTTATAAACGAAAAAAGCGAACCAATTAGAGCATGATTACACCAGACGAATTTCGGCTCGGCGATAGTTGCCGCTGTGCGTGGCGTTGGGATTGGCCGAGCCGGAATCCGCCTTCTGTAGCCGCGCTCTGATAAGTCCGTGTTTTTCGTTAATAATTCCTTAACGAAGCCGCGGAGAACATTTCCGTAAAGGAAAAAGTTATTTCAAATAACCTTAGGAAATATTACACTTCTGGGACAGCCTGTATAAAGAACGGTAGATATACTGTTGACTACGTATTGTCTATTGAGTCCACAAACACTAACTTTATAATAACAATTTCAATTCCACAGAATTTAAATAAAAAGCTATAGGTAGAATTTAGATAAACTGTAAGAAGGGAAAACAAAAAAGACTACCTACCAGTGTAACAGAGACTGAAAATGTTATTTTACATGTGACGTATAATTGAAATAGTATGAATCGGATTTTGGTTAGTAAGATTTATATAGTATATGCTGAACAATATTTCTACTAACAAATATTTTTTTTCAAGAGTAAGAAGAGAATGGCCTTCGAGGATACTTCACCATCTATGCTTTACATCTCATGTCTAGTGCATACTTGTAACAGCTCATTGCTCACGTGGAGAGTTTCCTAAGTGTTATGCTGATTTTTTAATGAGCTTTTGACAAATTGCAGTACTTGTCAGGTCGAGTACACAAGTATTCTCTCCTCAGCGTTAATGGCGAAAGATACACAACATATTAAGAATTCAAACATCCTTATATATGTACATTTTACGCAAAATCTGTTAGTATAAAAACCTTCACCCGTCCCTCCTTTTACTAATTTTGAATTCTACACGGCGTTTATCGTTAAACTTACCTCATCTTATCTCAATTTTTCAATGTCACAGTCGAAATTTACAGAGTTAATTATTGACTTCTGCATCGTAACGATTCTTTACCATTATATCGATTTTCTAAAGAATTAATTAAGTTGACAAAAGGGTTACTAGAAATGATTAAAAGTGAAATACTATAATAATAATAATAATAATAATAATAATAATAATAATAATAGTAATAATAATGGTACTTTTGGTAGTTAAATAACAACTAACAAACACGCCATGGAATATTATTTAGGACAATACAATTGTACTAGTTATAAATATTATTTTAAATATCTAGTAAATTATATATTATCTATTAATTCCAAAAATGGTACTGTTACAGATAGATGTACAAGAGCTATGATTAATCACTCTATTGTTCATAATATATTGTATTGACGAAAACAAAATCAATAACCATCCTCTGATAAGTTACATAGGACAGTCAGAGAGCAGTTGAACTTACTTACAATGACATATGATACCGAGAATTTCAGTTCCATGATATACGATAATGACGTCTCTAGCCAGGTATAGTTACGTCAATACCTTCGATTCTCGACGTATGGGAAAGCACGATAACAGTTCCAAATTTTGGAATCACGATTGTACCGAGTAGAGTATTCGTGGTTTACGAATTACTACCAAATTGGTGTCGAACTCGATGATAACAATTTAGGGCCAGCAGAATTACAAGCAGGTGAATCCTTGTAATTCGTCGGACACTATCAGGTTAATTCCAGCACCGTAGAGTTCTGATACCTGACTAGAAGTAGTCGTGAGAAACATTAGTATGCATACTAATAAATATTTCAAATACTTTTTAATATTATAGATTTTAATTGACTTAATTAAATAGAATTTTTTTATTAAATAAATATTTTTATTTTTTTATTTTAAATTGGTGTAATTTTATGTTTAACCTTTTCAAGTTGAAATTTTTGAAGGATGTTTAGTAAATAATTAGTTTAATAATTTTGAATTCACTTGTATTATTTTCGATCGAATCTGAATTTTTTATTTGCCCTTCTCCGCACCAGTAATACAAACAATCCACTTCCTTTGATCTGTCAGATAACAGAATAGCGTTTTGCTATATGAGATTGAAAGTTGCAAGCTGTTGAAGGTGAAATATAAGATGACCGTCGATATCATCTTTTTCTCGCTTATTCTCAGTCTCCAACACTAGCCCAACGCAATCTGTCTCCTATCGAAAACGTAAGCTAAAAGTCCGGAAGTCCTCGATCGAGAACATGACTTTATTACATATTTTTTGCTTGAGTAACACGGCCATAAATCTGCCTAAGAGTTTGCAAAGTACCACTCAAATTTTGGCTACCGTCCATCGCCTCAACCATAATTTCACGAGAAATAGAACCGTAGCGTAGTAAGAAAGGAAGAATCCCCACACCATCAAATCAAAAAGCGTTTTCAAGACAGTGCAGAGTACAGTATAGAGGTGTGACTATCGATTATCGATATCTTATTGATATGTCTTGATATATTGATAAGGGGTGAGGGGAGGATGAGGGAGCGTGATTCTACATAAGAAAATAAGCCGAAAATGTGGAATAAACTATTTTCGTTCAAGAAATATTTTCTTCGTCAAATTTGCGTACCTAGAATTTGTAAGAAGTAGAATCGGTAGGTCACGATCAGACACATCAGACGATTCGAAATCAATAGCTAAAACTAAAACTAAAAACCAAAATTATTGTAGCGTTATTTGAAGGTTTAATGTAATATTATTATAGATCGTTGTATTCGTCTCGATACTAGCTAGAATATTATGAAGTGAAGAATATATGTTAATATTTCAAAAATTGAGGTGACTTTCATTTTTTATAAAAAAAGGTTTTTTCTTTAACTTTTGATTTGGAGATATTAAGTAGGTGTCGTAATAACAATTACACCGCGTAACATATAATGAACTTTAATATTCGAACAATAACTGCAACTATAACAACAATTACAATAACGAGAAAGCACCGAAACGAAAAGCACTCGTGTCGTGCGTTAGGAAAATCGCAAAATAATATTAAAGGTATCGCGACACGAAACTAAAATAATTCCGGGAGAAAACTCGAAACGAACGTGACGATTCTCGAAGATAATCTGCCGCGTTTTTTTGGACGCGCGAAGGGCGTCTCGAAAACAAGGGGCGAGGAAAAACCATATGCGTCTTAGGAACGTGAAAGGAAAGTCCTTTCCAAGGAACGTATAGGCTACAAACCATTTAACCGTGATGGCCAAGGCTCTGGCAATCGTCACTTTTATTGCCTCCCTCGAGTTCGGCCGCACACGCTTGCCCTTCGGCGAAAAAAGAAAGTGTCCTTCACCCTGGCATCTTTTCCGCGCCAAACGCATACGCCACAATTGAAATTTGTAGAAAAGTGAATACATACTAATCAACTTTTGATGGAAACAATTTTTTGTCGGATGATCGGAAATATTTTTAAGATCATGTTAACAATGCTCACGGTGCATACTACACATATGGTCCAGGAACCTCGAAAAAGTAGTCAAAATTCAATTCTTCATCAGAATTATGTGAAATTTAGTAATGACGGGTTTTCGGGGACTCTGATTACGAATCTGACATTAAAAATTCAAAATTCAAAATGTCGGATCCAATATGTCAGCTAATATCTACTAAATTTTGCTAGATTTGCATAAGATACAAAGCTATTTATTTTCGAATGTGATTAATTTGCCATAAAGTTATTTTCGACGGATCTTGGAGGATTTAATACAATAAAGACGAGCAGACTAGTATGTATACTGTCGCGTTAAAGCGAGCGTTTAGTTGTGATTTCCAACGAAATAATAGTACATATGAAAATATATAACCTCAAGTCCTGATTGACATAATGCTTCAATCACTTGAAAATGGTTTTCGAAATATTCGAATTATGAAATGTAAAACGCTCGTCCTCTACCGGTTAAAGGATTGCTACCACAGGACTTACTTAGACGAACAAATTTAGTGGTTGACTGAATTTATGACGATTTATAACAGCGATTTCGCTATCTTGCTGTATCCAGCGCACACGAGGCTGGCCCAGGCGAGATATGATGCTCACCTTTCTACATAAGGTTAGTTGCAAAACTATTTGCACCCGAGAATTGAAAAATTATACAGACTCCTCCCTGAATTGTGTTATATGTAATATTTAGATTGCTATAAGTAGTAGTCATAATTAAAGTGATTTAAGTGATTGCCTCCTACAGAAGTATTTTAGTACAAAACTATTGCAGCAAAATGATACACGAAGATATAAGAAAATAATATAGAATTTATTTATTGTTAGGTATAGAAGAAACCTATCAAATTGCTGAGTATGCGAAAGATAAAATTGCGTATACTATGTTGCCGGTTAATAATCACCTCTGCCACCTTTATATTAAAACGAGCTACAGACGATAGATTTTATCGTCCAACCAATTCTACAACAGAAGTTGCAGCGATCGTTTGAACGACAGTTTCAAAAATTTGTAGTGTTGTTGTACAACATGTAACGCTATGTCCAAATTAGATGTCGTGCGATGACAAAATTGTTGTCGTCTAGCCGACCGATTTTATTACATACAGCCAACTATCTAATATTATATATTTACAATCGAGTCAGTCAATTTTCAAGAACCGCCGCGCCGAGGTCTGGTTGGTCCGTGTTTTTCGTTAATATCTCGAAAACAAAGCGCTTCGGTGCGAATTGACAAAGGAAAAAGCTGCTTGAAATTACCTGAGGAATCACCCTTTTCTTCTTCCCGACTCTTCCTAGAACACCCTATATAGTTGTAACAATAGTCCGCTGTCCGCAGGTTAGTATGAAGTTTTATTTTATCTCCGTTCTTAATTTTTGCTTGATTTTAACCTATAGGGTTATCTTTTAAACGGATGACAATATTTATTTGGACACCCTGTACAGCACGTACGGGAACGACACAGGTGACGGCAAACCCTCGCATTCCAAGTTGTCTTGGAGTGCCACTTAAAGGAACGAAATGATCAGTCATATACGTCAACCGTGTGCTGCGACAAGGGTTGTTCTGTTCAGATGTCTGCTCTACGCGAATTTTCTACTGTTGCTTCCTCCATTACTGAACATACATATACATATAGCACGAAAACTAGACGTTTAAATGTAGATTTTGTTTTGTAGACATTGATGAATTAATTAAGGACCGTTCTCCTGTTGGTTGTATAGAATAATTGATTAGGTTAACATTTAATATTTTTAACATTTTCTAAGTGGGAAAAATACTAGGAATTATACACTCCTTAACGTGAATGCAATAAAGTAGCGAACAATGGCCTTGCTAATTATTGTCTATTACATATCTAGCATGAAAAAACGTTTTGCGTGTCTTTCAAAGTTTATTTATATTATTTCCATTATTTGCAGCTATTTAATGTGAAATTGTATGAAGTGATTATAAACATAGACTTGACTAGATTTTATGTAAATTACTGAATTTGTAATTGAAATTACAATGCGTTCTAATATTAAAGAGAGTAAGAATTATTAAAAATACTATACTGCCTGTACACGATTTCGCGGATCCATTCCATTTGGTACGAGCAACGTGCACGAAATATAAAAAGAAAAAATCGATGTTGCAGGTCTCTAGATAAATCGTAATGCTTTTATTGGTTCTTTAGCAATTGCTACCTTCTATAAATTGTGTCTTGTGCGAGTTCCTTTTCAATTTTGCCAGTTCTATCTCGCTTAAAATTTTGCCCGCGAGGGAGAACCGATTCAGTTATATTGCTCGTGAAGATAAAGCTCGTATAAAGATAGGAGTTGTTGTATCTGCTGAAAGCGCAGCTGTATAGACGGAAAAATGTTCTGTGTCGTTTTCCTCCCACGTGTGCGATGAACGAATGAGCATTTTGTGCAAGGACTTGTCTTCGCATTTTTACATATTCCATTCGATCCCTCTAGAGCTTAGAAAGAAAGTTCTGAATAAGATTTTTTTACGTTTCAAAGTTTAACCAGAAATACTGGTATATGAAATCATATGTATTTTTTAGCTTGTAAGGCTCACGTTATTTCTGCGAGATGTTATGATTTAGATTTCATTATTTTGAGAATTTATATTATTTAGTTTTTGAATATCTATTATTCTTTAGTTTCCCAAAGGTTCAGTAGGACACGAATCATCGTGGTAGATAAATTATTGTATAACTATTATGCCACGAAAATTTGAACAGGGCGGAGATTGCTCATATTAAGCATTTCCAAGGACAACTGTTATCACTAAATCAATCTTAACTTCACATTGGCAATCCAGAAATTTTTAACTTTATTTTATATAATCCTGTAGGTTTTGACGAGAAAGTGTTAAAAATCGAAGTTTTAATGTTAGGAATTCACTGGTTCAAAAGTTATACGTGTGTAATGCTGAGCAATTTTAAGCGTTTCTGCGTTTATGTGTTAAGCGTTTCGGTATGTACTCAGACATCGTCCAATGAGCGAAACCGCTCAACTTTACACACGTATAACTTTTGAACCAGTGAATTCCTAACATTAAACTTCGATTTTTTACATTTTCTCGTCAAAATCGACAGAATCATATAAAAGAAGTTAAAAATTTCTGCGTCCTGGAAGTGAAGTTTAACCCAGCTTTAATTAGAGGTTACAATAACAACCGTTATACCAAGATACTTTAATTCCAACGCTACATTCGATTTTGCAATCTTGCACTAGTTTCTTCCCGTTTAGTTTGAATTAATTAGAAATGCATTTCATCTGAACGTTGTCGCTATCAAGGATTGGAGAAGTTGACCTACATATACACATGCATATAGTCAAGCTTCTTCGTGGAATTACTTAAGGGGTCGTCTAATCAGCCCTCTTGACTGTTCATGCAGCAGTTCGCAATCGATTTTACGCTGCATGGAACTTGACGTACGGTAGAAAAGATCGACAGGCACGCGATCGTTCGAAAACTAGTTAGATCACCAGTTGCCTGCGGCTATTATCAGCGAAATTCGTTTGGGTATCTACGTGCTTTTTCAGTCGATGGATCTGCAAAGAGATGTATCCTGCAGCTAGGATACTACTAACAATGTGTTATGAATACCATACCACTATTTTCAAATTACGCGATGATCATTTGCTCTGCGCGTCTCATCTTTTTATTTTTTCTTACATGTTAAAATTGTCATTTGTTCAATCTAATTATTACTTTCACAATCAGGCTCGCATAAGTAATTTACTCGTGATCACTATAAAATGGTTTGCATATATTCATTGTGTCCATAAACATTGAATGAAATCCTCGCGAGTGCAAGTATTCACAAAAATGTACATATTTGTTTACGTGACTGCCGCGCACCTCTATGACGTACGCAACGTACATCTCTGTTGGCAGGGTTGCCGCATTTTAAGCGGATTTTGAATCATTAGTAACTGAAAAATGAAGTCGAAATCACCCCATTAAATTTTCTCCCACCTGTAGTCGAACACTCTATATAGGTTGTATAGTACATTGTGACATAGCTATAGAGTGGCATGGAGGATATGATTTTATATGAAAAATTAAGTTGGAAAGATTTCTCACTTCATTTTTAAAGAAATCCAATTTGAAAAATTGTTGGCTACACTTGACTACAAATAAAGAGACTAAGACTGCAAATAAAGAAATCTG
Organism: Halictus rubicundus; assembly: GCF_050948215.1. Lineage (NCBI taxonomy): Eukaryota > Metazoa > Arthropoda > Insecta > Hymenoptera > Halictidae > Halictus > Halictus rubicundus. The sequence continues at coordinate 10,538,569 of NC_135149.1, read as the reverse complement.
ATAGTACATTTCTTATTTTTATTATCTTTCGAAAGGTATACCGTTATTTTTAGATATTTATTGGTAAAATTAGTTTTAAACTTTTTTGTAAGAATTAGGAAGGAAAACAACAATTACTAAACCATTTGTGCTATATCTATCTCAAGGAGATAATTTTTAGCGCTTGTTTTACTAAATCATTAATGCAACGTAGACGTCAGGCTTTGGTATTAAAGCTGTACAAAGAACAGAATAGTTTGGAACTTCGTATGATGTATTTTGACTTCTGAATCGTAGAGATGTTATCAGTCCCTTGAATTGGGCACTGTTACTTCGTGAGATATCGAATTCGCTTGAACTTTGTACTCTACAGAACGTATGTATCTGAACTTTGCACTGGGGAAACTTACCTGAACTTTGTACTGTACCTACCAACAATTCGAGTGCATTGACATTTCATACATTGTTTGAGGTTGTTGCGACGTGAATGCGTCGTCTTTACAAGTTTTACATTGTGAGGTTCATAAACGATGTCATAACACGGGCAACGAAAATTCGTTATTCTTTATTAGATGTATACAAGCGATATTTTTCAAGTGGTTAGTGTTGGAGTCAAGTTACTAAAAGTTAATTTACTACTGTACGTTTTTCATAAACATGTAGGGGAAACCGGGTATGGTTGTCAGAAATGTTTTTACTTGATCTTGTAGTTTAGAGTATTTCCTAAGTTACTTTAATGATTTTATTTATTTCTTGTACTGTTTAATAAATGAATAGATAGATTAGATAGTTTAACATCTGGGGACTGTTTGTCACGGTACAATCGGAGTTATTTGCCACAAATAATAACCGAATGATTTAATTTAATTTAATGGTTATCGCACAAGTGGGAAAACTTTGTTCAATGACAATTGACGCATCGCAAACCCACACTCAGCGGAAAGGCGAAACCAGTTTCGGAAAAAATCCTTGAACAAACGATCTTTGTGCAGCGTGCTGCGAGGTTTACATGAGAAAATGAAATCACGGAGTCCGTAGGGGTTACACAAATTTTTTATTACGTCCCAAACAGGTGATTCGTCCAGAACTTTGGTAGGGAATTGCGGGAGAACTAGGACTTCAGAACACTACGAACCTTCAGGACGATAAGAACTCGTTGGACTCTAAAACCTTTAAGAACACTAAGATCTCTGGAACAAGTAGAACCGTCAGAACATTTTGGAACGATGAATAACTGAACTTTTGGACTAATACGAATTTTATGAATTTAAAATACACTACTTACTGTTTTTAAACTAGTGCGTTAATTGCCCCTGACCCAGCGGCAATATTGGACAGGACAACTCTCGATATAGATGCATGCCAGCCACGCCAGTCCCCGAGTAACGGTACCGACCCATTCATCCGATCTGCTGTGAAATTCGCGTGGGTTTCCCACTATAACAAATTGTAAGGCATCAACGTCTCCGTCATCTTGACGCGTCATATCTTAACGACTTCGTCGTCTTGTCAGTCCTTATTGCAGGTCCGGGCAACTGGTGGCTCGCGAGCCACACATAGTCGCCTGATGAGGGGAGGGAGCACGAATTGAGGGGAAAAAGTTACCGCGTCTCTGCCAGTACCGAGTTAGTCACGTGACGGAAGCGTGGGGAATAGCGCGGTAGAAGGGGAAATTAGAGTAGGGGAAAAAGTCTTGATCTGGGGACTATGGAGCCACATGCGAAATCTCCTCCCACTCTTGAGGCCCAACAAAGCTCCAATAGAGTGTGGGAGAAAGGGGTGGGGGGCTAGGAACCTATATAGAATCTGGTATTTCCCCTATGATGGGGAAACCTGCACACTGGTAGTGGTGATTGTGAAGCGACGGCGGGGAAGAAGTTGCCCAAGCTTGCCTTCTTGTATAAATACCGCGCCCTGGAATTATTATAAATTATATACAGTTTCTTACTTCAACTTCCTGAATTCTTGAAGATTCCTTGACTGTTCGAGCTATTCCATCTTTGCGATCTTCTCAGAGGCCTACTTTGGTGTATTTCGCGTTCGTCATCGAAGGGTAATTAAATAAATATTTACCCAAAGATATAGTAACTTAACTTTCACGTCTTCTGTCCATAAAATTAATAGATATAATAATTTATAATTTGTACGATGCACCGGTGCATCTTATTTGCCGCAACTATCAGCTGATGTCCTTAGCAGTGCACATGCGACAGGAACGTGATAAAACGTGATTATTTCTTGTTTTTGTTTCTCTTTAACTTAGACGATACAACAGCTCGATAAAGTTTTAAATGTTAAAGATGTAGCTACCGTGCGACATTACGGGGTCATTCGCCGTTAGGGCAACTTCGCCTACGCAAACAGTTATACTCGAAGACTAACTTGCAGAGAATGCGCACTCAAATGGTGTGATGTGTAGCAGAGCATGCGAAATAGTAGAATGTTCATTTACTTCCATGCATTAGCTTATGATTGTGCAATACTACATACCGTAGTTCATGCCACATCGCTTCAGTATACACCTTCCCCCATCTACTGATTGCATGTAAACACACTATATACGGATAGAATATTTCAATAAAGGAGCGTTCTAGTGATGTGTTTGAGCAAATTCGAACCAGAGGAATTGCAGTATGCTTTGAGATACATGGTTTCAAACAGGCTTTCGGTACTTTCAAAAATGTACACCTGTTTTATACGATTTAAATTAATTACCAACTGATTTGATGCGACTCTATTAATAAAATTAGGAGAGCAATTCTTTCATTAGCCGTTCTGTACTAATATCTTGATTGCTTTTGATCTCACACCACTGGATTCTCCTTTATGGAGTCACATTAAATCAATTATCTATTTCCAAGAAATTACTAGGTCAAACCAATCAAAGAAAAGAATCAGTTTCGCGTTCAATCAATTAAAATAGCAGAACACGTTAAACAGTGTCGATAAATAATTTTGTTCCAGTACAATAAATGTTGATGTTGAAGTTACAGTTTTTCCTTCATGATGGGGTTCTTACATCGATATTTCTTGTTTTTAAAATAAAGAAAGTTAGGTATCTTTTCATTTTGATTTGTACGTATGGCCCTAATTAAAAGATACTTGACACGGAAGTCAAAACTAACCGAGACTTTTGTTTTCACAAGCAAATACTCAAAATTTGTTACCAGAACCGAAGTAAATATTAAAATATGTTTAGTCTGAGTATTTAAAAATTCATTTGTCTAGGGTTGCGCGTGAAGGCGTTCTCTTATGATGGTAACAGACAAGTAACGCGAAAAGGAAAAGACAAAATTGACAGAGAGGAATCTGGTCTGGAAGTGTTCCGTGTCTGTCGACGTATAAATAGAGTTCCTGGAGAATCAACGAGGATCGATGGAGCGACGTCCAATCTGTCGAAGCGACGAAGTACTTGCCGTGCATTCCCTTGGTTTCCCTTATGTACAGTAGGGCCGTGAGCACGGCACGTAGGTAGTTTGCGCGCGGATGGTGTCCTCCTAGAACTTCAATCTCCGGCTACCTGGATTTCGGTGGAACTCGTTCGTTGTAGGGGGGTGGGGGGTGGGCCAGTTTGTCCAAGCGACCAGTAGAAGTGGACGTTTCCGATGGGAAAGAGGCAATCTTGTCTTGAGTGCGAGTAAGTTTAGGACGGACGTATTTCTGTGACCCAGCGCGGTCCGACGGAAAGAGTTCGCTGAACCGAGAATCTACGGGAGAGATATCGAAACCTGAAATATTTTTCTTGCGATTCTATGGATGCACGGCTGGTGACCAGATTCCGGAGAACGGTTACGCGGCTGAAGATTACTTTCAGAACTCATACTTGAAACGCAACACCAATGATTTTATAGTTTTCAGTTCGACGTGTTCAATGATTTAGCAGGAGTATTTTAATGCTGCATCTACTCAGGGAAACATTCATTTTCGACTTTATATTTATACAATGGCGGAGAAAAGAAAGTTTAAAATTGGAATGTCTGTATATGAGAATGATATTCCGTTAACCGTAGGGTGGTCGCGCGAATTTTCGTAACGCCAGTGGTCGCGTTGGTCTCTCAGACCGGTTTTTCATTAGAAGCCCTTTTGATATCACAAACCTTATTTCTCACTAAAAATGTCACTGGGTTCAAATAACAGGACATGTATAATGCATTGTTTTTAATTCAGAAGGAATAGAAGTACAATAATGGAAATTATTACATATTCATGAATAAACAATCTCTCCATCGGTTATGAGTAAATAAAGTCGGTCTGTGAGACCGGGCGCGACCACTCTAGGGTTAATATTAGAAGCAGAACTATACCTGTTTGTAGGAAAATACTCGCGAAACATACAACGACGCCATCCTTCGGTAACAGGCAAGACTATACGGGACGTCTGACGTGTATAAACACGCAGTAAACACATCGTGTAATCGTCTAACCCAAGATCAGTCGTTCATGAGCCTATGTATTGCAAACACGTTGTATACAGCTGTATCACAGAATTAAAGCTATTTCAACACTGTTTACAATTCGTCATGTATTAATTTGAAATAACTTGACTAAAAGTTCAATAATTCGTGTAGTGACGATACGCTCGATTTGGGGTAAAATGCTGATTCGCGGAAAACTGTGCCATAACGAAAGGATTATACATTCTTTTATCATACAGAGCAAGGGTAAAACATTTTTATACAGCTTTTATGATGTCAAAAAATTATTTCAGTTTTCATCACTTACCTGTTGTTCTACAATATAACAATTCAAACTACATAAAAAACGTTTAAACCACGAAACAAATGAAATGTAGAATATTATTAGAATATTAACATGTATTGTACAATGAAATGTATTTTACGTGTTGCTATTTTGTATTTAATAATGGTTCGCAGAGGTGAGATTTTAGTAAAAAAGAAAACTGTGTGTAACAATATGAGAATGCGGAATGTTACGAAAGACATAAGTAAAATAAGTGATCGAAGGCGACAACGTATCGATAAGTATGAATAAGAAGGAACTAGTTGGCGAAGTGAATGGATTGAAAGGGAGAAGCCAAATATTGCAAAATGCATATCGTGTATTTCACAACCTCGCCATTCAAGAAAATTCTGAATTTATGTTGAATTGAAATATTACTATGCGCTCTGTTCCGACATGGAGTGGATCAGAACACACTTCACCTGCGTTCTTACTCGTATGAATATTAAATCGATGAAAGGTTGAAAAAAATTATTTTTTTTTATCAAACGCATGTACTCGCTGAAATATTACTGCAAATTACTATATAATTGATGAGCTTGGGGGTCAGGTTGATAGTTAACAACTCATTTCTTGTAACACCTTTTCACGTTCTTTTACATACAATCATGTAAATTGCACAAGTTGCGCGGAAGCGCTTTATAAATGTTCAGCCATTAACATGCAATAGCGACTTTCATTAATCAACTGTTTTCTTTTTCGACTCACATGCATTCTTTTTTCCTGCTGGAGCGCCACTAGCTCTGGCATTCGAATATGTTATTCAATCGTTCGTTATATACAACCTGGTAAGGGATTAACGACACACGAGAAAAACATTTTGTAATTAGTGTCGTCGATCATATGTATATTAGTATGCTATAGAAATTGTAATTGATATGGTGTGATTCGTGGTACAATCGAAAGGGATGTTCCTTTTTTATAAAACATAAATTTGAACTATCAAACAACATTTTCATATGCGAAACATTTTTGGGAGAATTTGGTTTAATCTTTCATGACTGCTATTTATAGCCTAAATTATACGACACACATTTTTACTTTTAACCTTTCATAGTGAAATGTATTGACTATTCAACAATTCCTCCAAAAACATATATTCAAAAATATATATTATATGTATATGAATATTGGTCACAAAAGATTAAAACAAATTATAAAATATGTGTTTACAGAATTGCAGTATATTTAATGTACAATGTAATTTATTATCAATTATTACGTTCAAATTAAAGAGACTAAGTCCAACTTTAACATGGATTTGGTCTTTAACATTCTGATTCGTTATTACATTAAATTCGTATTTACAAAAATCATCCAACTTATCAATGAAATACATTTCATTTTATTAATTCTTAGAAGAATATTAAAAAATAGTAGTTCTATGATATCTTAGTAAATTAGAAATTACCAACATACTAAATCATTTATTTAAACGTAACCTGAACCAATTTTTTGCGACATTGCTTTATGTTTAACTCATGTTATTAACGCTCACCCACAGAACTGACCAACTAAAATTAAGTTACTATAATCATAATAGGGGTACGTATGTATATAGTGTTCCAGAGAATACCATGCCATCCTAACGCAACCAAATATTTTATGTCGTGAACATTTCCAAAATTAAATACAATTACAGTGGCAAATTTCAAATCTACCTTAGTAGACAAATAAAAAGGAACCGAGTGTAAAATTTCACTGCGAAATTACAGCATATTTCATTAAATTACATTTCAAATCGAAAATGGGTTTTCGGAATTTGTTGGCCACTATAATTTAACATTTATTAAAGTTTCATGAAATTGTGAACTCGATAATAAAAACAATAAATACTTGATGATAGTAATTCCTATAAATTATAATTTTCAACAATTCATTATAGATTTTGACTTTCAAGATTTTATACAAATCAATTTAAACATAATAGTTTACATAATTTCATTATTACAGTTATTTTAACGACTATTACAGGATTATTGAAAGGTTTTTGATAATTACCATTCGGTTGTTCCACGAACTATATTTTAAATTTATGTGCAAGAATTATATACGAAACAGAACACATAAAATGCTTTTGACGGGTTTTTCGGAAACCATTGATTGTAGCTGCGAATGTCTTCTTTCGAATTTTAAGATTTGTTATTGTTTTTTATACCACAGGGATGGTGTCGCTCAGTATACAATTTGGAGAATGGTACGTGAATCTGTTCCGCTTGTTCAAATTACTTTTACTATATCGAATATTGCAATTTTTAATGTTATCTTATAGAAAAGTAAACGAAACATTTTCTGTATATAGTGTAGGAAGTATCACAAAAATAATTTCAATATAACATTTATTGCATTAAATATAAATGCTTTTTCGTTACATACAACTCAGTAGAATATATTTTTATTGTTATTGTTCACGAAAAAAATGCTCGCTTTGACATGAGTAGCAAGTTGTTATAAACAGCTTGCGACGAAATTGAACTGGGAAACAGATACCGCCCTTTTGTAAAGAATATTTTTCCAGAGAACATATTCACAAAGTTTTATCCCTTTCCGAGATATTTCAAACTATTGAATTCTGTAGGTGATTCTATTTGAAGAAAAGACGGAAGGTTTTTGAAGGTTTTTCTATTTCTTTAAGTACAAACATATATAACGTCTTCCTTGCTATATAAAAAACTCTGTCGATCTGCAAATTATGAAAGAAGAATTTTGTTCTTATTCGTAATAATTTCTGAGAAAATGTCTTCAAACATCTTGTGTTAACCGCTCTGTATAGTAAATATCCCTTTTACGGGCATACAATTCATGACTCAAATATGTATATAGATGATGTGTTAAGCAAGGAGCATACATTTCGGTTAACCTTTACCACAGGAAACCAGAAAATTTTAACTTTTTTTCTGTAGTCCTGCAGATTTTTACGAAAAAATTTCGAAATCCCAAGTTCTAATCCTAGGAGATCAGTAGTTCAAAAGTTATGCGTGTGTAAAGGTATGCGATTTGCATCATTTTTGACAAGGAAGGGCACCACCCAGCGAAGTCGCTAGATGGCAGCACAGATACACGGTGATGTTGATGACGTAGATTTGCAAGCGTGTCCAAACCAACCTTCTCGCAGCTCCGCTTATTGGACGATATCTGAATACATATTAATATGGCGGTGCGTTACCAGTCAAAATCGCTGAAAATCGCACATCTTTACACACGAATAATCTTTGAACTGCTGATCTTCTTGGATTAAAAATTGGATTTTCGGCATTTTCTCGACAAATCTACAGGATTACATAAAAAAAGTGAAAAATTTCTGGTTCCCCGAAGTGAAGATTAACCCACATATCATTGAAGTAGATTCTACTTAATCCCCCTACTTAACATCACCTATTTGTGCCATAAATATACCATCAAGTATACGTCTGCCACATATCACACCTCACCATTTTCTGACTGATCCGTTAAGTCTATGCAATTTACACACGAATACGATTCTATAATAATTAATTTGTTGTCACTTATCATGTTATGTTGGACGATGAAATTATATTGTTTGGTCGAACGATCGGTGCCATCGACTGCAAACGCTCAATGACATCCGGTTTCTTTGACGCTCTGATTCAACATAGTTTTCTATAAAACTAAGTAATACTGATAATTCGAGCTCTGCTCGTGTGGTCCGTACATCGTCGAATGTTTTTCCGCAACTGTTTCTTTGCATGTATCGTTCAATCTTACACTGATTGTAATTCAATTTTAAATAGAATTTAACAGCAACGTTCATTATAATTATTTGAGCATACGGCGTAGTTTCAATACCTCCATCATAATATCGATGATGCTGAATTTCAGATTAAAATTTAGCCAAATTACTTAGGTCTTCTAATTGTGAATAAAACTAAATTTAAATTGAATAATCAATTTTATTTCATTACATTATTTAATTTACAATCATAAATGCAATCTTTTTCAATTATTTCATTCGCAATTCTAAACTTAATTACTTCATTCTCAATTATAAACATTTATCATATTAGTATTTGCTTGATTTGGTACTGCTTTATATTGTACAGGGTGTATAAAAAGTAATGATCGTCCGTCCTAGGGGTGAATCTACACCTCCGGATCGGTGGACATTTGTCAAAGAAACTTGTCGCAAAATTGTTTATAACAAAGAAAATTGTTGTTAAAGTTTTTCTTTCCATCTACACTTTCTATAGATCGAGAAAAGAAAAAGTTTGAAAGGAACCATACGTCGCAAACAAATAGTGATTGAGATATAAGCTGCTAAAGTTTCTGCAAAATTTGATTGCGTGGAGTTATATGTATAGTGAAAAGCCTACTACTACAATCCACCTAACTGTGTCGATGAGACAGAACATAATCGTGTGCGTGCCTCAAGGGGCGAACGAAATTTAAAGGGACATTCGTCGCTAGGCTCGTACCTAATCATTGTCACCCAGCCCATTTGGATCATAAATTTGAAGTTCCAAAATATGAAAGAAAACTTTGTATCCAATGTTATACATGCGAATAATAATCCTACATTATAAAATACTAATGTAAAGTACACTTACAAATTTTTCCGAATTATCTGTTCCTCCGTCGGATCCACAGCACACTATTCTTGACTCAGGCGAATACGTCTGAATAATTGTGCCTGTCTTTCGGAGCTTATTTTCGAAGCACGAAACACCATACTTATACACAATCACTAAACACTACACAACACACTTTACGAAATCGTGACAGCGAACGAGTAATAATAGCGAAAATAATACTGCGATTTTAATCGCTTCGCTGTCACGGACGTGTTAGGTTCAGGTTATACTACTTAGGTCAGACGCCGAAGGTCTGTAAACACTAAATACGAAAACAAGGTAAACAAATTCTGCCGGCTGAATTGCCGACCCGGTTTCCCGGAACTCCCTGTTTTTGTGTCTAGCGTTTATAGACTGCCGGCGTCTGACCTGCCTAGTATAACCTGACCCTCACACGTCCGTGCGAGCGAAGCGGCTAAGGTCACAGTATTATTTTGTTCGTGGTCGGAGTAACTTCTCGTTCGCTGTCACGATTTCGTTAAGTGTGTTGTGTAGAGTTTAGTGATTGTGGTCGAATTATTCGGACGTATTCGCGCGAGTCAATAATAGTGTTCTGTGGATACGACGGCGGGACAGAAGATTCAGAAAAATTTGTAAGTGTACTTTACATTAGTATTTCATAATGTAGGATTAGTATTCGTATGTAGAACATTGGATATAGGGCTTTCTTTCATATTTTGCAACTATAAATTATACTATCTTATTTCCAATACTTTTGGTACAATTAATTGTAATACATGTTCCTGAACTTATGTATGCACATCTCTCTGTTGGAACCAATTAATTAATTCTAATGTTATAGTTTACGCGTGGATATGTTTTATAAATATACACCTCTTTATTAACAGAATTAATTTTTTTATAACCAATTATGAAGGAGTTACTTTAAATAATTTAGATTATCATTAAGATTGCTTAAGATATGAATATCAGCATTCTTATTCTGATTCTCAATTCAAGCATTTTTAGATATATGAATTAGTATTTGGATTATCAAAATGTATTTATTGGTATCCGTAAGCTTTATTATTGCAACTCTCACTTTCTCACTCGTCACATAAGACGACATGTAAATACAGTTATATAAGGTATATCAAATAACATAATACCACCATACATCATATGTATAGCATTTATGCTACAGATATTTGATGGTGTAACAACCGGTGCTGTAAGAACTGTCCGCTGCAAATCTCCTAGCAGACACTGCTGATTTTCTGCGATTGCCTGGTAAACGGAAGTAACATTGAAATTGATAAAATAGTTTTATACTGTGAAATTAAGAGTTGAATTTAGCTGCTATGTCAATGTTCATTTCCTAAACAATTTTAATTAAGTAACTGTAAAAAACGGAAATGAGCGACATCATCGGCTCTAGTTACAATTTCAAAATAGATTTTTACGACGGTTTTATGTTGATTCTTTGTATGTACATATCGATTCTACAAGATTATGTAAAACATTTTAATGTTCTGGCAATAACATCACTTTAGGGTTTTATTATATGTACAACAGTTACAGCAATAACGTTTACATTACAGTGACTATATAACAATAGTTTTTAGAAATGTTTTATCTTTTATTTGTAGACTTTAGATTTGGAATGAAATATTCCATTTTTGTTGTCAAATAATTTCTTTTCAACTTATTAAAAAATTTACCTAGCCCGAAAATTCAAATTTCAATGATACTTCATACGTATGTGATGCATACTAAAGTACACAAAGAAATTACGTACTTTGAGTAGCTGAGATCGGCCCTTAAAGATTTTAGTAAAGTGTAGTAAATAAATTGTTTTATCTTTTGTGCAAAAATTAGTTAAAGCAAGAGATATAATCAATCTTCATATACAAAAAGTATATTATATTGGACATTTACCAAAATATGAAAGAATACAATTTGTTTAATATGTTATTTGTCATTACGAATTATTCATGTGGCATTCTATTTAACGAAAACCTCTTGAATTCTACATATTTTATTGTATATAAAGTCTTGTTAAATTGACAATTTTTAAATCGGGCGGACTGTTTTGCTCAAACACGATGATTGAAGCCCCACAAATCCATTGGAATCCATTATTGAGTGGTTACACTTTTGTCACTGTCTTCTTCTGTTATTTTTGTAGTGTTCTACGTTACAAAATGTTCTTTTTGTTTCAATTGCTGTTTTAATGTAGTGCAATACGAGGAAAACGTTTTTCGTCGTCGAAACGACTTCATCAACAAAATACAACATCTACAATTGTTTTTCCTATAAAATAACACTTCTATCTCGTATATTTTCCGTACGCCTTCCTAAACTGGAAAATACTAAAGATGTTAACCGTTAGGATACTATCCTGCGTAATATCATCTATTTTTATATTATCACAAATCGCTGTCGTTTAGTTTCAATATTCGATAATCTTAATCTTGCTGTGTTACAATCGTTTTTGATAAAGAAGAAATTTTACCATCGGTTTTGTAAGTTAGATTTCAAGGTTACCAATATGCCAATATAAAATTGAACGATCCTTGCAAGAATAACATGACAGGATGACATCAACCTGTTTTCGAGCTGCGAAAGGGAGCGTTACCGTTGAATGTTCAACAGGGGTTCAAAGACACCTTAAATTCACCTTAAGGACATTTTTAGTCTGTAATAGTTCTCTAGGGTAGAGTCTTAAATCGTCGGAGCGGCAGTGAATGCTTCAGTGAATTATGCGAGGTAAACTGCAGTTTCCGATCGCGATTCGGAGCGTCGTTTACCGGTACAGGAAATCAATGTCCAGACATCCTCTGCCGTCAGCATCTTCGCACCTCGTATTTATGCGTTATACCGCGTCAACAGCCGTGAAACGCGTTCATGGAAACTCGTGGTACGGTATCATTCAGTCGAGCATACATCGCAAGCGCCTCGAGTGGCAGACTGGAACGGAAGCTCCTTGAACGTACGTAAGAAGCAACTCGTACGTAACCGTACAATTCGCGGAGGATGGTTCTTAAGTTATACTTTGACCCTCAATGCTTGTACGTGTTTTCGCGTTTTGGAACTTATGCGTGGCTGTTCTCTCTAATTTCCAGGATTTAAAGGGGGAAAGGGGGCGGGGGCATTCAGCGTGAACAGTAAATAGTGTTAAAATTAACTTGATGTTTCAATTTTTTCGATGCGAAAGAAAAATTTTTTTAAATTATAAAATTGTTAATCTACGTAAGTAGTATTACTTACATAATTGTAAACAAAATTTCAGCCCAAAATCTTTTGTATTTGCGTCAGACTTATAAAGTTTTTCATTTTGATTTTATGTCCACAATTCTGTTGCTACGTGTATGTTGATCCTGCTTATTCGTGTAAGACGTGTTCTTTTATCGATTGTGCCGTTCGAATGCATCTTCTTACATGTTGTACATAAATTACTTGAACCTAGCAAACGATGTCTTACACAAAATGCTACTGAAAGCTTGCACAGAAGCTGTTCATGATTATAATGAAGGATATACATACATATAAAGACAACATCGATATTGAAAGATAATAGTATGGAAACGAGCAAACAATCTCGAAAAATTATTCAAAATATTCATTAAAAAAATGCGTACGAAAGTATAAATAAAAGGCTTCGGCAAAGTATCAACATGTAAGAAAATGTATTCGAACGACTCAATCGAATATACTATAAGTATTTAATAAGTCCATATGTGTTAGCTATAGCCATAAAAGAATGTTTGTTTGAAAGTGTCCAATATTAAAATAATATTATCGATCTTAATATTATGTGACTCAATTTTACTGATTCTTGTAAATTTACTGAAAAATAATAACGACGCACAGTATAACATTGTTTTGGTCAAATTAAACATTTCATTCTTTAAAATCAAAGTTTTATTTTAAAACGAACAGTTTACCTGATTTCCTGGTATACTGTATAGATTCGTAAATTTTGCGAAATTTAAATTTTGCAATGAATCTCGTTCCACAAAGAAATCAGCATTTTTGTTCTGGTAATTTCGAACGATCTCGTATTCAGATGATAAAGTCTTTGAAAACAATTTGTTCACAAATCCTTCCTACGAATTTCGAAATTTGTTTTTATAATGTTTTCTGCAAAAGTAAAAAAACAATGTGTATATTGAACAAATTATTCCGCGCACTTTTCTACATTTCTGAAACAATGGTTTCAGCAGAGAATATCGGCGTGAAAGAATTCTGTGCCAAATGTTAAATATGTAAAGCACCCGTTCACTGACAACTTTAAACTGAATCCCTGTTACTTATTCATCGCAATTTTAAAGTATAAAGGAGAAAAAAGAATAGAAAATGTCTGAGAAGTTATAACGATGGAACCACAATTCGTACACGAAAGAACGGAATTTGCGTAAACGAGTAAACAGTTACATAATTTGAAGCCATGCATCGTTCCCTCTGAATTGCGTACAACATGAGGGGTATTAAATAGTACTGGTCACTGCAGTTGATAATGTCGAATTCCTACAATTCCTGTTGAATTTCAAAACAACTTGGCACATGTGAATTTATACGGTGCTCCGAATGCAGAAAGAAATTCAAATTCAAAATAAACGCCAAAGGTACTACAGCCTTCGTTGTCGTCAAATGCAAGGAGAAGTTGAACATGAAATTACATTTTTCAGAAGTTTGTTTCAATTGTAGAAGTTTGTAGCATATTCAGTACAGGTCTCCAACTAACATGTTTCGTTTTGAGAGATGAAAATATTTCTGACAATATTTAGTTTGAAAACAACGATGCATGATAAAAAAAATGCTTATTTTGAAAGGAAGAGTTTCAATAGTGAGATATCTTTCAGTTTATGAAACATCTAAATAAAGTTTAAAGAATCAACTTTTCCATTAAATTACTAAATTCATCAGTTTTTTTACAACGAATTAATTTTATTTGTAACGGGCAAATGGAAGATTTTAAGTTATACAAGGTGTCCCAAAAATGTTGTACTTCATTAAAGGGAGTGATTGTTGAGGTCATTTGAAGTAACTTTTTCCTTTGTGAAAATGTTCTTCGCGACTTTATTTAGGAGTTATTAACGAAAAACACGTACCGATCAGAACGCGGTTACAGCGAACGAATTCCGGGTTCGCCAATGCCAACGCCACGCTCCGCGGAACCTGTCGCCATGCCGGAATCTGTCCCCTATAGCCGTGCTCTGATTGGTCCGTGTTCTTCGTTAATAATTCCTTAAGAAAGCCGCGGAGAACATTTTCGCAAAGGGAAAAATTGTTTCGAATGACCTCAGCAATCACTCCTTTCGGGGAAGTACAACATTTTTGGGACACACTGTATATAAACTTTGGAAAGGCGAAGTATATAATATATCAATAATTATTTACAACAGAGCAGCAAGCTCCGATGACTTTGATTTTGCATTATGCTGTCGGGGATGCTCTCTTAAGTAATGGTTGTAATCATTGCTAGTTGTTTTTTAAAAAATTATCAATTATTAAAAATAGATTAAGAATAGCGTATGTTTATATGAAGTTTTTTTATATTAACATACGTCAAAATAATCTAGTCAAACCTAACTTATCTCATTCTTAAAATAAATTCAGGATAGGATAATTTGATTAATTTCGAGAATAGATTAGGTTAGATATGGATTAAGCAAGGCTCATACGTTCAAGTATTAAACAAATTGTTCAATCTACATTTATAATAATCAAATATGACGACATAATATATCAATTCTACTGCGATATGTACTCGTGATGTAGAATACTTTGAATAATTATTATATTTTTGAGGAATAACGAACTACAGCTAAAACCATCAAGATGTTATTTAGGAGAGTGTCCATGACAACTTATATTAAGGTCAAGGTCAAGGTCATCGGAGCTTACTTCCCTATTTTAAATAGTTACCAACACATCTACAAACGTAGTTAACACATTTGAATTTTATCGAAATTTATGTTATCGACCATAAAACGTGAAGAATCTGCTAGATGGGACATCAGATCATTGGTTTAAGCAGGACGAATTCAAAATTGTTGCATAATCTCTTTTATTTAGTAACAATATTAAATAATGTTACATAAACGATTTTTCAAAAATTAGTCATACTTCTGCAGAATATTGTTTTTGTATAAAATCGTGATTCTCAGTGTTCAAAACATCATAAAAGCTGATGACGAAATCGACGATCGTAAATAATATTTAATGACACTGAGAACGGATATAGGTATTTAATTTTATCGAAACTCAAATAACATGTCACACATGAGAAAGACTGTTTTTGTAAAACCATCGAAGTTTTAACAATGTAACAGACACCTTAGTTTACGCAGCATCCCTAAAGTTCTATTAAGTCAATCTTGAATTTTGTTATAAGAATTGGTTTCGTTATGATCCTCTTAAAGTTTCAGCTTCCGTTTGCAAGTGGCACGCGAGGTGTTGAAGTGACCGCGTTTGTCTCCAAAAATAGAGAGACGTCGTGGAAATACCTGGAAGGACAAAGGCCTGAAGTTGACGTACTTTCGAAGTCCGACTGGTACAGGAAGAAACATCGGGGAAGCAGAAACACTGCCGTGCAGCGACGCAGAAACAGTCACTTTCAATTGGGCCAAGAACAATGTTGAATCAGCGCTGCCAACCCCTCCCCTTGATGCAGTTCTTTCTCGCGGAACGCTTCAACCCCCTTTCTACTTTCCCCCCGTCTCATTTTTCCGTTTTTCTCTTGTTCGCGCACACACACTCTGCCACGCTCATTCTTTAGCGATAATATAAAAGTTCGTATTGTATTGCATGCCGTGTCGCGACACTGTCCAACGTCGTGACGGAGCCCCGCTATGCCTGTTTCGTCCGTTTCGCGCCTTTCCGGGACGCAATGGCAGGCCTTCCGTCAGGTCTTCATCTGCGCACCTGTTGTATTCGGTCGAGGAGAACGGACAGGAGAAGAAGCAACGATCTGCCGGCACCGCCCACACCCGCTGCGCTTCCATGATGCAGCTCGGCTAAGCTTTCTCCTGAAACATTTGTACGTACACTCAAACACCGTTAGCTTTCGACTAGACTGTTTATCATTGCATTCAGTATATCTCAGAAACTATACTCGAGCTTGCCGGTGTATAGTGGTCCAAGTGATCGTTCGAGACCGATTCAAAATCAGGAACTTGGATATAGTCTTTACCCTGGAGTATTACCCTATCATGATCAAAGATTTTTAAGGATACAACGTCCCTTACTTGTCAAAAACGCGCAAAATCTCTCAACTTTAAATACGCATAGCTTTTGAACCAGTGAATTCCTAACATTAAAATTTGGATTTTTAGAATTTTGTCGCAAAAATCTACAGGATTATCTAAAAAGAAGTTAAAAATTTTTGGTTTCTTGAGGTGAAGTTTAACCGAATCAATTATAGTTGAATTATAAATTTATGTTGGTCATTATTTACAAAGAGGTACATCTTACAGATTTCAATGGCTTTGACATATGTCTTTGGGGGTATAATTTTAAGTAATTTTTTCCTTCACATGTACAGTATAGCTCTTTGTAATTATTTAGGCAAGGGCATCCAGGGTAACTTTATGTCTTTTAAGCATTTTAAAGAAAGATTAAGACTAATCTAGATTTATCTCAGATTTGGCTTTATTGATAAAGAAAAATTTTGTTCGAATCGTGCGTAATAGTCTACTATGAAGGACTGGCATAGGTCTAGATTAGTCTGGTTTAGATTTAGGTGAGGTCTAGGTTAGATCTGGATTAGGTAGATTATGGTAATGATATACCTTGTAATAGGTGCTTCGTAGACATGGTAATTCGCATAGTACATACTGTATGTATACATACAGGTAGTGCTAAATATACAGATTGCCTCATTTTAAATCCATACATTTTACCTTTCGAAGAATATACCATTTTAGTGCTTTGTAAACGTTAAGTGCTTCGTTAACGTTAATAGTTCATAGAAATTGAAACAAGATTTTACCAAAGCAATAATACACACATGGCGAAAGATTCACAGTATTGTTAAATTTTTTCTGCCCACCGCACCGGAAATATGGCAACGTCTGCTCCTGGAGGAGCGTGCCAAAGGAGCATTGAACAAGATCTCGATGGTCTCTTTGGGAATGCTTCAAGAGAGGAAACGGGTTTCTAGAAAAATCGCTAACAAGAACAATCGTCAAAATATCAAAAACATTGCCCCTACGAATCCTTGCTGCGAATTAGTTTTCTATAACCAATATTTTTTTATCAGAAATATTGTACATCTACATATTCAAAAAACTTTTTAAACTTTATGATGTTATTGAATGATCATATACTCATTGTTTATACAAATTAATAATTTATTTTAACATGAAGTGTATGTAAACAACAAATTAATTTAATTTAAAGAATTTTATTTGATATACATGATGCAAAAGCCACTCTTATAATTTTCAAACATATACATATAACCGCAAGAGGAGTGTACAATTTTATGAACTTTTGTCAATTATGTCAATGAGACGTACGTTTATGCCAATATAAATCTTTAGATTCCATTTAAATACGAAAGGAATAGAATTCTGGGCATCTAAACGAGTAATCTGTATTTATGAAAGTCGATGGTTTTAAAGTTCAATAAGCTCAAGGACGCGGGCGGTTTATTGAAAGTGTCAAGTGCCTATTGCCTGCTAAAATATCCTCAGAACCTTCGATATCATGTTTATGCGTCCTATTAAAATACAAAAAGGAAACTCGTTGTTCAAGTAAGGCAACAAAGTTTTTGATTTATGAAAGTGATTTTACAAATCAGTCCAAGTAATAATTGCGATACTAATTAAAATGTTTTTGAGGCTAAAAAATGTTAGAAAAAGTTGTCATTTAGATGATGAAGTTTTCATGTTTCAATACGTATAACGTATTCTGTTGTACATAGGGTGAGGGACCCAATTACTGTGGAGTTGTCAATTAGTGTGCTTATATTAATGATACGTATTTTTAAAGCAGAGCGAATACTAAAAAAAGAGATATTAAATGTTTTCATTAAAATCGGTTAATATATACATGTTATATATCTCTTTCTTAATATTCATTATGCTTTAAAAATAAATATAATTAATATACGCACAGTAATTGGCAGCCCCACAGTAATTGGGTCCCTTACTCTACATACATACATATAAAAGGTCTGGGCAAATGACTGGACTCGAGTTTCGAGTTTCAAACTGAGTCCAAATTTATTATTGTACCATTTATCAACAAGACAATTTCTCGAGAACGGGAAATTTAGTGTTCAATTACTTTTTGGATCCACTGTATTTGTTGTTATTCTAATAAATCATGAGATTGTAAGTAAATTCTTCGCCTCGAAAGTGGGAAAAAAGTATACAATATTCTTCAAATACATTTTACATTTTCCAGAAGTTTTCTAAACGTAAGGAAGCGAGGGAGAAAATGTGGATACTGTTAGTTTTCAACATGTTGAGCCTGAAGTGACATATAATGTATTCATCGTGTCTCGGAGGCCTACATATGTATATCAGAGAGTGGCAGTGCATGTACCGTGGAACAATGCTATTATTTTACAGGGTGGACCTCTCAAATAAGATCGCGTAACATTCTCTGATACTTGCGAGTAAGTGAAGGAACTGCGTAGAACATATTAAACTAATTAAAGGCCAAACCAAACGATAACACTAAAATTTTAATGTTAGAATTGCAACCAAAAATTGTTGTTCTACAGTTTTTAACGAAATTATCGCAGTTTAAATATCCACAATTCCTCGAGAACGGAAAATTTAGTGTTCAAATCGTTTTTGCATCCACTTTACATGTACTGTTTCAAATTACACCCGTGACTTTATATTTACGTTGCAATATTTTTTACGTTGCGATAAGTTGTGCTTATCTTATCAGTTATTCCGTGCATTGCAGTTAAGATCGTTACAACTTTTTACCGACGACATAAAAGTTACGTTCCTCGATGCTTTGCTTACTTCTTTCGTCACGAACACCTATAATTAACAAGCGTGCATAGATATTACATGATATTTAACGTGGTCACAGGAGTTTTATTCCGGCCAAGCTCTAAATATTGTGAATGCACGTTTTCCGTGAGTTTATAACATTATTCGTGCCGAATATTTTAAAAAGATTTCATCATGGACGTACGTATAGTTTTGACTGCACTACGGCTACAATATACCTAAACTAATTTCGCGTGTTATTCGATAAGGTACGATCAAAGGAGCGTCTTAAAAGAATGTATTATGAAATCTATAATATGAATCTGCAAACGAAAAGCAGGAATTAAAAGATCAAGGGATACCTAGGGTAAGGGATTCAATTACCGTAGGAGTACCAATTACTGTACCTATATTAATTATACTTATTTTTATTTATTTATTAATGAATATTAAAAAAGAGATATTAAATATTTTTCATTAAAATCTGACTGTTTCACCTGAAGAATAATTGGTAACGACAAACGAGAGAGTTCAATTGCAGTTGTCTCTATTCTAAGCTCCCAAAATTTGGATACTGTTGCATTCTGCAAACGTGTAAAAGCTTATGAAATTCAGCGAAGCTAGATAAAAACAATATTGCACCAGAACAATTTTATGCTTTAACGATTTAATGACTTGAATAGTAGTACCTTTTATGAATGACGGTACAACAGATTTTAAATACACAGATATTTCCCATATTTTTTGTTATGAAATTTCTTCTGTAGTACTTTATCAGTTCGTTAATTGCATTACACAATGAAAATTTCTTTGTTTCAAACAACGATAACAATGGAAAATTATGATCACATTAACTTTTATCTCTATGTAAGATGCATAGTTTTATAATAATATCTGAAAGCGGCGTCAAATATAATTACTGAAAGGCTAGGGGCAAAGGAAATATTTCAAGTAACAAAGGCAGAGTGTATGAATAAAAATGTGTATAGATGCACCTAAAATTTTCCCATTACTTCAGACGTTGATTCAATATACTTCAGTTCAATATCGTCCTCCAACGCGTTGGGAATTAACGATGAAAGAGATGTTCTGAAATTAATAGTAAAGTACTATCAAATGAGCCTTATTAGAGAAAATCAGATTTTAAAATTCATGTGATAACACCCGAGTGCCAATTATTATCGCATAGGTATGTGTGTCTATTGGTAATTTTCACTTCTGCTAATCTTTATACATAATTTACGATAAAGGATGAAAAATATAAATTCACTGCGAATGCTTACGTAATGGGATATTTTCAACTTTATTAATGAAATCAAACTGAGTCAATTCAAAATATAAACAAAATGCTTCAATCCAAAATAATCTGCTGCAACAGATGCAAGAAGACATACGGAAACGCATAAAAAGTTGATTAACAACTACATTCGTTGGAAGCCACATTTTGTACGAAAAGAACATATCAAGTAAAAAAGCATAAATCAAAATGATACGTATATTTTCCGGAAAAAAATATATATATGCATTTTTGTTATTAATGTTAAGTACCTATGTCATTTATTAAACTTGCATGAAAAAGCGGTGCCAAATTGAGAAAATTTTAAACTGCATTTCCGGTTGACACGTGACTGCGCTATGCAGCACCACTTTAATGTAACCGGTGCTGAGCGTAGCTGTTCAGTGAGCACTTGAGCGAGCGATTCTTAAGCAGGGTTCACACGCCTGTAACAGGACCTCGTCGCGTCACCTCCTCACAAACACAAACGATCGTCTCAACAGTGCTCTTCAATTACACCGTTAACATCAAAGCGTTCGCAACGGTACCAAACCGGTTTGCATAGGCTGACTGGTTATCGAAGATTAACAAGTATACGCAAAACAAATTAATGTTTAAACACCTGACTACAGCGATCAAACTGTAATTAAATGACAAAGGAAAAGTCGCTTGGAACATGAACGACCAAACCTATTGAACGCGTAGTCTCTTGGTCAACATGGTAATATTTTTACTTGTATTAAATTAAAATATAAAAAGAAGATATCTTAAATGATATTAGTTGATATAGCGCACGTCCACACCCTTACTTCGCAAAATAAAAACTTGTCGTGGATTATTTACATTTACATCGTAAGATAGATGGTCTGTCCGTGAATATTTACAATGTTTATATCCATTGAGATATGGTAGTAAATAATTGTGGAAGATAGATTGTCTCCAAAAACTATTTAAACACTAAATTTCCGATTTTCGCGAAATTTTAGAAATTCAAATTTTGACAATTTTGTTGAAAAATATAATACACTAATAAATCTAGACTCAATTTGAAGCTTGAATACCTTACTTTGGCAATGCATCGTTCATTTTTTTCTAGAAAATTTTTGCACTATACACTATAACAGGTGAAAAACTGAGGACATGTTTTTGGTCGAAAATGCTACAAATTGAATTGTCTGTAACGACATCAACAAATTTTTGTTCTGAATGAATTTATCACTGATTTGAAGATTACAGCTTCCCCTTTACAACGACTGTCTGAGGCTGCTTCGGCAACTGGTGATAGTGTCGCCAGATGAGGGGAGGGAACGAATTGAGGAGAAAAAGTTACCTTCTCTCTCTCAGGACCGGAGTGTGCACGACAGAGACGAAATGCGTCACGTGACCGGGCCGTGGTGCGATCGTGTGGAATAGCGTGGTAGAAGGGGACGTTAGAGTGGGAACACAAGTCTGGATCTGGCGATACTGACTAGTGGCCCGCGAGCCACACGCGAGTCCTCTTCCCACTCCTGAGACCATGGAGTGTGGGTGAAGGGAGCGGGGGGCTAGGAACCTATACAGGAGGTTGTCTCCAGAAGTGATAAAAGCATGGTAGAGTAATATGTAATCAGAGGAGGGAGGGGTGCCCCTTCTCCGAGGGATGGTTTGTTAAAGGTGGGATACCCAGTTTGACATGCATGCGCGAATCACGGGTACAAAAATGCCGACTAATCAGAGCGATACGTATTCCTCTCGGCTGGTGTCACATTACTAGACAAAGTTATAAAATCGTTAAAGAACTAAACAACTTAAGCGTTGAAATTATTGTATGAATTTCTAAATGTATGTACTAATTACGATAAGCTGGTACAGTTTTTAATTGCCACGAAACGCCACGATGATTTGTGTAAAGTGCAATTAACCTCATTTACAAGGTGGGGCAGATAAAGTGTTACAAACTGCTTGTCCGAAGCCATTGCACCTATCAACTTGAAATCTTGACCTGTTAAATGGCTCAAACGAGGTGACATTCTAAAGTGCAAGGTACTCCGAGGGTGAGTTTCTTAAGAGTAGAAAAGGTGCCACTTGCATTTTTTTTTTAAATGCAATGGTACATTAATTATTCAATATTCCAAAATTATTTATTAAACCTAACAATTTTTATCGAGAACAAACAAATTACGCTCGTGTAGGTATCTACATTATTATTATTGGTTCGGATGTCCGCCAGGGTTAGTATGTACAAAGGTTGCTGCAGAAAGCAAAGTAATAGCAAAACAACTACGGTATTGTATGTGTCCCTCGACGCCATGCAACTTTTCTTTGGAACATTATTTTCATAGTCAATAATTTACGAGTTACTTGAAGTTGTCACGTTGAAGAATCACTTTGGATCTGTTATAAGAAGCAGAATACGATCATTTTCATCAGAAAGCAAATCATAAACTTATGTTTAACAAAAACTTTTTGTGCATATCTCACAGAGTAAAGCTGTAGGAGGTAACATTTGGTAACAAGGACTTTGATAACACATTTCAATCGTCACTG
This sequence comes from Halictus rubicundus, assembly GCF_050948215.1. Classification (NCBI taxonomy): domain Eukaryota; kingdom Metazoa; phylum Arthropoda; class Insecta; order Hymenoptera; family Halictidae; genus Halictus; species Halictus rubicundus. Next base: position 10,515,557 of record NC_135149.1, on the reverse strand, counting down.
AAATCGGTGAGGTGGAAAAACTGTTAAATAATGATTAAAAAAGTGTCCTTTTGGAAAGGAACCTAAGAATATTCCTATCTTACTACCTTACCTAACTTTAGCACATTTATGGAAACATTCTTGAAAATGAGATACTTTGATGGTCACTTACACTTATAATTAAACTACGGATTTTGTGCATCTATAACAAAAATAAGTACATCATATGCAACACAGTAAAAACGTTTAAATAAAGCAAAAATTCTGAAATATGTTCAATTAAGTCACGAAAAATTATATGTCAAATATACTTGATAATTTTAATAAACATTCTATACATTCTATAATAAGTTATATAGCGGCACATCGAAAATTCTAAAACACCTTTCGCAAGAAAAAAAAAAGTTTATTCTCACCGTTCAGTACGTGCACGTGAACAGTCGCTGGTTGATCAGGCATGGTGGTGAGATGACACGTATAGTTTCCACTGTCAGCTGGTCCTACCCTCGCTATACTGAGAGTCGAATTGGCCCCCTCTTCCATTAAGTCCGTTTTCACACTGAAACACGTGATTCGGAGGGTTAAAATTTCAATGTCTAACAAGGCTCCCGCTAGTCATTTTTTATGGAATACCGGTTAAAGGAAGAATACGTAAAAAGGGTACCGCATTTTTCGAGAGATTAATTTTCAGAGATTCTTTCTCTTCCATCCTTATTCAAGCTTCCGCTCTTTATCGCCTCATTTTACGTTTAGTACTCCGCGTCGGATTGGGTGATGACATGCGCGATAAAATGAACGCCACGCTTTCGTTTCATTTCTTTGTCAGCAATTTGATCTCTACTCATTTTAAACGTAGGGAATTTTCGAACAAATTTTCGGAGTTACTCAATCACAGTGAAGTGTTTGAAGAATGGTATAAAGCAAGATGAACGTATCTATAACTAACAATTACTTTTCCAGTATGTTAAACTTTTCGTTTCGTTTCGTTCCGTTTTGCTTGACCTTGTTTCTTTATTCTTGTTCATTGTCATGATTATGCTATCAGAAATGATTTTCTTTGCTTCTCTATCTCTTTCTCGTTTTCTACTTCAATTTCTATCATTAGTTTATTACCATACATTGGAGAGCCTTTACATATTTATACAGAATACTTAATTTTCTTTTAATTGTGTTAGACGATATTTGATTTCATTTCTAAGTTGTGCGAATATAAGCGTTGAACAAATTATACGTTAATGTCGCAGAGGATATATTAGATTATGCAATAAGTCCGTCCGCGTCGACGCGACGTGTAACAGCGCGCGGCGTTAAGCATCTCGAGAAGTGTTACTTCTAACTGTTGCAAGTTTTAACTGCAATGTTCATACGTATTAAATTAGGTGTGGTCTAGCTGTAGCATCAGTCAGTTTTCTTTCTGCTCTGATTGAGTAAAGTGCGATTTTTAAAAGTGCGAACAGAATATTTATTTTTGTCACTTAATTCTTTTGTATCTTCTAGAGCAACAAATGTGGAGATTATTAAAAACAAATTGTAGTATACACGGCGATACTGCTGTGAATAAACGGACCATTGAGAAGTGAATCAACAGACTTAAAAGATGGAGGTCCTAACTGAGACGATCAAACACGGAATGATATTTATTTATGAATAGTTAACCTGGATCAAATTGTGAATTTAACCCTTCAAAATCGAGGATATACGAATAGAGAAATTTCTAACATATTACACATATCACATAAATCCGTTACATTCCATTTAAGAAAACTTAGTATGTCAAACGCATACGGACTTATTATACAACCTAATAATATGAATTAAGATAAACAACGTAGATAGAAATGATAGATCACGCTAAACCTATAATTCTTAATAGTCGTGGTGTTCAGTATTTTCAATAAATTACGATTTTGAAAGAGCCATAGATTAGAAAATAATTAAACTCAAACCAGTGGAAAAGTTTACATTAATGTTACATTAATTTGAGTACGTACTACGTAGTTGTACGTAGTCTTTGTTCTTTCGGTTTAGAAAAAAGCCATATATTGTTTTACTAGTGAGAACAGAGAAATCAAACCTGCGGCACAATACAGTGATATACTGTGACTTTTATGAGACAGCCTTAGTAATTGGTACAATCAGTTTTTCAAATCGATCGCTCGACCTCTAGCAGTCCATGAACTCATGCCGTATGTACATATGTATATGCGTTCTGTGCAAAGTACATATCGACATAACTACTAAAAATTCAATAAAAAATGTCCCTTATAAATGTATTCGTACTAGCATTCAGAAAATCTTTAGCTTCTATTTCCTATAGAAATAAACATTATATATACATATTTTACGACCAGTTTAATGAATACGTTTCTGCTGCAACCCCATTTCTATGGTTGGTTTAACATTGGACTGCTGTGCCTGCAAACGGTTAATTAGGTCGATCTGTCTTGTAACCGATTAATCCTTTAATGAATTTGTCGTTTACATTTAAGAATTAATTAACTAATCAACGCTTAACAATTTTTTCCCCACCAATTTGCAATTCTATAACACGGACATTATGAAAATTGAAATCCTAATTTGTATTGAATATACAGGGTGACCGGATTTAATCTCTATATGAAAATTACTCGAATACTGTATGCTATATAGCATTCAACTTTGTCCTTACCATATTTTACGTATCTTTAGAAACAACAAAGATATTTGAGGTGCAAACGTTAGGTGACTCACCCTGTATACTAAAACACGCTAACCCGACGGATCTTTAAACTCGATTTTCCCGAAAACAAAGCCTCGAACGAAAAAAATTTATTCCGTATTTTCGACTTATTTTCTCATGTAGAATCACCACGGTTGTACCATCAATACTGGGAAACTCTGTATACCTCATTCACCTCAATAGTATCATTGGCATATAAACATAACTACTGTATTGAGTTCAGAATAATAACCTTGACAATATGAGGTTGTTAAAATGCTACTGTATACCGTGTTTTATAATATAGCAATCGTACCCGATAAGCATAAATATAAATCGATATCGTTGGAATCTCTGAGACTTTATCTTGGTGATTGAAGTTTATTGGTATACCTGCTACAGTTAAGAATAATATTGTCGCGGTGACATACAAAACCACAATAAAATAACATCCCTGTAATATGAAAAATATTTTCTTTAACTATAAACGAAAATGCAATGATAAACTCGTCATATATAATTACACAAGTAAATATCAAAAGAATATCAAATTCGGAATTATATCATATTCGGTGTCATTTTCATTAGAAAAATGCCACGAATATGTTGGTGAAAGTTCCATAAAAGAATAATTAAAAATAAAGAAGTTCTGTTATTGGAGTAGTCTCACACTGATACACCCGACCCGTATTATGTTTACAGTCCTCGGCGACCGATGCCTCTCGAGCTTCGCTGTCCTTTTCTACGTTTGGCAGTAGACCAAAGAATAGTATCTTCTAGCGGCTAGAATCTAGCCGACAATTGTTCCTAGACAGTCCCGTGTTTTGAACAATTATTAAGTAGACACTGTAGTACTATTTTTCACGATTGATAAAATATTTTCTGCCAGGGGTAATATTATGAAAGAATTATTTTATATTTTCGTAAATTGCCGTGTAATTAAAGATAATCGTTATCCAAATAAACCAATTTCATGTTACATTTATTTCGATAATGGTCTTGATTCTTTCATTTCTTTATGTTTGTCTTATCAGGAAATTTTCCAAATGATCGCAATTTCGGTCCAAATGGAAACAAGATAAAATTATACGTCAATACGTCATTTTATACGTCTCGGAGGATTATTATACATTAATACCATAATGTCGCGAAGACAATAAATTTATTGCAGAAAGAACGAAGGAGTAAGATTTTCTTCGACAAAAAGATTCGAGAATAAGAAGGAAGACAAATGCTGAGAGAGAATCCGTCTCTTTGGTTAAAAATACGATGGATAAGATTCTTAAAAAATATATTACATAAGATATTCTATAAGATGTCTTTGAATGACGACGCGACATCCAACATTTTTGATCTTCCGCCTAAGAAGGGAAGACCAAATATATGAATATGGAAATATATGTAGAATTATTTCTACTATACTGGCATCGGGCCAGTCACGAGAGAGAAAAACAGATATATGATGGATTTATTACCACGTATCCCGCCAATTTATCAAGATCGTTTTAAAACTCTCAAAACGAACGGAATTGAATGTCAAGTCAAATTCGGATCTTTCGATATCGAAGAACAAGATTAATATTTTAAATTACCTGAAATTAATTATGTTCGTAATTCGTTTCTCTTAAATAAATTTTATAATTTTCTGATGGTAATAAGTCACTTTTCGAATAAACCATTTTGGTTTCCTAATGTTATTAAACGAGTTGGTTTACCGTAAATACGTGTTAAAACGATTAATATTGCGGTTAAAATTAAACTTAGGAGACCACAATTTTTTTACTTTTTTCTTCTATAATCCTGTAGATTTTGACTGGGTCAGGAGTTCTGAAACGTTGTTTAAACATGTTTAAATGTTCATAATATTATAAGAACGTACATCATGGTATTTAGGAAAATTTATAAAATCATTTTAAGTAATTATCTTTATCCACTGCACGAATGTTAATTATATTTTCATCAGTTTGTTTTCATATAGGTACGATATAGATATTCACTTTTGGCTGCAAAATAGAGTTTGAATTTTTACATTTAATGTATTTTTTATGGGGCAATAACCACTTGAAATTAGCGAATTTCAACTTTTTAGTATATAAGTTGTCTATTTCATATTATCTTGTTAACAACTTTCTCATCGTGTTGCCAACAAATAATGGTGGGCTTACACTTTCTTAGAACCTAATTAATAACACCTTATCAGTATTTTAGGTATCTGAGCTACCTAAAATTTGACCACCTTTTAACATCCTTCTTGGAATCTACGCTAAGAGGAAGGTTTTCCCGCAGTACTCGAACCTAACTCGCTCAGACCAGCTCGGTGCTGGCTGGCGATGAGCAAAAAGATAACTGAAGGTCCTTCGGAAGTACATTTTTCTCCCTGAACGATGCTGATCGAAGGTGGCAAAGCCCTCGTTAAATATGCTTTCCTTCGTCGGCGAGGGTACAACGGAGCTAGGACGATCTCATAGATAGGGGTTTCTATGTTCGAGAAATCGAGTCTTTGCCCTCTCTTCCATTCTCGAGATCGCATCGTTTAAAGCTCTTCAAGCTTTACTTACGATGTAGATGGGTCTCCCCCGTTTCACCCCTGTCGTCAAGGAAACTAAGACATTAAGCATAACGCCATTAACTTCTGTCTGCATTGAATGTAAGAATCTGTAATCTGTAGGTGCCGACAAGGTGATCGACGAATGATACTTTGTAGGAGTTTAAGCAATCCTTATTCTTTTTTTGTTATTTCGTTTATTTGCATCCAGTAACCAAAAGATAGCGTGTATATGCTATATCTCGTTTCTCGATAAAAAATTAACAATTTTGTCATTGTTGAAACTTAGAAATTTTTAACTTTTCTTTATATAATCGTGTAGATATTGGCGAAAAAATGCCGAAAATCTAACTTTTAATATTAAGAATTCACTGGTTTAAAAGTTATGCGTGTGTGAAGTTGAGCGATTTTAAGCGTTTCTGACAGATACGGGCGTCGCCATATTGGTATGTACTCAGACATTCTATAATGAGCGGTGCCACGAGAAGGTTGGTCAGGGTTACAACTACGCTTGCAAATCTACGTTATCGACATCACGCGTGCTTGTAGTGGCCACCTAGCGGGTCTGCTCATTAGACGACGCGCGACGCTGTGTACCTACCAACATCATGGCGGCCTTATCTGTCAAAACGCGTAAAATCGCTCTACTTCAAACACGCATAACTTTTGAACCAGTGAATTCCTAACATTAAAACTTGAATTTCTAGTATTTTCTCGTCAAAATTTACAGGATTGTATAAAAAAAAGTTACAAATTTCTGGATTGTCTAGGTGAAGTTTAACTGCCGAATTTTTAAATTCGATTTTTGTTCGCGACGTACTTTCGCGATTGTTGCCCGCCAACTTAATCTTGGGCAACTATTTCAACGGATACGGAAGACTGGATTGGAACAGGAAAGGAATCGCGTTTCGTCCCGAACCTGTCGGAGGACTCGTCAGTAAGGCTATTCCGACAGGTCCTGCCTTAGACGCGCGCGGATCCGAGTGATCCGTATTGTGTTCACCTTGCCGTGTGCAAGGCGATTTGACTCTCGGTATAATTGACTGTAAGTGTCACGTGTTCAAGATCTTGTATGGACTCCTTGCAAGCTAGACTTCCAGACTCAACGCGAAGTTGTAAGGTTCGGATGAGACCTGTAGTGTTGCTCGTCCAAAGATCGTATATGAACTGTATTTGAAGCTCGACGACTTTTCAGAATTAACTCGAGGTCATAGGCTCCCCATGGCTGAGAGGTTGGCCTTTTTGTGGTTATAGGCTCCTCGTGGCTGAGAGGTTGGCCTTAGGTGTAGGAGAGGTATGTGTCGCTCGTTGCGACGAGAAAGGAAGCTCTCCGGATTGGTTAGGGAAAACTTGCATTTTCCAATCAGCATGCCCTTAATTGTTCAAACTCCCTTCCACAGGCTCAGGCTAAGAGCCTGGTTGGAAGGAAGAGTGGGGCGATGCATAGCTTGGGAAAAACCGAGTGTTTTGGTAATTCGACGCTGTCGAAAGGTCGATTGTCATAGACCCTTGAACCGTGTCATGAATTTATGGCCTGACCGTACTTAGTGGCCGCGAGCGAAGGATATACATCCTTGGGCCGTATCTAATGAACGCGAAGGTTCTGCAGACCCGTCTTGTGTATACAAACATCGTTCGGTCGGCCCGATTGTAAACAGCTTCGAGATTATAAGGGCCAAAGTTGCTATTTGGTTACGTCTCTAAATCACGAATGTTTTGAAATAAAAGGAGATACGAACAAAGACCCTCTGTAAGACCCTTTCGTTTATCGATAGCATGAAGAAGCGATTCATGCTTAAGATGACAGTTCTGTTGCGACGGAACAATTTTCACGAAAATAAAGTCACATTTGACAAAATTGTATTCTAAATTTTCGACTAACTTTTTTTATGCAGAACCATTCCCTTTTTTGGTTGTACCACTAGTTATCGATCATCCAACGTTAACTTTTTGTGGTTTGCAAACAATAATTCTGCAAGGAATTACGATCGAGAATTCAGCATTTCCCTTAGCAGAATAGTTATTCGAACAAAAGTTATAAGTCTGTTTGAGCGAATGAATCAGTGCCGACTAAGTGCAGATTGGTTCGAATCGATTTAAGAATAGAGCTTAGTTTGTTCGGGGTGGCGTAAATTTGTGGAACTGGAATACGTGGAAGTCTTCGCGAAGAATACACTTTGTTTTACTTTAACAATTTATTGCATCCCCACAAGCGCGTGCATCTACGAGGTGCAGGCAGAGAGGCGAATCTACGAGGTGCAGGACCGCGTAGAACAACGAAGACGCGACGAATGCGCAGTAATATAAAACGAAAAAGAAAACGAAAAAGGAAGAAAAAGGTTAATCGTGTACAGTTGCATAATAATAAAATTACTTGCGAAATATTACGAAATATTACGAATATTCTGAATATTTTAAAATTTGATCGAGAATTCGAGAACAATGTTTCATTTCATTTTATTTTACCATTTATTATTTTATTTATAGTTATTATTGTTTTTTTTTACTTATTACAGTCATTATTGTTCTATAGGTTCTAATAATAACCTACTATTTAACTTATTTCACTTTCTCCTTTTTGTAAGATATAGACTTCAACCGCACTTCAAACGCGATATCCAATTTTGTTTGAGGAAAAATGAATTTAGAAACGCAAGTGCCCACCACAGATTTCGCTCCCGTTGAAAATCTCCGGGCAATTTTAGATGAGCATATCCCCTTAAATGCTCGTACTTACAAGGAAAGTATCATTTTCAAAACATTTCAGAACAAAGTCTACTAAATATGAATAGTACGGCTTTCTTTTAAAATAAAATAGAATTCTATACTTTTTTAACCAATATTTAAACATTAACGTAAATGTAGACATACAATACATATACATTTTCTTTCCTCTTCCGTGAAATTATTACAGACAAATAAGTTCTAATTATTGTAACTATGAAGATAATCATGCGGCAAGAGTTTAATTGCATACACCAATTGCATACAAAAGTGTAGAATTAAACCTACTCTTATCCACCTAATCTCTTCAGTTATATATCATTGCTTTAAGTAAACTATCAATTCCCTATCCCTTTATGTAGTTTGCATTATTTTATAATGTGTAGGTATTTGTATAAAATTAATTGCTGCTTTAAAATAAAATTTGTGATTAAAGATTGTAGTAGTTATCGTATACATTACTATTGAAATTTTCTTTTGTCCACCACTGTATCCCCAGTTTACCATGGCAATTTTCAATTTTATGTTTGCAAAATCATAAAAGCTGGATCTTTAATATAGACGTGTTGATATCTCAAAAGTGAAATCGAAGCTTGCATAAGTCATGCGCACGACAGACACGTATAAAGTGACATATACACTGTCACAAGAAATCACCTGGCAGGAACACGGCAGGAATGTGTATTTTCGGTTCTAGCCGAATTAATGGCTAAAGCGTGTAACGTCAAAACCTAACCGTTGGGTGCGAGCGAAACCTCTTAAGATATTTGACTGTCGCACGCCTTTATGACGTAAGCAACGTACACCTCTGTTGGTTGGGTTGCCGCATTTTAGGCGGATTTTTAAATGATAACTAAAAAATGAAACCGTAATTACAATTTTTTTATTCTACAATTTCGTCTTATATTGCTTGGAGAACTACCCCTTAAATTTTTTTCCCACCTGTAGTCGAATACCCTGTATAAATTTGACCCAAGCATTTTTCTTGTAGATAGACGCATAGAAGACAGTATCAGAAGGTAGTATCAGAAGATAGTATCAGAAGGTGAATGCTTTGCAAACATTATTTTTTTCTCAAGGTGACTTTTTGAGGAGTTTTCAAGATCATCGATATTCTTTTTCTTGTAAATGTACATTTTTTCCTTGCAGATTCTAGTTGACATTAAAACGCATTCACCGATATTAATGGTATGACCTTGAAGTGACCTCTGATTTCTAAAATTGAAAGTAGATGTGATATTCATTTCTCCAATTAAATATTTGGTGAATGAGCTTCAGTACTTTATTTTAGTGGATATTGTCGACTAATGTATTTAAAATTATATTATTTCATTTTAAAAAAGCACAGTTGAGTCTCGTCAAATTAAATTACTGTCAACTATTTCCGTCAAATTCTATGTCCCTTGAAAGCTTCATTGAAACCATTCGACTTTAGTTTGCAACGTTCATATGTGAACATATAATAAAGGTCACATACGATTCTGTTTTGTATAATAGAAACCCAATATTTCGGATTAATAAATGTTTCTTCAATATTTATTTTATCCCATATATATTTCGGACACCTTGTCCAATGTTGTTAATATTATAAATCATCGCGTAGTTGTATTGCTTGTTTCGAGGGTTCGTCATTTATAACAGGATGACCATAGAAGGGTCGTAACGCTTCTGAGGCCGCTTATCCATTGTGGAGGTATGAATCATCAATTTCCGTGTTACGTTGTTTACAGAGGCTCTTATGAGTTTGGCATGATAACCTATAGTTTGGTCATATCCAACGGTGATATTGAACATCATTTTTAATGTTCCCACAAAGAAGATATCTCTTTGAACACCATGCACCAAATCCCAATGAATACCTATTCTTCTGTTAGATAACCCTAAATAATATTGCACTTACGAGTATACTGAGTTATTTTGAAGGTGGTTGATATATATTAGCTCTTGCATCAGCCCGTATACTGCGCCTAGGTAGGGCAACGGGGAGATAACCTTTAATTGAAAAAGTTTCCCCGGATGTAATTTGTCCGTTCGTTATCTTCACGCGGTTGAAGCTCGAGGATGATTGCACGTTGATCTACGGTGTTAAGTAAGCTCGATCTCCGTCTGGTTTCTTTCGCTATAGCGTTAATGAACCGCAAACGGTGCTTTTCTTCGTTCGCTACTATTTGCTTTATTTCGGATGTTCTCTGCGGATTGTATACTACAGTAATGGAATTAATATTTCAGGGGATCGTAAATTTGTTCATAACACAGTTTGTGTAATTTTAATATCGTGAAAAATGCTTTTCCCTAGCGCACATTCGCCGAATGTATAATCAACGGGGTCGAATTGCTATCCTGTTAACGTGTCCCAGCGTACGAATGATTTAATCGTGGCAGCCATTGTTTTAATCCGCAATTTGCCGAGCGTGTTAAAGCTATTAGTCGACTTTGCCGTCAGCGATTTTATCACCCGAAAGATGATAAGCTTCTTGCTTGGTGAAAGCTGCGGAAGATACTGCTGAGTCTGTTCCATTCCGAAGAAATATAAAGCTACTGTGTAGGTATGTATAAAGCTAATTATATATTTTGCTAAGTAGGGAAGTCAGAGTGTCGTTGTTGCAAACGCTACAGTACAGAAACAGTAGACAATATAATTTACGATTATGCGTAAATATACTACCGTTTCCACTCAACAGTCGTTCGCTACGAAATTGCATCAAGATAGGATCACAGTCGAACCTCGATTAACTGGGGTCCGATTATCCGCGGTCTCGATTAATCGAGTGCTTGGTTAGGGATAACCAACGGGAGTTCTCGATTCTTCGGCATAGAGGCATACGTGATATAATTCGTTCCTCATCCCCGCTATTTATTTTGTTTCCACGGCAAGTTATGTCCGTGCCTCGCAAGAAGTCTCGCGGAACAATGACACATGGACAAGGGGGGGGGGGCTCGGTCACTCTGCCCATCCCCAGCGCAGTGTCGCTAGATGGGGCCAATTGAGGAGAATACAGTTTCTCCCCTCTCCCCCCCCCCCCTCTCTCCCTCTCAAGTTGTTCAGAATTGTCGAGGATATGATAGGAATGGTGTTTCTCCTATCATAAAGCACAGCGTTAGTGAATAAGGAACTTTCTTTAATATAAAAACTTGGAACTGTGAACTTAATATACAGGGTGGTTGGTAACTGATGGTACAAGCGGAAAGGGGGTGATTCTACGCGAAAAAAGAAGTCGAAAATATAGAATAAAAATTTTTCGTTTGAGGCTTTGTTTTCGAGAAAATCGAATTTAAAGATCCGTCGGGTTCGCGTGCTTTAGTATGCGTAGGAAGTAGAATTGGTAGGCCATGGTCAGACGCAGCAGACAATTCCTATCGAATAACACGCGCATTGGCTGCATTTTCAAACTCAATGTTCTCGAAAACAAAGCCTCAAACGAAAAATTTTTATTCTATATTTTCGACTTCTTTTTTCGCGTAGAATCACCCCCTTTCCACTTGTACCACCAGTTACCAACCACCCTATATATAACAGGTATGTCCTGCCTAAACCGACTCTTGTGTCGAACTTATTACATGTACCAGGCATGTCCTGCCCAAACCGATTCTTTTATCGAACTGAACCTTGGGTGGACGTGCAACTAACGTCTTCCCCACTCTCGTCTCGTGTCGATCGTCATTTCGACGTATGACGCACACTCCATTAGGCATTTTACAAGTTGTTACATTGTAACAGTCAAAGCGACGCCGCTCCTACGCCCGGACATTCCCGGATGTGAGTTTTACTTATAATGTGACTACATTATTTCAACAAGAATGATGACCTTGACGACATATTTACCTCCTTGAACATAACAATTGTTCTCTTTAAGATTTTCTTCTATTTTCAATCCTATCGAAGACATTTATGTAGGTATCCTGTTCCTCGTGAATCACTCAGTATATTTAAAATTTTATAATGTTTGTCTTAACAATCAGATTAACGGTTCTTTAATTAATTTTCATCAGTACGATAAGATTTCGACAGAATAAATGCTATGAAACAGTGCAAATTTTTGCAAATCATTATTCGATATTTAGTATTCTATAATTATTCAATAAATATTTGTCATTTAAATATGGGAGGCAGAGATTCTGTTGCGTTTGTTACGCGTCGAGGCTTGGTATGTCTTTGACAAGGAACGTAAACAAGAGATTTAAAAGGATATGTAAGCGAGACCAAACGGGATGTTTACCGACAGCAACCTGCCCTCCCAGGAAACACGAGAATTCGCATAATTAGAGTTTGTGTTGTCGTCACGTCAGAAACATATAAAACTGTTCCAGAATTTGTGACTTAGAGTTTTAGAAAGCACATACATAGTGTGAAAAAAGTGTTTGCATAATTAGGTTTTTCAAGACAACTTCCTATTAAAATATAGCATATGAACGTAATATACATACATGTTTTAGTGTTTCATTATGCATAGAAACAGTATGCTTACATGGAAACATTCCTGAGGTGATTATCAGCACATTTTCCTGTGCCTATTCGCACTGAAACACGGCCAATCAGATTGCGGCTACAGCGGACGGATTCCAGCTCGGCCAATGCCAACGCTACGCGTAGCTATTACCGCGCTCTGATTGGTCCGTGTTTTTCGTTAATAACTCCTTAACAAAGCTATGGAGAACATTTTTCCAGAGGAAGAAGGTACTCCAAATGACCTCAGGAATCACTCAGGAAATGCATAGACAAGATACAGTTAATCATTGTTATAGTAAAAATGAGTAGGTGCAAGCTAAAGCAGGAAATAGATTAAAATAATTTTAGAACTTCGATGATTAGTCCCAGCTTTTCAAAATTACGAAAGGAACAAACAAATTTCTGTTTGGTTCCTGTACGGTGTAAGTAACGCGAACAAATTTTATTTTACATAAAAATCGGCCGTCTGCTCACCAGATTATATCCAACTATGTTGTATGTTCATAAGAAACACATACAAATTAAATCAATTCAGTCACATATGAGATCAACGTTGCAATCTGTGAAATTATTAAGGAAACTTAAAAAAAAAAGGAAAAGATTGAGTATGTCCAACTATATGAACCGTGAAAAGAATTTAGTCTTGTAATCCTTTTATGCCGTGGAATTTTAATATGCATTTGGATTGTCGGACACCCGGTAGAATTAATTAAAAGTCATCTTCCAGTAAACGTACCGACAATACTTCGCTGCTGTACATTTCAGCGGTGCGGCGCGGAGCTGCGCGACGTGGAGCGGCGTGGTGTGGCATGGCGCAGTCCGAGCAGACGGTTATATCGCTGAGAAAAATAACGAGCGGCAAAACGGTGCTTCCTGTGGCGACGTGTTTACGGTCTGCGGTTTCCACGGGCCACGTGGTTGTCGGTAGGGTGAAGTGGTCGTAGGGCGAGGATGCTCCGGAAACGAGAGGCCAAGCTTCTATGTACAAGCGCTAGTATATACGGCGTGCACAGGCCAAACTAATTCCATTTACCGCCGCCTAACTTTACTCTTGCCGAGCAACTGAGCCGACCGACAACGTTTTCACGATCTGATCCTCCTTTTCGTGCTTGCTTTCCCTTGCCCGTGTTTCATGATGTCTCCGTCGTTCACCAATCAAACCCACTGCTTTCTGCGTGCGCTACTTTAACTGGCACGCATCTTCAAGTCTGTCAAAGTACACACGGCGCGTATCAACGTGCCCGGCGTCTTGCCTGAAAGACAACCCGAATTGTTGACATTGGATTATAACTTCGGAGTAACGAGCGTAAATCGATCCCGCTTCCACTGTACACGCACTAAGACCACCGCCAGGATTGTTAAGTGCTTCACGTTCAAGGTAATTTGCATGATTTGTGACAAATCCCGTCGCGGCGTCGCGCCGCGCCGTTCCTCCGTTCCGCCATGCCGATACGAACCGTTCTTCTGTGTTTGCGGAGTATCGTGTTATACGGGGAAAAAAGTAAGCTTTAACACACTTGGTTTACGGGACTCGTGAAAATTACGGGTTCTAATATTTTTAATTCGCGACTATTGAGATTAAAAAGATGCAACAAAGAAAATGGCTAAAAATTTAGGTAAATACGTTCTTGTTATTTTTATAAAGTCATATGAAATAGTCACTTTTAGCGCTCCGTAAATCTAGCGTTAAGTGGAAAGTAGACGCTGCTCAACACACTAGAAATACTTGTAAACAACGCACAATCGAAAATTGTACTGAAATTAATTTTTTTGATATACTGTGATCAGGAACTTGTAATATAAGTAACTTAATGGAAACATCGTATAAGCGTTTACGTCAGTGTCGCCAGATCAAGACTTGTGTCGCCACTGTAACTTCCCCTTCTACCGCGCTATTCCCCACGCTTCCGCCGCTGCCCGGTCACGTGACACGTTTCGTCTCTGTCGTGTATACTACGGCAGAGAGAGGGTAATTATTTCCCCTCAATTCGTGCTCCCTCCCCTCAACTGGTTTACGTTGCGTGTATTATACATATAACGTAGACTCTTATTCGAGGTTTCCATTCAATTGTGACAGTACATGAAGACCAGTAGGACATATAGTGTATGAAGGTCACTTAATTGTCCTTTGTGTTTTACATATATATTTGTTTGTTACAGCTGCGTTGTGTTCGGTTTCGCACCAAGAACTTATTTAGGACATAATATTTAATCCAGAAGCCTTTGGTATGTATTTGTTAAGGTACGGTTTGTACCAACCTTTCACAGTAGCTAGGATTGAATTTTAAATCCGGACTCTGTGCGGGATCCCGATACTGCTGTAATGTTACTTCGTTGTCGAGGCACAGCATGTCCTCTTCCGTTTCTGGCAAATCGCATTACAAAATTGATTTGTAATTATTTGTTTCATATTACCTTCAATTTGATGTATTTCACCTGTCCCATACGTCATTCATCCTCTTATCGTAATGGAGCCACTGCCGTATTTGAATATCTCTTTCACGTTCCGTCATTTTAGGCTATTACCTTTTTTATTCCAATATGATGCTCTACCATCCGACAATAGGCGATTAATTTTAGTTCCATCTGACCGTATAACGTACCTCCACTGATCAACATCTCGATCTTTATACTTCGCGAATTCTATTCATGCCTTTACATTTTTCTTAGATATTATAGGTTTCTTTTTCTTTTCAGCACGTGTAAATACAGGAGAATCGGTGATTGATAGTACAACCGAAAAGAGAATGAATCTACATAAAAAAAAAACAGAAGTCGAGAATGTAGAATAAAATTTTTTCATATGAGGTTTTATTTTCGAGAAATTCGAGTTTGAAAATCCGCCAAGTTCGGGTGCTTAGCATTTGCATGAAGTAGAAACGGTAGGTCATGAACAGACGTACAGTGAGACTAAATCCCCAAACGCTGGCGAACACCCAAAAAATGAATTACGAGTTAGGACATTTTTACCCATTCAGTTGAGTACTCTAATAGTGTCTCTATGATAGTGTAAACGAGAAAATGCTTGCATTTTTTTCACCTGAGTGGCAGTCGTAGCCGAAACTTTGCTATCGTTAAACAGGCATTTTTCACGAGTTGGAGTATAAGTACGAGTTATACGCGCAAAGTGTGTAGATTATATCGGAAGCTAACGATTTTTATAGTACATAATGGACGCAGTTTGTGGCGGTAAGTTCAATCATCTCTACCGCTAAATTGTTAATGTTAATATTAATGTTAATGTTAATGAAGTGGAACGTAAAATTTGATGCATATTTTTTAAAGATTTAGAGAAAATAGTATTATGATTAATACTCAATTAATACTGTTATACAACAGCGAATCTCTCGTAGCGCTTAAAGGCGCATGCGCAATCATACATAACACACATGTAACTAAACGCGCCGTTAGTCTCGCATAAAATACTAGTTTACGAAACTTTAAAGTTGTTTTTTAAAAGGACCGTTGGCTTGAAATCTATAGTTCTTGTAAGACTTTTGCTCTTCGCGATGAGTACTACAGGATGCAAGAAAACGGGGACTTCAAAAAAGTTGATCAAGGTTAATTTTGCACCAAAGTTTTTTAACAAATTTTCGTCGATCCTAAGGTGCAGAATCACCGTGTGAAGGTTTTTACACATAATTTCTTGATATCCTGTACAGCTAGTAATTCGGTGCGGTTCAACCAGATGAATAAGAATATCCCTTCCACTGGGGGCATACCCTGTGAGGGCACTACTAATCCAATTACAAAACTCTTTCATTTTTCATTATTTTTTTATAGGACTTTCACCAACTTATTTGTGGCATTTTTCTGATTAAAATGACACTAAACACGATATAATTTGAACTGTATTTAGTGGTTTAATTGACGGTATGTGGTGCGCCTTTGACCGCCCTATCCGTGTTTACAAGCGCTGTCCTTTTCAAGAATGTAGTAGCCCTACACGATCTATATCGGAGCATGTGGACCCGAGGGTTGCACTTAGATCAAGACTTTACTGTAGCTAGTCAATCCAAGTAGTAAATAACGTTCTTTGTTCTTAGAACTGTACATGGCCAAGCATTATGCTGTAGAATGGTTTGAGTAATTCCGTTGTCGGCAAATCTACTTTTTCCACCCTGTATTATCGTCCAAATGAATGAGTTACTGTTAGTGAAATTCTAGATTAACAGTCTGATCAGATTACCGATTATTTCACTAAAACATATTCTTCTTTGGTCACAACTAGGTTAGACTCATTAAATTTTACACTTTAAATGTTTTAAATATTTTTTGTAGTGTCTGAATTGCCAATTTAGTTGGGGGTTTTATATTTTAAGATTAGCAGTATGTTAAAACTACATGTCAGTAGAAGTAATGCCACAGTACCAAATTAATTTTGGAACGTCATAGTTTTTTCACGATGTAGTATGCCGTGATTTCCTTCCCGTGGAATGTATATACTTCTTACAAATGCACGCCATAAAAGTAAAATATACTTTCCGCGTTGAATATTTTCATGAGTTACGGTCCATTGCACAGTGATTCAGGAATCTAGAACACTTAAAAATATATTCTGAAAATATACTTTTTTGCCAAGAACTAGTAAGAACGTACGGTGGATCCGAAAAGTATTCGTGAACTAAATTTCCGATTTGTGAAAAATCGTCCAAAATAAGTGTTCCAAACTTTTAGAGTAGATGGTACTCGTCATACAAATGAAAAAAGATGCAAATAAATATGTGTCGACAAATGAGTATTTACAATATCGACGTTAATAAACGCGGATAAAAGTATAATTGCTTTAAGATGGACAATTTACTGATAAAAAAGTATGTGTTAAGCATTTTTTAAAAAATTATCTCTCACAAGAGCAACGTTAAAATCGGTGTGATTGAGTCCGGTATGATATTTTGACAGAACCTTTTTGCACTTCGAACTGTAAAGTTAGACTTTGCATACAGAACGTCCCAGGGCAGGCGGTACAAGCAGATACGGGATAATTGTACAAACATGAAAAAATAGTGAAAAATGCGAGCAACAGTTTTTCCTTTGAGGCTTTGAAGTGCACATATCGGCTAACTCCTAGGCGAACGCGTTCAGGATATACGCCGGAGAAGTATCGACGTTTTTAAAAATAATAGTTTTGGTATGAATAGAAAAACCTCCACACGGGAAAAGTTGTGGTTTGACACCCTAACGACAGAATCAAAATCCTACAAGTGTGCGATAATGCCTTCAGGTTGTGCATTGAGCCCAAAATTTAAAATTATTTGAAAATTTAGTGACAATGTCGACTTTTAGAAAAAATCAAAACCGATGTATGTCCTGTTATAGACGGCGTAATAGCACCCAAAAAGCATGATTAATGCTCTTATTGTACCTTGAATGTTTGAACGAGCGCATGTTAAAAATACTTTGAGCATTGAATTTCTCAGAAATGAAAGTCTTAGAGTAGTAAATTATCTATAAGTTGAATTATCTGATTCTTCAACTTCTCACCACGCCTGCATATACATATATGTCTTTTCGAATTGACCATTAAAAACCTCTCTGCTTAAGACAGCAACTGATAAGTAGCTGTAATAACCAGTCTAATTAGGCGGTTCAAGACGGAACGATCCTATACTTTTCTTTCTCCTCTACCTACCTTTCCCACTTTTAAGTACCGCAATAGTACCCCTTTACGGATATTGCGCTGCCATTGTCTATATGCATCGTTGAATAAAATAGTTGCCTACCATATTCTGCCTGAATTGCCAAAGAAACCAGTATTCAAAGTACAATGCTATTAATTCTTTTGCGCGTGGTGCTCAGCAATCATAGTCTTCCTCCACTTGCTGTTACATTCGGCAGCATTCACCCTTCCTCTTATATTTTAGCATTAATGATTTTTAAATTGGTAAAACTATGAACGATCGCAGCAATTTGTAAATGACAAAAATTAACAGTTTCAGTAGTTATCTGTAGGATATCAGCTTTGTCAGAGCAACATTTATGATATGTAATTTTAAACATGTCCAAACGCTTGACCAGTAACATATGCGTTATTTTGTTCTTAAATATGACATTGAAGGCAGATTTTAAACAGTAATTTTGGAAAAAAGGGTTACTGCGCTTGTAAACCATGTACGTCGTCATAAAATCGATATACGGTTCATTGGTCTGAGTACCATCATACATGAGGTACAGAATAGACCTAAAATCCAATACTCTCTTCTATTCTAGGCTCATCGGGCACCTGAGCCCCGTTATTACACCTAACGTTAACGATCAACCATAAGCATCTATCTACTTCGTTTAGATTATGCATGCCCAACATGGCTTAACACGAATAAATGCATTTAAGTGTCGGTGGTAGCAGTAGTGAAATGCCACAGTACAAGTATTTCTATATTCTCCATTCTGTCTAAAGAAATCGTAATAAATTCAATAAAAGCGTAAATGTTAGATTAGTTCAGTCTAATTATAAGCTAGATTGAGACTTATTTTCCACATTATCACACGTACGATGTACAGGGATTTTCTACAAGTTAAAAACAGAGAGTTCACGATGTAAACATGACTTTTGTCATTTTTTATGAGATTTGATTTTTTTATTTTTTTTAAATGAAATTTTTGAGTACAGATGCAGTAGCGTTTCATTAGTTTTGTTCATTTATTGCTATGAGAACTTTACACTGAAGTGTAAAGGTGTGAAGTTCGCCAGGCAATAAATGGACAAAATTCAGAGAGGGCGAGTTTGGAGTTTCTGATGCCATTACTTCGGGCTTCCTCTAATCCTTGAAAACGTGTGCATCGCTCCTGCACCGCATATTCGCACTCTGAAGGCGGCGAATTGAGGACAGGCGTTGATGCAATTAAGAAACCAGTCTAACACTGTCATTCGTGATATTTTGTCTCGGATTTTTATTTTTTCATCAACTTGGAAGAGATCATATCTTTATTATTTTCTCCACTGATGGCCGCCCGTAATTACTATCTATATATATATTCATCTGGCTTTAATCGCTTGAAAAAATTTGGTGACACGGATGACCACCATGGTCCCATTGGGAAACGGGAACCGGTCATCCGTGACTAGCATTGCAGTTAACGCGGTAAAACGATATGTACATATACATAATGTTTACCAAACATTGTATTGCATATCGATTATTTCCTTAAACAAGCATAACCGGTTTGCGCAAGACACTTTATGATAAAATATTCAAGCAAAAGTATTTATTATACAGGATGTATCTAGTAACTGGGCCGAATTGTAAGTATAGGAATAATTATTAAATATAGGAATGTTTTGAATGATTCAACAAGCTGTAACGTTCTATGATATGATTTTTTACGAAAGTGCATCGGTGTAGTTGCAATGTACAATTACGCATTAAATTATTAGAATTATTCTGTTTCGAACAGATCAGAATTCTATTCTAGAATTATTTATCTAGATTTAAATGAATTTTTACGTCAAAATAGTGAGTGTTCAAAACATTAAAGGTTAAAAAGCTCAGTATTATATATTTTAATATTATATATTAGAAATAAATTACTTTGATTTTATGCAGATTTTAAGGTTCTTGGGTTAATAGTTAAAACGTTACGAGCCTATTAATTAAGCGCATCTTTATTTGTTTAAATGGGTACATTAAAATTTTACAAAATTTTAAATATGAAATTGTGGTTGTATTTTTTACGCTAAAAATACTGCATAATTTTATTCAATCTTGAATACTGTATAATTATTTAATATTGAATAGAAACATGATATTTAATTGGCTATACAATGAGAAATTCAAATATGGAAGCGTAACTTGCAGACTCCCGCCTATTTGGAGAAATAACATGTTAATGAAAGAGATTTACCCAACGTCTACGCAAGTTTCCACTATATCAACTCAGAAACAGGCCTTCAGACACGATTACTCATACATTATTCGTAATTGCGACCAACGCGATGGTCTTGACAATGTGTACAACATTAGATACTGACGATACTCAATATTGTTACTCAGATCAAAATTCTTTGTTTCGTAAAATCTGTATCAATAAAATTTTATGTGAAATTCCATTTATAAATACAGTAAATGAATGGGCTGTATGCAGTCGCAAGTAGATAATCTGAGAAAACATTCTGAGTACAAGAACATTCTGAGTAAAAGTTAGTACTATTTTGAGTATGTATTTTACGACTGCCAACTTATGTTAACTATGTAACAACATTAGTAATAGTGTCATTATACTGACTATATTGTTGTTAAAACTTGAAGACCGTAATAAATGATATTGCGTAATTTTTTAAAATATCTTTTCGTTTCAAATAATGATCATTGAAAAGTCATAAAGATTCCATCAAAATTGGTGTAAAGCGTATCTTGTATTTCCATTGTTTAAATGAAATTCTCAATTGTACGACATAGGCAAATTCGTTAGCTAACGTAAGCCATGTACCGTAAAATTGTTTCCCGCGAAGTACATTGTACTGCTTATGAAATTTTCGCTATTATAATCGTCGCGTGTTCTCGCAAAGTTGTCCAACTTGGGTGTAGCAGATTAACCAGCAATGTATATGGAGTAGGGACGTGTGGTAAAGTGTTACAAACAGTCTCACTGTTGGACCTCTCATGTTTGAATAAATACTAACCACTGCAGCGCATAACAATTTTGTTACAATTGTCTTTATTTCGAAGAAACAGATTTAAGAGGTTATTATCTATAGGGAATTAGCTAGCAGTATAATTATTTTTTATACAATTTCGGTGATATGTTAATATCTATCATAATTTTTTGGTAACAAAAACGGGAAAATTTTCAGGTACAAAATCGAATATTTCGGTTACAATGTCTGTCATTTTTTCAAAAGAAATAGTTTGTTTTTCTTGATTCAAATGAAAATTGGTAGGGCTAGTTTACTTCAATATCTTCTGAAATTGTTCTATGAACTGCCTGGAAATCACTGTTCAAATTATATAGTTTCAAAAGATGGTAACAATTGCGTAGCAGAACCCAACGATCGATGCACATTTAGTTTAGTTTTGTTACATTGTCAGTAACAATAGGCTCGTAGTTTATACGAAAGTGCTCGATTCTGTACGGGTGACAGGTACTACGTCTGAACGGAGCGGAGGTCAAACGCGAACAAGTTTTAGGGCATTGTAAAGGTCAAACACGTTGAGACAGTTCAATGCTTTTGGAGAATCGATCGTTCTAAGATGGTTGAACTTCCCGAGGCTGTGATTCCGTCTACATACAGGGCGTCCCATTTATCTGGAAATCCAGAATATCTCTCAGAAACTGTCAATGATACTAAAAAATGTTCCAGACAAAAGTAAACGGTATCAGGCGGCACACTTTCCGATGTAGATATTTTTTTTTCTATGTGGACGCGTAGAGGTCATAGAACGTCAACTTGATTTTTCTTTTGAAATGGAATTGTATATTTTTTAATGCACCCTAACCATTAGTTTATAAGATATTTTGATTTTAACCCTTTAACTCGATGTCTATAATCCTAGCGGCTTCCCGATTTCGCATTGGTTTCGTCCGCGCACGTTAACTAACAAATTGAAACCATATTCCTGGGGTAATAACCCTACGCCGGTTTCTCGCATTGCTCGCAGCCCTGGCTCGTAACAAAGTCAAGAGGCTTCAAGAGTAGCATACAATGTATTAGATTTTTTCTGTTTTGCTATTTTCTCGAGATATAATTTATTTATTTTTAAACATTGATACATACATTAGATATCTCCTTTGAAACCGCAATTGTAAGATTGTTTCTTCAGTTCCTAATCACTACTACGACTCTCAGTAGCCCGATAAAGCAGGCTCGTTGGTTTACCTAACAATTCAAATCCTGAGTATTTTATGTATGAAAGTTTGCATACCGTGTTCTCCCAACCATGCTATTAACATGTTCGCTATCACTGTTTGTTTCGATAACGGGTTTATCAAGTGCACTATTTTATTACATACATGCGCTGTATTCACTACACGAAAAATATTTAACAATGTGACCTCGTCTCAGTATCACATTGTGCGTAATAATTTTGGATAAAACGTGCATGAAATTAATTTAACTTTCTTCGTGTAAAACATCAGACCAGCGAGAGCAGCGAACATATACAGGATGTCCCACGGTAAGTGCCGTTTTATGTAACTCCTGAACGGTACGTAATAGGACAAAGATGTAGAGGTTATTTCAAGGTCACTTCATGTTTTTTAAGTGGAATTATTAGCAAATATAGCAGTGGTCTGAATATAATTTAACAGCTCATACTTCTAATATTGTCGCCTATGAGTTACAAAATGTTAAGTCATAGTTAGCAGAAAATGTTCAATAGATGTTTAATCTATTTTGACGTATATTATTAAAATCGGGTCTGCCGAGTAACGGTTCTAGAAGAGGTAGTACATTGTTGTAGTCTGCCACAGGTAAAGAAGGATAGCGATTGAAAAAGAAAGAGTCATTGGGGTTCGGGCGCTCGGTAAACATCAATGGACTCGTCAATCACTGGAAGTCTTTATAAGGAAATTCGTATTGGTTAACTCAAGAGTGTAACTATTGTATATGTATTTTCATTGTGATCTACATATTAAAGAATTCATTTCTGTTAATTCTTCGCTTTGAAAATTAAAACAAATTAAATGGCATAAATTATTTTGCACAGTTTGCTTTGTTCTTTTCTGAAGACATTTCAAATAAGTAAAATGATAGATTTTACGTAGATTACCTCGCACTGTAATTTTAAGAAAAAAAGTTCTTCATGAAACTCAAAATGTTAAATAGTTTAAACACTAAATGGCAGCGGTCGACTACAGGAGTAATCTTATTATAGTAGCAAGAAATTTAACTTTTAAACATGTTAGGAAAGAGTATGAAAGTTCTCAATACATTTACAATTAAAACGTTCAAGACTGTAAACATGTTTTTCGAGTCAATTCTTGCGTGAAATCGATATTCCAGGCATAAAACAATACTATCACATATTTGTTAAAACTTTAACTGTTGCGTCAAATATAGATGACATAATTTATTACTATTATTTTAAAAAATGATTTTGTACGGAATTGTTTCAAGTTAACTAAATTATGTTACAAGGTATATGTATGTTGACTTTCCAGTTCCTGCTGCATTAAACAAATTTTCCAGATATTGTGGGATTTCTACGAATGCTGTTTCAGTAGAGAACGGGTTAAGCATTGAGCGCGTCTCTCCATTCGAGCTAAAAATAACTTTCCATCTGGCAAAGAATAGTTAGAAAATACCAGAGTGCAATTGTTTTCTCCTTTACGCCACCACGCAGCACACGTTCAGTCGAAACTCGATCGTTTTCAACAGTATACGTATTTTTTCCCCAGTTCTTTTCGTAGCGAGAGACTTTCGAAAATCACTTGAAAGTGAGTTCTAATTTTTTCTAAAACATGCAGTTGTATGTATATTCGAAGCATTCTAGATATGACTGGATTTATTTCAATGTAGTCAATATGCCTAGAAAAATTTCACTTCTTATGTCATTGTAAAGCCAATATAACGAAATTACACATCATAATGATACGAAGGGGTCTGTTATGCTGCCTGGCACGCCTCACAGTGCGGACAAGTCGGCACATCTCACTACATTTTTATTTTACGATGCACGAAAATTTCCTTTGGCAGAACTCTTTATTTGCAGGAAATGCATATTATTATTCATTTAAAAATCATTTAACAATTTTTTTTATGCATAAAAATAATTTTCTTTTTCTTCAACTTATTAATTTTATTGTTAAATTTAATTTTTTGTGACTAATTACCATTGCATACGCATTAGTAACCAAATTTAGATTTTTGTAAAACAATTTGGCCATGGAGGCACTCTCTAAAGTGACAAAAATCGAAAAATGTTATATTAACTGTAAATGAGTGTGAAATAATAATTCTGTGTAATGGAAAGTTCTTACCAAGGAATATGCATTCTTTATACATTTAATAAAGTAGATTTATTTTTTGTACAAATTTTCAACGGTGGTTTTATTTGTTAATTGCATATAAAACTTCAAATTAATATAAAACAAAAACGGCAAAACATGTCCTGAGATTTATGCATATTCGGATACATTACTCATTATAGTTTAAGAATTTCATAGTTTTGTCTGCCACTTTTTGCGACTCTCAATTTTATAAACTTTTTAAGAAGTGTCCATACCTTTCCTTTAGGATCTATCGTGGAAACTTTGTTATTTTCTTGTTAAATGTATTAGTTATATTGTTAAATTTCATTTTCTGTAAATAATTAACAATAAGTATACATTTGTAAACAAATTTGGTTGTAAAAAATTTTGCCATTTGTTCGCCACAGTTACAGTGGGGAATTGACTGGGAAAGTTCAATATTCGTGTATATCACGACATGAAATACATTTCTTTTGCAAAACATGCGTATTAGGATGGAAATTGTTAATAATAATCATATAATAACCATTTTTATGCATAATACAATTTTGCAATAATTATATATCAATCATTTTTGTGTATTTTTAATTTGTTTTTAATATATGTTTTATAACTATTGAAAAAGTAATAAGAATATAAGGATAGATCGAAATGTGCAAGATCACGAGAGTCAATGATTTTGAGTCGCAATCAAAGTACTGAGAATGAGTCGGATAGCGAAGCAGCAGCAGCATGCTCGGATAGCATTTTGTTGAGTTGATTCATTTTATTCACTAGTATCATAATTTGTTTAAGTTTATTATTGTTAATTTTACATATGGTTCATTTATTAATAATTTTGTTCTAAACTTGTTAGTTTTTAAAAATAAATTTGTTACCTTTTAATAATAAATTTTTTTTTCCAAAAATTTTTTTTGTTAAAATTATAAACTATATTGGTAAATATAATTGTCTGTAAAAAATTTCCTCTATATATGCATTAATAACCGAACTACGAGAAGTGCCGAAAACAGGCGATTTGTCCGCACTATGCGCCTGGGCAATTGGTGCTCCGAGAGTCGATGACGTAGAATCAACTAACGCGTGAGAGGGAAATACGAGCTCACCTTACTTGCCTTACAGTATGCCTGGGCAACCCCCCCTCCGTCGTTTCACGACCCCCACTACCAGTGTGCAGGTTCCCCCACTACTGGGTACTTCATATCACCCTTCCGTGCTTTTATCTCTTCTGGAGACATTTCTATTTAGTTCCTAACCTTGATTGCGGATTTTGTGCATTTATAGTAAAACTGAGTAGATGAAATATAAAACAGTGATAGAATTATAAGAATTTAAGAGCATCGATATATTACCATCAACCTCTTAAAATTATTGGAGGAAGAAAATTAATATTTATTTGATTCTAGTACCTTGCAATTGATACAATACATTTTTAGTTTGCATAGAAATCCGCGTTCCCGTTATAATCGCTGATAACATCTCTTTGATTTAGAAGCAGGATCGAGCATACTCGTATGTATATCTTACATTTGTGTGCAAGATCCAATTACTATTGAAACGTGACACGAGGACGCATAAAGTGCAATATATCCGCGATGAAGATAGATTACAAGCGTTATCATGCGGATAGGTGAAAGATATTGGTCAGAACGCTAACAAGTTACCAAGTAGCGAGGATGGGCACAATGAAAATATAACAAGATGTAAAATGGTTTTTAGAATTTAATTTGAAAATATTCAAAGATAAAGTTCTAAATAAAAGTAACTTTGGCAAATTGTATTGTCTCTCTATGAGATACTCCGGGATAAAAAATGACATTTCATATTGTAATTTAAACTACTTATTTTAATATATGAATGCTTCCGAGCATGCTCCAAATGTAACATGTTTAATATCATTAAGAGTACATAATTTCATAAAACTATGTAAATATAGGTAAGTATTGAAGAAGAAAAAATTTAATAATTTGTATGAAATTAGAGCCAAAATGATATAGAAGAGAAACCGATAAAATAGAATACAATATCGATTTTAATATTAGAATAAGATAAAATGGTAATATCATTAGAAATCTACAGATAAATTAGAATAGATCAATCAACGATGTATGGACTGGGTGGAAGAGTGGGAGTTTAAGCTTCTGCAGAACGTAGAACGATATATCATTGTCGGCACTTTTTGCGAGTTTAGCTAACGCTAAAACTCAATCATTGTAAAACTCAACTCAATAATTTAATCATTGTTTGGCGCTAAATGGATTAAAAATGAAATTAAAATTCTTAAATTCCGTAAGTTGACAAAAGAATGTCCATTTAATAGTTGCAAGATGGAAAAAATAATAGTATAAACTGCACATCTATGCAATTGAGATGGATATAAGCTACTGAGTGACCACCACTAATTGTAAAAGGAAATTAGTAAAAAAGAATGTAAGGACTAGGTCGTGGAAAGGAACTGAATGTAAATGAAATAGATATAGTATTACAAACGAAGGAAGATTAATATTTTATTACTAATAGTAGTAAGTTTAAATATATTAAGAAATAAATTAACTTTTCGTTTAAAAATGAATTTTCACTCATGAAGTAATCCTTTTTGTAGTATAAAATTAATCTTTTACGTGTATTATAAAGCTGAACTTTGTGAAACTGAAGTTTTAATATTAATTCCCGCTGAAACTTTTATGTTTCAGATTCTTCGGATTCGTTAACGTCTACACTCTAATAACTGTAACCGATTACAACAAAAAACAATCCTAACGTTTACTGCGTAAATTCGGTGTAAACATCGTCAATTTCTAAAAGCCAGTGTTGGGCACGTTTGCTACAATTGAGGCAAAACTGTCCCCATCATAGCGGCCAGTGTCCTCTTCCAGTAAGCGCCATTACCATGGAGAAAGGACGACGCGCTTCGACTGTTGCAAGTAGCTACGAAGGTACGTAGTACGTAGGGCAACGAAAATGCGAGATCCCAGCGAACGCGACGAAAGTACGGGCTGCATGAAAGAGTGGTTGGTGGGGGAAGCAAGCGTTCGAGGGGCCCCAACCGTGACCAGAACTGCTCTATGCGTTCGAATGCTTTTGCGAGCCTCCTTTTAAACGTTTCTGCAACGAATGTTCTCTAACTTCTACAAATAGTATCCAACTCACATCAAATTCTATATACGCAATTTTAATACTTCTATCTTACTATGGTTATAACAGCATCTTGAAAAATTAAGTGTAACACACTTCAAGTGTATGTAGCTACACTGCACACCAGTGATGGCTGCACTGGCGAAGAGAACAATCATAATAACTTCTATAGCTAATAAGTTTTCTAGAAAAATTTAAAAATATCAGTTGAATTTCTTGCTTACACGAGAATCCCCCCGTGATATCAAACATTGATCTAAGCGTAATTTTAACCATTTCAGATAGTAATTTTATCATGGATTAAGTTGCAATTCGTTCAGAGAACATTTTGTTGCGAAACACAGCACACAGCGAAAGTATATAGTACAGCTTTGCCACATTTTAGTTACCTGATACCGCCCCTTGTTGTATCGTAGTTGAGAACTCGATTGCCGTGAAGCCACTGGACAACGCTGTACTGAACTTGCATCGCTATATGGCGTATGACGCACAATAGTTCGATGGTGCTATCGGCCTCGTAGTACTTGTCCCTCAGGGGCTCACCCAAGGCGTCCACTATTTGGACGGACGGCGCTGAAAACGATATAACAATTCTATATTAAATTTATAGAGCTAATTGTAAAATTTACTGGATGAATCAATATATAATAGATTATTGTTTGAGCGAAATTCTGAATTAAATAAAATTATACCTGAACCAGCTCGCCATCTATTGACTTTGACAAAAAAATGTTTGAAACGGAACTTATTGCATTCGAGAGGACTGATCGGACGAGCACAAACAGACGGTTGTACAATTTCCGTTCCACCCTGTATAATCTATAGTGAAATGAAACTTTTTTTTTTGTATTTAGTTCAAGTGGAAAAGCTATTACAAGATGATTAATTTTTTCTCAAAAAACAACATGTTTTATGCTTTGCATTTTTCGAAGCTTGCACCGACGCGCCGACAGTCTGTCTCATATACAACATGTGTTCCTTTGTCCTTTACGATACATCCCAACACAATTTCCATACCATTTCCGGGATAGAGAAAGCTCTTTTTATACAGTCGATATTGAAATACATGCTGTTAAGCAAATATACCTACAGTCAGATGCTGACAGCTAAGAAAGGTATGGAAACCGTGTGGACACAAGAGAGCTGACTAGACGAAAATAAAACTCGAAGTATAATACCTGCACTATCCGTATTATTGAGAAGGCTGTTCCCATAATTCGAGTTTCAAATATAATAACGTTCATATTTTTAAAAACAGAACAATATTGGAACAATGAGAAAAGATGAGGTACAATATAAATATAAATATATAAATAAATAAATATGGAATAATATAATAATAATAAATATATATAAATAAATATAAATATAGTGCTTCTTACGTATTCACGGTGTTAATATTCGAGCACAAACCCTTAACATTGCAAACATCAGAATTCAGCACAACTGTTGAAATTACTCAATTCTGAAAGTGAGGGGGCTAACTTCTAGGAGGCGAGTTTGCTATAGTCAACCCAACAGTTTTCCGCAAATGTCTCGCAAACTAAGGTCGTCCGGCGGTAACATGTATAACAAAAAGTTGTTCAGAATGATGACCGAAACAAGTCGAAAAAAAAAAATAACATTTTTTCGTTTGACCGAAGCCGGTTCTATTTGATGCAAGTACTGGAGCACGCGAATTCGACGGATTTTCAAACTCGTTTTTTGTTTCAAAAAACATAAAATGTTATTCCTTCTTCTCGACTTGTTTTTGCATGTAGAATAATGACCCGGCCGATTGTACCGCGATTTTGGAAACGTCCTGTATTTCGTTTTACACGTATATCCTACTATGTATTACGTTATATGAATAAAAAACGAAATATACATGTAAATAGTATCGAAAACTGTTACTGTGATTTAGCTGAAAATGATCGAAATGCGATCGGTCCAATTCGGCTCAATTCGGTTCAATTCAGCACGAGATTCTCGTGTATCTCAAGTGTTCAAGCATTCGTGAGATACCCGGATAGTACGTGAAATATTTGTTTACCCGAGTATCTTTCGAGTACCCGGATATTCGCGTACCTCACTCGATTCACTTGAAATCACTGGCTCTAGTCTACATCCAATATCCTTGACAGTAAAAACTGTCACCTTTGTTGTTGTTCCTTACTCGCAATAGCCAAACGCTTGATGGTAATTTAGCCGTTTGTAAATCTATCTCCAGTGTGACTGGACAACAATTTTATTTTGCAAATCTTATGTTTAAATCAATGATGTATTTATCAATGGATTTTTCTTGTTTACAATGCCCCATTGAACATCCAGCACCGCGTCTGTGTTTTCAATGAGTCTCGCTCTCATGCTGGTACAAACATAACGCGAATATTGCGCGGATCTGCTGAAACGAAACTGCCAGGACGCGCGGACCGCGAAGGGTTAATATCACAAAACTAGTTAGCATAGGGTGATGTATGTTTGAAACTTGTTTGGTAACAGAAATAATTTAATATACAATATCAAAGTGTGTTGCATGTTACTGTGTCACTGTTCATGACAGTAGGACGTGTTCTGATGCTTTAGACGTAAAGAATATTTGTGTTTCTATTGGTTGATGTACGTTGGTGCCGTTGGTGGCGGCGATAAAATATATAAATGGTGGCGAAATAAATAAAGAGATAATTTTCTTGCAGAAAATGCCTTTGTCATGCGTGAAGATGCGTAAACTTTTGAATTGTTATACAGTTGTGTCTCGAGAGGCGGCAGTGGCTCAGAACGGCTTTTGCCGTTTCTCGGATCAGGCTACCTATGCAGCTTGACTTTGATGTCGAATGGGCCGGGGGTGAATAGGGAGAATGTGCGAGAGAATCGAATGTAACGGCAGACCAAAAAGGATAGGATATGACATACCCTCGAACCTTAGTGTCTGATACACGCAGATTTTGATGAAACTTGGCACAAGTGTACATTAGACCTATCTAAAAATTTAACCATATTTCAGTCGTGCCCGTTTTTTACATTCAGGGAGAAATCAACCCTTTTATCCGAACCAACCTATCTATGTAAGTGCTTATAAATCGGAAACGATAAAAGACATAAAAAAAAATGGTTAAAGTGAAAGTTGTATCATCTCTTTAGATCCAGAAATCTATGCCAAAATTTTGTTGAAAAAATCATTTTCCAAATTTTTGATCCAAGGAAACGATCAACCAGTTTTTAATCTCGTTTGTCATTTGCGACTTATTAGCACGTCACCGGCAGGGATGATTCTGATAAAAGGGTTGATTTCTCCCTTAAAGTAAAAAACGGGGACGAATGAAATACTAATGAACACTTGTGCAAAGTTTCATTACAATCGGCGTGTATCAGTCTCCGGGGTTCCCTTGTAAGCGGTTTCGAGCGGACAACTTCAAAAGAAGAAGAGGGGATAGAAATTTCCTACTCTCGGAAAAACTTTGGTGCCGTTTCTCGAGATAGAACTTTATCCGTTTCTATAAATAAAATACTTTTTTCGTAATTGCTGCTTTGTGATTGTTCCGTGGCGGAACGATAACTTCTCCACAGAAATCTTCGAAATCCTTACCCATCTGCATATTTTGAAATTCATCACTTTCTCGACAGTTCGCAGTCAGAGCATAACGCAGAACCGGAGTTCGTTCGTACAGTCTTCTATTGTGCAATAGACTTGTGGAACAAACCGTCATAAATTCTACCGTTGGAAGACACTGCAAAACTCGACAGAGTTAAGCAAAACGTTGTTCGTTGAAATCTTCACGTACGTTTCAGCTTAAATGGGAAGAAGCCTCCGCCACGGGAAAGAGATAAATCATCTAGTATCCCCTCTTAATCTTCAGAGTGAAGGTAGAGGGGTTTCGGAAATATACACAATTATTAATCAGTAAAAAGCTCGTTTCCCTGTTATTTTGTCGCACCCTTTTTTCAGATACTTCATTATATATAAAATATATAAATAAAATTACCATACAAAAAGTGTTTAGTAAAATGTATACAAAAAAGAGTACTGTTTATAAAACTATATGCGAAATTGTAATAAAGACCCATGCTTTTGGGAACACGAAAGAATGCAGAGAGATTTCTATATTATATTGACGCGGGGTGCAGGCATTCCACGTTAAACTGTAAACGGAACGAAAAGTCACTTGTAATGTAAAAAAGATAGCAATTGCCACACGGTGGAATAGACAAACGGAAACCACCAGTGTGAATCGCTTGACTTGGCTACGTTTGTTTTGTTTTTGAGCGCATCTACATACTAGCGCTCTGAAAAGGGAGGGTATGGGCGGGTGCGATCGAATTTATCCGAACGCTTCGTCAGCATTGCCTGAACCGCTCGCCCGAAGCGGAATCAGATCGGGAACCGAAACATTTTTATCCTTCCAAACCTGCCCGAACAGAACCGAAATCAGATCAGGGCCCGCAACTCCTATCCGCCGAAATCCGCTCGATTTTACTCAATTTTACACATTTTAATCTCCGAACCTGACGCTCTACTTTTTCGCTTGCTATGCATAATTTAAACCGTTTCCTATTTCATATTCGCATTTTATGCTACTATTTTAATAATATTAGTTATATAAAAGAATAACACATTTTTATCATTACCGAGTAGCAATATTAATATTAGTAAATACTTTGTTATTGAATAATCATATAACTATAGTGCCTCGTTCTCTATACAGAAAATTATTACACAGTATATTATTAATGTATTTTACAGTATAGATGTGCGACACGTGCAAGAAAAATTTTTTATTTATACTTAAACAATATTACGAAAATGGACTCACCGATACAACTTTATTTCTCAACATTTTAAACTCGTCAATCATTTCCTAACGTTGGTACTTATAACATTTTTTGTTTCCAAAATTGTGCAATTACAATTGTAGTCAGAGGCAGATAGCAAGTCGACCAAGTGTAAGCGAAACCACATGTTATTGTATATATGAGCGTAAGTTTGGGTAACTACAGATAAAGTTACAAGTCGGACAGATCGAATCGAACGGGTGCCTGTAACTGTTCTGGTGACCGAAACACTACAGGCTTTGGGTAAACTCGAGCATTGTGACACTGTTCAATACTCCTGTTTTGCAATTATATCTCCAACGATACGGTACTCTTTCATTCGTTAACAATCGTGGAAGATTCTATGAAAACAACAATGTACTGAAAACATTGAAGTTGGAAATATGGTAATAGCTTTCGTACAGTACAGACCTTCTATTTTTTCACATTCTCGGACCAATGAAAAAAAGACCTTGTATAGCTGACGGAAATCTTTTAACAATGGGATAAAAAACTGGTATATTAACTGGGCCATAACACGATAAATGCCTAAATTGTTTTTGATGAAATTGTTTAAAATGAAAAACAATTGTTACATTGTATTTTCAGATAAACAAAAACAAAAGAACTTTAACTACAGTTAAACTTCTCTTACGAGACCCAGAAATTAACTAACTAAATTAATAACTTTTGAACCAGTGAATTCCTAACATTGAAACTTGAATTTTTGGTATTTTCTAGCAAAAATCTGCAGAATCATATAAAAAAGTTAAAGATTTGAACTACTAATAACTTTTTGCTTGGGTTTATGGCTCGCTTGGGGACAGTTGAATTTTGAGGATGTTTTTGACCACAGTTTTTTAATTGCTTGCTAATATTACTTGCCTCATTTACCTTCCCAACCCTCGATAGCAAAAGTGCCTTAAAAGCCTGCTAAACCTAGAACAATGAGGCCGTACCACGAGGAAACTCGCACCGCGCCATTGTCAAATTCGCACTCCAGCGTGCTTACCCCATCCTTGAAGAATACCTTATAGTCGACAAGGAGAAGGGAGGCACAGGGTATATAAACTCATGTTTTTCTAACTCTGGAAACGCAGCACGTTTGTACAATCTAATTCCCGACCACCTACTAGTTATCGAATAAACACATACGGAACCAAGCTTTATAGTCTTTGTCCTTCCTGTACGAGGAAGGTGGTCTTTAGAGAAGTAGTTAGTGAATAATCAACTAGTTGGCACACCACGTGCAAACGGCCAAAGTGTGCAGGATTGAAAAATCCACCACGGACCGCAACAATAAACGTACAAAAAAAAACATGAAACTTATCTTGTATTGTTTAAATAGCAGCATATAATTAATTTGATGGCGCAATAGGGTTAGAGTGAACGTATAGTTTATTTATCAAAAGCATCAATAACATAGTGAAATAATATTAATAATAGTACGTGAGAACAACTAGCTCTACGCATTTATATATTTTGAAGACGCTGCACAATAAGCAATGTAACGCAGCACACAGTAGGTTAGGGACTGAGGGTACTAATACCATTCGGAGCGCAAATTATAATCGGCTCACACTATTTATTAGTTTACTTATTGATTATTATCATAATTTAATTTGTATCCAAAGAGGAATCTACGTGTTGATTATTGATATAATTTTAGCATTAATGTGCATACAGCATTCACGCACAACGGTAAACAAATAAAGCTATTCATTATTTATCCGTGATTAACACATGGACTGCATTTGCTGTCTATGTATCATTTGCTCGCCTCTTTCAAGTTACTTTCTTCCAGTGCATAGAATACAAATTTTCAAACATTTGTCATCGAAAACCTTAACTTTCACTATTGAAGAGTTTTGCAATTTTTGCTATGTTGATTTAGTCTCGTTAGTGACAAAATTTTCCCGGCCGCAATTTTTTCCATTTATTAACGAGTAAACATAATGTCTTGGTTACGTGCATTATTAATGAATATGTCGAATAAGGCCATTCTAGTCCATTATAAAACCTCGAATATCTTGCAAATGAGTAAGAATACGTAGTATGATATAATCACCTTAAAGATATTACCATAAGAGTTTCGGGTAAACATGTGACCCACCTCTAATTACCCTGAGCTTCATACCTATATGTTGTTATGAACAATTGCCTGAGTAACCCTAAAAAAAAACTTTAGCCGTCGTTCGTTGTTTATTAAAAAGGTATTAACTAGAAAAGACATGGAAAACTCAAAATTTATGTATACTCCGATAATGTAGAAGTTGACGAGCTTATTATAGAAGTTGGTTATACTCTACCTCTACACTCTAGTGCATCTCTTATTTTCAAAGATATAAAAATATTCTTGAACGGTAAAGGAGACAAATCCTATAACAATTCTTTTTGTTGCTGCGAAGATAGAAGGTAGAATATGATATTAGAGGAATACCAAATAGCTTCACTTGGAACATCCAGCAGGGCCAATAAATAATGTTAATGTGTTATTGTTTACGTGTAGGTGTGCTTCACGACCTAGGCACAATTCAGGCTTGATCTTTTATCCACCATTTTCTGGACCATTTCCAATACCGAGTTTATTATGCAACCCCTGCGGTTCAAGAACGTAGAAATACGAGATGAAATCTTGAATGGCGAGAGAGAAACGGTTCGAACCCGGTATATTTTACAAGAGCTTCGCGATTTTCTGTGGCTAGTGGGCACGAATAGCGAGCCACAAGACGAATACAAATAGCGTTGTTTAATACTGTACTATACAGTTTTATTGATTTTGTCGGCAACCGTGAAGTTACATGTTTATGCAGTTTGAAATGTGTAATTAAGAAAAGTGTTGAGCATTCATTTGAGGATAGACTTCAGGTTTTCCAAAGTTTACTAATTGAATTTTAACCTTACAGCGTTTTGCTTTGTCTTTGTAATGAACGATCAAGAAAAAGTTGAAGTGACAGTGTGTACCTTTTTAAATATTAACGAAATAACAAATGGGTATATTAATTTGTTAAAATATGGGGGTTTCAAATTTTTTACGACAAACAAGGCTTTTTACATTGCAATATTAATTTTATTACATCAAAGTATAACAGTTATTATTTCAATATTCAGTAATAATCGTAAATGATACTGCAGTCCATTTTTAATTAGAAGCTAATAGCAATAATATTTTAGATTACTTCGATGAAAATTTAGTTGGTCTCGAAATGATATGTTTTATCATTCTGTTGCAAAAGTAGTAGCACATTTACCTTCTGGGTGGACTACGTGCACACGACCAGAGTTCGACTGAAAATTTCCCTTTGCACTTTTTGGATCCTTTCCAGGCTTCAAGCGTGGATGCCTTAAAGAAATGTATGTCTGCCCGTAAAGAGTAGAGAACATGTAGAATATTCCAGAGATATGCATTTTAATGAAACGTAAGTACAGAACCCTATCAGAACTTTATTTCTATGCATGAAATGAAAACTGTAATGTTAATTATTAAATGGAGCTGTCAGAGTGGTATGCATTTTTTATTTAGAATAATAAAGTAATAAGTTAAAAGTATGTAAAAGTTAAAAGTAAAAAGTTTACTATGTAAAAAGTTTCATTGTTGGTAAAATTTCGTTAATTTCAGTAAACAACTTTATAAGTAACACATTGATATTTCATAAGAATTAATGATACTTGTATTCTATTTATCTCGAATCAATAAAAGTAGGAAATGCTGAGAACGTTATTTGTAATCAATTACAATGCACAATGCATTATTATATATGTACGTCCTTTAATTACTTCCGTTAATTGTGTATAGGATAAAAGGAAATTATAAAGAATACAGTTTTAAATCAGAATTTTCTTTTATCATCTTTCTCGTTGATCTTTCTTAAGTAAAAATAAATCCTTTAAATTGATCTTCTAAGTTACATGCGACACGGTTTTTACAGTTTTAATATAATAAATATGTTTTTATGACAATTAATCTAATACAGATAATTAAAATAGTATAAAACAGAAGCACCATTTCATGTTTTTATTGATAGATTATTGATAAATTGGAATTAATGATAGAGATTGCGAAATCAAGAATTATAGAGAGAAAGACGTTCCACTGTACAAAATACAGTTACACAAACTTCTGAGGTATATTTTTAAAGACGTATTTTTAAGTTTTAGTAACAAAGTTTAGATATGTGAAATAATTACACGTTTTAGTAAGATCTTTTATGAGACGTAGAATGAAGTAGATGGAACATATCGATGTAAATAATTATATGTACCCTATAAATATTCACCACAATTTTGAAATAGATTAATACGTAGATTTTACTGCTTCGAAGTTTGTCTTCATCTTTTCATTAATTATGATTTAACAATGTCTGAAATGTTTACTTTGTAATTACATTATTAGGACTAGAGAGCAGCAATTGCAACAAAATAACTAGAACAGAAACAGGTCAAAATCGATAAGGTTCTTCGCAAATAAATATCGATGAGCTCTGGTCGCGTTTGCGGGATTTGGCAAAAGATGTTCGAGGATAATCTAGCTAAAACTACCTTGGGATATCGTACAGCTAGTGAACGAAGTAAATATCTATGTAGAAATCTACTATGTAGAATTACCATTACCAGTAAAGGTAATCCGTCGAAAAATCAATATACATATTGTAGGGGACCCAATTACTGCGCCTATATTAATTATACTTATTTTTAAAGCATAATGAATATTAAAAAAAATACTACATTTTTGTCATTATAATACTTAATTTTTACTTTTTTCATTTTTATATATATATATGTTAAATGTGTTATATATCTCTTTTTAACTATTTATTATGCTTTAAAAATAAGTATAAAAAATATAGGCACAGTAATTTGTACCAAAACAGTAATTGTGTTAAATCTCAACACAGGATAGGAGCGGAAAAATTGACACAATTTTGTGATCTCAGAAAGAGGTCGCGAAGAGAGTTTTGTCCGTCCCGCTCGACTGCTCAAAAAACACTGCACAACACGAATCGCCCTTCTCACGACAATGGTCGCCGCCGGCCCTTGGGTTCGATAGCCCCTCCTCAGTTATAATTATGTTTGTTTCGGCGCACACCGCTCCCCGCCGGCTTCGGAGGCCTACCGGCTTGGGCCATAAACGGGCCTAGATCGCTGTTATCAGCGACCTTACCACGCGGCCTAAACACGTGGTTTCCAACTATCCGGTTGCCCAACACATGTTTCGCGATGCCAGCGGGAATCCTCACTTCAGGAGACTCGTAAACACAACAGACTCTCGCTCTCTCCGCGCCCCCTTGTACAATCGTCGTTTACAACAAGTATTTACAACTAACGCCAATATGATAACTTAAAACTACAAGGAATACAAAAAACGCCATTTTGTCCGCAACAAATTGGGTCCCTTACCTTACAGAGTACAGAAAAAGTAAAAGAAGTAGAATGGAGTTGTAGTTAATCTAAAATTAAAGGAAACATGTCTCAAGGGAGACTTTAATATGTGACTTTCTTCCTCCGACGTCCATCCTAGCCTCTTTTTCTTCTAAATTTTCTCCCGTCCTCGCAAGTATCTCATAAGTGAACTTGCAAACTGTCTACTTAAGGATGATGTATGTATATGGTAGAGGATAAAATTGAAAGTAAAATACCATTTTCGGCTAGTTGTTACGAATGGTTTGCGTGTCAGTGTTCTTCACTGTATAAAAGTCGTTTGTATTTCAATACTCTTGCAAGAGTATATGGGCCGTGTAAACATGAGACTGCTTAGGACAAAATTAAATAAAATTATCATACAAAAAGTGTTTATAAAGTGTTGTAGAATTTTACGTAAATTAAAATATTTAATGGAACACGTCGAGCTATGTAATATTTACATAGTAAAAATATGTAAATGTAAAAATCAGTTCAATATTCCATATAAGTATGTACATTATCCGAAGATAGTAACATCGAGCAAATTCAATTCATCGAGCGATTATTTCTATCATTCTCTAACTAAGAACATTGAAAAGTTTAATGTATCGCGGTTCTAATTTATAGTGTTCATGAGAATGTTCTCTGTTTTATGACTGACCGCATGGCTGGCACGTAAGCTGGCAACAAATTTAAATTCAACATGCATAGTTTTGGAAAGCGACGTAACAAAGGGCCAACTACTCCGCCATTGTTTTTCCTTACTACGGTACGTTCAGTTGCGGGTATATCTGTGAGCTGTTCGTAGCTGCAGCAGATTCTAGCGAAATTAATTTATAACTACCCACATATGTAGTCTTCGCCAAGTTCCGTGAGAATCTGATCCTCGCCTCGACCTAACTATTTGTTAACATGTTCGAGCTGTTGGAAAATATTCCAAACAAATTAGCTACCAATATCATTTATAATGATGGATTCTAAGCCTTTTTTTACCGAAATTGTTTATTACAAGCACTCTTCTATTCCTGCTTCGAACCCATCTACGGAATAA
Source organism: Halictus rubicundus (assembly GCF_050948215.1). NCBI lineage: Eukaryota > Metazoa > Arthropoda > Insecta > Hymenoptera > Halictidae > Halictus > Halictus rubicundus. Next base: position 10,476,883 of record NC_135149.1, on the reverse strand, counting down.
ATATATGTAGTATTCATAACTTGCGAACAAAATGAAGTACTTCTATAAATTATAAAATTTTTATAGTGCTGATAATAAAATCATTTTGAAAAATGTAATGTATTTAAATATTCTATAGATGTTTCCTTTTCCGGGAACAGTATTTTACACTTTTGTTCGAGTTAAATTGTACAGTTTTTGTTTCAGTATAAAACATGTTATGTTCATTAACCGATATAGGCAGAGTGTAGTCGGACGGGTGCTCAGTATAAATATGTACGAGAGGATTGTACAGAGTGTCCAGAAATTATGTGTAAAAACCGTTACAGCGTGATACCGCATGGCAGTGGGGATAGTTCTGGGACAATTATCGGCTAGATATTTGGGACATATATCGAGTAAAGACTATAGAAGGACTATATAAGGAATATAGAATTGGTTGGTCATGATCACAGGCGTTAGACGATTCCTATCTAACAGCACGCGCGTTTGCTACATTTTCAAACTCGATTTACTCGAAAACGGGGCGTCATAAGAAAAAATGTTATTCTTTTTTTGACGTATTTTTACATGTAAAATCATCTCATGCCCGGCTGTACCACTCGTCCGGCCATATTCTGTATAATGGTGTTGATTACAAATACACAGCTCCGTTTCAAATGCACTGCTATTTAATACAAATAAAATACTGAACTGTTTTATTCATTTGCATTATGGCTTCATAATTTGTTAGATTTGGTTAGCGGCTTAGTTTATTGATTATTTTAACCAACTGTTTCACCGATGGATTATATCATCTTGAATATGTTCACTTCGGACACATTCATAAACAGAAACTAGGCCAAACAGCAATTACGCCGGGAAAAGTGGCGAACTTTAGACGCCAAGTGTAATATCACGGACGATTCTGACGAGTAACGCCTAGAAGCGTTGCAACTGGGGATAAAGCTCCCGGGAAGTCGATAATCTCCGCGAATTTGCTGGAGCAGTGGTCTCGTTAGAATAGTAAAAACTTTACACAGGTTTATCTGAGTGCAAGTTTAAGATTAAAATGTAATCCTTTCTGTCGCCAAAGCTGCAGAAAATGAAACACCACGAGGAACGATATTACAGTCTTATCCTTTAAGCCTGTACAATTGAAAATTTCACGCCTAAAGTGGAATTGAATTCATAATCGTTCTGCCAAATAAAGGATTAAACAAAATACATATTTCGCATCCGTTAACATTTTCTATTTATTGTACGATGCAAAAAATGCGGTAGCAAAGGAGGCTAATTGAAACTCTCTTAAAGGAAAAATTTAGGGTAAGGGACCCTATTAGTGTGGGAGTACCAGTTACCGTGCCCACATTAATTATACTTATTTTATTAAAAAGGAGATGTATAACAATATTAAGTGGTTTTACTTTTTTTAATATTCATTATGTTTTAAAAATAAGTATAATTAATATAGGCACAGCAATTGGTATCCCCACAGTAATTGGGTCCCTTATCCTACTACTTTTCGAGTTATTTCTATATCATTATTTATGTTTGTACGTTTTACGTAAGTTGATACCTGTCCCTCACCAAGGCTGACACTCAATATCTTCGTAAGTAATTAATTTATGACGTCTCGTAACTTTGGAGGAAGTAAAAACAAACGGAAGGCAGGCAATGGCTCGAATAATCGTTACATGTTGCACCTTGCCTAATCATCGAAGGTAGTCACTTAGTCACGAACGTACCATAAATCACGCCCGAAGAAAAACCCCACCTGTACGGTTCCTTCGCGACGGAACAATTTATATAGAATTGAAGACTAGTGTTAAAAATAAGAGAAGGATCTCTTAATAAAAAAAAAATATTTCATAATGAAAAACGACCCATAATTTGCAAAAACGAAATTACTTGGAAAACTACGGCTATCGTCAATAAACACGAAATAAACGTACTATGGAACACAGCTATTGCCAATAATCGATTTTCGGTCGCTTATGGACAATTCTGTTTACGTTGTGCTATGTAGGGTCTATGTGTAGCTATGTGTTTATTTTTCTTGTATAGTATTGTAAGCACTCGCTTCTCAACGTTCGAGAATAGTTTAAACCGTACGCGTTTGGATGCTTCGTTTCCTCCTGAGTGCGTGTATTTACACTCTTCTCTACGAAAAACTTTACTTTCTGCCCCATTATTTTCAAAATAAGTTCACCGTCAACATTTCGTGGAATTTGCAATTCAAAGAGACCGAGAGAACAATTTGGTGAAAATGATAGAGATTGAGGACCAGTATTACTATGGACACGTGTCCGTAGGTAAACGGTTAAATAAGAAATTAATGCAGTAGTTCACAGTTTTTTTTTTTAATTGGATCAGAATACGATTGTGCACCAAATTATTGATAAAAATTATACATGGTTTTACGAACTCTTGATTCGATCAAATTGTTTTTGTACGTATATACCTAGTTCATTTTTAAGGATCAATGGCAATTTTGTTTTAAATGGTACTGCCGTTTGTATACAGGGTGGTACACCAAATATCACCATTTCGATTTACGCGAGTGTTATTATTCGCAGCGAAAAATGTTTCGCGCAGAGTAGGATGGTTTGAGAGGGGCACATTGTGATGTAAATAGTTATTTGGTCGGTGCACGTGTAGAAGATAAATGAAGGTCAGTAAAGCCTTCCACGTAGGAACATATATTTTTTTATTGCACCAGTTGATGTAGCGTGATATTCTTTACAAAAAGATGTTAACCTCTTTTTGTTAAAAAATCTCTAATTTAGTAAGTATGTTAATATGAATGTAGTTACGAGATCACAATTCTTTTGTTAATGTCGTAATGATTCTATCTACAAAAAAGGTTCAACGTGGTGATCATTTACGTCATGATATTTTCAGAATCGATGAAATAACGATTGTCTTACATTGCATAAACTATTTCGCGATATTTTGTTGCATTTCAAACTTCATATCGAAGTAGGTTTAATGTTTGTTTTATAAGAAAATTTATATCGATAAAGTAAGCTTTGAAATATAATTTTAAATTCTTAAAAAAGTTTTTTTCTAGAGAAAATTTCAGAAGTCCTGCTACATGACACAGTAATTGGGTGCCTTACCCTACTCTGCGAATATTCAAAGCCAATGTTCTCGAAAATAAATCATAGCTCTAAAAATCACTTCCTCCTCGCTTGTACTAAATTGATGCTGAGACACCCTGTACATTTCAATGAAGTATTATGTATACATAGACACTTGCAAACACAATTCATCGAAGCAGTAGATCTCTACAATTAGCCCGTACATTAATATCAGCAGCTTCATTGTAGACGACCCTACTTATAAATGTATATGCATGCTCTCCGCGTGTGTGTACAATTGTGTAGTGGACCTGTTGTGTATAATTCTCATAACTTTGATACTAAATCAGAATCAGCAATACTAAAGGATTAAAGTGAAAATTTAGAAATGCTATTTCCCATCTAAATGGGCAGATAGCGCACTAGGAACAAACAGCACCTATTTATGGTTATTACAAATATCAGATGGTACGCCTTGCTTAGTCAAAGGACAATTCTTTACTAAAGCTGCGCGAATGTCACGAGCGGAAAATTAAAGTAAACGTGATTTTATTCGTCCCAGAAATTGTTTTCCACTGTCAGTGAAACTTTTTCCATTAACTCACCAGCAACGGCTAACCAATTCTTCCGCTGTTTCATACTTTGTACCCTTATTATCAAAGATTGCGTCAACAAGGCAAAGGCACGCCCGTGTGTCCGCCCATAAATCTTTTTTCATCTTTATAACCCAGAAGATCTTAATTTTATCCTTTCCTTTTTCATTTATAACGTCGTTCTCGTAGTTTTACATTTTCCGAGTGGGCTGTCCATTTCCCAGTTTATCTCTGTAAGTACCAGGTTTGCTTCTTCTTCTCTGTCTGATCTACTTCGTTTCACCTTTTGTCCCGATGAACGTATCTCGGTTCTAGTACCTCTCTCCCAAGGCAGCAAAATGAAGTTCTTCTCCATCCATTTCATCTATTCGAACTATGCCACTTCGCTTCCAATTATCCTCCTAAGCGTTCTTCGCCACAAAAACTCAGCGAACGAAACCAATTTGTCCGATCACCAACAGAATGCCCCGAGACTGTTTCTCGTTTTTGCACGCTCCATCTTCGTCTCTTTCCATTTTGCTGTATTACTACTTCGTAGTTCAAGTGTGAATGAACAGAGAATGATTAAGAAATAATACACTAAGAAGTTCGAATAATTTGTTACAAAGACATTTTAAATTATTGTTATAAATTCATTCAACATAATGTATTGAATTTACAGTTAATCGTGTGCTCTGTACCTACGTAATATTACTTATAACTAATAGATTATTTCATGAAAAAAATTGTTTCATAAAAAAACGCGATATTTAATAGACATTGAGCAATCTATGCTAATTTTTTAAATTTTGTATTGGCATTATATTAGGTGTACACGTAGGTGGTGTTTACATAAATATTATATGTATACAGAGTGAGCCTCTACGAACAAATTTTTCAATATATTTTAATAATTTTTCAAAATATACATATAGTGGCGATCAAAAGAAAGAAAGTTTAATGAGTATGTTATCTATTACAAGTTTTACAAACTAAAATTTAATTTTAAAGCAGCAATGAGTTTTTAAAATAAATATCTATATTTTATGAAATAACGGAAGCGAGAAAACTGCAAAACTGGGTGGAAGAATGAATGTGATCCACGTTTGAAAAACCATCTAGAACTAAAGCTATTAATACTCATATTCAGAGATTCGAATTTTAAACTTTCTTTTGTTCGCTACTGTAAGTTAATCCGACAATTGTGATTTAGGAAAGTTCTACGTGACATCGCTTTTATCCATATTAGAAAACCGATTTTGTCCTCTTATCCGCGTATTCTGTGAAAACATTAACGATGAAAAGGTTGGCTCGAGGACGAGTGCTCTTCGCTGTTCGCTTTGATGTACGTCGAAATCATTGGTTGGTCCCGCGCGGCTTGCTGGGCATGGTATTTTATTCTCCACTGACCATTCGACGAGTGCTCCCTTTTGACAAGGTTCAATGACTGTTCAGCTTTCGTTGTAGAAAGAAGAAACCGTGAAATACGTTCTTTGTAAAATTTTTTTGCTGTTGCTCGTATTTATGGGCGGAAAAACATTGCCCCATGGAAATCATATCGATCATAATTCTGTTTATTATACAATAGTGATAAATATTTGAAATATAACGGATGTATTACGCTAATACGCTGCATCTTTGTTTGGAAGGTAGAAAACACCACTTTTAAAACACAACTCAGTAGTTAGATATACATGATAGTACTATTTTCAAGAACATTATTAATGTTCTACAATGAGTGAAGAAACACTTAAACAATTTTATGTTGTGTTAACGTTGTCAAGATTGAATAGATATTTTTGGAAATAAATGAACTGTCATTTTAACTGTATCGTTCACATAAAATCATTTAGAATTTCTACAGGGTCTCTTGACGCTGTTCAAGCAATTCAATTGATTGAGAGGGACAGAGTACGATTATTTATTAAGGGTTTCATGTTGCGAATTATTGATTATAGAAAATAATTGATAAATAGTTTAGTACAATTTGTAAGAACTAAAGTAAACCGCAATTCACATTCTTTGTCCATAATTTGATTTCGTAGTTGTGAACAGATTAATTAAAACATAGTAAGATATTTATTTTTGGTAAATACGTGCACTATCATCCTCGATAAGCATTTGCTGGAAAGTAAACCGGCAAATGAACCGTGTCACTTAAGAGTATTCCCATCGCGCAAACCTTCTTGGACCACTTCCCCTGAGGACATAGTTAATTACTATCTGGTACATAGCGGTGCTATATAAAATATTGAAACAAAATACAAAAATGGAACTTCTAGTGAGTCTTCAATTGCCTTTAACTAGTTTCATATACAGTACTAGGCAAATGTTTTAGGACAAACACTTTTTCATATAAAATTTCAGTATGCGATACAATTTGGATTATATTGATTAATTGACGTATAGAGAAGGAGATATAAGTATTTGATAGAAAGAAAAAATTATTACAACAAATATGTATACATATTTTTTACAACAAACAACAATTGTATGCGACAAAACTAATCGGACGACATAAACAGTTCACTAAAACTAAAAGATACAAATGCTGTTATAATGCTACAAAGTGAACAAGGTTGAATAATCAATTGTTTTTAGCATATCTTTCTGAATCATTTTCTGCTTGCATTTTTTAATTGAAATGATTCCAAAGTAGGAGACAGACTTATGTAAACGCTAGACCATTGAACAATTTTCATAAATTTTTTTCAAAAGTGATAGTACGTCTTACATCTATATATCTATATCTATATCTTGCTTGCGTAGATGACTAAAAAGGCCAAGATGGTTCTGAATCTTTTTTTCTGTCCTTTTTGTAATAGAAAAAGTCTGATGAGATCAACGTAAAAGTATAATTTCCGTACCGGTTAGAACTAGCAGTATGTGGAATTGCTTTTCAAAATTTCAGAGCAATCGGCCATGTAGGTTTGGAGCTTTTATCTACGCCAGGTGAAAAAAGTACGTCTCGAGAAAAACGCGTTTAAACTTTTATACTAACACTGCTACTCCGAAGCGTCGTTCTCCTGGAATCGTCGTTGTCATAAAATGTCGACAAGCGACGAATTTTCTTGCTTCGTATAATTGAAGTTTTTTTTTCGGCCTCCGCTGATGAATATATTTTTTACTGAAATGTTTTGTACTCAATCTGTTTTGGACGTCTAGAAGTTGGAAAACTGCGGATGTTGACTTTCTATTGGTTAGGAAGATAATGACTTTTTGTTTTAGAATGTTCGGTTCATTTTACCTCGTACGTATAATAATAAACGTGTCATTTTAAAGTTTATTAAACATAGCTGTGTCACATTCGTATCTTACAGTTGTGGAAATGAATGTGTTCGAAGTATAATAGTGATGGTTCGACGAAGTTGTCAAATGGTTTGGAATCAAAGTATAAAGCGTAAAATAATGTTTACAGAACTTTTGATATTAAGTTTATGTATTTCATTACATAAAAAGAAAATAAAAAACAAGGTGCAAACACTATTGTGTAATAATTATAATACTAATTGTGTCAAGCCAGTTCCACATTCTCTTTATTACAGGAATCACGGGCACCAGCTTTAATATAGTCAACCATATGTTCGAAATATCTACTCCAAATTTCAGCATACATGATATAAAATAACTCTCATTGCGTCGAAAGTAATTTTTCAAATATAACCTACCGTGACACTAGTTGTGCATATATAAATACTTTCAAGTGAATATATTTTTATGGAAAATAAAATGATTTTATTTCATATTTTCTTTAATTTCGTACAATAATGTTCAAACTTTTGGATTCTATCTCTGAAATACACTGTATTTGCCAACTATGGTATTACTGGTATTGGAATTAACGATAGGGTCAAAATGACGTATATGAAAAAATGTAAGGGGTGGTTCTCCAAGACAATTATAAGATGAAAATGAAGAATAAAAAACTGCGATTTCGGCTTCGTTTTTTAATTATAATCAATTTAAATCGGATCGATATCTTTAAAATCGGATCGATATCAACTTCACGGGGGAAATAATGTCGAATAAACCGAAATCAACTGTTCTCCACTCTGTCTGGTTTCTGTCCTAGTAACTTCATTTCGGTCCTATCCCACGACAGATTCCCAATGCGAACCTCGTGTCATCGTAGTTCACGAAGGTACTAGGAACGTAGCCAATTCCCTCCAGCTCACGCTGAATACCTGAGTGCTTCTTTCCCGTTTCTCTTTGTTTCCAGCCCTGATCCCGTACTGGATGCCTTTACTCTTTATCCTATTCTCTTCGTTGTCCGATTTAAACGATTCCTTTAGTGTCATCGGGATAAGATCTGAGCTCTCAGAACAAACGCTGGTTCTCACGTTTCCTTCAATTTGCATCGAGGCGGGAGTTTGCATGCTTGATTAAAGGAGGAATAGATGTATCTTATTTTCCTTTCAAGACATCAAGTTTAAGTGTGTTTTCGTGGCGTTGCTATAGCATAAATTAATATTTTATTAATATCATAGCTTTCTGAAATTCAGATATTTAATGAGCCTTTCATATTAATTCGCCTTCACTATTATTGCGAACTACTGTTTCGTTATAAACCCCGCGACAAAACTATAAGACTAATATATTGTATATAAGGATTTTTGGTAAATGTTTAAAAAAGGGGACCCAGCCCCGATGAACCAGCCCTTGAAATATGGTGTCGAGGTCGACATTCTGAGAAACTTCTCCCTATGTACCCATCGCTCTGTCTTAGTTTCCAAGATATTCGCAAAGAGCTTCAAATAAATCGAGATTACAAGTACAGTTCACTCTGCAAGTTTTAATGAAGGATAGTCAAAAATAAAATATTAATAGCTTGAATCATTGACAACATATTTCAAGGTCAAGGTCATCGGAGTTCGGTCCCCTTTTGTAAACATTTACCGAATTTTTTTCTCTTTGATCTCTAACGTTATTGTTTTCATGATACAGTAAAACTTTATACAGTTCTACACCTTCCTTAAAGCTACGGTTACAATAACTTTAATAATAAGTGAAAATATGCTCTCGTAGCTGCGACAAAACTATAAGGGTCGAGTAATACTCATCAGTCAATGGTCCTGACAGAGTTTGGTTACCCCGTTTTTGTATCTAGCCTACTACTACTAGTATCTACTACTATCTATAAGACACCTTTCCCGCTACTACCCGACCCGTCACCGATCTGTATACAGGGTGTTCGGGGTAAATTGGACGAGCGTTTTTCTATAGTATATCTTACTGGCAACATGATAACCAATGTCAAATTTTTCTTATCGGTTTGATTATTCGCATCTGAACACACATTTTTGTAAAAAAACGCAGAAGTTCTTGTTGCCAGATAATTCATCGATACACAAGGAATAGCACACCTAACCTAATCTCAATCAAAGTAGCCTCCTTTGAAATCTATCACTTTTCAGTGTCTCTCAGGTAGAAATCCAATCCTTCGTCGATAAAGTGTCTCGTCTTTTGAAGCGATACATTGGGGCGATCTATTCAATTTTTCACTTCTTCTTCATTCTGGAAGCGGATAGCTATTCGAAAGTCCATGCTGCATGGACCGGAAAAGGTGGGAATCTATTGGAGTAATGTCAGAAGCGTAGGTTGGGTGTGGTAGAATCTTTCATTTCAGATCAAGAATTCCTTGTTTCGTTCGCGGCAATATGTGGTTTTGTAAGAACATCATCACACATCACGTTTAACCCTTAGCACTCGAATGGCGACTGTAAGGCGCCACTAAAAATTACTAAACATTTCAGTATTGCACGAATAAATTGCGCCATTTTCGTATGTATAACACGAAAAAAAAATATATAGATGGGTAATTTTCTAGGTTGGAAGAAATGTTTTGTTTTGGAGGTAAAACAGCTTCGAGTGCAAAGGGTTAATAAGGAGAAATAATATTACATGAGATGTTCATAAAATAAATGACAATTTTTCATCTACAGAATTGTTTGTGTAACAGTTTTTTCCAAGTTTCCAACTACTAGTTTCCAAGATATTCGGCCAAATATGGTTTTTATTCTAAATGTTGGGGGTACCTTTACTTCTTTAATATGAACAATGACTGATGTATATGTTGATGTACATTTTGAATATTTTTGTACGAATTGTTTCTTCTCAAATTTTCATTAAGATCTGCTATTGTTATTTTGGTATGTTCTCTTGTAAGTGTAAAATGTGAAAGAAAACACTTCAAGTACAAATAAAAATTAAAAATAAAACTAGGTAAAATTGATCGATCTTTGAAATGCATTTAATTTCATAAAATCTAGAAAATAATAATAACATTATAACATACAGTATGTTCGACTACAGGTGGGAAAAAAATTTAAGGGGTAGTTCTCCAAGCAATATAAGACGAAATTGTAGAATAAAAAATTGCGATTACGGCTTCATTTTTTAGTTAATATCAGTGAAAAATCCGCCTAAAGTGCGGCAACCCGACCAACAGAGGTGTACGTTGCTTACGTCATAGAGGTGCGCGACAGTCACGTATCCTAAGGGGTCCCCGCTCGCACCCAATGGTTAGGCTTTGACGTCACACGCTTTAGCCAATATTTCGGCTAGAACTGAAAATGCTTGTGAAATAACCCAATCGGACAGTTTACATCCGCATTCCTGCTGAATTCCTGCCAGGTGACTTCTTGTGAGGCACACAGAGTATCTGTCACTTGATTCGTGACGGTCGCGCGCCTCTATGACGTACGCAACGTACACCTCTGTTGGTCGGGTTGCCGCATTTTAGGCGGATTTTTAGTTGATAATATCTAAATAATGAAGCCGTAATCGCAATTTATTTATTCTTCATTTTCGTCTTATATTGTCTTGGAGAACCACCCCTTAAATTTTCTCCCACCTGTAGTGGAACACCCTGTACACATAATTTTAAAATGAAGTTTAAATACAAACAAAAATTAAAAATAAATCTAGGCATTTACAATTAATCGAGGTTTGAAACGTGTTTAAGTTCATAACACCTGAAAAATAAATTCATTTACTGTGTAAGAAGTCTTAATGAATTATGAACACGGATATAACATGATTGGAAACTCGTGAAATACACAGGAAAAAACATGATTATTGTAAGTTTATGTTGACAAGTCAGTAAGATTTCAATTAAAGCTTGCAATATATGCACAAGACAGTTTCTAAATTTGTTCAATATCTTTATTCCGCGTACTTCAAAATTAAAATATCAATTCAAAATTTTAGGAAAATATCTAGGCGTTGAATTTAAATATATCATGAGGTTTTAGAAGAAAAATTTTTATTAATTACTGGGCTAATAAATTTATTATTATATAATAAAGAAATATTAATTCTTTATTATAAATACTTTGTTTATATGTACTATAAATTTGAATACAAAAAATTAATGATTTTGAATGTCTGCTAGAATAGAATATTACAATCAAAATCTGCATATGTACTTAGGTAATTCATTTATATTTCTGTGTAAGGTCAAATTTAAAAATATTTCCATGAGTTGTCATTACATTTTCGGTTTTATTGCGATTACTAGGACGCTTTGCATGGAGAGTACCTGTACGTATTTTGAGGAATGGCATGCGAGTTCAAATGGAACGGTAAATGTTCCATGATATCATGCCCGATTTGCTTCTATATTACAGTAATAACACCTTATCCCGAGAATACTAATCTACTCTAAGCAGTTGCGTTCATCTCATTCCCATTGTTTTGGCTACGGGATTTTCACAGGCAATTGTGTCAATAACTGTATTAGAAATATTTAATTTTCTGCTAAAATTAATATAATAGATTTATATAAGTTCATATTTTATTATTACCAATTAACCAAATATGATTATAAACGAATGCAATAATTATCTGAATATTCTTTTGATTTCTTTTAGTCACATTTTTACGAAATTTTCAAGCTCGTCATTTGTTTGCCATAGTTGAACTTCTTCATTTTTGTTCGTCTTATAACCAATATCGAGACAAGAGCAGCAAGTATCGTAAAATACTTTTTCCATTTTACTAAAGTAATTGAAGTGATTAAGTAATTTAAATGTAATTAAAACAATTTATAAATGTTGAATCAATCCGCACTGTAAACGCACTATCTAAACAACACTTTGCGATCACATTTTTAAACCATATTTACCGTGAAAATCTAGCGACTCCCTGGAGTAGTCTCTGGCGAATACTTAAATTTCCTGAAACTCGTTTCCTTCAGTCTCAATGCTTCCATTCTTCTCCCTTAAATCCTAGGTAATTCTGTTATGGAACGACCGTTTGTTCCTCCTCAATTTGCCCTGCATCATGCTATCATTTAAGGAAACATTTCACGCTGTTTTTACCCTGGACTCGCGTCGCGTATTTTATCGAGAATAGTGCGCGGGATCTATTTAGCAAAAAGGGAACGGAGACTTGACCGAGTAATTTTCTCGTCGAATGCCTGGAGGAGTATCGCGAACAGCAACTGTTGTTAATATGCAACCGAATATAAATCATGTCGTATTAATGGGTCTGTAAGCAGCCTCGCAAACATTGTTAACGAAGTCGACAGGGGAAAAGAGTGGTTGGAAGTGTGCACACATGAAGCGAAATACCGAGGAAGCAAAAAAATTAACACAGACAAACGTAACAAAGAAAGATAAATATAGTAATTTTTGTAGAAATAGAGGGGTGTCAAATAAAAGTAGTTTTGGGTATTAAGAGGTTACAGTTTAGGAACGCGCTACTGTTGATTCTAATTTGAAAAGTTAACTCTGAGCTAAGAGCACTTAGATAATAATTCCCAACAATTTAATGTAATAATAATTATTACAATTATTCGAAACAAAAAGAATATAATCAGTTATTCATACAGATTATGCACTGTAACTCAGTATATGGTTATTTTTAATATCCAATTATAGTCATAAACACAAGAATGCTGATCAAATATCGATTAAGCCTTCAGCGACATAAACTCGATATCGACGTAATTTAAAAAATATTGTAACAAATCTTTGACGTAACTTAAATGTTCTAACAAGTATTTGCTACAAATAAAAATAAATACTTAAATGTTGTACTCTTTGATTACTTAATTAATAATTTATCTTATTATTTATGTTATTTATATACTCTAATATTCTGGTGTATTATTTGTTTTTTCAATGCAGAGGTAAAGGAATCCTTACGTCAAGATGAGTGATATACGTGGAAGCTTTAAAGTTCCACGAAAAATGAAAAAGAAATTTTAATTTTAAAGCGAGTCACAGTTTGTTAGCAAAGTTTGTCACGTCAAGGTATTCGTCGAATGGATATAAGTGGGGACTAATTTTCTGCGGATAAAGTTGCTGCAGAAATCTTCAAAAGTAGTTTTGATAAATTTTTAAATGAAGGGACGTAAACAGGCAATAAATTTAAACTGTAGCTCAAACAATATCTACTCTTGCGAGGTACAAATTCAATTTGAAGTTAACGACATCATTTCTGAACCTTAAAAAATCTTTATGCTTCAATGAAAATATAAGATGTTACTTAGGAAGATTAACGTTTCGTTGAAAAATTCAGAATAGACTAATTCTTTCCTGAAGAAAATAAGGCGTAATAACAATTCATTTAGGGGAAATATTTTTCCTTGAGATTTGTGATTAGTATAAATTAACGATTTATATCAACGCAATTTGACGGACAACGGTTTTGGACAATGGAGTTTTTTTTTTAAATATCGATTAGGTCACATAGGATCGACAGACCGATTCCGTGCAATTAACGCGGAACTGCCAGACGTTGCGAATCATTGAGGCACGCACAGTATAATTCAACGACCAATTTACAGAGGAAGTTATTGATTAACGACGCGCCGTGGCCCAAATGGCTGATTTAGCTGGCCAAAAGGTGACTCGGAAAATTCTGCATAATCTAAAATTTTTTATTCTTTAATTTTTAATTTTATTTTTTATAATTAGATCCTCTATTGTATTCCTTTAATGTACACATGTATATGTGTATATACATAAAATAATATAATGTTTTACATCTAGAATAAACGTCTCAATGGCCGGAAATATTGTTCTTGCAAATGTACATTCAGAAAGTTTCCATTAAAGCATGAAAATAATCATGCAAATATTTAGTCAGTCGCTGAGGTTGCTCTTGGGTAAACGTAATAAAGTCGTCAAATTGACGGTGTATAAACAAACAGTATGTTTCCCTATCGAGATATCCTCGGTGTGCAACATCAAGACTAAATCAGTCTTCACGAGAATGTTTTAACTTCCGGTCCTAAAGGATTAACTTTTACGATACGGACACCTACATAAAAGTGAGTTATATCCGAGGTATACTGTACTCACCGTTGATGTGGAGGTTCACATGAATATGTTTAGGTGGATGGGTGCTGACTTGGCACTCGTACTGGCCTTCGTCGCTACTGTTCACTGGTTTAATTTCTAGGCGCCAGTTATCTGGATACTGGAAGTTCACTGTATACCTTGGATCTCCTGTATAGGTGATTGTTCCCACCGTCAGCAGGTTTACCTTCTCTCCATTATCCTGTCTACGTACCCAGGACACCTGTCAACAAATGGATTATATTACTCTCATTTGTCAAGCAACTTGAAATTGGTTTCGCCGTAAAATTATTGGGTGACCTATCCAATGAATGAACACTTAAGCTGCGTGTCTGTTCAAATTAGTATTCGCAAATTGTTATTTATTTTATTTCTCGAATGCTATTTCTATAAGAAGGCTTTGTTTATTGTTCTTATTTCCCAGAACACAATTTTTACAATATTTGATGGTTGCAGCTAACATTCGAAGTCTGACATAGGACTAAATGAAAAATGGACCACACGATCAATAAATGAACATCAATTTCCAACGAATGAGTAGACATAACCCAGTAAATGATTATCATCCAAACAAACTTATCGTAGAACCATTGAACAACCTTAAAATACAACTATACACAATAAAAAAATTGTTCAAGTAAATGTTATTCAGGCTAATGAGGGGTATATTAATAACAAAAAATCCACTTCCCGTTTAAAAAAATATTGCGGTTACCTCCTTTTCCCACCTAAAAGTTACGCCAAAAAATGTAGTACCTGCATACTAAAATATTAGCTCCCCTTAACAATTTAATTTAAAAAAAAAGGAAGTCGATATTTTCATTCGATTCTGAGACAACAGTTTCTAACGCTTTAGTTAGTACACCACATACAGAGTGTCCCAAAAATGTCGTACTTCATTAAAAGGGGAGGTTACTGGGGCCATTTGAAGTAACTTTTTCATTTGCGAAACGTGTTCTCCCTGGCTTTGTATAGGAGTTATTAATGAAGAACACGGACCAATCAGAGCGCGGTTACAGCGAACGTAATTCGCAAAGCCGGAATCCGTCCGCTATAGCCGCGCTGTGATTGGTCCGTATTTTTCGTTGATAACTCTTTAACAAAGCCGCGGAGAACATTTTCGCAAAAGAAAAGGTTACTTCAAATGACCCCAGGAACTTTCCCTTTCAAGGAAGTACAACATTTTTGGGACACCCTGTATATTGTTGAGGTCAACATTCTAAACATCTTTTCCCTATACATGTTGCCGTCGCTTCGCCTCGGGCACCGAGATATATATTCTCAAAAATATGTTCGCCATTATATTATATCATATATCTACGAAGACAACAAATGAGAAGGACAGGCCTGGAAACATAATAAATTGCAAGAAAACATAGAACGCGTTACTCTCCTCGGAGTTCACAATCAGATTCGGTAGAGCACGTAGGTCCACGTTTTCTTCCGACATCGTCTTTCAAACTGACGCGATAGCGGATAGTTCACACGTGTAGTATAACACAGCGTAGCGCAGCAGCTTCACTTCGGTAGGTATATACTGTACTTTTTAGCATAGCATAGAATAATACAGACTATCTTATCATAGCATATAATAGCTTATTGTTAGCCTAGCTTTCCGGTGGATTTCTGGCTTTACAATCGTATCTGCCGTTTAGTTTCGAATATCTCTAGAGTAAGAGACCCAATTACTGTGGCTGTGCCAATTATCTACAAAGTATAATGAATATTAAAAAAAGAGATATTGAATGTTTTCGTTAAAATCTCTTTTTTAATATTCATTATGCTTTAAAAACAAGTATAATTAATATAGGCACAGTAACTGGCACTTCCACAGTAATTGGATCCCTTACCGTATATGTGATTTGTCCTGTTCAGTAGATAGCCGTTTAAGCATTTTGAACAATATTGAGGTAACAATAGCGTGCTATTTTAGTTTTGTTATTCTTAAACGTTCTTTAAATCAGTTTCGAAAATTGAGCATAGCCAGAGTTTCTCGCTAAACGATGCCATCATGTTTCACGTGTAAAAGTAAGAAAAATACGAAAGGAATAACGATGTTCTGCTTTCACGTTGTCGGGCAAATATGAAATAACGATGTATCGGTATTTTTTTTTTTGCGATAGAAAGGGGAACAGAATGGCAACATTTATGTAATCTGTTTATACAGCATGAGTTTTACTACTTGAACTTGCTGTAAAACGTTTAGTAACTTAAACGAAAATTTATTTGTACGAAAACCCATGCGCAACAAGAGTTAATAGAAAGAATTCATAATGCATGCGACGAAAAATGTAATTAGTGGACTGCAGATTTAGCAACGTACAACTCTGTCGGTCGGGTTGCTGCATTTTAAGCACATATGTAATTGATAGTAACTAAAAAATGAAGCCGAAATCGCAATTTTTTAATTCTTCATTTTCGTCTTATATTGCTTGGAGAACTACCCCTTAAATTTTCTCCTACTTGTAGTCGAACACCCTGTATAAACAATATTAGAAAATAAATCATTAAGCAATTAATTATATATAATACTTTGCACGTGATTTACAGATGATTTATACTTGACACTAACTGTATGATTTTTTCAATTACTAATTTTGGCACGACACGAAAACGTTCCGAGAAAATTTTACAAAATTACTTTGGAAAAGATCTACTAAAAATCAAAGAAAGTTGTACTACTTTCAGCGTTTGAGGCATTTTCTATTCTATTATAATAAGACATGCACAGCGCATACATGAGTGTTGTTTATTTGCCCGTTATAGGTGAATTGACGGTGAATTAAGTGATCGATCGACATGGGATAAGCGGGACTCTGAAATCCGCAGTTTATCCACGTAACTGGAATTGGATAGTGTTCCCGGTATTCCCATTAAGTGTACACGATATCGTATATCTTCAACATAGATATCTAACCTACTATTATCTGGCCAATAGAGGTCGATGTGTATGGATGGTTATCAGTGATGTACGTGATGGTAACTGATTCTGATAGATTACTTTCGCTACTTTTCGCGTTGAAAAATGAATTTAACGTATAAAAAATCTTAGAAATAAATATGGAGTTGTATCATCACGTAATTATTCGAAATATCGTGACACTTCATATCTGTTTGATTGTTCGCATCTAAAGACTATGTGTTAAATTACAATTATTTTCTTTACAATGCAAAAAATACAAAATTTCGATTTATCTGTGCTATAGTATTTGAGTGTGTACTTCTTGCACATAAATATCCAGGAATATGGATTAATATTCGAATGAAAGAATTAAAAATATCTAAAATCGGATTGGGCCGTTGAATTCCATATAAAAAAGAAAAACATTATTTTGAGATAAACTATGCCTCTGGCTTTAATAGTGTTTATGATACTCGGCCAAATATGGTCTTTATTCAAAACTGTATCGGCTCGCGCAGACGCACTCGTCTCAGTTCGAGTGATCTCCAGGTCAAGACTTGTTCCCCCACTTTAATTTCCCCTTTTATCGCGCTTTTCCCCCACGCTTCCGCCACGGCCCGGTCACGTGACGCGTCTCTGTCGTGTCTGTGTCACAATGTCACGTGACTAACTCGGTACTAGCAGAGAAAGGGTAACTTGTTCCCCTCAATTCGTGCTCCCTCCCCTCATCTGCCGACTATGGCTACGATGACTTCACGGTTGTGGTTTTTATTAAAATCAAGGGTTGATTAAATCGTTCGAATAGAAACAGAAATGCTAAAATGGTAAATGAGCAGAAAAGCTCGCAGACAGTTGCTAGATCGTATGTCATCGGACAAAATATAGATAACCCAGCAGAACAGGGATAAAATGTAACAGGATGAGTGGTGTCCGGTTTACGTTGACAATTGTCTCGTGGCGCTGACAGATACAAGTTGACGGTGGCTGAACGCCGCGGTTGAACAGCCCCTAACGCTTCCAGGATAAATAATCACCGTTCCAGACGGTTTACACGTCGCACATCCGGAAGTACTTTGCGCTACCACATAGAATGCGCACGGGTATAAGTTTATTGTCGACGCGGATATGGGCGCCAGTTATGGGAACCCGGAAACCTGACATCTGAATCGAACAATTCGAATGTTTCACAGCTTCCGAAGTTCGCCAGTGGCACCGATTCCGATGTACGTTCCGCGACAAAGTGGTAAGACACTTCCGAGTTTCTAAAAATATTTCAAAATCAGCATGGCATACAGAAAGTTTGAACATATCACTTAGAAATGATCCTTAACAACATAAAATAACGCAAAAAGCTGGACAAAATACATGTCTCTGTTAATTACACGTTATCGATTACAAACAGAAGGGTTTTAGGGGTTTTGGGGGTCGAAGAATCTAATTCTGACAATAATTATTTACTAGAATAAGAAACTCCTTATAACACTACCACTACTTAATGTTAACGAAAGTTATGATTTTTACTAATTGTGAGTTTGACACGCCTAAACGAATAGAGACGTACAATTCCAAAAAAAAAAAAACGTTAATTGAACAAAAGTTTGCATTACAATTGTTGTTAAATCATCATTAGTTGCTAAACACCCCCATTCCTTATCTCGGCAAACAACTGTCCTACTCATTACGAAATTATTTTCAAAAGTAATAGGTCTGTTTTCTACGAACTCGAAGGGTCCTTCTCTCTTAAAAACTTCAAGATTGATTTTTTACCAATTCGTTGTAGTTTTATGTCTTGAAAATATTATGCCGTATTATATCAAAATACAGTTGAAAAGCAACGTATTTTTGCAAAACTTTTTGTCGAGCGGCTGCTTAGTCTCGTAAATTCAAAATTCCATACAAGATCGTGGTTTTAAGAGATTATCCTGAATGCCAAACGTTCTTAAGTTGCCACATGACGGGCCTTGTAGAATATTTTCATGCATTTTCCGACGCCATAAAGTCTACGCTTTTTTTAGTCTGTGTCCACACCATTTCTCATCGCCCACCCAAGTCTTCTCCCACTTTTCTTCTGCCATCTTCACTACCAAGTTCACACCCCAAACCTTAAATTTTTCCTTCTTTTGCGTTCGTCTTACACATATCTGTTATACCGTTTATTGTAAGCATCTTTCTTTTAGTAGAATAATAGTCTAGCAAAATTTTAATTAATTTCACCAGAAGTGACAGATTTAAGAAAAGTCAAACTTAACCATCGTTTCCATTCAAGCACGCACAAGATTTTAAAAGTGCTATTCCTTTTGTGCAAAATAAAACACTGAAGAATTTGACTCTCGGAAATAACTCGCGACAGTTTTACTCTCAACTGGACACGCACCCTAAAACTATCCAGTAACTAAAATGTCCCTTTTTTCAATTATAAAGTGATGTGATTGATATAAATAAGTTGTGTTTGATATAAATCTGTTGACATAACTGGATACATGTATTCGAGTTTCTGATAGGTAATCTGAGAAAAGTTTCCAAGTACAAAAGATGAAATTCTCACCTTCAAAATGAAAATCAACGAAATAAGTATTTAAACGCACACCAGTTTCATGTACATGATACAGTAGAGACTCCCGAATCCGTATGTAATACAACGTAATTCTACGCTGCTGCTTACAATAAAAAATTTATGTGACTTAGCGGCTAAAAAGATATGGGACCCTTAGGTGTTCAAAGAAACTGTCAATTTTGTTCATGTCTACTTGAAATATGAAGTTTAATGCAAAAGAAAGTAATTACTCTATTATCCGAAAATTCCACTATCCGGCCAATTTTGTCTCCCTATTAGTTCGGATACGGGAGTCTCTATTGTATTTCATTTCGAACAAAGACTGATGTCAACTGCAAGCGGTAATCGATTTTGCGTGGAGCGACCTATAATTTTTTGTCAGCTGGTATTGATTTTCAGAACAATGTATCTCTCAACTGGTTATTGACAGCTCTAACATTTTCAACAACTCATCAAATGAAAGAACACTCGTGCGAGTATAATTCCAACACTTTTTGGAATGTTTTTTCAAATTTTGATTATTAAATTTTAGAGAAACCTTTAGTCTCCCACTGTACAAAATGGATGTGTGTATTTATGTTTCTTTCATTGCTCGATTTTGCCATTTGTGATCAACGAGCGAATACATCATAGTCATGTCTCCGATATCCATTGTACAAACGAAGTTTTTAAATTTTTTAATCGCTGGCGATCAATCGCTTCACTGACGACACATACTGTCGATGGTAGCAGCTAGCAATCGCCTACCACGAACGTAGCCTAAAGATCGATTTGTGTCACTATTAGTATTTTCTTTATAAACGAGGCTTTTTAAAAAGAGCCTGTTTGAAATTTTTATATTAGTTGCTATTATGCTGAGGCTTTTTTATGAAAACAAATGTATAAATTACATCCTAAGCCAACGTTTGAACGTCATATGTCAAATTTTGAAAATCAAACAAATGAACGGTTTAGATAATAATAAAATTGATGAAATTGTGACCCGAAAATTATTCCAATATAAAAATAGGGACGTTTACTATGAAACGTACGATGGGATAACTCCATTCTTTCCATTATTGAGATATTATAGGTTTTGGGTATCATACGATTGTAAAATATAGGTCGTTTAGGTGCTAGAAGTTTGAGTACGGTTTCAATTATGTTTTTAATTTTTCGGAATCTGCCGTATCAACAAACGGCAATTTTATTATTCTTTCACATCCTCTCTGCATTGCATATTTCTTCACAGAACATGCTTTCCGCTTATTTTCCGCGCGCAAAAATAGTTTTATGTTTTGTTTACAAAACAGTAGCTTCGTTTGCATATTAACGAGAATCCTAGAAAATAATAAATAAAATATTAGCTCTTCTCGCCATATTTATTTTTTCAAATTCTAGTCTTTAGAACATTCGTCTAACACGTTAGATTATCAATAATGGCATTTGGAAACGTCGCACAGTCGTCAATTTGGACGAAATCAGATTCAAAATCAAAGAACTTTCGATAGGAATGAAATAGAGCGATGAATTTTTTTTTAAATGAAAGCTGCAACTTCGTAGAATATGGGAAAATAGGGAGATTATTACCATCCAATCATTTCAACGAAAAAATTACTTCATTAGTTTTTGTCACAAAAATCTATTTTTTGCAAAATCCTGAGGTCGTAGACAAATTTTGAGACCAGATTTGAAATCAGCGTGAAAAAATCTATGGGAAATGATGTATAGCATGTTAAAAAAAAATTTTTTCCGCGCGTGGTATTGGAAAAACTAAAATTTTCTTGAATTTGTGCGCGTTTAACGAATTTTCTCGAGATTAACAAACGTTCGTACCACAATCTCTCTATTTTTCCCATATTCTACAAAGTTGCAGCTTTCATTTTAAAAAAATTTCATCGCTCGACCTCATTCCTATCGAAAGTTCCTTGATTTTGAATCCGATTTTGTCCAAATTGACCACTGTGCGTCGCGCGTCGATTTGCAACCAGTATACGAAGTGCAACCGAGATTCGTTTGTTTCGGTTTCCACAGTTGAATCAACGATACCTTTGGGGGGCACTACTAAACTGCCAAACTCAGCATGGTCATGGAATGTGTGACTTTAACAGAATTTCCACCAGTTAACCAACTGTTCTGCTCTCGAAAAGATTGCTTTTGCAGTGCTAAAACCAATAACAGAGTGTAATTCAGAAGTGCAATCAGACAGTTCCCTGACAATACTGTCAGAAACCTCAACACCTATTCTGGTTTATTATTTTCGAAAAATCGATTTTTCGTTTTTGCATTTTCTTTAACTATAACTTATAGACTCTTAAAGAATGCAACCCTCGTTGCGAGATATTGCTAATTGAATCATTAAACGCGCTTTTCTCGAAACGGTTGCCACGATACCTCAAATTACAGTTGACCAATTGACGTAAAATTTTGAGAGAATCTTTAAACATTATAAACATTCGTGCTAAAACAGCCTCGAAAACCAAAATACCCCGACAACTACCGACTGATCTAATGACACTAGATTAATTTAACGAACAATAATCGCAATGACACGTGAATCAGTCACGTTTCACGGTAATCGAATTGGGATTTATGATTCTAGGGGGATTGAAAAGACAATCCGTACGGCTTGTGGCGGTCACGCATCTACACTTTGTTTGGGCATTCATTAATTAATTTTGCAACAATTATTAAGATCTCATCTTTGTTCTTGCTCTCGATATTTGTTCGTTTAATATACTCCATATGCTCTTTGTTCTCTTGTTGATATTTTCTCTAATCTACCCCTTTCAAAATTCCACATTACTTGCTGTAACCACTTATTTCAGAACCATTGGAAATATTTATTTATTAATGCTTTAAACCAAATAGTTTATTTAGCAAATACAACATTGTTACATGTAGTTTAGATATTACATAGTTTCTAAATTCTTCAGGAACATTATTTAAGAAAATTATAAATTATTTTTAGATCTTCTATACCAGGAGAAACATAAGAAGAAACAAAACAAAGGCAAAAACAAGACAAAGACAAGAAGCAGTACTTGGCTTTGAGATGCTTAGTTTCTAATGTATATTTCGTTCCCTCTGATAACCTGAGCATTGCCATATACAGTGAATCACAGTAATGCTCGCACACTTTTAAAAGAACGATAATATTTTTAATGCTGGACCATACGACTTGGGTTTTTTTTCGAGAAGTTAGAACAATTAGTTTACTACACGACGAGGAAAATTTCTTTTTTTAATTGCAATTGGTCGGAATTACAGAGAAAATACAGAGGCCTAAATTGAAAATTTAAAAAATACCAACAAAAATCGATCAACGTTGCAATGAGCTACAAACGTTTGAAGATGATGAAAATTGCAGTATTTTATGATTTTTTATAATTATAAGAAATCTATGAATTCTTACACTTTTTCATGGCTATCGTTCGTTTCCGCATCAATCGATTTTGACGAAAGTTTCATACTATGTAAATTTTCAATGTGGGCCCACATAATAGTAATGATTGTGAATTAGCCAATTTATTACGTAACTTTCTTTTGCAAGTAGATCTACTTTCTCATTTTCCAGAATTCCTGCATTGTTTGGTGTCCAGATAAACTTAATAAAATCTTGGCTTTTAATATTTGATATAAACGTAAAATATTTAATTGTAATTTCAACTATGTAGTATAATCATCTAGGAAGCCTCTGTCCGCCATATTATGCAAAACAAAAAGTTTCAGCTGCTCCATTACAGTGGAACAATCTCACAATAAGTTGAGCCCGTTGCACGATTCACTCTTTATGTATATACGCGTATATGTACATATGTACCTACATATGCACCTGCATATGTACACATTATTCGTCTGCATAGTCTTGAATACGAATATGCAAGTTTAAATTAGAAAAAGGAAACAAAAGCAATTCTCCTATTCTATAGGTTAAAGTTAACTTATATTATAAGCTATTGGTAATATATTTCCACATTAAAAATTTTTACAAATACTTGTGGCAAGGAAAGCGAAAGAAAGATTGACACATAAATAGTTTCGCTAGTCTAATCCTATCCGATTAGCGTACTGTAATACTTAAACCCGTGAGAATACCTGATTAACAATTACATGTATAAGTAATTACATAATTTAAATCTACAGATATTATTTTTTATACGAGAGGGATTGAATATTCAATCTAACAGTAAAAAGGATTCATAATAGTTAAGGTGTTCTAATTTTTTAATTAATAAATTTTAATAATAAATCTAAAAATTTCCCACTGGTGCGAGACGCGGAGAAAAGTATTCTCATTTTATTAGTGACGCAAGTACAGCAAATTCATATTTCAAATATAGTTCCTAAGACGAATTTTTGTAGTTACGAGCAACAAAGATAAATGTAGCAGACGTTAATCAGTAAAAATTTGAAGGCATAAGCGTATTTTTAATCGTGTATACAGGGTGTCCCTGTATACCACCCTGTATACCAGGGTGATTGATTTGGCATGAAACGGCCTGCCTATGGTTAAAGGTGGAACACTGAAATCTCACTGATAGGTTACGATGCGTTCGCGAGTCGTGAATATGTCATCCAGATTTGGCTCTGCCATGATTAAAATAATGTAGAACAATAAATATCATCTTTAGGCAAGTTATATATTTCCAAGATAATCATGGATGGATAATCGGGTTAGTCGACACTGTCGTTAGCAGTAATAGCAACAGCAACGACATTAATAGCCTAATATTACGCTGAGGCGAGCGCGACTGGAGTTCAACGAAGTGCAACGTTTTCAGAATATAACTGCTCCTATCGAATGAGTTCCTGCAGTGTTTAGTAGACGTTTAGACGTTCTAAGGTAGTCCGAGTAAACTTAACAAACAGATCATAACCGTTCCATAGAAAATTTCACTAAGTAAATCGAGATTTAACGATTGGCGTAACTATCCCCTGTGTTTGCTGAAAGACTTCGTACAAATTTCAAATACGGCGTGCCCCATCTGAATCAGGTCATCCAATTATCTCGTTTAACTGCGACTGTATACATTAACTGTTTCATTTAAAATTTAAATGATTACAGGAAATGCGGGTGTTGCATAATTGTTAGTATTTTCTTCCTCGTACAAGTAGTCTTTTCCTTTAGCATATACCGAGAGAGATGTTCTAACTTCATTAGCTTATAATTGTTTTAATATACTTTGTGTTGTAATTTTATCATTTATAGATGTACAAAAAGAAATTATCTTCGTAGAAAAATTCATTCACTTTTTCTGTAATCACGGTAGAAATATTTCAGTGCAAACGGAATAACGGTAGGGTATTTGCATTACATCTGATCGAAGATTATCATTTAAATTCAGTTCAATCGTGAAATTCTCTCTATATCAACGAGAGCAGGTATTAAATTAATTTTAAAGGAGGTGATGGTTCCGATGATAACGACCGTACCGTTTTTCCTAAAAGTTTCTTCGTGAGCGAGGAACGAGGCAAGGCGGACACAAAGAAATTAATTAAAATAAATTGTGGCGGCTTATCCTACGGTAGCGAAGTCGTACAGTTCAGGATTAATCGTGAATTATCGTCTTTCTAATTTTGCACGAGGAGAAAATTGTTCGGAGGTGAGTGCGAGCAAACGGGGAGAAAAAGAAGTGAAATGGAAAAAGGGAGAAGAAAACTCACGGTTTTGTCCTGCAGCAAGGATATTCTGCAATCGAGTACGGCACGGCCGCCGGCTTGAACGGTCATATTTTCTCCTTCCCCTTCGAAATGAGGACCCCACCGATGATCGTGATGATGTTGATGCTTATTTAGCGTACTGTGCGCGTCGAAGATATAGTACAGCATCGGTGCATCCGTTGGTATCGATCGCTTTGCCGCCGTCGTTGATTTCGTTGATACCGAATCTGTCATTCGTGGCAGATCTGAAACAGACGAAAATGAAACTGTCAGTGTCAAGTTTATTCCTGAACTACTTCTTAAACGGTTGACATATGACGTAATAAAGTAGCTGTCTGTATACAGGGTGTCAAGAAATGATGTATAAAAACCGTTGCAGCGTGATTATACACCTTAGGATCGGCGAAGATCTGTTAAAAAAGTTTTGGTACAAAATTGACCTTGACCGACTTTTTCAAGGTCAAATTTTGTATGACTGCATCGTGTTCTACTCATTTAAAGAAACATACTTCTCACGGGTCAAAAATGAACCGTTCTCTTAGAAAACAATTTGAAAGTATCGTAAACTATTTTATTCCATATCTCTACAGGGTGTCCCAAGATGGTATAAGGATGATTATTATAATATAAAATCATACGACCATGTTTTCAAAAATTTTTAATTCAGATTCGTAATTAACGGCTTCAAAAACCATAATATAATAATTTTTATCCGCATTGAAATGCGTTTTGAGAATTTCGCCACGATTTCGGAATTTGGAAACATTTTGCGTCGTACTCTCGTTAACAGTTCGGTTAACTCAAAACGTACAAACTTCGTTTTTTAGTTATATTAAGCTGTGCGTCACAATAATAGTTGCGATAACTAAATTTTCTATAGGAGATTTTATTGAATTGTTTATAAATAATACTAGAGAACTTATAGATAGCCTTCATAGGTAGCAATAACGTCGAGGCTGGGTGGCCTATACACATACCTTTGCGAGCTTGCTTCATGTATATTATAAGAACACTATTTTTGTATCGGCTGTGATTATAATATAATATTACAGTATTTAACTAACTAATTACATAACTCGTTAATTATTTTTTACTCACTATTCGCGTTTGCTTGTTTAATACAGACTGTTTTATAATTTTGTCGTGGCGACAAGAGGGTATTAACATTTCTTATCGAAATTCTTGGTACCGTTAAGTAAGGCATAGAACTGTATAGAGTGTTATTATACGATGCAAACAATAACATTAGGAATGAAGGGAGAAGAAAATTCTTATGAAAATACGTTTTTCATTCATTCTCTTGTATGTCTTATAGAAATGCGTAAATAAAACACGAAATAAACTATCACATATGATTCGAAAATATAGATATGAAAAATATACATTTCTAACGAGTTTTAAAATTTTTTTTATTATTGAGTTCAGCTTTTGAATAGGGAACACATATCGTGCCACATTCTCTGGTTCTTCGAACTGTATCTATGCAAATCCTGTGACGAATTGATATCGCACACAGTGTCTTTGCACACAACAACTGTGAGTTCATCCTAAGAGAACCGCTACCTCAATTGGCACAGCGGAATGCCATTCTATCAACGTTGATCATCGCGAGAAGTGCTAATTCCTGAGGTCTTCAGAATGAACCGAATGAAAGGAACATCAATAGATAAACATGGAGACCACGTTGCAGCAATCTACTATAGCAGAGCTGCTCAACTTCTTCCCCATCGCGGCTTTACGATCCTATTCCTAGTCATGCGGCTCCCCCGCCAACTGATATATTAGCCGCGTCCGGGCGAGAAAAAGAGAGAGAAAAAGGTACTTCACTATCCCTTTCCTGGGCAACGTCTTTTCCGTCGGCCCACTACTACCCACTCCCACCCGCCACCAGTAGGCACGGTGGGAATCGCTAATAGGGACAGAAAAATAGTGGGGTAAATGGTCTTTGACCCGCGGGCCACAAGTTGCCCAACTCTGTACTAGAGCAGAGCTGTTCAGCGTCTGCCTGTACGGGCAGCGATTTTCTTGCCCTTGGCATATACAGAACGGCGGACATGAAGCCACGACCCTGCGGGCAAGGCTGCATGCGTTTCTCATACGCATTGTCACAGCTACGTGGTCAGCTACGGTTGTGCTACGGCCTATCCCCACTCCGTTAAATCACTTGCCCGTAGCTTTGCCCGTAGCTGTGTTCACGGGCATCAGCGGGCGTTCTTGCCCGCTAATAGGCATGTTGAGCAGCTTCGTACTAGAGTATAGAGAAGAGCTGTTCAGCGTTTGTCCGTACGGGCAGCGATTTTCTTGCCCCGGACATACGTCACGCCCCTGCAAGAACGAAGCCACGCCCCTGCGGGCGAGGCTGCATGTGTTTTTCACACGCATTGTCACAGCTACGCTGTCAGCTACGGTTGTGCTACAGCGTACCCCCACTCCGCTAAATCCGTAGCTCCTCCGGTATCGACGGGTGCCCTTGCCCGCTATTAGGCATATTGAGCATTTCCGTGCTAGACTATAAAGTCGAATGAAGGGCACGATGACGCATTTTAAGGAGAGTATTAAAATATATACAATCATTTTTCTTCTTTTAGCACATTTTAGAACGTCTTTTTTAGATGGAAAAAGGTAGTACTGCAACTGGAGTATCAAAAGTTCGACGCAGTTGAAAACCACATTGAGTAGAAAGTAACGGAAACGCTATCAGCGTAGAAACACGTCGACGTACACAAAGTTTACGAAAGAGCGTGTTTTGAGCTGCTTGCTTCAGCCGAATTTAATTTTACAAGTACAACCACGACAACCACCATCTACGTCTACAAGATGTGAGTCCTGTCTAAACTTCTCACGCTTATACTGTCAACATTAAATACAGAACAACGTGTTAAATTACCGAGAACAGAATACGTATAGCACGCCAGCATATCCCTTGAACGACTAATGAGAATGATATTCTAACAGGTTATACCAACTTAACTATCTCGACTGACATTCCTATCACAATTACTTTAATATATCAGAACAGTGACACCGTTGACAATAAGAAAATGCATTTCCAGTGATAGAAGTATTGCGCATTGACAGCCAATTGCGCTGAGATGTTTATGTCACGTCCACCGCTATTGCCTTAGGAGTTAGGACGTTAGAAGAGAAGGTGTTTCGGATACAGATCAATTATTCGGTGGATTGAAAAATAATAATAAAATGATTATACCTTCAGTTTCAGTTTAGTCAATTTGACGCACGTACAAATAATTCGGTTAATCCAAGTAGTTCTATGACTAACAAGCCGATCTTCAATGACAATGCGTACGCAATTTACGTGCAAAAAATTCAAATAAAGACATCGTTTTGGCTTCCACGTAATTAAATAATTATACATTCGTGTGCAACGCAATGATGAGTCGTGACTAGGATTTAAAAGTATTAAATTACGATACGCAGTACATGCTACGTACGCCCTACATGTATTTTACCGTTGTCTGGAGAACCATAAATCATTTAAGATATTTAATGAACAATTGTTATGAAAATTTATTGCCACTTAAATCACTTGGGGAGCCGACTGAATATTGGGTTGCGTTTATAATATATCTTTAAACCTGATAATTACATACCCAATACGCGACGTGGTTCAAACATAAAATTAAAAGTATTTTCAGAGATATCTAATTGAAAGGGTGTATTACACACAATTGAGAATCGTTATACATATCTTGAACGAGTTGCGTAAAATAATAATTATTTACCTATTATTTTATTTGATATTTTTTTTTTTATTTTTGATTAATGATCAAAATAAAATACTCCAAATTTCAAACTGTTGCCACATGCGTATCAAACCGCATACATTATGTTCTCTATTTACAGACGGTCTTCAATTACGTACTCGCTTTAATAACTGGATTATTTTTCTATTTTCAAGCTAAGGTTTAGAAATTGTGTCCTTTTCAATTCCTGCAATGCAATATTTAAGAGATCTAAAAAAATATACACAATCAATACAAATCTGAAAGGGTAAAAGTACCAAAGATTAATACATACTACATATACATAACACGTATACGTATACGTTATATACGTTATATAATAACGTATTATACATAGTGTAATAACTGGTACAATAAAATTACAATGTTTGCATAATGGTTTTAACAAATCTGTTATCTGTTTAGTATTGCTGTTGATCTTCAGACAACTCACGAACATTATTTTAGCCGATCTTCTAAAAAAACTCATCACTATTATTGATGAAGATTAATCGTGGGTATTGTGTACGTTGCGCCAACGTTTGGGATGCATAAATTAATCACCACAAGAAGCATCACTGTATAATTTGCACAATCACGGTGTCTTGCACAATTTGCTATTTAGTCACAATTGAGGAATTTCACGATCAATTAATTATATTTACCACTTATTTGTACTAAATCATCGTGAAAAGCACGTACAATGTATAAACAGAATATGCAGGAAAACGATACCTAAATAATCGATATTATACAAGCTTCGATTTTTTTTTTGTAATATTGCATTAATAAACATAAATATTAGTGAGCATACCAATACCATTTATATGATGGTTCTACATGTAAAAATAAGTCGAAAAAATCGATTGAAAATTCGTCAGGCTTCCATTTTTGCATCAGTTGATTTCCCTAGAATAAAACTCATATCCGTGAAATTTTCAAACATGATTTTTTTGAAAATGACGCTTCCGATAAAAAAATTTGATTCCTTTTTCCGGCTTATTTGACGTGTACAATTATTCCCTCCTCAATTGTACCGTCTATCCGTCAACAGGCTATATACATATATCTAGATACAATTTACTGTTAGAGTATAATGTGTTTATAGCTCTGTCCAATTTTGATCTGAATCGCTGCGGCAGACCAATTTCTTGTATACACGGAATTGTTATTGTTTTAGTACATGTCTCTAATATGATGTTAAATCTGGTTAAAACTATGTGTTGTAACACGGCAGATACACACGCAGACGAGAAGACCTAATTTTATTTCACATGCTTGTTAAGACTTATGTTACCGCATTATTAGAGGTAAACTCTAATTTAGATGAAAATTGTCAAAACAAAGTTAAAATTTCATTCAAAGGAATAAAAGAATTACGAGATTGCAAATTAGGTAAGCGACGAGAGAACACATCCGGCCGACAGACGTTGATTTTAATGAAGTAAGCAGGTTTCATTGTTTTTACAAAAGTCATTTAAGCTAAATATAATTCAGACAAAATATTATATAATACGCGAAACTTTTCTAAAACCTTGTTTTATTAAAAAATAAACAAGACACATAACATGCATAAAACAAGAAGACGAGAAGAATGAAATAAAAAATTGCGTTGATCAGGCGTCGCCGTGTGAATAAGAAAGTTTGTGCTAACATTTCTCGGTTGAGTTTCACAAGTGCTGTGCATAAATAAGCTACAGTTTCGCTGAGATAAAACGCAAAATCATTTAAGTTGTAGGTAGTAGATAACGCTATCCCACTTTATAGCAGCGATATCAAAAGTTTATTAACAATTGCCGTCAGCTATTGTACAACTTGTAAAAAGCCGCAAATTTTTATTTATACAACCAAGTAAAGTTTATAAAAATTTGTATTCCATACATAGCTACAATACAAATTTGAACATTGCAGTAACTTTTGGAATGGTTATTTTTTTGGAGTATACAATAGATAAGACCAAGCGATCGAACATTTCTATTGTGTTAGGTACATAACACAATGAATGTGTTTCTGGGCTGAAGTTCCGAAAATCGGTCAAATCCAAAAAAGGATTTTTGGCGAAGGGAAAAAAATTGTTTTATCATATTTGTATCATATTCTACCTTACCAACGAATTTCGATTCGTATGATAATAAAATTTTTTCGAGTCGCCAAAAATCCTTTTGGGAAACATGTTTCTAATCTAAAATGAATCTGTTTACCAAATTTTTGCTCAATCGGATTTGGCCGATTTTCAAAACTTTAGCCTATTTCTGTATGTATGTGCGAGCGAGTGGTTACGCATGTACGCAGGAGAATAGAGACGCGAGTGTGAAGTAGACTGCGGGCCTCCAAGGGGCCTCCAAGACAATATAAGACGAAAATGAAGAATAAAAAATTGCGATTTCAGTTTCATTTTTTAGTTATTATAATACGTAAGCAACGTACACCTCTGTTGGTCGGGTTGCCGCATTTTAGGCGGATTTTTAATTCATAATAACTAAAAAATGAAGCCGAAATCGCAATTTTTTATTCTTTATTTTCGTCTGATATTGTCTTGGAGAACCACCCCTTAAATTTTCTCCCACCTGTAGTCGAACACACTGTATAATTATTTACTTTTGAAACATACACATAGCACATTTAATGAGCTCTTATTTGTTTTATATAATGTACCATTAATTACTGAACCATGTGTCAGGTATTTTAATTATTACTAGGCCACACGTTTATTGCATTTAATCCGTAACACTAACTTAACAGTAACCCACCGACCACTTCGTAATTTCTGGTTCATTTTCTACATCATCCTTTTTAAAAATCTCCCTCTACAGGTTTATTATAATGATATAATTTTTGGAGTGAAAGAATAAAAAATCTAGCTTTTAAATGCTGATGCACGTATAATTTTATGTTTCAACATACATATCAGATACGGCTCGCTTTTTCGACAATTTGCATATGAGATCATATGTTTGACGCATAATTTAATGCTTAACATTTTTATATGTGTAAGAGTCACAAAATTGCATGCAATTGAAGTTGCTGCATAAAAGCCATTGAAAGATCAATAGATCTTTAAGATTTTGCATATTACTTATCTCGTGACGTATATATATATGATAGATTTTGCGTATGTCGTGTAACGTATACGTCTGATACCTTGTCACGATATTTGCAATCTTAAAGGATTCGTGTTCTCTCTGATATGCATATAACAATTGGACATAAAAGTGATTGGGCAGATTCACGTATCGATATTCGCGTTCAACCTAGCTTTGTATAGGAAATATAAAAAGGAATAAGGCACTAATTAACCGATATATTGGGAAACATATTTTGAACTACATAGGAAACCAGAAATCATATTAGCAATTCAGATATTAACTTGAGATCAAAGACTCCGATGACCCATCAGCGTATTTTGGTACTTATTGCGACATTCTATGCATTTATTGCATATTTCATTTTCAGATCACCGCACCGGTTTAAATGAAACTTTATAGACATATAGATTTTGTTATTCTGTTTATGAAAATACATGTGCAGCATAACTATAGCACCACTAAACTTTTCAACAGTTTTGAACATTTATATTATTGTATTACACGATTAGCATTACGTCATTATTTTCTCGTCAAAATCTAAAAAAAGTCTAAAATCTGTGGTTCCCTAAGTTAAAGTTTAGCCATAAAACGTCTACTTGACTGGTGTACAGCTGTAGCACTAGCGTAGGTACAGCGTAATAGGAACATTAAATTTTAACAAAATTATGAAGTCATGATACAAGTTTTCAAATGACGAATTTTAATGTGTAGAACTTCCATTAAAAACTGGATACAACATTATGGGTGTTGTGCCGTTTCAGTGCTCAACTGCAGTTACCGAGCTGCTGAGATACACGCCTCAAACAGAGGTAATAAATAAAATAAGAAGAATAATCGGATTTCCGGATAACTGTACAACTTTTAGTAAATAACGTGAAGTACGAATATACAAAAATATAAAATAGAGGTTGACTATGGTACATTCGACTTCTCCCGACTTGTGACCGTAGTTCGCGATTTCGACTTTATTTCACGACTGACCTTACAATGAGGGTACATGAATAAAGAAACCTTGTAAGGGTGAACATTTCCTCCACCAAAGTATAGCAAGTGGGTCCTTAGCCAATAAAACAAAATAGTATAGGAGGTTAGGTACTGGAAAGGTCAGGATTTTTCAATCGACTCGTAACGTGAAACAAGATTTATTTATGCGTTCTCCTTCGCTGGCCAGGGCTAACCACCCGTACACGGCGTTCAGCCGATATTTTTTCGAAATCGTGGCAATGCGGCGCCACCGTCGACTTCTTCGAAATCGTACGTCGTAACAGCGGCGTCGCCCAACAGTCACACTACAATACAATAGGGACGTTTATAAAATGAATTCTAAAAGAGGGCAGTGTCCATAGACGAAATTCGTCAATGTCATGAATGTCGCCATGCAGAAAAACACTCAGTTCCCTGTAATGTTTTGGAACCTATAAATTAATAGGCCCACGCTGTGTCAAATACCATTGAGAGCTGTGTCGCCAGATCAGGGGAATTGACTACAATTGAGGGGAATACAGTTACACTCTCTCTCTGTCAGTATCGGATTAATCATGTGACGACGGCCACGCAATCAGCACGTCTCAACAATGGGAACGCCCGAGGTTCCGTCCGATTTCACAAACTCCACCTCTTATTCCCTAAACACTAAAATCACGACTTGCTCATTTTCACTAAGATAACTACCGTGTGGCATTATATAAATTAAGCAATAAAGATCCATGTGTAATGATTTACAAAGGGGTACTCCTCTCCGATTTCGATGACCTCGAAATACATTGTCTGTGACATGATTCTGAACAACTTTCCCCTATACACGTCGCTCGGTCTTAGTTTTCGATATAATTGAAACAAAATTTACGTATCCATGACAGCGAATTTTATCCATTTAAATCACCAAACTCGTGCTTTAAGGCCCTACACCCTCTACCAAAAAAACCTAACTAAAATTCGCTTAAATTGTCAGAATTCGCTGTAGTGGATCTATCAGTTTTTTATACACTCACTACAGCAAATTTTGCCCTTTTTAATTAACAGAACACTTTTCTTAGCACAGAGCCCCTTCCCCTGTAACCGCCCCACCCCAAATCTAACCTAACCCTTACCAAAATTCGTCGGTAAGGTAAAAAATGATACTAATATGATACAAATTTTTTTTCGAATCGCTAAAGATCCGGTTGGGAAACATGTTTTTAATGCAAAATGAGGCTATGTGCAAGATTTGATCTCAGTCCGATTTGACCGATTTTCGGAACTTCAGCCGAAGTTTCAACCAATTCGGTGACTCGAAGATCTTGTGGTCTCCATACACTATGCTTCTTGTACATCGTCGCTCGTTACAGTAGGGCCATTGTTAAGTTCTAGCACTTTCCTTGATTTATTATGTATTGTAACACTACTCACAAAGCGGATAATATAAGCTTTAAGTTGAGATAAGATAATATCAGTTTTAGTGAGTTGAAAGTAATATAACAGTATTTTTGGTTTCTTTAAGTGTTTTCACAGACTTGTATATAATCTACTCGTGTTTATTATAAATACGTAACATCCGCAGTCTAATGGCAAGAGTCGTCAGATATCTACATGGTTGCACATACTCCGCTAACTATGCTTTCCGAAAGAGCGTTTTCAGCATATCGTAAGTGATCTCATATTTTGCGATTACGGGTATCGAGACATGGAAGGTTACTCTGAAATGTGTGTTATCGAATCTATTGCTCTCCGCGACTAGTGTAGGAGAAATAAGATGCGAAGCAGGTGAATGCAAGTTTGATGCCGTACTGTCGACAGAACACGATATTTCTTCGGGTGCAGCACATCGGAAAACAATAAATATATATAACGCTTAGGAATTTGTCTACCCGTATCCTTGAAAGAACATGCAGGATGCGTCACGCTAATATAAAGTTATGTGCCTGCCAACTAACCGAAAACATACTCTTATAGTTAGCTCTCTCTTCTTCTTACTTTGCTTCGTATATCTTTCTACTTAAATATTTTAGTTATTGCAGCTATCAATCGCTTATCCTCTCTTTAGACGTTGCTTCCGTTTCATTCAATTCGCGGAGACGATTTTATACAATTTAATTTTGGATAAGCTTTCTTAATACGTTACCTCCTGGCGATTATTCCATAATTTTTAGAAGACCATGGTCCATGGCTACATTAGATTTTTCAACAGCAATTTCGATTACACGTCAACCATTTATTTCCCGTAACGTCATCTAAGAATTTCATTTCAGATTATAATGTAAATGAAAATTTCTTACCTCCCTTTTGGTACAGTACACTACTGAAAATCCTATTAATAATCCTATTAATCCCGAATTTTGCAAGATATAGTCTATCTTGAAAAAATAAAAGTTATTTAGAAAACAAATTTCATCTTGCAATTAGAGTTGAATGTAAAGAGGAAATTTGAATTTTTAAATAAAGGAAAACAAAAACAAAACAGCAAGGTGAAAGAGAAGAGAGAAAAACAGAAACGGGGTTAGA
The DNA here is from genome assembly GCF_050948215.1 of Halictus rubicundus. Classification (NCBI taxonomy): domain Eukaryota; kingdom Metazoa; phylum Arthropoda; class Insecta; order Hymenoptera; family Halictidae; genus Halictus; species Halictus rubicundus. Next base: position 10,441,555 of record NC_135149.1, on the reverse strand, counting down.
AGGTTTCGCATTTCTGTTCGATCTAGTTACTGAAACAGAATTGAATTTGTTAAAACAATAAAATGTAAAACTCTTGCTGTTAGTTTGACGATATTTAGAACCATTTTGTTTTAGAAATACGAAAATGCAACATTTAGCCATTCATTGCACTTTTAAAAGTAAAATTGTGTAAAGGTTTGCAGTATCTAGAAATTATGAGAACATGGAAATATAAAATTTTGTGGCTATTTCTATACAAAATTTTATTGATATTATGGAAGTCATATTATAGAAAAATTATTCACTCTCCCTATAAGACTCTCTGTTAAACTACAAAGTCCTAAAATCTAAAGAACTACATACGTCATACCAAAATGTTAAACTGAATGAAAAGAAATCAGTTTTTAGAAAAGAAAAAGTTATTTTCCAGAAATAGAGTATCAATGCTTGAAAAGGAAATTGTACACATGAAATGCAGCACAACATAATTATGTAAAACACAAAAACGTTTGAAATTACTTACAGACGTATGGTTAAACTTCATTATGGCAACCTAGAAATTTCTAACTTTTTTAAATATAATCCTGTAGATCTTGACGAGAAAATGCCAAAAATCGAAGTTTTAATGCGAGGAATTCACTAGGCGGCGCCCTTACCTGTCAAAAACGCTTACAATTGTTCTTACAATACTCACATTACATTATAAATTTACAGGATTATATAAAAGAAAGTTAAAAATTTCTGGGTTGCCAAGGTGAAGTTAAACCCACTAAGACACTGCACATATACAACTATACAAAATGTTATAAGTTTTCAGTTTTTAGAAAAACATCATTTCTTATGGTTTTGTCGCGGCTAAAAATAGTTGTTTCTAGTTTTATTCGTTTTATTGGTATAATTTTTATAATTATAAAATAAGAAATAACAGTGTGTAATATGGGAGGAACAAATTCTTTTTCGTAACACAGATGTGTATGATTTTGTATAGTATCTTATTGTATTGTCGCGGAGTGTACAGTCTGATATTTCCAGGATAAGATTCTTTTTACAGACTTTTGCAGAACAGTTTTACCGTGGGTGAAGGCAATTTATCTTGTCAAACTATCCACATTAAATACCTAAAAATCTTGACATCTCGGAAGATTTCAACCGCCTCGTGTTAAAGAAACGAATTGGAAAAAGGCGTGTCTCACAGACAATGCCGACCTTTCTGTTCTGGCTCGGTATTAGCCGCGAAAACTTTCGCGAGTATTTCGCAAAGTTGAGGTAGCACCGCCGCGAAGAAGAAAAAGACGAGGATAATCTCGTGAGGAAGTCGCACGTCAAAGGAGATCAGTATGCGACCAAGCGCAAAATTCCTTTGCTTCCTCTTTTTTTTTTGCGGTCCGATGCTCCATTGAGTTCCCGCTTCTGTTTCCATTTTCATTCTCCTTTTCATGCTGTGTATTTTTTTCATTTTCTGTTTATTTTCTGATAGCAGCCAGTTGTCTCTCACAGTTGTTTGTAGTTTTAACTGAATCTGTATTTTCGTTTTTGCCTCATATTGTTTTCTCTCGATTGTTTGTGCTAACGTTACCGAATGCCAATCTCCATTTATAACAGTTTCAAAGCGATGATGACGCAATATTCTTGAGAAATATTTACCAATTAACATCGACGTCACTTCGACGTAATAAATAATTATCAAGTTGTATGCTTTATGTTCACTTTAACGTACCGTACATTGAATAATGGACCAAATTCTTAGGAATCGTTCTTTACGTTCTTAGAAAATTTTTACGTATATATGTTTAAATTACAAATTAAATTACAATTCTAATAAAAACTACATTACACATAAAATTACATCAATTAATTAACACGTGAGTCGTTTAAAGGAAGTCTTGTCAGTCGATCTATATACTCGATGAACAATTATTAATGTAACTACAGATACATATTAACAAAATTAAGTATACTTTTGAAGGTAATAATATACGGAAAATGTATAGATACAGTATAAATGTATGCATATAAGCAAGCATATCAAGCTTTAGAGAGATAGAAAACAATCTCTCAAACACAATCATCCAGCGAGGAGTCATAGTGTCCGACGCGACAGTAGCGCCGTTCACTGTTTAGCTGGCGAGTCACGGTGTTCTGAATGTGTTAAGTAACGATTTATCTTTCGCTTTTTCTCGTTGCCGCTCAATCGATGTACTACCGGAATTCATCTATAACTTCCCATTCAATTCTTTCTTCTTTGTTTCTGACGGGAAATTGTCTGCTGCCCGGGAAAAAGAAATATGACGGAGGATTCCTGCGAATCTGTCCAATGTGTGTTCCAGATACCAAGTAGGAAATTCTGGGGCTCCAGGTTTCCCTTTTCCGTTCAATATGAAAATCGTTATACGCCGTATTGACATTGGTACCCGGCCGTGATTGTGCTTCAGCCTTTCAGATCTCAAATTTTTATGCGGCTTTCTCAGCACATCTGTATGCGTGACTTGCGTGTGCGAATATTTAAACGGCTAGTCGGATCGATTTCCGAAAAATTCGCTTGCAAACGACCGACCGCGAGGCACCGATCTCCAACGTTCCAACCTCTCGATCTAAATCTTTCGTTCAAATATGCCGCGATTGTTATTTGCTATACAGGGCGTTCGACTACAGGTGGAAGAAAATTTAATGGGTAGTTCTCCAAGACAATATAAGACGAAAATGAAGAATAAAAAATTGCGATTTCGGCTTCATTCTTTGCTTATTATCAATTAAAAATCCGCCTAAAATGCGGCAACCCGGCTAACAGAGGTGTACGTTGATTACGTCATTGAGGCGCGCGGCAGTCACTTACTCGCTCGCACCCAATGGTTAGGCTTTGACTTCGCACACTTTAGTCAATAATTCGGCTAGAACGGAAAATGCGTGTGGATGACCCAATCGGACAGTTTACACCCACTTTCTTGCCGAATTCCTACCAGGTGTCTTCTTGTGAGGCACGCGGAGCATCTGTCACTTGATACGTGACAGTAGCGCGTCTCCATAACGTACGCAACGTACACCTCTGCTGGTCGGGTTGCCGCATTTTAGGCGGATTTTTAATGGATAATAACTAAAAAATAAAGCCGAAATCGCAATTTTTTAATCTTCATTTTTGTCTTGTATTGTCATGATGAACCACCTCTTAAATTTTTAAGTAGCTTTTTATTCTGGTCTGCATTTTTTTCTTCCTTTATTTCCAATGTTATTGTTCACATCGTATAGTCACACTTTATACAGTTCTACGCTTTCCAACGGTTCAAAGAACTTCAATAATAAATAGGATAAGGGACCCAATTACTATGGTGGTGCCAATTACTGTGCCTATATTAATTATACTTATTTTTAAAACATAATGAATATCAAAAAAGTGATACATAACGAGATATATAGAAGAGAAAAGAGATATATAGTTATATATCTCTTTTTAATCTGATCTTTCTAATCTGATTTTAATGAAAAAATTTCATATCTGTTTTTCCATATTCATCACGCTTCAAAAATAAGAATAATTAATAAATGCACAGTAATTGGTAGCCCCACAGTAATTGGGTCCCTTACTTGAAATGTTCTGCGCAGAACAGATTTCTAAATAATCCAAGTGAAATATTTTTGATCTTTCCCGTCTTAAATATATGAATGTTTAAAATTCCGTCGATAAAGTCAGATTCTCTGATTCCACTTGTTACCACATATTTTAATACCATGTCCACGTCACTTTCATGTGTAAAAGCTAAAAATATTAAAGCTTACATCCGAGAAGAGAACTTTATACCAGAATATTCTTTGTCAATATAATTTTTCACGAACGCTTATTTTTTCGACATGTTTGTTTTATTGATGTATGGCTTTCCTCAGCGGTACTCTCCCATGAAAATCGTTGTTTCGTAAAAGCTCACAACCCAATTCAGGATGCACATTCTTTCCAAAACTATTGTCGATTATCGCATTAAGTTTCGGTGGTTGGTCATTTTCAACATATTAATAACCCTTTCCGCACTAGAAATTAATTTACCTCTTCATTTCTTACTATACATTTATAATTTACGCGGTGAGTATCTGGAAATTTTCCAATTTTGTTTTTTAGTAAGATTCTACTTTTTTGTGCATTGCTTCCGCTGATAAATTCAGAAAGCATTTTGTCTACGTTCTTATTAAATGACAAGATCTCTATCGCTCAAGCTCAAATCCTCCGTCGCGCCGCGTCGTTTATCCGCGATGTCACTCATTGTCAGATTAAGGAATGCAGAAGATTCCTGAAGGAGACTGCTCGTACTCTCGCGAGTATAGCAAGCGCTGAGCGTTAGCTTTTAATGCGATCATTCCCGTCTAAATTAATGTAATAATCTTTCCCTTGATCGTGAGTGGCAATAAATCAAAATCGAGTTTTAGTTCGGAAATTGAAGTCGAACGTAAATGTTTCATTTATTAACAGTTCTTTTGAATTTCGTGGGTTCGTAAATCACATTACACTTGGTCGCGACGTCATTTGGAAACGTTGATTATGCGAAATTACACAAAATCTGATGATCCCTGAATTTCGAATTGAACCTGGCGGCTATATTCGCGTCAATCGATCGGTAGCTACGTTGAGTTTTTTTTTATTGATTGGGTATTACCCTATTTGGTATCGAACGATGATTAATATTACATACAAAGCTGTAGGTTTGTTGGTACAAATTTTTAATTCCCACGGTTGCAGTTTGTGGCTGAAAATCCGGGATATTGTTAAATATTCCATAAGTCGAAGTACGATATTGATTTGTTGCTGCGGAATTGCTGTTTTGTAGAGCTACGAGATTTTCAGGTTCCACAGCACGATGGTCGTAAACCAATTAACAGACTCTGATGACCCATCCTCGTGTTGGGAGCGATTGCGACCGTATAATATTGAATATATCTACATTGAGTGTGAATAAATAATTAACTTAAATATCGCTGAAAAATCAGGTATGTCCGCTTCGATCATTTCTAGAGATATATTTTTGCTGTGAATAAGTCAATAACTAAGACATCGTATAATTTTGCCGTACTTGGGAGTAACAACAAACGAATGTTTAAAATTGATATGCACGGTGATATACACGATGAAAATTTCATCGAAATCGGTTAACGCAAACATTGAAAGGTGATCACGTGATTACATAAGGGCGAAATTCTGAATATTGATCCTTAAACTCTCATCTTGAAATAATTGTAGCTCATAACAGCATTAACCGGTTTCGATGAAGCTTTGTGTATGTATGTCACTTATCACTTACACTTGCGAAACACGTGTTTTAAATTTTCGTTACGAGCATAAATAAAAAAGTTAAAAATCGTGATCTTCACTTTCTTCTTCGCAATTTCGACGAATAGTGATTTTTAATCAATCTTTTTTTATACATTACCTAGTAAACTAATAAACCTTCTAACGTCTCAAAAAACGCAAATTGTTTGGTTCAATATTAAACAAGTTAACTGTTAAAGGGTGTCCTCTTAATTCTGTCCCCGACTGTATGTATATGCAGCTGGATTATAGGTATTTCTAAGTATATTCTATTCAGTATATTCGACGTTCTATATTCTATAGCATCGCAAACGATTCTTGGAGTGCGAAGAATTTTCTGATGAAACTTTATAGGAACCATTCTGTATACGAAATGTAACGAAATCTGGTATTGGACTTCTGCAATGTGAGCAAAGTTATGCACTTCGGCGTATGTATAGAATGTATGCTCAGCTTAGAAATTCAGTATTACCGAGGAAATGTGGAACACCATTACTTCGGAAATTTCAAATTCTAAATTCGAAAGCTTCACTGATGTACAATCAAACAAATGTTATATAATACAATCTTACAAATTATTTAAATCTTTTTCTCGACTGTCCTTCTATGAAACTTGTGATTTTACGAAAGGGTAATGTAAAATTATATTATTAACACAAAAAAAAAATGTAATGTTACAAATGTAATTGGAATTGCAAAATTTTCACCCGACAAGCGTACGAGGCTCTTGCTCAATTTTTGCACAATTATTTTACTATTATCATGCAAAGACAAAATTAAAAGACAAATTGAAAAAGCAAAATTCACATAGATACGCAACTTTAAAATATCAAAAATGTACATGCAGACACATAAAAAGCTTGAATTATCAAAAAAACAAAGATGGGTACACAGAAAATATCAGAAAAGATTGTTTCTTTAAAAGTTTAAAATATTATCGCAAACATTTGTCTACAAACACTTGATGGCTGCAATGTAAATTACTAATTATTTTTATCGATATTGTTGTCTACAACTAATATGAATAATGTAAAATTGAAATTCAATCAATATCGTCTCTTTATCAATATTTAATGCAAGCAGAAATACTGAATATGTAGTATGACACAGGAACTATAATATTCGAAATTTCACGTAACAAACAATCTACGTTTAAAAATGGAACAATACATGCATATATTTATATTAAGGAAACAAATTTATTTAAAAATATTTTTTAACTTTTTTTTATTCATTTAATTAAATTTATTTTTCGCGATGGTCAGCCTCTTTTACTTCAGACGGTTAATGCGATACTAAAGTAACTTCAAGTAGTTGAGCTTTAGAAAATTGGAAATACTTATTAATTGACAATTTAAATATGGAGTTACCTATTAGAAAAATGTACAATGTTAACCTAAATGTACTTTCAGAATCTAGATATTATTTACAATATACTGTTGTGAAACTAATAAAACAAACATTGATCGAAATCGTAATTTAAGAAAAATATGAAATTTTTCTTTGTGAAATTGGCTGTTTAAGTAAAGGTAAATACTACTACGAAAACTTCAACTAGCCCGTAGTAGTATGAAAGTAAGGGATACATAAAAAAAATTCGATTCAAGTTAGGTACCTACTTTTGGAGAAGGTGAATCGTCAACTACAGTTTCACTGAGTTAGGAAGTTCTGACATTTGTCAGGGGTGTCGGAGGAACAGTAAGTTACAGAAGTTAAAATTATGCTCATTATTGTAAAAGGTACCTATGTACTGTCTAAAGATGGATCGTGCGGAAAAATACATTGAAACATGTAAGAAACATGTGAGGAATATGTAAAAAACAAATTTTTTTAAATTTGATAGAGAACATAAAAACTACTTAATTTAAGTTGCGGAGCGCTCACAATCTTAATACATAAACACATAAATTGTTAATAGAACTTCTATTCTTGGAAAAAAAACACTGAAAAAAGTGACGTATTGGACGTGGTTCACATTTATTATTGTAAATAAAAGTGCTGTATATAAAATATTAACTTTATGGAGAAGTTGTGTGGCTATTTCTAATCAAAATATTTATCACAGATTATACTCAGCTGTGTAATTAATATTATATTGAAAAAATATTTATAAAAATAGGATATTAAACTAATTTGTACTACTATAAAAATAAAACCTAACAAACATAGTAGCTCGCAGGCATTCGAATATGCCACACTCTGCCATATATGTTCAAGGAGATGTACGTATATTATTCACTCTAAGTTGTGCTGTAGAATATTAAATAGTAATAGTTTTGGACATTATGAAATTGACTTGACGAATGTGTTACCGTTTGAATAGTTTCACGCATGAAATTGTATATGTTAATCGAAACGTGTCATCAACTATCAGTAGCGGTAGTTATCTGTATCCACATATGCCTCATGTCACACAGATGTACTCAACCATTAACCATTCGGGACAATGGTTCTTATCGCTCTTTGGTTTATCGATCAAATTGCACGGACCTATCAAGTAATCGCTTCGGGAAAACTCGTCAATGTTTTTTTTTTGTTTTATTCAAGCGGAAACCGAAGAACAATCTCGCTATCATCTTCATCGACCCATTTACTAGGCAAGCTTTAATCGACCCATTTTTCAAGTTTTGCAAACACTCGAGACTTCTGACTTGGCGGTTTTCCTCGGCATTGCATCGTATGCATTATTCTGCAACATTGCGGGGGAAATCAAGTTCGTAAAGGAAAAGGGATAGCGAGGGAGCGAGAGAGAGAGAGAGAGAGAGAGAGAGAGAGAGAGAGAGAGAGAGAGAGAGAGAGAGAGAGAGAGAGAGAGAGCGCGAAAAGGAGAGGAAAACCGAGGCGAAATTATTTTTAGTTTCGAATTTAAAGACTAATCAACGTTGCCGGTTTCTGCAAATCGATCGGCAATTGGTAAATTGCTGGGATCCACGGGATATATTCCGCAAATACTAAAAGGATCGCGATGTAATTTCAGAAGCCGATTACGACTGCAAAGTGAGGATTCATCGAAGAGAAGATCGGATTTCTTTTCGTCGGCAACTACCCTCAAACATCCTCGAGCTTTTTATTCTGATATTCTCGTAATGCGAGAAAAGATCGCAAATTAAAATTCGATTTCATGTAAATAAAATTGAAATGAAATCGAATGAGTATAGATTGAATTGAATCTTCTACAATTTTACAATTCGTTATATGATTTATATTAATATGCAAAATCAGTGAAATATACTATACTCCGGGACAAAAGATATCACATCTTACATTTTTTAATGGTTTGTAGTAAAAGCTAGTAAAAATGCATTTTTCATGTCATTACCTATTTGTAAAAATGATAATCTTTATCATGTACTACCGACAATAAATTTTGTTGAATTCATTAATATTAACACCAGATTCGTGTTACAAAAAGTAACATATGGGATAATACTAATATACAGAAAAAGACGTTAGCAAATTGCTTTTGTTATAGGTAAAGTGCAGTTATATTTTTTTAAATTAGTTCCAGGATGCAATCTATTTTAAACCATAAATATTTTCCTTACGACTTTTTTTCCACCGCTAACCATTTTAAATACTCTATTATAATTTTATGTACTATAAAAAGTTTCGTCGAACTTTTGAAGTCATATCTTTTTTATTTAAAAATTTTAAATTTAACTTCAGTAAAATAAAAGTGAACGTTGAAATGAGGGCGACTATCTGTCATTCTAACGAAAAAATTGCATAAACACATTATTATTATTATTCTCATTTTTCAATTCTTAACTGCATTAATTTAATAAAATTTTAAATTTCAAGCTTAGAATGTGCTAAATATTAATTTTCTATAGAATAACACTAATATTTAGTTTGTCTGCCCATTCTACGAATTCTCATGAAATTAAAAACCGGTAACGGTAGTATATCAGATGTTTCGAATTTGTTAAATAATTGTAATACTTAGGAACTTGGAATTAATGGAGCTTAATATTTTATACGATAAATGTGTTCAAATAGCTTGATGCGAATAAAACGTGCGAAGACAATAAAATGAGTTTATATGAAAATGTATAACAATTGTACATATAGCACTTTATTCCGAGCTGAAAACGGTTTTGTAGCTCAGTCGACTAAGTTCAGGCTGAGGTAATAAGCTGCGAGTTTTTAATCACCCCTCCATTGAGTTTCAGACATGTTCGAAAATTGCGTGATTACAGTGGTTCGTTGGAAATCGCTATTGCAGCTCAACTGTATAGAAAATGATTAATGTACAAAACTGCATTCCATTGCAAAAACCAGAGTCAATTAGATTCTATTTTCGACCATAATCCCTTCTATCAACTAGATATGGTACAATTTCATGTAAGACCAGGTTTTTATTGAGTATACAATGCACACCATGTTTTTGTTCAATGTCTGCATGATATTTATTTGTGAGATCATATTAACTCTACTATCAATACACAGATCAATTAATAAAAAGTATTAAAGTGTTTGAAGGATTAAGTCGAAACACGTGCCCATTTTTGTCATAAATGCGTAAAATTTGCAGTATAGTAATAATAATTGTACCAATAAATATTACACCGTTTGTATTGACAATCACTTGCATGTACTGAATGTTCATTGATTCTGAATCAATACATTGTAATTTTTATAGGAAAAGATTTCATCAACTGCGAATTATTTTAATTACAGAAATTGGCATAGGATTGCAAGGTACAGTTAAACTAGGTGTCCAATGCAGTTTTGTCCTATAGTAAAACGTCGCAGCGGTTTATTGTTACGCTGCAACTGTGTAATACAGGGGTACTTATTGAAATGCGCACACTTGCGGAAATAACGCCACGACTACAAATCGGCTTGCACCATGGTACGACATTTACAGGTTTTTTTGTCACACCAGTTTATACGAGAATGCACGCACTGCGGCATGGAATGCTCTACCCCGAGGTAAAACTTCTGTCGAAATCTTTGATTTTCATGTCCTCGGCTTAGCGAACATAGCTTATTCCTACGTCTTACAAGTGATATCTTCATCATTTCCTATAGGACACTATAGGTGACTGAAGAGAAGATGGGTACAAATTACAGGACGAATCGAAAACGTTCTGAAACGTTGTAAAGCAATGGAGTGAAATTCCGAAAATCGGTCAAAACAGATTGAGCTAGTAAATAGGTTTATTTTACATTAAAAACATGTTTCCCAGAAGGATTTTTGGCGACTCGAAAAAATTTTATTATCATACGAATCGAAATTCGTCGGTAAGGTAGATTATGATACTAATATGATAAAAAAATAATAGTGATAATAAAAAATTAGTTTTCTTTTTGGTAGACTGGTATGAGCTTTATTTCAACAGTTTACAATATCAATGTGCATTCTGTCCAATATTAGTAGCTCTTGCGCATCCTCGAACTGAAAGAGATGATCAGCTGTTTTCCAAACTTTAAGTTCCAGATCAGGACTGGACAATGGAACTTTATATGAACTAACGGAAATACTCTAGATGCTAATTGTTATTGGCCCACCCTACGATTATACATAATCAGGCACACGCTAAAATTTCGTTCACATAAACGGAGTTCTACTGTATTTACGAGCACCGGTCAGACCCCGCGAACCGCTGTGCTACCGCCACTACCATGGCGAAGCATTCAGGCCGTAGCGGTAGCGTGGCATAGAGGAGAAATATGCCGACCTATACTACTATGTGAACGATAGCCTTCCATTTGAAGTAGTATTAACGCTCGCTCAACGAATGCCGGGTCATTTAGACTCGACGCTACTGTAATAACCAGGGTACTCAGGCCTGTTCTAGTTGATCCCTGAGGGCCGAGGATATCTTTGTTCTCATCAGTGAAGACGACTCGTTCCAAAACTTCAAGAAAGTCTTTCAGAACTCAATTGGCGTGTAAACGCGTTCCTTTGTGAATTTCAATACTCTTTCTCTATCTGTTCTACTTATGTAGCATTTTCTATGAATTCTTCTTCTGTCTTAATCTTTGCTTCGTAAAAATTTCATACCGTATTGATACGTACTCGACGTGCAGCTCATTTTTTAGTTTCCCTGGCTTCTCTGTGATTTTAGTTGGTTAGATTTTAAAATTTCCTCTTACTTTTCGAATTACCAACTGTCCAGATGATCGTTTAGTGCAGACCGAAGACTACGAACAATAGAAAACTTTTCGCCGTGTAATTTGCGCTGGTTATGTGAAATTGTAACAATTTTCTGTTATTTTTTAACTTTTCCGACGAATGTGAAGATTATATTAATAAACTTTTTGTTCCTCGAGTTAACTGACACCGATAATGTTTACATGCGATGTTCCATTTTTTAAATATATGTACGTATTGATCCGTGAACGCACGAATGCTTATTACGCGTATATTTTCGTCAGTTTCCAAATATTTATTAATGTTTGTTAATTAACGAAGTTCTGAAATATTTATGCTGAAATTGAGTACCCCATTGATATTTCACACTGATCGTACACGTAATAAACTATGTAACAGTTTCATATTAAAATTAAAATTACACCTTAACGCAAAAATTATTACATTATTCAACATTTTTGTCTTGTATACATAGATGCGTGTGTTATAATTAGATTGCCGATTTTACCCATTTATGACAAAAATGGGTGGGTGTAATTTCGACCAATAAAAAGATTACAAGAAACTAAGATTGTTAATACATTTTTTACAGCTTCATCAAACTGCTAAAGAGAGAAATGAATGTTTTCAAAAATTTCAATACTTTATTCATTTTATGCGAAGCAAAATTACATATACAAACATTGTTTTGTACATAAAATAAAAAATAAGAAAATGTTTATGTTTTAAATTTATTAATTTAAAACATCTTCATTGCTACCACGAGAGAGGTTTTTGAAATAATTATGATGCACAGGTGGAATATAAGGCAATAAATTTCTCACATCTTTATATTTAGCCGAGGCTATGGATATAGAAGTTTTGTATAAAGGGGATAATTTTATGGTTTTAAAATGATTTGGTCTTCCTCGTATTAAATTACGCAGTTCCAAAGTTTTAAGTTCTGCAGTTGATTCCATAGAGGTTTTATAAAATAGCTTGTATCGAAAGGGAAGCGAAAGGGTTAACTATGAGTTGAAAAGAGAACATTATTACTAACATCGTTAAAAAAAGGCAACAACAACTAGATACTCATTTATGTCGCTTTATGTAATTTATTTGAGCCTTTTATCAAACCGCAAGTTATAAAATGGACTTAAGCCACTATCAAAATAAATATTTGTTTATTCTGATAAGTGAAGAATCTTTAATATCACCAATGATAATGAATTTTATTTTGGATCGGTATGATATTTTATGTCAAGTTTTAACAACATGTTTTATTGTGCAATTCATGCGTAATCACGATTTTCTTAAAGACAGACTTACACCACTATCAACATAAAACGGCTCATATAATAAAACGCTGTAATGTATAACGTAGCACAAAAACAAAAAGATTGCTATCAAGAAGATAAACAGACGTTATCGCGGTCACTAGACAATTTAATCTAAAGCGAGAATTGTTCGGCAATTGAAGGGTAAATGTGAAATGCGCGAAAAAGTCGAATTGCTCAAACGGGACGGCGACCGATCACGCCGGAAGTCGATCAGCCGTTAAACGAGCCCGAATTAATTCGCGCCGGTTTTACTTTCGTCGACGAAATTGAAAGGTCGGGCGGGGGCGAGTGCCGGGGCCGTAAATTCGTCTGTAACTCGTCGTAAATTTTGCAACGGTCGCTGATTTCATGGTGATTGCGTTCTAGGAACGCGGCCGCGCGACGCCGTCTTCGTTTCGAGGATATGCGACGATGCGGCACGTTTCCTCAATTCTATCGTCGACCGCGGGCGCGCCGTAATTCCGACGAGTCCGACTAACCACGATAAATAATTCCGATTCGAGGCACAGTCCAGCGGTAGCCTCATGTTTTATGCATGCGGCCAAGCTCGCGGAGCACCACGCGTTACACGTCGTTCTGGCTTCTGTGAGAATCATGGATCCTGCCACCACTTACGGTGCACCGGTCGGGCTCGGGCTCGGGCTTGGGCTCGAGCTCGGGCTCGAGCTCGGGCTCGAGCATGGATGGCCCTGTCCTCCCATGGACGGTCTTCTCGATACGGATTGACGTACGCTGTGTGTACGTATCTGCGGTGCTCCTAGCGTTACGAACAGTTTCACGTCGCGATAGACTACGACAGCTTCGCGTTGTTGACAGTCAAACGGTCGATACGGTTTTTAACTAAACCGAACCGACCATCTCAGACTAATCCACATATGTATGTTCTCCTTAACGACTGTACGCCCCGACACAACATGATGTGGCATTCAAGGAAATGACTAAAGAGTATATACCAGTAAGACGATTCAAAGAACATAAATATTGACTGAAAATTCACTCTTGTAGCTGCGACAAAGCTATAAAACATGTAAGAAAACTTTTAGAAGTACAGCGGCCGCTTCCTAATATTTTTTCACTATCCTTCACTAAAGAATTTTCATCTATGTCGATTTCAGTTTCATTTAGCTTTTTTTCCATGAGGCATTTTCAAGTTATATCGTTCTTTACTAAATGTCTTCGTTGTAATACCGAAAATTACACGGAGGCCATATTATCAATCCTTTGTCTATCGTGTATCAAATGTTACTGCAATCGCTAACATTTTTATCCGCCCCGAACTATTAATTCAGATACACATAACTTGTTACGACTGAATTTTGCGTCAAAAGAATATTCCGCTTGTTGTAGTGTTACTTGAGTTTTATTTTTAAAGGTTTTATGTCACTCTACGTATTTATTTATGTACCTACTTTATCATTCAAGCGCGGCTGCATGACGGGAGGTTTAAAGAGGAGAAATGTATGTATATAACTGATTGATTAAATTGAAATTATAATATTGTTCGATAACAACTACTTGCACATAATGACACTGCGCAATTATAATGTTGCGTTTAAACTTTTATGCGATGAACACAGTTATACAGTTTGTCAACATCAAGTGTTCCTTGTGTTGCAATATTAAAACTGCACAAATGATTGTGATAAACGATTAATGATTGTCTTGAGATAAACGATTGTGTGAAGACTCCGAAATACAGTGGTATTCCCACAGGGTGGGACAGATCAAAAGTTACAAGTTGTTTTCTCGAAAGTTATTACTGACATCAATTATTAAAAATCCTATTAATAGGTTCTTGATAGCTAAAGCGCTAAGTAACAATATTTCAAAGCACAAATTCCGAACGCTGTCGTGCACGGACCGTGTTGGACAGTCAGTTCTCAAATTGTAAGTTTACTGCTTGTCATGATACGCATATATGTGTTGGTATTATGTGCGAAGACATGTGGCGATAAAAGTCCGCTATAAAAGGATACCCGCTAAGGGATTAGACTCAAGTAGATAGTGCACTCAGCGAATCCTATAAACTGAATCACGTTTTGACATTCAATGATGAATAGCTATCGGATTTAAAAGTCGCCACTTCAGAAACATACACACCTCGAGGAAACTGTAAACATATAAAAGAATGAATGAAAAGTGTATTCTAGTAACACTTTTCTTCTTCCTTTATTCCGAATGTTATTGTTTACATTCTATACGGTTGTACCCCCTACTTAAAGCTAAGTTCCAAAAATCTCAATAAGAAATGTGAATATGCTCTTGTCGTTGCGAAAAAACTAAAAGACAGTTAATTAAATAATTAATAATTAAAAATAATGATAATAGTTAAAATAGTTAAAAATGTTTCATGGTCAGAAGCTAAATGAAACTGAAATCAGCTTGATTAAGAATTGAATAGATAAAAATTCTTTAGTGAAGAATATTGCAAAAATATTGGAAAAGAAAAAACAACCCCATGGCCGTTCAAAAGTCACAACTGCTCGAAATAGGCGTGCAATATTAAAGTGAATACTCAAAAGGGAAACAAAACTTTAGCGAGAATATATACTGTCGGTACATCTACGATCACAGATATTAAAAAACAAAAACATGAGATTAAAAATTATATGTTCTCGGATGCTGGTACCATTAGGAAAAACTTAACAAATCCAAAAACTAAAGGTGTAGACGATGTCATACTCGAATGGTTTCGACAACAAAGAGACAAACCCATATCTGGGCCTATGGTACGTGAAAAAGCTCTTGGGTTCAATAAAATATTGAACGGGCACTTAAGTTCTAAAGCTGGTAATGGCTGGTTAACGAAATTCAAAGCGCGTCATGGTATCCGACGACTAGATATTTGCGGGGAAAAATTGTCAGCAGATAGTACCGCCGCAGAAACCTTAATCAATTTTTAAGTGACGATGAATATGCATTAGCACAGGGTGTTCCAAAACTGTTGTACTTCCTTGAAAGGGGTGATTCTCGAGGAGTTTTGAAGTAACTTTTTCCTTTGCGAAAATGTTCTCCGCGGCTTCGTTAAGGAATTATTAACGAAAACCAGGGACCAATCAGGGCGCAGCAACAGCGGAGCGATTCCGATTCGGCGTCAGGTTCCGCCGAGCGTGGCGTTGGCATTGGCCGAGCCGGAATCCACCTGCTATTGTTGCGCCCTGATTGGTTCGTGCTTTTCGTTGATAATTCCTTATCGAAGCCGCGGAGAACATTTTCGCAAAGAAAAAAATGACTGCAAATGACCTCGGGAATCACTCCTTTCAAGGAGGTACGGCATTTCGTGACATTTTATCCATGGTATAGCATTAACGTTGAAAAGGGCAGGGAGAAAACTCTTACCCAATGAAATTAAAGAGATTAGCGAGCAATAATCAAGCATTGAGCATTGACAAGATTAATGTAATTAAATTCAAAGAATGTAAATAAATAAAAAATGAAAAAGCGTCTTTTTTAACGGACATACATATATTGAATATTCAGATGGCTTTGTACGAAAATGAATTGATACTTGAAAAGATGTACAATATTTCGTATACATTTAGTTTCACAGATATCATTTGATCGAATAAATTCAAACACATTCCAGGTGATTTTCTGTCTAGAAAAGCCCAGAGGCAATAGTCGCGATCCGTCCGATCGTCATTCTTGTGACGTCAAAGAGTGACATCGCCTCTGATCGTTCTCATTTCCGCACTCTTGTTTTCATTTCTCGCGTATGCACGCATGCAGGTCATCGCTGCAGCGCGGTGATAGTCGCGTATAAGGCACAGACAGTGTCAACCCTTGGGTTTACAAACAATAGTAATGAAGTTGATCACAGAAACTGTTTTTAGTGTTTTCTAGCGAAAAAATCAGCCTACATTACTTGTAGGTATATACTTGCATTAGTTGCACCAAAAATCGAGATTCCTTTTGCGAATTGCTTTAATATTCCTTTCTCGGGTCCTGATAACGACACATGATTGTCAAATTTGAACTAATGTTTTATGATTGTGAATCTATTAAATAAGGTACCTAGCTATAAAATTGATGCCAGTAGAAAAAAACATCATTTAGATTTGACTTTGTAGAAAAAACTACAATTATGTTTTACGTATTTTAAGTACTTTTTTCGCAATTGAATGGTTCTTAGTAGGAAAGGAAATATAAATTCCTGTTCTTGTGAACAATTCTATTCAAACATGTTTGCCATCGTAGGGGATATGATTAGATGCATTACGTTCTACTTATATCTGTCGGGATTTAATCCTAGGCATAAATCTGAATCCGTCAGAGAATATAATGGTTATGAATCCGTAGGAGGATTATATCATTTCACATGTTAGTGGCTAGGATCCACTTCACATGAACAATCGCCCCCCCCCCCCCCCCCGAATCATCAGAACATCGGAACACGGTTTCTATCTGTGTAGCAATTTCCCTCGAGCGAAGGAAATTTCTTCTTTTCCAAGTAGCCAACATTGTTCTAGGCCGATTGGTATCTCGTGAAATATTCCTTTCACAATGTACATGGAAGAATCGAGTATAATAGTCTTGTTTACCAAGTTTTTCACATCGATGTACTCTGAACAATCCTTTCTTTATTCCTGTTCATTCTCTATCTAACTGTATAATAACTGTTCATTCTCTATCTAACTATATAACTGACAGATATAGAAGAGGAAAGAATTCAATTACTCCATAGACGAACTGTAATAAAAATACTCATTCTCTTCTAGCGCCATTTCGTATCTGCAAGATAAATCAAATAATGTGTAAAATAACAAAATATTGAGAATAAAATAATATAAAAAGTTAATTGATTTTTCATCTGTAGAATAATAAAAAAAACTTGGTCATTCCTCTTTGCGGTATCCAGTGCATCACTTTTTACAATCTTCTCAGCATTTATAATACAGATCGCACACAGTAGAGAGTTACAATTTTATTATTGTGGACGTTAGAGCGTATATTTAGTCGTACTGATTAAACTGAAAGTTCAGTTTCGACATGACCTAAGGCAAGGGACCCAGTTACTGTGGGAGTGCCACTTACTGTGGCTATATTAATTATACTTCGTTTTAAAACATAATGAATATTAAACAAAAAATATTAAATTTTGTTCATGCTTTAAAAATAATTATAATTAATATAGGCACAGTAATTGACACCCTACAGTAATTGAATCCCTTGTACTATAATCGATGCCTCAACACGAGTCATAATATCCGTTTCCATTGGGATTCCGTCTTACCTGTTGTTAGTGAATATATTACATTTAAGTAATCTGTATTTTCAATAACTTTATGAAGATATTTAGTTGAAATGAAGAATATGTGTATCGTTTGTTTCAGTTCTTTCCGGAATGATGTTGCTAATGGGATTAAAAACAGAAACTTCCAACTTGAAGGTTTTAATTTTAATGAAGCTTTGTTAAAAATTAAGCGGTTTGATGCAACTAGCCTCATCAGTTAATTGTACCATTACTTCCATTTCCGCGCTGCTGGTAATAGTTAGAGCAAACTAAACACAGCTGTATGTTAACAAGCATTCATTTTTTGCTTTTCCAAGAAAAGAAAGCTAAAAACATTACGAAATATTAGAGGTTGTAATGCATGGTAATATTAAAAATGCTCGAAGTAACATCTATCGCCGCTGATATACAGGGTGTTCGACTACGGGTGGAAAATTTAAGGTGTGGTTCTCCAAGACAATATGAGACGAAAATGAAGAATAAAAAACTTGCGATTTCGGCTTCATTTTTCAGTTATTATGAATCAAAAATCCGCCTAAAATGCGGCAACCCGACCAACAGAGGTGTACGTTGCTTATGTCATAAAGGCGCGCGGCAGTCACTTATTAAAGGGGGTCTTCGCTCGAGCCCAATAATTAGGCTTTGACGTCACACACTTTAGCCAATAATTCGGCTAGAACCGAAAATGCGTGTGAAATGACCCAATCGGACGGTTTGCACGTCGAATTCTTGCCAGATGACTTCTTGCGAGGCACGCGGAGTATCTGTCACTTGATGTCTGAATACATATCAATATGGCGGAGCCCTTACCTGTCAGAAACGCTTAAAATCGCTCAACTTTACACACGTATAACTTTTAAAACCCAGCTTACTTGGCAAATTCCAAGAGTCTGTCTAACGAGCTGGCATTCAGAAGTAATGCGTCGTTATTCGAATGTCCTTCTTAGGGCCTCTGTACTCCTGCAGCGCAGTATGACGTGTAGAGGGGTTTCATCCCTCCTTCGAGCGATCCAGACCACAGCTTGGTAGCGAGTTCCCTTGAGGGGCCCTTTACCAACGCCTTCGTGTGTCGCAGGTCTGTTTCTGAGTCCCAGAGCTGGACAAGTTACGCTCTTATCCAGTCACTTACCCATCTTTTTGTCGCGCTTGGTGCTAAATTAAGAGGGTGGTCGATTACCCCGTCCGAACACCGTGCTCCCTCGCGGGCCACTTGTAAGCATCAATCGACTTCTTATTCTCACTTGTTAGTAATTTGCCACGCGGCATTCTAATAAAAATAATATATGATAAAGAATAGTATATAATTTCGATAAATTAAGAGAACAATTTCAACAGCGACACTTAATTTATTCGATCACCACTTATGATAGCTATTCGTACAAAATGTACACGAAAACTAAGTAGCTCTACAGAAACCTCGTACTTAAATTCTGCTGCACGAAGAAAAAGGAAATCAAAACAGAACAAAATGTTAACATAACGGAGCAAGTGAAGTATTCCATGTAGACTTAATATCAAGAAAACGTTCCCACAAACGAGAAAAGGTAACAAAATTGGAAGCATTTACAAAATATAAAGAAAAAGGAAGGTGGTTTTATGTTAGTGTGTTAGTGTGTCAAGTGTGTTATTATAACTACAAATGTTTAAATATACGTTTTAAGCTAAAAATGTGTATTAAGAATTTATAAGTAACGCGTAGGATGCGAAAATGATTGAAATAACAAAAATGCACAGTTGCATGAAACACACTTCGTTCCATGACGTAATTCGAGTTCTCGAAACCTTAGGAATGCCGATATTTTTATGACGCGAGATATTTTCGAGAACCCAACATGACGCCGAGAAAAGTTCCTGACATTTTCAGGTTCTTGCATTCTCCCATAAAGTATGTATGAAGCTAAATATTATGATAGTGAAAATATTAATAGAGGAGTAACATTTTATGGGAATTTCCAAATTTAAATGTTTATATTCTTATGCATTTTTAGTGTCTGGAAAAAATGAATACCTAAGTAGTTTCTGGAAATACTACTAACCATTATAATTTATGTATCATTTATACTACAGTTAAAAAGTAGATTCGTTTAAGAATCATAAGTTATAGAAAATTTATTTAATCGTATCGAATAAGTAACCATCCTTAATTTTATAAAAGTCAGAAGGAATGAAACGCAAAGTTTTATAGAAATCTTGACCTTTTTATTAGACGCCGTAAACCTTATTCTTTAACCTTTAACCTTATCCATGCTATAGTTGGTTAAGACCTACCCAAATCTTTCCTGTAGAAAAAAATGTTTCATTCTTTCAATATTCCCAACATTATATCTGTAATGAGTGTCGTCAAATTAATATTACTTATGTTTCGTAAACTCTTCAAGAATCCATTTGAGCACCTAAGGATGAAATAAGAATAAATATAATGATTTCAAGTTTTTTATAATAGTTCACTATTGTAATTAATATTAGTGGTACACATATAACAGTAAATTTCAATGTGTATAGCACTTAAGGGTTAACAGATTATATTCACGAGGCTGATGTGTAAAGTCAGTTTTCAAAAATCTGCAAACACTATAAAACTTTCTTTCTAAGAAAAATGCTTAACTAAAGAATTACTAATTTTTTTACTGTTCAAGGCTTTCAAAAGTCGTAAAAACATTCTGGAATGCGTATTGAAGTCCCTATTTTAATATTATAATCATTGGAATGTCAAATGTTTAAAGCATTGATAGGAAAAAATAAATAGATAAATATATAAATACATAAAATATAGAAATAATATTGAAAAGAAAGAAATTCAAGAGTGAAATTTCGCTTCGGACATAAACGACCCAGATTGCGCACGGAGGAGTATTCATATTCCTCGGTCATTATACCAGTGAACTTTTTTAATACGCGTCAAACTCTGATAGAATCAAAATTCAATACATAGTGCATTCCATAATTTTTACTAATACATATTAACGCTTACCTATGTTCTTTAGAAACTGAGGTTGAAGTGTTAAGAAAAATATTCTAAAACCGACGTATCGTATAATTAAATTATTATATCGAATATTGTGTCTATGAGGGTTATAGATTCGATAAAGGTGACTGAACTTTAGAGTACCAATACATTCCCCGCGGAGCAGCGGTCTCTGAATCTCTACACACCTACAGAAAAATCCTGTTTTCGAATTCCGTCGATTTCACATCAGTTTCCCATCAGAGAGACGATATCGTTCCGTAGGAATTGCTTGGAAGTTACCGAAATGTTGCAGGAAAGAAACTTTGAATCCCATGATACCGAGGGAGGAGCCGTGACGTACGCACAAAATACGGTCAAAAGGATCACATGTTGAAAACGTAACCTGAAAGGAGGAACAGGCCTGGAACTTAAATAGGATACCGCTTTCGACAAGATCGATTCGACGAATTTATCTTGTGTGAAAATCAGCAATACTCTTGCGGATTGACATTTATATTGTATGTATAAGATGTTCGACTAAAAGTGGTTATTTTTTATTTTCAGGGAATAATTCTCAACGTGGAAAAAAATAAAAATCGAGAATAGCGAAATTATTGCACAATAAGTCTCTAATAATTACAAAACTCCCTCTAAACCAGGGGTTCCCAAAGTTTTACCTGGATGGGACAAATTGTGAATTCCAAAATATTTGGCGGGCCACAAAGGATAAAAAAAGGAAAAAAGTTAGACCTACTAAGGAAAGACATACTAATTTTATAATATAATCGTTCTTTATTTATGACAATAATTACTTTTTATTACAATCTGTTTATTAACACATTTCAAAAATATAATTCGCGGGCCGCACTTTGGGAACCCCTGTTGTAAACTATAACTATCGATCAAAAGATAGTCCCTCATCTCGAAATTATGATGCGAAAACATATACACCTTTTTTTCTATATTTCACATTCAATATTTGTACGACATCCACAAGAGTACGTTAACTCTTCGACGGCGAAATCCGGGTTTCTTTTGACCCAGAGTATTAAAATCGTCATTTAATTGCTTAATTTTTATCAATTGCATGGTCTACAGAAAATATCTTTAAAAACATGTTTTAAAAAATTCATAATTAAACCTGTGAATGGTCTTTAGCAACATCAATTTTGTAGTTATGCAAATATTCGCTGATCGAAGGTAAATAGTGACTCTGTTAGTGTCATGATTATTTTGAAATAATAAATTGTCAAAAATCACCTACCTGCAAGTATGTAATACAAGCAGAGGCACATACCGCCAGTGTTAATAAATATTGAGCATTGTAATTATTTTGTTCATACATATTCACCAACACTATATTTACATGCATTAATTATTCCATTTATTCCATTGATAAATGAAAATGTGCATTTCGTCCTGTCACTGCGTAAGTTACAATAAATAAAGAGTTTTAATGTCGTATATCAATTTGTGCGTTAAATTTTTATTAAACACGTCACACGCCAAATTTGAACATTAACAGAACTTCGTAAATTTGTGCTTTTTTTATTGGTAATTCATTGTTATTTTGTTATTAAGAAATATTAGATATTCAGACTGTTCACAATTGTGATCTAATTAGGTGTGTCATAATTTTTTAGACATGTCCAGTAGTCTAATCAAAGGATGTAGAACAAAAAATTGATCAGTGCTCGAGTATCAAGGGATTATAAAACTATTATTTTTTTTTTGGTAAAAATTCGAAGTCACCTTCGCTTTTTTAAATAGCGGCATGTACATTTTTGTATATGATTTTGTAGACAACATTTAAATAAACTGAATCATGCGGAACAAAAATACATATTCCGAGTAAAAATGATATTAGTACAGTAGAATCTACAATATCTGACAAAACAAATTTATTTTTAGTCATATTAAAATGTAATCTCATTGTTTTAGGAAACTTTCAAGCAAAATATTACTTTATAATGTACTTTGATATTACTGTAAAAATATTTCTAGAATTTGTTACACAAATATGACTTTATTTTCAAAATTAAATGTCCGATTTGAAATAAAATGAAATATTTACTTTTTGTCTCCTATTTGAGATAATATTTAATCATACATTCAAATGGATATTTTTGCATTATAAACCGAATTTTTATGTTACGAAACGAGTTCGTACGTCGGTAGTAGTAAACACGTAGCTTAAATATTCTCTCAGAGTCGACAGATGTACGTCGATGTCGGATATGCTGGCGTACAAGTGGCAGGGAACGGATCTCGACCGGAAATGTTCCGTGCATAATACCGTCACGACGCGACGCGACGTCTGCGTCATCGATCGTTCGACGTTGTTCAACATTTGTCTCCGCGGAGAGGCTGGTTGATTGTTCATAGAAAGATCGACACGGTTGATTTCTCCAATATTCGAGCACAGTAGCTTGTAATTATAAATCAACCATTCGATAACACGACGCACGGATATCGGTGTTCGTGTTTTATGTGACGCAATGCGATCGATCAATGTGATGCGTAATGGAACGTGCGCATATTATTGTGATGGTGATGTTTATTGGAAACAGATTAAACTACATTAAGATATAATGACGCACAATCTAATAACGTTGTCTCTGCTGCCCCGTAATGAGGCGAAACTTCGATGGAATTGTGGATTATAACAACATTTCAGAATCGACGATAAAATACTGAGAGAAATTAAGTAATGAGTTATTTCCGGAACGAACTGTTGATAACGAGATTTTGACACCATAATTTTGATTTACCGAGTATCGTTAAATTATTTCTTCCTAAATTTGAATTATAGCATTATCGTTGGAAAAACATTTTTTATGGCTTGAAAGATGTGAGCTTATCACGTCAAATGTCCTTCGTGTTTTCATGACCAAAATCGGTTTCTTAATCATTAACTTTTTTTTTCTTTTACTTTTCTTTATTTAACGTTGCTTTAACGGCAGAGGTCATTAGCAACGTGGTATAGTTTAGGCTTAATTGGTGTTGGTATCTGTAGGTGAATTTTTTATATAAGTTATATCATATCTTTTGATACAGGTTGGTTATCGTTAGGAATTGGAGAACGAATCATTAATTGATGTTCATTACGGGTTCGCAATAAAAGTGATATTAACTCGAAACTAAGTAAGACGTTATTCAAATTGTAAATAGTTCATTTTCTTCAGATCTTTTTTTTTACATTCTTCAATTTTCCATTTTTACAATGTTGTTTGAATCGATTACGTAAAAAATGTATGCTGAAATATTCTTTGAGTCATCCTCTTTATGTATTCTAAGACAGGCACAAATTCTGTTACAAAAGAATATGAGTAAGTGCAATTTAAAACAGTAAAAAGTTTAAAAGTCTTTAAGACTGTTGATATATTATTTTCACTACATTCAAATTATCAGTGAAAAATATAAATTTACATTTAGCTCCTGCGTCTTGCAATTTCTGCAACAAACTTTTACTTTGCACGAAGATCCGGAGTCTAATTATTACATTATACAATTTACATTATAAAACATTGTTTTATATAATCTTTAGAATAATGATTATTCAATCTAGTTTTTAAAATATTTTCACTGTCAATTTTACCCAGAACTGTATACAGTTTCCACGGCTGTAATAATTTACAAAATTTTCAAAAAGAAAATTCTTAATCTCGAATAAGTTAATTTGAAACATTTCTGTGATATGATTACCTGTTAGACTCCCGGACTTGAAAACGTACTTATCGGTTTCCTCGCGATGTTGTTCCCCGCACGCGAACTCCGTCATAATCTGTCCAAAGTACAGGGTACTGTCGAAATATCGGTGATATCGATTTTGTCTAATTACGAGCTGTAGCGTGTTTCCGAAAATAAGTCACCCACTAAATCCACGTACCCGAACGTACTGGTTTAGCGTTCCATTTTCCTGTTCTCGTCAGAATTCGCCTCCTTCGATGTTCTATTGCACCTCGGAATATTACCGTTAATTATGGTTGATTTTGCGTTCCGGCGGGTAGTATAGTACTCACCAGTTGTTCCCTCAGTTCCACATGGAGGGAAAGATCTAAGATCGTGAGAAACGAAACGTTAAGTAACATACAGTTAAACAATCAGAATACTCTGATGTGCTGATTTAATAAATATACATATAGGGTAAGTGACCCAAATACTGTGTGTATATTAACTATACTTATTTTTAAAGCATGATAAATATTAAAAAAGGTGATATATAACATATATGGTAAGTGATTTTAATGAAAAAAATTTAATATCTCTTTTTTAATATTCATTATGCTTTGAAAATAAGTATAATTAATATAGGCACAGTAATTGGCATTCCCACTCTAATTGGGTTCCTTACCCTAGGCTAATTAATTTTTACGAAATTTCCAGCTGATATTCTCATTTCGTAGATTTTCAGGGCTCCTCAAGTAGAATGACAAATTTTTTATTGCAAATTTCCACGATGTTTACTTGTGATATTAAAATACGACAAAACTGTTCAAGGCATAATATCTGTTAAATATTGCCTGAAGGGATTTATCGTTTAACATTCATAATTATTTTGAAGTGCAAGTGATGGTACATTGAAGGCACGGAGCTTTGTTACCCAGCTATAGAGTAGGCATTTATCGAGCGGTTACAAACTGATGAGAAAAAGGAGAAAAAGAGAGGTATAGTCTGGTAAAGCGTCCCTGACATTAATAGGAGTAGACGACGAGGGTGGGAAGAAGATGAAAGCAGATTTAGGATTCTGAAGAGTCGGTTCAAAGAACTTTGATGGAATCTCATATCACTCTGCTATTTTACATTGCCGTAATATCACGCTGATCCTTTGCAGATAACTATTAAGTGAAGATTCAAACATAGATAACTCGCCAAGCTGTTTCACGACTGAGGAACGGCTAAGGTAGGGTTGATTAGGAGCTAATAGAGATGTAGCAGAGACGTCACTGCAACAACTGCGTAGATGATGCGTCAAGAACTGTTATATCTTTAAATAGCAGATAGTATGTGCACATATGTAACGATGAAATTAAGAATAAATATACAAACAGCGTTCCATAAGTTCATTAGATACTTCTACCGTAAAAGTATTCTCTCGAATTATGTTTTGACAGACTCTGTATCATCTATCGTTGCAAATGTAATTGCGGAAAGATTACGAAAAATATAGGTCAGTACGGTGATTGTTCTAATAAAATGATTCTTACAAATCGAGCTTGTCCTCCCTTTACAATATATTGTCAACGAAAAAATAAAATTGATAAAATGCTTCAATATTTTTTCAACATCTGACGCGCAGGAAACTAGAAGATTGCTCCTTCCTTCCACTTAAACATTTTAAAAGGGTTTGGGTATTCGTGTGCTTGAAAGTGTGAAAGTGTTCACATTCAACGGAAGTCTTTACTTTAAATACGCATCAGCTACTCTGAATGGATCCACGAATCGTATAGTAAAAGAATTTTAGAGATTCTCTGCGATTCTGCATTGTGAACGGTTTAACGTTTGTCTTAGAAAAAGTTTCGAATTTTAAAAATTTTATTCCAACGTTCCGAGAAGGCAGACCTACGCAGTAACATCGCTTGGACAACCGCATTGCGGATATCAGCAGGAAGTCTTGTGCAGTTTTTAAGATCGGAGCGGTCTTTGCTAACGTATTTCACCGCTAAAATAATACAAGCGCAGAGATTTAATTTTTCTGAAGCGAACACATTTAAGATAAAAGTAGCATGTATTGTATTAACGTTCTTAAAAGTGGGTCAAATGACTTGCATTTTAAAAACTTGGAAGAATTAATTTACTGGAAGTCGTTTGGTCCACTTTTTTTAATGGGTGCATAGACACTTTTGTGACTGACTATATATTTACATATAGTACTTTTCGGTGCAAGTATTCTGTTGATACTAGACTTTATAAAGAAATTATGGAATATTAATTATCGGAGAAGAGATAAGACAACGTTTCGACTGTCTTCTCTCTTTCATTCTTTAGTTAGGGAAATAGGAGTATCATGATTATGATAATTTCATCCCAACGAGATAGCTTACTGATGGTACCCCGCTGTATGATAGTACGCTATTTACTTATATATTGGCGCTGGATGTAACAAATTTACAAATAAAGAGGCTGCAAAAATTATAAGAAATGCAACATCATTTTTTAAGAGAACTCTTGAGATGCGACCCATGGTTTCTTTCACAAAGTTGATCCTTATGACCAGTAGAACACGATTAAAAACAAATGTTTGTTTTTTTTTACCTTGATTTTCAAGGTCAAGGTCAATTTTGCGGGGAGTTTTTTATGTCAATTTCCACCAAATCGTAGGTGTAGAATCACGCTATGGTGGCCGTGACATATAATTTTCTGACACCCTGTACATGAAGTAAACGAGAGTGTCTTATAGCACAACTTTATCTTATATTTTTACTGAACATTGAGTTTATAATTTTACAATCAGTTCTTTACGATAATTATACAATTACATTTTATAATCATAACTTCACGATCATGATACAATCATATCGTATTTTGTGAAGGGAAGGTTTTTTTATAGGTTCAAGTAGCATTCTTACAAAGGAATTTCTAAAATTTCAATTTCATCTTGAAAATAAGTTTTCGTGAAAAGTATTTCATTCTACATATTTTTATTGTGGTAGTGTTATGTACTGACAGAGAAATGTTAAAAAATTAGCCGATATTGATTAAATGAATTTGACTTGAAGAAATCAATATGACGGTTAATCTACACTTATTGTTAGCTAGGATGCAGTGACCACGATGTTTTTCGTTAATAACTCCTTAACAAAGCCGCGGAGAACATTTTCGCAAAGGAAAAAGTTACTTCAAATGACATCAGGAATCACCCCTTTGCAAGGAAACGCGACATTTTTGGGACACGCTGCATAATGAAAAAGGCGTCACTATTATTTACGAAAACGTCTGTGGCAATTGTTTCCACCTACTAGATAATGATCCGAAGTACATTTTCCACATGCATAAAGTATATTCATCTCGGAAAACCATTGAACCTTAGAAAGAGTAAAATAGTAATGTTTTGAAATATTATGGAATAATGTGCGAAAATACACACGGCCGCAAAAATTGAAAAATATGAAAGACCACCTCGTGAATAGCAGAAAAAGCATGGAAGTATAAATATAAGTTTTTTACATCCAGGTACATTAGTAAAGACCTGTTCCTGCAGTTTTTGTTCGGCACAAAGGAAGAACAATGTGGTATTTTTAGGAAATGCATATATTCTCTTGTTAGTGCATAATAAAATATAAAAAATACAATTTCAGTAATTCTGTGAGAATTTCAGAATAATACACACAGATTATAAATTAAAACAAACATGCAATCTGCACGTAAGTGTACGATCGCTCTTAGTAATCTGACTTTTGTTATCTTGACATTGTGTTACCGATGTATTTTTTATTGTTAAAGACTTGAAACGAAACTCTCTATTATAATTCCGTTACTCATAATATTCATGTTACTTTGGCATGTAAAACTATGCTATACTGACTTGTTGCAAACAAAATTACGTAAGCCGAATATTCTGATTTCAATGAAATTCCGCGTATTACGTCTTTAACAGTTTTTAAATAATTTTGTACTGACGCTTTTTGCATCATTTTGCAAGATGGTTCTCCGTATATATGTACTCAGCGGAAGAAGGCCAGAGGGTCTGAATCATAGAAGATGACTCCTACCGCGTTTAATATTGATAATCGATTTTAATCCGGCTCACCGACGCCAGCGATTTTTTAAAATCGTTAGTCGTTGTGGCTTATCGGACCTGTCGCCTGTTATTCCTTTCCCGTTAATCCCCTGGTGTCGTTTTTCGCCGACACAAACAACGATTTGCGTTGCGACTGTCACGAGAAGCGACGGTATTTCGGATCCTACGAAGCTCCCATCCTCAATCGCCGCTTTACCCTGATAAATTTGAGGTAACGCGAACCGTGCGATATTCAACATTCTTCGCTAGATTTACGGCTGAACAGAAATTATACAATGTTTTACGCGTACATGCAAAAATATACACCACGGCACAACTCTAACAAAATGATCGATTTACTGCTATGGAGTGGATTCGCGTTAAATCTTTATTTATGCATATCGCCAGTAAAGTTCTATTGGCTTTACAGCCATGCCTCCGTTGAGTTCAAATTAGCAGAAAGAAATACAGTGGATCCAAAAAGTACTTGAATACTAAATTTCCGATTCTTGATTTCAACTATGATAATTTCGTTATAAAAAATGGTACAATAATAACAATGGACTCATTTTAAAACTCGACGCCTCTACTTTCGCAGACTGTCACTAATTTTTTTTTAGAATATTCGTGCATGATATAACAAGTGAAAAACTGGGGACACGTTTTTGATCGAAAATTCTGCAAATTTAATCGTCTGTAAAAACATAAAAAATTTCTATTCTGAATGAATCTACTACAGATTTGAAGATTAAATCTTTCTCTTTACAACGACTGTTTAAAGCGTGATCTACGATATTTTTGCTATTTTATAGAATAAAAATAAGGAACAAGTTTGGTTGTTCAACGCCCTCATGGCGTGCCTAACGAAGTTGTCACAGTTTAAGTATGAAGAACTCTTTGAGAACAAGAAATGTAGTGTTCAATTCAATTACATATCGGATAAATTGATATAAGTTAAATATTTATCATAAATGTGGCAATGTTGTAATTGGGAAAACACGAATAACTTTACTTGTTTTGCAGTGCAAAAGAAATTATAAGTTAAAGTATAAGTATAAGTATAAGTATAAGTTATTTGACGATGCGACTTAAAACAAATAACTAATATCACAAAATATTGCCTTGCGTTCTTGCAAGATTACTTTTCTTTAAGGGTCGTTATGTTTTGATTGAAAAGGTACAGGAAATATTTATTCACTTTATTCGCTTCTGTATGAAAGCACCGGATATTAATTATGACTTTACTCGGCTTCAATTAAATCTTGACTCGCGAGAAGAGAAAAATCCTCGCCGGCGTTAATGTTGTTCGTGATGCACTCTCTGGTAAAATTCCACATCCTAATATTTAATTAAACTTTCATTAATATTAACAGTACAAATTTACATGAGAGTGATCGTCTGCGTACCAAGCATGTCGTTCTCTGTACAGAAAATCTACAGGTCTAAATACGAGTATGTAGAATATAGGGTGTCCTAGCATCGGTGGTACAACCGAGAAGGGGGTGATTCTACATGAAAAAACAAATCGTAAAATAAAGAATAAAATTTTTTCATTCGAGTCTTCGTTCTCGAAAAAATCGACTTACAATATTCAGCGGATACGCATGTTACTCGATTGGTATCAACAAATTCTACTTCCTGCGTATACAGGCTGTTCGATCACAGGTGGGAGAAAATTTGAGGGGTGGTTCTCCAAGGTAATATGAGACGAAAATGAAGAATAAAAAAATTGCGATTTCGGCTTCATTTTTTAGTTATTATTAATTAAAAATCCGCCTAAAATCCGGCAACCCAACCAACAGAGGTGTACGTTGCTTCCACCTGTGATCGAACACCCTGTATTATACTAAAACACGCGAATCCGACGGATCTTTAAAGTCGATTTTCTCAAAACCAAAGCCTCAAACGAAAAAGTTTTATTCTTTATTTTCGATTTGTTTTTTCATATAGAATCATCCCCGTCTTGGTTGTACCACCAATTCTGGGACATCTTGTATACAATCTAGGTACGTCCAATTTATTTAACGATCCAGATGCCTTTTATGAAATACTTTGTATTCTTTAACATTAGGTGTACAGAACCTGTCAAATTACGAGCTGTCAATACCTGTTACCTGTCAATACTTTTAATTTACGGTTAATAAGATTGTAAAGATGCATCCATCATATTTCAGTCCTACTTAAATGTCTATATTTTTCATGTCAACAATTTTATGAGAAGAGAGTAGAAAACCTATCGAAAAGATGGCATAAGATCGTAGATCGTAGACAATGATACCAAAAATGCAAATAATTAGAAAATAATAAACTAAAAATTGGACTTGCTTGTCTATTTAACTTCGATATAATTAATTTTTTGTGGGTACACTCCATATCATAAACATATTTAAGACCAACTTCCGAATAAAAAGTTAAATTTATGTATTTAAAAATAAAAGGAATCTGTTGTGCAAATTCCGGTGTTGCAATTACTATAAAGATACAAATAATACATTTAAAGTATCCAGACAATTTAAAAAAGTTAATAGTTACAGTACGCAATTGTGTGACATTATTAATATCGTTTAGATTAAACATCGTTCGTTTTTTTTGCGAGTCTACTGGACGGGAGCAGTTAACCAAGCGATACGTTGACATAAATTGCTGCATACCGGAGCTTTCCTCGACCCGTTCAGTCCACATTTTTGGAGTGTCTGCGATTTAAAAAATCTATCCAAAGGGAAAATGTTACAGAATATCAAAGCATATTTTTACACGTTCAATACTTTAACAATCAATCGACAATTAAATATTTAAAAAAATATTCTCATTATTTTTATAAGCAATAAATATATTAAATAAACGATTAAAAAAAAATACTATTTTCAATTGCACCTCTCATGAAACAAAAAAATGTTTAATAGTTGCCAGGTTAACAATTCCTTTGTGAGTGCAGTTTTTTGTGAAACTCGGTCAAAGCTACCAGTTTCAATAGTATGAATTTCTAAAAAAAAACTTTCAAAACAGTTATTACAGTTTTTAGTCGAATAACTTTTTTAGCTCTATTTTCCTATGAAATATAATATATTTCAGTTTGACCACACTCTCTAATATAGAGTACAAAGAGATCAATTTGGCGTGAGATAGTCCATTTAATGACATCAATTTAACGAGCAATATACAGAGTGTTTCCGAAATCATGGTACAATTATTTTCACGAAAATACTAAAGTTATCAAAATCTCTGTATTCGTCGCAAAAATTCTTTCTCATATTACACAAAAATCATTACCGAAACTGATGTACATACTATGAAGAGAATTACAGTTTATCGTTTTTTACAACGATGTTGGTTTTAAAGACACGTTAATGCATTGAAACACGAACGCTTTACTCCACCTGACTGAATAATAAAAATACAATGAAAAAAATTTATCATAATTTGCATTGTATAAGTTTCTTTTGCACTTTTTATCCTTGTGACAAGTAGAATACGATGAAATAAAAAATTGATCTTTTGACCTTGTAGTTCAAGGTCAAGGCTAATTTCGCGTTACCTTTATTACATCAATTTCCACCAAACCGAGGGTGTAGAGTGACGCTATGATAGTCGCGACATATAATTTTTTTACACCCTGTACATGCTTGTGTTAACCATATCAAACGTACACATCGCGAAAGAAACTTTTCGAACAGCCTAATAGATTTAGTACCTGTATAACGGTCTCGTTGTATCATTTATCCTTTTTCTGTTAATTATCGTTTATTCGATGCTATTGATAGATTAATAAATTGGTAAGAAATTTTCTACCACATCTGTTTCTGAAACATTTCATTATGCGTCTAAAAGAATTATTTCCCCTTTGCCGAGTCATCAAATTCAGAACGCGTTTTCGGTCCGGACGAGAAATCAGGTAAACGGAGAGATACTTGCCAGTCTTAACAGAGCCGGAAACGTGACTGTCAGAACACGTTAGGATCTTTTCTATCTACCTGGCGATAGAAACGTGTGCAACGGGAAGAAGACACGTGTAATCTCTTTTCCCTTTTATCCGCATCGTGAACGTTTTCCTGAACCAGTTAGGGTGTGCGGGATACTAGGAAGATCCACTTTTAGCTGCGAATTCGGAATGCGTTTCCGATTCGCCGACGTGAAATCGGCTGAGGGAAATCAGCTCACCTTTTAGAACCCGAAACGTGACCTCCTTGTACTGAATAACCATGCATGTATGTACACTCGATGACTGGAATGACACGGTTAACACATTGTCTTCACGAGCACGTCTCAATTTGAAACAATGAAACTAATTATTTTAATTATTGAATCAGTGACCGTACACTAAATGCTCGATCTATTCATACCGATTCTAGGAGACTCATATACTCCGGGACAAAAAATAGTCTTGTTGAAAATGTTGCGAAAAAATAGTAGAAAATGAATTGACTTAGAATAACGACCAAATATTATAAATGATTTTTCTTCGTATTTCTCAAATAATTTCATATTTAAACACAATAGGAACAAGGCAATCAAAATTATTTCCCATTGTAATTAGATTTACTAGGTATAGGTACTTCGCATATGTAAAAGTAGGTGAACAAAATTCTATGTATTCTTAAAGTTTCGAAAAGTTTCGAAAATTCTTTGTTAATTACATTTATTTATAGTCGCATCAATATTTAAGACATTAGCGACTGTAACCTATTTTAACAAATATTAACATTTCAATTCAGTACCTAATAATGATTCTTAACACATATTATGATACAATTTAATATCTTTCAAAAATTTAATAGTATTTTCTAACTGATTTGGATTACCAATAATTTCGTTTAGTGTTCTGTCTATGTTCACCATTTTCCTATTTTCAATGAATTTATGACAATGTAACATTATATGTTCTACTATTATCAATGTTTGGAAACGGTCGCATGTATTTAGGCGGGTATAGCTTTAGGAGATTATAGGTACATAGCAATTTGATAATAGCGCTTACAATTTTTGAAGGGAAAACGAGTTTTGTATGATAACTTTATCAACTTATCCCTTGCGCTAAATTTCTTCAATGGGTATGACGTTATCGATTCTGAAAATCGTAATCAATGTGGCTTCGATATGCGAGGTCGACCTATAAACTAATTAAAATACTGAAATATTGAACATGCGTGGGGTTATGTTAGATTGGATGCAGGAAGACCGCTATCGTCATAGTACACGAGCGAACCAAGATTAATATGCATGCATAAAAAATAAGTTATCAAATTTAAAAATTTGTTAGATTGACGTCAATTAAAATGTAGAAATATACAGGGTGGGGCACTTAAATGGGAACACCTAAATATTATAGGATTCCATTTGAAAAGACATCGATGACCTCAAATTCTCGTAAGGACCTTGAAAAAGTATTATATCAATAGTACCATCATACGTGCCCCTTCAAACAGTGCAACTTTGTCTCGAAAAGTTTTTTCACAGCGTCATAAGTAAGAGAGATATTTAGGTGTTCTCATTTAAATGCTCCACCCTTATAATATACTTGTAAAAAAAATCGACGATTTGAATGTATACATATTGTTATATTGTTAAAGAACAAGGAAATCGCAGTTTTTCTGCATTATCCTATTTCCATGAAATTTTCCGAATGTGTGTAACTGATATAAATCTACAGAACGTATTTTTTAAATTTTCAATGCAGGCACAAATAAAAAAACTTGTCAAAAGCAACTTTTAGTAAGGTCATTGCGATTCTTACTAATTGTCATTTTAAAAAGAAGTTTTTACACATCATCGTATACAATAGAATAAAAAATATTATAGTGCCTACTACATTTTTATGTACATGCACGATAAATATTTGCAATTATTGTTTATCAACTTAGTCGCACGTATAATATCAACACAAAATATTAAAGGGTGTTTATAGATACAAATATTCGTATGAATATCAATTTTTTAAAATGTGCACAACTTTTAAATATTCGACTGTACGACTGTTTACGTTTTATTGAACGCACAATTTTGTTCTTTAGATAGAAGATTATTTGAATCGTCGAAAACTGGGAATATTCAGATGCCCGTTTAGATAATGTCTCACCTTATGCATACCAATAACATTGATACGGTTAGGTGCTTTAAAGTCTCGTGTCAGAGAAGATTATCCGAAATCCTTTAACGGTTAGTCGACGAATGTAGTATCGTAACTGACAGCATGATAGCGGAAACGAGATCTAGTTAGTTTACGTTCATGTTACGAGCAACGATAACCCATACACCATAAACGATATCCAGAGAGACAATTCGATGACTACCTGAAGCTCTTTCCACACTCGTGTAAAAAAAACATAGTATAATAAAAATATAGTGATGCAAACGACTTGGCAAGTTTTTATAGCAATATTTTGTACACCATTATACCAATGCAAGGGATGAAATCAGTTATGTAAAAGCTCAATATTTTTTTAATTTTTAAGAAATACGTGTGGTAGAATAATAGCTCAAAGAAAGGAAAATTTATTGTTTCAATTACTATAATTATGCTGAAGCAAAAATTGCGAACATCGTTATTATAGTAAATATGTCGAAAAACACTGACGAAATAATTAAATTAGAAAACGCCAATAGACTTTTTTGTTTAGCACAATTTTAGAATTGCAAAACAATTAATTTTTCCCGTTTGAATTAGTAATTACCTTACCATCGTTCAAAAGTTATGACCAATAAACAAAAGTTATTTAATTAGTGGAGGATAATTTCACCTCTTATATTATCTTAATTTCTGATTAAAAAAAAAGACGCGTCTAATATTGTCATATGTTTATTTATTAATCTATATGTTTATAGTTTATGATGTTCAGTGTTTACTGTTCACTATAACATTAAATGTAAATTTTATCTGTGATTCATAGTTATTATCAAACAAAAATACTGGCTTAATCTATAATCAAGAATACGTCAGCCTTGGTACACTCATCCTTGTAATAATGTTAGCAAATGAGAATAGTAATCTACGGTACTTAATAAGAATAAACAGGAACCACATAATAAACTGAATTATGCCATGGTACTAGTGCGAGAAGCAATAAATGTTTGTACGAACCTCAACCATTTATAATAAGAAAGTATAATAAGAAAGTGATGAAATACTGTATTATTCAACCATAAACAAGTATTTCTAAAGAATGAATTTAAGCATGAAACTTGTGTTTGAGACATATTGAAAATTAATTTAATAGATAAAGAATCTCATGTGAAATGTTTACAATTTGTCAGAAATTTTAAAATGCTTTTCCGCAAACGATCAAACCGGAAATCATGCGTTCAGGTGAACTGAAACGGACGAACGCGCTCGATTTCCTCAGTCGGATTCAAACTTCGTGGCAAATAAATGTGGGAAGTATGCATCGTGAAAAATAGGATAGGTAGAAGCGTGCACGACGAAGACGCTGTTGAAGATGGATGAATCCAGCAAGATGATTTACGGCACCAAGATAATCTACAAGTGGAAATCCTTCCGCCGATGTTCCATCCGGTACTGCTTAGCGGTAACGTATCGTTACGCGATTGAAATTAATTACTCGAATAAACCGCATTATTCAGATAGCTAAACCACGACAATAGGAACCATCTATTTAATCCAGCATCAGCCTCGTTATTAAAGCTATTTTTTCATGGTGTATGTGACGATATGCTTGACTAATAATAAAGTAATTTTATTAGGACACTACAAGTCAAGACTATTCTAGACAAGTACCTAACAAGTCAAATTCAAAAACGCTTAAAATCGGCCAACTTTAAACAAGAATAACTTTTGAACCAGTAAATTCCTAACGTTAAAACTAGGAGTTCGGGCATTTTCTCGTCAAAATCTACAGGATTACATAAAAAAAAGTTAAAAATTTCTGGATTGCCAAGGTGATGTTTAACCTCGGTGAGTTGTAATCGTCGAGTTGATCGTATAACCGATTGTTTACAATTCAAACGAGCTATCACTGGTGAGTGCGCCTTTGATGATTTCAATGACGTTTGCTCGATTCGCGGTGAGAGCCACGGAATTTACCTCGATTGCCTCTATTTGCCTCGGTTTCAAGCTGAGATGAAGCAAGACGCGTGCACTTCTTCAACGCTTTAACGGAAGAGAAGGAGAGAGAGAGAGAGAGAGAGAGAGAGAGACATCGCTACATCGATATTCGATATACATATTGACAAATTGATCCGCGTGGCGCTTTTACAGTGAGTGATTGAGACCCGCTGCCCTCTAGTGACACCGAGAAGAGTGAAATATGAATTTGAATTAATGAATTGCAAGCATAAGGAGCTCCGTATGCAACATTATTTCTTGTTCAAATCAATAGAGATTGAATCTAGCACTGTAACTAGATAACTCTTCTGATAAATTTTTGGGAGAATTTCATCTTGTTCAAATTCAAAATCTGTTTTTTTGCAGTCACGTCGAAATCGAGCTGACCGTTTGTTGCCCTGAGCTTTTCAAATAGCAAGAGATGGCCAGACATATTATGTAGTCAGATGTGGTCCAAAGTACAAACACCCACAAATGTTAGATTTGATTTTATGTTGTTCAAATTCCTGTAAACAAATGGAAAAATATAAGTGCATTATGTTGACACACAGGGTGTCTTACCTGATTTTGACAATTGGTTTACGACACTATTATGATATGTAGCCACAATGCTTCGATTAGGTAGACGAGTACAGGTCATGTGAAGGTCAACCTTGTTTTTTTATTATAATGCACTCATCGATAAAGCTTGACATTTTCTAGGAAAAGGTGTTAATCCATGTATGTCGAAAAATCGAAAAATATTTCAGAAATCCTTACCTTGGTTTAAATATCGCTTATCTTCATTTACAGGATAGGTTAGGGTTACATTTACATCACGGCACTTGTGAAACTGACAGATTAGTGATTGCCCTACATTGGTTAATGTATCAAACGATATTTTACCACATCCATCGATGATTGCTTCATTCTGCCTCTGTGATTGGCGCAATCTCTGAAGCAATCTTAAAATGATTTTTTCGACATATAGTAATACATTTTTATAGAGAATGTCGAGCTGCATCGACAAATGCATTCAAAAATATGATTCTATTTAAGAAAACAAGGTTGACCTTCAGATAACCTTTACGCGTGCACCTACAAACAAACTAATAATATCATAATATGCCCCGCTCGAAGCTAGTTATTTAAACATTTTTAAACTTACACACGAAATATATAGTATATTCAGATCCAACCATTTGACATACGTTACCTTACCAGATGCGAATTCCTTCATTGATAATTTGCTGTACGCGAGTTGAGTTATTTTGTAATGAAAATGTATCCCATGGGAAATAATTTTACACATAATAGATCTTCGTAATTAACAAATTCACTTGTACTATAAAATTCGCAATCGAAATTTTCAGCATTTATTGCCAGAAAAGGAAATAAAAGTGTTTCATAATCAACTATCCCTCGACGGAAGGGAAACCAATTGTACGGTAAAATTGCTTTTTCCACTACATATTCAATGCCCATCTTTGAAATATTCCATTCTTAACAAGCTTTTCAAATAGCCTTAACTATTGTCGATTATTGCTTCGGTTATTTTATTCAAATCACTCGTTACTAAAAATATAGTGAAGCAATAATTGAAAAGTTATTAGGTAATAGAATTTACAGATTCCTGTTCCGTTTGAAAGAACATCAGCTATTCTTTCGGCAGGTTTATTCGCATTCAGGAAAAACCGATATATTGTTCCAACAATGAACAGCTCGAGTGAAACTTAATTAACGCGTTCGTAGATTTTGGTATACCGTTAGGCACTGTTCAATTCCCTGAACAATAGTGCCATAGACCGCGACCGTTGCGAGACACCCTTAACGGTCGGATCGACCGATTCAACGAAATTGGTCCCTTAATTGGGTCGAAGAACCCCGAAAGCGGTTCAACCTGAAGGAATCGTCTTTTTCCACGTCCAGGAAAATATCGACCAATCATCATTCTCAAATTTCTCTTTTCAATCGCCAATTCCACGATGCGGACATCATAGAAGGGTCGGACGATCAGTTCCGGAAATGCTTTCGAGTAATCAGCACGAGCGTTCAAACAATTCTGCGCGACATACTAACGAAAATATAACACTTCGTTTATCGTTTCAAGTCTATCAAGTCAAGCGCCCTTACTTGTCAAAAACGCTTGAAATCGGCCAACTTTAAACACGCATAACTTTCGAATCAGTGAATTCCTAACGTTAAAATTTGGATATTTGGTATTTTCTCGTAAAAATCTACGGTATTACATTAAAAAACCCCGAAGTTCATGGTCCTCTTAGTTAAAGTTTAATCAGACTCTGTGCACTGGCAACAGTTTTTTATAAACATCTCGGAAACGAAGGTCGTCCGGTGGTAACATGTACACATAGGAAAAAGTTGTTCAGAATTATGCACCCAACCACATATTTCAAGGCCATTGATATCGATGAGGAATCCCCTATTGCAAATAAATACCCAATTTTTTATTTATTATGAAAGAATAGCATTCCGGGGTCATGTAAGTCGAGGGAACAATTATGAATCATGCAAAAGTTCCCAAAGATGAACAGCTTTTATAAAACAGCTTTGTATATAGAACTTAATCTCAGAATCTAGACAACAAATATCCGAACTATCCAAAATTAGTGCTCCAATTATTTGAGCACTCTCTGTTCATAGAAGAATATACATATGTATAATACCAATTAGGCATTCAATTTTTTGTTTGTGAATTCTTTTCTTTTTGACTAAACTATAAACGAGCTGTCTTACGCTTGATAATTGAAAATGTCCTTTACAATTTTCTCAGCTTTAAACATTGTTGAAAATATATCGTTGCAAATTACGTACGTCACATGTACATCAGCTGCTACTGCAATTTGCCTGACGGTCCAAGGTGAATTCAAAGCTTCTCTTAAATTCGCACATTTTTCACGAGAATTTATTGCTCTAGGTCGACCTGTGCTTGTCTTTTTACCGTGGCCACCGCGATTTTTCAGTGAATCGTGAATAACTTTACACCTGCGATGTGAAATACGTGAAATTTTTGGCACAATGCTTTCCTTTCTTTAGTTCCGGAATCGTGTGTATTTTATATAATTAAAATCTGGATGACATCTACAGCAAGTTAGGTGCTCACAGAAACAATAACGACAATCCATTTGTTAATCAATATTATTTCCCAATAATATTGTACTTATTACATTCTCCTTCCATTGATGTTTTTCGTTGTTAAACATTACACCAATTCCTGAAAATAATCTTGCAGCAAAGATAGAAAACATTTACAGTAAATATTTTATATCTTGCTATATTACTATTATTGATTTCTTTATAATTGGTTAAATTAGATGATGTTTCCATGTATTTATTTATTTCTACTGTTGTACTTATGTTATGCATCCAATATCCGTGCTATTACGTGTGATTTCACTTACTTTCATTTAACAAATTCCATAATTGATATTTTCCATATGTTTGTCATATTGTTTACTTAATTCTGTAATTGAATACATATTCGTGTACTTCAGAAAGTTTGACTCGGAATGTAAATTAACGATGTATCGTCAGTTGACAGTTTTCGTTACAAATCTTAACGTATCGATGATATATATTTAGTAGTAATACTATTGAATACATTTTATTGAAAAATGTAATATAGTAATTATAGCAAAAAATAATATTATTTTATAACAAAAAAATGAACTTGATTCACAAAACATCTTGTTAATGGTATATATTTTGATACTAATTTTTTTATATCATCAAATTTTTCATATTACATTCACTGTTGTTTTCCATTTTTCACGAATACAGTCCGCTCGTTTCTGTGTACTGTACTCGTATCTTTACTTGGCGCGAATGTAGTATAACACACAAATTGCGAGCGAATGTTTATAGTCATTCTGACTGTTTGTTGCTCCGAACGATTCGAAAATCTAAGTGGGCAGTCACGTCGAAATCGAGCTGACCGTTTGTTGCCCTCAGCTTTTCATTTCTCAACCGAAAAATGCTTCATGCAGTGCGATCTAAAGTGTAGATTCCAGACGATATACAGGGTATCCCAAAAATGTTGTATTTCCTTGAAAGAGGTAATTCCTGAGGTCATTTGAAGAAACTTTTTCATTTGAGAAAATGTTCTCCGTGGCTTTGTTAAGGGTTTATTAACAAAAAACACGGACCAATCAGGGCGCGGCTACAGTGGACGGATTCCGGCTCGGCCATAGCCAACGTCACGCTCAGTAGAACCTGCCGCGACTGCTTTTGTCGCGCCCTGATTGGTCCATGTTTTTCGTTAATAACTCCTTAACAAAGCCGCGGAGAATATTTTCGCAAAGGAAAAAGCTACTTCAAATGACGTCAGGAATCACCCATTGCAAGGAAGCTACAAGTTTCATGTTTACAAACATTGTAATGGAAAATAATGTAGGTACTCCGGAACACTTGCCGAGAGACCGAAATAATTCAGAGAACTTTTAGCTTCGATAACTTCTTAACGAACAAGTTTGGGACATACGTATGATAGTACTTTTATGTAGAGCACAAGAAACTACATCGATTGTTGTAGTCAAAAACACAGGCTTCCATTTAAAAAAGGAAAGTACAGTTACATTTTTCTAATGCATCGATGCACAAAAGTGCATAAAATTAGTGGTATATTATGCACCGTCTGACACTATTCAACTTTTACTTATAACATATTCTTCTATTCCCAACCGTTTAGGAGGTAGAGCCTGTTGCAGTTGCGTGGGAGTATATAAAAGTATATAAAAGTGTGTGTATTTTTGTGGGCCGGATTTCACTCTAAGCTGTTAGTCCCTGTGCCTAACCCCCACGTTGTTTTAGGATGCACGGAATATCCAGAGCAATCCAGTGATGTGCAAACTTTTGTTCTCAAATGAATTTACGATAAATTTCAAAATAGTACATATTGAAGAATATAAACTGTAATGCTTTTTTCACGTAGATTGTGCATCATATTTCATGAATACGTGCAATTATTTATCACCTCACATAGCATATTACTTTTCATTGTGCTTATTAAACTATTTAGTCATATTCATCAAGTACATATGTATATCGCAAGCAGGCCGAAGTATTTTATCAAACGAGAAGAAAATAAAGTAGTGATTTATGTATTATTGGTCTGTTTATAGCAATGTAGTTTAATATAAATCAGTATGCATGATAGTTTACTGATTTGGTTCTGATCGTAATTCCATTTATTTAACCGGTACAATGGAATATGTACACGAGAACAGCTACACGTCACGCACTTCTACTGGCAAAGCACGACCGATACGAGATTTCAGATACGATCTTTATGGCCGTCGACAACGCGTGTTACCGTAACTCACACTGCATGGAACAGATCTATACCAGGTGATGAAACTAGAATTTGAGATGGTACAGTAGCTATACATTTGATAACAGTAGCTAATAATGAATCCGTAAATATAATCGCAGATTTTTAACTACTTTATAGATATTAAGTATTTTACGTACTTGACGTGTAATCATTTATTTTCATTTCTATTAATAAAGAAAATCAATGCGGCTTTTAACTTCCGTAAAAATGGTTTTCATTTCTCCAGGTCTCTAGGTTATTATATTATATTATTATTTATGTAATGCGTAATACCAAGCATGGTTTATGTAGCATATGCAATACATGAACATCTGTAGGTTTTATGAAAAAATTTAAAATTTTATAGCGGGCAAACATTTTGTACTTTAGGAAAGCACTACACCTAGTTGAGAAATTCACGTCCGCAGAGAATACGAATTGAATTGATCGTAACATAGTTTCATCCTTACGAATCGTCTTTCTTCGCACTAGTGCAAAAACAAGACAAAATGTATTTTCCACTGTCGACTAAAATGTTCACGCTCACGAATTGGATTAGGAAACTGTTGCGACAAAGAAAGCAATCAGAACTCGCTGAAAGAGAGTTAAATAGGGCAACAGTGAACGACACTGTAAAGTAAAAAGCTCTGCCAAAAGCGTTTTCGTTATGAACGAAAAAAAAATGAAATCTTCTTTTCGAAAAATTGGCTTTCTTTTAAAGTATTTCCTATTAGGATGAATTTATACGAGTTTCACATTATTTTCAGTTTATATTGTAATTTATAAAATTCATATCGCGAGAATTTGAAGAATTAGTGTCGTTCATATGGAGATGGAACAAAAAATGTTACAAAATTTTTTTTCGATAGTGAATGATGGATT
Organism: Halictus rubicundus; assembly: GCF_050948215.1. Lineage (NCBI taxonomy): Eukaryota > Metazoa > Arthropoda > Insecta > Hymenoptera > Halictidae > Halictus > Halictus rubicundus. The sequence continues at coordinate 10,398,724 of NC_135149.1, read as the reverse complement.
GGGAATACTAGTTTATCGGTTTTATTTGTCACTGGTTTCCTCCCTGAGAGACCCAGTGTTGATGTTATTCAGTTCCGTTCATGCTCTGTACAGATACATATATTTATGTACTTCCCCTGTTGAATAGTATCGTCTCCTAAAAAGGAATAGCGAACGTTAAAAGTGAAATCTTAAAAATCCATCTCTTTCCTGTGTGCGCCCCCCCCCCCGGATGCATATCAGGATTATAGTTTGATAGGATTAGTGGAAAGAATACAACATAATGTCTCTTGAAAAAAAATTTGCACACCTGATATTCATTACATAGGTGTGAACTAAATTTCTGCAACTTTTATTATCTAAACATAGTTGTAAATATAAAAAACGATACATACAATTTCTTCGTCATTTGTCAAAACATTCACATTTTCGTTTTTTAGATATAATCATAACTGTATAATTATTTTAGATCAAGTCGCGTCCTCAGTTTATCAAAAATAATCATATATTTGAGAAAAGCACAAGAAAATTGGGTAATTACATACTTTAGCGATTCCTCGCCGATTTCGATGGTTTCAAATATGTTGTCAAGGTTACTACAATTCCGAACAACTTTTTCCTATATATATGTTACCGCCGCTCGACCTTGGTTTTCGAAATAATTACAAAAAACTACGGACATCCACTGCAGCAAATTCTGCCCCTCCCTTGACCTAAAGGGCGCATTCGGCCACTGGGAAAAGGCGGAGTATGCTATAGCCAGCCTAACAGTTTCTTGTGAGCATCTAAAAAACTAAAGCTGATCGGCGATAACATATGTATGTAGCAAAAAGCTGTTCGGAATGATGACCTTGATAACATATTTCAAGGTCATCAAAATAAATGAGAAATCGCTAAAGTAAATAAATACCGAAAATTATTGCTAATATACGCATTTCTCTTTTCTTAATAATAACTTTATATTTGAATTTATTTATTCCGTTTATTTTCACAAAAGAGGTGACTATTGCTACTATTGACATCTTTAACATGGTCGACAGAACACGTTCTCTGCTTTTGGTAACATACTTAGTTGCAAAGTGGCTCAGGATGAATCCGGTGTTTCTAAAGGTTATGGTTTTGTTCATTTTGAAACCGAAGAGGCAGCAAATAAATCAATTGACGACATGGTCGACAGAAAATTGTAAAGTACAGTATCGGGGTGTAACAGAGAATGAAACAAGGTTTTTGTTAAAAATAACTCTTTGTAGACAGACTTGGGGGTAATTAGATTGGTATCATGCATACCGTTCGCATTGGCATTGGAAGTAGCTCGGATGGTTTTATAAATATAAGATGAACCTACCTGTGTGAAGGTCGGATGCCGATAGATAAACGAGGCAGCAAGTCGTTAGGAGACGAAGGAGCCACATGACAGTGCACATGATTGCTCGATGCGTGGCTCCTCCCTTCCTTATCTGTTCCCGCTGCTGCGGTTTGCGTACCGCTGCCTCGACATTGCTGTCATCTGAAACACATGACCGGATATCATGAATACATTCAGTTTCATTCATGCTTGAGTAGGGTTGGAACTTATCGCCGGGTAGCATTCAAATCCCTTCTGTCTGTTAAGATTAATTGATTTCATTAGACACCGAGGTCAGGGTGTACATCTGTCGCATAGCTAGTACTACCAACCGATCTTATCAAGGTACTTACACTAAGTTAAGAAAAGTTCATTTTGCGATATACACGGTGTCCCGCTAACTCTGTTACAAGGCGATATCTTTGCTATTATTATGCTACGTGAAATGTCAAAAGGACAAATTATTTGGTTCGAGGGGACACTCATTATGGTGGGAATAATTTTTTCTCAAAGTTTTCTCAAAGTTTTTTCGAGATTTCAAGATCATCGATGTTTTTTTTTATATAACTACGTCTTTGCAATACTATGACGTGATAGCTAAGGTTAAGTGTTCTAATACTTTTTGTATGCACTGTATGTCCGCTGCTACCATAAGCACTCTCGAGAATTTAAAAATGTGTTGATATTTATACAGAAACGTACACTAAATTGTGTAAGATATATCATTGGATTTGGCTGTATTAATTAATGACTGAATTAATACTAATGTGTCAGTTTTCATGAAAACTTAACGACGCAGTCTTGAATTTTATTTCATTTCATATCAGAGCGAAATCTCTTTACAGTATTTTCAGAATGAAGAACCAGGTATTTGATGTTATCATGGAAGGTACATGCGGTTTTTAAGTATAAGCCATGTCCATTAGGGTCGATGTTGTATTACTGAGACAGCATCTATGCGTCAACAAATTTCTGATGGTTGCAATCACAGTGAAATATCTGGTTCGTGTACCTACATGATAGGCACAGCTGATAATGCGAAAGTTTTAACTGTGTTAAATGTGTATTAATTTGTATAAGATATTAAATGCAAGAGACAGAGAAAGAAATTCAGTCAAGGGAATGTCAGAAACGAAGCTTCATATGAAACAAGTTAATACGCCATTCCATTTTATAAAATTGGGAGGAAGCTTTATACCCTTAACAGCTGACCTAGAAAAATCTGTTGCACATCGATTAATCAGCCCCCCTGCTTCGTTTAATTAAAAAAACTGAAGTCGATATCTGCTGTGATTTCAGAGGAAACAGGTTGTAACACTTTGTTCTTTATCTGTCTTGTACATTACCCTGATGACGTTCGTCAGCTGACAAAACTAATGCATTGAAGTGAATAAAACGTCCTCCTACTTATTGAAATGAATATTCGCTTGAGAGTGAACATGTTTCATCTCACAAAATATTGCTTCATTTACATGAAAGGAAATCATTTAAACAAGCAATGCTTTAGCGTATCACTATTACAAATATACCGACATAAATCAAATATTTTTCATATTAATAAATTACGCAATAAAAAGCACCAAATCGAAATGTGTGTAGTGTTTATAATAATGCTAACATCGATAACGTGGATATGCTAATTTAGAAAGTACACGCTACTATCAAACGAACAATATTTGAATTGCATTTCTTTACATATGGTACAATTTATTTGATTTGTTTAATTTATTTAATTCATTTAATTCATTTATACTAGTATTTTAATTTTATCAATGTTTGTATCTCACTGTGTATTTTATCACATTACTTTTTATCATAAAAAACAATAAAAGTGTTGCGGACAGAATGGCGTTCTTTGTGTTTCTTGTAGTTTTAAATTATTGTATTGGCATTAGTTGTAAATTATGCGTTAGTAAATGATGATTGTACCGGGGCCGGTAGGCCTGCGAAGCCGACGGGGAGCGTTGCGCTCCAAAACAAACATAATTACCATCGTCGCGAGAAGGGCGATTCGAGTAGTATGTATGTACAGTGTTTTTTTAAGTAGTCGAGCGGGATGGACAAATCTCTCTCCGCGAACTCTTCCTGAGATCACAGAATCGTGTCAATTTTTCCGCTCTTATCCTGTGTTGAGATTTAATAAAAGGATTAATCGTGATATAAAGACCGAGAAATCGACTTTGTAATATTTTCCATGTATGTGTGTGTTAATTGTTTACATTTTAAACTATTCTTATATGTTCTAGAGATAAAAGGCTATGGTATTTGTGCATCCTCTTCTATGCAAAAACAGGATTACAAAGTTAATGACGTAGAAATTAGATTACCAAATCAAATTCTTATCACGCGGAAATAAGATTGCCTGAAAAATATAACATTTTTATTTCTATACATAACTCTTAATTATATTTATGAGGTTATATTATTTATTAAATGTGATTATAAAAATTATAATAAAACAACAGCATTAAACAATAATCATTTTACGGTAATTATGCGTAGATTCTATAGCCTCGCCAACACGAATAATTCATTTCAAAGTTTAGTCATAATTAAAGTTTGAAGTGAATATCATCCTGAATTTCTGAGACATTATGCAAATTAATTCCTGTGAAGTAACGGTAGGTTCATATGCTCGACAGAACTCGCAGCTGTATGAATTTTAGTTCGAAAATGAAAATTAGTTTTCATAGGCCTCTCCCAACAATTTTAGCACATAGAAGTCACATTTTTAAAACCAAAATCTCAATGTGCCAGAACGGGAACATTTCGTATGTTTGATGATTCTACATTGCTATGTTTAATCAATTTTTGCGAAATGAGCGTCCATGGAAGATGTACTCACATTTCATGAACATTTTTGTCATTGTCGCGTTTCTTTATTATACATATCATGCGTTTCAAGGCAGATCATCAAATTTGAAGCATTTCGAATCATTACCGTTAAAAAAGTTGTAAAAAACAACTTTTATTATTTTCTCAGCAATTCCGACCTTGTTGTAATTTCTTTAAAATTCTTTCATCATGTCATGTACTAAACTAATTGTTCTAACTTCTCAAAAAAAAACCCAATTCATGTTGTCCGATACTTAAAAAGTCATCGTCTTATTAAAAGTGTCCCAATATTACTATGACAGACTGTACGCACCTTTCACTATGGTATACATACTTTCATTCAAATTATTAATTGATTGCATATTTAAAATACAGTAAGATGTTGATATAAAATTGATGTCATCATTTTGTCTATTACATAGTCGCAAACAAATATTAAACGATTAATGCAAGTGACTACGTTGGTGCACGTGGACGCCTCGCAAACTGTTGGGAGAGGCAACTAGTCACTAAGATGGCAACTTTGTTGTTTACTGGTAGGGGAACTTTATTTCGTAGAAAATATTCCCCTACAGCCCCGTATGCCGAACTGTTGGGAGTGAGTACTGTATTTGAAAATTTACTGAATTTTGTGTGCGAAAATCATGGTACATGGAATAATTCCTAGCTTCACTTGGAACAGACCTATTATTCAATCAGTTGCTTGCGTTGAACTGTATAGGTTTATTGTTGTGATATGAGTAGCGCGAATATAAATGAAAAGTTAAGGAATCCATTTATATGTTCATACTAAAAAGTAGGGAAAAAGGTCACTTGGTTCAGGTCTGTTTTCGAGCGATGCAGCTTGCACAGGTTTCTGCCTTTTTAAACCCACTGGTTGGGTCAGTGCATGCGCACAATTATATCGAGCCACTCTGCTAGATGACAAGCAACGGAAGTATGGTAATAAGTCTTTATCCGTATTTCAGCGCCATTACATTCTTGTTAAAATTTTATTTACGGCGCATTAACGCTTTAGAAACTCTTTCCACATTAAGTAAAGTGAAAATCAAACAGAAAGTTTACAGTAATATAGGTTTTATTATAAAGTCAAATGTTTCACAATCACAAACAATCGGTGTTATTCCGCAAAAACTGCTTGTATTGATAGTCATTCGAAGACTTACTATCGAATATTACTGAACACTACGTGCAATCATATAATTTTATTTCAACCATCAATTTTTCAGCAGATTCTCATCATTTTGCGAGAGTTTTAAACTCCCATAAGATCAATTGATAGATTTCTATATCTACTCCTATTAGAATCCAGCAGCGTGAATTCGACTCTGAAAGCAGTGATCACTAATGTTACACATCATACAAGTTTATGTCAGAGTGTTATGAGAATAAATATTCAACAATCCTGCAGTGATCCTTACGAAGACTAGCGACAGGGAAGGGAGGTAAGTAAACAGTGCCGAAAATGTACACATTGTTATTGAAACGGACTCTAACGAAGATCTGTGCACACGCATCATTTGAATATTGATTAAATCACAACACAGAACATCGTATTTTCCTATTAATATATTCCACCACAAAAAAGTGCATAATCCTCTGGATTTCTATTAAATATGATTTTCACGAAATTTAGTCATTGAGCAGAATAATAATTATTGTATGGTGTATGGAATTATTTGGTTGCCTTATGTAAGAATTTGGTGGACCAGCAGTCTACCAATCAGCTACCAATCGAGCAAATAAGATCGATTGCTACTTAAAGTTTAATGTGTCCTAACGTAAATAGTGTGCAAAAAATCAGAGAGATACTTTGTGGTGCATTTTTTAAAACTCGAGTCAAAATTGATAAACATTTAACTTAAAAAATTGAGACAAATTGTTAATATTGAGAAAAAAGTTTTGTAGGTTTTGAAAGATCTCATAATATTAAACATAACCGGCAAAAATCAAATTAATCGAATGAACATTCTTTCACTAATGAATCTTAAATCAATCTTTTTACATATTAACTTTCTACGACTATCGTAGAAAACAAATGTAGTAAAATTTTCGGGACTTCTTGAAAATTATGAGAGTTACAAAAGTTTGAAGTTGAACGCGCGTTCGTTGAAAATTAATCTGACCGCTATCTGAACATTACTTACTTCCAAATGAAATTTTTTAAATTATTCAATTCAGTTACGAGAACTTTTTACCTCATGAACTGTTCAGTAATGCTTTTCTATTACACTCAACATAACAATGAATGCTTAAATTCGTTGATATGGAAATTAGCTCTCCAGCATCTTCAAGAAAAGTCGAAATGAAATCGTAACATAGCTTTGTACAAATAATTTCTTCTTGTAACGGGCTCTGTGCACGCCTTTCTCGGAGAGCAGAAACTAAATGAGACCAATTGAATAAAATCAGGGAAACTAAAATCGATAACACTGATGAATTCTTTACCAACTGTTATATTTAAAGGAGTGCCGTAAGGTACTTGGCGAAATGTTATTTAGTGTCATTCTATTATACTTCTATCACACATGCATTATACATGCTATTATTGATGCTTATCTTCGTCCTTCTACACTGCTTTTGTTATGTCCTACTGCTCAAATAATAGCTCCGGTTGACCAATGCTGAATAAACTGATTGTGCGATAATCGAAAATTCTAAATTTTATTTCGCGTTCCTTTCAAAATTAAGTTTCTTCTAGTAGGATGCTTGCGTTCCTTCAAATTAAGAAAGTAATTGAAAAAGTTGTTATTAAAACTAAACGATTTTATTTCGGAAGTTGTGGGAAAGTTATAAAAAGTGACGTTAGACGCAGCTATATAAGTTTTCCTGATACCAGTAAACTGAAAGAGTAGTAATTAAAAAAAGTCATATAAACCGTGATTATGTTGGCAAATTATTGCCAGCTGGTATTTAATATGAAAAAAGTAATGAAAACTACTTTACAATAAAGATTATCGCGCTCCGAAAATCATCGTGAAAAATGAAATTTTCCTGTACCGCAATGCTTGTGTTCTAATTAATCAAAAACATGTTCAAACTCGAATAACGGATAAATAAACTTTCCTAATTAAATAAGTTTGCTAATTGATTTTGTTAACTCTGGTCACAATCTTGTAATTTTCAGTGCTAGGAGTCGGTGGTAGTCACGAATATTATATCCGAGTTGCTGTTAAACGTACCTTACAAGTATTGTTAATGTATTTTACTTTAAAAGTACCTTCCTTTCACGAAGATTAAGAACTTGGACAACTTTACTGTGGAAAATAAGTTACTGAAGCCGAACAGCCTTCCATCTAACAAATCAATAATTATGTATTATCGACACGATAGAAATTATAATAAACCAGCATAAATATAACGAAGTAATTGTGTTTTATTTGTGCGATGTAGGATTAGTATTCTTATTTATAACAAAGGACATAAGTTTTTCTTTCATATTTTGCAACTTCAAAATTTACCCCTTGTCCTACCCGTTAACTCCCTATTGTTCGGGCCACTATAAACAAGAAGATCGGTTACGCGTCGAGCCATTTATCTGTTTAGCCGTGTGCTCGAACTTGCATAAAATGTATGCGTCTTATGACATGTATATTTCGGCGCAAGGAAAGTAAGAAAATATCGAGACCAACTGAACCACAGGTCTGACTGGTGTTGTTTACGTTTGTTCCAAATGAAGTACCACGAGCCAGGCTCATGTTATTTATATTTGGTCCGAACGAAGTACCACGGGTCACGCTCGTGTTGTTTACGTTTGGTCAGAACGAGGTACCACGGCCTAGTGGCGAATGTCCCTTTAAATTTCGTTTGCTCGTGGCACGCACACGATTATGTTCTGTCTCATCGACACGGCTAGCTGGACTGTAGTAGTAGGCTTTTGTCTATACGTATAATTCTACACAATCAAATTTTGCAAAAACTTTAACAGCTTATTTCTCAATAACTATTTGTTTGCGACGTACGCTTCCTTTCAAACTTTTTCTCTTCTCGATGAGTAGAAGGTGTTGATGTAAAAGAAAACTTTAACAACCATTTTCTTTGTTGTAAACAATTTTGCGGCAACTTTGTTTTACAAATCTCCACCGATCCAGAGGTGTAGATTTACCCCTAGTACGGAAGACCATATCACTTTTTATACACTGCGAATTTTTTGGAAACGATATTCCAAGCGGGGAATGACAAAAATGGCCATTTGTGCCATAAATGTACTATTTATTTACAATCTTTCTAAGAGTGAAATACTGTTCTGTAACATCTAAAGACGTTAACAAATATGTAAAATTAGTTCTGAACAAGTCGGTTTGTCACAGACTTTTAATCTCTGTGAAGACAATCAGAGGTTAAGATAAATGAATTTTTTAAAGCATTGGAGAGTCGTCTTGTGCGTCATACAGTTTAAAAGCTTGTAAAAGGCGGAAATAATTTAGCATTTTGTATGACAAAGTCGCAAGTGTACGATATTCGGCTGGTTAAACCGGGGAGAATGTGCGTCGCGATGCGGCACGTTGGTGCCATAATGTAATTAACTCGTTTTATTTCAGCGGCCGCGGAACGGTGTGCGCCATGGCGGGGCGCGGCGTGGGGGATGCCTTGCTAATATGAAAGTATCGCCGACTCTGCCAGGGATTAACTTCTGAAACTTTCCCACGGGCGGCGTGCTCGGATTTTAATTAAACTACAATTAAGCACCATAGGATAGCAAATACATTGAATGAAACAAAGAATCAGTGGCATGCTCTATTCTCACTGTTATTCTCTATTCTCTGAACTACTATGTACATATGTACCGGAAATGTGGGCACTTTTCAAACTCTCTGCGACAAGAGAGGGACGCGGGAAACCAAATTTGATTACATTCATTTATATTGAAACGGTGAATTATATGTCCTTTTTGCTAGCATTTAATTAATGTAACGTTTGTCCCATTTCAGATATTGTGCAACGTAGTCTTTACTAAAATACGGTATAATAAGTTTCGTAACAAAACAATAACAATCAACCGTATATCTCCGAAATTATAATGATTTATTAAATACTGTCATTGTTCAAAGTAGGCACCAAACGTTATTATTCGAGGGAATTGATTTACTATGAATATTTTATGCGAGAGAGAGAGAGAGAGAGCTTGGATGAGTATGTCTCGGTTTCAACGGTTGACTCACAAAACGGTATAGTTAATTCTTTATATCCTAAAGGTACGTTAATATAAGTACTACACTCTTTAAACTGTGTCCGTGAATCTAATATTGTAGACTTTTTTCGAATTACATTAACTTGATTTACTAGATATCATAAGAATGTGTGTATATTGAATTACTAATATGCAAAAATTAAAAAGTCAAATATATTGTGACTTTGCAAAATTCGCACTGTCCTTTCTTCGTTCAAGTCATCGCTTCGTCAGAGTTTTGCAAAATCCACAACTTTCTATTTTCAATACAAGACATAACAAAAAAACCAGAAATTCATTTCATAGTTTCTTAACAAGATCTCAATATGTATACTTGAGGAAATAAATAACCCTTAGAATACTAATTCTTTAATTAGTAAGTTAACAATTTACTGTTTGAACATTTCGATGAATAGAAACGTATCGTTAGGGTAAGTGTTTTAACTTCAATATAAGGACGAGTGTTTCACGAAGGAAAAGTTCCTGTAGATTCTCGAAAATTGAATGACATATATTTTTATAATATCGTGAACAGTTAAACATGGTTAAACAATGTTTAAAACCAGTTGTTAATGTGTTACCCTCCATTTGCTCGGATTGCCCACTTTATTTTAAAGGCTATGGGTTCTGGACAAAACCTGACTACGTTATGCGATAGAGAAGACCCCTTTCCTACAGAAACTGTCAAAGTAAGCTACAACGCAAACTTTGTTTTCGCTTGACTTGAGCTGAGTGAACTGTGCTGAAGAGTACGTTACATGAACGTTGGGGATCACTGACGACGTCACGCGTCTTGCGGAAGTATTTTATTTTTCCAATCGAAAATAATGTTCGCGTTGTAATATAAAACAGGCTATAGTCAGATTTTCTCTACGATCTTTAGCTTTTAAAATAAATCGAAAAATAATTGAAAAAATTCATACGTTACGAATACCTTGTTTGCTTGTACGTTGCTTACACAAGATCCAATATTTACTAATGTTTTTTCGTGCAACGTATATACGAGGTGTCCCCACCGCGAAGGAGCTCGCCACCGCGAGTAAATAACAGAAAAACTGGCTAAGCGCAGGTGGTCATTACAACATAAGAAAAAACAGGGGATGAGGGAAAAATTCGGAGAAGAGCCAAAACAGGAGGAAACATGACGGAAAATGCTGGCATAAATAGGGCTACTAGAAGCCGCAGAGCGTGCTAAATATTATAAATCGCTGAGAGGTGCGGACTAGAACCAGCATTCGAGTTTCTCCGCAATTGTTAGATCGGTGCGTAACCCCGCACGATCTAGCATCTTAAAAACTATTAATATTAAACTCTCTTTAAACCGTAAAGACGAAATTAATGTCTAATTATATATGTTGTTCTATTAGAGGCAAGCGTCGAATAATTAACACACACACACACATTATGTAATTAACACACATACAAATACTTAAATGTAAATCACATAGGCACACACACACACACACTCTCATTACTGCAAATTTAAAACATTATTTTTGATAATATGCTTATATATTAACAGATCTTTGAGTAATAACCATTCTTTGTCCTACAAGTCAGAGTTCCTTTTCCTGCGATATTAAACGATCCACTACGAAAAGACGTAACAAGAGCATTATTGAATGATTCGATTTTCATTTATGAAAATATACCTACCATAAAATTAGCTTTCTTTATAGGTCTGTGAAATATTTTTAAAATAAGTTATTTTAAAAAATAATACGTAAACGAGACGAGACATATAAAGGAAACTGAGGGCGGTAGCAGGGATAAAAGTGGTTAACAGTCGCCAGCTTCAACTGTCATCACCACGTTACGAGGAATATTTCACATTTGCTTGTTAAAACTGTATATGTAGCTGGAACTGCACGAGAATTCGCGACTCCAGTAAAATTTAGTTGTGAACAGGATTTCAGGACTCTGCATCACGTCAGGGCTTACAAAAAATAGCAATTGTACGACGATTTTTTATAAATAATAAATCTTCCTCTCTAGATAATAAAAAATATGTGTACATATAACAAGTTTTCTTTGGTTAACACATGAAATATATCAATATCTGAACTAAATGGTAATAAACTGCGATCTAAATAAAATTTTTCCTATTTTTTCTACCTATTATTACTTAATGTTACAAAAAGAGATTAGTTAGTTGAAGTATATAGAGTCTCTTGTGTTTTTCCCCATGAAAATCAGATTTTCAGATTTCAGTAACATTAAAACCAGTATCTCTGTGTAAACTTTTGTAACAGTAGTAACACTAACTATTAAATTTTATGTTGTTAAGAGTGTACAAAAAAATTAAACTTGTAAAGTAAAACTAGCTGCTATGCTTTGAGCCATCGAAATGTTACGATTCTAAAAGGATTTATCAGAAAGAAATAGGACTGGATTTTATATCTATGTCTTATTAATCAGCCAATCTACATTGGCTACCATCCGTTTCGAAATAGTCCTCTACCGTGTTGTTATAATGATTCTAGCGGTTTTGCGATGCCTCAAATGCCTTCTGAAAAGCATTTTTCCCAACTACGTCAAACGTCAGTTGTGATTCAACGCGAACTTCTACATTGGCGAGATTTCGTTCTTTGAGTACTAATTTCATTTTTGTAAATGAAAAGAAATTACAATCAATAGACGCACTAAAATATTTTGGAGACATCTATGATAAATTTTTGCAACTGGAGATAAAACTTTACGTTTGCCCATTTTTCAAATTTCAAGTGTCTTGTTAAATTCCATAGCCATACGATACCGCTTTTACTAAATTGCTTGTGGTATACGAGTTAACATATTCACAGCTCGATTGGCAGACTGACGCACGAGCGCATAGGAAAGTGATGGGGTCTGGGTTCCTTTTGATAACACATCGTACGAGCAATATTTCTACCTGCGTTCAATAATATTTTCCCAGCACGTCAACTGCAAGTCATGCAGAAATATTATTATGTTAATATTATTATTATTATGAAATATTATTATGATTTGCAATCATTTGCAAATGTTAAACACAAAATGCTTCAGAAAAGACTGCCATTAACAAAAAATAATATCATATGACAACACAAATTTTTCAAGGAGACTGGACTCTTACTGTTACAGACAATGCATACAGGTAGTCTTTGTAAATAATTTTTTGATCGCGTTGTACAGGAGCCTACTGAGTCTACTGTATTCGAAAAGCAATTGCTCAGGAGCACACTAATTGTAACTGTACACAAACATGTAGGAACGTACTGTTTATAGACAAAAAAAGTTTATACTCAATGCATCATATACGCAAGAGACAGATCTGCGATACTGACAGAAATTATAATAAACATTTGCTGAGATGGAAGATTATAGATTATAGATGTTCTTATGCGAATGTGTACACTTAATCCCTTCCCGTACTTTAATGAGTCTGACTCGTAATGAAGATTTTGGCCCAAACGTAAACATCACGAGTCAGTCTCAAACATAAGCTACACTTTGCAAGAGAATAGCTATTATATAGAGTCTTCCAAAGGGGCTTTAGTATTTTGAATGGTAATAACTATAGAGTGCCCTTTTCTCTTCAGGTAGAATTTCATATACATATCTTAAATTGAGACATATGCAAATGTAACTGTGCCACCGCTTTCCTGGGAACAATGACTTAAAATGTATTAAAACGTATTAAACAATGTATTGCAATCATTAAAACTTATTATGGGAATAAACGTTCGGCAAAAGAAACCCGACATTTTGTGACCTCAACTTAATGGAATTGACATATCTGATGTTTATCTGCAACAACGTGGTGTTACGAGCCATACAACGCGAGAAACTATAGCGTTATTACGCACGAAGTTTCCTGGACGTGTAATTTCACGAAATGGTGATGTGAATTGGCCAGCGAGATCTCCCGACTTAACACCGTTGTAATTTTTCCTAAAGGGTTATTTGAAAAGTCAAGTGTACACCAATACACCAGAAAGTATTCCAGCCTTAAAAGATAACATCAGAGCCGCCATAAGAGAAATTAATGCCGCAATGTTGTTTTTTCTTTCACACTCAACATTTTAGCAGAAAGGTTTTCTACAAAATACTGACAAGCAGTAAATATTATTATTATTATAAATATTATAAATATTATTATTCTTTTATATTTATTTAGTTAGCTTGGAGTGTAAAGTATATATTGTAAACGACAAGGTATTAAAGATACTTTTGAAAAATCTTTAGTTGACTAACTTTCTTTTTTGGATGATATTCCTGTGCCAATCATTTTAGAACTCACTTCGTCTAAAGTGCCTTGTAATTTTGTCCAGTGGTGTATGTTTTATCGATGTGTACAGTAACAAGAGTTTATCGTCGACTACCAACCCAAGGTATTCTCGAACTACAGCTACCGTACAATTAACTCGGAGGCGAGGTGTAAACATTTACTGTATCGCTCTAAGGTCTTTATGTTCTGGGTCCCGACTTTCCGGTTTAAGTTCGCCAGATTGGCACCTTTTACACTGGTTAATTTGTATATCTTATGGAAAGGAAATGGAGTGCGTTCCGCACAGGGGCGTGAACGATCTTGCAGGTGGATTAATTGTCACGAAATTCGCTTCAAGTGTTTTATACTGAAATAAATGGAACTGTCATCTAACGACAATAGTTTGAAGCTATATGCCAAAGTGTTCTACAAATGTAGACGCTTGCAAATATTGCAGTATACAGGGTAGGGCGTTATAAACACATCACCTGAATAAATCGCTTGATTTGGAGATACAAGAAAATGCGTCAGACCAAACTTACTTGAAAATTTAACACTAAAACATACTTGAAAATTAAACAACTTTCCGTTATTCAGGTGAGACAAATTTTTTTACCAAGCAGCTGCTGAAAATGCGTTCGAAGAAATTCTGAATTCTAGAACACCAGAGTTTTACGAAATTGGAATTAAAACTCTGATTTCTCGTTGGCAAAAATGTATAGATTGTAATGGATCTTATTTTGATTCATAAAGTTCATTCTGAGTCGAGATACGCGATTTGAAAGATAAAGTTTAAAAATCGACATTAACTTCCTACCAACCTAATAATAATAACTACGAAAACTTGGTAGATTTCTTAATTAGCAGAATCTTAATTCACAGTACTATGAATTTCATCAAATGCAATAAAGAAATGAAATTTGATCCATAAAAGTTTAACTCGGCTAAACTCATTATACGTCATTCTATTCGTTTCGACTTGTTAAATACGAATATGATTTTCGTTTTTGGCGGAAAGTGCAAGTTCCCGAGATATTCGCAGGAAACTTTCAAACGATTCACAATTGAATTCTGTCTATAAGTGTGCGTCTGTGGCACAGACACAAGCATAGGTGATAGCGACGGCGCGGCAGGGTTCTTAAATGAATACTGGTTTGGTTTAGGTTAGGTTTTGTGGTGATGGGATGCAGGGAAATTGGGGAAGCCACTTGTCCGTTTGTAACAGATGCGGCCGGCTATGCCAGTGACTATGTCATAGACGCAAGCTTATAGGCGGAATTCAATGTACTAGTAAGAAAGTGTTTTTGCAAATATCTCGGTAACTTGTAATTTCCGCAGGAAACGAAAGTGATATTCGTACTCAGCACATCAAAACGAGTAGAATGAACTGTAACAGGTGCTAAAAGCTTGGGGAAGAAATTCGAAAGTCTTATCGTGTATAGCAATGATAGACACGGTTGGAGCTCCAGAGCCGCCTGCGTCCCCCACCAACGTCTCTTTCGTGCAGCTCGCATCTTCGCCGCGCTGCGGTGACTCGTGCCTTCGTTTCTCCCCTCGTACGTCATGCCGTAGCCGATCATGTGCGCGTGTTATGGGGGCCGGCAGGCATTTGGCCTTGACTGTCACGCTATGTTACGCTGTGCCTTTTTTTCCAGACATTTTACGTCATAAATAAGTAAGTAATCAATTAAAAATGCATACCACCACGTTTGTACATGTCTTTGCTACGTCACTAAATCTCAACACTAAATCTCTCGAAATTAAGAGAATCTCTCTGCGATAGCCATCTTGTGACGTCATACTTGCTTCAGAAAGCGAGTTTTCTGCCGAATATTACAAATTACTCCACGATGAGGTAGAAATTCGCAATTTGGGCTCTGTACAGACGTAGATTGGACTTTTAGGAAACACAAGTGACCACTTTTAAACTGCTCATTGCAATATTGGAGCGTTAATTTGTCAAGATTTTGACCCTTGCAAGTTCATATACGTATATTGCAGAGACATTCTCTTAACTTCGAGAGATTTAGTGTTCGTATCGAAAAAAAGGCTCTGGACAGACCTAGCAAAGACATGTACAAACACGGCGGTATGCATTTTTAATTGATTACTTACTTATTTAAGACGTGAAATGTCTAGAAAAAAGACACAGCGTAACATAGCGTGCCGGGGGCCGGCAGGGTTTGAAATCCATATACTTATGCATGGGTCAAAACCTTTTCAAACTATCGCTTCAATATTGCAATGAGCAGTTTAAAAGTGGTCACTTGTGTTTCCTAAAAGTCCAATTTATGTCTGTATAGAGCCCAAATTTCGAATTTCTACCTCATCGGGGAGTAATTAACAATATTCGGCAGAAAATTCGAATTTTGAAGCAAGTATGACGTCACAAGATGGCTGCCGCTGAGAGATTCTCTTAATTTCGCGAGATTTAGTGTTCGTATCGAAAAAAGGGCTCTATACAGACATAGCGAAGACATGTACAAACACGGTGGTATGCATTTTTAATTGATTACTTACTTATTTAAGACGTAAAATGTCTAGAAAAAAGGCACAGGATAACATAGCGTGACAGTCAAGGCCAAATGCCTGTCGGCCCCCTTATGGCGTAAGTCCCGTCTATGGCGGGACGTTCAAGGGGAGAGACGAAGGCACCGCTGCGCAGCGAAGGTGCGCGCTGCACGAAAGAGATGTTGATGGGGGAAGCGTTTTGCCCACAGCAGGCATCCGTGCTCATCGCTTATGTATAGTGTTAGTGCGTAGAGTATATGTATAATATCAGTGCGACAGTATGTGCGGGTCTGGAGAACAAAGCTCGTGACGGCACAGGAGCAAGACGGGTAAGTTTCGCGCTCCGCTATTCCTCACCTTGAATGCTCACGTGACTTACAGATATAGCCCAACGCGACATAGTTGTAACGTTTCGATGTTCGTTATGTGGGGACTCAGCGACGTGACGCGACGTTTCAAAA
This sequence comes from Halictus rubicundus, assembly GCF_050948215.1. Taxonomy (NCBI): domain Eukaryota; kingdom Metazoa; phylum Arthropoda; class Insecta; order Hymenoptera; family Halictidae; genus Halictus; species Halictus rubicundus. The sequence goes on along the minus strand of NC_135149.1, from coordinate 10,382,195 downwards.
CTTTCGATACCTACATCAATTCAAGAGGTGCGTCGCTTCATCTCTTTTTACTCTGACCTGAAGTACTAGTTGTAACCAACTCAGCGAACAGCAAGAATTCGCATGACTCAACTGTATACGTGTGTGTGTGTGTGCCTAGGATTTCCTGACTCGCATTCCTTCGGATTCTCTTCTCCGCGGTTTTCCCAGACATTTTGTATAAAACTTCATATAACCTCTGAAATGTCAAAGTGGAACCGCCGACGTTTAATGTGTGAGATAAAAAATGGTGAAGATGCAATACGTTGGACTCAAAATCAAAACCTTCTACCAAAAACCAGATATTGCAAGAAGCACCGGAAAGAGATGACGCTACATTTAAATCGTCACGGAATTGGAACTTTCCGGTGCAAAACGAAGACAAAACAACACGAAATTACCATCACGAAAAACACGTTTTTTGAGAATTCACACTTGTCGCTAGGAAAAATATATAGTATTATGTATAGTTTTTGCCATACGGAAGATTATGAAAAATGCCGACATGAAGCATGGGAACATGATGTAGATGGGGAAATAAGTCTAAGCGATAGAACGATCTGTGATTATTATAACCTTTGCAGAAATATGATTGTGGACGATTATTTCTGCCGAGAAGAACTTCGTGGAAGAATTGGCGGGCCCGGCAAAATTGTGCAAATCGACAGAAGCGAATTCGGAAAAGCGAAATATATTCGTGGAAAACATATCGACGGACATTGGGTTCTAGGAATGATAGAAAATGATTCCGAAGATTTCCGTGCTGTGGTTTGTCCAGAAAATGTGGGAGATTCCAAGACTCTCATAGCCTTCATTAAACAACATGTAATTGAGGGTACAGAGATACACACCGATGCATCGAGGGCATACTCGGCCCTTCTAGAAAATGGATATACACACAAAATTGTTACCCGCAGTGATTCTGTTCATCGTGTTGTCGCCGATGGTGAAACGCATACGCAACGGATTCAAGCGACAATGCGTTCAGCAAAGAATTTTTTTAAATCGAAAAATGTGCCAAGCGAATTGTTTATAGAATATTTAATTGAGTATCAGTGGCGCCGCGAGTGCCAAAAGTTAAATATAGACCCATTTGAGGATCTTATAAAGTGTATCCGGTTGGCGTTTCCTTTATAGCGATATTTAGTATTTTTGGTAAGCAAGGCAAAATTATTTGAATAATTTCAATTCACCTTGGCAAATTAGACATTTTTAACTTTTTTATATAATCCTGACGATTTTGATGAGAAAATGTCAAAAATCCAAGTTTTAATGTTAGGAATTTACTGGTTCAAAATTTATACGTGTGTAAAGTTAAGCGATTTTAACCGTTTCCGTGTAACTTGGATTTGTTTCCTTGTAAGACTCGATAAGCGATATTCGAAAAATTTAATCTTTCACTGAGAAGACATAACACACACATCACCCATAATCATGAGAATATCTCAAGTTTCGACAAACATGGAAAATTACGTGAGCGACCGCAAAATATCGACGAATCTGAATTGTATGGTTCGCCGCAATCGAGATATGTAACTCGCCCCGACCTTCGTAGTTACGAGCTTATGTACTCGGTGGTAAGGTTTGTAAACACAAAATGTTAACACCGTTTACTTCAGGTTAGTGGCGAAATATCGTTCGACATACAGAATAAGGAAAGGAAAAATAGTATTATAAAATCGGTATTTTACTAAAAAATGGCCACTTTATGTACCCTCCGTGCTTTTATCTCTCCTGGAGACAACCTCCTATATAGGTTCCTCGCCCCACACTCCATAGGAGCGTGGTGGGGAGGACCCATAGTAGGGAGAGGAGTCGTTTGCTGCTCGCGAGCAGTGTCGCCAGATGAGGGGAGGGAGCTCGAATTGAGGGGAAAAAGTTACCCTTTCTTTGCCACCAGCGGAGTATGCACGACAGAGACAAGACGCGTCACGTGGCCGGGCCGCGGGGGAAGTGTAGGGAATAGCGCGGTAGAAGGGGAAATTAGAGTGGGGACACAAGTCTTGATTTGGCGACACTGCTCGCAATCCGCCGCACTAATCACCCAGGCCTGATGTACGGTGTAACGATGAAACCGCATCGGCATATTTGGGTCAGTGGTATTATTGCGGCAGAGTTTCGTCGTGATCGCGACATTGGCCGGAAACGTGACGATGGACGGTTTGGCTTTCAAGGAATGTGGAAGACTGACAATGCATCAGACTGCATGAGCAACATTTATCCACCTAACCCGGACTGTAGAGAACCTTCATTTCAACGGGAACGTTTAACGTCCGGTTTGCTGTTCACTGACTCGACTGGACTGTGGGACATGATTGTCTTCCTTGTGTGGAAACTGCGTATATCATCAAAGCTATGAACCTTATTCATAGAGCACGCTCCATGCTTTGTTAACAGTGTCGCGTGTCGTGTCTTTATCCATTGCCCATTGCGATTCTATCCACGATGACAGTTCTGTGGGTTGCTCATTACCTTGTGATCGGTCCGCTGTATATGATTTGTATAGTTTTGTGAACAAAGGTTTTGTACTGCGGTGAAATTAATGGACGATGCGCGTATTTGTAGTCTGCTTATTGCACTGTATCACAATTTCGTCAAAAGGGCATCGTAAATAAATATTTTTTTATCATTATCATTATTGCTACTAGCATTATTGAATTTGTCATGCAGTCGCTACTGTATAGCCGTTATTGTGGTTAAGTGAAATAAGAACGCAATTAGTTTACAAATTGGATTAAGTAATAGATGTATTATATATGTAAAGAAATTAAGTGCATTCCTTTAAATTGAATTTGCTGCGATACACGTAGATTTGCGAACGTTGGTAATGAGAAACAAAAGGCCTACGGCGTACGGCAATTCAGAGTAATAAAACGGTTTAACGAAATAAACTTTAATGTCATTTCTTTGTTACAGGTAGGATAAGTTAATGCAATTATAGGCTAATGTAATTTTAAGTAAAAGAAAAATAAATTAATCTTTGTTACAGAAACTCAGTATCGTTTATTTGACTGTGTCAACCCCTTTAAAAGAGAAACTATAACCTTAAGATTATATATATATATATTATATATTTATGTACATAGTGTACTGAAACATCGAGTATATTTCATTTATTTCAGAATGATGTTAACATCAAAAGTGCATTAGCGTAGGGAAAAGTTCCAAATAAGTCTTGCCAATGATAACATTTTGCAAGTGTAATTTTATTTGCTATTTTATAAAATATTCGAAATAAGTTATGAATATTATTATTAAGTAGGAAGGAGTACAGTTTCCATAATAAAAATCGAATTATTAAATGAACAATTTCAATTACTCTGAAATGTATCAAAGTTACTATTGGGCCTAACTATTGGGTCCGAGCAAGGACCCTTTTTGATACGTGACTGTCGCGCGGTTTAATGACATAAACAACTTACACCTTTGTTGGTCGGGTTGCCGCATTTTAGGCGGATTTTTAATTATTAATAATTAAAAAATGAAGTCGAAATCACAAGTTTCTTATTTTCCATTTTCGTCTTATATTGTGTTGTAGAACCACCCCTTAAATTTTCTCCCACCTGTAGTCGAACACCCTATATAAGCTAGATCGATACATTGTATTTGGCGGTGACTTTGAATTTGAAACCTAAGTAAAGCTGAGGCCCTTTGGGTTCGCATGCCGATTTGAGTGCGTCGTTTCGGTGAGCTATTGAAGACAGTCGAAATCTAGCTTTTAAAGAAAGAGCACCATTAAAATCGTTACTAAAGCAGTCTGCCTCTTTCATTACAAAATTACCTTGCTTCCTATAACCAATGTAATATCTAATAAAAACTCTTAAAAATTTGAAAGGTGATATACATAGATTATAGTTTTGTACATGTAACTTTGTTTGTTGAACACATCTTTACCATGTGAAGTCTGGAATCGTCTGTAGATAGCCACGATACATTATGAAAGCCACGAGATCTACATAAATTAGCTAATCTGCAGTTGCACTCTCGATGCTTGCATGCGAATCTCGTCAGTTGCATTTCGTCCACACGCGGTGGAGATAGTTGCCTAGTTACGGAAAACACGTGACACGCGATACTAAGAGGACCAAGGATTCGATATGCTAGCAACATACTAGAAGTGGGAGATTTCATACAATTGATTGTTTCTGTCGATACTTGCAAGCTTTTTCAGCTCCGTTTCGTGCAACTACCGAGGTCCTACTCTATATCATTCAGTAACAACCGATTCAGTTGCAAGTATCTTTAAACTCCCTTTCCTGTATATACAGTTTCCAAAAGGGGTGAAACCATACACTGTGGAGCATAACTATAGCAGCATTAAAATTTTCAAGAGTTTTGAACATTTATATGATGATTCTCAAATGTTGGGATGAGGAGAGGGAAAAGTTACCCTTTGTCTGCTGGAACCGCAGTATGCACGACAGAGACAAAACGCGTCACGTAACCGAGCCGTGACGGAAGTGCGGGGAATAGCGCAGTAGAAGGGGTAATTAAAGTGGGGGAACAAGTCTTGATCTGGCGACTCTGTGCCCGCGTGCATCGCATCATAATCATAACCTCTCATCGGGCTCTCTCTCTCTCTCTCTCTCTCTCTCTCTCTCTCTCTCTCTCAGTTTTGTACTATACATACTCATCTCTCACCTACAATAAAAGCAATCACACTCACAAGTGTAACTGAATCAAATGTATTTGATTACTTTAATGTAGAATGCAGAGTTCAATATCACCAGGTAGCGTAACCAGCCTTACATCCCGATTCGTTTGGAACTGCGGTATTGCGATATCAATGTACTTATTACCGGAAACACTACAGCAGTATTACACCGCAAGTCAATGGTTGAGGTCAGAGTTTAACATTTGTACCACTGTTCTCAAATATCGTTATCGATGTCAAATGTGCTTCGCAGATTTGCAAAAGCCTCGGATTTGAAAAGACGCGAACGTGTCGAATGAAAACTGGTTTCGTCGAATAGCTTGTTGGAATTTTGGTCATATGCGAAGGAAGGTATTGTTCCACTACGGAACAGAAATTGTTATTTGATTCAATCGTAGCTCATTATTTTAGTTTATTATTCACATATATTTCCACTGAAACGAACAATATATTTGTTCGTGTATTCTAAAGTATGGGAACACGTTTTGTGATCGACGCCATTGAGGAAGTATGACGAAACGAGGGCGACCATCACGAAAACAGACGTACTTGAAATTAATATAATGTCCGATTTATTTTGTGATATTATGGTTATTAAAAAATTGTAAATTCTTAGATATTGGAGGAAAACTGCCTACTACTTTCAAAAGTCATTTTCTTCGTTTCTGTTAGGATTGCAAAATGTTCCATTTTATCTAGCATAATCTGGGTTGTCTTCACGATAAGCGAGTGTAATTATCGTTATCCTATAATGAGGGGAATATTGGTTTAATCACGTAAGATTTCAGCCTTATCCACGTAGGAAGGACACATACGACAATGAATATTTGCGCTCTGTTTCATGAATAAGGGTGCATCCATTTAACGAGTTTCCTAGTTCGTGTAAGAACATATGCATTTTATACGATTATAAATTTTGTGTAACACAAAGAATTACATAATATATGATATATTCTTATTATTACTACAACTGCTCAATTTATAAATCAATATCAAATATCAATATCAATATCAATTGATATCAATATCAAATATCAATATCAATATCAATTGATATCAATATCAAATATCAATATCAATATCAATTGATATCAATATCAAATATTATTTACATAATACGTGTATCCGTTCAAACTAAGAGTTTGCAATGACTCTTTTTCCCCTCAATTCGTGCTCCCTCCCCTCATTTGGCGACACTGCTTGTGTCTGAAGCCACACGCGACTCCTTCCCCGCTTAGGTACTTCCCCCATTCTTAGAATTCATCGCTATGTAGCAGTGGGCAGAACTTCGTCCCTGTTCCCGTGACGCTACTGTCGGCCCACTAACTCTACCGATGTTCGTAGTAGTGGGAAGATATTTGACTAATGGCGGGGAGCTTGCGGTTCTTGGAGGGGAACAAGTTAGACCTCCCTGTTGTACAGAGAGAGAGAAAGAAAGGAAGAGAAGCTTCGTAATTTTAATAATTTGAGTGTTTTTACGCGCAGCGGCACGCCCACCTAATACCTTTCTGTTTGAGTCCGAGTTACCCGAAGTCCGACGAACAAAACAATCAGTGATCATTTGGACGTATTAGATGCTATTCGTTGTCAAAATACTCATTCTGCGGAGTGTCAGTCGCGGAGTCCAGTAGGCGCGACTACTGCAGGATTAAAGAACCATCAAAATGGAACGTCGTTTCCTAATACCTTCTCTAAGACTTGAAACAATTTTGTGGTAATGCAGCGTCACGACCATCTATTAATTCCAGGGCAATATAAGATGGGACCGCGGAAATAGAGTTGGCCAGGCGTACCGTTAAAATTTATTTCCGACGACGTTCCATTTATTTAGTGATCGCAGCCAAGAATGTATGATATAAGTTGTGTAATCGAAATGTTTTGACATTCTCTGTTTTATTGTTATCTGAGAAAATATAACCAGAAACAGAAATTGTAGAAAAACATAATGAAAAATACATAATTTGCATAAATTGATTTCTTTGTCTATTTTACGAATAAAATGAATGTGTTAACATGTGTAGAGATATAATTCAAAAAATAATGAAATTATACTGAAATTTCGTAACAGTTGAATACCGTTATAAATATTGTAATATTATAAGTTATAACTAACGTAGTCAATACCTTTGTGCAGAGAGTATTGTATGCCGCGTTTACACTGCTATTTGTAAATAGCTCGCAAACTATGTTTGGCGGAAGCATGAACAGTTCTGCGAATTGCGGGTAGGTTACAGTGAACCGATCTGTAAACAACAAACATTGTTCGCTCAGGAGGCGGTACATCATAAGGTCCCATTGAAATTCTTTATTCTTCAAGTGTTGTGACTCCTGGCTCCTCAATGACTTTTCTATATAAAAAAAGGAACTTAAAAATCATCTTTTAGAAAATAATTCCGTAAGAAATGGATTATTTTTTGTTGGTTCATGGCCAAAGTTGCCATTGCTGTTGAATAAGTTTCTCCGTAATACTCAGCTGTGAATCATAAATATTTAAAACTTATTAAATAATCGCCGGTGAGTAATGTGTTAAAATAAACGTGTAATGTAAATACATGAACGTTCGTGAAATTGAAATACACGGATATCCGTGTATTCAATACTACATGGATTAAAATCCAGATTTATTTATTACGCCTGATTTACATAAACGTGAAATAGGGACCCCTAATTTAGGGTGTCCTGAAAGGACAGGAGTAAATTTATCTGACAATGGGTATTATATGAGACAAGGCTTTACGTCTTAAATTATGTTATTTTAATGCTTGTAAATATTTTAGAGTAAATAAAAAAAAACACGAATCATAGAATAATTGATTCTATAGGAAAATCTAGTGCATATTTTCCAACTTGCTCTGTACATTTACTTTGTATTTTACTCTTTTTATGCTACATGACTTCCAATGTTAAAATTCATTCTTTTGGTATGAACGAAGACGAGACGAATCACTTGATTTAGTACGTTGTCCGAAATTGTACAACGCATACTGAGCCTGCGGTTCCGTTTTATCAAGCAAGGCTTTGCACAGAGATCTCCTTTTTCAAGGATATTGGTCTATAAATCAGTGTCGCCTTTCCGTTGCGCGTTAGCCTACTAAGGGTGGGGCTAATCTGTTTTCTTTTCGAAGCAGAACTGTTATTGTCCAGTCGTATCCGAGGTGTCAATGAATATTTCAAAAGTGGTAGTATAATTTTTACACGTACGTAGCGAAAACTCTGAAAGACGTCTAAACAGAAGATAGACGCACATCTCTTGTATCCTGCTAAATTATGTTATGTTAGAGATTAAATGTAGTAACTTTTTTGTGCAATATTTTATGCTGTATTCATATTTAATAAGAAATATTAGGCATTCTATTTAATAAAATAAAGGTAACGTTTATATGTCGATACAAAAGTAAAGAATTTAACAACGAAACGATTACAACATCATATGTATGTGGTATGTGCTCCTAGAAACTATGCAACTTTTGTTTGCAACAGTTTTTCCTACGGTGAATAATTTACGAGTTTTTTTTTAAGTAGTCACGTTACAGGTTTGTCAAAGTTCCTTTCTGAAAAACACTTCAAACGCCTTTTGTAAAAACTATCTTCTCGAATACCTCTTCTTACTGAAATCACAACAGTATTTATTGCACACCAATGTAAAACAATATAGTGTCCCATTTTAAAAAATGGAATAACCTTAAAATCCTTCCTACGCCCCTAAAATATTGATATTATTCTATTCTGAGATGTATTGTTCCTCAACTAAAGAAATCGTTTGTTGCTATGTGTCCTCAACACTATTATTTCTACTTATATTTTCTGTTTTGAACTTTCCATTATAGTTTACATTTAGTGCGTGCAATTTCGCAATACCTTTGTCTATTGTTTTGCTTTTCTCAACTTCCGTCAGACTGGTTGATACAGTGGCTGGTACCAAATGGATGGGCTTACAAATATAAGCATGTTTCTCGTCAGCTTCCATTTTAGTCACTGAAGTTATAGACAACCTCGCTCATTTCACTACTTTTTGCAAAAAATTCTTTTTGATGGACATCACGCACGAAAAGTCTCACTGGACTTGAAAGAACTGCATTAAAATAGAGGAATAAAAAACGCATGCACACGCCGAAAAGAATTAAATGCGAGCCCTGTCAGTACAGAAAATTCTACTTACCTTGTCCGGCTTGACAAGGATTGCGAAGGTTTATTGTCGTAAAATGAATCGCTTGAAAACGGAACTGTACTTTCATTTTGTACTGTTGCCAAATGGGCAGGTTGAAATTTGAGTGAAATTGTACCTTCTTTTATTATATAAACACTATATAAAAAAAGAAAAAAAAAATAATACAAATCTATATTAGAAAAAGAAATTTCTTTTTCTTTTCTTTTTGTCCTACTTAGTGTACAGTCGCATCGACATCATAGGTCATTGTTATTAGCGATTATTTTACCAATGCCATTACTTCGAACATTTAGAAAATACAGGTATTCTGCTGTCATATTTTAAATCTTATGCGTTTTCTCTGCCTGTGACCCTGAATGACCTTGAATAATTATAGTCTTTTAATTCCTAACAAAAGGGACTATCATCGTAGGTGTTACAAAAGAGGTAGGCGTTGACCTCACATATGAAACTTTATATTCACAGTCCATTGAACAATGTCGGCTCCACCCAAAAATAAAGTACATTTTCGGAATCACATTTTACAAAAAACGTTATGTCTTATATGTAGTTTTGCCGCGGCTAAAAATAGATGTTTTTAATTTTATTGGATTTATTGTTACGTTTGTATAGTTATAAATTATAGTTTACCAAAAAATACGTCCCATGAGATAAACAACAACACATAAAATAATGCGTACTAAAACTCAAGTTATTTTTAGAATTTATCTATTTCCAATAATTAAACATTTGTTATAAACATTACATAATTTTTAGCATGAACAAGCGTTACCAGAATACCAGCTGGCGCCGTTGAATATGGATAACTTACTATTTTGAAAAAGCCTTTAAATTCAACGGCAGCAGATGACATCATGACTACCTGTCAACACATTTCATAAACTAATTAACGGGAACGCGTATGCGACGGAAATATGGATCGCTCCGTCGCAACGAATATTTTTTTTTACTCGAATATATTTTTCTTTGTACTGGACGTGACATTAAACTCGGCTACACGACTACTCTTAAATAATTTTGTAAATCACGTAAAGAGTTGAGCGGTATGCAATTTAATCTTGGAAGGATATAAAATATTTATAACTAAATAGGTATATGGTAAGTTACTAGTGCTCGTACAGCTTCGGTTACATCTGAAAAGTTTACAAAATACAAAAATTTACAAGGCTACGTGTGTTGACAGCAACCGACTTATAGTGGACGATTACGGAGGGTGGAGGAGTATTTTGCGTGTTGAGTAAATGAATTTGTGCAAGTTGTTCGGAATGCAAGACATTTTAATCGGAGGGGCGTACAAGACTTAGACGTTAGTTGGTCGCGTCTCGAGATTTTCTGTCGTCTACGTTTTTCCGCAATCGTTAAGGAAAACTCTGATGGGCGGATGTTCGCCTAAAAATATGCCAATTAGTCAGTATCGATGACAATCGCTGACCAATCCCACCATTTCCCTCGGTTTGCACACAGTCGCTATTCCCTGCGTCCGCGGCGCGCTTTTTTGGGAATTCTAGGTGTGACAGAAAAAATTTGATAACGTAGCGGAATTTCTGCCGGACCTTTCCTGCACCTCGGTGCATGACGTGGCCAGCTGCGGGCCGTCGGACCTCGGTCAGCGCAGCTTCTCGGAAACTAGGGGTTTATGATACCAGCATTTGCCATGGAGGCCGAAAACGAAAGATTCTAAATGTAGGGAACATGCTTTGTCTAAACTTATGAATTGCATGCGCTGAAAACGACTTTCTAAAAAATAGCTTCGCTGTCGTTCGCCTCATAAAGACCATTTTAACCATTTTAATCCGACCATTTTCACGCCAAATGTTAAAATCGTTAAATCGCTACAGTTTTAAAATCGTCATCTTGATCATAGATAGAAACTTCGATTCCCTTGCCTTGGTGTCTTTCGGAAATTTATATATTATACAGGGTGTCCCAGAAAGAGTGTAGAAACAAGAGGGGCACGATTTTTGAGTTAAGTCTAAGTCTAAGCACATTTTTCCTTTTCCAATTCGTGCAGAGACGCTTGGTTTTCGAGTTATTAACGAAAAACACGGACCAATCAGATTGCGACTATAGCGAACGGATTATGGCTCAGCGATAGGTCCTGTTGAGCGCGGCGTCGCCGTTGATGGAGCCAGAATCAAAAATGAAACCGAACATTTTAAACTATCTACATGCTCATCCACGGTCACGAAAGTAATTTTAACATTAAAATTATATTATTTAGTCATCAAGGAACAATTTTCATATTTAACATATTTCATATTTATTTAATATTTCATATTTAGATTTAGCACAATATGAAGAAGTAAGCATTACAGTTCACAGTATTTGTATGAAGGAAAACAGAACTAAAGATATAATTTAACAATGCTAAAATTAGTTTTTGAAGTTAATTTTTATTGTTCCTTATAGTTTGAACTATTACTTAATGACATCACAGCTCAAATGAACAATATTCGTTACTTTGAAAAATTTTCCTATGGCCAGCTTTTGGGCATTTTCGCTCACTGTGAGGAGTGATCTACACAGTACGAAGGTTCTGACTTTCACGATACTTATAGTGTACTATTGAATGATGCATGGCTTATCCTTGTGTAGTGTAAACCGTGCAAATTATATAATCAACAACAGAGACGGTCTATTGTCTACAGAGCCGTGGTTAACGAATTTAATTAAAGCACCTCAGCTCCGCTGATATTGTATTATCGATACACAAGAGCTTCTCTTGTTTTGTATTGTCTTACTTGGAAAGGAAGGAGGGGGAGGGGACAACTCATACATATTTATATATTTCATACTTTCTATAGTACAAAAGTTCTTTGAACTTGAAGTATTGGGAAATGGTTTTTGGCTTGAATCTTAATACAGTAGTTTCTCTCAATAGTTCGTTCAAGACATATAAAAAGTGATACACATATTTTCAGTGGTATGTACATGTTTTATTTAAATTGTCAATTAATTACATGTTATTTACATTTTATTTACATAATGTATTGGTTGATCTCTATCTATGATACTATAGTGTTATCATTATTTTCGTTACATGAATATTCTTTCCGAGATACTAATAATAATAACACTTTTATTAATAAATAAATACGTACAATGTTGCAACTACGTCTATATACGAGGAAACTTCGTTGCGATCTATTGAGAGAGGTACAATGCAAACACATAGGTCCACGTATCGAGAGCAATTGGTAGGGGTACTTCATTTCTTGGAAAAATATTCCCCTACAGCCCCATATAGCGGACTATTGAGAGAGAATACTGTATATTAAAAATACTGTTCGTAATACTTTCTGCGTTCTGCACACGTCACAAGTCCGACCGAAGATAAACAGTGATTCGGTGATGGGATATTTGAAGTCCCGGTGCTCCGACGTGTAGTTAAGCGTTCTTACGAACAGCAATCTTAACAGCTTTGACTGAGTCAGAAATAATTCAGACGCAGAGAGAGGCTCTTTGAGCTCGGTGCATGCGTCACTTAAGCCGCACGTATTTAGGTATGTATATTCAGGTGTGCTAGAGAGCTAGACTATTCACTTAATACTTGAATGTGTACACGCAATTTCTGAGTGTTTGCAAGACGACGGGCTCGAAGTTAAGTGTAACTTTTTCACGCGAATCTTAGGCTGATTGTATTATATTTTTACCGGCGAACATAATGTGTTACACATCGGCTACACACAAAAACATGTCACATTTACAGAGGGTGTTCAGATATTTACTAGAAAGAAATGTTAGAGGGAAAAGTTTTCTTCTTCTGAACAAGCTACGTAATGGTGTATACATACATCAATTTTTCGAGGAAAGTGAGCATCAACTTTGAAATACAATACTGCATATGCTTTTGGATCACAGAAAATCGTATGTCAAGACGAATTCATTTGTGTGCATGGCCATGCCCTTCCAGCCATGCAAGGCCAGAAATGAAGGAAGCAGTATGTGTTATATTAATACTCGTACACAGAAATTCTAATTTAAAATTTTCTTTTGTTCGCCACTGTATCTTCCTATAAACGGCTGCGTTAAGGTCCATTTATAATATATGGCACGGACCGGTACGTACCGTCAAGGGAACCAACGGTCACCGGTATTTAAATTATTAAAGCAGAAGAAAATTTTAAAATTATACATTTGGTTGCTTTCCAAAATTAAATTTTCTACAAATTGAAGATAATGGAGCACAACGGTTTTCGGATTCGTATTCAGTACATTGAAATCCATAAGAATGGATTACTGGTCACGAAAGTGCAAAGAAAAGTAACAATCTCTTGGTCAGTGTTATTACGTCCAAATAATTTATATTCGAAACAATTGTTATAGAATTACGTAGTTTTCAAGTAGTACATTTCTATACATTCATCCGTGTGTAACTTCAGTACCTGTACAAGGTGTCCCAGGACGGGTGGTACAAGAGGCATGAGGTGATTCTATTTGCAAAATTACAGTGAAATCGAAACGAATAACACTTTTTCGGTTGACGTTTAGTATTCGAGAAAATCGAGTTTGAAAATTCGGCGGTTACGCGTGCTATGGAATAGGAATCGGCTGACGCGTCTGATCATGACCAACCAATTTTACTTCTTGCGAATGTTGGGACACAGAATGGGCGTTTTAAGCTCGTTTTTCTCGAAAACGAAGCGTCATCCTAAAAAACGTTATTCGTCTTGTTTGCTTATTTTTGCAAATAGAATTACCTCATGCTCGCTTGTACCACCCGTCCTGAGACACCCTGTATATTAACACGTTCCGTGCCAAGTCGTTTTTGCTTAACTTGTCCTTCAGGCCATTTGATGTTTGGGCATTAAATAAATATGTCTGCGTGTACCATCGGTGGTACACGTGGCACGGAACGTGTTAAGCAAGTATATTCATTGTGTGCCGATCATTCTTTCATAGGTGCCTCGCCCAGTATGTATTAATGACACAGCTCGATATTCCCTATTGCAAATATGTTTTTTTTTCATTATTTATATTACAGAAATAAAGTTGAGCTCCACGAGCTCTTACACATTTACCCAAATAAAGAATTAATGAATAAATAATTAATTTATTCTGTGAATAAAAGTGGTAATATCAGGCAAGACATTCTGTAGATCTTGATAGTTATAATATATCAGATCTATTTAAAGAGATGTTGAAAAATATTTTTCCAGAGATAATGATGTGCCTCATAATACACATTGTGTTCGTGTATACATAAGGCAAGTCCATTTTGTGGCGTAACATACATTTGTCAAAACTGAAGGTTTCGTAAATTTGTAGCCAATTGTCAAAGTGCGCGGCCGAGTTGTTACATTTTCAAGTTGCATAGCAAATTATGATGCAGTAAACGCCAACGAGTTTCTTCAAGGGTAGTCTGTGGAGAGTTTGTCAGGATTCCAGAATCTCGTACGTGGATCCGGAATCGAAGGAAAACTCTTACCGTTGCCAAATTTCCGTCCATCAGCTGAACTACCCTACCGAGCTTAGCGCTCGCTCCGTGCAACTTTTCACTACTGGAAAGAAGGAAAGTAACTTTCCAGGTTTGTCTTCACGAATAATGGTCAAGTGAAATGTAATTTTAAGTTCTCATTGCCGTTCTTACACCCTTCTTACCTACGTTCCCTTCAACAAAGATCATAGTTTCTTTACGGACTTTAAGAACGTCAGAGAATCTGAACAAATTAGATTACACGCTCAATTAGCATAGCTTTCACTTACAATTAGTCGAACAGCATAGTTGACCTGAAAACTTGTTTATTCCATTCGAGAAGTAGGAAGTAGTTCGTTGAAACTAATAAATTCCATTTAGACTGCACGTGACGTGTAAAAGTCAACAAACTCCGAACAGAAATATCAAATAAATATCTAATGCAATATAGTCGTATTTATTGTACGTATATACTGAAACTGATTTTTTCTCCTTCAAGGTCACTTCAATGCCATGGTGTGTAGGTCGCTGAACTCATCTTGACGCCGATTTCCAGATTGGTAAAATTGGACATTCCATTAAAAAAAAAAAAAAACAAAGGTGACCTCTATATCTTCTCTACGCCTCCACTTACAAGAATATCATTTATACCATATTATTTAATTTCTTAAACCCTACAACTTCTGTAAGTAACATTTTCTCGTATTGTTTGAAATAACCAAGATATTCAAGTGGACAGAGCTCGTGGAACACACGTATGTAGTTTGAAATTGGTGCTCGACCGATTACTACGTTTAAATGAGTTTGTAGCATGTGCGTTCATGCATGAACTGAAACGTGGGACATATCGACCAGTTGTTCTTCCGCAATTAATATGTTCTACTTATAAACAACCGATCGTTGTAGTTCGTTTTCCGCTCATTGCCTTATTACGCGTAATAATAATTACCAGTAGTTCAGTGTGTTTGGTTGAGTGGATAATTTCACCGACGAACTGATCGAACTGCGTACTCCGGTGTTATCAACTCCATTATATAATTACTCTACTAACTAGAAAATTCAAGCAACTCGGTCAACTTTCTTGAATGACTGATTCCAAGGAATTGGTGCAGAATGCAGGAATCGTGTAATTACCGTTCTGACATCGATGGTTACAAAATAGAATGGTAATGTTCCAGACAAGATATAAACGTGCTTGTAACAACAGAAACCAAATCGAAGAATTTATTCTACGGAAGCAGAAAAAATACTTTAAATGGAATGAAACTCCCCCACTCTAATTTCCCTTTCTACCGCGCTATTCCCCACGCTTCCGCCGTGGCCGGGTCACGTGACGCGTTGCGTCACTGTCGTGCATACTCCGGTACTGGCAGAGAGAGGGTAAATTTTCCCCTCAATTCCTGTTACTCTATAATAATCTATACAGGTTGAGGAGTTTGAATCTTTAAATGAAAATTACTTTAATACTATATGTTACACGGAAGAATAGTTTACATAAAAAGTGAATAGTTTTAGGGTGGTCACAGTCTGGTGAAAATAGTTTCTTTATAGACGGACGCGTAGAGGTCACATGAAGGTGATATGTGTGTATTTTTTTTTAAATGAAATCCTATATTTTTTGACGCTGTAATCGATGCAGCTCGATATTTTCTACAAACAAGATACTATATTATTTGTGCCAAAAAATCATTATTTTTGGAGATATTTCGTTTACTGCTTTGAGATAACACGAGATTACATTAACTGTGTTTTTTGTCGTTTATTTCGTAAATAAACAGTTGCAATTCAGAGGGTTTAAATTTTCTTATATATTTAGTGAACGCTTTCTGATTTTTTTCTGATTCACCAAGGAGATTGGTTAAATCACGCGCGGACATCGTTAACCGATGAAAGAAAGAAAGAGGAAGAAAAAGTTTGTAAAGGAAGAAAAGGAGCAAGAAGATTGGACGAACGAAGGAAGAAAAATGAGGTGAACGAAAAAGCAAAACAGAAGAGCATGAAGCGAGGAAGAACAACTAGAGGTCGGATAGATAAAGCTACTAGAACTTTTTAACTCTACAAGATAGGAGGGGTAAAGACTGCGGGAAGAAACGATGGCAATAAGGCAGGGGATGAAGTTGGATAAGTTTAATGCCGTGGCTAGAACGTTGCTCCTCCTGTGGCGGAACCGATGGGGACCGTTCACCGTGGAATCCAACCAGAGTAGAGTATTGCTTTTAATGAACTTTACATAATGATATTCAACTTTGCGCGCCAGCGTGCCACTGCAATCTTTTTCACCGGTTTACGTATGAGGTTTAGGAAGTGTTACACTTGGAAACATGATCATATTGATTGCGTGAAATAATATCCCTTACTTACAGGGTGAACTTTACTGTTTGTCAATATCAACGCAAAATAACAATACCGACAGGTATCAACCGAAAAGTTGCACCGCATTTTCAAATTAATCTTGCTTTACTGGCTTTTACATAAATGCATGACATTACTTTAGGGGACAAATCTGAAGCAACTAAACAATGTCATATGAACTTACAAGGTTTCCCAGAAAAAGTGTAAGACATATTAAAGAGTGATTCCTGAGGTAATTCTAAGCACCTTTTTTCCTTTGCCAATTCGTGCGAAAAAGCTTTGTTTTCGAGTTATTAACGAAAAACGCGGACCAATCCGAGCGTAGCAACACGTTGGCCAGCGAATCCGTCCGCTGTAACTGCGTTTTAAGATAAACTTTTTAACGAAATCGAATTATTTTCGACAGTACTTATTAATTTGAGTGATTCGATGATCAAACTTCGATTATTAACTAAAGCTGCATATCGGTTTTAGGATTAGGCGATTTTGTGCTTGAAAACAAATACAGTGAAGTATTAAATATACATTTGACCTCAAATAATTATTACGTGCACTTTGTGAAGAAAACAATACAAATTTCACTGAAAACGGACATATCAATGTCGGATTTGGTTAGATTTCCAAGTGTCTCGTGTACACGATAAATTTTGTACAATGTGTGCGTGTGCTCGCGCGCGCGAGTGTGTGTGTATGCGAACGCGCAAAATGGGAGTGTCAAGTTTTAAAGTGTTGATGTTGGCATGAAGAATGGGACAACGCTTTTTCCCTCCTTCTTGAGATTCCAAAATATGAGTTCTAGGAATCCGATGAAATGTTTTCGTCGGTATAGTTGATTTACATATGTTCTCCAAGTGTTTCATAATCCATGTTATAGTCGTTTTTGATTAGGCAAACATGTTTAAAAAAAAATTGGAAATCTTCAAAAATTCGAAAAAATGCATATTTCCACTTGGTTTAAAGCAATAAATAAATAAATAAATAAAATGCATATTTCTCATAAAAGTTTTAGAGATACCAGTTTTATATTTTATTGACGCTCTTATCCGGCTAATCTCATTCATATGTATTCTATAGTAATTATAATATTATTTTCACACCTTAATGAATATTTTATTTGTTTGAAATTCTTACAGCGAGTGTTCGAATACTTTTTGGTACCTCTGTAGATGAAGCGTCAAATCCGAGAAATTTGAAGAACAGCATGTTCAGTCACTCCTACCATAAACCTACTCGTTTAAAAAATTTCATTTACACCAAGAACTCTTCAATGATATTGGATGTATGAAAGCTAGTAATATACATATTTTTATTTTTTATCCTACGCGTTGCTTGAATATCGCAATGCTATGTTAGGTTGGTTCTCGCATATTAGTGGTAGTATGGTTTGGAGAGGCAACTCCGCGATAGATATCTGTACTAGATTTCCCAGGCACCCCTGGACATCGACTGCTCAATAATAAATGAGGATTTTATTTGCACGTGACATTTGCCATATTCATGAATCGCAATTGAGGGCTATTTTACTCTGTGGAGTCGGTCTGCACTGTCAATAGTCTTTTGCGATTTTCTACTATATATCTGCAATGGATTTTTAATAATTTCGAAATCTGCAGTGACTTGTACTATAGTACAAGTATAGTATTTGTATGTACTATATTATAATACATCTGTAACACACCTGTATTATAGTACATCATTTCAAACAGGTATGACGACAATATCATTATAACTGAACTCTTCTTTTAAATGTAGAAGCAATTTTTAAGATGTTAGAAATGGGGAGCTTTAATTTTCAAATCTAGATTCAACTACGAAAAAATTTTCTAACTATTCTACATGTTTTACAAATCTTCAAATTTGCATACTTTTTAGTAAAATCATGTCTTTACGTTCTCATCTGATATAACATATAAAAAAATCTTAACAAAAAATAAATGATGCATTATGAAAGTAGAATCTTCAAGCTTTAAAATAAGCCTAAATTTGAAGCTGTACTATTTTTTTTTTAAACGAATTTATTGCAGTTTGATCGTCGACATTTTTGTAAGAATCAGGAAAGTGGTGAAATACTTTTGGGATCCGCTGTATATGTTGTGCTTCTAATTTAAAAACGGCGTAGTAATATCATATTTTTATATAATTTCGTACTTACTCATTTTATATTGAAACATAATGAGGTATCCGGAACATAATGAAGTCTGGTGTCGGATCAGTCGTAACAGATACTGACAAGGAAAGTTTAGCGTATCGAAAATTCTCATTTTCATAAAACTTTGACCATGTGAAGAGCATATTAAAATATGGAAGGAAAAATTTTTTAGTGAAAAATCACTTTCAGCGAGGAAAACTAATATTCAAAGTTTCTGCATTACCATAGTTTTTGAATATAACTTTTTAATACTGTGTGATGAAAAACATGTATGAATTTTCAATTTTTGATGCTTTAAAAAACTTATGTATACTGAGCATCTTTTAAATAAATCTATTCACATATAAAAATAAGTGGCGCGTGCAAGAGATATGTGCGTGCAATGTGATAAAAAATAAAGGAATATAAGTTTGTTTAACATGTTACTACGATAAATGTTTGACAGCGTTACATGTGTCTACGGAGTATACAAAATTCAAAATCTAGTATCGAACAATATTAATTATAAGTTCTAATTTAAACTTTACCTAAATGTAATGATAAATGTTTGACAGCGTTACATGTGTCTACGGAGTATACAAAATTCAAAATCTAGTATCGAACAATATTAATTATAAGTTCTAATTTAAACTTTACCACACGATGTTCTGGTACTTTCAGTGCATAAGTTCTAAATTAATTTGGACCTAAATTAAATAGACAGACATTATGTAATTTTGAGTTGTTAAGTCAAAATTAGTCCGCCAAAGGGATTTTTAAAAATCATTCTTCGCTAGGCATAGAGATGGAATGATTGATGAATTAATAAAATTCTGACATGTCCATTGTCATCGGACAGGGTACAACTAGATTACAAGTCAAGTACACCAATACATTTCTAGAAAATTACAGTACATCTGTCGATTTGAAAGAAATCCAATTATTATGTTATATTCACTAGTCAGTGCAAAATCTCGAAAATATATGCTTCGAATACATTGTGGATTAATTATTACGTCTGCACACGATTGGATGAGCATCAATAGAGTGAATATTGCAAATACGTTTTCTACAGTTAACACGTGTATTTAATGTTAGGAGTAAAGATGTGACCAGCTGTAGACGCAACGGGCCCGTGAAGAGATGTTGCGAATCGACAATCAACAAAGGGTATTATGATAATGAGGAAATGACACCTTGTCTAGTAGTGTACAAAACAGCTCCCCTCCAGCTTAGCTTCCCAGAAAGCCCTAACTGACCCGGCACGCAAAAGGAGCTTGTGTTTATGATCCCGGTGGGTTTACTATCTTACTACATCGTTGTCTCCGTGTATACAAAGTTGCTCAGTAGAGAGTCCCCTATTCACACTACAGAGATATACCCTTATTTTGGGTGAAAAAATTTTCATACAAGTGAACAGTTCTTCTGTTTATATATTATTGAAATATTTTTTGCGTACCAATTACTTAGACTACGGCTTTTTCATTCGACGAATGTTAAACGTATTTATTTAGTGTTGTGAATTTTAATGTTACAATTGGGAAATTCGAAGGAAAAATAAAGTCTAAGTTACGAAGGTGGAGATATTTTTACGTCCTTGTGCAAAGAAAGAAAAATTTATTGTAGAACATACGAGTGTCGAGAGTAAAAGTTGGAAAGGTTTGATGAGTAATCGTTTCTAAACGGTTGACGGTGATTGGTGGAAACGAGAGTTTTTAGTCTCTGAAAAGAAATGACGGAATGTTCATTAGTCTCACTTTAATGAGACTGTTCGTTCATGTTTTGGTCTTATGATAGCATTTAGTTTGCTAGATTTCCCAGAAACAATGACAGAAAATGAACATGAAAACCATCAGAATAACCAAATTTCCGTGTAGCCCAGATTTGTAGTAATGACTTTTTATTTTATGGGACTGTCAGACTTCTGAACTGATCCAGGTTAAGGTGATTTATGGTAGTTTCAAACTTTTCACAGCTGTAATTGAAATCGCGTGCATAAATCTTCTGGATTTTTCTTTAATTTGTAAATGACCACGGCGAGTATGCAATGATTTATGGTTTCGATAAATCGAAGAAACTTTCTGGAACTTTTAATAATGCATACCTGTAAATAACTGTAAATTTGTAGCTAGGTTATTATTACATAGTACATCTTAGCATAATCGGTGAAAAATGTATTCTCATGTATCTTCACCGTGGATTTCTATATTAATTATTCTTATTTTTAAAGCATAATGAACTTAAAAAAAGAGATATATAAGATATATACATATTAACTGATTTTAATGAAAAAAATTAAATATCTTTTTTTTTAATATTCATTATGCTTTAAACATAAGTGTAATTAATATAGGCGCGGAAATTGGCACCCCCATACTAATTGAGCTCCTTACCCTATATTATCTGATTTTATTTAAAATCTACCGAACTATAGTTTCTTCGATACTATCCTATTCTCTGTCATTTATAAATCTGCAGAATAGATACAATTTATGAACACCGATAGTTCTTCATCGATATTGTCGTGAATATAGTCACGTTCTCGCCCTAGGGGTATTGGATACTACATAAATTGTCGGCTCTGTTATAAATAAGCAGCTCAGAATCTAGAAAAACAGGACAGAGGTGAACATATTATATTATGAAGTAAGTTTCTTAAACAGCATGAGGATAAATGTGCATTAATGTGTTTAAATTGTATATAAAAACCGAAAAATTGAAATCCAATGATGAATGCATTCTTACAATTAGTGTTGTTGAAAACAT
Organism: Halictus rubicundus; assembly: GCF_050948215.1. Classification (NCBI taxonomy): domain Eukaryota; kingdom Metazoa; phylum Arthropoda; class Insecta; order Hymenoptera; family Halictidae; genus Halictus; species Halictus rubicundus. The sequence continues at coordinate 10,360,693 of NC_135149.1, read as the reverse complement.
TCGATCAATCATCTTCTATGAGTGAAAAAAATTATAAATTTTACTTTAAAAATGTCCGTTATTCACAAATATCATGTTCACGCAGTGTGAAATTCGAACAGTATGAACAGCGTAGCATGGAACAGAATAATGAACATGGGAACAATATTTAAGACTAGATGGATCATTGATTAACTGACAATTGTACATATAATATAGAGCTGATTTAATTTTAATATTTTATATACCAAAGTTAATTTCCGCTTCCAAATATGTCCTTCTATTTCCTTTTCACTCTGGGAAAGTGTTTGTTAAACCATTTGAAGTTAACACATTCTTCATAATACGTGTGGTAACTATATTGTGAAGGAACTGATAATTAAAAATTTCTAACCGTAGACACCTACATAATTAGAACATTGCGTATAGTATGACCAAAAAAAATATTTTACGGACACATGAGACAGATTTCTAGTCAGCAGAAGGTTCGTGCCAATGCTTTCCACGATTATACCGCTTCAAGTTTATGGAAGAGGGTCGTATGATTTATGATTCCTTACGAAATCGTTCATCGATCTCTGAAAGTAGGACAGAAATCCAAAATGAAATATTCACGAATAGCACTGCCTGTGATGCAAAATTACTAGCAACGTATCCTTACAATTAAGAATTACATGTAAGATAAATTCAAATTTAATGAGAAAAGATAAAGTAACACATGCAATCGACTTCGTTATAAAAAAAAACCCGATATTCTCGGTGTGAAATTAAATATCACCAAAAACTAATATTACAACTTATAAAACTAGCATTACAAAAATATTTGTTTCAGATAGCAGATAGCAGATACATATTACTGTCAAATAGCAAATTTTACTTTAGTTTAATTTTAACTTTGGTAGGTTACGAGCACTTTTGTAACTGTTCCCGAGCAGAAACTCCACATATAACTTTATTGCAAGCAACCATACGACCAATATTCTCGGGCAGCAGGTAACCAGATGTGACAAAATGTTCATTGGTTTCGGTACCGTTAGTTACAATGTTCAAATTACCGTTGCAGACACCCGGAAGGAAGTTACGACATCCTCTCCACTTTAGCACCGCGAACAGATTTTCCATTAATAGCTGTGGTCAATCAGACAATATTTCACATCTCAATCCATTCGAACTACGATCGCTGGAGAAGTTTTAAAACATTCTGAGCGGTACGTACAACTACTTACATATTTTTATCAACTATCGGTAAGTCACTATAAGTCGTAACTTGTTTTGATTCGAAGCTTCCGTTTCTTTGGCTTTAAGTAGAGGTTTTCAATTTTGGAAGGTCGAAAAGAAAAATAATTCTCTTTTAACTTGTCCAATTTCAATGTTGCTAACATTGTAATCTCACCGTGACTTCATGTAGTTCGGACAAATCTTGTTGTATAAAGATTAACATTATTTGTAACATAAAACTTATTCGTGTATTCTAAACATTCTTTCCGGAAACAACTCATTTTTATTCGGATAACGATCACATAATATCAGTTTGCTCACATTTTGAGTATTTGCTTCGAGGTTATACAGCGAAAATGGTGCTGCGCGTGCAAACACAAAGACGACAATGCGCTATTGTATTCGAAGACGAAAGATGCTGTGACAGACATTCGAAGATGAATGTCGTTGCAGAGTGGCCGAGTGTGGGATCAAGACCCCAAGGACCCATCAGAAGCGTGAGGAGATTCGGAAAAACGGCAGGACTCCGTGGCCGAGATCGATCCCTTAACCTGGTTTCCTCCCTTTTCTAATATACAATATTTTTCCTAGAATAGTTTTGAAATATAAAATGACAAATCGAGAAGATATAATAATGGTCGGGGGTAGATAGAGAGAATAAGGGTTAGAAAGACTAGAAAAACACTTGTTGTCTAATAGTTGCCAATAGATACTGTAAATAACTAAAGACTATAAATACAGGCAAAGCTTGAAACATTTTCTATTAAGAAGACAAGAAGACATTTTATCAGTTGTTTAGACTAAACATTAGATTCTTTAGAGTAAATATCGTGCACCTCGCGACAAATCTATAGGTCATATAGGGATATGAATATGAGTGTATTGTAGCAACAATTTTCAAGGAGATCAGTTAATTGTTACTACTGACAAAAATCCGATGCGTTATATGAGTTATAAATTATTTTAGCTATTAATTTTTGTGGCCAAAAGACGTGCGAGTTGTGTTATTATATCTTTTGAAAAGTATTTCTTCAATTAACTTTCTACAGGTTGAGTCTCGTAACACGACGACGTGAAATAACTCATAAGTTATTTGTTGTACGAAATCATTTTTCAAACAAATGTTGTATGGTTTCCAAGGGAAAAGTGCTGTAATCTGTTATTTTTTATTACTTCGCTTTTTTTACCGAGATGTGAAGGTTACCTCCAGTTTTTTTTTTTTAATGAAATGCCTAATATTGTTTTGTCGAATTCGGATAAAACACTAAATTCTGCGTAAAAAAAGTATTATACCGTCCGGTGTAGGGTAAGTGTCCGGTCCTCCCTCTATCAGTCTTCCCCTGACATCCTATTATCGCCCAAATCATTATGTCACCACCACCCATCTGTCACTTCTGCAGAATGATTTCTTTCTTTCGCAAATCGCGAAATCACTACAATTATTGGACTTGCTTTACAAAAGTGGGAATTGCGTAGCTATTACTGTTAACACTTTGACTGCCAAACTAGAAACATAAAAAATTCCATGAAATCAAACTCAGTTATTTAATGAAATAAAAATTGAAAAGAATTAAATGTATGATACTGAGTAGTCCTCCAACTTTCTTGTATGTTACAGATCCTAATAAAATTTCGTACAATGAATATATCAACGTAAAAATTTATTTTAAAACCTGCACAAATAATTCCGTCACCCACATATAGGTGACGTGGCAGTCAACGTGTTAAAGGACAAGACGTCTTCATTTGAAAAGTGATTCGTTTTTCAAATGAACCTTTTGTAAATCTACATGTATGAGAATTAAAAGAAGATATAAAGATTAAATCCTTTAAATATCTTTTCAGTCTTAAATTTGACCTGTCCATTTTTTTCATAAATGCATAAAATCCTCAATCTAATGAGTCAAAAATTACTAACTGGAATTAGTCACGAGGATGGAAATGGAATCAGGTTACGAGGCATGGTCCATGGCTAGGTATTCTGAGGAACAACAGTGTTTCTGGTTCATGGCGTCAATACGTAACCCATAGCATGCAGACGTTGAAGTTGCAACGAGAGATGAGCACTTGAAACGAGAACATTTTCCCTGCTCGATTTTTCCATGGAAGAGCAACGACGTTGCTGGAATGGGAATCGATGCGAAAGATCGCTTCTGTCGACAATAGAAGTTTTTCGATATTTGCGTCCGAGCAGAATGATACGGTTCGATACAGATCGGTCCGCTTTCGATCCGGTCAAGATTCCTCGGAAAGACAACTTGACCGGTGCAAGATCGAACCAGTCGAAGAAAAACTTCTTTTAATTTTTTCCAAACATATGAACCGATTCCGAAGTGCGTTACAAAGTAAAAAGTAATTTCTATTTTATTTACTTACATGTGCACCAACGTTTAAGAATGTTTATCTACTCAAGTTATTTCATATAACTTGTGACGCTGAGTTACACCGACATGGCGGCGCCCTTACCTGTCAAAAACGCTTAAAGCGGTCCCTGGGGACCGACATCAAACTTTCCGATCAGGCGGTGCCGGTCCCCGAGGATCAACACTAGGCTTTTCGTTTAGGCGACGCGGCGGTCGACTCAGAGAGGTGACTTCTGCTTAGACAAACTTGCGGTTACTCGCAGCGTGTACGGAAAGTTCATAGATACAAGCTCCGCGCTTAACGTATTAAAATCGCTCGACTTTAAACACGCATAACTTTTGGACCAGTCAATTCCTAACATTAAAACCTGGATTTTTTGCATTATCTCGTCAAAACCCACAGGATTATATAAAGAAAGTTAAAAAATTCTGGGTTGCCAAGATGAAGTTCAACCCCATTCTTTATACACTTTTAATTTTTATTTCAATTGAAATCTGGAATCATAAGCCATACGGAACGTTAAAAAGCATTTCTTACAAATTGTAACATCCATTGTTTTTTCCTCGTTTTGTCACAGCTGTCGCGGCTGGCCCCAGGTAGTCCATAGCGGACTACTTTAAAAAATTAAAAAATTTAGACATGGGTAAGGTTCGTTGATAGGTACGCCCATGCCATTCCATATTGAAATGCACAAATTCTGGTTTTAAAATTAATTTATAGAAATTTGATGATTATGTTAAAAAGAAAAACGGAAATTATATCTCCAAGAATATTCTTAGTACTTGCTACTAGTTAGTTTATATAAAATATTATATCACGGGAAGGACATTATTGCATCGGCTATTCTTTCAATTGGGGAGCTTTCCGAATAGGCTCAAGGGTCAAGAAACAAGGACAATAAATCATACAGAGAATTACTTTCTCGAAAAACATCAACAATCAATATCAATACCGATTTATTAAACAGGTTATTGATAATCTCAGATTCATTGATTACAATGTTACGTACTGTTCCGAAAACTGTTCGAAAAATATTATTGCAAAAACACTATTATAGTTGGAAAAACCATCATTTAAAAATTTTGAATCATCTCAAAATACCAGCGATTCTGATTCTGAATGAATATAGTCTAGTAACGTAATTTTTATGATATTAGACATTTATTTTATGCATAAATATTAAATAATTTTATAAATATACATTAATTTTCAACACAAGACTAAACTTTATACTTTCTTTCAGCAAAAAATCGAATAAAGCCAAGGGAGATTAATATTTCTTGGACACAATCGTTTCGTCCCGCTGAATTGCGAAAATACAACAGAGTGGCACAGAACAACTTTTTAAACGATGATCCGAGCATGAGCCAAAAACATGTTTCAGTTATGCCAATAACGTAGGAAAATGTCCCTGTAATTTCAAAAAGGTTCGTTTAATACATTTTTTGTAATAAATTTACAGGAATTTGTTAACATTCAGCTGCTTTCATCGGGCTCCTCCATTAATTTTAGAACTACAATGAAGAACAGTATTCGTAGAAGTTGCACATTATACATTGTGACGTTGTAAAACTTGCGATGTCATTTTCCTGCTCGTAACGACCTCTCGGAGGGACCGGACCGCCCTCTTTCGGACCGAACGGCCGCTCGCAGGATTAGTTCCCCGAGGAACTTCCGTGTCGATTATCGATCGATTGCTGAAATCTATTGCCCGCGCCGAGTACGGGCAAGTTTCAGGAACATGCTGCGTGCACTACCGACCCTTGCAACGACGCCGAGGGGCGCTTCGCTTCGTGGGACCGCCAGACGACAAAACATTGGTCATGGGAGAAAACATACTGTGTGCACGAGTACTATGGAAAAGGGACCACCGCACCCGGGCCGATCAACCCAGTGGCGCCAACGAGGGACGAAACCCCCTTTCGAACATCTGACCCTTTCGCGGTCCTGCCGCCTCAAGAAACCATCGATTCGCTAATTCTGTGTGAAGAGTGCGGGCTCTCGAGTGCGGCCACGTGGCCATTGTACCATTTGACTCCAATTAAAACACCAAAGTCAATTTCGTGAGTCTTTCTTTCGACTTGCGAGATCCGTCCTGCCGTGAGGGCTGTCTCCGTTATTCTCGTGTCCAAATCTTGGAACCGTTCGCGTAACCGTTACCGTCTTGCGATACTCGAAGGTTCGAACTTCGCCCTCGGTATCCCGAGGACGAGAAATTGTCGCGTTTCGCGTGGCACCATTTCGGTGCCTGGCGCCCAAGCAGTAGGCTCTCTTTTTGGTGCGCGGCCCTGGTCTTCGTGCTTATAAAATCCCGGAGTTGTCTGATTTTCCACTTTCCGAGGCGGCGAAAAAGTACCACGTTACAGCAGAAACATCGATAACCCTATTGGACTTTGTTAACTATCAATAGTTTGTACATTCAAAGAAACTGTATAAGCTATTACTTGCAAAATTCCAATTTATTTTTCACGTCTATGGCTATTTAGTTATACATGTGCCTGTGACGTTTATTCATTGGGTTTAACGCTGCCAACAGTTTGCGCCAAACGGTTTCAAAGTTACAACATTTCCAATTAATATTATTTCAATAGTAAGTGCCAGTGATTTCAACAGTACACATGGGTTAATGGGATAATAGGATTACAAAATTCATTATTACTATTAGTAATTATTTCGTAACAATTATTTAATTTATTTAAGTATCAGGAATTCTGGGTTATTCGAAATTATTGGTGAGTACTTTGTTGAATTATTGTTACACGGCTTCCGTTAAAACAAAACGGAACAAAATTAATCTATGCAAGACAATACAGTTTATTGAATATGTATATAATTTAAAGCTTGAAGGTTTCGAGACAGGCGCTCTTAAGCAACGTTGTTAGGGCAACAGGAGAGCCGATACGCCTCTGTGTTGCTCTTTATAAAATGTTAAAAGTTTTCCCTTACCTACAAAGGAAGTTTTGAAGGTATCGCCGATAATGCAAACAGTATCAAACCCTTGATGTTGTAACAATGTCAACTGGTGTTGCCTGCTTTTGAGAACTTCAGCGAAAACATCACTATGTGCAACCTGCTTCGGGGCTATGCGTCTGATTATGATTTATGCACGTTGACGTTTGGTGGATAAAAAGTTTTTCTTAAAACCAGATTTTTTATTTCTCAGATAACCATACTAAGTAAGATGTTCGTTCGGTTTTATCCGCGAGATACAGTACTGTGCAAAAGTTTTACTCCACTTCCATAAATTACACTAGAAATGTACATCTTTACCGGTTGAAGAACGTACACACGGTTACGTTTAGGATGTCCCAAAAATGTTATATTTTGTTGGAAAGGGTGATTCCTGAGGTCATTTGAAATAGCTTTTTACTTTGCGAAAATGTTCTCCGCGGCTTCGTTACAGAGTTATTAACGAAAAACACAGACCAATCAGAACGCGGCTACAACGGACATATTCCGCCTCGGCCAGTGCCAACGCCACGGCTTAGCGGGACCTGTCGCCGCCCTCTGATTGGTCCGTGTTTTTCGTTAATATCTCCAAACGAAACTGCGGAAAACGTTTTCGTAACGTAATAAATTATTTCTAATGACCTCAGGGATCACTTCTTTTAAGGAAGTACAACATTTATGGGACACCCTGTATTTATTTTATTATGTAGTATGTTGGTGGTCCTTGGAATGATCGCGGTAGTCAGGCTACGCGACAGACCGAGTGTATGTAATGTTTGTTTACATTTCGGACCTACGATGTTGGTGACTGGGGGGGGGGGGATGAGGATGAACCTTCCCGAATGAACCGAAGCGAGCAGTCGAATAAAGACCGTTGTGAAAGCGAGACTTCTGCATAATCTACCGCGTTTATTTCTTTATGTTGAAATAACTTTATTCTGTGATACAGCTTGTTGAAACAAGTTTAATTCTGTGGTACAGCTATATACAACGTGTTTGCGATAGGCTCATGGACGACTGAACTTGGGTTAGACGATTACATGATGTGTCTACTGCGTGTTTATGCACGTCGGACGTCCTGTATAGTCTTGCCTGTTGCCGAAGAATGGCGTCGTTGTATGTTTCACGAGTATTTTCCTATACTTCACCTAGTGTCGACTACTGTTAAAAATACTGTAAAGTTATAATATTATAAATTTGCCTTTTGATTTAGTTACGGCGTCGACTCTTCTCGTACAACTTTCATATAATTTATTAATATCCTCGATTGGAATATTTTGCCATTCTGCTTAGTTCACGATGAACTCCACATTTGGGGTCGATGCATACCTCACAGGCCAGGCCGGCAGACAAAATATTACAACCCTGATTTTGTATATAGCATTTAAATCACGGTTGTAATATTTTGTCCGCCGGGCTGACTTGTGAGGTATGCATCGACCCTTATTAACGGCAAGTTTTCTATTGTTATTGCGTGAAGCCGTTAGGTTTCCTATCGTGTCCCGCGCTCATCACGATCACGCATCGCGTCGAATCAATCCGCGGGCCTATCCAATCGGATGATCCTATTACGCCAATCATTGGATTACTGAAAATCCACGATCACCAACGGTTCCGAGAATTCGTTCTCACGTCGTCTTCGTCCCTCTTAACAATCTGTTCGTCGAAATCTTGCTCGCGCTTTCTCGCAATTCTCACGACGCGACAGTCCTTCAGAGTTTCGCGTCTAGTTCTCTTAATCGTAGTTGTGTCTGCCATACAGCGTGAACACTGTAAATAGTTTTCCGCCCATTGAATGTGAGTTTCATGCACGCGCCTGCAAAATTCTGTTCACCTCCACTGCACGCTCAGTGCTAACGAAACAAAATGCAATGTAGCTAAAAAAAATTTAATTTATCTTTATTCTTTTATTGCACAAAAACCTTTTTGCTAATTTTTTAAATTTGTAATTTATTATCGTGTAATTACTGACCAACATTTGTTTGAAAAAGTTTTTTATCCGATTATCGGAAATGCGTGAAATGCGACACGTGATGCATTCGGGAATGAACAGTTTACGTTTCGGCTATCTTCTTCGATTCGGGCAAGTTCGGGCATATAAGACTTACTTTAGAAAGTTAGTAAAAGTTATTTTTTTAGGAGTAGAATGAAGTGTACTTCTAACTCGAGCTTAACAAAAGTATTTTTGTGAATATTTCAGAAATGAATATGTTCTCTTTGTTTTTATATCCCAGATATATGTTTAATATCAAAAAACTCTTCTCCAATATTACCAGCAGTGTTCTTCGGGAGAGTTTATGAGTTACTTTTAGAGTTATCACATGAGCATCCTTCAACGTTTGTGTCGAACCGTTAGAACTGATATCGATTGATCCGCCAAGCGTAACGAACAGTATCCGTTTGACCTACTGTACAATTTGCTAGGCGCAACAGATACATATATTCACTCTAACTGCTTACGATATTATCGCTTGAAATAATTAGAATACACAGGGTGTTCCATTTATCTGGAAATCCAGAATGTCTCAGAAACTGTTGATGATACTAAAAAATGTTCCAGAAAAAAGTTAAACGGTATCACGGCGCACTTTCAAATTATTATATCTATTCATTATTGCGGTAAGGGAACGTGTGAGTTGTGTTATTATAACTTTTGATAAGTGTTTCTTCAATAACTGACTGAATGCATATGACTGACAGAAATCTACGAACTGTATTTTAAAAATGTTTAATGCAGCATTTTTTCGGCACATTAACATGTACTTTTTATAAGGCGATGTGGTGGTCAGCGATAAAATGAGTTCAACGACCTAAACACGATGACCTTGAAGTGACCTTGAAGGCGAAAAAATCAGTTTCAGTTTGAAGCATGTAAAATACTGCCGACCAGAGGTCTACGGCACTCCCTCCCACGAGTCCCCACCCCTCAACACCCTTCCGGGACCAATGATCAGAAATCGGAAGGGTGCGAACGTCCAGATTGAGCTCTCGAAAAGCCGAGGCTCTTCACTTAGAGAAATTCGATAGATTAAGGTAAGACGTGGTAAATTTATAGTCGTTTAATGTAAAATTTGGTCACGTGACGCGTCGTCCCTGTCGTGCATGTGTCACAATGTCACGTGACTAATCCGCTAATCATAAAGAGAGGGTAATTGTATTCCCCTCAATTCCCCTGGTCTGGAGACACTACGTTCGCAAGTTGTCGCTTTCTATTACTATATAAGATTTATTTATATTTATATTACCTATACAATTTAGCGAGAGCGAAGGATCCGCTGCGTGCCATGAGTCTATCGTATCTTATTTTTTAGTTTTGATATGTTATTTTTCTCTATTTATTCTTCTCTTTTCTTTTCCTGTTTCTGTTTCAGCATTTTTCTTTCTTTAGATTATATATTTGTTTTATTCTTGAATTATCTTAATCTTAAGTTTATATGTTTTATTCTCTAATCACCTCTCCCTTAGTATGTGTTCTAATTTTTTTTATGCGTAGCGTATCGTTTTTAACTTTCTGACAAGGCTCCCTGCGTGGGGCCGTAAAGATCGTCATATTAATATTACGTGCGAGTGTGTATGTGTTTATTTATTGTACTAATTTATTTATTTGGATAAAAGAATGCGAGAGTTTGCCACACTAGGGGGACAGCGCTCCCACGCTACATATTCCGCCACGATGTTTTCGTATCTTTTTTTTTTGAGCGTGTGGCCCCTCGAGGGCCCGCGCAATTTAGTCCTCTGCGAAAGGCGTAAACGATGTACGCACCACCGGGTAACTATAGCAAACCCGGTCGAACATGTGTCGAAAATAAACAACTTTATTGTTTCCCGTCGCGCGACGGATTTCAGTAGAGTTTTATTTTTCAGAACTTTTGGTATCCAGGTGTAGGTCACCTAGTCGAGGTGCGTGTCGGTACACTCGTTTACACTGATTAACACTATTATCGTAAGTATTATTATTGTACTAAATTTTTATTTTAATCTATCTTTGACACCTGTCATGATTTATTGAACTATACGATTCTGTTTATGCATGGCATCACACAATCTCCTGGTAGATAAGACTTAAACTCCATTTGAATTTGTTTATCCATAATACTTTCTTTAAAATTACGTGTCAAAATGTTGAAGAATTAATTTTTCTTATAGGATATTGTCTATATATGTTTTTAAAGTTAGCTGTTCTCGTTGTTTCCGTCACATTCTCCTTCCTCTATTACCTCTCCGCTCTAGACATTAATTTTACTTTCAACCGCAAATATGATTCCATCGCTCACTATCCTTCAATTTATAGTTTTCTGCGAACTAAAGCCTCTTCTTTCTACTCGTCGCATTCATATATTACTTTTTTCCTGGCTGTTCGTTCGTGGTAATAGTCCGAATTGAACACCCTGTGCACGTTTCCCCCATATACTCTAACTCAGACTGCTTAATTGAGCTTGGTAAGTTTCTTAGGTAAGTAGTTTCTCTTTCAATAATGTTCTATACGACACACTTAGTTATCTGTACAAGGCTTACTACTTTTTACACTTAATTTTCTTTTCATAGTGAAACAGAATCGGCTTCCGTTTCTCGAAAAATATTACATTGGAACTCCGTTTCTCGAATAATATTACATTGGAACTCTGTTTCTCGAAAAATATTACATTGGAACTCCGTTTATATGAACTCTATTTCTATGAACCAAATCAAATGAACCAAAAATCATAGTCAGTAGTGAGATACAGGTGGACTCCCATTATTGTATGAATCACCCGATTATGTGAACCAACTTATCTCCCAACAAACTCATATAAATGGAGTTCTACTGTATTCCTATTTCTGCGACACATTTTGACTATTTCTCGAATGTTTGAAACTTCAAATTAGCATATGAATTCCTGTATACATACCGTGTATTTTAATATTTATATCATCTTATATAAAACCACCATTGTGCTGTGTTTGAAACACTAATCCTAGAAACAAACTAACCAAATTATTTATTGTGCTTTGCGATCTTATCGTCAAAGTACTGAGTCAAAGTACTACAACTTGTTAATGTTCAACAAAAAAAGCCATTTGCAAATGATTTGAAATTCGATATTTCATATCACACGACGTAATATTTAGTAGAAATTCTGTTTGCACAGTCTTATTTAATTCATGAATTATAACACGCTTCAGGAATAACAGAGAATATGATAATGTTGCTACTAAAGCAACCGGACAAATAACTTTACCGAGTACCCCATCTGATTTAACTATCCTAATTATCTCGCACATCTTTTATGATAGAAACAAATTTCAGATGCTGAAAATATTTGTTTGGGTGAGAGGGGTGCAAATGATAGACAAATATGTTTTCAAGCCACTTTTTTCGAGGTTTTAAGGTCATCGCAGTTTTGTTTTTTAGGTAGGATTATATTTTTTTTATCACAACGCGATATTTAACATATTGGTTAACGTTGCTATAAACTATAAACGGTAAAAAATGGCGAAACTCGCAGTTTTAATAATTTTCGAACTCCAACTGTAGTAGTTCCCGTTTCAACTGATTTCGATGAAATTTTCAGAATACATATAATTGAGACAAATCTAAAAAACGTAGTTTTTAAATTTTATATACAGGCTCACATAAAAAGTTATAAAAAGCAATCTATAGTATTTTACACCTAGTCCGAATCATAAACCAGAATTTTTACCTCGCTTTCCACACTGATTACGAATAAAGTTTTAATAATCATCGAGCTATGGGTAAAAAAATGTTACTAAAGAGAGTAATCTGGACAACATATGCAAAGTTAATTTTTACCCATCATTGGAAGTAAATTTTTAAAATTACATTTTACCGACAAATTTTTTAAGAAATGCAGGTGCAATAATAATTTGTAGGTTTAAACTTATGTGATAATATAAGGTTTGTTTTTTTCTTTCAATAGAAAAATACTAAGGGCCCGTATTATCATAAAACAGTGGCCTTTTTAATTAATCTTTTGTTTCGCATCGCGAGTTACCTGTGGAATGTGAAAATTGTAAATGAACTTTTGTTTCATTATTTTCATATCGTAATGTTTCATACTCTAACGAAATGTAATAAAATACAATGTGATTTTTCAGATCCTTCTCCAAAACAGTTGACTATGAAAGTCGGTCAGCAATTAATAATAGAGTACTGAGCTGTTAATTGCTGCCGCGCAGTCCGGCGCAGCTATGTAACTGGGCTATCCGCTCGGAGTGAACGCTCGACTGACCGTGTCGCATAGTAGCAGTATTATTCGAATGAACTCTACAAATGAAATCCAAACAAGACTCGAAGTTGTTTGAACCGCATTATTTAAACGAAAAGAAAATAATTACTAGACCCTTTTCTCCCCTCGCTCAAAAGTCATGGACTAGACGACATGGACTATAAATGGATCAATCCTCATATACTTAACCCTTAGGCGGTTTCCAAAGTCAAAGCACAACCATGCTTTCAAATAGAATTATACACTTAGAATATAAATGATGTATTATAAAAATATAAATGATGTCAAAATTATTTCAGATACACAGGAAAATAATCAAATATTCATTTAAGGGAAACTAATGTTGCCATTTCTCCGACTATAATACTTTGCAATTTAATCAATATGTATCATCCATACTACAAAGGACATTGATTTCTCCAAGCCTGCTGGTTAATATAATTAAAGAATTTTAAAGAGGAATAATTGTAGAATATGGTTATATGTTTTTCAAACTTTTTCAATTTCAGCAAAATCCAGAATTCAGTAAAAGCATGCAACTTTTATAGGAGATATTTTTCAGTATTATAAAAGTGAACAGATGGAAAATGTTCATCGGAGGGAACAAAACACAAAATAGCAAATTATAAAAATACGTTAATATGTAACGAATTAATTTAGAAGAAAATTGAGACTATTGTTTATACACGTGAATAAAAAATAAAGTTAGTAGTAGTAATGGTGAGTGCTCGAGAGACCAATAAAACATTGCTTAAAGGTATTTTCTATCGATTTTCCATCAAACAGGCTTTTAATCCCAAGCAGTTTTATGGAATCGCTTCAAGTTCACGTAGTGGTACGAGTTTTACTAAGATTCGATCTCAAAGTCGGAAGAAGTTGCATGGCTCACTAAGGATACATAAATGTTAGTAATACCTATTTAGCCGTTAAATTAATACTGCGACTTACAAGAGAGTATCTTTAATGTCTATTATCTATAATGGAACTATTCCGTATATTCGCATAAATTTCAAATAGTAATTCAGCTGAAGATTGTTCGATAGTACTAACACCTTTAGCTTTAATCACTTTCGCATTAACAATTAGGAATCCAATTTATTACAACAATTTTCAATATAATTATCTTACTATATTATTAAACATTTGAACAATTATTTTTTATGAATTATGCCGGCTGAAATAAGATGATAACAATTATTTATATAAACAAGTGAACGTTCGATATTGCGGGAGGTCTGAGCGAATTTCATCTTTTATTTGTATACAATAAAGGTGTGCAGTACAATTTGTATAATCATTATTGTCCGAAACCCTCGTGACAAATTAATTTTTGTTTTTAACGGTAGAACTATGGAATAGTTAAATTAACTTATTAAAAAATTACAACAATATTGGCGGATATTCTACACTCTAACTTCCCCTTCTACCGTGATGTTCTCCACGCTTCCGCCGCGGCTCAGTCACGTGACCGTATGGCTCGCGAGGAAGAAGAAGTTGGGCAGCTCTGCTCGCGGGCATAGTTGTGGACAATGCGACTTCAGCGGAAAAAATATTGTCATAAGCTGAACCATCGAAAGGAGGCGTGGTTCATTGCCCGCGAAGTCGCTTATGCCCGAGGAACCAAATTCTCTGCCCACACGGCCGATAGCTGAATGGGACTGTATAGATACGGGGAACGAAGCGGCGAGTAACCAAGCGTTGTTCCTCCATATTATAACATATATCATAAACATGATGATTTTTTGTGACAAAAAATAAAACAGTATAAGTTATTTTCCACAATTCCAGAAAATACCAGAATAGGTATCCAAGAATATTTGTTTCTCGCTCAGAAATTAGACAGAATAACAAGCTAACAGGTAATAAAGTGAAGTACCAATCGTGATGTATTTGAGTGTTTATTGTATGCGCTTATTGAACGTGTTTGTGCCTGAATGTGGCTATTGACTGTTTGACTCTTTGGAATTAATGTGTACATTAACGACTGATTGTTTACAAATGTGTATTTTGACTGTTTGATCGACTGTGTATAAGTTATATATTACAGAAGCTCGCTCTCTAATAGCATGTTGAATGTGAAATTATACATATAAAAGGAGGATGTTGAACAGTGACCAAACTTTGGGTAGGTCGGACCCGCTAAATATTAATAAGGTGTCATTCTTCAAATTTTAAGAAAGTGTAAGCTCACCATTATTTCTCGGCAAAATGCATAGCGCATAGCGCGAAAAATAAAAATTCATTAATTTCATCGACCTTTCGTTCGAAAAACAGAGTATCAATTTTCACATTTAAGGCACTTTTACGAAGCAATAACTACTTGAAGTGAAAGATTTTCAATTTTCTATCTACCTTTTCTTACAACTTTCCCATCATTTCGCCGGAAAATAATGGCGGATATGTTATTCTTAGAACCAGAAGAAAGTTGATTGGCTTTCTTGAATGATAAAGTTTTGTTAACTGGGTTACTCGTAGAATCGGGAAAGAAAAATTTTTACTAAAGTTACAAAGCTTAATTATTGGAAGTGCGAATAATTTTGAAGTGTTCGGTTATAGTTAAGAAAGTTATAGTAAAATATGAAAATAACCTTAACTGTATAACTTACAAGTAACAAGTCGTAGGGTGACAATACCATCGGGTGTGCTGAACTACAACACCGTAAACAATAGTATTGTCAGTATTGAGAAAATTTAGATGAGTATACACTGTTGAGCTCGACTGCTGGAAGAACGTAATAATTTATTATAATTATGCTTTTGTGACAGGCCGTTCAACTGCGCAGTAATAACGATCAAATTACGTCTCGTATTTTACGGACAAATGAATCAGCATTTACAAGAGATTTTATTCCTAATGAATATAATACACACCCGTTGTGTTTGTGAATATACATACGGTCCAGGACAATCAATTCCCACGCCTGGAGCACATTCCTTGTTCTACAAACGAAACACAACGTTTACTTTACTTACCGTTTTGGCAGTAAAATGGTGTAGTGAGCAGATAATAATAATTGATCGTTCATTACACAAGTAAATATCATCGGAATTATATCATATTTGGCATCATTTTCATTATAAAAATACCACGAATATGTTGGTGAAAGTCCCGTAAAAAAATAATGATAAATAAAGAAGTTTTGTTATTGGATTAGTAGTGGTCTCCTTGTCTGACACCGATATACCCGACCCGTATTATGTTTACAGTCGTCGGTGTGCGAGGCCTCTCAAACTTCGTCGCCCTCACGGGGTATACCTCGCGATAGTGGGGATAGTTCGGCGACGTTTATCAACCACACATTTGCGACATATATAAAGGTTAGAAGATGGACCCTGTGCAGTAGCAATAGTTTTTCGCAAACATCTCGGAAACGGAGGTCGTCCGACGGTAACATGTATACGAAAAAGTTGTTCAGAATTATGCCCCTAACAACACATTTTCAGGTCATTGAAATTGGCGAGGAAGCAGCTATTATAAATAATTACCAAACAGTATTTTTGGTTGTAGAATTGCAACAGCATGGCTAGATTGTACCAAAATCGACCGGCCACTCTTATTACCCTGCACTGTACGCGAAAGTATTGTATGTACATATACGTGTACCTATATATCTCCCGCTCGCATTATACTGTATTGAATGGCGCGGTAGCGCGCATTAAACATATTAGACGGTTGTACTTTGCTTGTGAAAGCAGCCAGACTAAAAAGAAGTGATTTATACATCGTGCTGTATAATAGCGGAAAGGTAGAATAAAATGTAGCCGCTCGACGAGATAGAGAGTTGCATTTAATTCTGCTGCGAATGCTACACTATACGATGCCCTGGTAAAGTGCGAACTAAAGAACACGATCACCGAAACACGCCATTCCAATTCCATAAAGCCTGAAACGGAAAATGAAATTAATTTTCCATTGAGCGTGACATTGTTTGGAATGTAATTCATGACCCCGTGTTCACGACGGTACACAACTCGTTCCATTCTTCCTTGCTTGACAATTACGTTTTATTTATACTTCACTGAGGTATGGCGTGAATCGTGGAGATTTTAATCGCATTAACAAGTTCATGTTCGAATTTCATTTTTTTAATTAAAAAGTGACAAAAATTGAAATCGTTCTGCCACCTGTCACTGTTAAACGAATCGGCAGGAATCATATATTCAAACAGTTAATTCGTGTGTTCTACATACAGTCAGTCTCATAATTAATAGCACACACTTTAAATTAGAATAACTTTTTTTTTTAAATGGACCAAACAACCTCAGTTTTTCTGCCGAGCTAGATGTGTTAGTTTACTAGACGACATGTCGAGAAAATGATGAAAATTATGAAAAATGTTGCGTTTGGTCTGAATAAGAAAAAGGACTGTTTCTCGATAATATTTATTACGTGTACGTATTAGATACACTTGCGACTTTTAGGAAACCTAACACAGCGAATCTCAGGTCCATCACTTTTTATAATTGTAGGATTCTTAGAGAAACTTTTCACAGAAACAACGAAAGGTCACAGGGATATTTCCAATCACCGTTTTACCCTTATTCTAGGCTAGATTTTAATCACTATTGCATTTATCCTAAATCTACTGTATATCCATTTGATTTGCATACACTGACAACATTAATATTTGAACACTCGTTAAAAAAAAACATAACTTTTTAAAAATCGGATCAAAGGACTTGGTTTTTTTTAAAAGGAGTAACTAGGATTAGTTTACTAGTTTATTGTGGATGACATGACGAAGAAATTTTGAAAACACTGGTTCTATGTTGAAAATTTAAAAAATGTGTTTTTTCAGATATCTATCAGTTATATGTATACATCTCGGAAATTCCATTGAAACAGGTTTACGTTGCTATTAATTGTGAACGGTTAAAAATAGCGAAACTCACAGATTTCCACAATTTCTTTTTCGTTTTTTGCCATATACACCGATTTGGATGAAATTTTAAAAATGTACGTAAATAACTGATACATATCTGGAAAACATGCTTTTTAAATTTTTAATACAGGGCCAGATTAAAAGTTTGTGGAAGCAACCTTTAGTATTTTTTCCCGTGATTTCGACCAACTGCAATATTTCCAACAAATTTTTTCACATCATGTGGTAAACTAATTCTTTTCAAATCGTTTGTCCCGAGTTCGAAAATACAACGAATACGCGTGCTTTTATGTAGGTAGGAATTGTCTGACGTGTCTGATCCTGACCAACCAATTCTACTTCCCGCATGCACTAAAGCACGCGAACCTAACGGATCTTTAAACTAGATTTTCTCGAAAAAGATGCGTAAAACGAAAAAATGTCATTCCTTTTTTCGATTCATTTTTACGTGTCACCCCAGTCCAGTTGTACTACGATTTCCGGCTCACTCTGTTATGTTCAATCAAATACCCTCATTACATTAAATTAAATGATTAACCCTTTGCTCTCGGCGCTATTTTCATTCTAAAAATAAATATTTCCTTCGTCCTACAATATTTTGATTTTATTCATACGAAACTGATCAGATTTCTACATATAATATTTAAATGTTTAGTAGTCTATTAAATACTTTTGTAATGTAACAAATATTTTGCAATATTTTTTGTAATTTCTTTGAAGTAATGCCACAACAATTTCTAGTGGTGCTTCAGAGTCACCACTCGAGTGCTAAGGGTTAAATACCATTGAGTTTTGAATAAAATTTCTTAACCAATATATCGAAAAATAGACATGGTCCAACTTAGGATACTTGTAGTATGTATGTTCCCAATTTTGCTAGCTGGGAAGGTGTAACAGCTATACACCATTTACTGATTCGAGTTACATAAAAACCGTCGAAGGTTCTGAAGGAAGGGGGAGAATTTCGAGGCTACCTCCAGTAGGTACTTTCCATGAAAATAGGTTGAAGCACTCTATGTACTCTGCGTACATCTACACTTCTATGACCATATAGTCAGTGTCTCTGTTATCACCCCGCGTGAGTTGTACTTCGAAATTCATGAAAATACCCTGCTGTCTTCCAAATCCATTACCGAGGTTCATCTCGTCCTCGTATTTTTTCTCATATCTTATGAAACCTCCTTAAGAAATTGTACGTAGGTATATGTTTAGAATAATGCTAAACAATTTCATTACTCACTGGTTTTTGTTAATAATGAATCATACACAAACAAGATAACGGACAATTAATCTCAAGACTATGTTCGTTCGTATGTTGGTCAATGACGCGAAATTCCTGCATTTCCTTAACTCATTTATGTAGTCCTCTTCGTCTATTAAAATTAAATACCTCGTCGAGGTGTATGACCTGCATTACAAGAAACCACATTTAATTTTTCTACTTCAAGCCATATGGACTTTTTTGCCACAAGAAACAGGGAAACCGTGCCTTTATTTGAAAAGTATTCTTCGTCATAAAGAAGTCATTTGAATTTAGTTTCTTTACAAATGTTTGCAGAACTGCAATACACATTGCAGAACTGTTAATGAAGGCACAAAAGACATAAGTTTTGTGTTTACATTCAAGTATCCAGTATATTTTATGTTCAAGTTTGCAGCTGCTAACTTACTTATTATTAGGGAAAGTAAGAAAAACATTTCCCTAAGAATTTGCATTGTACTCTATGGGTTTCTTGAATTTCATTGCCTACTTTAGTAAGTATTACACCTCCTTAACATTTGAAATCCTCCTTCTAAAATATTGCAAGCTACATTATATTAATATTTATATTAATTTGTTATTAATTACAGCAAAGAAGAACCCAAAATGTTTTATTTCTCAAGTTTAGCCTTGAAAATTTGAATTTTCTACCTGCGTTTTGACAAAACCAGTCATGGATACATGGTAATCAAGTCAATTTGCACATAAAGTTGCATACTGGACGTGTACCTTATGAAACATTGATCGATGAAGCCTTCAACGATGTTTTATATTGCAATTATGCGCTCGGCTGAAACTGTTTCTTGCACTACCGGCAAATAAAGCAAGATACTAGATTATAATAAAATTGCTAAATATTTCCGACAAGAATATTACTAAACGCAACTACATTTGAAAAAGAATCTATGGCAAATGCAGCAACGTATCTTTACATTATAAAAATATGGCTTACCTTCACCTTGGCAACCCAGACATTTTTAACTTGTTTTATATAATCCTGTAGATTTTGGCGAGAAAATGCGAAAAATCCAAGTTTTAATGTTAGGAATTCACTGGTTTAAAAGTTATACGTGTGTAAAGTTGAGCAATTTTAAGCGTTTCTGACAGGCAAGGGCGCCACCATATTGGTATGTATCTATATCTTTATAAAAACGTTGTATTCATTATTTTCATAAATGTTTTATTTGCCCTGTATACTACAAACATCTCTGCTAGTTCTGTAATTTTTGACAGAGAGAAAGTTTTAAATAGGTTTTAACACCACCTCTTTTAATAAATTGATTTTTCATTTTGTTAAAATAATTTACTTGGTTGTTAAATGTATTAACATTACGTGCGTCCATGTAATTACTAGTTCTACTCATTTTTTTGTACGTGTAGAATTTGTTCAACTTATTTTTAAGCTCTTTACGAACCAACAGACGAAACGACATTCTTTTCTCAATGTTATGTAAGTTGTCGGCTATGGAAGGGGACAATAAAAAATAAAAGAACGATGAAAGAATGAGGAATGATTTTGCGTTGTGTAAACATTTTCTTGTTTAAATACTGTTTTATTAATTCGAATAGTGAAGACTCTATTATCCTATTTCATAAAATGCCAGAAGGCATTGTTGACAGATAACAATTTATTTTTTTGTAATACAAAATAGTATTGCCTTTTACAAGTTATTTTCCTGTAATTCTTTTCACGTTATATTGCACTATTTTTTGCAAGGTTTTTTAGGGTTCTCAAGCGTGCTTCATAATCCACGAATACTTTGTTGCTCGGTCCTTTAATTTTGTTTATTATCCCCAAAACGCTTACACCTCGATACATGCATCCGCGGTTTCAAGTTTTCCCCTTTCCTTCGCGGTTTACATCGCTTTGTTCTTGTTCCGAGTTTTATTCCAGCGGCCGCTTATTCTCCCTCGAAACAGTCTCGGCACCCCGTGATTTGCACGAACAGGTGTCGGTCGCGTTAGGCAATCACAATGCTGAAACTACGAAGCGTTAAATTGACGGTTTATTTTACAAAACGAAAGGCCCCATTCTCTCTGATTTACGAATCGTATATCCCTGTTGTGGAACAAGTTTGATTTATTAAGTTAGTTGCGCAGAAATTATCGAAATTTCCTTTTCTCATTCTGCCTGCATCGTACATTTTTCACAGAATACTTGAAATAATAAATAATTACACTGAATGATACGCTAAATTATCGGAGTAAGTAATATTTTCAACTTTGAAATTTAATACTTGTAACAAGAGACACAACGATTTAACAAACAAAAAAATATGTTAAAAACAAAAACGCGTGATATTTTCTGCACGTTAGTATAGCATGATACGATATATTCATTAAGTAGAATGTTCTCGTAACATTATTACAATTCATTGTTACACAAGTGGACATCATTTTCAATATCTCTCACAATGTAAAACGACCACTTATACTTATTATCAAGTAGTTGATCTACTAAAAATAAAAAGGTATAACATGGAATTAAAAAAAAAAACAAATAAAAGTAACTTTAAAATCTCTGACAGAAGAATTTGTATCTCCATAAATATTGTTAGCAACTTATGATCTTCATACTACATAACTTTTGTGGTTGAAGATTATTTATATCTTTCAAATTAAAAGAGATGCTCAAAGTAATCAATGTTACTAGATCGCCCTAAGTATTCTAACCTCCATAATACATGAAATGGTTAATTACAAGTAAATTTAATAGAAGTAGGGTATACAGTATATTTCAATAAAGTAATAAAGATAAAGATAGAATCTCTAAAGTAAGGATATTTGAAAATCGGTTTATGAGATAGGTGGTTAAAACCTATTAGTTTTTACATACTTTGACAAGCGATATTTTCAAAAGTCAACAAATTGACTTTGGTCCAGAGCCTTAGAATTGTCCAGCGATAAACCCGAGGACGCGTCGCGTCGTGACAATTAATGGGTTCGCTAGGTTCGCGAACTTCTTGGGTTACACCCGGCGAACTTCCTGGAAGTAAGCTTTTTCATAACAAACTTTTCCGTAACAGACTCCACTTTCACGTATAAAAGAACGTGTGGTGGCAAATGACTGGTCACAAAGAATACCACGAAAATATTTCAATTGCCGCCCTCTCGGACATGTCGATATTTGATAAAGTGCATTCGTCCTAAATACTTGATATTTATAAATATACACAATGTTAAGCAAGTCCTTAAAAGCTACACGACAGGATTTTGTAATCATCCCAATTAAAATTCATGCTAATCGCATAGCGAGCAAGATTTGGGGTTACTGTTGGGTTGTTTGTATCGGTTGAGTTTGGTTAGAATGAGTTCGCATGAATGAGTTTGAACGGAGTGTATAGTGAATGTGAAGTATGAAAGTTGGCAGCGCTGAGTATATAAGTTAAGAGCCCAGGAAAGTGACGTGATTTTTTAATTAATAATTTCCATTCACAGCCTTCAGACAGAGACTTAAGATCCGTCTTGGTCTTGATCCGACGGGTGTTAAGTCCGTGTGACGGGTGTTTTTGGCTTTATTTCGCAGAGAATCAAGACAAAATATAGTTCAATTTGTAGCTGAAGATATTTTTTAGTGCGCGCTGCTCTCGATTTCATCCAGAAAACTCATCCAATGGCGTCAAAATGCTTGGATTCCACGGTATGCATATCGTCAATTTTTGGCCTACTTCTAACGCTTATATTACCAAATATCGGCATAATCTTGGCAGCTCCTGACCAGCGCGCACTAGATTCAACCTTCCTCTTTCGAATGAGCCCTTTACCAGCGACAAAATATTCTTACATAAGGACGAAAACTTGAGGCGCATAAAACCATTTTTTGACGGTAATGTAGTCACTCTACTTTATCGCGAATCTACTACAATTCTGCGTGTGGAAGATATTGTGTCTGAGTGAATACAGAGTGTATCGAGCGTTGCATTTATACAGGGTGTTCGACTACAGGTGGGAGAAAATTTAAGATTTCGGCTTAATTTTTTAATTATTAACAATTAAAAATCAGCCTAAAATGCAGCAACCCGGCCAACAGAGGTGTACGTTGCTTACGTCATAAAGGCGCGCGGCAGTAACTTATTAAACGAGGTCTTCGCTCGCACCCAATGGTTAGGATTGGACGTTGCACACTTTAGCCAATAATACGGCTAGAATCGAAAATGCGTGTGGATGACCCTATCGGATGGTTTACACCCACATTCCTGCCGAATTCCTACCAGGTGACTTCTTGTGAGGCACGCGGAATATCTGTCACTTGATACGTGACAGTAGCACGCCTCCATGGCGTACGCAATGTACACCTCTGTTGGCCGGGTTGCCGCATTTTAGGAGGATTTTTAATTGATAATAACTAAAAAATTAAGCCGAAATCGAAATTTTTTTAATCTTCATTTTCCTCTCATATTGTCATGGAAAATCACCCTTTAAATTTTCTCCCACATTATTGTTATTAAACTAGTTATAAGCAGACTTGTGCGTTTCATAATTATTAAACTCATCTCCAACAGTTTTAAAATTTTATCAAATATCTAGTTGTAAAAAGTTAAGAACATCGGTGCACGTACTTATCATGTTTAAGTTAAACATTCTGTTCGAAACGCTTTATAACATTTGCATTCTTGAACCTAACAGTTCATTCGTGGTGAGGCTTTGCGGTTTTCTCCTTTTCCGTGTATGGAGATGGTTGGTGTGTTGCAATAACTTTAACACTTTGGTGTTACAATACTGTCGGGGTATCTTGTATTTTCAGATAAACTCATTTCTTCATCAGGAAAATTATTTTATCACTTAGAGAACTGAAAATTTTGCTACAATTTTGTGTGCTGCTATTTACTAATGAAATAAGAGTTATTCTGTTTGTATAAGTAGAAACTGTTTTGCTCGCGATATTGTAGCACCATTTGTGATATTGTTGCTTATGTACGAACCAAGGAGACTTTGAAAAATTACATACTGGAAAGAAGAATTTAAAAAATGAGTTCCGTGGTAAAGCGCTTTCGCTTGTCGATGATGAATGCCTTTGTGCATTAGTGGATGCGGATCCTTCTTGAACTTTATCATCCTCTGTACACGAACAGAGTATGATGCAAATTGAACCACTATCATCTCAACAATATTACGAGAAAATATTTGCTCGAATTTGGGAAATGAATTCCATGAATTATTCGATATTTATTATTTCAGAGTCTAGTAACTTAAAAATTACGTTCCTCTTGTTATGGAAATAGGTTTTAATTCCAAATCACTATAATGATGTAAACATCACTAACAATCAACTGCATTTTTGGCAGATGTGGTAGCTTTTTTTGGAACTTTTTTTGATTGTATAGACTCTTACAAGTCAATTTTTCATACAAGTTTATGATGGCAATTTTAGTTACATGTACAATCCATAATTTATGTTTTATATTAATTTACCTGCTAATACAATTAGTGTACAACTAATACGATGTTGCTGTAATAGTTATTTATATTTACACTGTCGTGTAAAGTTATAATTAAGAATTAAAAACAATAAAATTGAAAACAAATCACATTAACGTGCTAAGTTGTTGCTACGTTGAGACAGATAAAAAACTGTAGTAATCGTATCAACATACATAGATATCACATTTGAATATCCGTTTCGGATCAGAGGTAACCATAACTGTACCATGGGGAATTTACCACCCCTGTACGAATGATTGCTTGTAGTGATTACATCATATCTTTGTAATGTGATACTTTGCTGGTGACCCCCCGAGTGCTATTACGTACGTCCAAGCGAGTTTTATTACCGATTCGTAAGTTCCCCATTTTGTTTGTTTGCGTTGAGGTTTCCGACGTGACCATTTCATGTTTTTAAATCCGTATTCTCTTTTTTACGTTTTTACATTTTTGAAACTAATCTAAAGCTCATGCCGCCGCGTTTACTGAGTTTGTGTTTGCTCCTTCATTTATGAAACATTTTTCATGGACAATGTAAACGTATTATTAACAAAAGTAAATATTTTACCATTGACTGAATTCAGGATAAAAGTTATACACAGAGTGGTGTGAAATTTAGTCCGGTATATAAATTTAGGTATATAAAAGGTATACATTGTAAGAGTATTTCATAAATTTTTCCATTTATCTATTATATGAGAGGATGCACATTATTGTTTTTTAAAATCCAGGTTACCTTACAAAAAATTATAAAAATAGTTACATAACTTCATTTTAATTACTCAACACGATTTTCTGTAGTAGGTACATAAGCACTGCAATAATAACGAGCACAGTAATTACTTTTTGATTGATTACTTACAATTAGTAACGGTATTTTTATCATTTGTTCTATGGCTTCTTAATTACAGATGTGTCAAGTCTAAAGAATTCTATCTAAAATTAAGTGGAAGCTATGTGGAAGCTTGTTATTACGCTTATTGTTCCAGCGAGGGAACGGTTTGCAAGACTTCTTTCATTGTCTTGAACATTTGCAACCTATAGATCAACGATGGTCTGAAATGTTTCTAACGGATAAAGAACATCTATATAAAAATGGAACGGTCCACGAACTTTATAAAGTAAGATAACAACGTCGTTTCTCGCATGACCATTTCCTGCGGAGGAAATTAACTAACACACCTGCGGCAACGGAATACTAATTGCTGCTTTTCAGTCGCGTCATTGGCCTCGTTACGCTCGTCAATCGCGATTATGCGTCCTCTAGTAGAAGGAAAAAGCTTTGTGCTGAGGATCGGCTATTTAAAATCCAGCAACGCGATCTCGATAACTGGCCTGCCCAACGGGCGTAATTAGAACGAACCGTTCGAGTTTATTATACTCCTCTGAGAATCGTAACGAAGACCTTAAAGTAATTTGAAAATTTCTCCTAAACTCGATTTATCTTCGTTTCGGATGATTTCCCGACTTTATACAATGATGCCTAACATCCCGGTTTCTGAGCCACCATTGGTCTTTTCCCTTCAATTACGAGCACGTACATATATGTCATCTTCGGTAGATTTATCGTCTAAACTTTAATATCGACGATGAACAATTGAAATGTCTTATGAAAAACGAATTTAACGTAAGTAGGATGACAGTTTGCCCAAAATATAAAACAAGCATGCTTAAATACTCTCAAATGATACTTTTTTTTAAATGTCTACTCATGCAACTTGTAGATCATTGAAAACCGATTAGTTTTTGTTCCAAACATTTTTTTGTCGTATTACCGAAATGCTGCAAATATGGGACTAAATTTTAGACCACACTGTATACAGGATATCGTAAAACAGAATAGGGGCTGGTGATACGTGAAAAAATAAGACGAAAATTGTCAGCAAAATTACTTCATTGTAAACTTCGTTTTCAAGAAAATCGGCTTTAAAAATGTGCTCTTTAGAGGAACTGATTGTAACGCATTAAGTGTCGAGTCAATTGTATGGGATTAAAAACTTCCGGATCTGTAAAAAGTGCGAGGAGATTAGAAAAAATCGGGAAGCACTGTGGTTATTAAGACGCATGGTTCATTGATTCGAGTGCTATTATTGAATTCCCCTTACTTTCTAGTCTTACAATTGTACAGGGTGTCAAGAAAGTGTGTATAGAAATCGTTACAGCATCATTCTACAGCTTAGGATCGGCGATGATCTGTTAAAACATTTTGGTGCAAAATTGACCTTTACTGACATTCTGAAGGTCAACATTTATTTTATTGTAGCATATTTGTGGAGAAGCCTGTTCCTTGAAGATATATATCGTTTGGTTGTTCTACAAAGTTGTCACACGCTTCGAATTAAAATTATTAATTACAATTAGCATTTTGCGGGATGCTTGATTTTTCTGAATTTTCTAACGGATAGAATTTATTTTGCATTTAATCCATTGAAAGAATATGAAATAGTTCTTTTTGTAGTATTCTGCGATTACATTGAAATATTGAATTAAGCACTGTTTGTCTAATTAAGCTATGCTGTCATCAATATTTCTGTTTAACAATTGTAGAAATGGTTCTTGTGACAGGTATACCTCGCTTGGGCATGAAAACTCGAACGGAAATGCCACGTTTGTTTCGTAAAATCTATCTCCGGTCACGCAAGATGGTTGATGGTTGAAGACTCGCTTGCGCAAGGAGATTTGTCTCTTGTCAGTTCCGCACGACAGTGCTAGTTCAACATCTCTTAGTAATAGCATCGAGAAACAAAAGTCCGCCGACACCGAAACATTCATTTCAACGACACCATCCTTGTAACTTGTGATTGATATTCTCCGAAATTTCAAACTCCTACCGCTTCGATGTTCCTAAAGTAGATTGTAGAAAATGAATTCCGGCCTTGATATAACAGATAAAATTTCGCTCTCTCTATTCTTGAGGATGAAGCGACTAATCGTAACTATCTATAACCTTCATGCGTATTCAGATATACGCTATACGCATACGAGTAAAAAGTAGAATTGAATTTTACACGTTGAATTCCAAGCATTAAATCCAAAACTCCCTACGAAATGAAAGTAATTCAATTAATGAAACCGAAACCAAAAAGTTAAAATTTATCATTGTGGGTAGGTACTACTTTAACCGTCTTGCATTTTAAAAATCCTAATGAAATTTAGTACTGGATACTACTAATAAAATTCGGTTTCGTACGAATATACCATGATAAAAACGAACTTCTACTAATTGGTCAAAGGTTAGTGAAATCCATATGGGACCAAAGCGACGTGGCAGTTGACGTGTCAACAAAAGAAATAATCTTGCAACATTGTGACCTTGAAATTTCTTGTGAGAAAACGAAAGAAAGAAATAGACAATATTGTAACCTTGTTGAAATCTCTTGTGATTTCTTGTGATCTTGAAATCTTGTATTTTGTGTGTTTAAAGAACCACAAAATTTCGTTTCATAATTCCTTTGTCGCAACAATAAGCCATAAAGGCTTAAGATAGCAACGTGAAAATAATTAATTTGACTTATTTAACGTAAAACGCACGAACGGAGTTGTTGTACGTATTAAATATGGCAACCCATTAGTTTAACGACCAGTAATACTAGTTGACGCGATGTATCTACCTACCCATTGACTTTTGTACGTGTTCAAAATTCACGAAAATATTCTAGTTCAGTTAACAGTTGAAAACCGTGTTTATTATACATTCTATGTTTAAAATGTTAAGGCGCTCAGTATAATGGAAATGGCGATTTCCTATTTTCTTTTAATCTTTGCATAACAATTGTCTTTATTGCTAATGACCGAACCGCGTAGTTCTCATGGACATTAGAGAAGCCGTTCAAACATTTTCAATAATTACCAACGCGAAATTATTCGAGCGTAAGCAATTCCATTGAGACGAAACACGCATGGCAATAGGAGAGGACAAGGACCGAGAATAGGACGGTTTAATTTTGTAAAGATACCTCAGCCATTTGCGGTCTCTTGTTTCGAGGTGAATAGCGAGAGGACGCATTCCCGGTAGGCAATATTTAAATGCTAAGCGGAGTACTGAACTACCGTTTCGCCGACTTCTTGACTTCCCTCACGAACTGAATAGCCTCAGGATACATTTACAGGCGTTCGCTTTCCCTCTTGTATTATCACATCACAATTTAAATGTTATATTTTTCCAGATAAATGGTGCTCCCAAGAGACGAATTTCTCGCGACTATTTTAATCGCTAACATCATTTTAAGGTTCTCATCTAAACTGGAAAATAAACATAGTTCAAGGTTATACCTGTAAATGCTATAATTGTATGTACTGAATGTATGTATTACACACTTGCAATATCATCGTGGGTGAATTGAATGCCATTTCTGTTAAGCGAATCGAAATATTTGCTTTTATGGTTCTGTTAACTTACATGCTTATAGTCTATATGCTAAGGTATATTTTTGTGCATGTGAGTGTAGTAGCTTTAGTTCTTTAGGCTTGATAGGAGGCTCGACCCAAAAATATGATGACCCCTCATTTTATAGCTGTAATTGTAAGTCTTTAATGGTAAAATTTGAAATGTCCTACTAATAATGGAAACGAGAGAAACTGGCTATTTTTGGAATAATCCCAGGCAAGCGGTAAATTAACAGTTAACTATCTAATTTGGAAGTTAAATCATACAAGTGACCTTTTGACAAGCACATGCGCCCCGATACTATGGCTTTGTAACTCAATAGCTATTGATGTATCATAAACCTCAAGACGTGGCGCAGCAATTGATGAGACCGCAAGCAAGGCGTGTAACCCCTTGAGTGTAACCCTTGCGAGCTAAACCATAACGGACGTCACACCAACGAACAATACTGTCAATAGGAACTGGCACTAACCTGTCAGTTATCGAAAGCACAACACATTTATGTTAATATTAATTACAGTAGAGCCTCTCATATCCGAACGAATAAGGAGACAAAAGTATTCGGAGAACACTTCAAATTCATCTTTCCTTTTTTTTTGCAATATTTCTTATTAATTGTTTATCCATATTTATGTAACTTTGTGTACGTAATCTGTGGACCGAAATAGGGGATACGTGTTTTTGGAATTTTTTGTTTTCGTCATTTAACAATAATTATTAAATATGTAACATTTTCCGATCACGCAGAGGCGAGAACTGTTTGGACTTGTTTCGTAAATGATAACATAAACTTCTACTATATTTGGAGCTATAATATTCTGCTGGCTGCCGCAAGTTAATTTTTCAATAGTTAAAGGAGGTGCCGAAGGTATTAATCGGATGCGGTACTATAAAATCGTCACCGCTCGGTAAAGGACATGGTCTTTTATGGTCAATACTGCCTACGAGTTTTCGTTGCAGTAAGACATAATTACGTGTTTCCAACATAATGTGTACAATATTGATTGAATTGATTTTAAAACTATGCACTCAATATCAAAATATATGATGGTAGGAAACTTAGATCTATAAATAATTTATCATTTTTTAGTTTTTAATTTTTTTTTACTTATTCTTTTCTTGTCGTGTTGAGTGCTTCGCATTGTATATAGCTTCTAGAAATTTTTTTTTCTTTGTTGTTGGTTTTATAAACATTTCAGGCTGCATATAAACTTATCCCACTTAAGTGCATACATCCAATTAGAGAAAACTTCGAGAGCGAGCAAGCTAAATCAAGGATAAGTTCGGTTCTGGGATTACGAAGTCGACAACGTATTGCCTATGAGTTTTATACTTATACAACTAATGCGAACCACACTTAGTGATGGGTAATTAAGCCTCTTATGGCCAGTCGAGCCTACAATTGGCTTAAAATTTTCCTGCTTGTTTCAAGCCGCTTGATCCGTTTGATACTCCAGTCGCGTCAGACCGGAAAAAGACCGAGTGGCACGATTATGTCACCCGGCTTGAGCCTACAGTACTTAAAGACCCATCACTATCTATGCTTGAGTCAGCTTCGTCGGCGGACGGTTTATAATCACATAGCAATTTGGCCACTATTGAACCGCGTAATTATACACGACATAAACGCTACCAATTGCCAGTTCAGCACAAAACTCACAGCGTACAGTGCGCGTGCAAAATGATTATGTCATATTATTATTTTATCCTATAGTTGTATTTATTTTTAAGTTAAGTTACAAATATTTACTTTAAACATAATAACTACCTGCATCTGCACAAGTTTGCAGTGTGTTCGATTGTGTTCGCACTGTTCGACCACTTATTCGATGATCAATAATCGGCATATTTTTAGTAAAACCATGCGGATAAAATTGTGTAGTACGCATAAGTGAAGAAAAATGGTGGAACACCACAAACACAATATAGTAGATGGCAGAATTTTTTATCTTTTTCTCTTGTAAACTGTAACTAGTGAAATTAATCTACAACTTTTTGCTATGTAATGAAGACAAGAGAAAAATATAGTCAGTCAAAAAATCTCGGTACACCCATTAAACTCGAATAGCTTTTTTGAAACTGGTTTAGACGACTTGAGCTTATTTGAGAAAAATATATAAAATATTTTTATATCAGAAGCTTAACCATTGCTTATATTTTACAAACTTCGAAATATGATTGCATACTTCGTGATTTTTTCTCTGTAAATTGAATTTCCTGAGTTCTCAGGACCTCTAAAATGTGGGCGGAGCAAGCGAACAAAGGCCTGCGGTTTACGGCGATTCAGGTAGGCGCGCCACTTGGTCAACCACTCTCCTCTAGTAGACTCGGGAAACCTAAATTCCCTTTGTAGTATAAACGATGTTAATGATGTCTCGCAATATTGTAATCGGCGAGAAGACATTATTCACGCTCCTCGGATGGGAATTTTAGTGATTCACTTCTACCTCTATTCTTTCGTTGCGTGTTAAGTTGTTAACGTTGTTAAGAGTTTTATATTGCTATGCCCACTGTTCAAAGAAAGAAAAAGGAACAAAAAAGTTTGGTCAGAGAAGTGTTTGGTTTTAGGGGATGTCCTGGGTTTTCGTTTCCAAACAATCGATGTTTTGTTTTTGTTGCAGTTTATTTAGGTATCAGTGTGTAGAATATACGTGCAAATGGATTTGTCTGAACTAGCAAAATTAACGTAGTTGTTCACAGAATGCAATTCGTGTACCGAGATAATGATAGTTGAATCTTTAAACGCGTTTTTCTCGAAACCACTTTTTTCAAAACGGTTACCACGATATCTCAGTAAGTCCTAGTTGACCAATTGACTTGAAATTTTCAGAGGATCTTCAGCACATATCCTGTGGTCGTACAAACAAAAATTTTTTAAATCCGTACATTTTTCTTATTTTTTTATCGTGATAATAATCTTATATGACTTTACAATACCGCCAATTTGTAAATAATCAAGATTTTTATTTTCTTTTGGTTCGGGCCATAACTACATTCATGCTGACAAATAAACTTCATTTATTGTTTCTTGTAAGTAGAAAGACCGGAGAAAAACTCTATAAAAAAATGTATAACTCACGTAATTTTGATTGAATCTCACTTGTACTTCAAACATTAATAAATATGTGTAGAAAATCCCATAGCAAAAAGTTCAATAGTTTTTTTTTTTAATTTGTAAGCCTTCGAAAACCAGAATAATCTTGAACTTACGTTTACGGAAGATTTGAAAACACTATTGTGTAATTCAAATATGGGTAAACTTGCCGAAGTGCTACCTCCTTTCCGATTTCAATGACCTTGAAACATATTGTCAACAACATTCTCCAACATTATTCTGAACAACATTTCTCTTTAGATTACGAGATGATCGCAAAAAATTTTACTTGTAAATGCATGGATTAGATTTGGATTAGGTCTGGATTAGGTCCCCAAACCTAACCGGAACCTGAAGCTAAACCAAAACAATTTGTATTATACTCAGCGTACGATGTTTCTTAAGGTTTTTTGCAAATATCTCGTAAACTAAAGCTGACCGCCAAAAGCTCTAAAGGGAAAGTTGTTCAGAATGGTGACCTTGACAATATATGGTAGTGCACATCGACAAGTTTCCCAAATATGTAAGTACGACTAAGTATGCTCTTTATAATCGACGAAAGAATTTTTAGTATAAAATAGTTGTTGGGAATAATTGAGCGATTAGAGTAAGATTTATTTTACCATGTACCAGAGTTTGGTCTTGTTCTAGGTTTACTCTACACTGGCGATTATACATAGGTTTCCGCTACCTCTAAATTAGATTTGGTGGTCGCAAATTTGGTTTATAAGCGAATACGTGTTGGATGAGCAAGGCTGTCAAACAGGATACATTGTAGGGCATTTTCCTGGTCAGGCACACACTATTGACACAAACTCTAGTAGATTTGCAAGTTATTGTACAATAAATTTCACCCGCCGAAGGTGAGTTAGTAAAAATAACAATAAAAGTAAAGATAAATCGTTTAATTTTACAGAAATATTAAACACTACCTGCAGAATTTCTGAATTATAAGCGCAGTAAAAATAAGATAGATGCGTAGTAATTACATTCAACATTTTTATTCATTTCAATATTAATCGCTAATTTTAGTTTCAGTGTTCTGGATTACCATCAATAAGCAAGAAGCTTTACAAATTTTATTAATTGAGACTTGCATTCATTTTTATTTCGTGCAACTCTAAAATACAGAAACTGAAGCTAATGATTGATGACAGAATGAACTAGTGAGCGGAAAAAAAATGAATTTGTAATTGGATAAACTGAGATATTTTAAAATTTAACAGAAGATAATGTAAAGGAAGGTGCTTTGTATATCCATGCAATGAAAGAAACAAAATTGTTTTTTCAATTGTAGTTCTTTTGATAAATAACACATGAATGCAATGACAGATCTGTCAATCTTTTATTATAGCATTATTTTTAATTTTTCTTGATACCCTCGTCCAAAGAATTCCACAATATTAGTTAATACAATACCAGTTTCCTTGTTCTTCATAATATAAACGTCTGAATAAAAAGTTTGATTATTTCAAAATAATAAGAAACTAAGTGGAACGTGAAATATGCCGTGTGAACTGTTTCTACTATGTGTAATGGTTATTACTGAAACGTGTCTAAAACAAGTATTTCTAAAATTTTGAGAAGCATCATAACGAAGGAAACATTTTTTTAGAAAATTTCTTGACCTATCCAAATATTTTTAACTGTACGAATTCGATTCTCTTTGAAGATCATATTTTGTTGTTAGTAGAATGCTTACGTTTAATCGATAGAGAAAAATGGAATTAGAATTCCGCTGCAATTTTCTTTGAAGCTAAAAACTTCATTTACTGTCAATCCAGTGTGACAGCGGTTTCACGCTTAACTGTGATCTACGAAGTGAACATTTTAAGAGATTAATTACTTCTTTCATCAGTACTTAAGGAAATGGGAAAAGCTTTCGTATCGCTGTGTCACCTCTCAATGAAACTGTTTTAAAGTCGATCACTCTAATCCCTAAAACAGTAATGCTGAGAAATTTGTATTAAATAAGCCCGTAGTTCCGTGCGATGGTATGCATGAAATATAAAACATGATTCGTAAAATTGATATTCTTTCTTTCTTTAACATTTCAAACTATTCGAAGCAATTCGAAACTATTCAACTTGAAAAAAGAAATACGTGAACGCTGAGAAAATAATCTAGGGGAAAATGTTTTTCCTGCCGTTACAATTAACTACCTACTACGTCTACTACGTCTACTTGAAGTTTACAGTTATTCTCGAAATAATATGTACAACCATTGCAATTGATGGAGGTGTAGGATTTTGTACGATGAAATGATGTAATCAATTAACGATTACGCAGCAAATGAACTTGTGACGTGAGACAGTCGGAAATGTATCGCATTCTCTTTGTCTTCGGTTTCTATCCAATCACGCTAAGCATACAGCGAGACAAGACATCGACATCGCGGCAGTTTCATGCACACCAGTTTTCCTCGTGAACCAACAAATGAAGTAATCCGTGAGAAATGCCATAAGGAACATTACCGAGCAGCATCGCCGCCTTCATATCCAACTTCGAACGAGTCCCGTCTTCATTTCCGCCCTTGTGTCATTGTCTAAGTGACGGGGTTGTTCCTAAGTATGTCCCGTAGAAAGTTGCATGGAACACAGGGGGGACGGGGCAACGAGACCCCTTGGGAGGCTGAAAGAAGAAGCAATTGCTCTCCGCGCGAAATACTCGCGTTTCATTTTAGCCACTGCAGTGCACTGCCATGGGCTGTAGGGGAGAGAAACTCGGACGTACCCTGAAGAGGTTATTACCCGTTACGAGGCGTTGCGAATGTAAGATGTGGCGGCGACTCGGAACGCCACGAATAATGAAAGAAATGTCACACAGAAAGAAAAAGATCACAAGAAAAGAAGAAAGAAATCTGTCCATATTGCTGCGAAGGTCTCCATGACGTAAAATATTCCCGGAGTCTAAGCATCGAGAAACTTCGTTGGTCCAATCACTGAACTAGCTACACTGATTTCTCTATATATGTCGCCAAGGCCTGTATGATAAACGTCGCGGAATTATCCCCATATAATCAAAAGTCCCCGGTATACCCGTGAGGGGCCGCGAAGCTAGAGAGGCTTCGGACGCCGAGGAGTGTAAATATAGTTGTTGGCATATATCTACAATTCACTGTACTAGTTGTAAGGAGTGGACATGCCCGTTTAAAATTTTCATATAAAGCGAAAACACGGTCATGGAAAATCGAATCCCACTGAAAATTCATGAAGCGCTGAACAGGTTAAAGGCTGTCACAGATCATAGCAAATATTCGTTCGGTTAGGGGAATTTACGCATGAATTTAAACGTGAGATGTCTCCGTATTCATCTGCTACAAATTATTTGTTGTTATTCGTTTGTTTTCATCATTCTAATTATTCTGTCACCTCCTGTTATAATTACAAGTGTGGCGGCTACCTCCTACGCTCGCCAGCAGGTGGACAAATAACGAACACCTTTCAGTTACCGATCTGTACACATACAGGGTGGCCCACGCAACCTGTACACTTCCTATAACTTTCACGGTATGCGTTGTACGAAAAAGTTTAAATTCCGATTGTTTCCACTTACAGCTAACTACATTTTATTGTAGTACACGTATAAACAATAAAAACTTCCAGTCAAGAAATATTTCTTACTTGTACTTCAAAGTATAACGTATTCAAATGTTGTACAATAATTTGTTTCCAGTAAAAACCAAATTCAACCGAAAAATAAGGTTTACTTACTTTCGACTACAGATTCGAATACAGATATTTGTTCTATATTTTCTCATGTAGAATCATCTCCTCCACGTTTATACCATCTTGGGACACACTGTGGACATATGGAATAAAATAGTTTACGAAACTTTAACGTCGTTTTCTAAGAGAACGGTTCATTTTTTACTCATAGTTCATTTGAGAAGTTTGTTCCTCTCGACGAGTAGAACACGATACAATCATAAATATGTTGACCTTGAAAAACTCGGTCAAGGTCAATTTTTTACCAAACTTTTTTAACAGATCTTCGCCGATCCCAAGGTGCAGAATCACGCTGTAACGGTTTCCATGCATAATTTCTTGACACCCTGTACATGCGGATGTTCTCTAGAATTTCACGATATTTAAGTTGACGTATGTGAGTCAGAGTAATTAGACTGTAGAAACTTGAAACTAAAGTGTTTAGATTTAGGAAAAACTTATTTTCTAACCTTTTCGAGTCTAGCGTTTCTGACCTATGTTTGGTCCGCTGACTTTCAGAACATCTCGGATCGTGGAAATTGCGGAAATAAATTCATATGGGATGAGGTAAAAAGAACGGACACCGTGATGCAATATTAGAGGTAGGTGAAAGGGAACGAGAGAAAGTAGGACGTTGCTGTGGAATATACGTCGACCGTACAGCTTGCAGACAGTTTTTAAAATACCATGCCCCACAGAGGAAACACGAAATTGCTGTAATATACTCGCGTAAGTTAACCGATACAGTCGCAAGCCTCGTACGCTGGATTCTGGAGACCAACGCTCGTAGATTCTTGGGGTACATGGAAAGTTGTCAAAATGGGAAATTGTCCCTCACAAGTGCATAAAATGTTTAACATGAATGGATGGTCTTGACAAACTTGTTATTCTAACGAAGGAACATAACAAAACTTTGGGAGGAAGTTGTTCACGCGAAAATGTTTGGCGCATACTTTCGGTCCGGCATCATTCATATTGAAGTAGGCAAAAGAGTCTTCAAGGTTTCAGGCTAAAATACATAGTTGGTCGAATATCTTTAGAATATGTCGTGTATGAAAAATGTACAGGGTGCTTTGTCAGATATTACCAAACATGTTTCACGTAAAGTGAATGGTGTCAGAAGGGGCTCATTCATCAGAAATTTTATTTAATGAGGTATATGACATGAATTTTATGTGACTAATTTTATACATGTGGAGACATAAAAGAGATATAAAGATAATCTCCGTTGTTATATATATATGGAGCGATATGTTCTTTTTTTATAAATACTCTGATAAAATATTTCAAGACGAATGTTTAATTAACATAAACGGATATCAGTTTGGTGTGTTCCCTTTCATTGTAAGACTTATTTGAAAAGACAGTCTTGTTATTACTTTTGTATTCATTGTATTGTATATTGATCAGGCTTCAGTTTTACTCTCTACATAAAATAAGTGAAATTACACATATTCTTACATAACCAGATAAATATTCCTGAATAATATATCCCTTCATAATTCTCAATTATTAAAATCAATTGAGTCAGTCGTATAACTCGACCAATAAAACTTTCTGCTTCATTAAAAACGAGTTATTGTTCGTTGATCATTTGTTCCGAAAAAACTGTCAATTTATACAGAGCGTTGTTCTCGAGCAGTGAAATTCTGATCGATAATGTCGATTATCACCGCAGAGGTAGTTTATACAAAAGAGTAAATAGTGTATAAAGTAAACTTTGGCAAAGATAACATTGTATGGAATATTTGCTGTGATATGAAAAAGTTTAATAAACAGTTTTTAATCTGTGCTATTAATTCCTAACGCGATAAAAATTCCTTCTTCTGCAAAAAGATGAAAGAAAAATGTTAAACTGGACTAACAGAGAAGAATGGAAGTAACTTCTTCGTAAAAAAACAATGTTGTTTATAATGTGTCCAATCGCAGAAGTTGGTTTCAATTATAATTTTTTATTGAATATATCTCTGTGATTAGCCAACGTGAAAAATGCAATGCTGTTTGAATAAATATCTATACAAAACTGTTGAATTTTAGAAAATGTCGCTGAATTTATGGCCGTATAATACTGTGCGGAGATATCGTTAGGGATGAATTCCACCACTGGCAAATTCGTCCAGCAAATATATTAATTACTGCGACGCGACGTCGCTTCAGGTTTATGAATATACATTAATCGTTATTGGGCAACGAAGCCAGGACGCTGTAGTTTAAATATGCAGTAACAAAATGATCTCCGTGAGTCGTAAAAAATTTTCTTTAGAACTGAAACACTAGGAACGACCTTCGGTAAGTGCAGCGACTATCATAAAACATATTGTACTCAGAGCAGACATTCTACGTATAAGTTGCAGTCGACTATGCTCCGGATGCAAGTGCTTAATTGCACCACTGATAAAGTCCACGTCAAGGGCACAGAATACCTTCGCAAAAACAAGATTAATTGCGATCCGTCCACGCAATTTATCACCCGTCTGTATTCGACTGCATGCGCAATTCTCCGAACAAAACGATCAAACTTTAGATACGTCATCTCTTATCGCCATTCCTAGAATCCTTGTTAACTTCTTATGTCAGAATAATAATCACGCTTACCTATTCTCTAGAACATCATCCAACAAACCATTTACAACATTTACACGAATCTTTTACTTTACGAAACTGAATTATTAAATGAAATTATGCCTCGAAGACCTCCAATACGTCTGCGTGTGACGTCAAATGTGAAATATAATACAGGGTGATTGACCTAAGTATGACACCTAAATTACTTGTAAACTATTAGGTATATGGAAAAATGGTTGACACGTAAGTTGTATGGTGTCCAGAGTAGCGTGCAATATAATAATTAGTTTTTTCTATTTTGTTTTTTATAGAGATATAAAAGGCACCTTGAGTTTCTTTATTTAGTAACTATTAGTTTTTCACCCGATATATACCTCTCATAGTTTTGTAATACAGGGTTCAATTTTCCTCCCAACCACAAGATTAAAATTTACACTCTACGATAAGGAAACTCAAGGCGATCTTTATATCTCAATAAAAAAGCAAAACAGAAAAAAATTAATTGTTACATGGTACGCTACTATTAAAATATAACTTTCGTTTCAACCATACTTTCATATACCAAATAGTTTACATGTAATTTAGGTAGCACACATAGTTGAATCGCCCTGTATGAAAAGAATATTTGTGAAACTTTTATAATACTTGAAATCAGGTTTATGACACAGATAAAAGAAATTTTACACTTTTTAAAACTATTGTAGAGAAACAATGTATCATCGGTTGACAAATTACTTGTAAAATTGGAGCCGTAAGAGACCATTTATTATAGTACACGGTTTAGTAGATGTGTGTGCTCCAGCGTTCTAGTTCCAGGAGCACAATAACAATTATCGCGATTATCGTATCATAAACCTTAAAATATGACGTTCACGGAGTCAGTACGCATTTAGTCCAGCTCGTGGAGAATTTTCGCCGTTGCAAGAAACATTGTGGATAGTAACAATTAATTTCCCAGGCAACTGACCATGGCGAACGTCACAATTTCGATTTGACAAATAAAAATGTTTTTTATTTCTTAGAATTTTAGTATCATATAATGTATTTTAAAAGGCCAAAATTTCGTGTTCAGTAAGTTTGTTCATTAGGTTTACATTTCGCATATAATTAATGAGTGTACTTCCAAGAAATTGCCAGCGTACAGGTGCTGTTGCAATAATAGTAGTACTAATGATAAACATGAGAATGGCGAGAGAAAGCTGCCAGTTTTATTTACGACATCAGAATCGAAGTTTACCGAATGGTTGAAGGTTCAAGAACTAAAGGAGGCACTTGCATTCGTATTCCATTGCTACCGTACAGCTTTAGTTATTGAATTACTCTGTTAGGCTGTTTACTTTGTTGGAAAGTTTGTTTCAAATCATTCCTATTTCGCCTTAAACTTTGCTGAACGTGATCTGAAATAATTAGAGCATTTGCTAATGGTATGTTGTATATTATGTTTAAATTGAAACAACAAAAATAAAATATCAAACAATGGAGGTCGACACGTAATGAGGATGATAGAGTACATTCTTTATCTGTTATTATCTTTGAAATCCTGCTTCAAGAAGACATTTTGAAATCATGGTCTTACTTTTTTATAACAAGTACATACCAAAAAATTGTTCATGAATCATTGTTAAACATGCGATAAGCTTCAACTGTATAAGTACGAGGTGTACATGCTATTTTAATTTATATTTTCCTCGGAAATGGTAAGTACGGTACAACTTCTTATGAGGAACGCAATAGATTTCGTGGTTTTTCAAAGTTGGTAATATGCAGTTTTCTGATAGCACAATGACCTGCACTTTTTCCAATGATGAGTTGTAAAATAAAACTTCCTTCATCTTAATCAATAGGAAGATAAATCGGACAAAAAAATGTTCAGACAATGGAATAATAGAATAATTATCTCTTTATACTTCATTGGTTTTAAATAGAAATTGTGGAAACTGATAGTTTTAATGTGATTTATTTTGACTAGAGGATTTGAAGAATTATCAGAGATAATGCGTTCGAAAAACAGAACGTTCGGATACGAGAATAATCGATAAATAAATTTTCAAATTCAGGAATTGTGCAGTATTTCTTTACATCAAATTTTCTTTATTTAACATCACCAGACGACGGAAGAATGGCTAAAATATTTATTAAGATAAGATAAGACATATACAAAATATCTACCTATGAAACTGCCTAATCCCAAGAAAGGAAGCGGGTCAAAGTATGAATTTCACAAAATCTGTCAAGGTCAAAATCTCCACAATCTCCAGACTTAAATCCGTTAAAGAATCTATGGGATAAATTGTACCAAGAACCTAAATAATATCAATAAATGTAAAAATTGAATTGCAAACCAGGCTAAAAGAAGAATAGGATTCCGAAATCGTGGTACAAGAGGGTGGGTGGTAATTCTACATACAAAAACAAGTTGAAAAGAAGAAATACAGTTTTCTTGTTTGGTATCTCGTTTTCGAGAAAATTGAGTTTGAAGACCCGGATTCGTGTGCTTCAGTATACGCTGCAAGTAGAATTGGTCGGCCATGATCAGACGCGACAGACGATTCCTGTCTAATAGTACGCATATTCCCTAGATTTTCAAACTCGATTTTCTCGAAAACGAGGCGTCAAACAAAAAACTGTTACACCATTTTTTCGACTTGTTTCTCTATATAATAAAATCGCCACCTGTCCGCTTGTACCATGATTTCAAAAACACCCTATACGTAAAATATTAATTTCTCATAAAGTGACCGGATATCAATGCGACGTGAGCACGTGACAAATTTTTTGTTGAAAATTTATTATACCACTAAATATTGTTGTCAGAAAAAATTTTTTTCTGTATTTTCAGTCTAAAATAAATAATTTATCTTTTTTTAGAATTAATAATATAGTATCGAAATCAATCGTTTTTATTTCTATAAACCTGTTTGTATAATGCTTAGCAGTGATAAAGAAAAAAAAAATAGTAACTTTTAATATCCAATATTAATGTATTACACGTTTCAACAAAAATTAATTCTTGAAACGAACATAGTTCTTGTAATAATTAAATCAAAATGATATAGTTAAATAGACAGTGGTTCTAAGTTGGCTAGATAATTCCAGTGATAAGATTTAAATTTATGCAACGCCTGCTGATTCTATAAGTTGGTTTTCTCATGCAAATCACGTAAGACGTTGCAAAAAGATCTCTGTTTCATGGATCTTTGCCAATAAACTAATTTGGACTTCCTTGGCTGCGCGTGGGCCTGCATTGTGTGTTAATTATCATTGAAATAGAGTACTTTGTTTTTCTTTTCAAAACAGAACAGTTATTTGTATGATCGTGCCAAAATCTTCAAAGAAAATTCTGAAGTGAAGTATATCAATATATATATGTATGCATGAAATATCTTAAAATTGATAATATATCTCTGAATCATAAGATAAGCCAGTACACGTGTCTTGACAATACTAGGTGTACTCCAATCAATACCCAAACCCACTCAGCTTTGCATAACATAAGACATTGTATCACGAATCTAAATCATCTGACTGTTTCCGTCTCTCGTAACAGAGCCCCAAATGAAAATGGAAATTATGACTAAAACCAGAACTTGCTATTATTTTTAGAAAAATCAATGCAACCATACATTATTGTCATTTGATTCAGAAATAAAACACAATCGAGATACACGTATGCTTTTTAAAGTTATAATACTTTCCATGTTTTCTGAATGCTGTAATATAATTTTTAACCAATTATAACCTTTCTAAATACCGATATTGTGTAGAACGTTAAACACTTCGACATACACAGGTTACTAATTTTTTATAGAGAATGACGAGCTGCATCGAATAGTGCATAGAATAATATACGTTTCAATTTTTAACCAGTTAAGCGCGTTCGACGTGTATACACGTCAATCCGAAACTATATTGCGGTGCAATTAACGTTAATGAATTGTTAATTTCTTATCGAATAAAAATGTAATTCTTTCTCATTCAGCTTTACAAAGGCTTTGGCTTTTATAATAGCCGCATTTGGCCTCCGTTCGACGTGTGTATTCGTCATTGCTTGATTTTAATTCCGCGCCGTGAGGGATTTTTCAAATTAAATTCCACGCTTAACTGGTTAAAAATGAAGGTGACCTTGAAATCTTCTAAATTCTGTCATCTACAAAAAACTGTTACAGCCATATTGTAGTCCTATTTATACTGAACAACTTGGGTTAATAAAGTTTTTCCGTATTTTAAAAAATAACAGAGATATTCAAGTGCTAATGTTTACAGGACCATCCAGTATGTATAAATCATTAACTGTTCATTTTTAAAGTGGTGTATTTCAGCCGTGTTCTGACTTTCAAATTTTTACCCGCTGTATGTCATTAATTTGACGTATAGCGATACCTCTTAGTATCGTCACTAACGTAATCGGCCTTGCAACCGAATTTTAGAAAATAGAACATTTTTAAAATGCCGATTTCTTGTATAAAATTCGGTTTCGAAGCTAAAAATTCTGAAAAAATTCATAGATATGCATTTTAATAGCCTTTTAATATACCATATTATGCCTGTTTTTCAGAATTTTCAATGGAAGAGGATAAGATAAATTACGGAAAAACTTGATTTTCTTTGCAATTCCATTACTACTCCCCACATCCACATATAGGGTTGAACATTAGCACAAAGCGTTTTCTTTGGATAAGCTATCGAATGGCCTATTGTAAATTCAATTTGGTTTAGGAGCACTTTTGACCTCCTTATCTGGCTATACCCTTTCCATTATTTCCTTTCGTATACCTATACAAAATAAATACCTTAATAACATTCATAAGAGATTATCTTAAGTATATTTAATTATTCTAGCGTTTCTTATAAATCGAGCAGCAAGTGAATTAAGTTCACAGATGATCTTAAAAGCTACATCGATGCAATTTTTTTTATTTCTACTAATAAAATTGTTTATTGTTCATAAACAGAAAAATTAGCGTTACATTTAAGAAAGAATTTCGGAAAGAATCCATGTATTTGAGACAAGAATCTCTGCGTTAAATGGGATCGTGGAAGTGCCACATTACTCACCTCTTGCTCCAAGAGAGTTGTCAGAAAAAATTTAGCGCTTTAGTGGTGCCACTTGGGCTGCAAAGACCTGTTTCTCTCCGGGGATATACTTTTACCCTACCAGGAAACTGAGGATATTCCAAGGAACAGAGTCTCTGGTTACGCCTCTGACTGATAATGACAGTTGCACCATCAGAAATGCTGCGTTGTCGCGACGTACATTTTTTCTTCATAATTAGTGATCTTTGTTAAGAGTCAGTTTCGTGTAGACTCACTTTTAAGATAGGGGACTCACTTAAATATATATATATAGCACATGTTGCTAGTCATACACATTAGTGAAATTGTCTCCTTAAAAAATTATAAATTTTCGTTTAAATGGGAATTTATATACATCATTATAAATAAACTCATTTTTACAAATAATTACAATTATAAAGCACAGCAGTTAAAAGTCACAACGCTAAGATGAAAAATAAAGCCAATACTATATTAGGTCAGTGCAAAAATTCGTGTACGATTCCTTGTATTTTAATACGAAATCCAGCACGAACTTTTGCACTGGCCTAATACTACGATTAATAGTTGATTCATCATGATATGTTTAAAATGAAAGAAACTACAGTGTAAAGCGGTTTAGAGTATAGACGCAACTTATGTTTCATTTTTGGGAACCATATTTATTCAGAAATGGGATATTGCGTTGTGATAACAGATCCTGTGCCGTTAACAATTTAAGTATAATAGATCACGAATATACTGATCGTTATCTTTCAAACAGCCGGTTATCCACGCAGCGACACACAGAGCTGATATCAGGCCAGTCGTGACCTACGCCGATATTTCTGTTATATGTGGTTTCTGCATGACTAAGCTTCCGCCGGGGAACATTGGAACATTCATCACTCAAAAATAATCTTTACCTATAGATATGCTTCTAATTACTTGCAAGCATTACAAAATTGATTGGCGTCCTGGAAGGATTTAATGCACATAACAAAATTTAAGAATAAGGATGAACTATGCGAAACGATAAAAATATCATGCAATAAAATCACATCAACAGAATACAAAATTTTGATTCAATCAATGCCGAAACACATAAAAGTGGTTATACGATATATGCATATGAA
This sequence comes from Halictus rubicundus, assembly GCF_050948215.1. NCBI lineage: Eukaryota > Metazoa > Arthropoda > Insecta > Hymenoptera > Halictidae > Halictus > Halictus rubicundus. The sequence goes on along the minus strand of NC_135149.1, from coordinate 10,316,471 downwards.
AATATAAGCAAATATTAGATAATATGAATTTTAAATAAATTATTGTTCATTGTTGTTCTTAGATTAACTGCAAATTTATATGGTCGAATAGGCTCCGTTTCCGTTGGCTAAAGACTTTTTTCAAAGCAACATTCTATGTGAGACACCCTGTATTTACATAAGCATGTCTCAAAAGATTGATGTTTTCTTTACATATCCAGGGATATGTAATCTCTAAAACGTTTTCTAATTACAATCTGCAATAGCGTTGTGCATTCTTTGAAATTTTTATTTAAATAACTAATAACGGATGCAGTTTAGTCACTATTCGAATTAAATTCTATAGTCGAGTTGTGATATCAAAAGAAAAGTCAAAGATGGCATTCGATTGTCAATTTAAATAGACTAAGGACAGGTAAAATGGTCTTGATTTTTTATTGTCAAAATATTTTCAAGAATCCGACGAAATTCTGGGGTATTTACTATAATCTCTAATTTAACATGCAACTTTTGTTTTAGCCTATATATTTAAACCTGTTAGGAATCAAAATAAAAATTCGAAGGAAAGTTATGAAGAAGTGGGAACTCGCCGACTCAGTATGCCGGCGAATGGTTAATATTGTTTTTAGAAATACTTTTAACAAACGTTAGACAATTCTTCAGACATTTTAGAAGCGTTTTAACATTTTTGTTGCTGCGCAGTGTAGTGGAACTGTTTTGTTTTCCGAGTTCTGTCAGCGCAGTTTTGAAACTGTAACGCGGCGTAGTAACTTTTGCGATTAACTGTACCTGCTCTACAAACAGGATTTCCCGTTTATTTTCGACAAAGTCACGCAAATCCCAAGCCGGATTGAGACGCCATACGGCAGCCCGTCTAAAGGCAACGACGTACGATAAGTAGGGATCGTTTTTCTTCAGAACAGCTATCGGTATCTGTGTAGCTATTTCACAGCAGCGCGTGAGTGGAATCAATTGAAAGGTTGGGGTGGCAAAGCCGCGCTTCGACCAAGTAGAAGTTCCATTACGCCCCGAGAGATGCATAGCCCTCGTCGTTCACTTGGTTAACCCTACACCCGAGAAGCGCGTGCACGTGCCCCCGCTTCTGCTTGCAAGACGATCGACTAACTTCCGAGGAAACTCTGGAAGCTGCGCATAGGACAATTACTGATAATTAAGAATGAGATGGACTGGCCGATAATGATCCTGATAGTTCGGACTGTATACAGGGTGAGGAACTTCAAACCGGCCACCTGAATAACTTGGTTGCTATTGGTGACAGGAAAAAACGCATCAGGCCAAAATTATTTGGTATCGAGGGGCCGATTATCCGATGTTACTAGTTTTTTGATAGGTGGAGGCGTCAAGGAGATATGAAGATCGTCTCTGTTTTTTTAAATGGAATCACTTAGTTTTGAACTCCTACGATTGTAGCCCTTCTCGAGACAATTTCAACGGTATAGTCATTCATGGTCATAAACGTTAACAAGGAGGAAGAATATACATTCACTGTGAATGCTACGTAATGGGATATTTTCAGCTTCAATCCAAAATAATCTGTTACAACATATGCAAAAAGACACGCGGGAACGCATAAAAGGAGCCTGTGCTGCTGTTGATCATCGCACATTATAATGCATAATGCAATCATCAGTGGGCGCACCTTCAGACACTGTCTTTCTGTGGCTGGTCATCGTTTTTTGAATCTGTTGTAGCAGATTATATTGGATTGAAGCACTTTCTTTACTTTGAACTGACTCAGTTTGATTTCATTAATAAAGCTGAAAATATCCCATTACGTAGCACTCACAGTGAATTTATATTCTTCCTCCTTGTCAACGTTTATGACCTTGAATGACTATACCGTTAAAATTGTCTCGAGAAGGGCTTCAATCGTAGGAGTTCAAAAATAAGTGATTCTGACGAGTGATTGACGCCTCCACCTATCAAAAAACTAGTAACATCGGATAATCGGCCCCTCGATACCAAATAATTTTGGCCTGATGCGTTTTTTCCTATCACCAATAGCAACCAAGTTATTCAGGTGGCCGGTTTGAAGTTCCTCACCCTGTATATATATATATATATACAGGGTGTTCAAAAAAGCAAGTAGTAAATGAATCATGAAGTTAACAAGCAAAAATGTTTATATCTCAGAAACGTTTGACCTTTTAACCTACGTTTACTAAAGCTTTTTTACTCATTACAGTGTATCCTATATACCATATAAATATTGAATGCTTTTTTTTTGAACACCCTGTATACAGGTATTAATTTTAACACGAGCACCTAAATTATTTCCGCTACTATTGAAAGTAAGAAAAAACGACTAAGTGGGATGTACATGGTTTTAAGGCGTGAGTCTGATGGTGATAAAAAACCCTGACAAGATCATTTTGTCGGTTCTTTCAAGGTCATTGCATCATTTTTATATATTAACATGTACTTTTTATAATGCGATGTGATAGTCGGCGTCAAGGTCTACACACCATGACCTCGAAGTGACCTTGAAAGCGAAAAACTCAGTTTCAGTTAGAAAAATGCACAAGTAACAAAGCAATACTGAGAATCCTCACTGGCTTAAAGCTATGGAACGTCAGCGTCCTTGGAATGTTAATGTGTGATGCGGCCTATTGAAAAACAAAATTATCGGACCACTTTTTAATGGAAGTAATTTAAAACCATGTGCATCCTATTTGGTCATTTTTTTCTTACTTTCAATAGTAGCGGAATTAATTTTGGGTGCTCGAGTTAAAATTAACACCCTGTATGTATACGATGGTGAGAAATCGATTCTCATTGAGACTGACTTTTACGAATGAACACTCTCGGAAGAAAAGTTTTCTTCGCGATCGTTTGAATAAGGATGTTATCTGCACAAGCGATTGAAACAGTAGGAAATTCGGGAAGAGTACACTTAAGAAACGTGAAACCGCCTTTTGTTTCGTGACCAGTTTATACATAACATTTTTTCTTTAAACAGAAACTGAACTAACGATAGTGAAACTAAAAGAAAATAAATAATGAAATGATTTCGTTTACAAATGAATTACTCACTGTGTAATGTTATAAGTATTTTTGCTTGGTTAATCGTGTATTAAAAAATTAGAAATTCCAAAGGCTTAAAACTTCTATTATTCAATTTTCGTATCATTGTCAAGATTGAACAAAATGTCCACTTCAGGCAATGGAAACATTCAATTTAGCACATGCAACTGAATACTCTGCACGTGTAAAACATGAATTTCAAAGGAAGAATAAATTGAATCTGAGAGAACAAGTGCACTATACAAAAGAGAAAGGCGATCAGCCTTCTATTTCATTAAACAAAAAATATTAAATATAAAGTGAGGATATAAACGATTTACAGTATATAAACGTAATACATAAACAACGTGAAACATTAATGAAGCAGATAAAGATATTGAAAGTGCATGCGTAAGCATTTTATTCTATATTTCATTTTATTATAAAATTCGCTTCACAACTATAGGTTTACTATACATGCCAATACATTAGACTTTTTACGAATCCGAAATTTTCAAACGTGAAATTTCATTAACAAATATTTGTAGAATTATACCAAAATTTCATTTATTTGTAACAATTACTAGACTCAACTCAAAACACGCAACTTACTCAACTCTAGACACAACTCAACTCGACTATCACTCGTAATCTTACTCTAACTCAACTTTAAACACGCATAACTTTTGAACCAGTAAATTCCTCATATTAAAACTTGGATTTTTGACATTCTCTGGTCAAGATCTACAGGATTATATAAAAAAAGAGAAAAATTTCTGGGTTGCCAAAGTGAAGTTAAGCCATTACTTTAGAAACAGGGTTCTATGCATATAAATATTTTGTACTAAATAATAAGATCTAATAGAAAAAATTCTGTTTGTGTCTGAATTTATTGTATAACATTTGATACATCTTCTATGGATGAAGTGTACACGCATTACGTATATTCTAGATATTTGCATGTCGACATATGTGTATTATGTAATGGTTACAGAACTCGAGGAAAATTTAAATTGTACTCCGTTTTGTACTAATAATGACTCGAGAGGGCAGCATTTATACTGTTGCTGGCATTCAATTGAAGGCATAGAATGTATGTAGGATTTTAAGAAAGTATTAATACCAACTTCTTAAAAAATATCTAGGTTCCATTTATGAAATCTTATGATACAATTATTCCGTACAAAACGGTAATAATGAAACCACTGATAAGAGAAAAACGGAATTGTACTAATATTGTACTTTGTTGGTATTTTTTATCAAAAATGAATTCTATTAAAAATAATAATGGAGATTCAATTGAAACAGACAAACCTGGAATAAAGTACAACGGACCTTATAAAGAACGGAATCATAGTGATAGTACGGAAGAAAAGAGGAAAATAACCAGAATCAATTACATATACAATACATAGATACTGTAAAAAGTGCGAATCCAAGCCTACACGTAACAAACCATTGTAGAGAACAACACTGTTAATGAACACACAAGCATCGGTCACAGCGGAAGCACCAAAGGAGAGAAATAACCTGTGAGCAGAGGAAGCGAAAAAATTCAGACAAACTAATCTGACGGAACTAACAATGGAAAATGAGGGGAAAGAAAATGGAGGGAAAACGAAATAGAGAGGGAGAGAGGGGAGAGGGGAAAGTTAGAAAGATAAAAGTTTCGCGGGAGTAGGAAGAAAATTAAGAAAATACTGGTAGTAGAAAGAAAACAGGAATAAAAGGAGGAAGGTGACGAAAGGAGTGTGGTGGATGGTGCTGACCCGACGCGGCGCGGCGTCTCGACCAAGAAAATCGTGAGAGGAAAATCTCCTAGAACTGGATAGAGAGACATAGCATTGGTTGGCCAACACGTGACCAGCATATTTTGGTTTAGTTGGTAGTTCGCGTTTCTGGTCCGAATGTCGCTCGATGCTCGTGCAACCTCGGCCTCAGCGCCAGCCTCAGCCACTGCCGCAGGCTCGATGTTCACACGCGTCACGAACGGGGGGATGGAATCAAAGCATGTAGCCATGCTCGCGCCAATGGAAGCGCTGAACCAACCCGAATCAAGACCACGTTTGAATACTGCGAAACCTTTAATAGGAAGTTCAATTCTTTCGCACGAACGGTGATTACATGTATACTCTTTATAATCGATACGTATCGAGAGAGAACGGAACGAGTACTATTTAGGTTTGAAAGGAAAGTATTCCACGTAAAAGAATTCAGACTAGCTTTTCTTTTTAACCGCATTAGAATGCAAACAAACTGTTATCCTGTATTACTTTCAAACTCAATTTATACAGAAAATCAGAACAGATTTTCTTCTTAAAATTTTACTAAAATAAAGATAATTATTAAAATTGTATTAAAACACATATGAATTTATATGTCTTTTTAACATTTTATTAACGCAATGTGTACGACCAATAATACAATATAGTTTTCTAATTTGTATGATTTCCCAATTATACAAACGTAGTATATAGATATCACACTTGTAAATGTATGTATAATGTAGTCCATTTTATAAGGGACTTAATAATAGACGCGTAAATAACCTCTGCATGACTAGAGAAAATCGAAACCGGAAATGATTTTATACGTTTAAAATCAAAGTAAATGAAATACACGAGATAAATTTGAATACACAGCAAAAGTGCGGCGTTTCAAGACCGTTCAAGTAAATGCCGTTTTTCTGCGTTTGAATTATTTATATTGCTAAATTGCGATACGCTCTCATAGTTAGTAAAGAAACGCACAGTCGTATAACGACTTTAGGCCGGAAATCAAAGTTTTCAATGCAAAGAATATACTAATTATTTTGAAAATGCATTCGCTACGAAGCGGTGATGCAAACAATTATTGTTTTATTCATCGTGTAAAATATGATATTATTCATACTATAGATACATGAAAAATGAACAATATGTGGATAAATATTATAAATATAATACAGAGTGTTCGATTACAGGTGGGAGACAATTTAAGGGTTGGTTCTCCAAGACAATATAGGACGAAAATTAAGAATAAAAACTTGCGATTTTAGCTTCATTTTTTAATTATTGTCAATTAAAAATCAGCCTAAAATGCAGCAACCCGGCCAACAGAGGTGTACGTTGTTTTGACGTTTTGAAGTTAGGTTTTGACGTCACACACTTTAGCCAATAATACGACTAGAACCGAAAATACGTGTGGAATGACCCATTCGAACGGTTTACACGCCGAATTCTTGCCAGGTGACTTCTTGCGAGGCACGCGGAGTATCTGTCACTTGCTACGCGACTGTCGCGCCCCTCTATGACGTACGCAACGTACACCTCTGTTGGCCGGGTTGCCGCATTTCAGGCAGATTTTTAATTGATAGTAACTAAAAAATGAAACCGAAATCATAATTTTTTTACTCTTCATTTTTGTCTTATATCGTCTTGAAGAACCAACCCTTAAATTTTCTCCCACCTGTTTATATTATACATTATCTTTTTTTGTAAGGAAGGAATATATTCCTGACTAAAGTTTTATGAAAATGTTTACTCAAAAAGAGAGAGAAAAGTGCGAAATAAACTTTGCTGTTCTGAAGGCAAATTTAACCTCTGAATGCAATTTATACAGGTCCGGATAAGATATGAAATTTTATTAGCTTGAGAATAGTCTCTGGAGGAAATATATTCTAGAGAAAAGGAGCAGAAACTTAAGGGAAAATGTAGTGACTCCTCAGCTGAAGCGACCTGTGTTTGATTGTGAAACGATAAAATGTTCAAGTGCAAACGTACTGAAGAGAAAATGACACTTTAAACTATTCCCTATATGCATTTAGTTTTCTTTCGATTGTGTATTTTATGCATTTGTGAAAAAAATGTGTTGGTAACATTTGAAACAGCGAAGAAAATTTAAAATTGTTGATATATTATTTTCAACTGACAATCGATGAAGAACATTTTTATTTTGTAGAAAGATCCGCAGTTCAGTCATCTTCTACATAAGATCTACACTTCTATTATATTCGAATATTTCCAATTTTCATGGTTTAGAAGTAGTTAAGGCAGATAGATGCTTTTCCGCAAAATGCGACTCCAGTTCTGTTAATAGGACCAAACAACGTACAACGTAATATGTAATTTTAATGTTGGAAAACGAATTATCGAAATACAATCTGAGTTCCTGCAATCGTTACCGTACACAAGAATTAAGAGTCACTTTGGCTTGCAGTAACTATTGGCTTACTTTTTCTGCAATTACAACAAATTACCAACGATTTCGATACTTTCCATAAGTCGGAACCGCTTTATGTTAATCCTAAGACACTTGTGTTTTTATCAATCCCGTCTTTTTAAAAGATTGATTATTACCACTAATAACAACATGAATGAATACCTGTGTTTTATTAACAATATTTTGTTACAAGAAATCTAAAAATGACTTATCTACTTAGGTTCTCAAATTAGGTTTTCCTATGTGACATTCTTAAAAAAAAAAAGAAATATTTTCAGATTGTGAAAATAGAAAAAAATGTTCACGATAAGATTTCTTGCAATGTATCGCTAACTAATCTGTAAAGGTGGTTCCTATACATAATCTGTTCGCTTCTGTTACCTATGACTTATAACTTACCGAATATACTAATAACAAGAAAAAATTAAGAATTATTCATTTTCTGATTATATAAGAAATGCCGTAATAACTTAACATCATTTTAGAATAAACTGTCTAAACGAACAACAAACAGTTTTATGAATTTTACTATTTATATCGGTAGATTTATTATACAATAAGATTACCGAACATCATCCACTACCATCTATTGTTTCAATGATGAATAAATGACCGGATTAACATTGTCGTAGGTGTGACGGCTACGCGGTCTCTCGGAAGAAAGCACGATCTAACCCGAGAGCGCGGGATCTACAAGCTGTCCGGATTTAAAGAAACGCGGGTTCGATAGGAATATTATGGATCGACACAACTAATTGAGTGACCACGCAGTAACAAATGTATATTCTCAAAAGACAAGTAAAAATAACAAATGATAACAATATAAACGGATAACAAAATAGCTTACCAAAATCACAGCCTCTCGTAACAACAAAACAACGCAATTAAAACGCTGAACAAAGAATAATTCTCGGTATACAACCTGTAACTAGAAGACAAGAGAAAACCGTTACAAACGCTCAAAAGAGAGACTAGCGCGGAAACTAAGACTTTACGAATAAAAATACAATATTAAAACTGGAACTTAACAACTACGAGCACACGGGCTCGGCAAGACTAATAGAATAAAAGAAACTATAACTAATTAACGGAAACTCAGACTTTCGCCCGGGCGATACAAAGAAAACCCTGAACGAACTCTGTCTTAACGAGTTTACGGCTCTATCGACACGCACCTCGCGCTTGTACATCGAAGAAGCGACAATTCTTCGCTAGGTTTCGGCTAGCTCGGCCCGCTGGCCGGCTCCCCTCCCTTCGCGCCTAACCAATTAGATTTGGGTCTTAGTTCGACAGCCCAACCACGCGCGTTACGCATTCTTCTCACTCACGCACAACATTCCTCTCGCTCACGCACTCTCCTCCAACGGTCGTCGAACGGCGAAGCTACGGTAAACAAAAAGGACCTAGGACGGTCACTATACCCGCGCCGAACGCTCGGTGTGCTCAGTTAGGGTGACCCCACAATTGCAAAGAATTACCGAGCACAGCCCTTTGTTCGCACGCCCAACACCACGCGACTAGCCTCTCCTCGACCGTTGGGATAACCGCTTAATGCCCACGGCCCGACTGGCGAGGACGCGAAACAATAAACAAGGTGACGAACGGGACGCCGTCAGCTCTGCCTATACCTAAACTAAATACTAAATCTAAGATATAAACGTTTCCGGACGGCGTTGATTCCAAGTAGGGTATTCGTTACTTAAATACATTCAACGCGAAATAAACTAAAATATTATACATCGTCAAAGGCAACACTGTGATCAATTAGGGAGATCCCACAATTCCTAAGAATTATCAATCACAGTGCCACCGACGGTTAAAGCCAAATGGTTACAAAAATAATAACTACTGCTTAAAACGAATCATTATCAAAAGCCGCACCGTGGTCAATTAGGGAAATCCCACAATTACTAGAATTATCAACCACGGTGTTACCGACGATTTGAAACCCCAAACAATAATTGTTCGGAACGTAACAGTCCTCCCTCCTTAAAGTCATCGTCGTCCTCGATGATGTAACATACAACTATACATTTTTGCGCCTAACCGGAGCTTACTTTAAGGAAATAGTGGTTCAAAACGGCGGTCGAAAAAGACCTGGACGCGAGCGTTCTTCTTATATTTCGTATACCTGCTAACTGCAGTATCCGCCATAAACATACGCAGTGTCTGTACTCTATGCGATGCTCTTACTGTACTGTATGCACATGTTAATACTACCCTATCTATTTTCTTACAGCCTTCCACATCAATGATTCCTATATACGAGCAGTTCCTAATCACTCTACAAATGTCTTCGCTACTGATTAATGGATTTGACCTGCAATGCACCTCCTTTAGTCCTTTTAGTGACCCCAACGCGTACCCTGGCACTTCTGGATATAAATTATTAATTTCCAGGACCTCTAATTCCTCTAGATTTATTAATGAATCGAGGGCAGCCTCTCCTCTTATATTGGTACACCCACTTAAATTTAAGTGTGTGATTCGTGAGAGGTTTGCGCTGATTACGCGTACCGTGTCCACCGTCACCCAACCGCAAAAAGTTAGTGATAGGTGGACGATCTCTCGCATTACACGAAATATGGGCAATGCCGGATTTACTGGCCCTAGGTCTATTTCCACGAATTCTCCTTCTTCCATATGAAGCTGAATGTCCATTTCATTCGGGTGCAACTGGGCTTCGGCGAAGGTCAGCGCATGGATCTTAAGGATTTTTAAAGATTGTTGCAGGCCTCTATTGTTACATAATGTAGTGAGTATCGTATCGTCCGTCAGTGTCTGTAGCAATGTCAACTCTAAGGAAATCAAATTCTGTAATGTTTTTATCGTATCTATCAAGTATTCTGCTGTAATTCCAATACAACGGTCTAATTTAAAATGACTTAGTCCCGGATTCAAATGACGGAATGCTTTTCCACCTAATACCGTCCCGGAGAGTTCAAGTGACTTCAACCCTTTAGCTCTTTCGAACACCTGCGCTAATTCGGGCTCTACTGGCGGTTGCGATTTTCCTAACGTGATACTCTCTAATTTACTCGCAACCTCCACCAGATTTCTAATTGCCGATGGCCGCACGGTTGACGCCGTAAAATCTAAGTGTAAAAGGTTTGGACACTCTTTCACTAATATAGCTAATATTTGCGGTTGTAACAATCTCGAGATGCTCTCATCATTAACCATTATTACCGTTATATGCTGCGCTGTTCTACGCAGCAACCAACGTAAGGCGCTCATACTAACCGTCTTCCCATGCCAACCGTGCGGCCAACGCCAATCCGTTATATCTAAACGCTTAATCGAGCTATATGACGCAAGGGTCCCCTCTCGCCACCTTGTTGATACTAACTCTAGCGCGGCCCTGTCTTGAAATTGTAAATACGACGCTATTTTTGCTATACAATCCAACGGTAAGGGTATCTTGTCCGTTAAATCTAGGCCCGGAAATGGATCTGCTGATGGTCGTGGCGCTATGAGCTTTGCCTCGTGCCATGGGTCCGCAGGTCGGATCCTCAGCTTTCTTTTGTGTATGACAAAATCCTGTCCCACCAGCTTCTTGGCCTGTTCCGGGTTTCCGAAGGTCAGAAATGCCTGATTGCCTGTGGGCTTCCTCAGGACTACCGCATGCTCTGCCCCATGTGGTCGGAAGACTTTCATCAAATCCTCCTTCTTAGTATAGTTAGCCAGTCTCAGTATCAGCAACCTCCTTCCTTCTCCTGCTGTCCCTGAGCTGCACCCTGGTTGTGGCTCCATAGTTATCAATATAATCCTATGGTTACAATGTTGGTGTAAGTACGTGTAAATACTATAGGAGACAACACAACATATAAATAATAATGTTTCCTCGCGCCAAATGGCAGCGGTTCGCATCCACATCGCATCGCAATGAGTAGTTGTTTATGTCGCACGTCAGTTATGTCCACAGTCTGGTTTATTTAACCTTACAATTGGTTGTACCCATCCGAGGATGTAGCTTAACCTAAGTTGGTCTGTAACTTATTACAATAATTATTAATGTTTGCTTAAAATGCTAACGCAATTCGCCAGTCGGGCCCATCGTTGCACAAGCGCCGGCTGCGTTAATGCGTCTCATTCGTTAAAATTTGAAAAGTGAACAATAATAGATCTTTAAACATTAACGTGTTTCTCTCTTTCAGCGTTAATCAGTTTATAACTTTAATTTATCTATGTGTTTGGTAAATTGCTTTCCGTTATCGTCTTCTAAAATAACATTGTTTTTTGCTAAAATTCCAACAATTTTATATGGTCCCCGATAACGATCGCTGAATTTTCCAGCTCGCGGTTCGATTATGACGCGTACCATGTCCCCTATTTTCCCACGGAACGGTCGCGCCTTCTTATCGTAGTAACCTTTAGATCTTTCTTTGGCTTCATTCTGATTCTTTGCCGCTATTGTATGCATCTCGTTTAATCGAACAATTAGATCAGAAAGATAAGTATTATATGTAGGCAGTCTTTCGTCCTCTGGGAACGAACTCGGACAACGAGCAACCTTTCCAAACACTAATTCATAAGGTGTGAAATTGGTCGCTTCATGTACCGAAGTGTTGTACGAAAACATTGCAAACGGTACTAGCCTATCCCAATCGTCATATTTATCTACATAGTGGCTAATATATTCTGTTAATACTATATGACTTCTCTCTAATGCTCCATTCGTTTGTGGTCTATAACCAGACGTCATAAAATGTCGGATTTTGAAAATCCTCGTCAATTTTTGAATAACCTTATTCAGAAAACTTGTTCCTCTGTCTGTCAATATTGCTCTAGGAGTACCATATTGTAATATCAAATGGTTCGTTAAAGCGTGCGCGATTGTCTCAGCTCTAATGTCAGGAACGGGAACTGCTATACAGTATTTTGTTAAATTATCTTGCATTGTTAATATATGCCTATTTCCATTGGGAGTTGTTGGTAATGGTCCTACTGTATCCAACGCTACTCTCTCAAACGGCTCTGCGGAAGTATCCGTTATCAACATGGGCTCGCGTGTTTTGGAACGGACCAACTTTTTATTTTGGCAACTATCGCACGAACGAATAAATCGTTTTATTTCTTCGCGCATGTTCGGCCAATAAAATCTCTCCCTAATTCTATTGTAGGTTTTAGTGACACCCTTGTGTCCTCCTATTAGGCTCGAATGCATTTCAGTCATTATTTGTTCCCTATATTCCTTAGGTGGTATTTGGATGTTTCCCTGACAAATGGTTGCTGTTATTTCGCTTTCGTCTAAAATATCTGCTAATATGCGCTTTAACTTGTTTTGCGGTACTTTCCCTAGCATTTCATCCGTTTGCGATATCCGGAATGAATTTAAATTTAACTGTGACAGTTTATGTTTTAAGTTTTCTAATGCTATCTCCAAGTTTTCTATTGTTGGTTCGTCAAAATAATTCTTTTTAATTACTACGCTGAATATCACGTGCTTTCCTTTTTTGCTAACCAGAATCTGACCTATTTTTAATCTATTACTTTTAAGGAACTCCGTGTTTAATATTCCTAGATCTACCAATAGTCTATTTAATGGTGCAGCCAATTTACAATCTGTTGAAATAAAATGCACATAATTTCCTGGTCTGTATGTCAAATTTTCTCGGGTGTTGCTAATGTTTTTACTATTGAACTGTGGTAAAGCTGGTTCTGGTACTATTGTTTCTTTTATTTGAATGTTAGATGAATGTGTGGCCATACGTGTATCTCCCTCCTTAGAATTCGGTCCACGTATTAGGTTTCCTAATCTATTGTATAAACTCTGGTTGTCTATGTCATCATTATCTGACTGTGTGCGATTGTGTGTTTGTTCAAGAATGGTTGTATCTTCTGATGAGTAATCTGTAAGTGTTTGTTGTGTTTTATTCGGTGTTAAGAAGGTATCGTCTGTGTCGTCACTGTCTAGTATTTCTGGCAAATCTATTGAAATATTGTTGTCTACTTCTGATTCCGACTCATCGCTCGACGAGGTGTCACTCGGACTTGAAGCCTTAGGGTTACCCCTCAATTGCTTTGAATTAGGCTCCAGACCCGGCAAAACACTTCTACGTCGTCGAAGTATCGGTGTGTCTGTCAGTCTGTCGTCTGTCGTGTCACTGTATATGTCCGTATCAGTGCTGTCATAGTCAATCTGTTGTTGTGCATTTTCTGATTGTTTAGATCTTGTTCTTGTTGCTATGGATTCTGGATCGGGAGTTCTAAACCTAACTCTAGTTGTTTTAGAGCCTTTCGGTCTACCACGGCCTCGCTTTCCTATTTCCGGTGTTGATTCTGTTAAAGGAAGTACCCGTTTAGCCGATGGTCCTTCATCGTCGATATCTGATGATGACGACAGTGAAAAATCATCAGATGAGACTAATTCGTTGACTACTACTGGGTTTCGGGATAATGCATCAGCATTGGTGTTTAACTTCCCTGCTTTATGAACAAAATCGTATTCGTAGTCCCTCAATTTCAGTCTCCAACGAACCAATCTCTGTCCTGGGTCCTTTATAGAATCTATCCACCGTAATGGCTCGTGATCGCTAACTAATGTGAACTTCCGTCCATATAAATAAGGTCTAAAATAGATAATTGCATATAACACAGCTAAACACTCTTTTTCAGTAGTAAAATAGTTTTGTTCTGGTTTTGTTAATGTACGAGATAAATATGCTACTGGCAGATCGTTCCCATTGACTTCCTGGCTAAGGACTGCGCCTATGGCTGTATCCGAAGCGTCAGTTGTCAATGTGAAAGGTTTTTGAAAATCTGGATATTGCAAAATCGGATTCTGGCATAATGCTTTGCGTAGTTTCTTAAAACTTTCCTTCTGTGGTTTACCCCAAACGAATTTCGCATTTTTCTTTAATAGTTCTGTCAACGGTTTAGCCTTTGCTGCAAAATCTTTAATAAATCTACGGTAATAGCCGGCTAATCCCAAAAATTGTTTAATATTTTTCGGGTTTTTGGGACGCGGAAAATGTTTAACGGCTACTATCTTTTTTGGATCGGGCCTTAAGCCTTTTCTGCTAATGATATGCCCGAGATAACCTACTTCTGTTTTCAAAAATTCGCATTTATCTGGCTGTAGTGTTAGGTTTGCATCTGCCAATCGCGAAAATAAACGTCTAACTTTCTTCTCATGTTCTTTTAAATTTTTCGCATACACGACTATGTCATCTAGATATACGAATACCTCGATTCCTTGTAATCCTCTCAGTAATTGATCCATTAACCTTTGAAAGGTTGCTGGTGCATTTTTTAAGCCTTCGGGCATTCGCACAAATTCGTAATGCCCATTAGGTGTTGTAAAGGCTGTTTTAGGCCTATCTTTTTCATTCATTTCAATTTGCTGGAAACCACTGGCTAAATCGAAGGTTGAAAAATATTGGGCTTGACCCAAATGGTCCAGAATCTCAGAAATATTTGGTAACGGATAAGCGTCTCCTATCGTTTTCTCATTTAATTTCCTAAAATCTACCACCATCCTCCATCTAGGATTGCCTTTTGAATCGGGTTTTTTCGGAACTATCCATAATGGAGAGTTATATGGTGATTTAGATGGCTTAATAATTCCGTCTTCTAATCTTTTTGCAATTTGTTTATCTATTTCTTGTTTATGAACTATTGGAAATCTGTATTGTCTAGTGTTAATAGGAATGTCATCTGTTGTGTGAATGTGGTGTTTAATACAAGAAGTTACAGGCAATTTATCAGTAGGTAGGTGGAAAATATAAGGAAATTCTTCAACGATATCTATTACATGATCTTTTTCTTCTACGCTTAAGTGGTCTAGATGTAATCTATTCACTATTTCTGTGACTCTGTCAGTGGTTTCTGGCATTTCTTTATCTGAATCTGTCTCGAAGTATTCCTGTTCTTCGGGAAAATTATGCAATTCGAAAGGAATCAATTCCTGAGGTGGAATCTCTATTTGCACGTCTTCATCTAGAGAATTTATAGCTAGGACATGGCACACGCCGCAATCGTTGACCGATACGGCTGCTTCGCCAATATATAATCCATCCTTACATTGCAATCTTGGTAAATATCCTTCCTCCAGATTTTCATTTACTACGTCTATGGCGATCGCTTGTCGACTTCTAGCTTTTATTGTTAATATACGCGGTTTTAAATTCTTACGTTTCGGATTTTCCAATGCGTTTCCGTCTACAAATGGAATCGGTCGAATTGGGTCGCTCATGGTTACAATCGTATTATTTGTAAATGAAATTTCTGCTTGTTCATTACGAAGGTATTCTCTACCTAGTATACCATCGCATTGTAGTGGAAATGTTTTCCCTACTACATGAAATTTCACCGGTCTATTTCGCAACTTAACCATGACTGTACCTATCGTCTTTACCTTTTCGGTAGTTATTCCCGACATTATAACCGATTCGTCAATTGACACACGTAATTCCTCATTTAATGAATTTAACTTTATAATGTTTATTTCTGCACCGGTGTCGATTAGAAAGTGTGCTGCTCCCGTGCGTAGATCTGATGAAATTATTTTTATTATTGGGGCATCACGTTTAATTTCTATTGTATTTACCGGCTGTTCTTCTCTAATGTTTTTACTAACGGTTGACGCTGTGTTCCTAAAGCTGGACTCTCCGTCGCGTCTACACGGCGAGTCGTTTGTGAGTTTAAATTCTGACTATTGTGTGTTTGAAAACGAACGTTATGTGGTGAAGGTGAACGAGACCTAGCTATTGTCGGTTGGTAATGTGTTTGATCTGAATGTTTTGAAGTTGAAGGTTGAGGTGACTGTTGCCGGGTTTGGAATCTACTATTATCTCTATACCGATAGTCATTTCGAGGTCGTTCTGAATACCAATTTTGTTTATCATCTGTACGATAGGACGAACAACACGGCGGAATTCTACACGTACAATGACAGTGTGAATTTACTGGTTCACGAAATTTTGAATATCCGAAATCATTATATCGGTAATTTTGCGATCTAAGTGGTGAAAAACTTCGCGGACTCGGCGATCTTGACCGATGATCTCGATAAAGCGGGTAGTTCCGAAATTCCCTATAGTTGTCTCTACGTGATTCGCGCGGAGGATAACTTTCCGAGTGATCAATACGCCTTCGATTATCGTAAGACGGTATCAATCCCGTACTCATTTGATCTTCTACTCTTAGAGCAATTTCTAGCGCGCTCTCTAACGTAGATGGATCTCTCTGAGCCACCGCTCTCGCGAGTTCATCGGGCAAACCGCGGATAAACGAATTTAACGCGGTCGCTTTCGCATAAACGACTATGCTATCTGCCTCGTCTACGTATTTATCCTTGATCGAACTATGGAATTTACCGATTAAGATTTTTAATCTATCGTAAAAACTATACACCGATTCATGCTTTTTCATACGAATTTTTGATATCTCTTGCTGATAATATTCGTGTGATTTGTCCTGAGAAAAACGTCTTTTTAAATGTTTAATTAAATTGTCAATTGAATCAAACGATAGGTCGTATATACAGTCTCGAGCTTCCCCTCGCAATTTTGAAATCACCGCGCGAATAAACATTTTCTCACAGGTTTGCGGAAGGCAAAACGCGGCATTTTGAATATCTATCAGAAAATCCGAAATTGAAATGTTACTTCCGTCAAAATACGGTATCAACGCGGTTGCTTGTTGCAACGCGAGAGTCTCAGCCATCGCCTCAGACGTAGCATCATTAAAATATTTCGATTTTAATGCCGGGTTAGATACTGGATTCGGCATTTTTACCAAGATAATGCACAGTCAGTAATGATAAAATTCTCAGATAAAACAATAGATAATATCATAAATAGCACAATAAATATAAAATAAATAACACAATAATCGATAAATAAATAACACAATAAATAATATAATAAATAGCAAAATAAATAATATAATAAATAGCAAAATAAATAATATAATAAATAGTACAATAAATAATATAATCATAAAATATCAATGATTGTCAATAAATAAAACAAATCAATCTTTCGAACCCAAAATTATTGGAACTTTTGCAAAACAATTTTAACAATTAACATAATATAAGTTCAGAAATATGTGTATACTCAAATAAAAAGAAAGAAAAGAAAATATACAAGAATAAGTAAATCAATGAATGAATAAATAAATAAACAATTAATTAAATGAATAAATGAATCGATAGATCAATAAATAAATAAATAATAAGAATTAAATAGATTATTAAATCATACAGCTACATATATATATACATATTCACTCGACTAGTATCTCAAAGAAATTATTGAAAATATTTCATAAAAAAAAAATAAAAAAAAATACTGCGGTCAATAAGATAAAATATCATAATTAATCCATAAGATTCCAACTCTAATTTTCATTCAGTAACGAATAATATCTAATCAAAGGGCAAATTTTGAAATTCTATATAAAAATGTATAGAGAAAAATTTCCAAGAAACGGGGTTGTACAACGAATTGTAATAAACTAATTTCCGATACTAAATTCTGTTACGAATTTAATGTTAAGCTAAATTTTGGAATAAAACTTTGTAAATGAAATTTTAAAAGAGATCCTCTTTCGAGAATATCTCATAAAGAAAAATCAGGATTTGTAACGAGATATTCTTCAAAATTTTCCGTTTCTTATGATGGCGAAAAATTTTAAACAGCATCCCACTTCTGACACCAAAATCTATGACGGCTACGCGGTCTCTCGGAAGAAAGCACGATCTAACCCGAGAGCGCGGGATCTACAAGCTGTCCGGATTTAAAGAAACGCGGGTTCGATAGGAATATTATGGATCGACACAACTAATTGAGTGACCACGCAGTAACAAATGTATATTCTCAAAAGACAAGTAAAAATAACAAATGATAACAATATAAACGGATAACAAAATAGCTTACCAAAATCACAGCCTCTCGTAACAACAAAACAACGCAATTAAAACGCTGAACAAAGAATAATTCTCGGTATACAACCTGTAACTAGAAGACAAGAGAAAACCGTTACAAACGCTCAAAAGAGAGACTAGCGCGGAAACTAAGACTTTACGAATAAAAATACAATATTAAAACTGGAACTTAACAACTACGAGCACACGGGCTCGGCAAGACTAATAGAATAAAAGAAACTATAACTAATTAACGGAAACTCAGACTTTCGCCCGGGCGATACAAAGAAAACCCTGAACGAACTCTGTCTTAACGAGTTTACGGCTCTATCGACACGCACCTCGCGCTTGTACATCGAAGAAGCGACAATTCTTCGCTAGGTTTCGGCTAGCTCGGCCCGCTGGCCGGCTCCCCTCCCTTCGCGCCTAACCAATTAGATTTGGGTCTTAGTTCGACAGCCCAACCACGCGCGTTACGCATTCTTCTCACTCACGCACAACATTCCTCTCGCTCACGCACTCTCCTCCAACGGTCGTCGAACGGCGAAGCTACGGTAAACAAAAAGGACCTAGGACGGTCACTATACCCGCGCCGAACGCTCGGTGTGCTCAGTTAGGGTGACCCCACAATTGCAAAGAATTACCGAGCACAGCCCTTTGTTCGCACGCCCAACACCACGCGACTAGCCTCTCCTCGACCGTTGGGATAACCGCTTAATGCCCACGGCCCGACTGGCGAGGACGCGAAACAATAAACAAGGTGACGAACGGGACGCCGTCAGCTCTGCCTATACCTAAACTAAATACTAAATCTAAGATATAAACGTTTCCGGACGGCGTTGATTCCAAGTAGGGTATTCGTTACTTAAATACATTCAACGCGAAATAAACTAAAATATTATACATCGTCAAAGGCAACACTGTGATCAATTAGGGAGATCCCACAATTCCTAAGAATTATCAATCACAGTGCCACCGACGGTTAAAGCCAAATGGTTACAAAAATAATAACTACTGCTTAAAACGAATCATTATCAAAAGCCGCACCGTGGTCAATTAGGGAAATCCCACAATTACTAGAATTATCAACCACGGTGTTACCGACGATTTGAAACCCCAAACAATAATTGTTCGGAACGTAACATAGGAAAGTGATTCAGAGCAATTCTATGAGCGCAGGGGCGATAAAATAATGTGCTTGACAATTCCTCTCAGAAAGTTTAGCAATATCTGTTTTGCGGTACCACGAGCAGTGACAAAGAAACCAAAGAGCCACTGAATGTAGAATAATTAAAAGTAAGTTTAATTATTTCGAGTTCGACTTGGTCACAATCAGTGACCTAAATAACTATCTCTTTAGGAAGGCTGTCTTGCAATTAGACCCAATGCAATAATAACGCGACAAATGAAAGGAATGCACAACATGATTTTCAAGTATATTACTATTTGATTCTAAACGTTAATTTACCAGTAGTATGAACGCATTTTTCTCTTTTCTATTTGTCTTCCCCTTAATTACTGTTTTCTTATTTTACTATTCCTGCAGTCAGGATAAAACAATGAAAATTTTATTTTTAATAATTATGAAAAATAAATATCTATTTTTGACATATTTTTAATATGAAATTAAATATAACAAGATGTTGCTTCTGGTTGAATTATGATTTCTTTCTTAGACATATACGATAGAAATTAAACATTTACGAAAATTATTTTTCCTATCATTCTTTCACGTGTTTGACTTCATGTTTCGAATAGTTACAATAGTACGGTTCCATGTATATAATATAATAAATTATTATTTCAAAATTTTTAAAGCTCTGATAATATCGCTTCCCTTTCTTATAAGAAGTAAGTTGTTTATATTTACATTTTTATCGTGTTCTAAGTTTATGAAAAAGAATATAGTTCCCACCAAAATGTAAGGAAGATAAAAAAACGTACTAAAATAAACGATGTAGTTTCAAGCTTCCTTTCGCAGCAATTTCACTATACCATCCAAGTTGACGATCAATTTCTCGTATTTACGAGATTGCTATCTTCCTGAATCAATAGATTGCCAGTTTATGACACCTTTCCCTATATCTTTTTAGTCTTTAAAGCCTCTGACTGCTATCGTACATCGAGCCAACAAATAGGTGGGCAGTCTATCAATCTGTTTGTTTTATTGTTAGCTTTAAGAGTACAATATTATCCATTTTTTTATTAGCTATTATTGTATTTCATAAAATTCTTAATTTGAAAATAAATTTCAAGAACATTAAGTGAATTTATAGTAGTACTACTTTTATACTTCCTGTGTCTCTTTTAAATAGGTCATATTATACCAATATATAATACTGTCATATTATGCCTCCAATAAAATCTATATATAATTTAGATTTTCTTAAAAGAATGATAGCAACTTATTAGAGAGTATTGACATTAAATATTTACATTAATGCATGACATAATTTTAGTACATAAATATTCAATAATTCAAACATATTTTCTTAACATTTCAAAAATTCTTTTGTGGTAATTAACATAATATACGGTGGACTACTATCTTCCCGATTTACAGCATGAAGATTCAGCTACTGAACTCCTGTTTTTTTAAATTCAAGATGAAGATTGATACGTCGTCTGATAATTACATTTGTATATTACGATTTGCATAATTTTACAAGTCTGGTACTTACAGGTGTGGAAATGATAATATGAACGAACAGCCGTATCGATTGGAATAATTTTGGATATAGGTTACGTGAACATGTATTTATCAAACATCACCTTTAGATGTTTATTTTGTATAAACGACTTCATTTCACAATTCATAATTTCTACGTATTATCAAAACCGGATACATTTTATCGTTTTTCAGAATCCAATATCAGTGTAATGCAAATATAAATACAGTGAAAACTTGATGAACAGGATACCGATCAATAATATTAATAGCAATAGAAAGAATGAAATTATTCTTTTGAAAGATCATCGAGCAAGAAAATATAAAATGTAACGGTTAATCATAAATGGATTAATAATTAAAAATAAATAATATCAAATCTGCCAATCCTACAAAGTAATGCCATTTAATTTAATTTAATTATAAGCAATTGTATTAATCTGTAAATGTAAAGGTTAGTGAACATAAAGGAGACCAAAGAAAATGAAAATGAATAAAAAGAATTATTTAATAAGCCTTTACGGCGTAATGAAAAGTATAATATCGTTCAGATAAACTATTGGTCGTTCGACGCGTTCAAGGACTCGTACAAACCGTAACTGGCGACGACTTAGTTATTTCAAATTCACATGGCCAACGTACAGACCACTAACACTCATTCGCAGACACGCCAATAGTGAAATGTAAACACCAAGGTGTTAGAGAATAATCTCACGTTCACACAAACGCACAATTTGAACTATGTCCAACAGTAAAAGACAAAAAGTAGATGCTGACATCATTGTTTCTAAAAGCTTCAAAAAATCTTGCAAAATAATTTTCGTCAAGTGTAGCTAAGGTCCATCCTAGTATACATATATAAGAATTAAAATGTTTAATGTTATTTACAAAGACGAACATATTTCAATTACTATTTTACAAGAAAAATGCGTATAATGGAAGTTGTTCGAAATTAGATTCAAATTGGTGATGGTGAATTGCAGTGTAAGTTTGTACGCGGCTCCAGAAACTATTTAGAACAGTTGCAAATAGTTTGTGAGAGGTTGTATGAAATGTTTTCCTGCACGTCACTATTATGGGTTTATGATGTAGCCAAGAGCATCTGAAATAGTTCACTAACCAAAATTGAATTTTTTCCATATTAATGGTACAACTACGCAAACGCAAAAGATAACTGGTTTATAATAACTTATGAAAACTGAAACAACGTACTTATTTATCTTTAACATAATTTTTATTGTAACATACCTACTCACGAATATATATAAGTCCTTTTAATAAGTTTCCATAATGGCGTCCTTAAATACTTTTAATCCTCAGGCGGTCATCGGGTTTTTTCGACCCACCCTGTTCCTATTTATTTACAAACGAATGCAACTCTGGATACAAGTGTAATGAAATTTATAAGAATATGTTTCTTTTCCTTTATTTGATAACATATTAAAAGCATGTCGTAGTTTTAATAAGAATTTTTACACTCATGAATTTCGGGCCTTTTTTTATCCAGTATACGCGATCATTCCAGAAGAGAAAAATGAATTAGGTTGAAATTCGGTTGACGCGGGAAAAAACGACAGGTATTGAAAATCGGAAAAAACTTAAATTTTCATTATATGTATAATTGACGCAGATCTACAAAACGTATTTTTTAAATTTTCAATATAAACAACAACCTTTATTTACTCGATGTAAACAAAAACTTTTAGTATTTTCTCTGTAATTCGGATCAATAGTAATTTTTTCAAACATTTTTTTCACTTCATGTAGTAAACTAATTGTTCTAAGTTCTAAAAAAAAATCCACCTCGTCCAACCTGATGTGCGCCGGTAGCGATATACTTTCTGACACGCGTAAGTACGGATAATGCTGCTTCTTCTACGTTATATTTATCAATATAAGATTAGGTTGATACCTCCAATTAAAACTATGGTTAAACTTCATCTTGGCAACCCAGAAATTATTAACTTCTTTTGTGTAATCCTGTGGATACTTGACGAGAAAATGCCAAAACTCGATGTTTTAATGCGAGGAATTTACTGGCCCAAAAGTTATGCGTGTTTGAAGTTGAGCGATTTTAAGCATTTTTAACAGGTAGGAGCAGAGCTGTGATTGAAGACCACGCGCTGTATAGTAAAACTGAGGAACGCATGAGAGTTAAAATTTTGGTAATTGTTAAGTAAAAAAATCTTAAATCGCCTACTTTGATTTGTTCCATATTGGCTCTGTTAACATTTCACCAAGATATTGATATGATTTCTTCCAGGAATATCTTATAGACGTGTTATAAATTCTGAATTCCCAACGGGTAACCTAAATTACGTTTTAATGGTCTTTGGAAACCGAAGAAAAAACTTCGTCAAGCGGGCTACACTTAAAGCATTTGGAAGTAGCGCAAAGAACGCAGTAACGATAAATTCTCTGGAAACTTTTGGAGAAGGGGATTGAAGGTCGGGACGATTCCAGAAAAATTGCTGGAGACGTTCGATAATCACTTCGAACGAAGCACAGCATTACTTAAAGGAGATTAAATGTTCCTGGAAATGATGACAAAGTGACTTTCTACAAAACGATTAATCGGTTATAAAATAACGGAATATTGGCAATTGAGTCTAAATTTTTCGAAGACAACGCGGAGTTCACTATTGGGATGTCCTGCATTGATAAGAGCTAATTATTATTTTTCATAATTCTGTAGTTTCCCCACTACGTACGATTCTTTAAATTACAACGGAAACGGGGAATTTTTTCATTTGAAACCCCGTTTTCAAAAAAAATCAAACTTTAAAAAATGTGTATGCATCGGTTTTTAACTAGTCCTTAACTAAACACACGAGTTTCGTTATTCGTGAAATTTCGAAAGAGACCAATTTGAACATTTTTCGAGTACATCCCGATAGAATATGTCCAAACTCGATTTTTCAGAAATACGACCTCGTATAAAAAATTTCGTTCCACATCTTTTAACTACTTCCACTATTTCCATTCCAGCAAAATAGCCCGTTATCGATTGCATCGCTTCGATTTAAATAAATGCTCCCATATAACGTTTTCGGAAACGGAGTCTATATATGTGTATAGTTGGAAAAAAATGTTCATCGTGTATTTTCGACTTATTTTTTCATGCTAGATCACTAGACTGCGGATCTTTATGCAAAATAAAAATTGTATAAATTGCACAAAACAGGAGCCAAATAGAAATTTCATTCTTTGTTGAATAATTTTAATCAGCGCACACTAGCAAATTGATATTTTTAAATTCTCCCAATCTGTCCTCTGCATTTAATTGCACTTAATCAGTTTCATCATAAATGCATAAAATCCGCAGTCTAGCGAAATAAGAAAGGAAAAACTTAAAAAAAAAATAAATAGAAGTAAAAAAACAAAATAAAAATATGAAACGTTTTCCTAATTTTGGATAAGGTACTGTACACTCAACGAGAAATTAATACAGTCACTGCGGAAAATATAAAAATATGATGATTAGTAATATTTCGCAAATAAATTTTATGTACGTTAAAAGAAACTTGAAATTTTCCTATGAAAGTAAGAAAATAGTTTACAATTTCCATTTTCATGCACTGGGATAGAGCTTTTTCAAAAAGTCTGTGCTACTACTTCAGTCGATACATTGACTGAAGATTCATCGAGTTGATTCTCTAATTCATTTAGTTTGACATTGACACGAAATCTTCATCACCTATATTGATAGGTTTGAAGCTTTTGTTTTTGCATCGTCAAAGAATTACTGTCAGTAGATAATAATGTTAAATTGACGCAAAAATAATTGCGGTTTTTGTTCTTGAATTTTAAAACTACATATTTTGCTTCACTTTCCAAGTTCAGCTAAACGTCGAATGACTGTTTGAAAAATCAATTTTTAACTCGAGTTGTATGACTATTAACAATTTAGTCTCCTGACTAAACGGATTGTTAATATTGTGAGTAAAATTCTTTGGAGTTACTTATAGCAAGAT
This sequence comes from Halictus rubicundus, assembly GCF_050948215.1. Taxonomy (NCBI): domain Eukaryota; kingdom Metazoa; phylum Arthropoda; class Insecta; order Hymenoptera; family Halictidae; genus Halictus; species Halictus rubicundus. The sequence continues at coordinate 10,291,753 of NC_135149.1, read as the reverse complement.
TTATGTATGTCATAACGTAATGTATAATTTCAAGAATCTGTAACCAAAATTTCGTACAGCTTCAAAATTTGAATTTAGTCCGGGTTTTTTTAGTTTTGGTCCACTGTACGTCTGGGTATAGTGTAACAAAATATTTAAATCGAACACAAAGTTCTGTTATTTCTGCACGCTGATTCAATAAATAACCTCAAAATTTGCTGGCATTGTCGCAGCTAAAATACTGCAATAAAGCATCAACCAGTAATGTATTTAATTTCGTTAATTCTAAGCTAATTGTAAGAAAACATGAAGCAATGTGGTCATGAAAATATGATCCCACCAAATACCGAAACATGAAATAACTAATTTGTTTTTTTTTTTCGAGTATAGTTGAATTGCACGATATCAACTTTTATTTGCGAGTTTCTCGATCATATATGTCATAATGTTTCGTTGAAGCAAGAAGTACTACATATATGTACATAGCAGAAGCAATGCAATCGCTCCGAACTACGTTTAAAAGTCCTGAATGTTAGTGGTATATAGGGACACTTTTAAGGAAGCTCGTTTCAAGAAATCCAGAAAATCTTTCCGTATCCCATCTTATTTTTTATTGGACCAGGAGATCAGGAACGAGGTCCATTTACGTTTACGTTTTTATGGGATCTGAGATATCGATTTCGCTTTCTATAAAAGACGTTCAATTGTACCAACAAATTGAAGAGAGAAAATGAGAGTGCCTAACTGAAGCTTAACAAAACGGAATGAAAAAGCTATCACTTGAACAACAGCGCAGAAAGTGGCACGTAGAGATTTGTAATGGTAAAAAGATGGTGGAATTGAAAAGTAGGTGATAGTAGTAACAAGAGAAGATTTAACAGTTAACAAAGAATGGAAAGTGATTGATTGAATGCACTGACATGTGCATACAGAAACTGATAAAATGATTTATTAGATTAAATAAAAAAAAATTAAATAAAAATTAAATAAAATTAACTATAATTAGTGAAGTAACGAAGACGAATTGCACAGTTTCGGCAAGAGAAGTAGGAGACAGGGGAAATAAACAAAGAGCACAATACTTGTACATATAGATAAAAAATTGACTATATGAATACAATATGAATATGAACTTAATACAATATGAATACAATATGAAATTCCATACGTTGAAGCTTATAATTTTAAATTATCGAGTGCAATGAACGCGCTACAATCGGACAAACGAATAAATTAAGTCTCTGTTGAAACGCAAGCGTTAAAGAGACCAGGCAGTTCTTAAAAACATGGTCCGATGAAATGAAACTTGTTCAATGCTACGTTTCCTTTCATCGATTTCTCCATTAATTTAATCAAAATGTCCGATACGTCTCGATGCCACGAATATTTCGTAAAAATAACGGGAAAGGTAATTTCATTTGTCAAACCGACCAACGCTCCAAGTAATCAACGCTGATTGATTGAAAGTTACGGTGATAGCAGTTTCCCGAGTCACTGAAGCTGAATTTCACTCGTCGTTTCAACATCTTTCAGGGCGACCATTGATTCCAACAACTCCATCAATTACTTTGCGGTAATTGTCTTGTCCCTAAGGACGGACTCGCTGGTCCGTCGTACAATCTGTGACAAAAAAAACTGGTACATGCACACCTACAAAACACACTTCGAACGGATGAAAGTCCGTCAGAATGGCGTGGACTTTAAACCCTGCAATGGAGAAATGAAATTGAAAAAAGGAATCGTTTTCTTTTAAACAATTGCGATAATGTGTTCATTAGTATAATTTCTTCAGGATGTATGAATGTGTTTTATTGGGATGATTAATCAGCGAGTGACTGATTATGTCATAAATTCAATATTTTTGTTTAGCGCCATTATGCGAGCTGCATGTCGATGTAAAAAGGTTTTATAAAACCATAAATTTCGTAAACATATCAAACTGAAAGGTTAACCCTTTGCACTCGGATGTCCCTTTTAAGGGGACATTATCAGTTTAGATTCGATGGCTCCGAGTGCAAAGGGTCAATCTTATAATAAAATAAGATAATATCGTTGTTATAATTACGTAGAAGTACGCACAGATTGAATTAACATATCTTAATTGACGAGTAGATTGCTTAGACGTTGATCTGATAAAAATATTTTAGAACTTCTAGTAAGCAGCATTTACAAACTTTTCAATGCCTCCCGTACATAAATAATTAAACGCAAAATAAAACAACTTGTAAATGTCTAAAGTGCAGGCACAAAAAGTAACAATTTAACTACTATGTTTTGATTAATTAGTTTAAGCAGTAAGGATGCTAGTTTCTCGTGTATCAAATAAAAATTAAATCATCGACTAACCCCCTGTTCGTTTTCCTGTTCCCTGTTCTCAATAGGGTGACCTATTAGATAATTGAGTACACGATTCAAATAGATTGTGGAAACAGTTTCAATGATAATAGCTGTGTCATAATAATGAAACAATATCATAACTGCTTTGTGCGACTACATATGGAAGTAACTGTGAACAGTGTGTGTAATAGGTTTTCAGTAATACAGGCTGTCCAAAAAATGTTGTACTTTCTTGAAACGGGTGATTCCTGGGATCATTTGAAATAACTTTTTCTTTTGTGAAAATGTACCACTATAGTCGCGGTCCGATTAGTCTGTGTGTTTCGTTAATAACTTCTTAACAAAGCCGCGGTAAAGATTTTTGCAAAGGAAAAAGTTACTTCGGGTAATCTCAGGAATCACCCGTTTCAGGGAAGTACAACATTTTTGGGACACCTTGTACAAAGTAAACGAAGATCGTCAGTCGAACTTTTTGTCATGAACTGTAGCTCCGAAGCTTCCTTTGGTGTTCGGTCACCAAAGGTGGGATCGATCGTCCATAGAGTGCCAACCCGTCTCAATTCATCGACATTGCGCCAAGGTAAAGGATCCGGTCTTTGCCCTAGGGAAGAAACAACTTCGACGAGACAACCTTACGTCCGCAATTCTAATCCGGCACGTTCGGTTCGTTACTGCTCTCTGTTTTACGTTGTCACAGAGGGAAAGAAATTCTACCTGAAAGCCGGACTAATTGCGATTATTACGTACAGGTTTGCAGTCACGAACACTACTGTCAATGAGTAATTAGTTCGAAGAAATTTACTAGAATTAAATCGTTTGTAATAAGTATACATTTTAATTGTTGTCCATCATTATTGTTCAATTAAGTGACCGTCGCGCGCCTCTACGACGCACGCAACGTACACCTCTGTTGGCCGGGTTGCCGCATTTTAGGCGGATTTTTAATTGATAATAACTAAAAAGTGACTTATATTGTCTGGGAACCACCTCTTAAATTTTCTCCCACCTGTAGTCGAACATCCTGTATAGAGTGCTCTGCAAAATGTTTAAGCACTCTCAAACATTTTTTGTTAGACTATTCAAAGTCCTTGGAAAACTGCCCTCACGTTACGTCAAATGTTTACGCCAATATTAACCGTTTCGTCAAATTTTAATTGATACCTTTTATGGTTCACTAGATATATGAAAATACATTATTGTATACATATAGTGTCACGCTACATCTTAATTTAAATTATAATTTTCAGGCTGTAAGTTATTTGCTCAGTGCTGCGACAAATAAAAAAATATACGTTCTTCACTAATGTAAGATGTGTAAGGCAATAGTAGATATAATATTTGATCAGGATATGAGTTTTTGGGAAGCCGTGATATTATTTGATACGTAAGCACGTGGTAAAGAAATTGGAGGTCAGGTCACGCAGCAAACGTGTTAAGGTTTAATGATTTTGGGTCACACGAACACGACGGCTTTACAACGAACATCTATTACACAAGCAATTGTTACAAGCAGTGGAAAATTTTAACACACAACGACTAACCAAAAACGCAGTATACGTATAATATTACACAGTGTTTACGACGACAAGTCAGGGAAAATTTAAGCGGTAATTTGTCATAATAGGAGTATAGTAAAACCAAGAATAATTGTTTTCATATTATTGTCTGTTTCCAATTTCGCCAATTATTATTTATTTTAATTATTAATTATCGCCAATTTTCGCCTAATTTCCGATATTAGATACGTACAATGTTTTCCACTTTAAAATCATTTGCAGGCTGAATTTCGGCAATCTATATGTTACCTAAGAAGTGTATACATTGCCGTAATTTATGTATATCTTGCCATTAACATATAACATGCATATTTCATTAAAATTACTGTGTTCCACTTAAGTGATATCTCTTGTCACATGTGAACCGCACGAGGAAATTAGTGTACCGGATATTACAGTTTTTATTAACATGAAACATAATTGCCACGGCATTCTGCACTCATACATTACATTAAAAAACCTACGAATTTTATGAATGCTAACATACAATACTTTCTAACGATATAATTGGATTAATTAATTTTCTGTTTTAATGCAGAATGACTAAAGAATTATACATTTTGATAACAAACGGTTTCTGTTCTTGGTGTGAAAGTTCTTAGTCTCGAAATATGATACCAAATTAATCAACGTTGCTTATCTTGTTTCATATTTCATCACAAATTCTACAATTTTACTCAATACCAGTGTCTTCCGGAATTTATCGAAGCAGAATACGAATGTACTAATAGTAATACATAAATATCAGTGAAATAAACGAATTTGAAATAGTAAAAAGAACGTTACATTGTATTAGGTCAGTGAGAAAGTCCGTGCCCGAATTTATGTTGTATTTTAATAGGAATTCATAATACATGTTATAAAAAATAAATATAATACACGGTTGTTTATATGTTATTTAATTTTGTTCCATGGAAATATCATCGATTTCATGAATTCACTGGTGTTCAGTACATTAAATATTATGTAATAATAAAAGGTGACACACCATAAATTGGTCATAACGAAAAATTTCTTCTTTACTTTAATAATTCTAATATGTTGAAAATAATGCATAGATGTTCTTAAATTCTATAACCTTCATGCTATTTTGAATTGTACCTACCCATTTGTGTCATAAATGCATAAAATCCACAGTCTGGTTATAACGTGCGTACGAGGTGAAATATGTTACACTTATCCAGAAACATAGTTTTCAACGGAAGTATATTATTTTTCCAAAATTTTGTCATTAGTACTGATATAAATGTCTCTCTCTCTCTCTCTCTCTCTCTCTCTCTCTCTCATTTACTCATATCTTTTATGCAGTCTACGTTTAATGTATGATGATTGGCTTACAATAGTATTTAAAATACAGATATTACAAACACATACATCCATTTTTTTTTTAAATTACATTAGACATGTGTGCCCCATTCTGACTTCCACATTCTGGTAAACTTCTGTTCCGTGAAGGAATCCTATTACGCCTGGGAATATCATAGATACGTATTCACATCGAAATTGGCGATGAACTTCGCTTATGGACCCTGCTTGAATGAACACTGTAACGCAGAAAATATGTTGCTGCACGGACTAAGAATTCATGGCTACTAAAGCTGTATTACGTATTGAACTTCTTACGCACCACATTTTCCCCCATCCTATGTCGATACTCCCAACACAGCACTCATAAAACCTTCAATACATATTGCCAGATCCTGTATTTGATTCTTTCTAAGTAACTATTACCCATTCCAACCCCTTAAATCAAATATACGTGTCACAAATGCGTAAGTATAACATACAGTGAATTAAACAAATATGTAAACACTATATTCTCGATTTTCGAGAAAATGTCGATGATTAAACTATGATAAATTCGAGAAAAAACAGTACAATAATAGCTGGACTCGTTTTAAAGCTCGAAGCCTCTACCTTTGCCACCCATCGTTCATTCTTGTCTAAGATATTTTTTTCCCTTACTCCTAGTCTTCCTAATGTTTCGCTATTTCCATCACCTTTCAGATGCATCCTTTAACCCAGTGTTGAGCACATTTGCCTCAATTGAGGCGAAACTGTCCCCACCGTAGCGCCCATTGTCCTCTTCCAGTAAGCGCCGTTACCATGGAGAAAGGACGCGCTTCGCCTGTCGCGAGACACCAGCAAACACGACGAAGGTGCACGCTGCGCGAAAGAGAGGTTGGTGGGGGAAGCAAGCGTTTGAGGGGCTCCAACCATAGTTATCAAATCAAGACTTGTTCCCCCACTCTAATTTCCCTTACTACCGCACGACGCGTTCCGCTCTGTCGTGTCTGTGTCACAATATCACGTGACTAACCCGGTACTGGCAGAGAGGGGATTTTTTCCCCTCAATTCGTGTTCCCTCCCCTCATCTGGCGATTATGGCCCAACCATGTCCAGCACTCCTTTAACCAATCCAATTCAATTTCCTAAAGACCACACCTACACCCGAGTTTTCTTAGTACCATACGAGACACAACCGAGCCACAACTGTTTCTTAATGGTTCTTATTTTCTCAGACGTAGTTTTGTATTAACGTGCTAAAGTGAAGAGGAAGTCTAAAATGAGCAAATTTTATAGTATAATAATTTTATAGAATTGTTTCATGCAATATAACGTCTTCAAGATTGGTTTCTTTTAATGTTCACTTTCTCTAAAGGCGCGAGTGAGAGTTGAGAAAAATTCACGAATTCATATTCAGTTCACAAAATTCTATTAACACGGTATGCTTATTAAATAAACAAGTTTATTCTATTTTAGTATTCCAGAAACAATGCTGGCAACATATTAATTTTCGTATTTAGAGTTTCAACACGTTACCTTTGATAGTAGTAGAGGAGAAAGGGAAAATAAAAGGAATCGTAAACTGCATACCGGGGGCACCGTCTTCGCAATATGCAATCTGGCTGCGGTACCATGTGTTACAACCAGGCGCTTACATCTGAGCTGGTACAGATTACATGGAGAGTGGAACTAAAGCGTGCTCCTCTTAAAACACAAACGTAACCACCTTTCGACTTCTTAAATATTTCCGTCACGTACGCAGCGAGTAACACGTCCGACGCGGGCCAAGAAATGAAAATCATAAATTCTGAAATCTCCATTCGGACTGCGACGCGGATGGCAGCTTCGTCAAAATCGGATCAGTTCTTTCAAAATGTTACTTTCCGAAGAACCAGACGATCTATCTGAACAATTTCTGGATTCTTGATCCAGTTTTATTCGTTACCAATCTTCGTACCACTCCAGCGACTAGGATGACATATTGTTGAAGCTCTCGCAAAATGAAAGTTTGAATTCGCTTTCGCTTGTGGAACTTTTATTACTTCAAAACGAGAAAAATATGTTGGTTTATATTGAATAAAGTAATACCGACAAACGTTTATTATATAAACCAAGCTTAACAAACTCTGTATTTATTAACTGAACTGTATTTAATTATCATAAAGTAGAAGACACACTCTTAATACATGTGGCGTTACAAGAACCAACCGAACAGAACAGACAGTTGCGCGCGTATCATTCACATACAAACTAGCGTGCATGGCGCTTTATAATGCTTTAACAGTTTAAAAGTGCACAATCAATTTTTCAATGGAAGATTTAACAAGAACACTATACAATTGATGATAAAATCGCATAGTTTCTTCTGTATAAATCGAAAATACTTGTTACAATGGTGACGAAAATATAAATTAAAAATGCTACCAAAAGCAAGTATGTCTTTGAGAAATCATGGTTGGAAAGGGAGAAAGAAGGAAATGAACGAGGTTCGGATAAACGAGTGTCTACTGTACTGTATTACAAGTGTTCTTACATACCATGTAATCGTGGCACTATTGATGAATGTAGTGCATATCAATAAAATAAGCAACTATTGGACAATGTGGACTCCGTTGACATAAGACCAGAAAGGGTTAATAATGATACAAGAATTGTGTTTCATAATATTGACAAATTGTTCATTTTATTATTCATATACTTATTTCACAGCGTGAGATATAAAACGAAAACGAACGGTTTATTAATCAATTGAAAATTGTTAAAAAATTGACGTTTAATTCCAAGTTAATAGTATCGCGTTTGCAAGCATTCGTTGCGAAAAAACTTTCCAGTAACATGACCGGCTGCCGGCTGGTCAAATAAATGTAGTGAAATAACCAGCCAGCCTCATCCTCCTTTCTAATGGTATTACGGTGCAGTGGAATGGCTGCCACTGGTGTACCGCCTACCCACCAGCCGACTACCGAACTCACCCTACTCCACTTTTCCTTCCTTGGTACACCCTTTACATGCTAATGTCTCGCGGTTGAATATCATACGAGCAACCTCTGAATATGAAATAATTTGAAATTGGAAAGGGAAATGTCATCCCGTTTCCACCTGATGCTTTTCCCCCTTAAAAGTAAGCGTCACTATTAAACCACGAATGACGTAAAACTAATTCGGACAACGGCTATTGTTCATGAAAGAATTTAATAAACTAATTTCGCAACTAATTTCTTTAACTAAATTCAGCTGCACGCTATTGTTGCAATTCTTTAAGAATAAAATATATTGCTCAACGTCGAACACCCACGATTTTCCTAATAATGAAGTAATTATTAGAGCAATTATTATAAAGTAATAATTTATTTAAATTGTCATTATAATTTGATTATATGATTTTAGGAAATCATTCAGTACCCCTACTACCAGACACAGTAAAAATTATTCATTCTGATTTGTAACGATCGGAAATATTATGTCACAAACCCCGTGAGCCCACTTTTGGCAGCCTGAACATTCCATCCATTCTTCTTCACTATTTTTTAAACAAAATATACAGATTATTCCCTGGTTCGTCTATCTCGGTTCTAGCTATCGCTAGGATTATAGATAACGAGAACAAACGCAGACTGGAGTGAAACGCAGACCAATCAGATGCGAAATCAGAGAACTGCAGGATGGTATAGATGTCGTGCACGAACCCAATACGAAACTGGGGCAGTGTCGCCACATGAGGGGAGGAAGCACGAGTTCAGGGGAAAAAGTTACCCCCTCTTTGCCAGTACCGGAGTATGCGCGACAGAGACGTAACGCGTCACGTGACCGGGCCGCGGCAAAAGCGCGGGTAGTAGCGCGGTAGAAGGGGAAGTTAGAGTGGGGACACAAGTCTTGATCTGGCGACACTGAACTGGGGACCCACTAAGTGGAAAATTCTCTGTTTGGACTATGATATGTCGTGAACGAGTGTGATGTGAAATCAGGGAGTCACTAGGATTGTTAATGGGCCTCGTAACTAGCACAATTTAATTGATACAATCCGAGCTGTAAGATTGCATCACGTGGGAACGCTCAATTATTAGATTAGGATATTGGACGATTATTAAGGGTTTTATGTTATTATCTAAGGATGCTCGGTGTCGACGGACTGGTAATGCGGGGTTTAAGAGCAATTTGTGATAAATAGAACTGTCACCGGACTTGCAGACTCGTGACTGCACGATTCTGAACCGACGAGAGTAAAACTGACTGGTTTATATAATCTCGAAATGAATGGGGTGTCTGTTTAGAGTAGTTGGGTCACGTAAGTTCACATTCCCGTTTTCTGTCGTTTCTAATGAATCCACACCACAGATCAGTTTTTATATGAAAGGTTAAGCTGAGATTATCCAGGGCGTTCCCTGCCACAGACGATCCTCAAAAATTCTAGAGAGAACGTCGAACGGAAAATATTCTCCGTACGTAACATGCAATATAGGAAGATAATTAAAAAAATACTAATCAGAAGATACGAGAGCAAAACTCTTACGTCTTCTGACCACAAAAATTAATCGATATAATAGTTTTAAACGTAATTATGGTTTGTTTTTATCGCTTTATAATTTACACGATTCAACGGCTCGGTAGAGTTTTAAATATTAGAGATATGTATATGTAGCTACGGTCCGGCATTAAGTGGACTCCGCCTACCAGATTCGCATAGAAGGCGATATTAATGAACAGAATTGAACAATATTACCAATGTTACCAATTCGATCCGGACTGAACGATTTCCGAAAATCAATTTTGTCATATTGTCACGGACTGAATTTGGATAAATTTTATAAAAATCTGAACTGGTGATGCATTAAAACCGACGCTTAAGCAGATAAAGAGTACGTATTATGAATCTTCTTTATAATTGACAAAAATATTTTTTTAATTGTAAGCACTTCCATCACATTACAGATGGAATTATGTATATATTTTTAACGCACATTCTTGTGTACAATAATACAAAAATTCTTTTCTATTTCAACTGTTTCCGCAAATTATTAACATTTATATGTATAGCTGTCAGCGTTACGTTGTTTTACGGCGATGAAACCTTCCCGTAGGGGAAGCTTGCGTTACATAGCTTTACGGTGTTATGGCTCTTTTAAATCACTGTGTGGGTCATAAACACTATGTCGCACATAAGCTTCTTACAAAATCCTCCGCTTTCTGTTTGCATTCAGTTGAAGTAGTAGTCCATAGCCGGGCAACTTCTTCCCCGCCGTCGCTGCGCGTCCGTCACCATTAGTTTGCCGGTTCTCCCACTCTTCAGCACCACTCCTAACTTGACTTTATCTTCAGATCCGGGAAATTGGGTCCCGCAGGCCGCACGCTATTTCTTTCATAGGATACCCGTCGAATGGTGGGAGACGCTGGTGGGCATCGAGAACAGGGGACAGAAACAGTGTGCGGCCCATGGGCCGCCAGTTGCCCGGCTCTGCAGCATAGTCGCTAGATGAGGGGAGGTAGCATGAATTGAGGGGAAAAAGTTACCCTCTCTTTGCCAGTATCGGGTTAGCGTCACCTGACCGGACCGTGACGGAAGCGTGGGGAATAGCGCGGTAGAAGGGGAAATTAGAGTGGCGGAGAACCTCAGAGTAAGATTTAATTAAACTGCAGTCTAATATTACTATTTGACATTTATTTATAATCTCAATACAAAAAGTTCATTCATTTTGCAGTTTTCATTCATTTTGCATCAGCATTTATCATGGTAGTCTCACACTTAATATTGTTTAACACTTTTTTAAAAGGAATAGAATGTTTTATATTATACGCCATAAGAAAATGTTAAAATTTAAAATACTTTACAGTGCAAATCGTGTATCACTTGTAGAAAATGTAAAAAAATTCTTCGATCCTAACCATTGTCCGGCTCTCTCTACTAGAAGGTGGTTCACGTGCTGCTCTTAGAAAGTGTTTCACACGATATATGATTTAAGATATTAATGTCTTATTGTAATGTTCATTCATGGGTTATTGTGCAGCAAAATAGAAGTGACATTAAGGCATATAAGTGAATTTTTTAATTAATTTGGCCATGTTTACTATAAACAATTTCCTTCCCACAACATTAATAGCAATGTTCAGATATAGAATGTCCGTTAGCGAAATGTCGAAATAATTGTTCGAAAATGATAGACTTCGTTTAAAAGTCTGTTCAATAAAAATTGAGGGAGACGTGTCAAATTTAGAAAAGTATTTGCACTTTTATTGGTGGTATTAGTTGACTATGAGTTGTTAATTGGGTTCGATCTATTAACCGGTCCAAATTTGACAAGTCTCCCCATGTGATACTTGGCGGAAAAAGCTTCGAATTTCACTTTCTAGAAAATATAGCTGGAAACATTTTTGATGATAGAAAAATAATTTTAATTGTACTATTATGTTTGCAAGAAAAGGTGAGAAGTGCCCAATAACACTCTTGCTACCCTGAAATGAATTTCGAACGATTTGAAAGCATACAATGCAATTTCCTGCAACAAATTTTCCGTGGTTACGCGGTGAAACTCCACAAAGGCACGTCGCGTCGCCTGGAATTCCAACATCCAATTTCCATCATGTCCTAAACTTGTCAAGTTTGAAAGAAACTTCTGTTCTAAACTCAATAGTATCAGTCCGACTAAACAATAGGTAATTAAGTGTGTCATTTAATTGCTTCCTAACTTGATCGGAAACTCACAATCCACCTGTACGTAATTAATTCGGCTGCACGCAATAATGTAAATCCTAATCCATAAATACAACGTGAACGTTATCTCACGTAACCTGAGCATAAATTAATTACACCTGCTCATTATAATTGCTAGATAACCAGACCACAGACTATCAATTAAATTGCAGTTTGCCACAGAAAGTTCATAACAGCATGACACTTCTACAACGGTATAATATTTATCTTCGCAGGTGGATAAAGAAGGCGTTGGATCTGCCAATTAAAAATCTGTATTTTTAATCACTCTTTTAATTCTGTCAAATGTCCAACATTTTTTGCTCTAACTTTTTTTCGTTACTCTCAGTTTTTGAACAATGTAATTTGGGAGATGTTAAATTTTTAGCTTAGAAATTTGTTACTCTACCTGAAGAAACTACAAATGTTTCTTGCACATATCGGTTCGAAATCATCATATAAAGCTGTATCAAAAATAGTTTTTTCGACTGCCATTTAAAAATTGGTAATCTTTGGTATTAATAATTATGTTGCAATCGATGACGTCGCGCCGAAGGAAATGTTACAAAAATTACATTTCAAAGTCAGTAGATTTTTGGAAACGTGTTATATTTACCGACGAGCCCAGATTTTGTACTTTTGATGCACTTAGTAAAAGCTCCAAATTTTGTATTTCCATCGAAGTTAAACATCTTAAAAGTTTTAATAAATTAAGCAGTAAATCATATGAAAATCTATAGAAATTACCCATTAATTGTTGAAACACACGGAAAAGGTAGAATCTGTTGAAAAGTATTATTATTGTAACTTCAGAAAAAATTAAATAGTGGAAAAAACTTGTCAACAAATAAATTAACAACATAAAATAACGATATCTTAATTTTATAAAAACATCGGTTGTGTGAGATGAAATTATAACTCCTCGATATGTATATCAATATAACGAAATGGTTACAACTTTTAACATTATGAACTCCATTATTATTAAAAATTAAATTATTATACATGGAACATCTCATACGCAATAGTATTCTTGAATGTAGTGCCTTACATATTACGTTTCATTAACGTATTACAAATATGTGAACGGAAAATTATTAAGCATGTATATATTTACTTAAATTATTTATAAATATTGAGACTCATGTACAGATATTTTTGAACTGTAACAAATATATGTGCTTCTATGTATATACATACATACATACGTAGTATATGATGCTTAAATACAAGATGGAATCCCCAAATTATGTTGATGCATTTTTAGTAAGAAATGTTAAGTCGTTCGAGCAGCTAAACGTTGTAGATGATTGAATACAGTGTATTGGCAAGCAAAGGAAGTAGGTTACACGATTGATTGATTTGAAGTTAAATCTACTGCTTAATGGAACGCCAAGGAGGCAGGAGCAGTGACGCGCAAATAAAATTCGACGACCTGAGAAAAATGAACAAGCACGTTTACTGAAAATGTATTTGCATTGACAGCAAATGAGGTATTCAAAATTCTATTGTACACAAGTGAGAAAATGAATATTGTAGTTGATGCAGTATGCCAATAAAATGCTGAAACTGTCTCTTCGTATGAAAGAATATCGACATCTAGTATCTCAACTACTTCGCCACGTAGGCAAATATAACTACAACAGTTTCCAGCAGGTTTACTGACGGAAATAAGTTAACTGTTTTCAGAAGAATAAATTACTAACTTAGGGGAAAAAGTTACCCTCTCTGTAGCCGTACCGGATTAGTCACGTGACATTGAGACGCATGCATGACAGAGACGAAATGCGTCACGTGACCGGGTCGTCCCGGTAGCGTGGGACAATGGCGTCGTAGAAGATACTCTTATACCGTAGCGCTGAGTAGCACCGCGTCACGCTTGTACTTACGCCATCTCCTTTGGCTATTAATAAAACAATTAACGACATATAACCCGGTTTCATCGTTCAAAACATTATAAACGTTTATACTAACACGTTCATACTTCTACAAAGCAAGCCACAATACCTTCGTCCGCACGAGGTGCTAGATTACCAATCATTATGTGAAACACAATGATTTGCAAAACACAAAAAAAAAATCCGAAACACGTATTCCCTATTTTAAGAAATATCAAATAATGTGACTTTCACCCCCAACTTTGTGGGTTATTTTCACCCCTTCAATGTGGATGGTTGCTAATAAAAAAAACACGTGTCAAATAGTTTTGGAAGAACAATGTCTCAAATAAGTTTCATCAAAATCGGCTTGTACAACATTGACAAATAATACGAACAATATCATAGTTTCATAGTACATATTCGAAATATCAACAGGGAACCCTATTTCGAGCAAACACTGTTGCGAAATCTTAAGGCAGTTAATGCGTCAGCATAAGAACCGATGCACTACGACGCGACCGTGTGAGCTTGATATATTTTAATAAATTTTGGCTAACGTAAATTGGAATTTCACTGAACATGTTAATTGATACATTATGTTTCCGGTTTACTGCGTTTTAGAATTCCCTCTCAGCTAGGTTCCACTTACAACCTCGTAAATTTTCGGCCCAAGGAAGTCTCGTCGCCTGTAATTCTCGAATGTTGCGCTCTTTACTCGCGTTTGCTCCTTAATACGGTTTAGCACGCCCTTGGTACTGGTCTAATCGCAGTAAACTACGAAATGTCCCGAGGTGCAGTGATTCTATAGGAAATAGGCGAAATGCAATTTCTAGACAGGAAATTCCTTGTTCCATTCTTTTTCAGAGAAAATCCAAATCAGATACTTTCACTACCGCGAAATTAGAATTCAAGAATGAAATTTTTCTTTCACACAACAATGTATATTCTTTCTTCATTCGCATCAATATGAAAATAATGAACAACCTTTCATTACTATTAATATTCACTAATTTCATTTTCGAAACAAGTATCCATTTATTTTACACAGAGGAAATGAGAACACTCTTAATTTAGAAGAGAATCTGTATGAATTTTATTATTCAGTGTCTTTAGGAAAACGGTTAATAAAATTGATTGGCTATGGCGTGTTTATTGGCTAATTTATTGGCGTTTTAACAACCTTGACAGAGGACAAAGTAAAAAATACAATATTTATTATACTAAATACAACGGTGTAATAATGTAGCTCACATTCTGCTTGTTTATAGTGATTTGTCCTGTACTTGTGCTAGCCAAACGCTCTTTGATTATAATTTAACGCTTTGCTTGCCAGGAGAGTATTAGTATGTTAAAAAAATCCTTAAAAATCTTCGTTTCAATAAGAACCCCGAAAGTAATTATGAAATAATACAGTGGGAGACAAATCTTGATCAGGCGACACTGTAGAGGAACGATCCTCACACCACATCGGTCGTAGGTGGCAAGCTTTTTCTGTCTTCTGGTTCCCTCATTTAGCTGTTAAAGCATGATACATAGTTTTTTTTAGTCCGTGCCTCGGCTTGGACCACCCCTTCTCAGCTACAATTATGTTTATTTTGGCGCGCACCGCTTCCCGCCGGTTTGACAAGTCTATCGGCCTCGGTTCGATTCCTCAGGACTTACCGTGCACGTGGTCCCAATTCGCAGAAGGGTCTAGGCCATAAACGGGCCTTGATCGCTGCTATCAGCGATCTTACCACGCGACCTATACCCGTGGGTTCCAACCATCCTGTTGTCCAACACATGTTTCGCGATGCCAGCGGGAATCCCCACTTCAGGAGACTCGAGACACAACAAACTCTCGCTCTCTCCGCGCCCCTTTGTACAATCATCATTTACAACAAGTAATCTAACGCAGGGCTGATTAACTTCTTTTCCGCACCGAGCCACACGACGCTCCCACCATTCCTCCTCTCCGTTCTCTCCACTACGGGGGGGGGGGGGAGTACCCCTTTGAGATGTCACGAAGCTCGCTCGCAGAGTAGTGTAAAATTTTAACATGTGATACTTGAAATGAGATACAGCTACGACTCTCCTTTCTCCTGTGACTGCCTAGCTTTTGGGAAGACACCGGCCTGTTGCACACAGTGGGGGTTTTTTGTCGAAACATGAAGGTTGGGGAAAGAGTCACAAGTGGTACACGAGCCACCAGTCCTGAATCTAACGCATTATTTACAACTAACGCCAATCCAATAACTTAATCTACAAAGAACACAAAAAACGTCCGCAACAAGATTGGTTGTAAATACGTGCGAATCGATATGTAATTAAGAATGTTGATACGTAGTTGGGAAGCAAATACTGCTTGTGAGATAACTTCAGATTTCATCGACATACGCTCGTTGAAAGCTTTTACCCAGATGGTCGCTTTGAATACGCGTGTTCCGCCAAGTGATCACACATCATCGACCTCACGCGTTTGCCCAACATTTACAGCGGAAATTTGAAGCGACAGAACGAGGCGGCTAATTGAGGATTCCGAGGGTGAAATGCGTAAGGGTGAAATGTAGAAGCCACAATCCAAGAGTTCGTCAAACTATGAAACAAGCATTTCAGTAGACGATATTGCTTTAAATGTTGCTTTTACATGAATGATCACGTTTTCGATCGATAGAGTGGATGGCTGCGATGCGTGAAGTACACATCAAATTGTTGACTTTTCGCTCTTTTTACTTTTCATTTCAGTGTGACGAGAGTTTCAGATCAACTCGTTGACTTTTATTTTTTCAACTTTTGAAAATATCCGTTTCAATTCAGTTTTCTTATACTTTTCCCTCGATTGACTAACAAAATTGATTATGGTTTTCATTTCCCTGTTTGGCTGGAATAAACACCGGATACAGTGATACATACATTCCACGCGGGTAGTATTTTAACACCTTTTCAAACGGAATTTATTTATTAAAAATTGGTCCAAACGACTTGGAATCTTTTGAAATGTTAGACCGACTGGTTTTCTGGAGAATGAGTAAACAAAAATTTGTTTAGATTGCAATTGGTTGAAATGATCAAAAAAGTAAGAAATTAGGTTTTCTCAACTTTTTTATCCGAGCCTATAAGGATCATTTAAAAAATGCGTTTTGTAGATTTAGATAACTTATATGCACACTGAAAATTTCATCGAAATCGGTTAACGTTGTAACGAGCTACAAACATAACTTTAAAGTTACTGTTATACAGCTATAAACTTTTACAAGGAAAAATGTGAAGGAAAGGAAATACTTTGAACCACACTGGAAACAACAGATAACAAAACAAAGTATCATGCCAGGAAATTGATGTTCCGGGGGCAATCCGTAGATATCGTAAATTCAATAGATCCGTCGTAAATTCGCCCAACACCTCGGATGATTTTCGATATAGTGGAAAATTCTCGTACGGTAATTTTATCGTGAACACAAAGCAGTCACAGCAGCCGTGAATAAAAGAGAGGATGAATCGATGTCAAATAATCCTACATAAACTATGGTGTGCTCCGATTAATAGTGGGAACGAGAGCTTGTGGAAAAGTAGATAGGTGCATTTCACGCTATCACAGATTTTCAAACAGTTGAGTGAAATCGATGGTTTCACTGGCTCGCGTTCTAGATAACTGCGTTAGTTTACTGAAGTGACAAACAACTTAATTACCATGTATCAGTAAACTGAGACAGATTTGTCCGAATTTTTGCTTAAAACGTCATTATCTGTTACTTTTATTAATTTTTTTTTAACTTGAAGTCATCTATGCCTGATCTTTAGGACCTTCATAGAACTTCATATCATTCTATTGTAGGTTTTCATATCAACATTCTAATAATAAAATAATTTTCCAAAACTTGGTCCGCCTTTTTCGTTAATAACTCTTTAAAAAAGCCGCCGAGAACATTTTCGCAAAGGAAAAAATCACTTTAAATGACCATCAGCATAATCCCTTTTAAGGAAGTACAGCATTTTTGAGACACCCTGTATAAACAGATATAATCAGTTGCCTGAGGGGTGGCAAGTTGTTACAACATATTAAACATATATTCTTTAAGGGGAATAATTTTTTGTTAATCATATCCTCGAATATTGAAGCTTCTCGCGAAAGTACTTTTTCATTTTGTTACAAAAACAAGTACTTCGATGGCCTTAGTTGACAAGATCTATACTTGTATTACTACCATTATTTGACTATACCAGCGCGTGTATGTCATCAATTAAGCACGGAGCATCGTCCAGTCTTTCAACCACTATAACATGCCATTTCAAAGTTGATCCGAGAATTTGTGAAATGAAGGAAATTCCAGACTGGGTGTAATTTATTGGCCAGATTTCTCCAACATTGTGGAAAACGGAGGCAAACCCATCTTGAAACTTCACCGTGCTTACTATGTAGTATATGCTACATGCTGATACCTGTCCACCGAGCACCAAGACGAAATAACTGAATATTACATCCTTGAAGTCCTCGCGCAACTGGAATTCACTGCTGTCAAAATAAGCGATTATACATGACAGAACATAATATTTTATATTTTATCCTTTGTCCTTGTATGTATGATAAATAGAACTGTAGCTTATATTACATAAGTGTTACGTTGCTGAATAATTTAACGATATATGCTTTTCTGTTTCTTGTATGATATTTAGGAGTTTAAAATACGAGAAATCGTCTTTTAATATGGTGCATTCCGACTAAACGAACAAATGCTCGTTGGACACCCATTTCGAAAAATTCTTGGTCATACAGTGTAAACGTAAACGGTACTCGCGGCCTATGTTCGCGGTGAATGCAAACGAATGTTCGTGTAGCAAATATGAAAACGTTTTCTGAATGTTCTTCATACATTTGAACGTTTGTTTTTGATTTTTATTTAGGTAGAGGAAGGCGATCCTTCGTTCGTTTAATTTGAACACGTCATTGCTGCATAATATCTTCATCTTTCAGTTGTTTTAATAAATGTTATAAACGTGAAGACGATTTAGTTCAAAATTTACCTACTCGGACGTATAAAACATACATTGATTTACGTATAACTAAAATAAAACAGCGAATACAGCAGTAGACCAAGTATAATTTTTATACCCACGATGCCCTCTCATTACATCCGACAACCAATATTTTAAACCTTTTTAAAGAACTTTATGTGTTTAAATTTATGTGTTTAAAAGGTGCCCTAATATTTATGGAAGTCTCTTTGGTTTCATATTATATCATATATTATTCTGTATTAACAAGTATTACGTCCTAATTTGTTTTTTTTGCTATTAAAGTTTATGCTTAAGTTTATAACGAAAACGTACTATGTACAGTAGTGCTCTGTAACACAATTCCACACATTCGAGGTCATATTGTGCCGAGGAATACAAAAAAAAAAAAAAACACACAGATTCGTAGGTAAGTTACGAGGATCTATCAGAAACAATCACTGAAAGTTACAAATCCAAGTGTGTGTTGATTAGTATTATGTATTCCTCGAAACCACTAAATTTTTATCTGAAATATTTCTCGGTGTGATTGGACATTTCGTATATATTCCCTGAGATAAATCTAAATGGGTTACCCTAGATACGTGCATTTCGTTTACACTAATAGATTGTCATTAAATCCTGTTTTTTTCATATTGTTGTGACACCATAGACCCCACGATTAAAGTTTGCCACACAACATAGCACATAATCCGTTAAGCGCAACCTCCGTCTCTACATTCCGACTACGTACTTCGGCAGCATCTAGGGTACAATTAACAACCGCAAATTGGTAAGCTAGTCGTATCCGCGACGACGTAATCATCAACCGCATCTAATGCCAGAGGAGAAAGC
The DNA here is from genome assembly GCF_050948215.1 of Halictus rubicundus. Lineage (NCBI taxonomy): Eukaryota > Metazoa > Arthropoda > Insecta > Hymenoptera > Halictidae > Halictus > Halictus rubicundus. Next base: position 10,272,203 of record NC_135149.1, on the reverse strand, counting down.
GCTGATTCGAATTGGACGTAGTGTGTCCGTCCGTTCAACAAGATTATAGGAAACTTCAAGCTGATTTGGTATTGTCGTTTCGTCTGCCAACTACGACCAAGCTTGCACTTCTCTGGCGTTGTGTGGTTTTAGAAATTACGATTGATAATAAGTTCAAATTCTGAAAGAATAATACGGGAGTTTCCCTGCCGCCAGACGACACCTAATGCCGAACAATAGCTACAGTTCTGTCTCGAGAAGCGATACCAATGTTTCTTTCGGGAAAAAGGCAACTTCTATCCCCTCTTTTTCTTTTAAAGTTATTCTTTCGACACCGTTCAATGCCAGAACGAGAGCGTATGTCATATTCTATCCTTTCCCAACAAAAGGTATCGGTCAAGGTATAAAGGTATAAAGGTAAATAGGGAAAGGTATAAAGTCAAGCCGCATAGGCATAGTCGCCAGGTCAAGACTAGTTCCCCCACTCTAATTTCCTCTTCTTCATTTCCCCTGGAAATGGTTAAACTATCTTGAAATTATTCAAAATTCTCTGATGGTTCTTATTCCAAGTACAAAATAATAAAGGGACGAAGGATAAAAGCCGAACGAAAAGGACGAAAGATTCTCATACAATACACGAATGCCGTTAAAATTCATTTAAAAGTCCGACAATCGTGAGTTAATTAAACTTTTCAACTGGAATGAATATCGGATAAAGATAGGTTGCAGAAACGATCCAATTTGAAGGGATCAAGTAAGTAAAACGAATGCATATACCGCTTGTGTTACGTTCTGAACAAAAATTTAATTCGATATCATTGGTAGCAATCCGAGCGAACACATGTACTGAATTTTCCACAACGTAACGCGCAATCATTTTTAAAGTTATAACACCGATCATATAATTTGAATATCTTCTTTTTATTAACTCGTATGAATAACTATTTTCTACGTTTACTTTAATTTTCTCAATTTCTTTAATTTAATTTAATTTAATTTTCAGGGCCGCGAGCAGCGCGAGAGGACGTCGAAAGGGTTAGTACCCTTGGAATATAGTTTGAACATGTTAGTTACGTACGTGGACAACCTGGTGCGATATCAGGCAGCCGCTAGGATTCTAGCCACGGCGTAGACGAACCTAACGCGTGGTCGGGCAGCCTCTGGGCATGGAGTAAAACGCAGACGAACCAAGTGTGAAACCGGGGAGCTGCTAGGAGGTTTTAGAACAGCACGGACGGATTCAATGCGAAATTGGGAAGCCGCTGGGAGGTTGGTTGACTCACAAACGAACCTGATGCGAAATCGGGAAGATGTAGGATCCCTATTCCCCACCCTTCCGTCACGTGACCGGGCCGCGGCGGAAGCGTGGGGAATAATGCGGTAGAAGGGCAAATTAGAGTGGGGACACAAGTCTTGATCTGGCGACACTGAACTGGGGACCCACTAGGTTGGCAAAATCTCTGTCTGGACTATGGTATGTCGCGAACGAACCTGATGCAAAATCAGGGAGTCACTAAGATTGTTAGTGGGCCTCGTAAGTAATACAATTTAATTGATATAATGCGAGCGGTACGATTGTATCGTGTGGGAACGTTCAATTATTGGATTATTGGATTAGGATTTTATAGATTGCACGATTTATCAAACAACATAGTTATATTCTGCGTAATTGTGTGATACAAGTGTTGGTGTCGAGACTATATTGAATTGAATTAAAAATGTATAATACTGTGTAATGAGACAGGTCTATAAAAGGAATTTTTAAATTTTATATACAGGCCCACATAAAAACGTTGTAAAAAACAACATTCAGTATTTTCAGTATTATTTTATGTAGATGTCAATGTGAACATCTTGCATGTAAGCTGAATAAGCCAAATCCTAGCACTTTAGATGTCTCGCTTTATGAGGATAAAAATGTCACAGAAAGACATTACGTTTCCTGAAAGAAGGCCTATGTCCTTTTATCATTGTGGCACAGTAGCTAAGATTAAAACCAATTTAATAACCTATGATAGCACGATGTCATGTGTGATCAAGTACAAAGAATTCGAAAATGTATAGAAACATAAAAATGTTCAAAGCAGAGTGTTTACGATTAAATATTTCCCAATGTTCAGGTATTGATCTCTATTTCATGTCCACTGTCAAGAAAATCGGAGTTTCAATCATAATTACGATCAATGATGCTGTTAATTAGGATCTGTGTTATATACAAGAGTATTATATAACTTGATTAACACTACTGCATATTGTGGATTTAATAACCCGTATTGTGCGGCGCTACGTTTATATGTCATTTGCTGAAATGTTTTGTTATGCATATATCGTTAGATAAGTAATGCTATAAACAGCTTTGTTAAGTTGCTATATGGTAGACGGTATGTCCAACAAAATTTTATGACATGAAATCCTGTGAATGAAAAAATGAAAGATGTTAAAAAATCGTCAACTGCTGTTATTCCTTCCCAGCATAATTGGCAGCACTTCTCTCTAATCATGAGAAAAATATACATCTATACTTTTACGAAATTCTAATAAATCATACATATTCCAGGTAATGAATTCAAGTGAAACACAGTAACTGACTATTACAAGGCGTATATGTATAGTAGGGTGTACCTTAGCTATAGCTACTGAAATTTTTTGGGGAGATTTTTTCACGCCGTTCTCAAAAATTGTTTCATTGAGTAAGAAAATAATTCTTGCAAAAGATGAAGTTAATCGGATAAGAGGAAGACGTGGCACATTCACGTTAAAGTTGCGATAAATATGAAATTTTATATGAAGGAAAGACTTTTTATTATGACTAAACGTTCTTCTTGTGCAAAAATATTTACGCTAATAGTACCACAGTATAATTTTTTCAATATAATAATTAACTAATGCTCATGTTTTTGTAAATATGTATGTTACATTATACGTATTTTATTGAATGTACCAATGCTTTTAGTTGTGTTCTTATATTAATTTAAAAAGTAGAGAAATTAACCTGCGACATAAATGTGTTAATTTAATCAGAGCATAACATAAGCACGTACACTTTTGTGATGGACTGTATGTGTTTCGTGTATGTATTAAGAGACGTGTCAGATCGTTTATACGTACATGTATATGTCTTTCGCAGCCAAAGGGCTAATACAGTATAAGACATCCTACCCGTAGCTAGCACTGCGCTAGATTGCCAGATGTAATCAAGCACCCACTTAGCAATGGTACATAGCCAGACAAATTGCTATCGATTCAAGTGGCATTATCTACTGTTAGACGGATAATGCTTATTGATGGCAAGCTATTCGTTTTTTGCGGTTAGAACTGAACAGCATTAATCTGTGTCAAAGATTTAGTCAATGTAGTAGAGTAAACCGAGACCAAAAACTAAGTATAGTGCAGTATTTGTAGAGAAGAGGCCACATTAAATAAAGAGCAACATTATGTACTTACAATCTGCATTATCATTCATAATGCTTAATTTATTGTCTCTAGTAATCAGATTTTATTGTGTATTAATGGTATGATCACGATTAGAATAAATAATGTACAATTTGTAAATAGTTAAGTAGAACGTTAATTAATTTTTGCTGTTATACATATTTATACACATATAAGAAGGATATGATACTACGTACTTCAATTATTTATAATAGTATGTTACGTTTTCTGAATGTAACTATGAGTGAAGTATTATACTATGATACATAAAAATTCTTGAAAAGTTACAGAATCCATTGAATACCGTAGACACGGTTAATATCAATGGTGAAGTTTTAAAAAATTATGTTGGATTATTTATGTTATTCTGAAGCGCGAATTCGTATCAGAAGATAATGCCTATACAATAGTGTGATCGGTAAGATAGATATTTCTACAATTATTAATAAGTATACGTTGAATATTAAACATATTACCAGTTAAGAGTATAATTTACAGTGTTAGGAGTTAGGATCAATACGATCCTATAAAACATATGTACATATTTAAATTTTCGTTCTATACGGGAGTACGCAAGTTTTTAAATAATTCTTTTATATATTGATATGCAATTGGACTGAAAAATTTTCCACTTATTTTCTTACTTCAGATATGATTTTGCGATAGCAATATGAAGGTACCAACGAGATGAAAACAGTAGGATGCTTAATAAATTACATGTGTTTAATAATAATATTTGTATAATAATTGAACTTAAATTGTTATATGTTATATGTGACATATTTGTGTAAGGCAATAAAGATTTGTGTAGTCTCAATTAACTGGAATTCCTGAGCCTCCTTTGCCGTGTCGTATGCACGATCCATTCTGAACACATTATAGGCATTTGTTGCTTAAATGATAACTCAATAATACTGTTGGGAAAAGCAGGAAGAGGATAGATTTGATCGCGACGAATGCAACACAATGAGGAATACGTAGAAAAGCATAGGAAAGAGAGTACATGTACGTGTGTCGGACCAAGGTTGCACCGTATAGTACTACGTATGAAATGCATGCGAAGAAACGAAGATTTAGATCGCAGAAGGGAAAAGAGAAACACGATGCAAGGAAGAATTTGTGGTAACGAAGCGAGATGGCAGTCGCAACAGCGCGTTTCAACAAAAGTAACGGGAAATAGGGACGGATGTGCAGCCTGAACATCCGAATATGCAAAACACGAAGAACAAGGCAAACAGTAGTGGCGAGTCGCTGGAGGAGTTGTGTCCTGTCGATGATAATAATGCGCGTCCCGGAAAATTACATTCTCGTTATTTCTGAGCGGCAGCACTCTTTGAGGCGAGAGAGCAGGCGGTATAATGTGTCCGTTTTCAGGCGCAGAACGCCACGAAAAACCGAAGCTGCTAGGATATGATGGGAAATGAGGTGAATGTTCATCTTTTCTCGCTACTCGCTGGGGAAAGAATGAAAAGTCGTTCTTTTCATAATGGTTAAGCAATTTCACCGTGCCTTCGGAGTTCTTGCTGCATTATTATTTTCCGCATTACGCGAATTCGTCCATTTTAATGAGTCTTCCTACCGGTCTCATTTACAAACGAGCCCCTTACTCTCTCCACTAATAAACGGTCACGTATTATTCTACAGAATCTTTTATACAGTAAGACGTCACAGACGAATAGAATCGTGTCATTATTGTCTGTAGAAAATGAATGTCACTTCTACTTTCACTATCCGAAATGCCTCTTAAATTTTGTGTAACATGACATATTGTAAGTAAAATCAAAATAATATTATTACTATAGAACTGACTTTGTTTTGAGTGAGCAATGATTTGAAGTAACAATCAAAACACGTATGTACTTTGCAATATCTACAGACAACGTGAAAAATCATCATTTTTTAATGAATATTCTTTCTTTCGGAATGAGCTTTTGGATACGTTCCTGATATAATTGTGTTTTCATCAAACAATGTTTGTTTATGTCTTGTCAGTCGATTATACAGTATCATTATTTTATGGTTAGGATAATAATCTGTAGTGTTTGTTTCGAATTGCAAGCTTTATGCTGTCGAGAACCATCTCACTGTAACAAGAACTCTTTATTAGAAAGTGTCTCCTGTGATAATGAAGATTCGTCAAGGAGCCATTGATTTGCTACGGGCTAAGAATGTTTGGATCATTTCTCAATGGAAAACGTTTTTCCTTTATAATGAAACAGTAGATGGCACGAAGAAGCTTGCGTGATCACGAACCGACTACATTAGAAAGCAAGGAAAGTACGTTAAAAAATGATTTTTTAACTATATTGCAAATAAATCATAGTTATTAGCGTGTATTTACGTGTTACTAATAACCATGATAAGATACAACTACCATAAGTAGACGACCATAGTGGTCATCTGATAACTTCAATATAAAATCAACAATTTTATGTTTCTGGAATTGTTTAAACATCAATTTTACAATGAAATATTCGAAAAAATTCATAGTCGTGTGTGCTATCAAGTAGAATGTTCACGAAGTTTTTCGTAATTTTTGATTAAGAGGAACAGTAGAAATAGAGCGTAATTCATTGAACCGTGGTCACGCTATAAGTACCCTTGTGATAGGGGTACCGAATGGAAAGTTGCCACAGAGGATTTTCTTTGGTACGAAAAAAAGGTCAATTTGGTTTGGGGACATATTTGACCACCTTATCCGGCTATACCCTTTAACTAATTAGCAACTTTGTCATCTGTGACTTCAAATCACGAAACTGTTCATCGTAGTTCTAATGTTGGGTAAGTGAGTGGGCTCAATATTTGCAACTACCGCAAGCGTGTCTGACAAAACTGCTGTTTATTGTAACGTAGTTTCCCAACGGTGCATGTTGAAATTCACTGGAAATTCGCCTGAGCGACAGACCATAGCGGTGGTAAGCTAATATAAAAAATCTGTTCACAGTATCCTGTTGATTCCAAAGATGATAGTTTTCCCAATATTCGTGTCAAAAACTCTGTTAGAGAATTCTTAACATTTGTTGTTACGTTACCTACCACCGCATACCGTGTGAATCATTTACGCTGGAACTTCTGCTTAGATTATTCAATATTTTCTGTATAATGAAAACGAAGATTATGCAATGCGTCTTCTTCGTGTTACCTGTTGGTACACAATTAGACACAGATTCGGAGGACGCGGGAGGGCGGCATGCTGCTGGAGCTGGCGCGTTGCAAGGACCAGTGCGCCGTCCAGAGCGCCATTGAGGCTGCGGTCGGTGACTCCGGGCAGGTCAAAAACTTGACCTCCCGAATGAGTGTCGAAACAATGGATCTCGACTGTTGCACGTTCCAGGAGGAGATGGAAGCGGCCGTTAGATTGGAAGTGGATGGTACCTTCAAAGGGGAGTTGAAGTTTACCATACTCGCGCCTAACGCGAAAGGACAGCGAAACGCTGTCGTCAACATCGAGGGGGCGGCGGGGGAACAGTTGATAGCAAGGAAATGTGTTAACCCCTTCCCGTGCCATTTAGCTCGACGAAATTCGAGTCCAAGCGGTAGGGTTCAACGCCCGGTAAACAGACCACAGTGATACTCTAAAACAGTTGCAATACTAGCCGAAATGTAAATACTTGTGATATAGACATTTTTAAATCATTCCGCGAGTCTGACTCGTGATGTTTAAGTTTGACCCGATTTTCAAGTCCTACTCGTGATGTTTACGTTTGGGCCAAAATATTCATCACGAGTCAGACTAGTTAAAGTACGGGAAGGGGTTAGGGTCGGCTAGGTGAACTGCTGCACGGGTGGGGCGCTGGACTGATGTGGCGCGCTGCTTCCAGTGTATGGCCTACGACCACAGCCGGAACGCCTGTAAGGGCCCTGACAGGAGCGATGCCTGCTGGCGGTGCGGCAAAGACGGCCACATGGCCGCGGACTGCATCTTCACTCCCCGGTGCACACGGTGTGCTGAGCGGGCCGTGCAACAGTTTGACCACGTCCAGGGTTCAGGTGCGTATAGGACCTTCAGAGAGGTCCTGAGCGCCCAGAAAAGCAGGTTGCGATTACGGCGCTAATCGCCCTGCAGGGCAACGCCAACCGCAGCTAGATCGCCGACGAGTTACTCACGCAGCTCTCCCTTGAAAGGCGGACTGACGTGATTCTAAGCGAGCAGTACCGCATCCTGGACTGCCCGACACGGTACATCGACGACATGGGCTGCACGGCCCTTTGGTCGGGGAAACTTTAAGGGGTGGTTCTCCATAATAATATAAGGTGAAAATCAACAGTAAAAAAATTGTGACTTCGGCTTCATTTTTTAGTTAACAATTAAAGGTCAGCCTAAAATGCGGCAAACCAGCCAACAGAGGTGTACGTTGCGTACGTCACAGAGGCGCGCGACAGCCCCCCCCCCCCCACTCGGTGGGTGATTCCCCGCGCCGCTTTGCGCCCCCACCAATTGGGGCGGTGATCTTGGGGGCTCGGGGTGGGAGCTGACCCCGGCCCCCTCGGGGGAGCCTAGTTCTGGATGAATCCCGGTGTGGGGGGTGCCGCACAGTGGGCAATTTGGACAAAATCGGATTCAAAATCAAGGAACATTCGATAGGAATGAGGTAGAGCGATGAAATTTTTTTTAAATGAAAGCTGAACCTTTATAAAATATGGGAAAAATAGAGAGATTATTACCATCCAATCATTTCAACGAAAAAATGACTTCATTAGTTTATGTCACAAAAATCTATTTTTTGCAAAATCCTGAGGTCGTAGACAAATTTTGAGACCAGATTTGAAATCAGCGTGAAAAAATCTATGGGAAATGATGTATAGTATGTTAAAAAAAATTTTTTTCCGCGCGTGGTATTGGAAAAACCATAATTTTCTTGAAATTGTGCAAGTTTAACGAATTTTCTCAAGGTTAAAAAACGTTCGTACCATAATCTCCCTATTTTTCCCATATTCTAAAAAGATTCAGCTTTAATTTAAAAAAAGTTTCATCGCTCTACCTCATTTCTATCGAAAGTTCTTTGATTTTGAATCCGATTTCGTCCAAATTGCCCACTGTGTGCCGGTCCGTCCCTCCCCAACAATGGGAGGGGGATCCGTGGGGGGTGGGCCGGAGCGTGCCAGACCGCCCTTCCGACAGCCCTTCCTTTCGGTGGCGGCGTCTTCCTGCCTCGGCCGGAGCTGATTCCTTTGGGACGCCGGCTCCGGGCGGGGCACGAAGACACCGGGAGCTGTGGGAGGACCGAGCTGGGGCTCGGGAAACCCAATCCGAAGGCTCCAGGGATGGGGACACCGGGCGGGTCCCTCCGCCCGGGGTCTTATAGCGTAGGTAATGGGAGGGGGGTCGCCTCCTCCTTGGGGTAGGATGTTAGCTGAGAGGTGTCCTGTTGAATACTCGCGTGATCCAGGCACCTCCCCTTTAGCTGAGGTGGGCGTGAGGTTTTAGTGGGTAGTCCCCAGGGGTACTCCCCCTGGAGACAGTCCCACATAACCCCGGCTTCCCCCAGGGAGCTTGGGTATGCGCAAAGCATTTCCTTCCGAAAAAAAAGAAAGATGCGTGCGACAGTCACCTGGCAAGAATTCGGCGTGTAAACCGTCCGATTCTGTCATTCCACACGCATTTTCGGTTCTAGCCGAACTATTGGCTAAAGTGTATGACGTCAAAGCCTAACCATTGGGTGCGAGCAAGGACCTTTGATGCGTGACCGTCGCGCGCCTTTATGACGTAAGCAACGCACACCTCTGTTGGCCGGGTTGCTGCATTTTAGGCGGATTTTTAATTGATAATAACTAAAAAATTAAGCCGAAATCGGAATTTTTTTATTCTTCATTTTCGTCTTATATTGTCTTGGAGAACCACTCCTTAAATTTTTCCCACCTGTAGTCGAACATCCTGTATGTGGGTTTTCTCATATTTTTATTTTTATTTACACTACCAATTATATTCTTACCAATTTGTTTAACGAACAATAACGACGGTTAAAACCTTGGACGCTTGTTCAGATGGATGACCTTGATAACATATGTCAAGATCGAGCTTACCGGAGATGGGTTTCTTGAAGCCCACTTTTATCTCTAGCATTTTGATTTAAAATTAGTAGAACTTAAATTCTGTCCATTAAATGCTATATTGTATACATATAAAGTCTACCGTTGCTTTTTCTCGAGTTGTGTAACTTATTCTTTAAAATCTTATTCTTTCCAATCTCAAGAGAAAGGAACAGCGAAGCAATTTTTCGCCAACGAATTTGGCCCCAGTGTTTCGACATTTTGTTGAATTAAAGCAAACTCGGAGTGCAACAATCACGGCAGATGTACGGAAGAGATTGTGAGCGAGCGAAGAGAAATGTTAAACATGACTCCAACTGGAGGAAGCATTAATGGTCTGCGAGAAGAACGGCCGGTTAGGTACAGTTTCTCCTGCAATTTGTACTCAGCTTCGGAAGAATCGGGGTCGTTAAGATTGGTAGCAGAGCATAGAAACGTTTCACAAGTATTAGCCTGTATCTTCGTTTGCTGTTTCTTGAAATTTCACATAGCGTTTGAGACGTGGAACAATCTATAGGACGGGAGAGAATATTTTCCGTGTAATCTTCTAATGGATTCTGTATACACGGTGACCCGCAATTATGGAACAACAGTTTAGCTAAAAAGAAAGATTGCTAATCCTTAATCCAAATATTTTTTCTTTTTTATTTCTTTAAAGTTCTTCAGAAACAGCAAGTAATAGAAAACAACTTTTATTTGAAGTTTCCAAGTAATAAGATACTTTACGTCAGACTTCTCTTGATTATTAACGGTTTTAAATCGCAAAGTTCGTTCGGCCTAGTTTCGCCTGCTCTTAATTGGTCCAAATGTTTTCGATAGGGGATAATTCAGGACGTTGCGGGGGCCATTAAATGACATTAAGGCAGTTGTTTCTTAAATAATTCCTAATATGTATCGCCATATGAATAGAGATATTGTCTTGTTCTAAAACAAAATCACGTCCTATCCATCGTTGACCATCCGGGATTACGATTTCTTGTAATAATTTTAGGTAAACTTGGACGTTAACTTTTTCAGTTAAAGTTTCGATTCGTTCTACTCCAAAGGACAAAACACATCCCTACACCATAATATCTTGATCCATGCATTTTAAGGTCGGTTTAGTACACTTAAATGAAAGTTACGCATTTTTCCGTCTCCATGCCCATATCTTTCCATGACTATGTTCTAAAACAGTGTTGGGCATGGTAGGGGGCCCTCAAACGCTTGCTTCTCCCACCAACCTCTCTCTCATGCTGCGCGCGTTAATTTCACGGGCAATAGTTGGGAATCGGGACTCGTAAATACTACAATACGACGAGACGCGACGTGAAAAACTAATTTTGAATTTACAAGCTCACTTTATTCAACAGTCTACGTGGTTTTGATTTTTGGCAATACAAACTTCTTTCCCGCAGTAGATATAAACGAATGGTATGTCACAGACGTTCTGTGAAATCAGAGTTGCATTGATCTTTCAGCCTTGGCAGAGAATGGATACGAGTTAAAATTTAGATAACATTTCTATTCATTTACGCATATTAATCTATCGTATTCGCATATCTGTATCGTTTCCTAGATGCTGTGGAGAATAAAAAATATTTCGGCAACTGATCGTAAATCATCGAACATGTCAACAGCTTTTGCCCGGTGATGGAATTTATAGACTTTTTCGAATCTCGATCGAGATTTGACGGATCGCAATTAATTGTCGGGGCAATTAAATCTTGGATGAATTGAAGAAACGTTTTATGACGATGAATTATGAATATCAATCTTCACCGTGGCTTTTGTCGAGAAGTAAAAATCAATCGGGAGTGTGGTTCGTGGTTAATAGAAGTGACAAAATTAAATCTGGTATATATGGTGAATTGGCAGTCTCGTATGTGTCGCATAACTTAACTATTGTTTTCTGTAAAATTTACAACTGCAACGAATACTCGTATGCACTTCGCGTTTTTATAGTATCATTATACTATAGTATTTTTATAGTATCATTATGTATATGTACACTTATAGTTATAGTTATAATTACTGCCACGGAGGACACAATGTAAATTATCTATTTTGCACAGATTTAGCGTATCATTCGTTATGGCAATCACATTATGAACTAAGTGCTAATGTTATTTTATTTGTTGTTCCTACTTGAAAAGTTATATTAATGTCACACAGCATATCATAGTGTCAGTTGTTAATATATTGTACTAATCTGTGTGTACTAATTTTATAATATTAAGCTTCCTACAAAGTGATAGCACTCTGGTGCATAACGCAAATTTATTTCACAACTTGTACGCTTGACGAAGGCGAGAAATTTTAAAATACGAAGATATGATACAGCAGGCGGCAACCTACATGCAATGAATTTCATATCATAAAACAGAAACGTATTTTTTTCATTTCATAAGCTTCAATATCTCTCATATTTCTGTACTGTACCTGGCAGTATTTCGCGGGTGTAATGTGTCATACGACTTAACCATATGTATTTATGACAATTTAATTATCGCACATTACATCAAATAAAAGACAAAGTATAGTTCAAAGTATCTACATTTTATTATTCGAAAAGTAAAAAACTCATACATTCTTCTTTAATCAGGAGTAGTATTGTATACATTATTGTCTCATAAAGTTTGTAGAATCAAACACAAATCATCTTTTATACATTAAAACCATTTCAAAATTAATAGATATTTCTTAAAACGATTTATACCATGAAGGTAATATATAGATTTATGATATATTATGATTTATACCATGAAGGTCCTATTATGTACACTGTTAGGTCCAGTACATCGATTTCCGCAATTTTTAATGAATTTTGGTTAGGTCTGGATTAGGTTCTTTTGAAAGGGGGTGTAAGAGGAGAGGTGGTGCTTCAAAGCACGACTTTGACATTCAAAAAGGTACAAATCTCGAAAACTAGTTGTAGGACCGAACGAAATTGTTTAGAATCATGTCGCTAACATACCCTTTTGTAAATAATTAGCAAAAAAAAAAAATAATGCAATTGTTGAATGCACATGAACCATTGCGTTTCCACTAAAACATGATCCTACGAATGTAGTACTCTTTGAACCATTCATCCCTCTCCTTAAATATTTTTCTGTAACTGCACTAGTAATGAAGTTATAACGCTAAACAATTGCGTGGACCACCCTATATAGTGATAGAATCTCTAAATCAGGTAAAAATGCCCACCTTGCTTTAAAGTTTTCCAAGAATTTTTCAAGAATGGCGCTACTATTGAAATTTTGTTCAAATATTGTTAACATTGTTCAAGTTTCTGCAATTTTTGTAAATACAACTTTTATCCGTGTTCCCAAGCATTTTGAGGTAATTGTGTTTAACACTAGGTTTACGGAGCATTAAAAGCGAGTATTTTACGTTACTTTATTAAAAAAAAGAAGAATGTGTCTATCCAAGTTTTTAGCCACTTTTTAAATACTATATACCTAAGGAAATAAAGTGGAGTAATTCCACGTAGATGGATCTTCACAATCTGAATAATCGTAAATTAAAAATATTAGAACCCGTCATTTCGACGGGTCCAGTAAACCTAGTGTTAAATACCGGAAAGTTTGCATCACGCGTACGGAAAACCCCTTCGCTAATTCGTTCGCAGGCGCAGAAAATAAGCAACATTTCATGCAGCGTTGGTTGATTCAACACAACATCTATTTCAAAGAAAAGAATGTAAGAGGAATCATAAATAACACCTTACACCGTGTCATTGCGATTCATTTACATGAATGATTATTCCATTAATATATCGTGTCTGGAATTACATTAACTGAACAGCCCTCTTTCCTGCATCAATTACTGCTCTCTGTATTTTCATTGTTTCCAATCCCTTTGTAACTATCACATTCCAACCACATCGGGGGTCTTTATTTAAAGGGGTCTCTATTCTATCCGTATCTTATGCTGTATTTTTTCAATTTAGTTTCAGCAACAATATGTTTCTCATTTTCATTACTTGCACTATCGCCCTGATTTGAGATAGCTACCATCCGTTCTTAAATCCACATACTAGTTTTTCTGTTTCAGCAAATAAGTGTTTCCACTACCACTACCATTATGAGAAAAGTCAGTGTAGAAAACTGGTTGTATGTACGAGAAAGTTACATGTACAAATATCGTAGACAACAGAATGCTCTTTCACTGTATTCGACTAAAAAAATAGAACTTACCATATCTAACAGGGGAAGTTATCAAACCCGTAAATTCAAAAAATTATGAAACTGTGCACACAAGTACCGTAAGTAATTTTATTAATAAATATTGTTCCAATGTTATAAATAAATTTGATATTGATAATTTTCATATACACAAACTGAAAATAAATGTAAATTTCTTAAGTGCTGCTGTCGAAATAGACTTTCCATTTGATAATTATAGCTATATATATTAAAAAAATTGTATTACAAAAATCGTTAACAGATATGGAAAGAGGTTGCTCGGAGGTATTTCAGTATATATAGTCTTACCATTTTTTTATGGGTGGGGGGGAGGAAAGGCGAAATAAAAGTATAAATGTATATATTGTACAAAAGTAGCATTTATTATCGAATAAAATGTCTATTGTAAACATAAATTGCGCTTTTATGTTTTTCTCCCCAGGTCTCGATTATCCGGTAGGTCTCGATTTATCCGGGCTTTGTGTTTGTTTATCCGGGTATGTATAATAATCTAGCGATGGCACTTCGATCGAAGTGAACATTTTCGGTAACAAAGCGAGATAGGAAAAAATGTTACGATACCTTTTATTGCCTTTATGAGTTGTATTGCCACTCCTCTGACATCTTGCCTATTATTCTGAAACAGAAAGAATGACAACAACGTACAGACAATGCGACAGTAATAAGAAATTCTACCCGTATTTCTTGATTAAATCTTCCTATTACTTATGGAAATGAAATTTACTTGCCGATCACGCTGAAATTATGTTTCACACTTTTACAATTCGTTTCGAGGTCAAAGGTGAACATCTTAGTGACCACTTTTATGTCGATAAAATTTGAGGACTACGTAATGCATGTAAGAGATAGAATTTCCTTAAAAAAGTGATCATGTACTACCGCAACGCTATGGTAAGCTTGAATTTTAATTTATGTGACATGTACATACAGTCAATCAAAATAGTATCCAGACACTTTTTAAGATGAAGTATCTTTTTTAAAAAATTTTTTATTTTGTTAAATATACTGCAAAAGTTCATCAATGTTCTCTCGAGACTTTTCGTGCAAATATATTTCACGAGAAAAGAGTAAGAAGCACATAGGTATTTCTATCCGGTGAAACCACAGTGAGAATCCAGCCTCGGTTCTCTTACATTTTATGATACGTTCGCTCGCATCTTTTCCCAGCATGGTTGCTATACTTGTTTGCGCGTTTCTGTTTATGAGATTGGCTCAACTTGGAATCAACAGACTTTCGAGGAAAATAAACTACTTTTCATGCCAAAAAAAAAAGGAAATTATCAATGCTCCAACATGAAGTTCTAAAAGAATATACAATATTATCTGATGAAAATACGAAAGTCTTTGAAACGTGGATTCAGACTATTCGCCTAAGAGTCTGAAATGAAAAAATGTACTTCACAGTATCAAATCATTGTCATACTTAGTAGACAGTTAATTAACTTTACACACATTTCCATATTTTTCATGTTATTGATCTTGCTAGAACGACCCAAAATTTATTAGCGTTTCCGCAAAACAATTGATTAAAATGGTGAAATTTATGTATATTTTGCTCTTGCAATGAATTACTCGAGCTTTTAAACTCTTTAACGGATTAAAGCGAAATGGCCCAGTTGAAATATGCACGGCCACGAAAGGAGCGACTCATCCTCCTCTAAATAAAAAATTCATGTTGCTAACTTCCTGTGTCGTTACAGTGAACAAAATTAAAAATTTATGCAGTTGACTTCTTGTCTTGTTTCCTAAAGTAAGTTACCTCTCATTTTGCATTTTTACCTTCCTCGTTATTAAGTTTGCAACGTTACAGAAGGGAGCAGGGAATGGCAAATTGCAGAATATTCAATATCGTCGAGTGTCTGCGAAAGGAAAGAATTACACCGGCAGAATTAACAAATTTCATAGAATGAGGACAGATAGCAGCCTTCTTACACAGGGTCGTTGAGGTATATCCGGAGAAGTCATTTCATAAGAAAAAACTGTTCAAATTCCAGAAAAATGTCAATATATCCTTTCGCCAGTTTCTGCAGGGTGTCAAGAAATGATGTGTAAGAACCGTTACAGCGTGATTCTACATCTTAGGATTGACGAAGATCAGTCAAAACAGTTTGGAGCAAAAATTGACCTTGACCGACTTTTTTAATGATTATATCGTATTCTACTCATCAAGAGGGACTGCTCGACAAACTTCCGGATTTATCTAGGTGACCTTGTATCTCGACGAGATATCACGGAATAAAGGTGAGATACCAGACATGATAGGACAAGGGTAACCCGCATCGGGGGGAACGGTGATTTCGAAATCGGTCGTGCTCGTTACGGATAAATAAATAAAAGTGCGAGTAAAATGTGCTGGGGACAGCCCACAGGTGTGTCGTACTACAACGTTTAACCAGGGCCCGGAACGCCATTACGTTTCGAGTTTATGGCAGTGACCCGATGTAACCGGCATATCCTGGCCAGCGGTTGAACGACGGGAAAATATAACTGCGGTGCGTCGTTATAATTGGCGTTCCATTGCGTTTAACGTCAGCTAAAGTTGTTAGCTCAAAGGCACCTCACGTTTTAAACCCAGTGACAATCAGGTTCCATTTATCATTTGCATACAGTAAGATCATTTAGCATTTGATTTGTGACGAGGGTATTCAAGTTATTCAACTAGCAGGATATAGCCTGATATTCTAAAACTTATGCAACTATTACCAAATTAGTCCGCTACTAAATTGATATGACCATTTACATGTTTTTTTGGGAATTACATTAATTGTAAGCGAAAATGAATGTCTAAATTTATTATGCAAAAACTGAAATTACCCGAAACAAATTGTGATCACACTAGCTGCGTAGAACTAAATGCGGCGGAGTTACGGTATGTCATAAAAAAAGTTGTCAAAATCTCCTTCTCGTACGTGTTCAAAATTTCTCTACGGTTATTACATTTACAAATTAGTGTTTGAAGTGTAGAATTTATGTTGCGTTTGATTAGAGTGTACCATAAATCGGAAAAAAAAAGAGAAAAAGGAATTTAAATTCGGAACTAATGGGATAAAATTGTTTTAAATTTTTTCAAGAATTTAGTTAGCTAATGGACACTCGACAATACGTCACACTTTTTGACAAAGCAAATTTAGTGTGCCATATTCAGACTGCCACAAACATGTTTCTTTTTCTTTCTCGCAACACTATTACATTAAAAAAGTTGAATCTTCGGTAAATGTATGTATAATTCTTTAGATGGATGAGATGAAGCCCATGTGCGCGTCTATTTAGTTTATTATCGTAAATCAAACGACAAGACTAAAGACTCAGAACATGGGATAAATTGGTTGACGTGAACCTGTTCTTCCTACCATTGTTACTGCAGGGACAAGAAAATACAGACATCGTTACAATACCCTTGTAAACAAACAAAAGAGGAAAGAGCCTGGGAAGAGTGTCTCACGAGAAGAGACTCGGAAGTAATGCGAGTCAGGCACACACACTGATACAGTTGAGTCACACATATTCTCGTTATTCGCTGAGTAGGTTACAACTGCTAAATACGTACTGCAGGCATGTAGTATCGCATGGCGGGGAAAGATGACGGTACACGTCAGAATAAACGTGTGAACTAGTGAGCGTTAAGGTGAGTATAAGCGGAGCAGAACTTTACTCTCCTTGCCTCTGTGCTGACCCGAATCTCATCTCGTGAGAAGCGAACGATACGTGTACGTACAATACGCGTAGAAGAAAATAATAAATTCAATGTGATTGGTTCACAATCTACGCATCATAACGATATTAAAATCAATGAAGTTAAAGTGTGTAACGATAATGTTTGATTAATCTACATACATTGATGACTATTTTCATCTTCCATATGAAGTCTCTTACTAGACTGCGGATTTTTATAGAAAATAAAATCTTTGTGGATTAATTACAACAAATAAGAGCCAAATAAAAATTTTTTTTTCTTCTCTAATTTTGATAAGTTTGAAGTAATGTATTGATATTCTTAAATTCTTTTAATCCTTCTACTATTTTGAATTGCACTTAATAATTTTTGTCGTAAATGCATAAAATTTGATGTCTTTTCATTACTTGTTAATTCATTTTTACGTTCACTATACATCAGAAGGATTCTCTATTCAGCGGTTTTAAAATTGCTATTTTGAAATATACTAATAAGAAGTTTATTTTTAATATTATAGATAAATTCAAAATTCATTTGTAATGGATAAATCTTTGTTACAGTTTAATCTGATTGCGAGTCTATTTTAAAATTGACGAAACACGATCTAAAAGTGCATTTTTGCTCAAATTTGTAGAAATTAGCCCGACGTGGTTCAGGATGTGACATTTATTCACTTGGCTTGCGGTGGGTTAAAAGAAGCTCAATCGCTCATATTATAAACAATCTTCCTCATATTAATAATAATTCTTTTATTATGTAACAAAAGGACATAAACAATTTTGTAGATTTATACACAATATTAATTTGTTTGGTTATAAATCTTACAAGATCGATTTAACAAAAAACAGAAAATGTTCATAAGTTTTATTTAAATGTAAGATTTTTACGTTTGATATTACTATAATTACAAAGAAAAAGTTGTCTATTTATATATCAATCTCAGAAAAAGAATTGAAATCGTATAGATCTGTTTCAACCATAAATGCAAACACAATGCATTGAAATCTAGACAGCTGCAGAAGTAGACGCTCATCAAATGAATATTCCTGACGTAAATACGGATACAAGGTGGAAAATCTCTTACAGGAAGACAAAAGCATGTTTCTGCATTACATCGGTGCACACAAGCTTTCGACGTATACGTTAAACGCACATGTCTCACGCGAATAGGAAATTCTACCTGAATATCGCCGGACTCGGCACGATACTTGCTTTCGATTAGCTATTGTATAAATATTAGACTTACCTGTGTGGTTGTAAGAGTTCAAAGCCCTTAGCTACACTAGGTTATTGCAAGTGTTATGTAAACCAACTAGTTGCGAATTTTTAATTCTAATTTTCTGCAGGATATGGCCAAAATTATACGTGTAAGAGAAGAACAATTTTGCAAAAGTATATTCAAACAACTTCTTGCATATTAACTTTGCAGAAAATGTTTCAGTATACATTTATTGTTAAGTGTGGGTAAAGAAGTCCTTTCGCGCTGTCACGATTGTGTCTGTGTCTGTACCGGCGCGGCACCGACTGAATATTCTTCGCGAGAATGTGGTGTCGGTACGGTCAGTATAAACAGTTCCATCTAAAATGCATTGGAGAATATTTGTCGGGTCGAACACGTTACGTGTCTGTAAAGGTAGTATAAATTGGGCTTAAATCGAATTTAAAGATACGTCGGGTTCGCATGCTTCAGTAGAATACGCAGGAAGTAGATTTGGTTGGTCATATTCAGACATGTCAGACGATTCCTATCTAATGACACGCGGATTCGCTGCATCTTCAAACTCGATTTTCTTGAAAGCCAAGCATCAATCGAAAACATGTTATTCCGTCTTTTCGACTTATTTTGGTATGTAGAATCATATCCTGTCCGGTTGTACCATCCGTCCGGCCACACCCTACATGATTTGAGCATCGTTGATAGACATTATTTTCTCAGTAGTTTTTATAATCCTATGCACTTTTTAATTTGCGCGATGAGTCAATACACAATCACATAAACTACCGCTGTGACCACAATTTAATAATTTGTGAGTTCCTAATTATTGGCCAGGACGGGTACTTTTTCGCTAAACACCAAAGCGTTCTTCTTAGCTCCAAATAGTGACAACAGCCAGGAGGAAACAAGGCGACGATGTCACGAGGATGGATTATCGTCCGTATTATTGTGCCACGCAGCAAGGCGCAACACATCGCCCTCCCACCTTTATCGGAGTAGCGATAATGGACGAGCAGGTCGTCGGCATTGACATCGTTTCGCATACTACGCTTCCTCCCTGCATAATTTACGTTTTGGGACACGATAATATTCGGCTAGATACCTTCCTACACACCACCCACATTTAGGCGCTACACTTTAGGAATTCCTAATCGATCTTGGCATTACTAAGCTGCTATATTGCGCAAAGATGCTGCAACATGAAGTGTTACATTTTATTCGATGCAGTAGAACCTCGGTAGTTGCGCGGAACGGGACTGCAAAAGCCTGCAAGTGTCGAGATTCCTGCAACTGTCGAGATAACCAATGAACTGTATGAAATCTCTCACATCTACTATGTCGCTACTATGTAGATTCTCGCTTCGGTTAAACTTCACTTTGGCAATCCAGAAATATTTAACTTTGGCTCATATAATCGTGTAGATTTTGACGAGAAAATGCCAAAAATCCAAGTTTTAATGTTAGGAATTCACTGGTTGCAAAAGTTATTCTTTAGCAGGCGATTTCTTTCTGAATCGATTTTTCATCTTGCAATTTAAATTATTCTGAAAAATAGATATTTCCACAAAAATCGGCAACCCTAGTAGTGATACGTTTACTGAATATTTGAGTGAAATGTACCGCATTTGAATATTTATGATGTGTCAATTGTTATTGAATTGAGAGCCAGAACGAATTTGTCCATCATTTTTAACATTCATCAGTTCATCAGTTTTAACATTCGCACGGCCATCGGCAGAAATGTTACGCGAACGGTCATTGGTGGGTCTTTTTAAACACAGAAATTTCTATACTAATATTCACTTAAAAGTGATTATTTGATTGATTCATTTTGTAATATATACTAGAGTATACTATTTCTAAACAATTTACACGAAAAACATTTATGAAACATCGGATTTTTTAATGAATCCTCACTACAGTTCTACATTTGTTGTGAATCTGTGAAACTCCTTGAAACTGTGATTTCTGGGTCGAGAAAGACCCACCGTTGGCCGTGCGCGTGTTAATTTGCATAATACCTCGTCTTTGAAGTATTATTTATTGACCTTAAGTTACGATATTTATTATTTAAAATGTTCATGTTGGAGCTCTTTCTGTTTCCTAGACCCTATTGCAGAGCTAAATTAATACAAATGTATAAGATATTAAAGCACAAGAACAATTGACATATAAGAATATACAGAAAAAATGTTAATTTAAAAAAAAAGACTAGAGTATTGCATGCATACAATTAATGTGTAAATTGTGGATAAATTGATTATTTAATGATGTTATGTTTGATGTTATGCATTTCAGTATAATCATGAAACATAACTTCGGATAAATTATTCAAAATACAGTCTAAATTCCCCTTCGTGCACTTTTTATATTCCTTTTTAAAATTCATGCACACTTTTATTTAGAAACTGTCTCGCATTACTTGCCAACCGTAAAATATTCTCCATAAATTCATTAGGGTCTACTAGTAGCAGCATTAAAAGGCCACAAATAACTCAACCAACTACGTGCTCGAATAAAATTTGCATAATTTTCCGATGCCCTAGCTCTATACACAGAATAAGCCAGAAAATGTTTACTGCCCCGACCGAGTATCCATCCAGCATTTATTCGTGACGTTTCATTCAACTACCGATGAAATGAATTCAAAAAGGTTTCTTATCCTTAATTGATCTACAAATCATTCGAATACTCCTGATGCCAATTTTTCCATTCATTAAAATCGTGAAATGATATCTTTATGGGAGCAGTTGGCCTGAGATAAAATTTCAGGTGTATGTGTTAAAAATTATTCTGAAATTCACTGTGAACATTTTAACTCACCAGTTGATCAATGCGAGCACGTTCTTAAGACATTTGATTATACTAAAAGACTCATTGTTAGTTTTCTATACAAAATTGCAAAATATGTTAAAAACCATACTCGTAAAAACATGCATAAAAACTGAAATCGGGACATATAAATAACATGTGTAATACAACTTTATTCACAAGTTAGCTTTACTTTGCTATATTTCCAATCTATCCATTTTTATCGCTAATGTATGTCTTCATTAAAACTGGATATTACTTCGATAGTTACTTCGAGCAATTTTTGAGGAAATAAATGAACAAGTATATTTTAGATATTGTTTTAACATAACGAGAGGATACATATCATGTTGGATACATATGATTACGTGAACTTGCTTCTTTTTGTGTATGGAATCCACATCAACTTGTAACTAATATAATAGAAATTATTAACTTCTCTATTACAAAAAAAAAACTGACTTTCGGTTACCGTTTTTGCCGGAAGTATTTCAGAAATAATGTTTTAGTGTTTTAGAGAGGTAAATTTTATTATATCGGTATGAGACGTGGCAGACATGCATTAGTTTTTAGTAAATTCCGCATTATTAACCTGTTAACTGTTTATGTCGAGTATACTCGTAATGTAGGAAAAAATTGCGTTTGCTGCTAAAGTAAATTTAAAAGAGTGCGCGGTGTAGTATTAAAAAAAACCACAAAAATAATGTTAGCTTTAAAATAATTTAGCGTACGAGTGCATGTTCTTAAAATGAAGTAAAACAGATGACAGTTTAATTAAACTGCCATGTCTGCACAAAAGTATAATACCCATAAATAGTGAATGAAATTAAATTTTCGAAATCAATTTTATGTAAAAAAATTAGTGGAGAATTATTAGATTCCATACCGTATACTGCTACTATTTGCTATTTACTATTTACTATGCCTATAATAAACAGTTTATAGCTTTAATGCAAAACAAAAACAGATTAATGTAACGTGTTTTTTTTTTAAATACAAACTAAAGAGACGCTTGCGAGAAATTTCTATAGCCTTAAGACTATGAGGACAACCTAACAAAAAAAAACACTTTGACATAAATATCCGCAAAACCCATGTGAACTTCGGCGGCATAATACTATTACCAAAATATTGATCTAAATTTAACAAAAGTGTACAATACAATTCGAGGACCATGTCTTGTGACAATCTTGTTTATTCGACGCACATAGAATTAGCCTAACTGATGATTTGCGCAGGATGGGATTCTTTTTGCCCCTCAGGGACGGTATGTTTTTTGCCCGACCTAACATTCGGGCGTGTTTGCGTATATTCTCTTTTTTGAAGGAATGCAACCTGCGCATATAAACAGATATGTAAACTACCAATGTCAGTTAAGTCGTATTTTGTAACATAATGTAAACTACGTTCAGCTGCATAAACCTTACTTAGAGGTCTGGGTAAGCTTGAATAAAAAAAAAATTTTGTCATACGAGACTGTCCTTTTTAGAAAATTCAGCCAATATTGCAAGCAGTTTCTGCTGCTTTGCATCATAATCTGAACTCGTATAATGAGATTGTAAGAAATTGCTTTTCCTCCATTTTCACTTTTACAGCAAACATAACCAAATAATAAACAGTTACGACAAAAGACAGAACACAGATCGATAGATGAAGCTTTATACTTTTCATTGATAGACTACCTACAGGGTGTCCGACTACAGGTGGGAGGAAATTTAAATGGTGGTTCTACAAGACAATATAAGACGAAAATGAAGAGTAAAAAAATTGTGATTTCTGCTTCATTTTTGAGTTATTAACCATTAAAAGTCCGCCTAAGATGCGACAACCCTGTCAACAGAGGTGTGCGTTGCGTACGTCATAGAGGCGCGCGGCAGTCACGCATCAAGTGACAGATACTTCGCATGCGTCGTAAGAAGTCACCAGGCAAGAATTCGGCGTAAATTAGTGGCTAAAGTGAGTGACGTCAAAGCCTAACCATTGGGTGCGAGCGGGGACCTTCTTTGATACGTGACTGTCGCGCGCCTTTATGACGTAATCA
The DNA here is from genome assembly GCF_050948215.1 of Halictus rubicundus. Classification (NCBI taxonomy): domain Eukaryota; kingdom Metazoa; phylum Arthropoda; class Insecta; order Hymenoptera; family Halictidae; genus Halictus; species Halictus rubicundus. The sequence continues at coordinate 10,248,834 of NC_135149.1, read as the reverse complement.
ACGTACAACTCTGTTGATCGGGTTGCCGCATTTTAGGCGGATATTTAATTGATAATAACTAAAAAGTTAAGCCGAAATCGGAATTTTTTTATTCTTCATTTTCGTCTTATGTTGTCTTGGAGAACCACCCCTTAAATTTTCTCCAACCTGTAGTCGAACACCCTGTAGATTTTCACCTTCAACACCTTGTAGATTCTAGGAGATCACTAGTTCAAAAGTTATGCGTGTGTCGAGCTGTGAGATTTTCAGCGTTTTTGACAGGTGTGGGCGCCGCCATATTGATATGTACTCAGATATTGTCCAATGAGCGGAAAGTTGGTCGAGGTTAGGTTCGCGAGGGTGGATGGATCGACTACGCTTGCGAATCTACGTTATCGACATCGCCCTGTGCTTGTGCTGCCATCTAGCGGCTCCGCTTGTAAGACGACGCGCGACGCTTAGTACATACCAACATAGCGGCGACCTTACTTGTCAAAAACGCTTAAAATCGCTCAACTTTAAATGCGCATAACTTTTGAAGTACTGATTTCCTAGGATTAAAACTCGGATTTTCGGCATTTTCTCGCCAGAATCTACAGGATTATATTAAGCAAAATTAAAAATGACTAGTTTCCTGAGGTAAAGTTTAACCCTGACCTATACGAATGTAATGAGTTAAAACGTTGCTTCTGAAAAATCGTCGCAGCTTAAACTGATGTTTAAACCGCAATTATTTTTGCACCAACGTAACGTAATAACACATTTCTTTTATGTTAAATTATTTTAACTAACAGATTACACATTTGGATGCAGTAAGTCACACTATGTGTATCTATATGTAATCGACACGGTGTTCCTATTGTCGTAGACGTTTCTACGCGAGATGGCAAGGGAGAGGGGATTCATATGTTTCCCTTGGGGCAGTAAACCAAGCCACGATGAACATCGACGCACAGTCGGGAGACTATAACCAACTATGGACACATGGCTGGAATATTGGTCACATAGGTACTCGCGAATCCCAACAGCGAAATACATTCGTCAACTAACAATTATAGTAATGGATGCTTTGTACCAGCTAAACACAGTATAATGTTCGAATACTCAGTTTCGAAAAATGACTGACAAGTTTATTTTATATTTGGTTTGGACATTAGAGCTTTGCTTAAAACTACATATACTTCAATTATCATAAAATTACTTACTACGTATTCAATCAAATTTTATTTGTCAGAAAAATATTATTGGTAAATATTCATGAAAGGAGAGCTACGTTAAATTTCGATGATTTTTTGATACTTTGTCAAGGTCTGCATACTTTGTTTCTCTCTACTTCCGACAGTATGCGATGTAAAAAATTGATGAGACTCCTATTAAAAAGAAATGTTAATATGGTGAGCTTGTGAAAACCGAATTCTCATGGAAGGTGAATAAATTATACGACTTCATCGCTAAAGGCGCGTTGCTTGAATCATAGTTTATATCACTTCGTACTTCCTTCTAATCTGTGTTATTGCATATTTTCAGTGTTTTAAATTCTTTCACAACCCTACACTGTTAGCCGCTGTGGTAGTGCATAATAGTTACAAAGTATCCCATATTTTGCTATTTAAGTCCACGTAGTTTCCAGTTTAAGCTTATACAAATATGCAGCGGTGGACGAAAGTATTCGCACACCCTCTAAACTGGAATAACTTTTTTAAAATTGGACCAAACGACTTGAGTTCTCTTGAAATATTACAAGAAGTAGATTACTAAATAATGTGTAAAAACATTATTGAAAGATTGCTATTGATCGAAATTGCGTTGAAGAAAGTAAATGTCGTAATTGTTAATATTTTTATTCGAACCTATGATATAATGATAAAACATGTCTTTTATAGATCTGTATAAGTAAGCTGAATAAATGCATAAGGTACCATTGAAATCGATTAACGTTTCTACGAGGTAAAAATGATAAAAAATTGTGAAGATCGTAAGAAAATGTAAATCTGTGTTGAGATTTTTACATCGTTTAGTGCTGTTTTTTTTTTATGCTTCAACCGACAAGAATTTTGTTAGTTTTGATTTATAAATTCAAATTCAATCAGGTATCTATAGGTGTTGATAAACTACTCGTGGATGAGTCAAGAGAGGAATTTAAGAAATTGGATCTGTTGAATTCGAGCTTATAAAGCTGTTTAACGGAAAGATTGCGGACAGCTTTATCCGGATTGCAAGGTAGACAAGAAGATAAAGAAATGAATAATAGCGGTACGGAGGTAATCGCAGATGAAGACAAGATGTTCCGGTACACACCATGATATTACAAGATGTTAAAGATTCATTTGAAACTCTAATGCTAATAATTTCAAGAAATAGATTAAAGAGTAAGATAATATAATCTGAGTATTTAAGAAAAACCTTAAGTGTCTTAAACCTTAGGTGGAGCTAGGGGAACTCCCACTAATATCTAATGATAAGCAAGTGAATTACAAATGAACAAATTAGAATCTGGTTAAGAGATGGAATTGCATGGTAAAGAATTTGGCATACATACTGTATTCGCAAGGTTCTATAATATTTGATGAGATAATTACGCGACACTTAGGACTAGATAATTTAAGATGGTTGTGATGGTTTCAAAATTATGCTAATGTTAATGTGGTAATTGGCCTAACAATTATGATAACGAATTCATTATCTCCGATCTTAAACATTCTAGGAATTTGTAATGTTAATTGCTAGTTGTGCTCCTCTCTACTCGGTGATTTTGTGTAGTCTACATATTTCATGAGATACGTAAGCCCGGCACGACTCCGCAGTATTGCGTTATAACGTTGTAATTAGATATACCACGTATGTATGATAACGCTGTAATCAAATATTTATATTTACGATCTTATAACGGACACTATTATATTTCTCTTGAAATTGAGAAGCATTTAACAATTAATGCAAGTTGCGTAACAATTTAATAATGTAAAATATTATTACAAGTCAAAAATGTTTTAACAAAACAAAATATAGTAAATATCAAAGCAAACTCCTCACCAATTTTGATGGGTTTGAAATATGTTATCTGGTTTGTGATTCTGAGCAACTGTTCCGCATATACATTACCGTCGCTCGACCTTATTTTCTGAGATATTTATTAAAAAAAAAAGACTATTAAGTTCACTACATCAAATTCGACTTTTTTAAAGAACCGAACTTGTCCTTTAGAGCGGGAGAAGGTCTTCACTTTTCGAAAATCTGTAATCACGATTCGTATTTGTAAAGTGATTGTATAATACGGATTCCATGCTGCCTCGCATAAGCAGTTGAGTGTGATAAGCGGACGGCTGCGCGCCGTGGCGGGCAAACGATACTGATGCGTACGCTGCCGTAGACGCACAACTATTATATATAGGCAGAATTCAATGTGCTGGTACTGACAGTTTTCCGCGAATATCTCGGAAGCTAAGCAAGTCCACACCTTATATTTATACAAAATAGTTGTTCAAAACGTTGAATTTTAGATTGGCTATATTTTATATTGGGCTATAGATTGATGTACTGCTTACAGAGAAACTGTGAATTTATGTTTCTAGGAAAACTTGGAAGCAAAGCCTCAATAAACCTTGAGCTCCGGACGGGTTTGTCCTATTTGCGAATGGATTCAAACTCGCGTCAGGGATCAAAGGAAGTTTACACGGAGATTGCCCAAGTGAGAAATTATTCTTCACCTCGGGATCCTATATGTCTGTCTTTCGGTTGACACTGATACTCGCACCAGAGTGCTTCTAAGCAAAGACTATACACTAGCCGAAATATGTATAAATTCACTGTTTCCTGATGAATTTTTATAATTATACCAGACCAATGAAAAAATCGTATTTAGTAGTATTTTGTGATTACCTAAAGAAAACGTACGCATCGGTTTCAAAACATAAATATAACATTTATTTATAAAAAAGAAAACAAAAATATAATTGACTTTATAGAAACACCTTGTCGTCTGCACCACGCAGAACAAAAAAATCAAAACAAACACGCATTGTAAGCATAGCGGTGTAGAGTGCACATGCCCTTTATCGGAGCGTCAACGAAGTACAAGACCAGATACGATAAAGCAAGAAAAATGGTGATATTTTAAAAATATTATATCTATGAACATGAAGATGACATTATCGAAATTTCGGCCACTATAGTGGCAAATGTATTTATCCGTACAGTTAAAGCAGAGCCGTGCCCGGGTCTCTACACGATATGTTGATAAGATCTGCGTTCGTGCGGGACAACACCGACGACTTAGCACGATTAACACTGCATAACCGCAATAAATGACTACGTGTATTGAGATACTTTGGTATCTCGGTAAATGACAAATTACATGAATTAAATCATAACAAAGCCCGCAGGCTTCTATTGCACATCATCTATATATTAACACTCGGAAGGCGGATGGTTTTGATGTTTGTGCAGATGGCAATCTTTGATTCATTTTTTTTAAATATATTTTCAATCGTATTTTATCTAGATTCATTACGTACGGAGACTTTTCCGTTTGTGATTCCTGACCCTTTCCGAGACATATTTCGGAACAGCGGGCCTACCCATAAACAAAGGGCTCACTCAAAACCAAAGAGTTGCATAATTTCCAAAATTGAATTCTAATCAAAAGACGCACGTGGCCCCCACTATCCTTTGCACCGATTTTTGAGATAAATGTATAAGGGGCATGGATTCCCTTAACCCTTTCGTTACGGACACTGGCTATAGTCGGCATCTTCCCGACGACCTGTGTACACGAACGCCGATTTTAGTTGCTAAAAAGATTCTACTGTACCTATAGAGTATCTCTTGATTCTGTTGACCCGTATTGGACTAAACCTACTAAAAGTATATTCTGAACGCACGTGATATATTCTGGACGTCGAAACAAGTTTCTTCTGTTTTTTCTATTCGACAGTGGAGCATTTGTACAGTGAAAAGTATTATAATAAAAAATCTTTCTTGAACCATTACAAGAAATTGGAAAAGAGCGGTTATTGGTATAATTTTACAGTTCAGAGGTTAATTTTGTAAAAGGTTAGAAATATTTATTCGAAAATTTTGTTCAAAGCTTTGCTTGAAGTTTATTTTATAAAATGTTTTTGCGCTCTTGTTAGAATGTTACCGCGAAGTTCAAAAAGAATTCTATTTTCAAACGGACTGACTGATTAATTACCCTAAATTGTATTTTTATTTATAATAATTGCAAAATCTGTAAATATGCATAAAATGTACTTATTTTCATCTTTCTCTTATAATACGACGAAACAGTTGTTATGTAACACTTATAAAAGTGTACATACAAGAGAATGCCAAGGTGGCGCACAGTGGGCAATTTGGACGAAATCGGATTCAAAATCAAAGAACTTTCGATAAAAATGAGGTAGAGCGATGAAATTTTTTTTAAATGAAAGCTGCAACTTTGTAGAATATGGGAAAAATAGGGAGATTATTACCATCCAATCATTTCAACGAAAAAATGACTTCATTAGTTTTTGTCACAAAAATCTATTTTTTGCAAAATCCTGAGGTCGTAGACAAATTTTGAGACCAGATTTGAAATCAGCGTGAAAAAATCTATGGGAAATGATGTATAGCATGTTAAAAAAAAATTTTTTCCGCGCGTGGTATTGGAAAAACTAAAATTTTCTTGAATTTGTGCGCGTTTAACGAATTTTCTCGAGGTTAAAAAACGTTCGTACCACAATCTCTCTATTTTTCCCATATTCTACAAAGTTGCAGCTTTCATTTAAAAAAAATTTCATCGCTCTACCTCATTCCTATCGAAAGTTCCTTGATTTTGAATCCGATTTTGTCCAAATTGCCCACTGTGTGGCGTTGAAAGACGTAAGTGCGAACACCGAAGACTACTGACGTGCACACTTTTCGGCGCGGTGCCCCGTTCAGTGGCACTACTCCGACGGAGCGGACTGCCGTACCGAAAGCGTTAATAATCGGATGATTCGAGTCTAAAAAACTCATTTCATATCGTGGTGGAACAGACATCGGCTGGTCCACGTGTTCCTAAATAGTGGCGACCCGGTGGTGAAACAGACATCGACTAGTTCACTGCCCCTTTCCACACGCGGCGACCCTGTGGTGAAACAGACATCGGCTAGTCTACGTGTTCCAAAATAGTGGCGACCTGGTGGTGAAACAGACATTGACTAGTTCACTGCCCCTTTCCACACGCGGCGACCCCGTGGTGACACGGGCATCGGCAAGTCCACAATAAATCCCATAAAACAACAGAATCCTCGGTCACTCATAACCTGCCTAAACCTCAGCTCGTAACATCTTATAGCGCCCAATTGCACAACTTTCGATTGCAATTCATCACCACGCAATGAATAGCTACACGATGACCTTAAAATACTGGATCTAAATGGACCCGGCCCCGCCATCCAAGGGTTAAACATATTTATTATGTATTATACTAATCCCTCACATATTAAAATGAAATATTCATTATCGGTTAATCTGACTTTCTCTGATTCACCTCACACAAAGTACAGCGCGTAAGAAGTGCGCACTCGCTAGCTCATTATTGTTGTTGAGTATTGTTATGATAATATAATTCTTGTATATACTGTGACGTCGCAAAATTTTGGACGTCCCTCCGATGCTTGAACAACATCTGTAACGGGCTTGTGGAAGACCCGTTCTCTGCTGTTCAATTTGGGGATTTACTTCCTATGCGAGTACTGTTCCTGCGACATTCTAGTAAAGAATGACATTTAACGTTTTTGTTTACTGTGCCGAATATGCGTAGCGAATAATTCCGAACCGTAACCGGAACATGAGGGTCTGAATGTATTTGTCCCCTAAAAGAAGATTTTACGCTGCCTCAATCCAGGAATATCTTGTTTGCAGGCCAATAAATCTCCGTGGTTCTTACTGTTGAGACTTTCTAGTGTAAGCCACGCCCCTTTGAAATTATTTACCCAACGTTTCGTAAGGATTCCAGCCAATCTCGATAGGGGGTTGGAAGATATAGTATTTATCTATCGTATTTAGAATTGTACGAAACCGGACCGTGAATTAAAGGAGTTGCTTGCACCTGGGCCAATCAACCCGAAGGCGACGATGTTGATGCGTTGAACCTTACTACATCTTCTTCGAGTTCGTTCCACCAATGTGACGTCTTGCCTGGCAAGAAGGAGTCAAGCTGTCGGTGCGGTACGAGGTAACGTGAGATGTTCGAGAACATCTCCATAGCCGTCGGAATCTGTACGGGCTAGGTACCATCACGTAAGAATCGGTCCTGTGTAACGACGTAAGCATGTTATTTAGTATTTAGTGTAGAGAAAATTAAGGAAAGGTCAGCCTCGAAAAGTTGGAAGCCCCCTAAAATACATACAGGGTGTTCGACTACAGGTGAGAGAAAATTTAACGGTTGGTTCTCCATGACAATATAAGAGGAAAGTGAAGAGTAAAAAAATTGTGATTTCGGATCCATTTTTTGTTATTAACAATTAAAAAACCGCCTAAAATGCGGCAACCCGACCAACAGAGGTGTACGTTGCGTACGTCATAGAGACGCGCGACAGTCACGTATCTCACTCGCACTCGATATGTTTACAACTTGGGTTGAATAAAATCGAAGAAAAGCCTAGGTACAACGGCGCCTTAGGTCTGAATGACTTGCAGAAGTGATCATAATTGCAGAAATAAAGGTACAACTATTAAATAAGTGACTACGTAAAGTAAATGAATTAAATTGGTTTTACGCAATGTTGCCAGATAACGAATTAATAAGAACTTCCTATTTAAATTAAATCATAGCATCACGTTGATACGTCTCATGTGTCTTTTTCAACGAGCTATGTAAATGAACAAATCTTTAAATTTTTTCCAATTTTCTTGACTTACGTAGAAATTTTTGGCTTCCTAACCTAAAGTGATGAAATTTTATGGCAACGCCAGTTTTCAGAAAAATGGTTACCTATTAAATCGTTGGAAAAATAAAAGAAGGCTCTACCCAGTTGCACCAAGTGTCCTGCGACAGCTTGTGTAAAGTAGCTTTTATGTTACCTTATAAATTACCTTTTTTGTTCAATGTGCTATTTTTCATTTTGAAAGCTAGGAAAAAGATAAATAATCTAATGTGCGAAGTAAAAGTGAGGCGTTTTGGGTATTTTTAGAATTCACTTGTATACAAAACTAGATATCTTATCTCCTTTAAAGTGAGGAGAATTTTATTCTCTTTAAAGGTGTTATTACGTTCGTGTTGTAATTGGAATGGAAACTGTCGTATAGAAGTAGAATCTGAATTTAGTCAAAATATAATTACGGTCTTCGAAACATAGCCGCAACGCAAGTAGTTTCGAAATTCAGTATTAATTGCGTGTTTTGTTTCTACCTTAAATATAGGTATAGCGTATCTGAAGTAAATTGTACTCTCATCATGCTCTCATTGATTCATTAAAATACTCCGTGTGAACAATGTTAATTCGTTTCTGCAAGACTTTTAATTAAATCGATTTTAAAGAAATTATTTACTACTATTGTAACGTGTGCGCAGACACGCGCGTTAATTGTGGATGAATCGAATAACAATTTGAAATTGCAAAAAGAATTTAACGTAGTTATTTCCATTTTCATTCCTTGCTGCGAGTGTGTTATTTTTCACTGAATATTCGGTGTATAATGAACAAACACGAGTGAATCGGCAGAATGCAGACACAACGAGTTACGCGTTATAACATACGACCGAACGAAACGAACGAGTTGACAATGTTAATTTCAATTACACATTTTAATACCACTGAACAGCGCCGAGCGTGGGAAAATTGAGACTTTTTAATTCTATATTTCCGTGCACTATAATCACTGTCCCCGTTTTACTGCCTTGCTGAACGAGACAACGGAAACCGTATTTTCCAGTGCTCATTCGGTTCGTCGAAACGGTAATTTGTACGTCGTGTAGAATAATTGATCAGTTGCCTGGCCATTGATTACTGTCACATAAACAGGTGAGAAGCATTTCGGTCACGTAGCCGTTTACATCTGTATGCACGTTCACCATTCAGTGCGTATGTCGGTAACGTAAAAGTTTTAGTTATAGTTGTAGCCTCTCTGTTTCAATTAGTCGTCATAGAAATTGCAACAATACGCACACTTGAATTCTCAATTGTAAACAACTGGATATTTCTACGATTTATTTCACTATACATTTACGATAAAATTTTGAATCGTGAAGCATATTAAAAACTGTTCGGTCTCATATTAAAGTTTAACCTTTTAACCGATTGTGAGTGAGCGACTCTTCAACCATGAACATTTAGGGAGATGCAACGTAAGACAAATAAAATTGACATTATTTAATTGGCTCTTTTCCATTTGATTTTAATATTTTGAATATTTACTTTAACTGATTTAATTTTGTTAGAAACTATGTTGTACAATCAGCTGGATAACAAAAAATAATGCGAGTTTCACTTACAAAAGTCTCCTAAACTGAATTATAATGATACCTTTAGACGGTACGAGCATTTCACCTTTATTATCCTACGCGAATGAGTTCCTTTCAAATTTTCGCGTTAAACATTCCGTTAATTTTAATAGCATGAAAATATTGTCTTAGGAAATATTTGCATTGCTTATCCAGGCTCACAAGGTATACTTGAGACTTATTACAACTGAACATTTAATTAGATTCTTAATATATATCTAAAGCTTTGTAAAGTTTATAAACTTCTTGTGCGTGTCTAAAATTCTGATAATTTCGTAAAATCAAATAGAAGCCTCTAATTTCGCAAAGCAGTTTTAATTTTCCTCTAAGATGTTTTTATATGATGCAACAGGTGGAAAACTGTGGAGTTATTTTAATTGAAATACTACGAAGCAAATCTTGGATAGAGAATAAAGCTAACGCAGAAACTTTGACTGCATGGCTCGGTTTGAAGGAATGTATTCTTCTTAGCAACATTTAAATTAAAATAACTCCTATACTAATAATTTTTCGGCGTACATAGGTTAATACGTTTTTATAGAGAATGAAAAGCTGCATCGATTGGTGCATAAAAATATATACGATTTCATTTCCGTGTAAGTCCTTCATAAGTCCTTGACGCATCCACCTGCAAAAAACTAGTAACACCAGTGTGTGCATCTCTTGAAACCATTTAATCTCCATCGAAACATTTGTCGCTACGTACAATAATAATGACGTGAAACAAGGTGGTAATATCTGTCGTCCCACCCTGTATACACTGTACGTATTGTAGACGTGAAAATGAGAAGTTTAAATTTTGTAGATTCACAAAACCTCTATAGATTGAAAAAAAAGAGAAATGAAATAGGAAAAGGTATTTCAGCACCTACTAACTTTGGAAGGGGAACTTGTTAAATACCACTTATCAGTGTGAAACGGAAATTCGATATCATTTTCAAAGTCACCGCGACGTGTGATAGGTATTTCAAGGAAAAATTGCCGACAACGAAAAAGTAAGGAGCAAAGAGAAAAGTAATGCACATCACGCGGAAGAACGGCGTGAATTTAAAGTCTCAAAGGAGATGTCGAAAGGCAAAACAAAAGAGCTAAAAAGTAACTTTCTCATGACTTTAAGAGCCTCACGGATCCCAGTTTCTTTTTGTATCTATTCAAGTCACCTGTCAGATTCTTTACGTGAGAACGTCAAGAGTAGGTAGAAGGATATCATAAAAATCGCTTAACGAGTTTTCTCGGTGATTCAGGTGCATCGGCTGCAATACCCTGTAGAACGTATAAGCTGTCGATGTATTAGAGACTTCGCCGAGTTTCGCCAACAGAAATCGATACTATATCTACGTCAGAATACTTTAGAACGTTGTTCCCATCCAAAAATATTCAACGTAGACGGTGGTATTAATTTAAGTTGGCCACACTCAAAGTCACATTCTGGTTGGAATAAAGGTATGGCCATTTTAATTAAATTATGTCTGCTATCCGGCGAACAAATTCATAGTCATCGACTCACTCAGGACTGGAACCTATTCATTTGCGAGGATTACTCTCCGTTCTTTTTGTTTCCTTTTTCGTCTAATTCTATCATTATTTCTTGTATTGTTTGATTATAATCGGTAAATAAGTTTGATGACTAATGTGTGAAAAAAAGAACATATGAATTTCTATGTACTAAATATACTATTTGCATGTTTACGTACATCAGTGTTAACATTGTTATGACATATCGTAAGGTCTGGATGGAAATGAAAGTATAGATCATTATTAGGCTTAACTTCACCTTGGCAATCCAGATATTTTTAACTTTTTTAAATCGAATCCCGTAGATTTTGACGAGAAAATGCCAAAAATCGAAGTTTTAATGTTAGGAATTCACTGGTTCAAAAGTTACACGCGTGTACCTGTTGTGACAGGTAACATTTCCCTCAGCTATGTAGGCGGGCATCGAATGTCGCCCTTGCTCGCCGCAAGGCTTGCTGAATGGGACTGATCTAGAAATGGACGACGCGGAAAACGAGTCGGCAACGCGTGAACGAGACGAGGAACCGCGAAATGTTCGAGGTAGACCGAGGATCGTCCGCACAGGTCCTTGGGGGAGGCTTCGAAAAGACTAGAATACGGTGTAGACCGGAAAGGCGGTAATCGAGCAAGTATTAGGTGTGCAAATAAGTTTGATGAAAACGCGTTCGACGAAAGATTGTTAACGGTAGTAGATGTACCTGCCGACATCTTGACAAAAGGTTTACCCGGTCCGGCCCATAGTAAAATTATGGGTCCTTTGGGGCTAAGGTCGATAATGAATTAAGCGAGGGTAATCAGCTCGTATCGAGGGGAAATGTTAGGGCGGGGCCCTGTCAACGCACTCTACAAGCCTGACGGGCGATCGTCGATTGTTCCGATGCGGATTGCTTGGACCGTCCGATTTGGACGTTCGCTTGCACAGTCACATTGGCTCCGAGATCGGACGGTTCGGCCGACGTCCGACGGATCGATCTCTTTTTTCGAGCGAGCGAAAAAGAAACGAAACGATCGTGCAACGTCGAACGTTGGCTGAATCGTCCGTTATCGGAGCCACTGTGACCGCGACCTACGACTTGTCTCCCACTCTACCCTTCCCCCTTCTACGACGTATCACCACGCCTCCGCCATGACCCGGTCACGTGACGCGTTGCGTTTCTGTCGTGCATGTGTCGCAATGTCACGTGACTAATCCGATTATGACAGAGAGAGGGTAACTGTATTCCCCTCGATTTCCCCGATCTGGCGCGACCTTGGGGCAGCGTATTGTTAACACGTTGAGCGCCACGCGAATTCTTAACGAAATCCCCGTCAGGCCACGCGCGCTTTTCAATAAAATCCATTAAAATGCATTAATGACATAATCCTGTAATGAATAAAAATTAAGTAAATTTTAAATAAATTTTCACTAATTATTTAAAACAATGTAAATTTTTTAGTTTTATATCATATTTTACATTGTCAGTCACCGGTGGCTGACGCGGCCTGAACGAAAAGTTCAGTGTCAGTCACCGGTGACTGACGTGGCACTCAACGTGTTAACCTTTAATTCTACGATACCATATTAAACTCTGTTAAATCAATTCGGTCCGAGTATTTCTCCCGTTTCTCTACCGTTCTTAAGAATAGAGCCGAACTTTATACTTATTTTTCGTACTCAATACTGGGTATATACTACAAGATCTATAGGGTCTCGTCCGAAAAACGATTTCCGGTACCGTAAGCTGTCCTTGTGAAGTGAGATATAACAATTAAGAGTTAGTAACTTTATACAGACAACATTGAATAATTAAGGGTGACACATAATATCGATGAAAATTATATTGTAAGAACGGAATAAACTAGAAATCATTTTAATTGAAATTGATTTTTAAATATTTACGTTTCATTATAATTATACACACCTTCAAAAAATAAATAATCGAAACTTATTCAACGTCATATATTCTTTTTACAATTTCCTGTATAAAATGTTCCCGTTAAATACAACGGGTTTTAAACGCTTTACTTTTGCACAGTTTTTAACCTTTCACGTACATACATCCAATACTTTTTCCCTGAATTCTCGCTCGAAACTCATTTTAGTTTTACGCGTTACGGAATTATTTGACGTGAAAAATTTTGCGACCTGAAAAATAACTGATAACATGCCCGATTATAAAGGGTGCCATATCTGTAATAATTCCGTTAAATGCAATGGTACGAAAAATAGTAAAAAGGAGCAATTGCATACCAGAGGTAGCGAAAAATAAATTGTGGTAAAACTTCAAGCCGTGGGATATTTTATCTGGACGCCACTTTACTCTAGTAAAAGCAACGGAAATATTCTAATAACGATTACATACCATCGATTACTCTGCCGCGCGAGATACATATATGTACATACATATGTAACTACATAAGTGCTCAATAGCAAGCGGAATGATAAAACCGTTTGTCCAACGAAAAGGATCATGCTTATCGCAGAGTATGTACGTTGAACTATTATAACGTTAAACAATAAAATTAAATAAGACATACGGGGTGTCCTGTTTTAAAATTTGTTACGACGAGAATTCAGCTACTTTTTAGGAAGTTTTACAAGTGGTAATTTCAGCCGTCCCTGGATCAGTTTCGGAGTCAGGTCCCTACAAGATAATTTATTGTCATAAATGTCATAAACATCCACATGCGAGTCAGACCTATTGGGGACTTTTTAATTGCGGAAAAAACCTTGGGGTCAGTACTTATATGGAGCTACCTCTTCGGGTCACCCTCGACCCCACCTGAGGAAAAAGAGGCTAGAGAGCAACCGCCCATGCATTTCCCTGACCTATTCCGTTTATTATTTTATTTTATTTATTACCACTATTTGAGGCGCGCATCTCAGCGGCTCGCTAATTGCAGTTGTGCACTGTCACGACACAACAAAGTTTTATGTTCCTTTGTCTCCCGAACGATTCATTATTCAAAACAATATTTTAAGCAACACATACAGTGGATCCAAAAAGTATTTGTACATCAAATTTCCGATTCTCGAGAAATTTGCAATATTTGAACAATGATCACTTTTAGGGGTGTTGGGGTACCCGAAAATACAGGTCGAGCTCGGGTCGGGAATTTTTTCGGAGTTCCGGCGGTATCCCGAAAGTTTGTCTGACACATAAATATGATCGGGTACCCGTAATTTTGGAACTCAAAGCACAATTCAGGACACGATTTGAAATTCGGGTGACGATACTGCATTGGCTGCATAATTGTTCCCCTAAAATTTTTAAGTTCGACAGCGTCTTCATCTACATATATTATAGAGGGTGCGCCGAATTGTATTACTGCTTTTTCTTGTTAATATAAAAGGTTTGTTTTTGCAACGATTATAACTCCGCCCCTGGGCGGGCTAATGTTTTTGGATTGGTTGGTATCCATTCCTGATTTTATGCCATTTTTCGCCCTTGTTCCTCTTTTTGTTGCCATGGAGCCTTGGACGGTTCAACATCGTGCGTTTGTGTACGACACCTACCGTGATACGGGTCATTCGGTGGTTGCGCTACGCAGCGAGCATTTCAACGCCGTTTCAACATCGAACGTCGAGGAGCCGTTCCATCAATGTACATGATTTAAAAATGGATACGGAACTTCGATACGATACACGAGAAATTCGTGCGATTCCAACAGGAATGCTAGAGAGGTGCATTGATAATATTTCAACTCGTCTCCTTGAGTGCCTGGACAAAAACGGCACTCATGTCATAGGCGTAACCAGGGGAGGAGGCCCCTAATTGTACGGAAAATTTTATCTCATTTTAATATATCCCCCCCCCCCCCCCCTCGCCCCGGTAATGCAAAAGTTTCTAATTTCGGCCCCTCCCTCTAGGAAAATTCTTGGCAACCCCCACGACTCGTGACTTAGATTTTTAAAATTGTTTTTTCGGCAAACTGAAATGGCATTATATTCTAAATACGTGTAAAACATAAACTTTGTTAAAACTTCCGAACTACGGCTCCTCCGAAAAATGGGTTGAACATTTTTGATTTTGGCCTAGAATGGCCCATGTTTTAAGAACTTCAAGGGAAGAAGCGGGGAGGAGGAAATCATATTTATTTATATTTTTATGTTAGTTTATATTTGTCCACTTATTTTATTTTTAGCTGAACTAGTGCTTAGAAAACCAAAAATTGTTAACTTCTCTGAATGTAATATTATACAATTTCACCAGGAAATGATCGAATCGAAATTTCAGTGCGCGGGGTTTACTCATTCAAAAGTTATACACGAACAAAATTAGAAAAGTGAGTTGGGGATTAGGTCGCGAGAGGGACGGAGAGGGCCGGGCGCCAGGTCGGCCCGACCACGCATGCTCACTCATATGTCCGAAAACCAATATGACATTTTATCGTTTAATTTGTCACTCATATATTGTTATTTAGTGTATAGTCAATCAATATTATTGATTGGACCAGGAAAGACGGTTGTCCAATCAGTGGTTGTCATATCTAACCTAGAACTAACTCAAACGTAACCCGAACCTCCTCCCCCATTTTTCTTTATTATGACTAGCATTATCAAATAACACACGTGTGCACAGTGGATCCAAGAAGTATCAGGTCGTCCCATAAGATCGTGCCGTTTACTCTTGTACCATTAAAATTCTAAAAATAAAATATGTAATCACCCCTTCATTCCACAACCTCTTCTGACCTTTTTGACAAAGACATCATACCGTCACTATAAAATTTCTGCGGTTTTTCATTAAAATAATTTTCAATGATGAATAATATAAACATATCCACGGCACGAACCTATGGGACCACCTAATATTTGAACACTAAATACCTGATTCTCGAAAAAATTGCCTATATTTAAATTGTGACAATTTTGTAAAAAATGATCTAGTTTCATAATTTGTCATTCATTTTATCCTAAGATTGTTTTCATGAGAAACTGAGGACGTGTCTTTCTCGAAAATGCTATACATTCAAACGTTTATGAAAACTTTGAAACTTTTTTGTGGAACTACCATACGTTTGAAGATGAAAGCTTAAACGTCTTCTGAAAAATGAACATGGTAGTT
Organism: Halictus rubicundus; assembly: GCF_050948215.1. Lineage (NCBI taxonomy): Eukaryota > Metazoa > Arthropoda > Insecta > Hymenoptera > Halictidae > Halictus > Halictus rubicundus. The sequence goes on along the minus strand of NC_135149.1, from coordinate 10,232,823 downwards.
ATAAATTTCACTATGAGGACTTTATACAACCGAATTTGTGTCCCATGTTTGTTCCATAAAAAGGAGAAAAAATCGAGAAGGCTTCAATCTTCAGTTCTATGGCAGTTTCATTTGCGAGAAAAAATTTTGGAAGTTTCTGGAGACTTCTGAATTTGCAGCATTTCTGAGGAAACGAGTGTCTTCAGTTTTCCACCTGCCACATCTTGTAAAAATATTTTATTGCAAATATTTCCCTTATGTTATGTTATAACCTTTATTCTTGTTTTTATCATTGTTCACTGTAACAATGGGATAAGCTTAACTGGAAAATGTTTTAATATAAATTGCGTGTTTGAACAACGGTCATCGTGTTATAATTTTTCAAAGTTACGATCGCTGCTCTCAATCCAATCGAAATTGTACTTTTTTCAGGCTGGGTAACGCGATACGTTTCTGTGAACGGATTACCAATCACACGGCGCACCATTTATCGTTCAGTTAAAAATTTCATTCGTTGGCGAAACATTTATATGTCATTCGATCGGTCAATAAAGTTTCCGGCACTCGCGGCAACGAGTCGCGCAGCCTAATCTGACCCGAATCGAAGATTTAATGGTAGATCGGCGAAAATGTAAAATGAATTAATATTTCAGTTTAATCAAGTTTAAGCATTGTGGAATAAAACGTAGCTCCGGCACCTAAAATATGGATAAGCCATCGTCATGGGAAAGCTATAAAAAGAAATATATATATATTAAAAATACAAATGAAGTGGAGAGTGCGCTGAGCGAGAAATTGGATATCAAAACAAATGCATGAAATGCAAAAATTCAAACCTTATTTCGAAGCTGGAAGTCGATATTTATATTACGTTTAGGATTAGCACTGTGGCTAAACTGCAAGTGAAAGATTCGATAGTAATTAAAAACGAACATAACGATTTGTTTTTAGAGGTTGAACCTGATAAGGTTAAGATTGTTTGCAGATAATTGCTCTGTATAATAGTGAGCTGTGACTGATTTCATAGTTTTTGAGCGAGTATGATTACGATGTTTTGCGCGTAACGATTTCTGAATGTGTATCTCTTTACGCATGTGTTTGCGATTCAACTTTGAGAGAGTCTACGTTAACCTACTCGCGTCCTTAGGGGAATTCAGACACACTAATTGGTTTTCATCATAAAGGAAGGGAGATATACCCGACAATTTTTCTCTTGTCCGTAGTATAGGAAACCTCTTGTTAAGGGTAAAACGCATATGGAAACTTTGACGGTCATGGTATTCCTCAGAGACCAGTACGAACGGACCTCGGCACTACCTCGTATTCTGTATACTGACCGATGCTTTAAAACACAGTCATTGTTAGTTGAAACGTGTTTAGCTGATATCGAGGAAGTTATGAACTTTAAAAGAAAAAGAAGAGAAAGATTATTCGGTTTAATGAAAGGTATTATTCTGCGACAAAATGTTGAATAAAAAGTATTGTATTGACAGTTGATAAAAATACAGTGGATCCAACAAGTATTTAAACATTTCATTTCTAATTCTCGAAGAATTGTCTATATTTAAACTGTGATAATTTCGTAAATACAAATAGGACAACGATAAGGCTGGACTCATTTTATAGATTGAACCTCCTACTTTCGCAAAACAGTGTTACTTGTCATCTAAGATACTTTTACAAGATGTGGCAGGTGGAAAACTGAAGACTCACGTTTCCTCAGAAATGCTGCAAATTCAACAGTGTTCAGAAACTTTCAAAATTTTTCCCGTTAATCAAACTGATGGTTGAAGCCTTTGCTTCACAACGACTCCTTAAAATTAATGTACGATTCCTATTCTTTGTTTTATGGAACAAAAGCGGGCAACAAGTTCGGTCGTGCAAAGTCCTCATAGTGTAACTTATACTACTACATCAATTTTTAAGAAGTCGTTGCAAAGATTAAGTTTTAATCTTTAAACGTATGGTGGTTTCAGTTACGGAAAAAATTTTCAATGCATAGCATTTTCGAGAAAAACGTGTCCTCACCTTCTCGATCGCTACATCATGAAAGAAAATCTTAGAGTAAAATGAAGGACGGATCATGAAACTAGAAGCTTCTAGCTTTAAAAGGAGTCTAAATTTATTGCCGTAGGATCATTTCTTTTTTCCAAATGATCACAGTTTAAATGCCGGAAATTTTTCGAGAATTGGTTGTTCAGTACAAAAAATTAATTCTTGGATCCTCTGTATGTCTACTTACTCTGTGCGTTCAATATAATATGAACGAAAAGCAAGAACAAGGTATTGTGTTGAGATGACAGGAAGGTAAAGTGGTGCCATCAGTAGAAATTCTGTAAAAGGAAAGGAGACGAGTTAAGCGCAAATATACTTTGTATTTCTCTTTTTAGAGATAGCAAGTTTATGTGCAACCATAGACTACAGACAGCGTACTCAATGTTTATAATTACAAAGGATATCTATGAACATACTGTGCTTTCCTTTGAATCATCGCCGGATAATTATATTCCGCGTCTCTGGACTAATTTATTATTGTTATTTCTCGTCACTGTATGTTAAATAGATCGAATTTTCAAGATTCGTTCTTATCAAGCAACATGTACCTCAAGTTCAAGTCGTTATCAGTAGTAGCCGATTCTTCCGTCAACAGTAAGAGTGTATGTGGTATAACATGGTTCCATTAAATCCTGATCCAGTTACAAACTTTCCAAGAACGGAATGGCGTTAGTCTATCTGATTTTGCACAGGCATGAATTCTACTGTAGAATAAATTGCTTGTCAGCGGCTAATTTTTTACTAGTGCAGTTGTAGAGTGAAAAACCCCGGCCCAACGGTACTCTTATCTATCCGCTGTAGTTGCAGATTTATTCTGTGCGAGAATCCTCGCGTTGCCCAAGACCTACATCACTTTCTCGAACAGTTGAACCTAAGCCAACCACTTATTTAAACGTATTTGTCCCACCGACATCCTTGAGCAGCTCTGTCTCGAAATCATGATCCGACTTTTTTTTTAGAGTATTAGAGTATATCTGTGGTTGCAAGGAAGAACGCCGCATGTCACGTGTTTTTCTTTTCGAGATAATGCCGTTTAAAGTTGTGATCACTAATTCTTTGTACTAGTAATGTTTCCTTGCTGTATTATTTTTTTGAGCCTAGCCAATTTGATTCCATGACTTCTTTTCTGTTAAATACCCACAAACTTACAACAACCATTTTGTCGTATGTCAAGTAGTTTACAAGTATTTTGGGTGGCACACTTGACTGAATCACCTTGTATAAGATTTTTTTAATATGATTAGATCACGTATTTTGAAACAGTTTATACACACAATTTTAGTAATGGAAATAGGTTAGTGATCGAAGGTTACTGTCAAGATAATTAGAGGAGAGATGCAGCAGCGATTATAGAATTGAATGAAAAAATACAGTTATTCGTCGATCGTTGTTCAAAATGATTAGTCTCGCGTTGTGTTGTAAAAGTGTCATAATTTAGTTAATAAACTATTTCTTGCTTCTGTCATAAATTCGAAACTATTCATTTTACGATCTGTACACAATATATATATGTATATATTTTCGAACGCAGTTAGGCTAAACGATTGCACAGGCAATTAAAGTCGGAAATCTCGATTGCATAACTATTTCGTACTGGGTCTGCGGTTACAAGTGCAGCTACAACATTAATTAATGGAAACGTTATAATTGTATAATATTAAAAGCCTGTAACTCATAGCGTAATGGCAACCCGTTTCCTGACTTTCATAGGGAGTAATTAAATTCGAGAATACTTTATCTGAATTTGCAACATTACCAATATTTGTAACAATTACGATGCAACAAATTTCATTCACTGAAGCGCATATTCGTTATATATGAATTCGCTACCTGTTGTATTTCAAACAGAATAACGGATATCGACAAGCAATTTGATCAGAGAAAAATCTTCGTTATTACATTTAATTACGGTCATTATATATGATATGTATAAATCATTATAAATCATTAATCATTAATCATTATCATTATCATTATATATATATACATATATAATATACCTACATTTTCTAAGGAACAATGGTTACCTATCAGGATTTATAAAGGTTGTGGAACGCGTGTAGTTACATTATTGGTGTGCTCTAAATGTCGAATATCATTGCATTTATCGGGTATTACTAAAATTGCCCATTCCCATTGTAATGGCCAGCTTATTCAATGCAATATGAATTCACTTGTAGTCATGCCATCGGATAGTTCCATCTCAATTAGATCAATGGTTGATAATGTTCGCGGAGTCACTTAGGGGGAAATGCGATATACAATGCGGAAAGAATTGGGTCTTCCGAGAAGAATCGAATGTTGCACATTTCAATACACGCAAATCTGATTTTGATAACATCGTTGCAGCAGTACAGTCGTTAACGAAATAACCAAAATAGGAACGAATCTCGATTATCTCATTATCTCGTTACTTCACACAAGAAGGACCGCATATGTAGCGATGAAAAAGTTCAATAAAACCGTTCCGCTTTTCTGGTTCACGTACCGTTAATTGGCACAGTGGTCCTTTAACCATTTCCTCTGCCATTTTATAGAGGTTGCCTATCACAGAACAGTTTCGCATTGCGGCGGCTTGTATAGGATGTCAAAAATTATGTGTGTAAACCGTTACAGCGTGATTATACACCTTAGGATCGGCGAAGATCTGTTAAAAAAGTTCAGTGAAAAATTGACATTGACCGACTTTTTCAAGGTCAAACTTTTTTTTATGATTGTATCGTGTTCTACTCATAGAGAGGAACAAACTGCTCAAATGAACCATGGGTCAAGAATAAACCGTTCTCCTGAAAATCGATGTTCCTTTTTATTATATGGAGTGCTCACCACAATAACTAGATCGCAATTCCGTTGAAAATCTCTGGACAATGTTAGACGAGGATATTTCTTTAAGTGCTCGTACTAACAAAGAAAGTATTTCTTTGAAAACACTTTTTTATTTCATTCCTGATATATGACTGACAAGTACAGTGAGTATGCTAGCCTGAATCTTGAAGACGAAAGCTGTTGAAGTGTTAGCAAAGTGAAAATTAAAGCACATTTCATTGGCTACGAGGTATCCGTATTATTTTTCAATATAATCGCCGTTAACTTCAACAAATTTTTGAAAACAGGTAACTTCATGGGTTTCTCCAGAATAAACCTTCGTTTTTCGGATATTTTGGGATAAAATTTTTGACGTAGCTATTAACTCATATCATAGCATTTACTCTCATGACAGCTCTGTAGGTTCGGTGGTAGCGTATCAGATTACTATGCAGACGGTCCGGATTCACACAATGTTTACATATTATTTATGATATACTGTATAAACAACCATAAAAGAATTCAGTTCATATTTTCTTGACGTTGGCCCTACGTTGGGTACGATCGTTCGCCCAACAGTAAAAAAGGTGACATTTCTGACGGTTGGCCAACCAATACCGCAACGAAGGCCCGACAAAATGCCAACCATAAATGCTACTGGGACATGCTGATGTATGCTCGGCGTCGCGCGATCTTTGACAAGCGAAACTGCTGGGTGACACCACAAGCTCGCGTTGGTGTCGATAACGTAGATTTGCAAGTGTAGCCAGGCCGATCTGATGACCAACCTCCTCACGGCTCCGCTCATTGGACGATGCCTGGCTATATTACAATATGACTAAACACACGTATAACTTTTGGACCAGTGTATTCCTGACATTAAAACTTTGATTTTTGGCATTTTCTCGTCAAAATCTACAGGATTATATAAAAAAAAGTTAAAAATTTCTGGGTTGCCAAGATGAAGTTAAGCCGAAATTAAGGTGACTTTGAAATCTCTGAAACGACTTTACCTATATAAAAAATATTTGCTGCTCTATGCTACGCAACTTTTGCATACATGTATCACATTTTCATATCGTGGGACAAGGATTCCTTATATAAAACAACTGGAGTGTAGGAATGTGGAGAACTCCGTGAGTGTGCGCAGGATCTGATCAGCTACGAATCGCGAGGTCGTGAATGCGAGTTCCGCTGCGGCCGGTTTCCTCTTTCTCCTAAAATTCTACAATATTGTGGTAGCAGTGGTAGGTTATGATGTATATGTATGTTAACGCGTATGGTGTATGTGTGTGTATGTGAAGTATGAAAGGACCGCGAAATATGTCCGAGGCGTGGAAAGAAAATCGCCAGTACGAGCAGAACGTGTGGTCTACAACGAGAGAAAACGTGCGACATTTCCTGTATTTTTTACATTCTACTCCAAAATATGTATTTCATCTTTCCTTCTGGATGGTGTATTCTCGTACGACATTAATTTATCCCACAATATTATTACAAATAACGAAAATATAGCATATTTTTTATAGGAGCGAAATCAGTTAAACTTACTTTCATCTGTGAACATAAGTTTGGGCCATTAATCTTCCTAGTATTAAATACGTTTTTGCAAATTGAAACCTGGCACATTGATCTCTTTTAAATAGCGAAGGGGCTTCCGAAGTATTCAATCAAATTCCAATCAGGTGACCAATCCATCGTTTAGAAATAACGTACAATTACCTATAGAAGTTTAGTTTGGTTTCAGATTTACTGTTACCGATACTGTTTGTTCACTGTTCAACTCTAGTTTCTCAACGTATGCCTATCATTGTTGGGCTATTAATGAGGCATTCCTATCCCGTCCAAGTCTCAATTTCATAATTGTGGGTGAGTGTGCAATATCTAACAGTTCCTGGTTGTTAAAGCCATTACTTTGGATTGGTAATGGCACGCGCGCTATTTGCTAATTTCGAAGAAGTTTCAGTTTAGACAGTAATCCTGATTATCATTTTTTCATTAATTTTTTGTAGCCTACACATTTTTCGGGTGCTATAAACCCATGGAATTCTAAAAGGTATCACTATTGTTCTACGCTTTCAACAGTGTTCAAGCGAGCTGGATGACCGTGCTCTGAGGAAAACGTGCACGGTTGCCAATTTCCCGCTTCTCGAATGTGTCTCGCGAAGCTCCCGGAAACGGCGCGCAAAGCGGCCTACAGATGATACCATTTATTGTACAACTAATTGTACGACAGAAATTGCTTCGACCGTTTGAACGACAGTTGCATCGTTTGTGATGCAGTTGTACAACTTGTAGTACGACACGGTCGTATCGAATGGCAAAATGGCATGCTAAAAATCTGTCGAACGACCAGCGTCGCCAGATTAAAATTTGTCCACGCGTCCGCCACTGACCGGTCACGTGATGTGATTCGCGCCATAGTCACGTATAGAGGTAGCGTTGTGCATACAAAGTAGCAGTCATTCTGTAGTTTTTCCGGCATTCTCCTAGGAACATAAACATATTGAAACAATTTTGATACATTTCCATTTTCATCACTTGAGTACTATCGTTCAGCGAAGGATACCTTAGCACGAATAGTAAAGAAAGTGAACTGACTATCTTGCAGAAAATCACAGTAATTATGTAAATACGTTTGTTTTCATTTCATTGATAATGACTTTGATGTTGTCCTGAGCAATGCTGATATTAAACACGTGATATTGTTTTGGTGTGAAGGTTCGAAAAAAACGATCAGACCTTTTCTGCATTGCCAATTTTGACCTTGATCGACCTTGAGTCATAGGTCATTGAACTCATCTTAAAACGTACTATTTGATAGTGGCCTAAACAAACATATCATTCCGTTTAAAAAAAGAAAGTTGACCTTCACCTCACCTTGGAGTATTCACCCGGAAAAATAAAAGTCCCACCACATGATGTCCCCCTCGGTACTGAACAACTTTCATCTGAAACATTTTTGCGTATAATCAATATTTTTGGAGATATTCGTCTGTAACGCTTTATAATTTCCACCCTCTATATTTTCATTGTTACTACTTTCAAATCTGCAAGTTTTCGCAAGAAATTTTTACGTGAGCATATTAAATACCCCCCAAAGAATATTCTTATGTAAAATTTATCGTGAACTTGTATGAATTCCACTCTGTAATCATCATTAAATCAGGAAAATAGCTGAAAATAAGCATTCGCGAAAAAGTATTTTTCGTAGGATAAAAATATGCATACATCAATAAATTTTACATGTACTTTATAGTTTAAAAATTGCCTTTTAACATTACATTTTTAAATTAGATAGAATTGTTATTTACATAGAAGTATGATGTTAAAATGTGCGATAAGTCCGGATAAAATCTAACTAATTCATTTTTATGTCGACTTTTAGCCTGAAGATATAACAATCAATAAGATTATTAACAAAGTTAATATCGATTTCGGGACTTCATGTGTGGCCTGCCTATTCAAAGAATACGAACATTTCCTGCCACCTACTAAGGTTATTATACCAATCTTTAAGAAATTATTTTATTCTTTCATTATTTTTTATTTTAATCTTTAAGAAAACATTATTTCAACAATTATTTCAATCTTTAAGAAAACATTACAATAATATAGCATTATGTAGCATAATAATGAAGCACCGAATCATCCTATTCTACTATGAACATGATTGCAGTACATTGTCCTTTTTAATCAAAATATATTTGACCAAATCTTAGAATTTATTTATATGTACTTACATTTACGTAAAATATTGACATTGAAATAATACATGTCAAGTGCGGCTAACTTGATGTATATATTTTAAGTATAATCAAATGAGCTATGGCAAATTACATTTTATAAATATATCCCAGAAAGATTAATATTTTGCAATTAAAATTAACATTGATTTTACGGCATCCTCATTATTTTTTTTCTGTAAAGCATTTGTCTCATCTTGTAACAAGAATCTGCTTCTTGAGTATATTTATAAAATATACATTTTTAAGATTTTATTTAAGTAACATGATATAGAATAAATTTACTATTTAAGGTGACCAAAGTATCTGCGACGCGACGCGCGACGTAGCGAATAAAACTAGATATCGATTTACCATACTAGTGACAATCTTGTTTCCTGCTTCGCAGTTTTTAAAAAAAGTTCGGGTTCAATCTGCACATGTGATCTTCCGAAATCTTTATCGATGCAGCCATTTTCACATTTCACCCTAACTTGATTTACGCAGAATGGACGATACGTTTTTTCATAGTTTGTTTGTTTCCCCGTTTCTGTCATCCTGTACTGTCATAGATTGCAAAAAACGTTATATCCTCTTCTAAATTTATGACATAACGTAAGCTGCCGGGATTTCAACTTTTTTAATCTGTCCAATAATTCGGTTTGGTAAGATCTGTCACTTAATTTGGTACTAAATGATTTTTTAAAATCCATTAATTTCTGTGACTGCAGAAGGAGATGTACAATGTTTAATACAAGTTGAATTTATCGTTTCATATAGTATTTCTCATGTTTAACAAGCTTGATAGATTGTCACTCGCGGCCTTATCAAGAAGTTTCTTCACGTCACACGCAGTTTGTGAGTATCCGTCCGAAACTTAGATGCATTTTCTACAGAAGTTTCCAAAGAACTTTGGACATGTCGTTAAATATTGCAAAAAATACGGTAACTGATATTTAGGAGTCATTAATGTCGCCACCCAAGGACACACGGGTTGTAAAAATCCAATAAGGATTACTCCTATTTTCTGCACATCCTTTACCAACACATATTTGAGAAATATGAAAAAATTCCATCATATTTTGAAATTTCATCAAAATATTCTCTTTAATTATTTTATCTACATTACATGCTATTCAAATTTCAAAATAATACCTAAATCAATTTACTATTAAAGTTATAAAAACTGAAATGATAAAAATTTTATAATTTATAAAATTTTAAATTATGCAATTATAAAAACTGAAATTTACCTTGATAAATTCCATTCCTATTAAGATTATAAAATATTTTTACACAAATAACTTAATAATTTTTTTGTGGAGAATACCAAGCTACATCGACTAAAGTGTTAAAAACTATACTGTTTCATTAAAAAAAGAAACATATCACCTTCATGTGATCTATACGCGTCCGTCTAGGTAATTGTCATTTAAAGATTGAAATTGGTCATTCTGTATACGAATTTCTACAGATAATAGATGAAACGGTATCTGTTATCGAAACTATAAATGTGCATACAGTAGTCAATCATATGTCCAGTTAGCGTACACTTTCATAAAAGGTGATTCGTAATTACGGGTCGGACGAAGCGCGTAAACGGGCAAGTTTTGTCAGAGGCGCGTTTCGAGACACATTAATGCAATTCCCTCGTTATCCTGTTCAGCCGTCTCTCCTGTTTCGTCGAAGTCCGCATGGAATGCGGAACACTTTCAGCTCGTGTAGGGGCACAGAGAGACTTAAATTGCGGTACGATCGTAGAAAAACAAATCGCGTTACACTGATTATCTGTGACGAGATCTAATAGTAAACTGAACCTCCGAAACGAATACTCACATACAACAAAAGCTCAAATAAATTGCTTTTTTCGAACTAAATAGACACAAAACGGTTTAAAAAAATACACACACACATTTTCTTTGTATCACAATGGAAAAACTCTTTGTCATTTTAAAATTACTTATCGAAAGCTCTAAATATCTTTGATAATTATTTACAATAGAGGATCCTCGCCGATTTCAATGATCTTGAACATTCTGAACAACTTTTTCCTATACATGTTACCGCCAGAAAAACTGTTGAGATGAGTATAGCAAACTCTACCATTTTCGAATGACTAAATTTTTCCCTTTTTATAACATAAATATTGGTAATAGAAACAGTTTATTTTTTTTATAATTGGATACTTTCGGATAATTTTTCTCGACAATTCGATTTAACCCATTTGCATCATAAGGAAATATGAAAAGAAGGTCTTATCACCAAAATTTTGTTTTATTATATTTAAGTACAAGAATGACTACAAGTAAAAGAACTTCATATTTCAGCATTATAAGAGAAAATAAATTCAGCGTATATATACGCTAATGATGCAAATGGGTTAAATCGATATGGATTTAATGCCTGATAAGATTGATCACGAACAGCGCATAAAGAAAGAAAAGACCAAACATAAAGACATATTAGACAACCATAGGTATTCGAAAACACGTTATAGCAGTCACGGTATTGCCATCACGTTCTCAGCTTTCTGATTTATTTTCCATGTTTATAACTCTGTACCTTTATTTCGTCAGTTATTTACCCATATGTACATTCTCTGTATCTCTTCAGGGCTTTAAACATCGTAATTTCTTTTAACTTTCTCTGCAATACTGTCTGTTCCTAATGCTTTCTTTCAAGGCTCTGCGTGGAATTCTTTATCCTTGGAGTACGTTCACTATTCCATCCATCACGAACCTCTACGCTTTTCTCTTTATTTCTTTATCACTTTCTCTGAATTTTGCTGTATGTTTTCGTTTTCGTTTCTGTTTTTGTTGGCTACGTCACTTTATTGTCTTCTCCCTTTCATTGCTTCTTCCTTTATACGAGCTAACATTTTCTGATTCACTAGGCGTGTCCACATACCTTGTCACACTAATTGTTGTGTTGAAATACATTTAGTCAATTATGTACCAACATCTGGGACTTCTGGAAATTTTTTTGGAATACAATCCTTCGGAAAGGAAAATTTCATAAGGAAATATTTTGTTTTGGCTTTCTAAATACGAAAAGCTTGCAATGAATACCGGACAATTCTTTTGTTTTGAATTGAAACTCGGAGCGGAAAAGGACCTCGCAGAGTAACTTGGGGAAGGTGGGGCACCATTGAGCATTTTTTGAAATTTGGTCACATGTTTTTTACACACGGGAAAAAGATTTTTGTTTTATAGACAGGGATATTGTAAACATATTTTTAATTAAATGAAGTTTTCTGGAATTTTTGTACAGTGCTTTAAACAATTCTTTATTGTATTGATGCTTTTCTCTGTTTTGTTAAATTGTGCCCTGACACGGGATAATTAAGTATGGCACGTAAATTAAAATACCGTAACAATTTTGTACAACACATTTGTTTAACATTTTTGCCGAGTTTTAAACATTGTACAAATAAGAAGAGAAACACAAACATTCCAAAACAAAAAGATCTTTATGTTGACTTATGCAATTTCATACCCAACAAAATGCAAATTGACGTAAGTATTCAATCTTGATGTTTCATGTATTTCATGAAATATTTTATATGTATTAAATATCATCTATTTAAGGATAACCATTAATTTATTGAATTTTAACGTTCATCTAGACAAACTGTCTAAATGTGCTTCTAGTGTTGAGTTTACTTACTTATAGGGTAAAAAATCCAGTCACTATGGGGGTGTCAGCTATTATGCCTATATTAGTTATGTGTACTTATTTTTAAAGCATAATGACTATTAAAAAAGAGACATATAACATATATATTAACTGATTTTAATGAAAAATTCAATATCTCTTTTTTAATATTCATTATGCTTTAAAAATGAGCATAATTAATATAGGCACAGTAAACCCTAGCTACTATAAAATTTAATATTGTATGCATACGTTGAGGAGATGGAATTACAAACGGTAAAAGCTTCTAAAGTGATAGTATTTTTAAACCGGAGTTCACAAAAATATGCACCATCAAGATTCTTGAGATTAATATTACGGTTACACGGGTCATATTTAGAATGTTCAAATGTGCCCGATCTACCCTGCGTAACTCAACTGATTTTGAATTGATTATTATTTCCATAATTTAACCCTAATTGTTACTCAATGCGGGTTAGTAAATTCTTCAACAATCACTACCTAATTAGCTGCAACCAATTTCCTTTAATCATTATCGTTTGAGACGATCAATCGCATAATAACAATTTTCAGATGAATCACATCGCGGAATAATGGGGGGGCTTATTGGTGGACTATTGCATCGGGTGAAGCGCGTTGACCCGCATAATTTTAACGGTATTGATTGTCTGTCGGTTAGAATTCGTAAACAGGATAAAAAAAATTGCAAACGACAATTATCTCGGGAATGATGTTTCGAACGCGTTTTCAAATAAAATCGACATTTAATTGTTTAATTCAAATAAGTCAACCTGTTAAATACTACTTGTAGTGTGCTCGTTGTTGAATATTATTGCTGTGTTCGTGCGTTTCGAATTCAATAGTTGTTTTTATTGTGCGCTGTATTGAGACCAATTGAGTGTGTACAGTGTTAATCTGTCATGCGAAAAAATGAGACTCGAAATACTGGATAAATCCAAATATGTTATAAAACCAAAATGTATGTACAAGAACAACATTTGACTGTATTTAATTGAGTCGCAAAACCCATGATATACAGGGTGATCAGTTTCAATATTTAAATGAAAATTACTTGGTTACTATATGTTATATGTATAAACAAATAGTTCAGATAAGAAATAGACGTACGTGCAGAGGTCACATAAAGGTGATATGTGTGTTTTTTTAATGGAATCGTATATTTTTTAATACTTTAGTCGAGTACTCATTTTTCGACATGTATAGCTCAATACTTTTTGTGGAGAAATTCCTTAAAAGATTCATATGAATATGAAAGTTATAAATCTATTTGAAAGCGTCTGATATAATTGAGTTTAAAATAAGGATGCATTGATATACATAGGTTCACAAACACAGTCACAATTGTTAAAATACTATGGTCAAGGGAAGAGACAAAATCTGATTAAAAAATGTATTGATTACTGTATACGTAGTAAGAATGTTGTGTACATACTTAAGTGGTAACGACTTCTGTTTGTAGCGGTTACTCAGTACTACAGTGCTTCGTTCATTTCACAGTAAATTAAGTATAATTACTGGCAATTACCCCATTTCGTTGCTATTTAATTAGCATAAGTTTGTTTGCAAGATTTACCACGATTCCGACAGTTAAAACTCTTGGGAAATGTTCTCTCTCTGGTAAATTATAGTACATATATCTAAGTACACCAACTAGCAATCTCGTAGCGTGAAGACTGAAAAGTTTGTACGCCTCAAACGGAACTTGATAGTAAAATGAATGACAACAGCGAAATGTTTGTGGAAGTATAGATAAGAAATTATAGTTGAAAGTTTCGTCATAATTTGATACGACACATATTCCAGGTATACATACAGGGTGTTTCATTTAACATGGATTCTTTACCTTTGCCGACACGCAAAATTGTGACAGGACAAAGTTGTTGGATTTAGAATAAGGCATATTGTGGTCTGTAAATTTTTTTCAAGGTCGATTTTTCAAAGTCATCGACATTTTTGCAGATTAACATGTGTTTTTTATAATGCAATGTTGTAGTGGACATCAAGACTAGTGGACCAAGACATACACATAGATCTACACCGAATACTTGCCAAAATATTCGGAAAATAATAATTTTATATTAAAAAATAAGATTCAGTCAACGTAATAATAACAACAGATCACATTTCCAAACACAATTTTTGTTTAATTTCAGCCGTTATCAACATGATATACTTTGGTATGTTATAGTTTCTTTAATTCGCAAAGCTCGGTAATAGCAAAAGTTAGACACATTTAGAAACATGATACAGTTAGACACATAATACAGACTATGACTATTGTATTTGTTGGACTTTTACATTAGATGTTTTCTATCACCATTTTTATCCTATCCGAAACGATTAAAAAAAGCTTCATGTCGCAAGGAATGTGTAAATTTGTAAACGCGTCAGTTGAATTTCACTGACAGGCAAACATTGCGCCAGTATTCAACCATCTGACGGATACGTTAGACGCATGGATCTGACACTGAAAGGAAATGGCACCTTAACATCTGGGTCGTATTGTATAGAAGGCATTGACACATCGCATAGGTTATGTGCTTTGGATCACGCTCCTGTCGTAAATAAGACGTATTTACAATTTCTAATGTATTGGCAGACTTTTCAAAATAAATTTTAAAATGTTCCAATAAACATATTTCTCCAATCAAGAATGACTAGATAGATAAACTCAGAATGTACAAAATATTTGTATTATAGTATCTATCTGAATGCATATTTAAATTGGAGTCGGTCCAACTAAAAATATTTAGAACAAACGTAATTAACCTAATTAACAGAAAACTAAAAGGAGAAACTTCAAACTGGCCTAGAAATAGGCCAGTTATGTTAAACAGTTATCTTAAATAGGTTATGTAAAAACATCCGACATGAATTTTGTTACTTTAGGAAGTTTTATGCGTATCATTTTCTAAAAATCTGTTACAGGATAAATAAAAAATAAAGTGTTTTAAGGTAGACAGAACTACCGGCCATAATGGAAGTTTGCAGAGCGTTACCCAAAGATATTCTACGTTAGTGTGCGTGGAAAGGCTCATCCGGATGTTTCATCCCGCCTTGCTCGTATCTAGACAGCGTTTCACGAAACAGATATGCCAGTGTTGGTGTCCGGAAAGTAGAGGACAAATGCATCCTGTTTTCCCTCACTCTGTTTTTCTAGTCTCACCTCTATGTAGATAGTAACGATCTATGGTGCAGCGTAATCACAAAACTACTCGCTTTGTCTCGGACGTGAAAGATTTCATGCTTCGTTTTCTGTTCCTATCGCATTTACCCAAATATCTCTTCCTGTTTTACACTATATGCGCAAAGTATTTGAACACTTTTCCGATTATCGTGAAATTGTCGATATTTAAACGTTGATAATCTCGTTAATAAAATAGTACAATGATTAATCTAAGCTGATTTTGAAGCATGAAGTCTCTACTTTCGCAGTGCATCGTTCATTTTGTTCTAGAATAGTTTTGCACGATGCAGCATTTTCTTTATTTGTTTCTATTGCATATTAACCAAATAATGAGTACAATTGAATACAATATAAATCTTTGTTGTTTTTAATTATTGATATTATTGCTATTGTAAAAAAAAAGAAATCCATTTAATCTAATTTTTTAAGAAAAAATTATAATTGCACGATCTTATATAAATTTTTACGATATTTTTATAAAAATTACCGTTAGTTGAATAAACCTTTTCGTTAACACTGTTACTGTCACATAGAATAAATTCTTTTACGAGCAACTGTGATTTTTAGGTCAATAACGTTTGGTTAGTGTTCCGAAAAATAAAAAACCCATATACATGAATGTGTTGAGCAACCGAAATTGTCTGGAAGTGACGAGAAGCTCGGCACACCGGATTCCTAGAATCCGCGTTGTTTTACATGGAAAGTAATGCACAATTGCACACGGAGCATCGTATATCTGTCTCATAAATTTTATCGCCTAGCGATTTCCCTTCTATTCTTTCACGAAGCACGGATTTACTCCGTTTAACGACTGTAGAGAGAACTAGTTTATCCAGTTTTTACGAACGCTCGAACGATAATTAAACGCACAACTACACCGATTATCTTTTTCATGAAATTAGCTGTTTGGTAAAAATATTTCGACTAAAATAACCTTTCTCCACATTAAATAATCTTTCTCATTACAATTCTCCCTCATTCGCTTGTCGTTTAACCCCTCCCACTACTAAGTGTCCCGCATAACAAATATCACACGTTTTATTTCTATTAGTGTTTACCGTCCGTCATGTTTTGTAATTCTATTAAGCCAAATTTCGTTATCTCAGAAACATCCACCAAGGATTACATAAGTATAGTGTTACGAGTCAGCACCGTGCGCAGTTTGTGTAGCCGGCGAGTTTATAAGGAAATGGATAGTCAATCTGATAGTAGTTGCACGTACGAACCAGATACGAAGTCAGGCGAGCTGCTAGGAAAATGTGAGATTTTGTGAACGAACCTGATGCGAAATTGGGGAATCACTACGCAGACGAACCCGATGCGAAATCAAGGAATTGGTGGGAGTCTGGTAGAGAAACGCAGACAAACTCGATATGGAATCGAGGAGCTGCTGGGAGGTTGGATAACGTACAAATGAACCTGATGCGAAATCACGGAGCTGTGGAATGCGGATAAACCTGATGCGAAATCAAGGAGGCGCTGAGGTTCGGAAAAATACCTTTGTATTGTTACGATGCGTGAACGGCACTGATGCATGATCAGGTAGTCACGCAGACATGTGAATAGCGACCTCGTAATTTTAATATTATTATTTAGTTGGTGCAACTCGAGCAGTAAGGCGTATATTGTGGGACCGGATATCTGACAAGGAAACATCGGGGACTGATACACTCCGACTTGATGAAACATTGCATAAATATTTATTAAACTTATCTAAGAAAGTAGCTGTAATTCGTTCGTGCCCGTTTTTCACTTTGAGGGACATATCAACCCTTTTATCCGAACCGTCCTGTCTACATATATACGTGTTTATAACTTGTAAATAACAAATGATATAAAAAATGGTTGAAATAAAGGTTATACCGTTTCTTGAGATCTATAAAGCTGCGTGTAAATTTTTTTTAACAAAAAATTTTGGGAATTCAATTTTCTAAAAAGAATGATTTTAGTCTTGGTCAATGATACTTCTAGTTTTTGGGTTTATGATGTAGAGTAAAAAATGGACTAAATATAGATACACGTAAAAATAAATCGAAAATGTAGAATAAAATTATATTTTCGAGAAAATCGAGTTTGGAAATTTGTCCGGTTTATGCGCGTTAATATCGTGATTACAAGAGTTAGAACTGGCAGGTCATCAACGGACACGTCAGCCGATTTCCATTTAATGATACGCGAACTCGATGCATTTTAAATTTTAGTTTTTAAAAAGAACAAAACCACATATGAAAAATGTTACTCTACATTTCTAGCTTATTTTTTTATGAAACGTCAGCTTCTTTCCGATTGTACCGCTAAATTGGAAACACTGTGTATAATCGCGATTAAATTAGTATATGAGTATACTAACCAGTAACAATTCCATATTCACAATTCTAAGCACACAATGGTATATAGGAGAGTCGGGTTACATGTGCGAAAGAGAGGCACCAGCATATCAAGTGAGACTTATTGTTAGTATTTTAGTTGCAGCCTGTTCTTTTTGTAGTATAAAAAGAAACAGGAGAAAAATATTAAGACAGCGCTATAGCATTTACAGCAGCATATTTGAATATCACAAAATCTGGTACCGTGGAATGAAATAAAAAGAGCTGATAAGAAAAGAGAATTTGTTTTGGCTTGTCTGCTCCTAGAAATGATATTGCAGCGAATATCTTCTCCGCGATGGTTGTAACTATCTACGTGAAACGTAACGAGTTCGTGGTTCGAAGTTGCGTGCACAGACAATGAGATACGACTACTCGGCCAGAACTACTGTAGAAAATTCGTTGAGCAAAGTGGCTAGCCTGCTTTTATGTATCCCTTTCCTACCTCCGCTGCCTCTTCTTCCAGCTCGAAGAACCAAGCGAGAGCGAGTTCTTCAATCGTGGGTAGAGTAAAGCTCGGAAGTGTATTTGCTAAACGACTCCAAAAGGATCGACTGGTTTCCAGCCCTTCTCCGCCTGCGTCAGCGTCTCGTTTTATCTTCATACTGTGATATCCCTCATTCGAGCTTGTCGCATGACTTTCTCTAACGTCATTGTAAAAAAACTTCGCGCGTAGAGCAGGAACTTCTACTACAGTCGCTTCGCAACTCTCCCAGTTTGTATGGTACATCTTCGAATACGCAGGATTTGCAAAGTTTTTTTTTTTTTACAACATTGCATAAAAATGATCGTTAAAAAGTGTATCTACAAACAAGAACGATTTGATTTTTGTCCAGGAATGAAAATCAATGGTAAATAATTCCTAAGTGTATTCACGATCCCTGCATTGTTAAATCCGTTCCATTTCATGACATGGATGGCACATGAACTTGTAGCATAATCAATTACGTACATACAGAAGTGTTGGCACAATTTCGAAAAATTAAATGAATCTGAATTGTTGCAAAAGTTTTAAACTATTGGTCATTTCTTATCTGGCGTAACTTTTCCGTCCATGGAATATATGTACCTGTGGGGCAACGAAGATACGAGACACCAGCAGACGCGACGAAGATGCGCGCTGCCCGGAAGAGATGTTGGTGGGGGAAGCAAGCGTTTGAGGGGCCCCAACCGTGCCTAGCAGTGACGTAGAGCAGGCCTGCTTAACGATGGCTCACGGATCCAGTGCCGCCAGAAGATGCCCATTTCGGTATCTGTTTTCACTCCTCCTTTTCCCCTTCCACTATCGCATTCCACCACCATCGTCCTCCAACTTCCCTCACTAAGACCGTAGACTGGTCACGTGACGCGCCGCACGCGACTGACAATGAGGCGACGCGACGCTTGGTGTCCCACTCAATCTCCGTCGCGCACGCGCAACGTGTCACATATTAATCTAGTTATCAGAGAGGGGGTACATTGTATTCCCCTCGATTTTCTCGATCTGGCGACACTGTGCGGAACAGATGTCGCTGCTTCTCCTCTTCGCCTGCTCGGAGAGTCAGTCCCCACCATGTCCAGTCTGTAGAGGAATACCTAAATGCTACAGTGAAGTCAATGAAAACTTCATATTCGAAAAGTTTGCGTTAAACGCTTTGTTTGAAACACTCACTGCGTACTGTCAAACAGTATGTATTTTGAAACAATTTTATATAACATATTTAAAATATTTAATTACGTCGATATTTACCTTGGAAATAACATCACTTTCCAGATTACATTTGCGTCTCCGTGCATTTCTATTTAAAATCTAAATCTGCCGGTTTTGGATTTCCATTGCAGCGGAGAATGAAAAGACTAGTATACACATATGAGATGTATTGGGTAAGTTACAAGCAACAGTTTCAGGAAATTCTACCTCGTTGTACGTGCCTACAAGTATATTCGTCGCATTTATTCGAATCAATACGCACCGTATAGAAGTTGTTCCGAAGCCATACTCCCGTCAAGGATGCTCGGAGCTTAGATGAGAAACAGGAAAATGCGAAAAGCTCGGTAGGTTTTATACTAAGCGAACGAGTGATCACGTACACGCATCAACGGCGACGCACACCTCCGTGGAATCTCTCGAACGAAACGGTTTTTACGCCTAGCATTTTTCCGTCGAATCGATAGATTTCTTGAAGGCTTCGCGTTCGAGGATGAAGTTCCATCAGTTTCCTTCGATCCCAGAGAACCGAGTACTTTCTTCCTTTTACAACTAGATGCGCCGCATAAAGTGTACCGGCTGTACGTTTGTACATGTTTCAGAACTTAAAGCGCTAGATCCGATTTCAGTGAAGTAATATATAGTATTAATTTCATAAAAATGTGTTAATACATTTTTAATTCAATAGACAAGTGTACTGTTTCGAAGTTTAGTTGCAATATTTATATGTACCACTGGGAATGTAAGAGTATCTATTTGTACTGTTGGAAGGAAAATGAATGTGTCTGATGTGTTTCGGTCAAAAATGTCTGATTATTTATATACAACTACATGCAGCTACATTATGTGCGTTATGCGCACTTCATATTACCCTACCGTGCTTTTATCTCTCCTGGAGACAACAATCTCCTATACAGGGTGTTCGACTACATGTGGGAGAAAATTTAAGGGGTGGTTCTCCATGACAATATAAGACAAAAATGAAGAGTAAAAATTGTGATTTCGGCTCCATTTTTTAGTTATTAACAATTAACAATCCGCCTAAAATGCGGCAACTCAGGAATTTACAACCTACTCTAACTAAGAAAGACGATAAAAAGTGATCATAAACGAAAATTTCTATATACTCCCTCTTGAAACCATTCTAACTGTGTATGAAATATTTTTCATAGCATTAAAAATATAGGAGATACTTAGAGGTTCGTTCGTTGGTAGATTTTGGTAGAAACCCTGTAAGTACAGTTCACATGATAGAAACGATTTTCATTTCAAACTTACGAATTCAATTTAGTTATAGCTCTCGACCAACGCACCCTGCGACCAGTTAAACTGAGAGCCTTACTGTGTTAATTACGAACAAAGCTTTCTCTCTAACCCTATACCGTTCTTAGAGAGTATAGTACTCGACCTAAACGCAATCCACAAGTTAAAGTTTGCAGAAACTAAGACAACAACCAAATCTTAATCTCAAATATATGCCATTAATCATTGCTTTCTAAACATACAGGTTGCTCCATTACGTACGAGATTTTCTAAGAAGTCTATTCGACACGAACGTAAATTTCGTTAATTACAGTCACACCATTTCTTTATTTATAAGTTATCGATTTTACCATTTCAATGATATACAATACATTAAAATAAAATCAATTTACTTAGTATGTAATATTTTGGTGTGCCTTCTTTACATTCAATGACAGTAGTGGTTCCGTTGGATGAACATGTATATTACACTTCTCTTGAATGAGTTGTTTAATATCTAAGTTGTTGAATATATTATTCATTCGTTAGTTTCGATATGATATATATTTCAAGAGCACTTAGTTACTTTCTAAAGCCCATTTTTATTAATCTATTGTCTTTTTCAATCAATGTAAGTGACAAAATGTTATTGCATATTGTATTAGTTAATAATATAATATTCATTAACGCCATGCATTATTATTGATAAAGTTATATTTCATGTAGATTTTGTGCCAGTGTTATCATTTTGTCCCGCTTGTGTATTCACCTACTACAAAACTTATATTTACATTCGTAGAATTTTATCGAGGCGCATATTGTGGACGATTCTGAACGTGTTATACATACAGGCATACCAAAAACTAGTAATGATATGGAGTATGTATTTCTACCAGTTTTTACTACGAAACATTAAAAAGTGTAAGATGTGCTATTCTTTTGTCTCGAAGTGTAATATCAACAGCATTTACAATATGTTCAGTACAGACATACGCGGTAATGGTTTCATAACTGAAAGATTTGCAGGTTCTATAACTGTAATTTCTTACCCTTGCCATCTGGGCGGGCGCTACTCTACGACTAACCGACCTTTTATCTTCAGCGAGTCGCCAGCCAATAAAAACAAAAAAACTGCACCTCGTGCCTTCTAAATCGATTCTAGTTATGGAACCATTGCTGTATTACCGACGAGTCGTAAAAATATCCGAACACGTGTGATATTATCATTTCCGTATACTTTCTGGCATTTTCATAACATCTGGTTCAGTCATTTTTTATTACCATAACCCATCTACAATGACAATGTGATGTCTTTTTTTGTATGTCATTGAAATAGTTTCCAGTTTTATTAACATGATCATGAGACTCTTCCGTTACCATCGATACTATATTTTTTAAAACACTTCACTTTTACGTATGTACATTAGGATGTCTCTTGTTTTCGACATTTGAATATTTTTTACGACACTTCCCAGGATTGTTCCAAGGCCCTTAAACATTAAAATAATTAATTAAATGCTCATAAAATCTCGTTTTTTTCGAATAACTATTGGCTAGGTAGCTAGGTAGCTGATGTTTACGTTTTTTGACTTTTAAAGAAAACAAGAATTTGTAGAATTTGATGCAGTCCATGTCTCTTAGAAAACATAATTTGTTTATAGCAATATACCATATATTAAATGTCACTAAAAATATGATAATATTGGGTTTACGTATCACTGTCTTCATCTTCCTATGCAATTATGCATTATTTTGGTTATTTTCATTTTCAAAGTCTGCATGATCATGGAAGTAAATTTGTAGATTGCTATCATACGTTAGAAATCAGAAAGAAAGTGCTGTCTGGTATCTTCGAGGTTCTAAGAGCACGAAAAAGTACTAAGAATCCCCTTGTGCAAGCTCAAGCTACATTCGCAAGGGAGTATTAGACTAAAAATTCTGCTATGTCATATGGTCAACCATTAATGGAAGTCTTTTTGTACTGCAAAAACTGGAGCTAATGAAGCAATTCTTTAGAATACGTAGTTTTCATTGACATGTTCAGTTTACTTTGACAATTTAAGATATACCGAAAAATCGCGCAGCATCAAACATTTTAAGTTTTTGTAGTGTGACTTGGTAAAAATGAGAAATGAATGGTCTCAAAAATGAAAAAGATAAATATTAGTAAAAAGACATTCGCTTATTCAAAATTTATGTTTACAAATGTTATAAATAAAATGGTGCAATCTTTGTCAAATGATGCACTCTGTAAATTCTTCATCAAAGTCGAGTTTTGTCTTTATTGAATTACATGGTTTCCAGTCGAGAATTTACCAGAAAATAGTTATGTAGAATTTATCCCCTCTAAGACGAAGAAGGAAGAATACTAATCTTCAATACACGGGGTGTTTGACTAATGTGTAGGAAAATTTTTTTTAATTGCAGAGTACACATAGGCATTTTATAGTATGTGATAAAAAAACGTAGTCCTCGTCCAAGTGTAAAAAAGGAGGAGGGGTAATTTCAATCTTTTGAATGAAATAAAGGGTACATTTTTATGTGTTCACACAGTCCCCACTAAAATGAGCATCTTTTGTATGAAACGTTTTTCGAAATTTTCTGTGTGTCAAAAGTTATAACGATTCGAATTATTCATTGTTACATTCGTATTGTCTGACCCTCGCACGACGCGCATGCAGGCCTTCTCTCTGCCGAGTGCCCCGGACGCTCAATTCGTCTTTCTTTTTTACTCGCTGTTCTCTTCTGTAGGGTGAACAATTCAAATCGTTATAACTTTTGATAGATACAAAATTCTGAAAAGAAATTCAAACAAATGTTACTCATTTCAGTGGGGTCTATGGAAATACGTAAAAATTACCCAATATTCCATTTCAAAAATTGTAGTTAGCCCCCTCCCTTTCTTAAACTTGGAGGGAAACCATGTTCTTTTATCGCATACTATAAAAGGCCAATTAAAAAAGAATTTTCTTGATATTAATAATAGGTTCGAAGATATAGGCTTTTAACACTTTTGGTGAAACAACAAATATTTTTAGAAATATTACGAAAATTTGAAAATGTACCATCTCTTTTTTGTCATCTCTTTCTTCATCTAGTCCTAAAGTTAAATTGTAAACGATGAAGTGACTATATGCATATTGGCGCTACATCAAGGTTAAAAATCAAACGGACCACGGCAAGTTTGAGTGTTTGGGATGTTGCTTATGAAGTGACGAAAAACTAGGAGACTAAAAGATTGATAAAAGTAAAGTAGCTCGAACGTGTTTGCGTCCCTCCTTCATTTCACTTTTAGTGCGCCCTTACGAAAGCGGGGCTGAGGAACATTTGAGATATGGAAAATTGGCAGCCGTGCGAGTTTTCCTCCAGGCGTGGTCGGTTCGTATGAGGTATGAACTGAACGTAGAGTAATAACGATGCTCTTTGAAAATTTTTGAGCTAACGGCACATCTGCTCACTGTCAAAGGTTAGGCGCAAATTTGAAAAATTAGGCAGTGAAAGTGTAAACGCCCACAAAAGTAGCGGATGACGTCTGTTCCATAAACCCGGTCAATAACGACACCAACATATCTTTACGACTACGTTTAGCAGAACTGAACTCTGTTATTAATTAATTGATGCTTAAAAGTAATTGAGAAAGAAGAAATTTGTTTCAAATAATTTGTTAATAAATGGAACAATAAATACTTTGATTGAAGTTTAACATCGTTTTAACAATTACTGTATTTAGGAATATTAGTATAAATTAGGTGGCAAAAGTGAAGATTTGTTATATCACAACATATTTCCTTTTTCCTAAGAGTAATATGCATCAACATTATAACGGTCTATCGAATAAAATATTTCACTGGCATTAGAAAATATCAAATATTAAAAGACTTCAATGTCGATAACTTACGCAAATTGTGTATTATTATCCCTAGAGAGCCTGACATATTTTCTTTAATGTACTATGGTTATTTGAGAACTGGTTTCAGTGCATGTGACAAGCGATATCGGAAGTGGCAACCCACACTAATGAGCCTGATATTGGCATCTTCAACTTGCTACTTACGTTGTAATACTCTTGATGTTTTCAATAACATTTTGGTATTAGTTGTCCATAGTGAAATTGTAAATACAGTAATGTAGTGATACATTTAAAAACATCGGGATGAAATGTTACGTATGTAAGTATGCATATCGTGTACAGAGTGTCAAAAAATGATGTGTATAAACCGTTACAGCGTGATTATACACCTTAGGATCGGCGAAGATCAGTTAAAAAAGTTTGGTGCAAAATTGACCTTGGCTGACTTTTCCAAGGTGAACATTATGTATGATTGTATTGTATTCTACTCATCGAGTAAGTGGATGATGAGTGTTCGGATAATAGAACAGTTACCTAGTTACAATATTAGATTAAATTTTTACTAATTCGTACAGTAAATAACGTTGTATATTGATAACTGTAGACTGAATATTTGGATAATGTAGAATTCAGATATCATTGTTTGAGATAATTAAACAAGTAAATAAGCTTCGAATTAGACCATGTTTGATCTCATTTTAATCAATATTCGATTAGGATTATAATATATAGGATTAGTATTGTTTTGCCGATATATCCAATATCTAATGTTGTACACATTACTCTTCGTATTTTTTGTTGAAAGGGCGTATTGATTAGAATTATTTTAATAATTCTCGTGGAATCCTTTCCGAAAATGTAATTTAAGTAGTTGTATCTATTCAAATATATTGATCGTTCGAGTAAAATAAAACAGTTAAATGGGGCACAATCTTAGTATGCACAATGCACACGGTTTCAAGAATCTGCCGAAAAAACCGGAAGGATTTATTGATGCGGAATTAATAGCGGTATACATCACTTCATAGGGAAAAACAATTACATTTGACTTGCTAATGCCAGCTGTTGAAAATCTCGGTTCGCGTAGACATTTTTTTGTTTGTAGAATGAACGATTGAAATTTTCACATTCAGGAATATTTGTTACATCGTGCAAGACATTTGAATAGAAATACTTTCATGCCATTCAAAGAAATTTGATCATTAATTCGGTGATCAATAAACTTGGATATTTTAATATACACACTGTTTTCTTAAATAAAAATATTTAAAGATGTTCAAAGCTTTTTAAGTATACAAAAGTATTTACAATATATAGGGTGTTTCGTTTAAAACAGGTCACCTAAATATCTACTTTATCTCTGAAAATACAAGAAATGTTTCTGACATAATCTAAATAGTTTCAAAAGAAGAATCAGATGCAAATGTTTTTTATAAATTATGATTCTTCAATGGTTTTTCCAAAGTCACTTGTGTGTATTTCGCGTATATACTGTAACTGTGTCGATTATATACCAGTATAAAAGTACTGCAGGATATCGTCCCACTAATCAGGATGCGTGCGCATCGATCCCCACTCGATACCGATCGAAGGAGGTCGATGCGAGACGTTTTTTTTCATAATAAGTTATAAAATTAACAATTTGGCGGTTGCACATTGACGCAATCTTTCGTAGTGTAATTAGTAACAATTAAAACGTGTAAGCAATGAAAGCAACTTTTTTTTAACGGAATGACAAGAGTTGATCAATAAAAAACAATCGAATGTCAAATCCGCTGCTTGAAATTATTTTCATATATTATCTGAAAATATCGAAGAGAAAGAAGGAAGAAGAGAGGACACGACAATGTGACGCCAACTGACAACAGTTAGCTAACGTAATCACGCGTATGTGATAGAAGCCGTTAAAGTATTAAAATTTGAAGAACCGTGAGAATTCTTTACAAATCCTTTCATAAAAATTTAAAGAAAATAGTCTAAAAATGTTGTTACGCCATTCGTACGAGTGTCTCTTTGTTTGATGAATTTGTCTCCTATGTCAAGGACGGTGAAACCGTCAATAATCGGCAAATGTATTATTTCGAAAATCGATATCAGACGACAAGAATTGATAAAGTGTTTCCACGCTAAATCGATTATTTTTACAATCGACGTTGGGAATTTTGTTTAAAATGGAACAATATATGGATATGGATATGTATTGTACCTTAATATATGTGTGAAGTTTATTATTACGTTCTTTCGTTAACTTTCAATCTGTTTATAATACATACATAGACCTTTTATTATTTGTACGTGCACGCTGCTGAATTTGGTCGCTAAGTTTGGTCGCCAGGATTTTGTTGTCTGAACTGTTCGACAATACATAACGGCTCTAAAGGTCGTAAAACAATTGATTCCAACAGAATCATGGTCGCTTTCAAAGTATTGAAATTAAAAAGCATGGTCGCGCCGCGCCGGGTGCGTTGTGGTCGCACACTTTGAAATATCACTTTAATTTGTCTGTACCCAGTTTTTGGTCGTTAAATGTCCCAACCCAAGAACGTGGAAACTAACTGATCATGAACGACTAATTCATGCGACCCAGCGTGTATCTAATCTTACGGTTGTTTTCATGAACCGAATTTGATATACTTGAACACTGTAAATCTGATTCCACGGACGTTGTGAAAGGCAATCCTAACAGCGTGAAGTCCTTAGCGTAATCGCTTTAGTGCTTCACGATCTCGTACGATTAAATAACCTCGCATGCATATCTGAAGAGGATCTCGGCAAGACTATAGTTAACTATATTAACTATAGTGTACCCTACAATGACACCTTTCCATTCTTCCGCGTTAGTAATACTCTAGAGTCTCGGGTAATTTACTCGGTGACTGATACACCCGATTTTTATGAAACATTTCACAGGTGTTTAATTAGAAACACCAAAGAATACCTAAGAATACCTAAGAATACCTAAGAATTTAGCCGCATTTCGTCCGTGCCCTTTTTTAACTCTAAGGGAGAAATCAACCCTTTTATTCGAACTGGCCGGCCGCGCGACCCTTCTACATAAGTGCTCATAAGTCGCAAACGATAAAACGTATCAAAAAACAGTTGAAGTAAAAGTTATATGTTATGGTTGGACCCATAAATGTGTGTGAAAAATTAAAAAAAAATCATTTTTCTGAAGAAAAAATTTTTTAAATGATTTTTTCAAAATAATTTTCTCACACATTTATGGACCTAGAGATGAGATATAACTTTTACTGCAACTATTTTTTGATATCTTGAATGAAGTAGTATAAAATATGATTTTTAATAATAAATAATAAATTTTAATTTTTTATACACAAAACACGTATCGTTTATCCTTTCTTGTCTTTCAGTAGATCTCTAACCAAGTTTAATTGTGTGGTCTGAAGGTAAAGTATGGTCTGTATATGCTTTAGTTGTAGCATCGGTCAGTTTTCTCGCTGTTTTGATTCGAACTCTGATTTCGAACTGTTTTGTAGTATATTTTCGGTAGCGATAAATGTGGAAATTATAAACAAAATTTGTGGTGAGCATGGAGATACTGCTGTCAATAAACGGACCATATAAAAGTGAATCAAAGGGTTTAAAAATAGAGATTTTAACGTCGACGATTGAAAACAGAATGACATTAATCAATTGTTAACGCGAACGAACATCTGCATTTCATCTTTCAAAATCCAAGATATACGACTAAGGAAATTGCCAACATATTACAGATATCACATAAAATCGCTACGTTATAATCAAAGAAGACTTGGTATGTCAGACGCGAACGGACTTATGAAACAACCTAATAGTAAACATAAGAAGATATATTTGTATGCCTCTGTGTGACCTGGCCGAGTCAACATGCGAAAGTAGCGGTTCGCAGAGCAGGTGCTCGTGGGCAATCAGTTGCCCAAGCCTGTTTTGCATATTATGTATATCCGCTTCATCATTTCGTTTCGACTAAAAGAGCAATTACAGGACAAAAAATTTCATTGTCTGGTATCGTTCCTTTTCTTTATTTTATTATGCAAAAATTTCGAAGTGTACAAATTGTACATTGGAATATTGCAGTTGAATATTTTAGTTACAATAACGATTTCTTATTGACATGTAAAATAGACCAATATGATATGATGTATATGATTCATGTATATGATTAAATCTCATTGAATAGAGACTTTTAAATAAGGCATAGAACTGTATAGAGTGTTACTATACGGTATAAACAATAAGATTAGGAATGAAGGAAGAAGATGATTCTCTCTAGAATACAATTCTCATTCATTTTCTCATATCTCTTATAGCTTTGTCGCAGAGTGTATTTTACTGCAAATATTTTTGTGTGCGAGTACTTCATTATATCTCAAACTGCCAGCTCTTACTAGACTCGAATATCGTGAAAAACACTACCCCCTCGAATCTTTATTGTTGTATCTTCCGCTTGCTTAGCATTTCAGATTCCGTCCCCTGTACCATCCTATCCCCTCAATTCCTCGTATCCTGCTTTTGAAAGCACGCTTTATTCGCACGTTCCTCTTTTCCTACGCCCTTTCGACAGCTCTCCCCCACCCCCCCCATTCCTCTATCAAGGTGAAAGCTCTTAATCTCAGAATTTTCCACGAAACAACGCCGGGACCAAAGGTCTCTTCGTATGTTTACGTGCTGGTTGAATCGACTGATGCGCGAAGCGGGAGATCTCTGACTTTGTTTCATTCCAGGGTACAGGCAGCAAGATACTGCGCAGCCAACAAGGGAAAAGGAATAAAAATGTCGCTTCGAGGGAAGAAGAATTTGTACCAGGATTTCGTTCTTCGTTCGTCACTGGATTGGCTCAGGGAAAGAATGGGAGCCACAGCCATCACAGAGAATAAAATCACTTTAGGACGAGTCATTTGTGTCTCTCAATTTATGTTCTTCCTTTGAACATTCGAACGCCGACTCGCGAGATCTTTGTGTCTTCGAACGGAAGAAAATGTTGAATCCGCTTATATCGACCTTTCCTTCTTTTTTACTGGAGACATTTTCCTCTTTCTTCGGATCGACATTTGTTTAGTAATCTACTTTTGTTTTTCTTTGCAAAACAGTAGGTATTGTTACAATGACGGAATTTCGATAGGCGTATGGTAATATAAATGGATAAATAGTGAAGCGTATGAAAGTTATCGTCTTAATTTTCTTTATTTACTAAGTTGGTCAAGGAGGCTGATGTTGGCGAATCATTTTCGTCAGAAAAATGCCAGCATGTTGGTGAAATTCCCATAAAAAAATAATGAAAAATAAAGAAGTTTTTTTATTGGATTAGTAGTGGTCTCACACCGATACAGCCGACCCGTATTATGTTTACACTCCTCAGCGACCGAGGCCACTCGAGCTTCGCTGTCCTTTTCTACGTTTGCCAAGTGAAT
The DNA here is from genome assembly GCF_050948215.1 of Halictus rubicundus. Taxonomy (NCBI): domain Eukaryota; kingdom Metazoa; phylum Arthropoda; class Insecta; order Hymenoptera; family Halictidae; genus Halictus; species Halictus rubicundus. Next base: position 10,202,841 of record NC_135149.1, on the reverse strand, counting down.
CAAAGAATAATATCTTCTAGCCGACAATTGTCCCTGGGCAGACCCGTGCTTTGGATAATTATCGAGTAGACACTATACTTACCGTAGGTATCACATAGGGAATCTTAATGTTTAAATAATTTAAATGAATATGGAACATTTTTCATCTTCAGTGATTATTATTATAAAAGCTTTAATTATATATTTCGCAATTTAAATCGCTTGATATTGCGCATTTTAAATTTTATTGATAAGTTCTTATGCATTGAAATAATATAGACTCGTTGTCACCGAAAAGAAGGAGGCTGATTTGGAATCATAACCGCGTGATGCAGAAAATAATGATCTACACGGACCTGGAAATCTCTTCAGGCATAGAGAGTAGTTTTAACGGGGCTTTCAGGTTTATTAATGCTAGCGCTAATTTGTGCTACGTCGCCCTGTCTCTTTTGCAGTTGTCTGTCGTTCTTCAACAGCTTCTCTGGCAGATTCACTTTCGTTGAGTGTCTTTTCTTATGAAAAAAACTGCTCAGCCTCTTTTCGTTGAAGCCACTCACTCGACTTCCTCAATGTCGTAGTTTTTCGGTACGAATTAAACTTGACACGAAGCATTTATATCTCCAGTGTTATTCCTTTCAATTATAAATGATTATTTTTTTTCATAAAAACTGTTAGACATTCTAATATGACGAAAAGTTATGTTTATTTAACATTATCTTTAAAAATCGGACATTTCATATGCAGCAATCCCAAATTACATAAGAATTGAAATTTAATGTTTATTTTTCGTAAATAAATAATATTAACAAGAATTCGTCTTTGCTAATACATTTATCGCCTCGAACCACGACAATTACGTATCGATTTCTTTATATGTTCAAAATCTTATGGAGATGCTTTAAGTAACATTTATTAAAGTTATGAATAAACAAAATTAACTATTTTAAAATGAAATTCAACTCTTGTGAATACCCTTCAAATAAAATACTATTTCGAATGCTATTTTAAAAGCTTTCTACACATAAATTCTTTATCGAATTGTTTGTATACAATGATTGATATCTTATGCACAATCTTACAGATTATTATGTAAACGTTGCTCTGCAGTGTTTTTAAATAAATTTGACAAATTCACAAATTTAACAAATTGTGTAATAATTTTCATTTTCATTTGAAATAATAAGTCTTCATAAAAGCAACGTTGTTATAATAGGACGTTTTGGTAATAAACGTTCCGCAAATAGGAAAACATTGGGAAGCATATATGAACACCTTCGGCATACTGGTTCATTTAAAAAACACTCGTTGAACGCCGGTAGACCCACCAGGTCAGTGGTTCTGAACAAAGAATTGTGTAGAGAGTTTTAAGAGCTCTATTCATACTATCTTCAAAGAGTACAAAAGCTTCTTTACTCTGAGTTTCTTCTACGCGTGATCTTTCCACCTGGTTCTTACAGATATGTGTGCTAATCAAGCTAATTATGAAGCTTAATCTTTAAAACATTCATCATAAATAAAAGAAAATTCGCACACCATTAAGTAATTTTCATTAAAATATTTAACACGTAGAGACGTTTTGCAACTATTAATTGTTAGTTTGGAAATGTAAAAACACCCATAAATATCGAGGATTGGAAAGTTATTATAATAAGAGATTTTTTGCATTCTTCAATGCCAAAGAAAACAATGTCATGACATGGAAACAATATCAACTAAAAAAGTAAAAACAACAATTGTAGAAAAGTTATTCTGTTCTGAAGGGCGTACGAATACTTATTGGACTGACTGTACATTGAAGACAAAAAGGGAATTTTTACCGAACAAAATTTGATGAAACATTTTCTTTATGTTCTTCAATCAACGCAGTGGCTTCCAAATGCCGCGTAAACATTGTTTACAGAGACAAAATACATTTTATACATTGCTTGGCAAATAGTAAAATGGTCGTAACAATATACGTCCGCAGCGGATTTTCAGACTTGATTTTTTCGAAAATTAAGCCGTGGGTAAAAGAATGATATTTCATACTTTTTTCTAATATTTTCGTAAGGAACCGCCGGGTACCAGTTTGTACATGTTATTCGGCCGAACCCTGCTAAAATAAATATTTTTACCATGACAAATGTACCTTTCGTCGTCACCCATTGCTTTATGCATTTTTGTGAACATAGAAGAAGGAAACGGGGAGCAAAGGCTAAGAGCAAATGAGGTAGAGCACTGTATAAAATTCGTTGCAAAGTGCTACGGTACCGGTTCCCAGTTTGCACAAAGTCCACCTCTCGGTATTTATGTAGGATTTTAGAGAAAAGGGAGACAGAGTGTTTCACGCCGGTTACGATTGAGGTGTTCGAGCGCAGTCCCCACCCCATATTTACATTATTTACAGGGCCGTCGATATAGATCCGGAATTTTTTCAGGCAGTCCTACAAATAAGATGTGGGCCTGGAAAATACATATAATTTGTTCCGTCATAAAAACCATCTGCGAAGGGACAACTGCACGACCGTGAAGGACAACTAGACTAGCTACCGGCGGCATAACGACCGTAAACGACCGAATCTCAGCTGACGAACATATGCCGAACTATAAACCGTTAGTGTACCTAGATTTATAGTTTCATAGCCGTAGCCGCCTTTGACCAAATGTATCTCTACTCTTCCTAATTTTCCACTACTTCCAAAACACACCCTTCAACCAATTATAGACAACTTCCCAAGACCACACCTACTTCCGAGCTTTCCTAATTTCTATGCGATTATAACAAGACCAGAAATGTTTCGAATACTTCAACAGCAAGCCAAGCCTTGCATTTAGCAAATAAAGATACATGTTTTCCGGAGTTTGACCTTTACATTCATTCGCCGTCAACCTAGCCGCGATCCGACTTCCCAATTCCGGGATCGACGCGACACCACATAATTGTTTATAGCAATTGTTGACAAGGTAAATCACTATATGAGCCACCAATTAGTGGACAAGTGGGAAAATGTCATGATTTGCTCCGCGCCGGAAAATCGCCCGCGAAAATCATTGCATGGTTTGTATAGAAGGAGACACAAGTTTACTACCTAACCAAGGAATTCAGAAATACTGACAGACAGTAGAAGGTAACTGCATCTCTGGAAGCAGACTGGAATCGTTCTGATCGCGAGACAAGTACAGAATTCGTGATCGAATTGAAGCAGAAGATTAATCAGGCTTTACGAAACCCTCCGTTATCACTGGTATCCCGACTTGTGGTCTTCCTATAGCACTGACTGCAATCCCCTTATCTATTACATGTGGGCTCATAGTCGCTGCAACGTTAATTACACAATATCATAACACCAAAGATACCCTAAAAGCCCACCATCACGAAATGATTACAAAAACGGACAAAGAGGAGGTGAAGCGAGCCTGCGGTGAGTTCAGGACAAAGTTGAAGAAGGTCGTGACAATTAGTGAAGGGTACATTCAGTAATTCCATTCTTGATATCATGCAGATACAACTATTGTACAAACTGGCAAAAGATTACTTACTCTCTACAGCGGATGTTATGATATTCTCTATAAACGATTTTTAATGCACATAATGCCCTAAATGTTCTTTTCAACCTCGAGATTAAAATTTGCACTCTATGATAAGAAAAACTCAAAGTGAGTTTCCTTATATCGGGATATTTTTATCCTGATATAAGCAAAATAAATAACGCTGCTTGTTTACTCGAATTTTTGGTTTACAAAAATAGTAACTACTCAAATACCGAAAATTTCTAATTTGTAATTATATATTTTTAAGAAAGAAATATTTTTTAATTGTCGTCGTTTGATTTAATTTTTTTACAATAAAAATGCGATAATATATATAATGTTTCCACTACCTTCGTATTCTATAGCACTGCGATAACAGTAGTACATGTATCTTGGAACGTCTAAATATCTTCAGAATATTATAGCGATAGAAACAAGTGATTCGAATTCGAAGTCAGCTAACCTCGAAGGTATTTTATTGGACTAGCCATAAATATTAAATAACATACAGTAAAATAATGACTCAACCAGTCGCGTCGCTTTAAACTAAAAATAGTCCAGCCACGATGAATCGCTTTATAAATGTTCTTTCAAGCTGTGATGTTTGCCCAAGGCTAAACCACAAAATTGGTATTGCTTTCATGGCAGAGGCGCGGCGTAATCGTACCAGCTGATGGGTACGTTGTAGATATTGAGACGGAACTCGATCGAAAACCATTCGCCCGTGATGGGTAACAATCGTGATACGGAATCAAGAAAAAGAATGTGAAAATGGTAAAACGAAACAGACAATTTTGGTGCTAAAATGAACAAACAACCGTAGGAGCTATAGATCTAAGGAATTTACATATATCAAGTTTCACAGTACTTGAACACGAAATTTCCCATTTTTGAGAAATTGTCGATATTTAAACTGTGATAATTTCCATAAAAAAAAAAATAGCACCATTACTTGTAGAACACAATTCAAATCGATCGACAGTAATTAATTCTTCAAAACATTATTTTAGTTGTTGAAATAAAATACTATAACGGTAAAAGAATAGTTAAAAATCTATGGTTTTGAGATCAAAGTTTTTTGAGTTTTTTATTCTTATACAAACTGAGATAGTACAACTAGTTTCTTGTCGGAAAAAGTGGAAATAATTTTTTTTAAAAAAGTGGCAATTGTATGTGTGAAAACTGTCCGTGTTCCTACAGTTTTCGCTTTAAACTTTAAATTTTCATGGAACTTTCATGGTATATTTTGTGGAACACCTACCAAACTATTTAAAAATTTTAGCTTTCGGGTTTTGCTTTCGAAAGTTTTTTCAATTTTTAATGTTGTCTTGCGAAACACAGTCTGAAGACTGCAAGCGTATTGAAATCGGGGATTGTTACTTACCTTACGTTCTTTCTAGGTTGCAATTATGACTCCCAACATCTAACAAGAGAAAAACAGAAAGTTATGTGGTGATATTCAAGAGAACATTTGCTGAATGTGTGAAAATTGCTCATAGAGTGATGTCTCTTCCCTTAACGGAGACAGCTAATATGCGTTTACAAAATAACCGGAGCGTCAAGGGTTAATAGAATCATAGAATGATCTCAAAATAGTGATACCAATGATATGTGGATTTTAAGTGTAAGTGCCTAATATTTCATGAAATATTTATTACTAGTTCAGTAGTCTAATGACAACTGCTATCAGATAACTGTCACGCGGGGAGAGCACGCGTGTTATAGTCATTGACCACCTGCTGCAAATGTGGATATTTATGAAGTAGCTATTGTACTAATTGTATCGGTGTACGATTTTCATTTTAAAAAACACAAAGATTTGTTTTGAACAGGCTTACAAGAAGATTTTCTCGAGATTAATGCAAACAAGCAGATTTTTTCAGCTATCAATCAAATACCCACTGCAGCCGAAACCCCTAAATGTAGTTTTACTACTATACACACTTGACAAACGCATTCTAGTCGTAAGCTCCACTAGCAGTTTACGTGTCATAAACCTCACGAAGCGGCACAGGAATTAATGGGTCCGCCGAACGCGTTCTCTCTGTAGTCACTATAGTCCGAGACTCTAGCACGTCACCTTAAACAAAGACGCTTCAACCCCATTAAGAGTTAGGTGGGTGTTCACAACTAAGTTGTGTGGTAACGACCAGCCGTCAAACATCACGAACTTCGGCAGTGCATTCAAAAAGTTTATAAACATTACACTTTCGATTTTCAAAAAATTGTCGATATTTAAATTGTGATCATTTCGTAGAGACAAATAGTACAATCATAAGCCTGGTCTCATTTTAAAGCTTGAAGCTTCTACTTTTGCGAAGCAGTGTTGATTTTCCTTTAAGATATTTTTACATGACGTAACAGGTGGAAAACTGAAGACCCACTGTTCCTAAAAATATGCTGCAAATTCAAATGCCTTCAAAAACATTTCAAAAACTTTTCTCGCAAATGAAACTGCTATAGATTTAAAGATTGAAGCCTCCCCTTTACGACGACTTCTTCAAATTGATGTACGAATTTTTTCACTGTTTTATGGAACAAAAATAAATGAATGAAGTACACCTCTCATTCAAAGTTCGATGAAACAACTAAAAAAATCGTACATCAATTTTTACGGTGTCCTTATAAAGAGGAAGCTTCAATCTATAAATCTATGGTGGTTTCAGAAACGAAAAAATGTTATCGAACACATTGGACGTTTGTCTGTGAAAATCTCACCTGCTATATCATGAAAAAAATCTTAGAATAAAATTAATATCGCGCGCCTTTATGACATAAGCGACGTACACCTCTGATGACCGGGTTGCCGCATTTTAGGCTAATTTTTAATTGATAATAACTAAAAAATGAAGCCGAAATCGTAATTTTTTCTTCTTCATTTTCGTCTTATATTGTCTTATAGAATCACCCCTTAAATTTTCTCCCATCTGTAACTGAACACACTGTATATAGGTATGTCCGACGCGACGTGGTTAGCACTTACAAGTCAGCCAGTGGGAATTGAATCCAAACCTGTGAGTATTCGTGTAAGAAGGTCTAGTCTAAGAAACATATCACTTGGTCGTGAATGCATGAAAGGTTCGATAACCCAGGAAGCAATGCTTCGATATGAGTTTTGATATAACCAGAAAAGTGGAAGGATTACGACCGGGAAGGACGCGCGGCAGCCCGATCTACAGGCACGTTTCCATGTAACGAGATACGATGTTTCGTCGAACAAGACGGGAAAATTCGCTATGTGCCACATTAAGGTTTAACGGTGCACGTATAACGCTGGTGGTTACCATGGGTTATAAAAGCAGGACACTTTAAAAGCATCTCGAAAGTCAGAGCGCACATGACGCCCTTTTTCTACGCTCGTTTAGCTGGTTGCTTCTTCTAAATGCATGTGCTCCTTGAAACTTACTTACCGTCTGAGTGTCATACGTTTTTTAACATTCGCAAATGAAACCGTGAACGTTAATTATCCATTATTTTACATGATATTTGCATATTATAAGTGTCTTCATAACAGCTTATCATATGCATATTTGCACGAAAAGAGTATAAAACTCAACGCATAATTTCAAAAATATTGAATGTGTTCGCTAATGGTTCATACTACGTAGATAGTGTCAAGCCGAAATCATGAATCGTAATGTTTTTACGTCAGCAATAAAAATGAAATATATTTTTAGAGACCGTTTTTATTTGGCCATACATTCAAAAGTTGAGCCATATAACTCGATATTTTACATTTGCATTAACTAAATCCACAACAATTTTTCATTTTTCCTCTCGACGTATTGTTTCGCAACAACAAATTTATATAGTAATTGAAAGTAGAGGTCATAGGCTGAAACATCAGAAGGAGACGTGGTGGTTCGTTGAGCGCTATGTCGTTTATGCCAGGAGAAAAAAATGCAGTGTAGAATCAATGACAGCATTAGAGCTAACGATTATATAAATACTAAATCCATTTATACAGAGTGATCGATAACAGGTTCTGCAGACGAAGAAGGGATGATCCTACATAAAAAGAAAAACAAGTCGAAAATGTAGAATAAAATCTTTTCATAACGAGAATTTGTTTTCGAGAAAATTAACTTTAAATATCCGTCAAGTTCGCGGGCTTAGCATTTGTAGGAAGTAGAATCGGTAGGTTATGAACAGACGCGTCATACGATTCTTATTCAATAGCACGCGTGTTAGCCGAATTTTTAGACTCGATTTTCTCGGGAACGGAGCCTCATATGAAACAATGTTATCCCTCATTTTTTAGCGCCAGATATCGATTACTCTGTATATTGTATTATTTTATTAAATAACGAATATGTGTCCTGTAAGTTCATACGTTGGTATACGTGCATTCATGTAGGTACAGAAATTCTGACGCATCTACATATACCTACATTCGTGATTGTTTCAGATTGCGGCACTATAATCAGATTTACTTCCATCTGTGAATACATGGACTTTCTGTTTCGAGAATGTGTTGGGATCCGTTTTTTCGCAACTTACAAAGCATAACCAATCCGGATCGATTCAAATGAAGTTTACATAGGAAACAGTTCTCGAAAAAATATTCGGCACGAAGTTTTTACTGAATGTCGTCCACGTTGAAGTGATGAAAATAGACTACAAAATTGGAGGTAAACGTATACTTTTTTAAAATTGTGTAGCCTTCAATCAGGAATCCGGATGTATTTATTTATTCAGTGGTTCCAAAAAGTATAAAATATTAACATACATAAATTTTGTAAACAGAATAGTCGTATAACAATAAATCTCAACTCATTTTACAAAATTGTAACGTTGTAAATATCGATAGGTTTTCGAAATGGGAAATTTAGTGTGCCAATTATGTACATGTATTAAATTCTCTTATCCGGCCATTTTTGTCTCTCTGTTTACACGAGTATACAAGCCTACTGTCTTTAGCTCACAAGAAGTCTCACGAGAACCAATTTACGATTTGCGTATGCGTATGTTGGTTACTGGACACCATTTTACGTATCCATTTTTCTTCACGATAGTCATTAGTAATATCCTCACGGCCATTCTCGAATGCTTTGCACCATTTAATAACTGTTTGACGATTTCATGCATTTACTCGCTGCGAATAATCTTTTGCCCATAAAAATCGTACAACAGCACGAATTTCGAACTCGGACGCATTTATTATACGACGCTCCACGCTTAATAGCAATCCAGTTGAAACTTTCTATAGACGAATACTAATACCACGTCTACATATATAGCCATCAATCGACAGAAATGATATCTCTTTTAAAACGTTAGAGGGGGGTATAACTGAATTGTTGACTGACCTGCGTATATTCGTCAACTGTTCAAAAAGACTGCTGCTGTTAATTTTAGTCCTCGTTTTGTATCGTTTAGATCAGCGATAGGCACGGTAGGAGCCCCTGAGCTGCTTGCTTCCCCCACCAACGTCTCTCTCCTCGTACGTCCCGCCGTAGCCGACTATGTGCGCGGCTTATGGCGTAAGTCCCGTCTACGGCGGGACGTACGAGGGGAGAGACGAAGGTACGAGGCACTGCTGCGCAGCGAAGGTGCGCGCTGCACGAAAGAGACGTTGGTGGGAGAAACGTTTTGTCCGCGGCAGTCATCCGTGCCCATCGCTGTTTCAGATACTATTGCATTGCGAAACGATTGTCTTCAGCCGCCTTCTGAATCATTCATAGTCTTGGCTTCATAGTCTTCAATTAGGTTTAAATTTTGTATTTCGTGTCGAGAATGCCTGTTGATACCCATGAGGTCCATGGCGTCCATTTCCTGCAGCGTATCACGTTCCGTATCGTATTTTGTGCCGTGTCGTATCGTGTAAAAGACCGAGGGAGTAGGTGGAGTATCGAATAATGACCACGGGCACACAGTTGCCCGCTATTCTCAGGGACACCCACTGTGAAAGCCTCGAAGTACGGCGAATTTGACACCTAGCGCGTAGGGCTTGTTGTGTACACGTGGTAAGTTACCAGACAACAAGATGTCGATAGCCACACCGCATGTGATAAATTATATCGATATACAGTTTGTAGGTACTGTAAAAAGAAATACTTCACTCGACACTTGTCTAAGTTTTATTGCATGGGTCAGACCTAGGCGACTTCTTCCTAGCCGTCGCTTCGCGACTCCCACTACCAGTGTACAGATCCCCCCACCATTAATCACTTCATATTACCGTACCGTGCTTTTATATCTCTTGGAGACAACCTCCTATATAGGTCCCTAGCCCCCCGTCCCCTTCTCCCACACTTCATAGTTAGGAGCATGGTGGAGGGTCTCAGAAGTGTGAGAGGACTCACGCGCGGCTCACCAGTTCCCGGGCCTGGCATAGATCAGGACTGGGCACGATTGGAGCCCCTCAAACGCTTGTTTTCCCCACCAACCTTTCTTCCGTGCAGCACGCACCTTCGTTGCGTTCGCTGGTGTCTCGTGTCTTCATTGCCCCAGTGTACGTATCTTCGTAGCTACTCGCGACAGTCGAAGCATATCCTTTCTCCATGGTAACGGCGCACAGTGGGCCAAAAGCGCCAAAACTTGGCCAATATGCAAAAAATTAATTTCACGTTAGGGGTATGGCTCTTGCCGTATTGGATTCTCAGGTAATGACTGTATAAGAAGCCGAAGGTAAAAAGGTCTTACTACCTATACCTGCTAAATGGTGGGAGTACAAATATCCCATACAATCGTCTCGCAGTTTTGTGCAGTGAACTACGTTGTGAAAAAAAAGGTGTCAAGCTTACAATTTTACGGAAATTGAATTTTTTTTTGTGCGTGTACGATGGATGCTGTTCCTGGAAGTAAATACTATACATAATAATAACATTGGATTTATATTAATTAGTGTTTGGAATGTATGAAGTGAACGATAAAACTTAGTGCACAGATTTTACAAATGTATACTAAAAGTTGTATATTCCACAATATTCCACGGAGATTCTTGTCGAGTCTTGTAGTAGATACTATTATTTAACATTATTTTGAAAAAGTAGCTGCCCAAAACTGCCCCTTTCATAATGCGATCCATTTTTGTGACGCAGAGGTAGACATGGTACTAGTTACAAGCATGTTTTCTCGAGAAATTTAGAAGTTATAATCAAATTTGTTAAATAAGCATTGTATGGTCCGACTTATAGAATTTTCTGATACAACAATTTTTTTTAACAATAATTTTTTTATTGTTTAAAAAAAATTTTATTTTTGTTTTTTGTAATTTTGACATCAGATTCATATTCGCCGGCCCGAAAAATATGGGAATACTAATTTTCAAGAAAGTCCAATCATTTTTTTGGTTACGCATCCACTATATTTAATCCGCCATTTTGTTTTTTGCAATTTTGACATCAGATTTATAATCAGCGACCCGAGAAACCTATGAGTATTGTAAGTAACTAAATTGGAAGGGGCCAGTGGGCACTACGGTGGGGGCGGTTTTGCCTCAATTGAGGCAAATGTGCCAAACCCTGACATAGATCATGAGGCAGTATCAATGAATTAACTTTCAGCAGTGACTAATGTATATTTTGTTCCTTTGCTCATTTTTAGGCTGCGGATATTTATGCAAAAACAAAAATATTTTGCAACGATTGTGGACAGTAGAAGGTAAGTTCAGAGATGAAGAACGGTTTAGGTTGTTAGATTGTACATTGCGCAGTGCGTGCGCAAGTATTCGAGATACACCGATATAACCAGCGAACTTCGCCGAACGGACAACGGCGTAGTTATTCAAAGTCATTGGCATTTCAATACATTCGCAACACGAAACCACGCAGCGTCGAATCCAGGAGATTGTTCCATCTCTCACATTGTCGCGGCACCATTCCCAGATTCATTCGGGTAGTCGAAATGTCGCTCAGCTCATATTAATGTGCTTTGCCGTCATTTCTGGCTATACCTGTTTGCCCCTGTGAAGGGTGGACTCGGCTGTGAACAGCTGTTGCAATTTCTTCCACCAATAGCTTGTGACACGTCTCGCAGACTCGTTCGAGCAACCAGGGTGTCGCCTATTGCAAATATGGCTCTGCCGGAACTTTCTGGTTATGCTTGGATGGGGGTGGAGTTTGGAGGTGGAGATTTGTTTGCGAATAATCGACGTGTTAACTCATGATCTTGTCCGGACAATCGAGTTGTCGCTCAGGCCACGCAACCGTATTCTGCCGTTACCATCGATTGTTTCCTCACGTTTTTGTGAGTTTCAAACGAATAAGCACCAAACGCCTGCCTCCGGAGCAACCCACCTTAGCTGTGGCAGCCTAACTGAGATTTAGTGCTTGTCTCCATCTATGCTATTCCTCCGAATATTCGACCGAAAGCATGAATGGTGCGACTGGTCCTCAATCGCTCGTTTACATCGACTAGCATGGTATTAATACCGCTGCCACGACAAAGGCTTCCGTATCGAGTCGGTACCGGCGTAACAGACGTCTGATACAATGCGTGTTTATAGCTGGGTAAAAGTGAGAAATATTCGGCCCAGGCGTGGAGTCGAGTGAGTAAAGAAACATAAGCGAGAGTATGGGATTAGTGAATGGGACTTCTTCTAGGTATACATTTTGAGAATGGGTATCTATCGAGAATTCACTGTACCCGTTCTTTAGTTTAAATGTCGCAGAATCGCGTTCATATTCCCCGTCTAAGATACGAGTCGGGATTTTCTGGTCGGAATTTTTTTGATACGGCCTATCCTTCCGTTGTCCGATCCATTTCAAACTTTGCAAATTATTTTTTCATCCAATGGCACAATCCATGGAAGTACATATTCAAAAAAAATCTCAATATTAATATTTTTCGAGTATAGCTAAGACCTGTGGTAAAGTATGTGATGCATATTAACAAATCTTATTATCGTTATCTATGTTCATTTGACACGAGTACCAGAAATACACACACACATATTTGATATATTTTCAGATTACATAATATTTTATTGTTGGTAATAATTGGTTTAATATCGAATGAATATTTTAAAGTGGAAAAGTGTGAGTAAAGAAAAGTGCGAGATGATATTGAACCTTCCTGATGTTTAGGTTAGTTCGATCGCAAACAATGTATCTGAAAGGTGGCGGTTCGGATCAGGCTCGCTTTATCGGTCGATAACGACTTCAAGTAAGAGCACTATGGATCTCCTTGTCGCCACTTGTATGCATGCGACGACCTACCCACCTATGTTTCATGGGATATAAGGAGAAGAGGTTCGGCGTGAGCACAGATGTTCAAGAGGTCGAACCGCCTTTCCTCGATCCCTATTGTTGTGCTCGATGGTCTACGCTTCCGGAAATCATTCTTTTCTATCCTCCTTTTCAGGAGCATTTCAGTTTACAGTGGCAGACAAGAGACAGTTTAAATAATAGTGTATACGATAACTACCAGAATTTTTACACACTCAAGCTTTATTTTAAAGCAGTAATGATTTTTTTTTGGTAAATGTCTACGTTTTATAAAATAATGGGAGCGAGAAAACACAAAAGTGGAGAATTCAATAAAAACACAATTAAAAAGTGCAAAATTCGCGGTAGTGGGTGTCTATAGTTTTTTGTAAATATCTCGGAAACGAAGGCTGAGTGGCGGTAGCATGTATAGGAAAGGGTTGTTCAGAATGATAACCTTAAACAACATATTTCAAGATTAAATTTTCTCTATCTTCTTCAGTTTTATTATTATTGCAAAACAGAACTTTTCAAAAAAATACGCTTTGCAATGGAAAGAAGATAACATAACCGTAAAAAAGCATTCGGAAAATAGAACTTGTAGATAGGATACAAAGCTGCGATTCCAAATATGTATAGTCAAACTTTCGGTTATCCAAATCTATTAGGGGACGAAGTAATTGAGACAACCAGCGATTGCAGATAATGGGCGAATCAATAGCTATCCAGTAATTTGTATTAGTTCCAATAATAGAAGACATTCGAACAACTGAAGTTGAACAACAATTTCTACCTAAACATTTAATTGCTTATGGCAAGTCGGTCTATTGGTGCATGCGTTCGTATAACGTAGACCACGTTAGAACTTAGAACAATAGACACTCATTTACAAATTCATAGAACTGACAATAAACAAAAGTTTATTCGTATAAACGAGCTGCGCGTAAACGAAATTCTACTATACAGGGTGTTAAGAAAAACCATTCAATATTTATATCGTATATAGAACACACTGTACTGAGTAAACAAGCCTTAGTAAACATGGGTCAAATGTCAACCGTTTTTGAGATATAACCATTTTTACCATTTTTTTTTTACTTACTTTCTTCCGTCGCATGCGATGCTTACTCAAGTATTTATAAACCGCGTTCTGAGTGTCCTCATTCAAGTGCCGACAGTAGATATCATCCGAAATCAGTCAGTTGTGTATCGGAAAATCTTCTGTAAATATCAAAAGGCCAGTATTAATTGAATCATGATGTTAGCAAACAAAAATGTGTATATCTCAGAAACGGTTGATCTTTCGACCTATGTTTACTAAGGCCTTTTTATTCAGCACAGTATGTTCTATACACCATATAAATATTGAATGGTTCATTTTAACACTCTGTATATAAATTAGATGAAAATCAAATATGACGAACTTTAAGTTGTTAACGTTGTTGTTTACGTTATTAAGGCTATGCTATGGCCTACCCCTACTCCGCTAGGTCACTTGCCCGTAGCTTGGCCTGTCGCTGTGCCCTTAGCGAGCCCGTAAATAGCGTCCTTGCCCGCTGATAGGCATGTTGAGCCAGTGTTGCCAGATCAAGACTTGTCCTCCCACTCTAATTTCCCTTTCTACCGCGCTATTCGCCATGCTTCTTCCGCGGCCCGGTTACGTAACGCTTTCCGTCTCTATCGTGCATACTCTGATACTGGCAGAGACAGGGTAACTTTTCTCCTTCGATTTGTGCTCGAGGATAGAGAATCCAGGGTTTTTGGATTCATTGTATGTATTTAGATACTACAATGAAGCATTACAATAACTCAGTATGTCATCAAATTGACGTGTCCTGAATGTTCTCTTAAAATTAGTCGGCCTAGATTGCAGGTTAGTGATTCTACAGTATTGAGATCACCGCCATCATTATTCACACGCAAATTGTCAAATTCATAACGAATTAAAATTACTTTCCATCTATCGTAGGCAGTAACTTTACCGGGACTGTCTCTGTACTCTGTACACACAAACTGTGGAAACTAGACCGTACTTTGTAGATAAGTTTGGAGCAAGCCACCGTACTCTGTTATCCATATCTGGGTTCAATCTTCTACCAGTATTGCTTATCTGTATGAGATACCCTAAATCAAGGGCGGGTGCTTAAAAAGAATTTATCTCGAACCTTTCCTAAACTGTGGATCTTTGACATACAAAACCACCCTACTTTGTTTGCTCTGTTTGCTTCCTCACTGCATCTAACGAATTCACCACCGGATGGGTCGGAACAGGTGGTTGAGTCGTAGAGTAGATGCTCTTACTTAAAAGAGCAAATAGAAGCTGTGAAAAAAAGCTGGTCTGTGAATATGGAATTTTGTCTGGGTGTTTATGTTGTGTTATTGTAACAATGTTAGTAGTCGTCTACGATAATTTGAGATGATGGATACCAGATAGCATGACTTTACCGTGTTTTCTAAAAAAAAAACCGGACAAATAACTGGTTATAATTAAAATCCCAATATGTTTAAAAAGTATAGACGTATATGCTATGCTTCGTCCAGTGCCATTGAGAGCGGAACAGCCGAGCTGATTCCGTCACGAAAATCCGCTGATACTTTCCAGCCTTACCAGGGTCGTAAAGCAATAAATTCGTTAAAGAGGCACTAGGAGACTTTCTCAAAAATGAAATCACCTAAATCGACCGTAGCGATAAACCAAGACTAAGATTCGAGCTGGTGACGCAACAATCCTCTTACCGCCCGAGCCTGTATTCGGGCGGGTTGGCGAAGCCCCGGACCATCCCTTGTCGGATACTTGTACCATGAATTATTTCGCAAGGACTCTCCCCGATGAACTGCTAACAGTAAGAGTCATGTGACTAGAAACTAATTAGATTTTGTGCCACGTGGAGCCAGCGCGTATTTCAGGACTGTATCCCGAGCCAGGGAACCGGATACCTGTTCCAGGGCATCTACCGCAAACTCGACTTATGGACCCCTTTTCGCATTGTGCTGACCAAACATCCTCGCGAGGTGACCAACGGAGCTGTCCGTTAGTACACTCACGTTGGCACGGACTATACAACCCGAAGAGGTTGACTGGGAGGACTACGACTAACTCATCCTTATACATATAAACTTCGCAACCCAACTATGTCTCGTCCAACCCTTGAGGAGTCTAAGATACCAGATCTACGTCGGTAGGCTCTAGCATAGTGCCGATTATCGCATAACCCCGACATCAGCTACTTAAGATAGCCAGGTCATTAAGGTAATTTGGGAGTGGTTCAGATCCAGGAACCCTTCTGCACGTGTAACCCTGTGAAGTGCTTCGAGCACACAAACTAACCCATATTTAAGTATGGGAAAGATGAGACGAAGACGCCGGATTTCTCGATTACCGCATTCCCGAAAGTATAGTTAAAAAAATATTATAAATAGAAAATCAAATATATATTTTAGGTCCAATCAACTATAAAAAAACCTCCTGTACTTCGAGACTATCTCTTTATATCCTCGAAAGGTCTAGTACCACATGTCCAATAGTTATTCTGAACAAAATTCTTGAAGACCACTTGTTTTCACTGCAGTTATACGAGAAGCCCACTTTAGTGTCCGTATCTTATCCGAACAAGTTCATTTTGTCAGATGCACCCTCTGCAGTTAACCTTCCGTGGGCAAGTATGATTTTTACACCTCCCGCGGGCAATATGGGATCGCTTATGTTCACGACTAATCTTTTTACCGTTCTAGGCTTTCAAAAAATCTAATAAAGCTCTGGAATACTTATTGAAAATCCTTATTTCAATATATAATCGTTGGAACGTCAAATGTTTGAAATATTAATGAGAATAAATAAATATTCGAAAGAAAGATATCTAAAAGTGAAATTTCTCTCCGGACATAAACAATCCTTCCGGCCCCCGCAGGGTTGACTTTATGTCTTTGTTTTTTTCTTAACGCAGAAGCTTTTTGCGAATTGTCCTTGAAGAATATGAATGTGGAATTTGTATATTACGTCTGAAAGCATTGTAGGCTCGAGGCAATGCCCCAATTTCCTATTGGTTCTACCATATTCCCACCTGTTTACGTGTTCTCCCAATGGGCATTTCAAAGGAAAATCCGAGCTTGCGTCTTCACAATATTTCCCAGCCACCAGAACATATTTTCATATCCGTTCAATCAAATGCATGTACATATATAGAAAGGGAAAGATTCTAGAAACCAGAAAATTTATATAGGATTGTCGCTGACCCATAGGACAAGTGGAATTTCTTTTTTGTCTCGAATTGGAAATTTCTCATGATGTTCACTTTGTATAGCATTCCGTAGATGTCCTGGATCAAAAATCATCTAATAATGTTCCTCACGGTGAGGTGGTTTCTATTAACAGTGATCTTTACTACTGAATATGGACATATAAATTCATTATACGGGGTGTTCGATTACAGGTGGGAGAAAATTTAAGGGGTGGTTCTCCAAGACGATATAAGATGAAAATGAAGAATTAAAAAATTGCGAATTCGGCTTTATTTTTTAGGATTAACGGAGTTAATTAACGCGACTAACAGAGGCGTACGTTGCTTACGTCGCAAAGGCGCGCAGCAGTCACCCGTAGATTCGCGATAAGATAGAGTGACTACATTACCGTCAAAAAATGGTTTTACGTGCTTCAAGCTTTCGTCCTTAAATAAGAATATTTTGTCGCTGGTAAAGGGCTCATTCGAAAGAGGAAGGTTCAATCTAGTACGCGCTGGTCAGGAGCTGCCGAGATTATGCAGATATTTGGTAATATAAGCGTTCGAAGTAGGCCATAATTGACGAGGTGCATGCCGTGGAATCCAAGCATTTTTATGCCATTGGATGAGTTTTCTGGGTGAAATCGAGAGCAGCGCGCGCTAGAAAATATCTCCAGCTACAAATTGAGCTATATTTTGTCTTGATTTTCTGCGAAATAAATCCAAAAACTTGAAGCACGTTTCTGGCGTCAGAATTCATAATATCGATAATACAGAGCAAAAAATGTGATAAGTTTAGTCATAGACTTAAGACCTGTCGGATCAAGACTAAGACGGATCTTAAGTCTGTGTCTGAAGGCTGTGAATGGAAATTCTTAATTAAAAAGTCACGTGACTATCCCGGGCCCTTAAAGCGGGTATTCGCTTCCGCCCAATGGCTAGGCCTTGACATCGCACACTTTTTCCACTAATTCGGCTAGAACCGAAAATGCGTGTGGAATGACCAAATTGGACGGTTTACACCCGCAGTCCTTCTGCCAAGTGATTTCTTGTGAGGCACGCAGAGAATCTGTCACTTGATACGTGACTGTCGCGCGCCTCTATGACGTACGCAACGTACACCTCTGTTGGTCAGGTTGCCGTCAGGTTTTCGTCTGATATTGTCATGGAGTACCATCTCTTAAATTTTCACCCAACTGTAATCGAACACCCTGTATGTATAAACTTCTTTCTTACAATTGTTTTTCCTGAGTTTTAATGATTATATTTATAATTTTATTCGTTTTTGCAAAATCGGATTTTGGATGTAGTACTTTCGAATATCAACTTACTATACCAAATACTAACTCCAGTACTCAATATTAAAATCGAAATATCTTCTAAACGAATGATTTTTTGCCATAAGTGATTTAGTACTTTTATGTGAGGAATGACGTGTAGCAAGTAACCAATTTTGAATGCTTGATTTCGTTAAAATAACAAATCCTAAATATAAAAGTACTACGATACGTTTCACATTTCTTACCTTTCCTGAGACGTTTGACTTGGTTCATCCTATTACTCTCGCTGTATCGATACACATGGTCGACATTTCGAACAGGTTTCATAACAGAAGTAAGATGAATGAAGTCAAACATCTCCGAAATGGTAAGTTCTACGAGAAATATACCTCAGAATTGTATACTCAGAACTCACTATTCTATCAAAATCGAGCGTGAAATATTTGACATTGTATTTTAAAAAACAAAATTGATCCTATATCTCTCCTACGCATGCATCCGTTAAGAAACCATTATCGTCATATTACGTATTTCTTTAAATACAGGAATTTCTGCTAGTAACATTTTCCGCGTACTATTAGAAATCACGACGATATTTCAGATCAACGGGATTCTCAGAACACACTGTATACTTCTTATTAGTTCTGCTTCGGATGAAAAATAAAATCTAATATAAGAATATCGCTCTATCTATTCAATCTAATTTTGTACAAAAGCCACCACACTGATTATACCATTATTGCAGTCACGCCCTAAACTGTCAATGATATTCGTCAACGTCAGGAAAGCGCAGTTTTACGACTGAAAATGTAGGAAGAAACGGAACACTTTTGCAGAGAGTCTAAAGCGAAGTAGCAATTAAATCTCACTTAGGTGCGCGTATCTATCCATCAGTGACTCAGAAAAACGTACTACCGTTTTCCATCTCAGAGATCTGTCTTCTTTTCATGTGATATTCTCTGCAGATATTTGATTACTATTTTTGCAATAATAGAAATTTATGCTCGAGTCATAAAATATTTCGTTTATTTTATTTACAGTGTTTCTTTTTTAATACCTTTTAAGAATTTATTTTACATTCTTCCTTTGTTTTTTCTCTGCAGTTAATTACCATATACAGAATACATTAAACTATACCTTTACTTTCATATGGAGAGGAGTAGTTTTATAGATACACTGAAGAAATGTGATAAGTGTATGCAATATATGAACAACTTATGCCTCTTACATTTTCCCTTAAAATTTCAGTCCCTTAAAAGGGACTGAAAGAGATTTTAAGGGAATCCCTTAAAATTTCATAAGATCTAAGTCTTTCTTTAGTCTTTTCAAGGCCGATGAAAGCGTTTAAACAAAATTAGAACTCCAGATTTAAATTTACAGTAAAATATTATATGTTACTCGAAAAACTCAACTTCCTTACAAAAATGCCGAAAGTATCGAAAATATTATACCACAATCGATTTTAAAGCGAGTTGTATAACGTAAAATTAAGTTGACACGTAACATTCAGTGCAGATATTTGTGCTAATTGTCTTAGACAATGATGATAAAAATAATGATTACTACATCAATCGAAAGTGTGGAGGGCAATCTAGGTTGGAACTATATCCAATCTAGATTGCACACGAACATTAACTAATATGATTGATTGAGAGTGTCCTGATCGATTCGATACTCAAGCTCCAACTGAATGCTATAATGCATACATAAATCACAGAATGAATGTTAATGGTAATGGACCATATTGAAAAAAGCTCTGCGTTAAAATGTTCTGATAGACATGTTCTCTGTGTCTGTGTGCCTTTGTGACTTTGACGAATCGTGAGAGAGAGAGAGAGAGAGAGAGAGAGAGAGAGAGAGACCTTAAGGGATCAGAATTGGGTGATTCTTTAAAATCGCTACAATTCGGAAAATATATGTACGTGTAAAAGCACGGGAATGACCTAGGCTTTAGCTTGTAAAGACGAGATGATATGATCTGGGGAAAGTTACTTCAGTATTTCATGAAGACTCCATACCTATCTGTCATCTTACACATATGTATGTACATGTTCTAGGAATTGATCGGTGCGAAACGGCAGTTTATTGAAATGCCATCATGAACCTAGCCTCGAAGACGCTTACGCGAGGAATTTCAATTTCGCACCCCTACAGACGACAGAGCCTTCCTTGATGATAATGACTACGCCTAATTACATTGCCATCTGTAGATACTGCGACTGTCTTCTGTATGAAGTTGAGTACCGCTGATTGTATCTAGTACACTAACAAAGGAATCTTTTCTTATGACTGAATTAGAAACATAACTCACCAGAATTATTCTCTTTATTACCTGTAATCGTAATACTTCCACTGTGGATCTATATGAAAAATAAAAATGTTCCATCTCAATTGCAACAAACAGGCAGATTAAGTAGAAATTTATTAATACTAAATACTTGGGAAGAAATAAACAGTTTTAATAGAGAACCACATAATAAACAAAATAAATTCCAAAATTCTTGGATAGCAGACGCTTTCGATAATTCCATGATAGTCACAGCTGAGTCCATTCAAATCCTTAAGTATCAATTTTTGAAACAGTTCAGGGCAATCATTTTGTAAGTCGAGGTCTCATACTTGTACTTATTAAAAATATGTTTCTCATCATTTTTTTTCACGAATTTTTAACAATTTCTTCATACATGTGCTACCATTTTGTCATGCCGATATTTCATTATTTTCGTATAAGTATAGTTAAAAAAAAAAGACTTCTCTTTCAATTTTTTATGCTCGTAGATTGTATTTTGCAATTAAGGTATTTTATATTTCCATTCAATTTTTTATACTGATAGGTTGTATTATGTAATTAAGGTATTTTATACCACTATTCAACAAATTTGAACGATTTTCTATAAATAAGTTTCATTCTTTAGTGCACGCTGGTTCTACATGTAGTGTTGGATCGGGTAAACCAATAATGGCTGCGGTATACGCCAATTCAAGTAAGCGTGTTACTCAGTCACCCCTTCTTCTGCGGTAGAAATCGGCCTAACCTGGATTCAATACAGCCTAATCCAGGCTCTCCTACTTGAATTCCTGAAAGCGATGCTAACTATGTACGCATGAGGTCATTCCGGGGACACTCTCCCAGAAACTAAAGGGATAATTTCTAGCGCTATCATGTGGTCGCCATCTCTTTCTACTCAAGTATCCATCAAGCATTTTTAGCTCAGACCGTTCGAGCTTCGTCATTCCATGAACACCACGAACAGTTCGAACGCCAATAGCCACCCTTGGCTTTAGTCTTGCTTCTCTGACCCACACGTCCCTGCAGTTCTCGGTCCCATAAGCGGCTAATTGTCGAGTGAAAATGCTAGTTCTACGGGTGACTACGAGGATAAAAAAAAACGAAGAAAAATCGAGCTGGACCGATGGATCCTGAGCGACTTGAACTTTTTCAGCGTCGGCGAAGCTCGTGAATCTTGTACGAACATCCTACACTAGTCGTAAGTCGATGAGAATAAAAAGTTTCTAGAAAGATCTGCCACTTTTCTCTTTGCCGTACTTAGTTTGGCAAAAAAGTATAAAACTTTGCAATTACTCTTACTGAAAGTGCATACAAATAAACATGTCGCATAAAATGCACATTCAAACAGATTTTTCATGCTTTTATTTCGTTTATCCTATTTAACTACTTAATCGACTGGCTGTAATATTTTTCGTAATAAAGAGCAAATTAAAGATAAACCGAAAGTCGTATCAAGACTTAATGAAGATTGTATTCAATACGGACCATCCATCTGGTATCTGTATCTGTCACCGAGTGCTCAACAAAAAAATAAAGAATTTATTGGAGCAAAAGGGAGGAGAGAGGAGGAGAGGGAGAAAACGGGGGAAGAACATAAATGTTCTTATTTCTTATACAATAGAGCGATCCTTCGCCTTAGAGGTTTCAATATAGAAGATAAGTAACAGTTTGGCAAAATGCATGATGTCAGCAGCGGAAACGCTTACAAAGACGTGTTCCAACTGCAGCTGAACATATGAATGGTTGAGGCGGATCACTTTCGACCTACCACAAAATTATTCTTTCTTATAACTTTGAAGCTGCGTAAAATAAAAAGAAGTGTTCCGGATAATAATTTGACGAAAAAAGTTTCGGAAAAAGTTTTATGAAAATAATGAAAAATTGATTCACTGTTTCATTTAATAAAATTAAGGATTGCATCCTTACTTTACGTCGAAAATTCATAACCACATCTTATATCTCAGAACACATCTTATGTTAATCCTTCTGAACCATTTGATATGCCCAAATTTCATGTCGATATCTGTAACAGTTTCGGGGAAAACTTTAATATAACACTTTTCGTGGTTCACCCTGTATATAACTGACATAAATCTAACAGTCAAAAATGACACATTTTTGTACTAAGATTTAAAAATAGTATACTTCTGTAATCACACTTCTATTAACATTTCAAGGAACTGAAGGGATCGTTAGTATAATCTGTAATCACAGTGGATAACTAGCCACTTTACTAATACCGTTCAGATTATACGAAGTTCATTGCTGGCATTTAAATTATACAGAGCACGTTAAAAATATGATTCCACCTGAAATTTTTAATTTTTTTAGACGAATGCGTAATTCTTAAAAATATTAATTACAATGTAGTGTTGAAGAAAGGCTTCTCAAGTAGAACTGCAATACACAGTACCTAAAAAAAAAACAAATTCCTTCTTTAATATATATTTGTATGGTTTTATACAGTGTCTTATAGTATTGTTGCGGAGCGTATGTACCGAAGGCGTTCAATTAAAAAAGTAATCAAAATTTGAAGTGAACTATTCGGTTAATATAGAAGTGAGAGACAAACAAATGGAAACGCGAAGTGAACGTGTGCTGATCAATCGAATTCAACTGATAGAATTCATTCGACCGTGCGGACTACGAAAGGACGCAATTTTTATTCGAACACGTTCTTGTTTTACAGAATAGAATGAACAAATGGTTTTTTCTTTCTATTGGTCATCAGCTTAATCATCCCACATCACAATACAATCCAAATACTTACAATAGTAGGATTTACAATAAAGTAGGACTTTTGAGTGGATGTCCACGCTAGATTGATCTTTTATCTAGCGCATGAGTTCACTCAAAATTCACATCTTTGCATGAGACTGCAAAAAAAGCCCGTATAAAAAATCATTTACAAAATTATATAAAAATTTTTTCTTGTATTTGAAGACTTAAGATATAAGTCATAAAAATTACGGACTCAAAAAATATTTCTTCATTACTTTATCAGCCCTATAAAAATGATTAAAATTTCCGACCCGAGAAAGTATAATGTCCCCTTAACCTGCTTAAGTACTAAATTCAACACCTACGCAGATGAAAATTTGAATGAAGTCATACTTTGCGAATGCAAGTGTACACGGCAGTAAAAGAATCCGAAGTTTCATGGTTTAATGAAAACTTCAAGTGGAACGGTCGTAAGAAAGTGAATTTTCTCAGCTTTGAGCTTGGCACCAACGATTTTAGAACTACCTTAAATGCAACACTTTTGTTAAGTTGTCTTAGCATAATTTGTATATCCTACGGCACATGGCTTGCGCGCCCTTGTTTTGGCCAATACTTGGCTAAATTTCAAAGCAATTGGCCAAGCTTGTAACGAATGAAAGTACGTATTTCCGATGCTGTTATTGTGTTCAATTCTATTTATGCTGCTGCAACGGCCTTCAAGTCTTTTTACTTCAAGTGACTGGTTTACAAAAACAGTATGCAACTGAAACATATGTACGTAAATAAAATAAAGATACGTAATAATTTATATATGTAAATATATTCTAAGTCGTATACGAATCTTTTTCAGTTCATTTTTGCAACCTAGGATTACCATTTGTTGAAGAAAACTTGGGCCTTCCGTCCACGATGTACCCACGTCAGAGACGCCTACGAAATGTGAATACCTCTTCTTTTTAGTTGTTATTCGAAAGTGTACGGAAAACAAAGATGACACTAGACCTTATGACAGCCGCAAATCGTGACGATGACACTTCGTGTACGGGTGTCCATTGTTTTACATTCATAGCAAGCGGCAATTCGTCGCGTACGCTTCTCTGACGTGACGCGACGTGAACAAAAGGCCTTATTCTTCGTTTTCGTATACTACGAATCTTTACTGTTGAGCTTCGACTTGGTTGCCAGAGGTTGTAAGGTTCGAGCCTTTTCCGATACCAAACTAACGACTCAGAAGCGAGTTGGGTAAACTTGTCGAAGTGCTAGCTCCTGTTCGATTTCAATGAGCAAAAAACTTTACTTGTAAGTCCATGAGTGTTCTATCAAGAACATCGCTATCAAGCGAGCGGACACCGCTTCGGGCGGTAGAGACATCGTACGCTAAGTATACCTAGTACAAACTGTTCTGGGTTATGTTCGGGTACCTTTTTTGTTGAGGGGGTGGGGAAATGCCGTTACGCACTTCCCCTCCCACCTACTGATGTAGGTCCGGGGGTAGTGTGGCACTCCGCGCAGCCTGGAAAAATGGTCACGCAATACCCACGAAACCCCCACCCCAAGGACTATCTCTAGCCCCTTCTAGACCGAAGATAGACGCAACTCCAAGGATCCGCTATCTGCATTACGCTCGCGTTACTTAGCTTCAAAATAGACCTAATCCATGCATTTACAAGTAGCTAAATATAATATAAAGATAGCTAAATATTTATAAAAGGGTACTCCTCGCCGATTTCAATGATCTCGTAATACGTTGTCAAGGTAATTATATTGAACAATATTTAGAATATTTAGAACAATTGTTTGAGCTAGTATAGCGGACTTCGTCATTTTAAAAGAATTTGGTTAGAGTTGGATTAGGTTTCCTGAGGAAACGGATGGGGACACCAGGTGGGTGATCCGCGTGGTGTCCCGCTAGCTTAGGTATTCTGGGGGGAAGCTTCTCTTCCCCCCGGGGTGGCGTTGTTGGGGAGGTGGGTGGCGAGTTGTTTTAGACCTCGAATCCCTCGCCGCCTCCCGTTAGCTCAGGGAGGTCACCGTGGTGGAGCTAGTGGGTATCCTTCGGGGGAGCCCCACATATCCTCGCCTCCCTCCCCCCCCCCCCTCCAAGGAAGACGGGGAATCCGTAATGAGCGATTACCACCACGATAAAAAAAAAGGTTTCCTGTGGAAAGGGTGCAGGGGGAACGGGGACTTGACTAAAACAAATACGGTCATTGGAAAAAGGCAGGATTGCCTATAGTGGCTATGTAATTTTTTACAATTATCTCGTACACTAAAGCCGATCTCTACAAACTTTAAAACAAAATGTCGTTCAGAATGATGACCTTGACAAAACATATTTCGAGGTCATTGAAATCTGTGAGATGATACTAAACCTACCACGCGCGGTTAAATGACCGTTTTTGAAATTTCGTTTAGAATTGTATACAACGTTACTGTATCGCCATGTAACTTATTGACTTGAATGTGCTGAAAATGCAGAAATATAAATAAAACTTTTCTAAATAGAAAAAAATATTTTGTTTCCTATCCAATTTTAAAATCTCTTTCTATATTAAGATACATATTTTTTTTTTGAAGCGGTCATTTGACCGCTCATGGTAGGATTAGGTATACATGAAATGTCGGTAGGTTTAGTGTTAAAGTTATAAACCGATTAATTTGAGTTGTTTCTGCATTTCATTATGACAGAAGTCCAAGTCTGCGTTACCTTCCCTTTTTAACGGGCAGAGTTTCCGGTTTTGTGTTGCCCTACGTTCTGACAAGTTCGCGGTGTTTTTTGCTGCTTATATACCGTTATCAGGATGTTTTCTAGGTAGCCAATCAGCGATCATTGCATTGGCTACGGTCGTGTGAATTTTCCCCATTTACGTTGCCTCGGTACCTGCTGCAACGGGCATGCAGGTAGACGGGCTGCTTGTACATGCGTTGTCGACACGTTTACAATCGATGGATCTCAACATTTACTGTTCGTTACTGTTTTACGGCGTCATGTACTTTTCGATTTCCCGTAATTTTTAAAATTTCTTAAAGAATTAATTATTACCTTCGTACTTTTATCAAAAATTGCGATTATTTCTACCGCGGAGTCATCCTCATTTGAAAGACAAATAATTTCTTGTTCGGTTCCCGTCCATCGCGATCAACATTTTCCAATTGATTTTAGCACAAGCATTATTCACTTAATAGTAGATCACAATTTTTTAGTATCACATTTTAATGAATCCATTAGTATAAGTGGTTTGTATGCGATTGTAGTGGCTACTAACGATATCGTGTCAAATGGTCAACAATTAAAAATTAGAGAGGCAGAGTCTTACTTTAAACTTGGACTCTGGAGCCTTATATGAAAATTTTCAAAAAACTTATTTCACTACATTAACTCTTGTATGGAATTTGTAATGCGATTAAATACAATAGTTTCCGTGAGAGTCTGTCGCCAAATAGAGATTATGTCGTTATAATTCAGTTTGATTTTTCACCGTTCGAAGAAAACCTTCTTCAGTAATTTCGGTATTCTTTGTTTCTGTTTTAATTTTGGTTCATAGAACCGCCCACTAGAAGTTGACCTAAAGTCTGAACAAAATGATTTGAATTATCTCAGAAAAACATTACGAAAACTGTGAATGTTACAGAAAAATATGAAAAATGATAGTTCACACGTGTGTATGATATTGTGATTGGAAAACCCAGCGCGAAGTTCAATTTCAGAATTTTATATCGAAACCTATGCATTTTTATCGTGTATTCTGCAGCACGTGTCAAATCGTTGTCGTAACTCTACCAATTGGTTCTTCTTATATGACGTAGAATAACAAGTCACACAAGTGCTATATTTTTGTGCTATATTTCATTGGACAGATACTTTCAGAAAGAGGCAATCGGCAAAAAAAAATAAATAGATTTAAATTACAAATCATTACGCCTTACATTTTACTTCGACTCTTGCCTTTATTCGCCTTGTCGAGGGCTAGGCAGATTATGCGTGTCCGAGGTTTGTTCGTGATTACGGGATTTTGTTGTGAACTAACCGACGTCTCTTTCACCACCGGGTCGCCACTATACAGGGTGTTCGACTACAGGTGGTTCTCCAAGACAAAATAAGACGAAAATGAAGAACAAAAAAATTGCGATTTCGGCTTCATTTCTTAGTTATTATCAATTAAAAATCAGCCTAAAATATAAAGGCGCGCGACAGTCATGTATCAAATAGGGTCCTCGCTCGCAGTCGCTCGGTTAGGCTTTGACGTCACACACTTTAGCCAATAATTCGGCTCGAACCGAAAATGCGTCAAAATCGGTCTTCGTAGCTTTTAAGAAATGTTGATGCACCTCGAGCGGTAAGGGTGTATCGTTGTGAGGGAACATGGAGATGAGATTAATGATTCTATAGTACTAAATTTAAAGTACAGTATATTGTTTATGAGTAGAGGTCTTTCCAATTGTTAAGGTGTAACGTGTAGTCGCGAATAATAAGTTACCTACTCTGGGTTTTGATGCACTGAGAAATGCAGGGGGGATTCCTAGTTAACTTGGAAGACGGCAACGATGTGTACTGATTAAGTTTTCGATCGAAAGAGACTATACCTATCTCGCAACGCGTAGCGCAACGTGTCGTCACTCGGTTTCGACTGAGCCCGCTTATGAGCAAGTTCTTCCCCTTTATATACTCAAAAATCGTCTAGAAAATGATAGGGAAGTTACCATTATAAGTTCTTGTATTGCAAAGAGTGTCTAAATATTATTTTCGACCGCTGTACATCCTTTCTAGCCTTATTCATGCAAAACTCTATTGGCGAATCACAGATTTTGGGCTGTTAAAAATTAGAAAACAAAGATCAAATCACATATTCTTGCTATTGGCTTTCATCGCATATTGTCATCGAATAACAGTTACATACATAAACATAAAAACCACATATTGTCGCACGTATAAAATCACATTCTTTCCGCTATACATGTATATGATTGCAAGTTTCCCTACCTCGTTTCTTTCTTTTTCCTGGATTTCCTTTCAAATCCGCCTGGAGCCATAAATCTCAAGTACGTACAACCATCGTGGTACAAGACCTATTCATGATTCACAACGGTTACACAATCTAACAGATTTTAAATACTTTTGTACGTTCAAACAACAAATAGATTTATAGCTTTTTATGTGCTCATTTTAAAAGATTGTTACATGCTGAGGATGCGTAGCGTCACACGAAATTATTTTATTCTTCTAAATAAATTTAATTTTTAAAAATAATCTAACTTTCAGAGTGAAATGCATGTACAACTTAATGAAAAGAGCCAACCAAGATTTTTTATTGTGCCCAGTTGGTAGCGCTCCCAACGATAGACGATAGGGGGTTTATTGTAGTGTTGTTCCATGAGTCAGTTGCAGAAACCGGTACAAGCGAACTTCTCCTCGGCTCTACCTTGCGTATTGATTGGACCGATATACAGTGGCTCACGAAAGTGTTCGAACGCCCTTTAAAACAGTATAACTTTTTTAAACTACGTGTAGTACCAAACGACCTGACTTCCTCTTTTTAAAAAAGATTTTGAAAAAATTACAATTGGTAGTAATTATATGAGAAAATAAAAAAGACACTTCTCCAAATTTTTTTATATGCGCCCAAAAAGAAAATTTAATGCGTGCGTTATGTAGATCTATCTTAGTTATACACATGCTGAAAATTTCATTGAAATCGATTAACGTACACACAAGCTACCAGTGGTTACAAGTGGTGAAAATCGTAGTTTTTCACGGTACTTTTGGTCAGTTTCTGCTTAAAATCCACAAATTCTGACATCTTTCGATGCGTGTCGTTTTTTCTCTGTCGATTTCTCAACCGATTTCAGTGATATTTTCAGCATGCGTATAGCTGACATAGATCTACAAAACGCACGCATTAAATTTTCGTTGTGGGCTCAAATGAAAAAGTTTTAAAAAGAGCCTTTTCCAATTTTATCATTTACTTCCTACCAATTGCTATTTTTTCAAAATCTTTTCTACAGATCATTTAGTAATCCAATGCTTCGAACGAGTAAGAAAAAGTGAGGTCGTTTGGTGCAATTTTTAAAAAGTTATACTGTTTTAAAGGGTCGTACACATAGGATCGAACATATATGTATAATTGCCTAGGCGTAAGTATATAAAATGGAATTACTCAATGTAGTCTCCTAGCTGCCACGACCTTCGTGAGCTTGTAAATACCTGAGCCCGCTGCAGGCTCGCTTCGCCTCCTCCTTGTCCGCTTTCGTCATCACCTCCGGGTGGTGGGCTTTGGGACATCTTTGGTGTTGTGATGCTTTGCATTTACCTTTGCCTCGACTGCGTCCTACATGCAATAGCCAAGAGGATTGTAGCCGGGGCTATAGGGAGGCCACAATTCGAGAAACCAGCGGTAACAGACGTTTTCGTAAAGCCTGATTAATCGTTCCGCTCAATTCGATCATGAATTTCGCACTTCTCTTGCGATCAGAACGATTCCGGTGAGTTTCCCGGGATGCAGATACCTTCTACCGTTTTCCAGAATTTCTGATATTTCTTGGCCAGATTTTAAACTTGCGTCTTCTTGCAGCGAAACCACGCAATGATTTTCGCGAGCGATTTTCCGGCATTCCGGAACGAAGCGATTCGAGTAGTGCCGCTCTTCGGGCATATTCTCGGCTCATGACTAACATTTTCGCACTTGTTCACAGATTGGTAGCTTGTACAGTGAACTACCTTGTCAGCAATTAGTTTGTTTATATTTTCTTTATTCGTGCAGGTAACGAGCTTTCGAAATAAGTATCTTGGAAAATACTTTTTAAAAACTAACATAAATTTTATAAGTCAATATTAAAATGTGTTAGAGGATTTCATTTCAATTGATTTTTTAGTAGACCAGATTGGTTACCTCTGTGCGTGTGCGAACGGTTTCCTTTGATCGTCTGTGGTGTAAACGACTTCCTCTGGACACTGACGACAATTTAGTCGTAGCGACCAGGAATGTAAACGTTCATCCATTTATGTAGTAATAGGTACTTCCTAGTCGCTGAACGATTCGCTCGTCCAGCACATTGTGGTTGTCTGTGTTGGTAATTTAGTAACCGACTGTCTTTTGTAACTGACGACAGCTTCATCACGGTAACCGCATGTGTAACTATTTAGAGCACTTTCACACAGGGATGCGAATACGATCCCACTACCGCGAAACGCGTATGAGATATATGTCTTTCATTTGTGTTTCTATATTATACACTTTTACGTTTGACGCAATATGCATAAGTGCATAATACAATATACAGGATCAGGCACTAATAATTTCCACCTAGAATAACTCTGAAAATATGATAGTAGTAGAAAAGTTTTGGAAAAAAAGTAGTAGTATGGCGTTAATCTTCTGTTGCTAGATGGAGTCGCTTCGGAGATATGAAGGCCACCTTTGTTTTTTTTTTTTTAGATACAATGCTATGTTTTGGTACTTGTTTTCTGATAGCGGCTATTGAGACGAAACCAATGAGGTGCAGCATTAAGGACTTTGAAAGTCAACAAAGGTCGTTTATGATAAAATTGAGACGAAACAAACTTGCATTTACAGAAAGTGTTCGTTGTACTTCTTTTATAAATCCCAACAAGAAAAAATCTAACGGTGTTAGATTTGGAAATCTTGAGGGAAATTAAAGGAAGTTTAACGAATGTAAGTCTTGAACAACAGCGAATGATCTTCAAAGACCATCGCATTATAAACCAATGAGTTCGTCCTAAACTATAATGAATTATAAAATATTCCTCCCGAAACGAAGTTTCGCTCTACATTCTTTTCTGTTGAATAATTTAGAAAATAATTGCGTGGTTTCGTTTAAATGGGACACCTCACACAAGGTGGTCTGCAATTTAGTGCTCACGATTTTTTAAGCATTTCCGATAGTCTGAAAAAAAATGTTTCGAATAAAAGTTAATCCGTTTTCAATGGCCTACAAATTGTAGTTAGGAATTTGAAAAAATATTTCATTTCAAAGAAAAGTCAAGGACATCTTACAGACCACCTTGCATAAGCACCAATAATCATTATAAACGTAAAAATTATTGATACAAATACAAATGAGACCGTATATTTTATTTCTTCTGCACGTGAGAGTTCATGGGCCATCCGTCTACGACGCATCGCGCCAGATGAAATGTCGCTTGTTGTACACTTCCGTTGCTTGTTGTAATTTGCATCCTCCATGACGCCTAGCCACGAACCGTGACGTCGTAAAAGCATCTTTGTTTTCTGTACACTTTCGAGTAACGACTAGAAAGAAAGGGTATTCATATCTCATGTGCTACGTGTACGAATCTCTGACATGACGCATCCTGGATAAAAGGACTTCCATTTTTTCTAGTCGACGCGGAACGAGGGAGTGGTCGCAGATGAAGTATGTTACAGTAGAATGTACCTTCCCATAATCGTATTCTACTATATCCATATGTAATTTTATCATTTATTTAGGAAACGTACAATTGTAAAATCGAACGGATAGAATTTAAATCATTCTTTGCAAATTTTCAATGCATACATTATGCCGTTATTTATTCGACCTTGAGACGAACTTGGAGAGGTTTATAAAAAACAATTTTGAATTTCTAAATTGGAACCCATATTTCTTAACGTGTATTATTACTGCCGGCATCTAAATGTTTTCTAAACTCTATCTGACTGTAATTTTAGCATAAGTCACATAACGCCAGTGTTAGCGTTAACCGAGGTGCACCGCGAAGAGGTCACACGGTCGGACATTGCACACCATAGTGATTCTGAAAAGAACCGATTCTGTTCGAATATTCTGAAAAACACCTGAAGCTAGTAAATGTTCGAATTCTCGACCGTTTACTTCATTGCATAAATTTATTAGTCTTCGAACGAACCAAAAAACCAACAGCGGCCAATCAAGTTTTAGAGTTCATATCTCGTGAATGGCTTATCGTAAAATTACGTTCACTTAGTGTTTCGAGAGTATTTAGATGCAAGCAATAATTATATGCAATAAAAAATATGAGTTCCAATTCGAAAATTCAAAGTAGTCCTTTATAGGTCTTTTCAAGGTCATCTCAAGGATGGATAAATGACAGCATAAACAGCTCTAAAACATTTTTTTCATATCTGTTAGATTTTTAGTAGGGTATGAAATAAATTAGATGAGAGTACAAGAGGTTTCGTTGTTATAACTTTTCTCGCTATCAAACGATCAGAAGTTTCTGTTCGGAGTGCTTGGCCGTATTTGGCTACACGCTCACTGTGTTCGTTCACTATACTCGAGTTAATTTATCTATTGCTTCGTGTGGTATGACGTACTTCGCATATCACGGTCTCGGTGTGCACATAGCTACAATGCTTCCACCTGGTATTGTTCAGACTAGTCTGTGTTCACGCAAATGAGCGCCGCGCGGGGAACGTTTATTTATCTATAGGACAAAGTGGAGTCGCGGGACTTAGATATAATTATCCGACGCCGTCTTACAAAGGAACGCTCTCCCGAGGCGCAGCTAACTCTAGAAGGTAACGCGTGCAACTGAATCGTTTCGTACCTTTACACGCAAATTTATAAATGCAAGAATTTCTGATGCCTTAAGTAATGTGCTATGCTTGACGATGTTTGCAGTAATGAATACAAACTGTATAATAACTACTGATTCTACAACCA
The DNA here is from genome assembly GCF_050948215.1 of Halictus rubicundus. Taxonomy (NCBI): domain Eukaryota; kingdom Metazoa; phylum Arthropoda; class Insecta; order Hymenoptera; family Halictidae; genus Halictus; species Halictus rubicundus. Next base: position 10,170,038 of record NC_135149.1, on the reverse strand, counting down.
GAAGTTTCAATAATCATACAAATAAAACTGATACGAAATAGACGAACTATTGATTTCGCTTAAAATAAGTAGGAGAATTCAAGATGTCGAAGAAAAGAACGAAACAGTTAAAAAGATTTTCAAGTTTAATAAAACTTGATCAAAAGTTACGTGTGTACACATATTAACACACAAGCTAGTTTAGGAGTATTGGAATATTGGCAAATGAAAATTAAATTCATCTTCAGAGATACAGAGCGCGTGGTATAAATCATAATCAGCAACTATATTATGTATAAATATACACTGTGGTTTCCATCCAACTTACAGCTTACGGCACTATTGCATTTAAAAAGCCTTTCTGTCTGACTAATTAATTATTTCGCAAATGTTATAAACACCGCGTATGTAAAAGTCATACACTCTTTAATTATCCGGTTGAAAACCAAATTTTCACTCATAGTAATAAATTAATAAACTTTTTCTCCAAGAACTAACACATGCACACTCAGGTACGCACATACAGGCAGAAGTACTGATGGCAAGTGTCAGTATGTAGGGTGTGGGACCCAATTATTGTGGGGGTGCCAACTACTGTGTCTATATTAATTATATTTATCTTTAAAGCATAATGACTATTAAAAAAGAGATATATAACGTACATATTAACTGATGTTAATGAAAAAAATTCAATAGTTCTTTTTTAATATTCACTATGCTCTAAAAATAAGTATAATTAGTATAGACACTTTAATTGGCGGCCCCACAATAATTGGCTCCCTTACTACTACTATTTTAATGGATCTTCGTCGATGCTAAGGTGTAGAATCACGCTATAGCGGTTTTTATACATAATTTCTTGACACCCTGTGTGTACCTACAACAGAGTGTACTAGGTCACTTGTTCGAACTATAAATTGAGTTTTTGGAATGGAATGTTGAATTTTTCATTACAAATATAGATGCCAGATAGAAAATAAAGTTCTTCTGCTCAAACATGTTCTTTTAATGCTCTTACCAAACTTGTAACGACTAAAGGAAGATTCAAATCTCACGGGACCACGCTCGTCTGATCACGTCATAGAACGATCGCGTCTAGGTTCGTTCCCTTCCTACACCCACCCTTTTTGTTTTTTGCTATTGTTTAGCACTTCTGGTATCTTTGTTCCCTTGCAGAACACCCCCTTCTCGTACGATTATTTCGATACTTTTTCTGCAATACAATTACAAACCTAAATCGAAAGCCATTCTTTCTTGTTTCTGCAAATTTTCCTTTATCCTCCCCTGTACATGTATAATTTGCGTTTCTTAGCCTTCAACAAAGGGGTGAGTAAGAATAGACGACATTGTGACGATCCCAGGTGAAAACCTTCGACTTTCAACTTCGTCCGAGCTCACCGCATTTCCTCTCCCCTTTCTCATTGCGAAGGCAACTTTTACGTCGTACTTTCACAATTGTAAGGCTTCGCAGCGAATAAAAAGTCAGATGAAACGTCGTAGTAAGGGAACAAACGGAGGACTATGAGACAATCGTGAGACGCTAAGGCCGATGAACATGCAAATGCAGGCAATTCAAAGTACTTCTACGCAACACTTTGCTTTGTCTTCTATTTTATCATCTTCTCTAATTTCGTTATACTTTACTGTTCTTTCTTCATTTTCAAGTAATATTACAAAAAAAAAAAAAGATAAGTACTTTTCATTAAGTGAGTATTCTAGTTTGTCATTTTCAAAAAGTAGATTTTTCTGATTTTGCATTTTCTTTAAGTATAGATATTGTAAAATATCTGTATAAAAGGATTTGTTTAAATTCGTAAAAAGTGCAACTCGCGTTGTAAGATACTGATACCTAGTTGAATATTTAAGCGCGTTTATTTCGAAACCACTATTAGTAACGGTTGCCACATCTCCAGTTCTAGCTGACCAATTGGCTTGAAAATTTAAGAAAATCTTCAGCACATACCGAGCTATTGCACAAAACAATATTTGTAAAATCTTTCAACTTTTTCTTATTTTTTTATCAAAATTCCGCCATTTTGTAAATAATCAAGATTTTTATTTCTTTCGGGTCGGACCATAACCAAATTCACAACTTCCTTGTGTAGTGTCCTTTCATCATAAAGACCAGAATCGTGGCAACCTCCGACCTATATTTTTCAAAACATATTCTATAAGAATATATACGACTCATGTAATTTTGGTAATTTCTACGTCAAAAAATTCAGACATGTACTTCAGACACCAATAAATATGTGTGTAATATCCCGATGCAAACGGTTTAACAATTTTCCAAATAAAATTCTTAAAACTTCGTGCAAAAACGGTCTCGAAAACCAGTATACCCCCTTAACAATAAAGAGTATTTATTCATATTTCAAAATATGTTCTTGCTTTTTCGTAATAATGTTCTGCGCAATTTCTCTTGCAATTAGTAATCATCATTCAAGTAAAATAAGAAGCGCATACCCGATGTGAAAACAAAACCCAATTAGTAAAGTGCTGGTTCGTTATTAGTCTGTGAGAGACTGTCTTCTATCACTTTTCTCGCAAGAAAAGTTGTGAAACTTGTGCACATACTTTACTTGATTCAATTCGTTTCACGGCAGCCATAATACATATGTCATGGATTACCCCGCCGGGTAGACAACGGACAGACATAAGACACATGAAAAATACAGTGTCTATTCGATAATTGTCCAAAATTCGGATCCGGCCAGGGACAATTATCAGCTAGAAGTTACCATTCTTTGATTCACTGTCGAACGTAGAAAAGGACAGCGAAGCTCGAGAGCCTTGGTTGCTGAGAAGTGTGAACATAATCAGGATCGGATATATCCGTGTGAGACCACTTCTAATCCAATAACAAAACTTCCTTATTTTTCATTATTTTTTATGGGACTTTCATCAAGATATTCGTGGCATTTTTCTGATTTCGGATATATGGGAGGCTCTACTGCTGTGCTGGGCATGGTTAGGGTCCCTCAAACGCTTGCTTCCCCCACCAATCTCTCTTTCGTGCAGCGCGTATCTTCGTCGCGTTCGCTGATGTCTCGTGTCTTCGTTGCCCCACCGTACGTACGTTCATAGCTACTCGAAAAGGATAGTTGGCGCTACGGTGGTGATAGTTTTCTGTCATTATTAAGAATTATTAACCCCTTAGCTTACAATGACGCCTCAGCGGCGTCGTAAGTCTATCGGGCCAAACATGAATAAGACGCCTCAGAGGCGTCGTAAGTCTATCGGGCCAAACATGAATATTACTAAATTTTTGTATTAAAATAAAAATGTTATTATTAATGTATTATTCAATTTGCAACAATAAATCTTTTTTTTTTTTGTTTAATAATCAACTAATCATAGGAAGTTTGCGATTTGTACAGTTTCGAACGCTCAGTCAAGCTGTGTATGTCCCTGCGCGCGACCGACCTTGGTGTCGCTTTTGGCCCGCACAGTTGGAAATTAAATCCTAAGGCAAGAGGTTAAGGAAAAACACGGACCAATCAAAGCGCGGCTACAGCGAACGGCTTCCAATGCCAACGCCACGCTTAGCGTGACCTGTCCCCAAGTCACAGTCCGCCCGCTATAGCCGCGTTCTGATTGGTCTGTGTTTTTCGTTAATAACTCCTGAACGAAACCGCGAAGAACATTAATGCAAAGGAAAATGTTACTTCGAATGACCTCGGGAATCACCCATTTCAAGGAAGTGCAACATTTTTGGAACAACCTGTATAGAACTATCATAAAAATATGTGAAACCTGCATATGCTCAATGAAGAATCGAAAACTATGTCTCCTAAATGACGGTAAAAGTCAATCGTTTTCAATATACTGGAAGTTCAGGTTTAGAATACCGCCGTGTGTCAAACGCCGCTACTGATTGTATCTCGACGCAATACATTCTGTCAGGTCATAATATAGCGTGGCTACCGTGGCGTGCGGTGAACCTAGCCCAAACGGTGTTTCCTGCCACTCTACCCGGCGTGGCGCGGTGCATGTTCCGCACACTCCTGTAACATCATATCTCGAAGTATAGATCAACGCTCATCACTATGATCAACGCTACTTTAAAGATGGGCCATACGTTTCGTGATTAAACAAATTCGTGTTTAAAAAAATAATCTACTTTACAACTTCAGTCGCTTCGACGAGCAACGTATTTGTATCGAATAGCAAGATGTCAGAACTGGATGTGGTAACCGATGAATGTAATCTTATACAACATTTCATGTAAGATTTTCTATTTTGAAGGTCGCTACAAAACATTCGTCTTATATTAACATGATAAATCAACCCTTAAAGGAGGATGTCAATGAGTGGCCAAATTTTGAGTACCTCAGAACCGAAAATATTGATAAGGTGTTATTCTTTAGGATTAAAGAGAGTGTAAACCGACTACTATGTTAAACCAAACAGACAATTATAGGCTTACACCATTTTTGCATTAAACGGCACATATATTACACTATGCTGTAACCATAAGTGGAGAAACGATGAGAATAAAAAATTAGTTCTAAAAATATTGAAACAAAAAACTTAATATCTAATGTACACACCATAACATGAACTTTAATTTGCACTCTGGTTGTAAGCGGATTTGATCCGATGCTGTTGAGTGGGATTAAAAAGCATTTTTCAGTTAAAATCGAAACAATATGGGCTTTCGAGCTATATTGCGGACGAGTAGATAGTTAAATAATTGAAAGAAAATAAACTCTGAATCAATTTAGCTAAATAAAATAAGGGTAAAAATAAAAATTCCTTGTTTCTAAGAGTAATCAAGTAGAAAAATATTCCGAAAAATTTCTATGGAATTTCGGCGCGATCACGTGTGCACAATTTCGAATAGGTTGGTTGTAACAGCATAAAACAGTGGAATCCGTGCGGCGCGGCGCAGTGGTTAAGCTGAAAGCACATATTTCCAGATAAATTTTCTGCACGGCCGTCTGCTGGCATTAAAGGGTAAATTAAGTTAAACGCTGTAGAATTAATTACTCGCGTGGGTCTTTCAAGCGAGAGCTGTTTCGCGGTCGCCATGTCCCTTCGTGAAACCAGAAAATATTTTCGTTGCAGTGGAGAAGCAGAGCTGACGCCAGACATATTATCGCGTACTTTCACCGATAAAGCAACTGACGTATGTATTTTGATAGCAAAACTACATGCTCACACGCAACGCCACTCTTCGTTTTGGCGAAACATCAATTGGGATAGTGCTATCCCTTCTCCGATGGCCCCTTCAGTTTAAACGAGATGTCAATTGGTCAGAAGTGACCACAACACTAACACATTTTAACGAATATACTATATGTGTATATTTTTTGACGTATGCTGACGTCAAAATTCACAGTGCTTTAATATTCATTTAAATAGATTCAGAAGAATAAAAAAAAATTAGAACAGAAGAAGAAATAGAAATAGATGTAATATACTTATGATTCTATCAAATATTACATATTTACATTAAGCGGACCACCTCCTATTTCAATCATATTTTAATATGTTGTCAAGGTCATCACCCTGAGTAACGGTCTGGAGATTTCAATCGGGGGTCGCTGTTTATAAGAAAGTTATAGTGTAGGTTAAGGTCTTGTAGGAAATCGTGTAATAAATCATTCGACAAATTTCGTTTTTATAAGTTAGTTGAACCAAAAACACCTATTCGGCTTAACAGCTCGTTGTGACGTACTTGCTGACGTGTGTTTTATGCTAAAACCCAGGATATATGTATGTATAATCTTGTTTATGAGCCATTTCGCGCCGCAGTTTATGCACATAAAACCACGGATTTTTGTGAAATTGCATAGACTAGTAGAATTCGCTGCCCTGATTATGAGGTGATCTTCAATTCGTCGGTATTGGTTCAGTATCTTGGTTACAAGGATCAACATTTTAATAACGTTATTTTAAACATGAATCTTCTTAGTATAATTTAAACGGCGCCACTCGTAACAACGTAACTTTTAAGTTGTTATGAATAATGTTTCAATTTCAAACTTACAAATGGCTCCGCAGGGCAGAACGGACCGATTCACAATTTTTCTCGCCGTATCTTTGCATATCCCGCAAGTTTCGTAGTGTAACGTTCATAATTACAAAAGTTACAAGCTTTTAATGCTGCGAAAGTCCTGCACTCGGAGCGACGCGACCGACGCGACGCATAGTGCGAATATGTATCGGATATTCTGGGCAAAAGAGTTTTGCCAATTTATTCTATTGTTATTTGTTGTCATATGATTACTGACAAACATCTCCTCGAAAAACTTTTTTATCGGTATATCCGTAACGTGTAAAAAATTGCAACGATCGTTCAAAGCATATAGATTTTTGGAAAAAAGTTTAAAAAATTAATAGTTATTTGAAACATGTTAAAAATATATTTTTTAATTTTATTATATACGATATGAATTGTTTAGTATCCATATTGGTCACCTTGCATCATATAAATGGACATTTTAAGATTACGCAGCAGATAATTCAGGTTTAGAGTCTCTTAATCACGACTTCGTCTATTTTTTAGGGTTCGTGCAATTTCTAGTAGTTAAATTCGATGTAAGTGTGACGTTTCATGTGCCCCCAATTAATTTATCAAAAATTGCAGAAATACTATGCTGACATCGAAATTGATAAAGGTTTGAAATAAAATAATGCGGTAAACAGTTAATGTTACAAAAAATTGATAGGCCTTGTAATGTTAAACATAATTCATGAAAATCCAGGCCAAATTATATCTTGTCTGGTGTTATTTTAATCAGAAAAATGTCACAAATATGTTGGTAAAGTTTCCTTCAAAATAAGTAAAAATAAAGAATTATCTGATTCATTGCATGAATCGGTCTCACCGAAACGCTATTTTTTGTTGCGCCTTCGGCCGCACGGTCCGTGTTTACACGCGCTGTCCTTTTCTACGTTCGGCGCGGTCGGAGAGGTCACAACAAAATAGTAGCTCTACGCGGTCTATGTCGGAGCACGGACCCGAGGATCCGGTTTAGATCAAGACTTCATAAATATTAAAAGTAAAAGGAAATATTTGAAAAACAAACTTCAGATTGGTAGAACACTAGAACTGAGACAGACGAACCAGGGGACAAGGGATACATTAGCCACGTCCGGACGAGAGGAAGAGAGAGGAAAAGAGCTACTTCACTATCCCATCCTTTGGCACGTTGCACGTTAAAAGACGTTCTTTCCCGCCGCCCCACTACTAACTAGCCACTTCTTTTACTAGTAACGTTCGAAGCAGTGTTGCCAGACGAGGAGAGGCAGCACGAATTGAGGCGAAAAAGTTACCCTCTCTCTGCCAGTAGCGGAGTATGCGCGACAGAGACAAAAAGCGTCACGTGACCGGACCGTGGCGGAAGCGTGGGAAATAGCACGGTAGAAGGGGAAATTAGAGTGGGAAAACAAGTCTTGATCTGGCGACACTGGTCCGAAGTATGCCGACACGGTTCTGCTGTGTGAACGAGAGTAAGGCAAGCGGAGTGGGAGACATGTTCTTCGTCACTGCCACTCCTACCAGTAGACATGGTGGGAACCGCTAGCAGGGATAGAACAGTAGCGGGGAAATCACCCTTTACCTGCGGACTACAAGTTGCTTAGCTCTGAGTTAGATAATATTATAATTCTGTAGATAACCCAGAATAGAAATATAAAATATTATATTATTTCATTTATTTAAGAAAAATCTTAAAGTGTGCAATGCTAGGGGAAACTGCCCCTATAAGCTGCTTCTGGCATAATATCACTGATTGCAAGACTGACACGTGTAACGCACAGTGCTTAAAGGGCAGAAAATCCTCGCAAGAAGTCGACTTTTATGGCCGGGCATACGTTTCAAGCGCGGCACTTTCACGTCATGATCAGGGCGGGCTGCCAACTCGAACATGCAAATGCGTGCGTATACTAGCTGAAGGGCTAACATTGAAATCACTAACACAAATTCCCCTGGCACAGTTTCGATCAGCGAGATTACAGTGAAATCAAATTTCACCAATCGCCCACCGGTATTAATCAACAAATCAAATTTCCGTGTAAGTAATAGCATTCCACATGTAGATAGTCTATTTTACCATAAAAACAGCATTGCAGTTCTTACTATGCCAGGAAGTTTATCTTCTTTGATTTTAAATAAAAGTAACATATCATAATATTTAAATAATAACTGGAAGTTGAAATTGAAAGTTCAACAAATACATAAATAACTTTTTCCGTTATTATGACAACACAGAACCTTCCCGATCTTCTTCAGACCAAACTGATCGATACGAACACGATACCGCGAGAAACGAGCGCAAAGCACCTGGAAGGTACCACCACGAAACCCGTACAATACGTGAAAATGGAGACAGGAAGATTGAAAATGTCAGAACCGACTCTGAGGTTCGCAAGTTACGCAGATACCCTTGACGGTAAGAATCGCAAGGCCCTGCAGTAGAACCTCGTTTATACGAACCAGTTAATGTTATATCTCATATACAGTGAGAAGCAAAACTAATTACACACTATCTGAAACAGCATAACTTTTATAAAATTAGACCAAATAACTTGAGCGTTTCTCTGAAATTAGAAGGATTAGGATTGTTTTAGAAATTAGAAAAGAATTTCAATTGGTCGGAATCGCGAAAGAAGTAGTAAAAGTTGTTTTTTTTCAGCTTTTTAAACTGAGCCTGTATTGAAAATTTAAAACATGTGTTCGATTCACTCGAATAAATTATATCCATGCTGAAAATTTCACCGATATTGGTTAATTCGTTTACGAGCTATAAACGATTAAAAGTGCGATTTTATTTCGAAAATCGTGAAAAATGGCAATTTTTCCACATTTAATTATTTATAACTTTAATCAATCAAAATGGCTTTCGTCAATTAAAGTACAAATTCTATTAACGTAAATGGTAGTATTCTATACACGCGATGCAGTGCAAAGTCAGGATATTCGATCACAGCGAAACCTCAGGAACCGGATACTCATGCGTAAAGGAAAGATCTAATTTGATCGTTTCCACGGCGAAGACAATTATCGAACAGGCCCACTAATTATTCGCCATTACAAAAGAGATTGTGTGGCTTACCGATGGTAATTTCGTGTTCACTTGCCGCTCTACGAGGACTTACACACTCAAAAGTCTCCATACGTTCATGCCATTTTACATCTCAATTTAATTCGCAATACGTTTGACAACGTAGGGTAGGAGACCCAACTACTCTGGGGATGCCAATTACTGTGCCTATGTTAATTATACTTCTTTTTAAAGTGTAATGAATATTAAAAAGAAAGATATATATATATAACATATATTGACCGGTTATAATGAAAAAAATTTAATTGAATATTAAATTAAAAAATACCAATCACCCAAGAACGAAACAAATTTATAGAAAATAATATTCCTAGCATGTTCTCAAGATGAATGAGCAAGCGTTGACAACTTCCTCGTTGTTGAAACACAATACTCGTGACAAAAGATTAATTATATGGTTCGCAACATGAATTTTCTTACTCGTGAAATTATAATGAACCAATTCTTTGTACGCTCTACACGTTGAAACCATATTCCAATTTTTCAGGAAAACTTGATGTTAACTAGGTTGTTCTATGTTCTCGTATGAACGTATGTACACGCGCGCACATGTATACGCCATGCTACGGAGCCGGAGGAAAATGATTAATCCTCCCAGCCCCCTATCAGTAACGTTAGCGAACGATAGGTACTAGATACAAAGAGTTTGTTCAGCCGATGTATCTTCGAAGTATCTACTTGTATATTCTAAATTTCGTTGGTCCTTTTATTATTTGAAAATTCCTTAGAGTGCAACTTTGTAACACTAACTGTTCGTGCTTATTTGTTTAACTGTTTTATTTCTCCTTTTCCGAAATAGATTTCATTAATGTAGTAAAACAAATATGTACAATAGGTGTAGTCAATGTCATGTAATACATTTCAACTAAAATTTTTCTAATGTATTCAAATAAAACAAGTGACCAGACATGTATCCAAGAATTTATATGAGGGAAATTGCGTATAACTAGATTCGTAAAACTGGAGAATTTTTTTTATCTCCACATTATCATATCAGACTGAAGATCAGTTATCGATACCTTTAAAAGTTAAAAACAATTTTTAAAATATTTTTATACTATCTTGTTCTTCAGTAAAATTTGATTTGATAGACTAGTTTTCTCGTGCTGTATGTAGTCTGTGCAGCACCATCTATCAAAAAGTTTAGTATAGACAGTTTTCATGTCTTTTGATATAGATTTCATAGAATTCCTTGATTATGCCAAAATTTTCATACCGATAACATTAATATGGACTTATCACTAAGTTGAAACTATTGTTTTCGAAAGAATTCTAACTCAACAGAAATCAATCCTCCATAAAGAGAGTCCGTTTTCTAACCTACAACACGACATACATACCCCTCGTATACTTTATATTATTCTCTTCGACGAATCACGGTCTTATACCAATTGTTGTTTCTACGCGATGATGTGCCAGGATTGGGATCGGCAGATAAGAAATACAATATATTGGTTTAAATAATGACCTACATTTAACTAGAACCATCTAATACCTCGCGCACCGTAATAATTACGACGTAGTTCATACTATACGCATCCAAAATAGTTTCTCAATATTGCCGTGGGAAGGCGCATTCGTCGCAGCAATACGTACAGCGGTGTAACAGTTTTCCGCAAGTATCTCGCAAACCAAGATTGTCCGGCGGTAACATATATAGAGGAAAAAGTTCGAAATCGGTGAGGAATCCCCTATTGTAAATAATTAGCAACGACTCGAATCAATTCTAATATGCTTAGTCATCTGTGTAATTAAGGATGCTTCTATTAGCTAAAGTCAATGTATTCACAGAAATAGAGAGAAATATGTATCAACAAGTGTACACTATGATGATATTAATATTGTTACAATGCAAAAAACTTCAAACTAACTTTTGTCCGCTGCACGTAACGAACAAAATGTATTGTTAACGCGTTGTGTGAAAACAGACGAATAAACAAAAGAAGTTCGACGTCGTATAGTGTAGCGAGGATGTCCCGGTTTAGGTGAGTGTTATCAACAATTGAAAAACTACCTGGTGCTAAAGTTATTAATATTCGTATAAGTACAGAAATTCCAATTTTAATCTTTTGTCTGTCTCTGTATTGCAATAAGTCATTTTTATAGTGAGAGAAAATTCATAAGATGTATTTCAATTTCACGGAATTCTTAATCCGCCGAAATTACTCTGCGGTGACAGCACTGGAATAGTAGAGAAAGGGAGGCTTATCGATGAACTTACACACCTGCCGATATCTGTTCCGTTAAGAGGTAGTATTTCGCAATCCAGGATGCGACCGTTTACTACAATCTCTTTCCCACTTTCTAGTGAACTATTCTAAACGAGCTTACTGACACTTTGCATGTGCCTTACCTGGAACCCATGACAACATAGACATAAGACCGGTATACCGATGCGGCTTGTAAAGCAATTGACTGCATAACAATGATTCACGATCCCTGATCTCGAGGTGCTATACTTGTTGTAATATTCGAGTATAGTTTATTATATTAGTTAACGGGTTATTTTAATCCAGATAAGATAAGACAAAAAATCAATTGTTTACATTTTCTCATAGTTTCGGATCTTGAAAGAAACATTCTCAAAGTATTTTGATGAAATTCGTAAAATTTCCGAACTTGCAGAATTTTTTCATTATGAAGAAAGTATTAAAAAAAAATAGCATTTTTGGCTGTACGTACTTTTATTGAGAGTTTTTGAAATAGCTTGGAAATAATAAGTATGGTAGATAAATTGTAAAAAGTAAAAGCTATGCAAACACGAAGGTTGACGAGTGCATTGAACGTTTTATGAAGCGAATATGATTTGCTGCGTTTAAATACGGAAGAATAGTCATAGGAAAAGAAATGTTTCGTACCGGGTAGTCGGATCGAATAGTAGAATGCACTGTATATGGTTAATTGACCCGGAGGCCCTGTCTAGAATACTGGATGGAAGGCGTGATTATCCAGTGGCACGTTTGCATTTAACCAGCAACAACTAATACTTTATTGCACGCAATAGTAAACGTAAAACAGTTTGGCGAACACTTCGGCGAAAGTAGGTCAAAAGAATGTGGTGACTGTGTTAGAGAACCGACAAAATGCGCTGAACAATTAACGCGAGGCTATTTATACGGTGGCGGGCCGTCGATGGAGGCAGAAATTAGGAGGGTGAATTTTTGAAGAAGGACAAGACAGCACCAAGTGTTAGCGCACTGGGGCAATGATTTAACGATCAATGCTGCTAGGGAGAATAGGGAAATTAGGCAGCGGATTCAAAATATGCATGCTTGGAAGAATGGCCCACGCGACAAATATTATGTGAAATTGTAAATATTTACCCGGCGCGCCACGCGGCGCTACGCTGTTTACCTTTGGGTTCGTTTACTCTGATTCCGACGTCAAGTTCGAACAGATGAGCGTTCTTATGTATGTATGTATTTTCTTTCTTGATGTTTTTCATTCTATTCTCTTATATATTTAAGAAGTTATACAGGCAATTGATTGATAAGTGTGTATTACGAAACTTTCGTATGTCTGTAATATAATAGAGCACCTAACACTTAATTAAACGGCGTAATTATATTATTACATCTTCAAACATTGAGAACTTTTAGTTAAATCATTTTCGAATAGCAATCTCAAACAGCAAACTATGCCTGTTGTGCACATATATATGTGTTTGCGTTGTTCGACAACTAACGTTCATGTTGTTTCACAACCACGCTGCTTGTTATCGTCCGTATTATTGTTACTAAAAATAAGCGACTATAAGATAAAACAATTGGAGCGATGTCCCGTTATATGGTCACATTTCTGTCCGGATACATGGCCACGAGTTATCCCCACTAATTATCGGAAGCTTTCGCTTGTGGCCCGCTTTGATGCAAGCCGAATTATTCTGGTCTCTCTCTCTCTCTTGCACGGCCTATTTCTCATTCTTATGGTGTGTTTAGACCAGTGATGGACACGGTTGGGGCCCCTCAAACGCTTGCTTCCCCCACCAACCACTTTCTTCCGTGCAGTGCGCACCTCCGTCGCGTTCGCTGGTGCATCGTGTCTTCGTTGCCCCACCGTACGTGCAATGACGTGCATACCTTTGTAGCTGCAAGTGACAGGCGAAGCGCGTCTTTTCTCCATGGTAACGGCGCTTACTGGAAGGGGACAGTGGGCGCTACGGTGGGGACGGTGTTGCCTCTATTGAGGCAAACGTGTCCAGCACTAAATTACACTGTCCAACACCAAAAAAATTTTGCAATACCTGTTGGGTGATTCTTATACACTTTGTCATCCTAAAACCGAATCTGAAAGTAGAATTGCTCCATCACGCAACGTTTTCGAAAAATTTTGGTTTTTGTAAAAATGCCCGATTTTTATACGAAACGACGTGTTACGCAAAAACTAAATACGCGAGAAAGTTCAAATTTGAGTCAAGAGATAGAGGGGACTCTCCTCTACATATTCATATAGTCAATTATATTTTTATGTACTTCCTAATAGTTGTAAATGGTTGTTAAAGTTTGAAAATGTGCCGACGCGGGTACTTTGTACGCTCTATTTTTGTATTTATGTGAAAAATCCTTTATCTAACAGGAATTTACTATACAGGAATGCATTCTACAGACATTTCTGGTAAAGAAACCATTCACGAAAAGTATTTGGTTCCCTTAATGTACGAGAAGGATCAGAAAATGTTAATTGACAGCGTGTGCTCGACGCGTTCGCGCCAGACGGCCATTGCAGCCTTTTCGCGACTCGCCAGGGCCGTCGCTATGCGTAGTCGACGTTGGTACCACTCAAGTATGTCTTTGCTTACTATGCTTAATTAAATACATTTTTGGGTGCCAATCATTACAAAAGATTATAAAAATACAAGTTATATTCACATTTCATTGTGGAAATGCTTAATAAAGAAAATTGAATACAAAAACTTACCTATTTCTGATGTAAACAAATTAAAAATGTTTCCGCCTTGCTTGACGTTTGTTCCTGGTATCCCGATTTTCAATAATAAGTATCCAGCAGTAATCAGCAAGCATCCGCACATAAGTCTTTTCCTTTGTAACGTTTTTCCATTGTTGAAATATCTTGATGAAAGATTAATGCTGGAACTGTATTCCTTGTTTTGATTTTAAAATAATTTCGTCATGAATATAACAAAAACAGTCCGGCTGATTTATACACTTCCGCGAGATTTTATCGATTTAATATAGAGCGATCTATGTCTTAATTATGTACTTCGATCAATAAAATCGATAAAAATAGTCCCATTTACATAGTGTTTGGACTTATTTTAATCGGAAGAATCTTGAATGTCCATTGGTATTACAATTATAAAGATAAGACAACAATTACTGAAAATAAAATTTTCCAGTCACCGCATTGCTGCGGTCAATTTTCTTTATTAAGCATTTCCACAATGAAATGTGAATATAACTCGTATTTTTATAATCTTTTGTAATGATTGGCACCCAAAAAGGCAAAAAAAATGTATTTAATTCAGCATAGTAAGCAAAGACATACTTGAGTGGTACCAACGTCGACTACGCATAGCGACGGCCCTGGCGAGTCGCGAAAAGGCTGCAATGGCCGTCTGGCGCGAACGCGTCGCGCACACGCTGTCAATTAACATTTTCTGATCCTTCTCGTACATTAAGGGAACCAAATACTTTGCGTGAATGGTTTCTTTACCAGAAATGTCTGTAGAATGCATTCCTGTATAGTAAATTCCTGTTAGATAAAGGATTTTTCACATAAATACAAAAATAGAGCGTACAAAGTACCCGCGTCGGCACATTTTCAAACTTTAACAACCATTTACAACTATTAGGAAGTACATAAAAATATAATTGACTATATGAATATGTAGAGGAGAGTCCCCTCTATCTCTTGACTCAAATTTGAACTTTCTCGCGTATTTAGTTTTTGCGTAACACGTCGTTTCGTATAAAAATCGGGCATTTTTACAAAAACCAAAATTTTTCGAAAACGTTGCGTGATGGAGCAATTCTACTTTCAGATTCGGTTTTAGGATGACAAAGTGTATAAGAATCACCCAACAGGTATTGCGAAACTCGAAAAAAGTTTAATTTTGTTGGACAGTGTTATTAGGTAGATATTAGGTAGATAATAGTACCTATTAGGTAGACATTATAATTATATATCCGCAATAGAGATTAGCTCCATGTAAAAAAAGGGGAGGGGCGGCTGTACCCCTAAGCCTAATTTACTGGTTCCAAGAGAATATAAGAAACTGGCTGTCGTTACTGCATGGCGACATTCGTGGCATTGACGTATTTCGTCTGTGAGCGTTTTCCACATTTAGAATTCATTTTAGAAACCTCCTTCTTGTGTTTTAACACTAGATTTACGGGACCCGTCAAAATGACGGATTCTAATATTTTTAAATTGCGAATATTGAGATTGTAAAAATGCATCCATGAGCAATTATTTAACAAATTGATTTCTTTGGGTATATATTATTAAAAAAATGGCTACAAATTTTGATCGATACATTCATGTTATTTTTATAAAGTAATGTAAAATACTCATGTTTAGTGCTCCGTAAACCTAGTGTTAATCTCTAAGGCCCCACTTTTAATATTTTGGTGGAGGGAATTTTCACCCTCTCACGAGTCACCAGTCGAATTTACCAGTTCCCCTCTGCTGTATATCTTCACACACCATTCTTCACACCATTTATTAAAATACGTACAGTTATCCGGAATCCCGATTATTCTTTTTATTTGATATATTCACACGATTTCTCAATTTGAATGGACAAAATAATTCTTTACGTCTTTTGTACTTTGTGGAAGTATTCTTTCTCCTAGAATATTTTAGAGGCAACCTATATGGTAGAAGTGATGGGGTAATCGAACTTCCTGACGTGTAGCTTCCGCATCAGATAGCAACAAGGACGTTTCGAATAAATTTGAATATAAAATTACTTCGAGGAAGGATTTTACCGTCACCAAAGATAAGCATTCTTATTCATATAGTGTATCAATTTAAATTGTTGCTTCACTATCAGGACACATAAACTATACATGCTGTTGAATGCTTTTTACTCGTTGCCTTACAATTATTGTAACTGCAACGACCAATATTTTATATGTGGGTACATAGATTATTTTGAACTCTTGCCAGTATGCTTTTACCTTTGCGAATTTGCATTCAACCACCCACTGTAATCACCTACATATGTATGTACCTACATATATCTTGTGTGCAGTTTACTATCACAAAGTTTTTATTTTTATCAGACATGTAATAGGAAATTTATTTTGATATTGTGACAGTCAGTCACACCCAATGCAAAATTGGGGAAAATAAATAAAATATTTCAAGACAAAATCGAAATATTAAAATAAAAAATAAATAAAACAACAAATAGAATATTTTATTTTCAAAGTTGCATACTTTAAAGTATTTGCTATTCTACCCAGCTCTGTATACAGTCTCCTGAGAAACTTCTTTTCAGTTATAATTAGATTTTGTATCGTTTCCGCACACAATCAGAGGAAATCGGAGGAAGATTGCATTCTGAAGTGCAACAATTTTTCCGAGCTAATCTCGTTATGGGTAAAATGAAAGATCTGCGAGTTTTTGATTGAGTATTAATTGTTTGGTTTTGGGAAGTTTCATACCTACATTCTGTATAAGGAACGGAAACTGGTAACCGTGCGTCAACAACCGACCTCACCTCCTTTGAGAAATTCGCACTTAATGTTTCGGCACGACCGCGGATCCCTCAACTTGGCACGCTTGATAAGACGTTGTAAACCTCTGCGCCGCTACCTTGATTGTTAAAGAAGCTGTCAAGTCCGTACAGAAAGGACCGAGTTCTGGAACGTAAATGTACACAGCTTAAAAAGTAGTTACCGAGAAGTCTCCCTCGAAATGAAATAATTTATTTCTTTTTAAATATCTCTGTGACATTATTGTTAACCGAAGTCTCTTCACCTTTCACTGGTTAACAGTTAAAAAACAAAGTGTATTTTAAGAAACTTGGATAAAAATGTTGTATTGTGGGTAGTATTTAATCTACATATTATTATTAAATTAGTTAGCAGACGGAAATAGATGTCCATGTTATCCTTTCTCTTAATTGTTCCGAGTCTGTTACAAGAAAACAGGCGATTTGATTGTACGTTTGCCTGAATCGTCGTGCGATTCTTCCGAAATTTGCATATGAAGTTAACACAATTTTATGTGAACTTAAATCATTGAATTAGGTAATTAATTAAAAAATTTGTTAAAACCTAGTCTTTGTAATTACAATGAAAAAGATCCAGGTTAATGAGTTCACTGAGAGTGTACAGATAAAAATCTGTTTGCATGTAGGAGCAGTTATTGTAAAATGGTTAAACTTCACCTTGGAAACCCAAACACTTTTGCCTTTTTTAAATATAATACTATAGATTTCGATGACCAAATGTGGAAAATCCAAATCTTAATGTTAGGAATTCACTGGTTCAAAAGTTATACAACATAGTTTGGTTAGGAAAGTATTTAACTTACTAATTTGTCATAATAATGTAACTTTATTCGCGTTTTTTTAAAATCCTTATTGCGATTACATACAGTTTAGTATTGCAATCATTAAAAACTATTATGTGTGAAAAATTGCAAGTATAAGAAAGCGTTACTGCTTCTATCCAATTCAAGTGATGTTCGTTCGTAAAAGCATTATCTTTAATTTTCATATTACGTTCCATTCCTACTTTATAGTAAATGTATTGTACATCAAACGTCTTTTCTACGTCTTTTCCGTTTTCACAGTTCCCCAACGCGTTCGCAACGTCGTCGCACCATTAAAACGATTGCTTGCACGTAAGCGCATAAAACTTTATATCATCGCCGGTTTGTCTCGGCGAATTGCATCATTCCGCGAAGAAACTGTTACCCTTAAAATTTTTATCGAAACCTTGCCTCTTGTCTCATGATGTTAAGTCACTCACTCGGAGGCTCCTATGTCGTGTAACAACCCGGTGAGGGTTGTCCGACCAGTTGGAAATCGTTGTCCTTCTCTTTGCTATTCGCTTCTACACGTTTATCTTCCTTCGAGGGTCTTCCTCTATTTGCGGACGTCAACTCGAGAACTCAAGCACACCGCAGAGAATTCTCGTCTGAAGAATCATTCTCGACGCGCACGTGTCTTGAACTTGCTTTCTAGTTAGGGTCACATTTACGGGAAATGTCGCTTATAAAGAGCTGTGCTACCGCCACTCAAACATTACAATTTGCCGAACTATTTCATTTTTCGATATATATATTCACATTTTATATGTATAATGTTTTTGCAAATAGTACGATATAAATATTACACAGTAGATCCAAAAAGTATTTGGACATTAAATTTTTCGAGTCTGACAAAATTGTCGATATTTAATCTGCGGAAATTTCGTAAAACACAATCTGCACACCTGTTGTTGATTCATCTATGAATAAAATTTCTTAATGTTTTTAGAAGCAAATGTGTAATGTTTTTCGAGGGAAAACATCTCTCCAGTTTTCCATCCGTTAGACCAGGCAAAACTGTCTTGGTAAAAATCCATGATAGTCAATGACGGTAGAGATCTCAAGTTTTAAAATGAGATCAGGTGTTTAAACAATATTGAGTATGAACGTAGGATTGGACTGTGAAATTAAGTCATTTGGTTGAATTGCTTTTGTGTTGCATTGTACGGTACTTTGAAAACCGAGTTTTTCAGGAAACGCGAATTTAACCGTACGACCCGTACGTCGAACCTCCCTTTTCCACAAAGTGTTCTAGTATGGCCGTAGCTCGCTTTTTTCGAGCAATTCTTGCCTTTGTCATACTACTGAAATTTACTGAAAATGTGCCTGCAGCGTTCCAGACTCTTCAGTCACATATGCGTCGTACACGTTCGCGAATATTTTGTATTTCTGGCCTAGTTTAAGCAACGTGTGTAATAAACAGAATTAGACCCCCCTTAAACATAATTTTTAAGCCACAATTTAATTACCGAACTGAATCCTCGAGACTTGTTTATATTTTGTAAACGACTTCTCATTTTATCCTCAACTTCATTGTCCACTACTTGGAAATTATTACTGTAAGGCTCACAGTCTAAAATTGCTTTGTGCGTGATTAGGTATTATGGTTATTGTTTTATTGTTGTGCAGATATCTTAGAAGGAATGAGGGTGAAGAAGTGGAGTAAGAGAGAAGTAAGAGACAAGGGTGGAACAGTGAAGATTTGTAGAGAATGACGACCTAAGGGTTGATGGATTCAATGAGAATAGAGATTTTATGATTCTAGTTTGTACTAAATTTCTGGTGGTGAAAGTTTATGAAGAGGCATATTTTCACTACTAACAAGGAGAGGTCACAGTGGTGTTGAGTCGTAACGCGAGGTTACGTGTTCAAATCTCTCTTATGATTAATAACTGTGTTTTATTTTTATGCATTTTTTCATGGTTTAAAAAATTATTTATTTTTATTTGAAGTCTTAACTTTTGTTCCTCCTTTCTTTAAAAATGTTTTCTTTTTTCATTCTTTCTAATCTTGCCATTTATTTATTGGTGAAGTGTCATTAGTGCAACTAGTTGTATATTTTGTTCATTCCACCTCATTGTACTCCGTTTTAGCAGGTTTGCGACTCCTACGTTCTCCGACAGGTTAAAAAGTTCGTAAAAAATGACAAAATACTATAGAAGTATTATAAACTGGCCGCGAACTTTCAAGCAGAGCGGATGCAATACAAATTCACTCATTAATCCATCACCAATTATCGGACATGGGTCTGCTTATTTTTGCTCTAGATTCACCAGACGAAGTTTAATCAAAACCACTGTGGTCTCTCCTCGTAAGTAAAAATGTTACAGTCTAAGCACGTATCTACAATTCACAACGGAACGTCTTTAATTGTGCGAAAAATAGTGTTGGACGGTGATTTATTGATAGACAAGTGCCAACAATAATCAACTACTACACAGGATGTTTCGATGCGGGTGGTACAACCAGACATGGGTGGCTTCCGTATGAAAAAATAAATCAAAAATATACAATAACTCGTGAAAATTCCTCGTGTACGCTTCCTACCTAACCAATCGCACTATAACGCTAATATTTTCACATTATTACGGAAGATAGTAATTAATATTACGTTTATAAAATAATTGCAAAGTAAACGGTGGAAAGAATATCTTTTTCCACTGACATCGTTTGTATTAGATACTTTTATGTTTTCACTATAAGATCATGAAAACTTATTTTCATCGGCTTGTTAGTTCAACCGCTACAATTTAATAAAAACATGTTAACACTTTTTTTTTGCCGAGCGGCAATAATGTGTATGGAAAAAGTTACACGGAATCGCACCTCAGATAACATATTTCAAAATCGGTGCGGAGTCCCCTTTCCTAGATATTCACTATTTTAGTAATTAAACAGTATCTTCTCCATTTATTTAATTTTGTTTTCTTTTTTTAATAATATTTCAGTCCTAAAACAGTCAGTGCTAAGCTCTTACATGAAATTATCTCGTCTGTAAATAGACAAGAATGGACAGAATACTCGACATCATGTGTGATTTTGAACAGAACTGGATTTTACTATTCAATCACCAGTCGCAGCGATTCAAATGACCACATGTCCGCTATTACAGTTCCAAAAGTCCTAATTACCATTGATTTCGTATAACTGGCAACTACGTGACACATCGTTCACCCCAGAAGCACGTCTTTACATGGCACGTCCAAACTAGAACCGGCGAAACCGATTCATGGTCTTATGGGTGCCAAGGGTTTCCAACGTGCTCAATGTGTAATCATCAAGCCGGCAATTTGCGTTTATATAATGGGAGAGGAGAAGAGCTCATCCCTAATAGCCTACCAACGTATCCCATGTAGGTGGTCAAAATATGTATGCCTATATCCTTTCGAATTCAGCTGCTTTCGACCATAGAGTAGGCAAAACACAAATTACCCCGTCCGAAGCATACTGACCGCATTACATTTTCGTAGGAATGTTCACCTTGGTCGCAACTTTAAATTACGTATCGAGTTAGTGTCGCGACTATCCGAATTGCGAGCCATTTACACGAGAATTTAGCAGGGCTTTGCAACGGAACCCTGCAGGGTCTGTAAATCCGGGACATTTGACGCTGTTAACGCAATCATTTGGCCGCGAGAGATGAATAAATACAACGAAATGATTCTTTTTTTTTTAATGTTCCTGTCATTCGACATTTTTACACTTCTGATAAAATAGGATTCTATTGGAATACTTTTCTATTGGATTATTGGTTACATTTTGAAATGACAGTTTTATTAATCAATTATATGTATAGTGACCACAAAATACTGTGACTCGCAAAATATCTCCGAAGAAGAATTAGATATCGTGACATAAAGGTGAGCGTTATTATTTGTTTATCTAATTTTGAACACGTTTGCTGCGGACGCCGAAAATCTTATGACCTCGACTATATGTTTGCAATATATTCTTTGCTAATTTATTGTTAATGAATGTGTAAATAAACAACCATAATTAAGCACGTGTGATGCATTTTAAACCCTCATTCATTTAAATATATGTTGCCGGAAAAGTCGAATTCAACTGAAATGTACAATTCTCGGTACACGAAATGTGTTAAAGTATCATATAATGATATCAGGTCTGGGCAACTAGCCTTGGCTACCCCCACCTCGGCCCCCAACCGCGCTACAGTGTATCCTATATACCATATAAATATTGAATGCTTTTTTTTAACACCCTGTATAAGTATGACACAGGGTGAGTCACTTAACGTTTGCACCTCAAATACCTTTGTTGTTGTAAAGATACGTCAAATGTCTTAAGGACAAAGTTCATTGGGTTTCACACGATGCCATAAAAGTATTTATTTTTATGTTATTTTTTTCCAGACATCTCAAGGCCACCTCCATTTTCTAAAAGGGACCACCCATTTTGAAACACCTACGATGATAATCCCTTCCATTATGAGTTCCGTGACTGTAATAACTCAAGGTCATGGAAGGTCACAGACATATTGCCTAACAAACTAGTCCTTCCAACACTTCAAAAAAGAAACTGAAACCGTTTGTTTCAATTAGAGAAAAGTTATGCATTTTAAAGGATACACGAATACCTTTTACACCTACATATGTATGTCAAATTCGTGACTCGGTTACGCCCCCCCCCCCCCTCCTCAGGGGGTCAATACTTTTGTGTCGCGATAAAACTTTCAAGGAACCATTTTTCCTTTGATCCCGGTTGAATTTCATACGCACTTTATACGGCTTGAACTTTGAGCCTATGGAAACCCAAGGGCAAGTATTTATTGCTTCGCCCCTCCTCCCGGAGGTTTGGATGGTATTGTGCGTGGTAAAGTATAACTTGAACATGTGGAGTTATATACATCTGTGGTTTTATGGCTATTAGTCGTCAATAATATTCACCTTCTGATCAATGCGTAGCAAGTTTATTTTGTATCGTAGATCTGGAATTCTTTTCTGACTACTCGAGTATGCCTAAATTATCGATCGAAGTATGAAAACTCTCAAGACATTCGAGAACTGTGGGAGTTTTTCTCTCTCATTAGGCACGATATTTACGAAATCAATTTAAGCTTGCTCTAGTTACCGTATCTACGCAAGGTTACTTGCACTTGGACGTAATCGGAAAAGTCAGAGGCTGGCAAGCTGCCAAACCGTTTCAACGTTGCCTTCTTCCACCGTGGTGATATTTCAATTCGCAGTATACTTACCCCGCAGAACGGAGGAAGCAAAGAAGATAGAGACCGGAAGAGCGCATAGAAGCGTCGCTGATTCTTCGATCCAGAGTCTGCCGGGCTTGTACTTTCGACTTCTCGAGGCATTCGTAAAAGCTGCCAGAGGGAGAAGGCGAAAAGTGGGCTCGAGGTTAAAGCAAAAGCTCTGGCAACGACGGAGCTTGCCACTAAACTTTCAAGTACTAAAAAGTGTTCTTATTTATTCCCTTATGCTTAGCAATTTATCGCGTTTTGAACGCGATTCCAGTATAATACGTCGTCCGTATAAAATCGATCATTTCAATCAAGTATGGAAATTGCAAAGTTTGGCTGTTAAATGATAGATGTTTAGTACTTAATCAGAATAACTAATTACATTTATTTTTGTTGCAAAATATAGTGTAAATCCTAATTAACGAAATATTTAAGATTATTGGCCGTACTCGGTATCATATCATTATTGTACATTTGTCTTTGAATAGGTTGTCCGATAATATTTGAGACTTCATGCAGTTTTATTGAATACTGTTTTGTTAAGACTTATTGGAATTTCTATCCGACAGGGAAAATTAAAATGAAAATAAAAAGACAAAGTTAATATGTCATAGATGGCTGGACGCGTCCATTTGACATTACGGAATTTTATGACACTGCATTTATCTCAGATGTATATTCCAAATGCAGTGGAAATACTTTTAATATTGTACAATGTAATTGTAAGGTCACTTGTTGAGCAATGTGTAATATATTTCTTACATGCTTTCATAGTACTTGATAACGTTAGGTCAATATGATGTCTTATCTGTTCAAAGCTTTAATTGGTAATCTACAGTGACTCGCATAATTGATAGCACACACACTTTAAATCAGAATAACTTTTTTACAAATGGACCAAACGACTTCAATTTCTCTCTAAGAAAGATTAGTTTCTCTAAGAAAGATTAAGCTAGAAAGATTGGTTTAGTAAATGACGTTCAATAAACAGGTTGAAAAAATACATTTTATCGGAATTGTGAAAAAAATTCGATTTTTACAACTTTTTTATCTGGGCCAACAACAAAAATTTAAAAAATGTGTTTTGCAGATTCCTTCCTTTTAATTTAGGTTTAATTTCAATTTAAGAATTAGCCTATTGGTGTTCTATTGGAGTTTCTAATAAAGACTGTATACTTTAATATTGCAATAGCAAACTATTGGTATTAAAGATTACCAACATTTGTTTCAGTATTCTACTTTTTACTACCTCAGCTTGCAAATTGGTTTTAAACATCATAGGAAAATTGCATGCAGAAATCATGAATATCTAATTAGGCTTATTTCATTTTTACTCATTTCTACCAAAAATTAGCTACCTAACGTGCAGTAGCCAATATAACGTGTTTATCTCATTCTATGTGTAATTTATAGCATATTTTTGGAAGCTCGTAGAGCCCCCGTTAAATAGGAAGTATTATATTGGTGGATGGGAAATAAACGACTGATTTAATGATGCGGAACTTTATCGTGTTTACTATGGCAACATTCATAGTCATTAATATCTTGTTTTTCAGCGTTGGACAATCAATCACTTGGAACAAATAGTATCAGGAACTAGATGAAATGCGTGGGGAATTCAGAGAAAAGCAAACAAAATTCGATCAATCGAATGCGACTCATTCTACTATACGATAATGTTTGGTCGCATATCTTTAAAAAATGTTAGGTTTTCTGCACTTTCTAGATTCCTTCAATTTACCTCTAACATATTATAACTTTTAAAACATATAGGTATATACGATGTACATATTTGTGAAATATGAATAATATTTAATTTATAATAATTACGTTTCTCATTGTCCGAATATAATAACTAATAACTAATTGTAAGTCTTAACACTATAATTCAGTGATGGGAAGTTGTTCCTAACTTGTTTTTAACACATCCGCACCGGGTCATTTCTGACACAGTAGCTGGGCGAATTTGCAATAATTCGCGAAGTTGCATTATTTTAAATAAACTACTACAAATTTTTAACCAAGTAATACGTCTAACTGTTAAACCATCTGTCGTAATATATCTAAAAATAAATTGAACCATTTACGTATAATATTTTATCTATTCATTTTAGGACAGAAGTCTGAAGAATCTGAAAACGCATATATGCGTCATCCGGTGTGAATGTGTTAATCATAATCAGTGGATGCATTAAAAGTCAATCGTATTATTCAACGAATGCATATACGTTCCGAAAGTCTGTCTCAGAAAATTTATTTGGACCAGTCTGTCAGAAAAATAGAATTACCAGACGAACTGCAATGACCGTGGTACCAATTAGCCTGGCATTAATTGAGTTCGGCGTTGCTAGCAACTAACGCATACATACATATATGCTCGGATTCGCACGTAGGTCGGCTGTGTGCATAATAAATTTTCACTGCTACTGCCTTTCGGCCGCAGAAACGTCGCTGGCAACCCCATTACCGTGATTATCGTCAGCGACTATCGGATCCTGTGTGACCACGGATATCCACCGCGCACACAGAAATCTTTGTATCCGTCAATACTTACAGGCGAATCTGAATTTGAGAGATTTAATGACTTATGCCGCGAATAAGTCACCCTTTCTTTCTTTATCTATCTATTCTCATCGTAAGTGTCATATTCGGTATGTAAACAATTTTAGTAAATTATCGTTCAAAATTGTTCAAGCTTAAATATAGTAGGAATACGAACTTTTTAAAAGAAATTTTTAAAAAGCCTTTTTTCTTTTTAAAGAACTTTTTTTTAAAGATATTTGAAATGCCCATCACCCGTGTCGATGCAAGGTTGCAACCTTTGTATCGACGTCACGTATTTTTTGTTCACTTATTGGACAGCATTTTCTAGCGTTTCTCAAGAATTATATACATTAAAGGTTCGATATAAGAAAATACCTCGGGCCCGTACTATTTTTTTGTGACCTTGTCGACCGCGCCGAACGTAGAAAAGGACTGCGCGTGTAAACACGGACCGCGCGGTGGAAGGCGCACTACATACCGCCAATTAAACCACTAAATACAGTTCAAATTATATCGTGTTTAGTGTCATTGTAATCGGAAAATTCCACAAATAAGTTGGTGAAAGTCCCATAAAAAATAATGAAAAATAAAGAAATTTTGTAGTTGGATTAGTAGTGGTTCATACCGATACACCCGACCCCGTATTATCGGATTACGCGGCATGTTTACACGTTACACTGTTCGGTGACTGAGGCAGCTCATGCTTCGGTGGCCCCTCGCAGGGTGTGCCCCACAGTGGAAGGGATATTCGTTTTTCTTAGATCGTACAGTTCCCGTTTTCTTAGATCGAATATTTACTGTACATCCATGTATTTGTCCAAACCACGTGCCATGAAATGCATCAACTTTAAAATTACACGATACCCTTCTTTATTTCCGACCTCTAATAATTTTATAATACTTCTTTGTGCAACGTAACATGTCATTGTTAGAAGTATCAACTGTTTTTTAATTAATTTTGACATCTAGGACATACAATTTCACAGCGTATCACTTTCCTTCCACATAAGAAATTCCACAAAGATTTTGAATTGTGAGTCGTACGAATAAATTCGTCTAAGCGTATTTTCAAAATTCGCGAAACTCTTCGTTTTCGTGTTACCTGAGCAACTGGCTGATTACAAAGGAAACTGCTTGTTGTAGTACCGAATAATAGGTCATGTAAAGAATCGTGACGTCAACAGCCTAAGTGGTGGGACCGCGTGGCGACTACGGGGGCATCAGAGGTGGGGATAGGCGATAACTATAAACCCTTCTTGCCCTTATGCCGTCCCGGGGCACTTCTTGTCATCTCACCACGGTATACGTAGACAAATTGAAATATATATTTTGAAATATATATATATTTTTGTTAATAACTTTTTACTAAACAACGAGCGACGGGAAAAACCTTTTGGAGGTTACTCAGGAGGGTGGCCTTGACTATATATATCAAAGTCAACCCCATTGTGCGATGTAGAGAATGCAAGAATATATTGCTAACTCAAGAGAATGATGGTTAGACTTCGCGGCGAGTATTATTCTTTTATTTTATTTTGATTCCGACAATTCGTTAATTTCGGATATATAAATTGTTGTACGAAGCCTATCTTTCAAGAAATTTGATAGTCAATTGGGATTCATGGTAATTTATTAATTTACATGTCAACATGTAGAAAATAATTGAACGCTAATACATCGAAAATAATCAATCGCTACGTTTTGCTGGTCATGATTAATCGGTGTTGTTAACTACTCCAGTTACTGTCAGATTCCTGTTTCCCGTTTGTATAAAGTTCTTCGATGTTGATTGCAGTTTCCTAGCCAATTCACAAGTGCTTGTTCTCCCACACCGATATAATCTATCTACCCAAATCTATCAATGCTCGACACACTACGCTGTTAATCGTAATCCAACATTGCCGTAACACCTGAAATGCAACCAACACTTGTAATATTAATGTCTTTGTTCTCCTAGTTTCGGGCTGTGAACACTTTGATCGTGATGGAAGCATTTAGGTCCTTTCTTACATCCTGCGCAATCTCTTACGTTGTGAAGTGACCATGCGTGTAACAATACCGCTATTTCTTGACTTTTGTCATTGCAATTAATTTGTTTCTTTTTTTCTTCACTCCATTATAAATTTTGAGACTATCTTGAGAGGTACCAGTGTTCGTTCTTCCACAAGGATTACTTCCTCACACTTCTATTATAGTTTATCGTATCGTATGCCGTTGAGCACTCGATAGGCGTACGAATGCTCTGTATTTTCCTTGTATGCTCTGTAGCAGAACCCTTGGATGGATGGTACGATCTCTTAGACAAATTAATGCCTGAGAGCTACAATTGAAATGATTAAGACATTGTGATGTGTGTGTGTGTGTGTGTGTGTGTAGGCGCGCGCGCGTGGTGTATTTATTGCAGAGCGTTGTCTGCTTAAATTGGTACAGGGTGACTATTGCTGAGAAACGAGGATGTCGATTCTGATTATCCTGCTGCGATGTCGCACTGATACAGGGTGTTCCGGTATTGATGATACAACCGTTGGGGTGGGGGAGATTTTACATGAGAAAATAAGTAGAAAATATAGAATAAAATTTTTCCGTCCGAGGATGAAAATAGGTAGGAATTGTCTGACGCGTCTGACCATGACCGACCAATTCTACTTGCTGCATATGCTACCTTCTACAGCATGGGAACCAGACGGATATTTAAACTTAATTTTCTCGAAAACGAGAAAATTTACGAAATTTTTTACGCCACCCCCCAGGATTGTTCCAATTAACAAAAAAATCTGCGCAATGTTTGGGCACCCTCGGATAACGGAAAAACGTGCCCCCGGGTCTTTTAACATTACAATAATTAATTAAACGCTCATCAAATTGTTTTCCTCGAATATCTTTTAAATTATTGACAGTATCGAAAAATACGTTAGACAAAACCTGTAGGTCTGGATTAAAAAAAAAATTTTTCGATTTTGTTCTGACATTTTTTTCAATTTTTCCGAAAACCGTTTGGTTTACGAAAAAAATTAATACGACATAAAAGACGCAGCCAGATCTACAGGTTTTGTCGAATCTGTTTTGTTTTCATTTATTTAATTTTTTTTTATTTTTTAAGTTTAAACTTGCGATGGACCAATTTGATTTCAGAATACTTTTGCTCTCCTACCCTTATACAGATATTCTTTGTGCTGTTTATTCCGGAGCATAGCTTGTTATAAGTTCTGAGACTTATTTGGATCAAATATTACATTCTAGGAATACGCTCTGCGGCAAAAATATAGCACGCTACAGGATAGTCCGCGCAATTATTTCAAGTTATAACTCCGTTCTCAGTGCGATAATAGAAAAATGCCAAAGGAAAAAATGCATAATTCAACGAGTCTACATCTATAGGACCTCGTTTTAAGACTACAATGGCGCATTGAAATCAACCGTTGTGCTATTTTTTTAATGCATGGAAAAAATCTTTTTTCATACATAAATTCTTCTCGTCATTCTCCCTAAAAAGGTATTCGAATATAATGGTAAAAAAACGATTAATTATCAATATATTTAAAAAAATCTTTATTGAAAATGATCAAACACTTGTCCATTATACTGTGATTTCAGAATCTAAAATAACTAAGCTGAGTTAAGAAAAGGGAAGTAAAAAATCGTTTGAGCATCTTACTCAATAAAAACATCTTTTTTTAATATCTCGATAACTGATCAATTTTGTACCCCAATACTTTTTCACGTAGAATGACAAGGAAGATAGATCTATGTAAAATATTATGTATGAATAAAATGATTTCTACTTTCACGTTAATTCTAAGAAAAAATGTTTTTGGTAGATTAAAGGAAGAATCGATATTGGGGGCAACATAGGTGGAAGTTGCTATGTGAAAATATCTATCTAGTTTCGAAGAAGAAGCATGGTCACAAGAAGTCACAAAGAAAGAGAGAGTATGTATATGGACGCATTGGATCAAAATGATAGAGGAATAGAGAAAGGCGACATAGCGTTTACAAGTGAAACACCTCCATTTCATTATGATGTATCGATGAAATGAATGAGTACAATCACAGTGTCTGGATAGAGGTAGTCGTGCAATGCGTACACAAGAGCTTCGGAAGAGTGTCAATCATGAATGCAGCATCTCTTCAAACAGCTATTGTTATGTACTCGGCGAAGGGAATCAGTCATGTTGCACCGATTGAATGAACAACTGATAAGCAACGTGGAGTGGTGAGAATGCAGTTGACTTACAGAGTTATCTGTTGCGTAGATTCAAAGAGATTTCTATTAACATCGTTGTTGTTAACAACATATCATCGAGTTTCCATGTAATGCTTAACAAAAACATTGAAAACTTTTATAATTGCTCGGAATATTGCGTATTAATAATATGGTGTCATTTTCGAACTGCATAGTTCCATCTTGGAACTGAGAAATATACAATGGGGGTTAATGAACCATGAAAATTGCCTTTAACCATAGAACTCCTGAGCCTCGGATCATTACGTAAAAGATCGAATAGGGGGAGTGGGGCCATCTCTTCTTCTGAAAAATTAAAAAAATGATTTATTGCTGCTTGTGCCTTTAAGATTGCTACTACATTACCAATTTCAGTTGGATAAAAATATTATTAAAAATGTAGATTGCACCAAAGAATGTTACAAACTACAGACGTAATACCTAACAATAAAACTAACCATTTCATAGTATCTAATGATTGTAATGAGAGTTCTTCCAAATGGCGTTAATTTGTAAAAATGCGGATGGCAAATACTACGAAATATAAACAAAGAACATGACTCGAGAAACTAATGAGTTCAAAGAACTGTCAACTTGAACCACGAATAATCGAAACTGAGTACCCAGAAAACCGATGATGACTTGTACGGGAAAGCAATAAAAACTGAAATTACTTTCCATCGACTACCATGAACAAGCAAGACTGCGTTTCGCAATTCTCATTTCGGTATACTAACTAATACGAACATTTCTGTTCAATTAAAATATCCAACTGTTCGGAATATCTCTTTAAAATTTAAATTAACTGATAAATTACCAATTCAACAATTGCCAGAAGTTTTTTCATAACTTCCTCACTGTACGAATACTATTGTTAACTCTAACAAAATAGAAGAATTCTTAGTTACAATATTATATTCAATGTAATGCCATGTAATTGTTTATGAAAGTCTGCGTACAAAGGAAATTCGATTGGAACAACCGTTTAGAAATCTTCGGCTTCCGAAACATCATTGAGCAGCAAAAGTGCTTAGAGAAGTTTCCAATCGACGCTCGATGATTGTTAAAAATGTATTGACGCTTCCAATAGAAGTTATGTGAGTGAGTTTTCACAGCCAATTGAAAAACAATTCTGATCAGGGTTAAATTTCGAATGGATTTAGGTCTATAGTCTATTTGATTTAATATGTTCTGGATTTCCTTGATCGCCCTCTATACATAAACTTTCATTTTCTATTTGCAAAAGAATAAAAATGGAGTGTATCGTTTCCAAAAAAAAAAAACCAAGCGAAAGTAGAGGGGACAGCAAAGTAATTCCAGAAATTGATGAGGAACGTGGTGAAGGGAACACGTAGAGTCTGCTGATCCGTGAACGAACGGACAAGCGTAGTCCATACATTGACGTCACACAGAATCTATTACGTCCACGCGGTTCCTTCGTGGACCCATTGTCGTCCAGAAGCAAGGACTTTAGTAGAATTCAGCCATGAATTGCCTGAGCGTGGTTTGCCGTCACACGTGACTTCGTAAAAGTTATGAAAATGCAATTCAATGGAGGGAAGAAGGAAATTCGGATCCTAGATTTTCATTGTGTCGAACAAAATGAAAAAGAATTTGGAAAAGACTCGCAGAAGAGAAATAAAATTATATATTAATGACAAGTTGGAAAGGAAGAGGAGAACGGGGTAGAAACCTCTGACTATTTGAATGTAAATAGTTCGAAATCATTCAAACCGTATGTAAACATAACAACAACAGTGGCAGACAGTTTTGAGGGCAGACCAGTTTCGTGTCCTATTTATATTTTTACAAAGAAAAGTACGAAGGATGTAAAAAGTGCAAACACTAAATGTACACAATTATTATACATATATTATGTAAATGCTTTGATATTTCGGCGGTAGAAGTGAAACCACTGAAAGGACATTACCGTCGTTGAATACTGGTGTCGAGCAAACGTGGTTTCCGTTAAATCTTGTCGGTGAAAACTGTGTCTGTGAAACCTGTATTGGAGATTTCAATGTAACGCACGGTGGTATGCGTACCTCTACACAAACAGTGTTTAAACGGCGGAAAATGGTGACAGATGCATCGTTTCGAGACAATCCAAAACCAATCGACCTTTTCTTCCTGCGTGATCAAACTAGATGTTCAATATCAGACTATAAGAGAAGTCTTATTTTCGAATATGCAGAAGTGTTAATACACATAAAGTTCTTATGTTTCTAACTTAATAAATAAAATGTATTAATACTCATGTCAATCCAGTTTACATTCAAAGTACTGATTGTAAAAAATCGAACAATTCAAGGAAATTGGAAAAATGCAGATTCGCATTGAAATTTAAGAGCGTCGTCATTTATATTTTTACAGCATCAGCGTATAGTTATAAGTATTATACTTGAATTTTTTCAGATTTTTTGGTAAAGTGTATCGTGGTAAGAGAAAATGAGAACCGCTGTTTTCGTTGTTGCCCCCGCGAGAAACTAATTTATCATTAAAGTTTTTACATTTCATATATTCTGCAAGTACATTAATACCGTTAAACATTTGTAGTTTCACAAAAACAATTTTAGACAGCAAAATCAACATAATCAGTGAAGTTTACGTCCTCGTACGCGTTACATGCGAATGTAGTAACGCTGCTTATAAAAACCCAGATGGCGCAGCGTCCCTACAGGATCCCGACTGTGGATTTGCTGTATTCTTTTTGGTCCTGGTTCGCGACCAGCAAAAATGCAAGCATTTTTTTAACCGCGATGATTCGTGTTCGCAAGATTCGGAATCTGTCTCCTTCGACAATTTTCCATGAATGAATATGCGTTTGCTTTTAATATCGGACGCGATGTAAAGAAAATTTAGAATTTGGAAAGATACAGAAATGCTGAGCGAAAAAATATCTTATTATTCGTATCTTAAAATTTTTAAGGGGAATCTAACAGAACAATTTTTTGTCACTTGTATTATAGACGTATCGTGTTAATCTCTTATTGTATTTCAAGTGTAAATAATTGAGTCTCGGTAAAATTTAATATAAAATGGATCCAAAAACATTTTTATAATTTTAGCAGTTGTGAAAGAAAAAATTAGGAACCAGTAATTTTGATTGATTCGGTAGTTTTAGTTTTAATATTCAAATCTACGGAAGATTCGTTCGTGAAAAACATTGTTTCAGTGTTTTTAGAGACGGTAGAATTTTTGGGTAAAAAATATGTCTTCAGATTTCCATTTGTTACGTCGTGCAGGATAGTCTCACAACAGACACAAATAAACGACGGATAGTAGAAGTAGAAGCAGAAGAAGTAGTAGTAGTAGTAGTACTATCGTTTTCAACGAAACTATCATAATTCAAATATCGGCGATTTCTCTATAATTCGAAATAATAAAGTTCAAATAATTTCTGGATCCACGGTACTTATACTATCAAAATATAACGAATAAAATTTGTTTTTTAGTGTCGCATCTATTATTCGTATGACCAGAAATACTGTTATTATAATAAGCATTATTTAATATTAACTGTGAACCTAACGTTTAACTTCGAACAGTATGAAACTTGAAGTACTGTGACGCAGTTCAAGTATGTTGATTTGCATGCTGCTATGTGGAGCACCACTGCAGCGTGAACGCATTCGCATTGCTAGAAGAACCCTAGAAGAACCCTTCGTTGTCACCATAGAACAATGCAGTATGAAATGCTTGCGTGATTGATGTACGTTCATAGGATTGATCAATCTTCTACTGTCTAGACATTTTTTCCGTCTTGGCTTAAATTTTCAAAATTCTGTCCTTTTAAATGGTCAAATTCGTCATTTAGGGCAAAGACCCCTGCCCCCACCACTCCAAGAAATCTAACCCGGGCATAACCAAACGTCGTTTAAAATGACGGAGTTCGTTGTAGTTTTTTCGTTGTGTTCTTTTACAAATACAGTGTTTACTCTATATATGTCCCAAATGCCTAGTCTATGAAAGTCCCAGAACTATCTCCACTGTCGCGGGGTATAGTGAGGTGCCATGAATCCAGGATCAAAGAATAGTATCTCCTAGCCGACATATGTCCCTGGCGAGACACGTGTTTTGGACATATATCGAGAAAACACTGTGTCGAGCGGCGGTTACATGTACCATATAGGGAATGTAAAAATATAGAGCGCCATATCTAAATTGTTACCCCACGGAGGGTTAGGTTTATACAGCTTTTAAGTGAATTTTGGTTAGGTCTGAGTTAACTCTGGGGTAGATTTGCCTGGATCACCCTGCAAAATTTTTAAAAGTTTTCATGATTTGATTTTGAATATTAGCTTCTCCAATATTAGCTGCCATTGTATAATAAAATATTAACAATAACTTACCAAAAACTCGTAAGACACTCATTTCGCCTCGGAACAGATTGCTCCAGTACTTTCCCACTATTGGAAACAATTATTGTGAGGGAGTTGGTATGAGTGTGGAGTGTGGGAGAATGTTGGCAGCGGTGACTGAGGAGAGTCCTCTTCTGGTTTGAACCGCGTGACGGTGTCGTCGAGTGTAACAGCGTGCGTAAAATCTAATACTAACACTAAACCTACCGACATTTTATATATACCTATTTCTACCGGTGGCGATCAAATGACCGCTTTTCAAATAAACGTTATATTCTTTTCCAGTTGATTATAAATAATACAGAATTTAGCATAGGCAATAAGACACAAAATAATTATCATGTAATAATCAACCCTTTGCACTCGGCGCTATTTTCAATCCAAAACTAAATTTTCCTTCAGTCTTACAATATTTTAATTTTATTCATACGAAACTGATCCGATCTCTACATATAATATTTAAATGTTTAGTAATCTATTAAATACAAATTTTGTAATGCAACAAATATTTCGTAATATTTTTTGTAATTTCTTTGAAATAATGCCACAACAATTTCTAGTGGTGCTTCAGAGTCACCACTCGAGTGCAAAGGGTTAAAAAACATTTATTTTTTCGGGCTATACATTTTTAGAAAAAAGACTCGAAATTGAAAAATTGTAATGCCGCGTACAGAGCCAGTGCTCGAATTTGAATGATCGTTATTTTGCCTTGTGGGATACCAGCAGTCGGCGCTCTGCACCCAGCATAAAACAAACTGTACATAAGCACATGGAGTGTTCCTAAAACAGAATCGGATGACATTTTCTTGGGAAGCTTAAAATTAGTAATAAGTTTGAGATTTCAATGCAGATAACTTTATAAAATTTCATATATTTTCCAGCGGTCAAAAGACCGCTCACGGTAGATAACGGTAGAGTACATATGATTATCAGGAAAAACGAAAGAAGAACAGAGATAGATATTGAAAAATTAAGTAGCTATATATTATAGAAAAAGTCGTGCAGTAAGTTCAAGAAAAATGAAAACCTGGAATTTAACAATTTTGATTAAAGTCTCAAAAGCGGTCATTTGACCGCTCTGGTAGGTTTAGTGCTAAGAAACGAAAACTATAGTAGCTATATAAACCAAAGACATTGTTTATTCCATTTAAGTATCTTTCATTAATGTTCAAGTTCATCTATTTCATATAATAAACTATATTCTTTTGTTGCGGGATTAACCTAATTTATTCGGAAAGACTTCCTGGCCACGTGTTATCGCAATACCCACCAATATTACTTTAAACCTGGCCGATATATCACAACTGGTCTCGATCAGTGTCTAACCATTAAGTAATAAAGTTGAATACTTTATTAGATAGAAAAAGTTAAAAATTTACATAATCCTGAGGGCTATTATTATAACAACAACAACCTTTTTGAACAATACATTTCTGCATTGTACATTATGGATATTTGATAATATTGCTGATTGTCTTAATTTTTTATAATGTCTGTTCATAAATCGATGGAACCAAAGCAGCATAAAAATTGTAATGACAGTGATCATATTTCGAATCCATTGATTGAAATCGATGGCAGCAAAGTGCAAAGTTTCCGTTGAAACAATTTCGTTACGATTTAACTAACCTCGCTCAGTGAGCTCCCTCTAGTGTATTTTCACGTGATTTTGTCACACAGATTTGAGGAGCGTAATCGATATGCGCCTGTTGAACTTTGCGTACGAATACAATTTGAGCTCGCAACTCTCAAGGGTCGTAGATTCGATTGCGAATTATGTTTTGTGCCGCGTCATTAAAACTTCCGGAGTTGATACCTAGTTATATTTTAAAGTATAATAAAAGCTTACTTCAGTTAATTAAAATACTGATTAAAATATTGATCAGCGAAATATTTATGAATAATGCTATTTTCTACAAAGGAAACGGTTGTCACGTATGAAGAAGTTTCTCTGCGTTTATTTCGATTAGAATTTTTCTAATCTCTTTTCTAATCTCACGAGTAGGCTGTGGATCCCTGTACAAAATAACAATTTGTTGCATCCGTTGTAAGACACTGCAGTCACTTCGGTATTGTGGTAGGTCGAAATTATTGTAATATATCTAAATCTCATTTTTGTTGTAAATGCATAAAATCTGCAGTCTACTCGTGAGCATCGGTAGCTTGAAGTTTTACATATCCCCACTATCTCTCAGACTGCGACAGGCCATTCGCTCGAACTGTAGACGTGGATGGAAAATGCATTACAGCAGTGCTCACTTTAATTTGCACAGTTTGGAATCCGGAATTAAAAGTTCTCGCGTAACAGAGTAGCGTTTTTCTTCCAGGAATTGACGCGAACTGTATAAAGTACGAGAATAGATATAACAAGGGAATGTAGGATGAATGGTGGAAGAAAAGTGGAACTGAGTCGTGTAAATTTAATCGTACAAATTTGAGTACAATTTAACCGGGCATTACTGCACTGCTACTTCAAATTTGAACCTCAACTGTGGGCAACCATGTATTTTGCACCTTCCATGGGAAATTTGGATCGTTTATGACCTCCACTAATTTTTTTACTATCCTAGGCTAGCTTCGGTTTTTTGTATACTAACGTTGACAAATATTGTTTCGATGTATAGGTATATTTAAGTTGTGATGCAATTTAAAAGAAAGACACGAAGTACGGCAGTTTGAATGTTCGACGAATCCATTCAACGGAAAATTTTTCCTCGATACGTTCTATTTTACCGAGCGTATAATAAATTGACGCCGCATTCGAAATTGGGAGAGCGACGAAATCACGGTCGAGTCGTAATTCACGCACTGGTCGTTGTGGAGATGCGAAAACGAGAGCACGTTTTACAATTACATTGGCGCCCGTTTCTCTCTGCTCTCCGGTGCAATCGATCGAACGTTCCATTCCACTCTAAACGATCCGAATTAATGGAAATGACGCGACCTATATGTAAGCACTCGGAAAAATAATCGCATGACTAGCAGATGGCTGCTTTCAACGAAAGATGTATGGAATCTCCAATCTACAATAAGTTATATTTAAGAAGCTTTGTGTCTCCAAGTGATTTACTTTCGACTGATCAAATTTACAAACTTTGTACTTGTGACAGAAATGTTTGAATATCTAAGAGATTATGGACTATAATGGGAAGGCATACGTTATGAAATCACAAACATTGCCGACATTACACGAAATGGGATGTAATATGTATTTTAGTGTAGAAATACATTGTGTTAATATATTTATGTGTTTCACATAATTTCATTATACATTACAACTAATTTGATTAAAATACGAAAAAGTGACTGCATAGTACTAATTTTATAACGAACTTTCTTAGACAGTTCAAAAATAATTTCTCATAGTTTTCTCATCCAAATTGTGTACGATGTAGTTCGAATAGTTCTGTATCAAATTTCACCATCGCGTCGCTACACATATTCACTACAAATTTATGAAAATGGCTGGTAAAAGTAATTAGACTTTATGATTACACATACAGGATGGTCCTGTAAAAAATAGCACTTGAATATCTCTGTTATTGTTGAAAAATGAAAAAACTTTATGAACCAAAGTTTTTCCGTATAAAGAGGACTACGATATAACAATTTTTTTTAACGTCTCCTTCGTTTTTTAAAAATAAAAACTTATATTTTTTCTATACACTGTTCGATACAGCTCGTCATTTTCTATAAAAAAGTAGGAACCTATGCATGTTAAAAAATGATTAACTTAAGAAATATTTCAACTTCAATTTTGTTGAATTCTGTAGATTTTATTTCGCGTTGAGATAAACACGAAGCGATGGTGAATAAAAAAGGTGTCGTTGTAAACAGGAATATGTTCGATCTTTACATTTGTGGTAGTTTCAATCACGAAAAGAATTTTTCAATTTTCACAGACGTTCGAGTATATGGCACTTTTGAAAAGAATCTTAGAATAAAATGAACGACGGATTATGAAACTACGGGTTTCTGGTTTTAAAATGTGTCCAAATTTATTGTCGTACGATAGTTTTTTACGAAATTGTCATAGTTTAAATGTAGGACATTCATCGAGAATCGACTATTTGAAACATTGCTTGCAGCCACTGTATGTAATATGGAGAATCAAGAAATTTGTGACATCACTACTAACTTGTGGTTTACCGAGCCGTCAGTCGAGTATTTAGTTAGAGACGGTGTTTCATGATTCCAATGGGATCGTTGGAACGACATTGCAGATTTGTACCATTGTATGATAGTGTAATAATAGTATTGTATTATGAACTGGGGGTGGTCAAGAAAAACGACTTTCGTATTCGAGTTCAACGCAACGAAACGCATAAGAATGAGTTTAAATGTTTGCAGCAGAATTCATGTTTATTTATTTATTTATTTATTGCTTTAAACCAAGTGGTTTATATAGCAAGTACAATATTATTACATCTAGCTTACATTAAGTAGGTTTACACTGAGAATTCATGTTGATCGAAGAAATTAAATTAACGTAAGTTTCCGTTACTTTTCACGTAACCGAAACCAAACTTTGTCTAGTTATACCTCAGGACCTAGTTATACTACCGCACGATGGGGACAGGTGTGATCCGCACTACAGTTTCGACGTAGCCCACAAAGCACGCTTCCCGCGTAGGTGTGACTGGGAGGCAAGTGCGAGGGAGCTTCTCTGTCCGCAGGGGCTTGTCTGGCTCACGGACGGCTCTAAGAGCCGGACCGGTGTAGGGAGTATGCGGGAGTATGTATGCGGCGTTGGTCGCGCAGGGCGAACGTGTCTTACGCACTGGGGCACTACGCATCGGTTTGTCAGGCCGAAGTGTTAGCCATCCTGGCATGTGTAACACCTTGACAAAGAATACAGGAACGAACACATCTATATCTGTAAAGACAGCCGGGCGGCAATTCGATCAGTATGTACCGTAGAGACTAAATCTGTGGCATCAGCAAAGCTAGCGGTCGACAACCATGCCAGCCTGCTGTGTGTTCCAGAACACTCTCGAACCGAAGGGTACGAAGAGGTGAACAGATTGGCAGGCGAAGGAGCACGGTGATCGGACGGAGCCATCGGTAACCCTTTTAGCATCGAGAGTGACAAAAAGATGGGCGAAAGACTGGGTAAGAGCGCAACTTGTCTAGCTCTGGGACTCAGAAGCAGGCCTGCGGCACACGAAGGCGTTAATAAAGGGCCCCTCAAGGGAACTCGCGACCAAGCTGTGTCGTTTGGATCGCTCAAATGTACGGCGGCCCGTGGGCATCACCACGGGTCACCGGTACACTGAGAAGCACTTGGCAAGGCTGGGCATCAAATGAAACCCCTCAGGGTACAGTACAGGGGGCCTAAGAAGGAAATTCGGTGGGTCCTCGAATACCGACGCATTACTTCTGGAGGCCAGCTCGTTAGACAGGCTCTTGGAATTTGCCAAGGAAGCTAGTCTACACGAGTGCCTCTCCTGAACTGGGTTTCCCTGCTACTCCTGGGCCCGCGTACAATGGTCCCGATGGACTGAGTGCCAGGTTTAAACAATTAAGCCAAGTCAATTTACTTTTACGATTTATAATATGTCATAAAGTTGGATATTCGCAGTGTACAGAATTCAAATATTGAAAGTTTGAAAAAGTCGATGACTATGTGGCATACACTATGCAGTAAAAAGCTGAGCGGATGTAACAGTTATATCTCTCGTGTCTTGTCAGCAGACCGAGTGACAAACACAACACAACTCACTCTCTGCGTTTGCAGAGATTCCGCGCTGCAGGTGCCTTAACCCTTAAGTGCATAGGTAAACTAAATATTAGGAACATGAATGCATACATGGGGTCCATTGAGGACCCCACTTACCTAATTCCTTGCTAACTTTGATTACAGCAACAATTTATTTCTGTAAACACATTAAACATAACCTAAATATTGACAGAAGCAAATAGCTGAACTCTCAGTTCACAAATGGCGCGGCTAAAAATGTTAACACAAAATCCAACACTGGGGTCCTTTGCGGACCCCACTCATGCATTTAAGGGTTAATGAGCGAAAGCTTTGACAACGTAGTAAGCAAAAATGCAATAGAAATACCACGAATGAAGAATAAACAGTGTATTGAGTCCAGTCTAGGCGGCTGGCACACTATGTAACAAGAACAAAAGTGAGGAAGTAATTTTCCATCGGGCAAATCTTTTTCAAAAGTTATTGGTTGAATTTCCATCGGAACACTTCTGCTTCTTCTCCAGGAGATCAATTTGGATAATCGATTAGAGATTTCCAGAAGAATGTTTAATAGACCTTGCTTGGGTAAAATTTTCAGCATGTGTATAGCTAACAAAGATCTACAAAACACATATTTTATATTTTCGTTACGGGCTCAAATAAAATAGTTTCAAAAAGTGTCTTCTCCATTGCTTACATGCAATTTCTACAGATTGAAATTATATCGAAATCTGTTTTGCACGTCAGTTAGTAAATCAGTGTTTCTGATTGCAAAAGAACGTCAACTCATTTGGTCCAATTTTAAAAAGTGATTCTGATTTAAAGGGTGTCCGAATACTTTCGTGGGCCACTTTATAAGTGAATGCTATGCCAAGGACATACCGATGCGATGATTAGCCCCTTGTTGACCTGATGACTGCATGAAAAGCATAGTTAGTTCGAGCTTTTCTCGGACCAATTAAGTTCGAACCGGCTCGAAAGAGACTCGGGCTTTTCGAGCCAATCATAACTTCGAGCCGGTTTGAACGGCTTCATTATCCATTATAATCAATAGATAGGAATGTGTAGTTAGTGGAACAGCTATAACAACCTAGTGATATTAGTTCAATGAGAGAAATGGTACCATTGTTAGGATGGAGTGAAACCACATTTCATAGTCAGTCCGAATAGGCTTCATCGTTAATTTCGTGCACAGAACTTCATTTCAGGAATACTGATTTTCTGAGTGAAATTACTAAACACAGATTTATTTCTGTCGACAACAAAATATTTAACATATAATCCATCTAATGTAATAGTAATACCAAGACTCGATATTCTAGACACTAGGATACGCATCCAAGGATACTCTTATCAGATCACATAACAAAATAATAAATAAATTTTATTACAACTTTCTATTTTCTAGGTTGTTATATTTGCTTCGCGTACTTGAACGACATACTTTTTGTCTAAATAAATGGCAACTTGAAATCATTAAGTAATCTAAAAAAAGAAACGTAAGATCGTTCTTACGATCTCCAAGGGTGGTTCTGCAAGACAATATGAGACGAAAATGAAGAATAAAAAAATTGCGATTTCTGCTTCATGTTTTAGTTATTATCGATTAAAAATCCGCCTAAAATGCGGCAACCCGACCAACAGGGATTTTTCTTCATTTTCATCTTATATTGTCTTGGAGAAACACCCCTTAAATTTTGTCCCACGTGTAGTCGAACACCCTGTATACAGTGGCGGCCATTTACTTACGTAGAAATCATATTTTAAGCTCCAAATGACTTACAGCCTCCTGGAAAGCTTGCAAAAATGTTTCATCTATGTTTTTATAAAGTTTGTACCTTCATTTATAAAGCGTAAGTAATATTTCGGTTAATTCTACGAATTCAAAGATATTTATGTTTACTTTGTTCTGAGCCGATACTTTCGTGGCGGATAATTACTTACGTACGTGAAGTAGTAGGTCTGAATGTCGGCGGTGTAAAAAACTTTTGTCAGTATCTGTTGAACAGTAGAGATAATTAGAATTGTATTGTACGTGACCGCGATGAGTAAAGGAAAGAAAATTGCACCAGATGAACGACGACAAATAGAAATGCTTCGTTAGGTTGGAGAAACATTCCGAGAGGTAGCTAAAGCAATAGGAATATCTGTAATGGTTTGCTGTCAAACAATGCAAGATATTAAATATTATGGAACTATAAATAATATTCCTGGCAAAAATAGAATTAAATAGAACAGTTTTAAGACAGCCGTCAACATTCATAAAGAAATAATACCAAACCTTGAGAAAAATATTAGTGTGAGAACACTTCGCCGTCGCATCGGTTAAATGAATTTGGATTAGAAGAAAGGGTTGCAAGAAAGAAGCCCTTTATTTCAGAGATAAATCGTCGTGCGAAAATTGCTTTTGCGAAAGAACACATCAATTGGACACGAGAGCAGTGGTGTAAGGTAATTTTTACAGATGAGTCAACATTTAACAGACACGGATCCGATGACAAAACTTATGTTAGGTGTCGCATTGGTGAGGAATACAGGGAATCATAATCAAAGTTTAGTGATGTGTTTAATATCGATGTCAAGACGTGCTTACTGTGTGACCGGCTCAAACTTTAGTTTAGATCGACACTGCGATCGATTTTGGGCGATGCCATGTTAGGAGCCTGACCATTTATGGTTCCAAAAAAGAATGGAAGGAACTCAGTGTTGGCGGACTCATTCCTCGAAAATTGACGTAGCTCGTCTATGGGCGTTGAACTTTTGTAATTCATTTTGTAACCTCTTTAAATGCGTGTTATTGGCTAAGGTCCCACTATTGTATATGTCGTGGAGGGAATCACCCTCACAAGGTTCTCTGATTCATATGACTTCGTTACCAAATCAGTCGTGAAACAGAGTCAAAAATAGAACACAAGTCGAGTTATAGTGTAGTCAACCTCTGTTTCATATTATATCCGTTCTTCACGCCGTTTTTATTAAAATTGTACAGCTATCCGGAATCCTAACTATTTTTTCATTTTGTTTTATTTCCTCTCTTTGAGGAGTGTACCTCAGCGGTACACTAATTGCAGTTCAGCACCGACGCAACACAACAAATCGTCAAAATAACATTCAATTATCCGTAATTTTATATTTGGATGGTCATACGTCTCAGCTTCAGTTGAGCACTGACACGACACAACAATCGTAGTTCACAAAAAAAGGTTCCGTTTGTTTGCATAATACTTTACATACACATTTGCGGCGTG
Source organism: Halictus rubicundus (assembly GCF_050948215.1). Lineage (NCBI taxonomy): Eukaryota > Metazoa > Arthropoda > Insecta > Hymenoptera > Halictidae > Halictus > Halictus rubicundus. The sequence continues at coordinate 10,127,195 of NC_135149.1, read as the reverse complement.
CTATTTAAACCTTATATGGTTTAAAGCAATAAATAAATAATTCATAATAATACACATATTCGTTTGTTCTGTATCCTACAGAAACGTAGAATTCTCGAACTTTTCAAAGGTATTACATTCTTCGTTATTTAAACAAAATAAAGTATTTAGAATGTAATATATTATGTATCCGTTTAACTCGTATCTAAAATCTTCACTGAGACTTGATGTAGACTCTCGTTTACTCAAAACAGTGGAGGGCAAAAATTCATATGCATAACTTAATCGTGCATATAATTGGAGTTCTCTGCTTTTCCTCGCTATCTCTGACTTTTCGTTTAAATAACTAAAGTTCACCTTCGGATACGTTAAATATCATAAAATTGTAAGGGTAGTTTAATTTCAACCATTTTAAAATAAATTTTTAAAAACACGTTGTTCGGCTCGCATTCACGAGCTGACTCGACATTAACATTAAAATATTTCCTTGCACTAATGGCTTTTCTGTGTCGATGTAATACGATTCCATTATTTTGTATTAAACGGAACGATGGAATGTATAATTAATTTTACCGTGTTACACTCCACAAAACATGATATGTATCGTTTTCATTTGACTGACACCCATTGGCATCCAATGCGACGTAAACGCACGTTTTGTAATACACGCATGTAGAAATCGTTCATCAATTTCGTAATTTCGATAAGAATTGACTGGATATTCAGCCGCAATGACAAACATATTTCATTACAGAGATAATGCCATGAATTGTAAAATAAGAATAAAATTCCATCGCCAATAAGACGTCAATTTAAAGAACGTAAAAAGTAAATATGAAAATAATTAGTCATGAATTTAGAAAAAAGCTCAACAAAAGGTTGATTTCATATTGTCCAGGTTGCGATAGCAATTATACGTTCTTGTTGCGCTTACCATCTCTTCACAAATTGTATCGCAATATGTACATACGTATATGAATGTATCGTAGGTTTTAATACTCTACCACTTATTCTTTTATTTATCCATGAAGTTTGTACGTTACGTATTCTTGATATTATTAACAATAGTTATTGTCATGCGAAAATTCGCAATGAAATATTGTACGTATTTGTACGTATCGTTTGTACATCAGTCAGCGGTAACCGATGCTGTGTAAACAAAAAGTTTTGTTTCGGTTATTAATGACTGGCGGGTTACGAAATATGGTAGTATTTTCTTATACGGAATAAAAAGCCCTATTCATTAACGCGTAGCTATTGACATCGAAATTGGTTAATTGGTTTATGAGTCATAAAGGACTGTAGTGTTATATCGGCCGCGAAATATGGGACTTGGATCACGACGGGATTTACGACGAATGGTTGTATGGTCACACACCGGAGAACAAATTTCATTTATTGATAACTACAAGACTCGGCTTGCTTCTCGAATACCGAGTCCACACTGAGTAGAACTGTTCACGAGCTGTTCGCGAATTCTTCTTCGTTCAAGGGAAGGTGTCTTTGCTTTGAATAGTATGCTGGTTCATTGGACTAGTGCCGATGCTTCCAGTAGTTATACCTAAAGCTGTGCTTTGGAATCGATCATCCTTAAGGTGCTGGGTTTTGTCCGATTGTAGACTATTGAACTATAATCAATTTTTTACCGAATTAAAGCTTGATAAGTTTTTAAGATGATTTCTTCGGTCGGTTGTTTACTAATGCTTTGATAATGTCTATCTCTTTATTGCATATATTCTTTCAGTATTTTTACAAGAATTACGTCCTGTTATAGCTTTGTTTGTTGTTTAGTGTTTCCTTGTAAAAAGTATTTCAACAGTTTGCCTGTTTCATAAATACAGGATTTATGTTTAGAAAACATTTAATTTTCACAGGCTAAAAATTTCTCCTTGATTTCCTTTCATTACAGAAAGTGCATTATGAGCTGCTTGTATTTGATGTTGCGCCAATTTGGTGTACACATTATGACGGGGCAAAATATGGCGTGTCCGTTCCGAGGTTTGAGCGACAGCTCGTAGGAACGTGTTCAAACGGATCAAACTGCCCCGTGTCTATTAACGTGGAAACTCATTAGACTCGCTAGCGTTCTCCCCGGGATGTTCTAGTAACGATTTGGATTAGAATTAACGTTTTTGCGCACATTGCGGAATTTCAGGACCATAACCCGGGCCCAGGCAGCCCGGAGTCCTTTTCTCGATTAAAAGTTCGAAATGCAATTCAATTCAGGTGCACCATTTTTACTGGCCAGCAAATCCTCCGGGTGGGGAGATAATGGAGAATTTGTACCCGGGCCAAGAAATCTGGAGACGCCAACGTGGGACCATCAGGCCTCGTAACATCAATTTCGTCTTCGTACCGTCGACGTCTCGCCCGGCAAGAAGAGGGCTAGTGAGGTATAAGATACCCTGAGAGGTCTTAGTATACCCCCAGTAGTCAATGACGACCATTGAAGAAATCAGGTTCTGCCTAGGCTTACCTTTACCTCAGGAATCCAAAAATTTTAACTTTTTTGTAATACTGTAGATTTTGCCGTGAAAATACCGAAAATCCAAGTCTTAATCCCAGGGGATCACTAGTTTAAAAGTTATACGTGTGTGAAAATGTGCGATTTTCAACGACTTTGACAGGTAAGGGCGCCGCCATGTTCGTATGTAGTGAGCGTCGCTTAACGAGCAGAGCCGCTCGATTTTCCAGTGGAAGATCCATCTGTTTCGTCAGCAACTATTGCAGCGTGGTTCCACTATTGCCGTGAGATGATTGTCGACGTTTTCACCAAGATTTAATTGGATAAGGGTCTATGATACAATCTTCTCTCGCGTCTAAGCCGGTAACGAGTTTATTGGTCTATTTGGTTTATTTCTGCCGAATTCAAAGGAAATAAGCGACTCTATTTCCCTAATAACTGTCGCCGTTGGCCGCGCCGTAATCGGACAATCCGGCGGCGGATCCTAACCTCTAACGACCTTACATTCACGCAAAACGTGTCGGAAAATGCGATACAAACTTTTGCGGCGTCCCACCGTGGAAACGTCTAAGAATCAGCGCTCAATTTATCCCAGTATCGACGACGACGCCCCCCCCCCCCCCCCACGAATTTGCAGTATTCGCGTTTACCACCTGACGGCGCGGCATACAATCGTCGATCGACGGTCACGCGGAATCTGCGATTCTCCACGGAGTTCGCATTCACCCCCTGGCGACCAGACCCCGTCGTGCTGCGACGCGTTCACGGACCGGCCAAAATCTATTTCTATTCGTGCAATACTTACATCCACTGCCTACATGATAGTGTTCTAGGTAGCAATCTGCGCCGTAATAATTGAATCTATTTTCTTCTTAAGTGGCACAACTTTCAAATATCTGAAACAAAACGTTGTATACTCAGTAATATTATCAATAAGTTTTCTATACAGGGTGTCCCAAAATTCAATCAATGCCGCGAAATGGTCGGTTCCTGAGGTCATTTGAAGCGACGTTTTCCTTTGCAAAAATGTCCGCCTCGGCTTTATTAGAGAGTTATTAACGGAAAACACGGACCAACCGGAGCACTGACGGGAGTGAACAAGAGAAGGAGCAGAAATTGATTTATAATAATTAGAAATCGCTTTTTCAGCCGTAAATGCACTTGCTGCTTCGAAATGTGTGTCACTGGGCCATTCGGGGACAAACTGCACAGCTGACTTCAGGTATACGGCGATGCCGAAAACTAAGGGACGTACGGTCAGGTCAACGAACTGCATACCTGGTGGTGGATAGTAGGTATAGGACAACCTAAGGCATGTGCGGCCAAGTCAACGATCCTGACTTTCACTTTCACTTTCTTATCGATAAATTAATCGTATGTTTATTTCACACAGATGCCGTGAAATTTTTCCCCACTCACGATTACAGTTCACATTTGCATATAGCTATGTACTAATAAGAATCGCACTATCACTTGCATTGACAGATGAGATCGCAGAGTCGATGGGTAAGGGTCAGATTATACTAGGCAGGTCAGACGCTGAATGTCTATAAACACTAGACACAAAAACAAGGTAAACAAATTCAGCCGACAGAATTGTTTTTGTATCTAGAATTTATAGACCCTAACTGTTCGAAAACAGGGTCCATCCTTCTTTCAGGAAGTTTGTTAAGGGAGTTATAATAGGACAATAGCCATGCGGACCTGACAGTTCGTTGACCTGACCGTACGTCCCTTAGTTTTCGGCATTGCCGTATACCTGAAGTCAGCTGTGCAGTTCGTCTCCGAATGGCCCAGTGACACACATTTCGAAGGAGCAAGTGCATTTACGGCTGAAAAAGTGAGTTATAATTATTTATTATAAATCCATATCTGCTCCTTCTCTTGTTCACTGTATCACTGCGGCGCAACACCAATGCTCCCGCTCAGTGGATCCTGATGCCGAGCCGGACACTCTCCGACATCACGCGCCGTGGCCCCGCTCTGATTGGTCCGTGTTTTTCGGTAATAAATCCTTAACAAAGCCGAGGCGGACATTTTTGCAAAGGATAATGTCGCTTCAAATGACCTCGGGAACCACCCATTTCACGGAGTTCATTGAATTTTTAGACACCCTGTATGTGCGTGATGTTAATACTACATTTATGTACAATTTGCGTGTACCTGTGTGTACTAACAGATGATTTGGCGTACATACTTTGATAAATCGTCGTGTAACAATACATGACTGTATAAAACTAATATGTTTTGTCCTAACTTACTATATAGGGTAAAGCCGAAAGGGTTGTACAACCGAAGGGGGATGATTGACTTCAATAGTATTTACTCACAAGTATAAGCCGTGATATTAATTTGTAATACAAAATGTGGCTGTAAAAGTGGAACTTTTGTTCTTCGCGTTGAGTACTATACGTGCGTATACAAAATGTTGACATCGAAAAAAAGGGTCAAGGGCAATTTTGCGATTCATTTTTTAAAAGATCTCCACTGGCCCTGAGGTATGGAATCCCGCTGTGATAATCGTGACACATCGTATAAAAATACACCCTTGTGCATACTCCGCGCGAATCACCATCTTACATTCAATAAATTATTACGAGGACAACTAAGCAGTTGCTCTATCACCCATGCTCCCATGCAAAGTGCAAGGGGCTTAGTAATTAGCTAACACATTTCGATACGCACTTCGGGTATGTTGCTTCATTGAGAAAAGCGTATGTAGGAAATAGCTGTAAACGTTGCCAAGTCCATTTTGTCGTGCATCGATCGCAAAGACAGTGCCAGGTTTTGCATCTCGTGTGATTGGAAGGATTAACGAACAGCACAAGCTACATGTAAAAATTGTGTTGTAATCTGATGCCATTACTAAGATTACTTTTCGGAGTGTATCTAGTAATTTATCAAGTGCCGCGGCTTTGCTAACAACGAAAGCGTTAAGAAACTTTCCAGTGAACGAAGCGTATGCTTTAAATGCTATAGAAACCATTTCTGTTTAATGATTAAACAGGGTACATCAGCAACTCTGTCAAGGACAGATTTTTTAATTTGATTACGCTTGGATGTCTACTACAGGGTATTATCTATAAAATCAAATTTTCTATAAAATCATTCTAAGAAAAAGTATTAGTTGAACTAAACTTTCCTTCGTCGATGTCCTTAAATACATTCTTGAACACTTTCTATACTACCTTGTGTCGGAGTTAATTGATAAATAGTTGCTCAATTGTTTGGAGATTTGAGCAAACTTGGTTTATTGATATAAAGAAAAATATGCATCTAACACTTTTTTGAGGACCATATTGTTACGAGTCAGGGTAGCAAGCAGCTTGCGTGACCGTCGAAGTTTGTAGAGAAAATGCTATTCAATATGCTAGTGGGTGCACGGACACACTGGTCGCGAAATCAGGAAGCTGCTTGGATGTCCAAACTTCATAAATGAACCCAATGTGATAGCGGGGAGCCACTAGGAAGTAGGCGCGCGGACGAACCTGATGCGAACTCGCATATGAACTCGATATGAAATCAGGCAGCCGCACAGGTTGGAAGAACCTGGTTTGAATTCGTATATTGCGTCTACGATCCTGACACGAGATCAGGTAGTCAATATAGGAAATAATTTTCTGAGAATTCTTGATTATGTATTAGGAAACAGTGGCTGTTGCGCAATTTACACTGATGATAGTAAAGTTTCTGGGTCTTGTTGTGTTGGTTCGGCTTGCATATGTCCTGAACTTAAATAATTAACTTAATTAACTTAATTAATTAATAATTTCCATTCACAGCCTTCAGACACAGACTTAAGATCCGTCTTGGTCTTGATCCGACGGGTCTTAAGTCTGTGACTAAACTTGTCACATTTTGTGCTCTGTATTATCGATATTATGAATTCTGACGCCAGAAACGTGCTTCAACTTTTTGGCTTTATTTCGCAGAGAACCAAGACAAAATATAGCTCAATTTGTAGCTGGAGATATTTTCTAGTGCGCGCTGGTCTCGACTTCATCCAGGAAACTCATCCAATGGCATAAAAATGCTTGGATTCCACGGCATGCAAATCGTCAATTTTTGGCCTACTTCTAACGCTTATATTACCAAATATCTGCATAATCTCGGCAGCTCCTGACCAGCGCGCACTAGATTGAACATTCCTCTTTCGAATGACCCCTTACCAGCGACAAAATATTCTTATTTAAGGACGAAAACTTGAAGCACGTAAAACCATTTTTTGACGGTAATGTAGTTACTCTAGCTTATCGCGAATCTACGAATACCGGTCCCTTAAGGTCACAGTTTCTTTATTTTTCCAGAATCTCTCAATGACTAAAATTCCGAAAATCGGTCCAATCCGATTGAGCTGAAATTTAGTAAATAGGTTCATTTAGCATTAAAATACATGTTTCCCAAAAGGATATTTGGCGACTCGAAACAATTTTGTTATCATATTATTTTCATTTACTACTTTATTGGACACTCACTACAGCGAATTCTGCCCTTTTTAATTGACGGAACACGTATTTTATAATAGGACTCCTCCCCCTGCACTCGCCACGTCCCCAAACCTAAGCTAGACTAATAAAATGATACTAATATGATACAAAATTTTTTCGAGTCGTCAAAAATCCTTTTGGGAAACATGTTCTTAATGCAACATGAGGCTATGTGCAAAAGTTGAGCTCAATTCAATTTGATCAATTTTCGGAATTTCAACCCTCTCAATTAACCCTTCTGGCGTTATAGTCTCCCATAGCAGATATTAAAACTAACTCATACATCTTCGAAATTCGGAAAAATGTAATTTGTTTATTAATACTGAACATAACAGTTTCACTAAATTATTTTGGATTCCATCGCATATCGAAGTCCAGGGTAGTGAGAATGCGGATAGAGATACCAAATCGGCTATTTCTTTGAATACCTACAACGTTCTTGCAATTCCCTACACTGATTTACATATATGCAAAGTTTAAAACCGAGCTTAACTACATACTGTCGAAATGGTGAAAAATCAAGGTCTATTTAAAGGCAAATAATTTTTTTAGAAATTTTTCAATGAAAATTTTCTGACCTCGTTTGCTCATAAAAACCTTAGTCGACATTTAATTGTTACAATCAATACAATGCGAATGGATCACTTTAGATTAGTCGCTTCTCTACCACGGGCTGGCATTATTAATGACTGCAAACGTAAATGTAAACATTTCATGTTAGAATACAAGTGTAAACCACTGCGCGCAGCTAATTTTCTTTTTCTTATGCACAGTATTTTTCACGTATACCCAGCAACGGGTGGCTTTAAACAAAAACCTTAAATATTCTTCTTCCGTCCCTCTGTGTCGCAGTTCCTGGGTTAATACCTCAAAACATAGCATCTCCCATTCATTAGTTATATTAGGAGAAATAGTAAGGAGAAATTAACCTTCAGAGTCTAGTTTAAGTATTATTAGTGGTTAAAGTATTTTATTATTTTATCTCATAATTTTGTCTCATCAATATTTTCGTAAAACATATAACACATGTCTTAGTCAGTTAAATTCCCATCAGTTCGGTAGTCAGTAAAAAATTGTAAAAAATTGTAAAAAAATTTCTTTTAAATTCTCGCGAGCAGGACATTATTTTTTGTCTCCTTTCTTTACATTGTATTTATTCTCTATCCTTGTATACTGAAATAGCCCCACCGACTTAAGGTACTGGCAAGTGAATTGTTGAGAAGACTAGGACTGAATTGTGTAAATTTATCAAACGCTATTGTACAGCGCTGATTCCTGTATTTTATTTTTTATTTAATTTTAACGCTGACTTAACTACTTACTTTTAACATTGTAATTTCGTAATTAATTAACGTAGTTTGTATAGTATACTACTGAGGAATCTGGATCTTTCCATAAAGGTGAACTTACTTCGAAAACAGCGGATCGCCAAAGCAGAGATAAGAGTTCTGGTTTAAATTTGTAGGAGAGGACAACTAAGCCAAGAATTTACGATCTAAGCCTTTCCATTGAGAGTTCAAATCGCTTCCAAGAGAATAATTTTCTAAAGCGCAAGTAAGAGTTCTCCGACGTAGATAAAGTAGGGGATAGAAGTCTAACCTTGAAATGAGCGTTCAAATCTCTACCAAGACTAATTTCGGAGCGCAAGTAAGAGTTTCCGCTCTGTCTCTATTTCTGCCTAGCGATAGGTCTTCAAGCACTTTGGTGCTTGAGTGGCAAGAGCCACTCAGTCGGAAAGTAAGTTAACGATTGGCATATGCAGGCAAATGAATATGATATATCTTTAATAACGATAATATATTTTTGACTAACGTACTTATTTATAACGTGTATGCTTTATTATTATTAAAGATATATCATATTCATTTGCCTGCGTACCCTAATCGTTACCTTACTCTTCGCCTTAACTGTATCTCATATGGAAGTGCTGTTAGCGAGTATCGAATTTAGTATACTTAATATTTAGGGAAGCCATCGATTTTTGTTGCTACTAGAACTTCGAAGAAGGAGTTTTAGACTGAATATTCGTGGAATATTATATGGTAACATAGAAGGAAATGGTGATCTTCACATGATCTGAGAAAATCATTCAAGGTGAGCTTCACATGATCATATCACATATGTAGGTAAAACCACATATCTACACCATTCACAATTAGATACTTTTAGTGAAGTTTCTTTGAGGATTCTAGAAGTTCCACGTTGATGTCAGCGATGATTGGATAGATAAGTGTTTCTTTGACTGCGCCGGATACCTGTTCCTAACAGCTGCTCTGGAAGAAGTAGTAGGTACAAACCAGGCAATGGTGGAAGAAGTAAAAGAGAGTTTCTTGTATTTAATTCTGGATAATGCCCGTACAATCATTGATAAAAATGTTTCGGGAAAGAAGGTGTACGTGAAAGCTAACTCGAATGTTACTTATCAGATTATTGTTTATTTTGTATAATTAAGAAGAAGATAGAAATGATCAACCATAACAATACAAGACCAAGGTCTCAACTAAAAACATTGCAGCTTCAGCTCCGTTTTCCCCTTTTCTTGTGATTTTCACTATTGGCAAGAGCTTTTTAATAATTATTAACTCTACTATAAAGGTTGTTGCCAGATGGGTGATACAAGCGGACAGGGAATGATGCTACATGTAAATTAAGTCGCCCGTGCACTGGAGGGTTGAAGAAAACTGCAAGTTTTTACTTTAAACTCCTCTTGTAAGTAAAGTAATATAATATTACGATATGGTTAACCGTTACGGTCAGTGTCAAGAGAAATTCCAGATTACGATACATTGTCAATACAGAAGTAAATACAGTGGTGGCTCAGTAAGTTAAAGCTTGGGTCTTTCGAAGCAGGATTCACATTTATCGAACATTCAAGTACAGTGATTGCTCTATATATGTCGCCGAGGCCTGGATGATAAATGTCGTGGAATTATCCCCACTACCGCGGGGTATACCCCTTGAGAGGCCGCGAAGCTCGAGAGGTTTCGGACGCCGAGAAGTGTAAACATAACACGGCTTGGGTATGTCTTCTGGGCGATACACGACGCTGGCAAGGCCCGTGTTGTTGACATTTATCGAGAATTCACTGTACACACCGTTCGTTCGTGTGTCTGACGCTGGGCCGTACACAGCACTACGTGGTATACGATGTATTACATTTTTGCTAGGCGACAGAGTAGGGACACGTGCGGCAGAGTAATGCTTGCTTGTGGCGTTCCAGGTCCCAGACTCTCCTAAAGGGCTTGTACTTACTGAACGGCTACTTATTGTAGTGTGGCAATATGGATGACGTCAGCAGTGGTATTCAACACTGGCAACGTAGTCCATTTTGGATTCTCGTGCCGTTCAATGCAACAGAACCGCCAAATGTTAAATCGAGCTGTGCGGGTACGTAGATACATAAAGGGTCCACCATTGACAAGGAGAGTACAAGTCCTTCAGGTCACCGATTTAGTTCTAATTTTGCACATTTGTAGATTTTATCCTTCGGTTTCTGGAGATATATGATCATATGGGCCAACACTCAGTACTTCTTTAAGTATTTATAATTGAAGATTCGCTATTACCTTAAATTGAGTTTTATTTATAACCTTTACGAAGTAGCTGGATGGCAAATAGGGGATGTACAAATAACTATAATAAATTCTATATTACAAAAAAAAATGACTTCATACGCGGTAAACCCGGGTTCGATCCCAAGTGGAGGGATAATTCTTTTTCAGTGCTTTAACATTTTGTATCTATTTTTCGCACGTGAAATCGTAAATAAAATATCTACTTACTAGAAGACATATAAGAGTTTTATTTGCTATAGAAAAAATATAAAAATATAAATTATTGTTAAACGCAAATAGTACAGATTTTTTTTTGTAATAAATATATACTTATATAAGTAACAAATTACGTGATTCCAACTAATTATAATTTTTAGAACATGTGTTTAGCACATTATCTAGTAAACTAATCTTTCTAACTTTTCGAAGAAACTCAAGATGTTTGGTCCACTTTTATAAAAGTTATTCTATTTTGAAGAGTGTTAGAATATTAATGAGGAGACTGCAGATCTTTGAATAAAATTTTTAAATTTGCAAAATAGAAATTTTCTGTTATTTGTAAGAAACAAAAGTTAAATATCGCTTCCTCCAAGCATTTTGATAAGTCGAAAATAATGCAATGATCATTCCAAATTCTTCTAATGTCTTTACAGTTTTCTATATCACCTATTCATTTTTACCATAAATGCATCAAATCCGTAGTCGAATGAGTGTCAATGCATATTTACTTATATTTCGAAAAAACTAAAAGATAAATTCTTTTTTAGAATAATTTACAAATTATTATTTATTTCACTTATGTTTACTATCGCATCTGTAAATGATAAAAAAGGACATTGCAAATTACTGATACTAAAACAATTCTGAAAAATTGTATAAGAAAGTTTCGACTTGACGTAAGATTCCTTTGCCATGGTAATTGAGGTGATTAATTATGACCAAGCAATTTCGAAGCGAAATGAAAGTTTCGCCATTTAACTCGTTAATCGTATTTCAATTTTTCCCGTTTTTTTACAAGTAGTAACAGTTGCAGAATAAGGTTCGTTGAAAGAAAAACCTTTTCCTATCAAGTATAATATGTATAATCAATCATTACAATCTCTCGAATAATAAAATATATTGCTTAAAATTGGTATACCTGGTCGTAGAATTAATTCTATTAGTGTTTGACAGTATGAACTTTAAAAGGGGGTCACATATTCTCGTCAGTATTCTTTCTGGATACTACTAAAGAAATTGATAAGTCTTTCCAGACTTTAATTTTTTAGTCCGATTATAGCTATTATACAATAAAGAACGTTTCTGTCTGCATATGCTGTGAAATCAATTTTGTATCGAATGTACTAAATAAGCTATGAAGTAAGAGATTATATCGTATGAATGTGGAGACAGCTTCAAATGAAATATACATATGCGTATGCGCATCCTTACAAGAACATATGAAATATAAGAATTGAAGTGAATATCTTGTTTGCAATATTTTCAGCATTATATTTTGTAAAACTATAGTTTTACGTAAAAATTCGATAAGGGGTAAGAGAAAATTTAGAAGGCAATTTTCTATGGGAAAATAAAAGGAAAGTAAAAATAACAATATCGGAGCTCCAACTCCGTTCCACGGTCTATGTATGGAAAATTGGCAAATCGAGAGACTTGGCTCGATAACATCTACGAAAGACAAACTGCTGAAACTTTGTCACAATCGGTTGAAACTGCGACAAACATCTTATAACGTTAGAGGTAGCTATATTTTTTAAACAATCTTGGAATATATTTGTAGCAATCTTGTAGTGTATTTACAAATTTTTATATTCACTGGATTTAATATTACGGACACCCTGTATATTATGAACCTACTTGTAAACTTGAATAAGTAATGACAAATACATTACATTATCAATTTATTCGTATTTTACGAGAGATACGATTAAGAACAACGCTTATTGAAAATAATATTTGCTTGAAAGTAGACTTCAATTAAATTGAAGGTTACATCAAATGTAATAGTTATCGTCTAAAATATTTTTCAGTGTTGTGAAGGTAGTCCATCGTCAATATAAGTAGTTATGCATTTGCATTTTTATACAGCATAGGACTAATCAGCTAATATTGCTTTATAATTCTTTTTATATTGTATTTATTGTTTGCTTTATACTTTCTGCTCTCGTTGTTATTATAAGTGGTAACATTTCTTGAAATTTCAAATTTCCCAAAATGTTTCTTATTCACCTTATTTAGTGCTTAATTACCAGGTACAATGTTGTCATCAGAATGAATCTTGAAGAAGCATTTTATGGAGTGAATAAGAAATAATGAGTGGCTACTATACGATCTAAATTAGCCTAGTTTTAGCCTCTTTCACGGGCTGCTGGTTCAGTCATTCGATCGCAGTCTGGTATGGTCCGCTGACTAAAGAAGCGGGCTTACGCTGAAACACTCTCATTTATAACTTTTAATTGAGTGGGAAACTTTCAGGCAGGATTCGACCAATCGCCGGGATGCACAGCATTATTTGACCAAAATTATTCGACTTCGATCAAGTATCGACGATATTGCAGTTTAGTTCTGAAAAAGAATTTCTGTGATAGAAAATTTCCTTTAGCATACTTAATACTGATAGAAGCGCTTAATACCGATAGAAGTATAATATGCAACGTTATCTAATGAATATTTACCACAGGTACTGTTCGCATCCGGGCAACACTGAATGTGTCAATTATAGTGTTAAATATAAGTTTTATTTATCACTACTCGCATAACTCCTGCCACAATTTTATGAAAACTTCGTGGTATAGAATTTTCATGACTGACTAGAAGTAATTGACTTCTAGCTTAATAGTTTAACGGCCGGACTTACATATACGTGGGTACACCGAACCAGCGGTTGTCAGCCGACTTCACGTATACGTGAGTTTACTGAGGAAACGGTTATTGGCCGACTTCACGTACTTACGTGAATTCATTTAGTAGAAGCGCCAATTTTCGAAATGACAATGTCTGATGACTGCATCTATGTGTGTATCGTGATTGAAATTCTACTCGCTTCTTTTTCAGAATGTGAGAAATAGTTTGAATATGATAATACTGTACTGCCGCATCTTATTGATACGGCTACATATCATGTTCAAAATTGTTGACATTAGTATGTATTTTTGAGATCTCTAATTTGGCGGTGTCCGTTAACGTTTTTCTAGGTATCAATGCACAGTCCTCTTTCAACGAAGTCTTCAAATCATATAAATTCCTGACCTCCCATAACATTAAAGATCGTTGCTTAATACACATTTCAATTCGTGGCAGCCGTTTTTATATGGAACAAAAATATATACATAGCAGTCTGTCAGAAAAATCGAAGATGACCTCAATTTCTCGAAAAATACTGTCAGTATAAAACATTGTTATGTCCTATTGTGTTGGTCATGCCAAACAATGAAATTTTTTATTCTGTCACGTTTTCTTTACATTTACCATTTTCGAAAAAAGCTGAACAATAATAACACGAACCCCTTGTATACTTCGATCAGGCTCCACGGTCAGTTGTCCGCTACGGAGTTAGATTCAAATCAAAACATTCAAAAATTCAAAACGTAAACATCAGCGATCACAGACGCGACAAAATGGTGGCACATTTGCAGGACCTACTTCTTGCGCTACAGTTGGGGGACATTTCGCGGAAAATTAACTACTAGTTATTTTTCACATAAAATTATGAAATTATGTGGCTTCATATAATTTTTTATACTGAAATGATTAGTGCTAAAATTAATTTCGGTATTTATTCAGAAGTTGGCCCTCCTCATCGATTTTGATAATCTTGAAATGTGTTGTCAATGTCATCATTCTGAATAACTTTTCCCTATATATGTTACCGCCGCTCGGCCTTAGTTTTTCTTTTTTTTTTAGATATTAATGTAAGAGAAAGTGATAAGAAATTGTTAGGTATTTCCCAGAAAGTTCCTTATAAAGGTGAGAAACAATTTCAAAATTTTGCAAAGTCGAAAAGCTAAATTCAGGAGAATGAACAAATCTACGAAGGAAGTATATAAAATAATTATACAAATTACTTCTATGAATTCGATCCATGAAGCTTTAGTATTTAAGTATTATACGATAAACTATACCGATTAAATTATCGGTATTGATGCCAGCTACTTGCACTTTCGAATAAATCTTGTTCTGGAAACCCGTATTTCCACGAAGGTATCAAGTCTTGATCTAAATAATGATTAAATCGACACTGTCTCGTTAGAAAGAATTCGATTGGTGATCTGTCAAACTGTTATACTTCATATCCGAAACTTTTAGATGATATCGATGGATTGAATATTACTGTAATATAAAAACTTATTTTATCTTTTGTTTTTCTTATGAAACTTTTACCACCGAATTAATCATATTTTTCCAATAAGCGGAAGATTGAATAGGACAAACTTCGAGAATTTTTAATGAAATCTGTTTTCAATAAAATCAAATAAAAAAGGATTTACTTCTACTTTTACATACAGGGCGAATCACTTAATATTTTTACCGAAAATATAACCGAGAATTTTTAATTAAATCCGTTTTCAATAAAATCAAATAAAAAAGGATTTACTTCTACTTTTACATACAGGGCGAATCACTTAATATTTTTACCGGAAATATCTCCGTTGTTTTTAATGATTTTAGAAAACGTGTAAAGGAGAAAATTTTTGTTTCGGCGAGCCAATTATTGTGATAGAGAAGATTTTTTCTCAAAGTCGCGTCTTATTTTTTAATTATGCTTTTTGACAAGTATTTCTTTTGAAGATCATTTGAAAGTCAACAATTATATATGATTGAATTTGTTAAATTACTACATAAAGCATTTGACCAAAATATGTTATGGCATTTATCAAAACGACCTTGAGAAAAAATTTTCTCTATCACAATAACTGCCATACTGAAGGAAACTTTTTTCCCTTATACATTTTCTCATATCATTAAAAGCAACGAAGATATTTCAGGTGAAAATGTTAGGTGACTCACTCTGCAAAGTAACACTCTCAAAAACTTATACGGCGTGTTCAAAAAATACCATTCAATATTTATATTGTATATAGAACACACTGTGTTGAGTAAAAAAATATTTCCTTAGTAAATATAGGTCGAAAGGTCAACCGTTTCTGAGACATAAACATTTTTGTTTGTACATCCACTCGCTGGGTTTTTTTCGTTTTTTTACGCTGTGTAAAAAGAAAAATAAAAACTGGTAAAAATACATATTTTATGTTATTGCTAGTTATTGTCCACAGCATTCACTTTGTCCAAACTATACGTACGCAAATGTGAATACACATTCAGTTCGCAAGTGAAACATAGTTAATCAAGTGTCTAATTACATTTTGTGATTTATTTGTATATCTAACAACCCTTGAACACGTGAGGAATCACTTTTCATTTGCACTCCATCATCGGTAACTGGAACACCGTATCTTCTCAACTGTTATAAATATGTTTACAATATTAAAAACTTGATAGCACAATTGCCAATATTACACGTATGCAATTATTGTCCTGAATGACCTGCCTAAGGCGCATCATGCTTCGGTTCGCCTACCTGGAAAAGCCGATTCAAATAAATAATTGTTGCTAATAAACATACGTTTATAACCGCTTAGTCACAGAGAAAATGAATTTCTTGATAACAATGCGAAACAGCAAAGTAATCAACAGCATTTTCTCTTTGTATTTCTCGGTTTAAGACCGATAATTGGTCACATTAAAAATTTATTTATTACTTTATGTATTTCCATAGTATTATTTAGGTTTTACAACATCGTAAAATGTGTTTGGAAAAGATGACTCTTGTAAAACGGACAGTTGAAACACTATCGATTAACTCAAAACCGATTTCCAATCGATGCATCAAATCCCGTTAAATAATAATTATTCCGCTTTCTTCAAATTATTGTAATTTGTATTTGTAAAAATCGTTTGGCACTTGCAACATTATTCACGAGCAAATGTAATTTTCGTTACCTAATAATGGAAATAATATGGCATGAGAATAAATAACAGAAATTAAAAATATATTAGTTATAACTTCTGCCAAAAATTTGCTTTTGTGTACACGCTAAATCAAGTAGTTTGTTTGTACAATTCACATTTGTCTAGATTTCAATGGAAAGGACGCTGACAAATGTCTTGAAAACAGTTAGGATTCAAGGATTCAAAGATTCAAGCCAAGTAATCGTTTCGGAACACTTAAATAAATTACATCATTTGTACGTTCCCCGAAGGAGTTGTGTATAAATTGTGTACAACCTCTGCCCCTTGAAAATGGAGGAGTTTGAGGGGGGGGGGGTTCCACGTGACCGACAAGGTCTAGGGGACTGTGAGATAGAGTATTCAACCTACAGAGAAGTAGAAGAGAGATGCAGCAGCCACACGATTGTCATTTCCTCGTGAAATTGCATCTTTGGTTACTCTGCCGTTCCACAGGCTGGCCATGTGCACCAGAACTCCGCAGTTTCCAGCACAATGTCGGATTTACTTGGAGTATCTGGGATAAATGTCCCGTAGCTGGAACTAAACCCTGCAATGGACTGCGCTTCATTTCGCAGTCATTTGCTAAATCTACGATCTTTTTCATGGAGCCTTGCATCTAGAAGAGGCTGGTTTATGAATTTTTCATTACATTCTCGTTCGCGTACACAATATTTTCCATAAATATTCCTTGTCCATTCTTTACTTGTATCAGATCATAATTGCAATTTAGATGATTCATCGGTACAGTAATAATTATTACAATGTTCATGTTCCTCCATTTCCTAGCAAATCTTTTGCTTTAATTTTGTCTTCATTTAAACAAGAAGAGTCAGTTGATATCCTTTGTAATCGTGACGTTCTTTATGTCTCCTCAGAGAAGAAAATCTTATTGTAAAATCATACATATGTATATTCAAATTTCCTATTTTCTGAAGTTGGTTACTAGTCTTAAGGGGCCGGTCTCCGTAGATTCGCGATAACCTAGAGTGACTACATTACCGTCAAAAAGTGGTTTTACGTGCTTCAAGCTTTCGTCCTTAAATAAGAATATTTTGTCGCTGGTAAAGGGCTCATTCGAAAGAGGAAGGTTCAATCTAGTGCGGGCTGGTCAGGAGCTGCCGAGATTATGCAGATATTTGGTAATATAAGCGTTCGAAGTAGGCCAAAAATTGACGATGTGCATGACGTGGAATCCAAGCATTTTTATGCGATTGGATAGTTAAGACACGTGGGATCAAGACTAAGACCGATCTTAAGTCTGTGAATGGAAATTGTTAATTAAAAAGTCACGTGACCACCCCGGGCCCTTAATAGTACACAAGCAGAAGGACTGCATCAAATAAGCATTTTAAATGGAGATTAGTAGTACTTTAGTTCTAATAAGTGCACTATCTAGTAATATTATTTTAGATGTTAACACTTTAAGCGCGGAGCTTGTACTTATGGACTTTTCGTTCACGCATCCGACGATATGTGAGTACATATTTACCAATATGGCGGCGCCCTTGCCAGTCAAAAATGCTTAAGATCGCTCAGCTTTAAACACGCATAACTTTTGAACCAATGAATTCCTAACAGTTTGAAAACTGAAATTTTTGGCATTTTCTCGCCAAGATCTACAGGATTATATAAAAAAAAGTAAAAAATTTCTGGGTTTCGAAGATGAAGTCAAGCCATATTATGAATCTGCGAATAAAACGCTGTTAATATTTTCAATTTTGCACGTGTTGTTGTTGATATCGTTTGAAATTATCGCAATTCGTAAACGCTTTCAGATGTGTTGTCGGGGAACAGGCTTATGCACATTTTGCAGAACCACAACGAGGGAGTGACGAACGCCCAGAAAATCGCACCCTTTCCTCGATTTCCATTAGCCTCGATTACCTCCTTTTCAATCGACCGAAATTAAAAGGGTTCCAACCGAAGCATCGCTTAAGAACCTCAAGCCGCAAACGAGGGCCATGGAACCTGAGAATAAAAACAAGGACAATAAGAACCTGAGAAACGTCCGAATCATGAATGAAACTTGGTACCGACTCGTTAGCGTTTTCTTTCTTAAGAATATTCTGGTTCATTGATGGTATCGGTGAAAAACAATCCCGAATGCGCGTCCGCAATCATCATGTACGCGGGTAAAACTCGGTGGCTGCGCTTCGGGTTTCGAAAAGGAGCTACAGAGGAAAAGAAGACGTTTTGCGATCATTGATTTTACAAGCGTGCTCACTACTGTGGTTAGCGGAAAAATGTTGCAGAAGAAATGTTTGTAGGGTCTCCACAGCTCTTTAGGTAAACTATCGGTGGTATCTCTCCTCTACAACATCATGGAGATAGGAAACGATCCTGCCTCTTCGTGAAACAGATATAGCGTGAAACATCAATTATACATATATTGTAGAAGCGAGAATAATAGTTATTTTATTAGGAAATATCTACATTAGGAAGAGGAACATTCTATGTGAATCCGATCATTCTTTTTGGGACTATGTCTCGAATTTGGATGATATTGAAATATGTTGTAGTTCAAGTGAAAATGAGAGGAGGGGGTTGAGCCATCAACTTGTTGTCTTCAAAATTGTTTAAAAGATACAGACCATCAAAGTTTGCCATTTTGGACGAGTTTTACGAAAACTAGCTTCACAACACAATTTATATCACAGACCTAGCGATACACTCGATACTTTAAAAATGTTTAAAATTAAAATTATTTCAAGTGAGCGCTGCACCGCCATATTACCTTCTCGGTACGAACAAGGCCGGGCAGCTGTATCTGCTGTCCTTATATCATGTATGCAACCGCCACAGGATTTAATACCGTTATGAATTATTGAGGAAACTCACTCTTTGTCAATAATATAAATTGTTGGAAACCTTTACAGTCATTGCTCGATGGACGTCGCGAGAAAGTAGAGGACTCGTTCCATTGGGAAATGAAGGAAAAGAGTATGGAGTAGATTCAAAACCTAATGTTTCATGACATAATAATTTATGATATAATCAATAACTAAATAAATGACGTAAAATAATAGGATTATTTCGCTAATATACGATTTATTGCTATTTTGAATTTTATTTAAAATTCGGTGTAATCGTGTAGGCGGCTCTTCGAAACGACTGGCAGCTCGAGTAAAAATAAACCGAAAAAATTCTGTATTTATCTCGACGGTCTTGTATACATGCACACAACCATCTCTGTTGCAGTAGCATCGTAACGCGTCGTCAACCTTCCGGTGTGGTGACCGAACAGCGATATCGGCCTCTTCATCGACACTTGAGTAGAACCAAAACACGCGTTTCATACTGCGATGGTTTGGTGGCGACACTGCTTGTGGGTCCTCCACCCAATGATCCACCCTGTGTAATCCTTGATAATAGGTAGACAAGACTACTTCAATCAATATCCTACTTTATATTCGATCAAGACACTAGGTTTTTGTGTTACATTGCATTTGACGATGATCCAATTGCGAGTGGAGATGGCTCATATGAGAATACGTACAAACTACATTTTCATGTCTTTCTCTTTCGATGAGTCGGCCATCTTCACAAGAAGCTCCTTTTTAACTTTTACACACCGACTAACAGAATTTATGAAGCCATTTTAGTCTAACGGTCTTCTTCGTTTCCACTTTATGAAATTTAGTGATAATGTAATATATTACGTGTCTCATGCTGACACTCTGGAGGTTCCAAGCACTCTTCTAATGAAAAATTTCGTGTTGCCTATAACACAATATGTAACCTACTATACACGACACGCTACAACAGAGACTTAGAATACGTATAAATCAATCACATAACAGAATTTTTCATTGACAGGTCAGCATTCACCAATACTATTGAAAATACAATAAATGTATGTATGTATGTTTATTCTCATAATTAAATGTACCAGAAGAATTACTTCTGTAGTGCAGATAATATTGAAAAGTAAATGTGAAATTTGAAATGAACAAAGCGATTCTTTTTCCCATAGCGACTGCGACTGCGATTGAAAATTGACAGAATTTGAATAATAGATCTGAACTGAAATATAAGTATGAAAATTTTCACAACGAATGATTCCAGTTGACAATGATATATCCATGCGTTAAAAAAGCAAATGAACGTCACTTTATGTTGAAATAGCGATCGCTGATTTTAATAAAAATTTTGAAAAGAGGTATGTAGTTAAAGAAACATTTAACATAAAATATTTTAAATATGAAAGATAAGGATGAGAAATATATTTCCTTGAATATCTTGGAAACGAATAGGACGGGAAGAGTGGTTTTTTGACGAAGCGACGAGCTCGTTGCAAAGCATGTCTGAACTATAGAAAATCGATACTTTGCAAGAAGAAGGAAGTATTACTTAAAATACAGCATCGATGTATGGTGTGGAATTCTTAATACGTGCCATATCGATTCGTATTTTATTCGTGATAAATACGTTATAGGTTAGACGATATGGGTATTTCTATTAAAAAATGAAGTGTGAAACAACAATCTGAAATATTATTAGCAGGATGGCGCACCGGCTCATAACACTGGCACCATATGGAAATACATTTAACTACCGTATTCGCATCTTTTGAAAAAAATAAAGTGTATTCAGAAACATTCGGTTCAATTTAAAATACGAAATAACGGTTTGAAGAAATTGTTTAAATATTAATATTGAAGGAGTAAACAGTGTATGTAAAATTCCAACTTATCAAAAATATGAAGCCGCTACATCTCAAAAAAATTTGTGATCGCTATATCAGTGAATTCTTATTTCAGTGCCACCTATATTCAACAGTTTTTTTTTAACTCTTTTCATTCGATAAATGTTGAAAATGGTCCTTTTTATTTGTGCATCCTGTATAGGATAAATACGGTCAGAAAAATGCAATCGAAAAATCGAATTGTATACAGTCTGATTGTTTTTCTGAAACAACGGGGAATCCAACTGATTGGCTTGTGTTTTCTCGTAAATATGTACAGAACGGTACCACCCTCCGATCTCCATGATATTTTAATATATTGTCAATGGTTTATGAAAAAGTTATTTTGTCAAAATTTTTCTTGTTTCCACATTTTAAATATTTTTGCACTACAAAATTACATTTGCATGCTAATTGATAAAATATTTAAAAAGAACAGTCTTTCCCGATGATGATTCAAACAGCAAAAATGTTTCTATTTATAATGATAACTGTCACATATATTGTTTTGTAAAGGTAGTTTTCATAAAAACACATTTTCATCGGTTCGTTAGCTCAACCATTATAATTTAATAGAAAAATTGTTGACACTTTATTTTACACGTCCGTAAAACACAGTTTTTAAGACTTCGAAAAATCCTTTGAGAAACGTTCTTATATCACCATAGATTTCAACACATTCAAATTTGAACAAAATCCGAAACAGTAGTCCGAAAAGTACTCTGAAGCAGTGGGCCCAAAACGCGTGCGTCTCTGTCTGGGGCATCATTTAGAGGTCTCGAAGCGTAGCTACAAACGCAAACGTGCGCGTCAAACGCCTACAGTAAATCGGCCGACGCATTTGTTTACATTCGGACGATCCTCTTTCCACTTCCTTCTCAAGTGGAAAAGAAGTAAAGACATACCAAATCGTATCGTACAAACACAAACTTGTGCGTCCAGACGCACAGCAAGGAGTTACGACGAATGGAGTTTGGATCGCAAAATCCCTCTTTCCGCAATCCCCCTCGCTCACGTAATCCAAATTTTATACAAACCAATACGAACACGCATGCATGCTGAAAATACCTATCATGTATAGTACCAAATCTACTGTTGCGAATATCCCGGAAACCAATTATCAGGCAGAACAATCTACGTATTGATTAAAATACACTGTACCAAATAAATGTCAATACCTTCTTTATCAACGGTAGATTAATATCTCCATGTCATATGACCTCATTTTCCAATTCTTTTTATCTTTAGTAGTAGTGAAAATAAATTGTTATCTGTTTTAAGCGATGGATTTCAAAGTTTAGTAAGGTTGACACATAAAGGCAAAATTGAGGATCTTTCTATAAACTGAAATAAGCTCCCGTCATCATGAGTTGTTTTATAGCTCAATGCTATCATTTTTTGTATCTTAAAATTTTACAAAAGTCATAAAAACTTTTTAACTGCGCTTTTCCTCAGCTTAACTCGTTTAAAATTTATTCTCCAAATATTATGATTACAGTTCATGAAATTTAAGAATTAGCATTTAACGAAATTGAAAAGTTAGCGAAAAATAATGTGGCACGCATAAAACGACACGGACAGTTTTACGGAGGACTTCCCCAGATCACCCATTGTCTCTTTTATCAAAACCATATCACGAAATGTCAGAATCGTTTAAAACGACTGTCAAGTACCAGGCGAGTGTTCCTAGATAGTTCGTGGAGACATTATCGTGAAACTCATAAAATTAACTAAAATAACGGATATTACAAATACTAACTCAGATATTGAACCACAGTTCATGAATACAAAAATTGATTTAATTCATATTTCTTAACACGTTCGAATCATCCGTTTCCACTGCTAGGTTACAAAATAATGGTAGGTAATAGTTCACATTGTTAGCACGGTGGAACAATGCTCGTCAAAAGCCTGCTATGTAGCGATTACACGTTCTGGTCGAACACACGCGATAAAAATATTACGGCACGCTACTTCCTTAGAGAGCGGAAACATTGAGAATTTCCGTTTAGGCCAATTTCGCACAGAGATGTATCGCAGTACGCAGCTCGCTTATCACGATACAAGTATTTTCGAGCGAAACCGAATCCGTTTCAATCTAATTATCTCGCGCTATAAATCTTTCAACGATAAAATAGAACTTTCACACGAATTATCTTGTTAGGTGCTTCTCGCTTAAATTTCTATGTTCCACTAACAATAAGAGAAATTATGCGTACTATTTTCCTGCAACGGAATTTCCAAAGTTCTTTTGCTGACAATCCTCGACACGGCTCATTAGGTTCTTTTCAATTGGAAGTAGTTTACAATTTCGAAATAACCTTTTTAGTGCAGCAAAACTTTTAATGCCCATTTAGTCAATGGGCTGGGCGCCCTTCATGAAACTAAGTCTTATTACTTAGGAGATTAGTTTTCCGAAATCATTGCCGTTGAACTATCCGGGAATAAAGAAAATCAGTGCACTTCCACACAATAGGACATTGGGTCCCTCATCAACGAACTAAGGTTTTTGACCAGCTCGCCAGCTCGCGTCCACTTCGGTCGTCTGCTCGGAGTAAGGACCTGATCTACCTGCATTCTAGCTGTTTCACATTTTCCTCTCTATCGAGCCACTATTCAACCACCCACTATTCATTGTCGAAGAATATAAATGCCAAAGACGATCCATTCTCACCCTCACTCACCCCAGTCATTCTCAGTCAATCTCAGACTCCGTCTCTCATTTATGTCTGTCAGTCTTTCGTAGTCAGCTAGTCTCACGACGCTTCGACGCCAAGCACTAGTCATACAAGCTCCTAGTCAGACGTTAGACTTCGACGCAACAAAAACGCCGAGAATCAATCCATTCAAACTTTCGCTATAACCAATCTACAATATTCTTGCAATCAATCGCGGTAACTGCTTGATTGCGATACTGTAAATACACATGCGACGAGATGCCGACCAATGTCGCCAGGTCGAGAAAATCGAGGAGGAATACATACAGGAGTGAGGGGAATACATACCCCCTATCTGATGACCAGAGGAATGTGTGACATGTTGCGCGTGGATGCGCGATGGGGATGCGTCAATGACATGACATGTCGCAAGTTTTAGGTTATTGGCGCATATCGTATCTATTACGATACCAAGAAGAAGGAGAAAGAGAATAAGCTGACTCAGCTAAACGACGATAACAATCATCTGTCTTCGGAAAGAATTATCATCGGCGGCGAGGACGCAATTCGAAGCACCATTACTGGCAAAAGTCACTTGCCAAGTCACTTAGCATCAGTGAAGTAAAATTCCGGATAAAATAGGGTACCTTGATCACCCTGCAAAATTTTTCAGAATTGTTATGATTTGATTTTGAAAATAGCGAACTTTACGCCCTTTTATAGCTCCTTCTCCAATATTAGCTGCCGTTGTATAATAAAATATATACAATAACTTATCAAAAACTCGTTGGACACTTGTCTCGTCGCGGAAGAGATTATTCCGGTACTTTCCTGCCAATATCACTGCTCCACTACCATTTCCGCATAACATAGATACGTTAATGTTTTGGAGCGCGCATGCGCGAGAAAACTTGACCGATATCTCATCACTGAATCCAGCGGAGTTCGTCTGGAACAGCTCTCTGAGGATCTCCTCAGAGCACCGAACTATTCGCAACAGCGTGGTAAACACGCATCCTTGGACTTTCCCGTGTGCGTGCGAACACACTGGTGTGTGGTAAGCACGCATCCTCGGGCTCTCTTCTTGTTTCGGGAGCCAAGGCAGAAGGACGTAATCATGCTGTTCGCTTGCCAAGCGTAATAATCCATCACTATACTGAACTAGTGAGATCCATTTATTCTACGCCACGTGGACACACTGGACACCCTTGTTTTATACGTGAGGACACTACAAAATCCGCGCCCACAATTTTCTACAACACGCCAGATAACATATTTGAAGTTCATCAATATCGATAACGAACCCTGTTTCTAGATTATTATACCACGGAGAGTTTGATTTGTACAGCTTTTAAATGAATATTGGTAAGGTCTGGGTTAGAATTCTTGGGGAACAGGTGCAGGGATAGGGTGAAGGACGAATTCGGTCATTTGGAAAAGGCGGAGTTCGCTATAGTCATCCAATATCTAGAAAACTGCGGTTGGGCGGCGGTAACATGTATAGGGACAATTTTTTCAGAATGATGACCTTGACAACATATTTCACGGTTATCAAAATCGATGCGTAATCGCTAAAGTATATAATTATCCATTTTTTCATACGAGACTTTGTTTTCGAGAAAATTGAATTTGAAAGTTTAGCGAACACGCATGCTATTGAATAGGAATTGTCTGAGGCGTCCGTTCATGACCTACCGATTCTACTTCCTACAGATCCTAAGCAAGCAAACTTGCATTTTCCGAGTCGATTTTCTCGAAAACAGAGCTTCATATGAAAAAATTTTATTCTACATTTCCGACTTATTTTTTTATGTAGAATTATCCCCTTTTTGATTGTACACCAGTTACCCACCAGATCACCCTGTATATTTAAGAAAAACGTTCATGGTGTATCGCAGCACAACTTATCATAAGGTATCGCAAACACAGAGGACCAAAAGGAAGACGCGATTCACTTTCGTTTCCGATTTAGAGGCACTCGTATCGTACCAATCTTGTCTGCTCTTGCGAAACCATAAATCTAGGCTCTCGATAAAGTCTGCCGCACCCTTCCCTCTTTACCAATCCCTTCCGCGTAGCCGCAGGCAACCGCGCTGTGATTTTCCTGCGGTGTTCCACCTCTTCCTACTATTTTAACTCTGTTTCGCTCTTCTCTGGTTCTCTCAATCCGTCCCTTTCTCACCCATTTATTTTTGCTTTGCTCTTGTTTATGTTTTTACCATCGCTTCTTCAACCGTTGCTTTGCTTGCATTCTGGTTTTCGAGACCGTTCTTGCACGAATTTTTAGACATTTTTTTCAGAAACTGTATTGAACCATCTGCATGGGGATTTTGTACACGTATTTATTGGTATGCAAAGTACACGTGTGATTTTTTTAAAGTAAAGATAATCCAAATCACATGAGTTATACATTTTTTTACAGAGTATGTTTTGAAGAACATGGGTCTCCGGCTTGCTATGATCACGGTGTTTCAACTGATCGGTAATAAAAAGAATTAAGTTGTTTATTAGTCAGTACGAATATAGTTATGATTCGAACCAAAAGAATATAAAAATCTTTTGTACTTTTCATTGAAGTATTAAGTCTGAATTCTGAAGATACTGTCTTAATCGTTTAAATTACTTTACAGTACTCACTCATTTCATGTAGGGATGGCAAGCAAAGTAAATAACAGAATCTTGGCGATTAACGATTTAATTAATGAAACTATAGTAAACAGTGAAATACAGAGTAACCTTACGTACAAAAGAAAATTTTTCCGTATTACCTTCTGATTTGATGGTTCACTACAGTCCGCACGCAACATGCAGCACGCAACACACCTTAACGTAAGATTTTAGATACTCCACATTCATGTACCACTGAAAAACGCGCCGCGGCAACAGTTGGCTTATGTTTGCATGGGTTCGCTTCGTGCACTTCGACTGTTGGTTCGTAAACATCAAAGGAAAACGAGCTCATTTCAGGCTATTGACATTTACCGACGTCGAAAGAAAACATAAACCAACCTGCGTGAACTCGATACGACAGTTTTCATGATGTATTGTTCGACGGTAAATTAATTGTAAGCAACGAATCAAAGAAAAGATGAACATTATCAAAAGATGTCCTAATTACACTGTACAACGTACATATATACTTATTTGGATTTATAACTTTCAGTAAACGTTTCTGATCATGACCTTTCGTGGCACGAATTCGAATCGGTAACCGATTTTCCAGCAGGTTCGTCTGTACTTTACATATGCAACTTTACATTGCTTTTCGTCAACACGCTCAGGAAATAGTTGCTTATGTAGGATCCCGGGTTTTGAAATCAAGTGCAACACTTTATAGAAATCCAGAAGAGTTTTTATTTAAGTAACGTACACGGTGGCGAGGTATGGTACAACAACGTGACCTACTGGTCTTGAATTCACAAGGAGAAAGCTCTATACTGTTTCGGCGGACTGCTATACATAGTTGGATTTGGAGAGAAAACTGTGAAAGGGAGTGGAAAATTGTTTGGTCCCAGTGACTCAGATGTTGATGGTTAATGTTGAGGTCAGATGGCTGACGTGTCTACGACTTGGTAGTCGTGATGCGTTCGCGTTATCGGGTATACAACACTTACAATGAGAAGCGAGGATTCAGTGAGGTTGATTGATACAGTTGAGTGGTTACCTCGATACTTGCAGGATTTTTCAGTCCTGCTTCGTACAACTACCGAGGTTCTACTGTACTCCCCAGTGACTTCCCGATTTCGCATCGGGTTCGTTTACGAGGTCTCAAATATCCCAGCGGTTCCCTGACTTCGCGTTAGGTTGGCCCGTGTATCCACTAACATATTAAAGACCAATTCTCTCCTATAAACCAAAAACCACACGCGCCGCTCGCGGCACTGGCTCGTAACAGCCGATGCCTATTCCATACCACGTACGTTCGACGAGCTTTTTACATACTTTTCCATGAAGAGTCGCCTTCGTTTCTTAATTACGATTTCCAACCCACTCTATATACAGGCTGTTCGACTACAGGTGGGAGAAAATGTAAGGGGTGGTTCCCCAAGACAATATAAGACGAAAATAAAGAATAAAAAATTGCGATTTCGGCTTCATTTTTTAGTTATTAGCAATTAAAAATCCGCCCAAAATGCGGCAACCCGACCAACAGAGGTGTACGTTGCTTACATCATAAAGGCGCGCGAAAGTCACCTATCAAAGGAGGTTCTCGCTCGCAACCAGTAGTTTGCCTTTGACGTCACATACTTTAGCCAATAATTCAGCTAGAACTGAAAATATGTGTGGAATGACCCAATCGGGCGGTTTACACGCCGAATTCTTGCCAGGTGACTTCTTGCGTGGCATATAGAGTATCAGTCACTTGATATGTGACTGTCGCGCGGCTCTATGCCGTACGCAACGCACACCTTTGTTGGCCGGGTTGCCGCATTTTAGGCGGATTTTTAATTGTCAATAACTAAAAAATGAAGCCGAAATCACAATTTTTTCTCTTCATTTTCGTCTTATATTCTCACGGAGAACCACCCCTTAAATTTTCTCCCATCTGTAGTCGAACACTCCGTATAAACAAAATTACTCAGGGCGTTGACATTTACAACATCTTTCAAGATCATCAGAATCGGTGAAGTGTATCCTTTTGTAAATTATTACCGTATATACGTTTAGCAAAACCTGCGCTTTTAGCATCTTGGTTCTGAGCTCAATAGCAATTGACGTGTCGTAAACCTCAAGTAGCGACACAGCAATTAACGGGCCTACCGAGCGCGCACTCTCGTAGTCCGGTACTCATGCAGGTCACCCTAAACGGACACGTTTCATTCCCTCTACCAGTTAGATAGGTGATAGCAGTTAAGTTTTAAGGTAACTGCCGTACAGCCGTCACAAACTTTTCTGCATTAGGGTACGAGTTCAACCGAGCTGCGATACTAGCTGCGATGCTAGCTAAGAAAGCGTCGTCAGAGCGCGGACTGTTCATCAAACTGCAATTCATCACACTCTATTCGCTTTGCCCGTTTAATGGAGACTCTTATAGTTTTGTCATAACGAGAAGACCGAGTATACATACATTTCTTATTGACATTCTTTGATGAAATGTTCAGTATGTGTACAAGTAACATAGATCTACAAAAAGCATATTTTAAGTCTTTTCACTCAATTCCAAATCTTTTTTGCACGTCATTTAGTAAACCAACGATTCTAATTGCTAAAGAGGAGTCAGGTCGTTTGGTCCGTTATATAAAAAGTTATACTGTTTTTTAAAGAGCGTTCGAGCACTTTTGCGAGCTACTGTATCTCTTATAGTTTTGTCGTAGGGTGTACGTACGATCGCGTGTTTACTGCTGTACCGAGGACGTTAATAAGAGAAGTTCGTTGGCAGTTTCAGAATCAGTGAGAATCTGACCTTAGTCAAGCCTATCGATCGGCTTGACACAGGTAACCATTTGTATGTGTATGTATGTGACCGATTTTCAGTTCCCGGATCGTGGCACACAGCGGGACCGTGGCATAAAGGGAAACGTAGCAAAGAAAGCAAAGCGTAAACAGGCTTACTTCCTCGCGGTTGAATGGACATTTGTCTACGGAAACGGCTTTGGGCCACTGCCAACCACTGGCACATCACAGTGGACCCACTCTCGGGATCTGCTGTAGTCGATACCGTTCGATATAGCCCGGCGTTGTCTTTTACCAAAAAAGTCATTGCGTCACTTTCGTGCTAAGGTTACCTTTAAAGCGATTCGCATAATCTCGGAATTTTATTGGCGACACACTGTGATGATAGTCTGCCATCGGACAAGCTGGACACGCTTAAGTTCAATGTCCATATTTCTAATCATATAAGAGTTCTGTTATCGCACTAATAGATTTTTATTATTTATTTATGCAACAATCGACAAAAAAACCTTATTAGGTGTGTTAAATTTAACCCTTTGCACTCGAAGCCATTTTAACTCCAAAACGAAACATTTCTCCGACTTGGAATATTTCCCTCCTATAAATTTTTTTCATGTTATACATACGAAAATGGTTGGTATTTACTCGTACATTTACTCGTGTTTAGTAATTTATTAAATACAAACAAATTTAATAATGTAAAAAACATTTTGAATGATGATATAGCAATTTTTAGCGACGCCTTATAGTCGCCATTCGAGTGCTAAGGGTTAAGCTTCTCTTTAAAATGAAATTGGATTAAGAACTGGAAGATTAATGAAGGTTCAGATGTTTTGAATGACGTGGTGTAGATAAATGTATAACAGTTGTGTTATTAACGTTGAAGTATATTACGCTAGGACGATTGAACAAAGTCGTAGCTTATGCGGTTGATTACTGAAGACTGACTAAAGAGGAAAACTTCCTGTTGAGGGAAGTGAAATTTGTGGTAGAGGTGGTAAAACATAGTTGGAGAAAATTCGGGGTGAATTGTGAAAATGGTGGAGACGCTGTCTTAAGATGTTATTTTTATGGTGCCCGAAAATCACAGAAAAAATCCGACGAATCCCGTCGCGTCGAGTTCTATAGCATTCGACTCTTAGACTAATTTATTGCCCCAAGTCGGGTGGTTGAAGTCTTTGATTTTGGTGACAAATTCTACTTGGGACACTCTCGTGGGACCCACATTACGTTGCATCTCAGCACGTATCTTACTTTTGTTAGTCGATAATTACTGTAGTTTCGGACGAAACAGCTTATAAAACCTTATTTTCACCACTTGTATGTCATATACATATGTATGATACCTACAATGTAGGAGATAGTGCATACTGCCGTCCACGATTTCCACGTACCTTCGCATACTGTACATGACATACGTATACAAACCAGGAAAGATTGAGACGATCTTAATTTACGGAGTGCTCGGGCGTACTTCAATGAAACCACAACAGTTGTAACAGTTTCCGGTTGAACGATATTCCGTTAACACGTTCACGACGGTATGTACCACCGGTGGTACAAATACAATGGCCAAAATACGGCA
The DNA here is from genome assembly GCF_050948215.1 of Halictus rubicundus. Classification (NCBI taxonomy): domain Eukaryota; kingdom Metazoa; phylum Arthropoda; class Insecta; order Hymenoptera; family Halictidae; genus Halictus; species Halictus rubicundus. Next base: position 10,096,382 of record NC_135149.1, on the reverse strand, counting down.
CCGTCGTGAACGTGTTAAACCCACTTGTTCTATGACATATTCGAATAGGTAATTGAAACAGTGCGAGAGACAGCTAATTTAAATTCGCGGAAAATTATATTCTGAAAAACACAATAATGGCATACATATATTATTCTTGTGAAATTGTCCTCTGCTTTTTCGAATAGAAACAGTTTTTTTTTTTAAGTTGCAGCGGATCTGTGACAACGTGTTACAAAGTTGTATTCATTGTGGTCATAATTTACGTTCTTACAATGTTCATAAATGTAGACATACAATAAATATAAATTTTCTTCACTTTACTGTGAAATTACTACAGACAAAGAAGTTCTAATTATTGTAACTATGAAGATAATCGCATGGCAAGAGGTTAATTGTAAGTATACCAAACAGGTTATAAGCTGCAATAGACAAGAAAGAAAATCCTATAAAGTAATAAAACTAACACAATGTTTGAATATCAAAACTGCAATCACAAAAATGTAGAATTAAACTTGCTTTTGTCCATTCAGTTTCTTTATCGATTTCCTATCCGCTTTTGTAGTTTTCTCGCTTCCATTATTTTATAAGATGTACATGTTTATAAAAAATTCATTTCTGCTTTAAAATAAAATTTCAGTCTATAAAAGTTGTGATAGTTATCGTATACATTACTACTTAAACTCTCTTTTGTCCACCACGGTACACATTAGAATAGACAGATATATTACTAATAGGTAACTACGTAAACTAGCTGTTAGTGTTACGTCAGTTCTATATGTCGACATATTTTAGCCTGTCATGAAAATAATAGAGTCATTTGACACATTAACATTCATCATTTTAATATCAATTATAATTTACCGATTTGGATGGCAACCAATTGTCTCATTTCGTAAATTTAACGTGGAAACTTGGACGATCTATCGAATTGGCTTCTCGAACGGGTTAACAGAAAGGATGCGGTCATATCACGGTCGCTGCCTTTACCGCTGCAGATTGATGCGATTTAAACCTAGGAATAATCAGGCAGTTTCGCTCTTGAAATTGAGTTGATCCACGACCGGAATAATAACGACGTACTATTAGCCTCTTCTTTATTTCCCATTTCGAACGTTATCTTCACTGTATTTGACTTTTATAGTTATTTATAAATTCCAAATATATCATGCAGAACATTTTTTTTTTAATCTCTTTGAACTGCATACTCATTAACAGAATATGAGCAAATATGTAATGGTAAATTTTCTTAATTTTATTATGTTATCCAATATTCGATAGATTTATACTTTATAAATGAGACGACGAGCTGAGGCTTGTATTGAGACACGAGGTGGACATATTGATACTTCCTCTAAGACGATGTGACGAGAATTGTGACACAAAAACTTTAATAACTCAGAAACTAATCTTTTCCGGACCTATGTTGATATAACTGTTTTTCTTCTCTAAGCATTAGGGATCAATTCTTCAAGTTTTGCCTATCATTTACGAAACACCCTGTATAATTGGATTTATTTGAAATCTGATTGACTTTGTACGTATAGCATTAATTTATGAGTTTCAGTTACATAATTCAATGTATTGAATGCTTGTATGATCCTTCGTTGAAGGAGACGTACATTTTCAGTTATCGAATCGATAATTAATATTGTCCGATTAGTCAATAACTTTGCAAGTGTATTCACATCTAATACGAGGACATATACATATTGCTTATTTGCCACAGGATGCATAAACTATCTACTTGTCGATTTATCTATACATTTGCATATGTTTGTGCCAATCGGTGTGTTAATGTGTGTATATACCGATACTCGATATCCGTTGCTTTCGAGACACCAGGCTGTTAATGAACTTATAAGTGTAGTGGTATGCCAAGTGGTATGCAAATATAATTATTATTTACCATATCAGGCTCATTCTACCGTGTTATTATTGATAATTCTCTACATTGAAGCTATATTATCATGCAGGATGAACGTCATGAGGTTACAATTAGCTACACCAGGGCATATTTCCAATTGTCCTATACAATTAAGAAATAGACAAATTAACATGCTGTGACCTGTTTATTACAATACCGTTTACTTTTTAAAGTTCAATGTGCTTTCTATTCCATTTTTTATATTTTCTGTTATGTTACATGTGTTATATTGAACTATCATGCAATAGTTTAAAACTGAATTTAATGAAGCTTTTTTTACAGCAAGCAGCTCGTCAAAAATGATACTAAGAAAAATATTTTATTATTTTGTTATTACAAAATGGCATTCTTGACAAATAATATTTGACGTTTGTCACATGACCCTTTCATGCCTCAGTAACTTTTTGCAATAATCTATGTATTAGATCAGTTCATTGTGTTGATAAGATAATAAAAACCACTATTTTCATTTTGTCCGCTACAATATTTTACAACTTAATTAATACTATGCATAGTACAAGGGACAATGGTTTTTCCAAGCCTGCCGGTGAATAGCGGTCGATCGGTCGGTATAAGTACCTGAATCGCTGGACGTCGTATCCTTTGCTGACCTGTTCCGCTCGAAATTTTTGATCGCCCTCGAATTAAAAAATGGAATTTCAAAGAGAAACAATCATAGAGAGAGTGCGGCCACAGTTTTCCAAAATTTACCAAAATTTTTCTACAAAAATGTCTACATTTTGACTACATTTGCACGATAAAATTACATTTGTATGCAAATTGATAAATTATTTAAAGAGAACAATCTTTCCCGATGATGATTCAAAAAACAAAAATGTTTCTATTCTTAATGATAGTCGTGACATAAATTGTTTGATAAAAACTCATTTTCATCGGCTTGTTAGTTCAGCCATTATAATTTAATGGAACAAATGTTGACACTTTATTTTACACGTCTGTGAAACTAACAATTTTTAAGGTATCGAAAAATCCTTTGAGATACGTTGATGAATATATCACTAAATATTAAAACATATCCTTTGAACAAAATCCGAAACAGTACTACGAAAAGTGTCCGATTTCGCGTGAAATCATTTGCGTCTGGACTGCTTCTGAAACAGTCGGTGATGAAACGCGTTTGTCTACGTCGCGCGTTGGGTGCAACATTTGGAGGTCGCAAAGCATAGCTACAAACGCAAACGTGTGCTTCGAGCGCGTACAATAAAGCCCGATACATTCGTGCGGCCCAACAGTTTTTGTAGTATACAAGTTCCGTTCAGCTATCGCCCGTGCAATTTGTGTTTTTTTTTATAATTGTTTATTTATAATTAATTTATTATTTTGTACTTAAATTATTAAAGATTTGCTTGGGAAAACCATCTTCGGTCATTGTAATTTCGGTCGCCTAGAGGACGTTTTATAATTTCGTTTCGTATTACGTGTTCCGAAGGATCCGCGAAATTTAGACATCATCGGTCATTATAATTTCGATCGTCTGGAGTTAGAGAACGTTTCATATTTGGAAATTTAAATAAGGATTAATTACAATTGACTCACCTCTTATACATATAGGCTGCGTGACAGCAACCGTAACGTAGTGAACAAGGGGTCGCATAGACAATATTCAATGCAATAGTACCGACAGTTTTTCGCTAATATTTCGAAAACTAAATCCGACCACCACGAACATGCACAGGAAAAAGTCGTTTAAAATGTTGAGTTCTATGACATATCCAAAAATCATCCAAATCGATGAGGGCGTCACACGTCGAAAGGTTCACCCAAGCAGCAAAGGCGACTTGACTTTCGGTAATAAATTTCATTTGTTAATCACTTTTGAATGACAAACGTGCGACGGCTAAAACCTCTTGGAGGTTATTCAGCAGGGAGACATTGACAACATATGTCAAGGTCTAGGTCAGAGCTGGGCAACTTCTTCCCCGTCGCGCCGTCGCTGCGCAACCCCCACCATTATATTACCGGTTCACTCTTTCACTCTTCAGCACTATTCCTAGCTTAACTTTATCTCTTGAGTCGGAGAACTGGGTCTCCCGGGCCGCACGCTATTTCTTTCGTAGGATACCAGTCGAATGGTGAGAGACACTGGTGGGCACTGAGAACAGGACAAAGAAAGAGTGTGCGAATCATGGGCCGCCAGTTGCCCGGCTCTGGTCTAGGTCATCCAAGATGCCTCACCTAAACGTAATATTTACCATTCTTTCCACTAACAGAAAGTTTTCAGCAATGGTTTCTTGTCTGTTGTTCATTACACAAAGTTGTGTACCAATAGATTATTTTTTATTTAGAAGGTAAAAAGATACAATTTTTCTATTCAGAAGAGTCTTTTTTCGAAGAAAACGAAACGAATTCAAATATAAAATATTTCGTTATTGTCATAAATCATAATGTATTGCACGTACATAACGTATTTTAGCCAAACTTAACTACTGCTAATGTAATAGTGTAGTCATATAATGTAGAATACTTGGAACAGCTAGAAGAGTTACATTATTCAAATGCTTTCAGTTTATGAATAAGAAAGATAATGGTTTTAAAGAAACGCAAACCGCGTGCCTTGCTGCAAACAAATAGTTGTAGTTAATTTATTCTTGTAGCATTATGTATTCTCAAATTCTCTCGAGACAAGTACTTTTGTTAACAATTGTCTAATTTTCTCATAGTCGTAGCTAACCATTGTTTTAATATTGTGCATATCTTACTGTTTTAATTAAAGACCGTGGTTTCAGCAACGGATGAACATGGAATACTAGATATGTACTTGAAACATCTGGAGTATGGGCTTTTATATATTCAGTGCACATACATCCCTATGCTTTGCATGACAATTGAGATGTCGCAGTAAAGAACTACTTTATCCCCTTTTCCAATATTCTTTATAGTTATTATACTCTTGATCGCTTATTCAATGCGAAAGCAATATATCGAATTTTAACAATTTTAACTCGTATAATCGTGATTTTATCGTGTGAATCCTGAATCGCTTTTTTTTTCTCCGATTCTATTTGAAAACATTTGAGTAACAAGTTAATACAGTAGAGTAAAATTTTGTAAAGTATAATTCTGTAAGAGTTTAATAGAACTCAGAATTACGTTTTGAATTAAAATACTTGAAGTAGTATAGCATTTTTTAAAATCGTAGTATAGTATTTAAATAATGAACGTTAGAACTTGACAATGGAATATACAACCAAATAAATTGTAATCTTTGTGTCAAACAATTAAAATGAATACAAGCACATATGTACGTGTAAGTGTACTTACGACTCGTTATAAGCTGCATTGTAACACAAGCAGTAAAATAATTTTTTACTTACAACAATACAAAGCACAATATACATATATAGGGCGTCCTAGCGTCGGTGGTACGACCGAGAAGGGGGTGATTCTACATGAAAAAACGAATCGAAAATAAAGAATAAAATTTTTTCATTTGAGGTTTCGTTCTCGAGAAAATGGAGTTTAAAGATCCGTCGGGTTCGCGTGCTTCACTATATGCAGGAAGTAAGTAGAATTGGTTGGTAATGATCAGACGCGTCAGACGATTTCTATCGAATAACATGCGTATTCGCTGGATATTCAAACTCGATTTTCTCGAAAACGAAGCTTCGGATGAAAAAATGTTATTTTATATTTTCGCCTTATTTTCTCATATAGAATCACCCCCTCCTCGGTTGTACCACCAATGCTGGGACACTCTGTATATGTATAATCATATACTAGTAATATGGAACTTACACCATGGTTGGAAGCACTTAAAAACAATCACACTCTGCCCATACTTAAATGTAGTTACATGAATAGATCCATCTGAAACAAAAAGTCTAATCTCACTATATTGCGTCAAAATACAATCAAAAGATGGTACCATCAAAAAATTGAGCAAAATATTGTATAAAATATTACAACAGTTTAGTATTTAATAGCACAAACACTTCAAGCTATTATCAAGTGAAAACGATATTTCAAAATTATTAGGAACTTATATCTATCATAAAGTATGGATAACAGTTACAGCATATTTCAAAAACATTGGACTATCCAGAAAATTCTATATTTCCTATGCAAATTTCAATTGTCAACTAACTATTAACTATTAACTGCATGATTTTTTTATTTTTATTAATGTTAGGAACGTACAGGTTTCGGAGTCACTTATTTTATATTGTGATGTGGCGAAATTTTGCATGTACCTCCCAAGTTTGAGCGAAAGTCGAACCTGTTCAAACGGACCAAACCGCCCTCCGTCTATTAATTTGCGAACTCGTTAAACTCGCTGGCGCTCTCTCTGCAATGTTCTAGTAACGATTTAAATAAGAATTAACGTTTTTGCGTGTCGCGCCGAGTACGCGCGAGGAATTTCAGGACCGTAACTCGGGCCAAGAGGGCCCTTTTCGACTGGACCGAAAATCTTCCAGAAGGGGAGATAAGAAACCTGAAGACACGCCCGGACGTGGGATCATCAGGTTCCACAACATCAATTTCGTGTTCGGTCCGTCAACGTCTTGCCCGGCAAAAAGAGGGCCAATTGTCGGTGGGGTTCGAGATACCCTGAGATGTCTTAGGACACCCCCGGTTATCTAGGACGGTCATTGAGCAAATCAGAATCCGCCTAAGCCAGGGGGCTATTTCATAAGGTCCGTTCCTGCGTAGCGACACGATCGCACGTGTTAGCGCTTAGTGTAAAAGGGAAAAGATGAGGAAAGTGAAATCGCTCCACACCCGGGTTACCGAATCGCCGAAATTAGCGAATTACTGCAGCGGTAGCCGTAATCGCGAAAAATCGCCATGTAATGTTAACTCCTACATTCACGTGACTCCTGGCTGCCAGCCATTATCGATGAAGAGTGTGGGGGGAGGGGGGGTTTAACCGATCAACTTAATTCCTGTGTTTTTGTGATGGCTTGAGTAACTTTTTACTTAAGCCGGTCCTCTATTAGTGTTCCGTTCCGCGATATGTCGCGATATTAACCGCTTCGCTCCCATGGACGCACGCAATGAAGCACGTGAGATATGTCGTCTGTGGCATCGCACGCCCCAGCTATACTATTATAAAGTCAGAAATATATAGTAACATTTCAAAAATCGAGGCGATCCCCATATCTTATAATAAAAATTTTTCTTAAATTCTTTTTATAATGAAATTTGTAAAGAAGTACAAACTAATCAACTTTTGTTGAAAACATTTTTTGCCAGACCATAGAAAATGTCTGAAAGATCGTGTTAATAGTACTATTATGACGCGGAAATAACATGATTAACAATAACAACACAAATAAAATATAAACATCAATAAAATCAACGATAATATATAACTAAATTTTAACTTGTGCAATATGTAACGTTCCTGGAACGAAAATATTTCAGTCCCATATCCATGCCTGTCAAGTGACTGCAAGCGAACGCGTTCGGAACGCCTGAAACTCTCGACGACTATTTCTTAAAATCGATGTACAGCTAAAGGGGGCATGAGGTGGCAGCTGAAACTTTATACACTATATTCCGAAATGTCTAAAGTTTCTTATGAAAAAGGTCATATGCCTGTCATTCTTAGCCACTTTTTTTAAAAAGCTTCTCAAAGTTTACATTGTTTAAACTTGGCGCTATTTGTTCGCGGATACAAAGATGCTAACAACTGTATTACACACTTAGAATACACCTGCTGACATGTACGAAATTATCATTTAAACTTGTATTTTGATATTTTGTATTACTTATAGTTTGTTTATGATGACTATTTTAAACGTTTTATTTAATCTGAATTTTACGATTTTGTCTTCATAACGTTATATCTGATCACAGAATAACTTGAAATGAATAATAATTTGAATCTGAACGCGTTAAAGGATTCTTACTCTATTAAAAAAAAATTTTTTAATATCTTAAGCTTGAAAAATTGTCTTTTGGCCACAAAAAGAGGATTTCCAGACTAGAGTGGAGCGGTAAACAATTGACGACAAAGCGTCAGAAAATAAATCAAACTCATTGTATAAATATGAAATAGGCCATACAGCAACTGAGCGGCGCTGTATCGCGGGCGATGATGAGCGGCAGCAATTGCCGCTCGCCGCTCTCTGTATAAATACGGCCTAATGAGCGAAGCCGCTACATGGCACAATAAGCACGCGGTGATGTCGGTAACGTAGATTTGCAAGCGTAGTCGGGCCGGCCTGACAGCCGACCCTCTTCACCCCCCCCCCCCGGCGAACCTAACCCTGACAAACCTTCTCGCGGCTCCGCTCATTGGACGATGTCTGAGTACATACCAATATGGCGGCGCCCTTACCTGTCAGAAACGCTTAAAATCGGCCAACATTGCACATGCATAACTTCTGAATCAGTGAATTCCTTACATTAAAACTTGGATTTTTGGCAAGTTCTCGTCAAGATCTACAGGATTATATTTAAAAAAGTTAAACAATTTTGGGTTGTCAAGGTGAAGTTAAGTCATGGCTAACGTTAAGGCTGTCCTTTGAAAAACTAAACGGGAACCTTACATGCGTAACATATCGCGCGAACACAAAATCTTTCATCTTCCTAAAATCTTCTAAAAATACCCTAAACGATCGATTAATATGAGTCGATTTTTATGAGTCCCCGCGAGCACGTAAGTGAAAGATGCTCATAAAATGTTTCTACGTGTTTTGAAAATAATATTGTATGAAAAAGATACTACATGAAAATATGGAGCATGAATAAGAAGCGGTATCACGAGTCAAATTCGAGAGAACCGTTGCACGAGAACCAATGACAAGTGAAACTGAAACGCTTGCGGCATCCTTCTAAAGTTTGCTGCGACGTTCACATTTTCTCCATTTCAATTGCCTTCGGTGTAGCTTGTTCATTTTCTTCTTCGCGGAAAGTTAACCGCTTGAGTTGGAATTTAATCGACGGCTACGCAAGTTATGAGTACTTTCAATTTCAATAGTTACTTGAGGGGAGCCATCAATAAAATAAATAATCAAAATATTTATTGCTTTTTTTTAAAGAAAAATTGGTATAAAAACGCATATTTCATTACATAGAACCAATCGTTTACATTGCATACAGGATGTCCCAAAAAGTGTCGCATTTCCTTGAAACGAGAGATTTCTGAGGTCATTTGAAGTAATTTTTTCCATTACGTAAATGTTCTTTGTGGCTTTGTTCAGGAGTTATTAACGAAAAACACGGGCCAATCAGAGCGCGGCTTCTATGGATGGAGTCCGGCTCGGCCAATGCCAACGCTACACTCAGCGGACCTGACACCCAACCGAAATTGTACTTTCTGTTACGTTTTTCACGAATTATTACATAATTGATAAACATTTCATATAAAATCGTAAAGACAATTTGTTATGACTGTATTAAAGTTAAATACTGTAATATTTTTAATATTAGCGAGTAGCTAATTCAACTCATAACAATCAAATTCGAGAAACCAATATTCCGCCAATGGCATCAGTTTGGAAAACAGCATTGATTGTTGCATTAAACATCAGATTTCAATTCCTTTTTTAAATATTGCAATTTATATCTTACAATTCGATCTTTTTACTTTTTTGCCATTGAGCGAAGCACTGTGCTATTATGCAAATATTAGTGTATAGGTGTGTCACAAACTATGTAGTACCTATTATAACAGGATATGTGCATGGCTAGTACCGTGAAGTTGTGTATTCAGCACTAGTAGTTTCTGTACGAATCATTGTAATTCGCCCGTCATTGGAACGATTGCTATTAATTAGCATCGTACGCACATAATCGATAGATAACGGAATGTTACACGTAACAGACGAATCAGAGAAACAAAAAGACTTAATTATATAAATTAGGACCTTCCCTAAAGTATACCGCTTAATTCTATGCTATCTCTGCAAAGCATTTGAGAGAAAACATTATTCGCTGATCATTTCAAATACTGATCACTAGATTGCAAATTTTTATCTGTGTTAAATTCTTTCGATTTTTTAACTGGTTAAAATTTTACCTCTTCATTTTTGACAGAAATACATAAACTTCACCATTATACTCATCACATTTAAATTGCTAAATAAAATATGCTTTACGAACATGTAGTGCGTGCATCTTTGTCTAATTATGATCATATACATATGTGCCAGTGCGTTTTAAACAAAACATAAAAATCTTATCAAGTTCACAATACTTCTAACGTAACTGATAAGAAACAATCGATTGTTTATGATTCATTATTTATATTTATGATATTACAACTACGACATGAGAAATCTTCTCAAAACGCATTTTTCTTTGTCTGCATGATCTAGGGGGTGAAAATAATCCTCAAAGTTGGTATTGAAGACCATATTTCTGCAAATATCTCGGGAACTAGAGGGTCTAGAACAATGATTTTTTTTGTAAATTTCTGTTTTCGATCAAGAAATGCAGTTATATAAAAAGATTTTAGAAAAAAGATGAATTTTTTTATTCCCAAGTTGATTTGAAGTAACTTTTTCCTTTGGGAAAATGTTCTCCGCGGCTTCGTTAAGGAATTATTAACGAAAAACGCGGACCAATCAGTGCGCGGCTACAGTGGACGGATTCCGGTTCGGCCAATGCTAACGCCACACTCAGCGTGACCTGTCATCGAGCCGAAATTCGTCCGCTGTCTTCGCGCTTTGATTGGTCAGCGTGTTTCGTTAATAACTCTTTAACAAAGCCGCGGAGAACATTTTTTCAAAGGAAAAAGTTACTTGAAGTTGTCTCAGGAATCACCCCTTTCAAGGAAGTGCCTCATTTTTGGGACGCCCTGTATATAATTCCGGTATTCCATAAACTAACTAGTTATTTCACAGAATGGTTATTTCACAAGGAATGGTATAATCAAACTACTATATGCAAGATCTCAGTTTAGTGCTTGCGATGAGAAACTTCTATCCGCTCGAGAAGTTCCTTTCAAAGAGATACCCCTGCGGGCTGTGGCAACTGCTCAGTCAACTGGTACAGAACAAGGCTTTCAAAAATGTGCTTGCACAAAAAAATACGAAACAAAAAAATGTTCGTGAAAAAAGAATAATTTACTGTACAATTATAGAATATGTCACGGTAGCGGTCCATGCACAAATGAATACCAATAATATTATAATACATTCTTATTGACAAAAGTCTATATATTTAAATGTATTTCTAACAAAGTTTCCAATGCCGTTTCTAGTCTCTTTTGAGTGTTTTGTTACAAATTATAATAGTTATAACTCAATTACAAGTATGTACATACATTGGTCTGGGATAGGTTCATCAATCCGGCTGCCATAAAGCAACCGCCTACATGTACGCGTGAAATAATACTTTCCTAATATTTTTCCACATTTAGTTTTTGTACATTTGTTATTACTTCATACGTACGTTGCCAAACCTAACCCATACTAACATGCTTACATACTTCTAATATATACGAGAATTTTGCATTTATTTTTTAATACATCCATAAAAATCGTATACCAAAAATGTGTTAATTTATACTTATTTTATAAGAATAATGCACAAAGTTTGATCGAAATCGATTAAGGCTGCTATAAGCCATTGGTCCAATTTTTAAAAAGTTATTTGTTTTTAAAGAAAAAAGACAATTAGAAAGACTATGTAAAGGTATTTAATCTGAATATTTTATATCGTTTCTAGAATACTACTGGCAAGAAGAGAACCGCATAAATTCGTGAAACTTTCTGCCTGTATTTTGAAATTTATTCGTTATCGCGGAGAGACGATACTATCGAAAGAGACTCCGGCCAAGAAGAAAGTAATGGCTAGAAAGAGGAAGAAAGACGGGAGTAAGGTAGAGAAACTAGCGCTGCCAAGGATGGCAAGTGGGTAAAAATATTGCCGACGTTGTCGCGACGCTGTCGCTAGCTAGTTCCTGAATTAATATTTCAGACTTAATTTTCTGCGCGTGATCCGAACACCAAAGGATGCTTAGTATGACGTTTTTGGGTCGGCTAACCAAGCTTGTCCCGCTTGGTTGTTACGGGCATTCTCGAGTGCCATGTAAATCGACGCCACGTTAGCGAGAATAACACTTATGGCCGTGCAATAGCCATTCTGGGTATTCTAGATAGATAATGCTGCCATGCGCGGATTCGAGATTGTCCCGTTTGGAAATGGTTCAAGCCCCTTTCGAGATCTAGTTTCACGGGTCGGTGACTTGTCCTTGCCCTACTAATCTGATACTCTCGGAACACAACAGAAATAAACAAAACGACTCGTTTGGACACTAATTAAAAGTTTAGCAAATAGTAGATTAAAACAGAAATTTTCTCAACTTTCTCTTTATATTAGGTTCTGTAATAAGTCCGTTTACGTTCGTTATACCAAGTTTCCTTAAATATAATGTAACGAATTTTATATGGTACACGTAATATGTTCGCAATTTCCTTAGTCGTTTACACAAAACAGCCGCAAAACACACGCGGAGCCTATGTTTTCTCCTTCTTTCTCTTGTAAGTCGATGACGACAGTGAAGTGCTGGATGACCTCATTCCGCCATTGTCATTCGGAACCTTCTGCAAATTCCATCAGAAGTATTTCATCGAGATTCCACCAGAGACGTTCCGGTATTTCATTGTCATGGAAATCGACATAAGACCGAAACGATGACAACGATGCTACGCGCCGAAATAAAGAACAAGTTTATTCAAACGTGATCTCTGTGTCGTACTTGGAGGAAACCGGGTATGATTATCACATTTCGTTACCCTGACTTTTCTACAACTTATAGCTTCCGGAAAGGTAGTTATGACAAGCCTAGTATAGACTAGGTCCTTAAAATTGTGTCTCTAAACAGAACTACCACATGCCATTTAAAGCTATGCACATGTTTGTGTACTAATAATGCGGATTCACAATATTTGAATCAAAATATCTTTTAAAATAATGGTTTCTCGCGTCACTTAGATTTCCGGACCCCTCACGGAGAGACGGAACCGAAAGCGACAATGGATATTTGCAGACGGAGAGGCTGGGATAGGCGAGGTCGTGCGATACACAGTCCACTCGGAACAAAACGGCTCTTAGCTGTCGACTACGCGAAAAATCTCAAAATTTTCACAGATTCGGACGCCAGGCATCCGCAGGTGTCGCACAAAGTTATCTAATCGAATTTTCTAAAGTCGACCACATAAATAAGCCTTCAAGAACCGTGAGGTGTTCTGGATAGATAATAGAGAATGCCGGGCATTCCCCGCGGCGGGAATGGATCTCACAATTAAGTTTGACACGTGTTTAACGATTTGACGATGTTTAATCAAAGTTACAAAATGCTGCCGTTTCTAGTGAAAACCACCAATGGTCACATACAAGCCCGTCGCATTTTCACAATTTTCCAGCGTCGGACGATCGACGCATGTATCCGGGTCCCCTGGCCTTTCGTCGGTCCTGTGGCGGCGCTGGTCGAATCTGCTGCGACCTATAACCCGAAGTCGATGATGATCCGTGGTTGCCAACGATGTCAAGTACGGTGGTTTCGCTCGCCGCCTTAGTATCTAGCGGCTTGTAAGCTAAGCGCTCACGCAGAAGGGAGCTCGCGACGTTACGAACGACTGACGTTAAATACGGACGCGGACGCGGATTCGAAGTACGGAATCGGACGCGGAATACGGACGCGAAGTACAGATACGGATACGCACGCGAAGTCGGAGTACGAGATCGATTACGCGAAATACGGACGAGAAATACGGATTCTGGCGCGAAATACGGACGCGCATTTCGATTACGGATTGGGGCACTAAATATGAACGCGGGTGCGAACGCGAGACATTTAACTCTCCCCTAGTCTAAAATATGATTGCTCGGTGCCGACGTGGAAGAATCCACGCGCCACACGCGAGGATCGACGTCGAGCCTCACTCACCCAACCTGGTCGGTCGGGAAGAATTCTGGACCTGATCACTGGGGATAGCGTCGGCATGAAGTGTTGGCTGAAGCGTTGACTTGACTCGCGCTGAATAGACCTTGGATGTCGAGCTACCGCACAATCACAACTACTTGAGTCTCCGAGCGGTTGCTCGGCGAGTTGCATTCAACGAACTCCGCTTATCGGTTCTCTCGGCGTTCCTTATATACCCGCGACTGTTCAACAATAATTGTATAATTAGTAGGACCGCAAAAACCGAATTAAAATATCTTCAACATTATACATCGCGAAATATGGCAGGGCTAACCGATAACACGGAACAAGCATGGTTTTCCTTTGGACCCTCCAGAAAGATATTTAAGACATCGCGAAAAATATGGGAATAAAATCGGTTGACTTACCAAAAATTAGGCTTCTTGCTTTGATGGTAATCGGCAGCAAAAATCAACTAATCGCAACTCTAACTAATACAACAGCCATTCTTAATTTTTGGTGGTACGCTAATCTGTAAACGGAGACTCCATCGCCCTTTTTTACATTTTCGCATACACTAAATTTTAACTCCTGTGCTTTTGTCGCCGCACAAAGCCGATCCATACGGGATGGTACTTGGTCCGTACAGATCCGGATTTTCTTAACCGTTGCCACGGACGACTGGAGATGTTCTCGAACATTCCGGGATACCCGACACCGCACCGTTGCAGCAGCGTGGCCTACTTGTAGAACGGTGATACGTCGGCGGAACGAACACGAATAAGATGTAGTAGAGCCCAGTGGTCTGTCGTCGGCGCCTCCTAGTTGATTGGTCTGTTTGCGTGCAACCCCTTTGATTCACCCCTCGGGGATTTATTAGCCAGAAAACAAGTATGCCTGGATCGTGATAGCGTGATCTTCTTTTAGGAAATATACATTCGAGCCCCTCGAGCTCGAAAAAGACAGAAGCCGTGATTACATTCAAATCTTTCCCAAAATCCCTCTAGAAAGAACGCCTCGATTTCAAGCGAGACCTCAAATTGAAACTTAAAGGGCGGTTCGAAATCAGCTCGAGCGTAGGAGCGTTCGAAGTTTTGTAACGTCATAATAAACAAGCGGAAAAAGAACAACGTACTTATGGAAATTCATCGTTTGTCCTCCAAACTCTCTATTCTTAAACAAGAATACGAAGGAAAAGAAAGAAATAATCTATATATAGTAGCCCTTACTTGTTCTTACTAGTCTTCGATTATGATCTGAAGATAATAGTTACGATCAGAGATTTAAGTTTACGGCTTTTTAAAAAATGTCGTTGAATTCGAAACAGATTTCATTTTGGCTAACATTCCTTTTTACTGATTGTTCGTAGTTGACAAACACGTGCTCCATTGTCCTAACCTCTGACATTTTTCTTTATAAATCAGTAAACGTCTCGCAGCAAACAATGGAGTGTCAGGCATCCGATAATACTTGGGTCACTCCGTTTGAGGGATTTTTCCAATGCGAGGTTTCGTGACAAAAGATCTGCCGCGCCGTTTTACCCGCACGGGCCTTTCCTGACAGTCGCATAGTGGTCAGGAAACCCGCTTTTTGTAGCCAAAACTATTGCAGCGTTATTTCAAGGTTTAATGTTATATTATTATAGACGATGTCTAAGTACATACCAACATGGTGGCGCCCTTGCCTGTAAAAAAAAACGCTTAAAATTGCTTAACTTTACGCATGCATAACTTTAGAACCAGTGAATTCCTAATGTTAAAACGTGGATTTTTGCTATTAATAACAACACAAACAAAAAAGATAACGGAGATCAAACTTCGTTTCGACTGAACTTGTTACGCAGATTGAAGTCTGCTCGATACTGGGTGCACAATAAACAACTTTCCTTATAGAGAACATAGGAAAGTAATTTCAAAGTTAACAAAGATTTCTACCGCGCGGATGACCGAGAATAAATTAGATTCTTTAGCAACTGGTTATTAAATATCATATATAGCGCTGCTTCGTCAGTGCCACTCTTTTGCATTCGCAAGGTATAATAGTATTTACCATAATTTCAGTGTTTTACGGTGAGACTGACTTTACAAAGACTGTGTTTAACTTTATTGTCTGGATGCTTGCCATGGTCAAACGAAATAGAACGAAACGGTATCAATTTAAGCGCGGTGGTTCGTTTGTGCAACACCCGTATCCTGTAAATTCAGCCACCACAAAGACCCTCGACATTCATTACTTATACATAGCCACAACAGATTCCTCTTTTTCCATGCATACTCGAACACGTGCATAATGAGAAAAAATTACGCTGGTCACGGTCTGTATAATTTCGTTAATTTGTCGAAAATGCGAAAGTAATAATCTCAGCGCTTGTGTTAATAATTCGCTGAAATAACACTCAAAGGAACATGTTGTTAAAGACAAGTATAACTTAATAAGAACAAAGAATATGTCACAATTATGGCAAATTTGCTGTGTTAATGTGTTAATGTATAAATTGTATAATTGTTCTTACAGTAATTATATTAGCGAGACAACAAAGATAGCAGAAACGATAGCAAAAGTTTTCTCTACAGAGCCAGAGTATAATAGTATTTCAACATTATATTCAATTTGCTTCGCAGTATGAAGCCTGGAAGAAAACATTATAAAAGTACAGCTATTTTCAACAGATTATAAACTATGCATATTATGTAGTCTCTTACATTATTCGTGCAATTTACTTCATTTTTTTTATACAAAATTCCCTGCTTTTGAATATAGTAAGTATAAATATTATGATATTAAAAATTTCAAAATTAATCTAGAATGCAAAAGGTTTGTAGCGATTTTTACACATAATTTCTTGACACCCTGTACTTGAATCGTCGATTTATAAAGCCCCGAATATTATCGCCTAAAATTAAAATTATATCCATACGGATATGGAATTTGGCAGTTCAGCATCGATCAAATCAAATGTTCTTTAAATTTAAACATTTGAATATTAGATGTGCATTAGGGTTGCGCTTATTTTTCAACTTCCAATTTTTTTATTGTCGTCCCGTATTCTTCTTTCAGATCGGTTCTATTTTAGGAAAAAGTAATTCCTGTAAAAATAATTTCACTTGGGTAACGAGAAAAAGTACAGACAAGGCCTCAAAGTTTTCTTCTAGAATTCTATTTTTAGAGTTTTTAATGAATTCTTAGAAAACAGTAGGTTTTATCGAAAGAGCATACATTTTTCTATAATTTTGATAAATACCATGTTCGTATTTCTAACCATTTTGGAGGTAATAGCGTTTGAATATTGAAAGGTTTTCAGGAGTGGGGGTAACATGTACGTACCATGTTAATTTACTTGCTGCGCGGATAACTAAACAGTAAACAATAATTTACATTATTCTATTTGTTTACATTACCCTTAATTATTTTATCCATGGAAATGTGTGCATTAGCATCTCGGAAACGGTAACGGTTATTATTTACGATGCGGCCTAACGGATGTAACGCGCGGGTCTCGATAGATTAACCCAACCGAGGTTGTAAGGCCCGAATCGAACTGTTGGCGGACGCGTTTCGCTATCTGTGTCGTCCGAATTATTACCTGCCAATCTAATCTTGGCTCACTGGATTCAAAGTGACGGAGCGGTGGTTGCGCGTACGACTTCTCGACGAATTCTAAGACGTTTAGAGATTTGAAGCTCTGGTGATCGACTGACTTCGTCGCCGATGGTTGTCGAGCACCTCTCCTCTCTTCGCGATTTGTAGGCGTTGCCTTTCTTGGAAGCTTCGTTTCGAGACTTCCCTTTCCATGCAGACGAGGTACGCCGATTGGTTTTAGCTGAATGTTGCACTTTCCCAATCAACGAATTCTTAAGGTATTGTCCGCACCCTCCCGTTGCGCCCTCGGCGTGTCTTGTCTTCGAGGGGGTGAGATTGTTACCTGCGTGGCCGTTAGTCTTTGTGGCCTTGGACAACGTTGCGGGTATCCCTGCAGGTCAACCCTGAGTAGCTTCGGTTATCGTTGCGTGCTAGGTTTGGGATGACCTTCGGAGATACCCGGTTTATGACACGTGACAGCTATTGGTTGTTTGGCATAATTATAGAAAGGATCATTTGTCTATTTATTCACAGAATACTATTAACTTAAAAATACTGATCAACTTGAGGTGATCAGTCACCTGGGGGATACGCTTATATTTTATATCTACATGAAAAAGTTACTTGGTTAATAACGCGTATACAGGATCATATACAGCATACAGAATCTTAAAGAGAAGGTATGGTTGAAGATAGCTGGGGTTCGTGAGGGGAGTTGGCAGAGAGCATGCCTTCGTGTTTCGCATAGATTTTTGTATACATGGCTGGGCCGGCCCTCTTCGCCCCTACCATCATACTTTTTTTTTGTTAAATGGGTGGGAGAATGCCTTCATGGCACCCCCAACTGATGTTGGTTGTAGGGGGAGGGATAGTGCGAGACTCCACGCAGCCTGAAAAAACCCAAAGACCCCCACCGCCGGGACTATCTGTAGCCTCTCCTCAGCCCCTATCATCATACTAAGCCCAACCAACTCCAAACCGGTAAGGTCGTAGCTTCTCGACTAGTTACCGTGCACAACACGTATACTATTGTATTACAAGGTAATTCCTTGTAACCGACCGCTGTAGGTTGTGACAGTTCTAAAGAAACTCCGCGCGACCCATCGTAATTTAGTTCTAATTCGGTTGGAAATTCCGAAGTGGCATAATGTCCGCAGCTATTTTGGCCACGTTATCCGTCCCGTAAGTACTTACGAGTTGGACATTTTGCTCCTTTTCGAATTGTTAATAAGCGCTTATTGGCGCATTTCCCTACGAACGAGTATATTTAAAAATACACGCACGCATGCCAGACATCTAGAAAGTCGTCAAGTCGTTAATACGTTCCCAGTCGGCACAAACTAGTTCCCGTGGGACAATGGGAGGCACTCGAAGACCGGGGGGCTGCGAGAACTTTATGCAGCATCTGAAAGACCGCAACCTCGAGGTCTTGCATCTTCCATCGACTCAGGGTTGTCGTTTTACTGGCAAGATACTACGTCAATCCGCAAGCGAGGTAGACGCGTAGTGTGCATCAAACATTCATCCGGTTGCCAATCCGAAATGGAGTCCCGGCCCACGAACTGAAGCAACGTTTACCAAACGAACTATTTTCGTACGCTCAAAATTCCGTTCGTTCCCGAATACCTTCGATAGCTCCAAGCAACCTTTCGATCTCTGACTAATGTCTATGAAAAAACGAGGATTTCCAGAACTTCCTAGAAGGATATGAGAGCCTTAGAACCATATTAATATATTTATTGTTTTCTTGATTCTATGTGTAATGCTTCAATTGCAGCTTTTTTCTTTGTTTGAGAGTCAATATCTTTTGCAAGTTGAGAAATCATGATGTTTCAATTTTAGAATATGACATTTCTTTTTCTTGCAGAAACCATTACATAACTTGTTGTCTCTACCCTTCGACATGAAGAGAGAGAGAGAGAGAGAGAGAGAGAGAGAGAGAGAGAGAGAGAGAGAGAGAGAGAGAGCCAGTGGCGGATTTATACTTCTACCGGCTAGGAGCTACCTCTACACCACCACAGCTGTCCTTAAAGGGCCAACTCTTTCCTCGCTCGCTCCCTATTACGCTTTCTCCCCATAGGTTTAACAATACCGAAAGCACAAAATCACTAGTACAATCCCAATTTTGTTCAACCTATTTTTCAGATATGGGAGAAAGTTAGGTACTAGCATTCTACATTTCGTTAATATTTTTATTTATTTGTTTTTGTTTTTGTGACTTGTGCCTTTGGTTTTTTTCTAAATCCGCCACTGGAGAGAGAGTGGAGGGAAGGAGGGAGGATGGATGGGAGGGAAAGATTTTCGCGACCATGGTTAATCGTACGTGCACGTGGTTGCATCTTCACCAGTTCGTCCTTAAAATTGTACAGCGTATTGGCTACGCAATTACAATAATTTTGGCTTTCCTATTCATTTCATTGTTCAAGTATCTAAGGTAAATATCTTGTTGATCGATGTACTGTAAGCTTTTCAAATGTTTTTCAAATGTTATCAAACATTCATCCAATTTGGGGCATCTTTGCCACGCCCTACGACATCACATCTCTTTTGTTTATTCGTTTGTTTTCACATAATGCGTGTTAGCAATCCATTTTGTTCGACACGTGCAGCGGACAAAAGTAAGTTTAAAGTCTCCTGCATTGTACTCATATTAACAACTGTATAGTACACAGGTCAATAAGAATAATAGAATTGATTCAGGTCGCGCATGAAGCCAATTAACTGTCCCAAACCCCTGTCAGTGTCGAAAGACCCAGCAAAATCAATCTGTATCCAGGGTTTGCGTAGACGAACACAGCACAGCCTCGGTGCCTATAAAAGCCCTGATTTGGTTATTGTTTAGTCCCTTCTGGCCAACGTTCGAAACAATACGCAAGGTGATAGTCTACCACAGGCGGGCGACAGGCGCTCTGTCCTGGGAGCATCTTCCAATTCCCTTAGAACAAATGATGTCCGAATCATACACAGGGATGACATTTCACGGTTCCGCGAGCACGGCATCGACAGCAATAGAAGACTAAATTGCCCTAAATCTACGATTTAGATAGATATGGTAACACGTCACCGTAACGCCAGTAAGGAAGTTTTAGTACACGTTTTCTGGCTAGTTACCAGTGCAACCGGCGAAGTCAAAACTGTCGATGAAACTCGAGAAACTGCGAACTTTCAAGGAGTTTGCATGTGGAAGCGTGAGACTCCTCGATAACTTGACTCCGTGTGTCACAAGGATCGATCTAGAATATCGAGAATTTGATTGGTTTCATACGTTTATCTGATCTCCGTGCCTTTGAAGTATCTGTGCTCTGAAAACCACCGTATTTGATCTTTATGCTACTTTAAAATGCGTCATATCCGAATACCCTAATAGTCGTACGTTCTTACTATGCAGGCATTCTATTATCTGCACAGAGCCTTTATTTTTAAGGAAAGATGGTTTGAACAAACAAATCCCAATAGCAGGTCACCATATCCGTATGTTGACAAATTTGATATTTAGCACATTTATGATCTCTATATAAAAGTTCAGCATTAAAAACT
Organism: Halictus rubicundus; assembly: GCF_050948215.1. Taxonomy (NCBI): domain Eukaryota; kingdom Metazoa; phylum Arthropoda; class Insecta; order Hymenoptera; family Halictidae; genus Halictus; species Halictus rubicundus. The sequence continues at coordinate 10,075,521 of NC_135149.1, read as the reverse complement.
GTCATTCGACAAAATGTTTTGTTACCGGCGTATCTTGGCCACTCGAGTTCGAATACCAAATACAGTGATTTCTCTATATACATATGTCGCCAAGGCCTGGATGATAAATAACGAAGAATTATCCCCACTACCGCAGGGTATACCTCATGAGAGGCTACGAAGCTCGAGAGGCCTCGAATGCTGAAAAGTGTAAACATAACAAAAGAGAAACACAAACAAAAGAGAAACAACTTTTTAACAAAAAGTTACGAACAGTATACAAAAAGTTAATCCAAAATTTGACTAACAACATAGAACAACGTATTCTCATTACTGCAAGCATTGCTGTACCTTAAAGTGAATAAAAGGACAATCTGGACTATGTATAATAGCTGAATTTCAAATCGATTTCGGACGAGAAAACAAGAACAGGGGCAAACGGTCTTTGGTTATGGAATTTGTTAATGGGGGATTAACCGCAAGGATATAGACGGAACGACAAGCCGGTATATAGCTAACACCGGAAGCCACAGGAAGTTAGTTGTTGTGGACGAATCAATGTACGGTTAACACCGGCAGCCACAGGATAGGCTAAGACGCGCAGACGGTGGTTAACGTTTGAAACCGCAAGATAGGGATATACAAACGAACCGATTAATATTGGGAGTTGTAGAATATGCTCGTAAGAAATACTCATAACTTTTATGAGTATTTCGCGTACACACAGTACGTCTGGTTTAAACCAGACATTTAAACGTGTACACGCGATTACTTCCCTAACTGTCAGTAATGAAAATGCAAAAAAAAATATTTGGGACAAATATTGAATGGTATCACGAGGAACACTTAGTAATTATAATATAATTACGGTAGAACGTCGATTATCTGGACGCCGGTTTTCCAAAACGCCAATTATCCAAATACAAGATGAAGCACCTATGCAGAGTGTGCCACAAAAGGGTTATACTTCAATAAAAGGGGCGATTCCTGAAGTTATTTCGAGTAACTTTTTATTTTGCGAAAATGTTTTCCGCGGCTTTGTTGAGGAGTTATTAACGAAAAATACGGATCAATCAGAGCGAGGCTACAGCGGACGGATTCCGGCTCAGCGACAGCTGCGTGGCGTTGACATTCTACCTTCTATCGTTCATCGTCGATATTAAAGAGATAAAAACAGCCGTCACAGTTACTATAAGAAACTAGATGGATCACAATAAGCATTTTTTTTTAATTGTGGGTTTTCGAACGAAACATTTGTTCAATTAAGAAAATTTCGAAAAAATTCATTTGTTTAAACAATATATATAAAAAAAAACATTTTTTTACAACTTTTTCACTAATTCTTAATCGATTTTTATGCAAACTCAGATACTCAGACACATGTTTTTGGATTTCTTGTTTTTGGTCGTTTAACAATAATTATTAAATTCATAATATTTTCCTGTCTCGTGATGGAAAGTATATTTGGACATATTGGGCTTGTTTTGTACATGAAAATGTAATTTTTTACAATATTTTGATTTATAATATTGAGTTGGATGTCGCTAGTTGTTTTTGAATATTTAGAGGAGGTGCGAATGTCCCTTTAAATTCGTTTGTCTCGAGGCACACACTATAGGTGGACTGCAAGTAGCAGGCTTTTGTCGATACGTATAATCCCACACAATCAAATTTTTGCAAAAACTTTAACAGCTTATATCTCAATAACTAATTATTTGCGATAAATGGTTCCCTTCAAACGTTTTCTCTCCTCGCTGAGTAGAAGGTTTTGATGTAAAAAAATTTTTAAATTTTCTTTATTATAAACAATTTAGCAGAAAGTTTCTTTTAGGAATGGTCACCGATCCAGTGTAAATGTATGCGAACGTGTTAATTGGTCAAATACAGAACGTACACACCAATTGGAAAACATTAGCTATCGAATAATAATCAATATTACTTTTTGTATTACCACTTATACATACTGTATCAAGGGCAGGACGTAAAATTACCTATACAATAATACATTTAAATCATTTCGAAATTGTGCGATAATCAACCTCTGATTACTAAAAGCGATCCAAAATTTACGAAATTAATTTGGAAGAAGAAATATTGGTTGTAAAAGGTAAGCAAAAATTGATTATTGTTCGACCTCAACTGCGAATCTCGTTTTAATGAAAGCATATTTAAATCGTAGCCGAATCCTAAGATAATAATGACTGAAAGAAATAGTTGAAAGTTTTTTATATTTTAAGTAACAAGAACTACCAAAAGACATTTCAAGAATTTGAAGTGTTATCTTCGTACCAGAGCAGAATTGTAAATATGTTGATCGAGAGGTCATTATCGATAGGTATGCTAATAACGGAAGTCGGAGCTGCTACGAACATTCTCGGCTTGAGTTTGCATCCGACCATCCTAGAACATCCACTGAATTGCTAACCGTACGACTATCGTCGAGAATCTCAACAACTTTCGTGACGAATCCCGTTTCGTCCCTTCTCGCATAATTTTGCCATTAAACACCAGCAAATTCGCCACATACTCCATTTTATTTGCAGCTTTCCAAATCTGAGTGTAATTTGAATTTGATTTCTCAGATTCTTCCGATGATAAACAAAATTGACAAATTCCAATATTCACCGAGTGCTTTCTACATACATGTCATTTGTATTTGAAGCATCTTTGTTTGGGTTTAAACAAACTTATATTTATATTTTGTTTATACACGGTGTTCGACAATTTAAGGGGCGGTTCTCCATGACAATATAACACTAAAATGAAGAATAAAAAATTGCGATTTCGGTATCATTTTTTAATTATTATCAATTAAAAATCCACCTAAAATGCTGCAACCCGACCAATAAAGGTATACTTTGCATAAGTTACAGACGTACGCAACAGTCATGTATCAAGTGGCAGATATATTCTTACCTTGGTTTTCATTTCGTTTACCAGCGAGGTGAAAATAAAATAGTTATAAAAAAAGGAGACAAATGTATACAGGGTGTAAGAAAAGTACTGATCATCCATTCTAGGGTGAATCTACACCTCCAAATCGATGGACATTTTTAAGAGAAACTCGCTGCAAAATTTCTTATTACAATGAAAGCTGTTAAACAATTTTTTTACATCAACGCCTACTCATGGAAAAGAGGAAAAGTTTAAAGGGAACCGTATGCGCAAACAAATATCTATCGCGGTATCCGCTCGTAACGTTTCTGTGAAATTTGACTGCATGGAGTTAAGGGGCCGGTCTCCGTAGATTCGCGATAAGGTACAGTGACTACATTACCGTCAAAAAACGGTTTTACGTGCTTCAGTTTTCGTCCTTAAATAAGAATATTTTGTCGCTGGTAAAGGGCCCATTCGAAAGAGGAAGGTTCAATCTAGTGCGCGCTGGTCAGGAGCTGCCGAGATTATGCAGATATTTGGTGCCAATTGATGCAAAATTGACGACGTGCATGCCGTGGAATCCAAGCATTTTTATGCCATTGGATGAGTTTTCTGAATGATGTCGAGACCAGCACGCACCAGAAAATATCTGCAGCTACAAATTGAGCTATAATTTGTCTTGATTCTGTTGCGAAATAAAGGCGAAAACTTGAAGCACGTTTCTGGCGTCAGAATTCATAATATCGATAATACAGAGCAAAAAATGTGACAAGTTTAGTAACAAACTTAAGACACGTGGGATCAAGACCACGACGGATCTTAAGTCTGTGTCTGAATGCTGTGAATGGAAATTATTAATTAAAAAGTCACGTGACTACCCCGGGCCCTTAAGCTCAATTTACACTATACGGTACGGACCGGCACGTACCGTTAACGGAACGAACCGTCACCGGCATGACAAAACATTGAAATAAGCGTTTTAAATGGAACCGTTCACATTTGTACGTGCCGGTGCCGGTTTGTTCGGTTGTCGGCTCGTGACGGTCCGTGCCGTATTGTGTAAATTGACAATTATACGTATAGAGAAAAGCCTACTACCGTAGTATCTCCGTAACTGTCGTCCGTAACTGTGAACGTACAGCAGGATAACGGTTGAAAAAGAAAGAGGGACTGAGGTTTGACGCTTCGAATCTCTGCATCTCTTTCTTTTCTGAAACGTAAATTGCTTAATACACGAGTAATTATAATAGTTATTATATCGTGTTCGGTGTCATTTTAATTAAAAAGACGAAACGGATGCGATGGTGAAATTTTCATTAAAAAAAGATAAGAAATTAGAACAGTTGCAGTCTTTTGCTTTGCTTGCATTAGTGTGAGTACCACCGATACGATGCTCAACCTCTCACTGCTCGGTCGTCGAGCGTGTTTACCACTTGACTGGTTCCAAGGGGGGTGCCCCCAGTGGTGGAATAAAATTTCGACAGTTACGGTAGAGATCTTTTAGATAAAAAAAATTTGACCAACGAGTGATATGACACGTTAATCCTTGCCGATGTTACAAAAAGTCAACGATTGGTATTAATAAATACCAATATATGTTACATTTCCTGCGCATGCCTGCATATGCATATACATATGCATATGTATGTATATGCATATCATTAATATGCATGTAATAAAAATTATGCAAATTAAAATTCTGATTCGTTAATACGTATATGCATATCGAGTTTTGATCTACACACTTGGCGGTGTAATTAGAACGTAGGTATTTTATTTTTTAATTCTATTCCAACTATCTTACGGTTAGTCCTATAAGTTTCCTCTAATTTTGCATCTCCCTTTTTCGACAATTGGATTACTTAAGAACGGACAAACGATGCTTTTCATTTATTGTTGGAACTACTTCGCCACAAAATTACGAAACAAATTACAAACATGATAAGTATAATTAGTGCTTAAATACCTGCATACAGAAAAGATAACCACAAAAACTTAAAAATCGCTTCAACAAGTCGTTACATGCCTACAAACGTTCAAACCAGTTGTATGTCTAACGGTATCTTGCGGTAGATTTTTAGCATGTTATATATGTATACTATCGTACCATACAGCCGCGTTGTATTACGAGTTATAAATACAACAGCACCACAAACGCTCCAATTGTCGTCCAAATTGTCGGAACAACTTCTGTCGTAAAATTAGTTGTACGAAAAATCGTATCATTTGTAGGCCGTTTAAAGGTCGATTTACACTACACAGCACGGACCGGCAAGTACCGTCAACGGAACGAACCGGCATTGGCACGACAGTTTATGCTTTATGTCTACACTGCTCCGGCGACATACCGTCAGTAGACGTAAAACTTCCTCTTCCCTTCTGACTCTGCAGAACCTGCAAAACATTCTTCGGGATAATGTTGGTCGGTGCCGGTTCGTTCCGTTGACGGTACGTGCCGGTCCGTGCCGTATAGTGTAAATTGTCTTATATTCTGCACTTTCCCTCTCTTTCCCTCTTTCTCTCCCTCCCGCCCTTCTCGCACAGCCTACTTCTCACTGTTACCGATAGCAACTGAACAAATTCCTAGAAAGTTACCTCTCCGGACATATGGCCAACACCGACCCGGACGGTAGTCACGGTAATGCGAGGAAAAGGCTTGTCAATATAGTTATTGATACATATATTAAATGTCAAATAAATCTCTAAAGTATGCGAAATATTATAATATAAGATGCTTTAAGTATACGTATGTCCGTTTAAAATCGTACCTACTTAGTAAAGGTCCTGTGTGCTGTACCGAAGAAAAGTCTGTTTAGCGTAACTGTATCAGATTCGAAATTCGAGACAAATCGTTCGAGGTACAATGAACGCGATTACTACTGCGGAATGATGACGCAATTTATGGCTTCGAGAACATAGGCGTGCTCGACGCTTTGACCCCATTCGATCGTTTAATCCGTCCCAGATAGGTACGTACGATTAGACGGTTCGACAGAAGCTGAGAACCATTCAGTTCCCCAGTCCCCTTGGCCCCCCAACGGCCATCCCTTCGCCCTATGGCGAACCCTCACCCTCTCGTCCCTAGAATCCAACACAGTCGGTAACGTTCATGCTCATGCAGTACGAGGTTGAGATTCGTATACTTGTCCCCCACCCCCCCTTCTCTTTCTCTCTTCTTCTTTCTCTCTGCAGGCTTATGAGTTTTTCCATTCGGGACTCAACGAAATTACAGCAATGTCAGTGAACGTCGATGTGTGTACATATAGAGACATACACACATCCGCCACAGATATAGAGAGTAAGTCACATAACTTGCACACGTTAAATAACTTTAATTATGTGTTTAATGAAAATTTGTTTAATACTGATATCGTTCATTGGTTTTGGTTGACAGTTTTTCTTGAATGTGTAGTTTTCAAAATTTTGAAGATCATTTTTGCTCATTTAAATGAAATTATATTTTTTTAGCCATATATCGAAAGAGTATTAAATTTCAAATGAAACAGTACTAACCTATGTTGGTCCTAAACCCAATAGATAGCGATATATTTCACAATAATTAAAGCATAACTTACTTTGCGGATAATGATCATTAAATAACTAGATAATTAGATAACTTTCATTAAAATTCAATTTTAAAAAATTTCAGATATTTTAACTTAAAATAGTTAATTAAATATGAAGAATTAAATGTACCTATTTCGGCTCAAAGAAAATGGAGATGCTTGCATTTCTGCTCACGAGTGTGTCCTAGTTTCTACTCAAATATCCACGTGCGATTTATATTCCGATTGAAATGTTTATAACTATAATATGTCGGATAACACAAGTCAGCAAAACTATTTAAAATTAAAAAATTCCTTTTCTTTACAAAAATAAGTAACACTTATAATAAAAACTGAAACGAAAATTTTTAATTTGTAAATACAAAATTTAAACGTATAAAAGAATAACTAACTCTACTTATTTTGACAATTTTTGCTATTTTTACTAAAAATTTAATGTTAATTACTTGACTATTCAAAATAACGCGGTGACGGTTCGTTCCGTTGTCGGTCCGTGCCGTATAGTGCAAATTGACCTTTATTCGCATCCGCACCTACCAACGCAAGTGACGAAAACACCCGAAGACGAACCGAGGTACGCCGATTACCTTTTGACAAGCGGCAATCTTGCAAAATTTAATTGAAGATATAACGAAACTGTTGTTTTATAAATATGTACGTCGAACGTAACAGAAACTACACTTTACAAAATTTAATAACCTATCCCGTACATATATATAGTCCCAAACTTCAATAATCGTCATTTTGAATTTTGAAATCAATATCATTCTGATATTTCAAACAAAGTCATTTCATGACAAAGTCATTTTGATATTTCTGATTTTTTAAAAATTTCATGAACTATGATCCCCATATATTTTCTATTGGATTAATATCAGGAAAACGCGCGAGCCATTCTAGTTAACAGAGGAATATTGATATTGGAAAACCAACGTAAGCTTTGTGTTGATTTATGCGCCGTTTCATTGTCCTGCATAAAAATTAAATATTCAATATTATTTGCAGCCCAAAAACGTTTTCAAATAGGTGTCCAGCTTGTCGGTATATCGAATGCTGTTTATTTTATTCGAAATTAACGCAATAGAATTTTTGCCATCAGCTGAAAATCATGTCCAAATTATAACTGTATCCCCTCCAAAATTACACTTCGCAAAACATTTTCTTTCTGTTCAAAATGATGTTAATATAGAAGCAATTGTGCCCGTCTGTTCCGTCTGGGATTTTCTTTTCATTGATGAAAACCACCTACAAAACACAACTTTAGAGTAATAATAGTAACCCATATCATATAGCATCTATACCCACTGCGTCCTTGTAGGTACGACGGTAACGTATCTGACTGACGTAACTGACTTAACTTATACCTACTAACAAACATTAAAAAAAAAAGAACTAGAGTAACGTATCAGCTTACTTTCAATAAAATACGTATAATGTAACATACACATTTACAAAAATATGAGTACTAGTTAACTATTATATTGAAAAAATTACATTGTGGTACTACAATCATAAATATTTTTGCACGAGATGAACGTTTAGTCATAATCAAAAGTCTTTCCTTCATGTAAAATTTCATATTATCACAACTTTAATGTGATTTTTTCATGTCTTCCTCTTATCCGATTAGCTTCATCTTTTGAAAGAATTATTTTCTTGCCAATGGAACAATTTTAGGGGGCGGCGTGGAAAAGATCTCGTAAAAGAAATTTCACTAGGTATAACTAAGGTCCACCCTAATGTGCACATGTATGGCACGTGTTATCTACAATGAATTGCGGATAGGTGTCTACCAGGGGTGTACAGGTATGCATAATTTCGTGTACGTATTTTCCAATATGTACGTGTAACCTGTGCATATATTCAGGAAGTAGAATTTTCTTGGTTGTATTATTAATTTAAAGAAGCTCAAACCACTTTGTAGAATAATTCATCGCACACTTAATGGCACATTATAATCAATTACTGAAAAATACAAATAATGCTAAATGCGACTAAACAATGGTATTCGTAAGCAGTTCACGAACAAATCGAAAAGCGTTGGCTCAATGGATACATTACAAATAGTAAGTGGCGAGCAGCATGTAGCTCTACTCTTCCGCGAACAGCGAACTATATTCGCTCGGAGCTGGAACATCAAAGCACTTGTACATGATTTCAGAACGTGTATTAACCCGCTTTAACAATTATCAGTTGTTGAATAATATGTGTAATGTAACCAACAATCTTTATCTAGTCGAAATTGCTATCATTTTTTCCATTTCTAAAGATTGGTAAGGATTTTAAATTTACCTTTGTTTTATAATAAATTGATTTATTAAAATGGCTTCCATTTTTAAAACTCGCGAATTGCATTATCACACGTCTAGTCCAGACTCTTTTATAAAGCTCAAAATTGTGTGTACAAAGTTCTCGATTCGTTCATCGACTTCTCGCGAACGTCAGTGTGTGTCGCCACGATAAAATGTTTACTACAAACCTTTAATAAGTTACTTTTTAAAATAACATTCTTCCACATGGTTATTTCCCATTTTCTCTCACAAGGTTGTGTGAATCAAGTTGGCAAATGCAACGCATTCCATAACACCACCTCAATAACAAATCTGCAAACTCCTTGTTATTGTTATATTGTGCCATTATAGGTTTAAAAGTATTCAATGTAACGTGAAGTTTTAATTTTTCCATTGCATACCACTTTCTTCTGGTTACGAATTCCCCAGGTCTCTCGATGCTGGACGCCTTTGTTAACGTGACCCAATGTCCGAGAGGAGCTAGACGCGGGACATTTAACGAAACATATTTTATTATCCATTGTTCAAAACACTTTTTTCATTTCCCCGAAAACCCGTCATACTACAGAAGTTATTTCACACATTTTCAACAAACTCCATCCACAGAAGTTGATTAAACGAGATCTTGCTTATCGACACGTTCATATTATACTCTCTTTTGCAACATCGCACAGTGTCCAGTCAATTTATTTCCCTTTTCCACCAAATATTCATAACAAGTGAACTGTCCTTAAGGCTAGAAAACACAGTCTTCAATCACTTCTCGAATTGAAACACTTTATGTTGCCAAAGAAATTTTTATGTCATGTTTAATTCGTGATATCTCCACTCACTTCACACTATCATCAAGTGCAATAGTTCTGTGACCGTATCGCAGTTAGACCACTTATCACACACTTATACTACGAAAACTGAATAATGTTTTCAAGAACAACATAGAATCTGTTGCTTTAACGGAATGAAATCTACATTTGTTGCCGATGGTGGAGCATGCACAGCGTTCGGACGTTTTATTAACGCGCCGGAAACGTGGTGGGAATAACTGTTTTCGAACCGTAAAGACACCGTAATCTCACCCGTGAAGCACAGCGCTCTTCGCAAGGGGCGCGGCGTAACTGAGCTCGCCGAACCAACCCTGTCCTTACTTTTCTCCCTCTCCGTTTCGCGCCGTCTCTCTTTCTTCATCTCTTCTCTGTCCCTCGACTACCTTTTCGCCCACCCCCTCCCTCTTTCACGCAGTCGCTCTTCCAACCCACAAAACCTCTTCTCTCTTTCTCGCTTTGATTTTCGGCTCTCGTTTACCCCTTTATCCTGCTCCTTCTTTCTTCACCCTTTTTCGTTCACATTCCCTCCTTCTTAGCCCTCCTTTTCTACAGTTCCGTGTTCTCACTCTCATCTGCTTTGCCTTTCTTTTGCCCGCTAAACGCGTCTCAATCCTCACCCCGCTGTTACCACGCGTCTCGCGTCTCGCATCTCACACCTCGCGTCCCACGTCCCTCGTCCTTCGTCTCGCGCCCGCGCCCCGCGCCCCGCGCCGCGCGTCCCGCATCTCGCGCAAACTAGTGCGCGAGCATATTTCTCTCTGACCCCTATACCAACACCTTCTCACCTGATCCCTCAACCAATACTGCCTCTCTTCTTCTTCATCCATACCGGGTTTTACTTCCTGTTCTTCTTTACCTGTGTGTCATTTGCACTTCCTCCTCTCTGCTCTTTCGTCTCTGTCCATACTCCGGCTCATAATAACACGTCAACGTTTCTCGTTCGCGTTCTGTTTTCCGCCGTCGCGTCGTTCATTCATTTTCCCTTTCTTCGAGCGGTTTCAGGGTTCATCGATAGGGAACAGACAGATGGACAAAACGACGAAAGAATACGGCCAATTTCGATAAAAAATATTTACAAAAGACGTTTCTGTTCACTTTCCGATGTTGAAATGCGTGAAATCTAGAGTGTCTGTTCTATCGCAATAGGGTGAACTGTCTTTCAAGGGCATGATGGTACGATAAATATGTTTCATGAAAGTTGATTGGTTTAGAAGGGGTTGTTGTACAAGTATGTTCTCTTATACCTATTACGGTGAGGAGGATTTCAAAATCAATCTAATTTTTTCAAATAGAATGCGATATTCCTTTCTACGCAATGAGCCTTCAAAAAAGCCATTTCCTCTGACGAAAAGTCGTAAAATATTAAGAAACCAAGCGTCAGATCACAATACGCTCCTAACTGTTGGATCTGCTCGCTGAGCCAATTTAGTTTTGTGTGCGCAATTTTTTAAATGCTATTTATTTGTGTTATTCGTTTCATGTCATTATTGTATGTACAATTTATTAAACGATTGGAAAAGCTTATTTTCATCAATGGTTAGTATATAGAAGGATATCCGCGGAATAAAGTTTTCAGTCGTTCAAAATAGAATAAATTGATAATTATAAAACGACATCATTAATTTATATCTTTATTATTTTCTAGCTAATTATGCTGTAATTTATTCGACCTTACGATGACCTTGAAAACGCCTATAAAGATTAATTTTGAATTTTTAAATTGGAATCCGTATCTTTTATTGTACGTTACTATTACTGAAATGAAGACGTTTTCGGTACATTTCCTGAACGAAATGTTAGCATAAGACGCCCCCGAGATATAAACTCTCAAAGTTGACGGTTCGCCAGTATTAGCGTGGCTCGATGTCCATCGCGAGGAGGTTGCACGGCCGGACATTGCATACCATAGTGGTTCTTAGAATTATAAAAAAGCACTAAATGAGCTAATAAATAAAAATTAATTATTCGCTTTCAAATAAAACAAAAAACCAACCTCCTTGTGATGTACATCGGGTAACATTAATGGTCTGTGTCCACTTGAGAGTAAAACTATCGCCTGTTACTCTCGAGAGTTAAATTCATCAGTGTACATGCTACCGAGAGTGCTATCTTTCGGATTTCGGTCTTATTTCGGACGTAAAAACGACGTCTCGAAAAAGACGTCTTTTTAGGACGAAAGACTTTCAGACCTAAAATGGACGAAAAAAGACGTCTTTAAGACGTCGCGTGCTATCTTGATGATTTCGGAACTATACATATAAAAGTTATACCTAAAGACTACCACAGTGGGATTCTACACCGTTAAGACGTTGGACATTTGTCAAAAAATATATGCATAATTGTTTATACCATTGATAATTAATGTTAATTTTTTTACATTAACGCATTCTACGCATTGACAACTGAAAAAGGTTCAGTGAAATTATATTCCACATACGAACCTTTTAGTCAAGAAAAATTGTTAAGGATTTCATAATGTTTTGATTGTGTAGAGTTACACATATGTGGGTAGGGTCTACCTGAACTGTGAGGCTTGGCTCAAGGGTGTGTGTGCGTATCCTTACATGAACACAATACGACGTTTAAATGTACAGAAAATCCAAGGAGCATTTTGACCTGAATACATTGTGAAATCTTTTACAATTGTTATAAACTTTTTCTGTTTCCAATGCGTAGAATGTTTAGGCGAAGGGGGTTATAGGATGTTTCTAATGTACGGTGGATTAACAGACAACAAAATAAATGTATTAATAACAAATAATTAATAACAAAACAAAACGAGAAAACTAGTCAACAAGGAAACGCGAACAAAACACGTTAACAAAACTCCGTGTATAACTAAAAACACGGCGACGTTATCAAGCTGTCCGCGATGTGCTGACTTCTCTTTGGAGCGTTACGTTCTCCGTGAGAGTCCCAAAGCTTTCTTCCGGTCGAGGGGTACTTCCTTGGTAGCCGAGTTGGTGACGTTCCAGAAAACCGTTAAAAAAGGGAAAAACCCCTTGTCCTTCAAGGACAAGGAGGAAGTTTCTTCCCCGAATTAACGCATCTGGAACCGTCACTGCGAAGGACTTTGTGACCAATCCTTCAACTCGGCCCCCAACGGTGTGTACTTGGGAAAGGAAGAGTTTCCGCGTCCGAAAAATCCCTTCTTTCCCACGTACGAGGTCCGCTACAAATGCATTGATGTATAAAATAAAAAAATTTAACAATAATTTACAATGTTATAAACAATTTTCCGGACGGTTTTTTAATTTTAATTTGTTTCGAACGCAAAGTTGTGTTCTTGTGTATGTATCTTGGTACACAGGTTCTCGGCATAAATGTTTTCCCGGTCAGCCCACGATCGAGCGACACTAAAGTGACGATCGACGGCGATTGTTACGTCAGAGATTTCCTCTGTGGTTACGTCGCGAAATCGAAGGGGTACGCTCGAGGGGTATTTGCTTGGAGTTGAGGCGCGAGGCTACCTTAGCATGGTGACACATACGGATTTCCGAATTACGAATTCGATATTATTCTGTTGAAATTGTTTTTTCACAAATATAATATTATTTTTAATAAAAAGTCCAAGTGTCGTTCGCTGAACGGTGAACGTAGAAAAAATTTACAATAGATAGAAATAGAAACATTAAAAATATTTTACAATGTTAAATGGAAGGAAATTAAGTTCAATATAAACTAATATAAGGTTGTTAACGTAAGGAGATTTCTTTCTAATACGCTCTCTTTACGGCGAACAGGCAGAAGAGAGTCTCTTCACGATCCCGCTCTCCGATGATTTTCGGATGTATTGAAAACTCAATGTGACAACGTTGCGTTACTTTAGACTTGACAACGCTGTAGAAGTTTGACCAGTCAAACCCGAGTCGTACTGTATCTAGTTTTCGAATTCACCGTTCTCAAAGAGTATGTATTTTTTGTCTCATCACAGACGAGGTACAGGAGTGGACCAATCACCCAATGTATTTTTTTGTCTCACGTCCGCCGAGCTCTCGAGCCCCCTTACCATTTTTGTGTCACATCCTACCGTATCGGTCGGAACTAATATTGTGGAACTAATATCAAAGACGAGATGTAGGAATAGGCCAGTTCAGTCATCTCATCTTATGCTGTTTCGTGTCGCCCGACATGAAATACCATGAGAAAAAAAATGTTCATGGTTTACAAGTTATTCTGTACCTTAAATTCGATTACCTACCTTTATTAAAAAATTAGGTGGCAACATGGTCAAAGGAGTGCTTGTCGACATCATTGGAAAAAGAAGTTGTTACAAATATTACACAGCCAGAAATAATAAATTTATCAGTCTATTGTTCGATAATTTAATGCGTGCGAATATTGATGGTTCAAAGGTTATTCTCTATCTCGAGTTCTATACTTTATTTTTACTAAAAAATTAGATGGCAAGATGGTCAAGGGAGTGCTTGTTGATATCATTACCAAAAGAAATTGTTATAAATATTAAACAGCCAGAAATAACAAATTTATCGATAATTACTATCCCGGCGATCGAGATCTACCGAAATTAATTGGGGTGGGAGAATTGCGCACCGCGCAATCTCGGCGGCCGCGCTCAGTCACTCAGTCGAGGTGCGCACTCAGGACGGAGCGGAAGTGCTGGGGAACTAGAAGGGCGAAAGACCTTGGAGTTGACCAGAGGTTCTCCAGAGCTGCAGTGGACATCACTGGCCTACCTTTTTTTTCGTGAGAAAATGCTTTTCGCATACTCCGGCTCCCTGGGGGAAGCCGGGGTTATGTGGACTATCCCTGGGGAATATATCCAGAGACTACCCACTAAAAACCCACGCCCACCTAAGCTAAAGGGGAGGTGCCTGGATCACGCGAGTACTCAACAGGACACCTCCCAGCTAACATACTACCCGAGGGAGGGGTTTAGCCTCCCCCATTGCCTACACTATCAGACCCCGGGCGGAGGGACCCGCCCGGTGTCCCCATCCCTGGAGCCTTCGGATTGGGCTTCCCGAGCCCCAGCTCGGTCCGCCCACAGCTCCCGGCTGTGCTCCGCTCGGAGCCGGTGTCCCGAAGGAACCTATATATACGGAAGGAAGGGCCGTCGGAGGCGCGATCCGGCCCGCCCCGACCCTTCCTACCCAAAACCCCCACGGATCCTCCTCCCCAGCCGGGGAGGGACGGACCGACACCCCCCAACACCGGGAAACTGACCCGGGGGGCGTCGGCCTGTCATGGGGGGAGCCCTGCTGCCCTCCGGGGGCCCGGGTCAGCTCACACCCCGGGCCCCAACATTCACCGCCCCCAATGGTTGGGGCACAACAGTGAGCGGGGGAACTCCCCACGCCAACGACACTCCGCCCCCCGCCGCCGGAGGCACACGCTGACGCGGGGTCGCCCCCGCGCCCACACACTCCTCGCGGAGCCCGGGTCCCTCTCCCGGGCCCGCTCGGCGGCCTCCTTCTGCTTCATCACTTCCTCGCAGAAGGAGGCCACGGCCTTCCACGACCTCACGCTGCCGACCATGTGGTCGACCACGGTCGACAGTGCGAGGTGCCACCCGCCGACTGCGGCTCGCAGGGCACGGCGCGGCCCGGTCCAAGCTGGGCACTCCTCCAGGGTACGCCGCGTCGTGTCCACATCTTCGCCGCAGTGATAGCACTGCGCAGTCGGCTCCCGCCCCATCCTGTGCAGGTACTCTCTGAAGCACCCATGGCCTGAGAGCACCTGTGTGAGGCGGAAGGTCAACCTTCCCCGCCTCCTGCACCATATATAAAATATGGGCAGGAGGGCCCGGACAATCGGACGTGTGGAGGGCGTCAATGGCGCCCTCCACTCCGAAAATGCTTCCGTCCGGGCCTGACGATTCTGGCTCTCGAGCTCCAACTCCTCCCCGCGCGTGAGTTCCACTCCCGGCGGGCGGCGGAAGGAGCGGGCGATGTGGTATAACTTCGCCCGCTCCGCCGCCACTACAGGGAAGGGTGGAATCACGGCGAGGAGTCCCGCCGCCTCGGCGGAGATGGTCCGGTAACCCCGTATGGCCCGCAGGGTCAGCCGCCGCCGAACTCTCTCCAAGAGTTTTCGGCTGGGCGTGCTGGCTCCGAGCGAGCGGTGCCATACGGGGGCCCCATACAGGGCAATAGACCGCACCACCTCCATATAAAGGCGGCGTACTTTCAAATCCGGCCCCCCGACATTCGGCAGCAGCCGCGCCAAGGCGGCTGCCGTCGTCTCCAGTCGGGGGGCGAGGAGCCCGAAGTGTCCTTCAAATCGCCAGCGGCCGTCTATGACCAGGCCCAGGTACCTCATCCTGGGCCCGATCTCGATGGAGGTTTCAGCGACGCAAATCCGGAGGTCTTGACCACGGGGTAGCCGCCACGGCCGAGGCGATCCATACAACCAGATCGCCTCGGTCTTTGCTGCGGCCACGGTCAGCCCCATCCTCCGAATTCGCCCGACCACGCAGTCCAGGGCGGCCTCACCGAGGTGCCTGGTCCTCCTCCAGTCCTCCCCCTCCTGCTATGCAGATGACACCCGTATCCCGGGGGAGGACAACCCGCAGCACCACGTCGTACGCCAAGTTCCACAGGAGCGGTCCGAGAACCGACCCCTGCGGAACGCCGCGGTGCGTCTCCCTCGTGTGAACGATGTTATACCGTCCGGTGTAAGCCACCTTCCTGTCGCGGAGGTAGTCGCCGACCACCTCCCGGAGATAAGGGGGCACCTGAAAATGGTCTAGCGCCCCCATTATCTCCGTCCAGGGCAGGGCGCTGAAAGCGTTAGATATGTCCAACGACACAGCTATCAACACCCTGCCCCGAGCGACAGCCCGTTCCCGGAGGAGGTGCAGGCGCTGCAGGGCGTCTATTGTAGAGCGCCCTCTCCGGAATTCATACTGGCTGTCGCTCAGGTCGGGACCACTCCGCGACAGATGCTCGACGAGGCGGGCGGCAATTATTCTTTCGAACAGCTTGCCCGCCTCGTCGAGCAAACACACCGGTCGGTATGCAGAAGGAGACTCTGCGGGTTTTCCCTCCTTGTGGAGGAGAACCGGGCACACATTTTTTCATACCTTGAGGAAGACTTCCGGCGCAGGTTCGCGTCCATGACGCTCCTGAAAGCCGGGGCGAGGACCTTTAGGGCCAAGGCCGTTATAAGTCCGGAAACCCCATCTGGGCCGGGAGTCTTCTTACCTTCAGCCCGGAGTTCCCGGACGGCCCGGTGCAGCTCCCACTCGGTGACCCGGAATTCGTCCGACCATTCCATGGTCGGTTCCGGGGCGCGTTCACCCCATCTCCGCTCCTCGTCATTGAGGGGGAAGAGGGTACTACTGACGCGCCCCAATAATTCCGGGTCCAACCTCTCCGCTACCAGGGACGCCTAGGGGCGGAGCTTCCCAAGCACCGCCTTATACGGGCGTCCCCATGAATCCTCGCGGTGGGTGAGTAGGAGCTCATCACAAGCCTTGGCCTTGGAAGCGGCTATTGCTCGCTTGAGGGACACGGCCGCCGATCTGTACTCCCCGTACAGCTCGGCGACCTTCGGCTCCGCATCGCCGCACAGAAAATGGCGGCGACAGACGCGGGAATACTGGCAGCGGGCTCGGCCGGCCGAATTGCATAGTTGGGCCAGCTCCCCCGACCACCAGTACATCACTGACCTACCTTAAGCTGGCTCGGGGTCGGCCAGCGGTTCTTGGAAGCCGTCTCCGCTCACTCTGGTCAACTTTCAACTGCTCTTTGTAAGTAACAATACAAATATACATTTTCTGTTTTGAAATACGTGTTGATTCAACAAGCGCCGTCAATTATTATTTCTGTATTTTTAATTGGAATTTGCGTCGGAATTTTTCACAAGTTTCTCTTCTTGAAATTATATTACATTATATTTTTTACATAAAATTGGTATTCTGAATTTATATTATATTATATTTTTAACATAAAATTGATATTCCTCCGAACGGAGGTCCCTCAGGGGCTCACTCACGGATGGGGCCGTGGGTGAGTACGGGTATTGGCGAACCCGGGGCGACCCGATGTGCCATTTCAGTAGATTGAAGTTCTGACTTCATCTAATCTTGTTGGTTTCTTGTCGATTAGATAGCTCTCGTGTGCGGGGTTAGCTTGGCTCTCGTGAGCTGGCCTTAGGTTGGCTCTCGTGAGCCGGTTAGATTGGCACTCTTGTGCATGTTAGGTAGGCCGTACTCGTGGAAGGGATCATCGTTTCTTCTTCGTGTACTTCGGTGTTCCTCCATTGTTATGTGTCTAATTATTATTAGTATGTTTTAGTTAAATTACAACAATTGAGCATGTTCATCGTCGAACGAAGACAACGGATGGTATGAAGACTTCACGTTATTTATAAGTTAGTATTAGTTGTCGAGCTATTATTGTGTTAGATTCACTTTTGTTAGTTTCGCTTGTTGATTTGGGACACAGCCTTCTGCTGTGACCAGTCGGTAGCGTCACTTTTGAACCAGAGCCCTCTGCTCTGGTTCGTTTCTTTCATTTTTCTTTTTCACGACTCAGAACCTTCTGCTCCATTTTTATTTTCTCTGTCATTGTTTAGAGACTTTTCAGATTTAGACTTTTTTTTGCTCACAATAATTGCTCGACTTGAGTGCGTGGGTCATTTATTAAGCTTGTTTATTAGTATTGTATATATGTCGAGTAATTATTGTCGTAACTTCACTTTGCTTAGTTCGAATTTTGACTCCGACACAGCCTTATGCTGTGTCGGCCTTGCTTGTATGTATCAGACCGGTTGGTACTGGTGCTCGGCGTAGATCCATTGAGAGGGATGTTCGAGAGACCTGTTCACTCGTGTAAAATCCTCCCTGCCGTAAGTCCACCCGAGTCGCCACAACGCTAGTCGTTGTCTGGCGGCAGGTTGGTGGGGGGAACTTAGGGTATCGTTTGAACGCTTCTCTCGGCCATCGCTTTTCGTGAGGACAGGTCGGGTATCGATGCTGGCTGGAGTTGGGCTGCAAGCATTGTACGCGTCGCGTCACCCTTGAACCAGAGCCTTCTGCTCTGGTTCGGTTTTGTTTCTCTCTTTGAAAGAATCAGAGCCTTCTGCCTGATTCGTTTTTGATCTCCCGTGAATCTGAGACTTCTCCTCCGATCCACACCTTTTGCTCCGCAATAATTACTCGACATACGCTGCGAAATTTAGTTTGGAAGACTGTAAACCGTCGTTGTAAGAAATGGAGTCAGAAGGAAGCAGCTCTCTTGTGCATCAACCTCCTCGTGGTGAGGCCCGGGCAATCCTTGTAGTATCAAGACCTTGTAGTATCTTACAAATAGAGAATAATATCGAGCTAATAGCTGCTTACTTATAATTTGCTATTACATTATTGTTAAATAAACATTTGCTATTACTTATAATTGATTACATTGTTAAATAGAATTTAAGACTTGCTAGTTATAAAAACGTGTGTATTCAATTGAATTGTGTCTGAATTTACTTTAGGCTACGTCGGGATGAGCCGAAGGTCGTTCAATGCTTTCCTTGTTTACTCTTGGACCACTTTCACCTTCAAGGCAGCTCCTTTCAAGTATTAACCGAAACACGCAGTTTTTGTTTCAGAATACCTTTTCATCGCATGAAAAACGGTTAGCTTGGCCCTGTTGAGCTAGTGTTAGGTTAGTTTAGGTTTGCTCTCCTCAGCGGGTTAGATTTACACCTGTTTACAGCCGTGTGCGAGAATGGTATGCCGTACTCGTGTATGAGGTTCAGAGTCGTATCATCATCATTTGTCGTAGGTATATGGTCTAATGTTCTCGTAGATCTAGTTACAAGATTTGTCGTTCGTCAGAGTAGAGTGCGTAAGAAATCTAGTTGTCGTGAACGATGTCGGTATTTCAGATCGTGAGACACGAAACCCCATATGGTGATTGGTCTACTCCTATACCTCGTCTGTGCTAAAAGCTGCTCGGTTCTGTTCCCCGCTAGAAGCTGCTCGGTTCTGTTCC
Source organism: Halictus rubicundus (assembly GCF_050948215.1). Classification (NCBI taxonomy): domain Eukaryota; kingdom Metazoa; phylum Arthropoda; class Insecta; order Hymenoptera; family Halictidae; genus Halictus; species Halictus rubicundus. The sequence continues at coordinate 10,056,037 of NC_135149.1, read as the reverse complement.
CACTCATGCATGCAACGTGACGATTTCCAGGAAAACCGCTGAAAATCGAACTTTTGACGCTCCCGCCTCACGCAGAACGCGATCATCCCCACCACCTACATTTTCCATCCTTATCGCTGTCTCTCTCTCTAATATACAGCCGTGGCACTTCTCTCTCGCACTCACGGACGGTATAGAGCCTACACGATACCTCTCATATCTAGAGCCAACACGATCTCGCTCTTACTTACAACCGCTGCGCTCCCCTTACGCTTACCTACAGCCGACGCGCACTTACGTACCGTCTCCGCGCTCTTACCTATAGCCGCAGCGGTCCCTCCATTACATACAGCCGACGCGCTCTCTCCCTTACCTACAGCCGACTGGCTCTTACCTACAGCAGACGCACTTTTATCTACCATCTCCGCGCTCTTACCTATAGCCGCAGCGCTCTCTCCCTTACCTACAGCCGACTGGCTCTTACCTACAGCAGACGCACTTTTATCTACCATCTCCGCGCTCTTACCTACCGTCGCCGCGCTCTCTCCCTTAACTACAGCCGACGCGGTCTTATCTATCGTCTCCGCCCTTTCACCTATAGCCGCTGCCATCTCTCCTTTACCTACAGTCGCCGCGGTGCCCTATCTACCCACAGTCCCTGCGCTTACCTACAGCCGACGCGCTCTTATCTACCGTCTCCGCGCTCTTACCTATAGCCGCTGCGCTCTCACCCTTACCTACAGCCGTCGCGCTCCCCTGTTGACCCACTGTCGCTAGGCTTACCTACAGCCGACGCGCTCTTACCTGCCGTCGCCCATGTTTTGCACATGCTATGGGCATGTTTTGGGCATGTTTTGCGGATGTTCTGAACACATGTTGCGCGTGTTTTGCGCATGTTTTGGAAATGTTTTAGGCATGTTTTGCGGGTATTCTGCGCCCGATTTGCACATGTTATGAGCATGTTATGGGCATGTTTTGCGGATTTTCTTAACATATTTTGCACGTGTGTTTGGCATGTTCTGCAGGTGTCTTGCGCATGTTTTACGGGTGTTTTGCGCATGGTTCGCGGGTATTCTGAACATATTTTGTGCGTGTCTTGCGCATGTTTTGGACATCTTTTGGAAATGTTTTGGGCATGTTTTGCGGGTATTCTGCGCCCGTTTTGCACATGTTATGAGCATGTTTTGGGCATGTTTTGCGGATGTTCTGAACAATTTTCCGCGTGTTTTGCGCGTGTTTTTGGCATGTTTTGGGCATGTTCTGCAGGTGTTTTGCGCATGTTTTGCGGGAGTATTTTGCGCATGGTTTGCGGCTGTTCTGAACATATTTTGCGCGTGTTTCGCGCATGTTTTGGGCATGTTTTGGGCATGTTCTGCAAGTGTTTTGCGGGTGTTAAGACGCTTTTCACCGTGTGCAGGTTATACCGAACATTTACAAAAAAGTTCGCAAAAATTTGGAAGAAAGACTAAGGATCTCTTTGCGTAATAATGGTGGCCATATCGAAGCCGGTGATCAAGCGCGACTATTAAGAGCGATAAACCTTGATGGTTCTATTCTATGGCAAGGAATAAGAAACCCGAGGACCGGAAGACGACGCTAAAATATTTAACATTGTTTTATAAAAGAGGGGTTGAGATGCGACTCACGGTTCCTTTGACAAGTTTGATCCCCATGGCGAGTAGAACAACATGGCGATGTCAGAGACGAAATCGCATATGGTGATTGGTCTACTCCTATACCTCGTGTGTGGTGTAATCCTGATTTTACGAAAAATATCCAAATACTGTACTGTGTGTCTTGAAAGCAGGATTTCGCGAGGATCAACAACAGCACTGAATCGGTTACTTTTACAATAGATTTTATTTTTATTTTTTTTTCATTCATTGTTGTCCCCTTTAACGAATACATACTTGTAATGTATACTTGTGTTCCTACCTTAGCGCTCGTACGTATGTATTTAAAATATGCTTAGACCGTAACAGTTTTGAACGTGGTTTTTTTTTAAAAGGTCTTGACATTGTCATTGCATTGCATCATTTGATTCTTTTAAATAATTTATCGGTGCGCTGGTTGCTTCTTCGCACTCTTAACACTGTCGAATGTTTACGACTAAATTGGTTCCGTATGAACTAAACTTTTTTTTTTATTTCATTTCGTGACTCGCTGTATATTACGCAGACATATTTACAATTGCCACCTTAAATACTATTTACACACTCGACCGTATTAAGATTATCGTTTGAAAACGGCCAAGTATATTTGCGTTGTTTCGTCTGGCCAATATATTATCACAGCGAAAAATCAAATTAATGACCGACGATCTCTAAATGCTTTAACATCTAAGCTTTACATTTAGTCGTTGAAGGTGTCAATCACAACGAATGATTAGATCTCCGAAAGCCAAACAATGGATACCGGGCTCATTTGTACCCAAAATCTGGCACAATCTCTACAAATCGAAAAATAACATTTTTCTACACCCAAATACGCAGGATGATTCTACATCAACAAATATCATCGACAATATTTCGGAAATGTTTCTACTCTACACTCGCGGCTACAATTCAGGAATTAATTTTCAGAAAATTGTTATTATTTCATGAGCTGAAATTGTGCACATATATTTATACATTTTTCAGGCAACAACACACATTTTCCTGAGATATATTATTAAGAACTGTGAGAGTTATTAATAATTATCCAGGCCATGGCCAATTAGGCACCTTTCTCAAGATTTGACTCGCGTACTTGTTAATAGCTATAACAATTTTTTATAAAATATGTCAGAAAAATTTGTCCTGTTGCTTCAAATATGTATAAATACATATCCCAAATTTCAATTTACTAGGTTCAATCGCTTTTTTTTTTAATTAATTCTCAAACCACTGTCTGTTATATTGTCCAGTATCAAGTAATTTTCGAATTGATCTTTATGGGCCTGTATATTGGTTTATGTCATGAAAGCACTTGTAGATTTTTAACATTGCTTCAGAATCATCCTGCATAGTCGTAACGACGCTAGACGTTGTTTACGAATGAATTATCTCGACAATATTGAATATTTTCCAGTGACTATCGCTACAAATGAAACCTCGCAGTGTCTACGCGTAGGATAGAGTGGGATATGTGTATCGTTTGTGCTTACAATCACGACTCTACGTAAAAGAATTTACAGTTGTTCGCACACCTATGTACAACAGACGCTACAGAACAATGTCGGTTCCTTCATCGTTTTCATACAAATTTCAATTATTAAAATTAGAGCGATTATAGTTTTACGAGAAAACATTCGGAACACGCGAACGTTTCGCCGCAATTTTTTAAATTCTACGTTTAGCAATTCCTATAGTCTGCAGAGAGGAGTCGAAAAGAAGGATAAAGATTCCCTAATAGTCTACTACAAAATCGTGTAGTCACACCTCGAAATCGTTAAAAGCGAGTTTTATAGTATCGAATACGTATATGTGTTTTCAAACTTTCCTCTTGAAGTGTCTTACGTTCTAGGATCTCGTATATATTTACACAGAAATAGTCATATGTACAGAAAAAATCTCGTTAAATACGATTATCGTTTTGTCTCACTTTTCTTCTTGTTTCTTTTGTTCTTTTTTTTTTTTTACAAAAATTACAGATATCGGTGAATCGCCTCCTGTTTTGATTTTTGTTTCTTTTTTTGTTCATCATTCGGCGCAATTATTCGCATTTGGCAACGAGCTGGCTAACTTTCAATGTTCTTGTTCGCTTCTCCGTTCGTATCTTTACAGCACACAACCACTCCGACTATTATTTACAGTATCGTCTCGCGTTTATCTATTAATTAGCGAGTCGCGTTAACGTGCACGGTGAAAATGGTCAGCGTATGTACAAAAGAGATTTATACGCAATCCACGTGATTAATTCCACGTATTATGCTATGATCACAGAGGAAACCAGAGCAGTTCTTAACATGCGAGTTAATAATTAATTAAAGTCGATGGTTTATGCGTCACCTTTGGCGAACGGTGCGTGTTGTCCGATAGTTAGCGACATTATGATCTCGTGTGTTTATTGGCTTCAACCGGGATTAATTGCGAACGTTGCTATTACGGTGGACAATTTGGTTGTTCGGCTAAATAACAATTCACTTGGCCGAGGAACACAACGAAATGCTTTATTGTTCGTCTGAACACAGATCAAAATTGTACGTTACGTCTAGATCTCTTTTCGCGTGGTGGAAAACGTGTCAAAAACCATATACAGTCTCTACTCGATATAAGTCCAAAACAAGGGTGCGGCCAGAGACAATAATCGGCTACGAGATACTATTCTTTTATCCACTGCCGAACGTAGAAAAGGACAGCGAAGCTCGAGCGGCCTCGGTTGCCGAGGAGTGCAAACATAATACCGGTCGGGTGTATCGGTGTGAGACCACTAGTAATTCAATAAAAAACTTCTTTATTTTTCAAATAAATAAGTTATAACCAAATATGTTATATGTTTTTCATTTCTGCGATTTTTGTTCGAATCGATTACGTAAAAAAAGTATTCTGAAATATTCTTTAAACCTTCCTTTTTACATATTGTAAACGTAACTTTCAGGAAAATACAATGTTCTCTAGACATATGTTCATAACGCGGGTGTAGCCAGGGACATATATCGGCCAGGAGATACTATTCTTTGGCATCGGTTCATGGCCATTCACGGGGTATACCGCGGCAGTGGGGATAGTTCAGGGACAATTATCTGCTAGATATTTGGGACATATATCGCGTAGACACTGTAAACATAAATATAATGTGTGAAAGTAAATAAGAAAAGTTAAAATACAGGACGAAAGTATGTAATAAAACATATAAATGTAAATAAACGTATTAAAATATATAGGTCGTATCGAATTAAACAAAACCTTTCAGGGTAAATTAAACGCGTTAAAAAGACCATGTAAAAGTTCTGTAAAAACATACCGTGCAAAAAGAATACCAGATGTTCTTCATTTTTGACAATTGAAAATGTCTTTACAGTCGCACGCAGAAGTAATTAAACAAAGCACAAAGTTCACGATAAAATTTATTTGTGAAGAAGGTGTCATGGCACTCGACAATGTAAACAAGAGTGTAATGAACACTAAACCATAATCTTATCTGTTTCGAAAATCATTTTTATCTTTGTGGTTTATTTAATTACTTTACAAAGAGACTATTCCACCATTTTTTATAGTAATCTTCCATTTGAATAAAAATGTATCATTTTGTCTTTTAGTTTGCAGTTTTCCTGACAGTTATACAATGATATGTCAAAAACCTCAAAATAAATGTTGTATATCTCCAATAAAGTCTTCAGAATGAAACTGGTAAAACGAATGTCTATTCGATTGATATTCTTGCAAACTGGCTTCGAACACTCTAAATTCGCATGAACACCTGCAGCCTAAGAATACAGGAAGTACAAAGATTCGCGTTGTAATTTCACCTTAATTAACGTAACACTCCACCAAACTAAGTGATACTTTTAATAGTACACATGACACACGATAACACAAGAGGTGTGCAAATCATTAGACTGAATGTAGTTCACAGCTCTCTAACGCTTCACAAGAAAGTATATCACAGAGTATTGTTTATATAATTTGGACAGTTTTTTAGTGCACTGATTACAAACGGTAAACTATTGTTCTTTATCGTAAAAAAGTTTTATTCGTGAACAATTGTCAATACCACGTATTTGTGAGCTTTAGTGGATTTCTATTGTTTCACATTGTCGATTAGAATTTTCAAAAATGTTTATTGCATTTGAACACCACGAGCGTCTCACTTGCACATGGTAGCAGAATATATTCGCCTAGTATTGGACACACATATGGTTTCTTCATAAAACATATGGAATTATGTATTAATTAACAATTTCGAGTATCGTACAAAAAAAAAAAAGAAAAGAAAAATTATTATGAGTAGACTGCGGATTTTTATTTAAACTAAATTTTTTGTGTATAGATAGCTCGAAACAGGAGTTCAATGAAAGATGATTTCATCTCTTAATAATTTCAATACATTGTTTACTCGATATGTCCAAAACATGGGTCTCGCCAGGGACATATATCGGCCAGGAGATATACTATTCTTTGATCCACGCCGAACGTAGAAAAGAACAGCGAAACTCTAGAGATCTCGGTTCACGGCCTCTCACGGGGCACACTCCGCGGCAGTGGGGATAGTTCTGGGACTTTTATCGGCTAGGCATTTGGGACACATATAGAGTAAATATTGTATAGTGAAAATAATATAAATATGATTTTAACTTCTTTTGGTGCCTTTTCTACTGTTTCTTTTCATACTATTTCCCCCACTCATTTTTGCCATAAGTGCACAAAATCTGCAGTCTATTCTTTGTTCCTTTATTCTTCGAGATTTATTAGTATTACTGAACATTTTTGTTATGTATATTTTTCTTTATTCTTGTCACTGCCAAAATCTCTGCACTATGTTTCCGGAATTTCATAAAACGCGGTCATCCGTAGTTAATTAGGCGAATTCCTCCTACCTTTCGCAAGCATGGACTGCGTTATTGCAAATAATACCGCAAACCGGGCGCACCTTCTCAAGAACAGCTCCGAACAGTTAGACCCACGATTTGCAAAACTCGAGTCTAATAATTCGCAGACCTCCCGCCCCCCGCACACTTTCGGTAAAGCTAAAATAATGCTTATAGGCTTCAGGGGACACTCGAAACACTTTTTTCCCTCTCTCGTGTCGCCGTCTCGATGTACAGTCAGTCGTATTTACAAAACGTTATGTTTAAACAACTACGGGCTTCTTCGAGATTGGTTTCAGGTTCAAAATGGCGGACTCCGTGGAGGGTTGCTGCTATAAGGAGACGTCGGCTTGGCTCACCGGCCCGTTGCCTATCCTCGCGTTATTGTTTATTTGCTTCGTTGTGTTCGCGTTCTCTTTGGCCGTCGTCGTCGTCGTCGTCGTCGTCGTCGTCGATGTAGGATTCTCCTTCGCGTCTTTGTTAACCACAATTCCACTTTGTTCGAGATCGTTGCTCGATGTTTGTGTCAATCGCGAGATCACCGTTGGCGCTGGTTTGCCATTTTTCTGGTCCTTCACCTCCAGCTCGTAATCTGCCGGCAAAAATATTCGCGTAATTAAAGAACAACAATCGTCCTCCTGTTAAACGTCGGCGCTAGGTCGACTCTAATTAACGGTTCTTTCTGCAACATAAACGTTTTCTCAATTGCCGAATACAGGATCTAAATAGAATTGTAATTCTTCTGCTAATAATTTCAGCAAATTTAACACGATGTAAAACTACATAAAAATCCGCAGACATTTTGTTGCGTTTAACATCAGTTAAACATTTCGTTTCTTCATAGATTAAACTTCTCATAGAATTCCTCGCATTAAAACCACCGATTTTTGGCATTTTCTCGTCAAGATCTACAAGATCGCTCTACGGGCTAAACACCGTAAGAGTTAAAAGGAGAAGATTGAAATTAAGTGCTTCGGTCAGCGAACCAATTAATAAATTGTGAAGGCCGCGGATTAGTTTATTCAGAAGAGTCTGTAACAACATTAGAAAGAAGCTGTTTCACGCAGATGTTCCGCCGTTGGCGATCTTGTGTGTATCAGCGGTTGAAAAGTCGTCTTTTCCTCTCTCTCTCTCTCTCTCTCTCTCTCTCTCTCTCTCTCTCTCTCTTTGGACACTTTTTATCGAAACGCTTAATTAAAAATTGCGGTTGCCAGCCGCATAAAGAGGAGAGCTCGAAACAGGCTGGATGGGAAAACGGCCGGGAAAACACGGGTGCTTGTAGCGCTACCTTCGCGGAGCTCGTTAGTGGCGTTAAACGCTGTTAACGAATATTGTTAAAGTAGAAGCCACCGCTCGGATGTTGTAAATGTGTACTTTTTTTGTCTACTGTCAGGGACGGAGCTCGCCGCGAAAACATTTAAACCGGTGTCGCTTTAAAATAAACCCCGCCGCGATTTTAAACGTTTCGGACCAGGCGAAGTTACGATCCCCGCCAGTATTATATTATTTTTGTATTATTTAATCCGTTGCCCGTATTACTGCGGTTATTAAGGCTTTAATACCGAAAAATATAATTGCCCAGTTAACCACGGTATTTACGATCTCGGTAGATTAAAGATACTAAGGCAGCGTTTCATAATGCGATTCGGATAATCCTTTTTTCTCTGAGTTTTTTAATGAAATCGCGGAAGTTAGAATACCGTTTTGACCCTGCTACCCCGCAGTCTCTCGCGATTATGGTATTATTTCCAGTGTAGGTACGCAAGCGCGCTTTTGTGCCGTGGAATTAGCGTGAGTATAATATTTCTTTAACATTCGGATTTCGTAGAATTACTAAAAATTACTGCTAATCGAAAAAATAATGCTAATAATAATGCTAAGCTCGCTTGGTGTTTAAAAATTGTTCTAAATGGAAGTGCATATTTTTATGGTTTAATAGCCAAGATTAAGAACAATTTGTTAACTTTTATGCAAAATAAAAATGGCCTATATCAACTAGAAGAAGCAGAAGTTAGGTAAATGATTGGTTTTTTCAGTCATTTGAATAAATTCAAGATAATGTATCAACATTCTCAAGTTCTTTTAATCATTACTGAGGGGATTCATTTGATTATAAAAATTACAAAAATACATTTATGGAGATTCAAGTTGGCTTGAGGTATGAAAAATATTATTTTTCAATCATGCGAGTTGTCTACAGTGCTGCAGTACAAAATTATTGATTGACCGATGAGATCCATCTAGCAACCATAAAAATTCAGTATAGCTGGGCTTTCATTCAAAAATTGAATGTTCCACCGCTCACTATAATAGAAGCCACGAATGCACGGTGATGCAGAAAACAAATGAAACGAAATCCTTGGTTTGAATTGGACATTGACAGACAATAATGCAGTCGTATCAGAGACAATTTTCCAGAGTCAGCCGATAGTCACTCACATTCGCTCTGCGTCCAGCAGTCAGTGGTGCTGATAATGTGCTTCTTGACAGCTTTATTCTGATCGCACGAGGCACCTGTCAGCGTCACCGGCGCTATCATGCTTGAGACATTTGTCGCCGTCACTGCCGAGCTTTTGGTCGTGCTGTATCTCGTCGGCATCATGCTCTGACGAACATTCCTCTCCGGTCGGATCAGGATGATGTACAACTGTTCGAACAAAAAGAAAAAAAGACGATCTCGTTTTACAGAAGGTTCCAGCCACCTAAGGTATTGAATCCTAGCGAAATTACCTTCGGACTGAACAAACACGCTATAGTTACAGACGCTGACAGGCTGATAGTCACCGACATCGAGGTGATCCTGAGAGCGACGTTGCTGCCGGTGCCGAAATACAGGGGCACGAACGCCAACCATATCACGCAGGTGGTATACATTGTGAAACCTAAACGGAAAATGATCGAAAATAGCAGTTGTCATCGCTCGATTACAGACTCTGCGCATGGCAAAATTGAATAGATACAATTTTACACATTGCCAAGTCTTAAAAATTTCATAAAGTGAAACTAATTTATTTAATTAAATAACAATTGAAAAGTTGAGGTGCATGATACTGAGCAGATTTTTGCGAAACATTGGCACACTGCATGTTTTAGTACCAAAAATCATTTTTAAATCTTGACGAATAATTCATTCTCCATGAATAGATTATTTTGAATTTATTAGAATTGTTAACACTTTAGATCTACCGTGTACCAACAGCAAAAATACTCACAAAGTCAAAGTAATTTCTCAAATGGAACCAATACTAGAACGTTGAAATTTATCATAGTGGATGGTTATTATTAACTTCAAGCCTTTAGTATTGTGAAAATTTCAATATAATTCGGTCTGTTCGAACATATCACAATAAAAATTAATTTCTGAGCCAAAAATTACTGTCACTCATATATGATCGACGAGACACTTACCGTGCAAACTAAAGGAAGAAATTTTTGATTGCCTCATTTGTCAACATTTTTATTTTGCAGAAAGGTCCGTAGTGTATTGATCACTCTCGGTATGACACGTGGGGAGGAAGAAGAATATGAAAAACGTTTGAAGACTCAGCAAAAGGGAAAAATTAGAACGGAAATGAGAAGGAAGACGAAATTACGGAAGAATGAAGAAAGAAAATGGAATTGATGGAATTCAGGACAGGACGAGAAAGGGATCACATCGAGAAAGAAGATGGGCGAGTATTCCCGTCAAGAGGATTTTGCTTTTGATTATTTTTTCAAAGGCTTTGCATAAATTATGTTCTTCTTAGAGAGATATGGTAGTAATGTAAAGTGTAAATTGTAAAATGAACAGAGATGAGAGAAACAGGGGTCATCTTGTGGTACTAACGATACAAAATTATGGAGGATTAGCAGAAGTCTTTTATATATTCTTGTTTAAAAGATGCTGGTAATAGTAGTAGTTGGCCAGAAGAACTAATGGCGAGCTTTAAAACACATTATAAACATGTATCATTTTCGAAGCAGTAAAAAATTAAGTAAATTATTGAATTAATTTAGTATGTTCACGATGGTAAGAAAAGAAATTCTCAAGGGTATACAATGTCCATGAAGTTTGAAGCTTGAGGTGCCTGAGGAATAGCTTGAATAAATAATTGAGTAAACAAGTAATAATGGTTCACAATTGTTCAATTACGAATGAAATTGTTCACAATTTTAGGAAAGAGTAATTGAGGAGCCTGAATAGTTCAGAACAAAAGCAGGGAACATTTACCAAGAGTGAACTTTGATGAAAGAACAATAGATTGTCACGCTCACCGATATGTTTGCTCTCATTGAAAGCCTCCGGTATCTTCCTAGTTAAAACTGCGTACACCGTGCAGACGACGATCAGCATGATGGGATAAGCAAACGCGATCATGTAGCTGGCATCCACGTAACTGTTGCAGACGAGTAGGTTGTCTTCCCTGGTTGGGTAATGATGCATCGCCCTCGCCGGGTCGATTATAATCCAAACTCCATTAATTAAGATCTGCACGAAGACCAAACCGGAGCAGATGATCAGCTGCGATCGCGGTGATATGAACGATGGCCTCTTGGCGCTATGTTTGCTCGCGTTGAAGATCCTCGATATTCGATTTGTCTTCGTTAGTAGGGCGGCGTACACCACGGTGAAACAGAAACCGGCGGCGAATCTGTCGAATAACGTGATGAGTGGTCTAGGGGACAAGGGTCCGCCTTAGGGGAAACGGTAAGATTTTTTGTGAAATATTAAGATTTATCGAAACCCCGAGAATCATCCGATCTGGATCCCTGGTAGACGATAAATCTGCCACAAGTTTTTATTACTGATAAAAAGGAATCTTTATGGTGGGAGGCACGGAAGTTCGGCTAGGGTCCATTAAATCTAAAGAATGCCAAGTAACGTCATATTACAATGAAAGAAGAGGATCTTTACGTGAAAACGTTCGTGTAACTTTCTTAGTGAAATATTTAGAACACTCTTAGCAAAAACATGAACTCTGCCATAAGGCATCTCTTTTTAAATGCTTTCGAAATTCTCAGAGAACCCATTGGGTAAAACATGAATTGTATAAGCTTATGCTATGCAGAAATGTATGTTTCCATTAGCCATCTTTCAGTCAACAAAAAGAATTTTGTCTCGTTTCTGTTATTACAAAATAATCGACAATAATTGGAGTTTATGTGAAATTCGGTTAAACTTTACCTCAGGAAACCAGAATTTTTACCTTTTTTTGCCAAAAATCCAAGTTTTAAGATTAGGAATTCAGTGGTACAAAAGTTATGCGTGTTTAAATTTGAGCGATTTTAAGCGTTTTTGGTAGGTAAGACCGCTGTCATGTTGGTATGTCTTCAGCGTCGCGCGTCGTCTAACGAGTGGAGCCGCTAGATGGCAGCACAAACAGACGGTGACCAGCATGGCGGCGTCCTCACCTGTCAAAAACGTTGAAAATCGCACATCTTTACACATGTATAACTTTTGAACTTCTGATCTCCTAGGATCGAAACTTGGATTTTCAACATTTTCTCGCCAAAATCTACTGGATTACATAAAACACGTTAAAACTTTCTGGTTTCCTGAAGTAAAGTTTAGCCTAAAACTCAACAGTAAAATTTGTAGTAGAAGAGAAACAGCGGAATTCGCAATACTACTGTATTCTATTTCAAAAATCCACGTGTTTGACAAGGGTTTAAAGGTCCCAGTCTAATGACAACAATGTAATAATTAGGATAAACAATTTCACATACTAGCTCGGGTAAATATGTTTTAAAATCGAGAAACTTTAAATGATTGAAGCACATGTAGAAAGTGTACAGAATACAGAATCAAAATGAATAACAGAAGAAAAATCTGTGACACTTCCAGTACCCAAAGCATGATTCTAATGATTCCTCATTGCAAATTTCCTTTGTATTCCGATTCAGAACGGTGAAGATTGGCTGAAACTCAACCGACAAGCCTCGTTCCAATGAATCCCGCGGTGTCAGTCAATGGATTGAATATTATCGAGGCAGCCTCGGGGAGTCGGGAAAAAAGTTCCGATTGTGAATATGTTAATAATAATTCCCCTCCTGACTGTATCCTTCGTGGCACCGTAGCCCAGGGACGTTTTAAGAGACCGGAGGACAGGTGCAACTTCACTCCTAATGGATTCCGTGCTCCACTTTATATTCTTGTTCTGATTTCCCGTAATTGAATCTCTCGTAATTCACTTCCCGATGAAATTTCGTCTCTCGACTTTATCAGCTTTACCTCGATCGATCATGTATTGCATTCCGAGCTAATGTCCCTCGGCACCGGGGCGCGTTTCGTTCCCGCGAGAGAATTGGATTTTTCAAACTATCCGGGGACCGATTCTCTGCCAAAGAAAAATCGCCCTGGAAACTGGACACCGCGTGACCTTTAACATTCTTACCTTTGGATACCGCAAACGATGTCCGTCGGTCTCAGAACCAGCGCGAACGTAACGAGATAGCAGAGCAGGATGCCGCATAAGAGGACGTAGGATAGTTCGCGACCCGATGCTCGAACCACTGGAGTGTCGTTGTGCTTCAGGAACACGCCACAGACGCAGAATGTTATCTGGTGGAGGAGTGTTAATACATTTTTTATTATTTTGCAGCATGTCAAATTCAAGATTTCTTCAATTTAAAGAAGAGTGTTCTAGTTTTCGAGGCCGCTCGAATTCTTGGCAATTTTTTTAGAAACACTATTGAACCTTCTGCATTGGGATTTTGCACACATATTTATTGACATCCGAAGTACATACGTGATTTTTTGAAGTATAAATAATCAAAATTACATACCTGAGTTATATATTTTTTTATAGAGCACGTTTTGAAAAATATGGGTCATGCCATGATTTCGATCTTTCTACTAATCGAAAACAAAAACAAGTTCTTTATTAATCAGTATGAACGTAGTTACGGTCTGGGCCAAAAGGAATTCTAAATTTTGATTATTTAAATATTTTCGGCCTTTAGCACGATAAAAGAATATAAAAAGGAATTGACACTTTTCATTCAATGGTCAATAACTCAGCAAAAAAAAAAGTCGCAGAGCGACCATCGATGGGTCGTTCTAAAGGTGTGAGACACCGATCTACAAATCTACGTTGGTTTCATTTTTGATAGAAATTTTTTAACGTCTGTGCGAACGTTTGGATTTACAAAATTTTCGAAACAAAAAGGTTCGCTGTCTCACCCGTTGCATAGTGTAAAAAACATTTTTGAAGGAAACTAACAATGGACTTCGAAAGTAGAAGGTACAAGCTTTAATATGAGTTCGAAATGAATATTCTACGCCGTTTTTTCATGAAGTTACAACACTTTGCACATGGTTCAGTAGTTTTAGTGTTAAACATTAAATCAAATGGGTGGTTGCTTCTTTGGAGTGCATTTAAAATTGACATCTGTTACAGTACTTATCCTTAGTATCCGTAGAAGCATCGTGTATTTACCAGAATCCCAGAGGCAGAGAAGGACATTGCGCCAATCGCCCATCCGCTCTCGGGTCTCAGGAACTCCTCAGGGATGTCCCGGCAAGTGGAATGCGTCTCGTCGGGCACAGTGCCTTGACGACACGGGATGCACTGGGTCTCGTCCTTGGGGTCTCGTATCTGTTTAACGAACAATCAAATTTGATCGGTACCTCGACCGGTATACCGCACTTTGCTCGTCCCGCAGGGCAAAAACATTCAAAGAGGAAATTTGTTTCGGAAATCTCCCGTTACGGATCAAAGCCACTTCCGTTCCCTCGGACAAGACGTTCTCGGTTGCAGGTATCAGTCAGAAAGGATAAAAAAGAGAACAAAGGATGCTTGGAAAGCACGGGTGTATGGATATCGAAAGATGAAACGAAAATTGCCTTTTCCTTGCGATCTTTCTGCGTCCTGCGAATCAGTTTTCTTGAAAGGATGCACAGCGGGAGATAGGAGAAGAGAACACTTCAGGTATCTCGCTGAAATTTCCGATAGCTCACGCCGATTTATTATATTATTCTTGATTAATCTGTTCTCCGTTTTTCTAATTATAATATTCACTGTGGTCTTGATAGTTGATACAATACATCGAATTTTATTTTATAATTACTGGACCTTTTTCTAGGTGAGTTATCTAAGATAATCTGAGTTATGAAAAAAAGAAACAATTTGGGGAAGTAAAAGTAAATGCTTCACCCTTAAAAAAAATTTAAAATAAGCTCAGGTGCATCGCTATTCGATTTTTTCTCACGAAATTACAACGCATTGAATATAAGCAAGGCTTAACTTCACCTTGGCAACCCAGAAATTTTTACCTTTTTTTAATATAATTTGTCCTGATTTTGACGAGAAAATGCGAAAAATCCAAGTTTTAATGTTAGGAATTCACTGGTTCAAAAGTTATACGTGTGTAATGTTTAGCGATTTTAAGTGTTTCCGACAGGTAGGGGCTCTGTCATATTGGTATGTACTGATACATCGTCCAATGAGCAGAGCCGCGAGAAGGTTGGTCACAGTTAGGTCAGAGCAGGTTGAACATTAAAAATTCTTCACCCAAGGCTTCGACGGTTCCTATCACCAAACTTTTTCGCATAATGCAACTTCACCCCCGTTTCCCATATCACCGAACGTGCGAGGGATACTTTTGTGTTCTCCTTCCCGTTGACACATCTCGTCTATTATCCGGACTCGATTCATCATAACAGTCCCACCCCTCTCTGTCTCTCGAGTGACGTCCGAATGATTTTTCACGGTCGCTCGATGGCCGGGTGAGAAATATTTCGGGTAAGTTAAGTGGAACGATCACGAACCTGATATTGGGTACAGTTGAAGCAGTGCCAGCAGCATCTCTCGCCCTCCACGTACTTCTTTGCCTGGCCGACTTCGCAGGGTAGCGAGCACACGCTTTCGGGTGGCAGAGGGTGTCCAAGTTTAAATTGGATTTCTGCAAGGAATATTCAAGTAGCTAGCAAACAGGGACTGCGAATTCGATTCCGGCCGGGCGAACGAGGCTGGACGAAGAAAGAACGAGAAAAAAAAAAGAAGGAGACAGGACAGGACAGATGATGGCTAGCCAACGCTCACCGGAACGGTTCAGCCGTAACTCGCCCTCGACGTATTCGCCGACACGGACCCATTTGTATCTTCCCGGTTCGGTCTGCTTGAAGTGGATGATGTTGTATCGGGCGGGCCCGTCCCCGTTCTTGTCGAATTTGAACTTGTCCCCGCTCAGACCTTGAAGCAGAGCTTGAAATGCACACGGGAACACGCGCGCGCTTCTGTCATTTTTAGCCCTTCGCGGTCTTCTTTGTTTCCAGAGACCAGTTCCGAACCGGCTCAGATTAAATTGGAAAGTGTCCAAGAATAAATGAAGTAGGTATTGGATTGTCAGAAGATCCGCAACTTTTTCATGGTCGATCGGAGGGTATGAGACCCTCGCGATCACGCGATCAAGCTCTTGTAGATCGTATTTAGTAGACTGCGGATTTTATGCATTTATGACAAAAACGAGTGGGACTTAGAAGAATAGAAACTTTAAAAGAATTTAAGAACGTCCATATATATAGGAAAATTGTTGATTTCTCGAATGAAGATATTTCCCAAATTTATAGTGGCCTGAATTTTATTCAATTCTATTTAAAGCAATTATTTCACTTGATTTTGTAGATCCACGTGTTTTATAAATGTATAAAGGGCCACAGTTTAATCATTCAGGATTTCTTTGTCCTTAATGATTTCACAGTAGGAAAAGAGGTTGCTCAACTGCTTTAATATTGATAACAGAAAAATGAAATTATATTTCAATTCACGAGAAATGGATACCATTCTTATTTAGTAGATTCTGTTCGAAATATTAAATAAATTCATTACTCTCATTACAGTAAAGTCTTGATCTAATCCCAACTTTCGGGTCTGTGCTATGACATAGATCGTGTAGGGCTACTATTTTATTGTGACCGCGTCGATCTCGCCGAACGTAGAAAAGGACAGCGCGTGTAAACATGGACCGCGCGGCCGACGGCGCACTACAATACTGTCAATTAAACCACTAAATATAGTTCAAATTATATCGTGTTAAGTGTCAATTTAATCAGAAATTTTGTAATTGGATTGGTTCACACCAATATACCCCACCCGGTATCGGATTACGCGGCGTGTTTACACTTTACACTGCTCGGCGACTATACCCCCCAGTGGAGGGAATAGGCGAATTGACTAAGATCGTGTAGCTCCGTTTGGCTTACTTAGATCAAGACTTTACTGTATTACTATTTCATTATTCAAATGTATGCCATTATGAAAATTCAAAATCAATTATCTTGATTGTTGTGTAATATTAGTTCGGGGACTAGGACTACATCGAAAATATTTTTCTTTTTCAGGAGAAGCAGCTCAGAATGCATCACCTTCGAAATCCACTTTTTGGAGATATTTCAGCAGTTCGGTTCCTTTGGTGGGCTTCATGGCTTCGCATAATCCTGGCTTCCCCTGGCACAGATCCTTGTGCATGTCTCTGAAAGCGAAAAGAAGTGTGCTTACCATGCTCCCCTGTTTTCATTATTTTTATTTATACACAGCAAAGCAAAATATTCTTATGTTTATTTGTGCTGGTAGAAGCAAATAGTTGAAGACATATAGATTTTTAGAGTTTAACTTGTTACTTGAATGCATAGGCGAACGCCATAACAGCATCGGAGACGAACTGCAGTTGGTCCTCGAATGCAGTATTCTGTTTTGTTAAACGCTCCTTCGTCGTGCAGGGTTCTGTGTATTTCTGATTGTGCGGTGTTCTGGATGCGTTTGGATATCGGCATTTGAAATGGTCTTCCCAGAATTCTAAAATTATTTATTTAATTGTAAAGTTGGTTGTTTCACGCAATTATTTTGGATGCAGCTGTCTTTCATTTTATCTTAATGAAATCCCTCTGAAAACTTTGTAAGATTCGGTTAGCTATTGACATTGTGCATGACGTTTTTAGAATTTTAAACTGATCTACAATAGTCATATCTTAGCACTGAATTTTAATTTAAGGAAAATCTTATCAAGGCTTCTGCAAAAATCAGATTAGGATAATTCATAATACATTAACTTGAAAGGAGGAGATTTTCAGAAAATTTTAATCCATATGTGGACTTTCAGAATGCAAAATCTTAATTCATACATTGAATTTTCACTTTTGTATCGTATTGGTAAATGGAAATCAATTTGACTCCGTAAAAACGTAGTCAGGTAATGAAAGTTTATCTAAATCTTCAAATGTAGTTATTATACAATATCGGTATACATATATTGAATAATGACTAGTGTAGTCCTGTGGATACCCTAATAGTCCACTTATGGGTTTAAAATGTATAAAATATGTTACTTTTGTCTAGAATATTACTAAAAAATTAAAGTTGTCCATAGAACATAATTTTTAAACATTTTCATTTCATTTAAAAAATCGAAAGTAACTAGTTCTCTATTCTAAAATATCACCAAAGAATGTTTAAATTCCGCATCATTAAGATTGCTAGTAGAACATCACTGTTACTCTGATAAAAATATAATTTTTCATAAGCAGTAGCAGAAATAAATAGTTCCAGAAATGCTAAAGAAATAACTCTTTCACTGTCAAGATTGAGGAACATTATTTTCACTTTACTGAAGGTACCATTTCCTTCAAAAAGTATCAGAAATAAATGGTTTACAGATAAGCAGCTTACTCTCTTCGCTCTACCTCTGCAGGATTAATGAAACCTTGATAAGAAGCTATCAAGATTTTCGGAATTATATGCCGCCGAGGAGTATGATCTTAGAAATACTACTGAAAGGTGGCGAAGGTGGCATCGCGTTTACAAAGTAATATTTGACTGGAGGAAACTCGCGATAAAGTGGGTGTTAAGTTTAGCGACATGTCGGCCGTTAGACGCGCGACCGCGCGCTTCCTAAGTTCCGAGCTATCTAAAGTTTAATGAAGCTCGCGTGTTTCAGTCATTCGCTCACCGACAAACCACGGATTCCTTCGGTTGTTCTCGACGGTCAGATTCAGGAAGTACTCCTCGAAACCCCTGACAGGATTGGCCTGAGGTTGAACCGATAGGGTACCTTCGACTTCCGGCTCGTTACCATTACTGACTAAACCCCTGGCGCTCCAGCCGTCGCTGCCGATCCACGAGAAAGTTCCGGTTGCATTGCAACGTCTAACGGCTCTCATAACTCCGGCAACTTCTTGATCCGATCCGAATATGATGCAGCCTGTAAGCAATAAGATCCACGGAATTAATTGTTCGTTCACGTGTCATCAGATGTATAGTTACGCCTCGACATTTGTGAAAGAGACGCGCGCATTTGCGAAAAATTGGTACCTCCAATTCCTTAAAGGGCCTACGAACTCGAACACTTTTATTTGCTATTAGATTTTTATGGTACTTTTACCAGCATGTTCGCCAGGATATTCTGGTTAAAAAGAGCTCAAACACGATACAATTTGGATCGTATTTACCTTGTTGAATCCACGATCCTGTACAACGTCCGATATCCGAACCGATATCTGAATTTTCCATTATCCGATATGATCTACGTTCAGTGTAAAACGATCCACGTACAACACGATTCGTTGCACAAATCAGCGAAGATTTAATCTATCAGTGCAGCCAGGTAACTGTTCTATTATTCAAAAACTCGTTCCACTGATTAGTTTGGATAATCGAGGTTCTACTGCGTCGTGGATTGAATAGATACATGCGATCCAAAAGTGTCATGTTTGGGCTCGTTTCAACCAGAAAAATGTCACGGATCTGTTGGTAACAGTTTCATAAAAAAATGTTGTCACTGAATTAATATTTTCTCACTCTCCAGTGCACGGATTGCGTCTGTGAGATCCATGAATTGAATTGGTTATCATTCTTTTTGAATTATTTTGGAATTCCTCGATGAATTCCTGTTTTCTTGGGGATAGTTCTATGCGGTATGGCAACAATAGCGTGCACATGTAACATAATGTAGCAACAATAAAAAAAAATGGACACGTCTGATTGGTGCAGTGGAGGATTAAAACAGCATCGAGTGGAAGGTGTTTAAAGTACGAAGAGTTTCATTAAAATTTCCACTGCATCGAGCTTTAGATCACCTGTATAGCAGTTAATTCACGCCATTGTTGCAGAAGTAACAATTAATCTTAAAAACGCCAGTGTGTATAGGACAGCCTTGGGTTCCATTGTAACCGGTGCGCCGTCTCTTGATAAAGTCCCGTGTAATCTAGATTCCCGTAGGATTAACCCCGCGAGAAGTACAGCCAGCCGTTTTATAGCCGGCTTTCAATGAAGCTCTATCGCTTTTCTAGATTGATGACGAAGGGCCGGAAGTCCTCCCGAGTCGTACCGTCCAATAAAAAGTACATTTCGTTATTGTCCCAGCAATACGAGAAGATTATTCAAAGAATGATTATTCTCCTTCGTTCCTGCCCGACCTCCTCTGGTAAAATAGACGGATCCCCAGCATTGTTGAAAGCAGTCGATGAACCGATGAGAATAGAAGCGATATACCGATGCGAGGAGTAATGGCGGATCCCTGTGTCAATCGCTGACGGCACCAAGTCATCGCGGATAGTAGACGTAAATTGACCTGATCACTTCTGAAGTAACACTAGACTCCGTCGAATAGCGAGCCGAGACCTATTCACTGCGACTCCTCCTAGTTACTTCTAGTCTCTGTGGATCGTCTTCGATAATAATTAACGGTTCGAAAACTACGGGAACTTCGCAGAAACGTCCGAACAACACGATCATTCTGTCATCTACAGGATGAACCGTCTAACATGACCGTTCCAATTATCTCGATTATTATAGACTTCAAAAACGATGTTCACGTTTCGATGATTTTTTTTTATGAATATAGAAGACTGAATCAAACATTTCTTACATTACCTTTTTTTTGGTATTTAATAATTACAAGTAAAATTACATTCAAAATGTCAAATTCATTCAACACGATCTAAAACTTAGATAGGGTAAGGGATCCAATTACTGTGCCTATATAAATTATACTTATTTTTAAAGCATAGTGAATATTAAAAAAGAGATATTAAATTTTTTTCATTAAAATCAGTTAATATTCAGGGTGTTCATTTGAAAACTTTCCAGCCGAATATCTCGAAAAGTATGAAAGATATTAAATATCATAATATATTATAGGATATTAAAAGTGTAAAACATGTGTTCAAGGATTTCGAGGGGGAAAGAGGGGGACAGTATCAACTTTGTTTGTTGCAATAACAACTTTGTTTTTCAAATGGAAACCTATATTTTTTGTTATGGGATCTTATTGAACGTAAAAAGACTAGCAATTTTCGTACGATACTTTTTTTTATCCGCACACTAGTTTCGGAGATATTTAAAGAGAAGTAGAGCGAGGCATACTTATACTGCGAGAAAGTCTGTAATTTCTTTATAACCATAACAAATTTTCAAAATGTTCTCCGTTGTTTTCTAACAATAATCGATTCTCAAATTCTGAACGAACATTTTTTAAGGTATCTGTGGGAATAGCTCTACATTCCTGTACAATTCTGCGACGCAAATCGTTGACGCTTTCTGGTTGTGTTTTATAAACAGACTATAAGACTTTAAGTGTGCCTACAAAAAGAAGTCGACTGGAGTTAGATCTGGTGATCTTGGTGGCCACTGAATAACACTTCGTCTACCGATCCATCTTAATGGGAATCGATTGTTTAACCACTGGCGAAGTGGTAACGTGTAATGCAGGGGAGCACCATCATGTTGGAAGTACAAAAGTTCATCATTTAACAAAAAATTGCCGTTCTCATCTCTTTGGTTTTCAAGACTTTCTGTTATAAGTGGATGAATGATGTCGTCCAGTAAATTTAAATACTGATTGCCGTTCAAATTCTCTTGGAAAACCAGAGGATCTATAATAGCATTTCCTAAAATGCCTGCTCAAACATTTATTTTTTCCAGCCATTGAGTATTACTTTCATTAATAATAGATTTACAGCATCGTTTAAGAAAACAGTGCATTTGTCACTAAAAGAAATGGTTTTAATCAGATTAGGAGTGACGTTGATCATATTTGTTAATTCCTCACAAAACTCAATTCGCCTGTCAAAGTCATCTTTCAATAACTTTTGATGCAACTGCATTTTATAAGGACGAAGCTTGTTATGTTTAAGTAATTTGTGCACAGATCCCACTCATACACCAGTTACCATTGGAACTTGTCGAATTGAATTAGTAGGATTCATAGTAAACTGTCCTATAATTTCGATTTGATCTGCTTCTTTTATGAATTTTGGCTGGTTTCGTTTTCAATTTCTCACCAATCCTGTTTCCTTAAACTTTGCAACTAATTGTAACGCGTACGTATGAGAAACATGTTTATCAGGATGTCTCACATTAAACGTAGCAGCGGTTCGATGAGCACACTCATCAGCTACATAAATAAAAATGATTTCTACTCGTTCTTCTAAAGAATACACCATTTTATACAATTTATTGTCCTGCGATATAGTATCTCTTACTACGATAATTCACACTTGACTAAATAGTACAATCTTATATTGAAAGACAGACAACATTAACAAGAGATCAATAGAGGACAATTTTGTATTCAAACGGTACGTGCTAAACTGGAAAACATCAACTATTTGCGTCAAAGAATTTTACACAATAATATGACCCGCCCTACTTCTCTTTAAATATCTCCGAAATTAATGCGCAGATAAAAGAAAGTATCATACGAAAATTTGCTGGTATTTTTACGTACAATAAGATCCCACAATAAAAAATATAGGTTTTCATTCGAAAAAACAAAGTTTACCTTGAAATGACCTTGAAAACGCCACCCAAATAAAAAACTGATACTGCCCCCCTCTTTGCCCCTCGAAATCCTTGGACACGTGTTTTACACTTTTTTAATATCTGTCATACTTTTCGAGATATTCAGCTGGAAAGTTTTCAAATGAACACCCTGTATATGTATAGGTTATATGTCTCTTTTTTAAATATGCATTATACTTTATAAATAAGTATAATTAATGCAGGCACAGTAATTGGCACCCTCACAGCAATTGGGTCCGTTACCCTATTATTGAATATGTCTAGAACTTCCATTTTGTAAAGTAGAGAATAAAAGAAAATATTTTTATGCAGGCTCTGATGTTTGCACAATGAAGCACCGGTGAGAAGTTTTCGGTTCAGTCGTTCGTTTCCTTGAAAAAAAAGGAGAAAATAGATCCTCAGGTCACTTGAAAATCCGCTTAAGTCACGCGAAGCGGAAGTGGAAACTTCCGTTTTTCATATTGTTTGGCAGGGATTTATAACCCGAGATATTTCGTTGTAGAATAGCATACGCTGGTTACGGTCGATTCTACGTGCGAGAGACACAGTATAATCGACTGGGAAATATTTAATATCCGCTGAAATACGTCCCGGCACGGGATTTGATATACGCCGGAACAAAAGGCTGATCCCCTGCCGTGAATACAGGGATATTTTATCCGGAGTTGGCCAAGAATAAAGTTCTCTAGTACGTTATTAATTGTGATTCTTTTATTGGCCGATAGAGCTTCCATTTTTCATTCGGTTGCAGCGTCAATTTTTATCTGGTACTGCTCTGCGCAGTCCGTCATTCTGACGATGCGAAAATGTACTATAAAATACTGTTCTTTCTAGTTTATAGGGACTACAAAAGCTGGACAGATTTTTTGCAAGAAAGATTGACAGAGACCTTTCTGTTTTATATTGCAACGGTGGGACATATTTTTAGGAACTGTTGCCGCAAGATTTATTCTGTCAGTTTAATAGTTGTTGCTCTGGGAAAGTGTGCAAACTGTAACAAATCATGCCAATCGAATTTCATACAATTTTATCCAATATTGATCAAATGATTGATAAAAGAATAAGTATTTTTATCCAATCATAATTTCTCTATAATTGTGTAAGTTCCAAGTACACTTAGAGATTTGAGCTTCTATTAAAAACAAGTTATTCGTCCAATATAGGATCAAGTGAGCCAAACGCTTAGAGTTGATTAGACAATCTAGAGTTCCTTGAAATAAAATTTAAGAACAGCTTAGGAACATCCGGTACAATGAATATCTTGGGGTAGAGTGTTATTACAGTTCACTGCTGGCAGAACTTAAGGGGACTAGGGGAGAACAGAACATTAGGAAGGAGCAACGATGGACACCGATAGGGGCGGAGGAAACTATACAGTTTAAAAGTTAGAGAGGGTCCAACGATCGCTAAGGGTACCCCTTAGCAGAACGCCAACCACGTCGAACAGAATACTCGACGCTAAATCCTAACTGGTGTCATCCTTTCCTGTTATTATAATTCCAACTTTGTATGCATGAACACCGGCAACTTTATAGATTTTACGCCACATCGATGTCTTCCACCCTGAGGGGACTGCAATGACCATAACAATCATCTTCGACATTCTTCCGTACCACTACTTATACTTGGAAATACGTGTTCGTTACAGACGAGGACAAACTCAGAATAATAGTGAAGTAAAATATTTTTTGTCGTTATTGAGTTATTAAGGTATTGATGATTTGCAAAAGTTTGTGGAAAACATTTTTATAAACACATTTGACATTGAATATATTGTAAATATACATTCTTATGAAGAGAGACGCTCAATGTATATTTAAAAAATTCATTTTCATAAAGACGTTTAACGTAGACCATATTGTGATATAGATACAGCGTATAGGCACATTTTTGTATAGAAAATTGACATTTAATATAATTGACATACACATTTTGGATAAAGAAATTTAACGTTAAATGCATATTAAAAACATTCATTTCTATAAAGAAGTATATTATTAAGTATAATTTAATTTCCTCATGAATAGATTATATAAATTAAAAATAAAGTGAATGTCTATTAAAACTGTCCAAAAACCTTCATACACTGATATTATAAAATTTTACTGTCTAATCATGACTTGTAGGCATCGAGTCATACAAATTAATATTGTAAATCATAAAATTCTGTTTTCTTTGTTAATCAAAGTGAAGACATTTTATCGTTTTGCTTACCGAAAACTTATTAATAGATATCTTTCAAAGACTGTTCTATATCAAAAAGAAATTGAATAATTTTCTGCTAAACAGAACATGTTTAGTATTTTAAAAATGGCTTTAATTTCAAGAGTTAATAGAAAAACATTTTCCTATCATATTACTATCAAATAAATACATTTACAGTGTAACTATCACGATAGCAAATGAAAGTGTGAGAAAATTCAGTAAGGCGTATTTAAACAATCTGTCCCTGTTCTTTGAACAATCTTCAGCATAAAGTGCCCTGCCGACTCGCACCAGCTTAGGGGATCGCGCAGAATTATCGCAAATCCGCGCACTCGTCGAGTGGAACATTGTAAATTTCGCGGGGCTAAGAAGTAAAGCAAAGAGAAGAAGCGAGTGACAAATCGCCTGCGAGCGGTATAAATCGTTCGCGAGGTTGACGGAATCCAAACAATCCAACAGGCTCCCTCTATTAATTATGGGAGTCCCGCGTCCGTCAGCTGCAGCGGTTGGGAAGGTTACGCGTGCCGAAAAGATATGATCGCGGAATGATTCCGGTCGGTATCGCTCGCTCGCGGAAATTGGGGATGACACTGACGTATAGGAAGTCTAAAGCTAGATTTAATAGACAGT
The DNA here is from genome assembly GCF_050948215.1 of Halictus rubicundus. Lineage (NCBI taxonomy): Eukaryota > Metazoa > Arthropoda > Insecta > Hymenoptera > Halictidae > Halictus > Halictus rubicundus. The sequence goes on along the minus strand of NC_135149.1, from coordinate 10,030,939 downwards.
TGTCAGGACGACGTGAAAAACAGTGAGCGCGTATCCGTGAGCAGTCGTTACCCATCGATGGATAAATCGTTTCGGGAGCCCCGGGATGACGTGCCAGCCGATAGGACATTTTTCAACGGGAGCGGCTCCTTTTAAAGAGAAGATTTTTCGAGTCGCCGAAAATTTTCACACATAAATCCCAAACGCCCGGGACCGACGACTCGCCGTCGCGCGGTTTGTCACTGTATTTACATGACAAATCGCGGTCGCCGGAGGATCGTTCGATCGATTGGAACCGACACGCTCCCCGAGGAATCGTTATCCGTCCGCCGTAAATAGAAACCGGGAAACTGTGAAACAATCCGCTTTATCGAGCCATTTAAACGTGTCCGTGGCTCTGAATCTGCCTTGTCCACAGGTGGAGCCGAGCAGACATTTTATACTGCCGTCGTTCACCGGCGGCGATAAAGTATAGCGATGCTGAAACGGTTCGGATGCGTTACGGCTTCGATCGACTGTCGATCTCTCTGCGTTTATTCTTATCTCTATTCGTGATTATATTAATTGGTGGGATTCTCGTCTGACTGTTCAAAAATTAATATTTCTTAAAGTATAGAACTTTCAAAATGCTTTCCCGAATTGTTAAATTCATCAAAATGATTGTCATGACGGGATTGTTGATTTTTATGCATAATAAAAAATTGTCTGCATTAATTGCAGTATACAAGAGCTGTGTAGACGCGTGTTTCTTTCCTAAAAAATTTTAGTGAAAACTACAAAATAGTCGTATTGTATTCAACTCATTGTCAATAAAATTTTTAAGGATAGAAACAAGTATTTACCCAAACAAAGATTAGTAATAATTTCTCAAGCAATTGTTAGTTTCCCTTGCTGAATTTTTGTTTGACTAAAGATTTAACTTGATTGTAAAATCAATTTGGCATGTCTCGAAATTATTTAAAATATTTTCGAGCGACCTGTTCTACGAAAATAAATCCACCAAAAAGTAACCTCGACCCTTATTCTCGGGATTTGTCTACGAAACTTAAACATCCGCAGACTGCGAGTATCGCTAACAAGCAGTGGCATCAGGAAAAGGCGTAGAACGTAGACGTTTGCGTCTGGCACAGCTAATGACGCTCCATTTAGTCTTGGTTTCCTTGACAACAAACCTGCAGTAGAAAAATCCGCATTCTCTTTAAACAGAATTGAGAGAACCGAGGAAACCTTTAAGACAATTTGTCGTTAGTGTCGCAGCCAACAGCGTAACAATCCTTTGTGAATAAATAAATCTATAGTCTCTTTCCGCAACAATCCTTTTACGAAATAATTGATGTGGCGTACAGTTCTCCTCGCAGTAAGTAGAAACGGTGCGCATCGAACAGACACGTTCTTGTCTAGTCCATCGTTTGTATTCGATTTTCTCGCGAACCAAGACAAACGAGCAACTCTCTTCTAGTTGCGAGTGCGATTTCGGAAACACTCAGTATATTTGCTGTTTCAGTCGTCGGCATTATCGAAGTCGGTGGAACTCGCTCGAACCGACAGTTTGTCAGATAAAACCTGAAGCTCGGAAATTTCATCGACTTTCTCAAGTTCCAGATTCGTGCGGACAGAACCTCGATTGGGAGAACCTTTGAATATTCTACTCCCTTCCAATCGTTTCGAGCACGAAAACTATGGGAAAATTGTAGGCGTAAATTGTGAAGTGGAAAATTTAACTGTTCAATTTTCTATCACTATTCAATCTTACCGAAAACTCTAATCATTTCATACGTCCTCAGCTGTGAGTTGAACTTTTATAAGTATAATAACACAAGTGTGTGTGAGACCATAAACCAATTCTTACTCTACTTGTCCGACCATAGGACAGCTCCTATTCTATGTTTTTAACTAAGAATGAGGCTGTATTCCACTTTTTTGACTACAGATTATGCATCTACAACTTGTTCGACCATAAACGCTGTTATTCTACGTATTTGACCTTATTTCATGCGGATGTCTGACTACAGGTCGTGTTTATTCTAGTTATCTAAGGATATGTTATGTCTAATCTACTTGCGGCCTTCGAATGGCCCCTCTATCTTATTTGGCTGTCCAAAGGCTATCCTATATCACTAGTATCATGTATGTTTCACACTTCGTGCACATTTCTGAACTCCCACAAAAAATGTCCTTCACTGTAAATCTTTATGCAATCTTTGCGTGCTCTTTTACGCATCTTTATCTTTTCCAATTTTCATTAACTGAAACATCCTTTTCTATAAAAACCAAGTAAAAATGTTTTCAAACTTGGGGTTGACACAGACGTCTTTTTGTATTTTACGAATCCGCGAGTAGCAGGAATGCATCAAAAATTCACAATCTATAAATTGCGATCCTTTCCCTGTCCATTGCTAAATTTCTTTCATCCATCTCGAAGATTCGTGACTGAAATAGTTTTCGACCGGCATTCGGGCGGCACTTTCCCGATAGCAAAAAGAAATTTATGCTGAATGGACGCGAAGGACTGTTCTTACGACTGTCACTCTTCTCCACTCACCCTTGGCCCTCGGTTTCGTCAGCAGTTTCAAAACGATATTGTCGTAAGCCGTCTCCTCCGCGACACCGGAGTCTTTCACCAACTTCTCCTTGATGGCGATACATATGTCGTTCTCTCCCAGCAGATCCTCCAGCACCTCAAACGCCTGCAACCAAAAGGATAACCAAAAAAGTACGTCTACTCGTGTTTCGATCCCCCTCCCCCCTTCTCCGCTCTCCCTCTCGTTCCGTATCGATCCGTATCACGGTTGTTTTAAAATAACTTCGACCTGAGAAGATGAGCTCGTGCCTTAAAGAACACAATGCGAATCGGAGTGGGCGAGCCGGAGGTCCTTAATGGAAAAATACGCGGTTAAACATGACCTCGAGGGAGAATCCTTTCCGGGGGACTCCAATCGTGTGCAAGGGACAAAGAATTTTCTGAGCCGATTCCTCTTCATACGCTTTCAAACGCTTTTTAAAATACGAATTTTCAGTTGCCTCTATTTATGCTCTGACAGGATGTCCTGACGAAAAGTCAAGTCAAACATTTAGGTACATATTTAATTACGTTCACAAGAAATACAAATAAATCGTCTTCGTTCTTTTTTAAATCAATAAATAAATTAATATTAGGAGCTACTCAGTGACATTTTTGGATCTAAAGCAATGATACAAGCTACCTAAATAAATAATTCATTAACACGTTAAACGCCACGCCGCGCCGGTCCCTACTGACCGGCGCTAGACTTTTCGTTCAGGCCCCGCCGATCCTTACGGACCTAACTATGGCCTGAACGGAACGGCAAGTAAAATCGGGCTGGGCACTTAACGTGTTAATAATAATAATAAAAATAATAAATAATAATATATATATCATATATATCTATACATATTAAATATTTATAACAAATATTTATATTCATATTTATTTTTTTATTTTTTTTACATATTTATTATTATTGTTATCATTATTAATAATTCATTAATTAACAATCCGTGCAGCATGTTCACTGGTAAAAATTTAAGTTGCAGAAATGGAGGATGAAAAGAGTGATCGAATAAAAGTCCAGCACTTCTTTGATCGACACTTGATTTAATATTTTACAATGCCGACGGTATTTAATTTATGCGAAACCACACACAGACGTGTTATCGATTTCCGTTTATGCCAAGTGCCCGCAATACGTGCGTCGGCCTTCGGCGGCCGCGTTTATTGTTAATTATATGCGTCTGATCTTGATTCCTTGATAGATCGCCGCGCGTTGATCACCCCGATACCATGGAAATAACTTACGCTTCCTAGATATCGGTTAACGTCTTTTTCCAGACGTCGGACGCACCAGTTCCCGGTCTCGAGAAATTAATTTCGCCGTCGAGGAACAATCCCCGATTCCCGGGTCGCCATTCCCTCTTATTACGAAGGAAGGGGGAGGGGGGAGAGGAGGAGAGAGAAAGACATAATCCGAAATGAGTTGTAATTCTTTCGCATTTAATTTTTTTTTATGACCGATCCCCAGTTATACGGCTCTCCCGACGACGGCAGTCATAAAAGTTGAATCCGTTTTATAAAAGTTAGGTGCACCGGGATCGGGCGAAAAGCACGTTCGTTGGTCAAGTTCATGCGAATCATCGTTTCGAAATTATTCTGTCGAGTAAAACGGAACGAGAAGCTTTACTGAAAATGCAATCTCTGATAAATGGCACGTTGCTGGCGGATGGTACTTTTTAACAGCAGAACTGCATAACATCGAAACACTGACTGTTTCGTATCATTTTGTGAAAGGAACGAAACTGTATTTAATCGCATTTTGAACGACTATCGTAGTAATATTTATGTCTAGAGAAATTATTGAATAATTTGTCCGAAATTCTTTCGCATAAAATGGGATGAGAAGCTTTACTGAAAATGTGATCTGTGATAAATGTTCTGTGATTGTTGGCAGTGTTCTTTGACAGTAGAACTGCAGAGCATTGAAAGATTGACTGTCTCATATTATTCGTTGAAAGTAACAGAGCAGTGTTCATTCAGATTTTTAAGCAATTTTTATAATCTGCGTCTAAAGAAATTGTTGAATAATTTCGCAGGAATTTGTTAGTACAATTTCGGTAATTGCATTTTGAAGAATTCGAAATTTGGAAAGCGTACCAAAATTTACTGAAACAGTCTCGAACTCTACCTTCGACTGCATAAATTCCACGAGAACAGCAGGGGCCCTTTAATCAAATAAACAAAAGTCATTATACAACGGCATGCACCATGCATCATGCCAATGCGATACTGAACTTCAGTCATTATTTATTACAAGCGTGTAGAAAACACACGCGCGAAACGTATCTCTAACGATCCATCTTTTTCCCGGATGTACAGGGTGAGTCGAATAAATAAAATCGCACAAGTGCCTTCGGTATTTATGTGTATTTTCATCATGTTCATTATATTATGAACAAGGTATAAAATATCTCGGGCGTATAGTTGTATGTTAAAAAATTGTAAAATCTGATAAATGGTTTCTTTACTTTATGGTGTGTACAATTATGTAATTCTACAAAATACAGTAATCGCAAGCTATTAAACGTCTTAGGCCTCTAAGCTTACTGAAAAAGTATAGTAAATTGTTGGTTTACTTTATAATATGTATGATTACCTAATTGTACAAAATATAGTAATTCCAAGCTATTAAATAAATATCCCAGGCATTGAAATGTATGTTGAAAAATATATAATGTTGTAAATTGTTTGCTTGCTTTATAATGTATATAATTACGTAATTGCACAAAATATAATACGTACAAGGTAAGAAATGAATATCTCAGACATTCAGGTGCACATCAAAACATTATAGAACGTAGTAAATTATTTGTAATTGTACAATATATGATCAGGATATTATAGTGTAGATCACGTCAAAGAGATTAAGGTGAATACAGGGATTGAAAATGGGTTTAGAACATGGTCAGTTAATATGATTCACGTGGTCCACCCTATGTATTCGCATATGTACATATATAGAAGTTAAATCAGTTTCCGACTACGATAATGCACACGCTCGCTGGCGATGCGAGATAAGCATTATATTAAAGCATGCCGTACATAAAAGAGCTTATTCGCATGCATCATTCTCAGAGCATGTGATCACGAAAGGGATTCAAGGTCGAAGGTCTACGTCGAACTACTCATAACCGGTTCGAGTATGTTCTATCAAGGTTAGAGTACACTTCCTAGCAAATTTTACACCTTCGTGTAGAATTACAAATTATTCACGCCGCCGAACTAGGACAGATATTAACGATTGCTTCAGTTCTTTCATTAGGTTCACCGAGAAATGAAAAACAAAACGGGAACATTATTTATTCAACGTTTCAGATTTTTTTAGAAGAGAAACTTTCAATCATTTCAGAGTTCCCAATTGTGAGTACTGATTTACCATAAATGGGATTATACTACACGTCTGATTGTAGATCGCATTTATTCTACTTGTCTGATCGCAGGCCTGTCCTTATTCTAGATGCCTGGAATACCAGTGCTTGTTCTACTTGTTTGACCATACACCATCCTCTGTTCCACTTGTTCGACTAAAGCGGATCCTATTCTGCTCGTCCTTACCAGGTTAACCCTTTCGCTGTCACGGTGGTCCCATGGGACCGCGGCGCTTGTCTTTTCATTTGGTCCATGGTGGTCACGGGTGACCACCACTAAGAAAAATGTGCTATTGGCAAAATTGAACCGTTATTTTAATATATATCGCAGTTCTTTGCCATTATAAAATTTTTAATATGAAATTTGTATTGTGGCCCACTAGTGCAAGTTCAAAAATTCGCGTGGCAGCGAGAGGGTTAATAAAATATTTATCACGTAACTAGATTCTAACTAGACAAGTCCATTTAAAAAATTGAAGGTCACCTTCATATCTAACAAAATAGTATAAACACAAAAAAATTACATACGCCATTGTGTTGCGTATAAAAAACACAACTTACTTACTTCTTCCTCTTTCATTTTTTTCTAATATTTACTATTTACAAGAAAAATGCTGGCTAGTAACAGCGTGAACACCCTGTATACACCCTGTATACACCCTGTATACACCCTGTACACCAATATGAAAAATTTTACTCCCAAACAAAATCTCCCTAAACTATTCGATCCAGAGCACCGCGACTGTCCAGGACTTTGACGACCCTCGAGTGCCAGTAGCCTTGTGTGCCTGCTCGAATCCTCGCACGCGGAATTCCCGAGAATCTCTTGTCTCCCATTCTCCTAGACTCTCTGCTACACGAATATCCTTGATCCCACAAGACTAAAAAGCAAATTGAAGCTTCCAATTCTAATTCTCCAAGGTTAAAGAAGACTATAAAAGAATCAGATTTAACCCTCCGTATATTATGCCGGAGTCATTGGTGACCCGTATCGGTGGGGATAAGTTCGAGCGATCGTCAATATGTACAATTTTATGCCCATATAAAATGATGCTTTTTTATTTCGAAGTAAGAAAATCGCTCTTCTTTCTCTTCATCTGAAATACGACGGAAGCCAGTCCCGAGCCACCGCCTTATATCGAAAGAAAAGTGTGGTTACAATGACATATCGGTGTGCTGGAGTCCTAGGGTTAATGTCCCATTGCTCTAAATTGAAGCTCTCTCAAGTTTTCCAAGGTTAAAAAAAGCCTCGGCAAAGCGTCTCCTCTTTGATGCGCAACGATTTTCTCATTTTCCCCCATCAAATGTTTGCAGTTCGCCGCGCGGAATGGTTTCCGCGATTTCGTTTTTAGCCGGCGGCGTTTTGACAAAAAGTTCAGCCTCGAAAAAACGGCCACAGGAAAGATTAATGAGAACTACATAGCTGGTGCGGCGCATTATTGTGGGAACGTGACTCGCCGCGGATGTTTTTTCGGCCGAGGAAATCGGCGTTTGACGTCTTAATGTTGCCACAGCAGAACTGTAGTGGCTCTACCCTGCACAATAGCTCTTGCCCGTTGCCCGATTGCTACTATTGCCGTTCCAGGGAGAGTGCGGGGACGCGTGAAACTGTTTCTGCAAACATATTAGCAAACGTTGCATTCTTAATGGACGCAGTTCCCCCGAGAACGTCAATTACGCTTAAATGGAATTCCTTGCGGCCGCTGCGAGCGGTCAAGCGCTCGGAAAATTTGGCACGGTCCTGTGGAACTTCGCGGGACACACCTCCGTGAATTTGCAAATTTGAACACTTCTGCTGCTCCAGGCATTGTGTGCTTGGGAGGCTCGGCGAGGTCCCGACGACGGAAATTATCCAGCTGTTGTCGTTATTATCTTATTTCTGGAGTTAGTTAATACGGTACTGATTATTACTAGGTTTGTAGATTTTATTTTTCTTGGTTTCAACTGAAAGGGACCCAATTACTGTGGGGGTGCCAATTACAGTGCCTATATTAATTACACTTATTTATAAAGCATAGTGAATATTAAAAAAAGAGATATATAACCTATATACAGGGTGTTCATTTGAAAACTTTTCAGGCGAATATCTCGAAAAGTATAAAAGATATTAAAAAAGCGTAAAACACGTGTCCAAGGATTTCGAGGGGGAAAGAGGGGGCGGTATCAGTTTTTTATTTGGGTGGCGTTTTCAAGGTCATTTGAAGTTCAACTTTGTTTTTTTTTAATGAAATGTCCCATTTGTTATACCATAGATCGATAGAGTATCAAAGTCTGAGTATAAAAGCGTTGACCTTCATATGTTCTAAATCTAATAGTTAACGAGATATTATCGAAATAATTTTCTTCCTTCGTTGGATTTGTAAAAACAAAGTTGAACTTCAAATGACCTTGAAAACGCCACCCAAATAAAAAACTGATACCGCCCCCTCTTTCCCCCTCGAAATCCTTGGACACGTGTTTTACACTTCTTTAATATCTTTCATACTTTTCGAGATATTCAGCTGGAAAGTTTTAAAATGGACACCCTGTATATATAGGTTATATATCTCTTGTTTAAATATTCACTATGCTTTATAAATAAGTGTAATTAATATAGGCACAGTAATTGGCATCCCCACAGTAATTGGGTCCTTTACCCTAGGGATACGATAATATTGTGTCATTAAAGACCTGAAACAGCATCAATCAACCCTTCATCTTGTTTTTAATGAATAGATTGCGGATTTTTTGCCAAACAAAAATTGTCATCGATTTATTTTTATGTTTTCTCTATTTTCTATTTAATCTACACATTTTTATCATACATTCTTACAAACTCACGTCATCTCTGCAACGCGCCTCTAAGAGTAGCCATACTTTCAAAAAAGCATACTTCCCCCGAAAGTTGAAACGTTATGTCAATAACAACGCGGGGCAAGAATCGCGATGTTACTAACGAATTCCAGAATTGCAAGACACTTCAGTCCCGCACGTTTTAATCTCGTAGGGCGAAATGTACAGGCGTCCTGCAACAATAATTCGCCGAAGAAGAACTACTTAATTTGCCTGGAACACAGAGTGGAACCGTAGCAGATCTGCGAGCACGTAGAAAATTAGGGACGACGATGTTTAAGTCTCGGCGGCGGCGTGCAATGCAAGTATTTCATTGCAGTGAGCAGATGCGGCTGCAGTGAGTACAAGCACGTGAAATTTCTTACGTTACATCCGACAGCCTCTTTTCGCTGCGGCCCTAATGGCTTTCATCTTCGACGGCGTTGTACGAGCACTTAAACGCACGGATGGAAGTTATTTCTTTCTGAACTTCAACACTGCGAATCATGGTGTCATTACGCGTTAATGCATCCGCGCCAGACGAATCGCGCGTCCTTGGAACCGGCAATAAGTACCGTTCCTTTCTTTTCTTCTCTTCACCCGCTGCGCTCTTCTTTTCTTTCCATTGAATACGCCGCGATGGAAACTCACCGGGCCGTTTTCAAAGGTAGAATCGCGGTCTATAGTTTTCAATTTGCATCTAATTTTCATTTTCCTCTTCTCCTTACAACTTCCCCCTCCCCTGTTTTTCCACTGACTTCGTTATACCAATTGCCGCGAACTTTCAGCTCTTTTCATTAAACCCTCCGGCGCGGCGCGGCGAGCGGTCTGCCGCATCCAACGTCGGAAAATTATGGTACCGTCCCCGTCGTCGGCTTGCTAGTCGGATGAAAATGATGGCACCCTAATTGCGTCGTTCTAGGCGCGATACTGGAATTAAGAAGTTAGCTTCGCCGAGGACATTCTACGTCCGAGCCGCTGAACACTGATCGAGTCACTCTAACTCCTTGTAGAAATGATTACGAACGCATCATTTTGGCGCTCTGAGTTCCTTCTTCCTTTTCTGGTTGATGGCAAAAGTGTTTTCTAAATTTGAGAAAATCATGAATAATTGAGAATGCTGGAAATTTTGCAACCTGACAATTAAGTGCTTCTTACTGTGCTACACATTTCAAAATAAAAATGGCCTACAATTCTGCACGAATTGTGAGAAACAGGAATAATTTCAACACGATGAAAATAATACATCGGTATTGTTTTAGTGGACTTTCTAAATTTTTCAATGGACTCCCACATTAGATTTAACAATAGAAAATTTACCGAACCATGTATGTAGGTTGTTTGAGTTTGTCCACAGAAGGAGTTGCTGGTACACGTTTCCCCTCTGTGCTCGTTACACAAACAGATAAATTCGCTGCGCGACTGTCGCGTGGGCAGCGTTATTTATATTTCGTCGGGCGTGTTATTTATTTCTCCGATCGAGATGGTAATAAAGACATCGCGATCGAACGACCCAATATTTTCCTTTGATTGCTATCGAGAAATTGCACGACTTCTAGCCATACGTTCAACACGTCTTCCCTCGGATGGGGTCGAAGGAACAACGGGTTGACGCGCATAAATCAGGTCCCGGAAAGCAATCTCCTATCCTCATTGTTGTCTGCGAAGAAATACAATGCGAAAAATTCCGTGAAGACCGCAGGGAAACACGGGCGAGATCAAACGGTGGAATAGTGTGCTCCATTGCGTGGCGTTTGCATAAGTCAGCCCACGGGTCAATTTATAAAAATTGCAATATGGGGTGCAGTAATCAGCGTACTATAATAAATGCCCATAAAAGTCACTCAACATCAAAGCAACTTGATTAACCTTGGTATAACTATAATAACCAGACTGCGGATTTCATGCACGTACGATACAAATAAAAATGACCGAGGTAAAAATATTTTTATATTTTATCTCCAACTTTTTTAAGTGAAAGAGAAAATAGATATTCACTTAACACGATGAATGCCACGTCACCCATATGTGGGTGACGGAATTATTTGTGCAGGTTTCAAAATGAATTTTTACGTTGATATATTCATTGTACTAAACTTGATTAGGATCTGTAACATGCAAGAAAGTTGGAGGATTACTCGGTATCATTCATTTAATTTTTTGCAATTTTTATTTCATTAAATAACTTACTTTGATTTTATGGAATTTTTGGGGTTTCTAGTTTGGCGATCAAAGTGTTAATTCATAAACTCTTAATTACTTAACCCTCGAACTGCTGCGACTTCTAGGCCTATGCCGGAGTCAGTTCTGACCCACGCCAATATTTCACTACAGTTTTCATTCGATATAAGGCGATGGCTCACGATCGGCTTTCGTCGTATTTCGGATGAAGTAGAAGAAGAGGGGATAGCAATTTTCTTATTTCGTTTCGTCAAAGAACGAGAGGGTTTAAAGTTCAAACGGAACCGAAGTGAGAAATATAAAAACGTGTCCTCGTTTACCTGGAGGAACGTGTTAACCAGAATCTGGGTCAATGGCGCTAGGTGCCCGTACACCTGTCCATTGTTCCGCGAACGGAGCGCACGTGACGAGTCGCGATAAATTACAAGTCGCGCGTACCTTGGCCTCCGAACTTGAATATTCGCCGTGTTCGCAGCCTCGTCGTCGTCGTCGTTTTCATTCTCGAGCGGCCAGAACTGCGACGGGCCACTTTTACGGGTCGTGTTAAAATTCAATTTATGTGTGAACGCCAATTTCGTCCCATTACAAGCGTCCATTACAGCGAGGGTGGGGTGGCGAAATATAAAATTGTCTAAGAAACTGCTGGCCGAGACCAGGAAGCAAACCTCGCCCGCGACTCATTTTTCTGAATATTTATCAGCCACGGGAACCTTTAGTATTGCACTGTATTTTCACTCTTTCTCTCTCTCTCTCTCTCTCTCTCTCTCTCTGCCCCCTCCCCCTCCCCCGTGCATTGCAACCACCGGGAAACAAGTCAGTGATTGTACGTTCGGCGCATCTTCTTTATTGTTGGTCATATTGTTCCTTTTTATCGATTGCATTCTACACCGCGATCTGTTTTAGCTTTATTTTTATGATTGCGTTATACCTTTCACTGTTCTTTCATTTTATTCGTGTTTAATTGGTTGTTTTGTTGGCCACTTTATTCGTCGGTCTTTTATTTCTATTCGTAGACGGATCTCGATTTTCTTGTTTGTTCTCAGATCGTTATTTTTGGATTTGTTTGGAGTTTTTTGTTCGTTTTGAAATTTCGATCGGTCAGGGTGAAGTTGATTTTGTAAGTTTTACAAGATTCTCATTGGCATTTCAATTATTCAACGGGCTATGACTTTTCCTTGTTCCCTTTTGGATTGTCGGATTTTTAAATAAGCCAGGATCTCCTTCTGTATTTTATTATTTAAAATTTGGATCGGTCGGGGTGAAATTGATTTTGTAAGTTTTGCAAGATTCTCATTGGCATTTTAATTATTCAATTTAATTTAGTTGATTTAGAGTGACTTTAATAAGTCGCTCTTAGATTCTGATTTTTGAACGAGCTAAGATCTCCTTTTGATTGTTTTGAAAAATCGATTGAATATTTAAGAATGCGTAGATGGAACATGAATTGTTACAACTATTAAAGGTGGAAATAAATTTTTCTTTGACTACAGAACCTCGTAAATGATGCAGAATATTGTTATTTTGCATAAAGATCCACAGTTCAGTCACGATTAAACTGATGTAATAAATTTGTCAAGATTCTGAATGGCACCAGAATGAATGGCACCCTTGTGTTCTGGTGATTCTGACCTTGGCTTTTTTCTTTATTCTTCGATATTAATTTTTGGACAGGTCACGAGTTTCCTTTGTTTATTCTTTGATGTTTAAATTGGTATTGACGAAATCGATTATGTAAATTTGATAAACTATTTAACCAAATGAACTTTTATAATTTCACATGGCGTTTCGTGAACCAGTAACACTGTCATTGCTTTTATGAAATTTCAATGATCACTGGTTTGATTCCTACTAATTCCTCATTTATGAATCTGTTTCTATCGACGGTATCGATGACGCAGGCATCACGAGGTTCGCAAGAAGCAGAATGATACTCGATGGAGCGACGACATCGGGGCGATTCCACTTTTGCAAGATGCATTTATACATTCCTGTTGACACTGCCAAGGTTGGTCTTGCGCTCCCCAAGACTTTCCACGGAATATCGGAAGGAAAATGGCAGGCCGAGGGAAGCGTAGCAGGAGAACGAGAGCAGCGAACCCAGGCCTGTTGAATATTTATTACCATCCAAGAGTCTTTCGTCTTTCAGCCGCAACCAGTCATTGTTGCGGGAGATGGACGTCTCCCGCGTTACATGGTACGCATCCTTCAATTGAAGTTGTCGGCTTTGCTCAAACTGTTCGTCTACCGCCGTGTTTGAGTTCGGTGTTACCTGGTAAATCTTGGCAGGCCATTAACAGAAATTTCTCGGGCCGTGTTGGATGGAATTTCAAGGGAAAGTTTCGTTCTAACGTCTAATCTTTTCATTTATAAAAAGAGACAAGACTGAATGCTTAAAACGTGCTATCTTTTCTGATGCTTATTTATCAGTTCGTTTTAGAAGAGGACTTATTTGCTCTTTGTGTCTAAAAGGGGTTAAACAGTTCTTCGTATACTGATATACGTATGCAGAAAGTGATTAAAACAAAAATTCATGAGCTGGTTTAACCAAAATGTCTTCCAGCAATTTCTTCTATTTTATTTTTTTAGCTGAAAGTTTTCTACACATTCGGTATCTTTTGTCGGAAGAAAAAGTTGTTTGAACGAAACTATGAAAATATACTCGTAGCAAGTCACTGTACAAAGGAACCTTTAATTGCAACGTTACGATGAAAAATTCACAAGAAAAGAATAGTGTAACAGATGGTACCACGTGTTGAACATTTTCACCTTTTCTCCCGGTATATCAGGCATTTCAGATATTCCACATAAAGTTCGCTTCTTCTTTTATTCACCGGCTGATGGAAACTGATGGAGATATACTCCTGCGAAGGACCAGCAACGTTGTCTGTAAGTACTATCTCTAGATCTTCCAATATAAAGATTCCTACATCACAAGTTTGCACAGAAATTTTGCCTTTGTAAGTATCCTCTGTAACCCAGCACCGTAACCACTGTAGTCACTCAATTTTCTCAAATGTTCTCAAATTCGAACAGATTAACTACTGTGCAAACATGAAACACCCAAACATTGATTTCTGCCAAAAATATGCCTCTTATTGTCATGTAAGTAATTTTCCTGAAAATTTTTCTAATTTAATTTAGAATCTAGATTTCATAATAGATTTATTGTTTCGATGCATTGAGTCTATCACTTAGAACTTCGATGGCATCTAGATGTTTCAAAAATGCATTACTGCATTACGCAGAAAGCTACGTGCACAGTACTTTGAGAACTGGTTTGACCTTCTACATACAAACGACGATCGCTAAAAAATATCGAATATCTTTCCCGGCCCTATACGTCGGTTTCATTAGAATCAACAGAGCCGCTGATGCAACGGTTCTCGCCAGCTAATTAAATGAAAAGATCGGTATTCCCGCCGTTAAGAATACCTCTCGATGTATTAACATTCACGCTCACGTGAGAAAGTGGCGCAGAGTTATCATCTATTTCAAGGAATCTCGCATACATAGAAAACGGCATCCGTCCTGCAGCTGGCGTGACGGTAATATGGGCCATGCAAGGTCGGTCGTTATGTAGCCGCGTATTTCGAGAAGAAGCTAATTAGGTGTACGCCCGTTTTCTCCATCCTTCTCGCCGCCCCTCTGTCTCGCTTCCTCCTGTTCCTCTGTCCGGTTGCTTGCACTCTCGTGCATTCTCCGTTCTCTTCATCATCCGACCGAACGCAAAATGTCATGAAACCGTCTACGTGCACGCGATTTAACGTGTCCGCAACTGAAAACTGTTTGACAACCCCCAATGAAATTTCAGCGGCTCGTTAACGGTACGGATCGAGCGTGTCTATTCACACGTCACTGGATGGAATTCGGCTACAAACTACAAACATACCGAAGCGACATTGGCTCGTGCTGTTTCAACAGGATGCAGCTCTCGCAAAAGTATTTCTTGCAAACATTCTATTTTCTCTTTGTTTACACAGTGTGTGCCAGGGACTCTGTCCACTTGAATATATTAGTTATCTCAAACAATACGAGAAAATGTTATTTACAGAAGTTGTAAGGTTTAAGAAACTACATAATATGGTATAAATGATATTCTTGCAAGTGGAGGCGTAGAGAAGATGTAGAGGTCACCTTTGTTTTTGTAAATGGAATGTCCAATTTTTTATGCTCGATTTCGATAGATTGGCGTATGAGAATGATTATGAACGTTTGGCGTGAGAAATGTATTTGATCCAATATATTAAAAAGCGTTTAATACGCGTTAATTATAGAAAGTATTGTTTTAATAGGGTTTAAACTTTATAAACATATTTTACATGTACTGGCTTTATTGATCACTACTTGTATTGAAGAGGTGGAACACCGCTGTTGAGCGTAAGAAGCATATTTAGAAACAACATTTTAGAAAGTATATGGTTTCAGAAATTATTGTACTAATGTCTAAGAATATTAGAAAATGTTACTTCAATGGGCTGGAAGTCTTGTAATGACATTTTATACTATTTTATTGGTTATCGTTTGAGTCGAAGGGGTAAATGCAATCCTCAATGCTGGCTTTAATGAAAAGTACCTCTCACAAAAATATTTTATATGTAGGTATTCCTTTCATTTGTTATTATTTATATTGATGGGGTGGATGCAACACCTAATGTAGGTTTTAATAAGAACTAGAACGATATAGATCTCTTATAAAAATATTTCATGTGTATTTGTTTTATGTATTATTGATTCTATTGTAAGGGTGGAATCAACCCTGAACGTATTGGTGAAATGAAATACATATTTTTGGTAGAACATTTTAGGAGCTACTGAAATGATATTTATTGTCTCTAGAAAAACTAAAATATTAAATAAATTTAAAGATTTCTACTCACAAATTGTTTTAAAAATAAATATTGTTTTTAAACGAACATCAATAATCAACTATGCACCCGAATATGTTGGCCATTAATGTTTCTAGTATTAGAAAGTATAACAAAAATAGTATAATACATTTTCATTAAAAAATTAGAATAGAGAAGTCTATGACAACCAGAGATAGTATTACCAGCATAAAAATCTATGAACACTGTAAAACAAAGTATAGGAATCTTCTACAAAGCAAAGTGCGGCAATGTTCAATGTTCAACGAGAGCAAAAATTGTTGGAGACATTTCTCAAAAAAGAAGTACGACAGTATCAATGTCTATACTAACATTTCACCCGCACAAAGGAGACTATTTTAATTACTCTTTAACATTAGGTTTACGGAGCACTAAAAGTGAGTATTTTACATTACTTTATAAAAATAAGAAGAATGTGTCTATACAAGTTTTTAGCCATTTTTTAATTAATGTGTACCTAAAGGAATAAATGTGTTGAATAGTTCCACGTAGATGGATCTTCGAAACTCTCAATGATCGTAAATTAAAAATATTGGAACCCGTCATTTTGACGGGTCCCGTAAACCTAGTGTTAATAACAAATTCTCAGTTTGTTTCAGATACCTACTCTTCTTCGTGTCGAACAGTTTAAATCACGGCTCGAATCTAACGAGAGGAGCAAAGAAATAAAGAAAGTATCTCGATATTCAGACTCGTCTTTCCACAAATTAAAAACCGCAGTACACAGGACTCGCGCTCGAAACCGTGCAAAGAAGAACCGTGATTACACTATAACCCCTTTGAATTTCTATCCACCGTCGACGCGTGACAACCCGCAAAAGTAGTATGTCCACGCAAAAAAGGTTCCGTGATACACCGAATAAAATAAATATTATCGCGCAGTCCGCGGTTGAATTCAGCAAATTTAGGTCGCAGCTGACCGGGTGAATGCAACACCACATCGAGTATTGAAAATTGCGCGCGGATTATTGAAGAAAAAAAAAATCGAGCGAAACCGCGACGCAACGTTCGCAATAATGTTCCCGCTCGCGAGATATGCACGCGCCGGTATTAATAGAACAACGAGTAATAATCGAATGCAACATCGGCGCAATAATATCTCTCTCTCTCTCTCTCCCTCTCTCTTGTCGTTTAATTCCGCGAATAACGAAGCAAATTGCTCAGGGATAACGATCTGCTACCAACAAAAGATCAAATTTCATATAAAATACCGCCTCCGCGTGCTGGGGGAAACAATAACGGATGGCTCGGTTTCCGCGTTTTACCAATACGACACGCGTCCGAACCTATTTCCCGGAAAAGTCGCGTACCTCTCACGCATTTGCACCGATCGCATGAAAATGTAGCTTCCGGTGTGACCATCCTCACATCGAAAAGAGACGTCCGGCTGTGTTTCCAGGACAGCTACGTATCGTTTGTTCTCATCCGGAAAGTTGGAGCGCGTCACAGCAATTAATCAGAACTCGGAGAGCAGCAGTGTTTATGGATGACATTATTCTTACTTCTTCCATAATTATCTCGTTACCCGACCATCAGGATAGTGATATTATTTCTTGTTTGCCGTAATCCTTTACGGGATTTTCTTCATTATTTTCCCTTTCGTTCGGCGATTCCTGGCGAGAACAACGGATTACTTCGCGACCCACGTCAGAAAAGAATTACGACGTCGGGATAATCCATTCCGACTGTTGTATTGGTGGAGAGATTGTAAACGAGCGAAGATTAATTGGTGATTATTATTAATTGGCGATGGAGGAGCGCGTGGTTTCGATTCTTGAGGGATGAAAGGATGCTTGGTATTGCAAAGTGACAAATTGATGTGTTTAACATCTTGCCTTATGATTTATTTTACAGCTACAGTGGTCAGAACTCCTTTATCATTCGCCATATCCTATAAAAGAAACAAAATTGATATCTACTGCATATCTATATTTTTTCTAATGACTAAATCACAATAACAAACAATAAAACTTCACTTTCGGTTAAAAGAAATCCTCGCCACCAGTCTAACTCGATATAATAAGGCAAGGGGTTAGTATATCCACAAAGAGTAGTAAAATATGGCGGCGCCCTTACCTGTCAAAAACGCTGAAAATCGCACATTTTTAGACACGAATAACTTTCGAACTATGATCCCCTAAGATTGAAACTTGGATTTTCGGTATTTTCTCGCCAAAATCTACAGGATTACATAAAAAAAGTTAAAAACTTCTGGTTTCTTGAGGTAAAGTTTAACCAAATGATGTAACAATATCGTGGATTCTTGTGGATTACACAAGATAGTCAACGAACTCAACTCAACCAGACTTATTACTAAATGACAAGGATTAATGTCCACGTTCATACACAAACAACCAGGGAACCAACTCCTCAAAATCAGTTCAGTCAGTAGAAAGTTCATATATTAAACACGTCGCGTCGTTAGTCACAGTAATTTTCCCGTAAAAATCCAGTTCGTTAACTCAGTTTCCGTCCGTAAGTCCCGCGAAGTGAGTGTAAGCTTTCTAGTATATGCGCTATACCAACCCTATTTGTAAAACCAAAACTTTAAATATCTGATTCAGAACCTAATTTTGAATAAATCAGTAATTTTTGTTGTTGTTTCAAAAATACGGTCACAAACTTATTTAAACAATCCTCAATTTCTCGAACAGTGGCCGGTGAATGCAAGTAGGTTTCAAACTGCGTCCTATCCCCTAAAAATCAGAATCCGTCCCACCTGGGACGTAACAGGTTAAATAGAACTTGAGCACTTGTTATGGTCTGAAAGTTCATCTACAGAATCGCATCGATAAAATTCTTCCGAAACAAATATCAGACTCTTAAGGTTTATCATAATTAGAAGAAACAATTACAATGAAAGTCTAACATTTTTTTAGTGACCACTTGCGTGTACGGTAATCTCCATTCGGGTTGTGATCATTGTGCATTCCAGGAGGCCGGTAGCCTGTAATTTGCAAAGTGAGCGGTTCTTCTTCCCACTTCTCTAATTAAACCGAACGTTCACTGGAAACAGTTCGCGTCGAGAATTACACGTGACCGTTCCAAGCCGGCGAAATAACAATGGAACGACCGAAAAGCCGCTAATTCGACCGTAAACCGAATCGAAGAAGTCCTCGACAAATCGGCAACGCGATCACGTTGTGCCGAAGCCGAGTGACGCCAGCGAAATAAATTGGAATACACATTTCATTAGACCGCGACCGGCGGTAAGCATTAACATGCATGTGCGATGTAGTTGCTATCTTGGACGAACGTGTAAATGAACGATGCTGCGTTTCGCGTGTCCGTACACATTACCGGCTGAAACGAATCCACTATCCTGATTTCAATATTAACGAATTAATGTGACACTGAACGCGCACCATTAATTTTGTTTAACTCCCCGTATTCTGTGCCGGAGGTATTTTTGACCCATCAAAATGTACAATTCAATATGTACAATTGTATTCCGATATGAGATGACGCTTTTTATTTTGAAATAAGAAAATTGCTAACCCCTCTTCTTCTTCTTCGTCCGAAATACGACGAAAGCCGGTCCCGAGTCATCGTCTTATATCGAAAGATAACTGTAGTGAAATATCGGCGTGGGTCAGGACTGACTCCGGCATATTAGTAGAATTCGACAACATTTCGTCCGGAAAATCATTCCTGAAATATATAGCATCTATCACCAGACTGGTAATGATAATAATTTTTTTTTTAATTATTCAAAAATCAGCCTACACAAAGATCTACTAAAACCACTCGTAACCTCACGATACCAGGGTTAATTAGTATCGTCACTTAGTAGCTTCAATTTCTTCATCTCACAATTTCTTGCGCGCACCGGGCGCGCAGGCATAAATTCTCGAAAATACGGCAGCGGCTTTAATTATCAGCGATTAGCATGCTGGTGGAGCAGTTAGTCGATGCGAAGAGTGAAAGTTAGGTTCGCTGGCAACAAGAAGTTGCAAACGAGTGCGGTCCTCCGGCGCTCATGCTTGCGGTCAGGTAGAGAAAGAACCTAATGAGTTGCGTGGTTCCGGAGTTATTTGATTATGTGAAGCGCTGGTCGAATGAGCGACGTTGTGGCTGTCGGTGTCGAGGTATTTTATAAATTGCGGACGAGCAACTGTCGCGTTGTACGCGGTGCGTGTATTTGAATGTAAACGAATGCAAATGTTCGCGTTTGATGAAAAATTCTCGCATTTTCGGCCCACAGGTTTATGCAGAGAAGCATCGCGCTTGCGAGGTGGTATTTGGGGCTGACTATAAAAGGGAATTAGGTGTTGCGTACAGGTTCGTTCCTTATATCGGAACATAGCTTTGCAACGGGAACGCTAAAGAGAATTGGGCTGGAATTTAAATATTTGATTATTTTGCCCTCCCTGTTTTCTGTGTAATTTTTCTCTCTTTCTAGAATACATTGGAGTATACTAAAACATACTAGAATATACTCGAATATTTTATTTTATGTTTTGTTCCGATATAAGACGATGGTTCGAGACCAGCTTTCGTCGTATTTAGGATGAAAAAGAATAAGAGGGGTTAGCGATTTTCTTATTTCGAAATAAGAAGCATCGTCTTATATCGGAATAAAATTGCGCATATTGACGGTCACTTGAGCTTATCCCCACCGCTATGGGTTACGAATGACTCCGGCATAGCATACGGAGGGTATCTAATTTACCAAAAAAAAAAAAAAATCACAGAGCAGAAAGAAACTCCTGAAACGTTTGCACGCCAAGTCTATAGCCAAAAAGTTACAAGACCGTGTTTCAAGAAAAACGCGATCGACTAAAAGTCGTGGACGTAATCACATTAGTAGCGGTCACGGTAACATTTCATTCTTATCGATCATGTAAGGCTTCGTTGTAGTTATTTTGCGGCTGTAGTTTTCCTTCGGACCGTTCAGGTTTCAATTTCTCGAGGTTGTGCTAGGTTTTTACATTCAGATCCTCTCATTCGTTTTTAAACCAGAGATTTTATATGTTCGACGAACTGTACGCGCTAGATTCTGCATGATACAAGGGCGTTTCGTAATAGTACTAGAAGTCCTAGAGCGGTCTTTGATTCCGGCATTCTATGGCCTTTCCATCAGCACCAAGTACACGCACTCGGCATTGATTTCGGTCCTCTTCGAGCTTTGGACCTTTCTATAGAGATCAATGGTCCTATTCATGGAACCGCTGGATCTTGTTCAAACACTATTACGATCACATTTTTCCGAGTTCCGAGAGAGTTTGTTATCGGATTCAAGTCGGTCGGAGCTTTCGACTCAACTTCGACGATTTCCCTTCCGCTCGAGACGCTATAGTTCGGGGCCAACTATAATTCTTAGTATGCTCGTGAATTCGAAAAATCCGAGTATAATCTTAAAGCATTTTAAACATTATACAGGGTGAGTCACCTAACGTTTGCACCTTAAATATCTTTGTTGTCTCTAAAGATACGTAAAATATGGCGAGGACAAAGTTGAATGGTACAATGGGGCTGACACGATGCAACAAAAAATTTTGTTTTTATGTTAGTTTTTTTAGAGATATCAAAGTCACCTTGACTTTTTTTAAATGGAACCACCCTTTTTTAAACACCTACAATGATAGTCCCTTTCATTAGGAATTCGGTGACTATATTATTCCAAGGTCATTCAAGGTCAAGGACAGAAAAAACGTATAAGATTTAGAATATGAAGGCAGATTACGTTTATCACGGTTGAGACTTGTAGTAAATAGTAAACATACTATGGTCGTAGTTAAAGTAAACATACTAAGGTCCTTCAATGTTATTGTTATTCAGCATGTAGCGTCCGGTCGCACGCACACAAAAGAGTCTTTCTTTCGTGCAAACGGCCAACGCAATTTACGACTCTCGTTCGACGAAGCTATTTTTGAGTGGACATTTTCCAGACCTAGTCGAAGTATGTTTATTAGAGTTTTGTCCCAAAGTCCTCAATAGCAAACTGAGACCGTCATAAATTAAGAGACGAACCGAAGGGCACTTGAAGCGGACCCAACGGTCTATCGACACTTGGGTCAAGCATGAGTGGCCCGGAGGAAAGTCCCATCATCTTCTCCGATCACCTCGCCGTTCCGAAAACAAACACGCCAAGGGCGGAAGGAACGGGGGTGAGACGAAGAAAGAACAGCTCTGATTGGAAGGACCCAAAGCGTGGGTTAGCCAATCAGGGTTGTTTAGGATTTTTACCAGGGCAAACGAAGGCGTTAGAATTAAGTTGTACAGGACTTTCGAAGAGTCAGTCAGAAGTCGTCGCGAGATACACTTCGCATAAAATTGTACAGTCGCGAACGATACGTGTACATATAGACAATAAAGTAAGTTCGCCAGCTAAGTGGAGTTCACGATAAATAGACCCTATCCACAAGCATTCTTATTTACTATAAGTATGTTTCACGGTTTACTGTGAATGTAGACAAAATGCAGTGCAGGCCCGATTACTTTATGAAGAAAGGTACCCCGAGCGAAACATTCCTTCTAGACAGACTTTCATTAATACGTACAGGTTGTTTCGAAGTACTGGAAGTGTACATGCAAGACAGCACAAACGGAAGAATCCCACGGTTAATGAAGACAATGAAATTAATATTTTAGCAGCTATAGCTGTCAATCCTCACGTGAGTACGAGAAAAATTTCCCGGGAAGCAGGCATAAGTCAAAGTAGCGTAATACGAATTCTGGCACGAAATAAATTTCATCCGTTCCACATATCGCTCCATCAAGAATTGCATGGGAATGATTTTCAAAATAGAATTAACTTTTGTCAATGGGGATTGCTTCAAAATCATTCATTTTTTTCTAATGTCTTGTTTACGGACGAAGCAACATTCACTAATCATGGTTCAATTAATCTACGGAACGCCCATTATTGGTCTGTGGATAATCCGCACTGGCTGCGAGAAATTGACCATGAAAGACAATGGAGCGTAAACGTGTGGTGCGGTATTTTGAACGACAATTCAAAATACGTCCATTCGTCCAATTACTATTGGACCATATTTCGTTAGCGGAATTATGACGGGACAGAAATACGCTCAATTTTTGCAAGAAGATCTGTCAATTTTGTTAGAAGATGTTCCTTTACAAAATCGCTATGATATGTGGTACCAACATGACGGTTGTCTTGCTCATTATGCACGAGTAGCAAGAGAAACGTTGGATTCTCAATTTCCAAACCGATGGATTGGACGAGGCGGAACTGTTTCATGGCCAGCACGTTCGCCTGATTTAAATCCACTGGATTTCTTTTTATGGGGTCTGCTAAAAGAGACCGTGTACATGGATGCTCCAACAACAGTTGAAGATATGCGTCAGCGTATCATCACAGTATGTACGAATATCACCTCGGATGTACTTATCAGAGTTCAACATTCCTTCAAAGCTCGTTTACGTCAATGCATCGACGTAGATGGCCATCATTTTGAACATTTATAAAAGACAGGTACTCTGCTTCCATATTTTAGTTTTATACATTTTTTCTGTCCTTAACCTTGAATGACCTTGGAATAATATAGTCACTGAATTCCTAATGAAAGGGACTATCATTGTAGGTGTTTAAAAAAGGGTGGTTCCATTTAAAAAAGTCAAGGTGACGTTGATATCTCTAAAAAATTGATATCTCTAAAATATCTCATAAAAACAAAATTTTTTTATGGCATCGTGTCAGCCCCATTGTACCATTCAACTTTGTTCTTACCATATTTTACGTATCTTTAGAAACAACAAAGATATTTGAGGTGCAAACGTTAGGTGACTCACCCTGTATATTATGGACGTCTTTATTTTGAGTTGATCAACGTGTATTTTTATCTGTATTTATTTTATCTCTTTTATCGAGCGATTATTTAGAAACGTGTTAGATCATTATTTTATTATGCAGAGGTCCTCAATCGGAGAGCTAGATTTTTGTATGATATCAAATTCTCGGTCGAGACAAATTTTTTTAACAAGTAGTATTTTATATTGCATTTTTGGTATTCTTCATATAGTACAATGTAATGAATACTGCAAATGACGCACCTTATGATTAGACTGTATTTTCAGGTAAAATAAAAATTTTCTGCATCAGTCACAAGACACTGGATGAATAAAAATAAAAATTTATTTTTTCCTTTCATAATTTTAATGAGGTCATGGTAACAGGAGATAAATAAGAAATTACTTCTCCCATTAATTATTTGAGTATGCTGAAAATAATATATTAATATCCTTAAATACTTTTATTCTTTTTACTGTTTTAGATTTCTCCTGCTCATTTGTGTCATGAATGCATAAAATCCATAATTTTATTATTAATAAAATGCATAATAAAAAAGAGAAGTTTTACGTTACATCTACTACTCTTTGTACTAATTGCATGAAATCGGCAGGCTATTCATATTTAAAAAGAACCACATAAGAAGAGTTTTACATTATGTGAGAGCAGAAAATGTGCGAATTTTGGTCCGAACAGTGTGCGAATTTTGGTCCGAACAGTGTGCGAACGTAATTCGATTTTTCGCTGTAGTCCGACAATCATTTTTAATGTCAAAAAAAAATTGGTATCGAAACTCCTGTCGACTGCAGAGAGAAAGTGTCGGGCGCGTTCTGCAAATAAAAGTACCGAAGCGCGGTATGTCTATTTATTTAAAAGCAAATTAATGTCACGGGGGCCCGATAAAATCTGTTGGTAGCCTGCGAATTTTCCGGACGTTACTGGCTGTGCTGTCCATCGGCATTGTGCGGCGAAATGCATTGTTTGAGGGCTCTCGTGCGGCAGGATCGATCGTCCGTAGCAAAATTCACGAGAGCCAGACCGCGTTTTTATATGTATATCGACCTATTAACGCATGCGGGTAATTCGCCGCCCTTTTCTACTCGATAATCACGAATATATATCGAGTGATCATTATACGCTTATCGGTAGATCAACAATTTACATCAAAATCTCGGATTTGCTTCTGCCCGCCGGAAAACGACGAAATCCTTGCCAAGAATGCATGAATCCCCTCGGTCTATTATTGTTTCTGATTTATAGAACACCCGTAAAGAGACCCGTTTCATAGTCGTTTCGAAGTTATTGCAGTTTAAAGTAAATGAATTCGTCGAGTGAATCTTTCTGCGAATTTTTCAGTATCGCGATTTATTTTCGACTTTTCATATTAATCTACTGACAGTTTATGTTCTGATAGTATAGTTGCATTGGTTTTATCAACGTAAGACCGTTCTTAAAGTTGCTACAAGTCAAAATTGAAAATATTGATATACTTTATGTTCAATAAAGATTGTATTATCCATAACTAAAACAATCTCAATTGCGTACGTACAGTACTAATAATGTTTTAAGGACGTTTGTGAAACACACATATTTTATTCACAGGATTTTTCTATAGCGAATGTTCGCGTCCAATGTATAAATTTAAAAAGGGATAAAATAGGGACGTAACTTTTGAACGAATGAATTCCTCGCCTTAAAACTTCGATTTTTGTAATTTTCTCGTCAAAATGAACAGTATTGTATATTAAAAAGTTAAAAATTTCTGGGTTGCCAAGGTGAAGTTTAACCCTGATTTCTATGCGAAATAAAAATTGTGCTGCACTTATTGCGAGGTAAAGAAGCTACATATCAATATCTTTTTTAAAATCATTTTAATCGGTTGAAAATAGTGCAACAGGATTTTCAGATTCTTTAAATATTTTTACTGTCCTACCTTCGGTCTACACGTTTCCGCCATAAATGCATAAAATCTGCAGCACAGTCATAAATATCGGGTTGATCAGAATGCTTGCTATTTTCGTTGTTCGTTGTCGAATGTTCACCATTGTCGAAGTGCACGTGTGATTTTTATCCAGCTCTTGATATTCGTTTTAATTAGTTTTTGTTACAAATATTTCACCGGTATCGTATTTAACAAGCTGTCGAAGCTGCTGGGTTAGTTACATTGCGTGGTCCTTCTACATTTGAAGTGTTTGTCCCAGTTGGTCGAGTACTACGCACACGGTCCTCCAATAATGTGTGTTGCAAAGAATCGTTTCATATTTTTGGCCATTGTAATATTTAACGAACTGTTAATGATGCCGCGTTGATCGTGTACGTTTGCTCGTTCAGTGTACGTATATTATAGTTAATTAGGGATCGTTCAGTATTATTTGCCTCAATAACAGACGAGGAACAATCATATGAATGATTGACAAAATCATCAAATTCTCCAGAGAGAACGGGCTGACGCTTCAATTAATTTATTCCGAATCGCCAGGTATTTGAATTATTAATTTCTTTGTTTTACATTTGCTCAACACGTTGACCTGACTTTTTGAATGTTTCATAAATAAATTAATATTCCACGTTATATGTGCATTTTCATTCCCACGCGAACTTCTTCGCACTTTTTATATTGTGTGTGGTTGTAGAAACAATTAAAAAATTTTAATAAGCATCAGTGTTCATACGATGTTATGTTCCCGAATAGTAGGCGTGAAACGATTGTGTGAATGATTAAAAACATTATAAAATTATCCCGAGCACGTTCTGATGCTACAATTAATTTATTGGGATCTTCCGCATATCGCATGGAACGTCTCGACTGATTTTACGATTTTGCGAATCTCAGTTATTCTCATGCGAATTCCTTTGGAATTTTTATGTTCTAGGCACCTCGTGTGGTTGTAGCAACAATACTGAATATTTTCCAGTATCCTATGAAATGCCCAGTATCCTCCGAATGACAAAAATGGTCAGATTTTCGTGGAGAATCCGCGAAAACGTGCCAAGTGACGTTCTCGTGTAATGAATCGCGTCCTATTTATGGAAGTAACCCTAAACGCTCACCTTTATTCCGTAATTGCTTTCCTCGTATATGATTGATACGTAACTCCAGTTCATTTTCTTCACGATGTCCACCATCGCTTTCACTTGATAGTGATCGCTCGGTATAGTGCGCGAAAAAAACTCGAACCGTTGCTTGTTCGACAGCTCCGGGCTCGTCGAGAAGAATGACACCTGAAATCAAAGTTAACAACACTTATCAATTCATAATTCTTATGTAATCAACATTAAGTGGACGAAAAACTTTTTAATAAGTATACAACGTTCACAAATCTTTTCTACACTCGTTTACTATATAAATAATTCTAGAACTTGCAAACTTGCTAAGTATTTATCTATTGTATATAACTGGTTAGGGTACAGTGTTGTTGAATTTACTATTGTATAGCTTTACATTAAATGAAAAGTGAATATTTGGTTGTTAGTAGGGATAGTTAATAGAAGTGACAAAAGAAAATGGTTATCATAAATAATAATGGATGTTAATGTGTCAATTTATATTAAATTTTATGTGAAAATATTCATTGGAATATTTCTTTGTTCTATTTATTGAATTTTCAACAGATTCATTATAAAAAAAAATCACTAAAAATTCAGTAAAAGTTCTAATACTTAATTCCGGTGGAAACTATACGGTCCGCAACTATATCATAAATCGCGAAACTGATTAAGCAGAAAGTTTTACGTCATGCCGAAGGCCAGCCTCTCCAATTTTGCGCAGTAGAAAAGGTCGGGCAACGGTTCTACAGGGAAATTTAAGATGGTAATAAGATTTTTTAATCAGCGTGGCTGATATAGTGATAGTTGGAAGGTGTCCGCGACTATCTTCGGAAAGTTATCACCGTAGAAAATTGTAGATAAACCTTGCCCTTATCGCGCACTTTCAATTATCGTAGACCCTCGACTACTTTCTCGCCCGGTTGTCTTATCTGCTTGGCGGAACTACTTGCATGGATTAAGTTCAAATATCACCGTGGACTAGTTTACCGATCTACTTCGAACCAGTTTCTCGTTATGGGATCGCCAGAAATTTCCCCATGCCGGTTGAATCCTCCAATTACATGATACAGTTCTTTCCACCCTTCTGAATTTGCACGAAATGCAAATACGAATGGGGAACACGATTAAGTTAAAAATTATTTCGCCCTAATCAAATTCATCTTGCGTTGTTTCGGGCTTAAGTGGGCTCCCTCCGGAAGATTAAGCTGCTCGGGAAGTTTTTAGTGCACGGTCGAGGGTGTGGATTTAAGTCTTATAGAAATTCAATATTGAGGCTTTTTAATGAGCCTCCCTTCTTTCTTGATTTATGCTTCCGAGAAGCTCGCTTGATGGATTTATTATTGGACTGAATAAAATAATCCCCAAAAATGGCTACATGGTACAA
Source organism: Halictus rubicundus (assembly GCF_050948215.1). NCBI lineage: Eukaryota > Metazoa > Arthropoda > Insecta > Hymenoptera > Halictidae > Halictus > Halictus rubicundus. The sequence continues at coordinate 10,002,954 of NC_135149.1, read as the reverse complement.
AATAATTGTGTATTACATTATAATATCATACAGTTTTGTCTATTGAGGCTTTTGGGTGTAAGCCGTGTCCTAAAGGAAGAAATTTCTCATCGTCTCGCAAGCATTGCAGCTAGCTTCATCAGGGGGTCAGAAGACACACTGATACTGGTGTCAAACTGATACTGATCACGGGCCGTGAAAGTCTCAAATCTCTGATTATAATATCAATTAGAAAAAAATGCGACATAAGTGATTTCATTAGATTGATTGAAAAGCCTACAAAGATTGCAAAAATTCAGTGAAGAATTTTGTTAACGTAAATTAATGTTTTGCAATTTCGTGGGGGCATAATTCATTCTCGATTTGCTATATATCCAGGATTTAGAATGCGTCTTATTTAAGGGCCGAGATGGAGTGGCTGATTAATTGTCCCGGTGCGAAAGGATCATTTACGCAGGACGTCACACCGTTATCCTCCGCAGAGACATTAATATAGCAATACCATTAATACTGAAAATCCCACGAATTCAGGATCACTCCCTGCCCTCGTCCGTGAATTCATTACCGAGCTTTGATTATTCTAACCTCTCCTTGCGCCACAGTCGACGAAATAAACGGGATGGCAAAGAATGAAAATGGTCCTCGATTGCAGGATCAATTCACGACCATTAGTAACACAGAGATCAGGATGCTTCATGGATAGCGAGAATGTTCTTTCTGTGATCAATAAACCGGACCATCGTTCATCGATGAAATGCCAGCTCGTGTCACAAATATGGAATTCCTCTAGTTCGATTGGACAACTTTGATTAATCACAGACTGTGCTCTTGTGTGAGCATGTGGCGGTGTCATTTTGAAGATTACATCTGTGACCGAGTCAATATACCGTTGCAATTATGGCTTCACCAGTCCCTTTTCAATTAACTGTAACAGCTTTGTATGAAATTGATTGTATCCACCTTTGTTTTAATTAAAAGCTTATTCATCGATAGATCATTGAACTGTGAAATGGACCAGTATTGTGGTACGATAATGTCGATCGTACAAATATTGTAGTTTAAAATATTATTTGACCATTACTGACAAGCAACAAGTTGCATTCATGTATTTCCAGTTTGTTACAATTTAATATGCATTTTTAGGTCTTGTGTAAAATATATAACAAAAGAAGTCTACGGTTAAACTTTCCCTCAAGAAACCAGAAACTTTTAACTTTTTTAAATGTAATCCTCTAGATTTTGGCGAGAAAATGCAGAAGATCCACATTTCAATCCGAGGAGATCACTAGTTCAAAACTTATTCGTGCGCAAAGATGTGCGATTTTCAGCGTTTTTGTCACCATGTTGGGATGTAGTGACCGTCGCGCGTCGTTTAACGAGTATTGTGTGTAATTTACACATGTATCATTTTTGAACTAGTGATCTCCTAGGATTGAAACTTGCATTTTCGGCACTTTCTCGCCAAAATTTACAGGATTACATAATAAATTTTTACAAAAATTTTTAACAAGTCCAGAAATATTTTAAAATAGTCCGCACTCTTCTATTGTGTTTAGTGACTCCAGTACTGGTTTATTATATTTAATTGTTTAATATACGGTATTATTTTTACTAATTATTTTATTACCTTATGATTTTTCATCAAATAAAAATAACACATCATGCAACCGGTAAAGATGAATAGAATAATAAAATATGATGAATTTAAATATTTTATCTTGGTAACGGTTGCATTGGTAAGTAAAAGTAAAATATTGGAAGATGAAGCCTTTGGCAACCGATTGGGAAATGAAGTCGTTTGCGAATTATTGGGAAAATTGAATCTTTAAGCTCAGTTGTCATTATTAGCACGGTGAACCAGAATTAAATGTTCAAAGTCTCATTTTGAAATAAGAGAGGATTTGCTAAAATTTGAAGGGAGAGAAGTGACCGATGATTAAGGACACGGTTAGGTCTGAGGAAGTTTGATAAACATATTCCTCGTTCCCGGGGTATTTGCCAGTTGGTAAAACATAAAGCACGATGGATAAAATGGCGTGCAATGTCCCGTGGAGAAGCCAGAGCCTGGCTCGCACCGCGGCTGAAGATAACGTGGACTCGTTTCTCGCTACATAAACTCATCTCCTACGGACACTGCTCGTGGACCCGCAAGAATACCACCGATGAACCAAAGGTCTTCCTCCAACAAACAGGCTGACAAATTTGGCTCGCTCGAACGCTTCTCTTCATTACTGCTCGCGAAAAACATTGTGCGAGCAGGCGAATCGTTCGATCGTGGCAAATCCTCCATGAGAAAGTGAAGGTTCGGTTATAAAGTTCGCAAAATGACGAAAACAATCTCCTTCAATTCACACATTACACTATATTCTAAGAATTAGTTTTAATAGTGATAGTTTAGATAAAAAGAAGAGATAAATGGTATTTCGTATGTAATTGTAGATATTCGTTATAAAAGTTGGTGAAACAATGATGCAGTAGTTATATACAACTCCAATAAAACATATTTCGTTCATTACAATATTGAAAATTTAAACAAACAGGACAAATGAAAGAGTAGGCTACTGTTATTTCATAAAATATTATGAGGATTTTTATAGAAATAAATGGATGAATTGATAATGACAAGAAATAATTCTCTATAGTTACAATATTGACAATTTTAACGAAAAGGACAAATGAAAGAGCAGGCTACTGTTATTTCATAGAGTATTGTGAGGGTTCTTTTAAAAATGAATGGGCGAACGACAATAATAAAAAATAATCGTTTAAAGTACGTGATCGCATTTTGTTAATGTAAGTTTATTGTCATTAAATAATTGACGAAATGTTTTATACTGATGGTGACTACAGTTAAGTATAGTGAGCGTTTGTTCATTTAGACTAAATTCCGCGAAACAGCCCTTTGAAAGCGTAAGACCCTTCTCTTAGGTTCACTCCCCTGACACTTTGTGGTAGTTTAATAAGTACAACGCCTATGTATATGTTTTCCCTATTAGCTCGGAAACCCTATGACCGATATGGATCAAACTTTGTGAAGTTACCCTCTCGTACTCCGCGCAACATATAAGCCACCATGAAACCTAAGAACCTACCCTCGTCTCTTCATTATGGTTACGCGAGCAGAGCCTTTGTTCAACGGTAATGGCAGTTAGAATAATAAAACGCCTCGATCACACAGCGAAAGGAACAAAATCAAATGGATACATAAATGCACACAAAGAAAATAAAAAAAAATTAATGCAATAGGGGTGTATCACCCTAGATGCACTTCATTTAAATTATCCTTTGTTTCATCGATTCTATTAAACTTTTTAATCCAATGAAACTGACATTAAAAGATATTTTGTTTTCTGTATTAATACTTACAATACATTGAAAACCAAATGATTTTAAATTGTCAATTTTATTATGATTCAATCGGCAATAAATTGTATTAAGTTTGCAGGAGCTCTCTATTCTTGCAGAATAAAAAATATCAGAGTCTGATGTTTCTAAAACTGCCGAAATCAAATATTAACTAAAATTCCTTCTAAAGAACAGAAAGACAGACATTCTATATTTACGATTATTCTGCGATACCATAGTAGAAATCAGTGTACAGAAAATTTGTCTATAGTCGCAAGAGACTAGGATATAATAAAAGGGTTGAACCCTGCACCTTAACATTTTTGTCGAAGACTTTTATGCATTAAAAATGCGGGAAGTACTACAATCTTCTTGTAAAAAGTTCAGGATGCAATTAACCAATTTCACTGCTGGTGTGATACGGCACACGTGTTACAGTTCATTTCATTTTTCTTTGGGCGATATTCAAGCTGTTGCCAAATGGAGCGTTTCAATGTCTGCCGGATTTTCCGGGAATTTTTTGACGCGAGTTCATAATCTGTATACTTTCCCATCGACGTTGGAACATGTTCGAAACTAATCGCGAGAGTGTCGCGCGGACAAGACGTGTTCCAGTGTCGGGACGTTTGCATTTTTACCGACCGACACGACGCATCCCGAGGTCGCTGCGAAATTGCGAATCTCTTTGTGAGGAGACGGAACGACGTTATCGTTAATTGAAACGGACCGGCTGCGTCCAAACCGCGCGAAATTGCAGGCTCGCCCCGGATACCTCGATAAAAGCGAAATAGGCGAGCCACACGGCGCCATCATTCTCTCGAGCGATCACGAAACGATAGTTTTTAGAAACTAATGTTTCGTGCCCGCCCGAAAAGATAGCTTTGACGCCTGCTTTTACTTGCGAATGGACTTCTGAGAGTTTTGCTCGTCGTCGAATATCATTTACTGAGTGGCCTTCAATGAGCAGTGCATGGTAATTCACTGAGAATATACTGTCACTTATTCTTCAAATACTTCTTATTGTTTCTTGAGAGTTATATTATTTATTTTTTGAGAGAAGATTTTAATTGTTCATTCTGATATTGTTCATTTATGAAAATAGAATGTATTTAATAGTGATGAGATTATATTATTTCTTTTTCATGTAGAATATGTATCTGAGATTTATTAATAGGCTGAAGATTGTATTATTTACTTTGGAGAGTAAAATTTATGTCAATAGGCTTAGAATAGTATTAACATTTAGCACTCGAATGGCGACTGTAAGGCGCCACTAAAGATTCCTGTATCATTATTCAAAATATTTTTTACATTATTAAATTTGTTTGTATTTAATAAATTACTAAACATTTCAGTACTGTACGAGTAAATTGCACCATTTTCGTATGTATAGCATGAAAAAATATATTTTTCATATATTTTTCATTTTTTTTTTCTATATATATAGAAGGGAAATATTCTAGGTAAGAAGAAATGTTTCATTTTAGAGTTAAAATGGCTACGAGTGCAAAGGGTTAACTGAGCATGAGAACAGGGTGTACTGTATCTGAAGACTTTGAGAATTATATTATTTATTTTGGTGACTAGTGAACAGTTATATCACGTATCCAGATAAAATATAGTTTTCCCAAGAGGCAGTTAATTTGCATAGTATCTCCATTAACGCGCTGTCGTATATTTTCTTCATATTAGAACATTCTAAAATGTATCTTAGCGCACATGTACTCATTTTTCAGAGAAATAACACGAACCAGTAGACTTCATAGAGATGCACAAATCTACATTATTACCTGATACTCGAGTTTCATCCTCTAATTTCCAGAAAGACGAACTTCTATCGTGAAACAAACAGACTTACCCAGAGCAACACAATCGTGGGATTAACTTTACCTCAGGAAACCAGAAATTTTAAAATTTTTTCTTATGAAATCCTGTAGATTTTGGCGAGAAAATGCCGAAGATCCAAGTTTCAATCCTAGGAGATCACTAGTTCAAAGGTTTTACGTTTGTGAAGATGTGCGATTTTCCGAAAAGATATTTCCTCTCAAAGATCGATGCTCTACGTTATCGGCAGTGCCATTTAGCGGCTCCACTCGTTAAGCAACTGAAAATCGCACATCTTTCGACACGCATAATTTTTGAACTAGTGATCCCCTTGGATTGAAACTTGGATTTTCGCACTTTCTCACTAAAATCTACAGGATTACATAAAAAGAAGTTAAACATTTCTGGATTCCAGAGGTGAAGTTTAACTGAATCGTTTAACCGAGATTGTTAATGAATATGAAAGACAAGTACAATAAAAATGCGAAATCAAATAAGAGATTATAAAAGACATGATCAATTATGTTTAATCAGTTATTAGACAGCTTAATTTTCCACTGTAAGAATTTATTATATATCAGTACGTATCTTTTTGTATATCTACATTTTATAGAAGACGAACAGCACTTCATTGCGAATCGAATGAGACGAGTAATACTCATCTTCACTTGGTTTTATTGCGAATTCTCCATTATCAGACTCGATATTAAAAAGCGAGTGGTTAATAGCAGACATTTTCTGCAATCCTTCGTGCAAGTGTGTTTCGTACATAGTATGAAAATACTTTGGATTCTCTGTACGTTGCATGATATACTACCATCGAAATTCAGCCGGAGTATTCGAAAGTTTCGACCCGTCTACAATTAGCAATGAAAAATATAAAAGAGCGGCGCGCGGCGCCGTGAGGCAGGGGCGAAATACCATTCCGTTTTCGTTCCTGTGAAACACCGCAAATTGTTAATATTTGCATTGGAAGCCGGATATCGTTTTGTCTGTCAATCCCCGCACAAGGGTGAAGGGTACCGCGAAATTGATCCGATGCGGTGTGTATCGGTGCGACATGAATTCGTGTTCACGGTGGGTAATTTTACTTCCATTTTGTTGCGTACCACGGGAGAAAGCAAAATCGATTCCAGGGTTTCAATTGAAAAAAAAGTGCGGTGATCAATGGAACGTTCTGCGGAGCCCTGACACTCTGAAAAGGGTAAACAGTTTCGCGAGACGCGCCAAGCTCACGATGCCACGTGACGTTAGAAAAATTTGAACCTCCCTTGTACGAGATAATCGCCAGGTTGCTGTTCGTCGATTAGGATTAAGTTCCCAGAAAACTAATGGCCGATTTAAAGTCGGCCAACTTTACCGCGTTACTGTGCTCGCAATCCCCGCATGTATTTAATCCTTTTTATGCGGGGATCGAGTTTAGTCTGAGTAATATATTCCAAGCGTTCGTGCGGTTTTTTAAGTGTACCGTTTAAGTTATACTTTCTGTAAAGGGTAAATGAGCAAGCGTAAACTAAACACAAACGAAGATTTGTTGTTAAGAAAATACGATTTGAAAGCGCAGCGCAATTATTCAGATGCGTAGCTTGTCTGACTACTATTTACTGATTCTACTTCATACCTTTTACGATCTTTTTTTCTTGCTAAGATATTTTTTACAAACTTATCAAGTACACGTGATTTTTAATAAGACTGATTAATGTGTCTGACCACGATCGACCATTTCTACTTAATATTTTACACGCAAGAATGAGGGTCTAGAAATATTTTATTAAACGACGGTTCAGAGAATAAGATTTGAAAGCATATCGAGTTCAGTGCAGCTTGCTGAAATGTCTGATTGTAACTCGACATTTCTACTTAATGCGTTTACAAGCAAAAATTAAATGGAAGAGTGTGGAAATATTGTTCTGCTTGAAGGTTTGTTCATGAGAAAATGAGTATTAGAAACTAATGGAACGGAATTTCCAATGGTCTGGCTAATATGTCTGACCACCACTATTTCTACTTAGACCGAACTCAATGGGTGTTGTGTCGCTATTTGTACTGCGTTGATCTATTAGGAGAAGTTAGAACACGTTATCGTTGAAGCAATTATGATCCCTATATTGCTCGAGGTACGTGTTATTTGCAGCGGGCATTCGAGACGTGATAACATGCAGTCTGCGGCCGGACAGTCTCATCAAGTCAGCAATTCATCGAACAATAATAGCATTTCACAGCCATAGTACCATCGATCTACTGAATTATGCCAAGTTACACCTACAACATATCCTACTCTGCAGCCACCGGTGTCATTGAATGTTCCGATGTGAACGTTGATCGAAGCAGATAAACTTGTAGTCAACACCTCTAGTATTCGTAATAGCAATCGCTGATCTTTGTGCGAAATGTCCCAAAATTAATAGACAGCACAATGTGTACTTCAAGATTATTTAAATATTTTTATTATTTCATTTATTATTTATTTTAATATTTTTTATTATTTCATTCGTAAGAATGTAATATATGAAATGAAAATATTTTCAATTCGATCCTTTTCGACAATTTGGAAAATTAATTAGAATTGTGGGAAACGATTGAATTTAATACTATAAATTCGGTTGTAGAAGCTAACAACACATTTTGCTTCATGAAAATACGTTTTAAGAATGAAATACAATTTATAAGAAAGGTATTAAAATAATCTTGAAGTACACATTGTGATGTCTATTAATTGTGGAACATTCTGTACAAGAGTGATTTCATATCATTCCATGCACTGTAATCAAATTATTTCTCAGTTCCGTAAATTCACCTTTTTAAATATAATTGTATTAAAAAACAGCTTGCAATACGTGGTATTGCGGTTATTCTGAAATTTACGGGTAAATAAACGCGTCTTATTGGGAGCAAAAATTTAATAAAGCCCGGACCGAGAGAAAACTCGGCTTTAACACGGAGAACGCGGTCCGAAATATTTAATCGAACACCTCGCGAGTTGATGTGTTTATCCTTCCCTTATTAAATTTGTACATTAAATTGTTTGCCAAATTCCCGGCTGCTATTGTCTCGGCTAATATCCGCTCCGCAAACTCCTGATTACACTGCGAATTTCACCGGATTTATAACACGCCCGGCTATTTAAAATTTACTACCGTAACATGTTTCATAAAGTTTAATGAGCTTTTTAGTTTCAGCTTTGAGTCCGATACAGCCTTTCGCAAACAAGCTTCCCTCCCTTTGACTTCGCTTCTTGTAACCCAGATTGTGAAAATTGTTTTAATTTGGTGTAATCACGAATATTATTAAGCTCGATCCGATGTTCCAGTGATACGCGCTTGTTACTTTGTTATTCCGATGTTTCGATATATTGTTAAACAGACGGATCGGTATATCTGATATGCATAATAAGAACGAAGCGATGTGTATCTCTGGTAAAATGAATACAGTACGGAAATATTGAACGAGAAACTAGCGAGAGACTTTCGTGAAAATAATTTACCTGAAGGAACCAGAAGATGTTGTCATAAAGAAAATTGGGTAGACTTGTCTTGAGGTGTTACGAGAAACTGGTTGGGCACCGATACAGATTACTCGAGTGCAGTAGTCATATATGGTAACAATGGCCATATACAGGGCGCCAATTTTAACTCGGGCATCTAAATTATTTCCGCTACTATTGAAAGAAAGAAAAAATAGGATGTACACGGTTTTAAGACGCGCATCTGATGCAGATAAAAAAGTTCTGTGAAGGTCATTTTAATGGTTTCTCATCGCATTTTTTTGCATATTAACATGTATTTTGTATAACGCGACGTGGTAGTCGACGTCAAAATGAGTTCAATGACTTACACGCCATGAACTTGAAGTGACCTTGAAGTCGAAATCAGTTTCAGTTTGAAAAATGCTACAGTAATAAAACGGAAAGAGTAATATCACATTGTTTTATTAGATACCTTGGTTTTTAATATAATCATTGTACCAGAAAATGACGAGAGACTTCCCTGAAATTTTCTATCTACATAGAAATTATAGATATGTTATTCGTCTTGGTCACATTTTACTTTCTAAATTGTCACAAGTAGATTGCGGATTTTTATGCAAAACAATAATGTAGGGTTTTGAATGTGACACTATGTTAGAGTGATTGTGTTCGGTTGCGGATTTCAGAAGCGATACGCGGACGATTTTTCCACTCAAAGTTGTAAATCTTGGGCCCGGTTGGATCGCGGACGCGTCACTCCCGATACCGGCGATATTTACTGTCTGCCAAATTAATATTGAACAGCCTTTTCAACATTCGAATGATTGGATTGATTAGGAAGCGCGTTTCATCCCAGACCTGCTAGAGGATTCGTCAGTAAGGCTGATCTAGCAGGCCCTGCCTTAGACGCGTCGGTTCTCGTCTCGTCTGATTTGTTGTGTTTGTATGATTGTGAGAGCGTTTCGCGTCGGATCTTGACTGACTGAGACCCGTTTGCGACTAGACTCAGAACTGAATGGTTTCGCATCGGATCTTGACTGACTGAGATCCGTTTGCGACTAGACTCAGAACTGAATGGTTTTTCACGTCGGATCTTGACTGACTGAGACCCGTTTGCGACTGGACTCAGAACTGAATGGTTTCGCATCGGATCTTGACTGACTGAGATCCGTTTGCGAGTAGACTCAGAATTGAATGTATTACGGGTTGAGTAAAACTCGACAGTGGTGTCGATTTTTCCGTTCTTCCGTCTCGTGAGGCTCCTCTATGTATTGAGAGAGCGGTCCTCATGGAAGAGGAAGTGCACTGATTGGTTCTGCTGCGCATCCTTGATTGGTTGTCACCCTGTTTAGGTGAGCTAAGTGGGCCTTGCCCTGGAGAGCGTAAGCTGATGCCGGTTTCTCAAAAAGGCTGATCCTCGACACTTTAGAACAGTGCCTTTTGGTTTGGGTGATCCTTCGTAAGGACTTGATTTATGACGTCTCGTAACCATAGGAAGTGAAAACAAACGAAAGGCAGGCTGTGACTTGAATGATCGTTGAAGGTGATCACTTAGTCACGAGCGTATCATAAATAATCGTCCGGAGGCAAATCCCACTCGAACTGTTCCTTGCGACGGAACAGATTGTTTAGAGTGACTGTGGAGGCGACATCGTGGCGCCAACGTGTTTGGGTCCGGCGTGAAAGGGAATCTGTTTGGGCCAAAGTGTGGCGAATGCGAGGGATGCTGTGTCAGTAGAGCGAGAGTCAGAAGACCGAGTGTCGCGAGTACGTTAACGAAGTATTGAGTATCGAGTTGTCGAAAGAGAATAAAGGACTTTAGTTAAACAGAATTTTCTTTGTTCTTTTAATAATTTTGATAAGCTGGGACTAAGACAATGAAGCTCTTAAATTCTTTTAATCCTGCTTTAATTTGCATCTACTCATTTTTAACATAAATGCAGCAAATCCGCAGTCCAGTCGCAAATGAAATGGAGTAGATTTGTCTGAGCAGTGCAGTGCTCAGAAAAATCACGAAAATCGCGAAACAAAAAGAGAAAGATACGGATATCACAAAAAGCCGTCTTTCCATTAGTTCACTTCGACGTTGATAGTTTTAAAAAGACAAAAGAGTCGCGGTTAAGGAGTGTTAAAGAGAAGAAGGAGAAGATAGAAGGATCCAGGACACCGGTTGTGCAACAGTACAGATTAGCCGGGCGCAATAGCAATAAGTGGTTGTACGTCGTCACGGTAGTTTATAGTTTCTCCCCCCAGAAGTTTTTGATCCTGGGAGAAAGAGCGGTGGACCAATTACAGTAAGTGGTTTCTACGCGGCGAGCGGGGATAAGAAGAACCGTAAAACTGTAATGGCGACATCATTAACGCAATCAGCTTGTTCCCTTATCTGGTTTGAATGGGAAACGCTGAAGTCGGACTATAAATTGGACCTCGCAGAGATAAGATCTCTCGAGTCGTGGTGGCTGAATGTTTTAACTCAGGAAAATTGCTTTTACTTTTCGATATTGAAACTTTAAAGTGGTGAAAACAGAGAGCCCGGGCGCAGAAAATTGTAGGTCGTTGAGAATTTGAATTCATCTTTTCCGGATTAGGCTGAATTTATGATACGTTCGCGTCGTGGATCTTATTGGAAGCTGAATCCGTTTGATCCATGGATATGGTCCAGTCATAAATCACTTCTCTTTTATTACATCAATTCTATTTATCTCTAAAATAGACGAAATTCGATTGAATTTAGTTGAACTTTCGATGCACTTAAGGTAGCCGGCAGGCATTTGGCCTTGACTGTCACGCTATGTTACGCTGCGCCTTTTTTTCTAGACATTTTACGTCTTAAATAAGTAAGCGCTTTAATTACGAAGCAGTTTTGCATCCTTGATTGTAGTGAGTTAAGGTTTCGACGAAGGTGGGAGAGCACGAGTAAAATTGTTCTTCCATAGTCAGTCGATGTATGGTTTTACATTTATCTCAATGAGCACGTATTCACGAGGTAAAGACGAACAAAAAGTACGACTAGAAAAGTGTTGGTATAGTTAAAAAAGGAGGATTACTTTCCGTAGTTTTCTCAAATGCAAAATGGATTGCTTCCCAAATTTCGCCAAATTTTCTAAGCCAACATTTTTAACATTTACATTAACACATTTTTTAACATTGTTTGACGGATCAGTTTACCATTTGACTGAGTCCACAAATCTTCAAGTTTGCATCTATTTAATCATTCTAATTATAATATTATATAGTGGACGCTGTGCAAGTAAGTATCTTATCAAATTTCATGTTTCGATTAATCGTGTTTGGCAGTATCGAAATTTGGCTACCGTGATGAGCTAGTATTTGATTATCATGAAAGCTTGTTGAATTTCGAAACAGGAGCTTGTAAAGCATAGTTTGCGGCATTTGTTATTCTCACGGGATGTATGTATCTGCGGTTATGTTATCCGTAGTACACGTTGCCAAATACAGAATAATTTCATTACACGGGTAAGCATCATTAGTTAAATGAAATGATCATTGTACCAACGTTCTCGATACACGGCAGATCAAATAATTCGAATTATATTTCGTGATGCTGCTTCGAAGACATTCGTTGTTTAATACGATCAGTGGTTGCTCCTATTGTAATTTCGTAACACGGCTCTGGCATGATTTTGCAGTTCACATCACTATCCACATCTATATGACAATTTATGTAATATATTCAAGTATTCAAGTTCAGTTCGATTTTAGTACATTTTAATTGTTTCTTTCTATGTGAGTGTTAACAAAATTTTTCCATCCGCGAAACAAACTCGACTCGTTTATGAACCACGTGCGACCAAAGGCAAGGGCATTTTACTTAAGCATAGTTTCCTGTTCGTACATCTCAGAAGCACTACAACTGCAGATTCGTGTATTGTCTTCCAAGATTCCATGCAGATTTAATCGATAGTTGGGCTCGGATTCCACCGTCTGACCAAACACTGATACATTCTACTTAATTCCAAGTCTCCCCTCGGGTGTTACGTTACAGTCGGCTATTACATTCTTGGAGGTTGCATTGGCTCCATGAAACTCGTACAAGTTTGATTCCTGTTCACGGATCAAGTTCTGATCAGGATCTGCAGTATTCTACTTAAAGAAAATACATACTACAGAGATACGCCTATTCGATGCATGCCGAGTAAATTCCAGCGAAATTCTACGTAACTGCTGAGAATTCAAATATGGCTCTCCCAATAAGATTATAGTCTCCACTGCTACACGGAGAGACATGAATTCAATTTGTTTGAGGATCCTATCTGGCTATAGCAAAGCCATTCTACTTAATCAATGTTTCCTCTTCGTATATTCCATCACGGCTAGAATTACTAATTGGCTTATTGTCTTCCAAGCTACATTGGAAATGTAGTCGACAGTGTCCTCATAATGTCTGATCAGAGGAGGATTTATTCTACTTAATTTCATCGTATGTTCGACAATCGACAGTCTTACGAATCTAATCTTAGAATCAAATGTTTCGAGTTGAAATTTCATTGTTTTATAGTTTCGTTCCGTTTTATTTTATTGTTTTGTTCATTGAGTCAACTCATAAATATCTTTGACTATAGAATTTGGACAATAATTAAACAATAATTGAATGAGTATAAACTGACAGCAATACTGAGAACAATTATGTCGAATTAGACTGTGGTCTTCACTGCTACACAGAGAGGCATAAATTCAATTGGTTTGAGGATCGTGTCTGACCATAGCAAGTCTGTTCTACTTAATCACAGTTTCCTCTTCTTATATCCCAAAACGATTGGAGTTGCTGACTAGCTTGTGCTTGAAGATTCATTGAAAATGTAATCCATAATTTGTCCCACATCCTAATGTCTGACCAAGAATGGATACATTCTACTTATTTCTATTTTCTAGTCAGTAATCGACCGTCTTGTGAATCGTTTTCATTGAGAAATACAGAATACAAAATACTATTATGTCTTGCAAAATAATCGAATGAGTTTAAATTGTTAGCTCAACAATTATTGATAATAAAATAATCTAGAAGATAGGTGTACGATAAATGCTATTTCTTAAATGTTTTGTACCGATATAAATTTGAAAAATGAATTTTTTTATCGTTGTGACGGAGCTTCCGACGTCTGGCCAGTGACTGGAACATTCTACTTTAGACTGATAGCCGGCACAGAGGCCCCGTTTAGCATTCATTAGCCTGGTCTACCGAGCAAGGGCGGTTCTTCTACGCCACCCTAATTAAAACGATTCAATTCGAAGTTTGGGGAATAAGCAGACGGAAGTTTTTAAGCAGTTACCTTCCAAGGTAATCCTCGTCGTAAACGGTGATGCGCGCGGGCGGGAGTTCTCCTGTACACAGTAGGCTAAGTTTATTCGGGAAGTTCAACGGCGGCGGCAGGTCAAACGCGCGTGAGTTTAATAAGAAACTTAAATCCACCAAAGGCGGAAGTTTGCGTCATCCATGGGCTGACCTCTTTCTCACATAACGTGGAGGGCGGCGGAACAGGGCAGCCGATAAATTCTTGGCAGCGCACGGATTTCCTTAAGTCTCCGGCAAAAGGTGAAGCGTGAACGGCTACATCGTGCGTTCCTTCTTTTTGTCTTCTAAACCGGCAGTTTCTTCGCGACTCCAAGATCCATTGTTCGACGCTTTATCCCGCATAAAATTTCAGTTCGCGTTGCTTTATGACACTGGGATCTATAGTCCGACGCTTTATCTCGAAGGAAAATCCGACATCATTCTTCACTGACAACGAAACATACAGTCAGTCATATCAAGTCAGAATAATAACTGTATTAATATTAAACCACATGACTTGTGTGTGTGTGTGTGTTTTTTTAAGAATCTAGAAGAATTAGTGTACCAGTGTATTAACAACTTTTTTATTATGACTTGAAAAGACAATTTAAAAAATTCGTTTTTCAGATTCATGTTTGTTTCCTACATGCTGAAATTTCACTGCAATCGATCAATGTTTTTATGTACTACAAACGATTAAAAATAGTGGCTCTGTTTTTCATGATTTTCGTGCTATATCTGGGATTTTTAGGGTTTTTAATCGTTTGCAGCATGTAGAAACGTTAACTGATTTCACTGGAACTTTAAGCATATACAAAAAAAAACATGAATCTATAAAACGTATTCTGTAAAGTTTTTATTACAGAGTGGGACAAAAAAGTTGTAAAAAGTATGCTTCCACAAAATTGGAACGAATAAAACTATCAAATCACTTAATTTACTAGTGCACGCATTAAAATAGAAATTGTGCAAAATTTGATTAATCATACATGTCCGAAATATTTTTTTTGTCTGTTTAAGTGTTACCACAATTTTGACATCCTCTTTCCTCGCAACTAAAATATTATCTTTTTATACGAATACGTAATTTGATGGTTTCTTTCTAGCTCCAATAATGGAATAATCGTTTTCTTCCACGGGTGTGATCAATCTTGTGAAACTGCTTCCATGGTTGGGAAATATTTTAAGTATGAATTTTATCGATGGTTTATGACCCATTTATAAAAAGTTTTGAAAGAATACCGATCAAATCGAACCCTCGTCATATAGATTTTTATGTTGTTCGTCCAACAATCTGCTAGTAATTCTTCCATGAATCGAAGAGCCAAAAGTTCGTGTCTATTTGGAGAAAGCGTGACTTTCTCGAAATTGTTCTTTAGATGCTCGAGAGATTTGAGAATTTTTTGGCGTTCTAAGAAGGACGATGGGAAACATTTTGAAATTAATTACGTTGCGCGTCGCCGAATAATAATTCGCTTACCGACGACAATCGTCTCTCGTTCCACAAACTCTACGAGCTGATAAACGGCACTTGGGCAACTTTCAAGTTGGAAGCTTGCGTTCCGTTGGTTTATGAACTCTCCCGCGTCCGCCGAAACGAACAGAGTCTTCGAGCTGTCGGAAATAACGATCCGAAATTAAATCCGCGCCGTCTCCACTTCAGATTTATATTTCATCTGAGCCAACTTTCTCCTTCGCAAATCCTTGAGGAGTCTTTTACAAGCTTAGTACTTTCGTGTTTCCACGATCTGGAACTGTCGAGTGTTCGGTATCGGAAAAGAAGCGACTTTTCTACGATAACAAAATTCCTCGAGGGTCTTATCAAGGCTACAGTTTATTTCTGCGTCCACATTCGCTGTGATCACAGCAATTTCCTCCTGAAATAATGATACAGCGAGTCACGTTACAATATTGTTATTATTATTCTGACAGCGATTCGTGAAACGACTGCCACTTTGGCATTAACTCTTAGCACTCAAATGGCGCCTGTAAGGCGTCACTAAAAATTGCTGTACCATTATTCAAACTATTTTTTACATTACTAGATTTGTTTGTATTTAATAAATTACTAAACATTTCAGTATTGTACGAGTAAATTGCACCATTTTCATATGTATAACATGAACAAAAATATACAGGGTGTTCACGCTATTACTAGCCAGCGTTTTTCTTGTAAATAGTGAATATTAGAAAACAAAAATGAGAGAGGAGAAAGTAGTACCGTTTTTTATTCGCAACACAATGGCGTATGTAATTTTTTTGTGTTTATACTGAATGCTGTACATTTTTTATATTACATGAAAGCGTGAGTTTAGACGAATTCATCCGTATACTGCATAGTGACCTTCAAGGTCATGCAAGGTCAGAAATGGAAGAAACATTTTGAATATTTCATACCAATGTGTGTACAAGTATTCCTTATTCATGCGAAACAGATAATGTTGTTATTCATATTCAGAATGTTTACTCTTAGTTTCTACTATGACGAGACAATTTCAGAGTTACTTCCGAAACCGATTAGTAATATCGTATAGTAATGTATCGTTATTCGGTGGACGAGAAGGCGGATAAGGTACGCATTTATTACCAGTTCAATGCCAATTGAAATACCTAGAAGAATATCCGGACAGAGCGACAACTGTTTGAAGGAAACAGGGTCTTTCCAAAATAAGTGTAAATCCGACAACTTCGGAACGAAAAGTAGCTTCCGCGTGTGGTGTTTCAGTGGGTCAACTCACAACATCTTAAAATTACATAATTACAAACCCATTAAATACTGTTGCGTCGCCAGCCCCAATTTCAGTCTGGGTTTACGCTACGTCACTCTTGAGAAAGTCCCCTATTGCATCCTTAACAAATTTATTTCTTTACGACCAGGGTACGACTGGTAAATGTCAGCGGATTTTCATGGGCAAAATCCGCTCGACCGTACCGCTCTCGATGACACGTGACGTAGCGTGGACCCACTTGTAGCGCCAGGGGGCCCGTAATGTATGGGACGGTTTCCAGACGCGCGGAACTTGGTGTCGTCTTCCTTCGACGGACTCCGCTAAGTGTCTACACAGAACAATATACCAGCTCGTGGGCGTTGCATAATGCCGAAAACCGCCCCTAAATGCAATTATTGGTTCCCCACTATTCGAACCCTATCCGCGGAGGGAATCTGCCTAGTCAAGGTTTTTCAGATTCTTTTCCATTTTCTTCAGATACCATCGAACTCTCGCCTCTGTAACATCGCTTCTTTGTAATCACGTCGCTGTACAATAACTATCCGTTTTTGTTAAATACATATATATTGTTATTAAACAGTGTTGTGACCATTGCCGTGATAAGATATCGCAAGAACCCTACAACCAGCTCGCATACCTCCAAAAGATTGTGCGAGCACGCGTCACATCGTAATTATCACAATTTTTACGACGTTGGTGACGCCACAAGAAATACCATAAACTACAAGGGATACAAGAAACTGATATACCGCGGCGTACTGAATTTTGCGATTGGTTACTTATGAAGAACACAAACCACTGTAATTTTTATAAAAAAATTCTTTGGACAGACGAATCAAGCTTCGATAACAATATGATGACCAACACTCATAATGCTCACGTATAGTGCACTGAAAACCCAAGAGTGAGAAGGGAAACAAATTTTCAAGTGCAATTTCGCCTAAATGTATGGTGTATGGTATAATTAACAATGTGTTATTAGGATCTTAAAAGTTTTTAAATACGCAATTTAGAGACTATTGGGAAGATCTGCCACTGTCTATTACGCAAGATATCCACATAACAACAGAATCGTAAGAAATTATCTCAACAACATGTTTCAAGGCCGATTTATTGGAACATACGGACCTGTCAAGTGGTTAGCAAGATCTCCAGATTTATCACCCCTGCACTTTTTTATGGGGTGCTATTAAAGAATTCGTTTGCGATGCATTATTATCTCTTACTACATTAGAGGAAGCCACCAAAAATGTAATTAAAAGAGCCGAATTGTTAGTTCATGCACAAGGAAGTCATATTGAACATTTACTGTAACCTCACCAGTAGAGAATACTTGTAAACTCATTGGTATGAAATAATCAAAATGTTTCTTCCGTTTCTGACCTTGCATGACCTCGAAGGTCACTGTGCAGTATACGGGTGAATTTGTCTAGACACACGCTTTCATGTGACATAAAAAATATACAGCATTCCATTTAAAAAATTGAAGGTCACCTTCATATCGAACAGAATTGTACAACCACAAAAAAAAATGATATACGCCATTGTGTTGCGAATAAAAAACAATAATACTTTTTCCTCTTTCATTTTTTCTAATATTTACTATTTACAAGAAAAACGCTGGCTGGTAATAGCGTGAACACCCTGTATAGAGGGGAAATATTCTAGGTCGGAAGAAATGTTTCGTTTTGGAGTTAAAATAGCTTCGAGTGCAAAGGGTTAAATATCAGCAAAAGGACGAAAGTTGTCAAAAGCATCGATGACTAGTGCTGTTCAGGGAGAAGTTGAAAGCAAAAAGAATTGTTTGTTAATTCGCGTGCACAGAGCAGCCTCTTTTTTATTTTTTTTTTCTTCCAATTATTCCAGACGTTTTCGACGCGTTGCTGAAACGAAACGCGCGAAAAAAATGTAGGAACGAGATTCGCACGCAAGGCCGTGTAGCTCGTCGATGCAATCAAGCCATTAGCATAGTCGGAAGTATTTTAGCGTTACGAACAACGAGCCGGAAAATGAACTTGCTGGTACGCGACGTAACCCGCTGGAACCGGAGAAAATGTCGCAGTTACATCGTGAAATATCAGCGTCGTCGGAGCTCAGCTAGATTTTCCAGAAGCTCGAATTGGATCGCGAGAGCTCTGTAACTACGGGGAAAGTGATAAAAGACTCGGAATTTCGATTTCGATTCGCTTTTTATGTCTCGAGGGCCGAACGGTGTAACTGGATCCTCGAACAGCTCCGTCCCCGATATTTCACTTTTCCCCTCTCTTTGTAATTTTCCTCTTCTGCTGCTGACTTGGCCGTATTATTATTCAACGGACCAGTTGCCTTTCATTTCCAATTAATTCTGTTCGAACTTGCAATAATACACTCGCGGCGGATCGTCCACTCGGCATGGATGTAAATATGTTATAACAATATTTGTAATTTAATAGACGACGCAGAACCCAGAATTTGCGCTTGATTAATTCGCGATTAATCCGAAATCGTGTGTATCCGTTGCATAGGGCACGTGTCAGGGCGAAAGCGACAGGAGCCCTTGCCAGGAGACTAGAATGCATTCCCGCGGTTCGCAAAAAGCCCACAAGGGTCGGTCACGTAAATCAGGAGTAGCCGGCGAGATTGATTAATATGATTCTCATGCGAGTCTGGAAAGCCCGGTGGATGATAAAGAGAACAATGCCGAGGACTGGGAACCGCGAAATCCACCGACATCGTCTTACGCCGGTGATTGATGAGACGGAAACTCTCATCTCAGCTGGCTCTGTTGCACCGTTCTACGTGTGTGCACTTGGCTGCGGCGACTTTTTCTTCGTCTTTGCTGTCGCACAACCTTCTCCTTTTGTACCGCAAACACGATCCTGGAAAAATGGCGGAATGCCGGGGCGCGCTTGCGGTTTTTGCGCCGCGTGCGTGCCGCTGCGGAATCCGCCGCTTATCTCCGCGGAATTCCGCAAAAACTCGGCCGTTTTGCATCTTAATTGAAACGCTCGTGTTCGTGCACTTGTGTGTCACGCTTCGCGTGGTACAGTTAATCCGAACGAACTCATTTTACAACGAGATTCCCAATCACGCTTCGTACCGAATCAGAGGCCCTTCTCTCTTCTCACGGGTGTTCTTTCTCTCTCTCCCTCTTTATCAAGGTGTCTCTCCCGAGCTATTGAAATTTTACGACCCGAATCGTACGTGTCCCCTTTAACGAGATCCATCAGCTGCGCCTGGATCCCTCGGATTTTCCCTTGACAACAAACGAATTGCCGAAGTGAATCTCGATGACCGATCACATTTTCTGCAAACGTTATATCTGAGTGGCCTGGCCGAATGGCGATTTGTTGGTTAGATTCTTTTCGTCGTTAATTTTGTTATTTTAAGAGGCATATACTTACGGGGTGGACCACCTAAATATTTCTTTCACCTGTGACCGATATAAATGGTATTTTCTATGCAATTTGTACGGTATCGATGAATGGATATAAAGCGAAAAATATTACGATTACATCAATTTTTACTCCACACATTAACCCAATGAAATTCGACTTTTATTCGTAAAATTTCATACGCGAAACAAAGACATCTGAAATTCAATCAAATGATTGATTTGCACTACTTGGAAAAACAAAGATTTCCGAGGATTAAGGACAAACACGCTACCGGCTCGGCGCTTTTTGCGCGTCCATATTAATTCGTCGACGAAATTTGCATGTCCAATACGCAAAAAAAAAAACGTGGCCGATAAAGCGTATCGAGCGGCGAGAATGCATAGAATTACAGAAAATTTTCCGACGATTTTTCACCATTTCTCGACCGAGCGCGCATCGGTTCCATATTTTTGCCGGCGAAAACGCGAAGCATCCCCAGGGCTGGATTTACGGAATCCAGGAGCCGATGTATATCGCGGTCGTTTGTTACGAGTTACGCCGCGGGTGATACATGCGAATGCTCGCTCGATCTCGATCCTTCATACGGGGAGAAAGCAGACCTTGAAAAATATTGCAAGACCTTCGGTATCGACGCGCATGTCCCACGGAGATGCGTTCATCGAGATCCTTCCGGTTTCCGTTGGGCTCGTCAGGTTATCAGGATGTTGGCCCTTATCAATCGATTCGGGATCATCCGCTGGCACTGCACCGTGATTTAAAACAGCACGAACGGATTTTTATGCAATTTCATAGAAAGGTCGAATATAAAACTGATCGGTAGAAAATACTAATTCTGGCCATCGCCGAGACTCTGTTATCAAGTATCAACGCGATGTTGATCTGTGGACCCGAAGGAGCAATAATAGTACAATAATTTAGCCGATACGTGATGGGAGAGTTATGAAAAAAAAAACAGACGAACTGGGACGTGCATCTGGGGAAATATTGGGAGATCGTTGACGTTGAACGATCATAACTTCGAAATGAATGCATGAAATATAATAATTCAAACGCTATTTTATAACTGAAAGTCGATGTTTATATTGTACGTAAAAAGAAGTTGTCAAAAATATTGATGAACAACCGAAAAAATTGCGATTTATTCCCGGAAATGTGTTCCTTAACCCGGTATAATATTTCTACGGCAGAATCAAAGGACCGACAACTTGTTTATACAAATACAGAGACAAAAAACCGAAATTTGAGGCAAAAGAAAAAATTTTTCCACTGGAAAGTCGAACCTCCACAAAATTTTTCTACTCAAACTCTCTGAGAAAATGAGCGAATTACGAGGCGGTGACGGTTATTGTCTTTCAAGAGAAATTTTGGACTGAAATCGCGAGTGCACGGTCGATAATTCGCGCACATTGGCGTGAAAGAAAGTAGCCCGGGGCGGTGACAATTCCGCGAGAATTTTCGAAGCCGGTAGTCACGCTCGACAAATACATCAAATCAGCCGGGATAAAAGAAATCCCGTCCTCCCGGGGAAAGAAAAGGCGATGTCTGTCGGCTGGGCTGGTTCCTGGAAGCGGGTTCGATGCACGGAATATGCTAACAACCTAACCGTTCGCCATTCCCGATCATACATCTTCCGACGTTCGCCACTTCGAAAAGTCTCGTAAATTTCGCGCGGCAGACGTTCGGCTCGCGTATCGATTCATCGGAACCGCCAATATCCTGGTAACTCGATGAACCCAAAGCCAGCCAGGCTATCCCAATGCGAGGTAACAGCTCTGTGACCGAGCCGTAATACTTTCGAGAGCATTCGTCTTTTCGTTGTCGTGAAACCTGAAATATTAGCGGGTCTGGAGACCGCTCTCGCGACAAGCGTCCATGAATTTCCGATTTTCGAGGTTCTAGAGCTCTCGCAGTATCTACGGAATCAAAGCAGTTTAGATGCCTGGCAGTAGGTGTCCAGACTCACGATAGTAATTTATTTTTTTGAGTCGATTGTATCACGCAGACCGTGTGCAATATTGGGTTAGTGGATCTGTTAGCGAAGATTAATTTGGGCTGAACTTGGTCCCTAGTTTGGGATGAACTTTGTGCTGAATTTTTACTGAACTCTGTACCTGATACTTCGTTTGTATTTCATTTTCGCAATTCGACAGCGAATTCATATTCGTGTACGAAGTAAAATTACGAAGGTTTGGAACTTCAGGTGTCGCAAACGTTTTCGAGCTTAAACAGTGGTAAAAAACGTGTCAAAGAAATGATTGAGAAATTTTTAAAATTTTCTACAACAAGAAAGAGTCCACGTTGCAATTGTAATATAAAATTTCTAAAGTTATTGCCATGTATTTGCACAAAGGGATGTCATACATTAATGCAACACGTCGAACTTGTATAGGTTGAGATGACCAAATTATTGAAACAATTTCTTTCTTTATAATTTTCAAACGGGTTTTCAAAGTGGCAATAAGAAGAAATCGATATGTTATCCATAGACTATGGATCTGTATAGTTCAAATTGTTTACTTCAATTATAGTAAACTGTAAAATAATATAGCAATGTTTTGTAAATTCTTCTCACTTTTCTGCTATTTGGTGGTTCTTTTACTGATTTTTATCACAAGTGCATAAAATTGCAGTCTAGTGATCGATAGAGATTTGAAAATCGAACGAGAGAATGAGAATTTAAATTTGGTTACGATCCCTGAGCATCATCGGGCAATTTAATATTCCATGCGCAGAAAATACCAGCATTCAAGCTGTGCAAGATTAAATAAATTATTTAAATTACGCGAGAGGTTACTAATTACATTACGGTTAGCGAGATCACTCAGAAATAAATAGCAATTATGCAGGTCAAACATTTAATTCGTGTTTTCTCTTTAAGGTCTGAGCATTAAAGGTGAACTGGCCTAGTGCATGAATATACTGGGTGTCTAGTCCAACGCTGAACGTCTAAAGAACAGTTACTGAAATAAAACATTTTCTTTTAGGATTATCTTTTTCGAATCTTGGCGAATACCATTTTGAAAGCGAATTAGAAGTGTCTATATCTTATAACACTTCAACAAAAAATGTCTTTACTTAGAACAATATTTTGTAAATCTTCGAATAATTGCAATTATATTCATACTCTATTTTATTCACTCTCTTTTACAATATATAAACTCCGCACACAATTCGAAAACAATATTCATAAAGGCATTGTCTATTTACCATACTCCTCCTTGAGTCGTCCAACTTGAAATATTTCTCACAAACCACTGTCTGCTTATTTAAGATTTACAGACCATTATAAATCAAATACTAATCCGTATTCTATATTAACAATTCCAAGTTGCAACTGGTAACACTAATTTTATCAGACAGTTTCACCAAAATCGATTAAGGTTGTTACGAACTATAAATAATTAAATGTGGCAAAACTTACGAGAATGATCAAATTAATTTGATTTTGCGGGATTTTTGTGGGACGATTCAACGTGTTAAGCGTCTGCTCTTAAAATACGCGGTCGAATGATCAAGGTCGACTACTGATGGAGCAGAGGAAATGCGAGAAATAAACGGAGACATTTCGTTGTTTCGTGGTAGACGGGACACCCCGTAGAGAAGTGGACTTCGAGCTCGTTTCTCGAGAACGTCGGCGGGTTTCCCGTAATTTCCGGTTACTTTAGACGATGACAGGTGGCCCCACTGTTTTTCGGTGCACCGGTGGGGTCTCGCTAACGTGGCTGTCCCATCGATTGTAACGCGACGCTTCGCGGGCCACGCGTCCACCACAAAACCCACTTGATCGAATGGTTCGACGAATCTTCAAATTGATTCTGTGAGTGACTTTCCATGGACCAATCCCACGGATACAATGCGAATGTTCGCGCGCACGTCTGCTTCTTCATCGGTAGAACCGGTGGCTTCGTTCGCAGGAAATTAAAGTCACTTCACTGCCTCGCCGTGCAACTTTTTTGTCAGACAACGAATCCTCAATCTTCGAAGTGCTTCGCTACAAATTACCGGACTCCGACGGCTTTCACGCCGTTGCCCTTCCCCCCCCCCCCCCTCCACCCCCCACGAACTCGCGATCATTCTGTTGACGAGGGAAACGTTGAGATTCGTGCTCTCTCGCTGAGGGATTTCGCCGAGCTCGAAACACGACGGAGATTTCGTTTGAGCTCGACGATAGGAACTTTGTTGACCTTCCACCATTGAAACATCGATGAGAGACAGCTTTTTTTTCCACTGAGGGACTTTGTGGAGTTTGATACGGTATAGCAATTTTCACTGATTTCGAGGCTTTTGGTGGTTCTAGAGTAGGATTTTACGAAGCTAAGAACAAGATTGTTTAATTTGGATGATGGAAATCTGTTTTTTCCTCCAAGGGATTTCAGAAAGTCGACAACACGGCGATTTCGTTTAATTTGCACGGCACAGGATTTTACAAAGTTAAGAACACGATAGAAATTTTGTTTAATTTGAACTGGGGCTTTGGGGGCTTGTTTAACGAGTGACAAAGGTTTAACTTTCCCCCTGATATACTGAAATCCTTATCAGAGGAAGCAGAGGTCTGTTTAATTACGGGACACCCGGCTTAACTCAACTTTTGCGTGTGTCTAACTACAGGCTGAGCCATTACCCTTGCTTCACTGCATTCTACTAGACAGCACAAGTTGAAATCAACATTGTTTACAGAATTTTTGCGAGGTTGCTTTTACGCTTGTACAACTGAGCTAATTAGTTTTTTAATTAACGTTGCTGTTTCTAATAAAAAAAATGTTTTTATATCTTTCTGAAAAACACAATCATCTGTAAAGAAATATGAACGTAGCTGAAGAAAAAAATTATACAATTACAATAGTATTAAAGAAATGGAAATATGATTGGGTAAGTAAAGTCAATAAGTAAAACAACAAGAATGTATCGATCAGTGTAATAAAGAAACACGAACTATGATTATTACAGTAATAATGAGTAATTTAATTATAATATATATTGAAGTTACAGAAACTCGGAGAGAATTAATTAGATAATATTTCAAAATTCATTTAGCGATGTATTTTTTATGCAGACCTCTAATTTTTAGTATGCAAAAGCAAACTTTGTTATCAAAGTACTGTAATGAATTGTAAACTGTAATGTAAGTAAGACAGATTGTTAATTCATCGTTTCATAAAAATTGGACGCGAAAATCTCGTTTCGCGATACACCGACAAGCATTTAATTCGAATAAAAAAATCACCGTAGTATCTTGTCAGGATTCGAATGCAATTTCCTATCGATACCGTCGAATTATTGGTTCGCGATATCCAATAAAACACTCGCTTATCTTCGAGCTTATTTCCCGGAAACATTGTCTGCCAGGTGAAAATATTGACACGATATTACATCTGCGACACAACATCCGATAAAACGGACCTAAGCCCCTATACCCGAACTGATAAAAGTATAGATTGAGAAGTTTTCGAAAATGTCATGTATCATGGTTCGGTACGTGCAATGTATCAGACGTCGAAATAGTTGGGAGAACAAAGAGTACAAAGCCATTTCTCGGATTTCTCGTTTTTCATCTCTCTTGCCTTCTACTTTCAGGTGTTTAGATCAGCTTATATTTCTACTGTAAGTAAAAAGTAAAAATTTCAATGTTCCAATAACAGAATTCAATTTCTTCTTTTCATTTATTAACAATGTACAGAATCAATGAATCAATTATAAAATCGTACACTATACAGTCGTTTTTATTTAATTACGCTTAACTGCAATTTCTACATTTACAATAAGTCACAACTAAATCGTCAGAATTAGAACATACGTATAATTGCAATCAAACAAATTTATTTTGCATTCTAATAAAGCATGTATCGAAAACGATTTTGCTTATAGGTCGAAATATTAACCGTATTAATCCAATTAGGTCGAAATTGAAACTGAAAATATATTGAAGGGAAAACCGAGAATAGATTGCAATTGGAACTGAAAATAAATGAAAATAAAATAGGATTGCTTATTATTTTGATTTGTTTTAGGTCCTCACTGTAATCTATTTTCAGTTTCGTTCAAATACAGTCTGAATTTAGACTGATTTTTCTACTTAATTTTATTTATGTTGGATGACCACCTTCATTTATTTTATTTTCATTTATTTTAATAAGCTAATATTCTAAAGTAGATCTAATTCAGAGTTAAAAGTAGACGAAAATGGAAACAGAAGTGGGACCCTAAAATCTGGAAAAATAACGAGAAGAATCTGTGTCGAATCATATCTGAATACTCTAAAATTGTACTTTGAACTGAAATGTACTTGAAAGTAAGAATTGAACGTAGATCACAGAAATCTGAACCATACGAAAGTAAGTAAAAGGAAATGAGTCTTAATGCGCAGCTGATCTTCCGAGGCGATAAGCCAATTGGATCCGAAATCGAAAGTAGATCTCGCAGTGACCTTAATTGCGATCACCCTAAAATTAGAATCGAAGGTATCCCGAAATCGAAATTGTTAGTAGACTGCGACTGTAGACGAGGGTAGATCAAGATCGGGGCAGAAAGTAGGACGACATTAGAACTAAAGGCGGCCGAAATTAAAACTGAAAATGGATAGAAGTGAAAACCGAAGGTAGATAATACCGAGAGTCGGAAATAGATAGAAGTAAGATATAAAAGTAGATGAAGTTAAGGACCAATCTACAAGGACGGAAGTAGCAAAGATTCTTAGCGAGGATGTAGCGACGGACTGATGAGGCCCCTAGTTATTTCCGTCCCACTTAATCCCAGACACGAGGATTCTCTCTGGTTTTCCCGGCGTCGACGATGCGTAATTTTAAGATTCCACCGGTGGAATCAGCTCGGAAACGTCCGGCTGTTTCCTTTTCCGGCAACAGTTCCGTTTGTAGAGCGGCGATTCTTATACGTTTACTAAGCGGTACATTACGCGCTTGCCAACGTGCTCGATATCTCTCTAGTTAGAAAATCGCTACTTCATTGTACTAAGCACTTCCATCTAGGTGAAATTTTGAATTTCGCTACCGAGTCGTTCGCTGTTTTTGCTTGCCATCCCGAATGGCAAAATTTTGCTTCCCCTTCATTTATATGCACTTTATGGGAACGGGTGGCGTTCTGCAAGCTAATGACTAGACTGCGGATCTTTATGCAAACGAAAAGTCTACGTTAAACTTCACCTTTTGGGATAAAAAAATTTCAACTATTTTTTATATAATCCTGTAGATCTTGACGAGAAAATTGTAAAAATCCAAGTTTTACGCGAGGAATTTACTGGTTCAAAAGTTATACGTGTTTAAAGTTGAGCAATTTTAAGTCCCAGAAAGTGAAGTTCGGCTAAAGTAATACGGTAATTGTAAGAAACAGAAATTAAATGAAAATCTACTTCCTGTCGTGATAATTTTAACAAGTCAATTGCAATGTGAAAAAAGAAAGGAACCGTGAAGTAACATACCGCGGTTGGTATAATTTCTTATTAACTCCCCCCATTTGAAGAGAATGACAGCCTCCTGGTTAAGGTTTTTTTTCTATCGTCAACCGGTGCACAATGCAAGAGCAGCAGGCGCTCACGCGCGCAACTTGTGCGGCCCCGTTTGCGATGCCTCCTTTTGTTTAGCCACTCTTTTTATCCGTTCGCTACCGGCTAGCGGGAGATCACGTACATAACAAAAAGAACGAATCAGGTCGCGCAAGCCTAAAACCTGCTACCGCGTTCTTTTGCCGGGAACAAAGCAGAAATCAAACACTAAAAATACCGTGCCGGGCACATGTGTGTACAGTATGATCAGTTGTTTGCGTTATGGGCAACAAAGGGATGAGTCTTCCTGATAACATTATATTACGCGATACCCCGCGGGTATCTCGTCCGTGAAAACGCTTGTGCTACTAGTTCCTCGACACGAATGCAGACGGCGACGTTTCAACGTTGCAAGCTTGCTGCGAAAACTATCTTTTAACAGTCCAGTAACTTCGGGAGAACGTGAGTCTATGGTAGCTTGGATAGTACAGAGTATTGATAATGCGCTTAAGATTTAGTTTTAGGATCTACGAATGGTGGCTTGTGTTTGGTGGTTCGAAACTAGTCGATTTTTAATTTTGTTCTTTAATTTTGTTCAACTACAAGTTGATTTGAATACGAAAAGTTTAGAGGTACTTTTGTATTGGAAAAGATATGTACGAATATGTGCAAAAATTTCAAGTATGTTCGTTCGTTCAACTGTTTATAGGAAGACTCCATAGCTCTGTAAATCACTTTGCTCTATACGTAACGCGAACTAATCTTGAGGTAGATTTCTCATTTGTGTTTTTAAACTGAGGACTTGCTGAGACATTTGTCTTTTAACAGTACTATAGCTTCCTAAAAGTGTAAAGCCGTGTTAGTTCAAGTAATAACAAATATTGGTAGTGTGATTAAAATTTATTTTTGGTTGTTACCATATTTTTTATTCTCTTCGGGGCTAATCATCGGTTTAAATGTAAAACCGATAAAAATTTCAAGCATGTACACTCGTTCAGTTTTTCAATAAAAAATTCCAAAGATCACTCCCTCTGTTGATATATAGTTGACCTGTACTACTGCGAATCAATTAAAAAATATTCAAACACCTGAAATAAGTAGTTTAGTCTAATAATTGTACTTGGAGATCATTATATATTAGTAACAAATCATTTAAAGTAATATTCACTTTAATACCTTTGTCAAAGTAACGTGTAGAACGCAGAAGCCAATTTTTTTAATTCAATGTTCGAGTACTTTATAGAACCTCAGGCACGAACCTGGAGACACATGAATGTTCATTAGGTTCCCTTTCTAGTGCAATTAATCCAGACGTCCGCAGAATGCCATTATCACGACCGAACGTCTGAAAAGCTATCTTCACTTTCCCTTCTTCTCATGTTTCCTTCAAGCGACGTCACAGCACGAGTAACGAGCCTCTGTGTATAACTACAAACCGAATGGCATCAAGATGAAGAACAGCGTCGGTGCTGCTTATCGTCTGTCTCCCCGGCTGCTCTCCATCAGCGGATAAGTGAACTGGAGCGAATATTTATTTGCGACGAGTCGCGGCGAGTCAATTCTTTGACTCCCCCACCGTAAAATGAAAATTCGCGGCGGCGTAAGAAGTCATCTCGCGAACGCTTCGCGCCCGTCTTTGTTATCCCCGTCCCCACCATTCTCTCACGCTCTGTCATCCCCGCAATGCCCCACTTGGGGATTCTATCTGCCGAGTACTCGTTTGATGTAGAATTACCGCGTGCCGTGCAATCTGCTTGCGAATCTACGGGCGCCCGGTCACCATTTTTTATTCAGACTCAGCGTCCAAGTGGCCTTGGCGCATTAATATGCATCAAAGAATGCATATGAATGGTCGACACGAAAGTATCGCCGCAACGATCCGTCTAACTCGACGTTCCCAGTAATTTAATTCCACTAATTACTCGGTGAACCTCTTGAAATTGAACCGGATGCAACTTGGTAGAAGATTTCATGTTATAAAAATTTTAGAAATTATTTTGATAATTGTTTTTTCCGTTACTCGTAACTAGATTCAAGTCCGCCAGTTTGTGACGATTTAATGCATTTGCAATGTGTGTGTGTGTGTGTGTGTGTGTGCGTGCGAATTCTAAGAATATTCTATGTTGTCTGACTGTGCACAATCCTCTTTCTCTTCTCAGCTAATTCTATGCTTCCTTTCAACTTCTTGTTCACGTTTCTTTGTAGTCTTACCGTAAGCAGACGTTTCCTCTTTTCTCTGAAACACTTCATTTGTTTCTCTCGCTTTCCTCTTTTCAGTCTGCCATTCTACCCAGTTCATACAAATCCACTGTCTACGTGACTACATAAAATCTTATTTCCTGTTTTCATCTAATATTCCACTCGCATCGTGCGATTCCTAACGAATGTCAGACTACATACAAAGCAGACCTCCTTTGACTAGCAATTTTCAAGCAGTGCTATACTCGATGAAATTCCCTTTGTCTGTCGAAAATTTACTTCATCACCTTCAAACTCGCCCTACAGACAATGTATCCACGGCTTTCATACACTACGAAATTACATTAAAAATATTCAAAGGCCCGTGTGCGAGCACTCAAAGAGTCAATTAACCAAGTAACGGAAACCTCTGACTGTGCAATGAGTACATTATGAACACAATTAGCAACTGTAAATATTCTTACCTTCCTAACAATTTCGTGTAATATTCGCGACAATTTAATGAAAACGGTAGCAATTACTTTTGATGCTGTTAGTCTATTAGGTCGTCCCATAAGTTCGTGTCGTGGATATGTTTATATTATTCACCATTGAAAAGTATTTTAATGAAAAACCGCAGAAATTTTATAGTGACGGTATGATGTCTTTGCCAAAACGTGTCTCACCAAAGTGTTCATGTACGAGGTTGAAATCATTTCTTTTTCAATATATGTCCTATTACATTGAACTAGTCTGCCAGCTAGTGATGTAAATACAACTTTAGTCAGACATTGCTTGTATACATTCAATAGGAAATCTCTCGAGCAACAAAAAATAGAAAATGGTAATTCCAATCAGTACAGAGCTCTGAATACAGCCTATTCATTACATTGAACCAGTTTGTGAACTAGTGAAACAAGTAAAATTTTAGTCAGACGTCGTTTCTACCTATTCAACAAAAAATCTACCAAGCAAAATAAAATAGAAAACATCAACTATAATCACGGTGGAGCTCCCAATTACAAGCTATCACGCCCCAACGTCGTCGTAGCGCGTCTTTCAGCCCAGACCGGTCATTAAACGTCCATTTATCCGAGATTACGTGCGAGCGGTGCGTCTTCGAATCTCCGCTCCGGTCACGTTTCGGTTTTCTCATAGTCGCCGCAATTAGCGGGACGGCTGGCACATTTGTCGATAACTGTATCGATCGGGCCCACTTCCCGAACAAGAGCAACAATTCTATTGTTCTATCGAGCTTGGAGCCCTTAATGCCGGCTCGGCCGGGACGTCGGTCGGTGGACGAAATTAAAAATTCCATCATCTCGCGTTCTCGATATATTAAATCGAGAGGCCGAGGGGATAAGAATCGCCCCAGCCAAGGAAGACGATTTCGCAGTCGAACGATTCGAGGCCGAGGTTTCCGCAGGAACGGGAAGTGTTCACAGTTCGCTGCTTAGTATTCCCATTCTTTCGGGAAACGCGACTTTTGGTGTCGGGAACGGATCCTTTCGAGGATGAGAGAGGCGGTTGCGCAGCTTTATATGAAACTTTTTGATTAAATCGAAGCCCCCTGGACGGGCGGACATGATCACGCGAAATGATGAATCTCTCGCGAAACCACCGGTACGTATTACCTGGATTATTAGCCCCTCTACCGGGCTCCGGTGACTCGTGAATCGAGAACGATTTATCGTCAGAAGCATCTTCGTGCTGGTAAATTGACTAGGATCGCTGGCAGAGATAAGCTTGATCTTCAATTAAGATACCGAAAAATAAGAAGAATTTCTCTTGTGCTCTATAGTCTAGACTGAGAGATGAAATATGAGTATTCATATGATACTCGAAATTGTATGTGGTTCATCTAAATTAAATGAAAACATTTTCTACCGCGTCCTATATTTTATATTTGCAAAGACAATATACCATATGATACTGGAAATTGTATTTGCTACTTCTCTGCATTAGATTGAAAGATTCTTGGCTGCGTTCTGCAGATTATATTGCAAAATAAATAACTCAAAATTGTATGGAGCGAATCTACGTTAAATTAAAAAATTGTACTGCATATTGTACCTTACTTTTTTGAGAGATACTACAATAAATTTTATTTATAATGATCAATGGTGAAAGTACAATCACTTACAGTCACAATTATTATGCCACGATACCTGTTTCAGCCACTTAGATATTTTATAGTTTGATTTCAGTAGTACAGGTCAACCATATATCATGCAGTACGTAGTAAAGTGCATTTACAGAGCGATCTTTGGAATTTCTTTGGAACTATTAAGCGAAAGTATGTACGTATTTAAAATTTTTAGGCATGTTTCTACGTACCTTCAGCAATAAAAAAATATTTTTTAAATACAATATTAACAATCGTTGCATATCATAGGTCCCATAAACTTTAACGACGTCAGGAATAAGCATTACAAACAAGTCCGATACTTCGTGACTCGCGGTTCTACATATATAAATCGAATGAAGCTATATTTTTCCTATTAGTTATAAACACAGTCATGTTTAGAACCATAGCCATTTGTTTAAAACACAGTATAAGGAGTATTTTTAAAAGATAGGTAGAAATTTGTAAAAAGTATTGAAACTCGATTTAGCCTTTAAACAACTTAAGAATTATATTACTCAAGAATTCTTTTTATTTCGAAATCCGGACGTCGCGCGCCGTGTTCGAAAATGTGTTGACGCGATTTCCGAATCACCGTGTGTAAGATTGGAAAGTAGACGAATCGAGAAACGCCGTGGAAGGTATACGACATTCGCAGCACGTACCTGAGGTATTCGGAAAAGTCGCAGAAGGTTCGCTACTTGGATGGATGTGACGGAGCTGGCAGCACCGACGACTCCGCTGATGACCTTTCGTACTGCAGTTTTATTGCAGTGATACTCGGCGCCGTCAATATTGCTTATTGAACCTGGAACATAAACGTAAACGTGTTGATGTTAGTTTCGTTCATATTGAAAAGCAATGCAAAACGTTTGACGCTTCATAGAGTTACAAATTTTTATACTTTGGGCAAATATGTATTTTAAAACGAATTTCATCACACAGTGAAGTAAGTTGTCCTTAATCAGACATGCACAGGCTGGTTTCTAAAATTGTGATACAAATTTTTGTCTTTTTAATCAAAAACATTAACTTTGGTAGCCATATTTATTTAAAAAGTTTTTGCATGTTTCATGTGAATGCGTATTTTAAAATCAATAACATCGTACAGTGAAGTAAGTTGATTATAATCAGACGTACTAAAGATATTTATAAAATTATGGAACAAATTTTTGTGTTTTTCGTTAAAAAGATTAATTTTGGAGAGTATGTACATTTTCTCAGGACTTCCACTTTTCTTTTTACTTGTCACACGTATTTTTGAGAATTTGTCCATTTCTCGGAAGGTCTCATAAACCTACAAACTATTTAACTGTTTAATTTAACATTTTGTAAAATATAATAAGTGGAAATGACCTTTTTGCAGCCAGACATTACATATATCGAAAGGGTAAACGTAAAACATGAAACTGCAGGAAATGTTCTCCGGATATCGCGGTAATAAATGAAATGTATGAAAGTAAGGGATGAAGTTCGTACATGGTCAGACAAATGTACAAAGCTAATGCAACAGGTTCAGTATGCAAAATTTAATGGGATTGCGTAGCCAGGCACGTACAAAAGCCGAAAACACATAAGATATTAAAGCGTGAGTGGCCTGCCTGTGGTTAGACGATCATTACAAATTTAACAAAACAACTACAGCGTAAACGTTGCCTCTCCATCCAATACAATTGCTAAAATACCTCGGAGAATCTACAATTCTATGTACAATTTGGTATTTTTCTAGACAAATTTATCAAAAATACAATTTTACTGCTTGCAATAACATTTCTTTACAACAAAAATTAAACTTGAATTAATTCTATTGTTCATTGTTCTTTATCTTTTTGCGAAAGCTTGTATAAATTCAGAATCTATCAAAATTCGCAATTAACATTTAATTTCTCAGTAGTTATATAACCGTCAATAAACAATGGATCATTAATGGCTGAGGATTTCTTAATCAATTTCTTAATTTGTATACCCATCAAAATTTGATTCGTGGGTCAACAAGTTAACTGAAATAAAGCAACGCAATAATGTTTTCAGATTTAATATTTAAAAGAAACATTAATGGATTCCTTTTTGATACGGCACAGTCATTAAAAAGTCTATTAAGTCTCCGGCAGCTAAAAATGATAAGAAATCTTAGAAGTACAAGTTTTGATTCTACGAAAAAGTGAAATGAAGACCGCAATATCGGACGAAGAGAAAACTAATCTTCAGTCCAAAGGAACTCTTTATTTCCTGGTCTCATTTGGACGAACATTTGAATATAATCTCTCCGTGTATTTTACAAATATTGATGGAAGTTTCGGTCACCGGTTTCGCCAAGAAGTTCGCCGAATCGGGAAACTCAATTCCAGGGTTTCGTGTATCTTTCCGGGGCGATCGGAAATGAGAATGTGGGCCGTATCGGTTCTGCATCGCGTGACGGAATTTTCGATGACTCCTTCGTCGGTAATTTTTCGACGGGTTCGGGTTACAATTTTACGCTTCGTTTGTGCTTCGCCGGACTACGAAACGTGACTTCATATTTTACGTGCCAGTGCCCACTTCGTTGCCTCAATGTACATTAGTTCATAAAAATCGGAGCACGGCAAAAAATTGTTTCGACCGATTGCTTCCCCGTGCCAATAATAAAGCAGACATTTCTTTAAATAGTCGTGTCGCACGAAATAGTCGCAATAGTCATGCAAAATAAAATTCTTCCGACTGCGAGAAGCAGGCGATACATGAAAATTTATTTATGCCCTTAATAATTATAATACAGTATGGAGTTCAATTTTATTTGTACTCTTATTAGTTTTATCACAGTATGAAGTTAAATAGAAATTAATTTGAACTCTCAATCATTTTAATACAACATGAAATTACAGAGAAAATTTCTGGCATTATTACTTTTAATAAAATGTATTTTTCGTTTCAGTTAAAAATGCATAAAGTTTGAAATCGAGTTACGAGTCTTTTGGTACTCTATAAATTTTCAACTATCATACACGCCCACGAATTTATAATCTATTACATTTTTAATATATTTTAATAAGAGAGAGAGAGAGAGAGTACAGAAATCTGCTTTTAAGTAGTGATCTCATTTTAAATTACGAGATTACATTATCCGGGACGATTTATTGAATAACTAATTAAAACTGTTGTGGTTATTAAAAAATTTATTAAAATGTCCTTCGATGAGCATCATAGAATTTTAATAAAGGACATTAAAAATCAAATGAACGCCGCGCCGGTAGATGTAAATTACTTACACTTTCATGCATACATCGAACGTAACTTTTCGATTAAAGTTTCGCAAGCATGTTATTAATAAATTAAACGTGTTGAGTAATTAAATTAATATTTCCTGAAATTGAATTTCTTGAACAAGCACGAATAATTTTGTTTCGTTTTGTAGCAAGTTTTTTCGCATCCCCTCGGTTCAGTACGCGAACGCTGGTGGGATTTGCGAAGCTTGAAAAATGTTTAATGTATTACCTGATTTGGGACTGTAATGAACCAATCTGCATAACGCTGGGAATTTTCATAATGAGGGAGAACGAGCAAGATGACCGGCTTTTCACGGTGTAATTTAATTGGAGCCTGTCCGTTCAAAGAAATTTAACAAAAGATTGAGAAGGGGATATGCTTTCCTTCTGGAATATCGCATTTCTTCGCCTTTATAATTTCGCCTCGGTACTTGCCCAAAATATATAGGTTGATACTTTATACATGGCAGCATTAAATGAGAGACTCTTCATTCAGAATTTTAGAAATATTTCTCCTTCAAAAATGATTTAATTATAATTCATAATCAAAGGGGATAGCCGAAACGAATTTCAGCAAAGTGTTTTATAAAAATGTTGCTCGAATATAAAACGATCTTTCGAAATGAAAAGTTACGTAAACGTAGGTTTAAAAACATTTATGAAAAATTGTACCGAAAGTGTGAAGGTAATATTTATCTACTATGTTTTGTTTATTTTAAATATATATCTTCGTTATTTATACATCATGTTTATTCTATTATAAACGAATTTCCGTTTCGTCGTATTTCAATATTCACCGAGTGTATTTTTTAGTAATATTTTTGTTTTGCAAATATGCAAAAGTTTTATTTACGTCTTTTTGTTTGTTTAATTGACCATTGGTTGTTGGAATTCAATGTTTGTTATTTGTACTTATGCTGCAGTTAATTTCATTTGGATAATTTTGTGTGGCAGTAGTATGTCTCCGAAATTAAGCCGACGTGTTACGAAACGCAGTACACTTCTTGTTACCAGTTCCATTATTTATCTTCAATTTACGAGGTCACTTGAATTGCTCGTGGAACGGCGCCAAGAAATTATTAGTAGACTGCAGATGTTTATATATTTGCATTAAGTACGAAGGCGAGAAATAGTTTTAATCTAAACTGTACTTTAATATTATTTGTACTTCAATCTTCATGCATTAATATTAGAAGAAAATAAATTGTTATTCCGTGGCGTCTAGAATTATTGTTCATTTCTTAAGTAATAGAAATATGGAAAAATAAGTCGAAGCAATATATCACTCTTAAAGATTGAAATTTACATTTAAAAAAAACGTATTTTAACTGTATCAAAAGTTCTATACCCAATACAGACTTTACGCAAATATTATTCAAGACAAATTCACTCGAAATAAAAACGTAAATAAAAAAAACCGCACTACCAAAGCGAAATTTTAATCACTAAAATTCTTGCCCGTTCTGAGAGTATCAGCAAAAAAATTAATTTCTTATCGGGACCATACAGTGGCGTCACTCATCTGCGTCCATCGGCGGGCACAACGTTAATCACTGTTATCGCAATTGTAGTTTTCCGGGGAGAAAGATTCGCGAGACCCGCGGGCAAAGTAATATGGTTAATGAACAATTTTTGCTCTTGTGACACTGCATTCCACGTATGGCACTGCGATGTCGTTCTCGCATGGAATACCGAAAGGTTTTTATCGGAGCCATTATCCGTTAACCGTCGAAAGGGTTTTCAGTGGCAGGAGGAATAGGAGGAGGAAGGAGGAGGAGGAGGAGGAGGAAATTAATTAGTTGGGCGCATCAAAAATTCAGAGTGTTGCGCTCGGGAGTAATAAAGCCAGTCTCGTCCGGCGTTCGACGTGTTCTATCGATGCCGGGTACGGTTTCGTTGCACGCCTCAAATTAATATGGTAATGAGTTTGATTTATGGCCGGTGCAAATTGTTTCGTTATTGCGTCCGTTATTTCGGATCGATTAATCAGTTTATGGTAATGTCGACGCTGTTTCAGCGAAACGAGAGCCCCTCTTCTCTCCGCCATCCTCTCTCTCTCTCTCTCTCTCTCCCTCTCTCTCTCTCTCTCTCTCTCTCTCTCTCTCTCTCTCTGTCTCTCTCTGTTTCAAACCGAGTATCAGCAAGTATCGGCAACGGCGTGCAAACATTTCATCAGCGACGTCCGAGTTAATTGATTCCCATAGCCGACGATTTTATTTCGAAGCTCTTCATCCGCTTTGACATCCGACGGGCACTTGTTTATATTTAATCGACGAACGTCACGAGATTACTGCCACGAACGAGCCACGGAATACGGAAGGAAGATTAATGAGAGGGGTGAGGGCTGAAAGGTGGATCGTGGCTACTGAGATTAGCCTACTGATTTGACTATATTT
Source organism: Halictus rubicundus (assembly GCF_050948215.1). Classification (NCBI taxonomy): domain Eukaryota; kingdom Metazoa; phylum Arthropoda; class Insecta; order Hymenoptera; family Halictidae; genus Halictus; species Halictus rubicundus. Next base: position 9,965,505 of record NC_135149.1, on the reverse strand, counting down.
TAATTACTGTTCGACGACAGCTTGTCCCAGAACGAGGTGTAATCGCTCAACTATTAACTGGCATAACTTTTGAACCAATGAATTCTTCGCCTCCAAACTGTGATTTTTGGCATTTTCTCGTCAAGATGTACATGATTATGTAGTAAACAGTTAAACATTTCTGGGTTGCCAAGGTGAAGTTTAACCCTAGCTTTAAGTGTAAAAGAATCTTATTTATATTTAGTTTTAGTCAAATTTTTTACATTTATTTCTTATTTAACAGATAGAAATAGATCAATTATTGCATTAAATTTTATCTGTATTCTAACTTCGAGACGTTCTAATTAACGTTTAAATGCTGCTAATGATTGCGAATTCAGCAGCTTTAAAAATTCCATAAATCACAACAATATACTTCAGGAAATAAAAATGTAAATGTTAAAATTATGGTACGGAGCATCCTTCCAATCTTACAATTTGCACATCTGAATCAAATCAAGTACACTGGCAATATATCAGCACAAAAATTTATTTTTAAGTCTGAACAAACAATCTCGTGTATGTCTAACAGTAATAAATGATACCATTGGATATTTACAAATAATAATCATTGGTTAGAACAATCCCAAACACAAGCACTGCTGGGTCACAATTCAAAACGAAATCATTCAATTATCCTTACCCCAAACTCTCTTCAAAGAACGCTTCAAAAATCACAAGCTCAGTTTAATTTTCCGCTCAGTTACAGCTGAGTAAAGAGTCCAGAGAAAGGTCGAACAATAATTTTCACAGCGTTCGATAACAAGGCGGTCTTTGTGCCCAAGGGGAATTTTTTAGAACACGAGCGAATTCCTGTCGAAGCCTTTCATCAATTTAATCCCGTTTTATCCGATATTAACATGGATCTTTTTCGCCGCTTTATTCGACGCATGCACGTCCACGCACACACACACAACACCACCGCCTCGCACTCGAGTCTTCATAGTTTAGCATGTTACAGTAGCACCTGTTGAATCGGACCCCCGTCAGCTTATATATTCGCAGCAGCTATCCACACGATGATGCGGAAGCAAATCGCGGATGGAAGAACGTTAAACCTCCTTCGTAATTTATGACGTTATGCTGAAGTTTCGCGCGTTCGCACCGGCTGCAGCGTGATTCGTTTACCGTGTCCATTCGACCGGGGAAATTACGCGGCCGTGTTAGCTACCCGTGAAATTTCGCCCATGGATACAATCTACACACATGAGGCTGTTGCAATTCTGCTGCGTTGCTGTTAACAACGCGCGAATTATGTGTAACAGGTTCGTGGCGTCGAAAACTGATGGCCGCTGTGGAAGGTTTCTTCACCCGAGAATTAGTGGCACCCGCAGGATTTTTGGTGGGTTGTGCATGCGTTACAATGCACTCGGTTTTGCCACTGTTCTGAATTCATTTTCACGAACTTGCAACACTCTATTTCAGTGTATATCCTAGGTCTGAGAATATATATCAATATACACTCCTTAAAAAATTGAAATTGGGAGAAATTGGGTCAACTTCAAGTGATCATGATTCCGGCAAAAATTGTTGTATCGATATTATTAAGAACTCATTTGAAAGCTTACGACAAACCGTACCTTATGATAGGCAGCAATCGTCGTAACTCGGTTGTCTTCGGGCGTTTTCGTCAGTTGCGTCGGTAAGTGGTGCAACGGTAGGTAGAATAAGAGAGCATGCTTGAGCCGAACGCCAACGTGACGAACTAGCGCTATTAGCCTCCTGTTATGCGAACCGGTAACTTCAAACACATTTGCCATAGGTGAAAAATCGGCGAAATCTCAACTTCAATCTGAACATAAGATGTGGGTATTGCGATTATTTCTCGCTGATATATAGTGAGTTGAATGAAAAACGGAAATTATGCTAATTTTAAGCATATTTTCAGAAAGATCTGGTATGTCGAAATGTTAATTACATTGAGAGAAACAAAACAAGTACCTCCAAGAGAAAGAAATGCTCTTTCCATTACTTTTTTGTACAATATTCTACGATGATTTTTTCGCCTTCTAGAGCCAGTTAAATTTAAAAGACCATTTTTGCTTTAATGTTGCATAACTCGAACAAAATAAAAAAATCGCACTATATTCAACAACCACGTTTTTTGCACAGGAAAGCAGGCACTTCCAAATGATGGTAACGCGATTGATCAAAAAAATTTATCTATCCCTATGTGATGTCTGGAAGTTGAAGAAAATTTTTTCTAACTGTCAAAGTCTAGTCTGTGTTGAAAAGCAACGTAGCTGAAAATTTGAGAAAAGCATCTGAAAATAGAGACTTCAAGCTTTCAAGCGATTTCTTAACAATTATAAATGCAACAATTTTTGCCGGAGTTATGATCACTTTATATGGACCCAATTTCTCGGGTTCGTAGAGGCGATCCTTAAATTTGTTTGAGGAGTGTATTTTGCAACCACTTAAAATATGGGTATAGGTCTTGCAACATTGTGAATACATTTTATTATACTTTTCAATTTTGTGGCTATACTTCAATTTATATTGCCGCTTCCTAAATATATTTTAATTATTTTATTGCCTTGGGAATGTAAGTTAATTTATTTAGCTTTCTGAATTAATTTCCACGCACTTGCAACATTGTAAGTGTATTTTAATGTATATTCTAGGTCTGGGAATATATCTAAATATATTTGGCAGCTTCTTAAAAGTATTTTGATATACAGTATATTCAGAAAGTATTTAAACACATTTTCAATTTATTCGTTCTGAAATAACCTAAATTATTGTGTACCGAGCGAACTTCATTGTCAAGTAACTCATAACAATTATTAATAACTCTGATCGTTTATACGAATGAAACAGGCGAGACTTGCAATTTGTCGTGTATTTAGTATTCCAATACATCTTGGATCCACTGTACTTCGTAGCATACCTTTACGAATATATGTAGGAATATTTTAATGAAACTCCTACGTCTTAGGACCGACATATCGGGTGGAACGGTCTGACACCGATTTCGCTAAACTCCTTTATTCTCTTTCAATCATTATTATGTTATGATGACCACGACAGTCCCACCAAATGCACAGTAACACCTTTCTAAGTCATAAGCTAGGTTCAGTGGTTAATATTGCGGTTTGATTTGCAGAAAGTCATTACTTGGAACCCTTTATGTTATCATAAAGAATCCATTTTTCATCTCCGGTAACGATTCTGCTAAGAAATGGATCTCTACGAAACCTGGATAGCAATGAAGTGCAAATTGATCGACGAATATTCTTGTTGGTCTCAGATAATTGATGCGGTACCCATATTCCTTGCCTATATGCCTTTCCCCTTTCGTGTAGGTGCCTTTGTATAGTTGACAACGTGGACCCAAGGCTTCTCGATAATTCTTGTATACTTAATTTTGGATCAGCTTCCACTAGAGATTTTAGGGTGTCATTATCAAATTCATCTGGTTGTCCACTTCGAGGCCTGTCAGAGAGATCATAATCACCAGCAGGAAACCTTCTGAACCAACGTCGACACTTGTTGACCTTCAATACATCTCCATAACCATCGCAAATTTTCTTTGTTGTTACCGTTGCATTATATCGTCATTTTATTACGTCTTAAAATTACAGGGTTGTAAAAAAAATTATAATTTTTAGAATATTTTGAACACAGGCTGCTTTACCGAAAACTGTAAAAAAATACGTGTTTCCTCTTCAATGATCGGTACAGAACTAAATGCAAAACAAATTCTTTACAAATAATTGATTACTCATGGGTACCCTTAATATATTGTCCTCCAAGAAAAGTTCCTAGGATATCCAGTCAGATCTAAGATGAGATCGTGTCTAAAATATTTAACCGGTTGGTTGGACTCGCGTTGCGTCTTCTGGTATTAGATCAGTGTTACGACGGAGTTTTAGGACCTGGATCTGGGTTAAGTGGGATTCAGTGAGGTCAATAAGGAACACGAAAGATCGCAGTAAAAATTAATCGACAATTCGCCGGGAGTTCCGGCGGCGGGTTCGGCTCGAGTTTTGAGCCAGGCGATTTGCCGGGGATTATCTGGGAACACGAAGGAAAGGGAAACCTTTAGGCTGCGTACAGCGACGAAGGTCAGAGTCGTTCACGGCGATGAATTAATTCCGAGTCCGTTGAGGGGAGAGGTTGGATTATTAGAGGGAACGTTGAAAACTTTCATCCAGCCTTAATCCCCCCGCGAGGCTCGTTAATACGGGAACGCACACGACTCAAGCTGACCGCTAACCTTTGTCTGCACAGTTAAAGAATGTGGAACATGACGAGCACGACCGGTGCACGGATAACGTGAAACTTTCGCGAAAGTTCTTTGAAATTCTGCAGCCTGTCACTCACCGACTTGCCCCCCTCGTCCTCTCCTTCCCCTCAACCCCCTGTGAGTTAGAGGGAAAGGAACAAGTTGGACATCTACACACAGTCGTAAGTTTCTCCGGAAGGTGAAACGCGACTTCCGACCGGGCAATATATTCTCGTCACGGGCCGCACACTATTTTTTGATAAACTTCTTAGACTGTTGCAGACACTTTCCACATTTCTGATTAATGAGATGAAGTTCCGAGCGAGATTCTGCGAGGATTTAGTCGGGACACATGTCGGAGGAATTACGTTTCCATACGCTGCAACAATTTTAAAAGAAACTGTTCCCAATGTGCATTGACACTGATTCGTCCCTTGTGGCAATGTAACGACTTTTTCACAAAGTTTAAATATAAGATATTATGGCGACTGAGAAAATATATTTGTGTAACACATATTAACCACATAAGCGATCCGCGGGAATCAAGAAGGTGGTCCAAAAGAGTCGATATTATTGGCAAATCTTTCTATTTGAAAAATGTAAGAAAACAAGTAAATGGCGCACAAAATATATCAGTATCATCTATTACGTTTTTTATAACATTTTTAGGTAAATAAAAATTTCCCTGCACGCGATTGTCGCGAATTGATCGCTTAAGGAGTTGACAAAGTTGTAGAATACCTGAGAATGCATACAGAATAATACTGTAATAAATTTACAAGGCTTTAAAACAAAGTAAAATCTCAGGCCACGTTGTTAAATACGCATTTAAGCACGCCACAATGACTAGAAACAGAGAAAGAGTGAAAACATCTTCACATTGAAGAACGTTATAAGAACCTTCGTATTTCAAAAAGAGTGTTCCCATCGTAATATGAAAATCTCCGAGTCCAGACCAAAGACTCACCAATTCCGCAAACTAATTTCGCCAATAACTCCACCATTCGCGCATCCTCCGTATCCCGAGGATTCCCGGGTCTTTCGCGAACTATGACGCCGCGTATAGATCGATATCGCTCTAGATTTATTCACGGAGCATCTTATCAAGTTCCCGGTGCTACGGATACTGGTCCCTATTCCCCGGGCTATCCGTCTAAAAAGAAAATTAGCTGATCGCGCAACCTTTCTATCGGACATCGAAATCCAAACCGTTTTCTCTTTCTCTCTCTTCTTTCTCGCAGTCATTTCGACTCCGGTTTCGTCGAGACGCGTCGAACACGCGAGGCCTGTGGATCCTCGAGATATTTGTAGAAGAAACTAGCTGTCGCCTCTCCACACAGACCGTGCAAATGTTTGAGAAAGGCTTAGCATGCGGGTCGGTAAGACGGTTTCCGCTTGGGACCATGAATCTCCGTCGGGGCTCGCATTCCGTGGCACTTCCCGGCGGCCCTACCGGCTGCTTTTTCTTCGTCGGAGGTTTCTCGCGGCTCTATATATTACATATAGCAGAAAAAAAAGCCGAACGATATTTCCCGGCGGGCTGCTTTCTCTCGATGAGAGATCGCGTAATTCGTCTCTGCACACCGGGGCTTGATGTACGACGCGCGCTGCGAACCTGCAGGTACCACCCTGCCGCACCTCTCTTCTTTCCTTTTCTTTTCCTCACTCTCTCACGTTCTCTCTTGTTCTTCCTTGCCCTCTCGTTTCGCTCATTTTTCCCATCCTGGTAATTCGTTCCCGGACCGCCCAGCAGCTCGTGGAAGAGGCACCGCGCCGAGGCGAACGGGGCTTCGAGAAAGCGCGGCGAGAGGGAAGCTTTGTAGCTGCCGGGCCTTTGGGGATCTCTTTTCGCTTTATGAACTACGAGCGGCGGGACGCCGATACGCGTCCGCTTTCATTTAAGGGCGGACAGAATAACGCGCCGATGAATTACGACCTTCGGTGCGCAATTTGTGCTCATGGTGTTGCAAGAGGATTTTGTCTTTGTGGCGATTGTGTGTTCGAGTTTGTGGTGTATTTAGTTGACAATGGTAGAGGAAGAATTTTACCTTCAGAGAGCCACATAGTATACCCGAATACACCAGAATATAGTAGAATATACTAGAATATACCAAAATATACCATAATATACCAGAATATACTAGAATATACTCGAATATACTAAAATATATTTGAATATGCTTGAATATACTAGAATATAACAGAATGTACTACTATAGTAGCCAGAAAGAAACTTGGGAATTTTGGGTAACATATAGTTTGTTAACACAAATGAAATGTAAATTTAATGGAAATTTTTCGTACAGAAAATTCAAATTTTCAGTGAAAAATGAGCCTTGAACCAGATTTACACTGGTATCCATAAAAACGAAGAGAACGTATGCATAATTCATCTGACACTGTTGACACAAAAAGTGAAAATGGTCATAGACAGAAAAGTGTTGTGGAAAGAGGGTAACCATATATGTGCAAGGGGAGAGTAGTATAAGGAACAGCATGGCAGATGTGGTCGACTGCGACGAACTCAATGTTCACGGGAAGAAAGTAAAGGGAAATGGATCCCGTATGGCCAGACCACCACTAGGATTTCCGCGAGCGAGGGGATCGTTTGTAATCGAACAAGAAATGGTATACAAGTACGAAAGTTTCGGGATCCCTTAACCACATCGAAGGTATGAGCAAAGGGAGTCCAATCACACACGATTAGGATACTGTTACCGTACGACAAACTTCTAGTTTAACTATTGTAGTGGAAATATTAATTGTATCGTTCTCAACGTTATGCAAAAAGCACAATTTCTATCACAACACGAGTATTAAAATTATTCATACTGACATCAGCGAGTCATCTATTTTTGCAATAGATATATTTTGCTCCATTTCAACATTTTCATCCAGGTGGTTTAATTTGAAAACATAAAGTACGGTAGCTACTGTTAGACAGCTGCTGTTATCACGATATTAAGGAGAATATATCAGAGTTTAGTTGGACATACGCTAATACAGGAAACAAATAATAATTAATTATGAAGTTATAACCATTATGGCTTTCCCCTGTAAATTTCTCATTCCACACTATAATTAATTACTGAATAACTTAATGGGTAGGCTTCACATACTAACCACCCTGTACGATCCACAGGAAAATACTGCCTTAATTAAATTGCATTTACGTTCTAAATACGCACGGATTTTCCATTTTCAATTTAATTCAATCTAATTCAATTTATCTTGCTGTCTATGCCTTTGATAACACGTCAGCAGTTGAAGATCAGAACCGTGGATTTTCTAACACTTCTGAAAATATTGACACGTAAACTTCGTTACTGAGTACGGCGGAGGATAAAGTGTATTTACACAGAATTATTTTATCATCAGATTTGGCTCATCTCTCTAAAGTTTTAGTATTTGTTTCCTCGACCCCTAAGTAAAAACGGACCGTCTGCTGTCAGACCACTCCTCACGGCCTCTTAACGTCGTTAAACCTTCGCAACATTGATGATCCTGTAAAAGACTATGCCGGACATCATATGGAACTATTAGGTGGAACTATAAAATGATTTTTGTTACTATTTTGCAAACCTATATCGGTGGAGAACATTTAATAATTAAGAGTCACTGAATTCACAGTTTGTGTTATTGTTAGACTTAACAAATGTTTAACCATTCTCTCGGCATCGTTTGGCGATTAATGCGCATAGTTTAATTGAATAATTGCAAAACTAAATAAGTGGTCATGAACAGTATTTTCACGGTCTGCCAAGTATAACGCGCAAAAGCAGTCGTTAGTTGAACGTTTCAAAATTGGATATTCCAAAAGCGTCGTGTTCGGAAAACGACTCGTTACCAGGCGTGTCAATTTGCAGTCATTTCCGGAGGGACATTTGCATGTCGAGAGCGTAACACTTCTTTTTTTTCACCCGCTAAAATCAAACGTTGTGGAGGCTCGACTCGGTCACAGTTAATGCATGGAATATTTCAAAATACTCGGAAATAACCGGAAGTGTTAATAAAAGAGTGGCAATGTTGTTACTCAAAATAATTGCTGTGTTGATAGCCACAGTTACAGCCACGGAACACTCGAGCACGTAATTGGCGCAGTGAGTTATAATAGAGCAGGTGCATAGCGATTTCTTAGAGCAATTTCGCGGATATACGACACGGCAGAATTGTGGCAGTGTGTAAGGCAAGCAGATGCAGCAGTATTAATTTTTTTACAATTTCTCTGTCGTGAAAAACTGACTTTCTTATACAATAAGTATATATAACACATAGTATAGTTGTGAATAGACTGCAGACTTTATGGATTTGTGGCAACAATGAGTAGGTGCAATTTCAAACAATAAAAGGATTAAAAGAATTGAAGAGTACCAAAACACATTTAATACTTAACGAAATCACTGCAGAGAGAAATAAATTCATATGTGGTTTCTATGTCTTGAAATTAATGCAAACCATTTTTATTTTGTACGAAGATCCGCAGTCTAGTCATGAATTCTACACTTCGTTAATAAAACATTTTAACAATGTTGGTTGGCAACGAAAGGATGTGTTAAGCAATTCAATGGTCACTGGTAAAAATGTACTGCTTTGTTAATTTTGCACACCGGCATAGTTAAAAAATCAGACTGAAACTACCGTGAATTCTTCGATTCGTACCACAGTGAACAGTCTCTCGATCATTCTCGGCAACTTGCACGTCGGTTATCTCCTTCGAGCGGTCTGTTTCTTTCGTTCTCGATTCCAAAGCATCATGCCGCCACAACTCGGTGACCGGCGAACCGTGACCGGTTCCTCGCAGCCATAAGGAACTAATTTTACCGTGCTCGAGGATCCGTGAAAATAAAGTCGAGCGTCGAGCGGCCGGGACACGCGAGATTGAACCTAACTGGTCGACTGGTCCCTGATCGAATGCAGACCGATCTATCTCTCGGAAGCTGGCCCCTGGTTTGTTTCTATTGTTCCGCCGGTCACACCTATCGCCGGACACACAATATCCATTCGCAACGGTGCTCTGTAAATGAGCTCGACGGCCACACACCGAGCCATCGGCACGCCAACGACTCGTGAAAGGATCTTGATTAGTTTTTTCGGAATTTAGAGTAGAGAGCTCCGGTTACGCGAACGACACCGAATCAAGGCGATTGTGGATCTAATTAAATCACGGAAACGGCGCGATCCATCAGTGAGAGAGTATTTACGGTCCCGCTTTATTCTGCGACTTGGAAATCCAGATTGATTTATATAGAGCCATACTAGGCAGAGTTTTTGTTTTTTTTTTAACGATTTATGATGCGTCGGATTTGATGCTGGATTTTTGGGTTTCATAAAATCGTCACTTTCTTCTTAAGTAATGAAATACTAATTTAATATTTTCACCTTTTCCCAAACCACTAGTGCAATAGAAATGAAATTTCTGCAACTTTCGTTCTCGCTTAAAGGTTGGTGATATGTACTGTAATTGAAAATTGAATATTTTAAAGTCTTCTAAATTCTTCTAAGTAAAGAAAGTTATGTATTAGTAGAATAGGTCGATAATTACATAGGCGGAACACTAAAGACATGGTTTTTTTTTATTTTTGCATACAGGTGCAATATTTTATCTTTTCCAACTATTTATAAGGGGAATAAATATGTCATAGGGCAGACACGCGACAAGAGATTCAATCGTTTGCATTGTAATTCGTCAATTCTCGAGGCTGTACGTATATTAATAGAATGCAAATATAATATCGTAACTTTTCTAAGTAGAATAAGTCAACCAATGATCAGAAGTTTCAGTAAAAAATTAATTCGTGTGCTTTTCGTTCCAATTGATCCGTCGTGATATCAATTGACACCAAGTAGACACAATTTATACATTTGTTCTATAATAAGCTTTTCCTTTTTGGATTTGTTTGGCAAATTATTGTATTGTTAGGAAGATAATATGGTTGTACGAAGACAGGACTTGTTACCATTTTTTATTATTTTAAAAAATTGGAAATGGTGTAGCAATATCCTTAAATTCATTCAATCTTCTCACCGTTCTAAACTGCATCATTTCATTCTCTCCGCAAATCCGTTAAAAATTCGCAGTCTATTAACGCACATTTAATGAACATGACATGACCGTATATAAATATGAATATATGCAATTTAAGTTGAAATAGCGCGAATACATAAAATCAATGAATTTATTCTATATTCTTGGAATTTTGGGGCACCGTGGAACGATGACGGACAGGATTATCGATCATCGCAGGTATCAAGATCAATATCGACCGGAGGATCGTCGTCTCTGGATTTTATTGGTATCGGTCCATTGCTTAATTTCCGATTTTCTAAAAAATGCTTCTAGAAATGCTTCTACATCCGCAGCGGGAGTAAATTGAGAACGGTTCTCGCCGTGGCGATAAGTCCCTTCCGGATAATTCAAAATTCTCGATTCTACCGAGATGAGACGTCAGCTGCAGTTATTATCTGCTATCTCGCTTGCCGTTTCTTTCGACCGCGATCTCCCGTTTCGGAAGCTGTGATTATGCGCTTGCGCGCACGGAAAATTTGTGAGGTCATGTCGGTTTTGTTGTTTTTTGTTCCGGAAAACTGTTCGGGGATTTTTTAATGCCTGAGAAAATGGAGTTGCCGTTGCCTCGGGCACGAAAGGGTTTGAACGTGGCTGGCGAAGAAATTTTTTGTAATATATAATAAATTGCATTATATATGCTTATTAAAAACGTGAAAGTTTGGGAGAAATATGAAATTTGCTGGTCACCATCTTATGGAATTCTTAAAAAGTTATTCAGTGCCTTGAGAAGGGGAAGTAGAAGAAGACGAAGAAGAAGAAGAAGAAGAAGGAGAAGAAGAAGAAGAAGTAGAAATAGAAGAAGAACAAGAAGAAAGAAGGAGGTTCTTATTTTGTCCTCGTTCTGTAAGGAAAGAAATCTATTAATTTTATATTCATATTTCTATTAATATTTTATTTGCGAATAGATAGCTGCTATCTGGCTACTGTCAGATGTAATTTTGACAGTATTGATGATATAGTAGAATGGTATTATTAATTTTATATCTCAAATTATTTTTTTACTTTTGCCAGAAAAACAATTGCAAAAAGCTATTAAAATAATTAAGCCACCATCTATCTATTGTAAATGTTGTCGAGCAAATTAAAAATTATGATTTGAAAAAATTTTTAAAACTTCGATTCTTAAAGCTAAAAGATAGTGAACAGTTTATAGCAATGAACTTTACTCCGAAAAGCAAGACTGGACGAGAACAGTGATCTCCGGTTCGTAGTTTGCCGGCGATTATTAAATGAAAATTATTCTACGAACAATTGATCAGATACTGTCGCAAGTTGGTGTGTGCTCTATTAATTAACGTGTCATTAATTCTCATTAGTCTCTAGATAATTCGTTTTCCATTAAGTTCCGTTGAGCAAATTGCTTGCTCTATTTACTAAAATTCAGGTTAAATTTTAATGATCGAATTTCGGAATGTTTAACGGTCTTTTGTAGTGCGATCGATATTTAATCGAGGTAACTAATTGGAAATGGCTGATGGGCGATAAGCGCAAATAAAAGAGAAACATCAAGCGAAATGAAATAAATCGGTAGAAACGAGGCGGTAAAAAGTAATGAACCAGTCGCGAGAGATCAATTTCTCTGGTTAAAATGACATAAATGTCCTGAACATACGGAAATTTACGAAACACTCTCTATAGCAGGTTCCATTATCATTTTGTTCCGGGTCTGCTCTACCTCGATATATATACATACACATTCATATACAGTCTCTATTTAAAGTGCATGATTTTGGAATTGGAACAGGAAATGCGATATAAAAGTGGTTGAGACGCAGGTGCCAGGCACGAACCCCTTCGCCGACACTTTGTTTTCGTTCAATTTAATTTTACATCCGTTTCGGAATAACCAAACTTCTTATAGAACAATTTCCTCTCACGTTTTCATTCTGTGTTTGCTCAAAGGATTTCTTTCTAGCACTACATCAGTCAATTAGCCGAGGGTTAAATTACCATAAATCTGAGACAGAAAGTCGCAGATCATCTTACGAGAGCTCGTTGTAAAGGAGAGAGCTTCTTTTACAAGGCCAAATTGAAACGAATGTAGAACAAATTTTTCATACTGTGTAGAGTCAGTTTAGTGTGTCAAACTTCAAAAGAGAAAAAACCGATATCAATTTCTCACTCTGCTTTGTAACTAAACAGGAGCTTTGCACAAAGTTCAAGGGATTGAAAGTAGAGAGATCACTTTTCAAAACGAGCACAGGCACAATGTTGTTCGAGCACAGGCACAATTTTGAGGAGGAATATATTCCAACAAAAATTGATTGTTAAACAACGAGATGGTTTATTTTACTCAAATATGACCGCACGTAAACGAACAAACTGTTATACACTCTTCAGAAAAAGTTGTACAAGTTTTGTGTGTTAGTATTCATCCATTTTTGTTTCAGACTTTAAAACGCGAGACTGCGAATGCAATTAAACAAATACATCAAATTGTAGCACAGCAACGGAGAGACAACAAATTATACAGCATCTAGGGCAGAAAATGAGTGAGTTTTCGGTCGGGGAAATTGCGAAGGATAGGAGATATTGTGTCGTATTATGCTAGTATCAGCTTCGAGTTTATAAAGCGGCTTTAATTAAACGCGCTCGAGTTTCATCGTTAGTGCGCATTGACGTCTTTTTTGGCCCCGTCAGCCTTTTTCTTTTGCTGTTAAAAGGGACCCTTTTGGACATTTGTCTCCCAAAACCAGCGCATTCAATTCCCTTTATCGCGAAAAACCACTGATTACCGCGCGCGAAAGTCGAACTTCTCTGCAACGGTATCAGCACGTTTCGCCTGGACTGTATTCGGGAACTCTTTTCCACGAAATCGCGGCACGATAATTATACGGAACTTTACGCGTTAATTAGCTCTAGGCCCAGTAATGAGCTTGCTCCAACGGTAAGTTATTTATACGCTGTTATCCACGATCTTCCTCCCGTTTAGCGTTGATACGTATCTGCGTGGAAACGCTTTAAACACCGTCGTCGCTGCGGGAAATTTGCCAGGAAAAATGTATCCGAAGCGAGGAGACGCGGATTAAATTCCTTTAACGAGCGATTATGAAGTTCGGGACTATCGAAGTTGCCCGGGCTGAACTTTAAATAATCCTTTTAGTGGCGCTCTTTGCTGCCTTTTTTACGCCGTCACTTGTTAACGCGAAACGAAATTACTCGCTCGGCGAAAGGCGAAGCGATTGTCCCAGTTTTCCGCCGTCTATTTTTATCCACCAAGTCTTTACGCCGCCGTTGAATCATTGAATCACAGAAATTGAAGCGTTTACTGTAACTGTTATAATTTAATTTATTTCCGTCCCGATGCGAGGATTTCGAGCGCACTTCGTCACGTGGCTGGGAAAGGTCAGACAACTTTTTCAAAGGAACGCTCTTGACAATATTGCACTGAAAGTTTGTAACTTTGTTGACGCGTGTTATTGAGGATATGCAGGATTCTGTTTTCAGTGAAAATGTTTATTCAACACGAAACGTCTAATTCTTTTAGGAAAGTATTTATAATTCTGAATCTTATTCGTAGAATACAATTTCATTTTTAGGATATTCATGGTGAGGTTTAGGACACCCTGTAGGTTTTGAAATAACACTACTTAACCGATATAGAAACCCTTCAGATTCCTTGAGAACACTTTAAGCGGAGTTGGTACAATTGTTCACATTTCGAGAATACCATTTGCCTAGCATAAAGTTGCATTCGTCATTAAAACAACGGTGTGACATTTGCATTATTCTCACGACGCTGAGCATGCTGTGAACGACGATGAATCAGCTGTCGATAGATTAGTTCAACTAGTTGCCAAATATCTCGGAGAACGAGCATTTATTTATTCGAAATTTCGTAGGAACTACTTTTGCTTTTGAATTGCTATATTGTTGATATAGTTAGGAAGCTTTTGTTAACTTCGGTGGGTGTTATTTTGACAATCTTTTAGAACAATAGACCGTGAGGATGTATTATAATATTTCAAATCGAAATTAAACACGTGAGAGCTTGGGAGAGTCTTAAAACAATACTTTCTAAGTGGAATAGCTCTATCATTGGCCAGACGTGGCACTACAAATCACTTTATACATTTCTTGTTCTAATTTATCGATTGATGAGTGCATACATGCCATCATTGTATGCTAAAAGAATATTTTTGACAATTTCTTAGCCTCTCTACGTAAAATAGTCCTGTTATTATTTTGACACATCGTTAAAATCCAATCCTTATGATCTTCACTTTCATTTATCAGTGAATCAGCAAATAAGTACATCAATTAAGCAGAAATTTAACATTTTAGTCTTTTCTGAGTAGAATAGGCATGTATTTTGGCAGACATGAATCCAGAAATTAATGTACATGATCTTTGAATTTCTCATTCAATTAAATAAAATTTAGTGTTACTATATAGCTGTATAGAAACACATGAAAACTTTTTTGAGAAGTTTGAACATTCCCTTATGTATATTATACCATGATCTCTGGGAAAATATTCTGCAACCGTCTTTATTTATTTTGACTTATTCACAGTTGGCAAAATTCTTGCCGAATGAAAACTTTTGAGGTAGAGCTTTCGTTGTTTTATTCGACCGTATACGTTGCTGTTCAAACATGGTCGTTCAGCCTTAAAATTCACAATTTCGAGAAGAGAAGAGAAGCCATGAAAACTTCCCTTTAGAAGTAACGATTTAATACATCGAAAAGTTGAACGAGGCATAAAATCGACTTTCCAGACGCAGCGAATAAACATAATATCGCGTAGAATTACTAAGTATAAACGAATGTGATGCAAACCATCGAGATTTCAATCTGCAACGAATGCGCAGGACAAAAAGCTAATAAATTCAAGTGTTTTATAGCGTCCGGCACGAATCTCGAACATCCTCTCGTAAATTGCATTTCCATAGGTATCGCATAACGTCATTAAAACTCTTTTCTCCCCCGGGGGCCGGATCTGATTAGCATTTTATTTCGCCGACGAGTGAATTTTTGGATCGATTCAGTTGCAGCTCGTTTGCTTGGTTTACCGTTCTCGGAATGGTCTTAATGTTCTCCTTACAGTTACAGTTCCGTATATCCGTGGCCAAACTCTTCCTACAAATACATTATCGTCACACATATATGCAGCAGTTCCGTAAAATATTAAATTTTCTGGTAATCATTTATCAATCATAAGTCATGGCATGACCGACTATGTGTGACGGAATACATTGAAAGTTCCGAATATGTTTTTTCCTTACATACTACTTTGTTTTTGATGTTCGCGATCAATTGATTACTTGTATTGTAGGGTAGGATGTATGTCTGACCATTGCTTACTGTTTCTACTTGCTGTGAACATTCACGACAGGATTTCATTCCTATCGATTTCAATACTTTTTAAGAAAATCAAAATTTTTTAAACTCATCAAACTATCCAGATATTCACATTGAATTTTTACTTTTCATCTCTATCACAAATATTACATCACAAATATTGCATCACAAAATACAGGGGCTGTAAAAATTATTTTGCTGTTAAGATTTAAATGAGAAAAAATTTGTTTAATTATTGTACATTCAATTAATAAGTCTTGTAAGCTAAATAATTCTTGAACAAATAAAAAATCCCAGGATAAGAATTGTTTAGGCGATTTGTCTTGGCGCACTCACAGAAAGTGTGTCCTATCTGTTAACGAAATTCCAAAAGAGCTAAAATTACATTTCAAGTGAAACGAATCGGTGCTCGATTTGATCCTGAATCAGAGGCTTCTATAGTCGTCTCGCAGGAGTCGTTCTTGTCGATTATGCGATCTACACCGACGGAGTTACGCAACTGACATCGTTACGCAATCCAACCCTATCGCTCACGGTAATCGCACCGCAGATAATAATAACATCGGAGCTCAAAGCGTCGGGTTTCAGGGCGTAGCGAGAGGTAATCGAGTTTCCGGACGGGGCGGGATTAACATAATCTACTTTTCAGCCGTCTTACGAGGTAACTACTTGGAAATCTCTTCTCACGGGAATACCTGCGAAACCAAAGAAGACATTGAGATATATAAGGGCCATATAATACAGGTAGATAGTTCGAGAGGCTTCCAACTTGAAATTACATTGTGAGCGTGGCAGCCGAGGCGAGAGACGGGACACCATAGATTTGCATGAAAATTTATTTTTCCACATTGGAGAACAACAACGTTTAGAATGCCTTCTTCGAGTAGCCTCGAACTATTCTCATTACTTTTTTAAGCAACGACTACGAGGAGATCGTTAACAGACTGTTGACTCTCATGCGTTGCATTCATGAATTTCGTTCATGAATTACATGCTTGTAAATTGATTTCAACGATTTTTATTCTAAAAATGCAAAGAACGTTTAGGTTAAGAAATTTTAATGAAATTGTTAGTTTATGTTTTCATTTGAAGTCATCATAAAATACTATATCTTGAACCTTTCCGAAACTGCTAGTAGAATGGACAGTAGAACAGGTCAGTAATTGGTCGAATAAATAGATAGAGTATAAATCTCTTAATCTTTCGTTCACATTATGGGATCAGTAAATGGATATATACTTTAATTACCTACAAATTTAAAATTTGAAGATTTTCTGAAATTTTTCGAGGTTAGAAAAATATGTTGTTAGTAGACTAGGTCGATAACTAGTCAGGCAGATCACTAAAAAACCAGTTGCTCTAATTTTTGTTTTTATTTTAGGGTTTATTGAATAAATATGCACAATAATTGAATACAAGTGTAATATTTTCAACCGTTGTAAATTTTTTTCAGAGGAGAATAGACCTGTTATGGGCCAGACAAGCTACTAAACTTTTAAACCATACAATTTTCATTTTATTTTATCAATCCTTGACATGCTTTAGTAAAAGACAAATGTAGTATCGTAAATTCTCTAAGCATAATAAGTGCCCCTTATTCAGACGTGTCAGTGAGAAATTAATTTGTCTTTTTTATGTGCATTTTGCAGGCACAATTAATTTTGTTACGTAAATTGTATTCTCCTTTTATAAATGCTCGATTTAATACACATAAGATGATGTGTAAATGATGAACAATACGTTCCAAAAAAGGCTTCTTCGTTCAAATATGTAATAATATCTGTTGTATTTTTAAGGTTCAATTGATTAAAAAAAATTCAATCAAGCCAACAGAACGAGACAAAAAGTTTTCATAACCGAATGTGTCGGTTAAATTGATTAAAATTTTCATTTACGTTCCAATATAATAACAGTTACGTACAGTTCGTATCGAAACAATTACGAAATATTTATATTAGCCAGCCAGATATTTTTTATGAAGATTTTTCAGAGACAAATATATTCACTTCTTCACTCTTCGTGCCTGGTAATTAAACGTTTATTGCCAAAACAGTTGTATATTACTCGGGCCTGAGTGAAATTAATATAAATGAAAAAAGAGAAACATTTCTAGCAACATTATACGCGTCTATTCAAGTACAACAACTTTGAAACAGCTTTTAAACAGCTTTTTAATTTTTTTACTATTGCAGATTATCAAATTCTAGTGTTCAATTAAAATTTCTGAATATTTGTGAACGAATCGTCCTGTTTAAACTTTTCATATTGGTAAATAGATGAAATGGTTCGTTTCAAACATAATTAAATGAGGAAATGAATAACTATTCACACGATATGAGGCACCATTTTCAAAAAAAAGGTTTTATATATTTTAGAGATAAATATAGTTTGAATAATTTTTTAATCAAATCGTTCCAGGTAATTTAATGAGTTTCTCATTGATTTGTGAATGCTTTTCTATTACATGTGTAAAAACATATTGCACCTATCTCAATTTCACTATAAATGAGACTATTTAATACGAGGATAAACATATAGTCCACCTGTAAGAATTTTTCAAATGTACTAAATCCGCCGGCTCGAAACTTTGATTGAACGTTTCAGGAGTTGAAAATTGATTTGTAGACAAATTTTAAATGAATCTAGGTAAATCTAGGTGTATACAATACTAGAACTAATTATACAGTCCCAAACTTAAGTATTCATTAAAAATTGTAAATCGCAAATAGAACACAGTTTATGAACCTGACAACATCGTGTGCAAGGTGTTTCGCCTAACTCGAGCATCTATAATATCTCACTTATTTTTTATGATAGAAAAAAATGTCAGAAAAAAACATTAGTTGGTTCAGAGGGGAAAATATTATGATAGTGCCCTACTTTTATGAATTTTTCATACTCAGTCACGTGAAGGTCATAATATTACAGGTCGTTGGATTCGTCTTGACCTCAACTATCATATAGCGATAATAAAAATATATCATTCCATTTAAAAAAACTTCGATGACCTTGAAATCTCAAAAAATATAACCTTGAACAAATTTTTTGCCTATCATAATATTTGCCCCTCTGAACCAACTAATGTTTTCCTCTGACATATTTTTCTATCATAAAAAATAAGTTAGATATTATAGATGCTCGAGTTAGGTGAAACACAATCTACAACACATCTTCACGATTTTCTGAGCCTGATGCAAGGTACAAATATATTCCCATTGCAATGTGTTTTCGTTGTCTATGGTGCAGCCTTTTCACGCAGCATTGCGCGTATACATAATACTCACATTATCACGTAATACATTTTCTGCGCGAACAGAATGTGCAACATGTAGGGAGCGACACGGAATAATTCTCCTGCACAGAAGATCCCGGTTCCCGTGTGAGATTGCAGCAGATTTTTCACGATTCCGCGGGGATTGCGCCCCATCTCCAGAATATTTCATAATTTCTGGTTTCGATAAGTTTCGCGACCGTGATCCCTATATGTAACACGCGGCATTCACGCAATCTCTTACCTGTGCTATTCATGTCCTTGGCGAAAAACTAGGTCCTGAAGACAAGACGCGTTTACGCGAAGTCGAGAGCTGCACGGACGTTTTCACGAAAACCTCCCGGAGTGGTTTCTTGGAACGCGGCATTCGCTTTTCAATAGGAACGACTGAAACACCTTTCTGATTCGCGAATTAATGAGCGAAGTGAGAAAGCTCGTGCGAAGTGTCTTCTGGCCAAGTTAAAGCTCGAAACGAGTTACATTAATATCTTGCCAAATGCTGTCCTTTCGGATCCGGACAGATACTGAAGGAGAGGAAGGAAATAAAGTTCTTTTTTAATTCTTCATTCATCAATAGAATGGTCGTTAATTGTTGCTAGGATTTTTATTCTTTTATATTTTCTTCATTTGTAAATTTTTAGATTGGAAGAGTTTCTGTGATGAACGTTCTATTCTTGTAGTATAATAATTAGTATCTTCGAAATTTATAGATTTTAAAAAATATATAAAATAGTTAATTTAAACCATTATTGCAGAAAGTAAAATTCTATTTTACCGTTTGTCCATAAATTTATCTATTTTGTCTATAAAGATACGAATTTTATATTTAATATAAATTTCGAAAAAATTTAACTATACTTTCTGATCAAATAATGAAGATGGTAACATGAGTCAGTATCTCTCAGTCTTAATTACGTCACCAGAGGATAATCAGAAGGGGAATATTGGTTCGAGAAACGAGACGGCAGTTGCTCCAGGAGTTCAAGACCTCTTGAAACACTCTGACGATGTGAGAACTCAAGATCCAAAAATGTTGAAAGCATCGTTACTGTTGATACACATTGCATCCTACCTTCAATGTTTGTTCCGTAACTGTTGAAGTTTCTTCTACAGACAATTAGTATTGCCAGGATGGCTCGGAGGTAAGCGGAATGTGCGCGACGTTACCCTTAACTGCTTGAACTTTCCTGAACGCAATTTACAATGTTACATTGTTGCTATAGTTACCACGCTTTTGTCAACTCCAGTAGTTGTTATTTAGAGGAGCTTACAATATTCTCTGCATTTGTGCGGGTCTAGCAATAACCCGTAGAAAAAGTAAATTCGCGGGAGTTTCAAACTATTGCCCATAACTTGTCTAAGTAGAATAGCTGCACCATTAATTAGACGTATCGCTAAAAACATCGATTCACGCCACTTTCATTCAAAGCTGTTATTAACAAATTACTAATTCAATATTTTCACCACATTCTCAAATCATTAGTGCAATAGTTAGTGGACCTGATCTGTAATTGGTCAGACAAATCACTGGAAGTTAAATTTGCGCAACTTTTGGTCTCAATTTAATGGTTGACGCGTAGATATGTACTACAATTATGTTCAAATTTAATATTGCAAATTTTTCTGAGGAAAGAAAGTTGAGTATTAGTAGATTAGGTCGGCGATTAAACATACTGATAACTAAAAACACGGTTCTTATTAAGGAGACAATGAGCAAATACGTATACAGGGTGGTTGGTAACTGGTGGTACAAGCGGAAAGGGGGTGATTCTACGCGAAAAAAGAAGTCGAAAATATAGAATAAAATGTTTTCATCCGAAGCTTCGTTTTCGAGAACATTGAGTTTGAAAATGCAGCCAATGCGCGTGTTATTCGATAGGAATTGTCTGCTGCGTCTGATCATGACCTACCAATTCTACTTCCTGCGCATACTAAAGCACGCGAACCCGACGGATCTATAAATTCGATTTTCTTGAAAACAAAACCTCAAACGAAAAATTTTTATTGTATATTTTCGACTTCTTTTTTCGCGTAGAATCACCCCCTTTCCGCTTGTACCATCAGTTACCAACCACCCTGTATAAATTGCAGAGAGGTGTAATTTTCTTATGCTTTCTAAATTTACGTAAGGAGAACATGTCTGTCGTAGCTCAGTCAGGCTACTAAAGCATGAATCTACAAAATCTTCATTGTAGTTCATGAATCTTCGAAAATGTGAATATAATGTAATTTTTTCAGGTAGAATAAGTAAACCATTGATCAGAAACTTCAGTAAAAAATTAAATTACGTGTCTTCCGTTCTAATTCATTAAGCCTGGTGCACGTATACACAAAACTAGACGATAATTTATACATTTTTAAATCAATTCTGTCTAGTTTTATTATAACGATTTTTTATTGCATTCGCAACAGTCCCTCGCCCAACCGCCCCAAAATGAATTTAATAACGCTACAATACTGCGAGCAATTTATCTCCGACAAGAGAATCCGGGATATCTCTCAGCTAAAAAGGAATTTTAATCTTCGCGGAATTCTGTGGCAGAGATCTCGCTCCGTACAGGGTAGCGTAATCTCCCGGAGGCGTGAAGGGGGCGGTCTCGTTATGTGATCAGATCATGCGGCACTTTCGGGTTGACAATTAGCGCCCGGTAAACCCGAGTGTCCTTTCATCCTGATCCCGCGTCCCGACAATCGTGAATTATTCGAAAAACGATGTAAGCCAACAACACCAACCTCTCACATACCTTCAAAGACGCCCCCGGCGCTCTATCGTGACATGAATCATCATTATGTGAATGCGCTCTAGCGTGGCCATCGCGGTGCCTCCGACAGGAATGCATGATTCATAAACCCGGAATGCGAATAGAGCCGGGTCCTAGAGCGGAACCTAATAGCGATCCCATGATGACTGTAATTAGAGGGTCGTGGTAGTGACAAACACGACATTGCGGTGATTTATATATATTGGCACGGTTAAACAGCTCTATTTAGACGAAATTTGTCGCTGTCGTTTCGATTCAATACTACTGCATGCTCTAAAAAGCTGCTACGTGTACAAATCTTCATATACAACCTCTATTGTAAATTATTCGATTATATTAAATCGAATTTATTGATTTTATTATATTAATTATTCGATTTTTAATCTTCGTATAATAAATTTTATTCTTTTGTACTTCGTGTAAAACGCCTTAAATATATAAAGTACTTCAAAATTTAATGGCTAATATTTTAAAGATAGTACAATTTCAAATAAAATTTTTTATACCGTATTGTAAATAATGAATAGGCCTGTCATTAGTCAGACTCACTACTACAGCATCCATTCATATAATTTCCATTGTAATTCGTCGATTCTCGAGGTTCTTTATATACTATATACACTTTTGTGCGCTTTATTCTACTTTTCTAAGTAGAATAGGTCAACCATTTGTCGGAGGTTGCAGTAAGACATTAATTTGCGTGCTGCTCGTTAAAATTTATCTATCGTGGTGCACGTTTACACTAACTAGGTAACAATTTACATATTTTATATTTTTTTTTTTGAATTTATGTTTCTGTTTCTAATGAATGCTAATAAATAATGTGCATATTTCCGGCAAAAGTACACGTGTCGCAACGAATTTACAACGTGACATAAAACGCAAAAAAATATGAAAAAATGTATCAAGAAATTAGGATAACATTTTAAATTTTTCTCCCGTGTCATATCGCGTTCGTGGAAGTGGGGGTTGTAATACCAGGCATAAGTACACGTGTCACGTCGAATATATAACATCTATTTAGCAGGAAATAGAGCGTCGTGTTGCACGGAGCAATTTTCCCATCCGCTCTAAACGCTCTGGGCGATAAAATGTTTTCGAGAGCTTGCTGGGCATAGCTCATGCAAATACAGATCGTAAATTCTGTGTCATACGATTTGTAAGTGAAGCCTCCGGCAGAGCAGTTTAAAGGTCAGAACGGAACATTGGTTCTGAGATATTGATAATTGAAAATTCAAGTGTCGCTTTTTTTGCGAAGGCTCCTGGGAAATTTTCCAGCAGCAATTTTGGTCAGTGATGACCATACGCTTCGGAACAAACTCAAGGGCAAACTTACGAGCGTATGACTCTCTGATGGTGCAATTGTCAGTGTTATACATTACTACTCTTGGTCTAACACCATTTATCTAGAAAGGTGACTAACGTTTCCAGAAAGATTAAAGTTACTGTTATAGGTGCTCGTAACATCGGAGCAGTTTAATATAGCTTACTTGTGCTGTATTTTAATTTTTTTGTGTTCTGTATTTTAAAAAAAAAATTTTTTTTTGTTACTTGTTCTGTATTTTAATTTTCCATTTTATGGTCCCATTTACAGCGTTTGTTTCGAGCTGTTATTGATCAGGCATGTATTTTAAGCTCCTTCTGAAATACGTGATTTCGTAGTTTTGTAATCATTTAAAGCTTTCAGTTTATGTTCTCATCAAATTGTTCAATTTTCACTGAATCCATGTAGTCATAGTTTCTATGGAACCTGGTTTTTAAATCGTTTAGTTTATACTCTAGAATTCGATATTACTTACAGTTTCCATTTCAAGCTTGTACCAAATGATTGGATTGAGAGTATCCAATTAGAGCTATTGATTCTTCTACTTACATTTACAGTTGCATGTTTCTAACCAATGCGGTATCCGAAACTATTAATTGAAGCTCCAAATTTTATATTTAACGCTTCTATTGAACCACTTCGTTTAATAACTTCTATTTGAGGACTTCATTTAATGACTTCTATTTAAATCCCCTAACTAAAGTCCCTACTTAAAGCTTCTACATAAAGCTTGTACTTAAAGTTTGTACTTAATGCTTCTACTTAGAAATTCTATTTGGAGCTTCTATTTAAAATTTCTACTCGTAGCTGGTACTTAAAGCTCCTACTTAAAGCTCTAGCTTCTGGACCCAAGCACCGAAGGAATCTTTTTTCTAACGTTTCTACTTGATTTTTGTGTTCCAATTTTCTACTCTTACCGTTTTCTATTTAAGTGTATAAAATACGATCGTGTTTGGCTAGAAGATCATAGACTCTTGTCGTGTACCAATGTACAAGATCCTCAGCGTAATACCAGCCTCCGAGATACATGCACGTCGTTGCAAGACAGATGAAGCTACGAGGAGGCATTACAACCAACGACACAGGACCAACCCTTTTCGAGTACACATATATCTTGGTACAAATTAATTTAGAGGCATCGGCCGATATCTGGTCACGGGTAACTCTTGCTAATTCAGCTTGGTCACCTAGTTTATCCGGAAACGAACAAGCAAACGTCTGCGTGGAAATATTACACTGGCGGAGGAGGTGGAGGATAACAGTAATACTTTGGGTAAAACAATATTAACTCGTATCCTGAAGGCACTTTCCTGTACCACATTGCAAGTGATTGAAGTGAGTTTTATGTTTAATTCACGTTGAGGTATCGTCACACGCTTCATACTAATGATTTAAAAATATTTTTAATTTTTTCGATCGAATGTTTTTATTCCATTTTGGGTTCAAAATTACAAGTGTCTTTTAATTGTGTGTATAATTTTCAATCGATTCACATTTTGTATGAAGAATTTGAGATTATTATACCGGGTATTTCACCTAACTTGACCACGTTAAATATATCGCTTATTTTGTATGATAGAAAAAATGTCAGGGGGAGAAAATATTCTGTTCGAAGGCGCCAATACGGTGATGGGCCGAATTTTTTTCTCAAGGTCATTTTTTTCGAGATTTCAAGGTCATCGTATTTTATTTTAAATGGGACTGCATATTTTCACTACAACAGTCTTATACCTTATAAAAAAAACGAATCCAACGAGGTGCAATATGTTGACCTTCACGCGACCTTTAGCGAGAAAATTATGAAATGTTTGTCAGTAACTTCAGTACGCGTTCGGGGACGGTAAATGAAAGAATTTCAATTTCATTGAAACAGTCTTAAGTTAAATCTTTATTTTAGAAGGTGTTCAAAATGTTTAGCATGAACCTGGATACATTTTTGGAGACGGTAATTAAGTTCTTGCTGTACATTTTTAAGTTGTTCTACAGTAATTGATCTACATTTATGTAGAACCCTTTGTCGCATGTTTTCTGGACTTCGGCTGGAATATGAAATTTATTCTGATCTTTTCCCGATGCGTTATCCTGCGGTTAGAGTACTTTAGAAGATTAGATATTAATTTAGAAACTCTGACCGTTGCATATTTTATGAATTTTTTTTAAAAATTATTCTCATCATAATGTTGGAAACTATTCAGTTAATTACTACAGTTAACCACTCAATGGACTATCGTATTATCAATCAGGTCGGTATTAATAAGTATCGTGAGACTGTCGGAATAGGATACAGAAGGATTGATTTTCTAGTTTCTGCTATGAATCGCCGATCTCGATTTAATATGGATTTACCGGCTCTATCGTTGATGATCATTAACGCACTTCTGATGCACTTGATATTCGAATGGATAGATTGTACCTCTGTCCGTGAATATATGAAGCTCAGTTAATTCGATACATTATGAATTCCCTCTAATGGGATCAAAACGCATCGAATTTACACTGCCTCCTAGAAACGATGAATAAACAGTAGTCCGAAGTTTGGGGCCACGTTCTAGTCAGTCGAACCAATTTTGATAGATAAATCTTTTCATTTTAAACACTCTCAGAAACCTTGTTAGATTTATTTAGATTGTTATAAATTTTTTACATCTTTTACCACACACGTTTCTATAGAATTGTAACCCAAACACAGTGTGTCTTCTGGAAATTTTTAAAGGAAAACTGTTGTACCTACCAAATCCAAACTTTGCACACTTATTAACAGTTGTTTCAAGATATATAGTATTTTTGTAAACTCAAAATCCAATTGCCAACTACCAAATTCGTCAACACGAAATCCTTTAGGACTGTATCATCTAACTCAGACAGTCCATCTTTTGGAATTTTTTAAACGAGAACTGTCGCTCCTACCAAATCCAAACTTTGCACACTTATTAACTGTTATTTCAAGAATATATAGTATTTATTTTAAACTCAAAATTCCGTTTCCAACTTCAAAATTCGTCAATCTAAAGTTCTTCAGAACTGCACTCTCTACGCAAACGCCACTAATTAAACATAAAAATAGAAAATTCGACTTTTCAAACTACCTTGCCCACAAAAACAATGTGTGCACATTTCCTAACGATTGATAAACGTATCCACAAAATTTTCAATTGATAAGTTTGTTGACATCGCTATAAAAAATTGTTGAACACCGTTCAGTTTCGACCGTCTGAAATTGTCTCGAAGAAGCAATCCATTTCCGCGCGATTTTAGACGTTTGAACGTTAATGTAATACTGTTGTTGCTCTCAGCTTTCTCGGAGATCTCAGCAGAACGTCTCTAAATAGTACGCAGAGCCTTGGTTGAGTGGTTTAGCCACTGCTAAATTGGCAGTGTCCGTTAATATGACAGTCTGCGGCGCGCATATTACATTGCAAACACTATTTCCTTGTCGATGATATTATATCTCAAACACTGTTACTCGTTCTCGCATTTGGCACTCTATTTACATTCCCGAGTAAATTCCCCCAGATGCTCGATTTTGCCGTTTATTCGAATTTTTGTGTCTTTTATTTGTTTTTGTCATTGGGAAAACGCGCGCGTAAACCAGCAATTTCTGCCTCGTTAGATATTCCGTCTGTGGGACCGAGTTGTAAATTGTTTTCTGAAAGCGAGCAGAGCGAGCTTCAATTGCGTGGGAAAAAATTGTAATTTCCTGACCGCGTAACGTTCCATCCTTACATCGACAGGAAATACGTGCCGAGTATACTTTTTCCGCTTTGAATCTTGTTTTTCCGTCGACGCTGGTTGGTTTTCAACTTGTACTCGCAATTATCCAATAGTCGAGATTCTCGAAATAAAAATCGCTGAAAGCTGCTGTTGACCGTAATACTTAACTCGTTTGCATCGTTAGGGGGATTAGAAAAAATGTTTCGTAACGTTGGATGTTTTTATTTCGCGAATAAAAACGTGATTTATACGACCTGGTTGATCCTCGGTAAAATAAGGATGAAATGAGGTTCGCCGACCGTAAATTTTTATTATTTGAACATAAATTTGCTTTCGAATATTAAGAAAAAATAATTGGTTGAAGCTCTAGTTTATTCGACAATTACAGTATAAGGTGAGATTTGCGCATTTTTTTAAACAAAACTACCAAACATAAAAATTTGAAACATTATGACCATTTCTACTAATAATTGGAGAACATGCGAACATTTCTTGGTATAGGAATTCTCCCGGAAGTTAAAAAAGTTTCTGTGTAACGTACCTTAAGAGTTCGCCTCCATGGAGAATTCGAATAGTTTGCAGCAATTCTCGCAAATAAGGAAACTTCAATGAAATGGCGAATCTATACTAATACAGTGGAAAATTCGTAACAAGCACTTCCGTTTCGGTAAAAATCAGAGCTTGTCACCGCTCGAGAAAAATCTGCCCTAGAAAGATTCCACTAACACTATCCTGACACAACAAGCTGCGAACCATTGAACGTTCCTGAAACCACAGTACTATCCTTATTTAGATGGTGGCCCATTTTCTAGGTAGAATCATTGGTACGATCCCACCTCTGGGTTTAACATTGTTGTCAATTTTCCAGGTAAAATCATGAGTATCGTGTCCTCCCTATGTTTGAAATTGCTTGTCGATTTTCAACACGTTATTTAGAAAACCAAAACGCGTTGTCTCGAAAATACTGCATATCGAATCGTCTGTAAATATATTGGAAAATTTTTGTCACGACTGAATTCACATTTTAAGATTGAAGCTTCTCCTTTACAACGATCCCCTAAAACTTGATGTGCGATTTTTTTTTAGTCGATTTATTGAGCTTTGAATGGTAGGTGTACTGCCAACATTGCAATAATATAAGATAAAAAAGATTTTGTTCCCCATTTTGCTCCATAAAACAGCAAAAAAAAATCGTACAAGTACTGATCGTACTGATTCCTAATTTTTTCTTTTACAATTACTGAAATTGTAAAAATGTTTTCATCGGAAATTTTTTAATGAACCTCTTCATTGAAGAACATATTACAATAAAAGTTGTATGAAATCTGAATGGACACAGTCTTGTCACTGTTACAAAGCAATATACGTCAGTCGCATTCATTGCTCGGTAGTTCTAGTGTTAAGAGGTTGTTGTAAAGAGAAAATTTCAACCTTTAAACCTATGGTAGATTCATTCACAACATTTTTCACTGTTTTAACAGACGATTTAACTCGTTGCATTTTTAAGAAAAAATGTGTCTTCAGACCTACTATATCACGCAAAATCCTGGACATAAATGGGCCTTGGATTGAAAAAGTAGAAGCTTTAAAATGAGTTCAGGATTATGCTTGTCCAAATTTTTAAAATGAAATTATCAAAGTTTAAATATCGAGAATCATTAATCCGCTGTGTGTAAGTTTGAAAATCGCCTGAACATTAGGCGAGTAATTACAATTGTATTTTTACAATCGTAAATGAAAAATCATAAATGATAAATGAAAAAATCGAATAATGCAATAAAAGTACAACAACAATATATGCAATCGTTAAACTTTACCTCAGGAAACCAGAAATTTTTGACTTTTCGTATGTAATCCTGTAAATTTTGGTGAGAAAGTATCGAAAATCCAAGTTTCAATCCTAGGGGATGATTAGTTCAAAAGTTATGTGTGTGTAAAGATGTTAGACTTTCAGCGTTGTTGACAGGTAAGGACGCTGCCATGTTGGTATGTGGTGACCGTCGCGCGTCGTTTAAGGGGGCCGGCAGGCATTTGGCCTTGACTGTCACGCTATGTTACGCTGTGCCATTTTTTCTAGACATTTTACGTCTTAAATAAGTAAGTAATCAATTAAAAATGTATACCACCGTGTTTGTACATGTCTTTGCTACGTCTGTCCAGAGCATTTTTTTCGATACGAACACTAAATCTCTCGAAATTAAGAGAATCTATGAACTATCTATATGAACTTGCAAGGCTTGCGACGATTCAATATTGTAATGAATAGTTTAAAAGTGGTCACTTGTGTTTTCTAAAAGTCCAATCTACGTCTGTCCAGAGCCCAAATTGCGAATTTCCACCTCATCGTGGAGTAATTTGTGATATTCGGCAGAAAACTCGCTTTCTGAAGCAAGTATGACGTCACAAGATGGCTGCCGCAGAGAGATTCTCTTAATTTCGTGAGATTTAGTGTCCGTATCGAAAAAAGGCTCTGGACAGACGTAGCAAAGACATGTACAAACACGGTGGTATGCATGTTTAATTGATTACTTACTTATTCAAGACGTAAAATGTCTAGGCACAGCGTAACATAGCGTGACAGTCAAGGCCAAATGCCTGCCGGCCCCCTTAACGAGCGGAGTCTCTAGAGTATTACAGTGGAAGATCCATCTGTTTCGTCAGCGACGCGCGACGGTCATCACATGCCAACATGTCGGCACCCTTACCTGTTAAAAATGCTGAAAATCTCACATCTTTTCACACACATAACTTTTGAACTGGTGATCTCCTAGGATTGAAACTTGGATTTTCGGCATTTTCTCGCCAAAATCTACAGGATTACATAAAAAAAAGTTAAAAATTTCTGGTTTCCTGAGGTAAAGTTAAGCCAGTTTCGTCTTTACGTTTGACAAAAAATCAATAATTTTCTGCGTCTCATAGACGAAAGTACGGGGTACCAGAAAAATTCTGCGACACAGCAGATTCTTGTTGGAACAAAGTGGACAAAGGCAGCCCGTAAGTGTCCAAGCCCCACCATGTCTTCTCATTTTCTCTTGGTATAGCGGGACAAAGGGGCGTCGAGAAAAAGAAGAAATGGCTTGGTGGATTGGGAAAAATACGTATATCATTCCGTCGCGTACGTCTAGCAAGGATCCATAACGGATAATAAATCGTGGTTCTCGTGCCGATGTTTCAGGGAACAACGGAACCGTATCTCTGACGCTCGGCAGTGGAACAAAGATCGCATCGATCCGCCGACTGCAGAAAATGGAATACGGTTTGCGAAAGTTCGGATAGTTCGATCGCTGGAGCCTGTATCGTCGATCTGACACCGAACAATACGTTGTTTGACGGTGCGAGTGGAGCGGAGATACGGCGAACATGTTGCGGGAGAGGTCGATCGTTCCTCAAATTATTTTTTATCAGAGCCCGGTGTACGCACGCGTTTTCAGCCTCGTCTTCCGCTTCGTTACACTTAAATTGAACGATCGTTTTTCTTCTGCCAACGGCTCGAATCGTTTCTGTCGTCCCGTTGACTGCTGCAATGTCGAGGGTAACGCGATTTAATAAATGGCGAAAACGTACCGGGAGAATCGCGGAGGGATATACATATACAGGGTGAGTCACCTAACGTTTGCACCTCAAACATCTTTGTTGTTTCTAAAGATACGTAAAATATGGTAAGGACAAAGTTGAATGGTACAATGGGGCTGACACGATGCCATGAAAAAATTTTGTTTTTATGTCATTTTTTTAGAGATATCAAGGCCACCTTGACTTTTTTAAATGGAATCGCCCTTTTTTAAACACCTACAATGATAGTCCCTTTCATTAGGAATGCAGTGACTATATTATTCCAAGGTCATTCAAGATCAAGGACAGAAAAAGCGTATGAAACTAAAATATGGAAGCAGAATAAGAGTATTTTATAAATGTATAATTGGGCCATGATTAGTGAATGTTGCTTCGTCCGTAAACAAGACATTAGAAAAAAATGAATGATTTTGAGGCAATCTCCATTGACAAAAGTTAATTCTATTTTGAAAATCATTCTCGTGCAATTCTTGATGGAGCGATATGTGGAACGGATGAAATTTATGTCGGGCCAGAATTCGTATTACGCTACTTTGACTTATGCCTGCTTTCCGGGAAATGTTTCTCGTACTCACGTGAGGATCGACAACTATAGCTGCTAAAATATTAATTTCATTGTCTTCATTAGTCGTAGGATTCTTCCGTTTGTGCTGTCTTGCACGTACACTTCCAGTACTTCCAGTAGAAGGAGTGTTTCGCTCGAGGTATCTTTCTTCATAAACTAATCGGGCCTGCACTGCATTTTGTCTACATTCACAGTAAATCGTGATCATATCACACTTTTCAGTCATTGAATAAGACGGAATCGCATTTGGAAACATACTGATAGTAAATAAGAATGCTGAATAACAATAACATTGAAGGACCTTAGTATGTTTACTTTAACTACGACCATACTATGTTTACTATTTACTACAAGTCTCAACCGTGATAAACGTATTCTGCTTTCATATTCTAAATCTTATACGTTTTCTCTGTCTGTGACCTTGAATGACCTTGGAATAATTATTGTCACTGAATTCCCAATGAAAGGGACTATCATTGTAGGTGTTTAAAAAAGGGTGGTTCCATTTAAAAAAGTAAAGGTCACCTTGATATCTCTAAAAAAATGACATAAAAACAAAATTTTTCTTGGGATCGTGTCAGCCCCATTGTACCATTCAACTTTGTCCTTAGCATATTTTACGTATCTTTGGAAACAACAAAGATATTTGAGGTGCAAACGTTAGGTGACACCCTGTATATCGGACCGTGAAAATTCTTTTGTCCGCAGGAAGACAATCATCGGGCTGAATATTGGTAAATGCTAATTTCACGGTGCCGCCGCGAGACACCATCGTAAATTTCGGATTGTTACTCGGCGTCGTGAATTTTCCATTCTGCATTTTGTTTTCCAATTATTCCATACAGTGAAAGAGGGCTTGCGAATGAATCGTTGTTCATGCGGAGTGCGGTGGGTCACGGTCCTGTAATTATTTTGCGTGACATCTCTATTTCGCCATGAAACCGGAGAATTCGTTTCTCTGTTGCTTACTGAATGTTCAATGGCTTTTAGAAATTCATTGATACACTAGTAGGATTTTTTAAATATGAAAATAGTTTATATTGTGTTGTAATTTCTTTTACACAGTAATTTTTAGTGGTCTCTTTTTAATTTCTTTTGTGGCTTATGAGAACATTATTAAGCTCCTTATGGGTGTGTAGCACAGTCATTAAAAATCCTATTAACTCTCGGACTCCTGCAAGTTCTAGGCCTATGCCGGAGTCGTTTCTGAGCCACACCGATATTTCACTACAGTTTTCTTTTCGATTTAAGGCGATCGCTCGGGACTGGCTTTCGTCGTATTTCGGATGAGAAATAAGAAGAGGGGAGAGAGATTTTCTTATTTCGAAATAAAGAGCGTCGTCTTACATCGGGATAAAATTGTACACATTGACGGTCGCTCGAGCTTATCCCCACCGCGACGGGTCACGAATGATTCCGGCATAGCATAAGAAGGGTTAATAGGCAAATTTGGAATACATAAGGTTTTGAGAAGGTAGACGCTGGAACATTCATTTTGTATTTTTGTCTAATATTTTTAGATAGAACTTAATTTTTCTTGTTGCCCAGAAGAAAATTATTAAGCTCCTTCTAGATGTACCCCAGTAATTATAAAAGCTATTCAGATATAAAGGATTTAATCCTGAAGGTTTTGAGGTAGTTGATACTGACACATCTATTTCATATTTTTGGCTAACCTTTATAGAAAGGAATTATAAGTGTCATTCGATGATTACGATCTCAAGCTTTAATTTTAGGACTCATTACAATATGTAAGATCTGTCAGCGAAAAAGAAGACCTATCAAGATTTAATGAAATCTTCATTTGATTCTCTTAACTTGTTAATAGACTACGGACTGCGGAACTTTATGCAAATTCACATATTTGTATGCAAATTCGATGGGACTGGGGTGTAATTGAATTTTATTTCTTTCAGGAACAGTTTCAGTAAAGTGCTAATAGAATGAAGCTGTGTTCAACTGTATAGAATTTTTCATTTCATTATTTTTTGAATATTTGTTTGCGTGTTATGAATGTATGAAGCTGTAGATTTTACGAATTACTATTTTGTTTTCTTCATCTGTCGACTAATTCAATTCAAGCTGCTCCGAAAGAGCTACGAAGAAAATGAACTGAATTCAATGAACTGAAAATTGTGTATATTAAATAATAATTTTAAAGGGAATTTATTTTTTGTATTCAGGATCTTCTTAATTCAATTCAGAGTACAAGATTCTTATAAATATTCTTGTAAATACGTTTGTGCAAATATTCATAGAAAAATAATTATGAAACGCGTTCATACACTTAAAAATTAAAATAAAGAACTGTATTTTCACTGTAACGCGTTGTCAACAATTAATTTTCATTAGAACTGGAGACTGCAGAAGGATCAAAGAACTCTGTGATAATTTTTATCCTTCCAATGTTAGTTTCGTTTACTAGATTACTTTGATTTTGTTGGATGCTCTGCTGGTTGTAATTTGACAAATAAACCTGTTAACTGATCCGTATGATTAAATGCTAGAGTGAAACGGTGCAGATGCTTTTTTCCGACGAGGAAAAATTTTTATTGCAATCGTTTTTGTTGGTCAGAGTTATCGAGTGGATCGAGTAACAAAGGCGGTTAGACCGTCGGAATAATCGCTTATTCCTTCTACTTTTGTTGAAGGGTGCTCGACCTACATGCACGCATACCGATTTGATTCGCTACCTAATTAATAAACACGGTTTTCCGGGAATCCCTTCTAGTTTTCATCACGCGATTTCTGGAACTCGTAAAAAGCTTGCCTGGAGCAGCTTACTGTGCAAACCGTATCGGGCGAAAAGTCGAGAGAGAGAGAGAGAGAGGGGGGGGGAGAAACAAAGAGAGAGAAAGCTTTGGTAATCGTGCTGCCGGCTCGCGAAATTTGCTGACGAATCAATAATCTCGGGGGTTACCGTCGGATGACAAATGGATCGCGATTGATCCAATGGTTCGGCAATTGTGCTATATCTTCGGCACAGGTGCGATAGAATGTTCCTCCCAAACGAGGTCAGGATCATGACATTTTCTACGGATTTTCGCGGTGAATTTCTCGAGATCCATCCAACAAAATTATTAGGCGCGGAAGGCGCCTTCATTCAAAAATTTCGATTTTGCTTAACACTTGGATATTCCACTTCATGTGGAAATGTAGAAAAACATACATCTCGTATCTATTCTTTCTTTAATCAATTAGTTTTACACACAAAAATTGAACTTTTATTTATTTTTGGTCTTCTTATTTAGAGCTCACCGTTTACACTGTTTGATCCATTTATTATAGTGCTTTTATTTATTTTTAATCCTTGGAGTTTCTAGAATATCCTGAATTAGGGAATTGTAAATATTCATAGTATTAATGAAGTTACAGTGACTATGGATTTTTCTGTAAAATAAGAATTGTCCAAGTCAATCGTAGAAAATGAAAATTAAACCAAAATGTATTCCTTAATAAATAATAAAACAAAATTTTTCAATTTTTCTAATATTGCCACAGTTTTGTATTGAATAAGTACTGTTCAGTTTTTAGATGCATAACTTGTAAATTGTAGCTTGTAGCTTATAAGTTATGAATCATTTCTTACAAATTATATTCTATATCTTGCAGTTTATAGTTAGCTTTTATCTAAAAGTGGCCTTTATCTTCTATATTATATCTTGTATCTTGTACCGTAAATCTCTTTAGCTTGCAGGTTGTAATTTCTAGCTTGTATATTGTATCTCATAAATTGTAAATTGCCACTTGTAGATTACCTTCACTGCATTACAATGCTTAGCTCGTATCTCGTATCTTGTATCTAATAATTAAGCCACACATTTCTATGGAAATTTAGTCCTATCAATTTTACTTTAATTTTTATTTATTTCTGTATCTCGTATTCACTCTATTTTCCTACTTTGTCAAAAATAATTTCTAAAAATTAAATTTAAATAATAATTCACATTCCATGTTAGTAATTAGACTTCGGATTATGTGCACTTATTTTTTTCATTCTCTTTCATCTGACTACAATTATTCAGAAAAGAAATAAATGTCTGTAAATTCTGTGTCTTGCCATTTATGCATGCAATTTTCATTTTGCGTAAAAATCTAAATCTAAATCAAATCTAATCTTATCTCTCTTATTCTAATCATTATAACAACTTACCGTTCAATTACGAAAACTATTAAATTCATTAACATCTAACATAAAGAAAAATCTACAATTCATTTATAATATTCTTCCACCAGCAAGTGGTGACAGACTCCAAACAGATTGTAATATTACATCACCAAGCAGAGTCGAACGTATCCTAGAAAAGCACAATGGTACGTCACCGGTAGCAACAGGTTACAAAGAGAAACACAATAGACCGTCATCGACACACAATGAAAACCTGCCGAAGACGAAGTATTACGTCACCGTAACCGAGAGCTACATCAAATGATATAGCTTCTCATAACTCGGTCATTTTGCAATATTTTGTTGTGAAAAAAAATGCAGAAATGAATGTTAAGAGTTGTGTTGATATCGTTCTGAAAAACCGGAATTTTTCATTATAATTTAAAAAATTCTCGAAAGCACAGCACATTTGTAGATGGTCAAGGTGGTCTGCCCTGTTAAGTTTCGAGGATTCAAAGCTGCGCGCAGCTGCTCCTCCAAATCTTTCGTAACTTATACGGTCGTTCGAGTCTCGCTACTGTGAAATTGACGGCTGCATTGCACTTTCAGATCGTCGTGTCGCATCTGCCAGATATGGCTGTTTCTGTGGCTCGGGATGCCTTTGGCCGAATTCCATGCACCTTCTTGGCAGGATACCGAAGGCACGATCGCGATGGGGAACGGAGTGGATTGCAACGCGTCCGTACAAAGGAGATGCGGTGGGAAGTCGAAACCCGAAAGGACCTTCGCCCATAGACAATGGATATCCGGTGAAATTCTTAATTCCTATTGGCTTCCCGTTCTAGGCCCGCCAAATTCCAGATATTCCTGGAATCGTCTCTCTCTGATTCCAGGACGAATTTTTAGTGGCACCGAGAGTTTAGCCGTCGATGAATACATTCTGCAACCATTACACTCCTCTTCTCTATTTTTATTGGTCGTGTTCTCTCATTTTTGTTGAATCAATTTCTGAAGAACTGGAGAACGTATTTAATTAAAGATATTTTTAAGACAGTGTAAAATTTGAGCTTGAAAATATAACCCTGAAGGGTCAAATTTATGCTAATAATTATTTAATGCGTAACTATTAATGATATTTGTGGATTTAGATGAAATATTACTATTTTGCTACGTTTATGTTTACCGTTTCGACAGAGTGGAATATTAAATACAATTCAATTGGAACATTGCATTTTTAAAGTTTTCATTTTGAATGTCCACTTAAGGGCTAAGCTCTGTGATCAGTAAAAGAAATGGCGGTTCATTTATTCATAAATAGTTTCTGGAAAGAATCTTTAGTAGCTCGGAGAATTCAGCCATCGACGAGTACGTTTTGTCCGTTGATACCCAACATTGAGGAAACGGTACGAGTTTAATTATTAACTTTTATAAAATCGGATTACCCTCTTAAAAGCTGTGTAACGCCGACACCATAAAGTTAGAGTTGAAGATTAATCGTTATCGTTAGATAAATTTCGTTATGATTCATGAGTCCTCACATCGTGAAAGGTGTAATAGTCCCTTAGAACGTAAAAGAGGTGTTTCCGTCCTGTGATGATCTCATGAATACTAATGTGGCAGTTAACATGTTAACGTCCAATTTTAGCTAGTACAGGTGTAACATAAATATTTACAGAGAGACAAATTGATGTACTGCCCCTAAAGGAATAGGTCATGCTTTAAAGTGTGAGGACTGCCTTCGGAGTCATAGTGATCTCTATAAATTAAACCGAACGAGACAATTGACTTGAAAGGACATATAGAACAAAATTAACAGACTAAAAGCAACTCAAAAATCACGGGAGAATAGACGTATTTAGAAATGTTATCTGTCGTTTGTTTGATATAATAATATAAATAAAAATTGTCCAAGTTGACTGCATGAAACGGAAGTTAATTGAAAACGCATTTCTTCTTTTAAAAAATTTAGTAAGCCGAAAATAATGTAGCAATGTTTTTAGAATCTTCCGATGTCTTGACAGCTTCATATTTTATATTTTAATGTTTGCCATACTGCATGAAATCTATAAGAGCCACAGTCTAAAAATGGTATTAGTCCAATTTGTGGAGTCATAAAAATTTGTATAGGTTAAATTTGCATTGATTATTAAAACAAACGGACGTATTATTAATAATTCGCAATTTAATAGAAAAATATAAAGGAATTTGCAATTAAATGAGATTTTTCTTGCCTATAAACGGTTTCAGTAAATTAAAAATGAAGTTCTATTTTACGAATTGCAACTTTCTGTACGCTGTATAAATGCATAAAATTTTGTACTCGAATCGTTCCACTTTAATTTTTGAAGAAATTGGACATTGATGTACTTTGATAGCGTGAAATAGTTTCCATAAAAAGATTTCCTACTTAACGTTTAAATTAATATTTCTGTACATCAGTTTCGACTTCTAGAGTGTTCTAAGCTCTTGGATCATGCTGTTAGGGGATGAACTCTGGTTCAAGCGTGTCCCTGCTAAAGCTCGTCGCGTACAAGAAGTTGAGGTTTGTGGTTGTGGGGGTTGGGTTTACCTCGATCAAGGTTTCGACCGCTATGCGACAGATTTCATTTATCCCCTTAAGGGATTTCCGAGACTTTGACAGTGCACTTTGGACTGGGAAGACGGTATTATCTCAAACAATTACCAACTTCATTGTGCTCTGGGAATAATTATTCGAACTGTTGTTGGTCTTCGATCGCGATTTCCCGTGTAATACGTTGCTTAATTACAAATTCGGTCGACAGAAGACCGCCGGGGGCTCCTTGTCAAATGAGTAATCAATACGGAACAATCGTTTGCGACCTTAGAAGGAATGTCGACCTTCATCTATCGGCGCCAAAGTTGAAATAATTATACGCTCTAATGCAATTTTCAATACGTTTGGAAAGAAATTATTCCCTTCTTTATTTGAGTAAGTGTGAAAATTTATTTCTTTTATACAATCGATGTAAAACGCATAGATAAATCCTAATATAATACGTGCATACGCTTTATAATTCATACATATAAAAATTTGTCTCGTGTATATTAAAGATACATCAATTTAGAAACATTTTTATGTACCCATTTGAGATCGTAACACTAGAAGTATCGAGTATTAAATCTTGTTGACACTATTACAATTTCATTGCTATTCGTGCGATAAATAAGAAATTTTTTTAAATCATAATCAGATTTCAAAAGTAGAAATGTCAACTATAAAAAATTGCTGATTTTTAATGTAAAAAATAAATATGTATCATATATAAAATTTTTTCAAATGACCGGAATTATAATAATGCGTTGACTGAAATATTCCATAATTTTTCTTCTGGTATATACACGAACAAATCAATTTATTTTATGACTCTCCAATAAGAAAGATCAAAGTAAAATAGGAAATGCCTGGAGTGTATTATTTTAACATATTTGGTGGTTAAGAAATTTTTAAAAATATGTGGATAAAAATATAATATTTCTAATGCATACTCACTGAGAAATAAAATGTCAAAGGACCCACAGGACACGTACGCTAAAATTGTAATGAGGTCGCGGCTTAGGCGACCGAAGGTCTGACGAATCTGGTCCCTTTTTTGCTACGATCCTACAAAATGGGGGCTCAGCTGGGAAAGAGGGGGTACCCCATTCAAAGGGATGTTGACGAAAACAACGAGTGCTGTGTAATTCGTAGGTAACAGAGGGTGGGAGAAAGGGTGCACGACCCGAGGAGACTGCTCGAGAGGGACAACAGTTGTATTACTGTCTTCGAAAGAGTGAGACGAGGTTCCTTGGACGCTCGAGGGTGAATAGTGTTGCAGAGTGATTGAACGTGGGATCAGGATACTCCAGACGCTTAAGAAACGGTTAGGGGATAGAAGGAGGCGGCTTTTTCTTGGGATACTACGTTTGAACCAGTGACTTCCTCGCCTTAAAATCTTGATTTTTGGCATTTTCTCGTCTAGATGCATAGGATTATATAGTAAAAGGTTAAAAATTTCTGGCTTGCCAAAGTGAAGTTTAACCAAAATATCAAATTTGCAGCAAAGGTCACGGTCCGTAGATCAATCGTTTGATGCAACGTCTCTGATGCTGTTGGTGCGTATAGTTCACGTTCATTTTTCGAAGCGTGTAGGATGCGTGTATGGCAGAGTACGTCGCGTATAATTAATTTGTGTTTCGCGCGATCTTCTTCTCTGGTCCGTATCCACGCGTATCTGGCGCAGCGAATTTGTGTTTAGTAAACATAGCTCGTAGTTACGATATTCGTCACGGGTTCAGTTACAAAACATCTGCATATTTGCTGCAGGACTCAACCGAGCTGGCAGAAGGGTCAACGGCTCCGCACGATATTTCCGGCCGCGAAACAACATTGCCACTCCGAGCTAACATTAATTATTAATCTCAACCAGAAGTTTCTAATTGCACGCAGCAAGGTAAATGGTAATCCCTAATTATAGCCGCGGCAATTAACGCCTCGCAACAGGCAGATCAATATTCACCCAGTCCTCCTGTTGCGACTAAATATAATTTTTCAGTGCTCTTTCTGTCATCGAGCGAATAACTGAGATAGCCCCACCAAGACACACAATTAAAAACAAAACAACATTCGACTATACAACTATCAACAAGTTTATTGTACACTAGATTTTTAAAAACATTTGGAATATTTTTTTTAGGAACTGGATCATGTATCGAAGTCTTCAATTCTAGGAAAAATTAAAGTTAGGTACCAAATTTTTGTAATGCAGGTACGTAATTAAATCAGTTGTTCGCAAATTCAGCAATTAGGTGCATAGAGCTGGTGATTATGTTAGAAAGGGTTGATTGCAATTTTTTTGGACAATATTTTGCCCCAGATTAAATTTTAGATAATGTTTCTAATCTTGGCAATAGTGATATTCGAGGAAAATTTAATTATACTTATTACCGGAAGTAGACAGTGATCGAAATGGCGTCGATTAAATTTTTCTCTAATAAATTGCAAAAATTTATCACAGCAAGTGGATAGTGGTTGAAATGGCTTTGTTTAAATTTTTCTCTAACAAATTTCAAAGATGTACTATTAAAAAAAATGTACTATATGCACAATTTGTGTTAATGAGGAAAACGAATAGTGAAAATGATGAATCATGGTGAAAATGTTGATTTACTCGACCTACTGCAACGAAGATATATTTTCAAAAATTCTGTTGCCGAATCAAAACGAGTATGACGACTGTATATAGAAATGAAAAGAGAAATACAAGTGGTGCATATAAGAGTAAATAGAAAGTTTATCAAAGTTACGACGAACGCTATACTCACGAGGCTTGATTGCAGCAAGTATGCCAAACAAGAACGTGTGCAATTCCTCTTGTCCCGCACTCGAAAAATCGCTGCCTCGTGCAAGTTCAACAAACATTCTATTCATTATTCGCCGAGTTTAAAACTAAATTACTTCTTGTTCTTGAATCTGCCTTGCTTTACCTGAGTAAATTATCAAAAAATATTTCGCATTGGAAAGTTTAATGAGAAAGAAGATAATACAAACACCTGTACAAATTTTACAGAAAAGACATTTTCTGTACCTACATATGTATACTAGTTTAAAATAAACTTCAGACTAACGAGTCAACAACAAAATAAATTTTAATCGAAGGTATTATGCTAGATTAAAATTTTTATTTCTTCTATTATTTCTATTTCCTTCATTTTCACTATATTGATTCTTCTTTTCCCTCTGGTCGATCATTTTCTGAAGGTTCCTTCGATTAAAATATTTTTAATAAAATTTTTGCATTTTTTAAAAGAACACTAGAATAGATTTTACACATAATTTTCCTTAAGAATTATCAGGAATCAATTTGACAATTTGTGTGGTTTGTAAGACTAGGTGACAGACATTTTGAATGGTTCTTTCGCTCAGATTCGTCTCGAACTTCAGTAAAACCGCGATTCTACAGGGATAGCGTGAAAAGCTTGTTTCCAGTGCAATAGCTCGCACACCTGTGCACGGTGCGACGTGTCTCTATTTATGCGAACCTCCCGGGAAACGTTTAAAACGTGTCGAAAATTAGAGAGCATTCGCGGACAAATTCCCCAGTGAGGAACGGTAATTTACACGATCCGTAAAATTCATGGACCGCCTCATAAGACTTTCATTGCCAACCGAAAGAAAAAAAAAGGAACAAAATAAAATGGAAGAATCATGCATGCAAAATAATCGCTGCAAGCCGTTGAGCACAAATGCCGTTGATTTTCTCGTGCGCGCAAACCGTTTTGTCGTTTATTCAATAATTCGTCCGGATTTCGTCGATTATCGTCGCCCCCTCGTTCACGCGGTATGTTTAATGAACCCCAATTGTATCTGCGTCGGTGATTTCTTGTCGACAGGACGAAATGATTCAGCCTTTCTCGCTCGAACGAGATCGTTTTATTAATTTATATATTTACGATGATAAAACCAACCGCGTTTGGCGTGATGGGATTTTTAATTGATTCAATTCAATCGTTTATAATCATTTCTTTTTCATTCTGCTGCGTTGGCTAACCAGATTGCTGCTTTCATGAGTTTATTCTGTGTGTCATTTTATAGTTCTTGTATTATTTTTGTCTTGATATAGAAAATATTGTTTTAGCATTATTCAAAGGGAGAATAATATTCAAATAGTTTTATTATTATTATTATTGAGGAGTCAAAGGAAGACTGTAAATAAGGGAAATTATGAAAAATAATTAATTACCTGAAGTACTACATTGCAACACAAAGAATTTCCCATCTAAAATTGTCGAAAAAATGTACTAAAATAGATTCTTTCCCGTAAATTCGTGAATACATAACGTATTAAAAAAATGAGTTTCCCTATTTTTATGTAAATAAGTAATGATCAGATAATTTCGATTAGCATGTTACACACACCGATACGGCAAATGAGGTCGCCACCATTAAAAAAAAAATAACTTCTTACACTTGCATACATCAAGGTGAGAACACATGCAATTAACCAGTAATGATACACCGGCTATACTAAATCCACAAAGCGATCAAATAATTTTGATTAGTAGTGTACACCGTCTGACAAGAAAAATGGGGTCATAATACTATTTAATAATGTATCCTGGCATGCATATTTATGAGTGAAAAACGTGGTGTAAAAAACGGGGATTAGGTTGGTTGCATTGTTGCCTAATCCGAACTGTATGAACATTGAAATGAGTAGATGAAATAAATAGAACTTACAATGACTATACAAGCTAGCAGTTCGTTTGTAATAAAGAATGAGATAAACCAACAAAGGTTCACAATACTTTGTTTAATAAAAGAATATATTTCATTTCGCCCTCGGTTTTTTATACATCGACATATAAAATGTGTGCACTCGTGCACGATGCATTTTTCAGTACTTTGTTGTGTATTTTTTATCCTACAAATCTTTGTTAGGACTGAAAATGTCTACACTGAAATTATAGGTACCATATTGTAATATATTGTAGTATATTAACGATCGCTAGACTGTGGAACTTTACTTTGGCGACCTTGAAATTTTTAATTTTTTACTATATAATCCTGTACATCTGGACGAGAAAATGCCAAAAATCGAAGTTTTAAGGCGAGGAATTTACTAGTTGAAAAGTTATGCGTGTTTAAAGTTGAGCGATTGTAACAATTGTGATTATAATCGTATGTATGGACTTTCCGTTCACGCTGCAAGTAACTGCAAGTTTTTATTTAAACAGAAGTCACCTCTCGGAGTTGGCCGACGCGTCGCCTAATCGAAAAGCCTAGTGTCGGAAAGTTTAATGTCAGTCCCCTGGGACTCTACCCTTCCAACGACCTAATTCCAACCAACTTGGATTATACCTTCTCTTTGAGATCCCGTATATGATTCTCTATATTTCCATTATTGTTCGATGCCAGCTTGTCCCAGAACATAGTAATCGCTCAACTTTAAACACGCATAATTTTTGAACCAGTGAATTCCTCGCCTTAAAACGTTGATTTTTGGAATTTTCTCGCCAAGATGTACAGGATTTTATAGTAAAATGTTAAAAATGTCTAGGTTTCCAAGGTGAAGTTAAGTCTTGGAACCAAATAACAATTTATTTCTGCTATTAATAATTTTAATGAACAGAAAATAATATATTGACGCTTTTAAATTCGCTAAGTTCTTCCTCAGCTTTATATTTTAGCTATTCATTTTTCCATGTAAAAATTCAGAGTCTAACAATTCGTACGAACGGTTGAAGGTACTATCTGGTCCAACTATGGCAACTGTGTTTAACTAACACCAACACGATTAAATGTTTCCTCGATTGTCCTTCAACTTTTCTACTGGCACGAGTTTCACGT
This sequence comes from Halictus rubicundus, assembly GCF_050948215.1. Lineage (NCBI taxonomy): Eukaryota > Metazoa > Arthropoda > Insecta > Hymenoptera > Halictidae > Halictus > Halictus rubicundus. The sequence goes on along the minus strand of NC_135149.1, from coordinate 9,922,231 downwards.
GAGAACTGTGAAAGTTTTGATTCCTCGACTGTTGCTCGTTTGCTTTCAATTTTTTCAATATTTATCACCCCTCCCGCGTCGCCAAAATGTTTCATTCACTACTTTTGATTACGTCACGGCATTAAAACCGAGCAAATATTTGACGGAATTTATTCGCACGCAGAAAATATTTTCGTAGTTACTTGTTGCTCGAAAATCGTCGGAGTCCCTAAAATTTAACCCGCTGAGATGGTCCAATAATGAAAAGAGCGCATTGAATGCTCTGGTGGGATGAAACTCATTCGCTCCCTGCTCGAAATTCACCATTCGTTTTCATACTGTTCACCGCATCCCGTTATAAGTTGGCCCCATAAATTTTACCGACGAGCCAGATGTTTCATTTTTGCTATACGTGCTCCAAGTTTTTGTTTAATATAACGTCTCTCGTTATAATGACGACAATTTATGAGTTTGAATAATTTTTACACGCGCGTAATTCGCGATAATTATTGCACAAATTATGTAAAATCATTTAGGTATTCTTTATATGTGAATTTAGTGTGCAAATATTTTTGTCCAATTTCTGGTTGATCATTTTTATTCCTGACATTTTTCTTTAATCTATTTTTTATGTGCGTAATTCGCGAAAAGTATTGCAGAAATTATACAGAATCGTTCGTGTATTTACTTTGTGTCAATTAAGTGTACAAATATTTGTATTCAATTTTATTGTTTCCGTTATCTATATTTCTGATGTTATTCTGTGGCGTATTTTTTAAAATTGCGATCCCAAAGTCCAGACTTTTATCTGTTGAAATGTGACATCTTTTGATGCATACATTTTTCTGCCAGTGCACATAAATTCGTATGTTTTTATATTATACATTGATACGTTTCGCGTTGCCACGAATTTTTACGAGTTTTCTTGAATTTTGTAAAAAAGATTTTACCAAACAGAAGTTTGACTATGAATATTTAAATCTGCACGAATTTTGTATGTGTCCTTTGTCATAAATACAAATAATTCACGTCTCATTAAAAAAAAAAAATACAGTAATGTATTTTGAAAATTTTTTGCTTACAAAGATTGTAACTAAGAGTCAAAGGATTCTTTTGGTGTCATTTTAAAATGAGAGATATCATTCATATTTATTGAATAGGGCAAACGAAAAAATGCTGACCTACTAAATTCTTCAGAAGAGTTTCTTAAGAATTCCTTTGAAAAATTTTCTTTGAACGAATTTCTTAAGAATTTAATTTGATGCAATTTCTTTCAAAAAATGATTAAATCTTGTTATAATTACACTGCGAATCTTTATACAAAATAAAACTGTCCTGTGCCCATTGCACGAGGAAAGAGTTAATTTTTTTTATTGAAAGACAAGAGAAAGCATTGTGAAACAAAATGTGCAATTATTATTCAATGGGATGCCTTTGTTAATTCATAAGAAATTGACATTTATTTATTGGTCAGTTGGCCCATTTTTCGTTTAATCCTGCCAGATCGTGAATACTAGTTATTTTCATCAAGTATTGCTGGAATTATGTTCTGGAATGCACTCAGCAACTTAAATAACGATTTGCAAATACAGTCTCTACTCGATAAATGTCTCAAATATCTAGCCTATAGTTGTCCCAGAACAATCCCCATGACCGAGAGGTACACCCCGTGGGGGGCCATGCAGCTCGAGAAGCCTCGGTCGCCGAGGAATGTAAACATAAAACGGGTCGGGCAAGAGAAGAAGAAAGCAACAAAAGGCGAGAAAATGTTCCGCGATGTAGCTTCAGTGTGGACACAGCTTTAAGTCACACTATAATGTCTCCCACAGTTTAAGAAATGTTCAGTTGTGTTCTCTTGCTCGACAGCGCCCAGATATTTTATGTTGGGTGTTCCCAGTCCCTTTTATCTCATACTCGGCTGCTTCAAACATTATTGCATCCAACCAAAGACAATGAATTTCCGAGTTGGTCGATGAGGCGTGCACCCAATGGTCCCGTTCTTCCGGAAGATTTATCTATTCTCAATAAATGTTCTTGTTCTCAACAATGTGCGAAAACGCGTCCAAGTGGACCGCCGGGTGCAATTTTAACGACACTTCCCACCGTTCTTCGAATATCTTTTACTTCGATTACCGCAACAAACGGGACCGGCATGCAACTTCCAACCGGTTTCACATCGTCGCGTTCCCGCCCACAAAATGGCGTCGCAAACTTTATCTACCGTGTCTGCAATTACACCGCGTAAAATTTTCTGGTTCCGCAAGTACCATTTCGACTGTATCTGCCGTGAAAGTAGAAAACATTTTTCAGAACGAGCAATTGATTTTATATTGAACTGTTTCGCTTTTTTTCCGCATGAAAGTTGTTCGTCACAAAATAGCAACCGGTTTGAATGGTTTCTGTAGAAATGCGAAGGGGCATATATAGAACGTTTTAATTGCGTTTTCGCTTTTTGATTTCAGGTGGAATAGTATCGGCGACAACAGAGGCTTGTGATAGTTTATTGTTATCGCAAATTTTCCACGCTGCGAGAGGCATTGCAAGCTCTCCTAACTGGAACCGTATGAATCTGGTTAGCTATATTTCTATTGTCCATTACGTACTGTGTCGATTAATGCGGTTGGCAATAAAATTTTTAACTATTTCCGTCGTATAAAATAATTGATTATACAAAATTGTATAAACGGGCATTAGATTTTGAAAATATTTGATACAAAGGATGTGCGTTATAAATATTTGATGAAGAAATGCGACACTGTTTTTATTTCACACTTTTATTTCTATATAGTGAATTCAATACCAAATATAACTTTTTCATTTCGTTATTCTTTTTTTTTGTAGAAGATACAGTATTTTTTTTTTGCTAACAAGGAATGATATCGAATTCGGAAATTCCGAAAAATATGAAACTTCGGGGATATATAGTGCATACGTAGGTACGTATGTGAGTACATATGTTTTACGCGATTTTTGCAGCTGTCCAAATTTATTTTAAGGGAATGAAATCGATCTTAGAAAATTCGACTATTTTTCGATTTTGCGTTATAACTAGCAAACTATAAGACTATTGTCTTGTAAAACATTCATCAACTGTTTCTATAATCAGGAAAAAAATTTGAAAAGTACATACTTACATATACCCAAAGTTTCATAATTTTTTAAATTCCTTGCAAGTATAAACGTCCATTTACATATATTCGCGTTTCTAATTGGCGCCCCGCTATTTCCGCGTGCGATAGTTTAGTTATCTATTAAATGTTGTGCCGTCGACATTACCCGCTGAAGTTAATAAAAACTTCTGAATTAACCTCGCGTCGAACTGAAAAAAAATAACAAAAACAGGCCGAAGGCCTAGGAAACTTTCGATGAGAGTTTATGCGACAGTGTCAGCTGTTTGCCGACGGGTGAGGCGAACACGGTAATAAGCTAAATTTAATAACTGTGCCCGACTGCCGGCTCGCAGCGATTACTCTTTAATTATATATGCGTCGTGACGCTGGCGTTTTATGAATATTCAGCGGTCCTTGGATGGAGCCTAGAAGTGGCCGGCGGGATCCGTGCCCGCCGCGTTTTAACGCTGACCTCGTGCAAATACTATCGTTTCATTGAATGATCCTTTAAGCTGGAACACACACTGTGTGTGTGAGTGTGTGTGCGAGTGCGTGTGTGCGTGTGCGTGCGTGCGTGCGTGAAAACTGGTCCCGTAATAATGGCACGGGTTTCGTTCGTAGAACGGTTCGAAACATTGCGTTGAATCTCATTAATCATTGTCACGTGGCATTGACACGCTCAACGATAAATATTGGCACGCGCGGGACCCTTTATTAGCGGCGGCTCTTTATTAATGAACGAGACGGAACGCGCTCGCGTTTATGCAACCGACGGATAAACGATGATTAACCGGGGACCGAATTTGTATATCATTGTGCTGTTATTGAATATTGAATCTCATTTGAGATCGGGAGTATGACGTTGTGCGTCCACGGGTCCATTAATATGGAGCTGCGTATCGATTCGTGGCCAGAAGAAACCGTCGGTACATGCACGCCGATGGATTCGGTGGGGGATTGTACAGATTTTGCTACTTTGACTTCGAAGATTAATTGGGAGAGCGAAGGGGCTTGAAGAAGTTTAGTGTTGAGAACATCTGGCACGTCGTTGCAAGCTAAGCAAGACTGACGAGTTACTCTAAACCAAATTTATATTTCCAGTTGCCATAATTTGGGAACGCTTAACCTAGCGGAGTTTTCAGTTTAAGTACACCGGCAGTCGCAGATTGTAATTTGCATTCTTACCATATTTCGGTTTATTTGATTTCTAACTGTTTGGTTAGTGGGAATTTTCCAGAGATTTTAGAGAATTTAGTTTCAACTTCATGTCTGCCTCGCCTGAACAACTATCAAGTAGAACGATTAAAATAATTTAGAAATATCGATATATCATTTTGTGACTTGCTTGAAATCATTAGAGAAATAATGAAATCTGAATCTGGATCCCTTTGAAATCAACGAAGAAAATTTGTATTTCCATAAGGATTTGCAGTTTATTTGTCAATAACAACTTGTCCGCGGACTATAGATTTTATATTTTAAATGGGGAAAATATTTAGAGAGATCAGAAACGCCGACATGCTTTTCCAATTTACAAAAGTTGCTTACAATTGCCGTCCACAATTTTTGTTTTACATAAAGATACACAGTCTAATAAAGAGTCCACTAAATTAAACCGCGGATCTTCATGCCAAACAAAAACTTTCCACTTTCATTGCAGGAAACAGAAGTTGAATAAAAATGTATTTTTAATAATTTGAATAAGTCGAAAATAATATAACATTCTTAAATACTTCACAGGTTTTTCTTCAGGTGTGTCTGACGTATTCATTCTTCTTATAAATGCACAAAATCCGTAGTGGATTAATAATAACAGTCTGGCACAGATTGATCAAAACCCGTCTTCTAATTGACTAGCGCCAAGAATGAATCGCTCTCCCGCCGCAATTAAATACTATCCAGCGGTGTTCCCCATTCTGTTTAGCGATTCACCGCACACCTTACTCCCATTTTACATTTTTCGTGCATTAATTCACCCTAGAATTAACACCCTAGGTAAGTACCAATCTCCGCCGAGGGGAAGCTCTACCGTTGATGAGCCTCCCCGCGTAGTTGAGTAATGAACCGTATTAGTCTCACGATTCTTCGTCAGAACACTTGCCAGCACTCCGGGGGACTCCTTTTAAATTATTCCTCGCGGCGAGAGACTTCGGCCAAGAAAAGGAACGAAGATTTAAAGGAGAAGAACGTGCCCGGGGATAGGTTCGCGTTTGCCACGAGGATCAGAACCGTTTGTATGTAGAAGACTGAGGATGCAGCGTATGCAGATTGATTTCCCTGCGACACCGTGCTCGGAAAATATCCCGGGAAAATGCAAGTGTCCGAGGGAGAAAACGCTTTTCCTTCCGCGAGGACGACGCGGCGAACCATAAATGTTCCGGGCCAGCAGTCACTGTCGGCCGTATCTATGACCGAAATTAAACCGGAATTAAACAATCCGAAAGAATTCAATGTTTCGAAGTTGCCGAGCTCGATAGCGCGAAAAACTCCTAGCAAAAGTACGGGAGCTCCGGGAATTTGGAACGGTGAATTCATCAGGAATTGGGAGACTTCGAACCCCCATAACATGAAATTATTCATATTTTAATGCTTCGATTTTTGTTTCATCAATTTTTTTATTCAAACTCGCACGATAAAAATTGCCCTCACTTCAGCCCGTTACACAAATTGGTCTGGGCTAGGTCTGTGTTTATATTTCGATAAGTATGTTTTAATTAAAAAGGCGTTTTCAACTTTCAAAGAAACCTAGAAACGTATTCAAAAAGTATCGAAAAGATACAACTTGCAGTTTCCCTAAAAAACATTCCTCAAGATTGCCTTATTCTCAGCCCGTTCTACTAGTTAGGCTTATTAAGTTCATTAGATGTTTCAAGGAAGATGTCATTAATTTATAATATCATGGAACTTCAAATTTTTGTTCAAAGTTTTATCGGCCCTGTACTCGGGTCGTAACTTGGAAATCTTTTTCATGGAAAACGCATGGGGCTTCTATTTTAAAGTTCTATCAGATGTTTAGACTTCGCCTTCTACCTTGTTTCCTCTTGCCATAAATCTTTTCATTCTTGGACGTCACACTACCGGGAATATATTTTGCGGATTTCGAGACAGTGAAAAATTTCAACGGCGTTTACCGGTATTTATTTCAACCGGAATTACAACGGTAAATCTTCTTTACACTTATATTTGCAATTCCGTAAACGTAGCGAGCTTCGTCGACCAGTCAAAAGCTCTGACCAACGTCCAGATGGTGGATTCGTTTTTCAGCGGCGACGTTTTCAGTCGTTGATAAGGGAGGGTGATATTGATGGTGACTGTAAAGGGTGAAAGGAAATTTTAGCACTCTGGAGCACATTTTTCTTTTCTTTTCTGCGGCTTTTACGGTGCTATTTGTTACTTTGTGTGGCCACTGCGTTGACTACAAAGGGGCCATCTAAATTTTTGATATTAAAATTCTTTAGGTTCTAGACATCTTTCATCCAGTAATTTTATATAATTCGTATCCTTAGATTATCATAATTTTCAATAAATTTTTAATGGTTATTGTTTTTTTCATCGTAAAGAAGGTATTTCGATTTATACGTATAAAATCTGAATGTAAGCAGAAAATATTCAAAATAAAAAAGCAGCTACGTACAACAAAATTTATTATTGTACATATTGTATTATTCGTATTCAATAACTGATGCTCGAAATTTACTGAGCAGATCACGAAATTATATCATCCAGATATCAGTTTCCAAAATTATCTTCTCATTACTGAAGTCTTCCATTCAGTTCAGGGGTTAAGTAGTATGAACTGCACTGATCAGACATTGACAAGGTGAATTTACCTATCCCTTACAAGAAGACCCTGAAGTTTCCGGGAACTCCATTAGAAGTTCCCCAATGAACAATGCGATTAAGTAGAATATCCCTGCACAAAGTACTCATTTAAAAAATTAAATTAAAACCTCCGCAGTTTACCAACGGCTGTGCGGCCAACGTTTTTCATTGGTTTTCCACGGAGTGTTTTAATTTACGGCAAACTAAATACCGATGAAACGAGAAACGGTTTTTTGCATCGGGATTCGCTCGTATTTTCGGAGATTAACTATTCGGGAAAACGGATTATAAAACAAGAGCGAATAATCGGGGAATTTCCACCTCGTCCGTTTGACGCGTAGCCTGTACAGTATTTGAAAACTAATCTTTCGAAAATAAACCTGGAATAGAGAAGATAGAAATTTTGTATTGCGATTTTCGCCTCATTTCATCCGCGGTTAGTTAAAGTTTCACCTCGGTTGTTTTCGATAAAGACATTAGTATTAATTTCAATGCGATAAGATGCCACAACTTTGGCGTCATGTGTGCGAGGCCCTCGAACATGATAGCCTCATTATGTGCTTGCACGTTAATACGTGAAAAGGATACCTGGTCGCCTAAAGATTATTATGTCTCCTTTGGGACGCCGCCGAGTAGCGGCTATAACGCTAAATTATGCAGAGTGTTTCCGAAATTGGTTCATCTACTTTGCGTGCTTATGTCATTCGCCTTTGAAGACAATGGCAGACCGTACCGGCTTGCAGGCATTACCTATTTATTCGGAGTCATTTTATTTTGTCAAAGCTTGTGTATTATGGGAATTTTGTGTATAGAAAGTCGAATCAATATTGTGGAGTAGAAAGTTTTTTAAATGGCTTCATTTGTTGGAATATTTGAAATATTTGAAATGTGTGTGTCTGATTATAAGTGACATTTTCTCCTTAGGATAATGGACAGTTAAGATAAATAGTCGAAGTGCAAATACCATATGTTTTTCATACGAATTAGTCAAGAATATTGTGAATATAAGTGGCCATTTATTTTGTACATTTAAAAAGAGTTACGTCTGACCATAGCGGGCACGTTCTACTTACGATCACAGTTACACATCATTAGAGTAGGATTGTTCATAATTGGGTGTCTCACCATTGCGATAATTAAGTGTATGTATATGACAATGAGCGTTGCAGAAAATGTATAATGTCGAATGCTATCAGTGTATAGTACAAGTAGAAACTGTGGGCTATAGTCAGACGTATAGGGTGGAACAACATTTTATAATTATATAATGTGGATTCTATAAGGGTGTATGTTTTATAATAATGAATAGTTACTCAAAGAAAACAATGTCAGTAGAAAAAACAAAATGAAAATGCTATTGGTTCTTGTTGGTTTATGTTGGGACGTGAATCGTGGGTGCAGTGGTGTAGCTGTGGTAATGACCAATCACAGAATATACGGTATCTAATATTTAGTACAAAGAAAAAAGGTACAAGTATTACAATAGTTGACACGTGCTTGGTAGGGCGGAAGACAAAACGACAACGGTAACGGTTTGTTGTAACAGCCATCAACCACGTATACGTATTAGACGTAGATGACTCGGGGGTCCATTGTGGGCGTCATCTATACAATGGTGTTGCTACTACTTGGCGTGCGTGTGAGCCAATCACAGAGCGTACAACTCAACAGTTTATAAGTTTCTTTCTATATTACAAATCTTACCATACTGTGAACGTATAAAGATCCACGGTCTAATTATTAGCAATATAATAAATGTTTTAATAATTTGCAGTTGCGTGTAATATGCACACACATAACGTGCATTTTCCTCGTTATGTCGCGTTAAACTATATAATATCGAACGATTCCTCGGCAACGAGGAGCTGCCGCTTGCTTAGCGAGCGGCGCGCAATTGCATCGGAATATAATGCAGCCTGATGAACCGCGCGGCGAAGTAACCACGTGTTCCTACGAGGTTTCGTTACGTCAGATCGCAACGAGTTTAATGGACCGCTTTATCGAGACAACTCGAACGTTTCTATTCGCTGCATTCACTCGTCGGGAATCACTTGTCTTTCAACGCAGCCCGTTGGAATATAAAAGTTTCCCTTCCCTACGGTCGGCGAACGGTACACCGTTATGCAACTGGATTCGCAGAATTATGTCGCAATATGTACCGCCCGTTGGAACATGGTTTCGAGCATCATATAATGATATTTTATGTACATCGATAACTCTTCCATTCCCTGCCCGTTCGAACGGACACAGAGGCGTTCGAAATAATTGAATGAAACGTTTATTTATTTGCGAGTGCCAGAGCGATGCTAGGCGCTGCACTTTTCTGCTTCTTGATTTACACATATGAATTAGTTGCAATAATGTCGTTGGTTGTTCAAATCGTTAGGCTGAGGATCTTTGTGACAAATATACATTTTTAGAAATTTATTTAGGATGAATCAGAGTGAGGAGAAAGATGAATTTTAGAGGAACAGATCAGTTATCAAGCTGTCAAATTCATTGTGTTACAATTACTAATTTAATTGTAAATATTGATTCATATATTTTAATATTTCATGCCACACGATATCTGGACTGCATTCTCATGTGCATAATCTTTCAGATCTCTAGACAGCACATGTGTACATTAAGTTCGATTTTTGTAAGTAGAAGTAGCCAACAATGAAAAGACAGACCATTCCATTGAATTATTTATTTTACTCGTCGTTTATTATTTATTTTACTCGTCGATTAACAAGTAAACGTCTTGAGTGCTAGTAACAAGTAGAATAAACCAAATATAGTTAGACATCTTTTGCAAATGAACTATTATCACTGATGAATGATAACTTAGATCATTCTTGATTTATTCATGCATGTCGTATTTTATTAGTAAGTAGAATAACTCGCACATGATCAGACATACATATAAATATTTGTCTCTTATTTCATTATTTAAATGTCGTATGAACGAACGACGTGTAAAGTACAACAAGCATAAATACAACGAAAGCAATAAGTCCATATAATAAATGCAATAATTAATTTTATTTGCAAGAATAAATTTAAATAAATGGTACAGCCGTTTATAATAGTGATTATTATTATTGAGATTGAGCCAATTTTTCCAAACAGGAAAATTTGAAAAATCAATAATGTACGTATTTAAATACAATAACAATTAAAAGAAGAAAGGCAGAAATGGATAAAAATTTATTGGACGTATTTTAATTCTATGAACGATTCAAATTGGATGAAAGCAACTAATCCAAATACTAAGTGGACTACTTTAAGATCGATCTTACAAGTGTAATCACAAGTGTTAGATACAGTCCTTCCATAATTGATTGATACAATCATATTAAAAATTCACTAGTACCACGAAAACATAAATGACCGAATATGTATGGCCACTGGCGTTCATTGAACGTGTATTCGTACACTATCAGATTTAGCATCGCGCCACGCCTGTAGGCTTTTAACAAGTAGAATAAGCGAATCGTGTTCATACATGCTAAACAACCACTATCATAAAGCACACGCACTCCACGAGTAATCAGATACAATTGCCTCGAAAACGGATTACCATTCGAACGCATTAATCAAGACTTAATGGCACCGCAGCGCGGGAACATCCTCGACACAAAACTTTATTACACCTTAGCCATTTATTCCCGCGCGTATAATAATCTTTTACTCAATTATCTCGCGTATAACTCTCTGGGCACAATAGCTCACAATATTCGAACGCCCACGTTGGCACATTTCGCACATCATACATGCACGTTAAGCTGACGTATTTAACAGTATAGCAAGGGCTTACAAACATGTCAGTAAAATCATAAAATTTTTCCAAAGTACATCAGAGGATTATAAAAATGTCCAGAGTAACGATTAAATGCATCGAGCACTATATAACAGTCTATTCTTCGTTAAACAATTTTCATAATTTTAATGTCATGATCTTGAAGTGTTCATGATATAGATCTCCCAAGAGCTCGAAATGATGTAGTTTAAATAATTAAGAAAAAAATTTATTAATTTTTTAAAAAATTCTGAAAGATCGTCGTCATACCTCAAGAAACCCACATCAATATATTCAGTAACAAAAGAAAACCATCATTAGCATAAACACATTTTTACTTTCATCCTTGATCAAACATTAAACGAATAATTCCAAAGTACTCATAATAGTTCGATCGCGCTCGGTATTTTATTTTTTGGATTAGTTTTTTCGAACGAGTTGACATTCCAGCTTCTCTCGTTCATGTTTCGGAGACATTAACAGGTTCGGTAATCCCGAGTCGACTCGCACAATGGAAATCGTAAGAGCGCAACACAAAATCGGCTTGCTAGCTTTCAACGCAGCGCCAATGCACCGGTTGTATGCACCGGCGAATGAATCTACCGAAGGAGGACGTAAGACGGAATTCATCCCGCAGGGTGCGTAACAGATGTAAATCGAACCGTCTTTCGCGAAGTGATGGGCACAAGGGAAATCGGTTTTAGCAGAAGGTAGAATGAGCGAGGATGGAGAGGGGACCATGATTCGATATTCAGTTTCTCGAAAGGAGAAAGAGGAGAACACTGCGTAACCCGACGCGTTACGTTTCTCGAAGACACTGGCCAGATTAATGCACCGCACACAGCTCCCGACGCGCGCTCGTCCCTGAAAATCCAAAGCCGATTACGCCAGTTCGTGTCCCTCTTTTTCTCAGGGAATCCTATTACCAGCGTATCTGTGTAACTCCGTGTGCGCAACTGTTTCAGCCCTCACCCCACCAGTCACCGTACACGGCTCCATTAATGGACGCTTTCCTCTAAACTCCCGCCCAATCGTCGCGCGATAATTTCTGGCCTAAGAAAATTGTACCCTCATTCTTCCACTGCATTGTTTCATTTATTCGGCTGCAGCTCTTGTTCTAAATCATCTGATCTAAATCATCTTGTAGGCCCTGTTCGGAAATTTTTGTCAAGAAATCAGTCGATAATACTGTATTGGAACCTTGCACACATATTTTCTATTATTTGCACTATACAATATAATTTCTTTGAGATGTAGTCGGCGTGAGTTGATGAAACACAAAAAAAAATGTTGGAGATCTTCGAGGTTCGATCTCTCGTCTACAACTGGCGTGCAGCGAAGCAGATGCAGCCGGCTGGGACAGAATCGTGGCCAGGAATTCCGAGCGCGGCAAGTTCGAAAACTCTCCGCGAACGAAAGTTAAGTCGAAAAGTTAAATCGAAGCAGAGCCGCGCGGGCCGATGAAACGCAATAACTTCCGTCTGTACTTTGGCTAAGCGGAATCCGGCGAAAAGAGAGGATCGCAACAGTAGTGTCGGCCCGTTGAATCGGTAGCGTACAGCGGAATTGTAGGGGGGGGGGGTTAACAATAAGAGATTACGAACGGCTATCGATGTTGTAGCCGTTGCATCAACGGTGGATTGGGAAAGTGGAAAATGGGGATGATCCGTGAAAGCTTTCCGATCGTTATGCTCTGTGCGGAAAAACGTCGGGGTAGATGGGTTAGAATGATCGCAGAGTTCACTGAGCACAAACAAATTCGGGGTGTGGGAAGTGCAATTTCGACGTCGGCAGGGATGCGTAGGTAGAAGGGCGTGGAGCTTGCTGCAGGAACCCAATTTTCGTCTCTGGATATGATCGGTCACAGGAAAAGAGAGAGGTAGAGGGAGTGGTTAGGGGAAGAAAATAGTGGAGCAGAAAGAAATGAAAAGTGAAGAGGTCGGTCTAGTATTCGCGCTCAGGTTCAATTCCACGCTGTTCGTCTCCCCCCCCCCCCCCCCCCCCACCCCACGAATAAATGAATTCACCCGTGAAATGCATTCTAGCAGATTTAATTTGCGATACAGTGGGCTTTGTGCGCGACAAGCTTGGTTAGATCACCTTTTATTCGGCGTTTTAATGCCATTGTGTGCCGTCGCGATGAACCGCATGTACGAGGAAAATATTCGAGTACCAACCATTTTCGTGTGTGATTGCCGAGGCTCTCGTCTAGTAAAATGCGGGGATGCCTTATTGTGCACGGTGATACATTGTTGGAAAGCATTTCGTGCATTTACTTGTGTTAGTTCTCCGCAATTTCCTGTCCTTATAACTCGAAAATGTAGTTTATATACTTTTTCTGAGAGAAGGTGGATTTTCAGTAAAATGTCTCTGTATTGGTGAGGCTGTGGTATACTTGGGAATTGGTATGATGTTTCTCGAGATATTATTATAAACAAAAATACATACGATTCCCCTATTTTTGGCATTTCATTACAATTTATTTGTCTGTATAATCGATTGAACACGAAGCTTGTACATTCTTTTAAAGTGTAAGTGGATTAGTAGAATGTTCCTGTAAAGACCAGACAGTGATTGACCGATAACATGTTGCAACACTTGTGAACCAATGAGAATTATTAAATAATTGTTTCACGAGTATTTTGCACCTCAAGCACCAAGCAAGTAGTACAACCTCGTACAAGGCGGACACTGCTAACAAACATTAATTTTCGAGTTCTTCTTTATAATACCAGTGCTTTTACGTTAACGTGAGATCTCGTGGGACGAAACTCGATCCATTACAACAAAATGAGCGAAGACTTTCAGTTCCTTCATGATTAAATTGGCTTTTATCCCACCATTTTCGCAAAATATACTTTGTCAGCCCGTCGCCCGTTAAATAACGAATTACCCAGGAAAAATTTATGTTTATCACTTCTGATAGCAAGATATAATTACAAGGAACCGCTAACCGATGTCATAGTAGCATTGTAACCTTAATATATCTTCGGGTTAACGGTTATCCGTTGTTCCAACTCGAGTGCAAACGCGTGCAGAGAGATTTTGCTGTTTGCGGATGACTTATTGAATAACTTGTGCAACTTGTGCATCCCGTATAATTATGTTGGCACGGAGAATTGTCATGGTTGCAGTTGCAGCTGCAATCCGGACTGTAGCGGTGCTACCGCGTAGAATTGTCGCTTTCAGTTACGCTTCCCCTCTCTCTCTCTCTCTCTCTCTCTCTCTCTCTCTCTCTCTCTCTCTCTCTCTTCTGGTTTGCTCCTTCTCTTTCAATTTCCCTCTAACTGTGGTCCTCTCTCTCCCTTTTTCTTCCATTAATTTCTTTCACCTTTTTCTCTCTGAATTCTCCTCCCCCAATTCTTTTTCCTCTTTTCTTTCTTATTCCCTTAGTCTCCCTTTTTCTTTCTCCAAATTATCTCATATTTTCTCTCTTTGCTTCTCACTTTTCTTCTCTCAATTCTTCTTCCTTTTATCTTCCTAATTTTTTCCTCCTCCTTTTCCTTTCATAATTCTGTTAAACTTTTTTCTCTCAGCTCTTTACTTTTTCTTCCTCTATTTTTTCAACATGTTCTGTGCATTTTTCACTTGTTTCCTTGAAGTTACTTCTTCCAATTCATCATTTTCGTCATGGAAGACCTTCTATAGATCCTTTTTCCGTATCGCTCGCTCTCACTCGGTACAAATCGAATCACCGACATGCAATTTTTGCGGACCGCTACTTGCGACGATAATCGAAAAGAACGGCGTCTCTTTTGTCTAATTCGACCGGTAAGCATCGAATAGCAATGTCGTCGTAATGCAGCCGGAGATTTATAGAAAGCATTCATCTTCGGGCTCGAAAATGTTCTCCATTTGAATTTTATTGCTACACTGTTGGCCACTCTTGGCCGACTGCCTTGTGTAGCCGATTCGTACAGTGACACACCCTTTGTTCCCGGATGATTTAACGCCCGAATTCCGGTTATTGAAATTTACGTTTGCCTCGAGGATGAATTGTGAGGATGATTAAAATCGATGAACGCCACCAGTGCACCCGGCCACCCGAGAAACATTGTTGCAGAGCTTTTTACTTCGCGGACGGGGCGAAACTACTTGACGAATTACGCTGATTCGATTAGCGTCAGCGAAACCGAAGTTTCGACACGTGGCCTGATGTATTGGATTGGCCGAAAAGTCTTCCGGCAATTTTCAAGTAAGTTCGACGACGTTGCAGAGTATTCGATTATACTTTCTTCTGCTTGTCTACTATATTTGATCATTATTCTCGCCCTTCAGTACGTTTATTTTTATATTTGTTCCTCGAAAATTGAAACTTAAATGAAATTCAATCATGGCGAACCATAACATCCTACAGGAGCTTCAATTTTAAGACATTCAATTTTAGATTTTCACTGATTATCGTATAACTATCGTATTTAAATAACTTGTCGTAAAATTAAAAAATTCATATGGGTATTCTGTTTCTGTAAGTGTATTTTGTTTCTGTTTCTATAAAACTAATAAAAGTACTAATTGATGCGCAATATAATACAGAATAAATATTTTCTACAGTTGATAAAGATGATAAAAGCAATGGTGAAAGTGCAGTGAATCCTGTCGATAGGGTTAAGGTAATAAGTCTGTGATCGTAACTCTTAACGGAGTATTCCGTATTTGGACAGAAAGAAACCTCGTTAACGGGAGACTTTCCTGTCCCCGGATTTATTGAACTTTATCGCATGGCAAATTACAAGTTCATTACTGCTAATTTCGTACGCGGTATTATAGATTTAACACGAAACTCATCTAGGAGTCACGTAATGGCTGGCTAGCGGCATTCGAATCGATACCTTATAGTCCATTTTCACATTAGCTGATCGCGTGTCGGGTTAATGCCCAACGTAATCGGAAGATTGCGGCGTGCGGTGAGCAGTCTGGAAGCTCTATGCGAGTTCTGTATGTTCGCAGGTCATCGGGGATCATCATCGCTTAGACGTTGTCGGAATTAACAATTGTATCTCCTTTTGTGTTCAATAAATAATAATAAATAGTGTTCAAAAATCCGAGAACGACGAAAATTCCGTTGTCGCATCGCGGCAAATCTATTTCGGGCAATAACCCGATAATCCGACTGTTTTTGCGCAAGGCACCGGCGACGTGTAAGAACGACCGCGCACTGGAGTTTTTGCACCTCGCCGGTAAACTCAGTCATTGTCGCGCGACAACACATCAGGGTGAACGACCGAACATGTAAACGTCGCGACGCCGATTCCTCGATCGAATACGCTGCGTGTGTCGCGCTGGCCGTTGGGACGTCGCTAGGAAGCGCTAACAAACGGTTGGCTCTGCCTCGTCCTTAACTATTTCGAAAATTCCACTCTTCCTCCTGCCAGAAACCAACAGCCCAACAAAGTATAAATAGACCTGCGTGCCCGAAACGGGCGTCTTTTTCAAGCATATACGATCGACTGATCGCATTAATTCTTGTCTTTATCGCGGGCTTTGCTGCTATTGCAATCACTATATATCGACACGTCGTCACATTGTTCAGTCTTCAATCGTCACAGTACATATTTATCTCTGCTTTCTGTTCATCTCTGCTCAAAATTACAACCCTGGTTTTGACCGAAGCGTTTACGAGCCTGCAAGCGTGTCAGGCTTTGAAACCGAATTTCTTTTCTGGCCTGTCGGGTCTTTTCCAGATGGCCTTTCAAGAGCGCGTTGACAGTTCCCTGCTGTGCATGGCTAAAAAATGTTTTTAGGGACTCCACAGTTCCTGGACTGGGACTGGGACTTCCAGTTCCAACTATCCGTATCTCTCCTTTACAACACCATGGAAATAGGAAACGTTCCTGGCACTTTGTGAAACAGCATCACACATCCTTATATGTATTTTACTTGTTAAATAATTTATCATGTTATACGCAAATATAATTTCTCAATGAAGACATATTAGAAACATCTTTGCTCTGCAAATTTTACCACCGGTTAAAGTGTAAAAAAAATGTATTCAAAAATTGCTAATATTGGGTACTTTGAACTGTTATAAAAATATATTAGGTAGAAGGGAAAGTTCTATCGTATTTTAAAGAAAACATTTGAATCAATTTATAAAAATATATGTTTAATATTATTCAATGATACAATTTCCATTATTTGTAAGAACTTGTTCTCACCTTTCAGGTAACCTGTCCATTCTTGATTCCCAATGACTCAATAGCAACATGTGTTTTTGATTTACAAGCAAAATTACCTGCTTAGGTATGGTACGCACGGCGATAATGCAGGTAGAAGGTGTTGTACCGTCCGGTTAGCCCAAGCCCATCAACTTTATGACGGGCAAGGTCAGATGTTGGTCAACTCTAAAAATGAGGCTAGAGTAAAAATTAGTTTCTACGACGAGCTTTAATTACTTTATGACCACCGTCCGACGAAAACACGAAGGAAAACATGGACAACACGTGCTGGAAGTGACTTCTTCATACTAAATCATAATATCGCCCCTCCTACTCGGAAAACATAACAATAGATACTATTTTTACCAAGAAATTCCCGTGTGATTAATTCCATGATATTCGAAATAAGCTGTGGGTTATAGCAGTGGGCTAAGATATTAAACTGTTCCACTACTACGCGATTGTAGGGGTTGGCAAGACGCCATTTCGTATGGGTTCGAAGTGGTGACATTGTATTGATACGAATGCGCGGCCGATTGGTTCAGAGTGGAAGAGGCAGCCTCGTTTCACATGCATTTTCGGTTGTATTCGAAATATTGGCTACAACGGTCACACATACTATGTAGCGTGTGACGTTCGACGTCAAAACATTGGGCCTACAGGCGCGCCTGAGGTGGGGATAGGTTTCTTAGGATAGTAATAAATTGTTATTTTGTTTGTTATAACGTTTAAATTCCTTAACAACGTATTCTCCACCTATTACCACGAGAAACTCTGAAATGTTCTTGTTAACACCTTTTTAAATAAATAATGACGAATTGTTTCACCGCACAGATTGTCAGATGGTATTCTTTTTTTTTTTTGTTAGCGTAGTAATAAATTGTTATTTTGTTTGTTATAACGTTTAAATTCCTTAACAACGTATTCCCCATCTATTACCACGACGAACTCTGGAAAGTTCTGGTTGATAGCTTTTTAAATAAATACAGCATGTTCATTCTGCCATCATGCCACCACGCCAGGAGCCTGCGAGGCTCGCGGAAAACATTCTCGTCGAGAACCCTTGGGGTTCTGGTAGCAGAGGACACGCTGTGCCTTTGTTCCGAGCATCTCGAACCCTCTTAAGTGGCTGTCCCGGACCCCAAAATTCGTATAAACTGGGAAAAACCACCAGGCTTGCCGGACTGTGAGGTATGCATTGACCTTTATTCCGTTCAGTATAATATATTTTGAGTTCTGTTATATTCTCACCTTCAATCGTTCCACATCTCATCTTTTCCTCACATAAATCTTACCAACCTCATACACTTCTCTTTCTTCTCTATCTCCTGTTGCTGAGACACTCCGGGCCTCATCCACCACGGCTAGATCCTCAACAGATAGCAAACCGTTAATCTAAAATTTCTTTCAGAATTATTTCCCTATCAGTGCTCAAATTTTTAGTTTTTTTAATTTTCACAATTTTTGCAATTTTTCCGTTAGTGGGATTAAAAGTAATGATTTTTCTAAATTTTTCTAAATTGTTTTTAGTCACTTGGAAACATATTTTATTCCCGCAGGAATTTTAATCACTGCAAAATTAAATGTACAATGATTAAGTTCTTTTGAAGCTTCCACTGTTTCATACATTAGAGATTTAATTTCCAACGTATAAAGAATATTATTGTGTACTTTCTGCTTCATTGTACAACGTATAACGAAATAAAACCTTTCAGTAGACAATACTGTTTAAATAACCGCGATTCGTAACTTCACAATGAAGGACGAAACAATGGGCTCCGCTTGTAAAATTGAATCAGCGGTGGATTGTATGGAAAGTGCAAATGTTCCGTCGGAAGGAATGGTACAAGCAGGGTTTGCCTCCGGACGATTATTTATGATACGCTCGTGACTAAGTGATCACCTTCAACGATTAGGTACGGTGCAACATGTGGCGACAATTCAAGTCACAGCCTGCCTTTCGTTTCTTTTCACTTGCTATGGTTACGAGACGTCATAAATTAAGTCCTTACGAAGGATCACCCAAACTAAAAGGCACTGTTATGAAGTGTCGAGGGTCAGCCTTGTTAAGAGACCGGCATCAGCTTACGCTCTCCAGGGCAAGGCCCACTTAGCTCACTTAATCAGCGTGACAATCATTCAAGGATGCGCTGATTGGGTAATGCAGCATTCAGCAGAACCAATCAGTGCACTTCCTCTTCCATGAGGACCGCTCTCTCAATACATAGAGGAGCCTCACGAGACGGAAGAACTGAAAATCGACATCATTCTCGAGTTTTACTCAAACTGTTATACATTCAGTTCTTAGTCTAGTCGCAAACGGATCGCATCGGCCGATATCCAATACTAGTCACACGGATCGCATCGGCCGATATCCAACGCTAGTCGAAAACGGATCTCAGACAGTCAAGATCCGACGCGAAACGCTCTCGCAATCGCACACAACGAATCACGAAAGACGCGTCTAAGGCAGGGCATGCTAGATCAGCCTTACTGACGAATCCTCTAGCAGGTCTATGATGAAACGCTTTTCCGACTCAATCCATTAATTCAAATATTGAAACGGCTGTTCAAGATTAATTTGGCGGACAGTAAACATCGGCGGTATCGGGAATGACGCGTCCGCGATCCAATTGGGCCTAAGATTTACAACCTTGGGTGGAACAATCGTCCGCGTATCGCTTCCAAAATCCACAACCGAACAGCAAATAAAGACTAGTCGAAGTTGTTTTCTTGTTACCAGTCGAGCGAAAGAAGTCCAGTCAAAGAAGAATGTTACTGGTTTAGGATATACAGCCGGGATCAGACTTATTTAAACAATCACAGTCTTGTTAACTAATATTGCACAGCTTTATTTATTGTAACGTGCACACGTGTCGTGTTTCGAGATATAGAAGAGAATAAAAAGTCATAGAGTGTACAAAAAGAATAGAATAGAATAAAAAGAGGGCGCGCAGACTGTTGAGTGGACTCGGTGAATTTAAAATATAGAATTTATTTCTATATTTTCGATGTTTGAAAGGAAATATCTATTCAGAAAATTTCATATCTTTACACATGTATGACCTTCGAACTAGTGATGCCCTAGGATTAAAACTTGGATTTTCGGCATTTTCTCGTCAAAATTAACAGGATTACATAAACAGAAGTTAAAAATTTTTGGTTTCCTGAGGTAAATTTAAGTCATTTATTCTACAAATAACGAAAAAGAAAATTGACCATAGCAGACGCTTCTAAAATTTGTTCACAAAGCATCGAACGGATTGGTAGTAATAACTGCATAATGACCATCAGCACAGTAAACCAACAGTAAATTAACACGTTCAACAGGCCATGACATTTCGAGGGGCCCTTCGGAGCTTTCGAAACCTTTCAATGGCGTCCTCGTGAAAAATTAATCCGGCGCGGCGTAAGTTACTACTCGTCCGCTCTCGTGTTTGATTTTAGTCTCAAAGCTCTGCTCCTCGGATCGAGAGCTATTCAAATTTTTTTTTCGGGACTCGGTCATGCTGGCCGTCGATCCATGCCACTGTCCAGAGAGTCTCTCGCAATACTGTCTCGTGCTGGACCTTCGACTTACTTAGGGCAAAGAATAGACCTTCGAGCACGTCCAAGCGAAGAAACAAGAGAGAGGGGCTGGGGATTTAGGGAGGTAGGGAATGAACATTCCACGACAGAGGCAAAGCTTTTTGTCCAGCTCGGGGTCAGAGAACAAAGACGATTACCTCGAGAGAGAGAGAGGATCCTATTACAGAAGTAAGGGACCGGGCTCCATTCTATCATCTCGAGCACGGTTATTCTCTATCCTAATCGTTTTTATTCTTATTCGAGTTCTTTCCCCGGGGAGACAAAAGCGGCGATATTATTTCGTTGAATTCGGAGAGCTTGCTCCAATGGATGGTTTCGTTGATATTCGCCTGAATCACAGAATCGAACTGTAATTATACCACTCTCCCCTGTCGGCTCTACGAAATCATACTTATGGCACGGTGGTTTTGACTTGAGCGTTTGACATTTTTCCGTTGCCATTGTTTTTTTTTTTTGTTGAAAGGTTTTTTCTGTGTTTTTATCACTCGTGACTGGAATGTGGAATTTTATTAGGATTGTGGAAGAAGAAGAAGAAGAAGTACGAATTAGTATTAATCAGACACAGAACGAGCAGTAATTCTTGACGAGGTAAATGAAAATGTGGATCATTGACAGACATCATTCTTACAGAATTAGATAAATATTACTGCTTTCTTATTTATAAAATTTTGAATTGTTTTCGAGTAGTATAGGCTAGTAACGATCAGACATACGAAACAACATGATTATAAGATGTAAGTTCAATTTACTTGAACAAATATTGCGTACCTTTCGATAGGATTTTAAATTATCCTCAAGTAGTAAGAGTCAGTAATAATCAGACATACGAACAACCTTAATTCATGATGAGATAAAAGGAGGATAATATTCACAAAATACTCTCCTGTTTACGTATACAGAATATACCAATAATTTAAAAAAAAAAAACTATGAGTATTAACAGACCACAGCGATCGCAGGCGAATCCCAAATATTCAATAACTAGTTTCTACGACCAAAAACATAGATCATGAGAGTTCGAGGATCGCAACAACAGTTTCCCTCGAAAAATCATAATGTCTCTGTCGAAGTCAATACAAGATCGATTCACGATACAAAGAATATTCGGTCGTCGGGTGAATTCAGGGCCCGTAAATCCAGCTTGGAACGGGTTCGGGGTCGCGGAACTTGAGCCGACAGAAACTTTTATTGAAAAACTTCCCTAGCCAGGCAACATTTATTTTCACGCCCCCGCACCTTCAAACGAGCCCGCGAAACTAAATTAAATCTCCCTATCGGTGGAACGCCGCTCGTAACCATTTAAGAACATCGGTTTCTCCTTCCCCTCTCGGCCCCGCGCTATTGTGACGAGACTTTAAATCGGATCGGGGGCCCGGATCGAATCGAATCGATGCAAATCGACGGGTGGTCGTAGCGCCCGTACCAGCCGTGCTACAATCCGCGAATCTCGTATCCGACGTTCAATACCTCGCACAAAGCGTATGTATACCTGCACACGTACCACTTGCCAATAAAATCGCGGGATATCTGCATAACCGCCAATGGATACGCTGCAGGATTTCGCGGAGAGTGGCTAGCCTCCGGTGAAATCCTCGTAACACCTGTTACTACTTCCTGCCGTAAGATATTGAATATTAGCTGGCCGGGGAATTGTGAGAACCTGTAAACGGGATTATGGTTTATTTCGCAATCGGACTAAGTTATCCCACTTTATCGGGCTGATTTGCAGTTCGGTTTATTGAAACGTTCTGCTTTATGTTCTGCGCATTTCATGAGTTAGAGTGCTCCAAGTTTGTCAATAAAGTTTTCATTTTATGGTTCAGAGCAGAGAGAGAGGGAGGGAGGGAGAGGGAGAGAGTTTCTTTACTAGACTTTGATCCTTCGCATTGAATTATTTCTAAAAAATAAATATGATTTATAATTTTTTCGTGTCTCTTGAAATCTATGGTCTATATAAAAATTTTTACAAGTGAAATTTGGCGATGTACAATACTGTCTAATGTTCTACGGAATATTTTATACACAAACATGATGAGAAACCACTTTTTATATTTAAGCAATAAAATGGACAAGAGGTTCATTGAAGAGTTCTATACAGCACTAAAAGCGCTCGAATTTTCATTCCAAAAATTATGATCATAATCGTTATTTTTACATGTATTATTTTTGTAAATTTATGTGTCGTATTTTTATCTTCCGAAAAAGATGAAAATGTATGATTATTTCTGTCACTAAGAATGCCCAAAGAATGTATTTATAAATTTTTTTTACCTACACGTGCAGCACTATTGCCGTAATTAAATGGTAAAGAAGCAAAGCTCAAAAATGTATTGGAGTTTCCTATTGTAAAACTTGGACTTTATGTAACAGAGCAGCGAATAAACTTTTTCAATCGAAACAAGAACCCGTAAAACTGCGGACTTTTATACGGACGGGATAATAAACTTGTTTTACAATTCTATCAAATGTATAGAACGTAATGGGTTTTCTTTAAACGTATTGTACACGGACTAGAGCCGATTGTATTAATTTGACAAAAAGTCTATCACATTATGCCATTTTCCACAAACATACTAATAACACAGCAACAACATACAGCAGATGTAACAACGGATAATAAGAGGAATTTTAAATTAAACAGATTTGTCGATAACTTGTTAAATTTTCTTGATTTTGATCGGCAAATCGGATTAAATCATTATTTCTATATTGCCCGGATTTAATTATTGGTTCTCTGTAATGGCCAGAGATTTCACGCGTATTATTGGATTTAGTGGATTCTCGTGGAGATATTTCAGTCTAGTTAATATCTAATTAATATCTGCGATACAGTCGCCGGCTGTAGTGAACTTTTCCTATTTACAGTTGTCCATCAATATTTAGCCGCTTCTGCATTTCTTAAAATAATTTTACTGTGTCTAGAACGTGCTGAAAATTTCATGAAAATTCACGAATGTGCAATTAACGCTGTAATTTAAAAACATCAAATTTAAATGCAATATGGATAAAAACAATTCATAATTATTTCGTGATATTTAAAAATCAGCATAGTCATCAGTTTCATCATCAGTTTTGATTAAGCTTGCTTCAATAATTTATTAATTGAAACTGAAATCAGTAGTATATCGTCCCATTAGTCGAACAAACCTGAAAATACTTGTTAGTAAAAACTATATTAGTGTACTTATAATATTCACAATTTAACCAGTAAAATATAGTTTCAGTAGAACATCCTCGCATTATTCACACATGGTTTATCAGTCCATCAATTAACTCTTTACATTTTTTGCTTTATCTTCCTCGTCACGAATAGGAATAAACAAAACATACTCAGTTAGAATAAACCTCATCCAGACCTACTAAGGAGCTTTATTCAAATT
This sequence comes from Halictus rubicundus, assembly GCF_050948215.1. Lineage (NCBI taxonomy): Eukaryota > Metazoa > Arthropoda > Insecta > Hymenoptera > Halictidae > Halictus > Halictus rubicundus. The sequence continues at coordinate 9,898,410 of NC_135149.1, read as the reverse complement.
TTTCACCATTCGTTGATGTTTTCAAATTTAGTTAGCGAGTGTTTCCCACCAAATTTTACCAAAGCTTCACTGAAATGCTGCTCCGTGCCACAACAAGGTTAATAGCGCTAATTGCATACCGGCAATAGCGACTGAAGCGAGTTGGCATCCGCTCGTAGCTAGGATAATTAGTCGTAGACAAGTCTACCGAGGTTGACAGTGCCTTGTTTCGAGCGTCAACGAAGTTCCTTTCGGTTTTGAGACCGAGCAAAGCCATCGAACACGCGAAAGTTCCACTTGGGGGTTTCGTATCCGCGTCTCTCGATACACCGAGGGTAATCTCGACTGTCAAGATCCTGTGTACGGGCACTGTGGTGGGGGATGCGACCTTGACAAGTCAATTTCCTCGGTCTGCGCACCTACTATTCGAAAACGAATACGGCGAGTCACGTCTGTACCATAAACTCGGCTCCATTCCGATCGTAGATTCCATTTAGCGTTCATCGTGACGTCTGCGTAATTTGAAATCATGAATTTGCCACGAGACAACGCGCGAATCTCCAAAGGTTCGTAAAATTCGATGATTAATTGGCGACGCTCCGACAAATTATCCGGATTAGCAAATCCTCGCTCGTCGATAATATTATTCAAAACACGATGCCATTCGTCATTCAATGATTGGTCAATTATTGGCGACCATTTTATTCTGTTTGGTTGACTAGGATCATGATAGTTGCACACAATAGTACTATCAGATTATTCATTCATTTTGTTTGATTTTTTCTTATTGAAAGAAGGCACCCCAAATTATTGTTTGATTGGTATTTCTATGGCTGACAAAACTTGATTGATTGAATGAATCTAATTTATTTCACGGTATTGCAGTTCGATCTCTAAAATTTCATATTTTAATCATTTGTTTCGCACGCAAAGTATTAATACTCCCAGCGACCCAGTTCCACCGTCGGACTGTTAATACACATTCGATATTTTCCATTTTGAACGTGTATGCAAATAATGCTTGCAGCGATCATGTTGATCCGCTTGATTGAGTACCTTTGGCGACAGCGTCGTCGTGATTTTGAATATTTATTATTTGCACATGAAAGTGTTACGTTTCCTTTCACAGTCTTTGGAAGATATATCTCTACCACTATTTTTGCTTGTAAATAATACATTTAATTGTATAAATACTGTAATATTCGTCGGAATATTATGCTTTATTCATTCGTATACGTTTCCCGGGAAAACTAAATTATTCTGTACCAAGAAAAATTATACAAATTAAAAAAAAAATGTTGTAGATCGTATGAATGTTTATGCAATTCAACCTCTAATTTATAAAATTTTTCACGTAATGAAACTTCAGTTGTAGCATCAGCAATGAACTGAAGACTTATTAAATGACGTAATATTTCGTCGACAAGGTATCAATCACCACGATATTACACCGTTGCATTGTCGAATTAGGGTTTACGAACAATGTAATATTATGTTAACGCTGCGAACTTATGATTTATCGAATGACGTAATATTCTGTCAGCGGTGTCAGTCCATGATCCATCAACCGACCTAATATTACATCATTACGATTAATCTTTCATTATACGATTTAATATTACTTTGGATAATTTTAGCTTATATTAGATCACGTAATAGTACGTCAACAGTATCAGGCGTACGATTTATCTAACGATAACCAATTACGCCAGACGCGGTCGATTTACAATTTAGAAATGAACAAAAGCGTGCCGAATTACGGCAATCAAAGTTGTCGTTACCATCAACGTAATACTACGCCGCGTGATTAATCGTGACCCGCTATCCGAGTGTCGCTCATTTGACAAGGTGTAACTGGCATTAGCACGGACCTCGACAAGCGGAGTAATGTCCTTAGCCGCCACCAAGCTAATGAAGTTAAGGTTACGAACGACCGTATCGAAGCGACCAAGTTGATACCCACAAGTCGACATTAAGTTAATTGCCAGCGTCGTTCCATGAGCCGTTTGCTGAGCCGAGTGGATATCGTATAACGGGCGTGTAATCCGCGAAACCGGAAACTGAATATGCAACAGCTTCACCACGTGGCTGCCGAGGGGATCGTTGCTCAGAAATTATGTCGAGTGAGTCGCGAACTTGAGTTCCCTGGACAAGGTGCCACTCTGTTGTCGCATGGTTACACGACACACGGCGACGAATTATTTCGTAATTTCCGCCGGTGTGATGGCTTATCTTTAGACCACACAACCATACTTTTACCGGTTGTATATCAAACATTCTACAGGACGACGCAAAATTGAGCGATGGAAAATTTGAGTCTGAACGGTAGAAATAAAATTACAATTGTTAAATTGTTTGTTATATAAATGCATAACATATGATTTATTAAAGAAGATGATGAATAAAGTTACGTTACACTGATAGTCTTAATTTATATTTACAGTCACAGTAATCTTTAAGTTGAATTATTAACAATTATATTTATATTTATTTATGTTTATTTACACAGACATACTTCCATACACGAAAACCATACAGTTTTCAAATTGAGAATCATTTTACATCCATGCACGAAATAATTTTAATATCTAGAGCAGGATAATCCAATTTATTTCTGACAGAGCTGGTTTGTCGGATTTGCCAATTTTTTAACCAAATTGTGTACGCTTCGGAATAAAAAACAGTCTCGAAACTACGGGCAAGATAATTCGAAAATGTTAGTCTCTGGAAGTTCCTTAATTTGCTGTACGGCTGGCCATTCGTTAATTAAACACGTACGAATTACACTCGCGTGTTGAATGCGAATTAAATTCGAAACAGCGTTGCGAAACTACACCTAGGGTACAAAGTCGACGGGCACACATTCGTCCCGTTCACGAGAGTGTAGTATTGACGTGGCACAACAGTCTCGAACAGAAGCCGCACAGGATATTTGTTAGATGATTCATTATGCCGGGCACGGAATACCTGTAGGTTTCCCGGCGGACAGAGTTCAGGCGTGGCCTGGTTGATTTATCACCGAAAATCGCACGGCTGATCTCGCATCTTTAAATTGATCAGCCACTAATAGACGTCGGGACTGCGCCCGTGTGCATCGCCTCGCCGGTCGATGTCCAGAGCGTTGATTCGATTACGAACGCGTCGCCATGACGGATATGTACGTCTGCAACGTCGGTGACTACGACTCGCATATCGTAATGAGATGGATTTACATCGCTGCGGCGAGACAGTCATTAACAGCTTAACTGGCCCATTAAGCTGACCGAGTAACTTCCAGTAAAACCCCGACGTCCAATTATCTTCGAAAATGGAGCATTTACCGGGACCTTATGGCAACGCGATATTGCAATCTGTTGACTTTATGGCGTTGTCCGTTGCGCCGGTCTATAATCGGATTTAATTCTCACCCCTTCTTTGCATAGTTTATTCAATTGCTCCATAATTCAAAGTGTGAGATTTATATTTCGTTGTTTATTAAGTTATACGAGGTGCGCGAAAATTATATCAGTACTTAAACCAAGGAAAACAATGAAATAATATTCTACACACTAGGTGTCCAAATAGTTTGAAATTATTAGACTTTAGTATACAGGTATTTGGAAGCATTATCTTTTACATTTCAGTCAAAAATAATTGGCAACAAATTTGATTAAGAGGGATCTATTAGTATGACAATGAAATGTCCTCTCCCGTATCAGACGTCGGTTAGAATGTTTTAGCTATTTTTAAATAGCTAACTATGATTTTTGAAGTTGCTTCAGCAAAGAACCACGAGACAGTAGTAAAATCTATCATTGGTCAGACATACCTGAAAACTATTTCTTGAATGTTACTTTCCAATTTTCATGTTCGGTGAAGTAGAACGTATTGTTCTAAGTAGAACTGTTCATTATTATAAGAATTGCTTTGTTCTCCTTTGAGAAAAGCGTAGAAGTAGTATACTCTGGCATTAGCCAGGCATACCCGAGAAGTGTTTATTAATATAATTCACTGGAGCGTGTTCTGGTTATTCTTGTTCTATTCACTAAAATGAATTAATTTAATGATGATTCGTTAACAAATGCTTGAAATTCCTTCGCTATACATGAGTCGTTTTCGCGAATCGTCGAGTTATAGTCGCGATCGCGAGACGTATTTGCCGACCTAATTACTGCTACGCGATTTTGTAGGACGCAATATCTTCCGGCTGGGTCCATAAAGATGGTCTTAAGTATGCGCACGGCATTCGTCAAAGAGTCCAGCGATGCGTGGATCAGTACTGCGCGATGCCTTCGAACTTGTTGAAAGCAACACCGGGGGCTTTAATACGGAGCTTTAAGCCGGCGGAAGTAAGAGGATATGTGTGCGCAGCGATATATAAAGGCTTTTAAATGGCGTTCTGGCTCGCCCGAAGTTCGTCGAATACATCTTGAATCTCGCGTCGATGTTCTCTCTGCGCGTCAAGTCCAAAGCAATATTACGGTCCCCGTGTATTAATGTTATGCAACTGTCGAATCTCTCGCCCCCAATTAAACGGAGCGATGCTGAAGCGGGAGACTTCACCGTCGCGTTTCCTGTCGGATGCGTCACGTTCCTCAAGTAATTTCCGCGGAAAACGAACCCGACACCCACAATCAGGAACATTACCGCTTTACCCGAGGTAAATTTTTATTACTCTGGCTACCTTACAGTGCGTACAAGTGATTTATAAAGCCACTTTTCTTGCTACCTCGAAAATTGCCTTATTTCTTTTCTGAAGACTTTATTCACTGCCAATATTATTTATATATTCTTTGAAAATTAAGAATTGATAATCGAGACTGTTTTCATAAATTGTTCAGTGGCTTCAGAAATTTTATTCCTGAACCAATAGATCGTCTTAAGTAGCGTAATTCAGTAACATTTCTTGAAGTTGTTATGCAAAAGAAGATTGTTTTTCTTTTTTAATATAGCAGAGTTTTCGAAAAGATAGTCAGGAAGATGTAACAGTAATCGTAACAACTGATTTTATTCATAAATGGAGAAGTCAAAATATTCTTTGATATGAGGTAACTGATCAGTATGTGTTGCTACAATACATAACTTCATGCATCATGCAGCATAATATTTTTGGCTCTTGAATACGAATTTACATAAAATTTCAAGAATCATTTTAAAAATGTGCATTTAGACGAAAGGATCCCCTTGAGAATTACCCCGGCTGGATATAACATTTCAGTAGAATATCCCCGGCTATGGCAGACATCAGACACTACCCTGCTAATGGGTTTCTCAATATCCTTTTAGCTCAAAGATACCCAAGAGCAAACATTTTCTCTGGCGGCAATAAGAGTCAAATGCGATCTTCATGACACCTCCCCGAGAAACTCATTAACTTTTAACCAGGCAAAACGATATAAATCATCTGTTTTTATTCATCATCTGTAATCTTCAACTGTTTCTCATTCATTTCTCTGTCTCTCAGAATTGTCTGCAAAATGCCAGAATTTATTTGAATAATAACAAAACAATAGTCAACATTCTGCTATGATTATCAACCTTAAAATAATTTGTTTGACAACGAACAAAATTGCAACAGTTACTAAACAAATCTAAAAATAAATCTCTCAATCGCCGATCTTTTTAAAGATACATCTTGAACGTTTTCCTGTACTCTATAAATTTCGAGTGGCCCCAAATAAATACACAGCCCAACGCAACGCAATACTTCAATATCACAACCATGCTCTGTATTTTATTGCCGACTACATTATTCTCGTGCGGAGGACTTCCAGGGAAAAGCGAGGCTCGTAAAATTTTTTAGAAGCGCAGGAAGAAGGGAAAGCTGTCCCTCGGCCCTGGGAACAGTTCTATATACTCGCAGTTATTCAGAGTGCGTGCTCAAGATAAATTTCCCCTGTTCGGAATGCGTACGTGCGTGATGTTGACCCTGATGGAAATTTCATGGCTAGGAGAATGAAGTTTCATCGAGTGGGCTTTACGGGTCACATTTCCCTTCGACGATGGGGAGGCGGGATTCGTTCGGGGTTTCGATATTCTTCAAGCTCGTAAAAGAAAGCCGACATTGGCGGGGATGGCGGCGTAGCTTTCTCCGGGCGATATACGGGACACGTCGTTTCTTAGGCGACTAAAGGAGCCACTTTTCGACGATCGCAGACAGCCGAATGGAACTAATGGTCGCGATACGGTTCTCCCTTTCGAATCCGACTTCGAACCCCCTTCTTTTATCGGCCTGAATTCGTTATTCCCCCGACTTTATACCGTCGTCGTAGTAGGACGCAATAATACGGCTTGCTCGAAGCACTGTGTTCGCGTTTAACACCCTTTATTATTGTTGGGAGTGTCCTTACAAATTTAGGTCTCGGCGACGAAGCGTCTGAAAATTGAACTTTATTTTTATCGGCTAAACATAATATAAAAGAGCGTGGAATTTTATCAATTTATTTTCTCTTCCATCGATGATGTCTAGAAATGGTAGGTCCATGAAAATCGTCATTTTGTATTTTAAACATCATTATTCATTCAGTAAGTAAAAAAGAAGTACAGCTTTACTGTTCTCAATATTTAGCTCTAATACATTATTATATATAATTATTGCAGTAATTATAATTTTTCTTTCTTCCTTAGAACGTTATCAAGAGCAGTCTCTAAGAAAGTGTCACTTAAAATTCTTTTATTTACAATTCACTTCCAAAATTATATATCACATTGAAACATTACGGTCTCATTATAACGTTGAATAAGTTGTTGAAGGAACTGGCTTGCGGTAGGCGAATGCCTTTGAATAATGTTCCAAATCTGATTTTCAATGACTGAGTCGTTTATTTTATTAAACAGTGATGTCGCGACAGCGTCCGGGGTAGTTCTATTACCTAGCTTGTGACTCTACTCTAACTGAACTACTCAACTGTGGTTAAACTGTGACTGGACTCTAGCTGACTCTGACTGAACTGTAGCTGAACTCTAACTCGACTGTGACTAGACACCTCGCGTCGTTAGTCTGCTGCCTTATATTCGAAAAACGCTTGTCGACTGATTGGTGGAAGTCCTTTCGAGGAACTTCCACCAATAAGTGAATTTAGCATAAGCGTCGTTTTGTTAAAATCTAATTTTGGTGATGCAGCGGGGTGTCTTCCGGGCCCAGTGCTAAGTGCGGCACGCGTCGCTGGGACACTCTAAGCTGGATACCCTTCGACTTCCCAAAATTTATGGCGTCCACTTGCGCTATTGAGTTCGTCGCTAGGAACTACAAGGACTTATCTGTCCGCCAAGTGGCCAAAATCGTTAAAGACGTTTTCTCAAAAATAGCGTCTTATACTGTGCAAACCATACATCTTTCTTGGTGACTTACTTATTGAATTCAACAGAAATAATTAATGCGGTCGTCCTGGGTAATTATTTAATGAGGTGTCTCCTAAATGAGAATACAGTTTCTCAAGTAGAAAGTCCTCGAGGAGATCAGGCATTAATCACGTACCCGACTCATGATGTATTAGTGATACTATTTGGAAAATCAGGTTCTTAAGCGACAGGAATGTTTCGAACTTTCGAGTAATTGTTGGAGCAGGAACTTATGCCGCTAAGAACAACCGCTAAGTGGAAAGTTCCTGCGCAAGTCAGACATCAGACAGGCGATTCCCTCTTCCACTATTTAAACTTGCACACCGTTTAAATCTTTGTTTATGCCGGAATGAAATTGTCAGTAATCGTTTCACTCTTACCGGAGAAAAGTGAAGTAGTGCATTTGTACATGACCCAAAAATTCGTCCTACTACGCTAATTATATTTTTAGGAGCTCTGCTTTCTGCAATTGAAGTGACAAAAATAATGGATAACCAGATCATTGTTCCAGACATATCTTTATAACTGCATCTATAATTTAAATTATGTAGTAAGTAGAATAGTCTCGTGCTCGTCACACAACCCGCAGAATGTTGAACTGATTCTATACATTAATCTCAGACTGTACTTGCTGGAACACCAGAGATGGAAGTACTGTTGGAAAAAAAAATTGCAGGAAAAGAAAACCGCAAGCAGCGTAAGTCCGGCACTAGCCAGACACAGCAGATAAGTCGTCTGTGCCATTTCATTTGGGTTCTACGAGCTGTAATTCGTCAAATACAGTGAGTGTAAAAAGTATTCGTACACCTCTTAAAACACCATGTATTTCTCTATGTAATTGCACACATGTTTATAAAACGAAACATAATTGTAATTGTTATATATTTTAACTACATACTGTCATATAAGTATACTTGAAAAAGTTTAACGTTAACGAGAAAAATAAGAAGGTATTAGAAGTGTTTCTAAATTGGCGCGCAAAAAGTATTCCTACAGGTACTAGAATGTACTTGAAAGGCGTCCGATTGTTTGTATTATGGTTTAGCGGGACCCGACAAATAATCGGACAGGGTCTTTGATGCACAGTCTAGTGGCACCCTTCTGCAAAACCATTCAATTTTTGTACCATTCGGTAAAATGGGTCGTAAAGGTAAGGAAAAAAGTGAGACTGAAAGAAAACTTATTATACAACTGCATAATCAGTGCAAATCATTGCGAGAAATAGCAAAAACGATTTGTTGCGAGAGCAACAAAGAAATCCAACAAACCCCACCGCTCTTCCGTTCCTTCCAGCCGATATACCTGGAAAGGATGTTTCAAATGTAAAAAGCGCATGCGGAGCGGCTGCGAACTGACCGTTTATATTACTTTACGCCTACTGCAATCCGACAATTCCGATTCCCTAAAACGACCGAACCCAGACCTGTCCCAATAAATCATACCACTGACGACCGAAGACATTTCCCACTCCTCAACCTAAGATCCGTAAAACACACCCATGTCCAATTGCAAAAGGGCAACAGTTCCCCCACCTAACTCATCCTCCACCAATCACCAAAAAACCGAGATAACGACGGACGCACACGACGAGACAGTCAGACAGAAACCAAAAAATCGAAAACGAAAAAGGGACAGGCGAACTCCCACATCTATAACGCGAATAAATATACTTGTTAAATCGCGAACCACGAGAAGTATTTTACTTCACCATCCTTAAAGGTGCTCAATATTGATTCAAATATTGAGAAGAAGGCAACGACCAAACTATTCGAGGCCTTCGTATACACGATTAATAGGCCATATAGCACTATACAAGGAATTAAAGATCGATGTGGTGAACGAAAAACCAATAAAAATAAAGCGAAATCTGGTCGCCCTCGAAAACTTCGTTCACGCGATGAACGTGTTATAATGCGTAAAACAAAAACAAATCCTAAAATTAGTGCCCCTAAGATCGCTGCTGAGCTTGCAAACAACGCTGGAGTAAGTGTATGTGCCAGCACTATTCGTAATTGTTTACGAAATAATGAATACCACGGCCGAGTTGCTCGCAAGAAGTATTTCGTAAATGCCGCAAATAGAAAGAAGAGACTTGATTTCGCGAAAGATAATATTAATAAGCCTATCGAGTTTTGGCGAAGAGTCATATTTACTGACGAAAGTGAATTTAATGTTTTTGGCTCTGATGGCAAGTGTACGGTCTGGAGGAAGAAAAATACAGACTAGGTTCGGCTTATGGTTTGGGGTTGTATGAGTGCTGCTGGTGTGGGGTCATTACACTTCATCGAGGGAATCATGGACCACAAAATATACCTAAACATATTAAAAATCCATATTGTAAGTAGCGCAGAAAAAATGGATATAAAAGACAACTTTATCGTCACTCAAGACAATGACCTCAAACATACAGCACGCAACACAAGAGACACAATATTTGAAAACACCTCCGCAATCACCGGATGTTAATGCGATCGAAAATTGGGATCTGCTTCATAAAAAAATCCGAACCCAGCATATTTCAAGTAAAGAACAATTAAAACTTTCTCCTCAAGAGGAATGGTGCAATATTACACACGAAATCACATCCAATTTACTGGATTCCATGCCAAGAAGACTGGACGCAATTATACAGTCGAAAGGCTATCCAACGAAATATTAATTTAATTTATTTTCGCAAATTATAACACGTTTATTGCTAAATTTGTTACGTGTACGAATACTTTTTGCGTGCTAATTTTGAGAGACTTCAAACTGTTTTTAATATATCTCATTAACATTAACTTTTCGTTAATTTATTTATGTCACATTTTGTAGTTGAAAGATATAATAACCGTAATTGTGTTTTTGTTTTATAAAGAAATGTACAATTATATAAAGAAATATATGGTTTTCTAAGACTATAAGAGGCGTACGAATACTTCTTACATTCACTGTAAACTCAGGAAACCCGAGAATTTATTATCTAAAGATACTGTGCGTTCTCCAAAGATAATTAAACACCATAAAGTCCTTATTTTACACTTAAAATCCTGTGGTCTCATAACCCAGTCGAATCCGGGAGTATCGGGCGATTAAGCTCTCATTTCCCGGTAACGATTCCATCCGGACATGGCTTATTTTTCGTGATCCCTGCCCGAATACTCGGCGAAGAACGTAATATCGGTGAATCAATTTCCGCGTAGTTCCGAACAATACAGTTTCGTGATCTACGAACGATCGCGTGCGAGTTTTAATGTCTGCCAGGAGAATCACTGTTCTTTATTACACCAGGGCACCGTGTCTGTTATTTCACCTAACCGGGGGCAGTTTCCTCGTTATCAACGCGCTTGTGCGCCGGCACGTAGTTTCCGAACGAAGTCTCTGGAGATCGCGAGCCGATGATACTTGCGAGACGCTGAGTGCCTACGGTTTCATACTTTCACCGACCAGGACCGCGGATTCTTCAGACTCTCTTCGAACAGTTTCCACCTCGAAAGTTACTCACCTTTGAGCCCGTGCAATCCAGGCTTGTTTTCAATCAGTTCCTGAGTGGATTAAAAACGAATTGCTTTGTGGAAACTCGTGCGTCGACGCTAACATCTTTCAGAGACTTTGATAAGACGAAGCTGATTGAAACATATGGGTGAAAAGTTCCTGCTAATATGATTTATACTCTCATTAACGTATTTATAGCCAGTGACGTTGATGGATCTTCAGAAGTTTACCCAGCATTCTTCTGTGTTTGTAATTTCAATTGAAACGTTTTCTTAACTATCCAATTTATCAATTTTTGGTAAAAAAGTATTTTCGTTTACTTAAATAGAGGCTGGAGTATGTTTTTGTACTTTTTGATAACAATTCTTCCATTTATTATGCTCAGAAATATTTTTAAAGTTACTAGTGTTTCAGCGATTTTCGATTGTTGATCTTTCCAACGCAAGGCTGAGATGAAATAAAAATTCCAATCATGCATTTTTAATCACACTTCCCATTAATATATAAGAGAAGAACGAAGAATTGAGTATTGTTATGATAATTATTAAAATGCATTCATTTAGTAGTGCAGAAAGAAATTTGATTTACCTCGTTTGACTAATGTTCGGTTATTCTACTGAAGTCACAGAATACCTTCTACTTCTTCATGCTTTAGAAATTGTAAATGACATAATAAAATTTGAAATAAGTGGCTAATAAGTAGCCTTTGTTGTGTTCAGAAATATGACCTAATAGATCACATACTTGTGATAAAAACCAGAATCACAGTACAAAAAATACATTTGTTTTCTATGCAAGGAATAATGTTGCCTGCGGTGTTGCTAATTATCAAATTGCAATTCAATAGGCTTCAATACTTCATAAAAGAATAATAAAGATTCAGTATGCGAAAACTTTCGTTTAAAAAATGATTATTTGAATACAACATTGTGAATTTATCGAAGTGATTTTAATAATTCCATCAATCACAGTACAGTGAAATGTGGCCGCTTTTAATACTTATTAATATAGATGCGTTTTTGTATTTTAAAAATTTGTCAAATGTTTAAACATTTACAGAGTATGTTTTTCGAACGTTAACTAATGGCGCTGGTTTGTATGAAAAACGTTCTAAAAGTGCGTAAAAATAAATTTAATAAAAACAACTGAGAACGTACAAGTTCAATGCCAAGTTCTAGGCAAAGGTTACAAAGGTTTTAGTTCGTAGGGATAACCAGGGGACGAATCACCAGTTTGGGGTGTAATCCAAAAACTGTGTAACGCCTACTGACTCCGTGGTTTCATTTTCTCACGGAGTCTCGGAGGATGCTGCACAAAGATTCCTTGTTTCAAGGATCTTTCCTCGAAACTGGTGTCGCCTTTCCGCTGAGTGTGGGCCTGCGATGCGTCTATTGTCATTGATACGAGACACTTAACTTTCAGCCGTATCCAAGTCCGTAATAAAATCTTAGGGTCAAGCATACCAATAAAGAACTAAAAAATTACAGTGTTCCACTCGATCGCAGCGCAGACCCAGACACGATGTCTAGACAATTCTAGACAGTATGAACCATTTATTCCAAAAAGTTTGCGAAAGCTCTCGTACGTTTTATTTACATTAACGTTGCCACTGCTTTAACTTGTAACAGCTTCTCTGCTGTTAGGATGCATTAGTATTCTGAGGAATTGGCGTTACAGCAACAATTTATTTGCCACAAAATAGCGGGTTGGTGGTCATTGAATAACATTCTTCCAACCGGGTTTATATTTCTATCAGGTGGAGGGCTATAGTGAACCGTGGTTTCTTGAACGTGCTTTACGTTCGAATAAACAGGCAGCGCGTAGAAACGAAGAATAAACATGCATTTCTTTCGCCAAGTGGTTTCGCTGTGAATTCCACCGAAAAATGTTGCGAACTGTACAAAGGGAATCGTATAAATATTGCGCACACACGAGGCACAATGGTATGCTGGCTTGAATGTGAAACAAACTGGAATATTTTATTAAGGATAGCACAGATGGGGAGGAGGGGACACGATGACATAAAAGAAATCAAAAAGGAGAACGTATTCGGCGAGGTAGCTTTTGGGGAGAATTATTGCCTTCTGTTGAGGTGCGTCTTTTTCTAAACAACAATGTTACCTGGGAGAATGCCGCACCGTGAAGTTATGGTTTAATTTGCATTCGGAGAATGGCACCCCCGTTCCCAGACACTTTTCAATTACTTAAAGGATTCAGCGGAGTTGTAATAAAACATACAATTATACGGGTCTGCTCTTTTACAGAATCATGACATAAAAGTTCATGGACTGCATAATTCAATACAGTCCCGTCGAATACAAAATCTAATATTGAAATGTAGAAGAGTTCATTCATCAACTTTATTTATTTCAACGCTAACTTCAGGTCTGCACTCTTCAAATCAACACATTATCTATTGTAAACAGTAACTAAATTATTTAAAATGTGCACTATACTATACATGGATAATAGTAATACTTTGTACAATATAGCACAATTATTTTAAATCGGTCAATAATATTAAATAAGCATTATCGAATATTGCAATTTGACTTCCAAACATTTCCGCGGACTATATTTGCATAATAATGATAATAGAGTAGTAAAACGTGAAAATAGATTAGAGTAGGACAGTCGGACAAGAAATTATGGAAATATTTGGAGACGATAAATAGAAGTCAGAATATGGCAGTATACTAATTCGGGGAATATTTACGGAAATAGATAATGCGAAAACTGTGACTGTACTTATTATACAGCACCGGTGCGGATTAAAAACAGCGGCTTTTAATTTTGAGCTTGCGGAACACGTTTTTTCGAAGGTTCTTTTTCCCCGTCAGATGGTTTCTTCCATTTTTCAGTAGAATAGTTCCGCATGGAGCGGAATTTATCGCGCGGCTTCGTTTTTTCGGTGAAACAAGAAGTATTTGCCCGGGTAGGGATTGTCACGATAACGAAAACTGTGGTCGGTGAAAAATTCGGTCGATACTCCGGCGAGAAATTTGATCCTGATTTCCCAAATGGCTCGGCTAAGCTTCTCCCTTTGTTATCGAGCGGGCTTTTTTGTCAGAGCAGGAATTTATGAAAGCCCCGGGTACTTGTTGCTTTTGTTGGCTCCGCCGTAATGTCGAGCTACGCAGCTTGTACACCCGCTGTCTTTAATAATGAAGTCTGATAGTGTCATTAAATATTTCTCGGTAGAGTAACGAGTGAAAGTCACGATGCTAATTTAGGGGGACGTATATTGATCGGCGAACTTTTCCGCTTTGTGGTCTGCCTTCCAGCGTCTTGCTCTACTTAAGTTCTATTCAAACTGAATCTACTGAAATCAACGAAATTTCAAGGTATTTTAAACTGGCAGGGTAATTAAAATGTTTGGTAAAGAAAGTTTAGAAAGTTTTTAAAGAAATTGTTGGATAATAATGTGTGGCTGATTAATGCGTGGTCGTACTACTTCATGTAATCTTTTGTAGTCTTAATTTTCTGATTGCTGTAAGTTCTGATCCATATCTTCCTTCGCGAGTTGTCTGGTTCCCGTAAATTATTATTTATAATCTCGGAGCCAGCATATTCGTATGAATAAGTAACTGGGTCTGACTAGTGGAAGGATATTTCACTTAATCCGTCTTAACGAAAGCTGTTGGCAGAGAATTATCTCCGTACGCTGAACTTTCCGCAGGAAATGTGCAAATGTAGTTATAGTATGTCCTACTTAGTCATTTCACTGTCGACATTTATTTATAATTAGATATGGTTTATTTTCTGCAAGACTTCTAGACATTTACCGTGGGATCGTGTCGTTTTGATCGTTAATAGTTTTATGGTTTGAAATTGCTGATCTGGTAACGCAAAATGAAGAATGTGTGGTAATGTGTGTCTAGTCGTACATTATACTACTTAATCCTTCGTAACGAAGGCTCTTGTTGTGGAACTGCAGAGGCTTTTCCGCAAAATTCTTGACTGGATTTTTTAAACCAAGCCGCGCCTGACTAGCACGGCAGCATTCTATTTAATCCTTTGTAACGAAGGCTTCTTTTTAGCCACTGTTAAATCTTTGCAACATTTTTCGCTGTTTCGTTGGTTGTGCAAAAATAGCGTAGACTCCGAACGTCTTCGTTAAATATACGTAATCCTGAAGCAATTAACAAGGAATATAGAATTACTTTTAATCTCACTTTCTACACAATATTCACACAAATATAAATGCTTTTGCAAATTTTTCATTCATCCGTGTATTACGTATGCACATTAAAAATCTTGCATAAACAATCCCAGACAGCCGCAACGTTTCATCAAGATCCGAATTGCGAGCCATCGCGTCGCGTGACCGTTACCCAACGTCATTACGCGGACAGATCAGCTAGAAAAACATCTAACCAGCCAATTTTTGCTCGATATAAATCACGTGCAGTTGGACTGCGTGTCAGATCCGAAACCGTGACATTGACAATCTATAAGCTCGCTAAGTACATACATTTCTGCGACGTTGCCGATACGATCGTCCGGTTTGACAAACGATCAACCAGTTGGTATTTCTGTCGATTCTGTCGCAATCTCGAACATAGCCCTTATGTCAATCTTTAAGAACCTCCCTTCAATTTGTCTTTAGAAGATCGTACATTCTTTTGTTGACGAATAAAATTTGTTCAGTGGTTCGGATCTGCAGAATGCTGGAATGGTCTAAAAGAGTATTATTAGATCTATCCTTCGACTTGTTGACCTATATTTCATTTAGTAAATTGCTTGAATTTTACAGAACTTTTGAGAATGATGAACAAAGTGTTGAATTGTGGTACAATCATTTTCAGTGGTGCCTCAGAGGGGGCAGTCGAGTGCGAATGGTTGATTTGCATCTGATGCACAGAATTAAACGCTGGAACTAGTGTAACGATAGCAACAAACGTCGCGGAAAGTTTTTGTTGTCGACATAGGACTCGTAGACGATAGTCAGTGATTAATCGCAATGAAGTTGCGCAGCGTAGTCTCACCTCGGACCGTGTAATCCTAACCGGACGAACCAGGGAAACAGCTGAAATGTGCGCGAACCGCTGACAAATGCCGGTTATTCATACGTGACGGCGAAACCATGGCAATTTCCGTGCATTTGTATCCGGTATTTACGACTGGCCGGCGCTTGACCGACGATGAATGCGTGCCAGCGGCTTCCGAGATACAGAAAGATGACAACGTGACGTACGAGCCGTTACTATTAAATAAATTCGTGAACCGGTGCGAGCCGGCGGACATATGATATTTGCGATGCAATCGGACGAAATACGGACAAACGCGATCCTTCGGCGTTTCGCGGTCGCGCCGAAGCACGTGCAGATACGATATCCCAGACCGCGAATGTAAATTTCTTTTTAATGATAATTCATGCTGCCAGCCAGCCAAATCTTACCCAGGATGAATTCAATCCTTGTGTTCCCATCGTTTCGACGGATTTCCGCCGGTGGAATATTGGAAACGTCGGGTATCGATCTCGCTTGGTATTTTGGATGATGAGGTGTTACGTGGTTTCAGAGATAATGTTCAATTTTCTACTGTGAGCTTAAACAAACGGGTCTTTTTTTTTGTATACCAACACTTTGCGGACGAAGATTTTTAAAAATACTTAAAATATAATTTTTTTGTGCTTGTCACTCACTTAAACCAATAAGCGAAAACAGTAAAATTATATCTGATCTGTATTGTTGGAAATCTTTTATATCTATACCCTTTACAAGAATTTTACTAGCTTCTGTTAAAAAGATTTTGTTAACAACGAAATATTACGAATGAAAGACATTAAAAAGTTGCAATAGAATAAAACCTCACAGTTAAATGGAAATTTAATTGAATTACCTAAAGAAATCGCATCTTCGTGTGATTTATGAGTTCTCATGAAAATCGCTCTGTAAATCTAGAAGGTAAGATACGACAGTGTATCTGCGAACAGGCACTACGAAATGGAACGAAAATAAAGTGAAATGTTGTGAAAGGAATGAAGAAATAAAAATAAAGAATGGGAAATGATGTGAAGTAAAGGAAAGATAAGAAGAAAATGTTCTGGACAACAGAGTAACGGGGATGTAAACTAATTTATGCTATTATGCAAATATTTTCTATATAGTCTGGCTATTGTTGATATTTTTCTTGAATTTTTAATAACACATACAAGCTTAATATTATTGTATAGTCATCTTACAGAAATTCTTTTGAGTCAAGATTGTCCTATGTCCGATCAATGTCAGAATATTCTACTGAATTTCACACTAATCATTTAGAGTTTTGACTAGTTAGACTATTACCGATAGATCTCGCTTATAGCCCCTTACAAATCCATGCATTGTGTGGCTGAGCAAAGCAGGGCTATTCTACTTATTTTCATACTCTATCTTCTAACATGTTCCCGTATTGTAGGAGTATTCTATTGAACGTCTTATGAGCTCCGGGCTTATTCAACTGACTAGTACAGGTCCATTCTACTCGGGTCTTGCAATTAGCTATATATTAGGTCTGACTAGGAATGGGATATTCCACTGAATCTCCTATCGCCGCAAGTTCTGACAAATCTAATTACGGGATTACAAATCTTTATGTATTTATGGCATCTATAGATGTACAAAAACTTTTTGTAAACTTAATTTTGTATAAAAATTAAATGGGTTTTTATATTATTTTTAACGTTAAAAATTGTCAAGTCAAGGAAACAAAATTTTTCTTGTCTTCGTTTCTTAACTATTGTCTACTGATTACTATAGCGCGTGCCACCCAAATCTTTGTGACTGCAGAGCTTGCGTGTCTAACAGATACATGGCTACTCTACTTGATGTTCACAATATTAATCTTGTCTGTTATCACTGTCTTGTGATTCTTCTATTGTGTTAAATCACTGCCACACAATTGCTAGCAGTGTGTAATTGTGATAATGTTAGTATACGCATATTGTTAGTATTGAAAACAAGATAATAATTCCTTAGTTAATGGAGAAACAGAATTTCTGTTAAGTTAATTAACTAGTTCATCAAGTTCGAAGGGGAATATTACGTGTGTCGTCGGTCTATTACCAAGAATCCATGCAATCAAGTCGGATTAATTATCTCGGCAGAAGCAGCAGTATTATTTGGCCTTGATATTACACGTGCGTTCGTGCACACCAGCCACGAATTTAAATTTCCTATCGGCGGTAATTCGTTTCTCGGTTAATGAAATGTTATCCAAAACCGACTAAATCGCTATACTTTCTCGACACGTCGTTTTACCGAGTTTACGACGTTCGATTATCGTGGACGCCAGGAACTGCAGTTGAATGTATTGGATGCTGAAGGATAACGATGGAAATGTACAACGCGCGCGCTACTGCCATCTATTTGGAAAACGGATAACAATATATTACGTCGGGCTTCCAACATTTTTCTGAGTTAGAATATTTTAAAGGGGATCTTTTGCTTGACGAGAATCTATTGCTTGTAAACCATCCGGCTGGAAATAGTTTTTGTTGCCCCTGTTTGCATGACATTGTTGACAAACATCCATCTTACTGAATTAGATCATTAGAGACACGGTTTAAACCTGTAATTATTTAAGAATTTCTCCGTCGATGGTTATTTAATTCTTTTTAAATATCTATACTTCGTAGCAAAGTATTTATAAATTTTCCAATAATAATTTACGTAATACGATTAAATCTAATTATTAATCAAATATCAGGATTAAATTTAATTATTAATTGAACAGCTGGATTAAATGGATTAAAATATAAGGTTGTAATAACTTAACGCAATAAGCAAATTACTATACTGTATGCGAATACAAATAATGTATTAATAAAAGTAAATAGACTGCGGATGTCTGTGTATTTGAAGCTAATACTACTGAATACCCAATTCAAGAAATTTCATGAAGTCCAAGAATAAGTTAACAGATTTCAAAAGCTCACAAAGTTTGTACATAACTTTGATTTGCGTTGGTTAGTTTTTGAGAGGATAAACCGCTCTTTTTTCCAATGAAATTTCAGTTGAAAAAATAAACATTTGAAAAAATTAAGGTATAATCAAATATGCCCGCCATTTCGCCGGGACTCAATATATTGGAAAGTATCTCAGGTACTTCTTTACATTAAATAAAAAAAAACTATCCTTTAAAAATTTCGAGTCAGGTGGAAGAAAAGTATGAAAGTCACTTAGAGAGGTTCGCCCAAAACTTTCAACTGATAATGTCGGCCATACCGCCGCCATTTTGTTAAACAAAAGGAACAAGAAAAGTATCTGCGAACTCCGCAAACTTTATACATTAAAACCACAATAAGAACTTTTTAATTGAGTCTTCTATTAAAAAAAAAAAAAACAAATAAATCCTGTACCCGTTGCTTTCAAGACAGAAAATAGCAAACAGGACCTCTGTAAGACGACTGCATTTAAAGGACCCAAATTCATTGCTGTGTGCTTTAGTTCAGTTAGTTCTATTAAGAACCACATTGCGGAGATGCCTTATACACAGATCCTTTGTCCTTTTCCAGCAGGCTGCCGCCACTCCGGGAAACTACAATAAAATTCTCAACATTCTTCGTCTTGGTCGTACGCCTGTACAGGCTCCACTGAAAATTAAAAAATTCCTGAATCATCCTATTCGCGGTTGGACAAAGTCGCAAGCTCGTGGTCCCGGCGCTTTTAAATCATTCGAACACGATCGATCAGCCGCGACAAATCGCAGGACCGAGTCTGATACGAATCGAACTGCCGACGAGCACGTTATCGAGCCAATTTCTTTCCCGAATCCGTTCGTGGCTTTTCCCTCGTAAATAATAGACGAGACTGGTCAAATATGAAACACTATTTTAGTTTTAGAACGTCAGCTGTGCAAATTTATCGCCATTCGCGGAAGATTTTTATAGATCGCCCACTTTAGAAGTTGGACAAAATGAAAACGTTATATAAAACTACTTTGTAGAGTGCGAATTTTATTCGTTCACCATTGAAACAAGTAAGTGCGATTTAAGACAGTGAATAGATCAATCATTGGGCGGCGAAACATTCTTACAACTACACTGCGTATCTTTATGCAAAAAAAACTTTCTATTTGAATTGTAACAAACTTGGACGATTTAAAAATTTTATTTTTATTTTAAATTTAACTTAACATTTTATATATTTCTTTTTAATTATATTTAATATATTGAAAATAATTTAACAGTGTCTTTAAATTCTTATATTATTGTTACTGTTTTAAAATTATACATACTCATTTTTGTCATAAATGGATAAAATCTACAGTCTACTTATAACAATACAATTGATGATGTTCAGAACCACTTATTATTTGTCAATTTTTTAAACTTCGTTTTTGTAGTCAACCCCTGATTTATTTGTCAGGTTTTTATAAATAGACAGTGGACCTTATGCAATTTAAAAATGTTGTGCACCGATTTCAAGAAAGAGGAGTTGAATATATGTCTTTCGACACCTAATCAGTTCAATAAGTTGAAAGGACAGTATTATGATATCCTTCAGATATATTAATGCTCTGACTGTGTTATGTCTCAATAAGCTCTGCTCTGTTATGTCGCGGTCTGTGAAATCGTTCGCAGGGTTTTGTTAATCACGTTTTTCCTCGGCTGGAATAACAGAGGGTTGTTACTACTTCTTAGCCACAGCCCCGGGGTTAGGATCGTGTAAATGGTCCAAAGGCTCCCGTCGGTATATCGGTTTTGAGTGTCCTTCGGCGGCCTGGAGCGTATTTCAGGAGCTGTTGACGACCAAAGGACCTGGGGACCTCTTTAGCTCTCCACGAAGAAAACGGTTCTGTTCAATGAGCATGCTACTGGGTCAGATCTTCCGCGCGATCTAGGCGCATTCGATTTCCTCGGATCCTGGATCGTTCCGTTGCAGCCAACGGATTTTTCTGTTGAGGGAATACTCGGATCCCGAGCCAGCGAAAATAGTTGATTTTAGGGAATCTTATTTTAACAGCATGCACAGTATAGTTTCAGTGCTTACAATAAACTTTGAGGTGTTTCAGAGACGTATTCGTTTTCTATGGAACTGAATATCAATAATTTACGTATATTTTTCTTTTACTAGAAAAGACTATAGAATTGCGTAGTTGTATGATTTATTTAAGATTTTCAATGAACTCAAAAATAAATTGAATGAAAAGGAATAACATTTTTACACTTAGAAAGGTTCTTCCGGATTGTCAATCAAAGTATGGCAATTCGATAAAGGAGCAATTACATCTGAAATAAAAATTTATCTAAAAAATATTTCTCTAAAGAAATCAGATTTACTGCTCGATTTTCATGATTTTAGCAAAATGCATTGTGCTACATTCAAATTGGGCTGCTAGGTTTTCAGGTATCTCGCTAAAAGCAACGTATGTGATCGAGTTAATCGTGTCGTTTTGTAAATAGTTATTTCTGTTTATATGTATGTAATTAAATATTGAAGTCACTGTTGCATTGTTTGTTTTGCGCGATAATTTGGGGCAACTGCGAGATATTCTAAATTGACTTAGTATTAATGACGTAAACACACACATTGTGGCAAACGGACGGGTCTGTGGTAAATGGGTAGCAAACGCTATGATACACTGCGAATTTCCATGCCAAGTGGAAACAGATAACCGTTGTCAGACAGAGCATTTATTTTTATAAAAGCGGTTTCGTGGCTGTCAGACTGTCTAATTTATTGCTTATAAAATCTTTGCGTTATGAAGTACCATTTTATGTACACTACTCTTTACGATGTGAAAGTTAGCAATTCGTAAGCCAATATTTTATCGGTGCATCCATCTACTTCGAGGTAAACAAACTTTGAGTGAAAAAAGACTGAAACGTTAACGGAAGCTTTAATCCTAAAGTATTTTAAATTACTCCTTTTTAATTGCAGATAATGTTCAAATAATGTTTCATGTTTTCAAATAATGTTGCTGCCATTTAATTATTAAAATAGTAAGAAACTTATTGATTTACTAGATATGTAAAGTGATATACAGTGTGTCCCACGAGCTCTGTTCACTTGAATATCTTGGTTATTTCAAACAATACGAGAAAATGTTACTTACAGAAGTTGTAGGTTTTAAGAAACTACGTAACATGATATAAATTATATTCTTGCAAGTGAAGGTCTCTGTTTTTTAAAATGGAATGTCCAATTTTTTATGCTCGATTTCGATAGATTGGCGTATTCTGAGTATAAAAATACTAAAGTGTATTTATTCTAAAACCTACCGTTGCTGAGATATTTGACTGTTTTCGTGACGAATGTTCGAAATGTCGATCATCTGCAGCGATGCAACGTTCTATTCTTTGAACTGTTGCGTCTCTTATACGTCTTATTGTTGGAGCGTCTATTGTAGCACACGCTACGATAACTCGTTGCTTCATATCTTCCGGAGTTGTTGGTACATCTCGATACACAATATTTTTCAATGTTCCCCACAAGAAAAAATCTAGGGGTGTTAAACCTGGACTTCGTGCTGACCAACAAATAGTGCCACCGCGTCTTATCCATCGATTTGGGAATATTTCATTAAGTGTACTTCTCACCCTTCGTGCGTAGTGTGTTGGACATCCATCGTGCTGATGCCACATTGTCTGACGAACGCTTAATGGCACGTTTTTTAATCAATTTGGCAATGTATTTCTTAAGAACGTATCATATTTCTGACCAGTAAAAGTGCCGAAATAAGGCCCAATTATGTGTTGCCCTATGATTCCACACCACACATTAATGGACCAGCGTCTTTGATGATCAATTTCTCATAGCCAGTGAGGATTTTGTACTGACCAATACCGCGTGTTATGTAAATTAATACGCCCAGGGCTGGTAAAAGTAGCCTCATCGGTTAATAGTATTAAAGAGAAAAAAGGTGGGATTTTCACGATTCATCTTACGAACAGCGATACTTTCAGTTTCTTTTCATTCTTTACACAATCTTTCAAAAATCTTGTGTGAAGGGCCCATGCGGTTTGGATATCTTTCACCGTACAAATTTCGAGTCATAATTGCGTATCTCTTACTTCCTCCATAAATTAGGAGCATCTCTAATTGTTCTTCGAATGAAAATTTCATATTGACTATCTTATGTTCACTAACTGAGAAACTGACTGTCACTGAGGGACGTCGAAAGCCGACCAATGTGCACATTTGACGTATGACGAATGAAAACAGTCAAATATCTCAGCAACGGTAAGTTTTAGGACAAATACACTTTAGTACTTTTATACTCAGAATACGCCAATCTATCGAAATCGAGCATAAAAAATTGGACATTCCATTTAAAAAAACAAAAGTGACCTCTATATCTTTTCTACGCCTCCACTTGCAAGAATATAATTTATACCATATTGTGTGGTTTTTTAAACCCTACAACTTCTGTAAGTATCATTTTCTCGTATTGTTTGAAATAACCAACATATTCAAGTGGACAGAGCTCGAGGGACACACTGTATATGTTATATTTTTGCTGAGAATATTCTGCAAGAAATACGGAATTTGATCGAAAATAGTGTTGCACTGTAGTATTATAGTGTTACAAATAATTTTTATCAATAACATTATTGTAGTGAAAGGCTAATATCTGACGTGATCCCACCGCGATAGCATACTTTTGGCCAGTAGAGTAGGTAAGATTCGTTTATAGGCGTTGTTACTCCGGGCCGCCCTTGCCTTTTTAAACGAAATAATGCGTTTCCTCTTTACGGTCTGATGGAGTTTTATGATACCACATCCTTGTACAACGTCTCTGGAGTTTTTATCACACCGTAAAGGAGGAAGCATATTATTCCATTTAAAAAAAGCGAAGATGCACGTCGTATCTTGAAAGCATCTTCACTTGCCGCGAACTTTGCAACGAGGTTCCATTTTGCACGTTCATTTCTATAATTTTATAAATTCGAAACGGTGTTAACGTTTCCTACTGTCTTCCTTAAAACGCAACCTTCTAACCCAAAAATAAAACATTTAGAATCTTAACTCATAAGTATCGTTCTTAATTCATAAATATATATTTTACGCATAAACAGACTGTGGATCATTACACGAATTAAAAATTGTTTCCATCAATTCAACGAAATAAGAGTTTAATGATGAAAATAATATAACAATATCCTTAAATTCTTTTGAGAATATTAATATTCTATATTAGAAAATTTATCATTTTTATTATAAATATTACAAATTAGAAGGCTACTAATAAAATTGAAACAGTAGGAAAGAGAAAACTAAGTGAATGTGTTCTTAAAAGATTTTTAATGAACTAAAGATTTATGAATAATTTTATATGCAAGGTAAGAAGAATTCGTTTACTACACTAAAATTGAGTGTTTTCTAAAAACAAATTATTTTAGCGAAGACAGACATCGGTTTCATAATGTCCTCTAAAATATCTCACCAGTAATAACCTTTTATTTGAAAGGAAAAAACAGTCTGCAGTCTCATAAAACATTTTTGTGGTATCGGGAATATCCGGGCACCCGGTATATAGTTTCACGATATAGACTTTAGGTAGACTTCAGGGACACTTTAGGACAGACATGCAGCGCAGGCCGGAAAAGGCCATAGAAAGGGAAAGCGGCATTGACCAGCGTTGGGTCGCGAGCGACGATGTTCCTTCGGCCCATTGACGATGTTCATGCCCATATTTGGGCATGGTGAAAACTTCGGAAGGGGCGAGCGTGGGGATGAACCGAGTTTTGCTAGACAAGGGATGAGTTGGAGGAGTCAGTCGTGGTCGTTGTCCGAAAGTCGTAATAACAATTTGTAAGAAGTTGAGGGTCATAGTTGTATAGTCGTCGTGTAGTTTAGTCGATTACGTTAACAGGTAGTTTTAATCGCGTAACTATTATACACTTAAGGGGGCCGGCAGGCATTTGGCCTTGACTGTCACGCTATGTTACGCTGCGCCTTTTTTCTAGACATTTTACGTCTTAAATAAGTAAGTAGTCAATTAAAAATGCATACCACCGTGTTTGTACATGTCTTTGCTATGTCTATATAGAACCTTTTTTTCGATACGAACACTAAATCTCTCGAAATTAAGAGAGTCTTTCAGCGGCAGCCATCTTGTGACGTCATACTTGCTTCAGAATTCGAATTTTCTGCCGAATATTACAAATTACTCCACGATGAGCTGGAAATTCGCAATTTGGGCTCCATAAAGACGTAGATTGGACTTTTAGGAAACACAATTGACCACTTCTAAACTGCCCATTGCAATATTGAAGCGACAGTTTGTCTAGATTTTGACCCTTGCATACGTATATGGATTTCAAACCATGCCGGCCCCCTTAAGTCTGTTCCTTTCTTTGCCATAAAGAAATAATTAATTATACGTGTTACCACATTTTTAATTCTGATTTCAAAGGTCTTGGTGTCACGTTGGTGGCTCAGCGAGCATCGATAATATTTATAACTCTTATTCCGGAGCAGAGAGTTTCTCGAACACCTGATTTCTTTGGGAAAAAAGGTGGTTCGATTCATTCGAGTACACCAGCGCGTCACAAGGGAATCGGGTTTCACGCCGATGGAATCTTATTAAATATTTTATAGCGGTCTCGGGAGAAGTTCCGGCGTCGCTTTGACGATATCGTTCTGAAAATTTTGCCGAGCCAGATACATGGGATCCATTCAAGCGGTCACGTGATAATGGATCGCGCGTGAAATACATTGACGCAGCGAGCGCGATCCCCTTTCACCGTGTTATAACGCCCGCGAACGAAATCTCGGAGGAACGGCGGGATTCTACTTTCTGTCGGCCGTTTTAAAAAGGGCCAAATAACACTCGGCTCGTCTCTGCGGCATCTTTCTCTCTCTCTCTTTCTCTCTCTCTCTCCCTCTCGCTCACGATTTTGCGAACTTTCGCCTCGCCCGACTGGAATCCTGATCTTCGCCGTCCTCGTGGATCGTGATATTTTTATTCGCCGTCGGTAGAATTCCTCCTACGAGCTCACGCGATCCTCAAACTCGTACGAGTCTACGTCGGAATGCGCCGAAACCGTATATCTTTGCACTCCTATCGATTCTACGAATTCTTTGCAACCAGGAAATTCCGATGTTGTTTATACTTATTCGACGTTACGCGTGAAATTAAAAACCATTACTAAATACTGCTACAACTTGAATGACTCGTTGTCTGGACTTTAATCTTCAAGAGAATTACGCCCTTCAAAATAATTCGATAATAATTCTCAAGGTTTGAGAAGAATAAAAGGATTGCATTTGCATTCTAAGTAGAAAAGCTGAGGAATGATCAGGCTTCGCGGGGAAGAGTCTCAAAACATTATTTCATAAACAGATTGTACTGTTTAAAATAGTTGAAAAATACTTTTGAAAAATAAATATTAATGTTTCACCGAATATTTTTGTTTAAATCAAATAGAAATAGTGAAAAGATTGCTTTGAAACCTTCATTAGAAATGGTCAGCAGTTCTCTCCACTTTTCGATACCAAACATGATTTCTTGTATTTAACAAGCTCACGAAAATCCCAAATTCATTCTAATTAAGCAGTCTCTCACCTAGATCCTGTTTGTTTTCTGGGAATCTGGCACAATAAAAGTCTAAATGGTCACAGTTTCTGTAAATTCGTAATCGTCCATCACTAGAACAATAGTTCACGAAAGAATTAACAAGTGAAATGAGTTCTTTGAATACCAACTGAAAACGCCAACTTCAGTGGAAGCTAAGCTTGTCAGCGATAATAAATTACCGTGTATAAATTACACAGGAAAGAAAGGGTTGTAAGAAGAATCGTTTCTCACTTCAACCAAAAAGAGAAAAAAAGGGGACGATTTTGCCTGTCTTCAGACTGAATTTTCTTGCATTTCCGCAGCGAACGTTAGAAACCATGAGGTCAACCTGACGAGGGCTTTTTGCAAGGTTGGTACGCTTGCTGGTGGGATGCTTACTTTGTTTAACCGTCGTTACTGCTATGGCGGAACCAGTGCAGGCTAGGTACAAGTTTTGAGTAATTTTGCGACTCGGTTGGGTACGTGTACTTGGCCGAAATCTTTATGTTACAGTGGGAAGAGATTCTACTGACCAGACAGTTTCACTTCTTGGACCAATTAACTCGTCCGTCGCGATAAAGAAATCTTTCTTTTTGAAAGGGACGCTGGGAAATTCTATTAATTCGTGGAGAATTTTGTCGAAGCCTCGGACGTCCATTATGTTGACAATTTCGGCATTTTTAGCAACGTTGATGAACTATGGCTGGTCTTCTAACAAGTGAAATTGTCTGCTTTTTAAAGGCATTCAGAAATTAAAAGTTCTTCAACTTCTAAAGATATTATAAACTTTCAAATTCCTTAACTTCTCTTCTTGGAAATTATCGAAGATAATTTCCCGTGTTCCCGATATGCTCTGATACATGTTAAATGTTATGAAATCATTTTTGACATTAATCTGTTTCCTGAATTCATTTGTGTTTTGTATAAATGGTGAGATCGTTGAAAAATTGGATTCAACTTGAACCAGAATAATTCATGAATAAATTTGAAGAAAATAATTCCAAATAAAAATTAAAAATAAACTTTCCGTGGTTTATCAGAATATTAAATGGCGTATACAATAAATTTATAGAAACTAATAGTATACAAACGGTTAACAAATATTTAACATAATTCCCTATGCAAACAGCATCAATAAATGAAAACACAGTTACACATACTGTAATATGAATCGAAAAAGCGGCGAAGCTATTAGATCTGTTGAAAAATTTCATTGCGCATTGAATTTTGTATAGTTCTATGATTGAGGGTTGGATCCTGAATTTTTCATTAAATGCAAAGAGCTTTCCCGTGGAATGTTTGTCTCTCTCGTGTTGCTAAATTGTGTGAACGATCGGCTGAAAGAGGTGTTAGGAAAGTTTTCCACGGCAATGGAACTGCTACGGTGTTCAGCGAGTCGTTTGTCATTCCCGATCTCTACCTTTGCCAATATTCATCCCTTTCACGAAGTTCAATGTGGGTCACGAAATGTATGCGATCAAATATCCGCTGCAGGAGGAATTGCTGCAATCAACGTCTCAATAAAGGAACACCAGGATCCTTGACCGTTTTTCCTGTTCTTGGCTGATTTTCCTGGTTAGTCTTCTCACAATCACGAACCTAAC
The DNA here is from genome assembly GCF_050948215.1 of Halictus rubicundus. Taxonomy (NCBI): domain Eukaryota; kingdom Metazoa; phylum Arthropoda; class Insecta; order Hymenoptera; family Halictidae; genus Halictus; species Halictus rubicundus. Next base: position 9,870,544 of record NC_135149.1, on the reverse strand, counting down.
TCTCTCAGCAAACTGGCTTCTTCGAGATATTGATTAATATTTCATGGTTCCATTCGACCCTGTGCTCCACTCCACTTTAAACTATTGAAAAGCGAAACGAATATTTAGATCTCTTTTGTGAAATATAAAATTGATTTATTTCGTTCACAAGTGATCTATTAAGATCTATCGATCTGGCGGATGCATTTTAATTTTTATTCTAAAATCAAGAATTGTCTCAAATAAAAAATTTGAGCGTGGTGGAATTATATTAAAAAAAGTGAATTGTAAATTGGAACATGACCCAAAAACCAAAAATGTATTCACGAAGAGTTAACGAAGCGATTTTCCTACCATTAATTACGTCATATTGTGATTTGATCTAATTGTAACGAAAATTAACTGATAATACAGCGAAACGATTAATTCCTCGACGAATCTAATTGTTATTTAATTTACAGTGCGGTGGCCGTTGGATTAACGCGTGAGTGTCATTGGGGACGATAAATTAGCTCTGGTTGGAAATAAATAAAAATGTGAAATTACTATGTTAATTCGATCCGATTGCATATCGAATATCATTCTATAGGATGAGAGTGACAACAACAATAAATAAGCTTGTATGAAGTTAGGTGTACGTAAAGTGGGTGTCAATAGAGGTTCATAAAAGATGAGAGATTTTGCAGATAAATCAGCAGCTTATTGATCTGCAGTATTTTTGCGGATGCGTGGAATCGATTCGATTTTATTCGATTCTATGACAACCGGCCTCGCGTTCAACGGGATATGCGTGCCCATGCCCAAAGAAATTCCAATTTACACCGAGTATCGAGAATGTGACATATGGACGAACCGTGTTTAAAAACGGTTGCACCACCAGCTTACCAATTACCTGTGCCAATAATTTTTGCGGCTATCGACGCCGACTGGGACTCGAATCTCTGAGGTTTACGAGCCACAGTCGAGATCAATATAGTCGGTATACACTCGGTGTTTTATTGGAAGAGACTACCATTGACAATGTAGTTTTTACGACTCAATAAATCCTGGAATTTTGTTCAACCTCCTACATATGACGCTCTAAAAACGAATGTTACAGTTCTATACCAGATTCTGTTAACCCTTGGACACCTGCGAGTTCTAGGGCTATGCCGGAGTCATTTCTGACCTACGCCGATATTTCACTACAGTTTTCCTTTCGATATAAGGCGATAGCTCGGGACCGTCTTTCGTCATATTTAAGATGAAGAAGAAGAAGAGGGGATAGCGATTTTCTTATTTCGAAATAAAAGGCATCGTCATTGTATAGGAATAAAATTGTACATATTAACGGTCGCTCGAGCTTATTCTTACCGCGATGGGTCACGAATGACTCCGGCATAACATATGGTTAAGCTATAGAACTTCAACAGACCTTAATGTAACTCCGTCTTATAGTCGATATTGTCAAACAAGTCTTCACCTTTAATATAATTCTATCTCTTGAAGAAATTGTTGTCTTATATTTATTATAAACAACTACTTTAAACATGGCTTCGTGTTTATATTTAATACAATAAAATTTTTTCAAGCTTGAAGCATCTCTTGAGCTTCGTCTTATGTTTAACGAAATCAATTTTTTGTAGGAGCTTGAAATATGTTTCAGCAACGTGTTACATTTTATAGACAACCTAATCTATTGTAGACCGTATAAAATTTCTAATACTGTCTGACTAATAGCGAACAGTAACTTAAGTTACGTTTTCGTTCAAAGTTTTATTTCTCATAAAGAACCGTAGTCTATTTATCACAGTATTTAATAGCAATTTACACTGCCATTCAAACTGACCACCCAAATCGCGGCTCTGAACGTTTCATACAGTAGAAAGTCATCAAATTAAACGTAGTACTCCGGTAAACATTAGCAGTGTAAAGTTTGAGTTAGAAATTGCGTAACATTTCCAAGCAGTGCGGCAAACTCTCTCGCAGACACCGCATAAATATTCGCCATCTGACCAACGTAGTCCGAATCCACTTGATCTCGTCTCGCCGACAAACAGACCCCATAAAATAATGCTACAACTCTCGATCGTAGCCGTAATAGCCAGTAAAAGTGGGTGTAACCGTTCCGATGCCGACGCCGTAAACTTGCCAAATCAAGACTGGGCATAATTCCGAAAATGCTTTCGCACGTCTTCCCGCGGGGTTCGCGTTTCACCGACCGGTTACGGGGCGGGCGTCGCGGCGCTCGGGTTTACGGCGTCCCGATAACAAGCCACGGAGACAATGAAATACTATGGAAGCATGTAGCTATCCCGGGAATTTATAAACGTCGGAGACCGCGCGGCTAATGTCGACCGGTTATCGATAGTTGCCGGTAATTGCTCGCGCGAAAGGATAATTCCAGTTCTTTCGGCCGGCTGCTATCAACAGCTGCGATCAGCCCTGTCTATTTATAGCGAGGCGGTATCTCGGGAGGAAAACTTCGCAGCGAGTTACTCTTCCGAGCGGTGCGGTGGTTCGGTTCGTACGCTAACGTAATCGAATGCGAAACTGCCAAACTTCTGACGACAGTTTCACGCACGAGTTACCGCCGCTGTCAGCCTCAGTGATTCGCGGCCCGACCGCGACGGTTTTCCAGTTTTTACGGGCGACGCACAGCGTTTTAAATCGACCCACTGCGTCCGGTTTCAGTAACCTAACGACAGAAAAATTGTGGTACATTTTTAATAAAATATTCGGTCGTGTAATATCACATGATCGATTTCGAATCGTTCTCGATCATTGATTTTTCGATTGAATTTTAAGAAACTGTATGTCATTCGTGTTGTGGTACAAAACAGAATAAGTAGAACTCTCCTACATTGGTCAGAACTTTCTTCATCCTTCGTATACAGAAATATACACACAAAAATTAAAATTTATTTAAAAATTTACGTATTGTAGCATAAAGATATGAATTTAATTTGACGTGTTAAATACAGAGATTCGCACAAATATCTCGAGTTCATGCTTTCGCAAATCAAAGGGCGGGTCTCTACGCAGTTTTGGAATTTAATGGTGAAGTGCTGGTGAAGTGTTCCAGCAAGCGTCAGACAGTAGTAAGAGTTCCTATTAATCTAAGGGATTATTGCGTCGCCCTTGGTCCGAAATATAATATATAATATAATGCGTCCTTTTAGCAGTGGCCCTTCAGCAGTCTTATGTACATTCGTAATGGATTCTGTGTTAAAACAATGGTGCCCTGGTCCAACGGACCTGGTTTCCCTTGTCCAACGGAGGCACCATAACTCCCGACGCTCTTGCGGTTCTCATTGGACGGTGGCGCATTGTCCATGACAAACGTTTGGCGGACCTCGTCCACGGTAAACAGTGTTGCCACTCCTTTTGAATCTTACCAGGAAGTTTATCCACTGGCAATCGACCGTTTCGATGAGAAATTTCGTTTCCCTGGCAATCAATATTTATTCACAATTGTAATAGAAAGTAGAATGGGCAACAACATGTTAGCATCATCAATGCACCATTAGTTGCTTTAATGGCGCATGCGGAATGTAGTTACTCTTCTACAAAAGAGGCAATACCAAATAAGTATCGTGAAAACCGCAGATACGGAATATTGGTAATCACGTCATAATGCCAGCCATTGTGTTAATTGCAATTCTATTGAATTTATTTTTCATAATCATTTTTGCCAGACATCGGGTTGCAATGTAATGCGGCGACCCGTTTCCCATTATTTCACCGTAAGTAAACATTGTCAGGAATACCCGGGCCAACAGCCAATGCGCAGAATTTTGTTTCCCAGAGAAAGAAATTCTGCCTGCTGGCTAGATTTCTGCCTCACAGGCTTTTATGTTCTCGCAGCTGTTTTCTCTCGGTTGGTATACAATTTCCTCTCTGCGAGGAAATTTTTACTTTTGCTGCAGAGAATTTCTTGACGATTCAGAGAGAGAGAGAGAGAGAGAGAGAGAGAAGTCTCGGCAATCGTATTATCCTTTCTTTGTGCATCAAAGCAGGCGGTGCATTGTCTATTGTCTGGCTGATTTCGTATATATGTTCATGTTCTCGTTGCGAGGGCAAAAAGATGTACATGGTGATTTAGAAGTACTTGACACTTTGTTAACACTATTCCTACCGACACTTCACGTATACCTATTCCTACCGCGACCGGTCAAATGACCGGTCTTTAGCACAACTTATATTTTTTAATATAGAATGAAATATAGAATGTAATATCGAATAATATCGGATAATAATGTAATATAGAATGAATAAAAATATAGTTTCTTCTATTTAGGAGTATATAATGTACATTTTATTCGTTTTCACCGCATAATATTTCGTTTACTATACCCTGTTGTAAAAAGTAAACGAAGCATGTTGAAATACCATTTAAAAATTTCCGGGTAGGTATAAAAATATAGTGTAAAAAGACAGCTGTTCGAAATAGATCAACGATATCGAACGAATGTATAAAAAATTGCTGAAAGTGGAATAACGCGGTGGACTTAGATCGACATCTCGAGATCGAAAATAGAAGATGCTTATAATCACGTGACCTCAAAGAAACTTGAAGCCTTGTAGACGAAAAGTAAAATCGTTTTGCCACTGTTTGCGGAAGAGGATTATACGAAATTGTTTGCCGTTGACGGGCATTAAACCGTGGAATAGTAATACCTCCCTAATTTATACGTTCCCGTGACGACACAGTCGCCTCGCGAGTATCCTCGGCTCTACTTGCCTCAATAGCAAATTCCATAGAAACCTTATCATGCCTTGGCTCAGGAAACTTTTCGAGCTGGTAACTGATATTCCCGTTAAAGGCTGTATCAACGTCTTCGATATGCAACGGAAGTGAAAAAAGAACGACGAGGTGTCTCGCAGTATTACGCTCGCCGCGGAAATACCTTGGCTCCAGTATTGAACGCGACGCAGAAATAAGAAGTATCAAGCTCTCCCGCAGAAGCTTTCTCTTCCTCGTTTCCTTCACCGCTTTTCGAATGTTAATTGCTCCCGCGGCTGTAATTAAAAGGGCGAAGTATTTGAAAATTGTGTAAAATAGGGTTGTTACATATTTTAATAGACTGTCGTTTCAAAAGTTTAACTGAACACGTTCGACATGAACATTCGGAAAACTGACGACGGTCACACATTTTCATCCTTAAATGGTTTTTCTTGAATCTGATCTCCTTCTCGCGGCTTCGCTATATAACATTCGAATTTACATACGTGTGTTTAATAAGATCTCGTGTCTTTTAACGGAGTCTTTTTTAAATACTCTTCCTCGTTTTTGCCATGAAGGAAAGCGGATTTTTCTTCGGGAAACGTAACCACTTCTTCTACATACTACTGTTCTTTAAGTATAATATAAACATGAACAGATACACTGACATATTTAAGTCGTTCAACCTGAAACTTTTAAAGTTTGAACTTCGTATTGTTATATTAATTTCCTGGCTTTAGCTTCCCCAATATCTTTCGAAGACTCCCTTCATTTTTCGGTCGTTTAATAATTTCCTAACAGTTGTTCTGCCGGAGCGAAAATCGGCCGATGAATTTCGGAGACGGTATTTTTGAAATCACGAAACCCAATATCTGCTCCCGAGTATCAAGGTATAGAAGCAAAACACGCACTGTTTCTCCCGTTCGTGTTTATTTGGCCGAATAACGGTATTAAACCGGGAATTTTGTTATTGTTTGAGGAGATCCGAGTGAGAGATTGATCCGCGTCGCTGAAATAATAACAACGGTTATTCGTCTTACGGGTGTAGGAGCAATAAAAATAAGAGTCGGAGATTTGAATGGATTAAAATGCTTTTATCGTTTCCATTACTCAACATTTTCACGATTCTTACGAGTTCATAAGAGATTCAAATATTTTGTATTATATATTTCGTACGTAAATTATTGTATCTTTTCCTCTATATAAACTACATTATCATATAATTCAAAGATACGACAAAGCTTATAGGAAATGGATTCAAACTCTAATGGATTTAAATTCATTCTAATTTATTTTTTTTTTTTGCTATTGTCCATTTTATGCATTTTATAAAAGCAAACTTAAAATTTTAATCTTTATTCTTGGCATTTATCACTATTATTGTGTTGCTTGCTTATACGTTAAAAGTTTGTCACAGCTTATTGATTCTTCGTTCAGTCCAAATGTTTAAAAAGTTTCAGAGAGGTAATAAAAGAAACAAATTTTTATTGAATAATCTTGTTCAAGCTTCATTTAAATAGACAAAAATGTTTCTGCAACGAAAGTTGGGGAGTTGGATGGCTAAAAAATTTTGTAGCGTGTTCGTTTCAACATGGGCAACATGAAAACATCAAATCTGTTTTTCTGCGTGTGAATTGTTGGAGTCGTGTTCGCTTCCGGTGAAAAGTTTTGTGCGGATGGTCACGATTCGTCAGAAGCCCGACAGATTGGTTTAATTTTTCAAGAAGCGCTCAAGAGTTATGAATGCATGTAAAAATTCTAGATCCGAAAAGGCGATGAAAGGAGGACGTTAAATTTTTATTTAAATTCCAGCACGCGAAGGAATTTTAAAGAAATTGTGCAACCGCCGGCACAAAGCTCTGCGTAAATATTCAACATCTGCGGTGAAGTAATTTGGCGAGTACGCCAAGAGCAACGTTACAGCCAAGCGGAATATTCATATGACGAGCCACGTCCATTTGTACGATACTCGAGAAAGGGAGCCGTAATTTTATTGTTGGGACATATCGGACCTTTCAATTCCTGTCACAAGACAGTCAATTTTCTCTGAGCGAAGTCTGTTTCTGGCTACTGAATTTTATACAAATCTTTCTGACGTTCTCGTTAGCCTTTTCTATGATATGATCAACTGTATTCAAAGAAATTAATATATTGTTATATTATGCCATGAAATGCGTTTTCTCAATATTTGTTATTTTAATTTTCATGAAAATTTACTCCTGACTTTTCGATTTATGGCTCCTCCTATTGTTTTTGTGTAGCCATGTCCTCTTAATTGGTAAATTCATATTTAAATTAGAGTTATTCAACAGCAGCGGGCTTTGAGATTATGCAAATTTCCTGAAATAGGTGACCATTAATATTTAGATCCTATGAAAATCTATTGGACACATTGATTTGGCAACATGACGAATATGATAAAATTGGCAACATGATAAAATCGAATGAGATATTCCTCCAGACGAAAACAGCTGTAAGAATGTCTAATTGTTGTCTGACCTATATCAGTATATTTTACTTAATCCAATGTTCTACTTGGTCTACGTAATCCTCTCGTGTTTTCGGCAACAAATCGAAACAGAGAGAAGTCAAGAAGAAAACATCCCTGTGCAGCACTTTACCCTTTCGTTTTCTTACTCACCCTATTCCGTACAATCCCTTGCAACAGTATACACAATTCAACAAAAATAGAGGTAAGACACAGCAAACAAAATACTGTGTAATCCCGTAGGAAATGTAAATTATTTCATTCTTCTGTTTATTATTAGATTCCACGTTTACAAAGAAAATTATAAAACGTAACAACATAATTGCAACTATTAGCGTCCCATACGTTTTCTTTTGTTTTTTAACTTAACTGATGTATATTGCTTCGTAATAATATCTAGATTATAATTTGCAATATGTGCTTCAATAATGAAGTTCACTCACAAATTCAAACAAAGCTATGAGATAGTTATCTTCTAATAAACGAAAAAAAATTCACGATACTTACGGGATGATCGGAAAAATTGATCAGAAAATGAGAATAACATTTAGGATCGTGGAGAATAAGACTCACGCAGGGATGTAGAAAAACAGGATGCGAGGGACACCGTGGATCGATAAGCGCTTAACCTACAAACTACCGATGTAGCGAATTCGCGGCGTCGAGAAACGAGCGAAAAATCGAGGCATTTAATGAATTAAAATCCGCGAAGAATTATGGGTGACCTCGTTAATGGTAGAACGTCTCTATGGGAGGAAAAAAGTGGCCGGTTTTGTTCCGAAGGTTGTCGAACTAGGCTCCGAAGAAAACCAGGCAACTGCAATTTGGCAATTACGACCGCGACGCGATTAAAAGCGGCGCTGAACGGACACCGGAAATTCGATTAATGCATACAAAGGGGCCGGCAACGACAGTGACATGAAAATTGCTTATACCGACACACAATCGAGCTCGCGTGTCAGCCTGTCGCAGCATAAATTATTTGCAGACTTTCGCGAGTTCCCGACGACGACGCGTTGCCATTATCGCCGGGGGTTGATGAGCTGTAATAACGGTGCCGAACTGACCAGCGAAAATGGCCAATTATTTATAGACCGACCGATACATTGATTTATTTGCAACAATTCACCGCTGGACACACTTTCCCGCGAAATTCAGTCACACTAATTATAGGGAAATAATTATTGATTAACTAAAGAAGTTCGGGCTGCTTTAATCAATACCGTGAATCACACACCTAGCCGTGTGCGTGTGTCCTAAATGACCGTTTAGTGTAAAACTTGTTATGCTCACGTTTTATTTCAAGATCCTTCTGTAATGCATTTATGTTAATTCTAAGATAAAGCTTAAAATTTTGTATGTAATTTGAACAAACAAATGAGACTGTTTTGAGCGAAGCAATCTGCGAGTGATTGTAAATGATGCACAAACAGTTTCGTTTCTTTTTCAATGTTTGATCTATTTTAGAATTACCAATTTCATAAAATAATTGTATACTTAAATTAATCTAGCTAAAACAGTCTTCGGTAAAATTTTACGTTAATTAAGCTTTCGTTTAAGCACGAGAAAACTTTTAATTAATGCACTTTGTAAATGAATGAGTGAAGATAAACATTTCATGTATATTATTTTTCTGCGCAGTGTAAATGACAATGTGCAATCAAGATGGAATAATATGTCACGATTGTAAAATAAAGTGAAATGGAAGAAGAAAATATATGGCATCGATGCGACATTTCGTTTGCACCATAGTCGAGTTCAAACAGTTGTCGAGCACGCGTGCCATTGAATAGGAATCGGCTAACGTGTCTGCCCATGAACAACTGTTTCTACTTCTTGGAAATATTACCGCAGGCTAGCCAGGCAAACTTTCAAAGTCGATTATCTCGGAAACGAAGGCTCGTGTGGAAACATTTCATTGCATATTTTCGACTTAGTATTTCATGTAAAATCGTTGCATTTACATTTGCAAGCTTGGAAAATTCCCTGTGCAAGCTGAATGTCATTAACTTCTTACAAACTATTTTTGAAAAATTTAATTCGGAAACTTGTATAATACGTTGTAAATTTGTAATAGAAGATGTAAAATATTATTCGAAATATTAAGATATTGAATTGCTAATTACCCTAAGTTAACAAGAACCCACTATGCCCACTATGCCTTCAGTATGATGATAACATTTTTCAAGTTCATGATATCTTTCGGTAAATTTAATTCAATTCATTTAGAATACAATGAACATTGAGTGCGTACTATACAGGCTAATGATCGTCGGTTTAATAATATATTATTCTGTCCATTGTGTTTGATTATTGAACTGTAAATTTTTAGCATTAATAGAATACATCCCAAATCCACTGTACTGTCACATTGTTCAAAGCTTAATAGTATTTTTAGAGAAATGAACGAACTTCTACTTAGCTCTAATTTTTATACACCAACTTCTGATACTGTATCGTTGCAGAAACATTTACAGTCTCTTAATTATCAACAACTTAACGTAGCGAATTCTGGTTCTATATGCAACAAAGTGGAGTATCTTGGAATAAATCAGACTACACAATGAATATAAATGAAGCAGCGGTAAACGAAGACGTACTGTAAATTAAAGCGGTAATACTTCTTCCGTGGCAACTAGCATACAATTGTTCGAGAGACAACATTGCAGACATCGGGTACGTAAGCAGACTTATACATCACACAATGTTACAAATGGAAGGACTGTACTTCGTACACAGCGCGGTAATATATTCTCCAAATTAAGTAGTATATCCTCGTACAAGTCGGACAACCCCACAGAAATGCGGGAAATGAAAACAGTAGTCCGCGAGATATATTAATATCAGGAGTAGAGAAAATATTGTCTACTCATTGCCACGATGTTACTATGGGGTTAAGTAGAATGGCTCTGTAGAAGTCCGACCACCATGAGCCCGCTAATCAAAATATCGGGGGAGAAATAATATTTCTCTATTTGGATCCAGAACGAAGGGGAACATCCACAGGACTTACAAAATATTAAAAATATGTTATTCCTGTCATGTACGGTGCTAATGAAATATTTATTGTCCTGTATGTGCTCGCAATTTTTAAGGCAGAACCGCTTTTACTTTAGTAGACGTTTCTCATTTGGAAACATTCCAAAATTGTTGGTTTAATTTGTTGATTCATTATAGGTTCAACACCTTGATTTTTCTACTGATATTGCACTAGCATTTTTAAATAAAATAAAAGTCTCTACGTAGAACGCATTGACCTAAATAATTTAACTAAATTGAAGAGTAGTAAACAGTAGAGATAAACTTTTATTGAGTTTGTGCTTGCATAAACTAGTTTATGGAAATTTGCGCATGCATAAAAGTACAAAGAGCGTTAATTGCATGCCTTGTGTGTGTATATAAAATTTTATTTAATTATTGTGTAAGAATTTCTGCTGTATAGCGACGGAACAATTTCAGTAGGAATTTTCAATCGCTTTTTCCATGCTTGGTCGTTTTGTCAACATAGTGTTCGCTTTTCTCTTGAAAGAAAAGGAACGGGGAAAGGGGGTGAGGTGGAGGACCGAGTGAAATATTACACCGAAGCTTTTTCACCTTCGCCCTCCCTCTATTTCGATTTCTCCACAAAAGGGCGTGTTCGTCGGGGGTGCACGATTCCACCTGCGGATCACTAATAGCCGTGATAATTATCGGGACGGGTTTCAGCCGGGTGAAAGCGCTGTACTCGCGCTGGTACCGTATATACCTCCTCCTCAACTTGTTCATTCTTTATTGTCGCCGTCGCGGCAAGAAGTAACCGAGCTAACGATTCAAGAAAATCGTTACGCTCCTTAATGTTGCAACTCCGCCGCCGCATCTTCCCCTATCACGGTGCAAGGGACCGACGCCCCAATTTTGCCTGTCACGTGATATTGTCGCGGTTGATGGCGGACATTCGTTGCATTTTCGCCAAAACGAATGAGGTATTTAAATGGTGATATACACTGAAGGTTCCATTTACCATGGAAATAATAACTTCAATACAGAAAATAGAATTCATTCGTACCAGGCTGCGGATTTCATGCATTTGTGACAAAAATGATCCAGTGCAATTTAAAATTCTACAAAGATTAAAAGGATCTCAGAGAGAATCTCAATATATTATTTTGAACTTCTTAAGAGTATTACAGACAGAAGGAATCTTCTATACGTTTACTGCCTCTTGCATTTGTTGTGGACAATTTTTATTTTGTATGAAGATCCGCAGTTTACTGTTTACAAAGCTAAATCATTTAAATACTGAAAATAGGATTCGTTTATACCAGGTTATGAATTTTGTTTACAAAGCCGTAATTAAATTATTTAATCCCTTGGGACGTGAAGCGAATAAAATTCGATGTTACCAAAGATACTATTCGTTTTTTAATTTATTATTTAGATAAGTTTAACAATGAAGTTCTATAGAAATTCAAAGTGTTCCGGGGATGACAATAGACATGTTAATGTTAAGCAATGTTTTAATTCAACGCGTGCAATGTCATAAGAAACACATGACGAGCCTGAGACGCCTTTATACGTCGAGGGGTTAAGAATCGAAAATACAATTTGTTCATATTGGGGTAATGGATTTTTTTCACAAAGCTATAATAGTTAAAATGAATTTGTTATGAATGTGAAAAATTTGTGTAATTTGAAGACAAGAAATCTAGATTATACAGCAAATCTCTATTATCAGGCATAACAAATTGTTCAGAGTAACAATTTCCAAAAGAAGTAAAAGACATGAATTTTTTACAAGTTCAGTACACAATAGACGCAGAGTATTGAAGCTACAATTTAGCAACTAACTTCCCCAAAGCATCCAACGAAACCTGAATCCTACACACAATTATGCCACAAATCCTACAAAGTCCCTATTCAACCAACGATTTCTAAAGTTCCCCATCATATCCCTGAAACACCCTCATCTCCCATCACCCACCTGTCCCATCCACCCCGCAATCACAACCATCCAACATTGACGTCGCCCATCCTTCTCCCTCGTGCTCCTCTTTTTCATTCCACCCCGAACAACTCACCCAACACCACCCTTCGCACAAAGCAAGCTTTGGGGCAAGCTGATCCGGTACTCACCCTTTATGAAATCCACGGCCATCTCCAGTCCGTAGGTGTCCTTATCGCAGTCGTCGAGAATGTGCGCGCCAATCTTGACACCTGGCACAATGCCCTCACCCTCGTTCAGCTTATCCAGGGTGTAAAGCATGGCCTCGAGGGCTTGAACACCACCTTGAGGCATCACGGGTCCGCAGGTAACCGAGTCCTCCCTCTCGTGGACCATCATGAGTCCGCCAAGCACGAGATCTCCTTCAACGACAGCTTCCTTCTTCACAGGCCAGACGACAGGCGAGTGAGAGTTCTGATCCATGGATCGGAACTGGCGTCGTCCATGGCGAATGAGATGATGGGTTTCCGGGTTCTCGAACCGGAAGAGGCTCATACGAGATCGCAGATGACCATTCTCTACCATTTCGTCCAGGTAGGGGTAGAAGTTCCTCGGAGATCTCGTAAGGTGGGACGATTGCTCGAATTCGAGGGCATCCTCTAGATCTGGATCGTCCCTGGATCGGGACAGGATCGACTGCCACTTGTCCCGGGGCTCGTAATCGGCCGAGCACACCACGCCGAGCAGCAACAGCAGCAGAAGCTTCATGACTTCATCGTTGGAGCCGTTTACGCTGCGGTTACCCGGCCGCCTCGTGCAAATATCGTTACACCACCCACGTTAACGACGTTAGGTCAACGGTGTCGCGATGGACACAGATTTCGCGGCACGATTCTCGACGGGTCCGGACCTCGGCCCGTCGCATTGCAGGCTGACAACGCGACACGCTCGCGTCCACAACGGATTTTCGATGACTGCCCCTTTCTCTACACAAGGGCTGTCTGGATTTCTCTCCTGTTTGCGACCCTTGGACTAGCACCCCAGCTTTCTGCGGACTGAATATGGCGATTACCGATTGATGGCGGTTTGATGGCTCGGTTCGCGCGATCGTTCGATCCACGAGGAATCGACCCCGCTTTAGGGAATGGTCGATGCGGTACCCGATCCGCTTTTACTGCTGATAGCGGTCGTTATAGGGCTCGATCCATGCAATCAGCGCTGAGGAGAGAATGAAGGTTTGCAGTCATGAATATTCTTCCGTGGATATTTTGATGTTTCCTCGGCGAAGAGAGAGAGAGAGAGAGAGAGAGAGAGAGAGAGAGAGAGAGAGAGAGGTGAATCTTTTTTTCCAATTTAATTTGATGAAACTATCGAGTCAACTTTGTGACGATTTTTCGAAATTTTGGTGCACGGCGAAATTATAGTAATGCATGCACAGAAGAATTACCATCATTTTCTCGGGACTGTTTTTTGGATTAATATGTTGATGAATTTGCATATTTATAGATGCACGATACGATCGTCATGTCACACTACAATTTATATTTTCTCTGGTTTTTAATTATACGCTCTTCATCGCATAATTTCTTTTATTATTTGTTACAGTGCAGGAACTATTTCAGCGGGAATTGTATCTCAATATTGCGTCCATTCATCGTTTTCAAGACTAAGCAAATTTTGACCTTAATTATCGTGTGTACCTCTTCCACGTTTTCGTCTCTGCCTGCTTAATATATTCAAAGTTGATAAGGTCAGGCTTATTCACTTTGTACTGTATGGACTTTCATGAAATTTCGATATGCATTGAACTGGAAACTGTATTGCATCCCAGTTAAGCCTGAATTAAGTAGGTCTTGGCCTATTTTTAAATAAGACTTGATTTAATCCGGTTTAAAGTGAAACAAAACTTCAAGTACAACTTTGATATAATACTCTGATTCTGAATTATGGATCGATTATTTTCTTAATTGAACCAATTATTTTTGTTTGAAAAAAATTGAGCTCTTTCTAAGAAAATTTTCCACTTTAAAAGCAGAGGGAATTATGTAATATCATATTTTCCTTTACTTCAGAATAATTATCACTATTTGATGGTTCACATTGTTTTCATAATTCTGTTGTAGTTGGATACCTAACTAGTAAACAACTCTCAATTAACTTTTACATAAATTACTGGGTATACACTTTCCTCTAACAAAATTGCAAAACCGTTTTGCTTTCTCATTGTTCGGATAATTGCACACTTCTTTATATTCGCAGCGATAAAATGTGTTCTGAATGTTTCGAGTATGGAAACATCAAACTAATTAAACATTACGGATGATTTAAATTACTGCCCAACAGTAACTCGCACATTCGTCCGCACATGTTCCAGACAAGAACGAACTGCAATAATTATTCCATAAGTATATATTTACTTCGATTATTTTTCACGTTGAAATTCCATCGTGATATTCAACTGGAATGCCAAATTTGCAATCTCTTGCTTCTGTGAATAAATATGCGGGTCACCGGAGAATTACAGAAATAAAGCAGGCGTTCAAGTAATAATTAATAAGTACTCGATTAATGTCAGAGGTCGGGGAGGCTACGAAGTTGCAAAATTGGCGGTAAAATAACGGGAAAATCAACGGAAGCCGGAAAGTCATTCGATGCTCCGACGACTATCGCAAAACCGATACCACGAATTTCCGGTGGTTCAGTCGTGCTGTGTAATCAACGCCATTCAATGCGCTCTTCAACGCGGAGCTCCGGTTGACAATCGAAATTCACCAACCAGCCGTTTTCGCTGCGAAAAATTTGGCTGATTAACTGAATCGCAAATACCGTGCGGTACACTATACGTTTGTTGTTTGACACTTGACGGTTTCCGTGATCGTGGACTATTGTCCTGGGAGTTTGTTAAAAATTGCCGCCGCGGGAGATCATGTTTACATTCGCTTGGACTCCGCAACTATTCAACCAAGGTAATTAACGTCATAGCAATTTTCATCAGGCACGGGTTTATGGGACCCGTCAAAATAATGGGTTCTAACATTTTTAATTTACGATTATTGAGGTACTAAAGCTGCACCTATCAGGAATTATTCAACAAATTTATTTCCTTGAATATGTGTGCAGTGTGTCCCACGAGCTCTGCCCATTTGAATCTCTTGGATGTTCAAACAATACGAGAAAATGTTACAAAATGTTACTTTGTGGGGAACATTGAAAAATATTGTGTATTGAGATGTACCAGTAACTCCGGAAGATATGAAGCAACGAGTTATCGCATACATACGTGTGCTACAATAGACGCTCCAACAATAAGACGTATAAGAGACGCATCAGTTCAAAGACTAGAACGTTGCATCGCTGCAGATGATCGACATTTCGAACATTCGTCATGAAGACAGTCAAATATCTCAGCAACGGTAAGTTTTAGGACAAATACACTTTAGTACTTTTATACTCAGAATACGCCAGTCTATCGGAATCGAGCATAAAAAATTGGACATTCCATTTAAAAAAACAAAGGTGACCTCTATATCTCCTCTACGCCTCCACTTGCAAGAATATCATTTATACCATGTTACGTAGTTTCTTAAATCCTACAACTTCTGTAAGTAACATTTTCTCGTATTGTTTGAAATAACCAAGATATTCAAGTGAACAGAGCTCGTGGGACACACTGTATATCACTTTACATATCTAGTAAATCAATAAGTTTCTTACTATTTTAATAATATAATGGCAGCAACATTATTTGAAAACATGAAACATTATTTGAACATTATCTGCAATTAAAAAGGAGTAATTTAAAATACTTTAGGATTAAAGCTTCCGTTAACGTTTCAGTCTTTTTTCACTCAAAGTTTGTTTACCTCGAAGTAGATGGATGCACCGATAAAATATTGGCTTACGAATTGCTAACTTTCACATCGTAAAGAGTAGTGTACATAAAATGGTGCTTCATAACGCAAAGCTTTTATAAGCAATAAATTGGACAGTCTGACAGCCACGAAACCGCTTTTATAAAAATAAATGCTCTGTCTGACAACGGTTATCTGTTTCTACTTGGCGTGGAAATTCGCAGTGTATCATGTCCGTTTGCCACAATGTGTGTGTTTACGTCATTAATACTAAGTCAATTAGTACTTTTATACTCAGAGTACGCCAATCTATCGAAATCGAGCATAAAAAATTGGACGCTCCATTAAAAAAAAAAACAAATGTGACCTCTATATCTTCTCTACGCCTCCGCTTGCAAGAATATCATTTATATCATATTATGTAGTTTTTTACAACTTCTGTAAGTAACATTTTCTCATAATGTTTGGAATAACCAAGATATTCAAGTGGACAGAGTTCGTGGGACAAATTGTATATTATAAAAAAATGGCTAGAAATTTGGATAGATAGATTTTTGTTAGTTTTATAAATTGAATAGCCACTTTTAATGCTCCTTGAATCTAGTGTGAAAGCTCGACTACGTATTCGGACGACGATAACGCGTTGCACGCGGAGCAATCTCGCGATCCCTTTATCGGTTGGGTGGCGGAGGTCAAAGCGCGTCGATTACAATGGGCACGCGGAAGCGGCGCGAAGCTATCGGAATTCTGTGATTGGATAATCTCGGGGTGCCCCCGGCGAAACTTGGGCAGCTGGTACCGGGGCCTTGTCGGGAAGTTTAAATTGCTTGTGATTCAGCGTGTCGCGGGTCGCATCGATAACGGCCGGCCGCGTGCTAATTAAAAACTTGGAGGCGTCCTCCGTGTATCCGTGTCTTTGCCGCGGAATCTCGCCAGAAACACGGTGTTCGTCGGTGTGTTTCGTTGCTCGTTGCGCACCGCGGCGATTTGTTACGTGCTATAACCTGTTGCGCTCCGAGAACTTCTCTCTCTCTCTCTCTCTCTCACACACACTCTCTTCATCTCTCTCTTACACACTCTCTTCCTCTCTCCTCATCTTCTTCTCTTCCTCTTTCTCTATTCGCACGTCTCCTCTCGCGAGACCCTTCACGCTGTTGCGATGTCGCGTCCACGCCGAATTGTTCGCGAATTTTTGGATAGCGAAACGCATTTTTTTCCGAATCCGACAACCGTGACAACATGACCAACACCCCGGCGATTTCTGTGCTCCGTGTTACCTGTTGCGCTTCGTCATCTGGAGAATCGACGATTCAACTGATGTTCGAACTAACCCGGTTCGATCGCTTCGACGTGATTACTATGCGCAATTCTATGCGGGAATTATGCATGAGCTTGGCGCGGTATGATGGAAGTTTTGCCGGTAGAAAACGATAGAAGGCTGTGGTTGTTGAGAGAGATTTTTCAATTGAGTTGGTCAGTAAGTAGAATTGGACTATATGGCCAGACGATGTTGGAACGTACATTCGGTGTTATGGGACTTTGTGGTGCTATGTTATTAACAAGTTGTAAGTAAATATCGTTTATTAGTGTTCAGTATTTGCCAGCTGTGATTTTGTGGTTCACCGAGTGCAGTAGAATTAGTCTCTTTGGTCGGACATTTTGTTAATGTGTACTTCGTGTTATTTAATGTTATCGCATTGTGGGATTGTATGATTTAAATTCTAGATGATACGAAGCAGTTAATGACACTTTTGATGAGAGTAGTTCACTAAGTAGAATCAGCTTGTATGGCCAGACACTGTGGAAACACAACCTGGTCACTGGTTGTACCTTGTAGGTTAGATTTATTGCTGCGTACGCAGTGTCAATTTTGAAAAATCGATATTTAGGAGTTTTCGAAAATGTGTGTATTTCTCAGACGAGATTAAGAGCAGAATCTTTTACACAACGTATGTGAATATTTTTAATCCACGAAAAGTTCCAGCAGTTGCATGCCTAAGCTTCTACATTGTAAGTTGTTCGTAAGTGGATTAATCATGCCTTGGCTATACAAGCGTCTCAAATTTCAATCTTTTGTTTCGTTTGATTAATAAGTTGGGACTTTCAATTGACTAAGGTAACTGAAGATCAATGCACAGGTTTCTACCACTACTGGAAAACTCATTAAGTGGAATATTCTTGATTCAGCCAGTGTCTAGAATAGGGAAGACATTTCCAGTTTAACTGCTCCGAAGGGTGTTCGAATTTCCAATTCATTCGGTGTAGAAACGAGACTATATCGATTTTCCTTAATGGAGTAGTAATTAAGTAGAAAGTGGTTGCATTAATCAGACAGTGTCAGTACTATTCACACAGTAGGCTTGAAATTAATTGCTTGGTTTCTTTTATTTCGTTATTTGAACTTTTATGATTCAATGGTATAGTTTGAAATAGGTCAGACTGTCCAAAGGAAGTGGACATTTGTGTTATCGAATCGATTCACAAGAAATGTATCATTGTCTACGAATATGAGGTGCTTTTCTCATGGAAATATCAATGCAATATTCGTAATAATGCCAACATTTGAAACCTCTTTTATATGGTACGTTATGAATACAATATTATATATTTAACAAATATAAATTGACTATGGCGTTAGGCCAATTTGAATGAAATTTTTGCAATTCCATGAAGCTTATCTCTCAATCATAGATATCGAGATTCGATCCCTTTTAATTTTGTTTTACAGAAGAGCTATTGAAAGACAGCGTTTGATAATTCAGAATTCATTTAGTTAAATGAATGGAGATGTATGTAATCGACATTCAAAAATGATTGAACACTATGAAAGCGAACTGTGCAGAGAGCTTCGTGTGTGACCAGCGGCCATTGGTGTTATTCACTTACTGTCACAAAGTACTTTTCAATCCGGTATCCCAGTGAATTCAGAATTTCGCGTCGAATGCCTTTACACATCTATCACGTCTGGCGATAGCCAATTTCTGAATAAAACGATCACTTTTATCTGTAAATTCTCTTTCTCTACTGGAATTTTTTCATTTTTAAAACCCTTAACACAAAATCTGATTTTTATATATTTGTAAAATAAAAAATGCTTGAACGCCAGCTTTAAAGAACAGATCAGTACGAGGAAATAATTGAAATTAAATTTTGGGGTTGAATTAATTAGATTTACGTTTAAACGATGTATGGACTTAGGTTCACGGCGTAGAGGCAGGAGTGCTGCTGTTTGATTGATCATACGTGAGCGTTCAGTAAGGTGTCCTCGAAATCAGCAATGGATCCTAGGTGTGGCGTAGAATGCCCATATAGTAACCAGATCCTGACCTCCTGGGATTGATTATACGCGATAATTAAGTAGAATGCACTGGCGGTAGATTTGCACTGGACAGGCAGTCCCAGCTGTTGCTCAGTGGCCTGTAGTCGGCAACGCAACACTGTCGTTATGTTAAAGCCTAATAGATCTAGTCTGGTTGTGAAATATCTAAGTAGAACGTCCCTGTCTTAATCAGACACAGTATAGGTTGCGATAAGAAATTGTGAAAAATGATTCAGTATATTGCGGATTAAATAATGTACAGAAATTTAAGTAGATCTCAATGTTTTACAAAAATCGTAAATTAGAAATTAATATCCAGTTAAATTGGTCGTCAAACTTGATTGAAAATGAGTTTATAATTAAGCTATCTATTAAAATTCCTAAAAAATACTTATCTCGGTTTCAGATATATGTCAATATTTCTACAATGTGTGTTGGATATAATCTTATTGTTAGTCCTACACCATGTAATTGAAAGTAGTAGAAGTGGGTAAGTTGGTTGTAGCTCATAGTTCCAAGTAGTATACTCCTGCTTCTGTCAGACCAGATTCAATATTATTTTATCGGTAATGTTACGTGGGCTCAAATGAAATTTTAAGTGTATTTAAAATATTTATCAATCAGCGACACATTTATCATTATTTAATGTTCCGTTTCACAGTTTTAAAAATGCAGAAGGACTGATGTAGAAAATTACATACGAAGTATAAATGGACAACTACTCAACTCGAGCTGCCAAGATTTTATATATTATCGTATTTGTTCTTTAGTTGAGATATTTACCATAAATTCGTGTATTTGGCCAATTTCAATCTTTTATTACGCGTTGGTTCAATCGTATCTCACAAGTAGCGTACGGTATTTTTAATAAAACACAGTCAAACGCGATGGAATGATCATGAAAAATCAGCCCATATTCTCCTGCACTTTCCCGAGAGAAGTAGTTGGTCGAATTTCGCGTGCACCAATTACACGATAAAAACCGCGGTTCGACATCAAATAGATTTTCCACGAGCAGCTCAAGCTCTTAATGAGCCGTGTTGCCAAGCGTTCCGGCTCTCGTGATGTCACACGTTACGGGCGGTCGATTTTTCTAAAAGCTCCACCGGAAATGTTAATTACGAGTGGTGATATCGGCACCGTGGCTGTTTTCTTCGCGTTTATAAGCCGATTAAAATTTTTAATTAACAAATTTCTCTCGCGAATTCCGGCGCGCCTTGAGTAACGTTGCCCCGCCGAAATTAACAGCTTTCCATAGATTATCGCTTTCATCTCCGGGGCGGTTCCGTTTAGCGTGATCACAATTCTCGGCGAGGCATTATCTTAAAATCGCCGCTCGGCTTCAATCTCTCGTCAGGACTGTGGGACGACCACCGAAAAAATTAACCGTGGAATGTCAATGACGCGAATTCCGAGAACGCCGTGCGGTCCTCGTGTAACGTCCACCGATATTTTTGTGAAGCATTTCGCCCGTCAAGTCTGAGACGTCGCATTCCACGAGCAATCTTACAAAGTGGTTTCACGTAGTGTCACCTGCCGAACGTAATCTCGCGCGAAATTATGCCGCTGTCTGTTCCAATTCCAGACATTTATCCCGAGGGGTGCACGTGATACTCGAGCCAGACACTCGTGGGTCGAACGATCACGCACATACTCAACAACGATGATCGATGCTTACTCCACTTCGACTGCTCTCAAACGATGTCCAACGAGACGCAGAGGTATACGTTCGGGGAACGTGAAACCCTTTTGATTTTCCGTCCACCTGTTTGATTCTTCTTATACATTTCTTCCGGCGCAGTTAGTCGAGACACGCGACCGAAACTCGAGTTTCGAGGTGAGACTCGCCTCGCTAAACCATCAGGAACACCGAGCAAACTGGCAGTCGATCACATTTTATCCATTTTACAAGTTTACTGTTCACGAATAGAGTAGACTTAGTAGAGTTTCGATCCTTTTTTTTTTTAAGAAGTAGTTGAAAAGATATCGAAGAGCGCCGCGCAGGTTGTGTAGAGGAATAGTTAGAGTATACGTCGATTTAATTTTGTCGCGATCGCAGATACTTTTCTGTCATGGTTACGCGGTTTCCGGTCATCGTGTTCGCGAACCGGACGAACGGGAGCACGCGCCCGCCTCTGTGCCGTGGCAGCCACTGACTGGCTCTGCGACTGCATCAACACTACCCTCCTGAAACGTATCAACCGCCCCCCTCCCACCGCACTGCCACTTCGACGTCTCCCGCCCCTTTATTCCCTACTACCCTACCATTCCTATACTTTCGTCCACCCCCGCTGTTTCGCGCCTCCTGTCCCTTTCCTTCGTCGCCCTTTCCCTTCTCCGTCCATGCAATTCCGAGTGTCACACAGCGTTCGTTTCCGCCGCCGACGGTTTAGATCGTCGATCATAATTCCACAAGCGGGACGCGACGAGCCTCGCGGACAGACCCCGGAAGGATTTCCTTGATCGTTTCTCGCCGCGGAAAGTCGGCCAGGATCACGATCCTCGATCCGCCAGGAGATACTCTGATTAATGATCCCACCTGTCCGCTTATCTTGCGACGCGCGACGGCCACGTGGACGCGGAAAGTAGGCTAGTTGGTGCGAGCGTCGTGAGCGCGACTGTTATGCGATCCTGAAGCACTTTTTGCTGGATTTTATGGTGTTTGGAATTGTGGTGTCGTAAGGAGTTGCGCTGGAATTGTTGGAGGAGAGGTGTGCGATACTGTAGTTTAAACTCGAGCCTGTATTACGTGTAGTTTCTGTTTCTATAAATTTTTCTATCCATTTCTTTCGAGTTTCATGTTATCCCTTCGCGAGCCCCGTCTGTGCACAGCACAGTAGAATCTTGGTTAACTCGTCGACTGTCACGTTTGTCGCATCTGGGTGATACTCTTCTTTAGCTTGTTTTAGTAGTGATATATTCAAATGAGATTGATTTTATTACGATATTTAGGGTGCACAAAGTTTTACCTCCCAGCTTCGGTTTCATTAATTACGTAATTTTGATTCTATGTGATTGTGCAGGGCTCGTATTTGCAGTCAATGTATTTACTGAACCAATCAAGAAGTAATGGGTGTTTGGATAAAATAATGTAAGTAGAATGGAGTCCTGTGGTGCTTCAATTTAATATTCCATAGCTTGAATAATGTATTATGTACCTATTCCGTCATAATTGCACAACTCAATGAAATTCGTTACAATACCCTAGATCTACAAAAAGAAATTGTGTAATGACATAGTGTAATTATTCTTACTACCGATACTGTTATCCCAACATCGACATTTCCTTTCAGTGCTGTACAAATCAATGAGACGTCATTATAACATTCTGTAATGGTAGAATCTATAATTGTCAATTGTGACATGGTGGTATAACGTAATGTTCTACATTTCTAATTTCACTATTATCAAATATTATACTGTCATCGCTATGAACTCAAATTACATGAGTTTGTAGTCTACCTCTCTTGCAGATTGGATTATCACTCCGACTATTGTATGACGAATACTTAAATTGACAGTTTAATCCATAGTGCTAGAATATATTACGTTCAGTACAATATTCCAGGCACTAGTCAGCCAACAGTGAGCCTAACCTTGTAATAAACGCAACGGGCCATTCGGGAGACTATTGCTCCAAGTGTCACACTCTAAACATAGAACTGTGATACGAGCGTTATTACGTCTAGTAGTGTGTTCCCACAATATTCAGACGCTAGAGAACATAATATTGATCCGAGTACAATATGATGTTTTCTGGTGTGCACTTACAACAGGGGACCCAATATCTTGGAATGAATTGGAATAATCCGCCCAGTGAAAATATCCTGCAATGGTCAGACAACGTTTGCTTTTCGATATTAAAAGACGCGGGATACTGTTTTACGACACCAGTGCAAATATTTGTTTTTCAAAAACAAGTAGTACCGCGCGCAGAATGGAGGCGTACTTTCGCAGATATTTCAACCGTGATCATTTATTCAGTTTATTAATTACACCTCAGATCCTCTGACGATATCAAAGACGTCTAAAAAGATTTTTTAAATCGGAGTTGAAGAACTAGTGTTCCCAGAACCGTAAACGTTAATTTTGTTCGAGAGATAACGTTCGGTCTCCCGTGTGAACGTCCTCGACTCTTCATTACATTCTCTTTCATTGAATTCGTCTCTCTCTGTCTGGCTCTCGATCTGTCTTTCTTTCTGGCTCTCGTTGTTTTTTACAATTTCTTAATTCCCGTTCGCCTCTCCCAAAAGCCGGCTCTCGCATGAATATCTCGCGGACTATTTGATTGTCGTTTTTGTCTTTTTGTCCGAGAACGCGCTGCGAATAAAAATGGCACACCACGCGCTCTCGAGACTCGCTCTCCGGTAACTCTTTCAAAAGCGATAAAAGAGCAATTGCGATGGCCGCGAGGCGAGGAACGAAAACGTCAGAATGGTAATGGCCCCTTCCCATAAATTCATCAGTCTCGTCGTAGAAACCGTAGTTAACTTTTTCGATTATGTAGCGGTCGCGGAAAATATAATTGGCAGCCACTTCACTGTTGGCAGAGCAGTGCCATTCCGAAGACGGTTCCGCAAGTTTCGATTGTCGCTGGAGAACCGTAAAATATTATTACTTTGGCGAATGGGACTTAAAATTATAGTCAACCGAACTTTATCATCTCTACCGTTGAACAATGCTGAGCAAGATGTTACGGAATAATTTTGAAGAAAATCAACTAATCCAGTAAACAAATTATAAGTTTTGTAGTATCGCAGTTATTCATGCTAACCTTGCCAGGCGTAGATTTATAGGTTAGGGTAGTTTTAGTGCAGTTTTAGTGCTTTACCTGAGCACGTATTTTTAGGGATCGAGCGTGGGGCCTGAAAGGGTCATAAAAGTGAAAGCGTTTGGGACATTTGGCGAAAGTCGGGGGTGTTCGGGAAAGGTCGGTAGGGGCGGAAGGACTCATCGGAAAATGCGATGATGCCCAGAGTTATAGAGTTGACGTCGAAGCGAGCGAAGCGTGTCGTTACGAGCAGAAGTTGTAACTGTTTTACTTTATTATTTTAACGCGTGTACTATTAGTTCAAATAAATTATTTTAGTTCCCAACCGATTCAAAATTTAATCCTACAGTTTTATGACATCACTATTTTGGCGTACAAAATATATTTAAAGAAGAATAGCAGTAGACGTTCTTTCAAGTAGGAGCTGATGGATTTAATAGCAACTATCATTCGAAAAGTACGTAGTCGTAGTCGTAATACTTTACGAGTTGCTTCAGAATAATTTCGAAGTTAGATATTTTATCGTTAATAATTTATCCGAGTTATCTGAAAAGAAGTTCCATCGTAAATTTACATTTAACGTGAGTATATAATATTAAAATTAGAAAAACAGTAAAATTAGATTTAGGAAGTAATAGTTAGTAAAGTGTATTTGAAACGATTAGCAAAAATACAGCAAAATAAATTTTTTGTTCTGCATCAAATAATTGGTATCTCTATCTAGCGTTGGTGTTGCATAGCGAAATGTTTAAGAAGTTGCTGGATTGAAACAAGAGAAAGGAGAATGAAGATACTTGAAAGGGAGCCTGAGAAATTGCCGGAGCCGTAATTTAGAGCCGGTGAGAAATTGGATAATTAGAAGGCCAGCACGAAATACTAATAATTGCTGCTGCCGTTCCGTTGTCAAACGATCCCCACTTATTTCATTTGAGACACCAGAGAGACAGAGAGCAGGAGAGAGTCCCCGCGAAACTCTAGGAACAGATGGAACCGGATGCGCTAACAGCCGCTAGGTATCCAATTATAGCACCGGATCGTGCAGCCTCGTAGAATTGCTGCGAAATCTAAGAGCGAAACTATACGGTAGAGCGTCGGGGATTGCCTCTAACCGTTCCGAGTCGAGTTTCCGATTTATCTAATGAAACTTCTTCCTCAGACGATCCCCTGTTCGCTCGGATTAGAGCCTAATTTACTCCCGCGCCTTTATTGCCTCAGCCACGCTACGTTCCTTCCCTCGATTTCGTCGTCGAAAATATTTTTCGAAACGCCTGCCTTGCCGCCGCGTCGTCGTCGGTATGCATCGAGAGGAAACTCCCATTTTCCTTTAGCATCTGGAGTGCCCCGTACTTTGCACCCGACAGGGAGGATTCGGTATCGATTCTCCGTTAATCGACACGTATTCCGGCCGTCAATTCATTTCTCCCGGGGAAAATGGAAATACTCAGTTGCAGACGTCAAGGAATTCTACGGCAAAATGCTCGTGCACGTCGGGTGCCGCGAATGTTTTGACAGACGTCTCACCGCGTTTCTGTAGACGCAGTTGAAGAAGAATGATAAATTACGATTTGACTACTTCCTCGAACGGAATGCATTATTTTATTCTACCTGACTTATTCTACCTAAACTGTAAAATTCATTCAGTAGAATAATCTTGCTGCGGCCAGACAATAGTATGGAAATTGATTTAGATCAATTCACTATTTAATTTTGTAGTATTGTTTTAACTGGCAAGATGCACATTTTCATCTCAATTAGAATGTTCGTGTCACAGTCAGGCAATTATTTTTCATTTAAATACTAACTATAGTAACAGAGGATATATCCCGCCTTCAAGTAGATTATTTCTGCAGTAGCCACAGTTTTTGAAACCCAGATTTGGAAACTTTCAGGACTCAATTTATTGGAATGTTTATATTTCACTTAGTTGCTAAGGATAGTGGCAGATATATTTTCTTCTTCAGTAGAACGTTCGTGTTCGAATCAGGCAGGGTATTAGAAAATTGTTTACGTACATTCAGAATCAAATTAACCAAGTTGTAGTAACTCTATTATAGTTACTATAGACATTAGCGGAGAAAGGCTTGAGTTTCCAGTAGAATAGACGTGCTGTAGTCTGGCCATGATTACGAAAACACATTTAGATCTTCTCAGAAATAAGTTAGGTAGTATATATTCACCTTGCCCAATAATAATTACCTATAGCAATACCATTCTGCTCTGAAGTAGAATGTACTTGTAGTGGTCAGACAATGATCGCAGAAAACATGTCAATGTCCTCTTCGGTGAAATAGTTCAATCTTATCCGACGTCTAAGGATGGCAACAGGTTAACTATTCAACTCTGACGTGAAATGTTCTTCGAGTGGTCAGATGAAGAAGGGGATATACATGCAGGACCTCAAAATTAAATTAAGTGGCATATTTTGCGTTGCAGCTAGTTACTTAGACGTAAATTACACGTTTCATCGTTTTCGTTGGAACAGTCTCCTCATAACCAGCCGGTAGAAAGCATAATTGCGTAATAGTTGCTCCAATTTTAGTAATGTGTACTTGGGATCGTTAAAGATAATTACTCCTTCGAAGAAACATTCCAATACGCCCATTTCAAAATTAGATACCCAACGCACAGCATCACAGTCGCAAAACTGCGACTATTAAAGGTAGAATGCAGTTCGCGTCGTTGCTCGAATTAACATTTTCTAGTCCGACGATTAACCTCGAAATGCTGCAACCCGCGGAGCACAAATTCGAAATATACTTTGTTCGTTTCACGGCCCTTTCTTCCCGGCGCGCTGTGATTCTTCCCGGCACGGTTAATCGCGCTTGAAAGGTTTAAGTGCTATCGGTAATTTGTTCCCCGGTCTGTCCCGGCTGGGTGCTCGGTGACCAACACGGCAGAAAAATACCCGCGCGACGGTGTTGCACGAGTATTATATCGCCACCCGTGGTATCGATTCGCAACGACGCGAAATAGCCCTTCCGCATATTAAATCTCCCGCCAGAGAGGAAATTCCTTTAGGAAAAAATTGACTCGCTTTACCGCTGTACTTTCTTTCGATCATCGCAAGATTTCCTCGTTCCTAACCGCCTGGTGAACTTCAAACTTTTGGCTGAATGCACCTGTTCCTAAATATTAACCATTCAATTCGGGCGGTACATGGCTCGATCGGCTCGCGAACGCGATCAGGGAAAACTATTTCCGTTTCTCGTTCATTTAGAGTGGATCCAAGGAACTTATGTCCATCCAAGAAGCGTATTGCTGTTAGTTCTACACTTATACTGGCGAGCAGATCTAGCATACCTCGAGTTTCTACTGTCATTTGCATCTCTATAATGCTAGTAGGTGGGGGGCGGGGGGTCTGGAAAAGTATATGATGAATATTTCCATATGCTCTTCCTTCGCATCAGGTTTCATAAAACTTGGCGTATCACGGTTGAACGATTTTTGGGGAAATGTAATATTGAATTCTGGGACATATTCTCGCATCGGTTTGACGTCTATGCAGTATGTGATCCAGAAAATAATATGTAACATATTACAACTAATCTGAAACTAAGTGATATTGTACCATTATGGTCAGAGGTACAGTTTGTTACTGACAAAAATTCGTAATAATGTTACTGTTATCACGAGGATAAAAAAAGGACAAATAATAATAATTTTATTGTCAATAGATCGTTCTTAATGTGGCTAGACAGTGATAAATAGACTGCTGATTTTTATGCGAAATGGTATGCTGCAATTGCAAGCTACAGGAGCCAAAAGTAAACATGTATAGTCCTCATTAATGGTTTGAATATGTTGAAAATAGTATATCGAAATTCATGAAATCTCTTAATCTTTTACTGTTTTGAATTGCATTCATTTTTGTTATAAACGCATAAAATACACAGTCTAGCCATGAACAAAGAATGCTCCAATAAATTCGATTTTAAATTGACTGTGTTATATTTGGCCAGACACCACGAATTTCATTGAATATAAAAGTAAGTAGAATACGCAGTGATTGGTGAGACGCTAATTGGCTTGCATCGACGTCAACAATATCGTGCGTTCCGGAACGTATTACATCATATCGAAAATTGTGCTGTGGCTAACGCGCATTGTAATTAGATCGATCTATATCTTACAATGCTATTACAGCAAACCGCCAATGATGACCCCATCGCGAGGGCTCAGTAGCGGAGGCGGATCGATAGATGACCGACACATATCACGGTGCGCGAGATTAACTTACACGCGTGCCTGAACACGTGCGGCCATACAATTGCATCGTACCCGGGCGCGGAAAGTTTTGGGCCAAGTTGCTGAACATAATTTCAGGCGAAACAGATGTCGCGCGTTCGAGGGAATTACCCCTTGTCCGTCCCCAAATTAATTGCCAGATTGGCTTCCTGCCAAGCGATAACTCGGACCGCCCTTATTTTTAAGCTACCGGAGAGCGCTCTTAAGTCAAGATGAGCAGCACGGAAGTGGGTGTTAAATGTCATGGAAGTTGTATTTCAAAATCCGGCCGTCACGTCCTCGCGTTCCGGAATACCGCGCTACCTTAATTTAGCGTGAATTATTCAGCCTTTAATGGTCCCTTCCTTTATATTCTTATTTTGAAGAATGGGATTCTCTCTGTATTTTCATCTTGGAGAATTTCTGCAGCGATTATGATAATTCATGACAATTAGTACACTGCGGATTTTGTTCATTTAGGACCGAAATGGGTAGCTGCAGTATGAAACAGGGAAACGATTGAAAGAATTTAAGAATATCGATATATATATATATATATATATACTTACGATCTTCTGAAATTATTAGAAACAGAAAGACACTGCTAAGCAGTTAATACAGAAAATTCTCATTTTACATAATGATCCGCGGTCCACTGATTTGGAAACTCTAGCATACGTATAATTAGTAATCAAATTAACGAAGAACCCAGAGAGTTAAAATAATTTGTCTCTGTTTGTAAGACCGTGAAACGATTACAAACTCATAAATTTTGATTTAGTCGCTAACCTGTCGCAAACACTTACGATCCGTGAGAACAATTAATAAAATACTAACAGTGAGTCAAAGGCTAATTTAAGGGACACACTCGAACCAAGAATCTGCTAAGAGTTTCATCAGAGTAACGACCCACGGAGCGCTCAATAAAAATGAATATCTGCTCAAGAAATGTTTCAGTTCGCCAGGACCAATCGAACGACACTTCAGCTGCAATTCCCATCGTCCGCCGGACCACGGAGCAGTTAATGGGACACCGTCGTGGTCTTAAGGGTTATTCCAATTTGCGAGCCGAAAAACTTCGGCCGCAATTCCGAGGAGCTAACGACCAATTTGCGGCAAAGCAGATATACGGGAACCGAAATCACTTGAGTGATTAGGGTCTTGATTTAGCAAAGTTTATCGTGGCTTCTCGGCTAGCACGTCGCAGTCTGGCAAATAGGAAACGAACCGGACGATCGTGGGCGGAGGCAATATCGACACGATTTACAGGCTAATAAAACCGAACGCAATAAATAGTGCGTAACAACGGCTGGCAAGATCGTAAGCGGCGATGGTCCGGAAGAGTAAAAGCCGGCCAGCATTATTTTCTGCGAGTGGCTCGCAAACCATCGACATTAAGGAACATTGTCTCCCCTCGTGCCTCGATTCGACGGGCCTCCCCCTTTTGTTTCGCCGGGAAACGACAGTTTGCTCACGGGGATCGGTTCTCGGTGATAACTAAGTATATTGGAGGTGATGATAGCTTCAGGTAGTTCGTGCCAGCCACCGGCGACAAACGGATCTCTCATCCGCCGGTTTGTGGGAAACTTCCAAGAAATCCCGGCGACGTCTGCAAGGGGCAACTTCCTAATGGGAATTAATCGCCGTCGTATCGATATTCGATGGCTGCTCCAGCTTTGCCAACTAAATCCATGGACGTCTCCTGACGGGCCCTTCACCGTCCAAGTTTCTGTCCGGGAATCGACACCGCTTCCCCGATGATTTGCTAATGGCCCGAGGAACAATTGGAAATCGACGCATGCCGCGGGAATTACCACCGTCGTGTTATGCGTTTACTTGCACCACTCGAGTGGAGAGAAATTCCTCCGAGCAGTGGTCAGACATTCTTTAAAAAGTAGGGTACTTAACATCCTGCACTATGATTTTATTTTACGCCGTGATTGAAACTAATTTGACCATTACAATCTTCTAGAAAAAAAAGAAAATTTATATTTATCCTATGCGTATGTATTCTCTAATGGCTACATATCGAGAACGACAATGTAGAATTTTACTTCGGTTCAATGGAAAGTAATAACATACGTATTCAGCAAATTCTGGCGGAAATTTATAAATTTATAATTATTCAAAAGACAAAGAATACGTGAAAAGAATTGAATATTTAAACAAATTGATTGCTGTAATAATGATTGTGCAAAATAAAAATCTCATTGATTCACACCAATTTCTTTTTATTACCTTTACAAATATCGAATCGATAAAAGATTCATAAAAATTCGGGGAAGAGTTGTCTAGCAAAACTTGAGTTTCTGACACGATTCCTCGGTTATGAATCGAATCAATCGCAAGCACTTGTCGCGGATGGTATAAAAAAATTTTTTGGCAGGGTTCTCTCGGCGAACTTCAACGTCGACAGAGAGGAGGAGAAAAATATTATTTGTCGGACGCAACCGGCGACATTTAATTTCGATGGCACAGTTGGTCACGTCGTTCTCAGAACGAAGGATAATCACTGGCAGAGCCATGGGGGGAAGGCGTCGAAAACCGTCAGGAAGCAAATGGAATGGAACTCGATTACTGGCTGTTCGGGGTTGACAGCCTCGACAACTAAGGCTATCTGCCGGTAGCCCAGGCATACGAGATATGTTAGAGAAATCGTACGAACAAACACGCGAGTCCGTTGCGGAGAAGCCTCTCGTTTGGATTTCGAGATGTGTCTGACCGACATCCACGAAAATAACTTAATCCTAATACACAATATTCTTTCTAAAAATTGTTATCACTCATTAAATTTATATTTATGTGAATGTCCACACTCTAGAAATAATTTTGTCCGGTGGGAACTGTTTAAATTGATTAAATCGAAAATGGATAACGAAGTGAAGACTTATTCTAAAACGTTTCCGATACCCATTCGAAAGTGAAAGCATTGCAGCCAGGAATGTGGAACTCGGAGAAATGAGAAAGCGTCATTACATTAGAATGTAAGAAAATCATCCACTGCACGGGGACATCGGGATCCCATTTCTCACGGATTCTGATCCTTTTTGAGAACGCCTGTGCTAGTGTAGTAAGTAACTGGGCCACAGAAGAGACAGATAATTTTCCAGATATTGGAAAGTCACCTCAAATGAATTAATCTTCCTGAGTATGCCCAGTCATCAATGAACTTATCTTCCCTCTTCATAACCATTTTGGGAACGGAGAAATCTAATGTGATTAATATGTCCTAAGTTGAACCATTACTCAGAGTGTCTTACAACGGGAGGAACAACCAAGAAGAAAATCTAGATTGACGTTTTCTTGGAAAGCAATTTCGTTTTCGAAGTGATTTAAGAATCTCTCTCCTGTGCATATATCAAGAGACCATTTAGCATCTGACTATTATTGAATATCTCTGGCGGTGATGACAGATATCGGCATCCTCAAATTGTTTAAATTCTGTAAAAATTACGACGTGAATCTGGCAAGATCGTTAGAGAGTTGAAAATGTCTGGAATAGTTTGCATTCTCAGTAAAAGCAGTCGAAATTGATAAGACGTGTAAAGGTCACCCCAAACAAGACAGGCAAGATGCCGAAGTTGTTTCGACGGTCAGATTCAAGGACACGGGTTAGAAATTTGCCGGTCGAGGAATGGTCTTCGTGCTCGAAATCTTTCTCGGCGTCGTTGGGGCCATAACTTTGAACATTCAGATGGCCTTTCGCGAGCACGTTAACACGTTCCCTGCTGTGCATGGCACAAAAAAAATATTTTTAGCTCCTTAGGTAAAGTATCGATATCTCTCCTCTACAACATCATGGGGATAGGAATCGTCCCTGTCGCTTGGTGACACAGCATCACACATCCTTATGTTATACGTAAATTACACAATTTGTTTAAGGAAATATCCAAATTAGGAAGGGGATCATTCCATGCGAATTAAATCATTTTTTTGGGACCATGTTTCGAATTTGGATGAAACTGAAAGATTGAGCCATTATTTTGTAATCTTCGAAATTGTTTAAAGGATACGGACCATCAAAGTTTGCTATTTTGGATGAGTTTTACGAAAGCTGCCTACACAACACATTTTATACCACAGTTATTATTAAAGATAAAAACATTTTCTTTTTTTAATCATCATCGCAAAAGACTGTTCTTTTTAAATAATTTATCACTTTATATTCGAATGTGATTTCTTAATGCAAAAATATTACTAATATCTTTGTTTTGCAAATTGTACCATCGGTTCAAATGTTAAAAAATTTGAAAAAATACAGCCACATTTTACGATTCTTCCTGTTTGAAATTCCGTTTTTTAATTCGGGGAGCCTCAAAACTATTATACTATTTATTATTTTGTGCCCATTAACTTGCTGGATATTCTTTAGACATTTTGAAGTGAAGGTCGACAGCATCTGTAGGAATTTTATAGGAATTCGGTGGGATTGTTGAATTTGAAAGAACGGGTTATAAAAACAATTTAGTGAATGGATCGTCGAATCTTCGATGACAAAATGCTTCACCTATTTTCTGTTTAGTAGAATCATGGTTCCCCCACCATTCTTTACGATGCTCTCCGCATAATAAACGTGCGATAACAAAGAGGCGATTACGTTTAAGGGACGCGTAAAGGGAACTGGTTCGCGTTCGTAATGTCAGGTTTAATTAGACTTATCTGATATCCTGGAAACCTTCATAAGACACGAAACGACACGGTAATTAACGTCAGACAGCTCTACGTCGTTGCACAATGGCGAGAACCGCCAAAATTCCACAATTAATACTCCGTATCCTGAAGCTGACAGAGTAATATTGCCCCAGTTCAAATTAATTATAATCAAAGATTAAATTGCGATTGACCAAATCATAACATCAAGCACACAGGTAAACATACAAGGTTCACGTTTCAAATTATTGATCACCGCGAATGTGACAATTGATCTTCGGTAGCAAAGCCAATGTTGATGCATTACTAAAAGATTGTACAAACCATCAGTATCGGTTGATTAGCATGATAAGCCGAAAATTAATCGCAAGACAGTCGTAAATATCAGAAAAATTAATTTTGCGACATCGTCGATTTTGAGGTGTTATATTTTTAAAATTGCTGCGATCCGAGTATTAAAATTGCAGAGGTGTGGCCTACATATTATGCACAGACGTCTCGTTTCCGGCGTTTTACCTGCGGGGACAGAGAAAAGGAGAAAAAAATCGACGCCGAGTTTGTGGTTGGCCAGATATATCAAAGACGATTATTCGGGGGGAGAGGGATTCCCGGAGAAAAAAGGTCTACGTTTTCTCGAGGAATCACGCGCGATTACACGGTGCCGTTCAGCCGGTTAACAGTGCCTTATCTTCCAGCCTCTATGGCGAAAATTTATCGGCAAAGCGCAGGGCTTCCGGCACGAGTTCCCGAAGCCGCCACAGCTTGGCCGCCGCGGGCCTCTCGTAAGTAACTACGTAAAAACACGCCTAATCTATTTTCCGGACTCGCGGCCACCGGCGGGAATGCACGCCGATTTTTATCGTATTTTCTGAGGCAGATACACCCGGCCACACCTGACCAATGGCAATGCTTGTCATCTACCGGCACGCTCGCGTGCCATGCACACCTTTTGTTCGCTGTTACCCTAAACCCATGCTTGATTGTAGCCTCAGCTTTGCTTATCCTTTTTCCCCCGAGAACTGATATACCCACTACACATTTTTCTTCGCGTGTTTTATTGAAATTTTAACGTCCCATAATGCACAAGAAAACATTTAAATGAACAGACAGTACCTTGAACCTTATTTTATACGTAATTGTAATGAGTAGACAGCGCATCTGTATGCAAAATAAAAATTGTTTACCTGAATTGTAACAAACTGGACATAAATAGAAAATTATTTTCTTTTTTAATATGTTTAGTCGATTAAAAATAATATAACAGTATTTTTAAATTACACAAACAGTTTCAAATTACATCTCATTTTGTATAATAAATACACAGAATCCGCTGTACAATAATGAGAAACAGTCTGTCAATTTTTTTATTTTTCTGGTGTTTGCAAAATAATTGTCTTAGATTTTTAATGGATTTAGTTAATTAGTTTTTTACGAGTTGTATAAATACGACGATAGATCCACAATAAATTTTTACGTCCGTGAACGGAATAACAAACTGTTGAACCTCAAATTTGTACAAAGTGGTGTTCCACGACCATCAGTTTTATTATTGGTTTTCAGAAGTGAACTTTGAGGTTCTCTTGGAAACACAATTTTATTGGACTCTCGCAATTGCAACACATCCTTTTGCGCCAATTCGCGGTGCTATCGTGGTTTTTACCACTCGGTCCGTGGATTTGTTGACGATGACGAAACATCGATCGCTACTCGTCTGAATACCGAGCTTGTTTGACAAGTACTGCTGGCAGAAAAGTGGCGACTCTATTCGAGAAAATGAATTGAAGTTCAAATATGTTTTCTACTGTGACAACTTGAGAAATGCCTAAAGAAATACTGTTTTACAATTTCCAATTCACTCAATCTGTTCGAATTACTTACTTTATTTACTTAATTATTTACTTCGCAAAAAGATGTCCTTTATTCTTAAGTAGAATGCAACTGTAAGTAGTCAGACAAGGAATGTGTATTTTAAATATTCTCCCACGTTGTTGCATTTATTTGTGGTGAAGAGTGCTGTACTATTTCACAGTAGACCATCTTTTCATTTAAGTAGAAAGAAAGTGATAATGGCTAGAAGAAGAACAAGAAGTATACACAGTGCTATACGTATTTCTATCACGTATGCTATTCCACATACTCACATTAAAGAATTTCGTGCTCGACCACAACAGAATATCTTCCCATTTAAGTAGAATGAGATTTTCAGGAACCAGACAAGGAATCAAAAAAGAATTGTAAATATTTCTATCCTCCACTTCATGGAATATATGTACAAAAGAATATTTTTCAATTTAAATTAAACGATACTGTCAGCAGTCACACAAGGAATATGAAAGCCTCGTAAATATTTCTATCTTGCATTACGTGGCATATATTTGCATTGAAAAGTCTCGTGCTCGATTGCGAAAGTAAAATATCTTTCCTTCCAAGTAGAATGGACCTGCCACAAAGCAGACGTGGGTCATTAAAATTCTACTCATCGTTTCATACAATTTCTAGGCGAATCAATAGTCAGAATTTCGAGCATCAATTCAAACGAGATCGTGCGACCGGGATGAATGAATAATATTTTCTCAGTTAAGTAGAACGTCGCCGTCAGCAGCCAAGGGAGCGACGCAAAAATTCTACGGAGCTGCGGCAAAACCGTGAACGCGAATCGACTGCCTGGAATTTATGGTATCGTGGCAAATTCGATCGTGATATCTGATTGGCCGGGTAACGAGTAAAAAGCAGCTTGTTTCGGAACTTGGGAACACCGGTCTGACCTCGATCGGGACAAGGACCCAGACTCTTGCCCCGTTTCAATATATCCTTTGATATATCCCTGTATTTTCGTGCACAGTATCCGGGAGTTCCCTTGAAAGGTTTTTTCCGTCGATATCGCGCCCGAGTTTATGTAAGACCCGCGGCGGAACGAGGGCACTGGGATATCCGCTTTAAAATTTGAAAACCTAATTTCATCGCCCGCGAGGATTTTGACCGTCGCCGTCGCTATCAAGGTCCCATCCAATATCCCCCGATTTGCCACCCGACATTTGCATGCGCGAATCCGCCCGAATAAAAGCGCACGACTGCCGAAGGTGACGCGGGAATAGTTTCCCTGGAAGGTTATCAAAGATACTATCTACCCCCGGCCGAAGAAAAGTCACAGGGATAAAGATCTATCCAGGGACTCAGGCCACTATCACTTATGATAGGAACTTCGACAGCTTGACAACGGTATTCGCTTCGGTTGGAATACTGCTCCAAAATGCTATGGATTTCTCGTGTATTATCGATCCTATGTTACCTCTTTCTCTGTCGTTTACTTTTTTAAATGGAGATAATCCCGGAGAAATATTTAGAGAGATTAAAGCGGCAGCAGGGATGCAGTGTTGGCTGTGGAAAAGACACAATTCTTCATGGATGTCCAATAAATTTTTTAAAGTTGGATACAGTCTGAAAAACATGATGGTTTTGAAGTTTGCTTACTCGAAGCCACGCTAGGTGAAGCATTAATGTGCATACAGTAATTGTTAATTCATTTTTATTTGTTTTTCTGCTAGTTTTGTTTATGTCCTTTGACATAAATATATCCAATCGTTGTTATCTTTTTCAGAATTTCATTTTCAATTTGAATGCTTGAAATGTTCGATAATTTTGTCAAATTGTCACATGTCAATATGTAAACTTTTGATTGGCTGTATGCATATCCATTTGATAGGGAAATCAAATATGTTTTAATTTAAATCAACTGCACCTCTCTGTCACAATTTAATATCCTCCATAAAGATGACGCAGTTATTAAAATAAATCAAAAAGTAAAATTTGCAGCAAACATTAAAACACAATTGCTACAGTTTGTGCAGCTATCTAACAACCCCACTGTCTTATAATTTGTCTCTGCCAACAATTCGTCTTCGAGACTTAAGCACTTGTAACTCAAATTTTACGACCCATAATTTGTAAATGCGCAGCTGGATCAAGTGGCACAGTGGTCGAATTGACATTAAAGAAATAGGTACAGTAAGACACTGACGTATTATACATTAGTAAGTGGATTGATCCGATATGTTTTCAGGTAAGAAGAATGGGTCGCACATGCTACGTATTCTGCGTATCCTCCGCTAATCTGGACACATGTAGTGACACACCTGACAAGTAGATTGATTTGTTCAGGAGGTGAACCAAGTAGCACACAATACATTATACTGTCAAGAGGGCGTGAGATGAGATGTGTACACTGTTAGTCAAATAGAATGACACGCGCATCTAATCTTGTAAGTAACCTATGAATTATATACAATTCAATGTGCAGACTGGTGCATATTCCTTTTACAGCCAGTGAAATAAAATTCTATCTGGTCAGATCAGCAGAATGCAAAATGTGAGACCAGAAATAAGAAAAATGGAGATCCTCTTTTGTTTCTAAATTATGTAAGTTTATAAAAACCTCATAAAAATGTAAAGATATTTTAAATTGTCCTAAAATACTGAATAAATCAGAACGGCTAAACTTTACCTCAGGAAACCAGACATTTTTTTATGTAGTCCGGTAGATTTTTTGCGAGAAATTGCCGAAAATCTAAGTTTTAATCATAGGAGATCAAAGGCCAAAAGTTATACGTGTGTGAAGATATGCGATTTTCAGCGTTTTTGACAGGTAAGGGCGCTGCCATGTTGATATGTAGTGACCGCTGCGCATCGTTTAACGAACGGAGCTGTTAGATACCGTGTACCAATGCACGACAGCAACTATTGCGGCGTTGTGCCACTATTGCCGTGAGATGATTGTCGATCGTTTCACCAAGATTCAATGGGATAAGCTCAAATTAGAGAGGATTTCGGCATCTGGAAATCCAATTATATTAGCGGTACCCATAAGTAATCAATTATTTGCAAATAATTTGTTTTGCCTTTCGTTCTGTACGGATCGTTGAAGAGGAAACACATATTCTTTTACAGCTTTCGATAAAGCAGCCTGTGCTCAAAATATTCGAAAAAGTATAATCTTTTTTACAACCCTGTAATAAAATGGCGACGTCCGTACCCTCCGAGGATCATATTCGTCATTGCATACTTTTTCATTTTTATGCGGGATTTAATGCAACGGTAACAACAAAGAAAATTTGCGATGTTTATGAAAATGTATTGAAGGTCAACAAGTGTCAACGTTGTCTCTGACTCTCTGACAGGCCTCGAAGACCAGTTGAATTTCATAATGACACCCTAAAATCTCTAGTGGAAGCTGATCCAAAATTCAGTATACAAGAATTATCGAGAAGCCTTGGGTCCACATGGGACACTATACAAAGGTACCTACACGAAATGGGAAAGGCATATAGGCAAGGAATATGGGTACCGCATCAATTATCTGAGACCAACAAGAATATTCGTCGATCAATTAGCACTTCATTGCTATCCAGATTTCGTAGAGATCCATTTCTTAGCAGAATCGTTACCGGAGATGAAAAATGGATTCTTTATGATAACATAAAGCGTTCCAAGCAATGGCTTTCTGCAAATCAAACCGCAATATCAACCCCTAAACCTAGCTTATCACTTAGAAAGTTGTTACTGTGCATTTGGTGGGACTGTCGTGGCATAATTCACTTTGAGTTGTGGAAACCTGGAGAAACAGTTACTGCTGAGTTGCATTGTCAGCAATTACAACGGCTGTATTCAGAACTATTGAAAAAGAGGGCATCTTTAGTTAAAAAAGGTGTAATACTGCAAATTGAATTCTTTGAAAAAATCAAAGAATTGCAACGAGAAGTTTTACCGCACCCACCGTACTCACCGGATATTGCTCCCTCTGACTGTCATCTTTTCAGATCTGTGGAGCATTATTTAAGAAATAAAACATTCACTTCTGTAGAAGATGTAAGGAGGCACCTTGAGTCATATTTTGCTTCGCGAACCCTGGATTTCTATAAGAGTGGGATTGAAAATTTGCAGGAAAGATGGCAAACTGTCCTTGATAATGATGGAGATTATAAATATTAAATTAAGAAATAAAACCTTGAATTTACTACAAAGTTCGTTTTAGATTTCAAAATAATTGATTACTTATGGGTCCTCCTAATAATTCAGGTACAAAATATTGTGTTGATTCATGTTATGTTTTTTGGCCACGCAAGCGATTAAGTATTGCAAGTTATATTCCAACTTTTTTTATTCCTATGTGTGCAAAAGATACATATTTCTCCTCAAAAATCGGTGTTCTAGGTTATCAACATTACCGTGCTTGCGGTGCCATCTAGCGGCTCCGCTCGTTAAAAGGCAAGAGGCGGTTACTACATACCAACATGACGGTGCCCTGTCAAAAACGCTGAAAATCACACATCTTTACACGTGCACAACTTTTGAGCTAGTAATCTCCTAGGATTGAAACTTGGATTTTCGGTACTTTCTCGCCAAAATCTACCTGATTACATAGAAGAAAAGTTACAAATTTCTGGTTTCCTGAGGTAAAGTTTCACCCATAAGAACGATTTTAAATTGTCACAGTGTACTTTAAAAAATATGTAAATGAGTTTTACATTGACATTTTGACACGGTTCCTTCAACTTCGATTCTGGCAAATTGGTAGAGTTTGATCGTGTCGAACATTTCGACCAGTTATCCGCGCGATCATAAGGGAATAGTGGTTTATGCGCTCGTGCCGCATGCAGTTGCCGTGTTTGTCGTTCTAAGCACAGTATCATTTTACGGCTACATTATTGTTAGGTCGTTACCGTCGGGTAATGGAGCCTTTCTTTTGGTATACTTGGCGCAACGATAAAAATTATGAGGGAAGTTAAGTGGCAGTAATGAGTGAGCTCTGTGACAGGGGAAGGGTGGAAGGGAGCTTGCATGGAAGAAAACGAGCGTGTGCACCCCGCGTGCCAAGTAACGAGAAACTCGAGAACGGTTCGAGGACCCGTCGCCGTGGACCTGGCCAACGAAAGTGTTCAATTTTTACCTGCGCGATAGCCTAAGTGAATATTATCCTTTACGCAGCGAACGCTATATTTGAGCGATAAGGTTGGTTTACGAGGCAATTTTCCCCGGGATCGGGCCGCGAGCTCGCGTGTAATTGCACGTTTCGTCTTTCCTTCTTTATCTCCCCCCCCCCCTGCCTGTCCATGAACCGACCGGGGAACCTTTAAAAATAAGATCGAAAATGCAACGCTCTTGTTCGACGAAACCGAGCTACCAAAATTTTTTTTAAATCGTTAAAGACCACCATTCGATCTTGAAATAGTTACAGAGGTTTAAAACCTTTATTTCTTGAACTTACGAGTACTTTAAAAATTCTCAAAGTAGAATTAAAACGTGTCTACGCAACGCATTTTCATTATGGGTTGCGTTTAAATTTTTCTTTTACATCATTGTTACTATTTGGTACAATTGAAATCGTACACAAATACAGTTGGAGAGAAACTTCTCATGTAAATATTAACATAAATTGTTACGACAATATTAAATAGTTTCTAATCTATTTAATAAGGTTGGAGTGGATTTTAATTTATCGAGAAGAACCAAT
The DNA here is from genome assembly GCF_050948215.1 of Halictus rubicundus. Classification (NCBI taxonomy): domain Eukaryota; kingdom Metazoa; phylum Arthropoda; class Insecta; order Hymenoptera; family Halictidae; genus Halictus; species Halictus rubicundus. Next base: position 9,830,129 of record NC_135149.1, on the reverse strand, counting down.
GTAAGGTTGTTCGAAGGACGCGACTACAAAGCAGCCGTTGAATTATTATAGCAGTTGTGGTAAAAATTTTTATTAGCGTTGTGAAGGGATTGATTTCGCGTCTGATTTTCGTATAGCGTTTCCCGCGTGCATTAATAACAGAGTCTGTGCGTTTCTGTGGTACGATTATGTCAGCGTAGAACAAAGTTTCGACGCTGCCGACGTTGCCAGGTATCCGATCTTTCGTGTTGGACATTAATTTCGGGTTGTTATCGTGGCGTTCGAGCGTTGAAAAAGTGATTTTGTTGCGGGCCATGGTATGCGATAGCAGAAATTCCATTATTCATGAGACGGCGAGGCATGGAAAACGCGTGGCGCAATTTCAGCGCAATTGAGAATATGAGACGCTGTCGTGCGCCTTAGGTGTGCAGCCTAAAGTTGCAGAACGCTCGACTGTTATTGCAACCGTTAAATCTAAGTGCATGCTGCAAGTAGTTTTCCACGTTTCGTAGACTTTCAGCACACTCGAATGTTACTTCACGATGTTCGTATAATTCTGCAGAAAAATTTATGTTAATTGCGTTTCGTGCCTCAATGCATTCAGTGACATGCGAATTTCATACCTGTATCATAAGTGAGACTTATTTTATTTATCGCGTAGATTAATGCTGCTGATACCAGTTACTAATTGTTTAAGAACCTTGGATTTTATATTATACTGTTATCGAGATAATTATGGCACTCAACCATTTTTATTAATGTTAACAATCTGGTTGTGGAATTTTTATAAACATTAACCAGCTAAAAATAATCAACTTACCAGTGAATTGTGTTCGATAAATTAATGCGTGCGAATGGACATGATTTAAAAGCAATTCTGTATCTCGAATTCTATTAGTTATTTTTACTAAAAAATGAGTTGACAAAATGGTCAAGAGAGTGGTTGTTAAAAATATTTACAAATTTTCATGAAAATGATGCATTATAATTTAATCAAAGTATGAAAATTGTCATCGACACAGAAGAGAGCTAAACTATACCAACTATGAGAACCATTGCGTTCGTGGTCGAGCACCGAACTAATTGCTTAAATTGTAGAAAGCCCATCGCTGCCGGAGATAATTGGAAACCTAATTAATCTAATTAGAAGCATGCAGAGGTAGGAAACTAAAAAAAAAAGAAAATCTTGTACTAATATCACTTTATATTTCGACGAGTGTTCACTGTGCGCGATGGTCGATTTTGTACTCGCTGAAAGACCTTGCGTTTGATGTGCGGTTCTGCTGGCTACGAAACGTTTGACCGTTTAATGCAATGTGGGTGGTCAACCTGATACGATAAATTCGCGAGTACTGGTTATAAAAATTGAATATATCAAGTCTACCAAAAGGTTGATATCGGATTTTGGTTATTTCGTGCACGTTTACGTACTTCCGTTTTATTTCCATCTGCGTTTAACAAAATTCACAGTATATTAGAAAAAATGTTGCTGATGTAAAAATTGTAATACGTGTAGTATGCGTGTCGGATTAATAATTGGCGTTACTAGATACGTTTATGTAATTTTTTCTCTTTTGTGGGACTTATGACTGAGAATTCTACTTTAACCGAGTTTTGGTGTATTTTTATACCAATTTTTATTATGCACAAATTTCTATTATTCGTCAATGTTCGGTTGCGGATTTTGGAAGTGAAACGCGGACGGTTGTTCCGCCCAAGGTCGTAAATCTTGGGCCCGGTTGGATCGCGGACGCGTCACTCCCGATACCGCCGAGGAATACTGTCCGCCAAATTAATTTTGGACAGCCATTTCAATATTTGATCGATTAAATTTAATTGGAAGCGCGTTTCGTCCCAGACCTGCTAGAGGACTCGTCGGTAAGGCTAATCTAGCAGGCCCTGCCTTAGACGCGTCGGTTCGTCTCGTGTTTGGTCGTTGTTTTCGATCGCGAGAGCGTTTCGCGTCGGATCTTGGTTGTTGGAGATCCGTCTTTTTGAATAGACTTGAAATTGAATGTTCACGTTTGAAAGTGAATGTTTCACGTTGAAGCTTGTTTAACTATATCGAACTCTGGATATACGCGCGACGCACGATGTTATCGCAACGCGATCACGAACAGAAGAGAGCCCAGATCGAGCGGTCCTCTCGAGAGACGTTTTTGACAAAAACGGATCGTCCTCACGAGAATCGTTTCGGACAAAAGCTGATCGCTCGCCAGGCTCGCATAGCGCGACGACGGAACCCCGTCTTAACAAAACTGAATGTTTCATGTTTGAAGACTTGGAACTGAATGTTTGAAAAAGATTTGGAACTGAATGTTTCAAGTCTGAATCAAACTCGTGAGAGCGTTTGATTTTTAGTTCTTCCGTCTCGTGAGGCTCCTCTATGTATTGAGAGGGCAGTCCTCATGGAAGAGGAAGTACACTGATTGTTTCTGCTGAATGTTGCGTTACCCAATCAGAGCATCATTGACTGATTGTCACCCTGTTTGGGTGAGCTGAATGGGCCTTGCCCTGGAGAGCGTAAGCTGATGCCGGTCTCTCGACAAGACTGACCCTCGACACTTTTGAACAGTACATTTTTGTTTTGGGTGGTCCTTCGTAGGACTTAATTTATGACGTCCCGCAACCATAGGAAGTGACCACAAACGAAAGGCAGGCTGTGATGCGAGCCTGGATGGTCGTCACTGTTGCGCCGTGCCTAATCGTTGAAAGTGATCACTTAGTTACGAGCGTATCATAAACAATTGTCCGAAGGCAAGCACCACTTGAATTGTTCCTTGCGACGGAACAGTCAATTTGATAGATAATTTATCGATTTAGTGTATCAACTGGTGATTTTGTTTCTACAATGACACTATAATTGTTTCCCACTGAGAATGCATCTCCATTCCCATTCCTTTTCAGCGCACATATTAACCTGGCTGGAAATAGCTCCAGTTCTTGCCACGTTGTTTATCAAATCTCGGTTCGTGTGCTAGGAACAAATATTACCTCAGCTTACGTTTCCTTAGGCAGTACATACGTCCATTTCCATTAGACGTTTATTTTCTCTGGTATGATGTACTCCTGAACTGTGCCATTTCCTTTACTTGTAAATAGGAATTGGCCCTTTAATAATTTTTGACTAACTATACATTGAAGAACTTATGTACCTGTTTATACTATAAACCTAATGTTTCGAACCAATTGATCTAATTTTTACCATTTGATATATTCATTCTACTTATTTTTCTAAAATTCATTTCCAGCTGTCTGATCATATTCAGACTCATTCTACTCGTTACACGTACACTACACTTTCCTCGTTTCTTTTTAATTATTTGTTCCAATTGAATTCCCTGTGGATTATACTCGAAGAATATCGAGAAGATTGGCAATTTTATTTTTCCCTTCATAAATACAAACTGCACGTGACCACAGCTCATGTCTCTTACACGACTGTATCGACTGTACGAAATTAGGTCTGTATCCACCGTCGACCATTCGGCTGGAATCGTCCCACGAGCACAGGAGATTCTAGGGAACGGTTATTCCTGCATTTATGAGATATTTGAAGCGGTTTTCTCCCGGGATAATCAGTATCCAAACAGGAAATTCACAACGTTTTCATTTATGGCTCTGTGATAGCTTTCCCTGTGCTCCGGTCAAGTGACGTGTGTTGTTGAAAGTCATTTTGCAGAAATTTCAAACGGTATCAATATATTTTCTGCGAATTTCCTCGGCAATTCCTGACACACATACGTCTACATTTCTACTTAACTTTTCTTAAAGAATTACAAATTTTATCGTAAATTGTCTAGAAATTTTAAGTTTAGAAATGTTTGTAAATACTGTGTACTATACTCTAAAGGTATAATGATTATTTTTGCAGAAGTAAGATTAAACCATTTTCACAGTTCGTCTGGCTATACATTGATCAATTTCACTTTCTTGATATAAGTTTTATTATTCATAAATAGTGTATTAGTGTAATAGTGTATTTATCATAGACTAGTTATCATTTTAAAATTATGCTTTTCAGGTGCCAGAATAGAATATTCGATTTTTTGACTATGAATGGTATTAATCTACTTCGAACTGTCCTGAACCAAACAATGATTAAAATCTTTTGTATTATAGTACCAATAAAATTTTCTCTACTGTGAAAAATAATGTATGACTTTCACAGCGAAGACTAAAAATATAATTAAACAATAATAATATTCTAATACGTTATTATGTATTCAAATAAACAAATAAATTGAACAATATTACCATTTCCGACATGTCTGTATACCTTAAAACGTGAAGTAAAAAATATAAAATAAATATACAAAACAAAGATAAAATAACAAAGAGCTATTCAATTAGACGTTGTTCAAAGAATCACGTCGCCAATAAATCAGTTTCGAGATATTTCTCCCGTGGAAATTGTAGAAGGTTACTCACGACGATGACAAAATTGCGGCTGAAATAGAAACCGTCGCGGTAATAACGCGAACTTTTGTTATCAGATGGAGTGGTCTGCCTGGCGATCACCTCCGTGCTCCTAATTGCTCAATTATTTTTCTTATTATCACGGAGCAACCGTGGAAGATTTCTCGATTTCGTACGACGAAAGTTTCCTCGTTCGCACAAGTTCACGCGGCTTGAAGTTTGAATTCTTTTCGAGTCGCCGCGATTCTAAACGTAGATCCATAACTGCAACAAGAATTGCGAGTATCCTTCACTTAATTGCTCCTTTAAGGTTTTAATTAAAACTTCCCTGAAGAATAGACTCGGGACGCGCCCGGCAGTCACATCGTCCAACGATTATTTACGGTTGTCGGCCGCAGAGGAGCCTCTGAAATTATGATTCACGGTGACTGATGATTCCGGGAACTTTCCGTTCCTGCGACAAAAATAGAAAGGAGATCACACTGTTCCTATCAGGAATCGTTGCTTTGTCTGTTCCGCGTACCGTTCGCGAACTAGTTGCCATTCGATTTTACCATTATCGCCCACCCTTCATGGCTTCCCGCTATGAAAAATGATGTTTTCAGATCGTCTGTCCGGAAGAGAGTCGTGACAAATCGTCGCGTTCAACGCTCGTGATAATGCCCTCTGTGGAAAAATTCGCATCTCGCCGGAAAACTCGTTTCCACCGATAACGAAGGGTCGTCGACGGTCCACCGGCCAGCGGGATGCAACTTTACAGCCCTGTGCGGCTGCCACAATAGAGGGCATTAATTTTTTTAGCTGTAGTAACTCAAGTTTATGGGGTGAAACAGCCAAACTGCTATCCCCGAAGTACAAACTCGGAAGAAATGTTTTAACTGTCGTTCGGTTGGCTTTCACAGGGAAAACCAACCGTATTTACACTCGTTTAAGATAAAACACGAAAATATTGGGTTTATAGAGAGTAGAGGAATTTGTCTTTATTCCAATTTATATTTATTGGTATTTCGTGAGAAATGCTGCAGAAGTAATTAAATATCTTTGTAGAATATTTATTGTGCCGTCAGTCATAAAACTGTATGGACATATGGTTAGATTTAAACATTAAATGGAAACAGCGATTTCGCTCATTTTACGAGCAATGGTCTGACTAAACACATTCGTCCTCTACTGGCTCTAGTTTATTACGAAATAAACTAAATAAAAACTTGAAAATCAATAACTGAATTTATGATGAACCTAATGTTTCCAAGGTAATCTAATTTATTGTTATGCTAAAAATAATTCTATAAAACAGTGTTTAGTTGAATAATTTTCCTATGAATACAATTTGGTGAGTGAGCTACTATAATTCACACAAAAAACTCTTTTCCCTTTTCCTGCCCTTTTTCTTGTTCAGTAAATAGACACTGTTATTACGATTGAGACAGCATCCACCATTTTGCATAAATTTGTAGGAATTGTATGCCAGTCTCATAAATAAAAGTATAGTGTGAAACATTTAATCAGTTATAAAAGACATAATTATTTTGTGGGAATTGTTCTGACTCAATACACTCTCATTTCACTTCTTCTGGTTCATCACACTTAAAATGAATGTAACTAAATTCGAAATGGATATAAAAATTAATAACTGATTCTATGATGTACCTAACGTTTTCAGCTCGGTCAATTTATTGTTATACTAAAAATGAAAAATAATGTTAAATGAAAATACGTTGGATACAACACGAATTCTTGTACAGACAAAATTCGTGGTTGGCAAGAAATGTGTTAATGCGTCGGTGACGAATGCACGTAACAAAATTTGCGTTTAACCGTGGGCAATCTCGCTGACGTGACGCTGTTGGCATTCAAGACGGTAACGAGTTTTATTAATACTTTTACGAGCGGTGCTTAAAACGCGCGCGAGCCGCCACGCCGTCATTGTGCTCGTTACACGACGGCCCGTTGTTGTTGCAACGGCACTCACGTGCATTTATTTTTTCAAGGGGGTGCACTCATGGCGCCGTAGGGGCACTGCTCGTTTGGCGGCATTGTCCACGCATAATTTCTGTGGCGTGAAAATTTCAGCAATTCGTATGCCGGCCTGTATCCGCGCCGGTAATATCAGATCGCGAACGTTGCCGCGGAAAGTGCTCGTACCAGCCAACAAATGGAAGCCATAAAACCTTGGAACAACATTGATATGGCGGTTTCGACGATACGGCATTTTCACCGTAAAATGGCCGACTCTGCTGGAAGCCAACAGGGAAAGTGTTCGCGATTGACACACGCCTCAATGGCACTTTTAATTTTGCACCCTCGGACGCATAGGATTGACAAGGGCTCGTAATTAGCTTCAATGGCGGAGTTCTTTGAGATCAATTTGCAATTTTTCAACGCGATATTGGAGAATGGGAATTCGACGCTTGTCTGGCTGCGAAAGTCGATCTCCAGAATCGACAATGTTCGAGAATAATTGGCAGGGAAAAACCAGAATTGGCAGCACAAACGAAACCAATAAATAAATATATTTTATTAGCTATGTCGATGGAAGATCATTCAATCCATTTTAAACATTTAAACAAAACTTCAATGGGTTTCCATTAATTTACTTTACCTTTCAAAACAAACCAATATATTATAAACATTTCGTAATAAAAAGCCTCGGAACAAGTCGTTAAAAATATTCTATAAATTATTTTAAACGAAAAAGATTTTGGACGATTCATGGATATTAGTAATTAAAATTAATTGGTGTTTTGGATTTTATTTGGTCCCTACTCGAATGAAAGTTTGTAAAGCGGTTATAAGAGTTTGCTACGAGTGGATAAAATCTGTAGGGTAAACATCACCGTGATGAACCTTAACTTTTTAATTTTTAATATACTCAACCACCCCAGTTTTACGAAATTTTTATGGTTGTTGATTTACGGGTCAACGTGTTAAATACGAGGCTTGAATTATTAATTACTTGCAGCAGAGAGATATGGTACTGCTCAGACGGTGGACGGCTGTTGAATAATACAGCGTTCCACTTGTACGGTTTATTAAATTTTTCGTACGTTGCTGGAGATCCGCAATTTTCAAGTAGCTGCTATAAATTTCTGGCATTACCGCTTCCATTTCCCGGGGAGTTTTTACTGTTCTTTATCGGTTGGAATTTTTGGCTCCTACTTTTCATAGCAATTAGCGTTCTTTTCTCGGTGAAATAATATGATTTTGATACAAGAACTGGTAGAAAACTGTTTCGTGAAAAATAGGGGAGACAAAAGAACTTTGAAAGGGAGACCCAGGAAGTTATGAAAAGTATGAAATCTAGTTGATGTTCCTCGAAAAAGTATTTCTGTTGAATACACGAAGTTTCTGTCGTAAAATTAATTTAGATAATAATACTGTTTGTAAAAAATGCTTTATGTTTCAATAAACATAGTAGAATCAAGTAATGATCATTAGATAAAATAATATCTAAGTTCTAATCAGTGTATATTTACAGAAAACGAATTCAAATATTTTTAGGGGTTGCAGAAATTTTCAATACAAGGAGTTTGTAATAAAAATTAATTAGTTGTCATAGAAGTAGTGCATACGTGTTATTTAATGTTACGGATTGTTGGGTACATGTATTGTTGTAAAGTTTATTAGATCTTGATATAGAAGGGGTTGCAGTTATCGGTACACCATGCACTTATCCATGGGATTTTCTTCCTCCACGTTCGTCTGACGGTCGGTGGTGGATCACGAGGAAAACTTATCGACTCGAGCTTACGGAACACTACAGCTTTACCGACAGGTGATATCGAGCTTCCGCGATATAACAGGAAGCTTGTGGAAACTCTGTATCCACGGTGTACCGATACTGTATCGATCCTCCCTTATCTACTATGCCCGCTTACTTTCCAAGGGTAAATATTGCACCACACAAAATTTGACACATGTGAAAAGTGTTCGTCTGATAGTAAACATAAATTTCACATTCGATACCATAATTTTTGTATTGTTTTAGAAAAGTTGGATTCAACAAAATAGTTTGGATAGCTATCAAAATTTTTGGTACAGTGTTAACGAATTCAGACTGTCTGTCTGGATAAATATACTCTTGTTCCACTTGCAGATATAAAAATTCATCGTCTAGCTCACAACAACGAATTTTGACCGTCTGCCTGATCAAATACCCTCCTATTCCACTTACAGATATAAAAATTGATCGTCGTGAACCCGATTAAGTCTTTTGAATATTTGTCCAACCAAATACACTCCCTTTCCATTTAGAGATATAAAAACAATTGCTTAGAATCTATTAAGGAATTTTGACTGTCTGTCTGACCGAATATACTTTACTGTCACTTGTAAATACAAAAATTAATTGTCAAGAATCCAGAAAGAACTTTTGATTGCATCTCCTGCCCAAATACGCCCTCACTCTACTTATTCAAATTAATTCTGCTTAATTTAAACATGATTTAACATTTACATCGCTATAAAAATCAATAAAAATTCTGTCTCGGACTATCTTCTCTTTACACTGAAAGAAACGTACCAAAAGAACGCTCAGTTTAATTATTTTTCCTTGACGTGAATCCTGAAGACGTTCTTATCGTAGCAGCGAATTAAAATAGTCTTCGTAGACTTGGGTAATTCGATTCAAGACGCACAGAGCTTTCGTCGAAGTTTCGAGAACAAAAAGGGCTCCCCGTTCCGGCATTAGTATTCCTCTTGCGGCAAAACATGGTCAGAAAAGGGCTCGTTCTTTCTCTGTGAAAGTTCTAAAATCGAAAACGCAGTCGCGGGCACGTACTAGTTGCTGATTTTGTATTCGCGTCGCGCAAAAGTCGTGGAAATCTGTATCGAAGTCATCGTGTGTACGATTATATGGTAGCACGTCTACCGCCGCGAAATCGCGACGCGGCTCGCTGAGAAAGTGTGAATAATTTCTCCGCTTTGACGTATCCACGGGATGATTATCTTGTTCTTCGAACTCCCAGGTAGAAAATTGTTGTTATCAAAGGGACAAAGGGATTCATTTATGATGAAGTTGAAAGCACAACTTCTGTCGCGAAGGAGCACCTCCGGCCCACATAACGCGAGCAGCAATGAGAAAACGTGTTCTTTGCTGGGATAAATAAGAACAATAAACGAGGGGACATGTGTTTGTTATTATCTTATCGTGACACTGTCCATGTTTTCATGCTTTGCGTTGGCTAAAGAATTGTGCTTGGTTGTTTTAACACAATTGTTGGTTAATGTTTCTTACCACTTTTAAAAGACGACGTCGTTTTTATTCATCTTGGAGAATAGATGTAACTTAAATCGCTATGAGTGACTTGTAAGTGGGATTTAAGGAGATGTTCTAACTGCGTTCAGAAAAAACATTGTGAAACACGAATAGTGGTTTAAGAAATTTCAGTTTAATTCGTTATGGAAAGTAGTATAGAACAACGTTTGATTAGCCAAATATAATAGGAAAACGATAACTAAGGCTCAATTAATTAATACATTTAATCGTATATGAGGCTTACAATAATTTGTCTACATTTAAAAATAAACATTTGTGCTGGTATATTAAATATATTAAATTCGATTAAGTAGTATGAAATGGAAACAAATCAAAATAGCAGTGACTACTATGGTACATCTTAACTTAGATTTCGTTTCATTAAATAAGTTACTTATACTGCGTGGTACTTTTGCAATTATTGGAGGATTAGTCCTGTTATTAAAACAATTGCTAAGAAACAATTATCGGAAACTAATTATTGGAAACAATGTATCGATTTGTAATTGTTCGGCGTAACCGACAGTCTTTATTTTTCGATACGAATTCTACAAGTAATAATTACTATTTTTTGTCATTACAACCGCCAAGGAAATCGAAATAAATCATTGCAAATTTTTTGTTCCATAATTGCTTGAACGACGAATGTAGCTTCACAAGGAATTAAAAAATGCCTTTATACGTGTGCGTGCCACCATAAAAATTACACCAGGCACCTGAACATTAATTTGAAAGTAAAAACGAATCATTGGAACTGCTCCTCGCATTACAAGAGCCACGGAAAATGCAATACGTCTGGATAAGTGATACTCTCATTAAGATTGTAGTACGGGAAAAATTTGATTGAAACACGCTCCGTTTAACGATCGCGTTTCAAACGGAAGGGACAATCGCAAACATTCCAGAAAATACGAAACCGTAATTACTCCTCGACGGTGAGCCGGATCCCGTCTAATGTATGTCTATCACGAATGCAAACCGTATCACAGTAAACTCGCAACGCGATGGCGCTGCGTTTACGATATCCTTCTCGAGCAAATTGAATTCTAAAGAGCTTATCGTTCAAGTCTCCGTGGAGAATTTAGCGATACAATAGCGATCTCCTGCGGAATTGGAAACACCGTCTGATAATAGAAGTGCACTCTAATTGGGATGCGACAGTTCAAGACTGACTTCAAACGTAGGCGACCATTAGAGGACAGTGATGAGGTCAGAGTTTCGTCAGACAAGTAATCTACAGTAGGTGATAAAATTGTAGGGACTAGAGAAAGTTGGAAAACTGCTGAACACGATTTATGGTATACGTGACTAGACAATGCTATTTTTGAGAGAACTGTTTAGTTTCAGACCCTAGCATGATTTTAGTTCGAGTTAGTCACAGTCTCAATAGCTGCACACGGGTACCATAAATTGTGGAGTACCGAAGGACCTTCGACAAAAGGGCAGCGGTCGTCCGCGACCGGAAGAGCCCCACGTGCGTAAGGTCTGGAGGACACCAGCACTATTTGGAAGAGATTTTTCCCTGCCACAAAGGGCAGAGAAAAGTATAAGTAGACAGGGCGATGGAAACCTAGAGCAGTAAGTCATCAGTTACAGGTCTAGACGTCACTCTGCCAGTTTTCCGTTCAGAATAAAATCCATACAACAAATATCCGTGTATATTGAAATAGACCTTTACCACAAAATAATTACAGTCACTTGTCTGAAGTGATCAGTTTACATTAAGAAAATCATTTTAAAATTAAAATTTAGCTACACAAAATTGTTGCTATTTTTTTATGAAGAATTGGTGTTCTAAAACTGCAAATACACATTTAGTAACACTATAAGAAACATTATCAATCACATGGGCAGAAAATATGGTTTTTACTCTACAATTGACTGCACGTTTATATACAGTGTGTCCCACGAGCTCTGTCCACTTAAATATCTTGGTTATTTCAAACAATACGAGAAAATGTAAGTTATTGTGAGGCTACTTTTACCTGCACTGGGCGTGTTAATTTACATAACACACATCATTGGTAAGTACAAAATCCTCACTGGCTACGAGAAATTGATCATTAAAGACGCTGGTCCATTAATGTGTGGTGTGGAATCACAGGGCAACAAATAATTGGGGCTTATTTCATTGACGGCACTTTTACTTGTCAAAAATATGATACGTTCTCTAGAAAGACATTGCCAAATTTATTAGAAAACGTGTCGTTAAGCGTTTGATAGACAATGTCGTATCAGAACAATGGATTTCCAACACACTACGCTCGAAGGGTGAGAAGTACACTTAATGAAATATTCCCAAATCGATGGATAGGATACGGTGGCATTATTTGCTGGACAGCACCAAGTCCAAATTTAACATCCCTAGATTTTTTCTTGTGGGGAAAAATATTGTGTATCGAGATGCACCAACAACTCCGGCAGATATGAAGCAACGAATCACAGCATTATCGCAGCATGTGCTACAATAGACGCTCCAACAATAAGACGTGTAAAAGACGCAACAGTTCAAAAACTACAACATTGCATCGCTGCAGATGGCCGACATTGCGAACATTCTTCATGAAAACAGTCAAATATTTCAGCAACGGTAAGTTTTAGGACAAATACACTGTAGTACTTTTATACTCAGAGTACGCCAATCTATCGAAATCGAACATAAAAAATTGGACATTCCATGTAAAACAACAAAGGTGGCTTCTATATCTTCTTAACGCATCCACTTGCAAGATTATCATTTATATCATATTATCTAGTTTCTAAACCCTACAACTTCTGTAAGTAACATTTTCTCGTATTGTTTGAAATAACCAAGATATTCAAGTGGACAGAGCTCGTGAGACACACTTGTACTTTTTACGAGAGATCAATAATTACTTACACTAGTGGTATAAGTCAACGATTAGGCAAACGAGAATGTACATGTAAGTGTTTACGTTGTCATACTAAATTTGTTGGTGACCAGACAGTCGAGGAGTATAAATGGACGAATGATTCGCCAATATACATTAAAAATTGCTTTGAGAAGTAGGTTAGGTCAATCTTGCATAATAAAAGTAGTACAGATCGGTAACAATTAATTTACTATATATACTATACTGAATGATCAAATTAGTTAGACACGAGAATAGATTTGTTTTTGTGTTTGAATCATCAGGTAGTCATGTCATTGATTAGTCAGTCAAATCATGTAAACATGGTCAGTAATTATGTAAACAGGTAACACAGGCAAGCGATTAGCACGCCAATTACTGTGGCTCAGTAATTGGTTACATAAAATAATTTGTCTGTGTCCGAGCTTATTCTATCAAGTAGTGTGTATCAGTAATTAATCGGACAAACGGAGCAGATCAATAATTGGTCTAACAGCAGTGTTCCTAAGTGACTAATTATGTACTTGAGTAATTTGTTGTATAATTTGTTGTCAGTGTCAAATGAAGCAAGTACAGACGAAAATAAAATGTGCGAATGAAAAGGAGAGGAGAATTTACAGAACTCTTAACTTCAGTGGTAAAATACCACATTGGCGGTTGTTCATGATCGCAGCAACTAATTCTGCTCTGTAAAAATGTATGCAAAATAGACAATCAAGTATCTGATGGTAGCATGAAACAGTAGGCAAACACAGATTTCCATACGGGGCTCTATTACCTCGATGATCAATGTGAATACATTGAGGCCTACGCGGACTGACTACACTGACTGAGTACACTTTGGCTCGATGGCTGATCAGTACTCGATATTTCTACTTGTTGCAAGCACTGACATTATCCCTTTCTCATTGATGTTATCACATGTTTGACCAGAAGACTGTGTCAATATCCTACTTTCAATATACGGCGCACGATACGCAGTCGATATACAAGAATTGTGTATTTTTTACTTCTTCAGAATCAATTCGGTCGGATATGAAACGTACAAAAGAGCTTGGTGATGTGACATCCGTCGATTTTTCTACAACTTTGAAAGTAATTCGTAGGAAAATATTGGACGCGATACGGAAAATGCTCGAGCTGCAAACTCGTTGTACATTTGAAATTGTGTAGGTTACAGTGTAGGTTAAAAACTGAATTTAATTTAATACATTCAGGAATTGTCATTTCTGTTAACTGTAACGCGTTAGTGTCTATCAGTGTACACGTTTGTACATTAAATTATAAAAAATTACTATTATAATATTAAAACACGTATAGAATATTTCCACAAGAATTATATTCTACCAGAATGATATAAACACGGATGATCGTTATTTTATGTTTTCTCCTGAGTGTACAAAATATGTGCAACTTTCTTGTTGTGAAAGAGAGAGATTCAGTTTTACGTTTCTCTTCGGACGTGAATATGAAGACGAGATATCGCATAATTTGTTCGGAGAGAAAATTTTTATGGAAGGTAAATATATCCATGCTTTAATTCGCATAACTGTTCTCTCAACTTGAAGCGGTAATATTGCACAGGCAAGTAATCTTTCGCAGTTTGTACTCCCCTACAGTTTCTGTGTACAATGCGTTTAATTAAAAATCTGTCCTCTCATCTTACAGGGGGCATTCGTCGCATTTTGTTCTTCTATCACGTTTCACGTTTCACGGATTTTTTTCCGTCGTTGAAATGATAGCTAAACCAGCTCGAAGGGTATTCTCATTTAATCTGTACCACGGTTGAAACGTGGTACTGAAGAACTCCCTGCTATTATAACAAAAACTCCGGTCGCGTGTTAATTAAAATGTGGTAGTAATTTGTTAAATGGTTTAGTTCAACCACGAGTGACATTCGCACGCACGTGGATACGAAAGTTCTGCGTGTGCATGTTTTATTTGGGTGCAGGAAGTGTGATTAAATGTCCAATACTTGAAACTGCGTCGGGAGTGAGCACGAGAGAGATAGAGAGACAAAGAGAAAGAGAGAGACAGAGGGAGACAGAGGGTAGCGTTCCCGGCGACACTATAAATATTTCTGCAGAATTTTAATCATTGAAGCGTAGCGAGAATTCGCAACGGGTTGATAGTTCGATTGCCAGAATGACTGATATTTGTTTGCCTCCAGTTTATTCATGCTACATGCTACATAAATATGATCATAGGCCATGTTATGTGTACTATTTTTTTAACTTTTTAATTCTCTTTCGTTCAGTTTATCAAGTTAAATATTGTCTAGCTTGGAAAAAATATGTGATATGTTATTAATTCTACCAGTAGTATAGACAGGCCACTAGTCAGACAGACTGAATATTAAGTTTAGTCTATGTTATATGGATCACACTATAACTGCTAACCCATCTTCGTTTCTCTTAAACGTTAATATAATTTATTATTAATTATTACAGTAGTTTAAGTACGTTACTAGTCAGGCATAGAGGGGTTCTTCGATTTTTTTATTTCTTTTCGGTTTCTTTTACAAGATTAAATATTGGATATTCATATTGGAGGTGTAAATGTTAAGAATAGTTGTTATTAATTCTCTCAGTAGTATACGTACATTATTGGTGGGACAAATGATATACAAACTTTTACTATTACAGAAATTGGAATGACACAATGCTAATAGTACAACTATGTAATTTACTATCAGCTTATGGAATGATTTCTTCATATTTGTCACTGACAGAATTATTTCGTAAACAGTACAACGGTCCAGACATGATTAACTCACACATTCTCCCGTTGATTTCCAGCCAGTTCTCAACAAAACTTGACGCCCCAGTGATTTACTTGATAAACCATGGCAGCCACGACGAATAATAGGTTGCAGTGGTCGTGTGGAAAGGGAGAAGGTCATCAGGCCGGAAAGTTTAGAGCTCCCTCGGTGTGAAAGGCATTTTTCTCACGGGAAAAATTTTCCGTATGGAAAATTGGTCTCGAAGATATTTCCCGCTGTTGTTTCGACGAGGTATTGCTCGCAATAGAACTTTCTTTCTGGCATTTAAAGTTTTCATAGGGATTCGAAGGGAGGGACAACGCGTAAAGTTCATGCGACGAGTTCGACAGTGAAGAAGCGTCGCGCCGGGAATGCTGGATGGGACCTGTTCATTTGTGGCACACTGTTCTCGGCTACGGTAACGACCGGGCTACCTCAGGGAATACGTGAACAAAACTTGTCCTCTAACATTAGAAAAACCAGATGTCTGAACTCCGGAGTTGAACGGTGTCGAACACAATTAATGATTACAATCGAACTGTCGAACTCGTCCGCTAGTTACGTCCGTTCGTTACTACGTTGGTTTAACTTGTTAGTGACTTACACTACTTAGGAGTTTAACCAGGAATGCTCAGCAGCTGGAAAATTAAAGAAAATTTGGAACTTTGTATAAATGTGGCTCAAGGGATGCTAAGACCTCAACCATTTTTCTTCTTGATGAAAAGTAAAGCTAGGGATAGAAACACCCCTCCCAAAAAATCTTGAATTTTTCCTGTGTCTTACATAGTTTCCTAACTATTCATTATAATAAGAAAGGCCAAAATTTTTTGGAAGGGTGTTTTCATCCCGACCTATGTCTTTTAACATTTAACTTTTTCCTGTAACTTATATAGTTTCCTAACTAATCACAGTAATGTGAAAAGTCGAATTAAAAATTCTAGTGCTTCCATCGTCCATATTGTGGACGTGAGAAATTTTTAAGAAAAAATATTTTTTACAAAATTTTCTTTCAATAT
This sequence comes from Halictus rubicundus, assembly GCF_050948215.1. Lineage (NCBI taxonomy): Eukaryota > Metazoa > Arthropoda > Insecta > Hymenoptera > Halictidae > Halictus > Halictus rubicundus. The sequence continues at coordinate 9,813,824 of NC_135149.1, read as the reverse complement.
TTCCATGATTTTAGAACCAGTTTGTCTTCAATGAACAAGTTGATAAATACCTGGGTAAAGTATGCAGAATATTTCCTATGTTGTACATGTTATTACTGTACGTAGATTTTTAAGCCTGAATAAATATATTCTGCATGTATACAGGTTTCTCCCCATTCCACAATACGAAATTGAACTTGGAGTAGTATACTTCACGGGCTTCATGCTCTTGAAGCAAACACACACAAATCAACACCGCGATCGCCGAAGGGAACAATTTTCCATGCAGACGATTCATAAGCAGCAGCCGCCGTACTAATTAAGCGGAATCTTCATGCGAGTCGAAGTTTTCAACGGGCAGAGGGAGAATGTAATTTTGTGAATGCAGCTGGCATAAAATGACGGTAATTCCGTTTGGAGGAATTGTTGAGCGGCGAAGGACACCGAAGACCGGAATTCATTGTCACCGAACGCGATAATTAGGTGCAACGAGCGAAAGTATTAATATTCGAATAAATGACCCCACGCGACCGGTTAATATTAACAGGATGTTTCGCTTTCTCTTGATATTGAAAGGAGCAGTGAGAAAGACAGGGAGAGAGAGAGAGAGAGAGAGAGAGAGAGAGGGAGAGAGAGAGAGAGAGAGAGAGAGAGAGAGAGAAAGAGAGAGAGAGAGAGACGAAGAGAAAGAGAGAGTGTAATTAAAACGAACAGCGCGCGTGTTCTTGGCTCGCTCACGGTTTTCCCTTTTGTTTATTGCGTACGGTTTTGCAGCGGGCGCTGCATTTTTCACCGAGTGCACGGCGACTCGACACAAAAGTGTCACCGTGAAAAATTAAGTAATATTTCCGTGGCCGCGACTGGCTTCAATGCCGCAAACAACCAGAGTAATCCGAATACTCTTCGCCGGATAATCCTCAGAGGATGGAAACGCCTCTACAAGATGAAGCTGCATTCAGTTTGCACCCGTCGCATCCGAGGAGACACACTTTGCTGGAAGTCCATTGTGTTAACGGCATGAATAAGAAATTGCGGTATTAATTAAACGATAGTCCTATCCTGACCGATCCTCGTCAGAACGATTTCACAGATAGAATTTTTCTAGCAACATTCAGTTTCATTCACTTTGCAATTGCGTCCTGTTTTCTCAGATTGCAAATTATCAGTCTAACATCTATGCGAATTTAATAAAATATTTATACATAGTCCAAGACTGTAAGCTTTAAATATACAAAAGAGGTTACAAAAATTTTATATTTATATCGTGATATAATAACGAATATTAATATACTAGAAATTTTTCTTGAGTCATCGGGTACCCCTGAATATTAAACATTTTCAGTGATCATACCAGAGTTTAACAATTATCTGTAGTCATGAAAAGTCCCCTGCATATTAACCCTTAACACTCGAATGGTGACTGTAAGGCACCGCTAACAATTGCTGTATCATTATTCAAAATACTTTTTACATTATTAAAGTTTGTATTTAATAAATTATTAAACATTTCGGTATTGTACGTGTTCCGTCGCAACAGAACTGTCATCTTAAGCATGAATCGTTTCTTCATGCTATCGATAAACGAAAGGGTCTTACAGAGGGTCTTTGTTCGTATCTCCTTTTATTTCAAAACATTCGTCATTTAGAAACGTAACCAAATAGCAACTTTGGCCCTCATAATCTCGAAGCTGTTTACAATCGGACCGACCGAACGATGTTTGTATACACAAGACGGGTCTGCAGAACCTTCGCGTTCATTAGATACGGCCCAAGGATGTATATCCTTCGCTCGCGGCCACTAAGTACGGTCAGGCCATAAATTCATGACACGGTTCAAGGGTCTATGACAATCGACCTTTCGACAGCGTCGAATTACCAAAACACTCGGTTTTTCCCAAGCTATGCATCGCCCCACTCTTCCTTCCAACCAGGCTCTTAGCCTGAGCCTGTGGAAGGGAGTTTGAACAATTAAGGGCATGCTGATTGGAAAATGCAAGTTTTCCCTAACCAATCCGGAGAGCTTCCTTTCTCGTCGCAACGAGCGACACATACCTCTCCTACACCTAAGGCCAACCTCTCAGCCACGAGGAGCCTATAACCACCTAAGGCCAACCTCTCAGCCATGGGGACCCTATGACCTCGAGTTAATTCTGAAAAGTCGTCGAGCTTCAAATACAGTTCATATACGATCTTTGGACGAGCAACACCACAGGTCTCATCCGAACCTTACAACTTCGCGTTGAGTCTGGAAGTCTAGCTTGCAAGGAGTCCATACAAAATCTTGAACACGTGACACTTACAGTCAATTATACCGAGAGTCAAATCGCCTTGCACACGGCAAGGTGAACACAATACGGATCACTCGGATCCGCGCGCGTCTAAGGCAGGACCTGTCGGAATAGCCTTACTGACGAGTCCTCCGATAGGTTCGGGACGAAACGCGATTCCTTTCCTGTTCCAATCCAGTCTTCCGTATCCGTTGAAATAGTTGCCCAAGATTAAGTTGGCGGGCAACAATCGCGAAAGTACGTCGCGAACAGTACGAGTAAGTTGCACCAGTTTCGTATGTATAACATGAAAAAGAATATATAGAAGGGCAATATTCTAGGTTGGAAGAAATGTTTCACTTTGGAGTTAACACGTTAAGCGCCACGCCGCACAGTGCGGACAAAAGGCCTGTTTTCGGCACTTCTCGTAGTTTGGTTATTAATGTATGTATAGAGGAAATTTTTTACAGACAATTATATTTACCAATATAGTTAATAATTTTAACAAAAAAATAATTATTAGAAAAAAAATTTATTATTAAAAATTAACAAATTTATTTTTAAAAACTGCTTCGCTATCCGAGTCATTCTCAGTACCTTGATTGCGACTCAAAATGATTGACTCTCGTGATCTTGCACATTTCGATCTATCCTTACATTCTTATTACTTTTTCAATAGTTATAAAACATATATTAAAAACAAATTAAAAATACATAAAAATGATTGATATATAATTATTGCAAAATTGTATTATGCATAAAAATGGTTATTATATGATTATTATTAACAATTTCCATCCTAATACGCATGTTTTGCAAAAGAAATGTATTTCATATCGTGATATACACGAATATTGAACTTTCCCAGTAAATTCCCCACTGTAACTGTGGCAAACAAATGGCAAAATTTTTTACAACCAAATTTGTTTACAAATGTATGCTTATTGTTAATTATTCACAGAAAATGAAATTTAACAATATAACTAATACATTTAAAAAGAAAATAACAAATTTGCCACGATAGATCCTAACGGAAAGGTATGGACACTTCTTAAAAAGTTTATAAAATTGAGAGTCGCAAAAAGTGGCAGACAAAACTATAAAATTCTTAAACTATAATAAGTAATGTATCCGAATATGCATAAATCTCAGGACATATTTTGCCGTTTTTGTTTTATGTTAATTTGAAGTTTTATATGCAATTAACAAATAAAACCGCCGTTGGAAATTTGTACAAAAAATAAATCTACTTTATTAAATATATAAAGAATGCATATTCCTTGGTAAGCACTTTCCATTACACAGAATTATTATTGCACACTCATTTACAGTTAATATAATATTTTTCGATTTTTGGCAGTTTAGAGAGTGCCTCCATGGCCAAATTTTTTTACAAAAATCTAAATCTGGTTACTAATGCATATATAATGGTAATTAGTCACAAAAAATTAAATTTAACAATAAAATTAATAAATTGAAAAAAAGAAAAACAATTTTCATGCATAAAAAAATTGTTAAATGATTTTTAAATGAATAATAATATGAATTTCCTGCTAATATGCAGTTCTGCCGAAGGAAATTTTTATACATCGTCAAATAAACATGTAGTGAGATGTGCCGACTTGTCCGCACTGTGCACCGGTCCCCAGTGACCGACGCTAGACTTTCCATTCAGGCGTCGTCGGTCAGCATGGGCCGGCGGCAGATTTTTCGTTCTTGTTATCACCGCGCGCCACGTTACCCGACATCTGTTTATACTTAGGCTCGCCTATCGGCGAGCGGCCCGAACGGTACGGCACGTAAAACAGGCGTGGCGCTTAACGTGTTAAAATCGCTTCGAGTTCAAAGGGTTAATAACTTCCGTCATTCGAGTTCAATCATTATAAAACTGTCGGCGTTTTCGAAATTGTTACAGACAATATTTCTCGATGTGAAAAGTCGCAAAACTTTGTACAACCAGTATGTACTGAATTACTTTTATATTTAGTGGTATTACTTCAAGTGTCTCAAGGCTATCCGACTAACAAAGCAGCCGGGCAGAAAGCTTTTTTCTACGGTCGTTAAGGTAAAACTGCACATCGTTGTACTTTTTAAATAAAAGTAAACTAAACCTAAAAAAAAAAAAAGATCGAGCAGATTTGGGTCACAGCGCTATTTTAATGAAAGCGGTACGTTAATGATCCTTCGGGACAAAATGTATACAAGTATACGAGATAAATGTGCATAAATATAGGAGCAAGGTGGCAGATTAGAATATTCGTTCTGCTTTCAATACACGGTGGTTGTGCCCGTCAATATATTGCATCTCAGAATGCACGACAGCAATCTTTGAAGACCAAATACAACAAACAAAACAGCCTAAGCATCATCATTCGTACTCTTGCATCTCAATTCCAGCAGATCTATCAGCCTTTGGTATCGGTTTCAAAATCAAGGTACTTTGCGACAACTCATCACTCGGACCTCGGCAAACCCATCAGCGGTACCAGCATGGTTTCCGGAATTAGCGTATCGTGCGGCACATAGACCCCAATATCCTGTCAATCATAATCCTGGGGCGGTAGGTATCGTCCCCCAATCTTCCCGCAACCAATATCAAACAGCTCCACCTACCTTTGATGAAGTCCACGGCCATCTCCAACCCGTAGGTGTCCTTGTCGCAGTCGTCAAGAATGTGCGCGCCGATCTTGACGCCGGGAACGATTTCTTGCTCGTTCAACCAGTCCAACGTATACAACATGGCTTCCAACGCTTGGATGCCTCCCTGAGGCATCACGGGACCGCATGTAACACTATCCTCCCTCTCGTGAACCATCATCAAGCCACCTAACACGAGATCGCCCTCGACAACCGCGCTGTGTTTCACCGGCCACAGATCCTTATGTTCCTGCTCGTGCACCGAGGCGTTCTCCGAACCCGTTAGCTCATCGTCCAGACGATTGTAGTCATCGTTCTCTAAACTAGTCACCGTGGAATCCAGGTAGTCGGTGTTCAAGGACGTCACCTCAGGATCCTGATCCGTCCAGGACACTTCGCTGAACGAAACGACAGACTCATAACTCTCGCTCGAAACCGATCGATCCTCTCCTCCGATAAATTCCAGCGGTCGATCCAGCGAGATAGTTCCCGGGACGCCGCTGCCGACAGAATCGATCTTCAGGGAGATGACACTCGACGCCACGTCGTTGCCATTCGAATCTGTCCCCGGGTGCAAATTCCCCGTGTCGGGATTACCGTTCCTGACCGAGGATCTCCTTTCTTTTCGGGGGCGCAGCTGGTCTTCCATCAAGCCAGCACTCTTCCTTCTATCTCCCGGAGCATTAACCTCATTGGAACCTAGTCCAACCGGTTCGTTATCCCTCCCGCTGTTGCGATGCAACGAATCCCGCGACCCCTCAGATACAATTACGCCCGTCCGCTCATCGACCTCGTCAAAATTCCGCGCTAACGAGATCGATCGGACGTTTGCTCCTTTTTTCGGCGATCGCGGCTCTGATGTGCTCGAATCGACGACTGTAGACTCACGCGAATTCCTCGAACGTCCTTCCGCTGCCTTTTGCTGTATCCCAGATCGATCCCCGGCACTTTCGCCACCGTTCTCGCCGACGTTGCTCGCTCTTTCCCCGTTCGGAGTGTTCATATCGTTCTCCAGATACGAGGAATTTCGTCCAACCGCCGGCGAGCCACGCTCGGAATCCGTCGAAGCGTTCCCAGACTCCTTTGTTATGTCCTTCGACGTCGATCCTTTCATCGGCGATGTCGTCGAGGAAACTTTTTTCGAGGTCCTATCGCGATGCGCCCGTTCCGACCGCCTTTTATCTTCCGTATCGTTATTTTGATTATTTGTTGCCAGTCCGGGGGCTCCTGGCTTCGCTGTGTCGCGATTATCCACCGCTTCGTCGGCTAGTCGGCCGATCAATTTTTCATTATTTGAAACGATCAGGTGAACGTGAGCTTCTTCGACGGATTTATCTGGCCTGGGAGGGTCTTTAGTGGATAATCTATTTGCTGCGATAACAGGTTCTTTGTAGGGGGCTCGCGAATCCAGGGGATCGGTGGTTGGAGGAATTTGAGCGGGTTTGGTGTTGTTTGTTTGAGTGTTGGAGGCGTGAGTGACATTGTAATTTAATTTTTTAGGTTTAGTTACTATTTGTTTGGTGAGGTTATTTGAATGGAGAGGTTTGGTGTTTGATACAGTTTGATTTTCCTTGGTAAAGTCAGTTTGACTGTTTAATTGTACATTGTTCGTAGGATTGCTCCCATCATCTGGTTTGTTGGGTTTAACACGTTTTTCTTCGTTGTGGTTTATTGAATATACAGATCTATCGACAGATACGATTTGATTATCCTTATTTTGAGCGATGAGTTGTTCTTTACCCTCGTGACTGCTATTAAGATTCAATTTTTTAGAGGTAACATCGTTTTCTTTATTATGAACAATTGAATGTGCATCGTTCAATATTTCTTGATTATCCTTGTTAATATTACTCTGTTTACTAAAGTGACCATTATCCTTGCGATTGCTCTCATTATTGAATTTCTCAGGTTTCATATCTTCATTTGATGCACTTCGATCATTTTTATCGCTGTCACTTTGTTCACTCAAAAAACCATTATCCTGATAATTACTGCCATTAGCTAATTTCTCAGTTATTATTTCCTTTTCGTCCTTGTGAGTCACTAAATACACACCTCCATCCTTTGATATACCCCGATTATCAATTCCATTGTTTCCTAGCTCACTTTCATCACCATTATCCTTGGGACTGCTCCCATTATACAATTCCTCCTCTTTACTACCCTTTTCTTTGTCGTGACTCATTGAATGTAAAAGTCCATCCTTTAATGTACCTCGATTATCCTTGCCATTGCTACCTTGCCCACTAAAATAATTATCCCTACGTTTGTTCGAATATTCTATATTCTGAGCTTCAATCGCTTCTTCTTTTTCGTAATTCAAGATACCTTGATTATTCTTGCCATTATGAGTTTCTCCGCTTAATTGTCCATTATCCTTTCGGTTCTTCTCATAATTTAATTGCTTGGCTTCCGTACCTATTTCTATACCCCGACTCATCAAATAAGCAAATGTACCATTTGATGCATTTTGTTTATCTTTCTTCTCGCCACGTTGCCCATCAAATCTCCCATCTTCCACCCGATCAGACCCATTATCCTCACGAAACGATTCCCTCTTGCCCCCATCCTTCAACTCTCCATCTCTATCATAACTCTCAGCATACCTATCCACCTTAGCTTTATCTCCACCCTGTCCATTTAACTTTAAATCATCCAGGACACCTTCCCCCACATAACCTTTCCCCCGCACGCTTCTAAAATATCTCTCAATCCCTGGATATCCACGATCCTTATTGGCAGTATAATTGGATCTATCAGTCCTCTGCAGCCGATTATCCTTATCGGGGTCGTCTGGTCTACTCAACTTCGCATTTTTATCCCCGCAATCTCTCCCATCTTCGGAATCCGAGTGCCCACCACCTTCAGCCACCTTCTGAACCCACAAATCCTCGTTAGCACTACTCGACGTATCCGATCGATCCCCGCGATCAGTAACCGGTGCGATTAACGCCGCATTCCCGACCCGGGGCTCCTTTAAACTCGCCATGGGATCCACAGGATCGTTCCTGGTTCTCGCTGTCGTCGCGAACGAGGCAAGAAACTCGTTAGGCGACGCGTCCCCATCCCCTAAATCGTCGGGTTCTTTGCCAACCGTATCAGCGACACCGTGCTCCCCGTTTTTCCGGTTGGTTGGACTAGGATCGAGGGCGGAACGAATACCGATGATCGTCGCAGTCTCAACGACAGTGCTAGATCCTTGTTCGCGGAACAAATCCTGATTTCTCGAACAGGGACCACCGTCGGCATTGTCCTCGCTGTTTACCGTCGATCTCTGTTCCGAAGAGACACCGGGCACGTACACTCGTTTCGCCACCGCTCCCCCTGATTTACAAGACGTCGGGGCTACCTCTTCCTCTTTCGAAGCCCGCTCTTCGTCTTCCATCCCCGAGGGGTTGTGGTTCCAGCCCGACTCAAACGGCGACCGAGATTCCGACGAATTTATTCCAGCTTCTTGTGGATCCGCCGAGCTCGAGCGAATTCGCTCGGACGAGTTCTCTGTGTTTCTGCGACGCCGACGCTTGATGGTCATCAGACTGTACAGCGAGGTCTCTGTGGGCCTCGAGATCGATAATTGTTGTTCCACGATATTCAACTCCTCATTAAAGCTCTTTAACGTGTCAGAGAATTTTGGTCGGTGTTCGATATCTACTTTCTTCTCAGAGGGCCTAAATGCTTCAGGTTCTTCTATCGTGGATCTCATAAAATCTAAAAGCTGCAATTTTTCTTCCATGTCTATCTTCCTTAACTTAGCGGTTCCTTCTGTAGGCGAATTAGGATCTGAGAACTGTAACTGATTTTCTTTTTCCGTAGATCTTTTAATGTCTAAGACCTGCTGACGATTATTTGCGTCTAGCTCTTTATCAGCTGTCACAAACGCTTCACTAGCTACTTCTATTAATCTTGAAGAGTCTAAATACTGCTGCTGCTGATCCACTTTCATCTGAGAATTCTGAAACGTAGCTTCTCGTTTCCTTGATCCCAAAATCATTGAACTCTGCTTATTGACATCTAGCTGCCTTCTATACTTCTTTGGTACTTCGGCTTCGTCTTTCATTGGTCTGAAAAATAGCGAGCTGTGTCGATCAACGTCTAGCTTCTTTCGCGACTTCTTAAACGCATCACGTTCTTCTTCCCTCGATTTTAAGAAGTCTGAACCATTTTGATCAATATCCAGCGTCTCCTTCGACGTCTTAAATACATCAGCCTCTTCTTCAGTCGATCTCAAAACGTCAGAACCATGCTGATTAATAACCAACGTCTTAGAGACATCAGCTCCTTCTTTTCTCGATTCGGAAACATTTACACCATCCCGGCCAACATCCACCATCTTCTTAAACTCTTCATCACCTCTGTCCACCGCTACCCGCACATCAACGCCCCCGATCTCCCTCTCAGCTATCTGGACCATTTCGCCTACTATCTCCACACCTCCACAATCAAACCGCCCATCATCGTTTATAGTCCTACCACCAGAAGATCGTGCTTCGACCCCAGAACTCTCCACCAATCTAACATCGATTCCGCCAGGAATATCACCGGCAACCGGAACGGAAGTCTCATCTCCCACTTGATTCTCGAATTCAGCATTCCTTGCCCCATCATTCTGGGAGCTCGTCACCGAGTCATCATCGCGGGAACTGCTTCCGACGTGACCGTAATACTGATGGCCCGGTTGCACGAGACCGCCACGCGATCGCCGTTGATATTTCCCCCAACCGACTCCTCTTTTACGGCTCGCTGCGCTTCGAAAGATCCCTCGATCTCTGTGTATCGGGTCGCCGGCCGTCTCAGGCGAGACGTTCACCGTGCCGCGATGGATCCACGGTGATAAACCTCGTGCCCCCGAAACTTGCGATGCTCCGTCCGGTTCCTGGGTCGCAGTGATCTTAGCTAGCGATCTATTCGTCGCCTCTGCTCGACCCTCCATCGCGGGGGACTCGTTCGAACCCGGGGAATCCTCTTTAGATCCGGCATCAGGATTTGGAACGTCTCCGAATGGATCATCGTTTCCTCGGACATGATCGAGCAGATTCGCATCTTCCAAGCTCTGCCAGGCTAGGTCAGGGTTTCTGTTAGCTACCCGACCAGTTGAATGATCATTTATATCGGGATAATTAGGCTCGGTGGTTCTCGACGGGTATGGTACAGTCTCCTCGGGAAATATTGCGTTCGTTTCGTCAATGGCTTCAATACCGGGGGATGAGAATTGTTTAGTAGGAAATGATACCTCGCTGTGGTGTACCTGGCTTCCATAAACGACTGGCACTCGCTCACGAGCCGAACCGTGACGCAGAATTGGCAGCGCCGTCGAAAAGGCCAGAACGGCCAGCCAACAGTTGTTCCGACGCATTACCTTTCTCCCCTGGCGGTCATGTCTTGATCCTGGAACAGAAACAATTAGGGAACGATTAGAACTGGCGTATAGCTATGGTGTTATGGATATCGAACCAGCGAGAGAGCTTCGGGATGAATAGGAACGAGATTGTTCAGTCTTCCGGAAGAGGAATTGGAATGGGTACCGTGATTTCGGGATGGTAAGCCTTCGCGCAATTCAGTTGCTTGGGAACCACAAGCTCCTGGGCAAATAGAGATAGAGCTGGTGCTAATCTAACTTTATTTTGGTCGGATCGAATTTAGGGAGACCCCATTCACGATGGAAAATTAGAGGTACGCTTGGTGGAGGTTGATTGGAGATTGCGGTCGGTGATTAGAAGTTGGTTCAATTAATAATGGGTATGATGGTTTAGTTGAATTCTTAGAAAATGAATCTACAAAACGGTCGATAAGTCTTTGACGGATTTAATTCAACGCGAAAGAACGACCTCGAAAATTATATAAATTATTTTGATTTTTTGTTTTATATGTAGACTTCGGATTTTTATGAAAAAATATGAATTGTTTACATTAGTTGAAACATATAGAAGCTACATAAATGTTTATTATTTTTTTTAATGAAAGTAATAGTATTTTTAGATCTAAAATTGATTTCGATAACATCCCAAGTTTTACAACCCTATTAAAAACCTTTAATCCTTCGGTGCAATTTTGTGAATCTTCTCGATCACGCGTGACTTATCCACGTCGAAGGATGACACACAGTTCCGTAGTTACGACGCGAACGTGCCTATCTCTTTCAAAAGAAACCACCTATATCCTCCACGTTTTTCGCAATATACCTCCCTAGTCAATTTCCAATTAACGACAGTAGAGGTTTTCTGTGCGAAAGTCGCGATATCAACGTGATTAATCACGGAAGACCGAGGAGAATATTTTACCCTAAACGTTCACCAGGCTCTGGATTGCGAAATTGCTTACCCATTAAACAGGAATTGTTAAAATGACCATTGACGGCGCGCGATGTAACCGCGGCTGACCATCGGTTCTCGGTTAGGCTTGGAATATTGCCATTAGGCATCCCGTGGCAAAGATGAACGACGAAATGTCTCGTTATTCAAACGGCCGGGGCCTGTGACAGTATGAGTCTTCGGCATAGTTGGCCCGTTGCCAAATTGCATTTCCCTTCGCGGAAGATGCTCAACCGCTGACGTTCGTTCATCAGGATAAGCCGCGTAGATTGACTTCCTACCCGTTGACGATTCACCATTCAATCTTTAACTGGAAGATCGGTTCAATCGATTGGATCATATTTAGTTCAGCTCGTCAGGGAAATATAGTCACTGTGAACCAGTTGAATTTAATTCATGAGAGCGTAAACAGGCACAGGAACTTTTCTTCAAGTAAATAACTCCTAAAATAAACAGTTTGCACTTTCGTACCTAGCACATACATTTTTTGAAGTGAGAATTCAAAAGACATTTTTCACATGAAACACTTTCTGTAACAGTTGACTGAGCTCCTTAAAAGAAATTAATGAGCCTCATAAATTTGAAGTAGTTATTCCATCAATCTGAAATGTACAGTGATTTCCGAGTTGTAATACAAGAGATTGTAAAATTAAATATTACGATTAAAAGTGTAACTAACACAGTGGAAGTAAGAATAATAGTCATTTTTATTCTTAAGATACAATATTAAATCTGAAGATATCATTCAATTTCTAAAAAGTATCAGAAAATTAATTATAGAGTTTCAAGAATTTGTATTCAATATTAGTGAATTGAAATTGTTTGACATTTCTAAATGAATTTTATTTACTCAATCAATTGCTATACCTTATATTACAGTCACTTAGAAACAAGAATCATTAAGTAAATAAACAGTAAGAATATTATTGACAGAAGCCAGAGTGCGTGAAGGGAAACCTCTGTGCAGTGAGAAGCAATATTTATTGAGATATGATAGAAACTTTATTGGCGTTACATCTCCCTGGTATTCTATTTAAGTAAAAAGAAATTTATTCCACATCGAGAGTTCCCAGTTTCCGAGATGTTGAATTTATGTAGTATACAACGGAACGATTATCGATTCGCTTCTGCAGTGTGAGTTTTTGCGAACACTTGTCCATGAAATAATTGAATTCTGAATACCATTGAGACTTTTTTTGTAGTGTGCATCCTGCAAGGAGAGTTTAGGTTCGAGTGCCAGTGAACGAGTTTTTGCTGTGTCTGGTCAGTACTGTATATTTCTACTTGGTACAAGAATTTCTACTAGCAAACTGCATGCTTCTCAATCAAATTGTGTTTTTTCAATTGAAAATTATGTGTAATTAGCTAAAAAAACAGTATGAAAATATTTTATAAGTATTGTCAGTTGTCTCAATTGATTTATTTGGAACGTATTCAATAAAAAGCTGAAAGCTTTCGGCAATCTAGCCCGAGTAATCTGCAGCAATAGTGAAGATGGACACAGACGAACGTCCTGACATCTATGGGTTTAATGGGCCGCAATCTCGTCGGACGTGGCCCCTTAGTGGATCAACATCGCCATCAATGAAGCCACCGTTCGCCCCTCCCCCGTTTTCTTCTGGAATCTCTTCGATTTTATCAATTTCACCCGTAACAAACTCGGACGCGCACCATATAGCCTCCGGGGCCGAAATGAACTTCTTTTTCGGAACGATTCAATCCTATCAATCGCGCACACACACTAAAAGAATCCGCGCATACAACGTTCCAATCGCAATCTTCAGTGCGGATGTACGACAGGCGTTTAGCCAGGGACGCATTAGGGCTTGTCTCTCTTCGAGAAGCTTGTGTAATCCAAGTTTCGGGGAGAGCCGAGGACGATTTGTGTTCGAACGCAGTCACCAAGTGTTAGGGTAGTTGTGAGCTGCCTCCCCTGCTGCTTGACACCAGATTCAACAGTTTCTGTCGTCGCGGATACTTGCGTTCCTCTTATTAAGCGAGAACACACCGGCGGAAATGAACGCTTTGCTGATCCCGTTAATTTGCGCTTAATAAGGCTCAATGCAAAGTAACTAATCCCCCCTCCCCATTCTACTCACCCGGAACAATACACACACTAGACCGATAGAACAATATGTACAATATATTGGATTATCTCATAGGTTCCGCCATTGTTTGATATTTACTTTAACCCATTTGCTGTGCTGCCTCCTTCGCAGCACCGGTAATTAGAATTTATTTGACGTAATAATTTCGTAGTAGAAAAATAAACTATATTTATTGTATGTTTATTATTGTTTTACTCGTTCAATACTGATTGCAGAAGAATCAAATTTCATTTTGATTGAAAATAGAGAATGCCAGTAAAATTTTTTAGACTGTGTTTGTTACACGGCAATGTGTTAAACTTTACCTCAGGAAACCAGAGATTTTTTCACTTTTTTAATGTAATCCTGTAGATTTTGGCGAGAAAATGCTGAAAATCCAAGTTAGAATCGGGGAAGATCACAAGCTCAAGTTATGCGTGTGTAAAGTTGTGCGATTTTCAGCGTTTTTTACAGGAACGGGCGCCGATCTTTGAGAGGAAATATCTTTTCGGAAAAATGGACGTCTTTACACACGTATAACTTTTGAATTAGTGATTTTCTAGGATTAAATCATGGACTTCGACATTGTCTCGCCAAAATCTACAGGATTACATAAAAAAAAGTTAAAAATTCCTGGTTTCCTGAGGTAAATTTAAGCCCGCCAATGGATTAAATGTAAAACAATATTTATAGTTACTTTCAATCACTGATGGGTTAACCAACGTTTTCGATGACATCGTTCCATCTGTTGAACAATCTTTTATTCCCGTTTTAAGACATTTTATTTGTAATAGAAATGGAGAAGTTAAACATAGTACTCTTTTAATCTTTAGTCAGTCTTTTAATTATAAGAAATTATAAGATGATTTTAGCAGTTTAATACTTTTCAATTCATTCAATCTACCTTTCTGTTTTAAGTTGTAACTACTGATTTTTTTGCCACAAATCCAGAAAATCTACTGTCTAGAAATTATATAAAATGTGAAACGAACTCAGAAACTGAATCGAAAATTGAATTTAGATAATTCATTACGTAAACATATTTCTAACGAAGCTAAGTCTGTGGCGGACCCCTTGGAGAAGGGTTGATCGGACCCAGGTAGGGGCGTTGTCTGCGGGCTGGGACCTTGGACGCATTTGGTCGCCAGGCCCAAGCTCTTGCCGAGCACACACTTAGTCGCCGGAAGTCTGTTCCTACCTGGGGTGCACATTTGGCGACCAGATTCGGGGTTTGTCCTTGGCGTGCACATTTGGCCGCCAACCTTTGACTTTCGCCAGGACACGGGTGGCCGGTCCAAGGACACGAACTTTCTCCAAGGGGCACGTACAGGAAAACGACATCCCCACTCCAGAAATTTCCTTGTTTGAAGGAAATTTCTGGAGGCACGGGGGATAGATATAAGCGCGGATTCTGACGGATGACTGAGTCAGATGTTGTAAGTCGTTCGTAGTCGTCTGTCCGAAGTATAGCTCGTTCCGTGTCGTTGATATTTTGTTTCGTCGTTATTTCGTTTCTTTTGTTATTGTTACGTTGTTGAGTTTTGTTTTGTTAATAAATTGTTATTGTAGTAAAGGGTGAATCTTACTTAACACCCGAACATCATACTACGAAAAGTCTAAAATTACAATGACGATTGTAATTAAACCATGACCAAAGCTACTTGATGAAACTAAACCTGAAGCTGAACTTGATTCCGAAACGGGAGGTAAAGTGGTCGACAAAATCGAAATCGAATCTAAATACGAAACCAGAGCAAGACCGTAATCAGAACGGGGATTAAATCGAAAACGCTAGAATAAAAAGTGGGAGTAAAAAGCATCGACGAAATGAAATGTAACCGGAGAATCTAGAGCGCGGCTGAAACCAACGTTAGAGCCGGAATTAAAGGTGAAACCGTAGCCGAAACCGAATCATTCCCAGCGACCGGATCCTAACACAGATGGCAGAGGTACACGAACGCCGTTATCAATGTGATGTCCCATGTGCGGCGTGGAATCACGAGTGTATATGTCACCTGCTAACTATGGTCCATTACCCGATAACCACTCACGGTAGGCTAACAAGACGCCCGAACTATCGAAAACAGTGGCGATCATCCTGTCGATAACGAAGCATCGTCCATTTCGACACGTTTCGCGGTTTTCGTGTACGATAACATTGTCTCTGGTGAAAGAGGACACCTTGATCCACGGAGACACCGGTGCTACAGAGTCCGGGAAACCCGTGACAATAAACAATGATACTCTCCTTTGTCAACGTGACACTGGCAGGGATGATAAGTGGAGGGAGGTTGCCTCTGGTGGAGGACAGTGTCGCGATACTTTTGAAAATACAAAGGAATCGGATGTTTCATCTGCTTACGCGCAGTGAGCATTAAGAAGGGATTACAATTGATAAGGCCTCGGGATTGTGCAGCACAGCACTTTTTAAATGAGTATAATACAATGCCGATTATTTTGTGAAATTATGACAACTGGCTACGAAATGAGAACAGGCAGAAGATTTTTATAGAAAATAAAAATGTTCGAAATCGGTTGTATGCAACACAGAAAGTGAATAAAAATTAAATGTTTCTTTTAATAATTCTAGCAAGTCTTAAATGATGTAACAATGTTCTTCAATTCGTAACTCATCACACTTTTGTACTTCGTCAATTAAGTTTTGTATACACGTAGTTTCAATGTAATGTTAGCCCACAATTTTGGTGTTGTTTGCACAATGTGGCCAAAATTAACTTTAGTTTAAATTCTTTGTTTCGCATCGTTACAATAATGTTTTGCTTTAATTTCTCTACAATGTATCCTTGGCTTTATGTTTACTTTCAGTTTTAATTATAATATCACTTTCATTATATATCAAGTTCTAGTTTCAATTCTAGTTTCTCAATTGCATAGTACCATTAACATTAATTTTACTTTTAGTTTGAGCACTTACATTCGTATGAGCGTCCAGCCACGAGTTTAGCGTTACTTATCGTTGCTATTTGTGAATATTTTAGGACCCGTGTTAATTGCAGTCTCCTTTTTACATATTAAACTACGTTTGTGGCTGTTGGGCTTGATACCGTCCTAACGAACGTGCATTAACAGTCAGACGAAGTAATTCGATGCTATAATCGATCGGGGACGCAAATCTGATCGGGGAAAATATAGTAGCGTACGAAGTACATGAAATTGGCTCGTTGCGGTTTAATGAAATCATGTATCATACCTGTATTGATTCACTGTGTTGTGTTCACAACGATCGGTAATAAATTGTCGGGCGATATAAAAAGGTATATCAAAGAACCATGTTATGTATGATGTACACGATATATGATACATGATAAATAAAGAGGGCAAAACTATCAAAATGATTGGAAAATTGTCTAAATCCAATTTTAGAGAACAAGAATAAAATGAAAACTTATTTCATCTTTTGAGCATTTTAATAAGATGCAGTGTCTCTAAATTGTTGTTATCACAAATACAGAAAGTCGGCAGTATAAATACCAGTAATACACAATTTACAAAACAATAAACCTGAAAATTGACGCATTCAGAGATAAATCACGTTTCCAGCACATTTTTAGTGCTTCGACATCGAATAAGTGAAACCGAAATCATTTTATAAAATTTCACCCCAGAAAAATTGTTATGAGCGCGGTCCATCCGTTTCGAGTGAAATGAATTGGATCTCGAACGCGGGTAGTTTCTATGCATTATAATGCATAGAAGTTGCTCCTCTGCGGCAACAGTTAACCCCTGAGAGAGGCTCGCAGACGTCCCATCCACGATTTCCTAACGTCCTCGAGCGTCTCTTCAGCGGCGCGCACCTTTATTCATCCGCGATCGTCGGTTGCGAGAAGGCACTGAGCTCGCCCAATTTGCATGGAAATATGGGACGCAGTATTTTCCGCGTAATTCCACATTCCCGGGCGATTCCAAATGTGTTGCGTTTCAGGCGGCGGTCGCGGGCTGAAAGAGTTCCCTGAAAAGCAGTTCCGTCGCTGCATCCGCATTCGACTCTGCGAAGACGGAACAAAGAGAATCCTTAACGACACACGGGTTTCGAGCCGATGAAAGTCGTCACGTGACACGGTACCAACGGAAATAATTACGGTAAATATCGTTTTAGAACTGTTTGCTCGCAAAACATCGACGGAAATGAAAACGGGGCGCACGGATTGACATAATTTTACCTGTAGAACGGTGAAATAAATACATAACCCTTTTATTACGCTCTTAGTTAATCGACGTATCGACGTACGTAGTTATCTTCAATATATTCTTTTTATTTATTGACGAGAGTTACGTTAAATTATAAAACCAACATTCAATTAATTATAGAATCGTTGATTGTAAGTAGATTTTATTAAATCACAGTTGCAATGTGCAGCTGGAATCGCATTTGCAATAAGCACAACCAAAGCGTGTCGCAAATACAATTATTTTGGAAAAGCAGTTATTAAGAAGCAGGAAATAATTTTCTCACAGAGCTTACACCCACAAAATATGATTTATTTCGAACGTATCTGGAGGAATCGTATCTGAAGAGTGAACAAGTTCCCGGAAAATTTACGCAGGCAGAAAATGTAACAATTAACGTTTCCTGTCGAAAGCAGAGAAATTTGCATGCAAATGTGACGTTTCCTCGTAAACCTAGTGCCTAGACCTACATTATTCATTTTTAACGTATTCTGAGGAAATAAATCTAGAGGGTGGAGAAGTGCTCAAACTCAAGCTTCCGATTACACAAAGCATCTCACGTTTGATCCGTAATAACGTCCGTATAGAAACGTTTAAAACGCGGTTTCTCGACGCAGGTACCGGACGGGAGCAAAAAGCGGTAAAGCCGAAAAACAGAAAACTTTGAAACAATTGGACGCAAAATTACAGAGTCCCGTGATTCCCTGGTCGCGCCCATTCTCTCGCGGCGCAACAATGAAGGCGTTTTTGACGTTGCATTCCGATCCCGGGGTGAAATATTGTCGCGATTTTCCGTCATTGCGCGGCCCGACGGTCAGTATTTTTCTTGTTTTACGGATGCGGGAACAGGGCCGCTGCCTAATTCACCGGCTTTTGCACCCGGCCAACAGACAGTCCGAGAATGGGCCTTTCATCTCTCGGGAACAAACGGCCCCGTCGGCCTTCTAACGCGGGAAACAATATATCGTTACGACTATTCGCGATTCGTACCGTGATTCCACAATACAGAACAAAAAACAGCTAAACGATGATTCCCGAGGCGATTGTGTCCCGAAGATTCCAGTTTTCCGGTACCGTGCTCGCACTCGCGACTGTTCTACGTCACGACGATGATCGATGAGCCCTGATACGATATCGCCGGACATATTTTTATTGGACGCTCGTAGCTGCGTGATACGAGATTGATAGCGGGATTCTCGTGCACGACGAACTTTACCTGCCCGCGGAAAATTCGCGAGTGCCCGATTTTTGGCGAATTTCCCGAGCGACGTGCTGCGACACCATCAACGGCATGGCGGAACATATTTTCGGCGGGTGTCCACGTACCCGAAAGTTTCGAGCATATTGGTTTATCGATGCAGTTTTGATGAAATTTAAAAGTGTTTCGCGGTCGCCGTGTGCCGTGTCAGATCATTCTTTGCTGGTTCTCCTTGCCGGTAGTGTTTCGAATCACTCGGTCACCAGCAAAATTAATTTTTTAATTAACTCCTGCCACCTATAACCGACACATTTTTATTTATAACATTAAAACTCGATTTCTGTTGTGAATTTATTAGTTAGATGCCCAAGATAAGCGTTCGTAGTTTATACTAGTACACTGGTATGCAAGTAAAATTCATTATAATCTAATACCTCGCGATTGCTAATAGACGAACAATACTATTGGCATTTATGGGAATCACTGTAAATATTTTATGAACATCGTGGTACACACTGAGCTGGTTTTTCGGCGAACTTTCTGCATTTGTCTTCGCGCCCCCGCACTTCATTCGACCCGAGGGCCGCCGTAAGAGAAGGATTCAAATTACAGTTTCAGACAGGCGAGGGAGAAGGTTAATGGTCAGTGCACGCACCGATCGTTCATCAAAGCCGGACCCCCGAGGAGCACCAGAGCTCCTGGACCAGTAATTTTCTCCTTACACGAAAAATCGTGGCAATCGCTTTCCTGTGTCCGGCCTTTCCCAGTCTTTTTCCCTGCCGTCTAATCCCGGCGCTGTCGCATTTCTCCGGTGTGCGTAAAAACGGGCTGACGATGTGTACACGTACGACGCTGGTTCCATTAACATGGCCATCCCAGCCGGCGTGTGTAAAAAGACAAAGCACAATCTCGTTGCGTTAAAATTCCACGATGTTTTCATCGCGCGAGGTCGGACCCAGGCAGGATGGATCCGCTGAAAAATGGAAAGGCGAAGTGGATTATCTTCTCCCGTAGCTAACCGTTCTTGGAAAGCCCAACCGCGTTGCCCGCATTCTAAATGGCAACGCCTGGTTTTTAAGGGCGCCCTGTGATCCTCCTTTTTACATGGTAATATTTGGTAACAGTTTGCATTCTGACCTTTCCGACCACTTCTTGGTTCGTTACAATTCTATGGCTCGATGTTCTCGCCATTTTGAGAAATATTGACGGCGAGGAATTTTTTGAAGCCTTCGCCCATGTGATAAGTGATTTGTTATATGATGATATTCGACACTATGCGGTTGAGCACGGGTCTTTGCTGGAGATTAAATATTCTGCGTATGAGTTACAAAGACTGCAAGATAATAATAATTGTTTTCCTGTCTCGATAATTTTGATATTTTAATGTTGAAGTTTTAGTTAACCCTTATTTCATTTAGTACAATCTCTTTAAATACATTGGACTCTTTAAATTTCGTTTCTTATATTGAATACAGTAAATTCCCCCTCCTGCATTGAGTACATTAAATTTTATTCAATCTAGTGAATATATTAAAGTTCATTTTGTATACTGAATACATTGCATTTCATTTAATATATCGAATAAATTTCATTTCATTTGATATGTTAAATACATTAAACTCCATTGAGTATATTGAATACATTCAATTTCACTTAATGTATGGCATACGTTGAATTTTATTTTACACATTGAATGTTTAAAACAAGATCTGTTCTATTCAGTTGTATGTTTTAGTATATTTTTTACATTTATATTTAAAACAAGGGCATAGAATTGAGTTGTGATTAATCAACCAAAATAGGAATAAAATGTGAGTTTGTTATTATCTGAATAAAACTCGTGGTTGTGTGGTTAAGCAGTAACATTAAATCTGTATGGAATTTTATAATAAATTTTGTTCTACTTGACTCTTTTCTGGGGCATCCTCTATAAATCCATAACGTGCCGCAAACCAGTTATAATCATAACGTGCACCTTCAACTGCAATTAAAATACCCTCCAATAGTAGACATTCCAATGTGATTTTGCTGACTCACGAAACGTTATGCCTTCTTAAATCATACCATGTTCCATATATCCAATCGACATGTATGTTATTGCTTGGTAATTGGAAATATTCTTCATAATTCCAGAAGTATTTCTCATATTGAATATTAACTGAATACTTCAATGCAAACACTTTCTTAGAGTATTCCATTATTGTAAACAATTTAATTACTCGTATAGGAACAAGCTTGATTTACTTGATGTTATAATTCAATATCGCACGCGAAGAATCACGCAACAAAGCTGCAGCAACAACCACCAAAATACACAAGCATTGCAAACATTTAATTAAAAGCAAACTGCATTCACTACGTAACAATTAACCGTTCAATCCTGCATCGATTAATTATTTCACGGAATCTAGTTGAAAGGCTTTACCAAACAGCTAATCCAATCTAGATTCAGAATATTTCCTCTCACAGAGTAGCATGGTATATTTGCCAGATTGCGCTTTTGCCTTCAAGCAGATCTTTATTTTTTTCATTACAGTTTCCTTTGTTCCACTGTTGCCGTGGAATAATTTTCAATTGAAAATTGTAGCTCCGAGGTTGCCGAACGCCAGAGAGAAAAAGAGAGAATGGGGAAGAGCGAGAGGGGGCAGAGAAAGGGAAAAGGAGTCGAGAGAAAGCTTAAAATCCGACGTTGTTCAGAAACGCGTTTCGCACAGTTGCAAATTCAGCGTCTTTCGCGTTCTACGTGGCAGAAGGTGGAAGGTGAAATAAAAAATGGCAGGACGAGTTCTCCAATTCTCTCCGGCGGACGTGTAGGTATGCATGAGGACAAGAATACTCCTCTCCTCGCATACAGAGTGCTTTCGAGTTGAAATTCTCTCGAACACGCCGGAGATTTTAATCAACGCGAGGCACGGAAAGACGAAATCTTAATGCCGGCGATGATGAAGGGCCGGAACACCCTGACATACCGAAAATACCGTATAAATTATAATGTTTCTCGACGGTTTACCGGAATCACTAGTAATCTCAACTCCTCCTCCCTCCCCCTCCACTCGTACGAAACCAGCCGATTCTCTCACACGAATGGTATTATTCCATTGTTAGGGGACCGAGACGTGTCTGACCGGTGCGCACCTTTTCTACTTATTCCGGAGACTGCTGGGAATAGAAAGCATCCTCTGGAAATGAGATTCTGCGATTTGAAATTATATATAGAATTTTTATGCGTACAATTCTCTTGGTCAACCAGCTTGAACGAAAAATCATTTTTGATCCCGTTGTAGGAGATGGGAGCATGTCTAACTATTGTAATCTGTTTGTACTTACTTTAAGGGCCACTGAATGGACCTTATTTACACGTACAATTCTGAACGAAAATGATTTTCACTTTCATTTTGTAGGATAGAACATTTCTACTTGTTCTGGAGATTACTGACAATAGGAATCATAATTTATGTTAAATTATATATGTATACAATTTTGTGGGGCTCGAATCAAAAATTGTATTTAATTGTGTTTCAAGGGTTAGAAATGTGTCTGACCGTTGCATGTTGATTCTACTTATTTTGAAGGGTTCTGGAAGTAGGAGTATATTTCACAAATGATAAAATAGAAGCAGTAATACTATAATAATATTGTTTTTCAAAATCATATAGAGCGTTACTCAAATGTTTGGGTCCCAGGTGTATCGGACCCTACTATAATAATAGAATAATATATTATTGGACAGATGTCTATGTAGGATACATTATATTATTTAAAAAACCACTGTACTAAATTCTAGGCAACTAGGCTAAGGGACCACTTTACTATGCGGGAACCAATTACTGTGCCTATATTAATTTTACTTATTTTTAAAGCATAATGGATATTAAAAAAAGAGATATATAACATATATTTTAACTGATTTTAATGCAAAAATTCAATATCTCTTTTTTAATATTCGTTATGCTTTAAAACAAAATATAATTAACACTAGAACTACCGAACCAGTCAAATGACTGGTGGATGATTTCTTCTTTCAGGATTACTGAAACTATGAAAACGTTTTCACGAGAAATTTTTTAATACATCTTTTCTTTGGAGTACATGTTACCATAAAAATCGTATGAAATCTGAGCAAATTCAATCTTGCTGTTATTATAAAGGGATAAGTCTAAGTCACGTTTAGGGCTCGGTAGTTCTAGTGTTAATATAGGCACACTAATTGGGTCCCTTACCCTACTCTGTATAAAATGTGAATATTGTGTACAAACCACAGAAAAGGACCTTTCCTTTCTTTTCCTTTCCTTTTCCTTTCCTTTCATGACTGTTATTATTATTGATCATCATGATCTCGGAAGAGTGGCCAGGTACGAATTGCCTCGCCCCTTCTATGTACACACACGAGTGACTTTGAAACCGCCTCGATATCTATCCTCAGCTTTTTCGTCTTCCTAAACCACCTCACTTTAGTCCCACTGAATGCCCGCGAGCATGACTGAGGGCAATGTAACGTCAGCGGGAAGAAAATTGTCATTCATGAATGGACAGCTTGAAGCTTGTCTCACGCGTGTTAAATGCGAAGACATTAAAAAAAAAGAAAAATAGCGAGACAATACAACCGGTGACAGTGGTCGTATGGCAAACACACCTCGCTAGGTATCGGAGAGTAATACAGCAGGTCCTTTCTGGAAAGGCAAATGAAAAACTCCTTCCCCTTCCCGACATACTTCGGAGAGGATTTCCGACCGGAGCGCTTTTCTAATTGTGATTATTTCATGCTACGGTCATTCGCCCAAATTTCTTACTCACACGCATTGCCGTTGTACGACCTTCAGCCGATGATCTTCGACCAATAACGACAATACGCGTGACGGACACGTGCAACGTTTCCCGCCAATTCGCTTATTCCCGGGGAACCAAATTCTCTGCCCACATGGGTGATAGCTGAACGGAACTGCTGCAGTCCTGATGATGCTCCTGCCGCGCGGTTGCTGTATTTGTAGTGACTCTTCATTGATGCTCGCTGCGGTGTACGGACTTCTTATTTACTGTTTGTGTGCAGACTGCGATTGCTGCTTTCTCAGTCTACGCAAACATTCTCCTGGAAACTGCACTCAAACTGCGGTGATTGCAACCGCGGCACAAGGGAAGACCATAACCTTGTAAGTTGTATATTTCTCATTTGATCAAACAACTGCTGTCTTAATTTAATGGTCCAGTTATACAATGACAATCTTTTTTCTAAGATGATTGCACAAGGTATTGTAATCAGAATCGATGCGATATAAAATTGATTTTCTTGGATCATTTGCTTGGTTCGTTTTAATAAGTATTGGACGATTCACTTCGTCAATTCTTCTGCTTCGGCAAGCCAACTTTTTTATTCTCATTGACTTTTTTTTTTACCGTGACTGGAAGCCCCTCAGTTCAACAACCATTTCAAGGGGTCCTGACCTGAATTTGTAAGCGCTCGCAACTAGAAAACGAAGGCTACTCTGCAACTTTGCTATTCCGAATCTGATCTGATGACGCTGCTTGAACGTTTCTCTTTAATGTTTAATTCCACTTGAACCTTTACAAACGAAATTACGTATTTCATGCTCAATGGAATTATTATTATTTAATAAAAATTATTATTTAATGGAATTTCATTTCTCTAGACCAAGAAACTTTGTCTTTTGACACAAAACATTATTAACACTAAACGTACCACGGCTGGGCAAATCAGCAATTTCAGATTGTTTATCTACAATTATTGAAATCATAAAGGTACTTTCACAGTAATCGATTCAATACATCTCTAAATTCAAGTGTGTGCTATGATAAAAAATCGCACAAAATCTAAATAAATTTAACCGCTCAACTTTTGAACCAGTGAATTCCTTATATTAAAACTTGGATTTTCGGATTTTTCTCGCAAAAATCGACAGGTTTACGTAAAAAAAATTAACAATTTCTTGTTTCCTAAAGTAAAATTTAGCTCAATCTTGTAATATCTAAAAGACAATACGTACTGTTCATGCTCGGTAGCTTTACTGTTAAAACTACATATTACGTACATTGTTTAATCCAATCAATGCTTACGTTAAAATTTGAGAAATATATTCAGCTAGCAGTGCAGTCCATATTTTTAGATTTTTCAACAAATAAAGGGATACACACTTGGGTCAGTATTGGAACCTTTCATCGAGGCATGAGTGATTTACTTGTAACGGATAAAATCGATGGCCGCGTGTGTATCGAGCAAATTGACGTAACGAGCAATAACCATTGATTGAGACATATTCAACGGGGATTGCAGTTTACTGAGCAATTTTTTCTAGTCGATGGAGAACCAGCTTTAATCCTGTTATACGGATTGTAATGTTCGATTCGTTGGATTCGTATGATCACTGTGATTCTCTAGACAAACGAGTTCGTCTCCATTAAACAGGACGATCATGTTACATAAACACATCGACTACTTAAGCTGAAACGTCGGCGATTTTACTATTTTAGAATAATAATATTTGTAGGAGCAGCGAAATTTCGCACGATTGCGAGCAGCCGTTTTAATACGTAACCGAACAATTGACAGCTTTCATGGACGCGGTTTCATAATTACGTTACTTGTGGCTTCCGTTCGATTATCTCGTTTTAACAACAGAAGTTATCTGCGCTGATCGAACCGCTAGCGTACACAACGATAGTAAAATAGTTTGCGAGGCCTTTGTAAGCAAAACTCATTGTCGTGGCAATTGACTTTCGATAACTTTCGAAGCTTGACGGAATTGTCTTTTAATTATTTTGCGACAAAGGTGGAGGTAATAGACTAAAATGAAACGATCGCGTTTGAAAATAGTTTATGAAAGCCTGTAAACATTGATTTTGATTGTTGTTATAACTAAAAAATATTTGGTAAATTCTTGCCTGTAAAATCTAAATTATCATTATTAAACTATGTTCGTTACTCAATTCCCTTAACAATGTATGTTTTCCGTATCCATCAGCGTTATGATAAATAATTTTATTCTTCAGAAGATTCCAATATTTTATTATTTTAAGAATAACTTTAAAATCATTTAAAAATGCAATACATTACGATAATAATTTTGAAATAATTTTATTTTAAAAAGACATGGTATTTCGTAGTGATATTGTAATTAACAAAGGAAGATATAATTGCCTTCTTTTAATATAATAAATGATTTCTTAACTATTTTCAGGTGATATTTTAGTATATAGTGGAGAGCGTATTTTTATCTGCGATTATTGGAACTGTTTATTTTTTCTATTGTGCAAATACGTTTTAGAATTTTACGAGGGAGCATAAAAGAGGAAATAGCAGAGGTGGAAGAATGAAGTTGTAAAAAAGGACCTGTCAAGCCCGCAAACAGCTGGAGTATACTGAAATCTTTCTGACCGGGCAATTCGATTGACTGATTCGCTCCGCCGAAGCAGTTTAAGAACTAATTTGTAACTCGCGAACTCCTGTCTATGACAGGCCTGTTTGCCATTCAGATAGCATGGATGAAAAACTTGTGAAATTTGAAAAATGGACCTGCATTTTCCGGCTCCGACGTTCTCAAACAATGATCGTTTCTTCGTTCGAAATTGCGTTGCCGGTCGAAAGATTGAAATCACTCTGCGAGCAGATGGGAACGGGAGGGCTTCCTGTTGAGCAAATGCAGCTAAGTGATTGCAAATAATCGCATTAGTTTACAAAAAACAGGAGGTCAAAGGATCTGAAAGCAGTGGATGAAACTTCGGAGAAAAACACTAAAATGTCCATTTTCCAAATTCTAAAATTTTGCACGCTCCAGTTCTGAAATTATTAAATTCTACAATTTCCAATTCTCAAAATCTTAAATTTTACAATCTCCACTTCTCAAATTCTCAAATTTTACAATCTCTAATCCTCAAATTCTTAAATTCTACAATCTCGAATTCTCAAATTCTGCAATCTCCAATTTTCAAATTGTAGAAGTGAGATTACACTATAAATAAAAATGGGCATATTTTTTACTTTGCTACGTACACATGTTATGATTATTCTGTGGATGTACAAACCAAGATTCATTTTTATACACACTCTTTTGAATACGTGCGAATTATTTAGAAATTTCTCTTGGCTCTATGAATTCCCGGTACGAATTTTTTTGGACTCTCCGTGAGTAGAATTTGGTATATCGACAAGGAAATCGCAATCGAACGGAAAAAACAGCGCGTGCTGAAACTACAGATTCCAAGGAAACAATTCCACTGGTATAAAAACGCTTTTTTCAACTGGCCATATTGAATTTCATTTTCGTGGACATCTTAAAAATGTCTAACAGATAAAAACTCAGAGATCAGAAATGGATCAGAATTGTTTCAAATTGACTGTTCATTCAAAGATTTAAAACATTTTATGAAATTGTTCTACAGATAAAACTTTCATAGATATATTAATGGAGAAAATTTTCCCACTCACTGTGTTCATATTCATAAACTCTTTGAGAAGAATTATCTCAGTGACACTGAAACTGAAAAACGAGGTATTTTCGGAAGCCAGTTTTCGTGTTAACCTTAATCTAAATTACAACGGATGCAGTTCTTCTGTATTTAATTGCAGTCTCATTGCGCTCGATACCAGAGAATCTAATCCAAGAATGAACCGGCCAGGGAGAAGCAGATTTCTTTTTCCTTGTCAGATGAGAATCCCGCGGGCTGATTAAAGCTGCAAGCTCGGGTCACCAAACCTGACCCACAGTGTGCCGAAAATCTCGCGAGAATTTCAACGAACCCGATTATAGCAGAGGACTGTCAGAGTCACGTTAACTTGCTGGATCCGGTGGAAAGTTGAAGCACGCCGTGGATGCTCCACGAATCTTAAGATTCGAGATCTAAATTCGCTGCATAAAATATTAATCTCGGAAGGAGATCGCCCCTCCATCCTTTTTTACAATACTTTTCTGGCAAAAAGCTTATTAATAGGGGCCCTCGGGTCTTCAGTCAGCGACAAAGAACCAATTAATTTCCCTACAAAAGAAGTAGCACGTGGTACTTGTTGTATTCTTCTCTTCTACCCAACTTTTTACTGCACGATCGTAATTTTCTACAAGTGATGAAATTTTTATCATTTTTAATAGTACACAAACAGTTTTTTAATTTATTTCTGTCAGCAAATATGTTATTCTATATAGGGTAAAGGACCCAGTTACTTTGGGAGTACCAATTACTGTGCATATATTAATTATACTTATTTTTAAAACAATGAATATTGAAAAGGAGATATTGAATTTGTTTCATTAGAATCAGTTAATCTACAGGGTGAAAATTATAAAGCGTTACAGACGAATATCTCCAAAAATATTGATTATACGCAAAAATGTTTCAGATGAAATTTATTCAGTACCGATGGGGACGTCATGTGGTGGGACTTTCATATTTCCCAATGGACACTCCAAGGTGAGGCGAAGGTCAACTTTCTTTTATTAAATGGAATTAACTGATTTTTTATCCACCATCACGTAGTGCGTTTTAAAACGAGTTCAATCAAACTTGCAGGGAAATGCAAAAAGCTTGTGCTAAGACAAATGTTGAAATGTTGAGCAAAGTTAGAGAATCATTTACGCAGTGAGTTGTTAAGTGTAGCTTCACCTTGGAGAGTTCACTGGGAAATATATAAGTCCCACCACATGATGTCCCCATCGGCACTGAACAAATTTCATCTGAAACATTTTTGCGTATCATAAAAATTTTTTGAGACATTCGTCTGTAACGCTTTATAATTTCCACCCTGTATATGTTAAAAGTATGTATAATTACTATAGGCCCAGTAATTATTACCCACACAGTAACTGGCCCCCTCGCCCTATAACTTGTAATTTCAATTCTTTTGATTCGTTAGGGTCTTAAGAAGTTAATACGTATATATTTTCTGTCCTTGACCTTGAATGACCTTGGACTAATTATAGTCACTGAATTCCTAATGAAAGGGACTATCATTGTAGGTGTTTAAAAAAGGGTGGTTCCATTTAAAAAAGTCAAGGTGACCTTGATATCTCCAAAAAAATGACATAAAAACAAAATTTTTTTTTGCATCGTGTCAGCCCCATTGTACCATTCAACTTTGTCCTTACCATATTTTACGTATCTTTATAAACAACAAAGATATTTGAGGTGCTAACGTTTGGTGACTCACCCTGTATATTACAGATCTCGATGCAAATTTTCACTTTGAGGGATCATGTAAAATAAGTGCTACATCAAATGAAAACTTGCTTTTTCCAGCCAGAGAATATTTCTTGTGCTAAAAGTATAATGAAAATAGTATCAACTGTTAAACTGTATCTTTCTTGCATTTTTAATTTTTGCACGTGCCATAAACGCGTAAATTCGCAGTCTATTAAAACTATCACCGCAGAAAAGAAAATATTAGTTTGGTTTAAGTTTCCTTTTATGTATGAAAATGTGAATGTGCTTAAAAATTCGTGTCTCTCGTCACACGAAAAAAGCGTTAATTTGAAAATGTTTAAATTTACCGAGTTGCAGTACGAGATCCCGGCGCAGACGTAATTCGAGATTAATGTCGACCCAATCTGGGTCTTCCATTAAAGTATAATACAAGTAGAATGGCTAAGCAGCGGCAACGGGTATTTCAGATTCATCGTGTTCTACATTTTTCATCGTTCCGCGGAAACACTGAAAAATGTACAATCCCAGGGAATGAACATAAACTACCGCCGTTAATATCGAGCAGAGGGAATCATCCAAATGAGCAGACTCTGCGAGTAGAAGATAAATTTCATTGATCAACGACTGCCATTTATTTGAATTCAGCTTTCTTCGCAATTTAAGCAAAATAGTGATCTTATTTAATGGGGAAACCTGGAAAGAGCTATCTATTCTCGTGTCTCACGAGTGGTGCTCTAGAAACCGTTACCCACTGTATAATGTCCCGTCGGAATAATTGAATGAACTAAGTATAATCGAAAAATGTAAAATACATTCGGAAGATGATTTGCATCGCGGACGTTGATTTAGAGCCGGTGGAACGCCGGAAAGCTAACGAGTTATAGTCACTACAGTGCTATAATCAATGGGAAATCGATAGAATATGTATATGAAGTAATTTTTTACACTGTCAGAAACCAGCGAATATAATTTTTTCAGAAGGTTAATAATTGCAATTTTAGTAGTTGGGTAAATTTTACAACGATTTAATTGTTTTTCTTAAAATATAGCAATATGTAAAAGTATTAATTTATTTTTTAGATATTCAGACATGGAAATATACATTTTCAGAAGTTAATATAAATGTTTGTAATTGTATTGTTTCGGCTAAGATTTCTTAAAACATAGCAATATACACAATTTACATTGATTGTTATTAATTTTAAGATATTTATTTAGGAAAATTGTTCAAAATCGAATTTTAGGAGAGGCTAATATGAATCTATATAATTTTATTACTTCAGTAAGGTTTATAAAAATTGTGTAATTATTTTTCTTTGTACACTGCGCTGTATAAACATATTAATTTATTTGTTAAACAATTAAGCATGCAAGAATATAATTTGAGAAGAAATTTATTCATTACTGGGTTTATTCATTTTATTTGGGTGATTATTTTTCTTAAAACATAGTTCTATATAAAAGTATCAATATACTTTTTAAACACTGAGACGTAAAAGACTAAAATATATATCACTTACCAAGACATAGCATTGTAAAAAAGTAATTGATTGGTGAAAGAGAAATTTTTTTCCATTTTTGTGAGACCTCATTAATTCCCGAATTCGGAGTTCCCGCTTTTGAAGTAGATCTTATAATCAATTGACAAGAGATCCGTGAGAAATGCATATTCATGATCTTTTCCGTGGCCGAGTATAATCTACGCGTTCTCAGCATTGTTCCCGGTAGAACAATTTGATTCAGTTCCCCTCAAAACGAGTATTTACAATCTGTGGAAGCTTTTAGTCAGCGACTCCGACGTGTACCCCGCGTTTTTCTCTTCATTACTCGGGGATTCCACCGAGTTGTTGCTCGCGAGAAAGTTCACCTTTCTTCGGAGTCGAATAGCCGAAAACTTTCCATTATGAAGTCGCATCGTGCTAATTACTTTAACGATCGCTACTTTCTTATCAATCGTGTCATCAATCCTTGTCCGTTGATGTAGACGAAGTCGTTTTAATCAGAAATTAATGGTGATAAAGTACGCTTCCGCCGGCGTTACATTGCGGATAGCGGGATTCATTTCGCGGGTTTTGATAACTCGATTCGCATCGAGTATTGAACGTTTTAATTCAACGAGAACTTGAGCAAAATTATATTACAATTATGCAAATATTTTACATTGGACTGCTCTTAATTTAGAGATAAATGACGTCTAGCCTGATTTATGAAGTACGTTATTTGAGTAATTTTTCAAGTGACTAGAACGAAAATATTTCTACTCTACTATCTCTTCAAATGTTATTGAAAATCGCACTATCGGTAGTATCGAAAGTCGCGCAAGTAAATATAGGAAACAATGATGTATTACAAGATAAAAAAATTGATGTATTTCACATTCACTGTTTTCATCGAGTAGAAACTTATCGAAAAATCTTCTCCGATGGAATCTACGAGAATTACGACAATGCACCGGCCAATATTTTACGAACTCGGTTAGGCAATAAATGCACGGCTTATCAAAGTAATAGAACCAGGCTCAACAAAGGAATTCGAGTACAGATCCGTCGGAATCGTTGAACAATGGATGCCACAGCATTTTGTTTGGACACGGCATCAGCTTTTTACGATATAAAGCTGATGTTAGCTTTCCGATAAAATGTGTACAGTTCATCGGGAGGGGTGGGGGGGGGGTAGGTTTCCCAGGATCTTACGAGCCGAGCCGTAGAACGTCGACAGAATTCCGTGGCAAGGGCTCTTGGGTAGCAAACCGGGAGTAAGTTACATTACATATTTTTCTGGTAGCTTGCCACTGCCTCCCCTCCCCCCGAAAACTTTTGGCCTGAAGTTATTTCGACTTGTCGGCTCGCAACTTGAAATTTGTACCACGAGCCTCCGGGTAGCTCTCGTGGATTTTCGGATTCACATGCGAAGAGGAATCACTGAACCGGAAGGGACTGGCAGTCGAACGGGGAATTCAGAGGCAGAAACTGGGGAAAAACATTAACCGGAAAGTCTACAGGCTGTGTGCTTCTTTTCTCAATTTTAGTGTAGCTCGAAGACGGTTTGGCCTTTAAAATATTTCCGGGGCTCTGGTGAAATTATTCCACGTTAATTTTTGGTGCGGAGAAATGCTTTCTCGATGCTTGGATCAAATTCTTCCTTTTCTGCGAATTTATTTCACTATTTTATTCAACAGTTTAGTTTGATCCATTTATTTATGTGTTAGCAGAGAATTTGAAGACCGAGTCTATTTTATTGAAAATTGTTTACGAATTATTTTATTATTTTATTGTACATGAAGCAAATTTTCATTTTCGATTTCTAAAAATTGTAACTTGTTACAGTGACTAATTGTACATACACCTGTTCATTCCACACAACAGTGAATCGTAAATTTTATTAACCTTTATTAATCTCTGGCAAAAATCGACAATAAATTTCGACATTCCACGAGCATCTTGGACAAAAAAAAATACGAACAGCGTTCCTTAAACAAACATTCGTCTTATTAGAAAGCTCAAACATTTTCAAAGATCGTTTTCTTTCGTCGCATCTGCTGTAATAATATCCCGAAATAGTTTCATTGTATCTGAACAACATTTCGCTCTGAAACGATAAGCACTATGCATAAATACGACAGGTAGTCGTCCTAGCATCGCAGGATGCTCGAAAAAGTGGATTCTTTTATGCAGTTGGACTTTTTAGAACAAAATGACTTCCTGAGTCGATTGTTTATCGGCGAGAATTGGAGCGTGTCCAACGCTTTTCGTCCAATTGTCTTCGAATTTTGTATTGTGAGCCGGTTCTATGGCCGCCTATCGGTGAAACCGGGCTCTCGAAACGGGACGAGCCGATGCCGCGCCATTAGCATCGGGGGGTGCTTCCTCCGTGAATTTTCCGATATCCAGTTTCTTCGTAAGATCGATAAAAAAGCGAAATAGCCAGAAAGAGGGAGCACTTCTTCCCGCGCTTGAGCGGAAATCGTTTTCGATATATTTCCTTATTCGATTTCCCGGCGGAATCACGGGTATATCGGTTCGACTTCTTACACCCACCCGATCCGCGTTCGCCGTCTGGAACTGGGGATGGAACCGTGCGCATTTTTTGTTAAAATTTCGGAAAAACGTGTTTTTAGAGCGGCCGATCGATAACGCCGAAGGTCGCGCCTGAATCGAAATGAAAATGTGTTATACAGCCGGATCGGGTGCTCGCCGAATGAAATTAGGCGTTGTGAAATCTCGCGCCTGGGTTGGCAACTCGAATCGCCGGAAATTTCACCCGCGCCGACTTCGCGAAACTTCTATGCGAGTTGTTGGTGGCACAAGTCGCTTGATGAGAAATTGAAATACCAATGAATTTCAATTTACCGCAGACCTTCTCCAAAGAGAAATTTTAATGTTATCTATTTTATATATTTTTTGTAATCGTGTGAGAAGGAACTCGCAGTGAAAGTGATTGCAATTTTGCGCAGCTAGGAGGAATGTAGTATGATATAGAAATAGTTATAGAACTGTAATGTCAATTCCTATTGAAGAATTTTTAGAGCGTCAGTTTTTTTTCTGAAGTGTGGTTAGTCATTGTTAGGGAGGTGTCTGACCGGTGCGCACCGTTTCTACTTATTCTGTAAACTGTTCCGAATAGAAAGCATCTTCTGCAAATGAAACTTTACGATTTAAAATGCACGTATGAAACTTTTATGTGTACAATTTATTTACTAGCATCAATGAAAAATCATTTTCCATTTCGTTATTGATGTAGTAAAGCTTGTAAGTGGAATGTGTTGTGCTATAGAAGCAATTGTAGAATTCTATAGGTCATTATTAAATTTTTAGAGCGTCAGTTTTTTCTCTGGAATTTGGGTAATTATTTAAGAATGGTTCAAATAACGATCCCATAAATTTCGGTAGCTCACATTTCGGTTGGCACTGCTCTATAGTCTTTGGAAAGAAATTAATTCAAGCGTGGACAGGGTCGTGAATTATTTGCGTGGAATCTGTTTTTAAAATACCGACGTTATGAAATACTTTTCCTCGGAGCAAGTTAGCTGTTCCCTCTAAGTTTAAATCAGAGTTTCCCGCTATCGTAAATCTCCGGCGAGCTCTAAATCACTGCCGACTACAGAAGGGGACGAGTGTGATTGCACACAAGAGCAATTTTTCACTCAAAACAGGGTATTTTCTTCCGCGAGACCCTGGGGCAGCGCTACTTAAATTGCCATAATCATTAGAGCAGCTCCGCATTAACCTCCTTGTGATATTTATCACGACAGGTTACGCTCAGAAATATTTAGAAAACTCATCTCGGCTCGGATCCGGACAAGATACGAGACCGCTAGAGATCTCTTTCGAGTTTGCTGATTACTCTAGAGACAGTTTCAACAGGGATCGCGGTCTTATCAGATGATTCTTCGCTCTCGAGAAAGACACCGAGAACTACAATTGTGCACATACGGATCGTTTTCGTTTAAACGGCACAAATGGAGTTTGATCGCAACTTGTTTCTCAATTTTCGCGTTATAATACTACGCGGGATATTCGAAATACTTGTTGAATATTCCACTGGAATGCTTTATACGACAGCAACTAATTAAGGAATGTTCCCGACAAGGAAGTTTCCCTTCGCTCATCTTAAGAACTTCGTGTTTTCAAGTTGCATCAAATTTATCGGCGGAGATAATTGATTAATTATCGAAAGGAATTACGATAGACTTTTTCAATCCCCTTCTTTTTAATACTTCTCTCTTTTTCGACGTCGTGAACTTCTTTTAGTGACTATTAATTATCTGCAAGATTATTTTCAGAAGATTTTTGTGATAAATGTTTATAATTAATTTATTATATGATCGTTGTTAGGGTTAGATTTAGAAGCAATGATGATTGAAGATGGTTGAGGATAGCTGAACCATAATTCCAACCATTTTTTCCAATATTAAAAAACTAGTATTTTTTTAACTGTACAGGCTAACAAAAAAATGGGGATAGTGTTGGTGGCAATACCTTACTACTGAATTAATTTCCATGGGGGTCACTTGTGAGCGTCAGTATGAAATATGTAATTTTTCGGGTTTCTCATTTTTTACAACCAGAGTTTGCTACTGAAAAATTGGAAAAAATTCTCTAATATATGGATCGACATTTGGAACGCGTCATATTTTTTTTTAAGAATTTTTAGATGCGACTAAATGGGGATAATGTGGCAAAAACTGGTTTTTCGTTTTTTCCACTGAACTACCCTCAACGACGTGGTGTAGGGCAGAAACTTGGCAGAAAGAGTTGCTTCTTGGAAAGCTATCGAATAAGCCATTTCCGACCAAAATCGGCTGGAGGGCGTTTTTGCTCCCCTTAACCGACTAGGCCATTTGTTTGCATCTATTAGGTATACAAATTAATGAGATTAAAATAATTGAATTATCACGGAAAGCCAGAAGACAATTAATGAATCGCCAACATGACAGATAAAAGATTTCCAAAATAAAGTCACAAGTGATTAATTGTGGGAGCCACGAATTAATTCGTACCCCTGTTAATAAATTACAAAAAATATGGCACGAATAAATGCACTAAATTTTGTTATCTGTAGTTCTTGAACTATTCAGGCTCGGTCGAAATTTCTTGACTTCCAAAATGGCTGGGAGTCCAGAATCATTGCAATTTCGACAGTAAGAAAAGACATCATCCAACTTCGGATTCGGAAGAGTTTCGCCAAAATTAGGGTTCTTCGCGCGTGCAGAGATGCTATTGATGATATCATCAGGACGATTGGTGACGTTGAACCGATGCACTTTCGCCTGCATTCGTACGTCTCCGAACGAAACGGGTATGGGTTCCCAGGATCGTGCAGTGCATACAGAATTTCCGCGCGATGCATGCGGAATTTCCGCGCGGTCGCGTGCGACATCCCTTATCGCGTTGAATAGCGAGAAATAGCTCTTTCTCGCTCTATGCGCCGTGTATTATTCAGATGCGTTTTAAAGGAACGTTGCAGCCTACTTCCAGTCGCATTCTTAATTTTCTCAGCAGCGAAATTCTTTCAGGCTTTCGTAAATTGCTGGGGCCAAGTTTAATGGAGGCAGAGGTAAAGCTGCGAAATCTTCCCGACACTTTAACTTTTAATTTCTCGGTTGCTTCATCGGATTTGTAGTTTCACCGAGATTTCGTTCGAGAACGTTTGGCGCGATGTTTGAATGCACGAGACGACGTCTAAGAAATTGAAGAAACTGCCCAGCTATTTCCTGCCGCGGATGCAGTTAATGGAATTTTCAATTTGCTGCTGATGCAGTGCTACCTGACTATGTTCTGAATTTTAATTGCACGTTTATGGAGTCGCCGTTTCGCTGTTGCAATCCGCTTCTTGATCTCGAGGAATTTTTCAAACACGTAAATTTTACAATACTATAACAACCATCCAATCTTCAATCGTAAGTATTACGGTGTTTACACAGATTACGAAGTATCGTACCAGGACCTTTTTCAAATTCTGTGTGAACATTCCAGGTACCTTTCAAGGGGTATTCTGATTTCACAAATGTCGTGGCAGTCGTTTCGAAAAAAGTGGTGTCAGTTTTAAAATTCGGTTTTGAAGCTAAAAATTCTGAAAAAATTCGTAGATGTGCATTCTAATAACTAAAATATACCCGATTTTTCAGAATTTTCAACTGAAAAAAACCACCCCATTACTACCCCCAAGTCAACGTATTGGGTTGGAAGTTCGCACAAAGTATTTTCTTTGGATAAGCTATCGAACGGCCTATTGCTAATTCAATTTGGTTTGGGGGCACTTTTGACCTCCTTATCGGGCTACACCCTTTTGTTGAGATCCCCAGAGACTCCATTATGCCAGTTTAGGGTTGAGAGTGTTCATATTCTCATTTTATCAATAATTTAATATTCAATTTTCATATTTCAACACGGCTATTCACGAAACATATTAACGTTCATTTACTTCCAGCAATACGCGGGGGTAGCACAAGAAGAAATTCGTATTGCAAGGTAATAATAATGTCCGAGTAATACAGGATGACAAAGTGGCACAGAAGAAATCACCTTGACGAAACGAGCATTATTCGTTCGGTCCAGCGGTTCTGCCCGGCAGCGGCGCCCTTAATGCGATGCATTTCGCGAATATTCAAGCGCCGTAGAATCCATTAGCGGGGTCGCAAGAAAAGGAACGGGAAGTAGATTCCGCGAGGACATAAAAACGGGAACGAAACATTGTTACGCCGTTCGAGCAACAAGTGTTAAAATACGAGCCCTGGCTCGCGTCGCGGACCACAGAATCTCCTGCAAGTTTCAGATTCGAATGATTCAGCTTCGAAGCCACTAATTATTACTCTGCAAAGATTTCATTAATTGATGCAGCCCGAAAATCATTGGAAGTACTACTAGGATAAGGGACCTAGTTACTGTGGGGCGTGCCAATTACTGTGCCTGTATTAATTGTACTTATTTTTAAAGCATAATGAATATTAAAAAAGAAATAACATATTTTTTTCATTAAAATCAGTTAACATATATGCCATATGTCTCTTTTACAATATTAATTACTAATAGGCTTAGTAATTGGCACCCCACGTAATCGGGTCGCTTACCCTACCCCTACCACGAAATATTCTGTCGTAATCGTGTTGAAGTATGTTGCTGTGCTGTTTTTTTTTATTTTAGCGAAATTATCGTAGTTCAAATGTCGACAATTTCTCGAACTTTTTGGATCCACTGTGTGAACTACGTGCTACTAAAGGAAATCGTTCAAATCTACAAAATGTTTCGGATGAGGTCTGCATAAATTATCTATGGAAATAAATTTCCTCGAGTTCACATCGCTGCCACGTAATTTTTACACTCTAGTTAATTAGTTGATTAACGGGGAAAAAGTACATTGTGCAGGGAAACACAGGTTTAACGTGGAAATGCTCGTTCTTTTTCGGCGCGTAAGGAGATTAGAAAATGTAGGTAAAAGCAAATTAATAGGCGCAGTTTTAATTTACAATGAAAGAGAACTTTATTTCTGAGGTATATGCTATACGCGCGGCGGTTACACACAGAGTGAGCGTACGAAAAATTCGTACGTTACAAAAGTACAAAACTATTCAACGTAAGAGGGCGCATGGATTCTAGTATTTAGAAATTTCCAACAGAAAACAATAAGAAATTTGTTTTTAACCGTCTACTGTTATCGTGAAACTGTTCTCCTTAAGTAACATTCAATTTACAAAACTAACTATGACTCTCTCTCCTTTCTTTCTTTAATAATCTTAACAAATTGAGAATAGTACATTGACATTCTTAAATTCTTTTAATATTTTTATTGTTTTAAATCGCACTAAATTATTCTTGTCATAAGTATATAAAATCCACAGTCTAATAATTATTACGGTAGACACTTGATTTATTCGATCGAATAACTTTTGACGATTTTAACCGATAACCATGGTCCAGGATTAATAATACGTTTTTGCGAGAACTCACGATAAAAACCAGCGAAAAATAGGGTTTCTGATTCATTGTCTACCTTTATTATTTCATTCCGCCCCTGAAATGAGACTTTAGAGAATGGAAGAATATAATATACATAGAATGTTAATCAGAGTACTCCGGTCTCGAAGGCTAGTGGAAAATTTAATAAAATTCTGCGCGAAGGCGACCGTAAATTGCGCACTTCTTCATAATGCGTATTATGTCACAGGCCGTAAAAAAGGTTCGCGATATTAAGAAGTTTATAGTGCTTCGGAAACATGTATTCGTGGGTTCTTTGGATCGAGGCGATCTTGCAGAAAATATTTGCGACGCGGCCGGTCGGAAAGCAATTACGCTGTTTAATTTTGCTTTATGGGATGTGACGTCTGGCGTCTCGCGTGATTCGCTGAACCATTATTGAAGTTCCGCTCGAATATGTGTGTTTTAATGATCTGCCCGGTGTTCCATTAAACGGGGAGTTTGATTATGGTTGAGAATGGGTTCATGGGAAATGTTACTTGATTGCACGAAGCTCGGTTAGGAAATATATTTTCTAAAGTATATTTCCGTTCACGGTAGCTCTCCTTGTTCGCACTGCCAAATGTTGGTAATTTTAAGATTTTTTTAAAACGCCACGGATGCAAGGATCATTATAAAATTACAGAAATAATTTTCTACCTTCATTCGATAGGAGAAAAATATTTTTGTAACAGAAACTGTGACGTTATATGGTAAAAATATTTTGTGTGTTGAAAATAGAATGTTCTTTGATGGAGAGGAGTTACTTGTTTAATTTTATTAAATAAACTTTTTTTAATTTTCCACAGAAAGAAATTTATTTTTTAAATTTAATTTAACATTCATTTATTTTAACCATTTGAACACATTTCTATTATAAAAATTCTAATAAGATTCAGTTTATTCGAACAGTTTATTCATTAGCTTTCATACGTGAAAAATAATGTTATATCGCATTATTACAGATGATTATTAGAATAATTGACTAAAATAGATCCGTAGAATTCCAATCGTCAGAGTTTTAAAAAGGTATTGAATAATCCCTACAAAGAATT
This sequence comes from Halictus rubicundus, assembly GCF_050948215.1. Taxonomy (NCBI): domain Eukaryota; kingdom Metazoa; phylum Arthropoda; class Insecta; order Hymenoptera; family Halictidae; genus Halictus; species Halictus rubicundus. The sequence goes on along the minus strand of NC_135149.1, from coordinate 9,774,510 downwards.
TTTATTTTGCACATGTTTTTTTTTTGCAAATGTTCGGTTCATTGATCAAGTATGTCAAACGTCTGGTTCCATTGATCAAGCATGTCAAATGTCCGGATCCATTGGCCAAGTTTCAAGTCTGCGAGAGGGATTGAGGAATGAATGAAATGTCTGAATGAAGGTCTGAGCCTACCGTCGCGACGTGGTGTGAACGACCGGGCTCTTCGAGCAATAATCAGGGGCGTATAGTAGGCCGAGGAATTAAGCGGTAATGGCGGGCGTCAATCTTATGCTAATGGCTTGTAAAATGGGATTCATCCGACAGCAGGCGTCCACGGAATTCGTTGCACAGCATAACCGCGCCGACGTGCCAGACGGAAGTTCCCCAATCAACGTTTCCTCCATGCTTTCTCGGTTTACGAGACGACGGTTAGGGGAGACGTAACCGCGGCCTGTTGAAAGATTAAAATCACGGGGATGTGTATACACTCGGCCATCGAGAGAATTTAGCGATAGCTACGCTACCGGAGGAAAATATTCAATCGCTTATAGCGCTAGCAATTTAATCCCTCGTTTCAAGAAATTGAGGGAAGTCTTCAAAACAGGTCTACTAAATATTTATGTTATTCATTAATTTTAAATTGAAATAAATGTATATTATTTTTTTTTCCGTAACATTTAGCCACTAGACTAGATACATAATAAATATAAATGTTTAGTAGTTGTGAAATAAATCATGAGGAGTTAAGTGAGCATTTTTCCGGTTCATATGAAATAAGCCAACTTCACGTTAATTTTTGTCAGTAACTACTCCACCGATCGAGTTCAAATTTTGGATGTTTTTACTACCAAGGGGGAGAAGTATTTCGGCAAAACACTTTCTTGGAATTCGACCGAACCTTGGATTGACAGCATCATTTAAAAAATATCCAAAAATTGATAGGGTTGTATGATTTGTTCTATTCCGTGGCAAGGAACGGTACAAGTATGGTTTGCCTTCGGACGATTATTTATGATACGCTCGTGTCTAAGTGATAACCTTCAACGATTAGGCACGGTGCAACATGTGGCGACCATTCAAGTCACAGCCTGCCTTTCGTTTGTTTTCACTTGCTATGGTTACGAGACGTCATAAATTAAGTCCTTACGAAGGATCACCCAAACCAAAAGGCACTGTTCTGAAGTGTCGAGGGTCAGCCTTGTTGAGAGATCGGCATCAGCTTACGCTCTCCAGGGCAAGGCAAACTTAGCTCACCTAATCAAGGTGACAATCATTCAAGGATGCGCTGATTGGGTAATGCAGCATTCAGCAGAACCAATCAGTGCACTTCCTCTTCCATGAGGACCGCCCTCTCAATACATAGAGGAGCCTCACGAGACGGAAGAACTGAAAATCGACATCATTCTCGAGTTTTACTCAAACTGTTATACATTCAGTTCTTAGTCTAGTCGCAAACGGATCGCATCGGCCGATATCCAATACTAGTCACACGGATCGCATCGGCCGATATCCAACGCTAATCGCAAACGGATCTCAGTCCGTCAAGATCCGACGCGAAACGCTCTCGCAATCGTACACACACAACGAATCACACGAGACGAGAACCGACGCGTCTAGGCAGGGCCTGCTAGATCAGCCTTACTGACGAATCCTCTAGCAGATCTGGGATGAAACGCGCTTCCTAATCAATCTAATCATTCGAATATTGAAACGGCTGTTCAATATTAATTTGGCCGACAGTAAATATCGGCGGTATCGGGAGTGACGCATCCGCGATCCAACCGGTCCCAAGATTTACAACCTTGGGTGGAACAATCGTCCGCGTATCGCTTCTGAAATCCGCGTTCGAACAGTTCCATTCGATATTTCAAGATTATTTTTCGCTTACATACGAATATATTATGGTACTAGATTCTCTAAAAATTTCAAATTGAAGATTGCAGCAACCAACATAAAAAATGCACATATTATGCATTTACTAAACAAATCAGCCAACGAAGTGCGAAACAGTGAAAATGTCAAATAACATATAGGATATGGAGGTAGAAAATGAATGTTTTAACTCGCGTTTGGTATTAGAACTGTTCAATACGATGAAGATGTCAATGAGAAAATGCTACATGTATGTCGCAAGGAAATAACGGGTCGCAAACGTAACGCGATGCGTCTAGTCCGAACATTCGTAGCTTTCTAACCTTCCTGCTAACCTGAGGGCGCGTGTAATAAAGTCCCCAAAGACCATTAAAATAACGGGAGAGGTTCTCCACCCCCGCAAGGGCATGGAGAAAGTTTCCTCCCCCAAAACAACTGCATCCGGGAACGTTACTCTTGAGGATGCTGTAACGGTCGGGCCGAGGTTCTGGCAATCGTCACTTAAATGACCAGGCTCTCTACCCGACCTCCTACGGCAAGCACTTGAAAAGGATGGAATTTCCGCGTCCGAAAATTCCAACGTTCCCACGCACCATGGTCGCTACAAACAACAAGAAACAATGTTATATTAAATTTACTAAAACTATTAAGAGCAGAAATAAATTTTCATCAAACCACTTGACCCTGTCCACTGATACAGACAATTCTTATTTCGCATACAATTACGCGGCCTACTAATACATACAATATCAACACGTGCAACATTCATTAATTCACTCATCAATCACAAATTCCCCCGACGAGTTTCCTTAAAATCCGTACCGCCCACTAGAAGGCTAAGCGAAGGGGCGCTCTAATTGCAGAAAAGTTCTGCTCGCGAAAATTCAATTCCGGCGCGAATAATTCCAAGATTAACAACGGCGTTTACAGGCGGTGTGGTGCGGCGTATCTCGGATAAGTTGCAAATGGCAGTCTTGTAGCTGCGATAAAACGTTCAGCTGATAACGACCGTGGGGTTCTACAATTCGCAGGAGGGCTCTGCAGAGTAGTTGCAACATTAAGGCCAAAATAAAAAACGAAAGGAAAAAAAGAAGAAAGAAGGCCCCGTAATCGTTCTCTTGGTGCCGACTAATGGCGTCGGCGAGAGCACCGAGAAGCGCTGTTTAATTTATAACCGCGCGAGTCGCTAAGCCTTTTTAAATACACTCTCGGCCGACGACGACGACGACGAAGACTACGTCTCACGTTCGTGGCACAACTTTTTCCGTTCGGTTCAAAGTTCTATTTTTATGCCGTCGGCGCCGCTTGTAATTTTCATCGCTGGCTTCTCCTCTCCCCGTAATGGCAAATATAAAGTAACGCGGTTGCATTGTGCGTTCGCGAGGACAGCGTTCTTTATAATGGCCGTTATCATTTTATGCAGATTGCTCGGCCCTGTTTCGTATCGTATACTTTTCTGGCAAAGTTTTACCACCGGCGCTCTAAATTCCTTCCTATTAACTTCATCCCATAATTCTGGACCAGCGAGGAAGAAAATATCCGTGGCGTTTGCTTCGCCCGTGTCGATCACAGTGTTCCCGTCGAAAATTTATTATGCACGTAACTACCGAGGATTTTATGTATTTATGAGAGAAATTAGCGAATCGAATGCAAAACTTTCTATGGATCTAGTGGATCTTTCTAAATTCCGGAAAAATTGAGGTACTTCAAAGCGTATAGAGTTACAAAATCCATACGTTCAAGTGAAGTTATTGAAAATATTGGACAATTTTTTTACTTCCAGGTGCACAATGCCATAAGAAACACATGACGTATCCGAGACATCTTTGTATGTCAAGGGATTAAGGGAAGAAATAAACATGTTCTTACATATTTCCATGTACAGTCTGTATATACTGTACTCTATGTACAGTCTCGAGATATGTCCAAAACACGGTCTGGCCTGGGACAATTATCGGTTAGAAGATACTATTCTTTGCTCCACTGCCGAACGTAGAAAAGGACAGCATATGTGAAAGAGTCGCGGCTGCCGCGTCGGCACACTTCAATGGTCCGCGTGAGCTTAGGCCTACAAATAAAAAATTAAACTTCTTTAATCTTAATTATTTTTTATCAGACTTTCACTAATATACTTGTGGGATTTTTCTGATTAAAATGATACCAAACACGGTAAAATTCGGATCATATTTACACTAATTTTCCGTTAATATATTTGTAATGGAAAGTAACTTTCATCGCTCATACACAAGCAAATGTCATCGGAATGATATCATATTTGGCGTCATTTTCATTAGAAAATGCCACGAATATATCGGTGAAAGTAAAAAAATGAAATAAAAAAAAATAATGAAAAATAAAGAAGTAGTTTTATTGGATTAGTAGGGGTCTCCTGGACTCGCATCGATATACCCAATCCGTATTGTGTTTACACTCCTCGGCGACGTATACCCCGCAGCAGTGGGGCTAGATCTGGGACAATTATCGGCTGGATTTTTGGGACATATATCGAGTAGAGACTGTAATGTTTGTTTTGCATAAAAATTCGTAGTCTACTCATGACGGTTTCATAAAATATCCGCAAGCGTTGCGTTTGTTTCGCTCGTGCCGATCACAGCAGTCGAAAATCCCTTATGCATGCGTGAAACCAGAGAATACTTTGGTATTTTATTCTTTTGGTAACAGAGAACAGTGTAGTGCAATGGTAAAACGCTTTTCGAATTTCCAGGGGAAAACAGCAACTGACGCGGGGCTTGTTAGTTTTGTTGCAACCTCTAATTGGCTGGCCGTGTTTACAGACTGTTATCGGGGTTCGAGAATAATAGTATAATTGTGGTCAGCCCGATAAAGTCGGTCATGTGGAAACTTAAATCGTCAGATCGCTGGAAATAAAATGTGAGCTATCGAAAATTGGATTTGACACAGAAACTGATACACATATGGTGAGTTTACTCATTAGTGCTTCATAGAAAAGCTTCACTTTTACTTAAACAATCACCATACAGTACTTAAATAATCACCTTATGCAACGTAAAAATTGTCCAAGTCAATTGTACGAAACCGAAGATACATGAAAATGTAATTTCTTAGCCAATCGTCTCAAAAAGTCAAATAATAATATCATAACAATATTCTGAGGTTTTTCTAACGTATTTTCAGTTTTGTATTTAACCTATTAATTCAGTCTCACAATCACGAATAATTGCTTGTCACTTTACAAAATGTGGATATTTAATCGTTCCTTAATCATTTTGAATATTTATCAATGAATATTGCAGAATTATTCGAATAAGAATCTTTCCGTTTAGTGCTTTCTGACCATGAATTTTCATTTATAATTTATGATATTTTATTCTCGATTATTATGTATATAATACGCATGTAACGATAATTCATGTTCTACATTACTTTACATTATTCTGACACGAATTACAATGTACGAGCATAAGAGGAAAAGCGAACTCAATTTGGCCTGAGTGTTGTGCTTAGAACAATTTCGTAATTACCACCACGTTTCCATTCGAAATTTCCATTTGCATTTCCGCGAGCTGATTATGCATACGGCGAGTAGCCGGCACTACCAGCTTCGCCAGAATAAAACAGCATAGCATGGTACTAACGAAATCACCATATCCAAGAAAGTGCCCAAAGATCTCTCCTTCTCTCTCTCTCTCTTTCTGCAAATCATATTTCATATAAGAAACGAAACTCGAAATAACCTATTAAAAGATACGGATCTAGTTTCCACGCGACACTTCCGCTCAACGAAGTCCGCTTAGGGCTAATGAAATCGCAACAATCGAGATTATTACTTCTCTCGTCGGGCAACAAATAAGGTCCCCGTGCGCGTAAAAACTCGGTCTGCACAAGTTAAATCGACCCGACTCGAGCCTCTGGCGAAAACTTTATTATTACTCAATATCCTCGACGCGCTTGAACCGTACAGCGAACCGCCGCCGTTATCCTCTAATGGTTTTCTTTCTTTTTTTTTTTTTTGTAATAAAAAAGTATCGTCTGTTCCCGGATTTTTCCGCGGTTGGACGAGTGCGAATTTTTTTCCAAGCCCCGAGACCTCGGACATTCAAACTCTAGAGCAATTATATTTCTTTCCGCCGTCTGCGTAAAATTTTACGAAACGTGGCTTTTTGTCTTAAATCGTACTAAACGTAGCGTTTTCTTTTAAATTCTACGAAATGAATAACTATGATTTCACCCCTCGGACGGGCGGAGCTTTTATCCAAGTATAAAATGTATGTGGCTTACGATCATTTAAAGATATATTTATGAATTTTTTTTAAACATACTTTTCAAGATAGCAGATCAAGATAGCAGGTAAGTGAAATACAAGACAGTGAAGGCTGAAAAAGAATGTGAATGTATTCTTAGAATACTTTCAATGTATTAAGACTGTTAAGAGAGGAAATACATTTTAATTTAACTCCTGTATCTTGAAACTCGTGAAATTTTTATTTTTTATAAATGTCCGCTGGCTAATTGATACTAACGATTCTCAAGTATCGATGCTACTCACAATCCTCAATCTTCAGTCTATTAAAACATTTTTCTAAAGCACACATAAAAAGGGGTAGCAAAGCACGCTTTCAGAAATACTGCAGAAAATAAGCGACACAGAAGCACCATTGACTGGAACGAAAAATAAAAAGAAAATTCGCGAGGGATCTGAAGAAGAGAAAGGGTAAATAAATGCATTTCGAAGGAACCGCTTTCAGCCCCCGGCACGAGAGGAATTCCTCGTCAATTAATTTCGAGAATGTCGAGAAACCGGATCGACCAGACCATTCCTCGCGAATCCGGATTATTGTACAATCATTTGTGGCAGCCCGTGGAAATGGTAATCAGAGAATCTGGCGGCGACCCGCCGCGGTTAATTGCAACAATTTACCTTCAAATTATCTGGCAAGAGGTTTCCCCGACGGACATACAGAATAGCGAATTTTTCCGCTGCTCCCATTTCCCCATGAAGAGCGTCGGTCGGAAAAAGGAAAAAAGAAAATAAAGAGAGCAGGCTAACCTCGTTTACAGACGCGGCCATTTCAATCCGACACTGGATTTATTCAGCGGTTCCGCGGCGACTTGAGTGGCGACCGAGAGAGAGGAGTGGTTCGTACAAAAATTGCTTGGCCCGCAATTATCGCGAATCTCATTGAGCGGCAATGGTTGGGAAGGGATAGTATAGGTTTGGAAATATATTCGTGTGTGCTTCCCGATCGCGAAAAACCTCACGTATCGACGGTATTTTTTTTTCAAAAAACCATTAGCAGATATTACCGGTGCATGTACTGCCCCGTGCACAAAAAGTGCTTCCAACAAAAGGAACGGGAAAAACAGAATTTTCAATGATAAGATTACTGGTGTGACGTTGGTGATGATCGCGGTTTGTTCATTTTTATTTAAAACAGATTGCTTTTTATTTTATTCGCTTTATTCAGATTAGGACGAATTTGTTATGTAAAGTCTTTATTATTATTTGTTCAACTTTGGCTGAGTCAGAGTGAAATTTATTGTCAAGTAATTTTTAAAATAGTATCAATATACAGTCGTGATATTAGGATCATTTTTATTCAAGTTACTTTTTTCGGATCACTTTGATTTAGCAATGGAAATTCAAATTTACTATGGAAAATAAAAATTGGATTAATTACAAGATATAGGATCCACATAGACATTTAGGTTTCTTTTTAATAGTTTTAAGGAGTTGAAAATAATGCGAAGGTGTTTCTAAATTCTTTAAATGTCTTTACTGTTTATTTGAACTGCCCATTTTTATAACTGAATAACTGAATAAAATCCACAGTCTAGTTATTAGCATTATCTAAATAATTTTTGTACGTGTTTAGTCATAGATTTCTTAATTGTGCAATTATTTGTTTGATCTAGGATGCACTTGTCCAGAAATGGAAATTATGCCACTTTGTCGAGCGTAATGGAAGGGTAAGGTAAGAATGGATGCTTAATTAAAGTGTTTTCGGTAATGGTAATTAGAAGCTTTGCGCCTGATAGGATCCTCCAGGTTTTGTCTTTGGTCAATTGACGGTGTTCGTGTAACTACGGCTTCCATGGTGGCCTCAGTTTAACGCCGCGCTATACGGTTTAGGTATCGCATCAGTGGGCTATGTAAATTGGGGTATATCCGCAAGGTTCTCACGTCTCATCCCTAGAATTAGGATTTAATCGAACATATTGAAGGCTATTTGCAAGCTATGTACATGTATGAGCGAATGAATATGCAAACTACGCATACTTTGACATGCGATTGCAATGGTAAACAATTTATTGTTCGATTAATTTACCCTTACTGGCCCGAGCATGTATTCAACGCGAAAATAGCTACGGCGCAATTCGACCTCTATTTGACACTGATTAATTAAATGGCCAATTATTCCAACCGAGATAACACATACGACCAAACTATATCAAATTTAATGCCGACTGATTATTCTTAAGACGTCCACGCTCACTGTAATTGTTAAAAATTCACAGTTTAGTTCGAAGTTATGTTAATGATAATTTTTAAAACAGTAATACATAAAATGTACTAAGATTCCATAGAAAATTGTTGCATTAATGTACGACGATCTAGAGGAATAATTATTTTCGTCGATGTTATATACAGATTTGAACATTGTATAATAAACTAAAAAATTCAGCTATGAAAAAAATGTATCTCTAAATGTATCTCAGTTCATTTAGTGTTCTTCATTACACTTCCGCACCAAAATTATTCAATCCCCTTTGGAAGAGACAAACTCATTTAAAGAGGCACAATTCTTTATCCAAGGTACACAATTACTTTTTACTAATTTGAGGGAGTATATATGATAAATTATTTAACACGTCAGCATTTTTCAAGAGAAAGTAAACGACTTAACACCAAATCCGAAATAAATGTTTCACTTAGGTTAATGAGGAGAAGACAAATAGCGTCTCCGAAGACAGCACGTCAAGGATTTGTAGTATCAGCAAGCAATATGGTTTTGAGTTTCGCGGATGCAATAGCATCGCAACTAAGGCGGTAACGAGCTGCTTGCGTTTCCAGTTTCTAATGAAATTTCCCGCGCCGTTTCATTTCGAGAATACCTTAACGCGAATTAGGTCAAATATCGTTCTTAACGAACCATGAGTTACATCGCTGACGATCTAATTGTTCAAGCCACTGAACATCTTCGGAACTCACCGGTTCGCAGGGGGGTTCTTAACCAGCAATTAAATGACGTGCGCCGGAAGGTGATTAACATTTTTGCGGGCAACCATAGGCGGCCGGGAGTGGCAACCAGCATCGAGCAAATCCGCAACGGAGTTCGAATGCTAACGAAGCTAACGATACTCGTTTACGCCGGCGGCTTTTGCAGAATATGTGACTGACATTCTCGCCCGCTTTTGCACGGGATTTTGACTTGGTAACCGCTATTAAATTCTCTCTCGGGCCTACTCTCCCGGATGGCGTGTCTTTGTAGCAAGCGGGGATTAATTAATTGAGAAATTAACCTGGAGTATATTCGTAACGTGCGTGCAAACTCAAATGAAATTTCACGTGAGAACGAACGACGCCGGAATAACTTATTCACTTATAATTTAATCATCGTGCTACTTCCGGGCCCTTAAGAATTTACAAGATAACGCGTACGTGCTCCTAGCCTTGGCGAGTTTATGTATTTTTGCTGGAGTTTATTTTACGGGTTGGGAAAAGAAGCTGAAAATTGGAGATTGGACGAGAAACGCCTTTTAAAATGATAATGTTTAGTGGAAGAATAAAATATTTAAGTACATGATAATGAGAATGTATTTCTGATCGTGTTTAATTTCAGTATTTTTAGATGATTTATTTTTGTGAGCTGTAAAAAAAGATGAAAACGAGAGATTTTACAAGAATCTGTTTTTAAACTGACAATGTTTAAGGAAAGAATCAAGTCTTCTTCTTTAATCTTCATTTTGAAGCTCTTAAATGTTTATTTGATTTTTATGAACATGTTTTTTGTATAATAAATTATAATAACAAAATATAAATATTACGCAAGAATCTTTTTTAAAAATGGTAATATTTAATTACAAATTAAAATCCTCTTGGATAGTGTTTACTTTCAAACTTCTAAACAATTACAGGATAATAAATACAAAGTTTTGATCTTGATACACATTAGAATTTTTGTCAGATTTATTTCTATCAGTTATGCAAGGAAAATGAATACACGATTCATTGTTATAAGGAAACGAATATTAAAGATTATGCAGGAAACTTGTTTGAAATGGTAATATTCGAAGAAAGAATACCATCTTCCTCGTTAGTGTTTCCCCGATTTCATAAGTTTGAATTTGCATAACGAACTGCAGTTTAGGCAGCAGTAACGTAACGAAGTGTCCACAAGTTGCATAACTCGTGTATGGCACACTCATGTGTCTTCTAGAGTGCTCAGAGTTTGCATAGTTTTCCATCCAGGTCTTCACGAATGTAAATTTGCTGCTTCAGTGGACAATGTGCATTTGTATGTCATAGGATTATTCAATTGTTATCCAACTCAATTTTAATACTACTATACTGTTCGCCATGCAGTAATTATTTTATATTTCACTGTAGTTGTAGTTTTGTTAAAATATTTTATAACAATTAATCAATTCCCTTTTCGAGAATGCATTAATGATGCAATTTAGAAAATGCTTAAACATGGTCCAACAAGATAGACAGTATTTGTACATCATACCAATATAAAATATCTGCTTTCTTTTTACCATTAAATATTTGCTTTCTCAAATATTGGAATCATGTCAAGCCTTCAATAATCAAACAGTTTAAAAAATATCTAAAAAAAAATATCCAACCTACTAACCAACATTCTTCTCAGTTACATCACACAAATTCAAATGTTTTCTTTTTTCTCATGTAATATTAGCTTCCTCAATGAATGCCAAAAAATGGTCAAAGATAATGAACCAGTTTAAAAAATGCACAATGAATGTTGAACAAAATGGACCACTTCAAAAATCGCAATAATGAAGCACAAATTTTGATAAAAAATCCCCAAAAACTCCTAGACAAAATAGTGAGCACAACTGGTCCTGCGTAGTCTTTAAAAAAAAACCAAACCCTTCTCGAACTCTCCAAAAAGGGAACAACTATTTTCCGGTCAGCAGAATCACAGTCAGCCAATCAGGCATCAACAAATCCGAGCCATTGGATTTACAGGTCCCCAAAATTCGGGCGGATTTCCACGTCGCCTCTGGTGAACGGAACGCTGAAGAACCCCGATTTCGGCCGACAGAGGGTGTGTTCATCCGACGTAATTAAGTTTCAAACATTCGATTATCGTCCTTCACTCGGTCAACGCGGATCTCTGCGGTTTAAGGGTGGTTTATGGGTGGCTTGCAAATACGAAACCTGCATTCGCCGTTTCGACTGATTAACGATCACCGCTCGCTCGTAAATTAACGTCGCAGGAGAACCAGAGCGTTTAACAGTGCTTCTCGTCGTGCGCCGTTTTAACAGGAAGGGTTTCCTGTTTATTCTTTATGCTGCGATCGGCCGTGATTCGCATGAATTTCGCCGGGCGAGCGCACGCCAATCGACTAAGTACTTCGACGTGTCACATCGCCTCCGTGTTCTCTCTCACGTGCCAAGAATATTTGTCCGATAATATTGAAATTGGATTGCAGACCCGACAAGAGTAACACGTGCAGCCCATCCTGTCGCAATTACATCAAGGGGAACGAAACACCGATGGGAGGGGGACCGTTCGATGGGATAAACTTCGTAATTCGACTGATGTTACCGGGTTCGAAGTATTTATTGTATTGTATATCTATCCTTGACGCGCGTGCGGTAGTCTTGTAATCTGGGAAATGCTCGGGACCGTCAGACTTTTCATTTTTGTTCCAATTTAAAGGGTTTTACTCGCCGGTTTCCGTTTCAGTAAATAGATTAGTTCGGGTCTGAGAGATTTTCCTCGATCTTGGCACTGTCAATATTTTCAGGAACGTTGTTAACAGTTAATCCATCCTGGTTAAATGACCAAATCGACGCGACTAAATTAATTTTTTTTTCTGAAAGAAATTTAATTAATTGATCTTTTTAGGTCATTTATTGTGGCCTTAACTCCTTGCACTACAATTCTTTTTTCGGTTTCAGTGATTAAAATTTCTTTGACGTTCATTATTTCTTAAAAGAAACACGGAAGTTTATATTTTTTATACGGATATGTAGACAAATAACAAAGTAGAATTTTATTTTGATTCAAAGAAAATTAATAACATAGGCATTTAGTTAGATCTGCTCGAAATTCTTGTCACGAGTCTGTCTGGAGGCGTACAAGGGGTTAAGCAAAACAATTTTTAATATTTCTTCCCGTAGTTCCGGGCTTTTCATTCGGCATAACAGAATCGCAGTTGCATCGAAGCAGGGCCGAATAGGAATCGCGGCGTATTTTTGTTGTTTCGATTGCTCGAACGGAGCCTGGAGGACCGTAATTAATTTCTCGGGTGTATAGGGACGGCGAAAACGATAGCCCGGTGAAAGGGTGCTCTCCCGTACGCTCTCTTAAACGAACCGAAATCGATTTCCAGTCTCTTCAGGATCTAGAACCCTCGTCCTGTAACGCTCGTGCCAATTTCCGTGCACAGATGCGTGTAATACGATTTCGTTCGCGCTGTAAATAATCTTATCGGCGGCCGAGCAGGTGTAGTCAACCGCCACTCTGTGTCCGGTGTGCAACAACAAATTTCGTTCCTTCCACACGCCGACCAATAATTCCAATTTGCCCGCGAACGGCACCCGCGAAATTGTCAGGAATTGCTGGTCCAGTCCTTCGAGCCCTTCGTTTGAAGATTCGCCCGGTGCAATAGCCCTTTCTTCGCTAACTATACCTTCCTATACCCTCGAATATGCTGCCAGACTTGAAAAAATCTGTTCTGGTTGTAAGAATTTAGTTGTGAGTCACTGCAAAAACAATTCATTCATCAGGCGACTGTCATGAACAATAATAAAAATTATATAATTGATTGGAGAAATATTTAATACAATTCTAATATGTAAAAATTCCATATTAATTTAGATGAAACATGAATTAAACAATACGATTTCCCGGAAACCTTACATACGTAAATTATTATTAACACGTTAAACGCCACGCCGCCCCGGTTTTACGTGCCGTTCCGTTCATGCCACAGTTAGCCGTCAAGCGGACCCTCCCGGTCCATAGGGACAGGCGAGGCTTGAACGGAAAGTCTAGCGCCGGTCCCTAGGGACCGGCATGGCGTTTAACGTGTTAAATTACAGAATTCAAAACGAAAATTGTTTAATTAATTGGCAATATTCCCAGGCTCGAGTAAATAGAAACCATTTGAAGTCAATGTTCGTGAAAAGCCCATCGGTCCGTTCTCTTTATGAACGACTTTGTAAAAATGTTACACAGTAATGAGTATGTTCATAATTAACTAGAAATTCATTGAGGTTACCACAAAAGTGTCTTCTATGTCTATGTATAAATGAAAGGTTTTCGAAATGAGGCTGTTAGGAGGCGACTTAATTTCGTAGAGCATAAAACGCGCGATTTGATTGGCTTTCCTTGAGACTGCGTCGGTTTAATGCGTCATGCATAATGTAACATCTTGGACGACTCTTTACGATTACGAGCCATCGATGCGCCCGTATGAATAAGTATGACCCATCGGCCGAGATTCGGATTGTAAAATTTAATTAATAATCCGGATATTAGACGGTTTTGGATTTACCCGCACCGGCGAAAACTTTGATTAACTCTGCTTAACGAGCGGCTCCTGCGTCCTTTCGGCGACTGCCATAGTCAGGCGGTGCACGTGCCGTTTTTATGGAACGTGCTTGCACAGTTTTTAATCTTTTCTTGGGCTTTGATCACGGACTCTCTGGTTGGTACGTGATTACAAACGGTCGTTGATGTTTTTATCATTGTTTTATTAATAATTGCTGTTAAACCGTTTCCAATGTTAATATCCTAACTGTTTTTAATGTTTTCAATATTATCAGAAACCATTGAAAGTAATTTATTGAGTCGAGTAACAAGTTCGTTTTACTTAAATAAAAATTCTAAAATAGCATTAGTACATATTTTCAGTAAATTCTAGAGTAAAGATATTTTAACGAAATTGGGTTAGTTGCCATTGTTTAAAAGTAGAATTACTGTCTAGTGAGCCGAAACGGTCCGAACTTTTCACTTAACTAAATAAACTCGTATTTAGTACTGATTTAGTGGAGACAACGTACATGTGAACTATATAGTCATGTTTTATGTTTATAGTGCTCAAATGTTAAGGGAGAGTAGGATTCATTATATTCTTACCATTCCTGACCATTGCACGATATTTCTACTAAAATTGTACACCAAATTTCAAGGTGTTGCCATAAAGGTGAGATTTCAATCTTCAAATTCAAAATGATTTCAGTCATGAAAAAAAATGTTTAATGTCCGTAGAAATATTTGAAGTGGTAAAACTTTCGAAAGGAAATCATGTCTTAATTTTTCTGTTCACCATATGATGCAAAAATATTGCTGATAAAAATGAGTCTAGGATTACTAAAGTTGAGAGTTCAAGCTTTAAAATGAGCACAGGTAGATTGTTACACGATTTTTTTTCGCGGAGTTACAATCGTTTAAATATCAATAACTTTTCGTTCACAATTTCAGTAGACGATGTAAGTAGACAAATTTGGAAATAGGTAGAAATTTTGTGGATACGCTATGCATTTGAACCATATAGTCGTGTTTTATGCATATACTCTCTTAGTGTAAAAGGATAATATAATGCGATATATTTTTAAGGTGTCTGACCACATCACGGTATTACCACTTCGAGTACACACCAAAAGAACTATTAAAGAGAAATGTGGTAAAAACCCTGTGCATTTTAATCATACAGCCATATTTTACATTTTTAATCTTCGGGTATGTATGAAAAATAATGTTTGCTTTTTTCGAGGTGTCTGACTGCAGCGCGATATTTCTACTTGACGTGTATAATAAAATACAAGAAATGTAATTCGCATTAAGTAGAAATTAACTACGCACTGATGTTTGTTCGTCGTAGTCGTAGCATTTCGAGAGAGGATGAAATCCGCTACATCTTCAAGACGTCGGATCACAGCGCGATATTCCTACCTGAAGTGCGCGATCAAATAGAGAGGCGCTGCTCAGTGCACCGCTTTTAAGGGCCGCTTTACAAATTGGTGAATCGGTCAATATCAATCACAGCTCGGGAATGTACCCGCTACTATTGGCATTTGAAAATTAGAACGCTGCAAGTATGTATGTATACATACGTAAGAAATGCATTACAGTGATCAATCATATAATGTATAAAGCCACAACGTCGCGGTTCTGCTAAGCAGCTCGCGGCTGCGTTCGCGGCACTGGCGAGATGAGATTACAAGAATGGCTCGACAGTAATTTATCAAATGCGGTTATGTCTCGAACTTCGAAAGACGTATATGGGCAACCGGAGTATCGATTTCCGGTGTCTTAACTGGTTGGAAATCTATCCGACCACGTGGCCCCCCGTATCCTGTTACCAATTTCGACTTTGTTCTACACTGCGGATCAATTATTAATTCCAACTATTAGTTCCACTCCCGTGACGACTAGATTACAATATTATATTTCAGCAATTTGCCCGAGCTATGGTCACGGTCGCGGAAGAGTTATCGTGGCTGTTGTTGTGAAGTCAGCCTCGGGATATGTTGAAGAACTAATTAGTGTTCTGTGTAGTGTGTTTAATAGCCCCTCACAGCACTTCGACGAAGTTTCCTCTCGAGATGAAGAACAACCATTCAGGTATGTTGCAAAAATAATTAGTGCTGCTTCCAGGTCGAGTTTCATCTTCATGTAAAGTATTACACTCTCTTGTCTTGTTCTCTTGCAGTTAGGAATGTCGCATATCTAGAATTTAAGTAAAATGGCATTTATTTTCTCTTGTAAAAAAGAAACTCAAAATTTTGCTGTTTGTGAATTAGTCGTGACATAGAGATTGTAATTTGGGAACTGCAGGTCTAAAAATTTGTTAAGAAATTCTAAAACGCAAAGTTTATTATAATTCCATACGATTTTTATCTTCTTTTCATTTCCAAAGGCTATTACCGCCAAAAATATAATTTTGTTAAACTTCATTATCTCATAATTTCTCTTCAGAAATGAAAGAGTGCATGAACAGTAGGGCAAGAAATAAATGGAAAACGTTTCATTCGAGATATTAGACCGTAATGGACTCACACATGAGTCAGTCGGGCTTGCCAACATATTACGTCATTAATTTTCAACGTTGGTCTCAACGAAAGTCGAGTTTGCTACGAAAAACATCATGTTACAGTTTTTATTTGTTTTTTAAATTTACACGTTATTTAACTTTATTTTCCTATTTAATAGAAGACGTATGTGTCTTAAACAAACAGTGTTCAGACTTTGCTAATCCTCATAATATATTCGTTATAAATGGTAAAATAAAATATCATCAGATAAAATTTCGACCATTTTCGCTTTCCACGAACTCAACAAGCAGTATTTTACTGAAAATTTCATATTTTAAAGAAATTCATCAGCTCAGAGTAGAAAAAGAGAGAAATAAAATATTTTACATTGTCTAGACACAGGAAATGGATTATTCTTCTACAGAAGAACGAACGGAAATTACGTTTGATATTTTAACACATACGTTTCGTTAATTTCATAAATGGACGCGTGTCATAAATGTGTAAAAATCCACAAGTATTAAACAAACAAAATTTTAAAAGCGTTAATTCCTCACTAAAAATTCTTCCAATCCATTTGCAACACGAAAACGAAAAAATTTAACAGTTCCTCTTCATTTATCATGGCTTCCAATATCTCAGAAATATAAATAATTTAAAAATAATTTATGGGAGTTGTACAGCAATGATTAGACATAAATAGTGCATGATCATACTGCAGATGTTCATAATTGTTCCAGCATTTCCGAAATAAGATTTTATTGGTCCAGTATATTATAGAAACGTGTACTATACTCCCCAGACGATCGCGTAATATCATATTGAAGACAACGTGGATTGTATAGATAAGATTTTACCGTCGCAAAATGGCCGCGGAATATTCTTGATGGCGCGTGGGATCCTCTGACTGAACGATTTTTAACTCGAGGTATCGACATTGTGTGTGCACTAAATGACAAGCGTCGCGACGCCGCCACCGTAAGAATACAACGGGAACCATAAAACCGGATCGGCTGTTGTTCGCGCGTTTATGCTCGCCGTGCCGGAATCGTCGAAACAGATGTCGATGGAAATAAAACCCTTATTTCCGGGGCAAGCCAGGTTCGTAATATCCGAGGACACGAAAAGCTCTGACGTGAAATACAAGCATTTTTTTATTAGGAATGAACGCACGTATGGGGATGTGCGAGATTTCATATGGGAGTATTACGACTCCGTACTCTACATCATCTTCTACAGGTAGTTCCGCAGAATGGGAACACAGTTGAGACCCTTCCTAATCGAATAGACGGAATAAAAGTGGCAAGGTATGTTCCAGACATTGACGTTTTACGATATGAATATTGTAAGAATTATATTCTCCATTTGAATTGAAATAATGTACAGAATATGAACAATGATGTATGTAATTCTTAGGTATGTTTTAATGATTGTAATTGTTATGTGGTGTGCATCATGTCAGGTACAATGTTTGCCTAAATATTTAATTAAGAATTTGTTTTTGTTGAGATGATATAGGCTACGGTTTATGAATTACAGGAATGTATGATGACACGCATAATACAATAAGAAACTTCAATCTAGTAGTATCATGAAGAATTTTAACACACAAAATAAAAAAAGAAATCTCAAAATAAAATGAAACCTGTAACTGTCAACACAAAATAAGATCTCAAGCTTTCAACATAAAAAAAGAACTTTATTTTTCAAAATAAACGATCATTATTCTTCATAATAGAAGAAAATAGTCATCCATCAAAATTAAATAAAAATTGTAATCAGCACGATAGAAGTACTTAAACGGTAAAAGTTAGAAATACTTAATATTTGTAGATTATATTTAACCGAACGAAATCATTGATGGCAAATAAATAATATCAATTTAATACCGAGTTTTGTAAATTGCTCTGTGAAATTTTGATGAAAATAAGGATTTTTGATGGGAAAATAATATTCAATCGATATGGAAACGAGTCTTCATACTTTTTCATGGAGCCACGAATTTCGTAATGAAATCGAACCCCACTCGAAATACAACGCCCTCATCGTTGGAATAATGAACAATCGAAGATTTAATGAATATCGCGAAATACTAGTTTCAATCATTCCCACTGTATAAAGGGAATGTCCAGCAAAAAGCTGCATCACCCGCCCACAAAATGGGCAAGTCAACACCGTGAAACACATTTCTATGAATAATAAAACCGGTGTAATGCACGCAACTGGCTCTGCATACGTAAAGACAACGGCACAACGAATTACGTGTGCCATTGACATTAATGTAAAACACGTTACACTGCATTCACATAAAACTGAATATTAAAAGTAACTCTGAACTCAGGTTACATTGGATGAACTGAAAACAAACACTGAATCCCCGGATGAAATAATTAAAATCCATTTGCATGTATAATACAGTCATTCATTTAGCACATTTTCTCCCGTAGGACCTTTCGGCTACAAAAATAATTGCACCTAAAACAAAACACAAAGAAAATACACATTCCGGTTTATTGTATTAACCAGAAAGAAACACTGATGATTTAAAACAGGAAGCTCTTGGAAGAAATAATTGAAATCCACTTGAATACACGATTCGGTTTAACTGTACCTCAGGAAGCCAGAAAATTTTAAGATTTTGTTATATAGTCCTGCAGATGTTGGCGAGAAAATGCCGAAAATCCAAGTTAGAATCCTAGGTGATCATTCGTTCAAAAGTTGTACGTGTGTAAAGAGCGGAGCCCCTCAGCCACGTAAGCGATTAAGAATTGCAAGTCATATTTGCAACTTTTTTTTCCATCCTGTGTGCGGAAAAGATATTTCGTCTCAAAAATCGGTGCTCTATGTTATTGGCATCACCGCGTGCTTGTGGCGCCATATAGCGGCTCCGCTCGTTAAGCGACGCGCGACATATTACGACGGTCACTACATATTAACATGGCGGCGACCTTAAATGTCAAAAACGCTGAAAATCGCACATAACTTATAAACTAGTGATATCCTAGGATTGAAACTTAGATTTTCGGAATTTTCTCTTCAAAATCTACAGGAATACATAAAAGAAAGTTAAAAATTTCTGGTTTCCTAAGGTAAAGTTTAACCCACAATTCTGTCATTTGTTTGACATGTTTTAATCGATCCTATAATTCTACACTTCTAAAAACAAACACTAAGTAATTACCAGACGGCGGATTTCATGCATTTATGACAAAAATGAGTAGGTGTAATTTAAAACAGTAGAAAGGTTAAAAGTATTGAACAACATTTATTTATTTTCAATTTATTAAAATTGTTGAAGAAAAAAAATGTTCATATAATTAACGAGTCTTGAAATTGACAAGAAAAATTTTTATTTCGCATAAAAATCTGTGATCTATTCATTACATAGGTGTCTTGTGATGAGACGTAATTGAAATCCCTTTGTATGACTGGTTTAGTTCATTCAACATAATTATGTGACATTTTTCAAGCGTGAAAGTACATTTGCGCCAAAGAAATGTTAAAAAACGCTGTCCTCCCTAAAACGGGACCTCAAATAGATCCATTCGTGCGAGCGTTTTAAGAAAATTAATAAATACCACGGCGGTCGATTCAGACGCAGCTGATCAGGAAAAAGTTAAACAAATGACGCTGTTGGAAATGCGTGAAAATCCAAGGGAACATTTATCACGTAGGAAAAGACGGTCTCTCTGCGAATTCGCAGGGACGAATGATGTGTCGAGACGTCGACCATGGTTTTTTTCCGGAGACAATGAGACTCGTCCATTCCGGAATTTAATTTATGACGTCGCGTGCTAACGCTTTCATATATTTCTTCGGCAGCGTTGTTCTTCCGGTCAGAACTCTTTGAGGAGACGAAGAAAAATAGCAAAGAACGCTAGAGCCTCGGGGTGAGAACGAAATGAACGCCGGCACAAAGAACGACCCGCTGCCTATAGTTGATGTGACACATATAAAACACTGATTCCCCCAGATCGATGTTGTTTTATAGGAACCGCTGCCACCAATCGCAAGAAACCTTTCCTCGGGATTTACTGTCGCGAAGAACATCTGAGACGATTTTCTGGATGCTGTGAAACCTCTGATTTCATGTCGATTTGAAATTGATCTTTCTGATCGAAACACGATTGCGAAAATTTATTCTTTTATATGTTATACCGTGGGAATGGCTTATACACTTTTTTAAGAAATTTTTTAAGCATATTAGAGTCACAACAAATTCTTTCTATTTCTATGGTAACTTGAAGTGAATCTTTTTGTTTACAATAGTCTTAGAGAAATTGAGGCTAAACTTTACATCAGGAAACCAGAAATTGAACCAGAATTGTTTATTCGAACCAGATTTTAAACTTTTTTTTGTAATCCTGTAGATTTTGGAAAGAAAATGCCGATAATCCAAGTTTTAATCCTGAGAGAGAGAGAGAGAGAGAGAGAGAGAGAGAGAGAGAGAGAGAGAGAGAGAGAGAGAGAGAGAGAGATCAGTAGTTCAAAAGTTGTGCGTGTGTAAAAATCTGCGATTTTTAGCGTTTTTGACAGATAAGGATGCCGCCATATTAGTATGTACTCTGATATCGTCCAATGAACGGAAAAGGTTGGTCGGGATTATATCACCGCATGCTTGAGTACATACCAACATGTCGACGCCTTTACCTGTCAAAAAATACGTGTAAGTTTTGAACTAATGATCTCCTAGGATTGAAACTTGGATTATCGGCATTTTCGCCAAAATCTACAGGATTACATGTCAAAAAGTTAAAAATTTCTGGATTCCTGAGGTAAAGTTTAACCTAAATTGACTTTTTGTATATTACAGGATAGACACAGCTTATGAATATTTTGAAGAAAGTGATCACGATAAAGTTGACCAATTGCCAAGTCGATCTGAAATAAATCGTATAAGTAAAATTTGTCGATTGAACGAGTTAGTAAATTAGCTTATTTTATTTACTATTTATCACGTCGTAGCAAAATGTAATGGATAAACAATCCAAGAGTATCTCACACATCGTTCTTCCATTTCATGAGTGAAACTCATTGCGAACGTATCAAATTGAATATAACCTAATTCTTCAAAGTTGAAACGGAACGATATACATTCGCTATCAATATTCTATGTCCAGATCGTGTCCTTAAAGTGAACGTAAAATTCTCATTCTTCCAGTAAATTAAGTATTAACGATAAAGTATCTTTGGTGAGCGCGCAGTCAAGTAAGAAATCATAAGGTAAGGAGCTGATCCTTATTAGAGATGAAAGAATTCATTATTCCGATAAAAACTCACGAATAGTGGGCGGAAGACGTGGAATAAGAAATTCGTTTCTTCCCTTTTCGTTGATTAAACGTTAGAATTCATTCATAAAATGGAAAAGTATGTTCGTTTCATCAGAAATTGTTCACTGTAAAACCTCGTTTAACTTTGACCCATTTCATACAGTAAGGACACTAATTTGAAGACTTTGGAAGTTTCGCTGGAAAATGATTTTCACAAGACAATCACAATTTAAGTCACACATCTCGGGAATGACATATTAAAAAGTAATGTTACTAAAAATAATAAGAATTAAATACTTAAAAATATATACTGTACAAAATATGAAGGTTAACGTAATTTTCATGATGCAATCACAATTTTTTTAATTGACTATTGCGGTGCGGTTGACGTTAAAGAATTGTTAATTTCTTATCGAATAAAAATGTAATTCTTTCTCATTTTGCTTTACTTTTTCCGTCAAATTTACAATAGCGACATTTGGCCTGCGTTCGATGTGTATACCCGTCACATGGCTTGATTTTAATTCCGCGCTCGTGAGGGATTTTTACAATTAAACTCCGCAGTTAACTGGTTAAGAATGAGGTGGTTTTCATAACATTCCGAAATAGAAACCAGGTAACCAGGTAAACTGTGGTGATTAATGTAATATTTCTAATAATTATAATTTGTATAGATTGGACCAAAGAATTGGAAATCCTGGAAGTTATGCATATTCAGTGCCTACGAAACACAGTGTTGCGCAAGCAGCTCATGCAGGGACTGTTGCACAATACAAATACCTTAACGAGATTATGAGAACAATCAGACCATTGGTGCGACTCCTAATTGTCAATGTATTATTCAACACACCGTTTACCTCTTTAATACTTATTCCAATTGAGTTAGTACCAGGATGTAAAACATAAATGAGAATTAGCCAGAGGATTCAAGAGCCTTATCTCAAATTTAATAAAACATGTTTTAAATATTTTTCTATGATCCTATAGAGTATTTGCTGTAACTTGTTACGAGCCAGAGCTGCGAGCAACGCGAGAAGCCGGCAAGGGGGTTATTACCCGAGGAATATGGTTTCAATTTGTTAGTTAGGTACGCAGACGCACGCAATGCGAAATCGGGGAGCCGCTAGGATAGTTGACGTCGAGGATGCACCTGATGCGAAATCAGGGAACCTCTGGGAGGGCAGAGTCAAACGCAAACGCACCCGATGCGAAACCGAGGAGCTACTAGGAGGATGAAACTTCGTGGACGCACCCAATGCGAAATCGGGGAGTCACTAGGTTGGAGAAATCTTTGTTGGTTTAAGTTTAAGATTAGTAAGCCTCGTAACTTATATATAATTTAATTGATACAACCCGAGCGGTAAGATTGCATCGTGTGGGAACGTTCAATTATTAGATTAGGATATTGGGCAATAAATAAGGGTTGTCGATTACGCGAGTTAACAAACAAGACAAATATATTCTGAATTGAAATAATTACAAGTGTTGTTGTTTGTGTTGCGAGTGAATTTAATGAGTGTACAATTGGAGAAATTGTTACCTATGCACGGTTTTGGCGCACTGGCAATGCGGGATCAAAGAGCAATAACGGAATCTATAAGGTTACGATTTGATTCGAAAGGGACTTTAACCCGATCTCACTAGAATTGATTCTTATGCGTGTAACGCGACGTGACTGCACGATTACCGAACCGCTACTGAACCAAAGAGGATGAAAATGAACGGGTTTATATACCTTGAAAATGAAAGGGGTACTCTGTTTAAGATTTAATGTCACGTAGGGTCACAGTCACATTTTTTGTCACTTCTAATGAAAACCAGGCCTCAGTTAGATTTTCGTTAAAAGGGGTTAATGGAAGGTTATCCGGGCTATTTCCTATCAGAATTTTAATTAACGGATGCCAGAAGGGAGTGTCTAAAGATTTTCATATAAGGAAGTCATACAGTATCTTCCATTAATAAAAGGGGCCTGTTGGGACGCTTTTCGTTCTCAGAAAAGAGATTAGAACTTCTAATTGTAGGGTTATGAATGAGACACTGTATTAGAATGATTGTTTAGAGTGACTGTGGACGCGACATCGTGGCGCCAACATGTTTGGGACCGGCGTGAAAGGGAGTCTATTTGGGCCGAAGTGTGAAAGAAGAGTGTTTGGGTCTCGGTGACAAGAGTAAAGTGTTTAGGGGCGCCAAGCGCAGGGCGTACGTGAATGTTTGGGTTTTCCGAATGGATGTGAAACCGATAGAGAGAGAATGAGAGTGCGAGAGAGGAAGAATGAAAGTGGGCCTTGGATAAAAGGGACGAATGCGAGGGATGTAGTGTCAGTCAGTCAGTCGGTAGAGAGAGAGAGTCAGTAGAGCGAGAGTCGCGAGCGAATGCGTTAAGTATCGAGTTGTCGAAAGAGTGTAAAGAACTATAGTAAAATCGGTGTGAGATCACTCCACCCGGTACGTCACACCTAAGACGTAGGAGTTTCCATTAAAATATTCCTACATAATCGAAATGAACGTGGAGAACATCTCCATACGTAACGAACTAAATATTTTCTTCATTAAATGTGCCACTAAAATTTAAATAAAATTCGTTGTGTTATCTGAGACATGCTAAGTTGTATGACACATTGTGAATCACAACACAGGGTTCCTAATAGCCCATTCAAGTGGTTGATGCGACGATAAATAATTAATTCACAATAGAAAGAATAAGTTACAGGATTCTGAAATTTCGTCCCTTTAAGACAACAATTTTCTTCAATTGAATGGTTACTTCGAATTGTCTGCGTTGCATACATTCAAATCTAATAATATTTCTTACTTTCTTACTATATTTTATTTCCTTTATAAAAATTAATTTTATGACTAAGTCTACCTATAGTTTGATAATATGTAAAAAATATTGTTTAGGTTTATTACATTGCATTTCCATTCAATTGTTGTGGAAAATGTGCGAACCGGAGTTTTCAAAATATTGTTCCACGATTTTAAAGAGCATTTTCCACAGCCAACCAGTTTTCTCTCAAAAATCGTAAAGATTGCCGAATGCAGAGTTAAGAATGCATTCGTACACCTCGGAATAGACTCTCCCCACGAGACCACGAAGTCCCATTCAGAGGAAACTCGATCACAACTCGTAGAATGACATCGAAAGACGTATTCTCCCTGCGAAAAGGCTTTAGACGTCGGATCACGTCCCGCGACATCTTCCTCTCTCCCGCGGCGTCATGTATTAGTAAAATTTATATTCATAGTTCAAGGGGAGCAAAGAAGAACTCTCGAAAAAAAAATGCTATCTTGTTTTACGACTCGATTCTCATTCAATCCTCTGGGCATATTCTTTATCTGCGCGAATCGAACGGGGCGAAATTAATTTTCGGATTTAATATAAAGGACGACGACGGCGCGGCGGCTGACGGTAATGGCAATACGATAAAAATCTGATTCAGAAACGTGCGCGCGCGTCTTTTTTGCAGATCCCCGTACCTTTACTCGAAAGCTATGTCCCCTGTCATAAATATCGTTCGAGGTGTGCCGGTATTCGGGAATGTCCGTTTATATTACCCGCGACCTAAAAATCAGCGAGTCCATCGCTTATGGGTTTCTCGGTCGAATTTCGGGGTTGTTTTACGACCCTATAAACGAGTAGTGGTTGGCAGTATCTCTTCTATCATCATTCCTCGTGCAGAACGTTAAGTGCGACGTGCGAGAACATCGTTGCGTCACGAAACTGATTTTCTGATAGACGTTCCACGCCATTCAGCTGCAAATTCCTCTATGTTTCTCGTGAATTTCTTGCGTTAGTACATAAAATCTCCGCTCAAAATATTTTCATCTCGAACGGCAAAAAAAAAATTGCTTTCAATGTAATTTACAAATTATTGAATGTTCAAGTCTTCGACGTCTGTCCGCAAAATTTTGACAAATCGAAAATATTTCCTCGAACTATGAAAGATGTAACAGTACTAAAATGCTTTAAAAACATGCATGAACAATTATTTACAATATTTTATTGAATCGAAAGCGCGTCCTCTGTTTTGTACAGTGTCTAATCTTCGAAGATGTTGAAGTCTTAAAAAGGGAGCACCTTTCCCTCATTTAAAATGCATTAAATTTCCTTAAGGTCGCGGAAAATCAAATTTTCTCCATCCTCAAGCGGTTTATTCTAAATTTTCCGTATTCGTCGATTGCCGTTCTACATCTTCGACATTTCAATTACCTTTTTGTACCGGTCCGCACCCTTATCGAATCAATTTTCCAGGCCTGTCAATGGTCACGGACGCGATGTTGACGTAACGAGGGCTTTCTCTATGCAAATTTCTGGCCTACTATAATAAGACCCCCGAAGTCGCTTTCCCCCGAGGGCGCAATTTAACCGGTAACCCAACTTCCCGGAATTTATTTGCTGTGTATTCCCATGTCCCCTACCAAAAAGGTGGGTGAGCATTGTCTTAGAATACGGTATGCGAGCTAACCTATCGCGACCTTCTTCCCTTGTTCTATCCCTCGCAGCCTTGCTATTGGATTTCATTTCTTCTCGACGATTATGCTTCGACTTTCCGACGAAAAGAAAACGGGCGGGGTTACTTTAACGTCTATCAACTTTTACAAGCATTATAAAATCGAACGACTATGTAACATCCTTTCAAACGACCCTTTTGTCTGATCTTACTCTGCCAGCAGATTAATTTCGAGTCATTTAACAGGGAAGTGAGCCAATTTATCGATCTCTCGCGATTCTGTCATTTTTCAGGGGGGATTTATTGGATCTGGCGTCTGACAGTTAAAGGAAAATTAATTGCTCGCGTTATGCTTGTGGAAAAGTGTAAAAATAAATTTTAGACCCTTGAAAGAGGAGGATTTGTTGAATCTACTAGTAGAAATAGTTTAAAGTAGAGTATCAAGGAATTTTATAAAAAAAAGAGAACATTATACAGTGACTTTCAGAACTTACTCAATAAAAATTTTATTGTTGCTTCGACGATTCTAATGAAATTCAAATGAATGGACAATCTCGTTGCATTGTATTAATCTTTTAATCATGTCTGGTTTTGTGCGTATGTTACCGTGAATGACCGAAATTGGAGAATGTCGACTTTCACCGGTGAATGTCAACAGATACCAAATATGTCGGTGAAAGATCGAATATTTTATTACATTGTTGTATATTCGGACCCTGTCCGGTGTATGTCGACAATCACAGATATGCTCTGGTGGAGGTCCAAAACAGAAGAGTCAAAAAACAAGCGACTGGCTCTCTCCCAAGTGATTCCCTAATCCTAACCCTAACCCTAACCCTAAACCTTTTTTATGAGGAAATGTAACGTAACGCACATAACCCGAAATTAATCACGACTTGGCGTGACGTTTTATAGCGACTGAATTACGGAGAAGAAAATATAAATCTCCAACATGTTCAACATTCACCATTAGTGCATGGTGAATGTCAACATTTACCGGTGTAAGTCAGAAATAAGGGTATTTAGCAAATATTTCGGACATACACCAAGCGACTATGTGAATGTTGACATTCACCGGTGAAAGTCGACATTCTCCAGATTTCGGTGTTTCACTGTAACACGTATAATATAATAAGTGCATAGAGTATGTTAGATAATGATTTAAAATAGCCTCTTTGAGCCAATGAAATTGTTAGAGAGCTACTCAACACAAGAAAAAGAAAGGAAAGTCGACAAACAGTGAAATAAAAAAATGTGATTAACTAATCGGAAAGGTTTCTATGCTCCTTGGTGAACACAAAATTTTGCATGTTTTTTTTTTTATAAATTCATTAAATAAAAATTGCAGAACGTAAACGAAGTCTTCGACGAACTTTTCACTGCGTTTCCATGAAAACGATTTTCGGACCCGACGAAATGATTCAACAGTTGCTCACAGTGAACGCGTCGGAATTTATTCGTCATTTTCTTTATGGCTCAGCATGCCGCTCAATCTGTTGGCTTTCAATCGCTAGATGCACTATCACCATTATCCTTTTCCCTGGAACGTCTTTTTCATTATTCAGCAACTGGCGGTGTCGCGCGTATTTCTTCGTTATAGCCCGATTTTCCCATCAATGCCCGTTGAACCAGAGCTCCTCCTTCAAAGTGCGAGATTTACAATCGCGTCGCGTCGCGTCGCGTTTGCGGGGAAACTTCGTTTATCCAGCGTTAATGAAAAACGTCAGAAGACATTAAGATCCGTCGGATGCACGGGAATGGATGCTCCGATAAATCACGTCTGATGAATGTCGCCCAGGAATTGTTGAGAGACGTCCATATGAAACGTCAGTATACATTTCCATTATACTTCTAAAATAAGAAATAATCATTTCGTTAAATTCGTTTCTCGTTCTTCTGGTATCGACACTATTAATTAACATACTGCAACGCCTGCTGAGCTCTTTGCATTTCAATTAAAAAGTATTGGAAACAGTGACTGAAACACTTTTATATAAATCAGAGAGTGTGTCAAGGTTTGTTTGAATGTTTTAGGTGCATGAATATTTAGATATTTATTTAGTTATTGTGTATAAATTGGGTAAATTAGTTATTGGTATAAATAAGTTGTGTATAATTATTGAGAAATAATTATTTCAGCTTATCACTATATTGATCTGAGTACGTTTCAATTAAGAAGAATTGCACATAGTAATTGAAATATGTTTGTTTAAATGAGAGAGTCTTTCAATATTTGGAGATATTTATTTGTAGCTTATAAATTGGAATTGATTGGTATATTGTTAAGTAAAACAGAATTTTAAAGTTTATTTAAATCTTATTTAAAATTATTATTATAGAATTTTTAAATTATTTAAATAAAGAAATAATATTTTTGGGGAGAAATAATTAGTCCGGCATATTAGTATCCATAAAGTAACACAATGTCAAAGCAACTTTTTGATAACCGGGTTTACTACCAAGCTCTGCCTCGGATTTGCGATTCTGATTTTATCTTCCCTAATGATATCTCATAACTCGGCAAGGGAAGGACGTAGCGAGCTGAAAATGGTCGCATTCATCTGGATTAGCCCGACATAGTGAGCCAAGGCACATTTTATGGTCCGAAAGTTTGCCGTTCAAAAGTTTTTAGGCGACAGACAAACACATAAATATAAAGTGGCTCGAAAAAGTGTTTAAACACTAAACTCCCAATTTTCGAAACCGGGTCGATATTTAAACTGTTATAAAATCATAAAAGAGGATTGTACAACAAAAGCTGGACACCCACCGTTCGTTTTTCTCTAAATTGCTTTTACGTGACATACCAAATGAAAAACTGAAAACACGTTTTTTTCTCGAAAATACTACAATTTTATACGTCTCTAAAACTGTTAAAAAATTTGTCCCGTGACGACTGAGTGTAGCATAGATTTGAACATTGAAGCTTCCCCTTTATAACGAGCTCTCGAAAATTGAAGTAGCATTTATTAGCAATTTTACAGAACTATAATGCCTCGTCCTCGTACTTCACATTGTTGTAAATTTGATAATCCGCTTTTCATTCGCAGTTTAATAAATCGTTCAAAACAAATCGTACGTCGGTTTTTAGGGGTCGTTTTACAGAGAAGGCTTCAATCATCAAATCCATGGTAGTTTTATCCACGAAGAAACTTTTCCAACGCATTTAGGAACATTTCAATTTATTGTTTAGTTGGTTAAACTTCACGTTGGCAACCCAGAAATTTTTAACTATTTACTGCAATAATATTGTACATTTTGACGAGAAAATGCCAGAAATGGAAGTTTGACGGAGAGGAATTTGCTGATTGAAAAGTTATGCGTGTTTATAGTTGAACGATTACACTTTGTTTGAGATTGAAACTATAATAATGTTACGATTTTAATAATTAAAATATATCCAGTAATGAAAGTGTTATGCGTGGCCTACTTGATCTGCGGCACGGAAAGAAATCGACGCCTCCAATTAGTTAATGAACTCCGTCAATTACGGGTCTTGTTACTTGAATCCGTTCCTCGAGTAGCCGTCGCAGAACCGTCTTTTCCTTTTCACTGGTACTCGAAGTGTTCCTTCGCGATTATTAATTCAGTTAACAAGCCGGAGACAGAGATTCAATGAACCTTAAGGTATATTGAGGTCGGAGATGTCGTCGACTTGAAATAATTGAGCACTAACATTTTATCTCTGAATTATTATTTAATGTCGTAAAATTGAAGAATATACCAATTCCTATTGTAATTATTGCAGAACGGCTCAAAACACAATAAAAAAATTTAGAAGCTTTTACTCCAAAAATTATTATCGATTGTATGAAAGTTATCAGACTCTGTGTTCATACATAAGAATTTAGATTGAAGAATTTCTTTTTTGTATGAAAATATTGCAATATGATACCGCAGCAGCAGCAGCGTCCAAAATAATATTTTCAAGCTGCATATCAAAGCGGACGGATCGAACGCTATCATTTTTCTATTTTCCAAAGAAAATGTATCTCGGCATGATTTTTGCTGATATCGAACTCATTTCTTCCGGGGTTCCACCGTCTTGAAACATGATCGATGCGTGGAACGGTTTCTCTTGGCTCACCTTATGCCGTTGCATCGGCAGCATAAATATTTATGCCTAGCCGTCTTTTGCTATAAAGTCGCGTGCAACCTGGTGAAATAATCGCGGCCGAGAATACAAAACTTTCGCAAGAAATGCTCGTCGAAATTTGTTTGATTATCAAAACCGATGACAGCGCGTCTCATTCCGAGAGAA
Source organism: Halictus rubicundus (assembly GCF_050948215.1). Classification (NCBI taxonomy): domain Eukaryota; kingdom Metazoa; phylum Arthropoda; class Insecta; order Hymenoptera; family Halictidae; genus Halictus; species Halictus rubicundus. The sequence goes on along the minus strand of NC_135149.1, from coordinate 9,744,458 downwards.
GTATTTTCCGAAATTCTCGAGCTGTAAATTCCAGACGATGGCGGATTCCATTCCAGTGTGAAAAACTCGAAGAGAAATATGGAACAGCATAAGACATATTTATCATTCCTTAAAGAATTAGTTCAGTTGAATTTATACTATTCTAAAGAATAGTACAACTTGCAAACACTTGCAAATTGCAAATTTCTCTCTTTTACCTCGAAGTGATAAGGAGAGACGAATAATTTTGAAGATTTCTCTGGACATCGAGGATGACTGAAATTTTGTCTCGAAGCATACGGTGGTAAATGTCATTTTCAAAGTCAACACGACAAGGTTTGAAATTTAGATGAAGCGTGGGTAATGTCTGAGATAGGATTAGCTTTGTCAAAAGTGGAGTGGCTGCTTTAACAGAAAGTTTACGCACGAAAGCGAACGGAACAGGATTGCTCAAGAGCCGAGCATAAGTGGTCGTTTCCTTTCAAAGGGCTCGAACGGATCGTTAAAACTTCTCAGGAGAAATTGTTCTTCGACTATCAAGAAGCAATCCGTCGCCCTCGGTGTTGCGCGTCACTTCGTGAAGATCAATTAGATCCCGGATAATTCTCAGATACGAAAACATGAAGCCGCTCTTTCCACGCTCTTCGACGCACACTCTGGAAACTTACTGATCCAATATCTACCTCCTTCGAAGCAACTTTGCTCGATTAGTTCATGATTAACCTGCTGGAACCTCTAAACTATTCATAACCGAAAATCCTATTGCAATATGCTAAATATTATTAAATAATCCAACTACATAAAATAGATACACATAGTCATGAATGTTATTTACAAGTAGCTGTATCAGAAAATAGTTCACGAAACGTTCCACTCGTGCTATTGTCTTCAATTTAGAAAATTAATGGTCATAAAAGTCTTTCCAAAATTTTCGAAAGAATTTCTACAGAAATTTTTCAGTGCCATTTATTATTAGTAAAGGTAGAATTCACACTGGTAAATCAAATCTAGAGAATACAGAAGATGTTGCTGCAGTGAAGAATTTAATATTGTCATGAATACCATCGAATTTTTAAACCAATGAACTAGACAAAATTAAAGTATCTTCAATTAGACAAGCCTTCCTTGAATTGTGGCATCATATAGTCTTTCTAGAGTGTTTGAGAGACGTTGTAAAGAAAATATCCTCGTCATTAATTTATAGTAATATATAGAATTTACTCTAATATACAGGGTGGAAATTATAAAGCATTACAGTCGAATATCTCCAAAAATATTGATTATTCGAAAAAATGTTTCAGACGAAAGTTGTTCAGTACCGACAGGGACATCATGTGGTGGGACTTTTATTTTTCCCGGTGGACACTCCAAGGTCAACTTTCTTTTTATGAAATCCCTTCTTTTTATGGAATGATATGTTTTGTTATCCATCATCAAAAAGTGCGTTTTAAGTTGAGTTCAATGTCCTATGAGTCAAGGTCATTCAAGGTCAAACTTGCAGGGAAATGCAGAAAAGGTGTGATCGTTTTATTTGTACGTTACTTCGTGCCTTCCAATTTTCACACCAAATTAATGACATGTGTTCAATGTCAGCATTACTCAATATATAAATATTGCTTAGAATATTCGGCGATTAAGAAAGAAATTAAAAGAAGAAATTAGAATTTAGTTAAAATTTAATTAGAATTTTCTAAATTCGATTTTATTCGAGGAACAGTGTATACACTCGAGGGTGATCATCGTCATCGAGGGAGAATTTTACTATGGAAAGTTCGACTGTTAAGCAAAATGTAAATTTTTGCGGAAACATAACTTGAGCTTCGACACGTGCACCGAAACACTTGTTGATCGGAATTTTCGGCGTGTTTCCGGCGCAATCCTGTGATTCCGACTGATTTTATCTATTCCGGTTATAAACGGGGCGTGCGGTGAATCTTTACCAATGAATTTAAACGGTTCCACTCTATGTTTCAATGGTCTCGAACGCTGAACCGCTGCGATTGATCTCCCGAGCGGCACGCGCGTTTGAATTTATTACGAAGTATCGACGAAACGTCCGGCCACTGACTAATGAGACCGACTTTCCCATCCCCTGCGTGTGATTATAAATTTCCCAAATTTTTCTTGCGACATTATCAAGCCATATTTCATTCCTCGATGAAATAAAACCGAAACTATTGTGGATATCCACTGGGGATGATTAATGACGGCCTTCGGTACGAACTCTACTGTAAAGAGTAAAGTTCTACAGCTGATGTTATTTTGACAATAAAAAAAATTTTCGACGAGGAAATTGCAACGACAGATTTTGTAGAAGGTTACTGTTCGTTCCGTAACTGACACTTCTAAGCTTAGTGAAAAATGACATCTTTGTTGACTGACCCAGAAAATTGCTGAAAATGTATGTCACCAGTGCAGATTTTGTAATTCATCTTCATAAATGACATTGATCATTAAAGTACGTGTTCTGGGGTCATGTACTTTTATATATGATTTCTAAGAACCATTTAGACTGTTGCAACAATGATTATGCAATATATAGATTAATGTTTTTAGTAAAAATCTAACTTAACATATTAAGTAATAATTATATTTAAAAAAAATATAACTTAACATTGACTGCAAAATATTCATCGTTAAGCTTACACAACTGACAATTTAAATAAAATATTAATAATTTTATAATTTAATATTACATTTAATAATAATTTAATATTACAATATTAATTATAATAAATATGCAGTATCTGTGGTGACACCGAATTTCAGTTAATTCGTATATCAAAGCGTTACTAAAGGCTTGCTAAATTAACATTTTTTAACGTTCCCACCACTCCTCTATCAAACTTTATCAAAATTGTATCAAAATTTTCCTATCAACTCGGTCTGTTGTTTCTACTTGTGTAGAATCCGATACAGGAATTTCGCGGAAAGCGTGTACAGATTTTTATTCCCATTGCGTCTCCGAAAGTGTATTCGGGTCATTCGCACGAGTGCAACGGCTGTATTCTACCGAAGTTCGCAGAGACTTACCACTGCGTATTCTCTCTTTCGTTCTCATCCCGGAAACAATCGCGTGGGCATTGTTGCGCCACGTGAAAAAAAAAAATGAATCAAGTTCAGGAACGACTAGCAATTATCAGCGAAGACGAGTGGCTCTCTTTTCAGACATTGTTCAATGGAACCAGTCATCTGTCGCAAACACAGCCTGCCCGTGGCAGGAGAGAAGTTTGGCTTAACGCTTCGAGCTCTCTCGAACTTCCTTCGCGAAGAATTGTTTTCATCGAGCTTCACGATACGCTCCTGCACGGGGATCTCTGAATCTCCGTTCGCGCAAATGATAATTGTCCGAACAGAAGGATGTCCTGATTATTCAAACAGATTAGTCCGCCTCGTCCGACGGAATCTGCAATGGAAATTAAAATTCCGACTGGAAACTTTCCGGCGCGCCGCCGCGCCGGACCGTCACCAAGCTTCGCGCCCGGAGCTTAGGCGACAGCTCCGACTGCCCCCCCCCCCCCGTCTACCCGAAGAGCGAAAGTATGGTGGGAGCCAGATTTTTCAGATGGCGAAAACTCCGCAGACGTCGGCCGCGTCGAACTTCGCTGAGTCAATCGATAGTCTTCTCGGTGTTTGGACTTTTGTCGGGGACTTTCCGTTCGTAAAAGTATGGTTGAAGATTAGGGCGTTACAAGTTTCGGTATGGAAAGCAGGTTTTGCTTGAATATTGGGGGCGGGAGGGCAAAATGAATTTTTTAAGCAACTTGGGTTTCCCCAAGTAATTTTGTAAATTTGTAATTTTCGATCGAACTTCTGTTGTAACAAGCAATTTGTACATGTGGTAGGGTAAGGGACCCAATTACTGTTAATTATACTTATTCTGAAAGCATAATGAATATTAAAAAATAAATATATTACGTATATATTAGCTGATTTTAATAAAAAAAATTTAATATAAATCTAACATTCATTATGCTTTAAACATAAGTATAATTAATATAGGCACAGTAATTGGTACCGTCACAGTAATTGGGTCCTTTACCCTAAAACGTTTCGAAGTTATTTTTGGGTTTCAAATGCGTCTAACTATGGCAGACATTTTATACCTGCAGATTATGATAATTTTCCATCTGGAAATATGTAATTAGATATTCTGGTATAATATGAATAATAATTCTACTTTCACGTTTCTATTGTAACCGTTTGTTCTTCATTTTTGTACAATGAGAAGTAATAACAATTTCCGTAGAACTCGTTTTAAGGCGACTGACTATGGCTCAGTACATCTACTTACAGCGTACAATCACTATATAGTAATGCACCCGTTTTTCATTGGTCTCAATTCCTCAGAATTTGTTGCACAAAATAAATAATAAAACACGCTGTATAAATTTTCCAATGGAGAAATTGTGATTACAACCTTAACTGGCAATGAGTTGATATTGTATAATTCAACGGGTAAGTAGTTCTAGATAAAATATAAAAAACGAGATATAGAGTAGAACTCGTTCCATGTAAAGCTTTCTGTTGTACATTATCGATGGAAAAAGTATGTGGCGTGTCTGACCCCGACTTGCCATTTCTACTTAACACATACGTTGCCCGTGCCTCAACATATGATTTCTTTCCTATCGATCCACGGTATCTCTAGACTGTCTAGATATTGTATCCAACGCAATAAAAATAACACAATGGCCGCTATTTCTTTATCCACAGACGATTTGAGCTCTAATAACAAAATTTTCAGAATAAACGTAGACTTAGGTCCATATGAATTTTTTTCTCGCACAGGCAAATTATTGGGACAAAGAATGTAAAATGGTGCTTTTGAATGAAACTGGGGAGACAAAGGGTTAATCCGAGAATTGCAAGTTTAACGGATACGTACAGTGCAAGGAGTTAAAGGTCATGGTTCGCTGGGCTATTCACTGGAAAAGAATACATCCGTGGCGGCGACAATGTAGAAAAAAGGAAACGGCCATTCTCTTCGAGACACGAAGCGTCTTTCTAGGAAGAAAACTCTCATTGTCAGTGTTCCTTTAGTCCTTCCGTTTCTTACCAACGTTGCTTCTTTTTCCCCTGTAAAAGGTGGAAGCCATTCTTTCCAAGATAATCTCCCTACTCAACGAACGTATGTTCTGTACAGAGTTCTGAATATGCGAAAGGAAATTTTTCTGTTCAGAAAAAAATTTCATTTTACTTGCAACATTTATATGTGTAGTATCGTAAATTTAGGCAGGATGTCTCGTCGGGTCTTCAATGGCAGGAAGAGGGCCATAAAACATCGAGGTCTGACGAAGACCAGGCCCAAGGGATGAGGGCCATAAGAGAGAAAGTGTCCCTGACGAAAACCTGGCCCAAGGGTAGGCTGGGATTTTCGAGGGGCACACACAGGATTTGAGGATGAGTGCGGGTGTGTAAGTGACACTTATAAAACGACATTTTTGGGGAGAACGGACAGACTTTCCGTTGACTGCGGAGAACGAAGAACGTACGCGTTGTGTGAGAATTTCCGACATCGAAGTTACTACTCTATACCTTTTTTTTATATATATTTTTAATAAACAAACATTATAAACCACATACTACATATGTACTTTGATTCGCGTAGTTTTTTCAAAATTGAATCGTTGAAAATTATTTTGTACAGTGTAAAGTAGCACTGTACCTCCTCTACGAATGACTGTACTTATTTCTCCGCAAACTGTATGTTTTTATTTTATATTTAATTTTCCGCGAATAAAAGGGTATTGTTGCCATTCATTCGCGAATACCCGTCGAATAATCGATTGCACATTCCTGCCTGTATTCGACGAGAATTATCATTATTATTTAATTCCGGCCATTATCCGCGTCATAATTAGCGGTGATTTACGATCGTATTCATTATTTTAATGCCAACATTACAAATATCAATCACTTGTGTCGTAATCATTTATGATGCAACTTATTATTACTAGGATTCCGATTCCATGGAATATTCATCGAGAGAAAAAAAGACGTCTAACGTCATCAGTGCGAACAATTAAACCTGATTACTTAAAAAATAATTACATTCTGTCGGAAAAATGTCGGCACGAGGTGTATGTTAATACTTTCTCTGAACTAAAGTTGTATGGCTGACACTGCCACGACGTCAAACAGGAAATAAAGGAGGTAAGAAATGTATTGTTATGTTACATCTAAAGTCATCCAATTTTCCACGTAGTCAAACCGAGGAGTCGAAAGATTTGCAGGAAATTGAATTTCATGTATAATGATTTGTAGCTCTGCATTTATCCATTTTGACTCTTTCCGGCAAGGAAATTGAATATATTTATGGAATACGTATTTTATTTGATTTCCCTTGACAAATACGAACGAAGTTATGTTACTGTTCATGGAAATGGTAGAAATGTCGACGGTTTCTTATTTGTATAATGTAAGTAGACTGCCAATTTTTCTGTAAAATAAAAATTTTCTGTGTCAAATATGACAAACGATGAGATGAAAAATTATATCTTCTCGTTAACATTCTTTAAACAATTGAAGACAATGTGATGATATTCTTAAATCCTTTTTATGCTTTCACTATATTATATTCCACCAATTTATTGTTGTAGTAAATGCATATAAGCTGCAATTTATATTTATCCTGATTTGCATAAGTTACTTTATAAATTTTAAAGTAAAGGGAAATTTATTTCGTCATAATATGGTTAGTAGAAATGTCATAGGCATATAATAGATGAGGGGTCTACTGTGTAACGAATGCATTCATTTTAGCCACAAGTTTAGCGCTGATCAGACAACCTGATTAGAAACCACGCGTTCGGTTTAGTAGCGTGAATTCCTCACATGATTAGGCAAGTAGATTATATGCACTGCATGGGCAGACCAGATTAAGTGCAACATATGGTCAGAACAGTAGATTAACCGAAATATATGACCAGAGCAGTAGATCTAGTGCAATATATGGTCAGACACAAAGAGAAGGTCTACAACATCGTTTGCCTTGTAGAATCAGTATAGTTAGCAGATGATGAAACCACTAATTTGAGAAATGACATTAGTCCACGTCAGATTTGGTGACTAAAATTGTCCACAGACCATAAACTATAATAATAATAATTAAATTAGATGATTGACACAACACAGAATATTATAAAAATGTATAAAAATAGATCAACAACTAGACCACAGATCTTTATGCACGTATCGTTCACACACGATCAAGGAAACACAAAAACAAATATATACAACTCCACACAGTTTCATTTAATTTAAAATTTTGTTTATATAAAGAACTGGCCCTAAACAAATTATTCTAATTCCTGTACCTTCGTTAAAATTTGTTCGTAAAATAAATTGGGTAACGACATGTTTACGTCTCGCACATATGACGATGTATGAAACTGTCAGATTGCAGCAGCGTAAGTTGGGAACGTCACGTCACTCATTTAATCAATCGTAAGGCATTTTAATATCCCCAGTCTGATTGTTATTCACGGAACCGTCGGGACCGTGGCAATATTAACGGAGAGGGATACGTATTAATTTACGGTGAAAGGAAACAGAGAGCGCCCATGATTTATTCGTCGTTCGCGTTATGGTCGCGTCTAGAGATGTGTGGCCGAACGAACTCGTCATTCTATCTCGCGGCACGATTTCGAAAAGCAATCTGAGCCGTAAATTTCCTCACGGCATACCAGCGATAAAACACGACAGAACGTTACGCGGCGATGATAAATTTTTATTCTCGACCGAAACCGTTAGCCGTCCAGGTTTGCGTTTCCCTTAAACGAGGTCCTTGTTTCTCTGAAACTGCCGCCATTTGTTTTTTAAAACGGTACAAAACTGAATTTTATTTGCATTTGCCATTAAAAACGCCTTTTTAACGCGTGATATGTGTATATTAAACATGGTCACTGTATTTTAATTTCTTTAAATTTGGGAGCAGCAGTTAACTGGGACGCCTAGTCTGACCATATACTGATTACTCCACTTACTGGGGCTTCAATAAGAATTGCTAAGTGACTACACACTTTTACGTTACTTTAATTAATTTTGTATTCATAAAAATATATAGAGACATTATACTGAAGTAATATATGGAATTAGCAGGTAGCTCGAACATCTATTCTGACCACATACACATTATACTACTCACAGGAGCTTAAATATCAATTGCAGTTCTCAATTCTGGATCTGTTTAAATTGATACAGACATTGTATCGAATGTAGAAGAAGCAACGTGACACTTGTGTTCAATTCATGAATATTTCTTTAATAAATTCTTTGATATTATTATGCAAACATTCATTTTCTTAAGCTGTTTTATACAATACAGAAGAAGTATAAAGTTTCTTGTGTTTACTGTAAGAATTCTTTATATGGCAATAAAACAAAAAATTCCGTTGTTGTAGTTTTACATAAATAACGAAACAAATGCTGTTTACTAATTTTATATTGCTGTCGAGAATGTTTATCTCACACATACATAAATATTTTCATTTTTTGCAGATAAATTTTTAAAATATGCAGTTTCAAAAAACAAGCAGCAACAATTTTCATATCTGAAAATAACAAAACCCTATGCAATGTTATTTTACCTCGTATATCACTCTTTCAAAAATCTCTTGTAAGCTTTTATGTTTTATAAATGCATGAAAATTTTCTGTGAACGTCACTTAAGCGTGAAAATTGTATAACAAGTTCGAATACCCACTGCAAACTTTCATCCAGGAATTCCACGTGCTGTCAATATATCGTTTCATGTTTGTTTTCGTGCGCGATAGCGTTTCTACGCGAATAATACTACACGCTACGTGTTGTTTACACATAGTGAATGCATCAGGAATCTGACTCCTTTGGTTTCAGGTGTCGGGAGGCGTACAACGGAGATTTCTCAGCTAACAGATCCTTCTCGAAAGGGCCAGGTAGCTCGCAGGACGAGAAATCGAGATTTACTAGAAAACAAACGCTGTTGTAGATTTACATTGAGCCTGTACCGTTGAAAAGTTATTGAACATAGAAATCGATTAACAGTTGCACGATGTTGTCAAACATTAAATTCGATGAACATTTATATGTTACCCTGACACATACATAGGTGGTAAAAGTATTAGCTGAGGAAATTCTGTAAGTATTAATAGCCAAGAATATTAAAAGCTAATATTAAATTTATAAGAACGATTACTGAAAGTAGACTATGTCAATTATTAATGTATTCGACAAATGGGAAAAATTTGAGATTTGAGTAAAATCCGAAAATTTTAGAAAACGAACATCATGGTGCCATACGTGATGGCAAATGTTCTCGATACGTGGTCTAAAAATTATATAACATCCAATCAAACGAATATTTTGACTTATAAAAAATTTGGTACATTAACAGAACGTGTCGTAATAATCTGGCAAAGTTTAAAATCGATATGTTCAGCAGTTTCTCTTTAGAAAATTCTCGAAGATCGCTTATTTTGGAAGCGTCACTATATGTTGTCACTAAAAACTATCAATCTAATTTATCATCACATGTGCACCAATACTGTATGTTAATAGTGTATTTCTGCATCGGTAGAAGTGGCATTACTAAAAATGCGCGTTACAAAAATTTAATGTGTCGGCTAGGCTCGAAATGTGTCTATAAACCAAAGAATTTTTTATGGCACAGAAAGATATTTTAGTCGACACTGCAGTAAATCCTGCATAAATTCATGCTAGTTAATAGACCGACAGTCTCGCCTAAGCAATCCAAGATGCATTCTGCTGCGTGTCTTGGAAATTTTCGGAAGTTTGAGCTCTTACTTGTCGAAAGCTGTTAAATTCGGCGAAAACGTCGTCTGTATATCGACGCGCTTTAATTGAACAGCGTGATCGGTACGCAAGGGAAGTACACGTGCTTTCGTAATTAACCTGTAGCTGATCGATGATACGGCCCGAGATATTTGTGGATCGTAATTACAGAGAGTGCTGATTACTCCTAACGATTTCCGCGCGCGTTACACAACGGTGACACTGTGATTACAACGAGCCGCGTTCGACGCCGATCGACGTGACGGCATTTTCGAACGAAACCATTTAATGCCGATAGTTTGGGAACAATACTTCGGCGCGGGTATTCAATGGGGGCAATCAATGGACGAAGGTAGTAAGGACTGTCTGTAATCAGACACGGGAAAACGGAATTCACCGTCCGAGATAAGTAGAATTGGAAACTGTCTGGATGGTAAGTGGGGTGGGGCTCGAATCAAATCAGTCGAGTGCAACGAGGGTGGTTTCGGGCGAAAAAGCTGATGAGAACGATTATTTGGTCGATCGAGGGTTTTGGGACAGGCTGGATATACAAATGAAGATCTTCTAATTAGTGGCGGAAGCAGTATTGGAGTTTAAATTGAGCGAGTAGAATTAATGCTTGTCTGTGCTCGCCTGTAGAATGAGGGGCTTTTAGTCAGACGACGAGTGTACTTATTTTAGCGTCTATGTAATCAGAGTACCAGCTTTTGCTTGTTCATTCTGACAGAGATAAAGGCAAAATCGGATAGAAACTGTTTCGTTTAGTGGCTTTTTATATATTGGCTAATTTATAAATGAAATTATTATTATATTAAAAAATTGATTCGGGAGTTTTTAATTGCTAATCTCCGTTTTTTCAAGACTAAATGACTGCTGGTAGTTAAAGTATTAGAATAAAATATAAATTTACAATGTTTGGTCGCAGTATAACAACTAGTACCTCACTGACTGCAACAAGTAGTAGGGGGTCCCTGTATGATCAGACAAGTAGTACAAGAATGATAATACATTCAAATGATCACATAAAATGAAAATCACATTCTCTAAAGCTAGTAATATCACTGTCACATTGAAAATGTATTTTGTCGTTCTGTATGTTGCATAATTTATGTATTAAAATATTAACCATGCATCACAGGATATTGTCTGTAATGTGTAGTAGTTTGATTAAAAAACTATATCTCCAGAGATTACCACTGTAACTTTACTTGTAATGTTTTAGCAATCCCAAGCTGCCCAACGCTATACTTATTTTAATCTTCAAAATGCAAGCTGCGACAGTGTAATATTGCAGGAAAAATGATTTGCTCTTGAGAATACGTACTGCAAACATGACCTGTGATAAAGTGCATGTAGGCTGTTGCATTTTGCACGAGATCCGGACGGAGAAATGCCGCAGTGGTAGCTGAAAATTTGTTTCATATTTCGTACCTTTTTATTGTTTAATAGATATCGCAGACAATTTCAGTCATGCGATTTTTATTATGTCAATAATCCATGTTTAATAATACACAGGCAAATAATGAAATTTAAGCGATTATCAGATTATTTCATTGCTTTAAGCAAAGCTTATGAAATACAGTTTTCAGTCGAACAAAAATATAATTTCGTGTCATACTAAAGCAATTATAGTTTCCACTATAACAGTATGTGTGTGTAACATATGTTCAAAGGGACAAGTCGATCAAGTTAGCAGCTTCAGAGAAAATTGTATAACAAGGTTGAGTGACTAAGTTTTCGTCGAAACTTAGCTTAAAGCGTTACAAACCCAGGGCTCTTTAAATGACTCTGATTTTTATACAAATTTCACTGAAATTTTGAAGATAAATTTTATTCCTATCACCGTCGACAAGGAGAGATACTTTTAATGCATTTGAAAGTTTAATTTCCTCGGCCGAAGAATTTTATCGAAATCACTGACGGGTACACGGTAGACCTAGTTCGTTAAAATAGTGCGCAGCATAGATCATTATAATTTTCACGCAGCCATTTGGACCGAAAGATTGTTCCGGGGTCGTCGTGAACGTAGTTAACCGCAGTCTCGTGTGCAGCCAAGCAGACAACCGAGTTGGCCAAATGATTTTCAGAGAACTTCGTGCAACGATGACACGCCGTCTGAAAATTTACAACTTGGCCTAATGTATAATATTTGAAATTTTTTTATCAAAACACATTCCTATTAACACATTGGCTGTCGATTCAGCAAGCACAACAGTTAAAAAGTTAAAACAAAGTTAAAAGAAAAACTGAGAAGTTGAGACATTATTGAGATTTGTGACATTATTTAGTTTTCAATTTTCTAGCATTTTACAGATCGCAAGCAAAATTAGTACGTGTAATTTATTCGCACAAAAAGTTAATTTTCACGCATGGATAACTATTTTTATTTTCCAAATATTGGTGACACTACTGCCGTTACGTTAAAGGGGTGACTACACTTTAAATTTCAAAACAACAGTCTTTAAAGTTTGGTGTATACCAGCAAATAGTATATTATTTTATTATGATAATTAGTACTCAATTCTATAAAACAGAATGTTTTTTAATTCTTATAGTATATGTTCAATATTTTACAGTATTGGTTTTGAAATAAATTTGTATCTCGATTTTTATTCGATGAAAAGAAAAAATATTTAAAATATATTGGGCCGGTTGGTAATTGATTTCGCTTTGTGGGTGCATAAGTCAATTTGCTATCGTGTTATTCATTTTATTGAATCCCTTTTAACATGATCACTGATCTTTGTAATTTTATTAAATTGTCCAGACACTTTTCCAGGAGACCAAAATCAACAAACTGTGGCTGTCTATATCAAAATTTTTAAACGACAGTATTGAGAATTCGTTGTGAAATTAAATTCTCATTTCATTCTCTCTTAAATTTAATTAAAAAGTTTCATTCAAATATTAATTTCGTCCTTTCGTTGTGTTCTTTACAGAGTATAAAAACGAGTAGATAATTAATTATATTTGGTCGTGTCTCCGTTATTATTCTACCTCCAGTGTTAAAATTATGGTAGAACGAATAATGTGCATGCAGAAAATAATGTTGATAGTGTTTCCAAAAAGATGTTTGCAAAAACCGAAAAATTGTCCACATTAGGGGTAATGTTGTCAACAGTGTTTCTGAAAGTATAATTTAATTTTTTTAGTATAAAAAATAACTCAAAAATTCAGTCTAGATAGACTTTCATATAAACATGTTTTCTTTTCGTAGACGAAAGCTAAGCAAGTGGCTCCAATAACTTGACCACTTACTGTACATAATTTTTTACAGAATAAACCTTGTAAATCCTTTTCTGTAAACACGTCGCAAAACTCGTTCTAAAAGTACAAAATGCAACCTGACTGGAACCTTCCACCGCTGTAAATCGACGGATAAAGCGCTTAGGTAAAGTGTTGTATGAAACTTTCCACGTCGTAGAAGCACGAGTCGAATATTCGCGTGCACTAGGGCTGCGCGTGCGATTCTCATCAAAATTAGAGTGTCATGCTCGACCGGATCTCGTCCTGTTGCGCTATTCCACAGGCTTAGCACGATTGAATAGCATGGCCGTCTTATTTTAGTGCGTCGGTGCGGCACGTTCCACGCAAACGTAGCCGGACGATGTCCGATGGATGCTGGATACGAAACCGGATTCAACGGAATTTAAAGCGAACCGAGGCGTATATCTATTCAGCCACGTGTTTCGAACGTGACGCTGAATCCTCTGGCCCGTTAGTTTATTTCATTAAAGTTGCACCGGCGCCTGCCTCAAAGCGGAAAATTCTCATCCGTGACCGTCCATTGAATATAATCGAATGTTTTTTACGTCGACAAACTGCGAACGGACCGCTAAACCCGTAACGGATGAAGCTGGCTTACTGCTGTACTACTGCTGAAGCTTCAACGGATCTATTGCTTTTTTTTTTTTATTTTTGTAGCCTCAACCATAGAAAACGTTTAAATAAACTTAATGTTGAATTTCAAACTATTTTTGTTAAGGAGAGGAGAAAAACTGTGAATTTTTCCTAAAAAAAATCCTGTGTACTTCTTGAAACGAATCTGCTTTAATTTGAAAGATTATGCTTTCGTGTATATATCACAATTTTTTCATTGAAGAAAGTTAACAAATGTCGAAAATATAGCTGTCTTGGAGATTCTTTTTAGAAGCGAGAACAACAAGTGTCTTGGCCCAAATTAAATTAATTTCAACACTGTACAAAAATTAAATTAAAAAATCTACAAAAACGAACTATTTTAATATTGTTTATCTAATATGTAAGTATACATTGCTGAAGCATACCTTATTAAAAAATTATTATCAATTAAAGGCGATTTAAATCTAGCATAGCGGCGTTTATTGTAACAAATTTGTCGATGCACTTTTTCTTTTTTAACAGAGAGGCGGGAGGACGCCGTGGAAAGTTCAAATGGAGTCTCGTTAAAATTCCCTTGAACGTTTGGTACCATCAGGGGAAATTAGAGCATGACAATCAATCGGAAGTTCAAGTTGGCTACTCGCTGTTCCGGATAGTCACTTCTGGTCAGAGGGCAGTCAGACGGAAGTGAGCTTGTTATTTATTGGCCCGAGCCGGATTGGACTTACGTGCGATCTGTCTTTGGTCGGTGTTACAATCAGCTCGGATACGTGCTGTAAAATCGTACACTCGGAAAATTTGCATGCGTAAATATTTATGCGGGCATTCAATTATTTATGAAATTACCTGCGCTGAGCACAGTCATACATATGGATCGTTTAAATTGTTCTACCGCGAGTAATTAACAATCGGAAAATTCGGGAATTGATCATGGCAAAGCGGAATCTCTAATGATGAACGAGTAGAAGAAAAAAATTGGCCGGACTCGAGATAAATAGGCAATGTCAGAATATTTTACGAATGTCCATAATATTTGACTGTATTCTCTAACTAATTATCTTACGATTCCATTCGATAATTAATTCGCAAATTACATCGTTTTGAACTAATTGAATTGTGACTAATTATGCATCATTGTTAAATACACTGACTGTGCACTAATCTATTTCACTCTTGACCTACAGAAGGAGAATAATTTACAACGACATAAAACTAACAATAGTAACTCACAAAAATTTATATATAAGGTTTGAACATGCATATAGATCTCCAGAAAGTTTCATAAATTTTACATAAACACTTTATGATAATAAAAATGTCTAAAGGAAATAGATACCCCTAAATATTCAAAGGAGTGAAAATACATTCTCATACTCCTTTCAATTCTTTAAAACTTCAAACTTTGCTAAACATCTGGCCACTGCACCAAAATTTTCTTGAAGTTTTTTCCGACGAATTCGTGAAACTTCAAAAATGTTCACATATGCATTTGACGTCCACTGTAACACATCTGCACACTATCGTGTGGAAGAAGAGGCTGGCGGACAAACTCGTCGCCATAAAACAGGCAGCTTTAGAGAGCTTTCTGGAACTTGTGTGCGGAGGGAATCGCAAATTTACAACCAGCCGGTGCCAAGCGGCATATTTTGCTCAAAAGTAGAAGAAACCTCATCGTAGTAAAAGTATCCAACTGAATTCGATGAAATTTTCGCAGAGAAAAATTGTAGATGTTTTCTTATACCGATTTATCGTTGATCTGTTCTACTTGCTCTAGCTTACGTCGTTCATTTGTCTTGACGTTCAGTATTATCATCGTGTTTCTACAACTTGTTCCTGTTCGTATCCGTGGTCTAATTAACAAGGGACTTTCCTTCTGACATTCCATTGACTTGTCCTACTTGTGCATACCATATTTTGAATGTCTGGCATTTAACTATGGGTCTTTATGCATGTTCCGATTTGTTGTACTGAATTTTATGAGAATTAAAAGAATTTCTTTGCTTGTCTCGGCCCATGTTGCTTGAACACATTCCTTAGCTATTTACTTAGAGCTAAACAATTAATAAATAAAATTCATCGTGTAAAAATGAAACGTTAGAGAAGGTTTTTCCTCGCATTCCCACCATCGAGTGGTCTGCACCGGGAAATTTCTTTGCCGCTCGCGTTCCACGAGTTGGCCAGGTAAGTTCGACGGTCGAAGCATTCGTCGAAAATAATTCCGGCGGAGAGCCTGGCCGGGCCGCAAGGGTTCGATCCCTTCTGCGGCTTCGTTTACTGGCACACGCCCCGAGGATCCGAGCATTGATAGACGGTGTACGGGACGCGGTTGTGCTGCGACGGTTGCTTTTATTTCTGCGGGCCATCATCGCAAATCAGAAAGTTCAGCCGGCTCTGCTGGCTGAGTGTAATGCTGGCCCGTGTTTCAAAGGCCCGAAGCCGCTTTTCGGCTTCCGTCCGGGAAACATGCCGAAACTTCTTCGAGTTCCACCACGCTATTCCCGAGAACTCCCTTTCCGGTTGAACCTTTCATTCTTAGTTCCGCTGTCGGAGTTTTCGCGCAAAGCCGCAAGCGACGCGGAACTTTTCCAAAGTATCTCCTTTGCGTGGCATTCTTCATGGTGTTTGGTCGTTGTTCCCGCCGTGAATTCGAGATGCGTGGGTCACGCGAGCCCTCCGCACTGAATATTAAGCAGCCCCGTTGCATCTGTTTCGAAGAAAAGAAGCTTCCATCTATGTTTCCACAGGAACACTCTGGCTGTTTCCCTCGGCCGATTTATCGCCGACCTGTTCTACTTATTTGAGTTTACTTCATTCATTTGTTTTCACCGTAATTATCCTCGTCTTGTTTCTACAACTTTTGCCTGCTCTTCTCCTCGGTCTAATTAACAAGGTGCTGTCCGCCTGATATACCATAGAGTTTTACCATTTGCTCACATTTTATTCTCAAGTCTGACATGTAACCTAGCTGCGGTTCTTCAATTAAATTCAAATTCGTTCTATTGAATTTGATGGAACGTAAAATAGGGGAAAAATTTCTTAGATTGAGAAAAACTGTAGCTGTTTCCTGTGACCGATTTATAGTCGAGCTATTCCACCAGCTCGAGTCTACTTCGTACATTTGTCTTGGCTTTTAATATTCTCATCCCATTTCTACGACTTTTTCCTGTTCTTATCCTGGGTCTAATTAACAAGGTTCTGACCGCCTGACAAACCATCGACTTGTATTACTTACACATAACTTATTCTAGACGTTTGGCATGTAACCCAGCTGTGGTGCTTTATGTAAATTCGCATTCATTGTACTGAGTGTTATAAAGATTAAAATAAGAAAAAAAGTTCTTGACGGAGAAAAATTGTAACCGAGTGAATTATTGTTGAGCTGTTCTACTTCTTCGAGCTTACTTTGTTCACTTATCTTGACTTTCATTATTCTCATCGTGTTTCTACAACTTTTTACTGTTCTTGTCCCTGATCTAATTAACAAGGTGCTTACCGTTTGAGGTACCATAGACTTTCACTACTTGTTCGCACCTTATTTTGAACGTCTGGTTTGTAACTGCAGTTCTTTATGCTAATTCCCATTTGTGATATTGAATTTCATGAAGATTTAAATAAGAGAAAAATTTCTTGAATGGGCTAAAACGTTCCTGGTGGAGAAAATAAAATAGTATTATTCATTTTTATACAAACACACGTCTACGTGTACTTTATAAATTTGCATGTGGCATAAGCTAAGATGAACAGTCTACAAAAGGAACATTATTAGTCAGAGGTAGTGAACAATGTTTTTTTATAAACTGCTTATTTTAGATTTTGAAATTGGATGTTATTAAACTGAAAATACTGGCGATGTGGAATAATATTGAAATTCATAGCCAGAGATGATGAACAATTTCAATACTACTCCCTGTCGCCGGTATTTCCAATTTCGTAGAATCCCATTTCATTAATATAACTCTTCACCTGTTCATCGCATCGACCGTTCGCAGTCGGGAAAATAAAGTTGGCAAAACGAGGGACGGACGTTAGTTAAGTATGTCATTGCACTTGTTTCGGAGGGAAGCAACTTTGTTCCACGTTTCTCGCGGGGAAACAGTAGTTACTTCGCTCGACCGATTTATCGTTGACCTATTCTACTGGCTAGGGTCTACAACATCGACTTCTATTTGTCTCGATTCTAGCTGTTCTCACCTCGTTTCTCTGACTTCTCACACCGTTCTTATTTCGCTCGGACGAGTTGACAATGGGCTGACTTGCTCCTCTGATCTACCATTACTTTGTACTTCTTGCACGGCTCAGTCGCACACCCTATTCTCGATGTCTGACTTATGACGGTTGTTATTCTACTTGGCTGGCTGGTCATCGATTGGATTCTACGGGTCTGAGGCCACAAAAATTCGATTACATTTATCTAACCATCCAGGCGTTCGATTTTTATCCAAAAGGAAGGTTCCTAAACGGATATATACTCCACTGGACCTCGTATCTCTTCACTTTCATTTCCGGGCGAACTTTAACCACTTCGCAACCACAGACGAGTTATCTCGCGACGAAATACCGTGCGTACGATAACCACACACGAGTTATCTCGCGATGCAAAGGCGCTTACGCTGTGTCACAGACGAGTTATCTCGCGACCAACCTATAAATGAATCTTGTTCGCGAGATAACTCGTCTGTGGTTGCGAAGTGGTTAAGGCATTGAAAAGAATGTTTACAGTGTTTTCTAAGGTAGAATTTTGCTAATTCTGTTGAAATTGCTATGTACAGTAAAACTTTATACAGGGTGTTCCGGTATTAATGGTACGACCGTCGAGGGGGTGATTCTACAAAAGAAAATAAGTCGAAAATATAGAACAAAATTTTTTGATCGGTAACTTCGTTTTCGAGAAGATCGAGTTTGAAAATGCAGCGACTACGCTTGCTATTCGATAGAAATCGTCTGACGCGTTTGATTATGACCAACCAATTTTACTTCCTGCATATACTATAAGCACGTGAACCCGACGAATCTTTAAACTCGATTTTCTCGAAAACAAAACCTCAAACGAAAAAAATTTATTCCGTATTTTCAACTTATTTTCCCATCTAGAATCACCCCTTTCACGGTTGCACCATCAATACCGGGACATACTCTATATCTTCAATTGTCTGGCCAATCACGGGCATATTCTACTGAACCACTTTCTTGTTCCGTTAAAGAATATATCAACCTAAACCCTACATTCTGATGTATTAGTAGACTGAATGTTTTCTTAAATGTTTTCTTAAATCAATTTACTCAAAATGTCCGTCATTGTTTCCTTTTCCTGATTGCAATAAGATTCCTGTTAGACAATTTAACACTTAGGAGACTTTCATGATGGTTAACTTTATATTTTCATGCGAAATGAAGATAAAGCATTATTCAGATACGGGAGTCAAATTGGTTGAACGCAAGGGTATCCTAGATTTCGAAATGTATTTGGGGGGGGGGGGACGAATCGTTTATAGGCCGGTAGCGTTATGGTTACGTAGCAACGACCAACAGGATACATAGAAAGTTATGAAACGGCCGGGATACTATCGGGATTTCATACTCTAAAGTGAGAAATCATGGTCAGTCGACGGTAGGGTAGCATGTGGACCGAGTTGTTGGAATAATTGCATCGCGCATAGAAGTTTGATGCACAGCAAGAAGATACGTAGATTAGAACCGAGCCCCGGAAATTGACTTTATCAAGTTCCATCTTCATTGCAATGTGCGTTTAATATTATCCACACGTCACGTGCAATACTATTTGTTCTCTACTTTCCCTTGCATTGAAATACTGTATCAATCAAATAGTTAACAATTCAATCTTCCTCTTTTCAAATGAGAAATGTGATAAAAACCAATCACATTATGAATTTACAATAAAGTGTAATAAAAAGTAGTCCAATTTAAAACACTGACGTATTTCAGATATAATTACTTGACCTATAATCACTTGACCATTAATATACAATCAAATATGATTGCATATATCTTATATTCCAATATTATTAATATTGGAATAAGGAACATGTTACTTCCATTAATTGATCGAATCCTTGTGCTAAAAATGAAACAAAAATAGTATGAGTATTAATGTAGAAATTTTCGTGCAAAATCATAAAAATACGCAGTCTTCTGATGAGCAAATCATTCTATGCTCTTCGTTTGCAAGGGTAATAAATTCTTCAAGAGAAGAAAGTAATACTTTCAGGAGCTATAAGTTGTGCTAGTAATTGCGAACGTGTGTTCAGAGGGCAGGTGCAATTTTGGAAAGCTGTAAACAAATATTTTGTGTAGTTCTTTGTCCTATTGGACAAATCGGGAACTGCAACTTGAGCAACCCTTTCATTCGAATTCCACCGCCGAGTCGCCGAGTCCACTAATTGCATCGATCGTGACCATTGTGTTCTAACCGCCGAGCAATGTTTACAGAATTGCCAACTGGATGCCGCGGACTTCGACTCGGCAGAGTTACTGTATCTCTGTCGTGTAGTTCGCAGTCGCAGTGAAAATTTACGGCCGGACTCTCGGCTCGGCTACGGCTCGGCTTTAAGCGGCTTTCATGTTCGCGCGGGCACTTGAGAGTTTTCTCCAGAGCCGGCTCTCTAACAAAGTGCTCGGCAAGTGAGCCGGAAGTACCGATGAATGTCGGCGGAGGTCGGCCAAAGGAACATGCCAGGAAATGGTCAAAATCTTGATACCTCCTGCTCAGGAAATATCGGAAGCTCCATTTTATGGGTCCCAGGGAACTGCGGCAGTTCTCGATCATTTGCCACAAGTATAATGGAAAGGTTGGAAAACGTCAGGTTGCGGTGGAGAGAGATGAATTGGCTGTGGCTGACTTGAAATGAAAATATATTTCAAATAGATGGACGATATGCAAGTGCTCGAACCTCATTTTCTGCTTGAAAGAATGTATTTATATATACAGTATGTCCCACGAACTCTGCCCACTTGAATACCTTGGTTATTTTAAATAATACGAGAAAATATTACTTACAGAAGTTGTAGGGTTTAAGGAAGTACATAATATGGTATAAATGATATTCATGTAAGTGGAGGCATAGGGAAGATATAGAGGTCACCTTTGTTTTTTTAAATTGAATGTCCAATTTTTTATGCTCGATATCGATAGATTGGTGTATTCTGATTATAAAAGTACTAAATTGTGTTTATCCTAAAACTTACCTTTGCTGAGATATTTGACTGTTTTCATGAACGTTCTAGTCTTTGAAGTATTGCGTCTCGTACACATCTTATTGTTGGAGCGTCTATTGTAGCACACGCTGCGGTAATTCGTTGCTTCATATCTTCCGGAGTTGTTGGTACATTTCGATACACAATATTTTTCAATGTCTCCCACAAGAAAAAATCTATTTCATTAAGTGTACTTCTCACCCATCCGAGCGTAGTGTGTTGGACATCCATCGTGCTGATACCACATTGTCTGACGAACGCTTAATAGCACGTTTTCTAATAAATTCTATTTTTGATCAGTAAAAGTGCCATCAATGAAATAAGGCCCAATTATTTCTTGCCCTATGATTCCACACCACAAATTAATGGACCAGCGTCTTTGATGATCAATTTCCCGTAGCTAGTGAGGATTTAGTACTGACCAATAATGCGTGTTATGTAAATTAACACGCCCAATGCTGGTAAAAATAGCCTCATCGGTAAATAGTATTGAAGAGAAAAAACGTGGATTGATTTGTAGAGGCTCTTGAGCTCATCCACAAAATCTAACACGATTTACATAATCCATGTCATGTAATTTCTGGCGAAGGGTAATGCGGTACGGATGATATTTGTGACGAGTGAGAATTCGTGATGCACTACTTTTGCTGACTTCAGATTCACGCTGAATCTGACGTACACTGAGGATTATGACGTACTATTGCAACAAGATTAATTTCATTATCTTCATCACTACATGCAGGCTTTTCACGATTCATCTTACGAACTCCAAACAAACTTTCAAAAATTTTGTGTGAATGGCATATAAGGTTTGGATATCCTTCACCTTACAAATTCTGACTCACAATTGCGTTTCTCTTACTTTCTCCATAAATTGGAAGCATCTCTAATTGTTCTTGGAATGAAAATTTCATATTGACTATCTAATGTTCACTAACTGAGAAACTGACTGACACTGAGAGACGTCGAAAGCCTACCAATGTTTACATTTGACGTAGTGAGTATATCCTTGAATACGTTCCATAATGAAGGTAATAGAATGAAAATAATCAAATATCTCAGCAACGGTAAGTTTTAGGACAGATACACTTTAGTACTTCTATACTCAGAATACGTCAATCTATCGAAATCGAGCATGAAAAATTGGACATTCGATTTAAAAAAACAAAGGTGACCTCTATATCTTCTCTACGTCTCCACTTGCAAGAATATCATTTAGACCATATTATGTAGTTTCTTAAACCCTACAACTTCTGTAAGTAACATTTTCTCGTATTGTTTGAAATAACCATTCAAGTGGACTGAGTACGTGGGTCACACTGTATATACATACAGGGTGACGCACATCACCTAAGAATTTCACCGAAAATATGTCCGATGTTTGTTAGTAATATGAAAAAATGTTTCAGGTAGAAAATGCTTGGTTCAGTGGGGCAATTACTGTGTCGGAGAAGTTTTTTCTCTAAGTCATATTTTCCGATATTTCAAGGTCATTGTTAAGACGCAGCGCAATGCGAGACCCACGAAAGTGTCTCTCGAATTTGACACCGAGTCCCAAACACTTCGACCACCCTTACTAGAGGCAATAAACTAGCCTAAGAGTCGAAGACTCTTCAGACCCAAGCGACGGGACTCGTCCCACTTTTTCTGCGAGTTTCCGGCATCATTACATTATAAATTCAAGACAGCGTCTGGACAACCTCTAAACACTCACCTACAATTTTCTCCCTCTACTATTTACCACCTCCACCACCAATTTCACATCCCTTAAAAACCAATCTCTGCGTGCGAGCAGTTAGTCTTCAGTTTGTCTTCAGTCAGTCTTCAGCTAGTCCGCATTTACAACACATCTTTGTACAGTTGTTATCATTAAATTCAGAGTTATTGTTACCGACAAGGTCTACAAGTCATTCTACCGCTCAAAACACCTCACCCTTTAAACAAGAACTACCCAGCACGATTTTAATTAACCAAGCAGGAGTGACGGATGTGAGAAAAGTCGAATTTACTGATCTTTTCCATCTACGCACGCACAGTCATCGTCGGTTTTTTTTTTTTTGTTTAAACGGAACGACGTATTTTGATTAGTGTAACATTATAGCTAAGGAAAAGAAAAATTCAACTATTTATAATATGTTGACCTTCAAATGACCTTCGAAGGAGTTATTTTTCAAAAAGCGTAACGGAGATATTTTGGGTGAAAGTCTTATAAGCCTCGCCCTGCGCGAGGCAATTTTGTTGTCTCCAATTTTGTTTTCATATTTTATAAACATGTATTCAAGTACCTTGTAAAGATGCACTTTTCGAGAAATACAGTAGAGAGTACATTACTGCACACTTAGATTATTTTACTAAACATAATCATTTGCCACGAGTGTAATTGGAATGTTTTAAAAATGTGTGGACGGTGTGGAGAATGTACAGATCGATAAATTGACTATAGCTGACTTCAAATGAAAATAGCTTCGAAATGAATGCATGGAATGCAACGGTGCGAAATTCATCCTCCACTTGAATGTTCGTATTTATATCGCATGTAGAAAAATGTCAGCAATTCTAACCAGCTACCATGAATAACTATAAATTGCAGACAACAGTATGTGCACTGAAAAATTAATGTGTAGTCCTCTCTTCGCGTATAGATTATCTGCAAACAGTTGTAATGCATTCTACTCACGAAACTAATTTCCATTCCCATGCATTTACGCCATACTACAAGTAATTCATAAGTCTCCAATATACGTAGTAAAATATTTGAATCTAAAATGCATTCTGGAGACACAAATTAATTTGCACACCTAATACAACCATTTACTTCAGACGTAACACGAATGTTTTAAAATTTGCAGATGCCGTGGGAAGTGCACACAGTAATAAATTAAATACATCTAACTTCAAATGAAAATGTCGTAAAAACACCATTGTACGAGATTCCAACCTCGTTTTTAACATAAAAGTTCAAATTTCCATCACACGTAAATAAATACTAGAAACTCTAAACAGCAACCATAAAAGGGCACAAATTAAGCTTATGGAATCCACTTTTCAATGAAACAGAGTATCATATATGAAGGCAGGTTCTTTTATAGCAAAAATTCTGCAATTAAATCACAGTTTTCAATTAATAGTCTCGGTATTAATATTCTTTCAACATGCTAGATTAATATTGAGTTACAGCTGCATAATAGCGTTCGAAAATTGCCTGCTCATGGTTTTCTCGGGTTCTTCCCTTCTTTGTCCCGCCAGACCACGAAACGTCAGCGCTCAGGAAGGTTCTTTGAGCGCTCGATGTCACGATTATCGACTGGGGAATATTTGCCGTCGAGATCCACGAGAATCGGCCGCCAAGAGAGCATGAAAACCGTGTCCCCGGATAATCGACAATCGGGTTACAAGACGTCGGGACGGAAATCCTCCCCCTCGGATACCCGACCGCATAATACAGACGCGTGCAAAGCGTCTTACGGGGTAAGACTCTTATGATTTACGAGTGACTTTTCAAATATCCCGCGGCTTTTCCGCGAGAAACCCGGGTAAACCGTGAAGGAATTTTTCCGGGGGACGCTCGAACTTCCTCGAAAAATTCGAATAATTTCCCTGTGTTTTGGTTGGACTGTGAATAGTATATTTTTACGAAGAATTCTGTAGACGTTGCGCTACCGATATAGGAAGTCTCTATTTGACAATTTACACTGAAAACACGTGGGATATTTGCGCCACCAATTTTTATTTTTTCAGATTTACAACGTAAACAGGTACAGCAACGCGAGCAAACACTAATTGATGTTTTCCACGGTTTCATTACACTCCGGTTTCGAATTACTGCAATTTTTGGAATATTTCAAAAATTGCTGTACAAATACGCAACACTGAAACGAAGAAAAACCGAATGACGGTCAAGATTTTCTAATTGCATTGGAGCATCACGAACATCTGGTTGACGAGAATTAATTAACTGAATCATGACGCGCGCTGGTAGTTCGATCTACATAGTTTTACTAACGGCCTGATGGCACGCTTTTATTTCCATGAATATTTGGCTGGAATTAAGCTGGCAAATTTAGAAAACTTTGACTCGATTTACGCTGGAGTTTTATAGCGGCAGTGACAATTAGTCAGTAGTAATTTTTGTAACACGATTACGCGGCTCGCCGACCAAGTTATTTCGCATAACTATGAGGGAAGAGGGTAAAGTACACTGCGGCGATGTACTTGGGAAGTGAGGATATTCCACACCAGTTTATTTTTTTAATTAAGCTTGTGTAGAGAGTTTGAGCCAGTGAAAATTGTCCCTCTCCTCAACGGACGTATTAAACTTTATATCATTTTTTAGCGTAAGTATAATCTAAAAGAACCAAGTTCACAATCCGATTATTGTTAGGTATTTTTAAGAACTAAGTGGAACGTGATTTTTTTATTAAAAAGTTTGTTGTAGTCGGCGAAATTTTAATATTGTCGTTTAAGTAGAAGGAGCCCAGACGGGTTGAGAAACGTTCAATTAAAAATTTCGACGATTTTAAATGTTTTGCGTAGCCTGTCAGACTAATGGCTTTTATTACTACATAATCTAGTGTTTTGTAATTTCATGATCTGCAAAATTAATTTGCTGCTGGACACACTACTTTACATTTTTCTGTTTTATTTTCTGATTAGTTTTATTACGATTCGTATTGCGTCCAACAATTGCTGGACTATACTACTTGAATTGCTGGTCGAAAATTTTAACACCTCTTGAACTTGTTCTCCGTAAAGTGCAGTGCCATGTGCAAACCCCAATTTTGGAGTTTTTATTTCTACATTCGATGAAATGAGTTTCATGTCTGACTACTGTTTGATATAACTAGTTTTATTCTGATGTTCCGCTAAGAGATTATAACTTTCGTAAAATTGGTTGCCTTGTAAACACGTATAACCTGATCAGATTCTTTAAATCTTTTTAAGGATTCTAGCAGTTACGAAGCCTGATAGTATTCTTAGGAATTAGTTGGGAAATCTTTAGAAAACCTCGCAGAACTATCATAATACTTTGGTGTGGATCAAAATTCTGAAGAAGCTTTTAAGAATTCAGGTCAACAACAGTCTCGTGCTAATCCCTGTGGAATTAATTCCGAAGTCTTTAGAAAGTCTTGCAAGAATATTGTAATACTTTACCCGATCACAAGCTTGCATTCTTGAATAATAGTAACACTAGTATTCTACTGGATTTTAATTGTAAATCTTGTCCGAACAGTATCCACTGTTATAACAATTTTACTCTCAGAATTAAAACATGAATAAGACTGTCCTTTTAAATGAGAACGATTAAAAGATTTGAGTTTCTGTACAACTGTGCTTCTAATGTTGTTATAAATGTACAAGTATCATGAATAGAACAAATTTAATTCTAAAGTATCAGTATTAGTATATATTCCTAATATTTCTTGTATGATATTTAACTTGTTTTACAATTTTTGATTTAAGAAATGATTTATTATTTCTACACAGTGTCTCAGAATTGGAAGCAATGAAAGATCTGCAACGTTGCCTTCCATTCCAAGAGAACAGAATGGGTTTAAATGCCTGTTAACAATTGATCTCACCTCCTTCTAGAGCAAGGAGAAGCAAATTTACGTAGCTGCCCTCTGACATAATTACGAGAAATACTCTTGCTGGCAATGCAGGAAGAGGAGTACAGCTCCCATAAATACAAATTACAATCTGCGGACCACATTTTTGCTCCAGCTAATTGATGCGGATTAATATAAACAGATGTGCGTTTATTATACTCGCGGTTGTGAGATATTATCATGAAAGCTTGAATGGAGATGATAATACCGGCAATTTTCGAACTAAATGCATTTCTCATATCCCGGCTTTCTTGTAAACTTCATTTGCAATTCTGTATGTTCATAATTAGATTTTTGAAATTATACTGCTCCGAATGCAACATGGAAAAATTATCAAACATTCCTCCATGTTACGGATCTATTATTCTATTTATTTTAAATATTTTTGGACAGTGTGGCTGACTAATGCTTTATATTACTACTTAATGTACTGTTTTCTAATATTATGATATGTGAAAATAATTTCCATGGAATAAACTACCTTATAATATTGTGGAATTTCGTTAATCCATTTTTCTCGCTTATCTTAAGACATTATTGCGGAATACAGTTGCTCGACGACACCACTTGCACTTCTGCTTGAAAAATCTAGCGCCTGTAGAACTTGTTCTTCGAAAAGCGGAGTATCATGTTCAAACCACAATAGGATTCATGTTTCTATATTTGTTGAAATAGGTGTTAAAATTAATTGCAGTTTCGAATCAATTTGGCTTATTATGAAATTTTGTTTTTTCAAGAGCCAAAAGTGATGTCCCCCAATCTTATTTCCTGCACAACTAATCCGTCCCCAAGGAAATATATTTCCCACAGATTTTCCTCGTGTTGGATACCGCTAGCACTGCCAGATATGCAATTTCCCTAGGTGCCAGCTCGACAGGAAGAAAAAGACTTTTCTCAATCTCTAATCGGCCGCATCTACACTTGCCTCGGCGAGAGGACGAAAAAGATAGTGGTCGGTTTTTAAATATTCAAACGAATCTGTATAGGACAAAGAATTCTAAGCAAAATGGGAGGAATCTTGTTACCCTTTCCTTGGGAGTCAGGCCTTGAGAGCTAACGTCCTTGGACTTTCTCTACCTCTGTTCTTCAAAGCGACGAAAACGACGAGATCCTAAAAATCTTCTCTGCTGACAGCCTCCCATTTTCCGGCTTCTCTCGACGTCTCGTTTCCCTTTGTGTATACCGCGATCTATCCATATAATCTACCTGTTCATCCATCTTTGTCTGTTCCATCTTTCTTCGTTCTTTCACCTTTCACCGGCTCTTTTCCCAGCTCGCAATATAGTCGGATAAGAAACACCTCTCGGCCAGGGTACTTGCTACCGGAAACACGCGCCAACGGTAATCACGTTTAGTGCCCGGAAGTAGTTTTCGTAGTCCCGAAGCCCGCACAAGCGAACGGATCTCGAGCTTAGCAGCGAATTACCGACCAGTCAGCGGTTTTATTTTATCGTTTTAAATGGCCTGGCTTCGGCCTCGAACTCTTCCGTTGCTCGAGAGCTCCAGGAGCCCTTCGGTTTTGCGGCTTTACGATCTCCAGACAGCGGAAACTACAGAATTTTATTCGACGGCCAAAGTGTCAGTCCTTCGAGAATTATTGCTGTTTTTTGCGACGCTCCGGTTAAATATTTTATCTCAGCCAGGTTCTGTTTGCGACTTGGCTTACGCGAGAACTTGTGGAGCTGAGATCTGTCTTCGGCAGACAAGTTTTGAAGCGTGCTGAATTTTTGATCGTTTCATTCGCCGATCTTAGAGACCCTTCAGATATGTTGCAGATTGCTTTTGGATGGTTCGCTTAAATATTTTATTTTAAGCGGATTTGGGTTGACTAAAAAATGACGTTTGCTGGTTAGTTTATACGTCAGTTTATAAATTCGTAATGTTAACAGACACCCTCTGAGAAGCACTGAATTTTGTTTAATTTCATTTAAGTTTGCTTGAGTATTTGTCTTATGACAAGTACCATAATTAATGTTCTGTAATGAAATTTATATTTATTGTATATCTACATTTGCTAAATATTGGCTAAATATTGATAACATGAAAATAGAATTATTTTTCGGTTTAAAAGAAATGCGTAAACATAAATATTTAGTGAGTTTTGTTCCAAAGCTTCAAGACGAGTTTGAATATTATAAGGCAGGTGGTTAATGATAATGTTAGCCTCTCGAATACACGTTCTTGCACGATGTCTGGTTTCAAATGTTTTATTTTTTGGTAAATTTATTCGACTCAAAGTTGGAATTTAAAGTTAAGCTTATACACAAGCTCTCGAAAATTTCGAGGGGTGACAGATAAGTTCTAAAAAGTAATGAATTTTATTTAGTTTTACTCGTTGTAGAGTAAAAGTTGTAGAGTGGTTGTAGAGTCAGTCTCTCGAAACATACTGCAAATTTTTTCCAGTGGTTAATTTTAATATTTTTGGGTCAGCAGATTAACTCTGAAAAGTACAGAATTTAAAATAAAATAAATTCTACATTTAAAAGAATATGAATATACAAAAAAAAATATATATATATAAATGTATAATGTGTGTCCATATAATTGTAAACAAAAAACATATAATATGAAAAGTAATGTGAATATATTAACTTATAAAATACATAAAAATATTCATACGGAAATCAAAGTCAAATATTTATTGATGTATACACATTTAAAACGTTCTTTCACGCACCAAGAAATGGCTCATTATTCTCAAAACAACGGAAAGCATTTAATATGTACAGTAGTTCAATTCTGCAGAAAGCATACGGATCCGATTTCCGAGGACCAGGCGTAAACACAATGAGAAACGGGGGTGTAAAAGAACAAGATTTCAGTGGAGTGTACGTTTAAAATTTCACTGGGAAAATTTTTCTCCAATTACATGGCAGTCTCGTCTCGCATTTACGAAGATCCGCTTACAAACGTTTGCCAAAGAGAAACGCTGGGATCCTCGAACGGGGACGATAAATATTGCTGTCTTATCGCGCGTAAAATTGTTTCCAGAAGTCTAGTCCCACATTGTCTTTCCACTTTGCGTCGCGACACAAAAGACGGCGCGTGTTTGTCGCTTCGTTCGCGTGGTTATTATGCACGATAATACGTTAAAATTTATCTTTACTTCCGGCAGCCATGTGCCATCCATTGTAACAGGCTCTGGTGAAGCGGTGTCAAGAACTTCACAGGAAAGTAAATAAGAGCCGCCGTTTATTTATCCTAGATTAGGTCTAGCTACGGACTGACTTGTACTACTTACTGGCCCGTTTCTGATCCGCTATCAACGGATTTGCATACTTTATAACTTTCCATAGCTGGTCTTTTATTATTGCGCTTAGCGGTTGAGAGATAGTGCTGTTCGTTATAAATTTTAATAATTTATCAGGTTACATCGTAGGTTCTCGATGGAGTGAATGTTATTGCAGGATTCGTTGAAAAACAGGAGGATATTACTCGTTGTGTTTGGAGATGGAGTGAGCGTTTTTAGGAGTGTGCAAACTTGCAGATATTATAGAATAATAGTGACCCTTTGGTACGGTAAAAGCTAGTTTCGTTTTAGATATCTTGAACGTCGTATATATATTTTTGGAAATTCCTTGTCGTTCATATTTAATAGAACAACATTGGTACGATTTTCAGGTACGATTTTCAGGATGTATTCATTTGGGTACATCTTAGTTGAAGTTTCAAGAATTATTATTAATAAGGTCATTATTTTTACAGAAACACGTTTATTCTCTGCTCATTATAATTTTGTACAACTGTCTACCAAAAAGGAAACAAATAAACACAGTTATATCATTTTTATGACATATTCCAAGTATTCTAGTGTAGTATTAAAAGAAAAATCGTTTCTCGTAAATTTTACATACAATGGGTTCCAGTTAGACCATATAAATCATTCTATATTAAAGAATAAGTTAAAAGTCACTGGTAACAATAGAAACGTTTAATATGAAACTTTACGTCCATTCAGTATAATTAATCGGTAGAACCTGAGTTAGAAACGTTCAATAGAAACAATTAAAACATTATTGATATTTTTAGAGTATATGACACTCTTGAAATGCATTCACTCGTCGCTGTATAAAACTACCAACTATTAGTTCGTTCGTATTGTTATAATAAATTTAAGTTGCTAGTTCTCCTAGTGATTCATTCAACATCCACCCTAATCATAATAAATATTCGCTCGCCGTTAATTCGGCGAGTGAAGCGGAGCATCCAGTGAAAGTTTCTTTCAATTACATAATAACATTTTTTGCTCACGCCACAACAATATCTTACGGTACATCATAAACTAGCTCCTACAGAAGGTGTAATCAAATATAATCGTTTAAGAGTAAATAACCTGCGTCAAGTAGAATAGGCCAACATTGGTCAGCCATAGTAACACAGTCGTGTGATCCTATGCTCATGTGCTAAATGAACATCTAAATTCGCTTCTGAATATAAGGAATGAAATGATGAGGATCTTCAATCAGGTAACCACTGCAAATTTTTATTCTTATTTTATTCGCAGCAACTCAGTATATATTTATTTATTTTCTTAAGATTTAGAGGGTCGGACTGGCCACAAGGGACAAGTTTGGGAATTTTGCGTAACATGTTGGTCGTATATATATATATGTAAATGGTTAATTTTCTTAATAAGTCCAAAATATTAATATTTTTAAACTCCTGGCATACTTTCACTTTGAATTCGATCTACTCACTTCTGTCACAAACGTATAAATTCTACAACGAAGTAATGACCAACACGAGGACCGCAATGTATACATTCCGCGGGCCGCGTCGCAACAAAACCGCCACGTTTTTTTCCGCGATCTATCGGAACCTCGGAAGCGTTATTCCAATCTGCTGATAAATCCGGCGTGCATTCCCTATAAACTGCGGGGCTGGGGCGAAAATGTAGCCGTATTGTTCCGCGGAAAGTAAATAAAACAAAAGCGGCGGGACGCGGAGAGCCCGGAAAACAAGAAAAGAAAAAAGAGAGAAACTCGACGGTGGAAAAACGACGAAACGCGGAACAGAGACGGTAAGATGTGTACCGAGGACGTCCCGCCGTGTCAGTTTTCCTGGGAATTCGCGTGCATCAGCTGCAATGTCGCGGCGCGGCCGTAATGGAATGCGTCTGATGCATCTCGTCGAGAGACGCGCACATTTCCCACATACAGAAAAAGACAAAGGCGCGAAGAAAAGACGGATGCACCACGGATCCACCATCCCTCTTAAAACGTATCAATAGCATCGGGAGTTGTGTTATTGACATCCGAGGATGATGACTGCACCGAATCCATTTTCTTCGGAGTCGCGAAACTTTACGAGCCGTGCGACTTCGTTGAAAAAAATTGCCTGCCAAATTTTCCGCCACGCGACCGGAATTTCCTGTTGTCTTCGCCGCCGAATTGAAAATCAGATTCTCGACGCGAAAACCTGGGATTCGCGAGGTTTACCCTCCGCGAAAATATTGCGCAATCGTGACCCAAGGGACGATTTTGAGTTCCCTTTATCGGGGCTCCTTGTGTAATGTCCGACGTCCTTCTTACTTATCCCGAATGTATCTGACACAGGTGCTTAGAATATATCGCGGTGGCACTGGTGAATACCAAATTGAATTTTGTAATTTACAGGATTGGTTCGTGCGATATATGTAAATTGCATGATTCTGGGTATTTACGTGGATTGCTTACGGAATATTCAATAGAATGATTCTGCGGCGATGATTGATGCCCTTCTGCGATAAACAGGTTTAAATGCACGAATAAATTGCTGCTTTTAGCACAAGCTACTTATTCGCTGTTTACCGGGACACTTCTCGTTCATAGAGCGATAATATAACGAAAAGAAATCGTACGTCACGTTTTAAGGGCT
Source organism: Halictus rubicundus (assembly GCF_050948215.1). Taxonomy (NCBI): domain Eukaryota; kingdom Metazoa; phylum Arthropoda; class Insecta; order Hymenoptera; family Halictidae; genus Halictus; species Halictus rubicundus. The sequence goes on along the minus strand of NC_135149.1, from coordinate 9,712,170 downwards.
TGTTGTGAAGAGCTGACTTTAATCTTTAAATCCTTGGTGATTGAAAATAACGAAAAAAAAATTTTTAATATGTGTACAGATTTCATAAATTGTCACAATTTGTAAAATTGGGTTAAACTTCACCTTGGCAACCCAGAAATTTTGAAATTTTTACTATATAATCTTGTACGTCTTGACGAGAAAATGCCAAAAATCGATTCTTTAAGGCGAGGAATTCACTGGTTCAAAAGTTACGTGTGTTTATAGTTGAGCGACTTCAAAACCCAATATAATTCCCAGAGAATTTTTAACGTCAGTTGTTCCTTCAGAGGAAAGAATGTTTGGAAAAAGAGAAATATCAGAGTTCTAGAGCCAAGGAACGCAATAAAACTCTGCCGCGGGAGGTGTAATGGCCTCCTGGGGTGGAATGTTAATTGCAACAAAACTTTGCAATATCCTTTATGGGCATTTAAGCACGTATCCGTAACAATTCGCCGTGCTGGCGCATTGATGCGAGCCCAGGGGCTGCAGTGCATAGGAATGCATGAGTAATTATGCATTCTTGTATCCAGGCTTTATGAGGTTTACGAGTTAGCAGGGTTCACACGTGCTGGCCGGGCATTCATGGCAAGCATAGTTCCTTGGCCCGCGGGGGGTGGCACACAGCGTCATCGCGTATCCAGTTTATGGTGGAAATTCTGTAACGCAGATACGCGTGCAACTATCGGTAGGTGTTACACTGCACACGCTGGTTTCGCGAAAATATAAGGCGATTTTTGCGAGGTTCGATATGCTCGAAAATAATCGTAAGTTTCTTCACTCGCGTGCACCCTCTCACCTTTTCAAAAAATAATTGGACGCTAAATTTTAGTTTTCTATTTCCGAGCGGGTGGCTTCGTGGTGGGTGTAGATTTGAAATAGTAGTTCTTAAATGTGGGTTGATGTAATTGTTTAAAAATTAAAGAAAATAAAGGAAATAAAGACAAGCTACACAGATACGTATTCCGTCTTTTACTATGAGCTGGAAAATGTAATCCACAGTGTAATTATCATGACATTACGTTTTTAATAGTACCAAGTGAGATTGATATTCTCTAATCAGTTTGATAAGACTTACCATTATATGAATTATTATAGTGTAAAATGGAAATTAAATAATATTGTATTTAAATCATCAGGAAGTATTTAAGTTAATCTGGTCGTTATAGTTTATCAATAGAAGTAGTATTATTGAACTGATTAAAATTTGCAAATTTTATCGAACGTCGCAGAACTTTGTTTAAAGACTAGTATTAAAAGAAATACGTTACCAAAGAATTACGAGACGAATCATAAACGAAATAAATAAATAATTGTCTCATCAAAATTGTATTCTCATTTTATTTCCGAAACGTGTGATCAAATGTGCCAATCACTGTGGATCGTATTATAAGTGAAAATTGTGCAAATTTGACAAAATCTATATGAAACATATATTGTGTTTAATGAGCCCGGAAGCGTTCAGTTTATTCTGAATACCTAGTAATCCAGACCTTGTGGCAATGGAAGTGTGATAATCGAACTGATGAAAATTCGCAAATTCGGTGCAACGTTGCAGAACATCGTCGCACAGGCAGCGTCGCGAAACAATAAATGCAAATTCTCGATTGGCCAGGCGTCGAAAGCTTGTTCTGTTGATCCAAACAGTGCCTCCCCGATGGAATCTCAAGTTCCTCGGGTGATCAAATTAGTGGCGTTTTGAGATAATTGAAATCCCCGAGCGTGACAAATGTAGTTCTAGTTCAAGGATAGCTCCGTTAATTCTTCTCATGACCTGTTTCTCGAAATGTCAACCGATTATGTTGCACGTAGAACGTAATTTGTTTGCCACTCTGTTGCCCGAACGAATTTATCGTCCATTTGCATGACTGTTTCGGGCAAATTGCCGCTGGATCTTGCGCTCGCTGCGATATTCTTGCGTTAACTATACATAAATTCTCCGTTAACGTTTCGACAAATGAAACATTCTTTCCTTCAAGATTACTTTTCTTAAGGCTGGCGCGTTATTTATTTCAAGATCGAATCTATTCTTGGCTACACACTAAAAGGACTTCTAAAGAAACTTCTAAAGCAATAGAAGTTTAATTAATTTTGTAGAAAAATAATCCGAATTGACATTCGAGAGCTCAATTTATTCTCTAACAGAACTAGAATGTGCCACTTAATAAATTTAAGGAAAACAACGTGTACAGTGTGAGAAGATTAATAGAAATAAAACGAAACTTACGCTTTAAGATATCTAATAGAAACCCAAAAGAGAAGCAGTTTCAGAAATTTAATAAAATCAGAGTGGACAATTCAATAAATTTAAGGAAAACAGAAAACGCAATCTAATAATGAGGATCACTCGCAGTTCAAGAGATTCCAAAAGAACTTGTACATGGAATTTAATATAATCAAAACGCTTCATGTAGAAAATTTAATTAAAATTAAGAAATTTAATCAAATCAAGAAGCACAGTTTGAGAAATTTAATTACACGAGAAAGCACATTTTCAGGAAATTTGATGTGACCGCATAAAAGAGCAAAATCCGCAGTGTATTGGAAAATAAATTTCCGAACAGCGATATCAGATTATTAGCCTTAATTAGTGTGTTCGAAATCGAACGGGAACTTCATTAACCTTTCAAACAAGTCTCGGCCGTAGCAAGCGCTCAAAATTCGCAGTCGAATGATTGCATATGTTACAGTCTGCCACATTGCGGCAATCCGATGATCAGATATGCACGTGGAACACCCTACGACCCCTGACGCTCAATATACACACGTGGTTCTCAAACGTTTCGACCAGTTTCCAACGAGACATTTCCACTTTCCGGGATCACTTCTGTCGTTGGTCAGGGTCGTTTAATTCATCAACATGTTGATGCCGGCGTTTTGATTAAGCTCTTTTGACCAGGCTCGTCTTGTCGCACATTATGAATGGCTTTGGTCGATTAATCATTCATGAGCGGGCAGTTTGCGTTCCGCGCGTGTGTCAGCGCCAGAAAACGACGTCCGATGACGGCGACAGGTTTGACTGGAGCTTTTCCAAGTCGTCTGCTATAACTGGCCCGGCTCGAATCATTAAGACAGCTGCTCAGCATGACGCACGACCCCCACCCGCGAAAATGGTTGGCAGCGCGTCGCGTCGGATTGAATCAAGATTTCCATATGCGATTCCAGCTGCTTAGGAGTGTTGGCTTTGTCTATACAACCTGACGCCACGACCCTGCTTCTGATTATTCATGCCCCCAGGCGTAATGAACGTATCTGATATTACGCCTTCGACGTTACTCCCGGTATTAATTAATCGAGGAATACGCAGCAGCTGCGATAGAGGCATACGGCAGTTTTCTTTGAGGTTCACTTTAATTTTTAACCCTCGGATTCCTGCGAGTTCTAGACCCATGCCGGAGTCATTTCTGACCCACTGATATTCCACAACTGATATTCCACAGTTTTCCTTTCGATGTAAGGCGATGGCTCGGGACCGGCTGTCGTCGTATTTCGGATGAAGAAAAGCGTCTTCTTATATCGGTATAATATTGTACATATTGACGGTCGCTCGAGCTTATCCCCACCGCTACGGATCATGAATGACTCCAGCACAGAATGAGGAGTATTAATATGTTGTAAATTTGAATGCGTGGTAAACGGAAATTATTCGGTGCACAATGTCAAGAGAAATATTTGATCTTTACGAATTAATTCATTCGACATCCTGTTATTTTTTCAAGATGCCTGTCTTCGTCAAATAAAACTTTCATACCAAATTCTACGTGTATCTTCAATTTTCTTATTCAGCTCTTATTTTTCCCTTCGTTGAGGGATACGTAAAGACGAATCTGATTTCAGGAGGGATAGCCAGTCCTACGGTACAGGATAAGGTATGTCTCTAACTAAGGAAGATGAAAGGTGAAACCACTACTGGGTGAACTACCAGGATAAGTTACATCGTCGCTTTTTAATCAGTTTTATTCGTTACTTTTAAGACTCGCTTGAATCTTTTAATCTTGCGAAAGTTTTCTGTTGGCATCAGGAATCTTCTCTTAGCTAAACGAATGATACTGAATTCATCAACGTAATCTACTGGCAGATTCTCACAATTAGATTGCGGATGTTTGTGCAAATATTCATCTTTATATCGCACATTCGATCGTGATTCGATTTGATTATGATTCGTTCTAAAATATTTTGTGATGTACTTATTTGCATTATTGCGTAAACTCAAAAATTGTGTATGTTAATTGAATAAATGAATCTTTCCAAAACTAGGAAGGATTAAACAGAATTATATTTCTTGTATCATAGAGTTAAACATTAAAATTGAGTATCTATTTCAGTATTTTTAGCCTCTCTGTCTCTCTGTCTCTTTTCCAATAATAATAATAATAATGCACACAGTGATCGATACATTTAAAGTAATTGGACAAAATGTATATGTTTAATATTGCAGCTTCTAGAAAATACTGCGTCCAATAAAATGGACAATTTTAATTTCTAATAAGTCGAATCAACAGCTATAATTCTTAGTACGACAATTTTTATTTCCGTTCTTAAAATTGCGTTAAAACTACAAATTCTACAGCTCGAACTTCAACGAAGCAGTAAAGCGGATCGAACGCATTAACTCAATTTTTTTACAAAAAAATTGACGTTTTGAGAGGCACTATGTTATACGTTCGACACCAGACGACTTCAATGATTCTGTAGGAGCTCTGGCGCCGAAGTCACCGACGCTAAGGAGTAATTTTTCAATCAGTCAACTGAGCATAGCGCGGAAGATTTCCGTCGCGCCAGAAATGTCTAAGGGGACGCGTTCCAAAAAATAAGAATAGAAACAATGTGAAAAATGGCGAGCACGAGACAGAGATGTCAGGTGAGGAGACGGAGAGGGACGTTGGTAGAAAGTACGAAAGAGAAGCGTGAAGGGGGAGGATAAAGTGAAAGACACGATAGAGGGACGCTAAGAACAGTGGAAGAACGAGCAACATTCAACTGCCAAATCCAGTTCGCTGCTTTCTCTGGGCTCAAGATTGATGGAATAGCAGATTGCTGGTATTCAGAGGGACCTTTCGCCACGCTCCTCCTTCATCCTGAACCTCCGTCAACCACTTCTTCTTCCTTCTTTTTGCTCTTGCCGAGTGCGAACAGAGGAAAGTTGCGAGATCCTTTCCTTGAATAAATTATCGAACTACGCTCCGCGGGCTTTCCGGTGGGAATCTTTCCGAATTCTTCCTTTATTTCATTGCTTCTACGATCGATTCGAACGCCAATGCTTCCGGATTCTTCTTCCTGTTCTTTTTTAGCTCGCCCGAAGACCCGTTTCAATTTTCGCGTTTACACGAATCCCTTAAATAAGGGTGAAATTGAAATTCTTAGAAGTTTCAGATAAGACGAACAAATTTCACGTTCGAAGCCATCTGAAAAGTATTTTCGATATTTTAGGGTGTAAATCGTTGGTACGATGAAATAATATAACCTTTAAAAGTAATATAAAAAATTATTTCTTTCACTTTTAACAACATTTGAGAAATTTAACAACATTTTTAATTTTTTCAAACGAGGAACTGTTGACATGTTCAATATCAGTAGACAGCGGATCTTTATGCAAAATAAAAATTTTCTACATTAATTGCCACAAGCTGGAGTGAAATAGAAATTTATTTTCTTTCCTAATATATTTCATAGATTGAAAATAATATAACAGTATTTTTAAATTCTTCTAATGTTTTTATTACTTTTAAATTGCACCTACTCACTTTTGTCATAAACGCATAAAATCCGCTGTCTAAATATCGGAAACTATTCAACAGTACAATTAGCACTTGATAATTTTTATTTGTGCATAATTACTACTTTCGAACGATATGACATTGTTTCACAATAAATTTGTACAGTTATTTAACACGTTATGAAAGATTTAACTCGCATCAAACTGCGTTACAAGTACCTCTAATGTTTATCGAAACGTTTGTATTGAATTTCCTCTTAAATTTATATAGACATTACACAGAGTAACATACAAATGTTATATGGTGAAATGTAATACGCGTTCCCACATACTTTGCAAGAGAGGTAATTCAAAGAGCAATGCAATTATTGTTTCAGCCGAGCATTGCGCATTGTGTATCACACAATAATTTCATTTGGAATTTCAGGGTTTTAAAGTATGTTATTATTAAGCAAAGGTACGTATGTGCGCCAACAATGCACGTGAATTAATTAACAGAAACAAATTTAGCCGGTTAACATGGAGTGGTATAAATGGATCAAGAATTATTTAAGAGAAACCGGTTACTGAAAGCCTCGGTCCCGGAAAATCTCGCAAAAGTACGATAATGACTGGAAATTAATATTGGACTAACAAGACCAGATGAGAGGTCCGATTAATTTCCGGGCTAGCCTGGAATGAATAGTTATGGCTACTACGAAATAGCTTCTGGATCGAGACCGGGGACTCTCATTAACTTCAAATGCATTGCAAATACGAAAACTCAGTGGAACGCCAATAATTGACAAAGTTGAAGAATCTGATTCTCTTTGAGCTGTTAAGGGCAGACATATTTTTCAACAACGTTTATTGTTGCTTCAATAATTGAAATTGCATCAAATGTGATATATGCAATTGTTGTACATGATAAACAAGAGATTCTAAAATAGAATTAATATTTGCAACCTATTTTACAAAATTAGCTTTATTCTTCACACGTGTGAAAAATAAACTCTCTGTATTTTTTACTTTAACCCTCCGTATGCTATGCCGGAGTCATTGGTGACCCATAGCGGTGGGGATAATCTCGAGATAAGCTCTACAATTTCATTCCAATATAAGGCGCTGCTTTTTATTTCGAAATAAGAAAATCGCTATCCCCTCTTCTTCTTCTTCTTCATCCGAAATACGACGAAAACCGGTCCCGAGCCATCGCCTTACATCGAAAGGAAAATTGTAGTGAAATATCGACGTGGGTCAGAAATGACTCCGGTATAAGCCTAGAATTCGCAGGAGTCCGAGGGTTGAGTTGGTATGAAATTCATGATTGTGATTGTTTTTCTTTTTTTAAGTAAATATGGTGTAAAAGAAAAGAAGAAATCTGTTCTGCGAGTGTGTAGGCATTGATCATACCAATATCAGGACTTGTGATCTTTGAGCTCATGAGCATGCAAGCTTATGCAAAGCAATTTCAGTGGCTTTGAGCTCTATTATAATGGAAAGTATGAGGAGAGCGAGAATGACGACAAAGAGAATGTGTGGCGGCGTAGGTGACAAAATATCAAAAGCAACAACTATTCATTAAAAGTTTGAAAATGACGAAACACTGAATATTCATCCTTTCGTGAACGTTTTTCATTGATAATCGCCGGCTACAACCATTCCATAGTCACTAAAAGTACATCGGGTACCTTGAAATAATTTTTCCAGATGTCCACAATTTATTTTAACAATTACAAATTTAATTAGCAATATTTCAGAGGAGAACATTTCCATTCCCGCAATGTAATTGCATTTTTAATTGCACCAACGTGCGCTGATTTTCAAAACTGATTTCCCATACGTCAGTTTTCTTTTCGACCCAATGAATATTAATTGAATGCTCTAATTTCCGAGGTATGGTTATCTTGGCGCGAGTAACGAAGCAAGATTAAACACTCGTTTCATTAATATCTATTAAATGATCAGACAACGGAGCAAGAACAATGGATATTATTATTGCGGTGGCGCGCCAGGTGATACATGATCGGCGGTGTTATCGCGACTAATGACTCGCAAGTGGCCGGCTTGTATTGGAATTAACGATTCTACGATCTTGCGCCGGACTAGCCGCAAGAACATTACGCGGGGCGCTGATAATACACTCCGTCCGGACGGCCTTGAGCCACTTTTTCACCGCGAAGAGATCTCGCGTTCCCCTGACGCAAGGTAATTACATGCAATTCGGCGCTACGATTCACCGATAAAAGAACATTGTTGTGTGGCAAACAGACTGGAAGGAGAGAAGGTTAAGAGTCGGTTCTCACCACACCACGGAAACCCCTGTTGCTGCTCGCGAAACGTATTTTTGTTCCACTGTGTCCCCTAGTAATGTCTGACTATTATCCACTATTTCTACTTGCAATGAATCTTGATGATTTGTATTCAATATGTAAGCATTCATGGTTATTCATTTTTATGTTAGTTAAATATACTTTGTTTCAATGTGATTCCTGGTATGTCCGACTAGTATCTACTATTTCTACTTGCAATGAATCTTGATGATTTGTATTCAATATGTATGCATTCATGATTATACATTTTTATGTTAGTAAAATGCACTTTGTTTCAATGTGATTCCTGGAGTGTCTGACTATTATCTACTGTATTTACTTCGAATGAATTTTGTGACTATTTGTTTCTCTGTCATGATTTCAAAAATAATTCCTTTTTATTGTCAGTGCTCAGAGATACTGTCAGTACAATTACTAATGAATAAATATAGGAAACAGGTGATAATAAATAAATATTGAACACCTGTTGAATGAAACATGAACCGTACTAAATTATATTCAACATTTTCCATTATGTTATGATTACTCTGAATGTTAAATATGTACATATATACTCTGCATTTTCTATTTTGATGATAACTGTATGTATTGTGAACTGGGTTTAATAGGTGAACAGACGTGGCCCTGGAGAGCTTGTGAGCAGGCGCGAAAGGAACAGCGAAAAGTGCCAGCGGTGTGGAAACTAATTAAACCACTCATTTGGTATAAATCATAAATGGACAAATAGTAGTACTTTGTGGTGTACAAGAATGACTAGATAACTGATTAATAGTAGGTATACACTATTTATTCAAATTTTGCAGGTTCGTAAAAGTTATTTAAAATTGTTAACATTCATTGCAGTATACAGAAGCTACATAGAAATTGATTTCCGTTCTTAAACAATTTTAATTAGAATCGAATAGTGGTAGAGTATTTTCAAATCCGTTAAATGTTTTTACTCTATTGAATTTGATGTACTAATTTTTTCTATAAATGCATAAAATCCGCAGTCTAGTTGTAACGAATAGTACAATATTCATTGAAGTCACAGCTTATTTTTATTGAATTCAAATACTCCTTAAGATGATCAAATTGCGCAAAGCATACAATATTTCAATTAATATATGGTAGTTCATGGACCATATGAATGCCAATTCCTGAAGATATTTTCCTTTTGTAACTCGTTTAATTGGGTGCGTAGCGTTTCTTCGTTCCCCCAACAATAAAATCCTCATTTGCCCGTTTAGACAGTACAATCTTGATACCAGTTAGCTATCAACGAGCAAGTATATTCCATTGATCTCGGTAAACCTGCAGTCCTATTGTACTTGTCTAATGAGAGATGGGCTCCGATCTTGCTTACCCGGCCAGGTACTAGTTATGTTGAGTTTGGCTGATTATACGGTTCCCATTCTACTGCCCTGACGAGTGTAGATTTCCGTTCCACTTATATGAGTACCTAGACGCCTGCAGTCTACTTGTGTAGACAATAGGGGGTTCATCGTTCATTTGTCTGATAATAGCCAGACATGTTTGATGTAGTTGTTTAACGTGCTGAATAATTACCGCGGAAAGGGTAGCTAGCCCTTTGGAACGGAATCTGTCTTGAACCGAATTAGTACAGTAAATCAATGCAGTGTCTTGCACATGCCGTAGCAATAAGTACGTATATTTTCTACATTCTATTTTAACCAATAATATAAAAAATATATCCTACAGATTTAGTTGACAGAATAGGATGTTAATATTTTCTGCGTTGAGTTAATATTTTTTTAATACTGTGCGACAACCAATTTTCTAGGTGTTATAGGAAATCACCATTTTTGGTCACTCGACATCGAACGCAGCAGCAAAATACTAGTCGAATTTTTTAAAATGGTTATTAACAAAATAATCTACTTATTTTATACACCATATCAAAAATATTGTATTGCTAAGTAATTCTCATAATAAAAACAGAGAAAGCAAATTGAAGCCTTGAGTGCTGTCACAGATAGAAAATAAACCTTAAGAAAAATGCAGCAGCCCATTCAAATTATTCTGTAGCTCTATCTATGAAGAATATTTACACAGTACATAACACTATGTTATACCATTATAAATGTCCTTCCAGGTGGCCTAAGTTATCAAAATAACAATTACCAATTGCACGAGTCGTATTAAAAAATGTGTGTTCATGAATAATGAACAAATTCTTATTAATTCTGAATTAATAATTCAATGGACCACAGATTTGTGAATATGGAAGACGAAAGATGAATATGAATGTCGAATATAGAGACCACTGAAATAGATTTGTCCAAAACCGTGAACTATCGGTTAAATCGTGTATAAACGTTAATAATTGATTAATAAGAACAATGACGTTATAATACTACAAATTATTGTTTGCATTCGCAGAAGCGAAAATATATTTCTCCGATCCCGAAAGACTTTCTGATCACCGAATCTGGCAAGATATATTGTATAGTCTTCAGAGCCGTCACGTTGTCTCGCCTCGGCATCGTACATTCGTATTATCTTCCACGTTAAACGAAAGATAGGTTGGCATACTCACGGCCGAGACCTTTTCCATCGAAAATGAAATCTCGTTCTATCGACGAAACCATTTTCCTTGGGCACATATATCTTGCACAGCCGACACTGACGATAATGAGCCCGAACGAACAGACAGCAAACATTGACCAATGATTTATGAAAGGATGTCACTCGAAATCTTTACCGAAATATTTCCATGAGATTAATAATGCTGACCTCGCCGAGACTTTCTCATTCCTACTGATCTTAAGATTTCTGGGTGATTAATCACGATTTAATCACGGCTCGCAACGACCTTTTTATAGTCTGATTTCTCCTCCGATCTGATTGTTCTTTGCTCCTGAACGAACTAATGACGGCTATAATTAACCCAGTGAACTTTATGCACTTAGAGGGCGCAAAACGGTGGTAATGCTGCTACACTTTATTTTGCGTCTATTAAGAGAATTTTGGTTACTCTAGATCCTTAGTAAACGAATCAGATTTGGTTCCTTTTATTAACGAGTTGATGACATTTGTAATTAGATTGCTGATTTTTGCGTATTCATAGAACTCTGGAAATATTTTGAAACACAAGATTGAATATTGCTTTATTTTATTTATTATCTTCTCAATTTCTTTTTTTAGATTTGTTAAAATGTAAATGTAAACTTGTTTAGCTTGCGGATGTTTCTGCAAATTGAAAATTTAATAGACAGATTTCAATATACTGTAGATAAATAGAGTTTCATTTTCCTGATTAGTAACTTCACAGTTTAGAACTTCAGTTTTTGAAACAATTTGTAATCTTTCGAATTTTGAAGGCATTTATGGGCCACACAAAAACACTCAATATATGAACATATGAAAACTGTGTTGAAATTTTCTGCATTTCGCCACAGAGATGGATCATTCCTAAAAATAGAACTACCCGATAACAAGGTCCGCTTTTCGAGTTGAGTACTGGTCGTAGTCGTGTCGACTCGCAGACGGAGCAACAATGTTTCCATTTTAAAAGTTAAATACTCAACACCGATTTCCCATGTTTTTCAAAACAGAAAAGCCAACCTTCACGCAGCAGAGTGTGTCACGGAGAAGTCCCTCGAGCATGCGGATTCGGTTGTGTTTCTAACGAGAAACGACCACGTCAGTTTCGAAAAGTAAACGATCAGCGAAGAGATAGCCGGGTTTCGCACGGTTTTATAAAATACAAGTGGGCCCTTCTCCGGTGTGTCTGCGAACAATTTCACGACAGGACGAATCGACTAATTCCTGTGCTCGTCGACTGCACTACGTGTTAGAGTTGTAAAAACTTTTTGCCTCGGATCACACCGAGCTTCCCTGTCCATCGACGACGAGAAATTCACTGGGAACAGAGATATTCTCGTAGAAACCCGGATCGAATAAAATTTCCTTTTTCTTCACGAATTTCCCTATGTTGTTAGCCTTACTCGCACGATAGGAAAAAAATCTAAGAAACAGCACTTTGTCTGATCAGTGACAGGTTAATTTTCCTTCGTTTCATGAAAGATGTGATTAGAACTGATTTATTAAAGAATTTAAAATTATGTTGGCTTTTAGTAAAACTTAAAATTCGAGAAAATTATGTAGTGCGTTTGTTTCAGTAGAATTTCTTTGCCTGGTCAGGGACAGGTAGGGTAAGGGGGACCCAATTACTTTGCTTATATTAATTATACTTATTTTTAAAGCATAATGAATATTAAAAGAGAGGTATATGACACATATATTTTTTTTCTAATGAAAAATAATTATTATCTCTTTTTTAATATTCATTATGCTTTAAAAATAAGTATAATTAATATAAGCACAGTAATTAGGTCCCTTACCCTATTACCTCCTTTGTCTGATCCGATGTAAATATTTCTACAACTTGTATGGCCGGGAAGAGGCGACTTCCCCTAATTTTCATTCGGGACATTTTCAACTTCTTAATCTCGAATAAAGTTTTGTGGTATACTATGTGGTGTACATAATGTCTTGAACGAAAATTTACAAATTACCATTCCGCAAATCCCGTTTAATAAGCTTACCTCAAAAAAGCATTAGGCACGTTTAAACTTCCTGATAAAATCCAACATTTCATGTGCAACAAGCTGATACACGAAATTACTGTGAAATTAATTCCAGCGTATTAATTCCAGCAGAGCAGATAAAACTGGGACTCCGGTCGCTTCTCCATTAATTAAAATCCGAAGAACGTGCGACAGCCAGCGAATTTATGGTGGAAGAAAAATATTTTCATTAGAAGAATTCGCAGCTGAAATATCCCAGCCTCTCAGGTGGAACTATGCCTGACACTCGCATTATTTTTTTACCTCACCCCCTCAGTCGTCGTCTGTCGCTTTCTTCCATCTGTCGCGTTCGAATTCAAAAGTTTACTGTGTCCGAACGGCAAGAGAAAAATGGAAAAGCCCGCTTCTAATTAGCGGAATCCGCTGGAAATATATCGGGCGCCCGAAGAATTTGTGAGGAAACAGAAGTTTAATTGAAACGAAGACGAGCGAGTAAATTCAGGCAAAATTGTCGAGTCGACACGCGACGATTATCGATACGGCGATAATTTGAAAAAGTAAACCGTATCAACAACTTTGCGTGCTGACAAAATTTTGTTTACTGATCGAAGCTGGTTATGATTTACGCTTTCAAGTCAATTAAAATTTTCGCTGAGCCACGGCTTGCTAAAATCAGCTCCGTAGAGTTTCTACTTTTAATTGGATGGTGCGTGATCGATACAGAACGCTGGGAGTTAAGTTCGCAGATGTGGGGATATAATGGCTGACAGACAGATAATATGTTATTTACGTTCCTTATGTTTTCTTAATAATAATTGCTTTTGGTTTTGCGTCCGTTGGTGAAACAGTACTAATATAATAAAAATAAACTTCATCATGACCACAATAGTCTAAATAAAATTGGGCTCCACTTTACCTCAGGAAACAAAACATTTTTAACTCTTCTTTATGTAATCTTGTAGATTTTGGCGAGAAAGTACTAGTTCAAAAGTTATAAGTATGTAAATATGTGCGATTTTCAGCATTTTTTACAGGAATCCGGTTATAGTTCAGGCACAAAATATTGTATTAGTTCGTGTTAGGTTTTTTGGGGTGGTCGGGAGGGGGGGAGGGCCTCCAACCACGCAAGTGATTAAGAATTGCAAGTTACAGTTACAACTTTTTTTATCCATGTCTACGGTAAAGATATTTCCTCTCAAAGATCGGTGCTCTACGTTATCAGCACTATCGCGTGCATGTGGTGCCATCTAGCGGTTTCTCTCGTTAAGCGACGCCCGACGGTCACTACATGCAAACATGGCGGCGCTCTTATCTGTCGAAAACGCTGAAAATCGCACATCTTTACACACACATAACTTTTGAACTAGTAATTTCCTAGGATTGAAACTTCGATTTTCAGCATTTTCTCGTAAAAATCTACACGATTAGATAAAATAAAGTTAAAAATTTCCGGTTTTCTAAGATAAAGTTTAACCTAAAATTGTACCAATAATAAAATAGCAAATAAAAATGAAAAATTAAATGTAATAAATAAAAAATTGCAAATGTAATAACATAGTAAAAACTGTAATAAGGAAAATGGCTCGGTGTTCAGACGATCACAGCTTAAAAATCAAACGATGGAATGAAATCGTGTTATCTGACACGCGAAAAGTTTGAGAATAAAAAAATAGATTAACACTAACTATGTTGTCGGGAAAGGGCTGGTAGTCTTGTGTATGTAAAGTTCGCAAACTTTGCGCCGCATTTTCGCAGTATCAGGGCAGTGAAGGCTTTCATGCAACGGACGGATGCGCTTAAGTGCATACAGACACGTGCGCAAAGTTTATGGATTAACAATGGATAGCCAGGGATCTTCGAGTACATTTACTAACAGTATCCATTAAATTTTAAGAATATGGTGCTGTAAATTCTGTAAAGGGGAGATATTGAACTCCGTTTTCGACTACCTCGGCGTAAATAAATTTGGTGAAGAAATGGGGAACACAGTTTTGGGATAAACGCATTCGAAATAATCTACTATATTTTGAAAACAACTTGAAAAATTTTCTGTATCTCACTGTTCGTATACAGACACTGAAAGTAATATTTAAATTGTACTGTTCTCTGCAATAAAGACGAGTAAGGTGAACATTACATTAATTTTTTAACCTTTTTGAGGCGACGAGTTGAATCGTTTTCCTGGATTGTGTGAAACGATTGATCAAGCCACTGTTAAAATACGGGAAGACACTTAACTTAATGGCTGTATAAAAGTGCACTGATACGGAGTCCACTATAGAGCCTCTGAAGACGAGCTGAAAATAATCGACCACAATGAACAGTGAAATCCCCGTTAATGGTACTTCCGGGGTGGCCAAAGCATTTCCTTGGTATCGGAAAACGATGACAATAAGCACTTACTGGTTGGCGGTGCTAGCCCCACGGTAAGTGTTCACCGGGTTCAATGCGCTGCCAGTATAAAATTAGACGATACTCGACACGGAAACGCTCTCTGCGACTTCACGTCCTTTTTTCAGGATCACATGATCATCGAGCAGTTCCCATTTCCAGCTAAAGAGAAATTCATAATTCACAGACTTTATAATACAGTCGAAAGACTCAAAAACTTCGAATTCAATGCAGAAAATATTCAGTTAAAATATTGATTATATTTTAAATACCTTGACTAAAAAAAAAAAGAATTGAATTAGGAAAAAAGTAGAATTACGGCTCGTTTGAAACCAGCGAAGTAGATTAGGATTTATAGTCAGACATTAGCGACATCAGTGAAATTGAATTCGTTCGGTTACTGGTAAGGGAAACAGGTTTTAGATTTGGCAGCCTGGGCACAGTAAACCTATAAAAAACAGGTCACGGTAAATAGGTCTGTGAATAGTCAGGCACATCACAATCATATCGAATCAAAAGGGGCATACTAGCTATCGAATTCGGTATGATTTCTGTGAGACAAGTGGAGCGATTTCTCTGCGAAACGAATCAATGGAATGGGTATGTATGCACGAAGCAAATATTTCTGCTTAGATGAATAAAATGTTGTACAAATAAATATGAAGTAACTGAATACATATATTACAAAGTATTTCAGTTGTGATTTCATTTGTGATTAAATGTAAACAATTGTAAACACCAATAAATTCACGAGATTCCACAAATGCAGTAACTGACAAATCCAGATTAATATTTAATCATTATTCATGCTGGTTTAGATAAATGTCTCCTAGTTTGAATAAGCATTTGTCAAACGTTATAATAAACGATGTAACAGCGTTAGGTGATGATCCGGATGATCTATGCTCTCGTGTCATCTGCAAATACCATGCACGCACAAAATACATTATCGATCGACATTCATCTCATTGCGGTCTGGATTTTAATCAGACTTACGGACATTGTTACGCCACTAAAAGCGGCAGTATTTTAACATTAACCTGGATAAATTCTATATTATCAGTCGACCATGACACTCTATGCAAAATAATGTTCCTCTGCATTTACAACACACAGGGATTAAATAAATTTTAACAACTATAACAACACCAAAATTGTCGTTTTTCATCAAAGGTTAAATAAAAATGTATCTTTTGCCGTAATAATTTTTATAAATTAAAAACTATGGATCAGCTCTTTTAAATCCTCAAAATTTGTTTAACACAGTTTAATGACTAACATTAATTTGAAGTGTACAATAAGGGCGTAAATGAAAAATTGAACAAAAAATTGATCGCTAATGTTTAAGGTAGTCAAAATTATCCATCGCCGCGGGAATTTCTTCGGAAGCGAAGATAGAGCAAGCAGTTAGCTCTCCCTGCATCCCCTAAATTTCGGATAGAGCTCCAGCTTTCCTTTCAGCTGTGCAATAGTGACTTTTCAAATGGCCTGCTTTATTTACCCTCTTTTTATCAACACTGTGGATTGCCATGAATAGGTCTTGTCCTCCTCTTCTGTCGGCGGATAGCGTTCCACGTGCTATCGACGGGGTTTTCTCAACTCTGTTCACTGCGAGGGAAAACTCGACGGATTCATTTTTTTCTTGCATCTTCCTGCTCACCGCCGCGTCGAGGACAATTATTTCGATTGTATACTATCAAGAACGAGCTCCCAACAAAGGAACGGGTTCTCCATAGAAACCCGGCATCTACGCAGAAACACACCGGGGATAAATAAGGACGATATCAAAGGAGAGTCGCAGCTGACGTACCCGGGACCTTTTGTTCGCAAAGAAATAGATTCCCGAACCTGTGCAGCTTTCGAAACCTGTTCTCATAGTTCCACGGGACCACCTATTACCGCGATATCAGAATTTACATGCGCCGTGATATTGAATAATTCAGGCTCCCCGGGTTCAATTGAAACTCGAGACAATATTTGCATCATAATACCCGAACGGTATCGGAGGTGCACCCGGTTTTCAGTTGTCTAGACGACAAAAAGTATGCTCCCACGATCATTTTCTACCCGACCCTGTAATTTTCTTTCGCATCCTTGTCCCAGCGATGCACGAAAGCAACTTTTACTGTCAATTTACATCGGCGCGCGGAATGGCTCGATCACGGTTTACGCGTCGCTCCGACAACAGTCAGATTATTGAAAAAACATTCTGCCTGAAACTACTCGAGCGCTGTTGCGAAGTGAATGTCAGAACTACAGATTTTCAAAGGACTATAAGCAAATACGAGACGCCATTCTGTTTTTGAAACATATTTGATCCATTTGTATACATATGTATGTGTGCTCGACTTAAGAGCAGTTTTTTACCTGGATCATTATGAACAATTTTATACATTTTACTGTGATTAACAGTGTTTCTAAATCAAATACAATATTTTCATAAAAACCTAAATGGGATGGTCTTTGGTCATACACCCCATTAATTTGTGAATAGAATAAGATAGTCAGTAGGCAGACAAGGTAGAGACATAAACGACTATTTAAGGTTCGTATTTGGTAAGGTACAACATTCGCCTGTAAGTGGAATAAGGTAGTCCAGATAAGATGGGCAATAGTAAATTATAAAAACCATATGTCATCTCACTGTCGTTAAAATATTGTCTTCTTTATCGCCTAAGTGGAAAAGTCAGTCTTTGGTCGGACAGATCAATGTTTAAGTCGAATGAGGCAGCCACTTGTCAGACAAGATTCATAACAGCACCCGTAAGTGACACCTGGTAAGATAAACGCACAAAGAAGAATATTTTCTTCTACTATAACTACAATAGCGTGTTCTCTATCGTCTAAGTGAAAACGTCGGTCACTGATCAGGTGCAACGAACAAAGTATTACCCCTGACAAAAATTTGTATAGTAGGACATGATTTTAGGCCAGAAAATGTCATGAGAGATCATTGTTAAGCATTTGGTGTAATATTAACTGCAGTGTGTGTTAGTAAATATTAAATATACAAAGCGATTTCTTGTTGCACAAAGTGCACTGCAACTAATGAGTAAGCCATTCATGGAATACAATTTGCCTAAGTTTGGTCAGAATAAGGTTTCTTTGCATTGCTCACAAAATTTGTATCAAACAGCTTCGTAGCATGACGTAGAATTTGAATGGCCATAAAATATTCGGTTCCTCTTGAACACTGTCCAACTGTGTTATATAAATATTATCGCATCAGCTCAACGCTGTTTTATGGTCTTGTTACAGCGCGATGGGTCCGGCTCGTTTATTATAGAAACGAACGCGTGACACGGGAATTGTTTTGCGATATATTTGGCTAATCGATTTGTTTAAATTGTCGGAAGACAGTTTCGAAGCTGAGGCAGCTAAATCGAGGCAGAACAGCCATAAATTTACAGGCGTGTCAACCGTAATTCTACGATTTGATCGATATCACTGGAATCCTGATACTGCTAATAATTCCGTCGTCCACTGCCTGTTCGAATTATGACAGAAGCTTATGGCATTGCGTACAATACGTAGCAACGTTCCTGTAAGAGGCTGGATGCATTACCGGTACATTGTTCTACATGCTTCGCGGATCGAGTCGATGCATCAGCGACGGTTTGACAGCGGTGATCTAAGTGCCGAACCCTGTACCCAAACTACCATTCATTTTTTCACCGTGAACGATGCGCATGCGTGGACCCACCCTAATACTAAGTGAGGCGTCTTGTATTAAATTTTCCGATGTTTGACTTTCAATATTTCGCGATTGAGTGCATTTTTCTTTCTCAGGACCGCCATTATGTGATCGAGGGCAGTGTGATTTACATGTTCGGATCAGGTAAGTTCATATTAATCCTGAATCTACTATCGGTAATAAATTGCTATACTTTCAGAATATACGGAGAAGGAAGAGAAATGTTTTATCAGGATAATCATCGATCAAAATGAAAATCGAAAAACGTAGCTCGCTTTAGATTGTCGAGAGAAGATTGAAAGCCAAATTCAGCCATGTAAGTAGAATAGGCAGTTCTTGGTCAAACAAACACGAGTCACGTAATAAAAATATTTCTAACTTATTTGTAGGCAGCAGAGTAATCAGATCTTCAGCAAAAATTAAAGCATGTTCAGGTTTATCTGTAAGTATAATAAGAAAGTCAGTTGCCAAACAAGGTGGACCATAGTATCTATATGTCACATTTAGTGCGATACTTGCACAAACAGCAATATTTTTTCTCGCTATAACTAAAGTACCTAAAGTAACGTATAAGTAGGGAAGGTCAGCCGTTAATCAGACACGGCGATCAAGATTCGATTTTTAACGAAAATTTATACACTATGGACTGATTATAGATAAGAAAATAACATGAGGGTAGTTTTTTCGATTCATTCACGTGGAGTATCACACTATTCTTCACATTGTAATGCAAAATAAGTAATAATTCCATTTAAGTGTATTCTTCTCATATTTTACGTGTGTTCATGTGAACTCTGCTGTTCGATTTACGAAAGCCTATCGATTTAGCGGATTCTACAGCAGATGCGATGTCTCATAAATTTTCTTGCTCCTATTCCCCAAAATACCAAAGTAGAAGCTGCACACTCGGGCACCAAAGCTCGTCGAATTCCCCGTCGATAAAAAGATCAAACTGCAAAGAGGATTGGCCTTGTTCCTTAATTATGAAACAGCAGAAAACTTCGGAAGCAGCCGCTCGCTAACAGGGACTTTCGGCGGAAGTAGCGAAGGGAAGTTGATGTGTAGTACATCAAACGTACCTACGATCCTCGAGTCTCGAGCGTGCATGGGTACAAGAGATTTGCCAAAGGCGGACAGGATTCTTTTCTTGTTGCCACTGCATACGTAAAGTCGGCGGCACACGCTTCGTCAGTGGAGCAGGTTAAAAGCCAACTGGCCGGAGCAACCACGGAAAATATAGTTAACGGGACGGGGGTCGGTCCTGAAAGGAATTTTTAATTTAGAATTAATGAGCCACTCACGTTTCATTACCGGTATGTACAGGAAACGTCGCACGTTCGTTGTTCGCGGTTTTCTTATTTCTTCTCCCTCGCGAAAATACACATCGGGACAGTGACGTTTAAATTTCGCTTCGTCGTCGTGAGTACCAACAATTCCTCAAAAGAGCGCGCAACTTTGGGGAAAAGGGGGGCCGATGGAATATCAGAGCTTAATTGAAGTGTAATTAGCGCGCAAATAAAACTGTGTAAAAAGCGAGACGCAACAATTAACGAACGCAGCGTAACTGTAACGGGCAAACACGCCGCATCAATAAATTACCAGCGTGTAAAGCGCTTAATAGGCTGCTTCATTTATTAATTCTCTGTTTATTTATTTCCTGTAGCCTTTCACGGTAATAAGGCCGGGGCGAGGTTATTCTTTTCAAGGAAAGGATCTTTGGATACTGTTGTTTTTTGTTTTTCGACGAGCAAAGTAATTTCACGGTAACTTCGACCGAGCCGACGTTTAATGGATCCCCGCGGGCTAGATTTATCATGCAGCAACGCTTCTATCGGATCCAACGGTCTATAAACATTCTTCCCAGGCAAATACGCATGCGACTAGGAGAATGAATCGATCTATGGTCAGCCAGCTGTGAAGTAGCGCGCGGTCCATAGTAAACCGAACTGACGAGCGAACTTCGATATAGGTGGTATGTCCTGTGCTACAGTTTTACTGCAACAATGGACGATCATTCTTTTTTTGCTTTACAATAAACGACTCCCAAATGTTTCTGCGTCATCACTGCAACAGTGTGGACGCAAACTTACTGCATTCTCAATTTTTTAACGGGCTATAACATCTGTTATTATTGATTTTCAATTCTTCATATTCTGCGAATATTTTTACAAAAGGTTTCATGTTAACCTTAGCGTAGTCATAAAAGTTGTATGTAACCAAGTCACAGCCTATGGAATTCATGATTTTGAATTTTACATTTTCATTTTAAATGTTAAGCATTATAAAATATTCAGAGTATTTTGATTTGAGACAATAGCTGATAACGATTTCAGCTACGTACTGTGCAATGCTATCTTCATCACTGTATAACATCAACAATTTTCGACATTCTGGAAAGTATTTCTTTTTTTTTAAATACTCCTAAATATATGAAGGATTATTTGTAAAAAATACGGTTGTATTTCAGTTCGGAAAAAACCATAACTATGCAACAGTACTGCAGCGTTTTAATTGGAATATTTTCGATTTTATGGAAGCCCTGCAGGTTTTTTTGGAATATCGGCAAAAAGGGCTGAACAATATTGCTTACACAGCCCTTGGTACTTCTAGATGAAAACATCCTTCAGACGTTAACGCCTGTTTTACTATCTTCCCGTATATCTTCAGACCGGTAACATAAAACACTGTTTCCGACGAAAATTTAATGTCTTCTTAAGCTGTATAAAATCTGCTCATAAAGCACGCCTATAAAATCTGTTTTAATTGACAGTGGTGCTGTGCGTTTTTTCTCAAAACGATGAGTTTTTTATAGTCCCACTGCACAGCTTCATGGAGCATGAAGCTCCATTAAATTTTCACTCTGACAATTTTTATATCCACTGTAGCTTTTGAAATATGTAGGAGAAAGGGAAGCAAGCTTTAATATTTATGGGATGTTCGCGCCTCCATGGGTTAAAAAGTTGTGAAAATAAAATTGCTTAGTTATGGCGGTCTCTATAGACCCACAGAGTCACAAAAATTCAGAATTTTTTAATTACCACTGGGAGCTAGATAAAATATTCAAGGGTATAATTTGGCTAACTAAGTAGTACAAATCGGTGTGTAGTCAGACAAAATTAAAAAGAAATGTGGAACATTTTGGAATGGCTGTGGATTTACCATTCCACGACCTTTGTTCCTCGAAATTACAGATGTTCGTGATATAAATTGAATGCAAAGAGCTTACAGCGTGGTCTCTGTCGGTATAAAATTGCGCCATTGTGTGGGAAACAATGCCACGAAACGCACCAGGTTGTCTTATTTAAGAGCATGAATTTCAAACATGCTTGAACCTGTACAGGATCCAAACAATAGAAGGACAAACACTTGATCTTTTTCAATTATACATAGAAACGTAACAATCGTTAGAACAATGCAAATATCTCATAGTTTCTCTCGTGTGTTTGTTACTTCTATTATGTTCTGATCAATACTGGCAGCAAACGCGATCGTCGTTGTCCAGAAACACATCGACATTTTGTTAGTTACCAGGACGTAACGAATGACACGGTGTTTTGTGAAAACTGGACACCCTATCTCCGGCTTAAACGCGACGGCGTGGCGTGTCTTGTTCCAGATTATCTTTCCTGTTTTTCGTCCGCCGTGATCATATCGACGTTTATGGCACGACGTAGGGTGTATCGAAAGCGTCATAAATCCCCGGAATAGTGTTACACGCTTCTATCAGATGGGATTCTCCCGGACAAATGTTGTAACGAATAAATAATGCAGCCCGAATGCCCCTTAAATATTTATGCCCAGCAACCATTATTCTCCGAAAGTGCTGCTGCAGATATTCCACAATTTAATGCAACACTTACCCTGTTACACCTTGAACATGTAATTCTGTAATGTTACAGTCACATGTACAAAATTAACATACACTCAGGAATATAATTTCCAAGCGTCACCGATTGAAAATGTCTCGTATAGAAAATTGATTATAACCATTTTTACTTTAAATTAATACTGTATATTCCGAGAGTATGAGAGCATAGATCAGGAAATTTGCAGTATTAAATTTTTATCTTCAACAGTATTTTTTTTTAAGAAAAATTGTCAAATGCACATTTGGATTATTATTACAAATTAAATATGAGTCAATTTTGTATGAAATTGTTATTTAATATATTTGATTTATTTAATGTATGTAATGTATGTTGTTTCGGATGATTCAGATATTAAAAAAGAGGCTGTTATTCAGCAATTTTTCAAGATATTCTAACTAAAAAATTGCTGCAGGTTGTAGAATATACGTACTTTTAAACAAGTCATCCCTTAAAAACAATCGTTTAATAAATTAAAAATAAAAAAATCCTAAAAGTTAAAACGAAAATGCCAAGAAAAAAAGTAAGTGGTACATCTGCAGCAGAGGGAATAGAATATCAGAACGACAGTATCACATTTTAAGATAACGCGCATGGCATAACGTCTTTACAGTAACACTTTCCTCGGCACGTTGAAATTTTTAGAGCTCTGGCGACGCGATCTACTGTCGGATTTAATGGCAACAATTTTTTATTCAACCTGGACCGACACTCCGAAAATGTTCGGGACGATATATGGCTCATTCAGTGCCATATCTCCTCTTATCCCTGTTCATTGAATACAGTCCCCACAAATCATCCGAGAAACGGTGTCGGGAGCCGACTCTGGAAATTCACCGTTCAGTTTTTAACTGAGCCCGTGTGTCTTCGGCCGATACGAATCCCTCCGCCCGATTCGGTTCTCCCGTTGCATATAGGGTAATATAGGCGCCTGTGTCTGGCTTTCCAGTAGTCGATCGGGGACTCTACTTATCGGGGAATATGTCTCGGAGAGAGAGAAAGAGAAAGAGAGAGAGAGAGAGAGAGAGAGAGAGAGAGAGAGAGAGAGAAAGAAAGAGAAAGAGGAGGTACTTCCTTTGTGACAGGAGAAGAAGCAAATCTAGGCCAGACACGGAGCTCGTCGAGCGCTAATACGATTTCTCGAAAACGATGTGCCGGCAGGTTATTTAACAAGTGGGTCGCCCCGTCAAGCTTTCGACATTCATTAGAGGCAACCAGTAAATCGCGAAGTGGGTACGCATGCTGAAAAGCATCGAAGAACCACGCTAACATTTCACCTTAATTAGATAACCGTGTGGATTCACGGAATTTTCGATGGCCGCCGCCTGTGCCCCTATGCGAACCTTGCATAGGTATATCGCTGGCCAACGATTTCACAATTCGGAAATTTTAACGTAAAATGTACCCTCTGGAAAGTTTTCGTGTCCCAGTTATGTATGTTTACTACGAGCCTCAACTATATAACGAATCAGTCTGCAAAACAAAAGAATTTTGCATCATTGACAAGGTACGGGAACCAAATAAAAATTTCTTAAATCCCATTTATCTCTCCACTAATCCATGATTCACCTACCCATCTCCGCAATAAGCACAAAATCTGATGTCTAGTTGTTACTAAATAGTGAAAATTAAAATATATTTACATTTGCACCCGAATGAATTCATACCTAATGCGTCAAATTCCCGCAGTAACAGAAATCATGTCAGACGCATCTCCCTTTCTTTTCAATTCGTTAAGAGTAAAAAAGCGCAAGGGAAAATATCTCTCCGTAATTCACGGTGTCGCAGTCAAGGCGTTTTACAGTATCAAGGACAATAATTATTATCCGAGAGACACCTGGTAGCCGATGCCATTGCAGCTGAAGCGAACAATCGTCCTTGCAATTTCATTTCTGCCGTCGCAGAGCGCGTCTCTCGCGGTGAAACGAGTCGTACAGCGTCGCGCCGACTAATTAGCAGCCGATCGATTTCACGTAATTAAACCCCGGTCGTCGAAGCGTCTCGCCGAGTTCGGAATTCACGCGTCCCGTCCTTATTATCGCAATTATCGTTCGACACTCGACGGATAAAATTTGATATTCCCGCCAGACGGTGACGTTAATGCTACCGGCCGCGTGACTCGATGACAAGAGGCCGGTGGACGGAGGTGCATCGAGTTGCGTCCAGTTGTAATGCACCGATTAGAATTTCCGCTCGCGCCTATACAACGTTAACGCGACACGTCGTAAACCTGGTTTTATTGAGGTGACGGAACGACCTCGTTCCGACGCCGGTTACGTCGAATCAAGAGAGAGTAAGAATCGCGGAAATGGATTATTGAAATTCGCGGAGAGCATGGAAGAACAGCGAGCAAATGGCTCGTACCACGATGCAAACGCCGCCCCTCTGTTATCGCTCGAAGACGTACAATATCTTCCTTTCGCGAGGTGCACGCCGATGCATCGTCCGATAGACCATTCTCGATAGGCGATTTTTACGCGAACACTTCTATTTCCGGCCGCCGTTACTTCGTGTGCTGGCTTTGTATTGTGTAGTTATTATCGAGCATTTGATGTTTTAAGCGGGGATGACGAGTTAAATCGTCATTCGTGGTCCTTACTATATTTCATAAGCTGTCGATTTTCTTTGTAATTTGAGGAACTGTTCTTCCACTTTGTTATCTCATAGTAATCATATTGGTATGAGCAATATGTAATTCATTATTATTTTTACATTTTTCTATCATAATTTATTATTCAAAGGATATTTCTGTTATTTTATAGTTCCTCATTTTGTCGTTCTCACACTGTTTATAATGATATGAACAATATGTGATTTAATTGTGTAGAAAATATGGGGGTTTTAGATGAAATCTTTAGAAATATGCATAATTAAAAAGTTACTTGGTTAGAAGATTAATTTATGTATGAATATATAAACTTTCGTTGGCTGACCAGTAACTGACCTTTTTTGCTTGCATGTAAGAAACGCGTGTTGTAAAATTATTGGATTAGATATTGTATAGAGCTACAGTTATAATGAGCAAAAACTATAGCAATCAGTAACTTCTGTGCGTCATCCTTGCATTGCTTGGCGTTTTACTTCCTGTTCTATGTAATGAGAAGTTGATTACATTATTTGTTAAATGGGAAACTTATAGAGAAATTGTTTTGGAGATATACCAATACATAAATCATGAAAATTTATCGCGTCCGATCGCTGGCTGACCTCTTCTACTTACATGCAAGAAATGTTGTCTGTTGTGCAATTGCTTGAGTAAATATAATTTATTATTACTAGAATTTCGTTCTCCTAGATTGACAATTTCAAATGCCATCTCATATATATAATAAATTTTCATGTGTTAACACATTCGTTGAAGTCTGTCGTAGATAGAAGCTTGCAATGTAATTAATCATAGTAATTACTCGGTAGACATGATTCCGTATAATACAACCACTACAACTGCCTCTACTATTGGCATGAAGTATATGAAGACAGTTTTGTTAGAATTGAAAAGATGTCAGGTAAATTAAAATCGTTTCACTGACGAAGTTTATTTTCAGATGAAAATAACAATGCAATAAGTTAGAGAAACAGTATTTAAATTTATTTTTCATTGTATGGGCATTCATTCATTTGTCGAAATTAATTTGAACATTTTTCTAACTCCATTGGAAAAACTGTGTATAAAACATGTAAAGAAATAACACCAAAAGTATCCAAGAGGGTTGTATAAGATTTCTCACGTGTTATTTAAGTCAGTGACTAAGGTATCTGTTTACGTAAGTAAATGTAACTGGGTATACAGCTGACCAGGAAACTGCAACGGAACGTGTTTCGGACTGACAAGTGAAACGCGACGTGTACTGGCAGAACAAGTGAAATACAGTAGCACAAACATCTAGCACTCGTCAGATAAGTGAAACAGACTATACAACTAACCAAACAAGTAGTGTAGGGTACGCGATTCCAGTCAGCCAATAAGTATAGAATATATTACACAATAAAAATATTGAGCTATAGTAGAAATATATTGAAGTACACGTTCACTAAAATTGGTGTAGACTTTGTTCACAATTTCATGTAAAAATTATTGTCATCTTGTAAATATGAAAGTTAAAAAATTCAAAAACGAATGGAAAGGAAAGGAATAATGTAAACAATTTAAGAAAATATAAATGTGCATAAAATTCTATAATTGTATTATTAACTGTAATAAACTGCATTCATTCGAACAATTGCACAACGTACAATATTTCTTGCATACAAGTGCATATAAGTAGAAGGGGTCAGCCAGCAGTCACACAGTGCTTTTTCACGACTAATACTATGGACAATCTTCAGAACGATTTCTCCATAAGATTTTCGTTTTAGGAGAAGGATTAGTAATTTCCCGGTGTGTCGAACAACAAAGAGAAATACAAAACAAAGCAAGCACAAAGCTAGCAAGGTATCGGTTACTACTTTTCGTGTTTATTGGAGCAGTAGTCCTGTCGCTGTTCTTGGTGTTTCTTCCCTGGGGCTGTAGGGATGTAAGGCTCTCGAGGTATCGACAAGTATCGGTACCAGTTGCACGGTTAATCTTGGGGGCTGATATCTTTTCAGACAATGGTTGCCCGATTTCGCGCGACTGAATATATACAAAGTAGCCGCGCGGTGGTGAAGTCGGCGAGCGCATTTGCAAGAGAATTCGAAAGAACCTTCCAGGGGAAGGTTTCTGCGGTTGCTATAAAAGAAAAGCATGTTAGTATCTGCCGGGAAATAGTTCGACGGTTAGTTCCGTCTTTATCCTTACAGATGTGTATGCGCCATTTGCTGGGATCTTACCGCGTAACAAGCATCTTTCATAGGCCACGTTTCTACTGCCGGTGCGCATTCAAGCAGTGAATGCACCCTGCGATGCTGTATTCAGGTGCACTCCCCGATACTGAATCCGTACAATACTGTGCGTGCCCCTAGGGTTAATAGTTAACGTTTTCTTAAATGGATATTCAAAGCAACAGTTAACCTAATTATTTGAGAATTTAAATATAGTTTCCTCCTCCAGCTTTTTGGTGAACTTCTACATAAAATACTTGTGTAATAGACAATCAAATATTTTTTAAAATAATTTGTACCATTCACCATGTATAATATTCTTGATAAGTATTTGCAACTAGTATCTATCAAGAAGAAGAAAATGTTTTTGTAAAAAATTATCACTATTTGCCTACCAGGTGAAATATTTTATAATGCACTTTCTACGGTCTACCAATTACCATGTAAATTTCACGAGTCTGCGACACATTACCAATCCATTACTTTGTGGTAATAGTTTGAAAATCGCCTTATAATAGAATGGCTTATCTAATTCCTTTTCTCCAATGAGAAATTGCCCCCGCCAGGCCAGCTTTGCATAAATTACTATATATGCTAGACAGATGACAGCCGAAAAGAATAGGCACTTACAAAAATACCGACCATAGGTCACAATTCTATGACACTGCACGGAGATTCAAATTTATGATTCCGTTGTACGGTAAATGTCACTCTAAATTAATAATTACGGTGAAATATTGCTTCAAACGAATTTATCTCACTTGTACATGACGTGAAATTACCGTGGCCAGATATTTCTTCATACGTGAGCGAAAAGCTTGAAATACTTGATTATTTGAAACATACTCGTGTATTCGCTGTAGTGGAAAATTCGCGGTCGTGTCGACGTCACTGACGATTCGCAGAGAAAATTGCTCGACGACGCACAGTGTTCCGGATCGGAAAAGTAAGTGACATTTAGTCCAAAAACGAACTTTCTCGTGTCGATATCTAATCAACGAACATTATTTCTTAAATTTCCGTGGACCTCGAAAATGAAGAAATTAGTACAATTTAATAAATATTATAGTTGTAATAAACATTGAAACTTGGACGTTTTAAGAACAGCATTTTTCGCTCTTATTTAATATTTTCTCTCGATTTTTTTTTTTAATTGAAGAGCAGACTTTTGCGATGAAAATTGATATCATTTAATAATGATTACTGTAAATAATCTATTTAAAAAATAATATTGAATACAGAAGGGAACATTTGTAAAATTGTTTACGTTCAGAAAGACAGATGTTCTATGTTTCACAAAGTTCTCTATCCGGACAAATTGGAATATTTTCAGTATATTTGTCCCTACATAATGTGGGATCAGGACCCCCAGAACAAAAAGTATGTGGGAGATCGGGAAGAACGGGAGGGTTCCGTGGGTGAGCGCGTTAGTCGATCGGCTACCACCAGTGAGGTCGCGGGTTCGATTCCCGGCGGCGGTGCCCTCGTTTTTCCCGAGATCCTACAATTGGGGGCTCGTCCGGGATTGGGGGAACACCGATCGCCGCACGAGGTGGCGCTGTGAGTTTCTAAGTTGTTACGACGAGTTGTGTTTGGTGGCTCTGTGTATGGCCACAGCACAAAAAAGACGATGAGACGACGCTGTGACGGACATTCGAGGGCGAATGTCGTTGCAGGATGGCCGAGTGTGGGATCAGGACCCCCAGAACAAAAAGTATGTGGGAGATCGGGAAGAACGGGAGGGTTCCGTGGGTGAGCGCGTTAGTCGATCGGCTACCACCAGTGAGGTCGCGGGTTCGATTCCCGGCGGCGGTGCCCTCGTTTTTCCCGAGATCCTACAATAATTATGCAAGAATCGTAAACCACCTCAAACCACTTTGCAATTTATTGTTGTTCAAACTTCGCGACGCGTCTTACAGTACATGTATACATGCGTCTATTTGATTAAATGTTCTTTAAATATGTACATTTTTACAATTATTTTACGTTTATACCTGAAGTAACTTGTGTAGCCATTTTAAGAAATAATTTTTTTTAAACTATTTTATTTAAGTATGTATAAATGTAGCAATAACAGTTTTTTAATGCTATTGCTATATTTATACATATCTATCGTCGAAGGCTTGTGAAACGTCCCATAAAACAATACATGTATGAAACATAAATATAAAATACATACTTACAAGTAAAAAATAGTTTGAAATATTATATTTAAACCATTTTTATTTTCATAAAAAATATTATAAAAATTATTGTTTAACAAATGCAAAACATATTTAATTATCAACCATTAAAAAATGACTATTTTTTAAATATTTTTAGGGGAGATGAAAGTTATAACAAAATGTCACTTACTTTTCCGATCCGGATCACTGTGCGAAGTTTCGTGTCATTACAGAACACGTTTTCAGCCATTTGATTTGATGATGAAGTTCAAATTTACATGAGTTGATCGTGCTGAAGTCGAACGTTGAATAAAGATTACTCGTTCATGGGACTCATTTTGAAAACAAAACACTAACAATAAGAAATAATATTATAATTTTTCTTAAAACTGGTACACGAGAAAAAAATATTCTTCGTTGATGTATTTCCTCTATTATATCCTCTATAGCTACTGAATTAAATTTTCTTTCTGTGGCATCAATATTTTAAATATAATGAACTGTAATTTAATAGAATCACAATTCGTAATAGGAGACGAGGCAATTATTTTTGCATTGAAATATTATTTTTAGTTAGAGATACATTTTTGACATTAAATTGTATGGACCTGCGATAAAAATGATTTATTACAAGTTCAATTTCAAAAGTACATTTTACTTTTTAAAATAATGAGGTTGGCTTATATTGCAATGTTTTGAACAATCAGAATACCGCGTTGCGACCAATTACACGAAGGTTCGTCTTCTGCGAGACCACCGGTGCGAAATGATCGTTGACGGCGTTTCTTAGCGGTCATAAGGGAAGCAATGATACTCGGGTATGCAATTTGCAACCGGTAACGAGGATGTTGCGGTTCCCTCACACCGGCAAGTTGGTCTTAGTTATCGGCTTTTAATTAATTTACTGATGCAGCGGCCGGTCACGCACAGTGTTCTCCGGAACAGCGGGCGCGAACTTGCGGAAGTTAATAGAATGCATAACGTCGGACAAAACGTTCTTAATCGACTCACCGCGGGAAGTTAATCGGTTTCGAAATATTCATAATCCGGTGACTGCGAGGCTGTTAAAACAGAGTGATGTATTGTGACGGCGGGATGAATGACGAGTTCCTGATCACCTGTTGGTGACAGATTATTTGGAAAATTATCATTGTCTGTGCTGCGTGTTGGAAAACACACAATATATATATTTTCTAGCTGCATAGACTAAAAATATGAAACAATTGCTACAAGGAAAATTTGTATGGTATAGTGGGAGACAATGTGCGATTTGTTGAGAAAGTGAACTGCAGATATGATGTATTTTTGAAGACAATTTAAAACAGTGAGAAAATCATACTTACATATATAAAATTTTAACATCGTTAAAGTGAATAAAGAAATTTTTAGAAATATAGAATATACAAATACTGTCTTCCAATTAAGTTGACAAACTAAGCAGACTGTTTAAATTTATCTTCTATAGACGCAGAAAAATTGCACGAATCGTCTGCTATATTACACGAGGGAAGTGAGATAATGTGCTAACTTTTTCGAAAGTTCTTTCAAGGAGAAACTCTACGATAAACGCGAATATGAGGACACAAAAGAATTAAACTGATCAAAAGTTTGGTCCCCAGACAGAACGTTTACGTATACTGAAACGCGAACGAATACCATTGTCAGCGAAAATGTTATTAAAGAAAACTGTTACGCTTTCGCTGTACGTCTTGAGATATCTGAAAGTAAGATGTCGGTGTTGTTTTTATTAAAGGAACGGTGAGAGTAAAGAAAGGACACTTCACAAAACAGTCGAGGATTCCGAATAGACAAGAAACAAGACTTTATTAATTATATCCGGACCGAACTTACAACCGTCGATGTCAGCGTGTCGCGTATACTTGAGCACTACAAATCTCGACACACCGAAAATACTTCTACAGTCCGAATGCTTGAATCCTAACTTTCTGCTGCGGGTCAGCTCTATTTATACAAAAATTGACTGGGCGGAGGTATCCGCTAACGGGGGAAAAATCATCCCTATTCGTTAGACGACTTGGGGGAGGAGGGTCTTCTTGATCCGTGGAGGAGAAAGTCACTCCCTCAAGTCGTTTTAGTGCACTTCTAAAAAGTATGCCTCCCGGAGCAGCGCGTTTACGGTACCCTAAAATGGGCCTCTTAATTTATGGCCCCCTCGACTGGCGCAGGCCAAGGGTAGTGCCAATTGCACGGATGGCCTGCACATGTATTAGGACCCACTCTGTCCGTTCGGGGCCTTCGTTTACCATTTTATGGCCTCCTTTTCCGTAGTCATTTAGAAAACGGCGGAAAAAAGGGAAGGCCTGTTCGGAAAAATATGCTAAATAGTCGAGGGGCCATCTGTGCCGCTTGTAAATGCACGTGCATTTCTCACAGTCGGCTATAAAAGTTTCTTAAAAACTGATCGTACATTTGAAAACATTTCAAGACAGAAAATACTTTGTGAACCACTATAGTCAGTACTCTGTTCATTCCAGAAATAATCTAATTACCTATAATACTGTTCATTTTTATTGTTCATTACTGTAACAATTAATGAAGACGATTTCAATTTTTCTTTAACATATCTTCAATTATGCATTCGTGATATAAATGATTAGGTAAAATATCAAAACCAGAAAGACATTGAAAGAAGTATGAATATTGTTATACTTCCATCAGTTTATTAACATTATTAGAAGAAGGTGTACATTTTGTCTGACTTTTGTTTTCTACAATTCAATCAGAAAAAGGTTTGTATCGTACAAAAATCCGCAGTCCAATAATCGCAAATCAATTTTTGTAGACATGTCAATAGAATGAATATAATAATTACTATCAGAAACAAAGTGGAATGTAAAAATTCATTTAATCTTGAAGCGTTCAAAGCTGGCATCGCCACTGCAATAAAGCCGACAGAGAATCTTCCAGGCAGGAATTTTTTAAATTATTGACCCGAACAATTTGACACGCTCCTGTGTCTTTTAATATCGTCCTTTGTGCATCAGGGAGGGCCCGGGCGAATATTAATACCGAGACGATTCTCGATTAATGCTGTGTACTCTTAATTATCAGTTTCCTAATAAGTAACTGCATGGACGCGGAGTTTTCCTTCAGAAGAACTCTTTTCCACATTAAGCAGCAGCGTTGCTGAGGCTGTGGGAGCGTTTCGCTCCCCGCATGCAATTAATGTGCAAAATTACACGCTCCGGGCTTCCCTAGGATGACCCAGTTCCGCGCAATGGGGGATTCGCGAAAACAGAAGGGCCGCAAGGAAATCCGTTGTTGGAAGGAATTGCCGCGAATTAAACGGCGTTCGGTTAGGTTCGCGACGCCTAATGAGCATGCAACAATCGCCACCGACTTCTGGTTGATCAAAACTATCGAATTTTAATCGACTGACGTCTTTGCGAATGTTTTGATCCGCTGAAAAGCATAAGTATGTTCATTTTGCTATTATTCATCATTTTACTGCTTGCCCGAACACGAATTCTCTTTTAAATAGAATGTGCAATTTCTAAAAAATGTTGCAGGTAAGTGTATTAACTATCAGGAGCTAAATAAAATGCATTTTGGATTTCTTGGTTATTTTCCAGTTGATTTTTTTTATTGTACAGGGTAATACATTAAAAAAAAAAAAATCATGCTGTTGAACTGTAGTAAATCATTGATTTTTTTATCATACTCTTCGTTGCAGAATTAAAAGATTATTAGGGATAGTTTAAGCCTACTGCAATTCTGATACAATTATTCTTTCGTGCCTCAAATCATAATCCACTTGATTTAATATATGAAGTTATGAAACGTGTTGGCTATTAAATTTAATAAGTTCGTACTTTGATTTGTGAAAGAATGAAATTCCATAAAAGTAGAATAAAATCAAATTCTACCGAACGTCTGCATTCTTAAAATAATTTTATTAAGAAGAAATTAGTACGTAAACTATGAAAGATTATTATATGAATATGAATATGAAATGTTTCTTAGTTATTAAAATCGACAGAGATATTTGCCAATAAACTTATCACAAGACCCCGGGTCTTACTATTCAGATGAGGTTTTGACGAAAAGCGATGACGAAGGGATTTTTTCGATTAGGAAAGCTTTCTCTTCGACGATACGAGGGTTTATTTCCAAGGACGTTGCACGTATTCATTTCATTACGCCGGCGATATTTATGGCAACACGTGATAGGATGGACGACAATTGTTCCCGAAGGCGTTCAAGCTGCAATTTCCGGGAAGAAGAGGGAAGTAATGAACGACGAACCGGGTCGAAGTTCGAAACTGGGATCGAAGTTAGGAAACAGCTTTCTGTTCACTCATAACTCTGTCACGATACACACTGGGCTAGACATGTATACGGTCTCACGATCTACCGAAGTGGACGACTTTGACCGCATTCAGCGATTCTAACAATAAGATAATCTTGATATGTTAATGTCGGGTCGATATTCTTTCATGGTAGATACGGACGCTTTGCAAGCATGTTAAAAGTCAGGAGCGTCCTTTATCGTATTATTTATGGGACTATTGTGTGCCCGGTAAATGTTTGATGAAACATATTAAGGAATAAAACATCATCTCTGGATGTACTATAGCTTAATTATTACAATTATTTGAAGCATTTTATTTTGCGAGTCGCGTGTTAGGCTTGTGAAAAATTTTACATTGGTCTGTGTCTAATTCGAATGAATTCTTGTAATTAATATTAATATTTAATACTCAATGTATTAAATATAAAGGCAGTATGCATCTATAGTAGCTGTGAAGGCAGATGTAAGTAGAATAAGACAGTACATGATCAGACACATGGCTACGAATTCTATTATGCAGTGTTGACTCCACAGAGCAAATAACAAACTCATTTCTATTAATATACAATTTAAGATTCAAGTAGAATAGGTCAGTCTGTAATGAAACATATGATTTTTCCTCAATTGTATTCATGGACACGAGACATATTATTTTACAAAGCAAATGTGACCGACGTCGCTTATCAGAATACATGAAGTGAGCCAGACAAGTATAATGAGAACAGTTCTTTTTCCGATAAAGAAAAGGGCTATTGTATAAATACCTTAGGAAAAAAGCACAACTATCTTCAATAACACAATTGGATCTACGTTCTTTTTCGGATAAGGAAGTTGCTTATCTCTTAAAGCTCGGAAAAATAGAAAAATTTCTCTTCATATGGTGATCTGTAAAAAGCACAATGATAACCCTAACGAATCAAGAAGAATAGGCAACGTTCCGTGACTGAAAAATGAATTGCGATTACTCTCTGCTCGTGAAAGTGCTTCAGGAATTTTTCTCGCAAGTAGATCTGTCAGCCGGTAGTCGGACCATAGTGAAATCGAATTTTCAACTTCACCCTTTGTATACTAATGTGCCATAATGGAGAAAGAAAAAGTTCCAAACAATGGAAACAAACATTGTTTTTGTACCATTAACTCACGAGGGTAGTTTAGAAATTGTTTATTGGACGGCTCCCATATTGAATTAAGTATAAATAAATTTTGAATAACATTTTTAATGTTTTTCACCTTGCGTTTCATAAGAAAATAAAATTAAGGACTGGACATTTATTAATTGAATAAATGATGATAGTAAATGAATGTAGTACAGAAGTAAACTAATAACGACAGTAGGAACTGTTTATAGTAATGATTATTGTTAATAACAAATGCCTAGTGTTCCTAAAATGAACACAGTAATTATTCAATTATACAGGGTGTCCCACATAACACTTTTCACGATTTTTCAAGTACTTGCGATAATCTGACAAACAAATAATTTCAACAAAAGTTTATCAGTTTTCGATTGGCTATACATTGCAATAAAAAAAGTTCGAAAACATTAGTTTTTAGTATTGTCAACAGTATGTATGATAACAAGTTGCAAAAATCATACTTGTAGATCAATAGAAGGAAAACCTGGAAAACACAAACCAGATCTCGTTTTTTATTACAATAACGCAAAGAAAGGCGTTGATTTATCAGACAAACTGTCGTCTTATTATAATTGTCTTAGAAAAACGATCAAATGGAACAAAAAAATTGTGATCCAACTAATTTGCGGTACAGCAATTGTTAATGCACACTATATACATAAGCAACGGGGTAATAGAAATATGAGCTTATTAAAATTTAGAGAAATAATTATTAACAAATTATTAGTAGCTGACGAAATACCGCGGGTGCAAACAATGAGAAACGACAAACAGTTCCTAGAAATATATTTAGGCCCAGCAACACAAGTCCGTAAACGATGTAGAGAATGCTATCGAAAATTGTCTGAAGAAATGGGTGCCTCTGTGGCCGCGAGAAAAAGCAAACGTGTTACAACATTTTGTGATCTCTGCGAAAATCAGCCGCCGTTATGTCTCCCGTGTTTTAAGGAAATTCATAAAAATAAAAATCTCTAATGTAATGAACAGATGGAATGATTCGGTTCATTTACAAACTTAGGAAAAAGTTTTCTCTTTTCTTAACAAAGTAAAACATATAAATGTTGTTGCTTCATTTGTACGACTTGTCATAGAAGCCGTCCGATGGGACAATTGTATATGAACCACCGGTGGTACACGCCGCCCGATGGACTTTTGTATATGAACCATCAGTGGTACACGCCGCCCGATGGGACCATCTTACATGTACCACCGGTGGTACATGCCGGCGGGAACGTGTTAAACAAATGAAACCAGTATCATGTACAATTCGAAAATTGAAACAAAAGTTTCTGGCTAGCGGGTAGATTAGGTAATATTAAGTAGAGTAGGTAAACGCATGATCAGACCCACACAAAAATCGATTTCCACACGATTTCGACTAACTACTTTCTTCTGCAGAATAGACTCAAATACTCTACTATAAGTATCTAAATTGTATTGGTCACCAAATATTTAATTTTAAAGCCAGACTCCTTGTATTTTGTGTTGAAATACATTTAGAAAAATGTTTTCGCAATCATCGCGCTGTCTCGACGAGCAAGCAAAAATCTCTGGAGTGTCTTTCGACGATTTGTATTCGGGGGCATCTTCGAAATGGAAACCGGCTTCTTTATCTATGCACGGTGATAAAAAAAAATCGATGAGGCGAAACGTCCCCCAGGAGACCAAGCCTCGACAACTTCCGTTCCAGTTTCTCATCCTAGAACGCGTTTCACCTCTGGGCCCGGTGGCATAGCGGAGAGTAAAGCGAACCGTTGTTTACGATACCGTGCCGCAACAATGGTGGTACGTGTTCGCCGCGGGTAGTTACTCGCAGGTTGAAAAACAGGAAGGGCGAAAGGCGACTAACTTATAGACGGGTGACAGCGACAAAGGCGAGAAGCACTTGGGGGACGCGTTTACACGTTGCCGCGATATCTACGGTGGACTGAAACGTGTACGTTACATCGTACCTCGCTTATAGTTATCCTCCCGTAGACTATGCCTCCTGAAAGTGCTTGAGATGTGCCTGTGGGTAGAACGAAGCTCCCGGTCCCCTAAAAACACACTGGGGTTATTCGCCACCGTAGCTAGATTTCCAATGAAAATACAAAATTTGAAGTCTGTATTCTCTGATTCATTCAAAATTCGTATTATTTAGATGAGAGCACTTCTGACGGTGAGCCTATAATTAATTTAAATATTTCTAGAAACGTCACGTTACTGAATGATGCTTGAAAGAATTTTGGCTTCAAAATGAATTAATTGGTGACCAATACAATTTGGACATATGTGACGGACTATGTGAATCTCTGATACGCGAATAGGTTAGTTGATTTCGTGTAGATCTCGATTTTTGTACTCATCTGACCACGCGCCGATCTATCCTTCGTAGTTTTACTTGATTTACTAAACAGAGATTTTTGTTTCAATTTTCTGCATACATACCAGATGAATTTTACTTGTTCATACTTTTCCATGGCTGATAGACCGATAAAAGAATTTTTAATCCCTGTAGCTGTAATATAAATCATGAGGCATTCATGGTTCATTCATGAATTTGATTTCCTATTTAAAGAACGAATGAAAGGCATGCAAAAGTTGCAGGCATGTAGAAATAGTAGAGCAGAGAACAATGTATGCAAATGTAACTGTAATAATTTTCGTAAGTTGCATTACAGCAATTCATACAGCGCACAATGCAAGACACTGCGTTCATTTTGGTATGCATCTTTTGTTTTGCGAATATAACTTTCGCGATATATCAAAAAGTATTTTCATTCTTGTGCTTGGGTGTCCTGTGTCCTGCAGCAATTTCAACTTCCCACTGTTCAAAACCCAACATTTATTTTCAATGTAAATTACACGTATCGTTGCCAGAATTATTTAGCTTTTTTGTGAAAAGGTCTTTCGAAAAATTGTAAACTATTTATATTCGTGTCTTCTTATTTTCCTGCCGTGCCAGGAATTCGTAGCCCTTTATTATTTTCCTCGAAGTGTCTGACTCCAGTTCACCTCATTCTACTTGCCCGACCCGGTTCTCTCACATCCCAAACAAGATACTTCTGCTCGCATCGATACAATAACTCACGCTTCGTTTGTCCGACTACGGACAGGTCTATTCTCCTTTGCACTGACCTATTCTACTGACACTGACGCGTCTCGATGCATAATACATTTTATTTATCCGTGAGTAGACACGTTTTTTTTAGAAATTCCTTCGTATAATGCTTCACAAAGGACCAAATTTCTATGTTGCTCTATGTCAGATTCTTGTGCGATGTTTTCGTGCAAGATTTCACGGGCGGATAGTTCAGTCCTGTCTTAGGAAAAGAACATAGCTCCGACGTGAATTTTATCGCAGTAAGATAATAGAATCGGTATTTTCATAGCCTCCGACCGCTGAATTTTAATGAAATAAACGGATAAGCGTCAGTCAAGAGGATGAAAATCTGCGGAGCGGAAAAACCAGCGGAAAATAATATACCGATGCCCCGGGAGGCTTCGAAAGTGTGCAAGGTTTGCAAGGCTTTTCCGCCTGCGTAGAAAATCGCGAAAATGCACAGTCTCGCTGAGTACAGGTGCACTTTCAAGAATAGAAAATAACGGATGAAGCTCGATTGCGATCTTAATGCAGTTCCTGACAAAAACCATCCGACGATGTTATCGCGTCGAAAAAACTATTCCGCAGACTTCGACAAATAATTGAACCGTTAAGGCAAAACTGATGGGAAAACCAATTCGGCTGCGTGCTCGCACTGTTTTCAAAATCCTTTTTTCCCCCGATCCGGAACAAATTTTATCTGCTCACCGGCTATATTTTTTCCGCGGTCGTTCCAAAAAACGCGTTATAAATGATTTTTTTCCGAAACGGAAAAAAGGAGGCTGGCCGGCGCCGATGAAAAACGAGCCCTGACTTTTGTTTTTGTGCAGCTTCATGGAACTCGGTGAGAAATTGAAATTCTATATCAGATAAGGGTGAAATATTTGCTGCATGTTACCTTTTCACGTTCTACCGTTTGTTCCGACGGGTTTTTGATCTGGTTATCTATCGCGGTGAAAGGCTTCGTGAACGGTCTATCAGTGAACCTACTGGAGTTCCGAAGAACATTCACGAAACGTTGTACATTGGGCCCTGTGTCTTCAGGTGGATATAATCGTTTTCGTGAAATCTCGTGCTGAGTCGTTACATTTCCGATCAACCAATCCCAGACTTGTAGTATCTCGCATTTACAGTCAAGTGTACCTTTCTGGCTTATCTGTCGATGCCATTGTTCGCTTTGTAACTGTCGTCCATCTACTCTGTACAACATCGACCAGGATGTGGTAAATCTTTTGCTCCAATCAGAGTGTTTGGATAACGACACGAATTTCAACGTTTATGTCATAGCATTTGCTATCTTGTGTATTAGAGATCAAGAAAAATATGATTCAAGCTTATTAGAAGTCTGAATTAATTCTAAGTCAAGTGTACAATATATCTGATTCAAGTTGCACTTGAACTTCAGTCAATTCTGATTTAAGTTGGAGCAGCACTTGAGTCAATTCTGATTCAAGTTGAATTCCCACTTGAGTCAAGTCTAATTCAAGTTGGTGTACCTCTCGAGTCGAGTTTGATGCAAGTTGGAATAGTAGTTGAGCCAAGTC
The DNA here is from genome assembly GCF_050948215.1 of Halictus rubicundus. Taxonomy (NCBI): domain Eukaryota; kingdom Metazoa; phylum Arthropoda; class Insecta; order Hymenoptera; family Halictidae; genus Halictus; species Halictus rubicundus. The sequence continues at coordinate 9,672,602 of NC_135149.1, read as the reverse complement.
TCATTCAATTTGAAGGGGTGCTTAAGTCACGTCTGATTCAAGTCGAAGTAGCGCTTGAGTCAAGCCAGATTCAAGTTTCAGTTAAACCTCAATCATGTCGGCTTCAACTTCTCATCAGACCTGAATTAAGTCTAACATAAATATGAATCCGTCCAGCTGCTTATATGACTCACCTGCGAGTCAGGTCGGCTTAGGTCTGATCAAAATTTAAGTTCTAATTGAGTAAATTCTAAAAGGTGTGATTGAAGTATCAAGTGATTCATATTTTTATAATAGCATTGACGTCTTAGTCAGGTTTCCATGAGTGACAAGAAATATTCATGTACAAATTAAGTCGGTCTCAAGTCCGAGCAAAGTTAAAATACAGTTTTAATTACCTACGAACCAGTATGAACGTAAGTCTGGCACAATTTCAATACGTGTTTTACGAATTCCTGGATAAGATATATAAAATCAGCTCCTACAAAACAATTTCGATTCCATGAGCTGACAGTTGAATTAGTCCCGCGCACTCGTTAGCAGACTGGTACGAGGAAAGTGTCATTTTGTTCCTCGCAAAAAAAAAAAAGAACGGAGCTCCATATGTGAAATTCTAATATTTCGCAGACTCGGCGCGGCACAAGATAGTTACACCGTAATCAATCGATCCGTGTGCGTTGTTAAAATTCCGGCAACGGAGGGCCACTCCGTAACGAATGCTGTAACACGAGCAACGCGAAATGGTTTGTAAACGTCGCGTTGCTGCCATTTGTTTCGAGATACAACTCATTTTTTCGTGGACCGACGCATCTGTATGCAAGACATCGTTCGCCGCGCGAGGTGTAAATAATACGCGTCCGTTCGTCATTCCGTTCGCCAGAGCTTGTAAAACTTGATAAAAAGGGAGGAGGGGGAGATCCGGTATAATCGTTGCTTCGTAAATATCAGTCGGATTAACGGCAAACACGCCGGGAAACACAAGCGTCGGTCGTGCTCCGCGAATACCGGGCGAAATGGTGAACGCACGTTCGGCAAATGTTCCATGTAATTTCCGCGGCGGTTCGTTTGCTGCCCGGTCATATCGTTGATTTACAGGCTTACAAAGGCCGATTGTCTCTCCCGGCGAGCGACACGACAGGCCGACATTGAAAACACAAGCGCCGTTCTGCTCCATTATGGGAACGTTGTAACTTTATCGCGTAAGCGATTACGGGCCCATAATGCACGCGAAACGTTGAGCGTATTAATATTTTCTGGATCGAGCGACCAGTGCGCGTTACCCCGACTAAATATTTAATGGGATGAACGTTTGCCTTCGCCTGTGCGCTTCTGTTTAAACTTTGTTACGTTGCCCGGCCGCTTTACGGCATTCGTATAATTATTATAAATATAAAGCAAAGAGAGGTCCGAGCTCAGGAAATAAATGAGAGCCTATCTCGTTGCCAATTAGCGCAAGTTTCAGATTAGCGATATATAAATACGGCTTATAGGTATCTTCGGCTGCTCGAAAGTTGTCCCTTTCTAATGTCAATATTTACTCGCGTTACTTTAGAAAATGTATATCTTTATATCTAAATGTATATCTTTGACATTTGATATCTTGACATGTATATCTTCGTATATCTTTGACTTTTAATTTTCTTCGTGTGTTCTCCTTTGACAGAAAAATACGCATAAGAAAAAGGTGACTCAACATATCTGTCATTTTTGTCTGATCAAAGACAGTTTCTACTTTCAATATTGGCTTCATGTCAGTCGGGAGTCTCTGTAATCCTGGGAGAATATTTTTGGTGCATATCTTGCCATTTGATGAGAACCTCCATGGATTGAATGTGCAAACTTGCGGACAGAGCTAACACTGTCATTTTTGTCTGACCAAAAGATGTCTTCCTCTACTGAATGTATTTATTCCAGTCAAAGAAAGATACCAACAAAATAAAATTATTACAAAAGCCTACTAAAGTACCTGTTTATGTTCTCTGTTCATCTGACCATAGACGTGCTTTCCTACTTGTCCTACTTGAATCCACCAAAGTATCTCGATTACCGAACAAAAGTTTTTTCTAGACTCTCTATTAGTGAATATAGCGTTCAAAATGCTGAAAACTTCCTCAGGAATTTATAATAGAATTTATTATGTCTGTCTGGCCAAATACAGCCGTATTCTACTTCCACCACCGACTACACTCACGATACCACTCTACCAAAATTAATTTCTACATACAGTTGCATTAAAACTGTATTGTTGTATTATCTTCCAAACGGCAAATTAGGTTAATTTTTTTCCAGAGTGCCCGCACTCATTTGGTCGCAACGCACATCGGAGTATCTAATCTAAAATCACGCAACAATTACTCGTAATATGTAATAATTTAATAGTCGTTTCCACCGGAACGGAATTTCGCGCTGACACGAGGATGAAATACGCGTGATTAAATCACGATTCGCTCGTTACCATACACGATAGAAATATTAACGTTTTATTCGAATTACGATAAATCTGGCCACGGTCTGCGTGTCGGCAGTGATAAAACAATATGCGGTCGCTCCGAATTTATATTGAGGTACAAGCCATCGGGTGAACCGGTGGCCATTTAATTCTACCCGTGCGAGGCAGCGCAATGATAACTTTATAAGCTCGCTTGTAACAATCAGCGATAAAAAGGGCTTTTGTTCTCGTTGCACGTAGAAAACAATTTCCAACTCTTTTACGAAAACAATCGAACTTGTGCGATAATCCCTATATGTCAATTCCCAAAACTTTTTATGGCGTTTGATAACATCGTATCGGATAGGTTTTATAGTTGTACCTGATACTTTTATGACTCAAAGGAAAAATAAATTACAATTATCGAATGCAGTAGGAATCTATATCGATTTTGCTGTTTGTCAACAAAAAGATACACAAAATTTCAAGAGAAATTCTATGCACGGAGACTTGATTTTTATTCGAATTTGCTAAGGGACAAACTAACGGCGTAATATGTCATAAATTTGCATGAACAGTTATAACGGAATCGTTCTTACAATTATGCTCTACTTCTGCGGTTACACTGCGTTGAAATTTGCGATACATTTAAATTTGAGATGCTAATTCATAGTTCACCGGTGTATAAAGATGTAGAGGCGCTTAAACGTTCAAATTAATTTGTTACACGCCGTTTAACGCCTCGGTGTTTTAATTTGCGGAAGCGTCCAAGTATTCATTAGGTAGAGAATAGCGGATCTATTATGACTTCGGTATGATTATACTGCGGACCTTTATGCAAACTCGCAGTTATTTATACCGACTCGAAGAACAAGACTTGGCGTGAAATTTAATTTCCCTTTCTGATTGAAGGATAAAATGAAACTCCATTGAAATTCAAGTAACTTTCTAAATTATAACTTTTCAGAACTTTCCTAATTAGACTGGGTTACAGAATGTTGTGTAATAAATACCACAATTTTATTTATTTTAAATGGCGAAATAAAGTAGAGAAATTGACATCTAATTTAATTATTGATGTACTTAGTGAATTAAATTTGACTCGTAGCTAATTGAGCCCTTTCCCACAGTAACATTTAGCAATTTGTATGCAAAACTTAGAGATATTATATATAAGTGGCATTCCTATGGATAGAATTTACAAGTCTGGCGGGAAATGTCCAAGTGTTCGATACTTCTCTTATGAAAAACGAGATGGCTAACATACCGCAGAGAACAAGGTGAAAGTAGTGAAACTACATTTGAAGGAGTTTCAAAATTGCATCGTTCTAAAAGTTCTTATGAAGTGAAGAGAAATTCCGGAATATTTATTCCACGGAAATTTGATTCAACAAGGGATGTACTGACCGCGAAGAGTATATTCGATCTCCGAAGTTGTCTCGCCATTCACTATTGCAAGATGGAACTGAACAAAGTACGAAATACAAAGAAATATAATTAATCTGCACCAGAAAAAGTTTGATAAAGATGCAGAGAGTGTTCATAAATATTTTTGTCACCCATTCTTTTAATATCAAAATAATGTCAATATAACACATGTTTTAATAACATTTGGCGTGCAAATGGTCGAGCGAGTTTATGGAACCCGTTGTCCCACAGCTGTTTTTGAGAATGCCGTTAGTCGTCTTAGCAGTTTTTGTTATGGCACGTATTGGCCATTAGATTTTTACCATCGGCCTGAACATCTCGTACTGGTACCATAAACCTTGAGTTTCCGAAGGGACCCGCAAGCTAGGCAGGTAGGCGACAGCCGGCCACGTCATGCACCGGGGGCCTGTCGGAAATTCCGCTGCATTACCGAAATTACGGGGTCGCCCCCGCGTTTAGAGAGACCGCGTCAAGGTCGCAAGGAGTCCCCGAAGAAGTACCTGATTAGCTAAAAAAGCTAATTCAGCCCCGGCCAATCAGGACGATTCGGGGAATAGTTAAAAAGCCCCGTAAGTTTTCGTTAGGAGTTAGAGACGATTAGACCAGTCTTACTCGAGCCGAGATTCCGAGTCGCGTCGAGACGTAGCCTAACACAGCGCTGTAAACTCAGGAGAAAATAAAACCATCCTACCGAAATCGAACACGTTGGGGACATTCATTATATAGTACCCCAATCCTTTACAAAATTATATTTTTAAATTCGTGTGATTGGTGGAGCTTTGGAAAAGTTGACAATGTTACAAGTATTGATTTTATAATTGTAAAAATACGGTTTTAAATAGAATACTACAGGATCTTAATTTCCACAGAACTAAATAGGAACGCTTTAGGAACTATTACGTTGATTATTGATAAAAATGCATAGTGCTTAAAATGTTCATTTCTCCCGAAGATTTCTACTTGAGACCGAAAAATTCATGAGATGAAAAAAAAGTATTACTTCGCCCGGACTTTTACATTCGCAGAATTTAAACGAAATCATGGGTGGCGAGGCGCAACAATGTTGTTTCGCGACGCAAACGCCGTAAAAAGGATTGCATTCATATGCGTTGCGATGCGACGCACGCTGGAGAACGTGATGGATGCTTCTAGCTTCCACGAGGACGGCCAACATTTCAAAAGACAGAAAATACCATCAGCGTCCCGACAGAATTTCGAAATACTTCTCGAAAAGGAAACCGTGCGGAGGAACGTCGAAAATATAAAGGAGTCGAGTGGCTACAACCTTCCCGGCCCCCTGCACATTTTTATACCGAGTTCTCGGTCTCTGTTTCGCATCGTTTATTGTTCAAAGAATAAACGCCCATATAAAACACATTACACCAAAAATTCCCCCGTCAAATGTAACGTCGAATTCTTTACACAAAATGAAAAATAAAGCCTCAACCCTACACTTTAGAAAACCATTTTTGCGTCATGTAATTTTTAGGTGCGTGCACCTCTTTGTATTAAACCGTCACCATAGGTTCGATAACTGGTTTCATTTTTTTATTATACAATGTTTAAAATGGCAAAATTACTTTCATAAAAAAAATCTGAAAATTTTTTACCTGAAAAAAAGAATACATGGTCTAAAATAGAAGAGAAATCCAATGTACTTAATGTGCTTGTCTGACCAAAGCTAGTCGTCCTCTACTTAATGCATTCATTTCAACAAAAGTATTTGTTAACGTGTGACAGAAAATTTCTCTGTAACTCCGTCTCTGTAACTTCAGAAAAGCGTTTTTTTTTAGACATTCTATGATGTGATATAATGTATATGATACAACAAACTTTTTTAGAATGTTACAACACTATGTATTACGTTGTCTGATAATATACAATCACATTCTACTTCTTTCACCGACTACGCTCACGATACAATTTTACCAAAATTAATTTGTATACACGGTTGCGTTAAATCTGCATTGTAGTATTATCTCCTGGACGACAAATTGGGTTGTAAAACAAAGATATTGTCTAAAAAATAAGAGGAAGACAGCTATGTAAAATACAAGTTGCGTGTGTATCGGTATTAATAATAGCGTGCTCGGTTGCTGTTTGCCACAAGGAGTCGTTTAATCGACGAAAGGAATTTCCCCTTATCCCAATTTTCCAGAAATAATCTACGATAATGGGAATACGCATAAACATCCGCAATCTAGCCATTACGACTGTTTCCTACGTCCTACGTGCACAGGGTAATCTTTTAATGAAGTTCCACGCGAAGTGGATTCAACCATGAAACTCCCTATTCGCGATTTTCTATTAAGCGTGGATGGTCATGGCTAATTCTCCCTTATCTTGCCGCAGCCCGATTCAATTTCGGCCGGTTTCGAATTTATGCGATCGGGACTGTCCCGGGGCTTAAGCATGCTCGGTGAACTAAACCGGCTGCGTCATAAACCGGCACCCTGAGCCTTCATTTCGCGACCGGCGACTTCAGCAACTTCGACATAGCCTCGGAGAACCCTAGAACCGCGCCTCTCGATATTCAATACGGCCGCGTCACTTCAGTGTTCCGTATTATATACTTATTGTTAGCTCGAATCTTTGGAGCACCGGCATCATAAAACGTGACTAGGTCAGGCCGTAAAGGGGCATAATCGCTTAGGATCATTCGACCATGCTTTCTACTTTTACTCTTCACTTATCCGATTGCCCGAAGTCGACGAAGCTCAAAAGCTCAACTATAGAATCGACAACAGCAACTGTATTGTTAGAGCTTTCGCGTTTCTTACTCTGACGACTTCAAATATCGAAATCCTCCGAATTTTTTACGGTCTCAAACGTTAACCACACAATAGATGATCAAACTATATCGTTCAACATGAAATTTCGAAATAAATTTAGAATTTGCAATTCGATATAAAACAATTAGTAGCTTCTCAGAAATTGAAATTGCGAGTGTATCATATATTTTATAACTCGACAGGATAGAAAACTAACAAAAAGCCATTGTTAGTCGATATTCAATATAGTGTCGTTTTGTTGTTTATCCATTTCAGTGGTCCACGAATAAATACAGAAAGATTCTGTTGCTATTAGTTATTGTTACCGTGGTTTGCTTGTTCAGTTTTACCTATTGTCTATTGCAGCGACTGCCGCAGCGATTGAAGCCGACATACGGTATGGTAAAAGTGCTGTAAATCCCGAGTGAAAAAATAGTTTTACTATCAAAGAATTTTGTATGTACAAAAAAAGCAAATGAAGATTAATTAGATTGGACACGTGTCCTCGAAAAGTATATTTACTACACAAAAGAATGAATAATTTTAGTGCTTATAAGCTGTAGGAAATTCGAAATTGGAAGTCTAGATTATGTCGGAAGAAATGTATGACATGTAGCATACAACAGTCGGCTGCCATGTAATTGCTTTTGACCGGCAACTTGACATACCGCAATGTTTAACTTTCTCTTGTAATAGTTCGTAACTGAAATACAGTTACAAACTATTAATTAGTTTCCTCGAATGCTGAGCAATAAAGTAAGCTAAGTATCTAGTCTCGAAAAGAATTTATCGGGTGAGGGATCCAATTACTGTGTGGCTACCAATTACTGTACTTATATTAATTACACTTATTTTTAAAGCATAATGAATATTAATAAAGATATATGTATAACATATATATTAACTGATCTTAATGAAGAAAATTCAATATCACTTTTTTAATAATCATTATGTTTTAAAAATAAGTACAGTTAATATAAGCACAGTAATTGGTGCCCTCACAGTAATTGGGTCTCATACCCTAATCACATTAAAACAATAATTGAAAAAATATTTTAGGTAAGAGAAAACATTACACAAAATATGTCTTTATAAAGACAAACAATTACAATTCAGGAACTTCGTTCTTTACGTGTCTGATTAAAATTAAAATATTTATGTACGTTCAATTATGAAACAAATAGACGTTTCATTTACGAATTGAATGCAGAACAAAAAGATACATTTCTTAGAAAATATAAATCTCTACAAATATTTATGAGATAAATTGCTGTGTTGTTTGCGAATTGGATGCAGAAAAAAATGATTCACTTCGTACAATAGTACATTCGCGACGAAAACTCTTGTAAATTAGCTCGTTCGACCGATCTTGCAGGAATTTTAATTCGCCCCTATCAAATTCCTCCCTCATCATTCCACCACCTTTGCCCGCATTAATAGTCCAATCGTTGGACGTTAACGAGCCTTTCCTTTAATTAATCACGTCATTGAAATCGCTTTAATTTATTGCGGTACGTACGCGATTCCCTTTTTCAGTTACAGATCGACCACTAAATCACTCTGTCCTGAGCGTAATAAGTCTTTAGGAGTGGTGATTGGATGAGTAACTGCGAATAGAATCGATTTATTTTTTTCTGTCTCATCGGAATGGCTATGAATGGTTTGCTTCGAGTGAGGAGACTAATAAATCGTCAGCCCGTTGAATAATTATTACCCACGCAGTAATAATGTTGCAGATGTACCCGATCATATATTTCAATGTTTAATTCACACAATTTCCTGAAACAGTATAATCACATCGTTTCTCCTCCATGTCGGATTAAAGACGAACCTATACTACTCACTGGAATTAAAGGCACTTCATTTCAACATCTGTAGTTGCTTATATATGGATGTATATGTTTGTATACGCTTCGAACCGTGTAATTTTATTTCTCATCCATATGTTTATGTAAATTTATTGTTTTTTAAATAATTCCGTTTAATTGGGAAAAGCATTTTATTTAAGTGAAAGCTAACGAACCCATTCAATTTAAATCTTGTGCAAGTATAAAATCATTTTCTTATCTGTCATAGTTTTCTTCAACTTCTAACTTAGAATACAAGAAGCATATTAATGTGTATGATTAAGTTATACGAAATGATTACTGCATGTTACACAAACTACTAATTCCGTTGATAAATTATTCCTTACCGCTCGCCTGTGGTAGCGGAGTGTGGAAAACGTTAAAACAAGATCCAGCAATAAACTGGCCGGTTTAATTATCCTAGCTCCATTAACAGGAAACGACCGTAACGAAGAATTAATTACCGTCAGATTTATATCGGGATCTCGGACACAGTCGGTCTATCTTTTCGAAATAGGATCCAGTATCGGAATATTAATTAGCGAAACTTGAAGAGAACCTCGTTCCAAGTAAATTAACCCGGACACCAGCCAGCTTGTTTACCGTAGCTAATTTAATTACACGCGAGAACAAGTAAATCGTCCGTTGGAATGTCTTCTTCGTTGTTTGAACACAGTGTAATCGAGATATCGGTTAATTATAAAATATTACATATGTGAAAATAGGTTGGAAGTTATGGATTTGGTAAGCATCCTGCATGCTCGGGATTCGCGAGTTCGTCATGGATTATACGCAAAGTGGCAACTCAACGTCGATTAGTTTCTGGAACTCCGGTCCGCGAACTTCGGGCAAAGTCCGTGAACCTGCTAACTGGAGGGACGAATTAACTCGGCAACCATACTCGTCTATGCCCTCCCCAAGACTTTTCGCACCAGTTACCACCTTCAAGTACTTCCTTTTCAACTAATAACAGTTGCCCTTTGATGCGGACTCTGGTCTCGGAATGCCCGGAATTTCTTCACGTTCAAAGATCCTTCCTAAACTCTAACAACAATTTCATTTCAATTATCTGTGCAATAATATACAGTAACATGCTATGCATAATATTTACTATGATTATACTATAGTAAATATATTGGGGAAATTCTATACCTCTTATATAGGACCCAATTCTGTTAGGTGTCAAAAGAAGATACAAATCTATGATTTTGCAAATTTATGACAATATGGGTGCACAGTTTGCTTCAAGATAAATTATTTTTATACACTGGAAAATGAAAAAGTTCTACCCCTATCAATACGTAAGAACAGTTGATTTCAAAAACTCCACTTATCAAATTTCAGACTTAATATCCTTTGACTAGAATGAAATGATTTTTCTGTGCAAAAGTAAGAAAGTTTGTTCTGCTTGTTCAGTTTTACACTTAATGACTACACAAATATATGGGATCTGATACAAGCAGTGAAGGTTAAAAAAATCAGGAGAACAATAGTATATACAATTTTCTCCAGCAGTTTTTATTCGAATGTTCTTGCAACGTGAAATTTGCTGGATAAATAAATTCAGAGTCTCTCAGGTTATGTACGTTTTCGGAGTTGGGTGACTGTAATACGGCCTTTAGCCATCAAGTAAGTGGATCAGGAGTCATGTCGCTCAGGTGAGTAGAATACGATCGTCTATGGTTAGACAAGCGAAACAGGAACACCTGTAGACAGGTAGGTATAATGGAGGCAGCTGTAGCTGGGGAAATGGTATTGCTCTATCTACAATCAGCCAAATAGCGTGGGCACACATACGCCAGTCTGATCAGTAGAATAGGTACATATGTAGTCCGACATTTAACATAGGTATAACTGTAATCCGATAAATTGGGTACGAATATCTAGTCTAACTATGCGAAAACGATAATTAACATAATTGAAGCTAGTGTAGATATGTTAATAGGAAAGCAATGTCTTCATACTGCAATTGAATCAGAATGGCTGTGATCGGAAAATTAAAAATATTTCATGCTAGTAGAATATGAATATACACGGTCGGACACTTAAAATGAAAATCGTAATCAAGGGAAGTAGTAGAATAATATTAGTGTTGGTCAGACCAGGTGAATTGGAGAGTCTATACTCAGACAAGCAAGAGAAGTCGATAATTTTTACACAATTTTTAAATATTGTCTAGTATATGAAACCTAAAGTTGAATCTCACTTCAGGTAGCAGATCTTGTCCTTTGACCATTCTTATCCATTTTCACTTGTCCGTCCTAGAACCAGAAGATACAGAAACGTAGCGTGGCAACGGCCACGAAAAGTCGTTGACGACTGACTCGGTTTCCGTTTTCCGGATTTTCGACGGCAGCGACCTGGAAATCGAAGAAAGCGCAAAAACAATGCTGATGGCTGCCAGGTTGAACCCCGTGGTCCTGAAACGTTATTAGAACAAAGGGGTGAGCTTCCGAGCAAGAGATCGGAAGCTCTATCCCGCGGCGATATTGAAACGTATGTACGTGACGTCACGACAAAACCGTCGGTTTATTAGAACAGAAAATAGGAGCCGCTTGAAAGTGACACTTTGCGCGTGATCTTTTCAGGTGCAAGTCTTCCATGAAGGTGAACTGGGAGGATTCGCTTACGAGCGTTATGTAAAAAATGGAAAATGCCACCTGCGTACAGTCTGAATCAGAAGCTCCTGACTTTAGAGCATTATAAAACCTTATTTTATCATTTTTATCTTGCCACTTTTCGAATAAAATTATTTAATTTTTTCAAAGGCTCTAAAGCCATGTTTTTTTGTACTTCCTTCATTATGAGTTAAATTTTTGTCATTGAGATTTGACAATCTTGTTGGGAATGGAATACGACGTAGAATATGGTGAAGTAGGATGCATTTAAATCAGCAGATCGTTGGTTTCGAATTCATTTGGTACATACAGTCTTTTTGAAGAAGTGATAATATGTCTTTTGTAATACGAACAAAATTTCTTGACATCGACGCCATGGAATCGTGTTGGAAACGAAGTGTGATAAAGGTCACAGAAGATTAGCGTGAGTTTAAGTTATGAGGTAACTGGCTTCGAATTTGTTTATAAAATACAGACCTTCAAATCTTCCAATGGTACGATCTTACAATAACGACTAGAATTCGTTTCGATGACGGATTAACAAAATTAACTTTTAGTTAGAATTGGGATCCTAGAACGTATCGAATGATGTGAGAATTCTGGTACAGGAAACACTCCTTTGAACTTTTAGACGGCACTGTACCCAGAGCGCTCGTATGAAATAATTAGTTAGCAGTTGTTTTTAGGGAGGCCCTCAGGAATAGGTATGCGAGTTCCCTGCACACTTTTTTCAGCTCGCCTACCTCCATTTCGGATAAAATCACTCTGAACGACGAGTTTTCGAACGAAAAAGTATCTGCCGTTAAATAAAATACTTTGAACAACTAACATATTTTCATGCGCTTTTAACACGTTTTTCACATTTGAAAACAGAATGTTTGACACGAAAAGTTAACGGAATAAAAATATAAAGGCGGGTGTACAGTACAAAATTCCAGTTAAATTAAATCGGATATCGTTTAGCGAGTAAATACCATTGAAAAGCTTGAACGTGTGCCCAAATGACATCGAGGTCGGTAAACAAATAACACTCCGCCTCCAAAATGTTTTCGTCAATCTATTGTAGGTGAAATAAATATGTATCGAGTCTTGTTGCGAATAGTCACATCCACCACTGCAAAATTCATTGTTTTCCCTCCGAAACAGCTAGGCAAAAAGGGAAAAGGAAATTGAATATCAATATCTGTCCCGTGTCGCTCTGAATCCAACTACATCAACGAAGAACTCTGTCGATGTACCAAACGACTCCTTACGCTCCATGTTCGAACTTCGAGCACACGTTTCGCGAGAGCGAACTGGCAAATTCGAAAACGCAAACTATAGAAAACCAACGACACTGAAACCAGAATATTGTTTCCAACTTGATCAACAAAGTTTATGGCAAAACCTGACGCTCATGAGAAAAATTCTGAAAAATTCTCCTCGCCATTTCGATCCAACTTAATTTACCAAACACTAATGCAATGATTATGTGAGCAGAGGTTGGATGTGTCTGAGCATTCCTCGCTGTTTCCACTTAAAATAGACATTATTAAAGAGCCACATAGGGTTTCAAATACTATACCGATTCAATTTAATTTATCTAATATTAATTTGATGATTCTGAGATCAGAAGTTGATTTTGTCTGATCATACTTTACTGGTTTTACTTAAAATAATCATTGGCAAGAATGTATAAAATTATATTAAATATCTTACAGTATATTTTAGCAATCTGTTGCTACAGTTTCATTGTGATCAGCAAATATGAAGACTGCCTATTTTCTTGGAGATTATTTTACGCCACGGAAAAAACATCACCATGCATCTCCCTAACGGAGGCTTTTCGACGGCGGATAAATTGGATAGAGCAACAAAGCATGAAGCAGTATATCATCTATGAAAGGCTGCATCGGTTTCGACTCCATACTTTTCATAATTCACCCTAGAGGCATTGAGATCGACTCCAGCACCAGATAGCAAGCCATCGGCCATTTAAAATGCATTAAAGTTGATGATTGAGGTTCTAGAGCAACATATTGCATTTTTCACAGCTGCCTATCACCTAATGGAGCTTCTGGCATCTCTCCATTATTTTCTAATGGGAGAATCCAGACAGTATTTACTATCGAATGTCACTAAATAATTTTCAAATGGATTCCACTTGTTTCAGTTTTCCATTTCTCAATTCACTTTACACGACCTTCTAAGTTCCTTTAAAATTATTAATAAGCGAAAAACCTATACAAATCGAAAGCTACACATATTTGACCAGTAAACAATAATTATATTAACAAATATTGTGTATTACCTTGAACAATATTTTACAGATATTCTAACAAACTTTTAATTTGTTTACAATCATAGTAGACTTGCTCTATATGATATTTAACACAGTTTCAATTAGAAATCTCCAATTTCTAGAACTTTATTTGGCCACCACTTCAAATCTCGGTTTGATATTAAAGGCAATGTTTCAATTCAATTTTTCAATCTCGAAAACAACCGTTATTTTACAAATAGCACAGCACGAGATTTGAAAAAGTGCCATCGCAAAAGCACAGAAGCAACAAAAGTTTCGGTTTCACTTGAACGTGGGAATGGATATTACAGAGAGTGTCGACAAATACGAAATCCAAGGAAATTCGACTGAATAAAGCTATTTCAGCATGCGGTAGTTCCTAATTCTGGGAAGGACATGAAACCCAAGAATGCACTTCGGCTTATTGGTCGGTCTAAAATATGCAGAAGAGCCGTGGAATTCTACTTGAATCTCGTCGTCGAACCACAATGGTCCCAGTTGAGTAATTAATAAATTAGCTCCTATTAAATTCTTTCCACAGGAGTTCGCTGTATCACGGATTCTCTGCACTTTACAGATCCAACATAACAATATTCCCTTTCGAATCAATTTTTTAAATAAGCACTTCACACGTACACGTTTTATTAAATATTTTTCTAAGACTTCGAAACATCTAGAGACTTTTGGAGAATAAGCGAAGTAAACATTTGTAAATGAATTCATAAAATCACTAAAATATAAAAAATAAAAAAATATTGGAAGTAGCAATGGTCCCTTTGTTGTAAAGTAGCTATAAAACGTACGCAAATTTAATGAAGAGTGAAAGAATTGTGTGGATGCTTTTATCATCGAGTTTACATACATGTCATTCTTTATTCATAAAAATGTGGCAACACCATTGTGGATACAGGAACACTGCATACAAGGGCCTCACGAACCCAGTGGGTGGCAACGATTTTGTACGTGACTTCCGGATATGAATTCCGAACCAGGTCACCATTCCTTCCTCCTCCATGAATTCTATACAAGTATATATACATCTATATACATATTGTACAGATAGATATGTAGACAGTCACAGAGTTTCATATTTGCGACGTCGGACGACTGAGCTATAAAAACTGCGGACTTTGTACACGAAATGTATCTGGAAATGTCGGAGAACAATGGGCGGGTCTTTGATGACCGAGCGAGGAATTCTCTGGCCCGTGATGGACTAAATCAGGCCTGAAATTCGAAGCTATTCTACATACACGATGTTTCGTCACTGACAATGCAATTAAAAGACCAACCATTTTTTACAAGCGAGTGAAATAATTCTTTAAATGGAAGCCTTTTATAGTTCAATCAGTTTTCACGAATTTAACACTCGTCACTTTGGAGGTGGCAATATTGGGTAGCAAACGTTTATTTTTAAATGTATTTTTCATTAGTGAAATTTATAAATTAAAATTTTAATATGCACTGTCGACGCAAGTAAAATCGTGATATAAAATTTTCCCCTTTCGTTTGATAAGAGGTTTGGTCAAATTTCATTCAATAAATAATGATGTAACGATTTTCTAAGTGCAGCTTTAATAAAGATCTGACTGAATTGCACTTCTTCTACTTGTAAAGAACAATATTTGTTCATTCACATTGTTCTATTCACATTACATACACATACACATACATTCTAATTACAGATGTATATCACTTCAATATACACAGCAATTCCTAGTCTGTTTCTCTATAAATTGTAAGGAAGATTCCCGTGTAAGTAGAATTGTCTTACTATAGTCAGAGAAGAACGGAAACTAATGTTTCAGGGTAGATTACAATGTAGCTGAAATTTTTTCATGAACTCTGACAAAATTTAAGTTAGGAAAAATTAATATATCATAATAAATCTCACAACAAAGAATTAATTTGTCCGACCATACCTTACTGTTTCCAGTTAATCTAAATATTGGAAATAGTGTAAGAGACTATATAGAGTATCTTACGCTATATAGATCCAATATAATTTACCAAATATTAGTGAAATGAATCTGTGAACATAAGTTCAACCTGTCTGGACGTGCTTCACTGTTTCTACTTAAAACAAACATCGACAATCACGCATAAACCTATATAAAATGATCTGCACTATATTTTAGCTATTCAATAGCAAAGGTCAGCCCCAATGATGAAGTACTAGTGGGGCACGTGTGCGCAATAAATTTTTTATGTCCGTTTAATGGAGGAAGCTACCAGACACGAAGAAATATTATTTCGAAAATTTGATTTACATTTCCAGGTTAAATAATTTATTTCTCTATTGAATATAGTATTATAGATTATTCTCTGTATCTTCCTTCCAAGTATACTTTGCACATAAATCCTTTTATTTACCAGAAACGCTGTATAAAAGTCATACAACCACGAAAGATGACAGACAACCGTAAAATTGAGGACATATAATGAGATTCATGGTTTCATTTGGACATTTTTGAAAATACCACTTTCCAAGGATTTATGACCACAGGCAAATGTGCAACGTTTTTCAAATTACTTGTATGTGGCTACGTTTCGTCCAGTGTTAGCAGTAAACAAACGATTTGGGAGATTGTGGCTGGAGTGCATAGTGAATGGTTCATTTTATGATCGATATTACTCATGAGAACGTGCTCTAGTTGTGCTACATTTCCTGTTTATAGAACTTCAATGGCGTACTTGTTATTCAAGGAAGTTCCAGCTTCGAGAAGATGGTTCCAACATTTAGCATAATGATTGTGAACATGCTTTGCAAACATATTTGTGCCTCCGAAACTTTTGTGATTCTTTATCCGAGGAAAGCATTTTCAATGACTAGTCTATATTAATACTAATCCTACAGATCCTTAAAAGTAACTGATACATGATGTCTTATAAAAATGACGAGATTGAATTTACTTGGATTTTGCGCGGTTCGTATGATAATCATTTCCCACGAAAGCATCTTTATAATTTCAGTAATTGTTAAATAAAAAATCTGGAACCAGTCATTTTGACCGGCTGTGGTAGGTTTAGTGTTAAACCAGGTTATAAAATAATGAGGATATTAAATTATATATGGTGCCTTATTATTTTAAATTTGCAGGATAATATAGAATAGAATTCCTTTTAATAGACAGATATGTTAAGAAATTCGTATTAATTCAACAAATTTAATGATGGTTTTATTTAGGAAACAAAGAATGTTGCAAGCAGATGTTGATCTTTGAGAAAATAGCTTAAAATTATAATTTAAATGTGAAGTATAAATTCACTGAACAGGAAATTGGACTATAGACTATCTTGAAAAATTTTATCCGATATTTCTCAATTTACAAAGTTCATAAGAAACGATTAAAAACAGTAGCGAAATAGCTAACAAGATATTCCAGGAGACACACGAGAAAAGCCAGCATAAAATGCAGAAGAGAAGCAACGTTGCCCCACGAGTATAACGATCCATGTACGTGTACATGTGGTGTTTATTGTAGACTCGTATATTGCGTTCTCCCGAGAGTAAACTCCAAAAAGAATGTTAATCTAAAAATTATGAACTACATTCATTCGAGAGTAAGCTGCTGTGGGAGTTACATCCATTGTCAGGACTATTTTTATTGCCGAGTTCTATCCTCGAGAGTTACGTTACATCTCCATTGGAGTGTTCTACTTTCCTGTCAGGTGGGAGTTGCATGTCCACACGAGAGTAACTTCAAAGCACCACTCTGCGGCCGACACGTGGCACGGAACGTATTAGGTACCACGCTGTGCTGAACTTTTACGTCGATAGATATCGATGGGGGAAGTCTGCTGTCTTCATTACTTAAATCACTGATAACTGTACTTCCAAGACTTCACTTACCTCTATATTATCATTACTGGCTAATAGACAAATATTTACAATACATTTAAGTGAGTACTTTATAGGAAATCTTTCTACAGCAATAGCAGTGACAATCATAAATTAACCCTTTGCACTCGAATGGCGATTGTAGGACGTCACTAAAAATTGCTGTATCATGGTTCAAAATATTTCTTACATTATTCAATTTGTTTGTGTTTAATAAATTACTAAACATTTCAGTATTGTACGAGTAAATTGCGCCATTTTCGTATGTATAACATGAAAAAAAATATATACGATATATATAGAAGAGAAATATTCTAGATCGGAAGAAATGTTTCGTTTGGGAGTTAAAATAGCTTCGAGTGCAAAGGGTTAAGAATCAACTGTCTCAGCATTATTAGTAGTAGTTGATAGATTAATATACCTGACTACCTGATTTTCTATAGCAATAGCAATGAAAATCGTTAATCAAAAAATTGTCTCGAGCAATAAAATCGAAAAATTTGTTTGGCGAATTGATCACTTAAAAGAAAATCGTTCTGGTTGTTAATATAAAATAATCATTCAGGCAACTATTGACGGAAGGTAAAGTGTTTTCCTGTTAGCAACCAAATAAAGTCTAAAATAAATATCTCTAAACTAAGACTCACATTACGAAGCTCAATATCGATCGTCAGATAAACGACTCTTACCTTCCCCTTCACTGTACTGAACATATTTTATTTCTCCATCGCTCGAGGAAGGTTTCCAATAAAATTTAACAAAAATGAAGTTTATCTAGACCGTCTGGAAAACCAATTTCCACAAAGAGCGTCGAACGGTCGCCAAAGAATACAGAACAGCCCTCAAAGCAGTCTCATGAGATCCTGAAATCGAGGTCCCATTCGGAGGAGTTCAAAAATATTTCCTTCCCCGTAAATGAGACACCTTTCTATCG
Organism: Halictus rubicundus; assembly: GCF_050948215.1. Taxonomy (NCBI): domain Eukaryota; kingdom Metazoa; phylum Arthropoda; class Insecta; order Hymenoptera; family Halictidae; genus Halictus; species Halictus rubicundus. Next base: position 9,654,475 of record NC_135149.1, on the reverse strand, counting down.
CTCTATCGACACGGGAGAAAGAGAGAGAGGGGGGGGGGGATGGAAAGAATTTTTCTGACGTTCGGTCGGCGACCAGGATGAAACCAGATGGGTCTATTTCTTTCTCGTTGAGCATGTGGGTCATAGACGGGGGTGGCGGGATCCCTTATCGGGTAACCGGAGGAGCGACCCGTGATTGCTACGCTATTCGATCGTGCTTTGATGTGCGAGCCATGGACGAGAACGGGATCGTTGACGCCGGAATCACAGGAGATAAAGGGCTGGGTTAGATGGAATGCCCGCGCGAGGCCGGGAATCGGCCCAGACCGAGTCGATATTCCAGGAAATTTCGATGGAATTACACCGGCTGGGAAGTTTCCCCGAAGGATAAAACCGGAGGATCCCGGCTGCGAGTTCTACCCCCGCGGATTCGTTCTCCGCGTGTATTGCGTTCCCGGAGATCCCGAGGATAAGTTATTCCGATGGTCACGCCCGAACCGTATAGAGTACCGCCGCACAGAGCTGAATTTTCAATCTCCTCTTCACGTTTTGACGCCGGCCAGCCACGCCTACAGAGCTCACCTCGCCAATCCACCAAAGCGCAAAGGAGACGTCTACTGATTGAAACAGATTCTGCCCCCTTAAGCTTTCGGTACCTATGGTAAGGGACCCAATTACTGTGGGGGTACCAATTACTGAGCCTACCTTAATTATACTTATTTTAAAGCACAATGAATATTTAAAAAGTGGTTGTATATATTAACTGATTTTAATGAAAAAATTTAAGTTCTCTTTTTTAATATTCACTATGCTTTCAAAATATGTATAATTAAAATAAAGTAATTGGTACCCCCACAGTAATTGGATCTCTTACCTTACTATAGGTCATTCTGTTCGCTTCGATGTGCTGAATACGAATATGACTTTCGTTTCTGGCGGAAATTACAAGTTACCAAGATACTCGCAAAAAACTTTCCTTCTAATATACATTGAATTCTGCACAGAAGTGTGCGTCCGACACACAGACACGAGAATAGCTTAATCGTAGCCCCAAAAAAATTACGGAATAATCGCCAATGTGTTAATAGGTTGAAAATATTATTTTAAAATTCTTCTAATGTTTTTTAGTCAACATGTTCTTCAACACATATAGCTGAACAATCTTCTAACAAGGCTATGAATTTTTCTTAATTAATTCGTGTTGAAATTTTACAAATTAGTTTCTTTAAGACGCAACGCAGTCCATGTCAAACTTCCTTTGCCAATACTTATTCCAACAGATTTACTAGAACGGGGCGTCGAACAGACCTGAATTTTCAATCTCCTCTACCCTTACCGACCACTACCAGCTGCACCCCCACATTTTACCCCGTGAATCCACGAAAACGTATCAAACTAAGTTGTGTACGCTACTCGTAGATTAGATTTCGGCGATAGACGACGCTCGGTTCCCGGTTATTGCAATTTATTGAGCGAATGCGCGGCAAATATGCGACTTTATTTACACGGCCTATTTTCACTGCCTCAGACCTGTGAGATTTATCTGTGCACGTTACCGGTTCATTTTCAGCATGTTCTTCGAGAGTAACCGTCTTTATTGTGTAACCTGTTCAGTGAATGAAAACTTTTAACACTTTGCTTGCTGGCGATTTCATAGTCTTCTTAAAATAGAAGAGCAATGGTTGAGAACTTCTGCATAAATTGTTAAATAATGACCGAAATTTCATTCGTAATTCAACAAATTTTTGGAATTTATATAGTGTGACAGCTTCTACCGAAGTCATTATTTCAATTAAAATTATCGAGCTTCTTTTACATTCAGCTTAGTAATTAGAAAGCCAATTAATAATAGGTAAAGTTTAAGCTGCACGTCCGTTGAAATCAGTTTTCGCAAATCCTTATTTAATTTCCTGAGTGCAGATTCTAATTCGCTACGTTTATACTGTCAGGTTCTGAAAATATATAAGGAAACCGTATTCACTTTGTATCTAGCACGGGGACAAATATTTGTTCAAAGAATGTGACAACATCCACGTGTCTTTTAAAAATGACTTTTAATTAAGTACCAAAAATTACAGAGACATTATGAACTCGTGTGGAACGAACTTACTTGAGTAATAAAATATGAATACCGAAATGTGACTTTGCCACACTCTCGTAAAGGTACTTGTTCAACACATACATATTCTAGAAACTTACTTTTCCTTTACGAAAAGTTTTCGAAGTGTGTCGCTCACTTATCCATTATAAATATGCTGAAAGAGTGTGTGACATTTGAAAGTTCCGTCCCTGGTAACTCGCTAATAACAACACATGTTCCCGAAAACTTTCACACGCACATTATTTCGCAAGTTCACTGCTCCGGGTACAAATAGTGACTGATGGCTTTTACCTGCATCCCCGTATCGATCACTGTTGGGCGATCGCTGTTTCCCCCTCTTGAATAAGTACACTGAATGACATTTTGTACAGTGTCAATCGTCGCTGAGTTAATTTTTCACTTTCTGACAGAATTAGTTACATTCCGATATTCAAAATAAAAACATATACAGAGTGTTCGGTAACTGGTGGTACAAGCGAAAAGGGGGTGATTCTACATGAAAAAATAAGTCGAAAATATAGCCCAAAATTTATTCATGCGAGGCTTTGTTTTCGAGAAAATCGACTTCGAATTTTCGCCAAGTACGCGTGCACTTGATCATGTTTCGCTAGAACGGATCTCAATGTAGAAGAAAAATTTTGGTGGATCCGGAAGAACTGGTGATCGATGGAGTTCCAGACCCACAATTTAGAGACCAGGCACGTATGCAGCGTATGGAAACAGCAGACGACCTTCTCGATACGTTTCGAAAATTGTCGTTAACCACTTCGCGACCACGGACGAGTTATCTCGCGACGAAATTCCGTTCGTACGATGACCACAGACGAGTTATCTCGCGACGCAATGTCGCTTACGCTATGCCATAGACGAGTTATCTTGCGACCAAGTTTCGTTCGTATATCGCCACCGATGAGCTATTTGGATGATTACTGGGACGAGAGTTTTAATTTGAAAATATTTTTAGCAAGAATGATGTTTATTTGTCCTTTACATGAAATATTTGGATACATGGATCCACACAAACTGCTACATTACGAAGCTACTATCGTGCAGAACTACTTGCAAACGAAACTTGGTCGTGAGATAACTCGTCTGTGGTCATCGTACGAACGGTATTTCGTCGCGAGATAACTTGTCCGTGGTCGCGAAGTAATTAAGAAGCGATCGGGAGCAAAAGGATCCGAAACGGCCGGTATCAGGATGGTTGGTGAGCATGGTAACGAACCGGGACGTTGGAAGAAGGACTGCACCAAACCAAGGCAGGAATGGGGTTGTTGTTTCAGATGCGGGGAGAAGTCACACCGGACGACGCGACGGATTGTCCGCAGCAAACATCAACAGCGCAGTTACGACTACAACAACAGACCATTGCCTCGACGACGGCCTCGACTGCACGACCGGGGACGACAACATACTTGGTTCAACCCCATCGTCCATAAACCCCGTTCAGCGTGCCGATTACTTGCACACAGTTCAGGACAGCGGCGGAGCGACATTCTACGTTTCCACCGTGGCAATTATCGACTCAGGTTCGCCCGTTAGTTTAACCAGTTAGCTGTTCCGACCTCTTTGAAAAATTTGTACCTAACTTGCGTCGCAAAAATTAACCGCTGTTTGAATTATAGCTGTTTTGACGAGTATACTCGTCATGATACAAAATAATGCCATTTCTTCATGACGAGTATACTCGTCAAACACAGTTAACTGGTTAACACTAGAGCAACCGACGTTTCACGTATACCTACTTCTACCGGAGGGGTCAGAACGACTTGTTTTTATTCATTTCTTCCAATAATTTACTGCTTCGTGAAAATTTTCCCATACTTTCGAAGTAATTTTATGGGTTAAAATATTTCTGCAGATCACGATAAAAATAGAATTCCGATTTTCTGAAAGTATTATGGCACAAAATAACGTTTCCTCTGTCAGCGTTTCTTTCTGACGAAATGCGAAATACTTTCTGCGATGCAAGAGCATCGAAAACATATCAATATATATTATACAATGACGTAATATTCGGACGCTTTTAAAAGTCGTATAACTTTGTTAATATTGGACCATACGACTTGGATTTTTTCAAAGAAGTTAGCACAATTGGTTTTCTAGATAGAGTGAAAAAAAAAAATGTTCACAAAAATTGCAATTGGTCGAAATTTCGGAGAAAATACTAAAAGTTGTATTTTGCAACTTTTTTACGTGCGCTTACATTGAAAATTTAGAAAGTATGATTTGTAGATCTGTATGAATTATACATATTCTGAGAATTTCATCAAAACTGGTCAATGTTGCAATGAGCTACAGATGTTTCAAAATGATCACACAAGGGCGAAATTCCCTGGCAAGGCCAAAATTCTGCCACTTTCACACTTAAGCTTTCATCGTTAAACGTTTGTAGATCATTGCAACGTTGATCGCTTTAGATGAAATATTCAGAATATGTATAATTGATACAGATGTACAAAACGTACTTTTTAAATTTTTAATATAAGCTCGCATAAAAAAGTTGCAAAATACAACCTTTAGTACTTTCTCTACAATTTTAATCAAACATTTTTTTACGTTATGTAGCGAACCAATTGTTCTAACTTGTCAAAAAAATTCAACTAGTACAGTCCAATATTGACAAACTTATGCGATTTTTAATAGCGTCCGGATATTAGTGGTAGTCACTGTACGAGCGTTACATGTTTTTATATACAAGCGAAAATATTGTTACGGCCATGCAAAAAGATGAAGAAATTAACCATTATCGGTCGTAAGTCACCTCTCACGTGACCACAGTACTTTGTCGCTGCGGTCGTACGTCACGTGCTAGGTGACAAGACGGAACCTGTCGAAACTCACTCTCTGTGAAATGCGGGCATGATTGCCTTGTCAGTTAAGCAGTTAACGATTCCTTCATGTTGAAGATTGTTTAAAAAAATATCATACATTAAAAACTCCTAAAACTCCATTTCTAACAAAAATGTTATTTTTACACTACCGGAAGTTTTTCGCATACTTACCGAAAGCAGCTACAATCTAGTGAGAACAACGTATAAAAAGCTAGCGTCCGATAAGATTACCTACGTGTCGCGGGGATCAAAATGATCCGCTTGGTATGTGTAGGTATACTACATCAAATTTTGCAACAAAAAGACAAGAAAAAAAAAAGAAAACTGCTTTACAGAATTAATTACTTACATATTTTAGAAAAAGTCATACAAAATTTTAGAAAACAAAAATGTACTGAAAATGAGTAATGATTATAAGAAATGCCAAACAAGTCATTTTGACCTCCCTTGGTTTTTCTAGTGTTAATCAGAAGGGATGCGTTACCGTCTGAGTTTTGTTTCGATCGACCGGTAAATAATACGTTTTACAGCGTAAATTATTCACCAGTTAATATCGTTGGTGCATTGACAACCGAAATTTGTATAAACGGCGCACGCGTTCGAATTACATTTTTTGTAGTACCAGATACAACTATGTCGCACCTTGCATTATTAGGCAGAGATTTGATTCGGACCGAGTTGTCGACAAAGTAGAATATGGGATAAATAATACTGCTTGTCGATCAATAGGTCGTATCAGACAAAGTACGAGAAGCGTTAGAAATTTTAAACAATGACGAAAGAGACCTTTCGACAACACGCAGGCTAGCAGCTGAAAAAATCAAACAAACAAACGAACGCATATATGATAAAAAACACAAAAACCAACTGCATATCAAGTTGGCGATTGTGTGATAATTCGCAAGACAGAAAAAAAATTATTACCTAAATTTAAGGGCCCGTATGAAATTAAAAAAATATTATACAGGGACAGATATGTTATAACAGATGTAGAAGGACACCAAGTGTCACGTGTGCCATTTACGGGAGTCGTTGGCTCTGATCAGATGAAATTTTGGATCAAATCGGAAACCGAAAACGAGAACGATACTGAGTATAAAATTAGTTTGTATAGTATTATTGTGTTGTATTTGCGAGAGCTGTGTATTGTTTAATTACTCTGTATTATTCTACCTTGTGTATGATTATATATTCCGTTATATTCTAGTTTTAATTTTACGTTGGGATGCTCTGTAATCTTGCGTAAAGTTCATTAAGACGCATCGATGGCCGAGGATAATTATTAATAATTATAATGCTGAATTAAATTTACATATTAAAATAGGAATTACTTACGACTGGTACGACTAATACGTTTCTTAAAGCGTAAATAAAATTGTGCTGTCTTCGTTGCGGTGCAAATCGTTCGAATACACAATCGCAGTCGATAAAAGTCGACCAAAACGAGCCGTGCGGTGAAGGCCGCGCGAACAACAGTTCGTAAACCTGTTTTGAGTAAACTTTCGCGAAAGGTTTGCAAGGAATCGCAATCGAGTCATGGAATAAATAAAGCAGTTAGAAATTACGAAGCCTCAGCGCATCGACGATCGCGTTTCTAGAACGGCTCCGCACAAAGGGATGCAAATGAAGCTCGATACAGGAAAGCAATTTAGATATACGATAAAAGATCACGGGCAAAAAGCGGCGCAAATGAATTTTCACCGATACTGCCCCCGGAGATTTCAAAGATCTCCAATGCGGCTGATACTGTATATGAAAGACAGTAGAACCTCGTTTATACAATCTAATTTATGTACAGGGTGCCCCGTTTAAAGTTTCATGCGCAAATATTTTCCAAAGTATAGCCCGTTCAAAAAAATATTTCAAAGAAAACTTACTCCGTTTCAGGGGAGTCATTATATGATGGTCACAAATCGTCTCTATGTAATATGTAACTGTAAGTGGTATGTAACTGACTATATATGTTTTTGTTTACGTAAGCGTGTAACCCATTCCGAGGTTAATTCGTTGACCTATACCAAGTTCATCCTCCAAGGTCATTCAAGGTCATTTGGTGCCGTTTAAAATTTAGCTCAGCTAGATGGAAACACTCCCAGCTAGAGAAGATTTGTGATCAGAAAATCCGTACATACTTCTCCAGCTTCTGAAATGTAGATCTAAAAAATTTTTTGGGTTTTCGTTCTAGGTAAAAAATTGCGGGAGTTATCGTTCCATTCCACGGAGCACTCGCCACGAGAAGAGATTACTGTTGCAGAGCTGTAGCGCCGTCATTTTGTAACAAAATTATTATGAACAAGTTTATCGATACTCTATAACTTTTTAAATCTTTCCCGTAATTCCCGTAATTTCCCGTAATTTAAAACCCGCAATTTACTGATGAAACAACTTCGAAGGTTTTCGGGTTTGAGCTGCAAATCATCGACGGTCCGTAAAATACCAAAATGTTGTTCACGTCCGTTGGCTGAAATTTAATTATCCGACCCAGAATGCACGCCACGAATACGTAGATGCGCGCGGACGGTCACCAAGTTCTCGGTATTTTCGAAATTTGTTACGAACCAGGGAACAACCAACGGACACATGTAATCGTAAATAGCGATTTCTTGCAACAGTTGGTTTTCACAACCGTCTGACAACTGTTCCGCGGTCGGAGCATCCGCACGTACCATTAAACAGACAACTCTCCGACAATGTGGAAATCGAGACACGACAGATCTAGTCGAAGACATGAGAACTGTGGTGCTTTGGATCATTGGAGAGGCAAAAACATTTTGGCACTTTCCACGGGTGCAATAAAGTTGTCGAAAGACAACCCACGTCACGGAGACAAGATTTGCGGGCTTTTTGCAGCACTGGAATTGAAAGTATTTGACTTCTTTCTGATAGCTACAGTGGTCGATCAAAATGTTAACACACCTTCCAAAAACGTAACTGGGTTAAACTTCACCTTGGCAATCCTGAAATTTTTAACTTTTTACTACACAATCCTGTACATCTTCGCGAGAAAATGCCTAATATCGAAGTTATAAGGCGAGGAATTCACTGGTTCAAAAGTTATGTGTGTTTAAAGTTGAGCGATTTTAACACGATAAGCGCAAGTAACTGCAAGTTTGTGTCTAAACAGAAGCCACCGCTCCGAGTCGACCGTCGCGTCGCCTAAACGAAAAGCCTAATGTCGGTCCTCGTAGACGCCCTCCCCCTCCCACGAACTAATCCCAACCAACTTGGATTATACCTCCTCTTTGAAATCCCGCATATGGTTCTCTATATTTTAATTATTGTTCGATGACAGCTTGACCCAGAACAAAGTGTATTCGAACAACTATAAACACGCATGGCTTTTCAACCAGTGAACTCCTCGCTTCAAAACTTCGATTTTTTTTCTCGACAAGATGTACAGGACTATGTGGTAAAAAGTGAAAAATTTCTGTGTTGCCAAGGTGAAACTAAGCCCATAACTCCATTTCACTTATCCATTTTTAAATAGGAATTTATTTCATTTTACAGCGATTTGTTAACATTAAACCTACAAAGCCCAAAACATATAAAAGTGAATTGTCTTATATAATAGAGAAGATTGAATTTGCTTAAACTTTGTACGATTTTCATTGGAAATATAATAATTAATAATGAATAGTAAATACAATAATTGTGAAATAGAAAACCGGCCATTTTGACGGTGGTAGATTTAGTGTTAAATGAATTGAATATTCCTACTGCGTTAAATTCCACCGACCCATTTTTACCATAAGTGCATAAATTCTGCAGTCCATTCGTAACACTGAAAATTTTTGTAACACAGAGAAAAACGCATGAAGAAGCATGTAAAGGACACACAGTTTGGCAACGCCATTTTAATTCTTCACATAGAAGACAACGAACGCTTATCTGGTTGCCGGAGAAAATAATTAATTTTCAGAAACTGCGACACTACGGCTTCGAATCGAATACAGATAGGAAGTTCGGGGCTCTGACTAAAAGCTGAGCGTAGTGCCGGGAAGTTCTTATCAGTTTAATTAAAAAATAGACGACGTCAAACGGCCGGAAATCGTGCAGAATGCGAGCAAGGGTCTGCCGTTTCCAGCGAAACGACAAGGCGGATTCTTTCCTTGCCAAGAGACGCGTGAACCGAAGGCAGGTATCGTCCCGAGGCGTTAGGATCGAATTAACCGGACCGTGATCACTCGCGGGAATTTCCGGGGTCACGATAGACAAGAAAGTTATTAATAATACAGTCTTGAGGAGACAATGAGAATCTGGGTTAAGCGGCGCGATATTTTCAGATTAGCTACAAGAGCTACGAAATGGGTCATGTTGCACGATGTGGAGATTAAATTCGTCCGCGTATTAAGCATACTCCAAGATCTGCTACCTGGAAGCGTAGATTTAATGTCTGCCACCCTGTTCTACATCGGCTTCCGTCGTGGAATGCATTATTTCACCTAATTTCCGAGCACACCGCGCCGTCGCGCTCGTTCGAGTTAAGCCGCTATAGTCGTGAGCCGACACATTAGGAATTACATTATACACTCGACCGTTCAGGAAAAATTCCTCGGTACTCAAGAATGCACGGAAGAAACGGGAATAAATGCATCTCAAGCAGACACGGGCCGTCTTATACAGAACATCGAGTTTCACCGTGAGAAAGAGAATTAAATTACGAATCTACGGAGGTATCAAATTAATTCATTAAACCCTCGAGTGTTCCTCGAGGATTTACGAAGAACCAACAAACTTTCCTTCCCGTCCGGCATTATCGATAGGTTCGCGAGTGCATCGGTTAACCTCGGAAAAAGCCAGGGGCTTGAGATGAAGTAGGTCTTTTTTCGCATAGGTACTTTCGTGACATCAATTTTCGGGTAACTATTCAAGCACAGAAATCGCCGAACTACAAATCGCGTATTTCCTCGAGCGACCGTCTGATTACACTGTCGTCGTAATTAATTAATGGGCACGACACGTAGCGAGTTTTTCAAGTTCCGGTTTATCGAACACGTTGTTGTTATCAGCTCTAGTGCTGGTCACTTTATCACGCAAATTGGATTTAATATTGTAATTATTCACCATACTCACTGAGCGCGATGGACGAGCAGAGAACACAAGTGAAAATCGGTAATAAACGTTCGCGCGATGTCACGAGGAAAAAGAGCGAATGTGTCGCGAAGCTGGGAAATGACCGTTGGAATCGAAATTTACGGGGACGGTTTTTTGTTCGTGCCACGACCCGTGTCCAGGCGGCTTGAAACAAAAAAGAACTTAATTGCGATCGATCGTTAAAATGTCGTGTTACCGTCGAATTTTTCGTTGGATTCTGTCGAACAGGTGACTCCCTGTAACATGACAAATAAGGACGTTGAGTCCCTGCCATGATTCCATAAACGAGATGTCTGAGAAATGGTGAAGGTGCCCGTGGTTATGCAAGTGAAATAGGGCGATTATGGTCAGACAGGTAGTCTAACCTGTTGAATCTAGTTTGGCCTCTAATCAAGTGTGGTTTGTTACCCACCGACGAACAGATTTTGACAGCATCTGCCCAATTATGTAGATTCGCCATGTCTGTCGACACACAGCAGTTTATTATAATATTTGTTAGTTAATATTGCGTGCTAAGAAGCATATTTAAAGAATCATGCGATCCTAGAATCCCGGCAACACTTATAGTCTGTTGTGATATTTATTATAAAAATAATTATATTTTTTAGACAAAAATGGAAGTATTAGCATTATGTAGCGAGAAAGAAGATAAGATTACAGTTTTTAGTTAAATTCGAAAATATTGATATTTTATGACTTATATTATAAAATATATACTAGAAAAAATGGTTGAATATATAAAAGTAATATTCCTCTTGTCAGTAGAAAAAATAAAAGCCTAATGATAATTGTGTAAATAAACGAGGAAGTGTACTAATCTGGCCAACAGTATATATGGTTTTACCTCAAGTAGTATAGCGTAGTCTTAATCAGACACGTCTAATGAAATAGAAGCTGATCAGACCATATTGTGATTGCAGTCACGAATATTTAAATCAATGACGCTTGTATCTACCCTTTATCAGACTGTGTTCTCGATCATAAAAATCAGTCTAACGATTGACGCTTTGTCAACGATAACGTTAAACAATCTTCCCTCTGTAAATTTAAAGACTAAAATTTGTAAATAATGGAAATAATATCAATACATTTTTGTGATATACAACCTGTACGAAAATGTCAGAGTTTCACCTTTTACTTTGTCTCTGTTTCTTTTCCTCGAGGGAGGATAGCTCTACATATATTATATAATAATATTCCAAGGGCGAAGATTCTTTTAAGGCAAGCGATGGGACCAAGAAAGAGCATTAAAGTTTATTGTTCCGGTACTGCTTGTGAATAATTAATAAGCTGCAGTTCTTTTCGCTCGAGAACTCGCGGAGGAAAATGCGGGCATTAGGGGCAAAGAAATTTAATATTTATTGGCTGAGTTAAGCGGCTCAAGCTCGCTTATAATTAGATCGCTTAAATTTTCCATTTAACACCTTCATTGGCAGGGGCACTGATTTGCACACATCTTCGGATTAAAATTTTGTTAGCCAAAAGATAGTCCCACAATTTTTTTCTAACAAGTTCCTCCTTTAAATTAATAATATAAATTCGAATAAACTCGATACAAATAGAAGTTTATTTTCCATTTATCGAGATGTACTAAACGTAAAGAAAGATTGAAATGCGATATTTAAATATTTCACACAATTTCTAAATTTGTTGTTTTCATATTGCTGTGTGTAAGAAGGATTTGTAGATTAATTAAATAATGATTGAATAAGTATAAACTTCCAAACGTGGATTACCTAATGGGAAATTCTATCCAGGAACGAAACAAGATACTTTTCCCAAGGATTGCCAGGATATTGTAGATCCAGGTACTTGTTGCTTGTAATAACACATTGAAAGTTTCCAAAGGGAATAAAGGGTTCTGCGTGACCTCTTTCACGATACTTTCGGAAAGCCTTCCGAGCCTTTTGAGACCGGCAATCATGATCCAAGTTCAAGAAAACTTCCTTCTGTCAGAACGAAAGCAATTCAATTGCAAACTATCCCAAGAGCCGGGCAATTATCGTTACAACGCGTGATTTCTAACAGTCTGTGCCCCATTCTCTTCAATTATGGGACAGAAAACTTCGCGAATTGAGATTAGCACGAGTTAGTAGACTATGAAGTTCCAAATACCTTCAGGAATCAAAGAAGTACACCTAAGAAGGGAAAACTGAAAATGCGACCAGGTTTCACGGTCGTTAGAATACGTATTGATTGCAAGCATTGGAATGGCTGGCTATAATGTTTCAAAACAAGTCTGCACATAATGAATCGGAGAAGAAAGTAAGAAATTCTAACTTGCAGAAGTAAAGTTTGTGTTTATTTTATGGTTGGGTACAGTAGCATTTGTTGGTCTGACGCTAAAGCAATATTCTACTTGCGCCAAGATGCAATAACGCGGCAAAGACGAAGCAGAACTTCGTTGGAGCACGTGTTGACATCCGGTCGGATTACATTTATCGCACAATCGCAGCTGTCGCAACGCACGACCGAGTGCGCTAATAAACTGAAATTAAGGGAGTGGAAGCTACAAAGGGCGCGATGGAGGAGGTAATGGCTTCTCGGAATGTTTCTCCTAACTCTTTGAAGAATGGAGTTGCCGGTCGGTGTCTCTATTTCGAGAACGGAGGCATTCTTGCTTTACGTTCGGCAGTAGCAATTGTTCCCATCATAGACGACTCGTTCCAGGGACGTTTCACGTTTTTCAATCCTTTGACGCCGCGACGGTCTGCAAGTGTCGAAAACGCGGGCTACCAACTCTTCAACCCTTACTCGAGCCCCCTTAGCCTCGAAGGCTCGGTTTCGATTCGAGACTCCGGCCGAATCCGCCGGAAATCGGTGACCACGACAGCTGAAAAAATTACAGCAAATTTCGACCTCCGAAATTTCGATGACTCTCGCCGACTAACCTAGCCCTTGATTTTATTTCAATATTTCATTTTCCCTACTTCCGATCATGCACACTGCATCTCAATTTCGGGAATTTCGTATTGACACCGACGCACAGTGGCCCCAATCGACGAATTAGGAGGAAAAAATACTAAAATCATTTTTTCTGTTGAGAACAATACCATTATTTATGTATTTTTTCATTCTAAATTGAATGAGACCATAACGAAGTCGATGCGATTAAGAGTTTTCGAGATATGGTGATGCAATTTATGATTAAAAAATTTATAACTTACTGGGACAGATGACTATTTTTCAATTTAGCATTCCTCTGATGATAATTCAGTATTCTACTTGCCTGGAGCCGTGCCCGCGGGCACCCGTTCTACTTCAAAAATTTGGACCTCCTGTACTTTCTAGCTCATTCTCTAAATAATTTACGAGCATATGACGATTCTTGGTCGATTGCATAAGGCCTAATTCCTTCAGGTGAATAACCATGTCCCGCCGAGTTGTAGCACGCACTCTGTCTAAAAAAAAATTATTTCTCACAAAATGGTAACTAAAGGCGAGAATTTATATCAGTACAGGAGTGTTACTCTTGCTTAAAAAGAGTTTGAATTAGTAACATTTAGTAACTTGGGTTCTGCACTCCACAAAACGTGGAATAGCTTACAAAAGAAACGAGGACCATGTATATCAAGATGTCCCGAAGTAGAAATAATAATATGGGTTACTAAATTTAAATAAATTTGTAGTTTCATATTTACCTTCAACTGTGGAATTCATATTATTATGAATATAAAAGTATTTATAATGCCAGGTAATCAGAACACACGTTTTCACATACACTATTTCGCGACAAGCGATCGAGTAACCTAAAACAATTATGCGTTGCGACGCGATATTTGCGTTCGTCATTTGTTTCATTGTTAATGAGACTAATGCCAGAGGTCAGTTTGCGTCTCTGTGAGATGTATAGTACATAAAAAATTCACTGATACGTGTTTTTCTTTACCTTTAATTTTGAACTTTTTTCCTCCTAATTCATCGATTAGGACCACTGTGCGACGTTTCCGTTCGGAAGGAGCTCTGACTCGACCTTTTCCTGCTGCGGATGCTCCGCCGCAATCTGCGAAAATAACGAGGAATTTTCGACCAGGTATTAAATATCGCCTGCTCACTCTTGCCATGATTCCATGAAATCTAGGAATCAGATTTCTATATACGTGTCTGACAATGCCCGTATTTTCTACTTGCTAAGTAGCAAGAGTTTGACTCGTGTGTCTGACAATGATGGGATATTCTACTTGTTAATCTGGCGAAACAGTTTTTCTCGCACGTCTAACAATGACTGGATATTTAACGATCAGACAAACCTGGCTTGCTTATGTGTCTGACAATGAAAGTATATTCTACTTACTGAAGACTAGACTGCTGATGTGAATTTACAATTTTTAAAGACGAAGTTTAAGAAAGTTGAATCAAATGAAATCTTATTTTCCGTGACAGTAGCCTTTTCAGATTTGAAATAAATTAAAATCGTACTAAATTGTGTCGAATTTTATATTCCAGCATTTTTTAAAAATTTTCAAAATCCATATTTGCGTAAAGATCCGCAATCTAGTGATGCCAGAAGGCGATTCTTCTGATAATCCTGACAACCAATGAATATTCTACTTGTTGACAATATAAGACATTTTTTCTTGCTTGTCTGACAATGAACTGCCATTCTACTTGCTCGTGTTCGAATCTAGCGTCTTCGTCCGGCTGATTCGATAGCTTAAACTGACCTAAAAACTTTCATTCCAATGATACAATCGAATAACGTCCCTATTCTGTATATTTAGAGCGAATCCGTGACCTACTTTGAACAGAATTCGAACTTTTCTTCGACTGTAAATACCTTACTACAGATAAATACAGTACTCCAGCGTGGCTAGAGACAATCATTTATGATTTATGTAAGCCCGCAATCGTCCCGAAATAATGTGATGCATGTCGTAAACAGTCGCAAGTTTGAAATTGAGAGAAACATTTCGAAAGCAATACAGAACGGTCCGATACATCAAACGTATATATTTTTCTTAGCTGAATGCCAGGACTATAAGGCCAGCTCTGTAACGTCCGCTCTATGCGTCGACATGAAAAATGTTGAATACACAGAGCAAGACGCGCTCTAGCGGATGCGAGTTGCATAGCTTATGACAATATTTTCTACGCACTACGGGTTTTTCTTCTTATTTTATCGCGGAAGAATTGCAGCGCTTTCGGAGCACGCGCGATTCGGCGCAATGGCCGCAGTATTTTCCATTGAATAAATCAAACCGTCGCGACTCGTTTTTCAGTGAGTATCTTTCGAGACCTGCAACCGTATAAATTCCGTCGCCGTTATCCGGTAATGAATTTACAACGAAAGTTCCATCACGGAAACGTAAATCGCGCCGGTTCTTCGTTCCTGGACGAGTAACTTCTGCTTACCGAAGGGATTTCCAGATGGTTAGCCCAACGCCGGCTCCTCCGGCGATCCGACGGTGATAAAAGCGTGGGTGTCGTTGCTTGATAATTCGCCGGCCACGATTTATCTCGACGCGATAGCCCGGTCCCGCCTAGATTGCAAACGTACCAGCGGTTTCGACCGGTTCGAACGAAAACGGAAACGCTCGGATTATTTCCCGGATTTCTACCGAATGGCCCACCTTATAGAACTGTTACCGGAACATTTGTGTGTTCCGTATTGTGCTCAGAATAAATTACAAATCACGTTTTCTTGATATTTACGAACCGGTTGAATTTATACTTCGAACAAACTGTAGATAAAGTTGAAACGTCAAATTCTGTGTGGTGTAATTCTCTTGCTTAGCTTTTAGTTCGACATAAAAATGTAATGGGAAAGAAAATGCATTGGTTTAGAATACATTGTTAATTTTGTAGCAGTCAGTTATAGTAAGATTTCTTTAGGTTAAACTTCATTTTGGCAATCCAGAAATATTTAACTTTTTACTATATAATCCTGCACATCTCGACGAGAAAATGCCAAAAATCAATGTTTTAAGGCGAGGAATTCACTGGTTCCAAAGTTATGAGCCTGTTTTGATTGTTTGGTAAAATATATTGCAACGATAGTAGATAATTCCACTAAGAATCACGATTATTGTTTAATTGTAGTTATTAGAGGAGTGGAATAATTTGTTTTTAAATCTTTAAATATCAATATGTAAAATATTTAGTCCTTAAAAACATCCTACATGCAATACTAAATTTTATGGAAATTAACGTACTGAAGAATTATGTTCACAGAGATGAATGCTGCAGAGAAGAATGTCGCAGAATAACTACAACAAAGTTGGTCTAATTTGAAACAGTAGAAGCTCTAATTGTAGGAGAACGTTATGTGGATTCATGTGCTCTGCAGAAAACAGAGCATAAATGTTCATTTGATTTGAGCACAATTGCTGCTATTCAACCGTGTTAGTGTTTTTGTTAAATCATTGATTTTAAGAACAATTTAACACGTGCTAGACAGCAATTGAATTGCAATGGATTGAAAAAAATTGATTAAAAACCGAACTACCTCCCACCACGGTCTACAGACGAACATTCCAGATGTGTCGACGATTTATTGTGCCACTAAATAATAGAAGGTTGCTGGTGTCAGGTTGCAAAACCGCGAGCCGTTTTTACACGAGGAACGCCAGAAACACTGGACGCCTGTGGTCGGCTGTTCTTTTGCCCCAAAAACAGAGGCAGTTACGCAAGTAGATATCATAAATCCGAAAGTTCTACACTTTTTCCCTGCAGCATTGTGGCAGAGGCGAAGAGGAACACTTGTCTCTGTCGACAGAAAAATTCGACCTATTCATCCAGCAGTAATTCTTCCCGCCATAATTCCGATAGCATTTCTCACCTAATGCCGTCCTTTATGTGTTACCAATCGCTTCGACAGGAAAAGAGCTTTCTCATTGTTCTACCGTTACTTCATACCCCGCGGAAATGTGACGTGCAACTTTCTGCAACCACTTGGTTACACTACTGTTATCTTCTACGATATCCTTGGAACATGAAACATTGTTACATTATCCATTGTAATTTTACAATTAGACTTTTAGAGAGATTTTATTTTTTGGAAAAATAAAATCGTACAGCTTTCTTAGTAATTTTGATTAGGTAGTACTTCATAGAAAGGTAATTATAATTTTTATCGCATTACTAAACTGTCAATATTATCCATTATATAATGGACCATGGTCCATTGTATAATTCTTGAAACATAAAATGTTATTGCCATATATAGTATTATTATTGAAATCTTCCCAGAAATTATAAATATGCAGTCCTGTATTGAGAGTAATTACAACTTTGATCACATTATTAGATTGTTATTATCACGGTTAAACTTTACCTTGGCAACCCAGAAAATTTCTAACTTTTTACTGTATAATCCTGTATATCTCGACGAGAAACTGCCAAAGATCGAAGTTTTAAGGCGAGTACTTCACTAGTTCAAAAACTGTGCGTGTTTTAATTTGATCTCTCATAATATTTTTGAGATATAAAATATTATGGTGTGTATTATAATTTTATAACTGCATTAGAGACTATATTTAAGATACTTGAAATTTTAGCACTTGCTTGAAGGGCAGTACTGTATAATGGTTGAACAAACGGTTATCCAATGTGTACTTGTTTCCTCTAGAATTTAACAATAACTAAAAAGTAAAGAAAGACGTGCGTCCACTCTTATAGATTCCACAACATTAAAAACAAAACCATGCTCGAAATCCACAAACTCCCATATTTCACTGTTCTCCGCACGTTCATCTGCACAATAAATGCATAAGGTCTACGGTCGAGGTACAATACAATAGCGCACTCGGTATGAATAATGTCAGCTGCCCCGAAATCAAGCCTCCCCTTTTTCAGTTCCAATCTCCGCCGTAATATTTTAAACACACAGTAACCGGGATCGTCAAACAGCGTCTAATTATCCAATTATTAATTTTCCCTATCCAAAGCGTCTCCTAATTAACCATGGAAACTTCAGCAGCTATTCCACAGTAATTTCCCACTCGGGTCCCTGTATCTCGGCAAATAAAGGAAATTAATGTTTCGTAAGGATTAATAGCAATCCACTTCACCATTGCACGGGGCTATTAGTCACGACCCAAATTTCCCCTTGTACTTTACTATGCTCTTGACAGAAGTTTCCGGCGATCTTCGACGCCACCGTTCCGATGGAGGAACTCTCTTACACGTCGATTCTTTTCTCCTCGCGATCGCGATATTCGCGACCACTCGCGTTAACAGGATTGCAGCCAGCTCGACCTATTCGATCGAACAATTCAAAACGCTGTTCCGTGAAATTCCAGTTATCGCCGGATAGATCGGGATCAAACGCTTGCTCGACAAAAATCCGCTTGTACAGGGAAGCGCACACCTTCGAGAAGTAACTGCCCGTTTGTACATCTTCGTACGTCTTCGTTCCAACTACTTTACGTTTTAACGACTCGAAAGTTTTTGCCCCGTTTTCACCAGTTTCGCCGGTCCGTTTTCCTTCCGCGAAGACAGTCGCAATTTGATGCGGACGTGGAAACTACGTCGTAAAAGTCTGCATTCGACTGGCACCGTAGGAAAAAAGATTCTATGGGATCAGCGGCAGCACGTTCGAATCGGTTTTCTATAATGGCAGTTCCCGAAGATCCGGGGTTTCGGTAATCGATATCCTCCATATTAATTCCGGATATCGCTCGAAGAGAAACTTCCGACGCTGCCGTGAATCCCAATCGTGATTTCGTGGGATGTGTCGCGTCACGCCGCGTACCGGAAACCGCGGATTGTTCATCTATTAGCAATCGCGAGGCAATAGATTATAATCAAATTTACCCAATTCGTCTGCCTTCACTCTTGGCGTTTCTTATAACGAGGTTATCTTGTGCATTCCAATAATGATTCACAATTGAAATCAATTTTCAATGTTATCACATATGTCTTTGAACCTTTGAATGCAATTTTAAGTAGAGCAATATTAATAAAACTAGAAATATATCTTATGAAGGGAGAAATGTGAATTTCTTTTTAATGTTTATTTTTATGCTCATTAAATATGGATCTTGTACATTAATGGTAATAAGTATTTAAAATTGTAAATGTATGCTATATCAACAATAGTGACTCGGAGATTATTTCTGAAAAATTAATTTACAAGGAGAAAATGTAGAACATATTCCAGGTTAATATAAATTGTTGGGATCATTTGATTATCTGAAACTGCACTAAATGTATGGTATAACACCAATATGAAAACTTCCAGTTTCAGTCAATTTTTCATATGACTAAATAACATAACTGACTAAATGTGATAAACGTGTTTACAAATATGAAAAAAATATCTAAAATTGAATAAACTCTTTACGGTTGAATTCCTGCAAAACTGAATCGTATTTTTCGTCGAAGCTACTCTTTAGTGTCAGTCTGACAGTATGAGCCAGTACAGGGCAGCAGCATTCCACTCGTGGTTTGTAAATGGTTTCATAAATACACAGATATAGTTGTCTAATTTCGTGCGACAAATCGTATGGGCGCTCGTATTTCAGAACACTCTGCTCGCAACTCTCGACCTGGGTTTATGCGACTCTCGACTTGGGTTTATGCGACTCTCCTAAATATCAGTAATCTGTTTCACGAGAAATGGCTCTAGACGCTTTTATTGCGCCGCGGAACGAAATCTCTACTACAGGCAGAATACACGAGACAAGCGTTCGCCGTTTAACGTCTTATACTCGGCGAGACAGTGCTGCAATTACCGAGGCAATTTTTCTTCGGATAGAAATGAATCAGTGCTGCCGTTGCGTCTCTTCGGTATCCCGGGAAACAATAGTTTGGACCGAGGGAGAATTTCTTCGTTATCGGGGTAAGCGTGGATCGACAGACAATGGGCTCGCCAAGAGAGCAGACCAGTTATCGTTGTGATATTCTCCATGCTCAGTTAATTACATACTTCGCACATATAACTATTATTATTACATCAGTAATTATACAGTCAAAATTAAGTGGACACCCTTTAAACACTAATCACTTTTTTAAAATCGAACCAAACCATTTGAGTCTTTTTGTAGCTGTTGGGATCAGTTTACTAGGTGATTAATAAAAAAAAATTCATGATAAATTACTATTTGCCGAAATTGCGATGAGAAAAAAGCAAAATTCGAACTTTGTACATGTATATAATTTACTCGGATCTACAAAGGGCATATTTTAAACTTTCACTATAAAAGATTGAACTAGAGAGAGATTAAATACAGAACTGTTAAATTACTTTTCCAATCGATTGAACAACAGTTTCTGGATGTAAATACAAATTATACAATACATTGAAAAGACCGGTTTTCAACGATGTATCTTTACAACCAGGTCAAAATTAACTTGAAACACGTTCTGAGATGTTAATGCATGTACATTTGAAATCGTTGTTCTCGATAATCATTCTTCCATCGGTGGTAATACCGAGTTCCCATAAGAAACTCGCGAATCGCTACATATCTGAGAATAACTCCCCAACGGCCATTACTTTCGAATCGATATCACTTTTTCTCTCCTGGGTATAATCCATTGTAGTACATTCCCAGGCGAACAAAGGCACCAATCTATTTTCGATAATATCTCTCAAGTGAACGCGTAGCTTTAGGCTGCCGTGAAACGCATAGCGTTTGGACGCAAGAGCAATTCTTTAACAGCTATTATCCACAATTTCCCACGTTTCCAAAAGAAAAAAAAATTCTTGAAAAATTGCACGCCTTTTATATTCAAAGGATCAATCACGCGCTGTGCACCGGACGTACACTGTAGTTGAAGAAAGTACACTGTCACTGAATTTTTTTATAGAATAACTAATACGTGAAAAATTCTGATTTTTTACAGTGATACTAACGTAACTCTTAACTTCATTCTCTATTTTTTCAGAAGAAAATATTTAAAAACGACAGTGTTATTCGGCGTTTTTTAAACGGCCTTTTATTGATACATCGATGGATAGCCGCCATTGCGGACACAAAATTGAATCGTCTGAAATGAACAATTTCTTTTTCTCTCGAACTAGAAGGTATTATCCGAAGTATAGCGTAGAGATTTGGTCTATGGCGATTTGGAGATTTGGAAATGGCAATTTCAATAAAAAAAATCGGTATTCGCGTTAAAAAAAAATCGACTTTAATCATCTACAATTTAATCATTTACTCCACGTTTTAGAGTGCTGTTTGTAGAATATTCCTTTAAAGTTAGGAACAAATAGGTGGCAGGGTTCCAGAGGTTTTGTGTCAATCACATAAAATATCATTTCTAGAAGGACCAGTATGTTCTTGATCACGCATGGATCGTAAGGGCTGCTTAAATGACACGGAGGTTTCAAATTTCGGATAATCTGCGAGTTCTAGGCCTACGCCGGAGTCATTTCTGTCCCATGCCGATATTTCACTACAGTTTTCTTCCGATATAAGGCGATGGCTCGGGACCGGCTTTCGTCGTATTTCGGATGAAGAAGAAGACGAAGAGGGGATAGCGATTTTCTTCTTTAGAAATAGAAAGCGTCATCTTATATCCGAATAAAATTGTATGTATTGACGGTCGAGCTTCTCCCCACCGCTATGGGTCACGAATGACTCTGGCATAGCATACGGGACGGTTAATGTAACATTCTACACACCTGAAACTACAATTACAATTTTTCTTTTCACCGATTACGGTGGTCTATCCCTTTCATAGTCTATTACGTGAAACGGTTCTTTCGATTGTTCGCGTTCGCTGCATCGATCCCTCTACCCAGTTTTTTTTTCAGAGCAGCTCGGGGATTAATTGGTGGCGCAAGAAGAAAATAGAACGAAATAAACAAACATAAGGACCGGGCACAAGAGACCGTCGGTTCCTACTGACGATGGAAGTTCTAATTAAGAATCTTGCTCGTAACCTTGCCTTTGCGGAGCCAACGGTTGCGGCTCTGTGTCACCGCTGGATGGATCTCGTTTGTCCCGGCCATCGCGGAACTAATTCGTCTTACGCGTTGAATAGTCGCCTTTATGACAGCGAACCGCGAGAACAGTCGGCTCATAAAATAATGAAGGGCAGAGGCTGCACGCCTGCGCTCTTGCACGTCCAAAGGTCCTCGGGTTTGTTTCGCGGTTCGCTGAATTCCTCGGCGAAATTGCCGGAAAATCGGGCGAATTCGAATTCAATCAGCGCACGACCGGTCATGGGAAATTTGTGGCGCCCAATGGTCGAAGCGGATCTGAACCCGTTATTTGAATGGAAGTTATTCGGTTCGATTACTACGTTAATACATATCGAAGGCTACGTTTACATGAAATTGATCTCTGGAATTATTTTATCGCTTCTGAATGAACTGCTTCTTTATTCCGTTGCTTCCTGTTTGAGGGAATTTAATGGATTTGCAGAGGTCGATCGCTTGTAATTATTTTAATGTCCGTTTACCGTGGCGATATCACGTCCACACGTTGGTTAAACGAATTTCGTTGAAAATTCGTTGAAACAATCAACAAGTTTCATTTCGTTCAAAGAAGCGATCTGCGCTCCGAATAACAATTTGTTAGTTACTTGATAACGAAATAGTCACCACCTTACACTAGAATCTATTTAACTTCTGTATTTATAATTTGATATCAAGTAGCATTCATTTCACAGAAATCATTCTCAAGCAATACACACATTCTGTGCTAATCATTTTCTATGGTATTTGCGTAGGTAATTTGACGATGGTAGTAGAAATGAGAAAATAAATACATTTCTGACATTTATCAATTTTAATTATAATAAGTCGATGGCAAGACCTGTAGAATAGAAAAAATAATGTAATTTTGGCATGTATTAATTTTTAAGAGGAATAAGTCGTCGATGATCAGACATGTTAATAAATCCTATTTGGTTGTTAGTAGGGTAAGGGATCCAATTACTGTGGGGATACCAATTACTGTGCCTAAAGCATGAACATTAAAAAAGTTTCATTAAAATCAGTTAATATTCATTATGCTTTAAAAATAAGTATAATTAATATAGGCACAGTAATAGGTACCCCCACAGTAGTTGGATCCCATATCCTATGTCTTACCAAATTTTTAACATATTCTATGTTTTATATTTGTAAATAGTATCGTAAATTTAGTCAGTATCTCGTTGGGTCTTCAATGGCAGGAAGAGAGACGTAAAACATCGAGGCCTCTGACGAAAGCCAGAACCAAGGGAAAAGGGCCATAGAAGGTATAGTGTCCCTGACGAAGGCCAGACCTAAGGGAAGATGGCCCATAAATAGAAAGTGTCCCTGACGAAAACCAGGCCCAAGAGAAGGCTGGGACTTTTCGAGACACACACACACAGGCTTTGGGGATTAGTGCGGGTGTATGAGTGAGGACTAGAAAAGCACATTTTTGGGGAGAACAGACAGATTTGCGTTGACTGCGGAGAGTGTCGGACGTGTGCGTTGCTTGCGAGTTAGAGTATCTAGTTGTTTCCGACATCGATATTATCTATTCAATACCTTCTTTTTGTATATTTCAAATAAACAAACTATTATAAACCATATACCACATATTTTTATGCTGTTATACGGTTGAGCTACGTAACTGAATAACAGTCACGAAACATATTGCTTTCTGTCATCATCGTTTATTTTTTCCTTTTTTTCTTTGTAGGTCATGGAAGATTGCCGAGGCTAATCGATACGGATTGAAACCTTTCGGCGTACGATACGGTAAATCTCGAACGGATTACACACCGTAAATTTCAAAGGTGGAAGCGCACGTGATTGACAGAATCCGTGGTTCGCTCGACAATTATCGGGTAACAAGGGGCGTAAGACAATTTCTCCGCGATTTCCCCGCAGCGAGGGATTTCGTTAAACAAAGGAGAACCCGTGACACTGTGAACGCTTCGACAAATCGTAACAAGTTCCGAACGCCACTACGGATCCCTGTGCCTCGCCTCGAGCCTATTGTGTGTTTCTCGTAACAAAGAGAATGGCGACGGTACACCGCACCGAATCACTGAGGGGAATCATTGAATCTGTAACACGTTCACACATCAACACAAACACGCCGATTAACCATCTGCAACCGTCATTTATTAGGCATAAAATCAAGTTCAACCGGTCATCCTGACGCAACTGACACGCTTTACATCAAAGTTGTATTTTTCTATTCCCGCGTGTTTGTAATTTCATAGCATCATGTGGAGTCTACTTTGTAATTTTTTAGACATCGGATCTTTATGCACAATAAAAATGTTCTACCTGAATTGCAACAAACTGGAGTGAAATAGAAATTCATTTTCTTTCTTAATACGTTTAATAACTCGGAAATAATATAACAGTCTTTTTAAATTCTTCTAATGTATTTACAGTTTTAAATTTCGCCTACTCATTTTCCTTATAAATGCATAAAATCCGCTGTCTGGTAATTATTCTATCATAAAATTTGAATTGTATACCAAAAATCGAAATTAATATCTACATTTAACATTTCTAAGCAATGCCACTCGGGAAGTTGTATTTTTATTTTTGCTCCTTTTCGTTACTGTTTTTTTCTTTTCTTTTTTTTTATGGTTTTGTACGATTACAGATTGTGTATTGTCTACCGTGGTTCAGATGGTTCATTGATATGTATGAGATAAAATCAGCAAATGGAGTTAGAGCCACAGGCATGAAGCAATTATTATGGTAATAGATTATCCGGAGTTCGCATCGATGGGATAGGAAAAAAATGGTAGCCAACTGCGATGCAATTCACCGAAGCTTCCTCAGCTTTGGGAAACGTTCGAACCGAAATAACCAGGATTACAGTGATATAGGATGGTGTTCCAAAGACAGTAAGGTGAGATTACATCGAATATATTCATGCGGCTTGAATGCCGCGAGAAGATTCGAAACGTTCGATAACCATTTACGTCCGTCGGCTTTACTTATTTATTATAATACGTACACACGATGTGAAAACGATCTGGACTCAAATTTTGCTTTCTAGTATAACTGTATTCAATTTTTTTTTTTTTTTTGATAATACACTGTTTTTAGTAAAAGAGAAACATATAGCAGCATAGAGCATGATCGAAAAAAAAAATAGAAAAGATTTTATGATAATTGAGGAAGAATAATTAAAAAATAATATATTCTCGCTGATTATCAAGTGTAAAACCATAATTTCAAACGATATAACACATTATTTTGTATTTTCAAACTAACGAGCATTAACCACTTGTAAAAATCATTCTACGTAATTTAAAGATCTCCATTTTACACTAACGTAACATAGTAAAACGCGAAATGTTAATGACGCGTACCAAAAATACTTAATTTTTAAACATCTGTAGCAATGTTGTTAGTGAATATTGTTCAACAATCTTGCCCTGGTTAGAGTCGACGAATTCGTCGCTTTCGAACGAGCTTCGGTACGTTACGATGCAACTTTCGGTTCCAACGATATCGTTGTGTAAAGGGAAGTGTCATTTTTCCTAGTCGAGCATCTCTCTTTCTCTCTCGTGCACCCGATCCTCTCAATCGTACTCGTTGACCAATGCGGTCACGTGGTAAACGGCTGCCGCTTTATGAATGGGTTTTTACTATTACTATTCCTCTTACTATTACAATCATTGAACCATTCATAAACGCGCTGAACTTTAAACCGTTACATCTCGGGAATTAATTGAGATATCATGATGGGACAAAATGCATTTTCTAAAGGATCGTCTCTTCTTCATCCCCTGAGCTCAGTCTCATTAACACCAACTTCATTATTCTCAAAATATTTTTTTCTATGCTTCAAGTATAAATCTGTACACTGTCAAAAATATGTAATCGTTTCGAGTATTAAATACCAAATACCAGTACCTAAATTAATATTTTTAATAATATATAACATGTTAGCTATATTCATTTTGCCAATTAAAATTTGCTCAGCGTACATTTAATAACACAGAAGGCTACAATCATCGTGTTATCAATTTCAATACGAATAATATTCATATAAATAATTGTATTCATATTAGATGTACAGAAACCATTAATAATTAATAATTACATTATCAAAGTTACTGTCCGAAATGAACGCCAGCAAGTTTAACTGAAACGATGGTACACAATTGAACGGAACAATGAGCGGTATATAATTGACTGAAGCAAATAATGGTAGTATTATTTGTTAAAACGAATTAATTTAAATACACACCCACGAAACACACGGTGCCGTCATATGATAATCATTATTGTACATAAACTTTTGTTCCCAAAATCATTTCCGAAATTTACAAGACTAAGAAGTCCGGTACGATGCTCGTTCTAGTAAATAGAATTAGTGCGGCATAACACGTCCAACGTTTAGGAGGCCACGGCAGAAATATCGTAACTTTCTTTCGCGCTCGAAATCTCTACAATTCCGAGGCACGTTGATCTCTGAACACGCCCTTAATTCCACTTAAGCCCCGGGAGCAAATCGACGCAATTTTCCTGCATCGTGACTAGAACAACTGTCCCCAATTGCGGACGCCGCCAAGACGCGGTAAGACGAACTGACCATCACGTTTCCCCGCCACGTGGGATAATCAAGGATCGATCAACCGATTCCGCAGTAATTTTCTATAATCACGGATGCCCCTATTTTCTGATTGCACGGAGAAAAAAAAAGTTGCAATCGAAATTACCCCCAGAGCATTCCGTGCGTTGTTTATTCCCTGGATCACGGTTTCCGAACCGATCGTCGTCGTTCTGATCTCGATGGGACAGAAATATTGTACCGTAAACGCAGCATCCGGCGGGAAAGTAGCCGATCCCGACGAGTGTCTATTATCCCGTCCACGGAACGTCCAACGAGCGGAAATTTCGATGAATAGTTCGGAAAATAACCGACCAGTGCCTTTTTTCTAGACATTTGACGTCTTAAATAAGTAAATAATCAATTAAAAATGCATACCACCGTGTTTGTACATGTCTTCGCTATGTCTGTATAGAGC
The DNA here is from genome assembly GCF_050948215.1 of Halictus rubicundus. Classification (NCBI taxonomy): domain Eukaryota; kingdom Metazoa; phylum Arthropoda; class Insecta; order Hymenoptera; family Halictidae; genus Halictus; species Halictus rubicundus. The sequence goes on along the minus strand of NC_135149.1, from coordinate 9,627,595 downwards.
CCTTTTTTCGATACGAACACTAAATCTCGCGAAATTAAGAGAATCTCTCAGCGGCAGCCATCTTGTGACGTCATACTTGCTTCAGAATTCGAATTTTCTGCCGAATATTGTTAATTACTACCCGATGAGGTAGAAATTCGAAATTTGGGCTCTATACAGACATAAATTGGACTTTTAGGAAACACAAGTGACCACTTTTAAACTGCTCATTGCAATATTGAAGCGATAGTTTGAAAAGGTTTTGACCCATGCATAAGCATATGGATTTCAAACCCTGCCGGCCCCCTTAAGAATGCAACGAGAGTCGCCAGTTAATTGTAAGCCTCCGAGACTACAACACCAGCACTGCACTGACATTCGCGCTTACCGATATTGTTAATAAACGAAGTGAAGACAATCTCTATTATTTTATACCACCTTATCCACTTCAGTATAACTGTTGAGCTAACACTGAATTACACCCGCACTCCTCGTAGATCAAAATTATCTCCACCTTTTCGTCGATACTGTATACCGCGATACTGCATACGAATACTGCAAAGACTACTCTAACGACATACTTGTTCAGATATCACTTAGATGTGTTCCAGTGCACAGAACGAAATGTTTACAAACAGTAGACAAGAGGTCAGAACAAATTTCGATTTGTCAACAACATTGGAACGCGTACAACGGCGTAACATATGATGATACTCCGATGATACTCCTTGTAATACAGTTTTTAATTTTTTCTCGACAAAGATGAAAAAATGTTATGTTCCTTTCTTTACCGAATTTGTCTTGAAATCCTCTAACAGATAGGCGTAAAAAAATTATATGTTTATTTGCAAAAAATTCAAGGTGGCCTTGCAGAAACATAAAAAAAGAGTTGACAAATAATTTTTTATAATGACATTAAAGCTCTCTTGAAACCATGCAAAAGTTGATAAAAACATTTTCGATCGGATTGCTAGTAACAGAGTAATCTCTACTGATCATGATTCGTGCTTCACTCTGTATATACATAAATATATGCATATTTGCATTTTTCAAACTAAAACTGATTTTGTCGCCTTCAAGATTACCTCAAGGTCATAGTGTGTACCTACACGTTGAACTCATCTTGGTCAACTACCACGTCGCGTTATAAGAAACACATGTTTTTAACACTAGGTTTCCGGAGCACTAAAAGTGACTATTTTGCATTACTGTGTAAAAATAACAAGAACCTGCTATCCACATTTTTAGCAATATTTTTACAATAATGTATACCCAAATTAATAGATTTGCTAAATAATTTCTCATGTATGCATCGTTGGAATCTTAATAATTTTAAATTAAAAATATTAGAACCCGTCATTTTGACGGGTTCCGTAAATCTAGCGTTAATATGCAAAAAATGCGACGACCTTAAAAAAACCGTTAAAATTACCTTCACAGGATTTTACCTTCAGTGATTTTCTCTTACATTCAATAATTGCGGAAAAATATAGGCGCCCCAGATAAAATTAACACCACAAAATTTATAAATATAAATATATACAATATATATATATATACATATATATATATATATTTATATATATATATTTATAATATATATATTGTAATATATATTAAAATTATTAAAAGAAGGGAGACATTTCTATTTGCATTCTGTCAATTTTTATTTTGCACAAAGATCCGAAGTCCAGTGATCACAAGGATGCACACTTTGATTAATGAACTTCGTTCGAAGTTATCTGTGGTGTCGAGTCGATCCCGGAATTGGGGAGAATCGGCTCGCGACTGGGTAATGGTTTAACGGCGAATGATTGTAAATTCAAACTCCGGAGAACTAGTCTTTATTTCTAAAATGCAAGACTCGGCTTGCCTTCGGTAGCTTCTAAGCAGCTCGGTGCTTGAAAGAATTCGAATTCTCGATAGCTCTAGACAGCTCGGTGTACTAGTAGTCAGGTTGGTGTATCAGACAGTTCTGTTGTTGTTACAATATTTTGGAATAAGGTAGGCTCGGATGTGGGTGTGGTCTTAGGAAGTTGTCTATGATTGGTTGAAGGATGTGTTTGGAAGTGGTGGAAAATTAGGAAGAGTGGGAGTGGAAGATACATTTGGTTACAGGCGGCTACGGCTATAAAACTATAAATTTCGGTACGCTAACGGTTCGCAGGCCAACATGTGATCGTCAGCTGAGGTTGTTCGGATTTTTGACTACGCCAAACTACGGTAGGTTTTTTTATGGCGGTCATGGTCATTATGCCGCGGGTGGTTGGTCTAGTTGACCTTCACGGTCGTGCAGATGTCCCTTTGCAGAGGGTTTTTACGACGGAACATTATCGATGAAAATTCGATCTTTCATTAAACATAGCACACACGTGTGATCAATTGTTCACTTGCGGAGAATGTCTAACTCCACTTCATGTCGAGGATCGTCATTCGACAATCCCGAGCAGATTTTGCCTGTTTATTAACTCCAGAAGGGCGTCTACAGTGCTCGATCCGCCCATCTACGGTAGAAGAGCGCCACTCCAAAATAATCAGGACAAGCGATGAGTATGATTAGTCCCGGCAGATCATTGAATTACGCGCGAATCACGGCGCAACGAAATGTCGCTAATAATAACGCCAGATCTTCCGCGAGACGATGATATGAACGTGAATTGATTTGCGGGGCGCGTTCCGCGTGTCTGTCATATAATATCGGGTCTCGGATTTCTCGCATACCTAGGTAAAAGAAAATCGCGTTTCCGCTGTGTTAAATTTAAATAACAATAGTATTGGATTTTTCCGATGCTCATGTCGTCGATTATACTTTAAGAGGGTGAACTCGTTTACGTACATGGTAAATGGAGGTACTTTACAACGATGTTTCACAGCGTACAGCTTAATAGAAACTTCTTCTTTTTTTACGTACAACCGAAAGCATAGTACGACGCTGTACCCGTACAAATAGCATGAGATCGAATTAATTTTTTTTCAGAATTTACAAGCATTTATGTGGACTTTTATTTCAGGGATAATTGGGCAAGACTTTTTTGCGAATATGAAATAAAAGCAATAAAAAGACACGAAAAATTTAATTACGTGTAGCTCAATTAACGTATGCAACATTTCATGAATCATCTGAAAACAATATTTGTGGTTCTATTGTTCGGGACGTTTAAAATTTATGATTTCAAAACGCAGAAAAAATGATTTCACTTCGTTGTGAATGGTATTCGTCGAATAATTATTGAATGAAATTTTCTTAAAAATGGTTGAATAAAATGTCAATGGAAAAGCACATATTAAGAGGTCTATCGATGCTCGAAATAGCACACTCGTCTTCGGAATCGGTCTAACCGAATTCCTAGCAGAAATTCCGTTAAAAATGGAGGGAACCTCAACCCTGTTTATCTTTCCCAGATTAAATTGTCCACTTTCCGCGATTTCCTTTTATCATCCTGATTCCATTACCTCTCTTTTCCGGCTGTTTCGCCGTGTCCCCAAACGGATCGGCTTGTGCAGTCGCAAAATAACAATGCAGTTGTTTTAATATTACGCGTTGAAAATTTACATCGCCTCTTGGCCGTTCAGTTATCAAAGACAAATGAGAAAGGAGTCTTTTAATTAAAGCAGTAACTCGCACCTCGGAATAGCGAGCCGTGTGCTTAAGATTGTTCAAGCAAACGCGAGTCGTTTGGAGAACTTTAAATCGAAAAGGGAATGTAGAACAGCGGGTGAGACCCGCCACAAGAAATCATCAACCGTATGAAAAGCATAATTGAACAGAAATTCTACGAAAATGTACGGAGCCGTTTGCAAACCGTGCTCCCCCCTCCCCCCGACCTAAGCGTTTAGTTCGCCCGATAATGCACGCGTAATCTCTACCGTGCACGACCCACATATCCATGACAATTGCGGGAGCCAGCTGGAAAATTTTTTTCCCCGCGAATCAGCGCCGCACGATAGCATCCGTTCGTTAATTGGATTTCTCTTGGCGGTCACAATGTAGGGGGCGGTTTCTACCGTTACGAGACTTAATTAGTGCTCGCTGAATGAAAAGTTACCTTCACGGACCAATCGAACGGCCAGAGAGAACAGACAAGATTAAATGTCTCGCGCTGATTGACATTCCATTTGCTGGTCTCTGACTTGAACATCGTAGAATCGAGGAAATTGTGCCTCCGACTTCTTTTGTAAGTACTTCGCTCTAAGAAAATGGTCTTACTGTTAGTTTTGTTTCTCGTCGATGTAACAGATTACTCGCCGAAGTTGCTGCACAAAAAACTTTTGTTTAAGAGGATTTATCGCTTCAAATAAATTCTCCTTACAATGGAATAATTAATGAAATTACTTTAAACTGTGAACGCATCAAATATACTTTCAATAGAATTTTGTTGTTACATTCGGAATTTTTTGGAGTTACAAATAATGCAAAGATGTTATACTTTGTAGAAATAAAATGATTTCTTAGAATTTCACTACTGTTTCTTGCAAGTAGAAACTGCCAGCCATAGCCAAACAGGGCTAATCGTTCAGACATATTGGATTAAAGTCAACATTAGCGGTATGCTCTTATTTTGCTGGCCATTGCAAGCCATTTCTACTTAAATCTCATAGGGATTAATATCAACCAATAACTACACAGAATTATAAGGACTCATATAATTGTTTTGACATTGTGACTGTTCGTTGTGAGTATAACAATACCGTTCATAATCGGCCATAATGAACTGCGATACACTGAACAAGACATTATTCCACTAATATTTTGCAATATAGCAGCATAAAGAAAATTAAACAAAATATATCATCAGCAGCTCAATTTTATTTACGTCAACGTTGATATTAAATTAATTTATTAACTAAAATGATTTGAAAAATATAAGGGGGTTGAAATGAAACAGAAACAAATTTATTGAAGAGAATAAATGAAAGCTGAATCTTTGAAAAGCCGTTCGTACTCGACATACTTTCAAGTAACGGAGCCCGAGGATCAGCGTGTTTAATAATGAAATACCTTGTCGGATCTATCATCGATTTGTCCGTTTAAATATTATTTCATCCGTGCTCGTGTTCCCCATAAGAAAACTTCTTTCTGATTGTTTTAACACTCCCAGTTCTACAGTAAGGTACTCAGTAGCTCTTCACCTTCACCCCACACAGCCATTATTCTCCTGCCTACATCCTTCCCCTCGTATTCCCTGCCATCATTCGTCTCTCCTCCTTGGCCCACTCCACCGTTTCACAACTCTTTATATCCTCGTCTCATTCTTGTTCTACCGCTTCAAGACGTTCTTATTTTTCCTCCTTTTCCGTTCCGCTCCTCACCTTCTTTTTCTCGTTACCTACTATATCCGCGGATAGAGCTCTCCTATTCCCACAACCATAACGTACAGAATATGCACTGACATTTTCCGTTTTCCCGACCATGCGCATCGAATTGTGAGACATAAAAATATTCCCGCGGTAATTCTTGTTACAAACTTAAAAAAATAATTAACTTTTACTACTTGCTACTTCCAGTATTAATTCCAAGGGACAACACGTAAATTTACATTTTTATAGAAGCCTCTGACAGAGAACGACGCGAGGTAAAATTTCATTTTAGTCGCTGTTTTCAATTAACCGAAAGTAAATATTGCACGAGTCTTTCGAGCCTAATATACACTATAAACGCACGCAGATCTGCAGTCTATTAATCACAGCAGTATGAAATGTAAATTATCCGGCGTTCCTAAAGTATATCTAAACTAGTAAAAAGAGCACTGTTACACAAAAATGCTTAGGTGCAACACGAAACGGTACGAAGATCGAAAGAATTTAAAAGCATCAATGTATTATTTCCAGTTGTTTAATGTCGTTAAAGAAGAAATAAATTTCTGCTCGGTACAAATTCCTTGCAATTTTTATTTTTTAGAAAGATCCACAGTCTACTAATAATAACAATATAATAATGGGAACATGCCAAATCAAATGACAAACATTGAAAGATAAGGAAAAGACCACAGACTCGAATTATTTAAAAATGATAACTAAAAATTACAGATTTGCAACAAAATGAAATGGGGAAATATCAGACAAAATATACAGGCTCACGAAAGTATTTGAACGCCCTTTGAAACAGTATAACTTTTTTTTAAATTGGATCAAACGACCTGACTTTTTTGATCCATTAGAAGAATTGGTTTTCCAAACGATGTGCAAAAAATATTTTGAAAAAATTGCAATTGGTAAGAATTACATGAGAAAATAAAAATGGCACTATTTACAATTTTTTTATTTGAGCCTGTAATGAAAGTTTAAAATATGCGTTTTGTAGATCTATGTTAGTTATACACATGCTGAAAATTTCATCGAAATCGATTAATATATACACGAGCTACAAATAGTTTTTTTCAGTATGTGTATAAATTACATAGATCTACAAAACGTATATTTTAAATTTTCACAACAGGCTCAAATGAAAACGTTTTGGAAAGTGCCTTTTTTATTTGCTCTTATAATTCCTAGCAATTGTAATTTTCATAATCTTTTTTCCACGTCATTCGGTAAACCAATTCTTCTAGTTTTTCAAAAAAAGTCAGGTCGTTTGGTCCAATTTAATAAAAGTTATACTGTTTTAAAGGGCGTTCGAACACTTTCGCGAGTCAGTGTATGTTTTACACCAACAGGAAGCATGTTTACTGTAGTTGTCGACCGGTCAGCTGTCCTCTTACCATAAAGGCATACAATAATTCTACGGGAATTAGTCTACGGGATTCTAAGCCCCTTATATCCTATGGCCACGTCGTTCCATAGTTTCGAGATCTCAGCTTTCCCTTCCCCTATCCTCTTCCCACTTACTTTTCTTTTTGCTCACGTCCGCGGTTAAGGGCTTCTTACTCGCACTGTCTCCCCCGCGTTTCCTTCATCCCCCTTCGCACCCGACTGCCTTTCACGACAAACTAATTACCAAGGCCAAGGTTCCGTAGTGATATCCCGGTAATTAGTTAGGTCTTCGGTTATCGGGCAACCCGGGGAAGGATACCTTGATATTCCCTCTTTCTTCACGGTAAGTGTTTAATGAACGTAACGACCACTCAGCGTGATTTATCGGTGTGTTTTGCCGCGCGGTGAGCTGCGACTGTCCGCAAGCCGTTCGCGGGGGAGCCCAGAAAATGTATGTTTCGACCGATAACGTTGTCGGCTGCCCGGGAAAACCCGCGAAACAATTTTTTCCCGGCTCCAAACCGCTGCCAGGTACGATGGCGCGCAAAGATCCGCGCGCCCCGTTGTCGACGGAACAACAAAAATGTGTTCCTTCCACGAACTTTACTCTTATCGATAATCCCCGGGAGCGCGACGCGACCCGGTCCACCCGAGAAACTTCGAAATGTGAAATATATCGTTTATGGAAAACCGGCGGGGAATCGATAAATCTCGTTCACTCAATTCCAATCCAATGAAACCGTATTTTTAAGGACGTACCGGAGCCGTTACTTTGATGCACGATTATGTTTTCCGTTCGTCAGACGGTCCTGCGACGTTTAATCGATGGGTCTTGCGATAACGATTCCCCTTTGTCGTGTGTGCTCGTCACTGAAAACAGGCAATTTATTCGATAAACGCACGGCAGCGTAGCGCAATTTAACTGTCGGGGCAAATTGATTTTTAGAACGACGTTTCGAAGACATTGGAAGACGAAATTGTACGGATAAATTGATGAGAGGTTATCCGAAAATCATAGGAATTCATTCGTAAAATGATTGAATTGTCAATTAAAGTTCATTAAACTCATTCTTTAAATTCACGCATTGAAGTCATGCATTAAATTCAAGCATTAAATTCATTTATTAAATTCATTCATTCGATAAATTCGTAGAAAATTAAAAAACAAAATGCTAAAGAGAATTTACAGTCGACAGGAAGTGGAAAATTCTGTCCATAGTCAGACAGGATCAATCGTTGAGTTATATTAAATTTAAGTTAATATTGTATTCAAGGAAATATTTATTCCGACAGTTAGAGAATACTGTGTCCTAAATTATTACTTTCTTACTTTGTCTGCTCAGTTTAAGGAACTTATTCTTCCACTTAAGGAACTTCAATTTCTTTTAATCGCAGTATACAACAGAAAGTATTATTTTCTATGCACGATGAATTAATATAAACCAGCAGCTCCACAGCATTATAAAGCATTATACATATATGTATATAATTTTAGATAGCATCATTAATGTTTGTTGTAAGTAGAACAATATCGTTTGTGGTCAGCAACATTGATTCTTCATACACTGTTCGATACATTCTTCCATCAACACTTTTCAAATTAAACGGGAACGAAGTTTATATAAAATTAAACAAAAACTTTCATTTACAGCCCAATTTCATTTCTATACCCAGCCGATATTCAATTGATTTATTAACTAAATTGAATCGTTAAATGTAGCAGGGTTCAGATGAAGTATAAAGTGAAACAAATTTAACTGAAAGTAAATGAAAGCAGTAATGAAATTTCAAATGAAAAGTAACAGAAGACTTACCATTCCTATTCTCATAAAATTTTAAGTCAGAGACTTCATAATCGTATGAAATGTCAATGGTAAAATGCATAAAATTCTAGCCCAAAAAGAAACGAATAAAACATCATCTGTTTCAGAGGCACCATAAAAAGGAACAAATTTCCCGTAATCATCAACCTCTAATTTAGTAATGAAAAAAGCATAAAATCTTCAGAACGAAGGCCAGTACGATTTTGTTCCAATGAATTCCATTTCGTAATAATCCGCTATAAAATAAAGTAAACAATCGACAGAGTAATCCAAAGAAGGCATTCGAATAGCAATAAAATAAAATGACCAACAGTCGCCCATTAAAACAAATGAGTAAATGGACGTTAAAATGGAGCACGAGAGGGTTCGTCAGCGACTAAATGAAATACAAACGCGAAATGAGGAACAGTTTGTGCGCCGTGTTCGTGAAATTCAGCCACCAAAAATCAATAATGGAACAACGGTCGAAAACATCGTGCGGAGAGCTCTGGGGCTAACCTGTACGTGTCTCTCTGGTCACATTAAAAAACAAGTCCCGGAGGAGTCACGTTGGATAAAACGGAATACAGTTTCGCCGGAGTCTCTCTACTAACAAATGTAAATCCTGCTTGTGGGCGTCCTCGCGCGGACATGCTCCGCTAAATTATTCGACGGCAGCCCCCGACGTTTTTCTATCAGGCGATCGCAGTGTCGGCAGCCGGCGTTAAATCATTCGACGGGCGTAATGGATTTTATAGGAACGGCAGTCGATGCAGTCTCTCTTTCGGTCGGTTCCGTCAGGAATCTAATATCCCGCGAGTAACAGCCCGGCAAGAATTATGCGAGTAGGGCGAATCTTGCTCGCTCGCAGCTTTCTTTTCGCGCCACACACGGCCAAACCCCCCTCCTCGGATTAATGGCAGACACCCTCGGGAAGAAACCCCATCGAGAACCATCCCCCTTTGCGAAATCTCTTAATGACAGTCTTTATCCTGTCTCGTTCAACGATCGACGGAGCTTATTGGATTCTGAGTGAGGATTAACTTTGGACTGGCCAGGGGATGACTCCACGACATCATCGGTTATCAAATGGAAAATATATATCATGTTTCCAATCCCGTAAAGTATTGAGAAATTGATTGGAAACTGGAAACTGATCTTTCTTTGCACATAAACGCATTTTGTATCCAGCAGTGACAATATATGAACAACATATTATTTTTCCCGTTTAAAATGTTGTAGATCGCCACTTTTATCTTTAAAACTGAACAAACCTTTAACCATGGACTTTTGAAAATTACAAAGAAAAAAATATTTCCCGGTAGGTGACGTGTTAACATAACGGTTCCACCGTAATTCTCCCTTTTCCACGCTGCAATTCGACGCACAGTGCTAAACTGTCCGTTCGACGGAACAAAATGGAACATGCGCCCGTTCGGATCGCGTTCCGGCACAAAAATTGAACAGCCTTGCGCCGCCTTTATCGCTCCCACCTTTCGAAATCGGTAGATGACCCTAACCACGTACCAAATTTAAAACGAGTCGTCGCGAGTAAACAGATTTCTCGTCAAGGAGAGAGCGTTGTAGAAATTCCGGCGGCGAGCTGAGCCGCGAAAATCGCGATATACGTTGCAACCGTGTATAGCCGGCCATCAATTTCGGCTGATCGATCCGTCAGCTCGGACAGGCTGGATTCAATGAACCCGCAAAAACCCGTCATCCAGGGATCCGAGCCAGCAAGACGCACGTTTTTCAAGGGCGTCGTACCGTGAAGTATCCGCGTCTAGGCGCGAACGTCGACGTACGCTCACCTCTGGCTAAAGCGTCGTTGAATAAAACATGCCTCGGAAGCGTTGTCGTGTGCTTCCCAGGATGCCTGGTAATAGATTTACAGGCCTCGTTATGCTGTAACACCGTTCCGTGTACTCGTGATCGTCCATCGTAAACACCGGAAGCCGGTGAATTGTCACCGGGGACGACCGTAGTACGCTGTCAAAGCGGCTCTCGGCCGCTGAACCCCTCGATGAAAAATTGTCGATGCTCAACCTGTTGTAACTTCGCGAAGACAAATCGAACTGCGGTTGACCTTGGAGCACTTCGAAGGACCGAACTTCTGCTTTCGTATGCAGAAGATTTCTTTTCGCAAGTGCTTTTACACTAAGAAGTAAAATAGAACATAAAGGTGGTTCTCTTCAGTGAGAATTTGACAAGTGTGAATAATGTTTTCCGTGATCATGACCATGATAGATTGAAAGATTGAAGTTTTCCCTGTAAAATGAGCCTAGAAAAATTAATGTACGATTTTCTGGTGCGGTTTTATCGCAGTTTAAACGCAAAGTGGGCCGCTACAACGTGAAAATCGATTTTCATAATTTCAAGCATCTTTACGTTTGTTTGAAGTATTGCACGAAATACAATTTTTTTCACGACTGCAAAGCTAAAATACATTCGAATGGTAAAGTTCCCGCAGCGATTCCATAAAAGTTGATGTATCATTTTTTTTTGTGGCCGTTTTGTTAGAGTTCGAATGAAAAGTCCGCCGATTGAAAATTCAAATGGGATTTCAGAAATTCATGCCTCGCGAGGTTCATTTGAAATATTTTGCAAGTCTAACAAATTCTGCTCGCGATTGAAATCAACACATGATTTTGAAGAGCAGAGTGTCTCCCATTTGCGATCGCGCCACAAAAATTGATGTTCGCTCTTTTATCACTGTTTTACTGGAACTTGAATGAAAAGCGTACCCCGTGCAAAGTGTAAATAGAATTTTACAAGCGTCTTTACGATCGTTTAAAATATTTTACGTACACAATTTTTTCCATGATTGAAGCCGAGCAATATCTCAATGAATAAAATCTCTTCTTTGGAACATGCCCCTAAAAATTCATGAGGGATTTTTTGTGGTCATTTTATTGCAGTTTGATTTCAAACTTCATCGCTTCGGAGCTCAAATATTACATACACGGGTCGAGCATGCAATTATACTGTTTCATCTTGTGTATGTAAATACTTATATAAAACACCTTACTTTATGAATCCGATCGGTTAATAAACTGTATTCTGAACGGTGAAGCGTCCGAGTAATTTACAAGCGCGAACGCTTTCGTTCTGACGATACGGCCGAACGACCGGCGAATGACCGGCGACGCTGTTATCAAATTGCAACCGTAAATCTCGCGAAGTAAGCCGGCAACGAGCAACAATCCACTGAATCGCCGGTGACCATGTCAGTGTCGCGTTTATTTGAACGATTCGCGTTAAGTGAATGGATATTGCGCTTGGTTACAGCCTCGACGAGGGGTTTTCGGGGATGGGGTTTTTGGGATTTGAAGGCGAATCGTTTTTGGATTACCCGCGAGATTTATCGGCCGAGTTGATCGCCGGCCGTTCGAGAATCGATTTAGTTTCTGTTAGAAGCGTAACGAGCAGTTTGGGGACGACTTTATACTTCGACGATAAACAAACAGTCACGATCGGCAATTTTTTTAGAACACACCATTCGCTTTATCGATTCGAAACTTTACAAACTTACCACGCCGCGTTCAGGGAACACACAGTAATTTTTGAAGTAATATCAGAAGTTATGGCAATTCAGCTAGGAACGCTTACAAAGAGATTGTTTTCTGTGGTGTGCATGCACAACAGTCACCGTAGCTATATGAAAATCAAGAACCAAAATTATTTTTAATGCGTATTACACTGATTGTTGTCTATAATAAAAATAAGATAAAGGTTCCATTAAGATGAAATAATTATATACTCTTATAGATAGTATTAAGGTAGTAGAGTTCTACTAAAATAATATTAGAATTACAATAAATTTACTCTTTAACAAATATGTGAATATGGCAGAAATTTTATGTAAAATATTATACACAATGATCTACAGAACTAGCACAAGGCATTTCCACATATGAATTAATGTGGAGTATTTGCTTGTCTGATCATTGTCGGACTTAACTTTTATGTTTGGTCTATATTTAATAGTCGATATATTTTTGTCGAAGACCGTGAAACCTTCAGACCTTGAACAATAAGATAAAAAAATTAAGATCGATTTTCAACGGTACAGAAATTATTTACGCGTGAACTACTAATTAAAAATGAACAAGCCACAAGACGGTGGAACGGGATCGCAACTTTTTCAACTAAACACTCCGGGGTGCGCTAGATCGCGCGCCATTCAAATTGTAACGTTAATTACGGGGGCAGTTTCCGCAAGGAAATTCCGTCGAGCGTAATTAGCAGCTTAAATTCGTGAATATGTTAACGCAAGCAGTTCCGCGATGCAAATGCAAGAAAATTCCGGACGCGTAAACGACACGCCGTATTAGGGGATTCGTTATGTATTTAGGCGTTTCCCGTTGGCATGTTATAGAGTGTCTGACAAATGCTGAAGGCTGTCTGGGTGTTTCCATAAATCATGAACAGCTGGCACCGTAAACAGAGAGCCACAGTATTTATTACGTGTACCGTGTACGTGGCGGACAGGTAATACCTTTGAAGAAACGATGGCTTTGCCGGAGCATCTTGGGTGTAGGCTGCGATTAAGCGCTACACCCTCGCGGCATTATCTGATATTGATGAGCTCCCGTGTGACTACTGAATAATGCACTAGTCGAATAAATATGCCGCCACGGGATCGTTAATTCTGCCTAGATCACACTAATCTAGCTGGAACACGTCTACGGTTTCCATTAGCGATACCTTATATTTACATTAATATTCAGTAAAACTGTCAGCTGTTAATACCCATTGTAGCTAGCAACATCAATTACTAATGCACCTCTTTGAATCTTTATTTATTCATCGAAAATTGCGCAACAATGAGAATACAAAGTAGAACACTTCTTGAGTTGATAAGCTGGTTTCAATTTTCGAGATGGTTATACAACATAAAATCAGATGCAAAGATGTATGCACATCATATGAAAGATGATTCTTAATTTTATACCATCTAAGAATAGCGATTTACCACTGCCTACTTTTCCCATGATTCCGATTGAATGACCCTTTGGGACAGTAAGATTATATTTAATGTAATCATAAGAATTTCCAAAAAGAATGTTGTCCCGAACAGTACCACGTTGCAGCCAATGACTTTGTTTTACATATGCAAAACCCTTTTCGACATCACTTACTGCTACTGTACCACGAATTTTGGTAACTTCACCTAAAATACCATCGAAGAATAGCGAGATTCTTAATTTTATAAAGAAATGGAATTTGTAATTTGAAGATGAAGTTTCAGTCCATTGTCAATACAGTGATTTCTCTATATATGTCGTCAAGGCCCGAATGATAAACGTCACGGAATTATTCCAACTACAGCGGAGTATACCCCGTGAGAGGCCACGAAGCTCGAGAGGCCTTGGACACCGAGGAGTGAACATAACACGGCTGGGGTTTCTCCTGGATGATACACGACGCTGGGAATACCCGTATTAACATATAACGAGAATTCACTGTACTGTCACACATCCTCAATATTTTATTAATATTTTGTCAGAGGATCGATGTTTGTAAAAACAGATTTAATTTAATATTTTTAAGTGAATTCAGATGTGATGTTTCTTAAATTATGAGAAGTATTTTTAATGTAACTCATAATTTTTAAGATTTCTCTGAAATGTGTCTGTTTAACCATCAGACTCGTTCTAGGTCTATGCCGGAGTCACTCTGACCCACGCCGATATTTCACTACAGTTTTCCTTTCGATATAAAGCGATGGCTCGGGACTGGCTTTCGTCGTATTTCGGATGAAGTAAAAGAAAAAGAGGGGACAGCAATTTTCTTATTTCGAAATAAAAAGCGTCGTCTTATATCGGAATAAAATTCTACATATTGACGGTCGCTCGAGCTTATCCCCACCGCGACGGGACACGAATGACTCCCGGCATACCATACACAGGGTTAAAAGTATCGTAGAAAATGGATAATTTCGCTACCAGTGATTTTTTCGCTTTTTCGATACTGATTTTAAGACTATTGTTTGAGAGAGAATAATTTTCTATTTGGAATGAAAAGGAAATGCTTTCGTATGGTACGACTCTTAAATATACAATATCCTGTACAATTTTTAGAAACGATGTCCGGCTGTAGCTTATGAAAAATCGTCGATGTATATAATTAATAACTAAAGATGTTCAATATTAAGTAATGACGAGAAATGAATTTCTCATTCTCAGGACATGAAAGTACCACTTTCGAAGTAAAAGGACGATTTTTATGTACGAATTTTGAGGACGACAACAATTTTTAAGGAACATCTTAGACCGTGGTTTAACCTTTTGCGATCATGTGGCGACTCTCAACTGAAATCATTGATTGCTCTTGCGTCTCGAATATTTCGATCCTTTGCCAACAGAAGAGGAAACACTACACACTGCTCTATCTATGATACTCGACTTCGGTAAATTTTTGTCTGTTAAAGCACTGTTCGTGATTTCATTGAGACCCCCTTGCCAACTCGTGCAGTCAACAGTGACGCTATTTTTGGAATGATTTTCCCAGCGTGGATACTATGCTCCACTTCGAGCGCAAGTTTTCTCGCAGTTCTTGGTACTGGTGGACAGCTCGGGCACCTCTGGGACGCACAATCCGGTATTACACCTCCGAGCAAGCGCTCGGGTTGGAAAAAAGAATCCTGAGGTTCAGTGCTGGTCGCAATAACTGTCTACCCCGTTTCCGACCATCTAAATGTTATGACTCTTATGGACTGGACAAATTTTTTGATTGCGAGTGCGCTTCTGAACCGACTTCTAAAAATAGACTTGTAAATACAAATGGTATTAAAGTTTGACTGGATACAGGGAAGGTTTTGATGGAATTTAAAATACACTTAATTTTGTATCATATAGTTGATATTGACTTTCATGAAGAAAATAATTTAACAAGAAATATTTTGATTGCCAGTACGCTCCTGGATCGACCTTTCCCAACATTATACATAAAAATACACGATACCATGCTATTTTAACTCCCAAACGAAACATTTCTTCCGACCTAGAATATTTCCCTTCTATATATATTTTTTTTCATGTTATACATACGAAAATGGTGTAATTTACTCGTACAGTACTGAAATGTTTAGTAATTTATTAAATACAAACAAATTTAATAATGTAAGAAATATTTTGAATAATGATACAGCAATTTTTAGTGCCGCCTTATGGTTGCTATTCGAGTGCTAAGGGTTAAAATATATTCAGTTATGCATATTTGATATTGATTTTTGTGCAAAAAATTAATTTAATAAATTCAAGTATTTTGATTGTTAGTATACTTCTGGCTCGACATCCTCATAAATTGAACTCGTAAATACATAATGATACTAAAATTTCATTAGGTGTTAGAAGGATTTGATTAATCTTATTATACGTTTAACTCGGTATATTTGACATTGATCTTTATGATAATATTCATTTATGTGTTCGAATTTCCTATATTATTTTTTGTTTGCCTTTGTTAGGGTTATCTTCTCTTCTGGGACTTTTATTAGTTATTTACTCTGTGGTACCTATTGATTAAATATTAATTAGTTTGACATCTTATTAATACGCTCGCAAACCCCGTCGTTACCAATTATGAATTCCACCCTTAATACAGAGAGGTTTCGTTAGAGAAATATTGATGAGTGTCCTAGAATCTATTTTTAAGTATCATGATTCTGAATGTTATTTCTTGAGCGTGGAAGAAATGTTTACAAACACCCATCATTTTGGGACATAATTTATAGCCATGAGTGACGATTTGATTAACGTTAAGGTACGACCATTTTAGAAACTATAAATTTAAGAGTATATTAATTTTAGAACTCGTTAAATTTAGGACGTGCTGAGTGCAGGCCTGTTAAGTTTAGAACCAACTAATTTTGAAGCTTGATAATTCTACGACCAATTAATTTAACGACGCATTAATTTTAGGGTGTATTCATTGTAATGTCTACTAATTTTATAACTTGCCAAATTTTAGGATCAACTCATTTTAGAGACAGCTAACTTTAAAGCTTGTTGTCTTTAAGGCTAATTCATTTTAAAGTGAGCGAACTTCGTTTTATGACTTCAGAAGCAACTATGTAATTTTTATGTTAATTTCGAGCGTGTTAATTTTAAACTTTGTTGGTAACAGCCTTGTAATAGTGCCCTGGGGTCCCTCATAACCCCAACATTTCTGCACATTAATCTTCGCTACGGTATTGCACGACAATTGTAAAGTTTCTTTGACCTCTTCGAAAGGTTTGAGTTTATCAGTCTTAAATTACGTACCTAAAACTATCTGAATTTTACAAAATTTTAAAATTGCCCCAGTGTGACACATCATACTCTGATTAAACTTGTAATGTACTTTTATTTGCCATTTCGAACCACCAAATACTTATTAGTTGCTACTTATTAATTTCCTCTACCATTTCACAGCAAGTAGGGTAAAATACCCAATTACTGAGCCTATATTAATTTTATTATTTTTAAAGCATAAAGAATATTAAAAACGAGATATATGGCGTAAATATTAACTGACTTTAACGAAAAAAATAAAATATGTCTTCTTCAATATTCATTATGCTTCAAAAATAAGGATAATTAATATAGGCACAGTAACTGTTACTCCCAGAGTAATTGGGTCCCTTGTCCCTTGGTCTACTCATATAAAGCTTCGATCAAACAGGCATCTTACGCACAGTTCAGTTGTCCAGAAAAGTCACGTTAATGTTCAACGTCGCAGCGAAGCGACAATCGTATTTTGTGTTTGCAATGAATCCCGATTTGCGGTTTGTTTGACGGTCGGCACACTGAAATCACTGCGCACATGGTACGATCATTAAACGATTGCTGCTCGATAAATGCGCTGCGTGCGCGAGACGAGTGATTATCCGATAATTGGCTATCCCTTCACTCGTCGACAATCTACTAGTTTTGTCCGCGACGATAATTCATTCATCGATTGTCCGGCGATTTTATGAAATTGATTCCTTGAGGTCAAATATTTGCGGGACGTGATGAGAAGCAGCGTTCGAATTTGCAACTAACAAGCGATGATCGACGTGTTTTCGATACAGAGAAATTTATCGCTGAGTCATGGAAAAAACGCTTGACAATGGCTACAGCGGAAAATTTGTCGAAGAAAATTCCGAAGTGCCTTCAACGTTGCCATACAATTTTCAGCAAGGAAATCTGACCCAGCTATTATTTCGAACAATGGAAAAATGCCATTTTTCGCTACTGAAAAATAAAGTTGTCGCCGTTGTTATTATTATCCGCAAAAATAACTTTTCAGTCGTTGCCAGGAGTCACGCCGTACGAATATTGCGATTTCCACGCAGCCCCGTCGGCCAATTTGTCCCTGATCAAACACAAAGAGTTACAAAAACGGTAATAACTTTATAAGCACAGCGGTGGGGTGTAGGGCCGATTGAAGATCGCCGACGCAATAAAGTGGTTCAATATTTCTCATTGTGAAATGATGCACCGAAATAAATAACCGCTTACGAACGTGACACAAATATTTGATCACAAAACAATGCAAACCGAATATTGCCTCCCATTTCAACATCGAACGGGCCGCGGCTCAGCTATTCGAGCAGTAGTTCGCTCTAAAAGCTGGATACGACATAATAAACGCCAATGTTCCAATCCCCGACGCGTGTTTTTGCATGGGCAGTAAACAGGATCGAAGCACATAGCCAATTCCAGTTACGTTTTTATTCAAACTGAAGCCTCGAGAAGGAAAGGGCACGACAAACAAGAGGCCAGGTATTTCAATTAACCGGGAAACACGGTGAAAACAATTTCTTCCCACGGTTCGGGAACAGAGTTGCAAGACACACTTGTCAACTAATTCCTAATACGGAATTTACTCGTTCTTATTCCAAACTATGTTTCCATTCCAATGGACACAGGACTGATGTATGTGTAATGGCGACATATGTGGCAAAGGTCAGTAAGTGGAACAGGAGCAGAATTTAAACATATTCTTACATTATTTCCAACATGTTAAAGCTGTTAAAGATGAAAATAACATTCTAAGATATTCCTGTTTATTATAAATGTGGCGGAAAATTTTTATTTTATTGATTATAAAAATTCATTTTTTCTGCTATTAAAATTTAAAAGACTTTTGTAACTTGCAGTTCTACTTTCATTTGTTTTACTGCCACACTGCTCTTCCTCTCCTTTGGTTGACAAAAAAGGTCCACATACTGCGACTCGCCGTCACCCACTAATTCTACATTTGTTTAGACAGCCAAATGGCACCGGAAAATTCAGATAATAGAATTTTGGATGGCTTAACTTTCCCGAAGCTAAGTCTTCTGCTGCCTCTGGATTCTACAGTGCTTTAAAACTTCCGGAACTTCGGCGTCCGACCGTAAAAATCCCGACCCAGTTCAAGTCCAGTTACTATCTACGCTATTATCCTGGCAAACACCGAAATCTTTCGGACGACAAATGGTCCATGGACCGGTTCTTCTACACCGTTTCGGTTGCCAAGCAAAAAAAAAAAACTTTACTGAATCTCCGAGACGTCCCTTCTCGTTTCGTTATCATCGAGTTTAATTAGAGACCAAATTGGGGGTTTCTGGAGTTCTATGAAGGGGGAGGGGGAAGGAAGTTGCCAGTGCCGTTCAAGAGATTTTGGGTCCTTGCAGAGTCCTGGAATGCTCGTTTCAAAAAGAATGTAGATCGAATGATAAGGTTCAATCTTGTTTTAATGTTCCAAGAAAATAACCTATTTACTATTACAACTTTATTCTACATTTTGAGAATGTCCAAAGAGTATAATTTTGGCAACAGATATCAAAGATCGGACTGACATATTTCCAAAATTCTTCCTACATCCGAAATAGTAAAATTTGGTTTTGGAGATAATAAAACGTGAACACAATAAATTCTAATGTCAACTTGAAAGTGCCTTTCAAAATTTATAAGTGTTTGCAGTTTAATAATTCTATATCGTTTCATTTGTCTTCCTAAATTGTAGTACAAGAATATGTGCAATATAAATAAAAATATTTCAACACAGATTAACGTATTGAAAAGTTCACGTGATGTGACTGTCAGTGAAAATATTTTGCACTTTTTCACGGTTAAAAATATATTCGCGTCGGAATTTTATTCTCTGTAAATGTTCCCGTATTTTTCTTATTTCGATCGATTATAATTTTTCCAAATTTCAGAGACTCCCAAGAGCTTCGAATATTTGGGAATATACCAACATTGTTACCTTCCGTAACCGTGTAGTTACTCGCCCGAGGGAGTGTACACGCTACACTCTGTGTTTACTTAACCACTGCACTATTATCGACTTCGATAACTTAGCCCTTTGCACTCGGATGCCCCCTCTGAGGGGACATCGCAAAGGGTTAGAATTGAGTGTCGCAGAGGTCGTGTAATTTCTCGTCACTGTGTATAGTAGAGATCGAGTAATTTCTCATTTGTGTGCACTGGGATTGGGGTAATTTCATATTTCGTTGTGTCAATGGCTGAAACAACGTTCCTGTTTCTTATCAATCTAATGGAAAGCTCGAAGCTTCTAATTCTGAAGCTTGAAACACTCTAATGATTATATAATTTTTAGGCTGAGAAACTAATACAAAATACAAAATTACTTGCAACACTTGAAAGAAACAGGAATCAAATAAAACCGTCTTTCTCCCTTTAATAACACTGTCCGACACCAAAATTATTTTGCAATACCTGTTGGGTGATTCGTATTCACTTTGTCATTCTAAAACCAAATCCGAAAGCAGAATTGCTCTATCACGCAACGTTTTCGAAAAATATTGGTTTTTGTAAAACTGCATGATTTTGATGAACAATGACGTGTTACGCAAAAACTAAACACGCGAGAAAGTTCAAGTTTGAGTCAAGAGATAGAGGGGACTCTTCTCTACATATCCATATAGCCAATCATATTTTTATGTATTTCCTAATAGTTGTAAATGGTTGTTAAAGTTTGAAAATGTGCCGACGCGGGTACTTTGTACGCTCTATTTTTGTATTTATGTGAAAAATCATTTATCTAGCAGGAATTTACTATACAGGAATGCATTCTACAGACATTTCTGGTAAAGAAACCATTCACGGAAAGTATTTGGTTCCCTTAATATACGAGAAGGTTCAGAAAATATTCATTAACAGCTTGTTCGCGACGTGTTCGCGCCAGATGGCCATTGCAGCATTTTCTCGACTCGCCAGGGCCGTCGCTATGCGTAGTCGACGTTGCTATCACTCAAGCATGTGTTTGCTTACTATGCTTAATTACATACATTTTTCTGTCTTTTTGGGTGCCAATCATTACAAAAAATTATAAAAATACGCGTTATATTCACATTTCATTCTGGAAATGCTTAATAAAGAAAATTGAATACAAAAACTTACCTATTTCTGATGTAAATAAATTTAAAAAAGTTTCCGCCTTGCTTGACGCTCGTTCCTGGTATCCCGATTTTCAATAATAAGTGTCCAACAGTAAACAGCAAGCATCGCACATAAGTCTTTTCCTAAATAAATATATATTGGGTTGGAACGAAAGGTCGTAGCGTTTTTAAATTAAACTGCAAAGATAAAATTAAGATATTTATTCATAGGTTTATTCGATAACAAATTTTCCATACTCTTCTATTATTTTTTGCCATTTTCGAGACAACCTATCATGTTATTACATAAACCTATGAATAAATATCTTAATTTTATCTTTAAATTTTAATTTAAAAACGCTACGACCTTTCGTTCCAACCCAACATATACAGGGTGTTCATTTGAAAACTTTCCAGGCGAATATCTCGGAAAGTATGAAAGATATTAACCCCTTAACGCACAGTTTTTTTTTTAAACCGGCCAAAAAAAATCAATTTTTGATATACTGCGCTTTTGTTCCATGGAAAAAAGGCTACATTTCATTCTTGAAAACTTGAAAAAGGTCTTATTTTGTTGGACAGTGTAAGTAATGCTATAGATGTATCAATACGTTATTGAAATGTTTCTCTACAATTTGAATCATTTCCTCCGTCAAAACTAGTAACGAAATACAAATTGAGGCATCAAATATGCAAAGAAAGTCAGTCAGTGTGTATCCAACGATATCTCTAATCTCAAAAATAAAATTGAATGTCGGTCATTGAATTCTCTTGAATGCAGACTTAACAGGTCACTGGCCAGCAGAGGCTTCCCCAGCGAATTAAGAACATTAAAACTATTTCCCCAAACAAAAGACGACGTAGAACTACAACGAACTTCAAAGCACACTTCACGAAAATCGTTCCCCTGACAACGTTCTTCGCGGAGCGTAAAATCCGCAGTCGAGCGATGAGCGATCCGATATCGAGGCGCTAATTAACGAAAAGCATCCGTGACGTCAGCAAACGGTCCGCCAAAGAAAGACAACGGGCATTAAGAAGTTTGCGAGAAGATTAAGTATATTCGTCTGTTGGAAAGGTCCTCAAGATTTCTCGGGCTTTCAAGATCAGCCCCCCACCCCTTCTCGAGACTTTCGAAACTTTTACACCATTTTTATCGAGGGCTTCGGGCGAAAGTTCCGAAACCGTCGAGAACCTTTCTGGATTCCTCGGGAATGTTTCAAGGTTATTAATAGATTCCGAAACAGAGACGCCTTAACCGCGACAGAAGAATTCTCTCCGGGTCCAATTTACGCGGCACGAACTTACGGAAGCGGGAATATTCAAGTTCCAGGAAAACGATTCCCCTTACAGGATTACGGCCTCCTAAAAGCGGCCGCAGGATAGGCCCGGAGGGTTACGACTAGACACTGCGGTTCTTCGCGGAAAATAAAAATTTTCTATGTCGACTATCGGGAACGGAAACTCCCTGAAAATGTATAATACTTTTCCTGTTGCTCATTCTAACCTCTTAGCCACATAGTTAGACTAAACGCGTTTGTTTATCTTGTAGAATATTCTTTTTCGTTCCTGTGGAGTTACAAAAACGTACTAACATATAGAATTATACGATTTTTTAAAATTCTGAATTTTCTAAACATAGTATGTTCTCTAAATCGTTGATATAATCTTTATTCGATCATAAGATGTTTTGGAATTCCAGTGTTCTAATTGTAACAATTGTTGTAATGGCTAGAAAAATTGGCAATTTTTGGCAATGATCGTGAAAATTTTAAACGGAGTACACCAAATGTGAATACCATTAATTTCTTTTAGATCTGAAGAAAACGTGACGCTCCAATTGTCAATATTTAAGCTGCGAAGTAAATGTAGACACACACATTCATAGAAATTTGTTTCTTCTGTTAGGAAATTTTGAAAGACAAAGATGGGGTTAAATATTTGACTGACCCTTCTAGAATGGCAAATGGGAAATCACTATAGTCGCGTACTATAGTTAAGAAGTCAATATCTTGAAAATAGTGTAACAATATTAAAAAATTCTTCTGACATCCACACCGTTTTGTATTTCACCAATTTATTGCCATCATAAATGCAATTATACATCTATTTTACATTATATTATATTATAATATTATACATTATTACATTATTTACATTATTTAGATTTATTTATTTATTTATAGATATTATATTTATTGTTAGATAGTGGATTTTATACATTCCTGTCGAAAATGACTAGGTGTAATTTAAAACAGCATAAACATTATAAAAACTTGAAGGTACTGTTATATTATTGACAACCTATTAAACACATTACGAAAGGAAATTGTTGTGGCGTGAGCAAAAGGGGGTTGTCTAATCTTGAGAGAAACTCTCACTGCATGCTCCGCTTCACTCGCTGACTTAACGGCGAGGGAATATTTATTTTTAATTAAGGTGGATGCTGAATAAGGTGCATTCGAAGAACTGATAACTTAACTTTATTATAAAAATATAAACGACTAGGTGTTAGGTTACAGAGTGAGTGAATGTGATTTAACGGTAGGTGTTTTCCGGTGGACGGACTGATCGATTCTGATGTCGTGGAATGATTTTTTGGAGGACTTGGAGTTTGAGTTGGGGGGTGGTTTGCTGGTCGGTAGATCGTGATTGGTCAATGGGGATTGTAGGCGGTCGGTTTTTGAAGGAGTTTGATTTGGCTAAAACTTCCTTGCAACGGCTCAAGACCGCGTGGGGTGCCTTACGCAGGTAACGCGACGGTATTGTGCGTTACGGTCATAAAATTGACCATCTGCCGGGTTTCGGTCTTTTAACAATTTAGCGTATTGTAAAGTGATTTTTAATCTCCTAATATTCGTTTTCGTCACGTCGGGGTAATAAAATGATTTAGTTGACCGGCATTTGGGAAGTTTGAAAATTTTACATTTTCTGGTGTACCTTAATAGGGGTCCGGGTTTATGATTGGTTGTTACGCCGTAACACGCCGCCCGCCTTGAACGTCTTGCGTTCAAAGTTAATCGCTTGGTGGTTACGTGTGTGTATTGTTAATGAGAACAATGTGACGATCTTTAGCGAATGATACTTGATAGACTAGCTGTAATGAATATGAATTGCTATACACTAACGCGTGCTTAATGACTATCAATGAATACATATTATGTTGTAAATGCTTATAGTTCCTAATGAGATGTTAGATATATATATATGTTAATGACACTTATACAATTAAACATGGTGAAACTGTTTATCGAACTACACTTCATTGTCTGTGGATATATCGATGGGTAACGGTGCGAGCCTTTTAACGCATCGCTTATACACCCCATCTTGTGTTTTTACGGTCACAACACGCACTACATTGTCTTGTCCTGGGTGGATCGCGATGATGCGTCCGAGCCTCCAATGCATTGGGGGGAGGTTCTCTTCTCTAATTGTCACCAGTTGTCCAACGGCGATTCCCTTTCCATCGCCGTCATGCCATTTGCTTCTTGTACGCAACTGGTTTAAATATTCTTTGTGCCATCGCACCCAGAAATGTTGCTTTATTTGTTGGATTCGCTGCCACATCGATAAGCGGTTGATTGGTAGCTCTCGGAGATCAACTTCAGGCACGCTTTTCAACGAATCTCCGATGAGGAAGTGAGCTGGGGTAAGGGCTATGAGGTCATTTGGATCGCTGGATACTGGAGTTAAAGGTCGTGAATTCAAGATTGCTTCTATCTCAATTATGCACGTATTAAATTGCTCGTATGTGAACATTGATTCGCCTACTGTACGGTATAAGTGATGTTTAAATGATTTGACGGCGGCCTCCCACAGGCCGCCGAAATGTGGTGATCGCGGGGGGGAAAATTGCCAATCAATTCCTTCAGAGAGCGAATAATGTGCAAATTTAGCTTGATTTTTATTGTCTAGAAAAAATGCTCGAACCTTCATAATTTCATTTTTAGCTCCCACAAAGTTGGTTGCATTGTCTGAATAGATGGTTTTAGGTTTTCCCCTTCTAGAGCAAAACCGTTTTACGGCTTCCAGGCAAGTTTCGGTAGTCAAATCAGTGACTAATTCAAGGTGAACGGCTCTTGTGCTAAAGCAGACAAATACCGCTACATAAGATTTTACTTTACCAGTGTTTCGAAATTTCTTTTCTTTGAGCGAAAAAGGACCACAATAATCAATTCCCACATTCGCGAATGGTCTTGACTGTGTTACACGGTGTTTGGGCAAATCACCCATTATATATTCTGGTAGCTGAGGATTTAACTTGCTACAACGTATGCAGTTACGTATGATTTGACGGGTCTTGTTCTTCCCATCTATTGGCCAATACTTATGTCTAATGGTATTAAGTGTGGCTTGTACCCCTGCATGCCAATTCTTTTCGTGTTCATGACGCATGATTAAAGTCGTCACGTGATCGTTTCTGGGCAACAATATTGGGTATTTACGCGAGTAACTCATTGCCGCGTTTGTTAGTCTGCCTCCGACACGCATGACGCAGGTTGAATCTAAGAACGGGTTTAAGCATGTAAGCTTGCTTTTCGCTCCTAACTCTTTGCCTTCCTTTAAACAGTTGATATCTCGTGAAAAATGATTGTATTGAATCACCTTAATTATTTGCCAATGTGCATTTTGTAGTTCCCTTGCTGTATATTGTCCCCTTATTTTATTTTCTAATCTTCTATTTGCTACGGCTCTACGGCAAAGTGCAACAAATCTATTTAAGGCGGTAATGGAGGAAAATTGTTCAAACGTATCATTTTTTATTTGCAAGTAATCTTTATTTAAGGTTGCATGTTTTAAATTGTTTTGTCCCAGCCCTGCAACCAGAAGGGCTGTCGCAACTCGTTGATCCGGAATGACTATTTCTGACAATTGCCGTATTTTCCACTGGCTCTCATTTTGAGCAAGCCATGTGGGTCCGAGTAACCAACGTGTGTTTCGAATGAATTCACAAGGATTTTGACCGCGAGAGAGATCGTCCGCGGGGTTGTCGTCAGTGGAAATATGATGCCAATCATTGATGTTTGTTTTTACCTGAATTTCCGCCACGCGATTGGCAACGAATGTTTTTAGCGTATGAGGAGAAGCTTGAATCCAATGCAATGCGATTGTAGAATCAGACCACAAGTGAATTTTGGTGAATGTTAACCTTAAAGCCTCTGTTACGGTTTTAACTAAGTTTGACAACAAGTGAGCCGCGCATAATTCTAATCTAGGTATGGTCATGGTCTTAACCGGTGCCACTCGAGATTTAGCACATAACAATTGTACATAACAATCGCCAGTGTTATTAACGGATCTTAAGTATATACAGGCTCCATAAGCACGCTCGCTGGCGTCGCAAAATCCATGTAATTGAATATCAACGGAATTAACTTGGATAATCTGTCGAGGTACTTTAAACTGGCTAAGTATCGGCAACTCATGCTTGAAGTTCATCCATTTTGTGAATAACGCCTTTGGTATTGACTCATCCCAGTTAAGATTCGCCTTCCATAATGATTGCATGATAAGTTTGGCTATTACGATTACAGGCCCTAATAGTCCTAACGGATCAAATAACTGTGCAATATGCGATAATATATTGCGCTTGGTAACACACTTGTCGTTAGACAGCGGTTTGATTGAATAGATTAACGCGTCCTCGATAGAATTCCAATGAACTCCTAACAACTTTCTTGTCTGCATATTTAAACAAACGCTTGACGACGCATCTGCATTGTCGGATTCGACAACTAATTCAGGCTTATTTGATGCCCATTTGTGGAGTTGAAATCCACCGAGTTTTAATAGTTCAACTAATTGATTTTTTATTTTTAATGCTTCTTGAACGGTAGCTGCGCCCGAGAGCAAGTCATCGACATAAAAGTCATTTTTTAAGATCGCGGCGGCTTGAGGATATTTACTCCTTTCATCACTTGAGAGTTGATGTAAGGTTCTAGCTGCAAGAAATGGTGCTGGTGCTGTGCCTTGAGTAACAGTTGTTAATTTGAATACACGGATAGCCTCATGCTCATTTTCTCTCCACAAGATTTTTTGGTAAATCGCGTCTGAGTCTTGAACTTTGATTTGACGGTACATTTTTTGTATATCAGCTGCAAGTACCACGTTATGTAATCTGAACCTCATGATAATAAATATTAATTCATCTTGGATAGTAGGTCCAACTCTTAGCGTGTTATTTAATGAGATATTCGTGCTACTTTTGGCGGATGCATCAAACACTACTCGAATCTTAGTAGATAGACCTTCGTCTTTGAATACCGCGTGATGAGGTATGTAGTAACCTTCATGTGTGTTATCGTGTTGAGTAATTTCACGCATGTGCCCGAGATCGCGATATTCTCTTAAAAATTCTGAATATTGTTGCTTCAATGCATTGTTTCTAGCTAGTTTTTTCTCTAACGCGTAGAATCGATTCAATGCCATATTGTGAGATTGACCGAGGGAATTTTTTCGCTCATTGAACGGTAGTTGTACCGTGTATCGTCCACCTGAATCGCGTGTAGTGGTTTCCGTGAACAATTGTTCACATTCTAATTCTTCTGTCGAATAATGCCTTTTACCAGGAATTTCTTCCACCTCCCAGAATCGAGTTAACTGATTATCCAATGATGTAATTAAGTGACAAGCTCTAGGGTTTACGTTATAATGCAAATTGCCGATTTCACCTACAACTATCCAACCTAATAGTGTTTTCTGCAATGTTAATTTCGACTGGTCTTCTAATTGAATTTGACCGTTGCTTAGTAATTTATAAAATAGTGTGGTTCCTATTAACGCATCGATTTCTGCAGGTTTATCAAATTCTGGGTCGGCTAATTTAATGTTTCGCGGAATGGCAATAGTTCGTCGATTGATTTGTCGCGAAGGTAATACGCTTGTGATTGTCGGTAACGCTACAAATTCTACTTCTGCTTCAAATTTGTTCGCCTTTGACCTAATTTTGGTTTTGACTCGATACTTAGCTCGTGTGGTAAGTTGACCTAATCCTGCGAATGGCAAATCAATGTTATCCCGTTCTAATTTAAGGGTTTCTGCTAATCGCGTAGAAATGAAATTGCATTGTGAACATCCGTCTAACAGTATTCTACATTCACGTTCTCGGTTATTGTTATCTAATATTTTTACTCGTGCCGTTCCTAATAACACCTCCGAATCATACGTTACTGCATAACTTTTCTGTATCACCTCGTTCGAACTACCAGGAATTGCCTTAGCTTCTGGTCTTTTTTCGTTATTTGATTGTGTATGATAATTGTCTATATGCAATAGCGAATTGTGTTTTCGGTTGCATTTTTTACAGACAGATGCGATACAGTTAGCTGTGATGTGATTGTTTCGTAAACAGTTAATGCATAATCGCTTGTCTCTGGCTGCAGCTATTCGATCATGCACGTTTAATTTCAAGAATTTATTGCATGCATAGATATAGTGATCTCCACGACAAAAGGTGCATTCCGGCCGTTGTTGGGTACCAATGTACGCTTGTGCGCGAGCTTTAAATGGTTTTTCGATTCGACTTGCGTGCCTATCGGTATTACAGTGATTGCCTAGCTTGTTCTTCGCGACTGTAAATTCTTCTATTTCATCTCCCCGCTCTTGTTTCCCCAAAAAGGCAATAAGCTCAGCAAACTTCGGCATTTGAGCATTCTCTAATGTGCGTTCCCAGGATCTACGTGTTAACTTATCTAATTTTTGCGTGAGCATATATACCAACAATGCGTCCCAACTATCGACCGGCAACTGCAAGGCCTTTAGTGCATTCACGTGCATTAATGCGTTTTCCTTTAATGTTCTTAGGCTAAGAGGTGAATCCTTGCTGATTTCAGGTAATTCAAAAAATGACTTTAAATGTGCATATACTATTTGTCGCGGTCTGTCACATCGCTGCTTAAGAAGTTCCCATGCTACCAGATAATTTTCCTCGGATGCGTGTAAGGGTTCGATTATTGTGGCGACGCTACCGCGTAATGAATTTTTTAATAGATAGAATTTTTGAACTGCTGGTATTTTGGAATCATTGTGGACAAGAGACTGGAATGTGTCATAGAAACTATTCCATTCAATAGGGTTACCGTCGAATGGACGGATTTCTATTTTAGGTAATAGTGTGTTACTTTGTTGAATCACGAGATTTGAAGTACCTGAGGCTGATTCAGGCGTATTAGTGGCGGGTTTTGTCAATGTTTCTTTAGCTTTAAGTGCCTGAAGCTTTCGACTAATTAGATCGGAACATTCGTAAAACAGTTCATCAAATCGTTCTCTTTCAATATTTTGATCATCTCCAAGCTCTGCTTCTTCGGCAAGCTCCTCAATTTCAACTTGAGTGTTTTCGAATGATTGGTAATATCCATCTAATCTCATCTTACGCGTCTCTAACTGATCGATATCCATGTCCGGATGTTTTTTTATGTGAGTTATTAGACGCGTTATATTCGCCTTGTTTACCGACCGTGCCTTGATTAATGATTTAATCTTCTGTAAAGCAGCCATTTTTATGTGTTCAACTTGACGAATTGATTTAGAGTAGAAGCAATTTGATCTCACGCCTTGGGAATCTTGGGAAGTTTGTGTGTGTAATGGAAACGGAGATTGTTTAAAGGCTTACTTGATGTTGATCTTGTCGTTGGTATTGTGGTTGATGGCGTTGATCTTGTCCGATGATTCTGCCCTGACGCTGCACTCCTGGTGGATGTCCCCTTCTGGATGTTCAGCGATGATGATTCGTTCGATGGTTGATGGCCACCGATATGATGATTCGTTCGATGGTTGATGTTCACCAAGTCGTTGATAATGATATCGTATGTGACTGCTCTCCTCTGGGATGTCCACTACGGCTGCTGCTTGTTTGACGTACATACACGTCGTTGATTTCTTCCTTCCGTACGTGGCTGCTCTCCAACAGGATGTCCACTACGGCTCTTTGATGTATGACGTAAATACACGTCGTTGATGTTTGTTTTCCGTACGTGGCTGCTCTCCAACAGGATGTCCACTACGGCTGTCTGATAGTTGACGTAAATGTACGTCAGTGCTTCAATGTTTTGTTAACAATTATTCACTCGACTGCACTGTTCACTATTGTTCGTATCACTTCGATTTTCAATTCAGCATCCGGCTCGAAGGACCAATGTTGTGGCGTGAGCAAAAGGGGGTTGTCTAATCTTGAGAGAAACTCTCACTGCATGCTCCGCTTCACTCGCTGACTTAACGGCGAGGGAATATTTATTTTTAATTAAGGTGGATGCTGAATAAGGTGCATTCGAAGAACTGATAACTTAACTTTATTATAAAAATATAAACGACTAGGTGTTAGGTTACAGAGTGAGTGAATGTGATTTAACGGTAGGTGTTTTCCGGTGGACGGACTGATCGATTCTGATGTCGTGGAATGATTTTTTGGAGGACTTGGAGTTTGAGTTGGGGGGTGGTTTGCTGGTCGGTAGATCGTGATTGGTCAATGGGGATTGTAGGCGGTCGGTTTTTGAAGGAGTTTGATTTGGCTAAAACTTCCTTGCAACGGCTCAAGACCGCGTGGGGTGCCTTACGCAGGTAACGCGACGGTATTGTGCGTTACGGTCATAAAATTGACCATCTGCCGGGTTTCGGTCTTTTAACAATTTAGCGTATTGTAAAGTGATTTTTAATCTCCTAATATTCGTTTTCGTCACGTCGGGGTAATAAAATGATTTAGTTGACCGGCATTTGGGAAGTTTGAAAATTTTACATTTTCTGGTGTACCTTAATAGGGGTCCGGGTTTATGATTGGTTGTTACGCCGTAACAGAAATAAATTTCTATTTTACTTCAGTTTGTTGCAATTCGGGTAGAAAATGTTTATTTTGCATAAAGATCAGCTGTCCATTTATTGCATTTACTGTACATTCATGGTAACATTGAATATATGAAATACACAACAGTGATGACACGTGAAGGATTCAAGAATATTGTCACACTCGATTCGTTGAAATTAGCAAAAGAATATATACACATTCTGTCCCATACAATGATGAAAATTTTCAATTTTCCATAAAGATCCATAAAGACATATGTCACTTACCTTCAGTTCAGACTTCCCCGGCTGCCGGTTGCCTCTCTCTTCCAATCCCGCATCAGTTCCATGGCGTTTTCTGTTTTATGGGTTCCTGGCACAGTCTATCAACGTCTTGGGGACCGGTCACAGGAAAGGTCCTGTCGCTGGGAACTCCGCGGTAACGCGCATTCTTCAGCCACGTGCTCTCCGACAACCAAGATCGTCCCCCATCGGTGCAACCCCCAGTCAATTCTTCATAGCCGAACAATCCCTCTGGTTGCACACTGTCGGAAAGCTTCCCTCAAAAACTCGGACAACAGATCGACGTCACTCGGTTAACCGATTCAAGTTCAAATTCCGCTGAAGTACACGGAGTCCGCAGAAAATAGCGATAATCAGCGACGACGGTGTCACGACGAGATTGCGTTCCCGAGGACATCGAATTCCACGAGATATCCGAAGGTGCACTTCGACGACCTAGCCACTTCCAATTCGTTGAACTTCGGAGAACTTCATTCAAAATCAAAGCTTCGAATCTTCGGCCATTTGTGGGAGGAAATAATTTTTTGTTGAGTTCGACGTTGGTTCGTGTGGTTTTTGAGTGGAGGTTGAAGGCCCGCGAGATATCCGAAAGTGCACTTCGACGACCCAGCAGCCGCTTCGAACTTTCTTAAAATCGAAGCTTAAATTCCTCGGTAATTATTGGGAGAAAATAATTCTTTGACGTTGAGTTCGATAATTTTGTCGACGGGATTTCAGCACTGATAGGGTTCATTGTGGATCGGTGTACGGTAAAGGGTTGCTGATGTCGGATAAGACGAAGACCGACTCGCGGAGAGGACTCGAGCTGGGGTCCAGCCGAATGTAACAACGCGCGTCTACTGAAGGAACTTGTGGAGCGAGGGCGCCGGCTTGGACCGCATCAACCCCTCTTCCCAGCTTCCCACGCGGCGCGCATTCTCTTATCAGAGAGAGCGGTTCCCGATCTCTGTCACACCGAACATGCGAAAACCTTCGGCGAATCCCCGTGCTCGATTCGGGAGACCACGATCGCTGAGTGGTCGTCCGGCCATTTGATTTGATTGGCGGATGGACCGTGATTGCGTGCGACGACGTTATCCGGGAGCGTAGATTACCTGGGGCGCTTTTGAAAAATTGTTTTTGTTTGTTCTTATGAAACCGTCGACGGAATAACGGAACGATTTTATTTCAAGCTGGGGATTTATGGGGGTCAAAGGTTGGTTGTGGAGAATAGGGGAGGGGTGGGGTGTTTGTAGGATTCTTGGTATTCAGTTTGTTATTATAAGGCCATGCATAATAATGAAAGTACTTATGTTTATTTTTGAAAGACCTTATCTTTATCATGCGTTCACGACTAATTTTTTTACTGTTCTAGGTGTTAAAAGAAGTCTAGAAAATTATGCGATACTTATCGAAGTCCCAATTTTAATATACAGGGTGGTTGGTAACTGGTGGTACAAGCGGAAAAGGGATGACTCTACGCGAAAAAAGAAGTCGAAAATATAGAATAAAATTTTTTCATCCGAAGCTTCGTTTTCGAGAACATTGAGTTTGAAACTGCAGCCAATGCGCGCGTTATTCGATAGGAATTGTCTGCTGCGTCTGATCATGACCTACCAATTCTACTTCCTGCGCATACTAAAGCACGCGAACCCGACGGATCTTTAAATTCGATTTTCTCGAAAACAAAACCTCAAACAAAAAATTTTTATTCTATATTTTCGACTTCTTTTTTCGCGTAAAATCACCCCCTTTCCACTTGTACCACCAGTTACCAACCACCCTGTATAATCGTTGGAACGTCAAATGTTTCAAGCATTAATGGGAAGAAATCAATATTGGAAAGAAACAAATTCAAGCGTGAAATTTTGCTCCGGAAATAAACGACTTAGGTTGCCCATGGAGGGTGAATATTGGATCGAATGTACTATGATTATTTCTGTGTAGATTTCTTTCTATAAAACATAATTTTAATCGTACATTTATTTTGCACTTGTACAAAACTTGTGTGGACTGTGCCATTGACTGTGTAGCTGCTGCGAGAGCAAACACATTTTTTTATTAGCATTGGAAATTTATATTGGTGGCAGTAGATATTTCTGCAAATATTATTGTTTGCAACAGAATGGAAATTTTTTTTATTGTACAGTTGTAACCTCCGATAAGAGGTTATTCTGCAGTCTGTATTACATACATAATATTACAATAATAACCTTATACTAATGTGAAGTTAATGTAATAGATACATATCAGTTGGAGTCGCTTCATTGGTAATGGACGTGATGGTGACATTATATACACAATCCACAATCTTTCAGGAAGGAACATAAGATCTTGCATAGTGTGTTTGTAGGTATGTGGAGTAGTACATTACACGACATGGGAAGAAAACAACCACGTAATCTCAGGTTATATATAAATTTCAATCTGTGCGTGTCATATAGAGGACATTGCCATAAGACGTGATCAATATCCTGAGTCTCATGACCACATGAACAGCCAGGGTTATTTACCACATTGATTTTAGCTCGAGAGAAGTTAAAACTATAATGGCCAGATCTAATTCTGTTAATGATCACAATGATTTCTCGAGATAAATTTTTCCCCGTGTACCAGGGTTTCCTTCTTTCGTCGTGAAAATGTTCAAAGTAGTTTCTGCCCTTGAATCGGCCTTCAGTAACTATATATTCATTGGTATTATTGAAAGCACGTGATTTAGAGATCTTCCTTAAATCAGTATACGGTATTCTGAGAGAGCAATCTGGATCAGCACTGTTCATGGCAATATTGGCTAATTCATCAGCATTTTCATTACCATAAATACCCAGAGGGGACGGTATCCAGTAAAATTGAATTTCATTGGAATGAGGATATTTTGTGCGGTGTTCATAAATTTTATTCTTGATAGAGAGTATATAAGGGTAATATTAGTGGAGGGATATCTAAGGGATGTCAGACAGCTTAAGGAATCAGAAAATATAATAAAACGTTGATCTTTGTTATTGAGGGCAACGTCCACAGCATCCATAAGTGCGATACATTCATTTGTAAATATGGATGCATTTCTATTTATGCTTCTCACTACTCATAAATTTAGATTGTGACATACGCAGGCTGTTCCAACCACTGTGGCGTCCTTACTTTTACTACCATCTGTGAATATGGAGAATGCACACTTTTCAAGTAAGAGTTGATCAATTAAGAGGTTGGGATTCCTGAATTCAACCACGGTTCGACCAAAATCAATATCAATGTGGATTTCATTGAGTAGGGCGGAATAATTATAATTATATACATTGTAACAGTTAGAAGAATGTACACAATAGACTAACTTGTCTTGATCTTTTAGACAACGAAGCAACAATCGATTACTAAATTTAAGTTTTGATTTACGGGTGTCTATAATTCTTCTAATCCTAGTAATAGTGTTATAAATTAATAGTCCTGTGTTAGAATGGATTTTACAGAGATAGTTATTACACAGGAATTTGTAATACTACATTAAATTAATCTTTTTTGCAAATTCTTTAAAATTCTCTTTTCTTTTGTTTGAAAGTGCGTTTGGCTAGGGCTACCGATCTTTTGTGTGTGTAATAGTCTACAGGACCATTGGTGTGTTTCCACTTTTTAGCCTTTTAGGCTTGTCACACTCGGAGTCTCACCATGGTACCGGGTTTCTGTGTATGCTATTGTGAACAGTTTTCTTTATTGGTGCATTGAGAGTGATTGCATTCGTTAGTATCTGTGTAAGAAGGAAATATTTCTCATTCACATACATTAAATCATATTCTGGAGAGAAGAAATGATAGAAATTATTATTAAGATTTGTATCTACTCCTTCCCAATCTGTACGTATTGATTTTAGTTTAAAGGTTTTTTTGCAATATATATATTTGCTTAAATAAACATTAATGGGTACCGGGAAATGATCAGAACCCAAGGTCTCTTCATCGACTGTGACATTGATTTTTTCAATTAGGTTTATAGACGAGAATATTAAATCCAGATTCGAAGCTGTTGAAACATTATTACGTGTTTGAAAATGTGTAATAGAATTATAATTGTGAAGAAACAAATTAGCGTTGTTGTAACAGCTAAATAACCTTTCGCCATTGATATCACTATTCTTACAATTCCAGTTTATATGGTGAGAATTGAAATCACCCATAAAAATAGTATGGTTTTGATGAGTATGGAGCGTTTCTTTTTAATCCTGTATTTAAGTGATTAATGTTGTTTTCCGGGAACTGAGGCACTGAGTCATTGGGAGCCGCGGCATTGTTGACCATACTTGTATGTAGTAATGTCAACAGTCGATTTCTCAATAGTGTTGGGACATGTCTCAGCGATATGCCCTTTCTGTTTACATATAAAGCAATTTGTGGAATCTGTACTGAGATATATCCAGTAATTCGTGTGTTCATAGCATATTTGTAGAGATTCGGGGAGAAGATGCTCGTTTTATTCCTTGATGTAAACTTATAGACTATAGATCACACGCTAACTATCGTATGAGGAATTCTCTTTATACACTGCACGTGGAATTAACAGATTATTCGAGCTCTACCTGGACGGAGCGTAAGTAAATAAACACGTCTGCTCGCGACGGCTGCCAGTCTCGAACTCCGAATGAAGATGTTTGTATGTTTCTCGGCACTTGTAAAAAATTGTTTGCACACAGTTTGTTGTCATAAGACCATTCATAAATACTGAGCACTTTTAGAAAATTCATATTGGTTCAGATATATCATTTCTGTGTATTTTCCTTCTTATAAATCATAGTTGCATTGGTAAATTCGTTTGACATGTATAAGACAAATATTTAGACTGATTCTCTCGTTGCGATGTTCTTTAGAAGGATAAAAACATTCAAGAATTTTATTTTCACTGGAAATTTACGTATTGGCCGGGTAGATTAAATGAAGCTATTTGCATTTGGCACCTGTGAAATATTGTGTGGACCAGCAAATTACAATAAAGTTATGTATGAAATGCAAACAGCGAAGTCCTTATTTTATTTTATGCAACATGAGGCTAAAGAAGGATTTTATTTCCAGTAGAAATTTATACTGGTGCAGATATGCAATTCCTGCGAATAATTTTATTTCCCATGAAATATAGCTATAATTGGTTTTCCGTTATAGGTTATTTTATGTAAATATAAATTTTGGAATGTTTCCGTACACTAAATTATGGAACGGTTTTGTTCTTAATTTTATTCTGCGTAAAATACGGTAGCCGTAAATTCTCAAAAATACTATACATTGATTTAATCAGCACAAATGACATCTGTAACAGTAAATATTGTGACTTTATTTTCAATGATAAAATATAATGACACCGGTGCACTGGCACCATGAATAATGTAATTTTATTGAAAATGCAGAATGCAGATTTATTTTAGCATTTAAAAAGTTTCTGTACACTATGGCCTCTATTATGATGCCTCCTACAATATAGAAAATTTTCATCAGCCATAAAAAAGTATATTCACTCAGTTACACTATCCCCATGACAATAATTCTGCCTGAAACACAATATAGCTGCATAGGTGCTTTAATGATCCTGTTGAGCCCCCAGACATCATAATTTTAATTAAGATGAAAGAATATTAACCATTAACATACCAAAGAATTTCAAAATCGAGTAACGTATTAATTATCGTAACATAATTATCGAGCACAGCGCAGTAGTACGTGACAATTAACGAATCCGCGTAAATTATTCGAATATTTCATATGTAACTGGAAGCAGACGAAACCACTCTGCTGGTAATTAGATAACACGCAATGTAAATTTCAATGTGGCGAACGGTAATAGAATCGCTATATCATCAGTTGACACACTGACTGTTACCGCGACATCCAATTACACTAATTTTAAACGAAAACAATTTCGACCGCGTCAACCCGCCGAATTGTCGCCAAAGTTTGACACTCCATTAACGTGCAATATAGTCGGAAAGTTTTTCCATTAGTTCTATATACAAAATTCCGCTTTGAAAAAAAGAAAGAAAGAAAAGTTGGCGATAGAAACTGATGGAAAATCTGTGGAAGTCGTGAAAGTTTAATAAACTTCGTTTCAAATTCGCGGAGTAAAACGACAAGACAAGAAAGCTTCGCCTTAATGAAATTCGCGAATGTTGTCGTCCCGTTGCGAGTAGGCCTTTAACAATCTTTTGCAATTATATAGCAGTTCAGTGCTCAAGTTATTCTAATTGGCAGCTACTGTGGCGGAACAACGAATACGCATATACGCCTACGTTCCGGTGATATTGAAATTAATAGTAACTTCATTAACACGAAAGCGATATCACAAAATCGCGGTCCATTATCGAGCAGTCGACGAAATTTCGGTGCACTACTGCTTTAAAAAATGGTAAACAATTAATACACGTAATGGATGTTTAAACTGTACAGTGTCCACGAGCTTGCACATTTACAACTAAACAAGCTTCGCGAAATATATTAAAATTTCTTCGCAAATCCTAGTGTTTTTACAGAAACTTCGTCCATGTACAGGGTGTTTCCGAAATCACGGGACAGGTGGTGATTCTACATGGACAAACAAGTCGAAAGAAAGGAATAATATTTTACCGTTCGAAGCCACGTTTTCGAGAAAATCGAGTTTGAAGATTCAGCGAATCGGCTAATGCGTCTAATCATGTCCTACCGATTCTACTTGCTCTTTAACCGTTTGAGTTCCAAGCAGCGCGGTCGCGCTGCTGAGATTTTGTATCGAATAGTCCGAGTACAGTCACTGACTCTCGAAGTTGCGCGCTCAACTTTACTGACGCACTTACATCACACAGCTGCTTTTTTAAATGTAAATAATACAATTAAACATTTTGTATTCCATTGTTATCACGCCGCTTAGGCCTCTTCGCAATCGATAAAGACAACCGCTATCGCGAGACCCCTGGGACTCAAACGGTTAAACTCATTTTTCTCGAAAACGGAGCGTCAAAGGAAAAAATGTTATTCCTTTTTTTCGACTTGTTTCTTCACGTGGAATTACCATCTAGACGTACCATGATTTCGGAAACACCGTGTACTGTCTCACGCCGGATCTCGATTGAGTTCTTATTTTATTGCCGGAAACGCAATTGCTTGCTCATTGTGCACAGTTTTGCATTCAGTCGGGTCTTCAATGGAGCGCTTCGACAAAAGTAATGAAACTAACAATAAGAGCCGGTTTGATGCATTGTTTTACGGCTGGAACAGCGGGGCGTTATTTCTTTCACGAATCGAATTCGTTAGCTCAAGTTAACTTGTAGCGAGAAACTTTTTCGCTGCTCTTTGAAGAGCGGGGTGAGGCTGCCTCAGGGAGAGCCTGCCTCGTGGTGAGGCAGAGCGAGGCTGCCTCAGGTAGAGCCTTCCTCGAGGTGAGGCTGCCCCAGGGCGAGGTTGCCTCAGGGCGAGGCAGACCAAGGCCGGCTCAAGTTGAGATAGGGCGAGGATGCCTCGGTGTGAGGCAGAGCGAGGCTACCTCGGGAATGAACTTGCACTGAATGAGTCTATTTACAATCTTGCAATATCGATTTTCTTACACCGCACAGTCATTCTAACTATACATACTATCTTTAATCTTATGAATGGCAAGAGAGAGGAGGAGAGAGTATTGGGCCCGACGCGATGCAATAAATTCCGAGTACCTTCTCTTCCGTGTTGTTACATATTTCCAAAGTCGCTATTATAAACATTGTATTAAACCTTTCGTTGCAACGCAACCGCCCTGGTTCTGTTTGCTTCTGCGCCCTGCCAACGTTCTCTGTCGGTTGAAACCGTTGTTTTCGACACGTTGCAGCTCGTGGCGGCTTCGCAAAAAAAAATAAAAAAATTACGGAGAGATATGACTTACATCGTAACGGCTTTCAGCTAGCTAAACAATGAGAGGCTGTGTGAGGTTTATGCGCGCTTTCGGGGATCGGGCCGCGCGCGGCCGAAATTGTTTTCGAAACGTGTACCGCCCGCCCTGTGAAACCGGAATAGAGTTATGCGAACCAAGAATTTTCTATACGCTAAATGCGCCGAATATTTTTGGCTTTTCTTTTGCATCCTTTATTCATACAGTAGACCCGCAACGTAACGCCGGGAATATCCTCCCTGTTGCACAAGATATGCATTTTTAGCAGTATTTGGAAAAACGCGGGGATTAGTTGCTGAAAATGTAGGGTGCATATGGAGGATGCAGCAGTAACACGTCCCTTTAGATCGAAACTAAGATATAGTCATGGAAAAAGATTTTAGAATTTTATGGTTATTGTATGTAAGGATTGTTTGTACAATACGCAAGGTAAATATTTAAGAAAGAACATCATTTATTTCTTTTATGCTTTGAACGGATCTGT
The DNA here is from genome assembly GCF_050948215.1 of Halictus rubicundus. Lineage (NCBI taxonomy): Eukaryota > Metazoa > Arthropoda > Insecta > Hymenoptera > Halictidae > Halictus > Halictus rubicundus. The sequence continues at coordinate 9,588,360 of NC_135149.1, read as the reverse complement.
ATCGAACATGATACAAATTGAAACGTTTCTGGAAATCTTGGAAAATTTTTCTCATGAATGAATCCACCTTAGATTTGAAGAGTGAAGTTTCCTCTTCACAACCATCACATAAAACTTGACCCATGATTTTTTTTGTGTAGATTTATACAACTTTGAATGAAACTTATCCCGCCAACTTTACATTACAGAATTTGATCCTCCTTTTTGCTCCTTAAAACAGCGAAAAAAACCGTACATCAATTTTCATGGCATCACTGTAAAGAGAATGTTTCAATCTTCAAATCCATGGTAAATTCATTCGCCAAAAGTATTTTTGAATATTTTTACCGACCTTTCAATTCGAAACATTTTCGAGAAGAAACGTGTCTTCGATTTTTCACCTGCTGCGCCATGCAAAAATATCTTGCAACGTCAGAAAAAAATGAACCGCGGATTGTAAAAGCAGAAACTTTATTCTTCGAAATGAGACTAAGTATATTACTACACCATTTTTTTAACGAAGTTATCACAGTTTATATATTGACAATTTTTTGAGAAACTGGAAGATCATGAACTATACTCACAGTCTTATTCGATAGACTATAAGTTAATGTTCTAGAATCGATTATAGACAACTCCGGTGATTGAATGGTAGACAGCCTCGCCAAATATGTTCAGCAGATTGAGGAGCAGAACCTACAAATACCATCGCAAAGTGTTAGGCACACATGTAGAATAGGTCGGTGTTTGGTCGGACACGTTAAAATGGAACTTCGAGGATTGGAATTGTTTGAAGCGATGTAGAAGTCAATATTTGACTAGTTTGGGAACCTTTGGCACTACAATCGATCAATCATGGTCGTTTGTTATAAATTATGCCACGACGTTGCCTTCAGCGAGTGCGGTGTACCTAATTGATTTCCAGAAAATTTCAAGGGATCACCGGCTTGATATTCTAGGCCAAAAATTTACAAGAGATTATGAATATTCAGATCATGTTCAGTTAAAGTTTCGGAGCTATCGAACACCTGAAAACTTTTCTACTTACGAAGAAGACATATTCTAAATCGTTCGAAAATTTCCACATTTTCGAAAGGAACAATAGCAGGTATATTAATTGAATGACAATGCACAGAATTAAATTTCGTATCCTGACTCTTTTCATTGCTTTCGCGTTGTACTTTTTGAAGAATACACAATGACATTAAAAACCGTGGCAACATTTAAAATCCATGATTCACGAATTTGATAATTTTGAAATCAAGTCAATATCACAACTAACATACATATGGAAGGCACAATAAACTCATGAAACTAAATCCAATATTATCGTGTAAAAACTATAGCAACAAGATATAAATGTCTGCATTACTTCGACCCTAGTAAATGACACCAAGAAAACTTTATTTTGTATCAAGATGAATTTATCTTTATGTACCCAAATAATTAAGGAAGTACAATGTTCAATGAAATGGAAATCGAATCCAAAGAATTGTGCTTGCTACAGTGCAAAAGTATCTATTTTCTCCGTTCACATATGTTCTAAAAAGTCAGAGCATTCCTTACATCTGTTTGGATTGGATTTGAAGAAAATTGAAACGGTACAAATGGCTCTCAGAGACCGAATCCGTGTGCTGGAGGTTTAAGAAAATTCTGTAACATCTGTGTAATCCCACAATCTTATCGCGTTGTCTGCGCGTTAGGAGCTCGAGTAACTGTTTTAAGCGGCGGGCCTGCAAGCCGAGGGAAGTTTAAGCCGCGAACCGCGACAATCGGAGCCGATCAAGCGTGCACGAAAAATTGAATTGCACTCGGCGCATAAACGTTAACCGGTGAAACCATTAGCGACTGGAAAACCCGATTAAACTCGGCCGTGTATGAACGGCGAAAATATGGGGGCTCCGTGGGAAAGAACGGCGGGGTATAAAAATTCCGCGGCTGTTCAATTTCGGGAACGCCGGAAATAAATTTCCTCGATGCGATGGCTCGACGCGTGGGCGCAAATGAAACAGGATAAGGGGGTGCATCAGTGTCCGTCCATTTGCACCGGAGTCCTTTTTCCACGTTTTGTCTCTCGAGGATCCGTCACCGGGCAACGTTGTTCCATCCGATCCGTCCAAAAGAGACAGAGTTGAACGACGACAACGATGGAAGACGCGTGCCACCGTGTTCGACCGACTGACCGCAAGCGCTCAGTCCCTCATCCGATGTGTTCATTCACGTCTGCGCTGGAAAACGGCCAGCTTTCGTGTGTACCGAGAGAAACGGATAACATGTTATCCACAGGCGGCTATTCAATAGTTTCTAATCCCTGCGAGCCAGACGCTTTTGTCGATTTGTTGGCTGGCTTGGTTGCATCGCGGTCTTGCGCGGCGATGTTTTCCTCAAATTTATTAACCTGTTTCTTTGGAGTCAGTCTTGACAATTATACTTGGGTTGTATGATAATTTATATGCGGGAAGACTGGGACTTGGGTAGAAGTTCGTAATCGTGGAGGAAAATGTGGCTGTAATGGTCATAAGCAGACTGTGGATTTCGTGCGAAATGAGTACAGTGATTTCTCTATACAGAGTGTTCATTTGAAAGCTTTTCAGTCGAATATCTCGAAAAGTATGAAAGATATTAAAAAAGTGTAAAATACCTGTCCATGGATTTCGAGGGGGAAAGAGGGGGGCAGTATCAGTTTTTAATTTGGGTGGAATTTTAATGTCATTTGAAGATCAACTTTGTTTTTCCAAAGGGAAACCTATATTTTTTATTACGGGATCTTATTGTACATAAAAAGACTAATTTCGGGGATATTTAAAGGGAACTAGAGCGAGGCATATTATTGCGTAAAATTCTTTGACGCAAATCGTTGATGTTTTCCAGTTGTACCAGCACGTACCGTTTGAAAACAAAATTGTCCTCTATTGATCTCTTGTTTATGTTGTCTGTCTTTCAATATAACAGTGTACTATTTAGTCGAGTGTGAATCATCGTAATAAGAGATACTATATCGTGGTACAATTAATTGTATAGAATGGTGTATACTTTAGAAGAACGAGTAGAAATAATTTTTGTTCATGGAGCTGATGAGTGTGCTCGTCGAACTGCTGCTACACATCCTGATACACATGTTTCTCATACGTACGTGAAGTTTCAGTGGTAACTGGTGCATCAGTGGGATCTGTGCACAAATTACTTAAACATAACAAGTTTCATCCTTATAAAATAGAGTTGCATCAAAAGTTATTGGAAGATGACTTTGACAGGTGGATTCAGTTTTGTGAGGATATGATCAACATCACTCCTAATCTAATTAAAAACATTTTTTTTTAGTGACGAATACACTTTTTTCTTAAACGATGCTGTAAATCGTCATAACTGTCGTTATTGGAGTGACGAAAATCCACATCTTATTAGAGAAAGTAATACTCAATGACCGGAAAAAATAAATGTTTAGGCAGTCATTTTAGGAAATGCCATTATAGGTCCTCTGTTTTTCCAAGAGAATTTGAATGGCAATCTGTATTTAAATTTACTGGACGACATCATTGATCCACTTATAACAGAAAGTCTTGAAAACCAAAGAGATGAAAACGGCAATATTTTTTTAAATGGAGAACTTTTGTAGTTCCAACATGATGGTGTTCCCACGCATTACGCGTTACCAGTTCGCCAGTGGTTAAACAATCGATTCCCACTAAGATGGATCGGTAGAAGAGGTGTTATTGAGTGGCCACCAAGATCACCAGATCTAACTTCAGTCGACTTCTTTTTGTGGGGCACTTAAAGTCTGTTGTTTATAAAACACAACCAGAAAACGTCAACGATTTGCGTGGCAGAATTGTACATGAATGTAGAGCTATTCCAGCAGATACCGTCTGTATTATTGTTTAGAAAACAACGGAGAAAATTTGGCAATTTTTATAGTTCTAAAGAAATTACAAACTTTCTCGCAGTATAAGCCTCTCTTTAAATATCTCCGAAACTAGTGCACGGAGAGAAAAAAGTATCCTACGAAAATTGCTGGTCTTTTTATGTACAATAAGATCCCATAATAAATAATATAGATTTCCATTTGAAAAAACAAAGTTGACCTTCAAAATAACCTTGAAAACACCACCCAAATTAAAAACTGATACTGCCCCCCTCTTTCCCCCTTGAAATCCAGGGACACGTATTTTACACTTTTTTAATATCTTTCATACTTTTGAGATATTCGGCTGGAAAGTTTTCAAATGAACACCGTGTATATCGAGAATGCACTGTATGTCGAATTTAAAACGGGGAAAATATTATCGAGGAATGTCAAGACAGGCAGTATTACAGCCGGACAAACAGCACACGTGCATTATAGTCAGACTAATAATATATGAACTGTAAAAATTTCGAGGTTCTTCTTATTAAGAAAATTGTAAATAGAGAGAAGTGCAGACATTACTAATACTGTTTAAAGAACAACAAAAGTCCAAGAAAATTTGCACAGGCACAAATCTGATTTATCCAGCACGAAAAGAACGTTTGTTCCAGCATAAAAGAAGCGGAGATTCTCTACAGGCGAATCGATCAAACAGTAGCTACAGCGAAACAAATAAAAACAGGTTGTTACAGAGGCGTATCCCGGAGAAATGCAGTCTAAAAAGTTTTTTTAATCAAACAAGTAGAACAGTCCGTGCCGAGCCAGACAAAGAGTACAGACGTTGCCATTGTTTGCTGAGTAGAATGGAAGTGTCCTGGATGATCCAACAAGAGCTGATGTCCTGTCCTTTAAGTGGAATAAGAACGTATCTGGTCACGTGCAGCATGGTCGTGGAACCAGTCGTAATCCAGATGTAATCCATAACTGACGGAAACCAAATCCTGATGTCAGTTTAAGCTTGGGCTTGCTTGAAGATTATCTGTAACTTCTGTCAGAACTCGCATAGCTGTGTCTTGTTAATTCTATTCATTGTTGACTTGAGAAATTCATTTCGAGATAGAACAAAAAATTTGTGTTGTGCGAATACGTGCTTGAACGTTATCTGTAACATCTGGACTCGCGTAGACGTGTCTCGATCATTTTTAACGCTACTCGTCGTAGACTCAATAAACGCAATCGAAATGAAAGGAGACCATGTGTTGCGTGAACGCTTGGTTATGACATAGTAACTCAGAATCAGTTTACGAACCAAACAAATCGTGGAAACGCACAAGGCCCAATCCACCGATGGCCACGACAACATCCGGGCAAATGGAACGTTACAATACCAATTCATAAACCCCGACTGTAATTGATACGCATCGGCACGGAGCGAAATGTTTAGGAAATCTTCCAGCAAGCAAGAATCATTGATGTCCGTTATATGACCCACATTCGGTTCTATTGACCGTGTAACTCGCAATATCGCTGACAAGTTGACGGAATTGTAGAACGTATACGCTGTAACGCCCGCGGAAAATTGGCCGAAAATAAAGCCACGGTAACCAGCTTTCATTTTTATGTTTCCGAAACTTGAAATGCGTTCAGCTTCAGAAAAGTGAGTTTTATATAGCGCTGTAAAATCTTGGATAAATAATTCTTGTCCGCGACTCGGTCGACTTTCATTTACATTCTCGCTTGTGCGGTTTCATTTTTGTTTAGCCCGTATTCGTTCTCTTTCGCAAGAAAAACTTAGTATTATTCTTCCGCGATACTATTATCGTAATACTTTTCAGAAGGAAACTCAACGAAGACGGCACGGACGGGGAAGTGTTCTCGTTCCCGAACATTCTTTTAATTTCCTACCACCGACTGGCAGAAACTTTGAATTTCTTTTGAGGGATACAAATCTTTAGACTACCCCCAAGGATTTACGGTACACAGAGGAGTCAGGTCAAAACATCGATCTGTCCGTTGCGGGACAAATCGACCCTCAATTACGAAAGTTTTGCGTTTTACAAAGAAACTCCAATTTTCCGGCTGCCTTGACGAATCCTTTTATGTACACGATCCAGCAACCTCGCTAACATGACGAAAATTTATGGGTCCCTTTCGCCCTTCAATTTCCCAGGTCTGTGGAATAGACCCTGGTCGGACAATGAACTAAATAAAATGTATCAAATCGTTCCGAACGAAAACGTTGAATGGTCTATAATGCAGCAATTAGTGTAGAATTCTACCGCAGTATTAAACGGATGTTCTTGTTATGCTATTGTAGATTCTAGATTTTGGAACAGTTTCAGGACAGTATTTCAGGAAAATTTGGGGCGATTACGTCGTTTTGTAAAAACATTTTGGCGTCCAGCTATAAAAGCGCTGCGAAATTAAAACTCAAAAATTGGATCTCCGATTCATCATCACCGCATTCTGGGTCACTTTTAAAACTTTATGACAGATACTTCTAATTGCTTTGCCTCAAATTCGCACGTAAACGTTCCTCCATTTATTTGGATAACAAAGCTTTACTGCTCAAATAAGATTCCATTTTTCATCACATGTGAATATTGCACAATATTAACGTAAATAGACCCTTTTGAAAATAATCGATAAGCCCTAATCGTGTCAAAATCGCCCAACTTTGAACACGCATAACTTCTAAACCAGTGAATTCCTCGCTTTAGAACTTCAATTTTTTTAATTTTCGCGTCAAAGTGTACAGGATTATATAGTATAAAGTTAAAACTTTCTGGGTTGCCGAAGTGGAGTTTAACCAAACGGACAAGTTAAATGTGTTACTCGAATGAAACTTGTGAAACATAGTTTTAATATTTAAATGTGGATTGCTTAATTCATTCGTTGGAATCATATGAATGTTTTGAAACATTCGACTAATTGTAAATAGAAGAGTGTTATACGTGTCAAGTGCATACAGACCGGGAAACATCCTCACGCAACTGTCTCTTTGAAACTGCGATCCACTTTGTTCGAAAGAGGCACGTTCCCTTCCTTGATTATAACACTGTATAATCACAGCGTGGATCTACACTCGTCGAACTTCTTGAACCGAATACAGTATTTCGCGACTTGATATAAGTATCGCTTTGATTTACCTGAAACCGAGACCCCAATTGTTTCTTAACAGGCACAAAAAACATACTTTATGTTCAACCGCTATTAAAACCGCAGATTATTTTTTGTTCTCTTGAAGTGGTTTTGAAATTTTTATTACGCAAAACGAAGCCGAATAATACATAAACTGGTAGAAAAATAAATTTTGAATTCCCTCTTTCGACAGAATACGAACGAGTCTTCGTTGCATGCAGATAGATATAGTAACTTTATCGCCGGTGCTGGCCAAATGTTATTTTCATTCCGATCATAAATATTTTATTGCAACACAAAAGGTTGTTACTTCGATAGTACAATGCAGTGCTCTGTAAATTACGAAAGAGTTGATTGTACAATATTCCTGAAAGGAAATTGCGAATTGTCAGTCCATTTCCAGTTTTTTATATGAGGTTTTTCATTTAATGGTATCTTCATTTGCAAAAATCGAATTTTCTTATATTGTGTTGGGACGTGAATCGTGGATGCAGTGGTGTTGCTGTGGTAATAACCAATCACAGAATATACGGTAGCTAATATTTAATATAAAGGAAAAAGGTACAAGTATTACACTAGTTGCCACGTGCTTGGCAGAGCGGAAGACAAAACGACAACGGTATCACAGAGCGTACAACTCAACATATTGAAAGGCTAAATTGTAGCATTTTTAGAAATAAATCCAGTTAAAATACGTTTAAAAAATACCACATATTCTTTACATACGTGTTAATGCATCTATAAAATTTGGAATTAGTTCCGAAGTTTGCTCCAATAGTAATCCTCTAAAAAAATGTATAAACGTTCTCTATTTTTAAGGACAGAATTTTTCGAAGAGATTTGGAATTTCAGGTGGAACTATTTTAAATTCGAAAAAATAAGTTTCCATGCATTCGCAATTTCAAAAAAATTACTAGGTATCCTTGAAATACGAATTAACAAGTTCACAACATTTGGAATCGACATCTCCACTAGTGCGTCCAAAATAAATTCCCAAAACTCACCTCTTTTTAAAGTTACAATACAGAATCTCTTAAAGAGAAAATCTAGGCCAAAACACGATCAAAACCGAGAAAGCTGTTTCCGTTGGTGGCCCAATCATTTTCAGTCGTGCATAATCAATCGGACGGGTGCGAGGAGCGTCGAACCGTGTCATCGACTTTAATTTGGACCTCGAATTTCATCTCCACTGCAAATTTCCCATGGCCACCATCTCGAGCGGCAACTTCGCCGTCAGTTTCCATTCGATAGGGAAATTATCATCAACTTGAACTTCGTCCTCGAAGGAGAAACACTGTGTGTACGGCATCGAACGAATTGATGTTTCCAGCAATGGGGAAGATCTCGTCAATCCGCAACCCTAATACGATCGTCCTGAAGAACAATCTCATCCTCGATCATGCTCCGCGTGTCGTTTTTCAGCGAACCGCCATTATCGTTCACGAGACGCGGATTGCAGCTTAAGAGGAGATCCGCGAAGGAATTGTTCGCGATTCGAAGCGGAAACGAGCGTTTCAAAGGTGGAAACTTTCGCAACTCGATTCTCCAGGCTCGGGAGTCTTTCTCAGCGATGCTTTCGACGAGAACAAGGATTCATAGGATCCGCCTTGTTTCCTGCACCGATTCAAAAGACCGTCAACAAATTATTTCGCGAGACCGAAAGTCACGGCAAAGAAACGCTATAAAGGCCATTCTATTCTTTGCAGGAGAGAAGTATGATATAAAAGCGAAGAGTCTTCATTAGCCAGGACCCGCGTGATTGTTCTGATGGATACGACGAACTGAAACGTACCGGGACACTAGAGCTCCTAATCGGTTCATCTCGTCCACTTTCGTTCCTTTATTCAAACACCGGATGTAACCAAATCGTTAAGAAAAATAGAACGCCCGAGAAAAAATTTTATGGTTTCACTGACCTCGATAAAAGATGAGGAAGAGACCGCGAATGGATCCCTGTGCTCTGAGAATTCGACTGCGACCAGAACATGTGTAAGTGGCATTTCACTTTTGCTTTCAGTGTCAGAAGTCTTCTTGTCAGCAACACGAAAGGTATTCTTATTCGAATTTATGTAAAATAGCCTATTCAACTTTGCATCAAGATTTACAGTTTAGTCATAATTATTTATGCAAGCAAGTATCAGTGTAGATAAACTTTGATTATTCTTTGGAAAATGATTATTTACTCCTTGGTGCATTCTACAATCTCGAACCATCTAACTATTTGACATCTGAGATTGAAATAGTTGCCAATTAGCTTAGATATAATTGATGTTTTTCGAAACTGAAACATAACATTGAAAATTTATAACGCTATAGCGTTACAAAAATAGTAATATGAATGAACACTGTTAAACCTTTACCATGGATTACGGTTAAACTTCACCTTGGCAACCCAGAAATTTTTAACTTTTTACTGTGTAATCCTGTGCATCTGTACGAAAAATGCCAAAAATCGAAGTTTTAAGGCGAGGAATTTACTGGCCGGAAGAAACTTGAAGTTTGTGTCTAAACAGAAATCACCTCCCCGAGTCGATGAAAAGTTAAACCTGAATTACTAACGTTTGTTGAAGAAAGGTGTTTAAGAAAATTACTTTATTACGGGTCAAATTGTTCAATGGTTTATAATAAAAAATAAGGGAAATGTTGTTGATAAGTAATATTTTTCTGAATTTTTAAAGTAATCGGTGCTCCAAAATTTTTAGGATAGTAACATTTAAACGAGCGTCACACTTCAACATATTTATAAATCAATTATTTTTACTACACCATCTACATCCTCCAATAAAAAAATTAATGAATCAATCGGCAGTGTTGTTAATTTTTGTTTCAATCTGGAAACAAATCGATTTTTAATTGCGCTCTGTGCAATGAGAATAAACGAATTTTATTTCGAGTGTTGTAAAAGAGGTATCTCGTTGAATCAAACGTTGATTTTATTTCGATTTGGTTGAACACAGTCAAATGTAATTCTGCGAGGAACGAATAAAAATTAATAATCATTTTATCTGGAAGTTTTTAGTTAAAACACATCCGACGCAAGTTATAAATCGTCCTATCGATGATGCACACATTGCACACCGATGCTTGCTGTATTATTCAAACATACGATTGGATGACGGATCGATATTTGTTTAGCATACTGTCTTTGATGGTCACAAATATAGAATATTAACGATGAATATTATTACGATTTGGCGGTTGGAAGTAGCAAAGCAAACGTATTTATTGTACGCAGTTTATATTTAATCCATGACATATAATACCCAATAAAGTACAGAGACATTAAAACAAGAGACTCCCACAACACAAAATGGAAATCCATTTAAACAGTAAAAGCAATTAATCCTCGACATCATCAGGAAGTGTTAATTTCGCTGAAAGTTCAAACACGTAGCACCGAAAAATATTAAACATACAATTTGGTTGTCCAACCAAGTTGATTGTTCATTTTTAAATTGCAAAGTGTGTCCTTGAACCAGGGAATCGATCTATACCGAAATGAAATCTAAAATGCAAAACGTCAAAACCATTTCAAATAAATAGTCTTTGAAAGATTCTCTTATCAACATGTAATAATTAAATATACAATTTTTAAACATTCAAACTTAACACAAAAACAATAAAGTTCTTTACCCTTACGTGACACAGTGTATGAACTCAACCAAAGGAAAATCCATTTTATCGAGTCTTCGAAAGCAATGCACACAAATATCGTGATGCAGGTACCAAAGTTTCTTTCAAAGATCAAGGATTCGAAGATTCTGATCACTCAGACATTCATACCGAGCCGAGATCTACCACAGAAAGAAAATCTTTTCCTTTCAAGAAAAGTTTCGTATCGGCAGAAGCAAGATCCATTTTAGTAAGAATTCGAGGCATTTCCGGAACTTTGCACGGCGCTAGTCATCGAGGATCGATACTATTCCGCGGGCTGAACACTGGCATCGAACAATACGCCACTCACAGCCGAAGTAACTCGCCGAGAAACGTTCTTATTCCTGGGCACGGTAAATCATCAAAAATTATCGCGTCCGAGGTTGGAATTGGAAACGTTAACTTTCCTAACGTGCGCTTTGGATAAAAGCCCGGAACTTTTCCGGCGTACCATAAACAGATTAATTACAACGGGCATGTTGGGTTAGGTCAGATGTGAAATACAGGTGCACCTTTTTGCCAAAGAACTGAGAGAGAAAGAGAGAGCCGGCGAGGGATTAATAAAAACCGGTCGATGGTTAGAAAGCCGTTTCAATTACGGTAAGTACAGGCGGGCTAGTTTGAAAAAATTTTTAATATCCCGGTCCCGCGACCGGTACTCATAATGTTGCAATGTAGTGTCGGGGGTCGGTTCCCACTGGCAAAGCATCTGAGTCATTGTCAGCGAGGGGGTCCAACGCGAAAGTTCCTTTGCTGGCCGTGGAAATGCGTGAACGAGTTTTACTTTATAACGCTTGTGCATTGTGCCGGTAAATTTACTGCATCGCTAGAACGAATTGGAGCGAATCAGTGGACTGTGACTGTCTGTGGTCAGACGAGTAGAATTGAAGGAGTGGGGGACGCTTTAAGTAGAACTAGTTTGCTTCAAAATCGGTCAAAGTGAGTACTACCCTTTCATGATCAGACAAATCTAATTCAATCGATTGTTAACAACATACGGAATGATTTTAACAAGGAGGCATTGTATGATGTCTCTGAACGCATTATTTAAACAAATTGAGTATCCCAAATTTGTCTTACTGTACTTTCATATACAGGATGTCCCACATAACACTTTTCACGATTTTTCAAGTACTTGCGATAATCTGACAAACAAATATTTTAAACAAAAGTTGATTGGCTAAAAGTTTTCGATTGGCTGTACATTGCAATAAAAAAAAAGTTCGAAACATTTTTTTGAATTGTCACGTTGCCGTAGACAAACAAAAAGGGTAAAGGGTATTGCCGAATTTCTCATGAAAGTAATCGAGACTGGGAAGCTGTTTATGGCCCAGCTAGTACATTAGGTGCTCTTAAGTTCGCAGATAGTTTGAATAGAAGGAGAAGCAATTTCTGGAAGGAGAAGCAGATTGAGATTAACTGCTGGTCTTGAAGTAGAATGGGGTCAGTGTCTGATCAGCGTTTCAAGACAACTATGTTAGCACGCCAATTATGTTGGAAGTTATTCGTCATCGTAGAAATTCTGAAAAAATGTAATTTGTCGAACTTCTTTAAATTTTTCCTTTCTTTCTCTTTTTATTCTCATAAGACGTCTCCAAAACAAATATTGAGATTTATTATTAATATAAGGTGTCTCGTTAGAATTTATTAAGTGACTAAAAATAACAACGCGTCTAAAACTTATATTGCCTTTTTTCTTACATTACGCGTTCAAGCACAGCAAGCCACTACAGAGGTCAGACCAGCCAAGTAATTAGCCGGATTAGCTACTGAGGAAGCTACTTCGTCTGCAGAGAACTTACTTTATGCCCCGGTAATCGTTGATTAAGAAAAAGTTAAAGAAAATTGCATTTTACTTAGCAGAAAATCTCAGACGGAACTTTGTACGCGTTCTTTTCGGAATTACTTTTCTTTCCACGACGACCCTAAAAAACTTGCGCCGCGTTCCGTTAACCGGTTTTAAATTTTTCATAATAGTTTCTAATGTGTAAACTGCAGTTTCCAATGCAACTTCATAATATTATGTCCTATTTCCTGAAAAAAGGCACACTTTCATTCATTGACGTTACAGGTTATACTGTATTCATAAAAACGCTGAGGCGAACCGTATTAACCCCTTGCACTACGATTCATTTTACGGTTTCAGTGATTAGGTCTTTTTTGTAATTCGTAATTTCCTACAAAAAGGAGAAAATTTATATCGTTGTTGTACATTAACAACACCGAAATAGAATTTTATTTCGATTTAAAGGAAATTAATAACATACATATTTATTAGATTCTGTTCAAAATCTTCGTCACGAGTATGACTCGCATTATTTTACGTATAAAGGAAAATCGTTACGCAAATGCATTTACGTAAAAAATATCTAACAAAGTTTATGCGTACCTTGTTTCATATAGTAATAACACTTGGCGTGATATTCAGAGATTCTATGGCACTTCTGCGATAATATTCGTATGTTGTAAAAGGCCATCTTGGACAAGCCTATTTGACATATCGTATATTATCAATTCCAATGCAAATAGACCCACAAAATTATGACACAAACGCCCCGAGAAATAAACTTCAGCCGGTTAAACAATTCCTGTTAACTGATCTACGCAGAAAGCCAACTTCCGGACCGACTCATCTCGGCATGCACCGCTCTTTGAGCGTTCACCGAGCGGCTTAAATTAATTTCGCGGACTGCAGCACACGATCCAGGCAGCAGACGGATCGAGAAATTCGCAGGCCGACAGTCTTGCGTTGGTGTGTGGCATTTTTTCACCCGCTTGTGTGTTCCATATTCACGAGGCGGAGCTCTTGACTACAAAGTGGCGCATCTATTAATCAAGATTCCGGCGCAATCGGACGCGCAACGACCGGAATAAGTTGACAGTGCGGCTCATAATAGTCGCGGAACGACCGCGATTCGCTTCATTTGTTGGCGCCGCTATAAAACAGAAACTACAGTGGCAGAAGTCGTTACGCATTTCGCCGTGTGAAATTATTCCGTTTTAACCTCACATTCGGTACCTCATACAGGGAAATATTCAAAATTGATCACTAGACTTCAATTTTCCATAAAGGATCTTTTTTTGAATTTTTAATCTTTTATAACCATATTTTGGAAGGTAAGTCTTGCAGGCACGTTAACATTTCTATTGTTACTAACGCTGAAACTGTTCGTTTAATTAATTTGCCAGGAACTGTGTAATCGAATGATACTTTGGGTCAAAATAGACCCGGACTCCGCCGTCGGAAGGTTAACATATCAGTGTTTCGTATAGGATGAAAATTTATAGAAATGTTAGGTGGGAGGTACGTAAACATTTTATTTCGTTTTACGAGCTTGAATTATTCGAGTACAGTGTAGCAATACGACTCTGTGTGAAAATGGTCAAATAATCGTGCACTAGCTGGAACAAAACAATTAACCCCTTGCGCTACGATTTATTTTACGGTTTCAGTGATTAAAACATTTTTATAATTCGTAATTTCCTAATAAAAGTAGAAAATTTATACATAGTGTATGCCTATATGTTCTATAGCTGTCCATTAACAACGCCAAAATAGAATTTTATTTCGTTTTAAAGGAAATTAATAACATGCATATTTATTACACTTTGTTCAAAATCTTCATCACGAATGTGACTCCATATTGTAGGGCAAGGGGTTAAAGTTGCCAAGACTACGGTGTATTAATCTTTTCAGTAAGCACTTTAGGCAGCCTGCAGGGGTTGATATGAAACCTGTTATTTTTCATGAGCAACCACAATCTATGTATTACTCTTGTTTGTGTTTTTTTTTATTTCGTCCATTGTAATCTCGTTACCACTTCGGCAGAAACGAACCGGTAGTCGTTCACCGGTGACTGAATTCGTTGTCACTTGTACCGCGTTGTAAATCCGGCTTCAACTTTCCTCGCGGCCGCTAACTTTTCCCTTTCCCGCCTGTCAAACCATCCCGACAGCCACGGGACGAAATTTTACAACTTGTCACCGCCTTGTAACGGTTTACTCGCGGATCGCTCGGCGAGGCGCGACTCCCACGTTAAAACGGTATTAAAACTGTGTTCGCGGTAATTGCTCACTCCGCTTTGATGTCGGCCGTCGTTACCCAACTCGTATGGCACCGCTTCCAGACGCTGTTCTAGTTGAAAGTCCGCCGTGGTTCCGGGAATTAGCTTATGATGAGGAGCGAGTGTTATTCTGGATGTCTGATCATTCCTGGAGTTATACCACTGATGGAGACTGTCGTTGACCTGGTCTAGTTCTGAAACGAGGAATTCTGGCGTTTTCAATGTTAGTTTGCTGAGATAATGGTGCTCAGGTGGATAATTATTACATAGACTTTTTTTTTATTAACATTGATTATAGATTATAGATGCTTTTATTAACAATGATTATAGATGTATAGTATAACTGGTTAAGTCTCGGGATGTTTTTGAAGCTAAACATTGTGTGCAACTATTGTGATTACCGTAGGATAAGAAAGAAGCGTTTTATTGGTGACTAACCATTGACCGATTTATACTACTGATAGAACTGCAAGGTTTCGCGTTGAGTTTTGACGGAAAAATCAAATAGGACTTGCTTGAAATATACAGGGTGTTCATTTCAAAACTTTCCAGCCGAATATCTCGAAAAGTATGAAAGATATTAAAAAAGTGTAAAACACGTGTCCAAGGATTTCGAGGGGAAAAGAGAGGGACAGTATCAGTTTTTTATTTGGGTGGCGTTTTCAAGGTCATTCGAAGGTCAACTTTGTTTTTTCAAATGGAAACCTATATATTTTATTATTGGATTTTATTGTACGTAAAAAGACCAGCAATTTTCGTAGGATACTTTGTTTTATCCGCGCACTAGTTTCGGAGATATTTAAAGAAAAGTAGAGCGAGTCATACTTATGGTATACTGCAAGAAAGTTCGTAATTTCTTTATACCTATAACAAATTTTCAAAATGTTCTGCGTTGTTTTCTAACCAATGATACAGACGACTCTCAAATTCTGAACGAACGAAACGTCTTTTTGTATATGTATATGTGTATATGATCAGTGGTCTGTAGATTTGGCGCATTTGAGATAAAAATGGCCAGATCAAGTGGAAACGTGTACTTTTAAAGAATTTAAAAATAGTGTTAGATTATTTACGGCTGGGTAAAAGTACTTATATCAAGGTATGTATATCTCCTGTATCTTGCAATGAATGCAGACAATTTTTATTTTACATAAACATTCACTGTCTAATAGTTCCAAAGTAACTGTACGTTACGTATTTTGGAAGAATTCACAAAATGATGTTTCACACAACCCTACACCAGTCCCTAAACGCAGTCAATGGAAATCGATCAAAACTCTTTCAAAATCTTTTGCGATCGCCAATAACTCCTAAAAAGTCGGGAACAGGAAAAAGTTCAATAATCGAGGGTCGTCGAGAACCCGAGAACCGATTGTTTCGCGGGGAAATATTACGTGACCGCTTGACATTTGATTTCCGTATCGAGGATCGGCGCACGAGTAGGAAGTTAACCGGGTAATAAAAAGTTACGCGCAACGCGGTGGCCGGTGCAGTTGCATCGCGATGCGTTCCGTGTGCGAGAGGAGGTCGGAACTTTCGAACGCAGGAACGCCGAGAACAGGTGCCATTGCAAACGACCCCAATTCCAATGTTTCGAGTTGCGAGTTTCCCTGGGATCGTTGCGGGATCGGTGCTTCAAACTTTCCTCGGCCTACCGGGACGATAACGAACTCCCTGACAGTTTTTGTACTCGTGCTGCTTTATGGGAGCTTCGAAAAATTTACCGAGCCCGCAGAATGCACTATGGAGCATAATAAATAACACGTTAGAGTGTCTATTGAGAACGGGGGTGCTTAAATATCTCACGAATTCCGTATAATTTCATTCGGAAATCAGGGAAAGAGGAAATGTTTGGCCGGATGTTACTTCTTAATGTGATTAGAGGAGTATGGAGCTGATGCTTAGTCCATCGGTGCTCGATGGTAATTCGATTGGACTTGTTGCTCTTCTCAATTAACCTAATGCAGTTTGCTTCTTTTCAGAGCAGACTTCTGGAGTCAATCAAGTCGCAGCGTTCCTAATTGATCACCAATTTGTGTTAGTTTTAAACGCGGTGCAAAATTTACCGGCGTTGTAGAGTGGTCTTTACGCTTGATATATACTACTTGATTAGATTAATCTTTTTTATTGGCTGATTTAATTGCAGGTTTAAGGTTGGGACGATTTTGTATTGCATGAGATGGTCATTTACTTTTCAAGCCATTGAATACATTCATAGAATCGATACAATAAATAAGAAAGTAAACTTTGTGCATCATTTGATTCATAATTTGATATTGACATTAATGAAATCGAATTCTAATATGTGAGTAATTAAGTGATTAACTGATTTACTTTTACTGCTTTTACTTTTTACTGCCTATAATTTTAGTACTTCAAAGAAAACTATGAATACCATTTGTTGAATGTTTTAATCTCTATTAAATAAACGAAGGTTTTTCTGCATAAAGGAAATTGTTTTTAAAACTTTGTTTGAAAGATATAAATGAAACATTCTGTAAACCACAAAGTATGGTCCAAAACGATTCCAAAATAATTGCTAAATAAATAATTCGCATGAATTTTTAAACGATCTCTGCGAAAGGAGGGAATCCTGATTTAATTAGGTTTCCGAATCATCTTGAATGGAGAAAAGAACGTCGCGTATTGTAAGGGTCCAGTCGAACAAAGTTGCAGCTTGGTTCTCAGCCGTGCTGCTTTGCAATGGAAATTCTTAAGCGAAATTGCCCGAGGAGAGTCTGTGTCAAAGATGTTGCATGCAGAAATGTCTGCAATAAATTTCGACCGTGTATCGCTCCCAAAATTAATTCAGAATTTGTTGAAAGTTGTTGTACTTTACGAGCTACATATTGTGCAGATTGGGGCCGCGGAAGCTTCGAAATTTATCGAGACATTTCATAATTTTATACTAATACAAATCATTTAGTATCAACATTTTATAACAAATCATTTCCTCTCTTAAACATTTTCAGCACGAATTGTTTCCATAACTTCGTATTTTCATTTTTAAATTATTGTGTACAGCTTTTAAGCTTGTTTTAACATGAGAGGTTGAAATATAAATTTTTATATCGAAGGGTTTGCGAAATTTCTGACAGTTTTTCGTACGATTTATATTAATTTAAAAGTTTTTAATTCGTACGATTTATATTAATTTAAAAGTATGGTAATTGTACTTGATGTCCTACACGATCTTTTGAAATATTGTATAATATTAATAATTTAACATTGGTTTGAATTAGAAGTAAGAAAATAGTGTGAAAAAATCGTATGTACAGGCACTGTTTATTGAAAAGGAGGTCTAGCTGTTAATTTAATATGCAATGTAACTGAATATTTAATTTAAAAATTTCCTTTCTCAAAACAATTTTTTAAATTTAACTTAGGAATGTAGAACATTTTTTAATATAAAGTAAAGAAATTGCGTGTACAATTTGACATGTAACGTACCTGAATAATTTTAAATAGTTTCCAATTCAATGTTTTATGAAATATGATTTTAGTCTAATGCTTCGAGATATTATTCCATTAATGCGCGTCACTCGCTTCAAGAAATGAATTATCGTTGCAACCCGGTGTAATATGAATGAATCGAGCCTGTCTAATTGATATCGATTGTCTCATAAATTATGCAGAAGAGATGCTCTGCATTATTTATAAAGTAAGGACGGTTTTCATGCAGGAAATGTGTCAAGTGTCTGGTAGAGAATGAAGCACGGAAATTCCTCGGTATCTCGTAACAAAATTACTTTATTCCCAAGTGTTCGCGAGAATCGTTTCCAACTCAATGTTATTTATTACCTCTGTGTGTAAATTAAACGGAGCACATTTATTCGAGGACAAACTACGTTTCCACGTTAAAATGTCTCACCTGTAGAATTCCTTCTACAATTCTCTTAGAAAAAGTTGGCTCATTCATTATCCGTTCACGAGTCTTAACCCTAGGGTGGTCGCGCGAATTTTCGTAATGCCAGTGGTCTTGATATCACAAACCTTATTTCTCACTAAAAATGTCACTGGGTTCAAATAACAAGACACATATAATGCATTGTTTTTAATTCAGAAGGAATAGAAGTACAATAATGGAAATTATTACATATTCATGAATAAACAATCTCTCCTTCGGTTATGAGTAAATAAAGTCGGTCCGTGAGACCGGGCGCGACCACTCTAAAAAATTACAGAACACAAATTATATTAAAATATTTTACAGTTTTAGTATATTTTCAACTCTGCTAAATCGGCGTCAAAGAAAATATATTTTTTCGATCACTTTTATCACGCGAAGGATTTGTTTTGATTATAGACTTTAACTCTGAGTATTGCCTATTATCAAATGAAAGTATAAAAACGAGATTCCTCGACCCTCGAAATTCTACAAAAGAATTCTGCAATTCTTGAATGGTACAATGGGGCTGACACGATGCCATAAAAAAATTTTGTTTTTATGTCATTTTCTTTTTTTTAGAAATATCAAGGTCACCTTGACTTTTTTAAATGGAACTAATGAATTCCTAATGAAAGGGACTATCATTGTAGGTGTTTAAAAAAGGGTGGTTCCATTTAAAAAAGTGAAGGTCACCTTGATATCTCTAAAAAAATGACATAAAAACAACATTTTTTTTGGCATCGTGTCAGCCCCATTGTACCATTCAACTTTGTCTTTACCATATTTTACGTATCTTTAGAAACAACAAAGATATTTGAGGTGCAAACGTTAGATGACTCACCCTGTATATAATGTACTGCATGCACAGGGCGAAAATTGAAGAGAGCATTCAACCCCTTCGGGAAGCCACATTTCGAACGCGGTGAAAAATGCAAAATTATGTGCGAATTGAATACAGAACATGCGGAATAATTGTTCGAGAAGAATCGAGTGCGTTCGCGAACGAGATGCAAATGGGGATGGATTAATTGTCGCAAAAAGAGTTAAAGTCATTCGGAAACTTAAGCGCGGAGGGTAAAGATTAATCGCGATAAAAATGAAATACAGTGAGCGGAGTTCAAATAAAAAGCAAACAATTCCGGTGCTAATGGCCTCGTTATTCTACCTTGTTGCGGAATTAACGATCGTTTAAACTTGAAGGATTTTTATTACTGTATTCCCGACCTTTCCAGGGATCCGTGCTTCGACGAAGGTAGACGGTTTAAGATTAACACGTTCTCGCTTAGCAGCTCGTTCAAGTAACTCATTCTTTCTCCCACCCGCGCACACACCTTTCACCTTTCTTAAATATCCCACGAGTTACCACGTTCCGTTCCTCTGCTTACAAATGTTTCGCACCACATTTTCGCCCCCGGACCACGGCGGAACGGTCTAAGCCATTTTTCAGAACGAAAACTTGTCGGAAACGTTGCAACACTTTCGAAACAATTGGGCAATTCAGTGAAGCTAGTTTATAGTTCGCCGTAGTATCCCGGTAATTTCATAAATCAACCGGTTTTATTGTTACCGATGAAATTTCGTCTCACGGCTAGCCACGATGCGAAAATTATGTGTAAGAGTATTAAGCACATGCTTCTATATGAAATGTATTGCAATGAATACTAGTAACGTGAACATTGATAATAGAAATAACAAGCAGCGAGGACAATTGAAATTGCAAAAAGACTTAATATAATATAATTAGACGTGCAAAGTACATTGCTGTATTTATAGTAAATGTATCGATTAAATGTTGGGCGTAATTTTAGTAATTTGATAAATTATATTGATGTACTCACATTCTTTTAATCTTCCTACTGCTGTAAATGTCAGCTATTCTAAATAAATATCATAAATGACATCACATTTCTACATATATGTCTGACAGTGATCGTATTTTCTACTTACAGATTGGACAAGAGTTGTTCTCATGTGTCTGACAATAACGGAATATTCTACTTCCTGATAAGGCGAGAGAAAATCCACGAATGAAAATCTACAGAAAATATAACCAGAATGCAGATCAGTTCAATAAGTTCAAAATAGTTCAACAGTACTTTCAAATTCTTGAAACGCCTCTACTGTCGAGCATTTGAATGCATTTTTACTACATAAGAATAAAATCCGCAATCTAAATAGAAGTATTCTTACAATTAAATTACACCGGCAAGAAGACAAAGAAATCCGCAATCCTCTTTCCATTCGCATAACTCAGGACTCCGTAAATACCAGAAGCAAGAGGGAAAAATTTATTGTCTCACCCCGTTCCGAAGGAAATCGAGCCAAAGTCAGCTCGGGGTACCCTGTTCGTTTGGCAAAATCCCAGTAAATTCATCCTCGAGAGATTATCGATTCTCGCGGCGCTATTTTTCACGGTGGTCTTCGATGAGTGGCGAGAAGAGAATTAGGTCCGCGTCAAGAGCTCATGGTCCCGGCATGGTCAGCGGCAAACGCCTTGTATTTATTAACGGGGGCCCAGGCTCCGGTTGTTACGAGCGTCCATTAACTTTCAAACGAGCCCCGGCACGAGTTCGCACGTTTTCAAAATACGTGGCCGGAAAATGAAACGTACTGGCATACCCCGTTCTGGTATGCGAGTCACACGGGGACCTCTGTTAGGCTTGTCCCGTGCCCCGCCACTGAATCCTGGCTGCTCGCATTTGATGGATCTGCGGGACGCGTCATCATTCCGAGGGAAATCAGGGATCAATGGCTATTAATTACCGGCCCCCGCGAATTAAGCAGTGGGATTTCGGGAACATTGTTCGACCCTGACTCAGTTTTACGGGCGAGGGAGCAATGTTCAACCGCTGCGTTAAAGCGTAATAATCGCCTGTGGTGTGCTATCAGGCAACCGATGAATCTGGCATTAAGTATTTTAATCTACTATATCACCCTAACACCTCGTTCATCAATTTTTAGGTTAAAATATTCAATAGTTTGCCTACCGGTGGTTGTTTAATGGTCAATTTAATGGGCATGATCGTTTATAGCTAAGAATTTTCGTAATAAGTAGTCTAATTTCTCAAGAAATATTTACTGTTAATTCTGAATGATTTCTTAATGAATTTTCGAGGGCACGTTTTGTCCCTAAAATGCAATGGACGCGTCTCTAAAAATGTTGAAAAATTTTTGTCGTGAATGAATCTTCCGTAGATTTGAAGATTGAGGTCCCCCAGTGAAAAATGAATCTTTAGATTCTCATCTGCTGCATCGTGTAAAAGTATCTCAGAGGAAACTGAATAGTAGGCGAAAGTAGAATCATCAAGCTTTGAAACCTGTTCAAGTTTAATGCAGTACTATTGTTTTTTACGAAATTATAATAGATTAAATATCATCACTAGACTGCGTATTTTATGCATTTATGACAAAAATTAGTAGGTTTAATTTTAAATAGTAAAAATATTAGAAAAATTGAAACATAATATTATATTATTTTCAATCTTTGAAACGATAATCTTTCTGTCAAGAAAAAAGAAAATAATGTCTATTTCACCACAGTTCGTTACAATTCAAATAAAAAATGTTTATTTTGCATAACGATCCGCAGTGTAATCATCACTTTCTCGAGAATCAGAAATTTTATGTTGAATATTTTATGTTTTGAATATTTTTCGGATCCACTGTACATGGCAGTGAAATGTACATGTTATCTGAGAACAACACATTCGAAGCTGGAGTGTAATAAACAGAATTAGTCTTTTCCCGAGGCATGTGATAACGAGCGTGTGAACTATGAAAAGGCTGACGCTCGCCCTGGTACGCTTAAAATGTTTTTTCACAGTTCGCATATGGTTCGAAGATTTTGCGAAATCGACAGCGGCTCGGATCATGGGAATTGTTTAAAATGCATGAAAATTTCATACCTCGCCTCGACGTTTCGCTGTTAACATCGCTATGTCCCGTCGGTCACTTTGTAGGATAACTATAGTTAAAATTATAATTTCATCGATTTACTGACAGAAAATGCTTCGAACGTGCAATCTTTTGTTTCACTTTGTTAAAGATTTCATCCTGCAGCAAATTAATACTCATATTAAAACGAATTAATTAATTAATTAATTTGGAGTATTGGCCAATTACGTGATGTCTTGGGCTTGAATGTGATCCGTGTAAATAAACCACGAGAAACCACCGTTTCTGAAAACATGTGCAAGCCAATGTTCCTCTATCAGTCATAATGACTGATAAAATGTACGAGTTATAATACATAACGCAGAACAATGCTTCCGAAAATTACTTCTGTTCTGTAAAAATTAAGTTTTATTAAAATCAATGATGAATAGTAATGGTCAGGTCAGATTTAATTTTAGGAAAGTCCATCAAAGAAAATTAGTTTTGAATTATTTCAGGATTAAATTTAATTTTCACATAACTGTGTTATGTCCTCGATTTACATACTATTGATATTAAAAAGTTAGAGTGGTTAATATAATTTGAAGCTAATTTTTCGATATAAAAAAGTACAGACATTTTGTCTAGGAAGTGTGCAACCATGCTGGTAGTAAAAGGAGAGAAATTAATTAGAAGTGGTTAAACGTCATCCACGATATCGACAATAGTTGCCCAAAGAGCCGAATTCATGGAAAGGTCTCTGAAACGATTGTCGATTCCCAGGAAATGATCACGAAGCCATGTCATAATGTCGGGACGTATAAAGGGTGGAAACTTCCTAACGAGTAGTTGTTTGAAATTTGACGCGATCGACAGGGGAATTTATTCCATCCCCTCAAAGCAAGGGCTGATACGTTGCACTACCGCGAAAGCTAGGACACGGAAGTTGCCCATGGGAAATACTGAGCAAACGACAAATCAAACTGATCAACAATTTGAATAAGGAAATCGAAGCACGCATTAAGGATAGCCTAAGAAAAACCCAATATTCGTGGAACATCGAAATATTGTGCTAAATCTGTACAAGAACATTTGAAAGTCCGGTGGTACAGAAATAGAGTAATGCCGCGGCATCAAGTGGAATAGTCCAGTTGGTAGTCAGACGAATTTCTACGAGACTCAGACCTGAATATTACAGTAAAAGAGTCGGGGTGTTCTGTTCCGGACGTTTTTGGAATATATTTCCATATGATTTAAGCGCTGACTGTAAAAGGAAGCTGGAATTACCCACAATGGAATGGAAACTGTAATTTGTTTACGTAAAAATTTTAACATCGTTTGTAATACCATCATTTCTCTAAAGGAGAGGCGCATTCTTTGATATTTCTGTTTCTACATATCTCGTTTCTCTATTACAATAGAAATTTCGTTACGTATGTACAGTTTAATTATGATAGAATTGGAAATCTTTGTGCAAAATATGTATTTTAGTCAATTTTATTATAGACAATAGAATGAGATAAATTTATTTTACTAACTGAAAAATTTGTTCATAGTAAAGAAGAGGAAGAAGTAAGTAGAGTATCCTGCGAATGTCAGACATTTCGGACATACCATAAATTTTGCAGCAATTAATTCTTCCTCTGTAAAATAAGGCGAAGCTGATATTTTTTATTAAAAGAATAATCGTAGAGGGAACGGAACTAACGTTGAAAAATGACACGATTGTTTCACTGACATCGAAAAAAATTCCGAGGGAGGCAAATTTGAATTGAAAATGCTCAGCCGAAGTCGACCGGAATTTGCCAGTCGACCTTGGAATTAAGTGGCTCGCATAAATTCCACAGTGATACGAAAACGAAAACGATACGCGTTCGCGCCGCGTGCTGATCGATTCGCCATTCAATTATGCAGAAAATTATGCTTAAACCGTTATCGGAAACAGGGTGAGGGTGCTACGGATATTATGGGGAGGGGCAGAAGGGGGGGGGGTTGTACCCAAGAAAAATTGCACAAACCACAAGTACAGTTTAAATTAATGGCTAACTGCCAGCGAATTCGCGGTCCTGCCCGATAAAAACAATCACGCGCGACCTCCCCCCCCCCCCCAGAAGAAATTTAATTAGAAATTGATTTATCCGCGAGTTAGATATTGTTCGAATTCTTCGGTGGTTCGCCGTAAAGTCCTACGGGAAATATGCCGACCGAAATTTCACTGACAGTTCAACGAATTCACCTCGAGCGGATAAGACACGTGCATGATGTACGGCACGCATACGCAATTTGTTGTATTGTTCGCTCCGGGATCACTCGGAAATGAAAATTAAACGTTTCTGCTCTAATTTTGGAAAAGCTCGGTAGCAGTGCCTTGCATATATGACGACTATGGTGTATAGTGGTTTGGTAGAAAAAAGAGAAATCGGATTAACCACTTTGCATACCAATTGAATAACACTCAACGTGATCGGAGATCGGATTTCTTTTTTGACCTCTGAACTGAATGACTTTTCGATCATGGATCTATTTAAGGAGACGTGACGCGAGATAAATAAAATTAACGCAATTTCTTGAAACTGCAATTTTCAAGAATGCGTGTATTTTTTAAAGTTTCAGGACATTTCAGAGATTTTTATTATGTGGTACAATAAATTGCGTCAATATAATTCAGGAAGCACGGTTATGTTTTATATGCCAGCGTTGGCTAGAGCAAGTTGTCAGGACCTAAGTGCATCGTATTGTCCGTTTCATCCCCATTTGTATTGACGCGGGAACTGTTACGCAGCCAATGTCACGAAAAACACAGGGAGAACCTCACTGCCGCACGCCCTAACCGTAATGCCAAAGTCATTAGTTTATAGATACAATCCGTTTATTACAGGCAAATTTTTAGACATTTCATAGCCCCCAATAATTGTAAAAAGGAGACCCTACCGATCGAGTAAATTCCGAGATACTTGGAGTTAAGGTTTTATGAGTATGACCCAGGTCATCTTTCACCCCATCTAGCAAAACTTCATGGCAAAACTTCATTGCCAACCAGGCTGCCAATCAAAACGCAAAATCACGCTGATTGGCTGTCTGGCGAAGACGAACATCCGTATAAATATGCGTCCGCCGAAGAATAGGTAGAGACAGCAAAAGGACAAGACCACGCGCGTCCACCATTCATATTCTTACACGACCATTCCGCGACTCCACATTGTACATTGTTTCTTGTTAAGGTTTGAAATTATATTCTGTTATTCAAATCAGTCTGTTCTACGTTAAACAACCTATCAGCCCTATCCCTATAACTAGTGATAAGGTCCAACGCGTTTCGCGACAACGGAGAAAATTCGTTTCTTCGTCGACTTCGGAAAAGTCTAGCCGCGGACGCGTTCGCGTAACAGGAACACATCCAACCAGGACACGACAATTTCAATGAAATTTACACGGGAGACAGTTCTCGAACAAATATTTGTTACATACTTTTACATCGGCAGTCGCTCGGAACGACGAGGTGAGAAAAATTTGAGTATTTATACGTAGACTGTAACAATATTTCTTGAAAATGCTCCATAACATCTGCATTCTATGATCCAAAATTGATAAAAGTAACTGAAGTTAGTTCTGGATCACTAGAATTTTATTCTCTCCATCATTTAAAAAAATGCACCAAGAATGCTTAACCTACTTTAAACAATTTTTAAAAGGAGAATTTAGAAACTGCATCCAATTTGCTGCACGAAAATGAACCTTTCTTATCTTCTAATATACCTTAATCACTAATTACAAATTTAAAAGATACTGTCTACGAAAATTTTAGAAATACTATTATAATATTTTTAATCTATTAAAATGATTAAAAGTAAGAGTGAATTTGTATGCTATTTACAAGTGATGTAGAAACGTCTTATTTTCCATAAAAATCGGTTATCGAACAAACAAGTATTCCATGAAGTATATCAAACGGACCTTCTATCTTCTCAGCTATAATATTCAAAGGAACGCAATAAAGTCCATAAGCTTTATCTTGATCTTGACTTTCCGAGGGAAAATAAAAGGAACTTTATATTTTTCATTTGCATAATTTCTGTAATAAAAAAATTTCAGTCCGATGGAGAAGGCCAAGCCATCTTCGTGAACTCAGCATTTATTTTTCACGGTAACCTCAATCTCGATCTGATTAATTCAGCGTGCTGTAACGTTTTACCTTCAGCTGTCGCTTTATTTTAGCCTGTAACGTTAGACACCGTAGTCCGTGAGGAAGCTCGCAGATATTCTGTCATTCCTTTCGAGGGTATCAGCAAGAAATAAGAAAATCACGAGCGCCACTCTAGATAGGGCACTACGGGCGGAAAGAACGAATTACTTCCGCTCGAAATTGCGTGCCATACGAACGACGTTGTCCGCAACTTTCTTGCCGCGAGATTACTATGAAAAAACAACCGCCGTTCTTCTTCCGACCGCGCGGCACGAGATTCTTCAGTCGTTTGCATTTTAAGCAACCATAAATAGTATCCGCCCCGCGGCACCCGCGGTTTAAAACGTGTTTCCGCTTATTAGTAACAGTCTTTCCCCATGCACAGAGATTAATCGTACGTCGCAGAAAAAAACGTTTATCTGTCGAGGTTCCATTCGGTCGAATTTATCAGACGACCGGACAATGGAAAAGGGAAAAACGCGTGCTCGACGGTCGTTACTTTTCGTTTTATGTATAGGGTGTCTCGCGAAGAACAACCGGCTGTATTTTCTGGAGACAAGAATCGAAATTCGTCACGGCTCTAATAACTACGCAACCGAAATGAAAATGAACCGCTTTCACTTCGGATTCTCATATCGCGGTGGTCGCTATCTCTCAAATTTTCTACCACCTGTTGCTGGACATATCCTATAAAACATTTATAGAGTTACGTGTATAGAAATTATACTGTAGCTTTGTTATTGGAATTGTGTCTCATCGAATTGTTTATTTACTACCACTCAAATTACCTTCCAATGACTTCAGAATTTTATAGAAACTCACGCTTTTATGAATTCTAAGTAAATCGTACTACTGCAATGAAATTTTTGATGAACTTTGCACATTTTTACAAATTCGAGGAAAATGTTGAATGCAATTCTAAGTGCTCCATCTATGATTCCGATCGATTAGAAATAGAATAAAGTGGTATTCATTTGTATAAGATGGTTTGTTTTGCAATTTGTTAAACCGTATTGTTAGCTGTACAAGGTTTCGCAATCCATTCATATGAAAATAAATTCAACATACTACTTAAATCAAATTTTTATGCGCCTTCGTAAAATTCTATTTTTTCATGTGCCAGCTCATTCTTTTCATAATTTTCAAGTAGTGGTGCAAACTATACGAAGATGAAATAAAATTCTATTTCTTTCGTGTGTGATTCATATTAGATATTCATTTCACCATGTTATGGTTAGTCACCATGTTACAGGCCTTGTTATTAATTTTTTGAAACATTCTGTATAGGACTATTGGAAATTCAATTTTATTGGAGACATTCTCTATCGGACTGCCACTGAAAAATTAATTTTAACGAAACCAAATTGTGAAACGAATGTTCTTTAACACATTAAAATATCTAGACTGTCAATCTGTTTGCTTTAGTGTGCTGACTATCCGAATTATAGCAATCGCTAGATCAATGAATCACATAAACTGACAGTTCGTTCCCCGAGATAATCGCTATCGAAAGTTTGAAGCGCGTGCATCAGTATGTACAATAAGTAGAAACGGTAATTCATAGTTAGACGCGGTTTAAATGACGCATGCTATAGAAAAGTTGTATTGTACCTTTTTTGTTCATTGTACCGTGTAGAATACAACCAACTGCAAGATTTGACCATCCATCTTGAGACGTCCAGTAAATTTGCATAACTTTTGGCACGCACCCTTCGATTATCTGCGCGCGATGCTCACCCTCTAAAATTTCTATACACGCTATCTTCCGGTAGAACGAGCAACTGTTAGATGGCTTCGATACAAAAGGCTTTTCTGTTCCATCACTCGATCATGACTTTTCATTTGAAATTCTAATTCCACCCCTGCGCAGCTTGTTTCACCCGATCTTAAACGTTTCACCATCTCCTGGGTCCCAGTATCCGGTCCTGTGGCCGCAGTATCCTACATTTTCTGGCACAATTTGACGCACTAACATTTTAAGAAGCTGCTATGTTTGCTGAGATTATTTATTGCTTAGGCCGCCTGAAGCTGATTAACACGTTGACGAAATTATGAGTCCAGGACTATAAATTCATTTTTGGATTCATGTACGATCAGCGAAATACAATTGTAACAGTAATTAACATTCGAACTACCGTCATTATTCTACAATTGTTGAGATTGTAAAGAATTTTTGTGGACACTTGCAGGATACAATTGTTTATTCAGGTGAATTTTGTAAAACATTTTGTGCAATGCTTATTGTTAAAAAAAAAAACAATCAGTCACTTCTAATCACTGGTTGCTTCAGTGTCGATATCATAAATCTTAACTTTCAGTTTTCTTTTTAATGAATAAATTGCTTTGATTTTATCGAATTTTTGTAGTCGCCGAGTGAACGTTCAATGTGTTAGCGTTCTTAATGACCGTGAGATATTAAAAGCAGCTTAAAAAGATTCCCTTAAATAATGATTCTGAAGAAGACTATTAAATTACATTTACCAAGAATAAGTAATTGATTTATGACCAAGATGATCACTGCTCTTGAAAAATTGTTTAATAAATCGATAGATGTGATATGTGTACTCTTAAAATTGATTAAATTACCGCAGGTGTTTAATATGTTAATGCAACGATATTATTTAGTATTCAGAATTACTTCGTGCGGCGAAATGATTGAATATTCAAAATTATTTAATGTGCTGAAATAATGAAGCATTGGAGATTATTTAACATGGCTAAATTATGTAGCGTGCTAACTTATTTAACAAATGGAAATTTTAATCGATAAATACTAATGAGATAACGTTTCTTGATCGAAGCTATTTTAGTTCTTGAAAATTAAATATATTTTGAACAAAACAATTTCATAATGTACATTACTATAAAACTTCAGAGGCTGTGGGTACTTGGAAATTATACTTGTCATTTATTGGAAACTTTATGACTCTCGAAATAGAATCTGTCATATAGAATCTCAACAAGAATAGTTTTCACAAATGGTCATAAAAGATCAATGGCCAATTTCATTCACTAAACAATAATTCACCTTAAAGTCACAATTAAAGTGTCAAAAATTCTTAACGTATGCATCATTATAAAAAAAGAACTATGTTAGCACTGTATTAAAAAGATAACTGAATAATAAAAACAAGAGCATAAAATCGAACAATATTAATTATTATTATCGAATATATTGTTATACAGTGATTTCTCTATATGTGTCGCAAGGCCTGGATGATAAACTTCGTGGAATTATCCCTATTATATATACCCCGTGTACCCCGTATATTGATTATCCAAACCTTTTTTCCACGCGTGGCTTTAATAAATGAAAAATAAAGGTAGCCAATATTTATTCACATTATACTTAATAACGTAACCACACAATCTAACCACATACCACGCAACACGTCTTCTGAAATCGCAAAATGCAAAAGCGTACGTACGGAATTTGAGCTCGCAGTTGAATTCATACACCTTCGCAAACAAGAATGAAAAATTGAATAATAAATTATCGAAATCTTGATATGCCCATGGTAATCATATCAGAACGGCAAATATTCTCGCAGGAGCCAGGATACAGCAAAATGAAATTTGTATAACTTCAAGAACCGTGCAGGGAAGCGGTTGTGGAATATGCGGAAAATATTCATCGATTCTGCCGGTTTCACGGAAAACATGCGGAATAATGATCAGTAAAGGGTCAATAACTGTTCAACAGCGAAAAGCAAAAGCGAGGAGGTGAATTATCGGGTGCGTCCCGTGAACGACGTCCTTCGAGAATCCCATTATTTCCCTAACTTTCGTCTCGGAAAAGACCGCGGCGAATTTCGTGACGTTTACTTCACGATTCTTTTAACGAGGCCATTTGAATTTCATGAAGCCGCGATAGAAAAATACATTCACTTCAACAAATTTTTGTCGCGGATCCGACGGCGGCTAACGAAGATAAACATCGCGAGGGGAATTTTAATTCTGTGGGAAATTCGGCGCATAATGAAGTCTTATCGGACTGCAATTATTTAAAGAAAGGATAACTTGATACAGATCTAGTTTTTATAATTCAAGGTACTTACAATGCAAGATAGGCGCTCGTTGTGAACTTAATGGAACGAATAATGTACGTCGCGTAGCAAAATATAATGATCATTTTGGAAAACATTTGTATTTTGAATGTAAATATCAAAACTGATGCGTTTCCTACGTCATTTTACACGTTGAAGTAAAACATTGCTTAAGTGCAAATTATTATATATTTAAGTGCATTGCTTATTAGTGGCAAATCTAACCACCAATATGTTTAGTATCATTGCAGGAACAAAAATAATAAGTGAAATATAACTTGATTCTTTAAAATACTAATTAAACTTTACCTGCTTAAAATATTGTGAACTACTGATCTCCTAGTATTGAAACTTGGATTTCCGGCATTTTCTCGCCAAAATCTACAGGATTACATAAAAAAAAGTAAAGTTTAGCCAAATTAAATGAAATTCGATGCGATCAAAAATATTATTTATTATTTACGTTATATTCGCAGTTCCAATTAATTGCATAGCTATTGTATGGTTTCAAATGATCAACAAAAAGGTAGATGTAGCAGAAAATGCAGGAAAGTGTCTCGATCAAAGAACGAATAAAATTAATTTACCACAAATGCATTCATTATTAATAAAACTTGTCAAGAGGAAAAATAAATGTTGATTATTTTATTAAAAGAAGAAGAAATACAAATAAAATATAATGATAAAACATAATAATATATATAATATTTATATTAATATATGCTTCATTAGGTTAGATTGAATTTTTATTTTTATAGAATTGCACATTCCTGTACAATATAAATGCATAAAGAAAATTCAGAATGAATCTCATCTGTTTTCAAAATATAATTTCTGTTGCAACTCCGGCGACTTAATTTGGATTGTAGCATACAGGCTACAGTGCACGGCCGTTCTTAATCTAGAATTGTGTCATCCATTATGTACGCCGCGGTCAGAGTGTTAATTGCACCACGAATGAAATCGGTGTTCCCGCGAAATCGTATTTTAAATTCCAATGCTCCAATTTATTTTTGCCAGCTGATAATTCACGGGCCAAGTAAAATTTAATATCTTCGTGGCCTCGTATTTCGGATATATTAATCATAAATTCTCTAAGCGTGTCATCCTGTAGCCTGGGCGACCGAGAGATTGCTAAATTTATCCCCGCGAAAAGCAAAACACATGCGAATATATAATATCCCGATAACGCTAATAACTAATAGGGTTTACGGGCTCTCGCATCCGTTACATTGTAACATCGCAAAAATTCGGTGATGCATGGGTTTCCATTGGTGAAACTGCAGATTAATCGATGTGTTCTTTCGCGCGGCGTTAGTCGCTGATTTAGTCATCGAACGAGTGTCGTTGAATACACGCTTTTCGCGAAAATGTATTTCCTTCGATCACAGATGTTGCTCTTTTGCAAAAAAAATTTACCGAGGCATGAATTTTTTTTCATAATTAATCCAAGCTGCTTTTCGAGGCACACTACAAAGTTATTTAAAGCATGTTGCTCACTTCAACGCAGAGGCAATTAAAATTAATGAAAAACCCACCTGGCTACGCGAATCAATTTTACCAATATTTGGGTGAATGTTGATTTTAGAAATATTGTTTAATTACACATGGAAAAATGAGTATAGTTGAATCAGACTTGAGAAAAATTTAAGTAAAATTGAATGTGCACAGGTGAGGCGAAAAATGATTTATTCGTTCTCCGCCTGATTAAAAAAATTCAGAGGGTTCTAATTAATTTTGACAAGACTAAAAGAATCACATGTCACTATGTTTCTTCTAATATGTTCGCAAATTTTGTTATTACGACGATTTTTACATGGTTAAAATAAGTATAATAGACTGTACAGTCACTGAATTCATTTTTAATGTGGTTGTAAGTATTACTTGCTTGTAACAACTGAAATCGATATAAATTTTACTGATAAAACACCTAAAGAAAAATTTCATTGAAGAATCAAGAGTCGAGTAAAAATTGAAATCCTCAAAATTTCTGAGCGTGCCACAAGCTTCAAAATTGTAAACGCGTTTTGCACTTCCGGCACATCTGCGCCACGCTGGATAAGAATTTTTCACGTCGATCTACACGTTGTAAAAAATTCATGTCGTAGCATGCATGTCGCAAAAATAAATTTGATAAAAAAATTTAATAAAACTCGCCTGTCTTCCCCGATGGATCAGACTGCCTGTTTAAATTTAATTTACGTGCTTCACGTTTACGCACGAGTTCCGTTAACGGAACCACCTGCAGTACACACATCCCGTGATGCGCTTTCCCATCTGTTTGTGCAAGCCTCGATCATCGAACCGAATTCTAATGAATTCCTTCTTAATAGAAGGGAACGCGGGTTCGACTTCGTTGTTTAAACGTAACACTAAAAAACAACGTCGCTCGCGATTACGGTAGAATCGACTCGAATGAGATCGTTCGATTCGATACGAGTTTTATAGCTGAATATGGAACGATCATTCATATTCATGACATTTTTATATCGATGATGGGAGATGCAGTTTATGCATATCGAATCGACCATCGATGCGTTCCCTTCAGTTAACGGAACGATTGCTTTGTGCAGATTGCGTTAGTGACTTGTGCAAATTAAAAATATTGCGTTGCTCTTATAATATATATGGGTTTTATGCTTTGATTACTTATGGATCGCATCTCTGCGATGGATCAAGATAATTATGTAACCATTTATCAGTGCATCGTTGTTCGTGGGAAGAAAAAATTGTTTTGAATGGGTCTGAATTTTAAATGCACTCCGACTGCAGTTTCCGGGTTGAAAATCTTTTTGCTGATCTGAACATAAATTTTGTAACAAAAGTAACCAAAAATGATTTAAAGTATTTAAACTAATTTATAAATGCATATATCATAGCAAAGCATGCTGATGCTTAATTGTAGAAATATATAATATGATTATATTCATGTAGTCTATAGAATACGTATAAATTGCATTCTAATCTAAATACATCCTGAGTGTGCAATTGTTGAATTGAATTTTTTTTTTCTGAACTGAATACAAATTTTCTGATCTTCTATGTTGTAATATATTTTTGTGCAATGAGTATTTCAATTCAAAATGCATGCAACAATCAACTATTGGGTACTGAATATATTTAATCTGACTGAGTAGTGAAAATATCAGAACATCGAAAAAAAAATCCAATTCTACAATCTGTAATTTACTAAATAAAATGATTCAGAGGACAATGAATGTCTACATAGCTCCAGTTTCTTGCAATCGATGCTCAAACTTGTTATTTTGCACAAAGATCTGCACACTACTTATAGTACAGATTGTTGAAAATTTATTGTAGTTGAAATGCATGACAGATGGAAACGGTTCTTTAATAAACTGCCAAAACCTGAGGAATTCCGAGATTGCCTGGACAGAATATAGAAACGATTCAATTAAAATCGGAAACTATCGTTGCAACGAATGGTATGTGTTTTTTCGCAGCAGACATTTGTTCCGACAAACATAGCGCGCTCTACGAGATTCAAAGCACGCATGCAACCTTGGGACGATATTGAATTTTCCACGATCATCCGTGACGAATTCCAAAGGAACCTGTGTTACGTATTAATTCTTCCGAATTTCCATTTATTCGTGCATGCGCAAAAATATCTTGGACGTTCGACAAGAGCCGGAACTAATAACATCCTGGTCAGATGGCGAACGATATATCTTTTCCCTTTATTTGTTCCCAGGCAAAGACAACCAGCTTCCACTGGCTGTCACATAAAACTCTCCCAAACATATGGAATTAAATTAAGATGCACAGATAAGAAAGGTAAAAATTGTGACCTTCACATTATTCTTCGAAATATCGAGCAATGGGAATTAAAAAAAAAATTATTACGCATTACGTATTAACTAATCCTTCTAATATCTCAAAAAGTCGTCCACTTAATTTCGTCTTCGACTGTATATCAGTGTTTTCTAAATAAAAAAAGACAGAAAATTTTGTTAAAATCCTAAGAATCTGGTCGCTGCCCAAAAAGAACTAGGGTAAGGGATCCAATTACTGTGGGGGTACCAATTACTATGCCTACAATCAATTATAATTATTTTTAAAGCACAATGAATATTAAAAAAGTGGAATTAAATTTTCTTCATTAAAATCAGTTAACATATATGTTATCTATCTTTTTTTAAAAATAAGTATAATTAATATAGGCACAGTAATTGATATCCCCACAGTAGGGTCCCTTACCCTATTGCATTAGTCGAGCTAGTCCCTTGATAGCCCAGAATCGCCAATTAATGTTACCGCGAGCGTACACTTATTTCCCATTAGCGTCGCGAAATAATTCTCGAAAGCCGGAATACGTTCGAGCGGAGTCCGGCGTTTGTTTGCGGCCGATTTAAAAAAAAAAAGAGAGAGAGAGAGATTTACTCGGTCCAGGTCTGTTCGAAGGATTTGCGTAATCCCCGCTGTCTCGAATAAGTATCCCGCTGTTAAATAATTACCGGGAAACCGCCGGTTAAGAATGCCACCGTGAAAGATTGAACGCGGAACGAAACGGAACACACCGTTTCCTTTCGACGGATTTGATTAATGAACGGTCCCGTAAATATCGGATCCCATTCAATCCCTGTTAATGTTGCATTTGTATCCGCGCCAGCTGCTGCCGAGCCCTTTACATGCTGCCGACGAAATTTCAATTCGTAGAATATCCCCTCGACGATTCGTGTTGCCGGGCCAGGCCGGGCCGGGCCGATCATGTTACTCCCGGCCCGAGCTGAATGCACAGACTATCACTCAATGCGTGGCATTGTTAGCGAGGCTGGTGATCATGTTTCGCGGCGTCCTGTTAACGCGTTGACTATGCTGCCGGAACGCAAGCTTAGGCGAATTCTACCTTGCATCTTCGTCCGTGAAATCAAATTCGTCATGGTCAGTTGATAGCCTTTCAAAAATTCGTAGAGGTCTGAAACAATAATTGTTAATGTTTGAATGACTTGTTACAGCTTTGTCTGCGAAACCAAACTTTTCGTAGTCATTTCATAAAACTTGAGAAATTCAAAGTGGTCTGACATTTAACGTTCATTAAAGTTTCTGTAGCTACTTCCGCGAAACTTAACGCGCTACTTACCAGCGAGTGTATAATAGATTTGAAATGTTTATGATTCACTGCTGAGTATTTCTTAAAGAAGTGTTTAACAGCAAAAGCAATTTGAAAGGAGAAGTAACAATAAATCCTCAGGAACGTAATGCAATTATTTCAGAATTATTTTTTGAAAGAAGATTATTAAGCTACTTTTTTTTATATATTATAGAACAGTCATTGATATATTAATAGGTTTCTGGAAAGGATGAATCTTTACCTTAGGAAACTAGAAATTTTTAACTTTTTTTCAACGTAATCCTGTAGATTTTGGCGAGAAAATGCCCAAAATCCAAGTTTCAATTCTAGGAGATTACTAGTTCAAAAGTTACATGTGTGTAGAGATGTACGAATTTCAGCGTTTTTGACAGGTAAGGGCACCGCCATGTTGGTATGTGGTGACTGTTGCGCGACACTTAACGAGCGGAAATGGTCGATAATACCGATAACGTAGAGCACCGATCTTTGAGTGGAAATATATTTTCCGCAAACACAGGAATAAAGAAAAAGATGTAAATGTAACTTGCAATTCTTAATGGCTTGCGTGGCTTAGAGGCTTGCCGACGAAATAGCAACTCGTGCACGGTATCTAGCGGTTTCGCTCGTTAAGCGACACGCGACGGTTACTACATACCAACATGGCGCCGCCTTTACCTGCCAAAAACGCTAAAAATCGTACATCTTTACACACGTATAGCTTTTGAACTAGTGATATCCTAGGATTGAAACTTGGATTTTCGGCATTTTTTCTCCAAAATCCAAAGGATTTTATTTAAAAGAATTAAAAATTTCTGGTTTCCTGATGTAAAGTTTAGCCCCGGAAAGTAATGCGTTAAATGAATCAGTGATCTGAGACAAAAATTTTTTGATTATTTTCTTATCCTCTTGACTACAATTGAAATATTATCTCCTAACAATTTAGTTTATTATTTCAAACTACATATTATGTAAATTGTATATTTTTATATACACCTAATATCGTGAGTGATCAAACAATTACAGAGACAAGCTTGGATACTGAATGATAATTGTTCAGGTTGGGAAACTGGAAATTGTTAAAAGTACAGGAAATGGTGAGTTTTTCACGCTGTGAGGTGATGGTGAACGTTTCATCGAAAATGAAGAAAAATCGTACGGTTTCATTAGATTTTCATTTTAATTCCGGGCGCGTGGAAACCTTTGTATGGCGCGTAAACTCGAGCTCACCAGGTTACAGTTTTAATTAATTAATAAGCAGGTGGAAGTTAGTGAAGACGCCTGTTCTTTAGGGACGTTGCGACTAAAAGTAAAGCGTTGGAGTAGTATTATCGCTGTATTTTACGAGAAGGAAGAGTGATCAAAATATCTAGCGGATTAAAATTCCTATCGTAGTAAAAGGGGATGTAGTAAAATTTAAGAGAAACCAAATTATTATAATTTCCGAACACGTGTTCTTGTCATTACCATGTTCATTCAAATTATATCTCGCTTCTATGCACCTTTTACTCTTTTACTTCTATGTTATTTTCGCATACGTGGAGATATAATTATTAATTTTATATTATTGTCATTAACAAATTGTAGGATATGTATAAACGAAGTGTGTCTGCCATATAAAATAAAACACAGGATGAAGCTTTAATAACAACGAATGTACTTTTCACAGAAATATAAAATGACTACACACATGTTTCCTCGAAATTTGCTTACCGAGATTGAAGCTAATAATTAAATTCTTGATCTAGGCTGACTAGAAAAATTGTGGAAGTAAAAATTTCGTTGCTATAAACATTTTCGTTGTTTTCTACAAAGTTACGAGTACGATTAAAGATCGCAGATCTTGAAAAGGTCAAAACTGGCAATCCACGTGAGGTCTCACACTATGTTCTCGAATGACAGGTGTCAGGTGGGGCTTAAGGAACGGATGAGGAGCCTTCGTATCCACAGAACTTCCCACCAGTTTACACAGATGGAGCAAGCATTCACGGAACATCTCTTAGACAATGCAGTATTTTTCAAGTCAAGTAAGATTTAAATTGATGATACAGATTAAAAGAAACTAATCAGTAATAGTTGGCCTGTGGAAAAAGTGAATATTATGGCATTCATTATGAAAAATGTAAACTTCTATTTACAAAAGACTACTATTTCTTTTTTTACATAACATTATTCAGTGGATCATGATTATTATTGCTAGCTGTATTACACGTTATTATCTACATCTTACATTTGCATAGATTTCCAATTCCATTTTTCTTCTTTGACGGATTCTACAATAGAATCAATATGCACTGTAATTAGCGGTATCATTCCTGAATTATCACAATTATTACGTAAATCAGTGTACGAAACGCTATTAAAAAATTATTTTAGATGTCTGACAAAATTCTCGGATTGCATTGAGTCATTTAACAATCTTTACAATTTTTAACGAGGCTTATATCAATTATGAAAATTCATGAAAAATTATTATTTAATTGTCCAAATTTGTTTCTAGCATGAGTCAAAGTTCGAACGAAATTTGAATAGAATCATTTTTACAATATGCAACACATAAATTTTTATAATAACACAGCTATGTAAATTGTTAAAAAATTAATAGGCACTACTCAAAAATTTACACTTATAATAAATATCACTTGAATCACTTGGTCTCCTTTGATCCATCGACGTATCGATCATCGGCTCGTCCGAACTATAAAATGGGATATTGAAAGACAGAGGAGAAGAATTTTAATTCGCGCATGGGCATTATCAGGCACGAAGCCTCCATCGAGGCTATCTGGATTATTTACAATGCTTTAGTACCACCATAACGGTGGCGGCTCATGATAAAGGTTAATGTGTGCTTCCCTATGCGGACACGGCAAATAATTAATAAAACTCGACTCCGTGACGCGCTAATTGAAATTTACCGGTCGGAACATTTGTTTCTTCTGCCGAAAGCCTTGCCGTGTGTACTCGTCAAATAAATGGGACTCGCGAACATCAGGAGAAAAATATAAATAATATGGTATGGCCTTGGGAGATCTCACGAGAACTAATTAACGCGTGCGTACTTCTCGTGACGACTGTCGCCTTCAAACAATTTAATGAGACATGATGCTTCTCTTTAAAACGTGACTCAAAAGAAACAATTGTAAAACGAAGCTTCAAACGTTAGAAACGTAAACGATAATCCTTAGAATGACCATGGGAGGCCTCGTAAAAATTAATTAACATTTATATACTTATCGAACCATTATCACGTCTGAACAATTTTTAACTGCATTATAATAATAAGAGAAAAATAATGCTGCTCTTTTTTTCAGATTCTGTCTCGAAAGTAACTATGCTGAAACAGAGATAGTTGAGGGAAAACGTTTTACAGTGAACATACGGGAGTTTCAAAATTCCACTCGTTTCGTTTACGGAGGTGAAATTCACGTTTCTTGCGTGGATGCTTCTTAACTTTACGACCGGCGGTCGTTATGACAGGAGTTACTTCGCTGTGATCCCAGCATGTAACTGAGAGGTTTGTTTTATTTCCAGCAGTTTTCTTCCTGTTACTCATGTTACATTCATGCGCGCGTCCGTTTCCTTTATTTCCGCCGAAAAATTCTGTTCGCCGATCTATTCGATAATTTCAATACCATTAATAACCAGCAGCCTCCAATTATTTTATATACTCCTTTTACATGAAGCTTTCCAACGTGTTCAGTTCTTTCATCCTATGTGCATTTATGAAAAATAATTTCATTTAGAAGTTATATTAATTATAATAAACTAATGGCTTTTCAGTTGTTATATGAAAATAAACTTTGGTTCTCAGATCTGCGATTAATTATTATATTAAAATTAAGTCTTATTAATGCTAGATTTATTTCATGAAGTTATGAAACATTTATACAGTGAAATATATAGATTCAAATATTCAGTGAGACTTTACTTCAGAAAACCAGAAATTTTTAACTTTTTTTTATGTAATCCTGTCAATTTTGGCGAAAAAATGTCGAAAATCCAAGTTTTAATGTTAGGAACTCAATGGTTCGAACGTTATGTGTGTTTAAATTTGAGCGATTTTAGGCGTTTTTGACAGGTAAGGGCACCGCCATGTTGGAATGTACTTAGTGTCACGCGTCGTCTAACGAGCGGACACGCAAGATGGTAGCATAAGCATAAGGTAATGTAAATACCGTAGATTTGCAAGCATAGTTCCCCCCTCCACAGACCTAATCCCGATGAACCTTCTCGCGACTCCACTCATTCGATGATACCCGAGTACATACCAATATGGCGGCTCCCTTACCTGACAAAAACGCTTACAATCGAACATCTTTACGCATGCATAATTTTTTAACTACTGATCTCCTAGGATTAAAATTTGGATTTTCGGCATTTTCTTGCCAAAATCTATAAGATCACATCTAAAAAAGTTAAAAATTGTTGGCTTCCTGAAATAAAGTTTAGCTAAACCTTCCAAATGTTGTGTAAAATCATTTTGAGAATTTGTGACTTTCAACATAGATGTAAAAATTTACTGACTTTGTACTAAATTTCCAGTAATACGCAGATATTTATTGTTACAAGGGCTTTCCAGTTTTCTTTGAGTTTCCGAGCCAGGAAACTGAAGTCCATTAATGAAGAAATTGATTGAAATCAGATCTCAGCTTTTCTTCGAGGAGGTTTACTAATAGCAGATGAAAAAATGGTCGCACTTATATTGTATATTCACACTCATATTATATTTATATTATTTGTATTCGCAGAATTAATGAGCGTGGTTAAAGCAGCCCTGGAACCGGTGTACAGCTTTTCTGCTAAGCTTTTGCGAATCAATAACGTGTAATCTTTATTAATTGGTACACTGCTCGCCATTCACGCGGCAGCATCGATAACAATTGCTGAAAATTTAGTGCCAATTTTGATTCCCGAAGATTTCTATATTGAATACCCAATAATGAATGTGGGTCAGCGATGTTTGGTCTACCACTACACATAGAAATTACAGTTACAGTTCACTGAAATCTATCGAAATTTGATCTATTGTCGATTCATATCTGACATCTCTGGGGACTCGTTACATTCAGCTATTATTAATTTATGGTTCGAATATTGCTAGATGAAATTGGACTAGCGTAACTGTAATTAAACATAGTACGGTAAATTGTCATAATTATCTACCATATTCGGGTCAAGTTTAACTCTGTGATCGCTTTCAAAAATATCCATTCTGTTCGGAATAATTATCATGGTACAGTAACGCGCAATTGTGTGTAATAATTAATGAGCTGGGGAACTGTTGATGAAAATCTCTTTAACGAGTTGTTTACGTCATAACTCGGATCGCATGAAAGCCTACACCTATGGCTACGTATGTGAACGGAAAAAGAGACAGAGAGAAAGAGGACAGAACGAAGTGCCTTATTACAGTAATTTTGTTCTGCTGTCGTTCTAATTAATACCTCCACTAACTATGCCACAAAGTATTATCAAGATTCTTTGACTTGTTCAATGTGTAACATGCACATTCAGAGCCGGGAAGAAAATTGTACGAAGTATTATTTCCTTGAAACAGGTTTGCAATTAGCGTTCGTCACAAATTGAGACATTAGATGCCCACATTAGTATTCAGTTCTCATATTATCTAACGAGGATAATTGTGCAAATGATAGTTTCCTTAAAACTTTGATATACTGTCCGGGTATTCCAACGTACGTATCTAATTGTAATTGTAGTGTACTTACTTTGTAATGATTTACTTGTACAAACTTGTTTCGTTTGTTTCAGTGTGGACATTGTATAGAATATTTAATATATAAAAATAAAATATGATGAAGAAGAATATGGTACAAGAGGATGTTGTATACTTATTTTGAGTATATTCAAATGTGTAAGAAAATGAATTCCGTTTCTACCAAATTCTGTTTGAATCCTAGTGGGAGAGGACAGCAGTAGCCAGACCATCCTGACATCAAATGTTGAAGAATTACTGTCCGTCTTTCCAACACTTGCTTCTACTTGAAATTGCATTGTACTTAGTTAGTGATATTGCACATATTTATCCAAACGTGTTTAAAATTAATAAAAATTAAGTAAGAGTATATTCATGAAGGTATTGTTGTATATTTGTTTTGTTTAAGAAAATATATATTTCCTTTACACGAAGCTCTATTAAAATTATAGTGGAAAAGGACATCAGTGATCACACCACTGAATAAAATTAAAAACCCTCGAACCCAGTCGCTTATGTGATGCTGCAGGATGACTTATAATAAAGACCCAAATTTGAACAGTAACAAGAATATAATCTAAAATGTTTAAAATCAAAAATGACCGATACAAAATATTACACATTTTATAATGGTAGCATGTACATTATCACAAATACTAAAGCAGTATTTACTATTACCATAAACAATTTTCGAAGCCGAATAAATTGTTCCAAATTCTCATATAAAGAAATCTATGAACACAAGCCACGATTTCTCCATTTCCCAGTCAAACTCCAAAGGATTTCTCGTGTTCTATTGTTCAGACAGCAATGTCTGTAGTTGAGCATTGACACACGAAGTACTCTAGCTTCTCTGTCTACCTAGCTGTGAAATACAAAGAAACCAATCTCTGGCGTCAAAGGCGTGCAAAATTTTCGATGATCGTCGTCGACCACATCAGAGAGTGTGATCAGTGTTCCGGATCAAAACGCTAAGAAATTGTGAATCAGGAGAACGATAGGAGGACGGTAACAAGCGGGCGTGTGCCAGGAATAGAGATGGTTTGTTCTGGATTCGATAAGCATCGAAAGCCCTACTCAAATAGCTGCGCCCGATACACGGTTACGAGCGGGAACGTACGAACGAAAAAGATGCTGGTGGGGCACCGGTGATACGGCGGTTTGACCGCGTGATTTCGTGTTCGATCAGTGCTATTTTATCCGCTACGCTCGTAGAAACGACCGGCCGGGATCGTGCACCGCGAAAAAGATGGTGGTACGTCGTGTGCAGGTGTGAAAACCACTCTGCGCCCAGGGATTACTTTCATCGCGGAGGTGAGATCGAGATTGGATGGATTCTTTGATACGGCAATCAGGATTCCCTTTCAGCTGACGATAATCTGCAGACGTTCGAAAACTTTGATTACTGCATTTCATTTTAACGGTTTGTGCTTCGGCTCGAGGCCCATGAAAAGTGATTTTTTTTCTATCTTTGAAACTGTAAGAGTTTATGAGACAGATCTCTTCGTGTTTGAAAGAGCTCATTTTGGGAACTA
Source organism: Halictus rubicundus (assembly GCF_050948215.1). Classification (NCBI taxonomy): domain Eukaryota; kingdom Metazoa; phylum Arthropoda; class Insecta; order Hymenoptera; family Halictidae; genus Halictus; species Halictus rubicundus. The sequence goes on along the minus strand of NC_135149.1, from coordinate 9,545,344 downwards.
CATAACAATTTTTTCATTTTAAAATATTTGGAAATTGTGATCGATCTACTAGACAACCTGTCAAAAAGGCGGTGACTATTGCTGATTTCGATTGGTTCATTTTATGTTAAAAATTCGGTGGAATTTGTGCAGTGTGCTATAATATTTAGTGGCTGAATGAAGGATTTCTTTTATCGTCTCATATTGTTTTTTATTGATTAGAAATGGGTAATTTTGTTTTTTAAAAATCGTAATTTCACTATTGCACGTTTGGCGAACAATGTACTGGCATTTTGTTGGTGGTCGTAAAAGTTCCGTAAGCCGACAAAGTCTTTAAGATACATTAAAGACTCGGCGGAAGGGTGGGCAATGACCAGGAATCGAGATAATGGTCGTAAATGCTTTCAAAGCTATCGAGCTGTTAAAAATACATAAAAGATTCAGTGGAATAGGAAGACAGTGAACAGACATTTGGATAATGGCAGTGTGACTGATTTTAAAGATTCAGTAGAATAGAATGCCTAAGAACTGACCCCTCGTAATTGTTAGAGCCGTGGAAACTGTGAAAGTTTTCAAGTGTTTTAAAGGATCAGTAGAACAGGCGGGCAAAGTACGGACATTAAATTCGCGATTTTCAAAGTTTATTAATTGTACAACGTAGCAACCAGAATTGTAATTTATTTAATATTAATTATTGCTAGAGACTATTTAACTCTCGAGGAATCGACTGTGACTCAATTCATATCTAGTAATCCCGTAAGCCTGTTATTTAAATTGTTGCTAATTAATGCTACATTGGAAGTAGAAGTGGACACCAGTGGTCAGACACGCAGTTCTTAGACGCATTTTTATATTATGCAATTCTGATATCCGATTAAAATTAGCATTAAAACAACCTGCGCAATTTACAAGCTGATTATAAGTGGCTTAAGTCATGTTTATACACAGAGTGATACTTAAGAGGTGACACAAAAAGAAATAATGAAGAGATAAGAATAGCGAATTAAAACTGGCAATGAATATTTATGAATTCATATTTCATCAACAAACACACCAGTATTGCCAATCTTTCTGGTAAACATATTCTAGATCTCTGTGTACATTTATGTTTCGTTATGTCTGTTCATTACTGCCTGTTTCTACTCACAGCAAAGTCTATAAAGACTCTTATAAAAATACTTAATACGTTATCAATAAACTATTAACAAGAAATAGTGATCAATAAACTGACACAATAGTAGTCTCATTAAACAGGAATGATTTTCAATTAAATTCCACAAATCTGATTCCACCGTTGTTTTTAAATTATTATGGAACATCAGCTAGTTGTTAAGATGTAATGGAACAGTATGCAAAACATTGATAGCTCTTCATCATCGCTGTTCATTAAAAGTGGAAACAGTAAAACATACAGAGACACGATGGTGTCCATGTGTAAATTATGGATATTTATACGAGTGAAAACACTTCTACATTATTTTTTTTAAATGATAAAAATAACCTTTATAGAGGAACCGTATTTATTAAAACTCCCAGGATATTAAAAAAATTAAAATCATGCTAAACTTTCATTAAACCATGCCTTTCGTCAGGTATACTATAACCACAGGTGTCTTACAATCAACGTATCAATTGTTTAATCAATTTTTCTAGATTTTATCTCTCAGTCAGAAAAATTCGATTGCACTTTTAGTTTGACTTTTAGTGTTTGCCAGTTGAATCATCAGATCAGAGACACCATGTACACATCTACATCATCGTGGGATTGTGCAATTATTTCCCAGTTTTCCACGATTAATACCAAAGCGATTACTTGTCATTAGCTGAATTATCGTCTGGCGCGTGGATGCCATCATGCGAGCGAATAAAAGTCATCGCCGCACAACCATTACCATGGCGATTCATTCACGAAGAAATGGCCGCGATTCAGGCATAGTTTCCTTCGGTCCTTGGAAGAAAATTATTGAAATATTGTCTCCTCGCAAGGAGATGAGTTCCCCTCTCGGGAAAAGCCTTAGAAAATTCAATTTGATATTGCGCGCCGGAAACACGGCCCCGGCACATTGTTTGTGATCCCATGATCGATTCCGTTGACAGAAGTCGAGTGGACTCTCGTTATAAATTATTGGATCTCCTACGAGCTAAATTATTCAAGCAATTATCGCCGGAAGATGGAGCTTTTCAGGTAATCAACTGCTGTTAAACAGTGCCTGGATGAAAGTAATTAACTCCGCGAGCCTGACCCGCCGCTCTCGAAAGAAATCCGCCGCCTGCAAGAAAGTAATTAACATGTTGTAATAAGTGACGCGATAAAGGGGCCGGTCTGTGACTTACGGGGAAATTGTTCGATTATGTTACACGGATCGATCGGACCTTCGAAACGCGGCTGCGGGAATAAAAAAAAAGGAACGTTTTGCGACTCGGCTCGCTGAATAGCACGGCGATTTGAATTAATTACGGTTCGTCGACGCGGAAGCTTTAAAAACGTAATTATTCTACTACGTCAGGGCTCGAAATGCGAAATTCCACTGCTGATTCCTTCGCTACAACTGTTCACTATAAATTACTGGACACTGTAGTCCAAACTGCATGTAAAATCATATCACAAATTTTTAAAAAATTCAAAGGAAAAAAGATTTAGAAAAAAGCAGTATATTTAGAATCATCATATTGTACTTTATATGCAACGATACAGCTTAGAACGGATGAAACAAAGCATTGCAAAAACTATTACGTTATTGTTTTTTCCATTGGAAATAGAAAGTACGACGCTGCATTTCATAATTAATGTTACTATAATTAAACACAATGGTACCTTATATATAATGAAATGATATTATCAACTCCATTAATTAGCTTTTTATTAATAAAATCTGCAATTATAAATCATTTTTACATTGTCATGTTTAACTGCAGTGAGTTGATAATAATGGTTAATTAAGCGCTACAACAATTAAACGGCACAATTAAACAACAATTAAACGGCTCACAGGAGATACACAATACGAAACGATTCATGATTAGTTAATATTATTTCAATATTGTAAGCGAACTGTTGAAGATAAACGATATATAAAAAAAAACTATGAACAAGTTTTCTAATCACTTTGCATTCTTGTAGCTTAACAATATATCGCATTTTCTGTTTCTCAAAATACTATAGAAATTTGCCTCGAGGAGGAAAATTACATTAAATTATAAGTAAACATTTCCATGTATATTCTCGCAAAACTATTACTCACACATTACAAAATTCAGTGAATTTACCTCGAGTCACATGAAAGTAATTAAAGTATAAAGTTTATGAAGTATAAAAATTTTTATTCCTGTAAAATTATTATCTGTGTATTATAAAACTTTCAATTTGATTACTTTCTCTTCTTCTTGAAAGTATTATCAGCAAATTGTCTGGCAACAGATAAATTACAGCACAGTAGCGTTCTCCCGCAGTATTCCCGTCAGACAACCATAATCGAATCACGGACGAAGTTTCCAATAAACGATGGATTTCTTCTTTCCCGGGATCAGGTTACGTTAATTTCTCCCGTTTCAAGCTAACGTGATTTTGAGGAAGGAACCTGTCGTTACGTGTTAGAGCCTCATTTTTCCCGCGGCGGAACAGTGGTTTCGAGGTCGATCGTTAGTCAAAAATAATTAGGTAGGTTCTTTCGACCGCTGTGATTTAACAACGTCAGCGACTTTGCCCCTGCGGGATCGTCGAATAGTGGAAAATTTGTAAGGTTAGACGCCGGTGTTTTGCCAAGAGCAGGGAATTTTCATTAATTCCTCGGCGCGTCAAATGAACGTTCAAACTTGTCATTAATCTCCCATAATAGGGAAGAATGTTTAATTTATTACCTCGAAACGTCAAAGTGTCTCATTTAATTTGAATCGTCCTATAGAAACATTTATTCTTTCAAACATGAATAGGTATTTTATTATATTCAAATACTTAATGCTTCAATTTCCGATAATATAAAACCCTTAAAAAAAGATATAGGAACTGTAGATGTATTCACTATCTAACTCTACAGGGTGATTCATATTAAATGTGTAGTCCGAATATTAATTTTCAAATACATATTATTTAGATCTTAAAGTATGCAGAATTATCAAGGACAAAAATTCTAATTTGTAGGCACGTCTGTGCATCAATGAAATAAAGCTAGAGGGCGATTCAAAATTAATGTTCCATTGAAGTGTCGGACTAAATAGAAATTTTCAGAGACATGGAGTCCTTGAAAACAAAATGATCCTTCGGTCTTGAATTAAAGGATCCTCGTATGTAATAATTAATGAGATACTGTTACAGGTTGATTCAAAACATACGCCCCATTGCAAGTATCTTGAAACACTTGAATCATGGGAGACGATATAAAGAATCCGCGAATAGACGCAGAATGCAAATTACCGAAGAGTCTGCAAACCGATCGATGCAAAATGGCCGGACAATCTTCTCTCCATGGTCACGATACGTTTTAAAGCATTGCGACATTTAAATTGCGTGATCGAATGCTGATTGGGCGTTTTTTCCTTGTTAGAGACGTACGCTCGACTGGGCTCCTCGAGCGAGCATCTCGTGAAAGGAGCCAGGAATACCTTAGTCCCACCAAGGACGAACGATTCGCACGTGTTGGGACAATCGCTCGCCAGGATACTGATCGGACACGGTCGATCTAATGATTTATTGAATGTGCTCGAACCGACTCCGATGTTATCTAACGCCAAACATTTGCCTCCGCTTTGCGAGAAAACGTGCAGAGCCAATCGCGATGCTTACCTGCATTCTCTGCCGTATTTGTTCCGTCATTTACCTGCGCTCGATCTCGTTAATTAGCATTTCGTTGAAACACGCCAATGCCTTCGATACCGCCCGTTTCTTAATTGGCATTCGATTGACCACGTTCTGTCTAGATGAAAAAAAAGAACCTTGTCAATTACCGTCGTATTCGGTGCTTGATAAAACAAACTTTTTTTTGCTCCACTTCTTGATCAGATTGTACATAGTCATGGTTCGTTGAAAGCGCTAGCATTTACGGGATTTTAAATGAATTATTAATGATGCTTATCGGCGATCAACTTTTATAGTTGTCTTTTGTGTTTTCAAGGGAACGCAATTTATAGGCGTGGTGCAGATTGATAACGGAATTTCGCAACACCCGGTACGCCTAGATTAGAACAGCTCCATATCGGAAATAATTATACTAAGATTTTTCATTGTCACTTGTGCTACAGAAATGAATATTAATTATACTCCTCTGGCACAGGTTGTTAAAATATCCTGTATATGACACTTTGTCTTTGCAATTTATATTCGTTTACTACGTTACCAGAATAGCGGAAACAATGTACTGTCATTTTTCATTTAATATTATCAAAATTCCTGTTAATGAGTAGGGCAATTTTATTGTATTTTCTTTACGTGTGTAGTGTTATCAGAATAACTAAAATGAAACGGACAAACGGATGTATGCTCGGACGAGCAGAAAAGCAAAATCGTATTTTAGTCGGTCGATCGTGCAAGTAGAATCAGAGGACGGTGGTCAGACATGGAAGTTCGAAGCGTTTTATAGAACCAGCAGAGCCACTCCAACGGATTTCTATGACATGTATCGTTCAAAGAGGAAAAACCTGCGCGTTATACAACTTTTGCTGAATTTTGAATCCTTGCCGCATTCGTTTGCCTTGAAATCGATGCCTGCCAGTCGCATAATACACATACATGGCTTGGCGGAGTCGTTCAGGTATTGGTGTAGAAACATGCATATTCAGAAACGTCGGTATTGCAACACCGAATCGCATGAATTCCTTCTGCGATATTTATTCTCGTTGTTTCCGTATTATACGACAATATACTCTATCTTCAGCAAATACGTAGACTTTTTCCTTAACTAACATTATCGTTCGGAATACGAAGATCAATATTGATACGACGCAATAACGTACATTATCAAACGAATGTTTGTGATCGTAAAGATAAGCGGCAGATTATGGTTTTATTGAATAGAAAGTTAACTTATATTTTTGTTTCGGAAGAAAAGCGGTTTCTTTTAACAAACTGGCTATAAATTATTATTTTTTCAGTATTGAGAACCATCGACTCGTGAGATATTGGAAACAGAAATTTAATGTATTCCATGCAAATTGCAAAATCCAACGGCCCAAAAAAAAGTTTTTATTAGCATTTTTTTATAAAACATTTGAAATTCAACTGAGCTTTTCAGAAACAGTATCCAACCCATTGAATATTTCCGTTCGTAGAAATATCGCGAAACTGATACGTCTGTAGTATATGTAAACATGCAGAATTTAACATAGATGAGGTATATTCAGCATAGCAATTCGCATAGCAGTTTGTACATTATTTTTTTTATAATTTCTGCCTTCACAAATCGTGACAATTAAACAACTCTCTTTGTTGGCAAACGCCAATTCAATATTTACTAGTTTCGAAATTTCAACTTTCAATAGCATGGGAACATCAATGGGATAAATTACAACTTTATAAATATTACCATCCCGAACTGGTTGACAGCTACGTAATAAATTTTCTCGAGGAATCGCAAAATATATTACCACAGAAAAATTTAGCTTTTAACATGATGAAAGCATAAATAGAATAACTTATATCTTGTTGCCCAAAATTGACTGGCAGCAAAAAATAAATTCGGCAGTAATTAATTTTGTGAAGCAATTGTATTAACGAAAAAATTTGTTCATGCAGAAGAATGGTGTTTAAAAATTTCCCGTTACAGAAAGTTTAATGCGATTATGGCATGAATGGTCTGAATCGTATTTTTGTGAACATTGTTATACTTTTATAAACCGACTGACAAAAATGCAATAAATTTTGTCAAAGCATCATGACAATCAAGGATTATTTTACTGCAGAAAAATGGCGTTTTATCACTTCCTATTGCAGAAAATTCAACTTTCAATCAGGTGAAGGCATACATGAATTATATTTGTGAAAATTTAATTTTTACAAACTGCCTGATAGGGACGTAATAAATCTCGTCAAGCAACAACGATAACAAAACCTGTTTTAATAAAACATTTCGAAGCAACTACACGAACGAATGTGTGCATAGTAAAGAGGAACACTAGTTTGAAAGTAGTACAGTGGGCAGGACTGCAAAGAAGGTGCAGGTTCGAAGTAGAAAAATCCAATAGAGTCGGTTGGCGGTCAAAATTAGCTACAAAGTGGCCAGGCACGTACAACATTATTCGCGGGCAAGTTAAAGTAACTTCCCCGAGCCGGCGGTTGTTTCACAGGTTTTACACTTCTCCCAAGTATCCTCATTTCTCTCTCCCCCCCCCCCCCCGGTCAGTCTACATTTTTCAATGCCCTCCGGCGTGATACACTGCCGTCGACATTCCCTCCACGATTTCTCTTATCAATCATGCGGGAAGATACGGCATCAAAGAACTTCGTGATTGAGTCTGCGTGAAAGGGAAAATCCAATTACTTCGATCTACGATTGTAGAAAATTCCAAAATTGATTTCACCAATTCCACATGCTACGAAATGTCGCAACAACTGGCTGTAACATGCATATTGATTGTATGTTCGATAATTATGATTACTTATGGATAGGATTTTTACGTAACATAAAAATTGTTTATATCAATCCCAAGGTACAGAAGTTACATGGATATGTATGTCTTTGCCTAATAATTTAGTAGAGTTGGAAACAATGCAAGAGTGTTTCTAAAGTCATTAAATGCTTTTACTTTTTAACATTCAACGTAATCATTTCTATTATAAATGCATAAAATCTGCACGCACACTCGTGGATTCAGTCCTCAAATAGCAATAGGGTTAAACTTCACTTTGGCAACCCATAAATTTTTACCTTTTTCTTATACAATCCTGTACAGCTTGACGAGAAAATTCCAAACATTGAAGTATTAAGGCAAGGAATTCACTGGTTCAAAAGTTATGCCATCATTGAAATTCTCGTTGTAATTCTCATTCTAATAAAAAAGAAATTTATACAGACACACGATCTAATAATATACAGGGTGGCCCACATAACTCTTAACAGCTCAATATCTCGAAAACTATGCCATCGATTTTAAAGTTCTTGGTCTTAAATTGCATGGATCTGAAGGGCCTTTCTAATTACAGAAGTGTGAAGTTTCCCTTTAAAGGGGGCCGGGGCATATATACAGGGTGGGGCATTTTAAACAGGTCACCTGAATAACTCGCTCGTTTTTGAAGATAGGAGAAAATGCATTAGACCAAACTTACTTGCTATCGGGGGGCTCATAATCTGGTATTACCAATTTTTCTGTAGGTGGACGCGTAAAGGACATATGAAGGTCAACTTCATTTTTTTAAATGGAATGTCCCATTTTTTATACCATAGATCGATAGAGAATCAAAATCTGAGTATAAAAGCGTTGACCTTCATATGTCCTAAACCTAATAGTTAACGAGATATTATCCAAAGAAGAAAGAAAATTATTTCGATAATATCTCGTTGACTATTAGATTTAAGACATATGGAGGTCAATACAGTTTTACTCAGAATTCGATAATCTATCGATTCATGATACAGAAAGTAGGTCTTTCCATTTAAAAACACAAGGTGACCTTGAAATCTCCTCTACGTCTCCACCCACGCAGAGAATGTTTGTGTCACAATATATCGAAATCCACAAAACTCATTTTTTGAGAGTATTTGCGCAAATGGTCGCCTAGTTAGAATTTCTAATAAAAGCAAACGCGCATATTGAGTCGACATGTGTGGCAAAAGGTGCAGGGTAATTGACACGTCGGATCGACATTGTTCTGCAACGACCGGCTCGGTCATTCACCAAGATAAATTTGTTCGCGCCATTCACGCTGAACGTCCTCGAGTGCAGTGCCCTTCGTCGGTGCAGTTCCCGCAGTTGCGGATCGTTTCGCCGTGCCGCGACGATAGATAGTAAACAGACCGGTTATCTGTAGGTCGAATCCATCGAACGGTAACCATAGTGCGGCGTGTCATTATTGGCACGTGATGCAACGGTAAGAGAATTATCGCTCGTTAAAATTTATCTTGGCGAAGGTCCGATCGCCGTGATCGAGGGATAAATCACTAAACGTCGGGCATGAGTGCGTTTCACCGACGATCCTCGTGCAATCGATCGTATTGCATCTAAACGGGACTCGCGGTCTACGCAGTCTGTGCATTTAAGTGCTTTCAAAAACAAATACAAAACTCTGACAGTCTTAGAAGAAGAATAAAGTAGTCTCTAAATATCTGAAACGTAAACGCGACTCTAAACACGGGGGAAAAAATTAAGTTTTCGAAGTAATTGTTAGCATCAGTTCATGATACCTCAGGATTCGTTTATTTGCTTGTATGTTGATTGTGCAATGCAGTAAATATTTATGTATCGAGTTTCTCCCATGATGAAATACAGACTTCGTTACAAGATTGTAGGCTTCAATGAATTTATGAATTTTTATTATTTGTCAATTGATAGAATTCGAAAGGACGTTTCTTGGAGAATCATTATTATTAGGAGTACTCATATGTAATCAATTATTTGCAAAGAATTTGTTTTGCCTTTAGTTCTGTACCGATGTTGAAGAGGAAACACGTATTTTTTTACAGTTTCCGATAAAGCAGCCTGTGTTCAAAATATTCTAAAAAGCATAATTTATTTTTACAACCCTGTAATAAAATGGCGGCGTCCGTACCTTCCGAGGATCATATTCGTCATTGCATAGTTTTTCATTTTCATGCGGGATTTAATGCAACGGTAACAACAAAGAAAATTTACGATGTTTATGGAGATGTATTGAAGGTCAACAAGTGTCAACATTGGTTCAGAAGGTTTGCTGCTGGTGATTATGATCTCTCTGACAGGCCTCGAAGTGTACGACCAGTTGAATTTGATAATGACACCCTAAAATCTCTATTGAAAGCTGATCCAAAATTAAGTATACAAGAATTACCGAGAAGCCTTGGGTCCACATGTCAACTATACAAAGGCACCTACACGAAATGGGAAAGGCATATAGGCAAGGAATGTGCGGAAAAGTTGTAATACAGCAAATTGACAATACCCGACCCCATACAGCGAAACTCACCCAGGAAAAAATCAAAGAATTGCAATGGGAAGTTTTACCGCACCCCACGTACTCATCGGATATTGCTCCCTCTGACTATCATCTTTTCAGATCTCTGGAGAATTATTTAAGAAATAAAACATTCACTTCTGTAGAAGATGTAAGAAGGCACCTTGAGTCATATTCTGCTTCACAAACCCTGGATTTCTATAACAGGGGGATTGAAAATTTGCAGGAAAGACGGCAAACTGTCCATGATAATGATGGATATTACTTTTTTAGTAATTGATTACTTATGGGTCCCCCTCATATTTTTGTTATTATTATTGGCACAAAGAAATATTCTTGTTAGAATATATGTTCAAGACGTCGATAGATAGCGTCTGCGTTTACTCGGTCCATCTACAGTGTTTACTCTATATATATGTCCCAAATGCCTAGCCGATGAAAGTTCCAGAACTATCCCCACCGCCACGGGGTATGCTCCGCGAGGGGCCATTCACCGAGGCCTCTAGAGCTTCACTGCCTTCTTCTACGTTCGGCGCGGATCAAAGAATAGTATCTCCTGGCCGATATATGTCCCTGGTTAGACCCGTCTTTTGGATATATATCGAGTAAAGACTGTATGTTTTTATCTTTCTTATTCTTGCTATTACAAGTATACGTTCTTTGTTTTCTTTATATCTCTTTATTAAAAATGTATTCTAACATTGTGAATGATTAATATTTGAGTTTTCCATTTCTTAACAATTCTTCTCTTCATATGATTTTTATATTATGAAATAATCTATGAACGCGGAAATTATTATAAAAGTCTTTTAGAATTTGATTTTCACATTGTATTGTAGTATATATTTGTTTCTTAGTAGTGCGTTTAATTGGAAGCTTTGTAGAATATGGGAAAAATAGGGAGATTGTGGTACAAACGTTTTTTAACCTTGAGAAAATTCGTTAAACTTGCACAATTTCAAGGAAATTGTGGTTTTTCCAATACCACGCGCGGAAAAAATTTTTTTTTAACGTGCTATACATCAATTCCCTTGGATTTTTTCACGTTGATTTCAAATCTGGTGTCAAAATTTGTCTACGACCTCAGGATATTGCAAAAAATAGATTTTTGTGACAAAAACTAATGAAATCATTTTTTCGTTGAAATGATTTGAAAACACACTAGTTTGAAGGTATATCGCATTCTCATATATAAAACACAATAAAAATAATAATAACGAAGTATTTCAACATCTAGAACATCATTGCTACACGAATAATATCATTTACTCAGGTAATTAATACCGTGTAATTAGTTGCGTGAGCAGCAAGCAAATGAGCATCGACTAGGCTGTTCAAGGCCTATTCTACTGATACAAGTTATGGTTGACACAGTTTTTACTTCCTCTCTGGTCATTCGCCTTTGCGGTTCTGGTAAAGTGGTGAAGTTACTCTTATCTCACCGTTGTAAAAAAAGTACAGCCCGAAGGTATTATGCAAAGAATCTTGAAGACATAATGGCTTCATAAATACAGTTAACGTTTAACTGCAGAATAAAGACAAGATTTTCCCGATTCTCATTAGAGATCTCACTAATAGCCAATTCAAAGTGTCTAAAAAAATAACGAGAGACGAGACACAGGTTTTCGTGGTCTGGTACCATACTACTCGAATTATTTTCTTAACCCTCCGTAGGCAATTTGGGTCGTTGATATTCGGGTCTAATATTTTTACCGATTCAGATCAGTAGAAATTTTTTCAAAATTTCTTTCTCACTTCATGCAGTAAACGAATTGTTCTAACTTCTTTAAAAAAAGAATTCAAGTCGTGTGTGGTCCAATTTTTAAAAATTATCGTCCTTTTAAAAGCGTCCGAATATTACTGCAAGTGGCTGTGAGGGTTAAGAAAGTGTCCAGATACTTTTGAGCGACAGTGTACAATAATACCTGACAACGTCTCTCTGTTTCAGGATTAGCAACGATCAGCAGCCGGCGCAGAATTATGAAACGGTGTGGTGGTTCGGTCTGGCTCTGTCGAAGCAATAACGAAGGATCATTAGCAGGTCGTCGCTGAAAGTCGCTCGAAACACTTGAGGGCCATTGATAAATAAACGGTCGAGACAGAGATTTTCCGGTGTCGGCAATCGCGTTGGTAATATTTCAATATGATATATTCCATGATGCGCCGAGGGACCCTCGTCGCAGCTCTCGACGAGTAAAGCCGCGTTTCTACGAATCGATCCCGGCCCCGGCGCATGCAAACACGATCGAGTGATCGTCTGCTCTTGATCTACCGATTCGGGATCTGTGTCGAGAATCATGTCGCTCGATAAAACCGAGACCACCGGACAGTTCGTGAAAGTACCGATGGAGAGCACCGGATACCAGCCATCCGAACGATGGCGGATCACCAGGAACGTGTTGGTCATCGGGATAGCATTCATGGTGAATTTCACGGCGTTTATGGGAGCCACCAATCTTCAGAGCTCCATTAACGCGGACCAGTCCCTCGGAACCTTTACCCTAGCCTCGATTTACGGCAGCCTGATTTTTAGCAATATATTCTTCCCCACGCTAATTATAAGGTATAGTACCATCATTTTGATCTGTTTTCATGGCATGTTCTTTACAGAGAAAACGGTTTTTGGTTGCGATCATTATGGAGATTTACAATACGAGATTCTATATTTTTCAGGATTTCTATTCCTCTATTTTTATATTTTTCTAGTTCTGTTTATTTCATTATTCTTCAGTTTCTCAATTTTTCATTTCTCTGTGATCTAGATTTTTTATTTATTTATATTTGCCTTGTTTTTCTACATTTCAGTTTTTCGATTTTTCTTCGAGTTAATTTTTTACATTTCTGAGATTTTACTTTTAAATTTTTCTATATTTTTATTTTTCTGTTTTTCTAATTTACGATTTCTGAATGTTTCTCCTATTTTCCTGCAACTCCATTTGTCCACTTTTCTAAGATTTTACCCCTCTATTTTTGGAGATTTTTATCTTCCTAGTTGTTTTATTTTTCTATTTTCTCAATTTTTCTACATTCGTTGCTTCTCTATTTTGCAGTTTCTAAGGTTTTCTGTAACAATTAATTAGAAAATACTGCAACGTTTCCGAAAAACAGATCACTCTGTTGAAAAAATATAAGATTCAAAAGTACAATTAAGTCCAAATGTACGAATATGTGGCACAAAATTGAAAAATATTAAATTTTATCTTTATCATCCCAATTACAATACTCGAGTTATGTTCATCCTTTCAATTTATTCCACATCTATCACACGATTGATAATAATCAATGGAAACAGAGATGTATAAAATAATCAGTCAAAAAACACAATATTAAAAATTACAACAACGCCGGTATCCCGAGCGCATTGCCAAGTGAACGTAACGTCAATGACTTCCGTAAACCTCAAGCCATTTTCGTCGGCAGGCCAATAAATCTTCCGTGCCTATGAAGGAGGGCGGTTTTCCGCGCTTCTTCCGGTGGCAGGGTGGAAAAACTGCCGACCTATAATTTTCGCGTAACAGATAACACAACGGAACATCGCCGGCGCGGTACGCGGTGTGTGTGTGTGTGGTGGTATTTAAAACGCGCACGGCGCGAAACGTAAAAGCGTCTTTCCGTTTCTCGTTTTGCCATTGTGCTCGAGAGCACACGTGACCTGTTTACTGTGAAAAGGGTCAAACGGTTGGAGAGCATTTACCTTTTGTATCTTTTAATCCACTAGGTTACATTTTATTTAGGGCGCAAATAAAGCGGAAAGGGTTGGGAAGAGAAATGGAACGAGAGGGCGTCGCTCGGCACAATCTCTTCTCGCCTCTTTCGCCGTTTAACAGGGTTGTAACAATCTTGACAGTGCGACGGAAAGGCCATCGGCACACCGGCAAAGATTTCTTTCGGTGTTGCGAACCCAGGCTACGACACACCAGCCAATAAACTTTATTATTGTAGTTTATCGTCCATGAAATTTTCAACTTGGCAATGGCACCCGTAATCCGGCCTGTCGTCGCTTCCGGTGATCGACGCGTCTTGCACACGCCCGGTCGGATCTATTAACGTTGTGACGACGCCTTTCTCGGCCAATTCATATTTTTCAATGGGAGTTGCTTCACTTTCCTGCGTTGTTCAAAATTTCCAGGATCATCAAAATTGTTAGTCAATCAAAATTGACAGGATCCGTTTCACTTTATGAATTGAAAACAATTTCATTACTATTTATAGCTATGTTTCTATGAACCGTGGGAGGAGATACAGTACATTAGCATTATTTTTAAAATATTAAATCCAGAGGATCCTTTTTCTTCAAAATTTATGCAAGAAACAGGGACCATCGTACATTCATTTTCAAATTCCCTCATACTTCATATTTTTTAGAATTGCACCTACACAGTTTTGTCAGAACCGCACAAATATTGACTTGCACCACTTTTGCATTGAACGGCTTCGATGATCTACGAATTTATGAACTTGTCGATCGAGACCCGTATGTCAAACCTAATTTCAACAAAAATGACGGATGCGAAAAAACAAACTTATATCACACTGTGAAATTCGCGAGCGGTTAATCGGTTTTCACCGTGTCGCGTCATTAAAACGATGATTCTATAATTGACTGGGTCGATGGTAGGTTTGCCCCGCGTCCCCTTAACGGTTAATTACATCCGAAAATAGCACGATCCATATTTATGGCCAGCCAATAACAAGGCAGATTATCGCGCAGAGTAATCCGCGGAATTAGAGGAGCCAATTCGCTTTGCGAAATATCGCTCATGGGTCGATTCGTCTTCTGTTTTCCCGCGAAATATTATTTCGACACTACGCGGCGACGCGACGGCGCACAATAGTGTCAAATGGCCAAAAAGGGGCAAAAAATCTGTAATAACGAAACTATCCAAAGAATTTGTTTGAACATTTGTGGAGAGATTGCCACAGGTACAACGCTTATTTGGCAAAAAATTTTTGTAAAAAGTTGTTAACATTAAGTAATATGGGCTAATCGAAAATCTCTGTTTTCTGCCCATTTTTTATTTATGGAAGCATACAACAAATCCTTTAATAGATTTTGGTCTGGAACTAATAGTTTTGGCAAGGTGTAATATTGATCTAACTTTGTGCAAAAAATCATGAGACCCTTCGAGACCCTTTCGCCGCAATTTATGTTTAAATATCAACTTTCAGAATTTCCTAGAGTGAATCGTGCGGAAGTTACGATTATTTGATGTTCCAGGTGAAATTTTTTAGAAATATTTCTAAATAATAAAGAAAAATGTGAAGTGCATATGATTTATTAATTTTTTATGTATAAAAAAATATTTAATAACAATTTTTTTTATCTTACATAAATTATTTTTATAGCGTTCATTGGAGCACTACCAAAAAATACCTGTTGCATTTTTGCGACAGTGGTCCAGTGAACGAAAACTTTGTTTATTTAACATAAAAAATTGTTATTAAATATTTTTTTATATGTATGAACGTCACATTTTTTTATTATCTGATATGCATCCCTTCAAAATTTCACCTGAAACATCAAATAATCGTGACATCTGCGCGATTCATTCTTGGAAATTCCGAAAGTTGATATGTAAACTTAAATTGCGGCGAAAGCATTTCGAAGTATCTCATGAAATTTTGCACAAAGCTAGATCAATATTATAACTTGCCAAAACGATTAGTTCCAGATTTTTTGTATTTCTCCATAAATAAAAAATGAGCGTAACGCAAAGGGGCTTCGGGGTAGTCCATATTACTTAATGTGAAACAACTTTTTTTGGAAAATTTTTTTGCCAGTTAATAGATGAAGCCATTTGCAGTAACCCATATGATTTGTAGACCCCTAAGTATTCAATTATAGGCGGAGTAATTACATAACTATCGCACTAAAAACTGATGAATTCCCAGAGTAGCGAGGAAATGGTTATTTACCATGCGTATATCTCCGTAAAAAAATTTTTTTCAAAAATCTGACTGGCACATCATGCGCGCACTATTAGGCTATACAAAAATTAATTTTTTTTATAAAAATTGAAAATTTATAAAATGGATTTTTTGCCGCCTTGGCACCACTGCGCGGCGCGGCGGCCCGATCCGCTTGACAAGAAGTGAAAAGGAAAAGACGAAGAGATTGACCGAATGACAGGAGCGCGAGAGGGGCGAGAGGGGAAGGCGAGGAAAAAAGAAAAGAGAAACTTTCTTGCGGACAAGTTTGCCGAGCGAGTGAAGTTCCAGGATACTCGGACCGTAAAAGCAATCTTATCTCGCGTTCTCTCGTTGCAGCTGGCTGGGTTGTAAATGGACGATATCCTTGTCCATCCTGACTTACGTGCCTTTTATGGCCGCTCAGTTTTACCCAAAATTCTACACCATGATACCGGCTGGCCTCCTGGTCGGCATTGGCGCGGGACCACTTTGGTGCGCGAAGTGCACTTACTTGACGGTCGCAGCCGAGGCTTATGCAACCTTGTCCGACGTGGCTGCGGATGTACTCGTTACGAGGTTCTTCGGGGTGTTCTTCATGTTTTACCAGATGGCGCAAGTCTGGGGCAACCTTATATCATCGGCAGGTACGTGCGCCTTGAATTACTTCGCGAGTAACGCCGTTCTCCTGCGGGCTACACCTTCGTGTCACCTTCGTATGGATACTGTCCCCGTTTCTCCAGCTACGCCTGTTTGCTGGTGTCAAGTTAATACAATGGTCAAAAATTAACACTGACGCTACCGACCATTAGAAGGGACTGTTTTGCCTTATAATAATGACAAAATTGTATTTATTCAGAGTTTGTAGAACTCTTATTTCAACGTCAGCTTCAGCATGGAAATTTATATAATTACTACTAGACTGCGAATCTTTATGCAAGATAAAAATTACCCGAATTGCGACAAACTGGTGAGAAATAAAAAGTTAGTTTCTTTCTTTAATGTGTGTAACGCTCTGAAATAGTACAATATCATTTTTAGATTCTTCTAATGTCATTACTGTTTTAAATTACATTTTTGTCATAAATGCATAAAAACTGCAGTCTATATCTATGAATGCACTTTTATAGTTTCAAGCATTGTGAAATAGATAATTTGAGACCGGTTATACGACCAGCACTGGTGGGTTTAGTATTAATGTGATGGGAAGATAAATATAGGAATACTATGTGGTTTCACTTAACTCAGATCTTGTGTATTAAGAAAATTAACCGAAATTAAAGAATTAGGGTTGTACTAATTATGTAATTAGACACAATTACATTTAAGTGCACAATAATGATAAATTTAATAAATTTTTATTAGAGTCCACCTAGAGTATCTATGAATTATAGTGTACACATATATAGTTATTTAGTTCGTAGATCAAATAAATGTTGTTAATAACAATTATTAATTGTTCAATTGTGCATTCCTCTATATTATGACACGCATGCTTACGTCAATAAATGTTTTTTTTTTCAAAAGCACTTAAGAAAACATTTTTACATAATTTTACATTGTTGATTGTTATCAGCAACCACTATGATAATTATTGTATTAAATGAGCAATCAAACGAGACTTGCGTTCTAAAACGTTCTTCCTCATTCTAATTAGCACTATTAGTAATCAATTGATACGAATCATCGTGTGCCTCCAATCCATTTTTTTGCTGGATGATTTACACTTCAGGTAGTTCATAAATTCAAATTGTGCCACGCCTTCTGCACTACCTTCTGTACTGTTATTTTCGCGAATTTGAACATATAATATTAGATTCCAAGAAGGATAATGATTTCGTTTTATCTGTTTTTTCTATGATTTTCCACAATGAAAATATCTAAAGAGAAAGTAAAACTGAACTTATACAATGCTGTGCCTAAGCTGCATAATAATAACACATAATTGTTTTCCAACAGAAGCATGAAAGAAACATGAGTAACTGTGAAGCTAGTTTTACAGTAAGACACATGCCATACTCATTGAATGCTAAACGTTCGAAGAACATATGTATAACATTTCTTGGAACAAAACCACATAAAAGCATTGATTTATGTTCTTAAATTATCAAAGAAAATCAACAAATAAATATTGCAAATTTGTTTGTGTACTAATGCAGTGACAATAACAATGGAAATATCTAAACCAGAAAATTCAGTATAATAATGACTAAAAAATACACAATGAATAAATATCAATTAATGCTTCATGTTGAATCAGAATTGTGAACGAAAAAATATGAATATTATTAATCTCTTCTAAACCAGGATCAAATTTAATTTCTTTGATATCAATGCTTAGCCATTAAAATGAGCATAAGCGCGCAATAAAAATTAATTTTCTCATTCTTCTTGCGAACTATTAACAAAAGATAAAATATTCTATGGATTAAAATAAATTAAACTGACTGAAAGAATCTATAGTTAACCAACAATACTCGATGGAATTGTAAATTCATTGAATGAAAGGAGAGCAACCAGAGAGCAAATCCAGTGTGGGTCACTAATGACCCAAGCGGAATGCGCTTTCGCAACCAGCTGTTCTCGATCTCGCCTTTGATATAACCGCCATCAAACTAATGTGAACATTATTCCATAAAACTGATTGGAAACTGATTTAACGACAACTAATCAATCGTCTTAAACGATGTTGCGGATTAACATAAAATCGCACACTCGAGCCGTGTAAATCGTAATCGGCAGCACAGAAGCAATTCCCGGATTCAGGCATGAATCAACTTTGAAAGTCTGTGGAACTGTGATGAGGTAAAGAATTACGCAACGAGCGTGGGATACCGCGCTTGCGGACTACATGTCCTTCGATCAGCTCGGAGATTAAAAAAGACTGGTTAATTAATTAATTTTTACGACGATGCAAGGACGCCGGAACGTTCTATTTTTTCCTATAAGTTTCTCGGCCCGTGGTTCCGATGAAAATTCAAAAGGGAGCGCCCGGCATTGTTTCCATTTTGTGGAATCGCATCGCAATCAAAGCTTTTATCCCCGCAAGACGGGACGGGAAAGTCAGCGTGGATAAAAAGGGAAGGCAGTCGATGCCGGAAGCTTTAAGTGGCAAAAGCTAAAAGCGCCACTGCTACCCTTTTTGCCAACGGTTTTCCAGTGTACCGGCGGAGGAGTAATTAAACTGACTTTGGTCTGGTTACTGACGACTCACTTTCACTCGAATAAAAGTTCTCCCGGGAGAAACCTCGCCGTAATGCAATTCGTAGATATCGCCGGCAACATGTTAAAGAGGTCCAAGTAGTACCGGAAACAGGACGACGAATTCAAATCGCGAACTTTGCGCAAACGGTGCCAAAGATTTGGTGATGTAAACGAGATATTTAACGAAATGTTTACGAAAATCTATTCGGTCAGCACCGTATGATAGGCAAAATAAAATTTGTTCAAGGTTATATTTTTTGAGATTTCAAGGTTATCGAAGTCTATTTAAATGGAATGATATATTTTTATTATCGCTGTATGATAGCCGAGATCAAGACGAATCCAACGACCTGTACTATTATGACCTTCACGTGACCTTGAGTACGAAAAATTCATAAAAGTAGGACACTTGATGCAAATAGTGAAATAACGATGACATTGGGCCCCCCTAGGGTTTCAAGAAATGTTTTTGAACCTTGACTGATGACTGTAAACACGCTTACAATAAATTGTAAACACTGATAGAAATTCTTCTCCTAACGGTGACTCCAACCAGTACGTTTAAGAAATTCGTCGGGATTTATTCGATTGAGAAACATAAAGTTACTTTTCTGAAACGATGGTGTACAGTGATGCAGAAAAGATAGAAATGATTTTAGTTTGTGGTGAGGCTAAAAGTAACTCAGTACAAACATCTCAACTGTACACGGAAAAATACCCTGAGAGAAATTATCCTACTCGATAAAGTTTTGACCGCATAGTTCACCAGTTTTGCAAAACATGGAGTATTAAATCATTGAACAGAAAACGATCAAAGCCTGCTACTGGAGAAGATGACGAAACTTTTGTATTGGCTACAGTCAATGTTGATCCTATTACAAGTTGCCGAAAAATTGTACGTTCTTTAAGCGATTTCCAAAGTAAGTGTGTTCCCAATATTGCAACGTCATTTTTATCCATACCATACTTTCTTATATCAGGAGCTTCATGGCAACAATTTTGAGAATCGTGTTGCGTTTTGTACATGTACACTGCAGCAAATACAAAGAAATGAACATTTCTTTTATGACGTTCTCTTTACTTGACGAAGATATTTTTTCTAACCATTTTTTCACATAATATACATTATTGGTGCACTGAAAATGTAAGTGTTTTGTGTGGAATCGTTGGTGTTAAAAACTCAAGGTCACGTGAAAGTCATAATATTACAGATCGTTAAATTCGTCTTGACCTTGGCAATCATATAGCGATAATAAAAATATATCATTCCATTTAAAAAATCTTCGATAACCTTGAAATCTCAAAAAATATAACATTTAACAAATTTTTTTGCCTATCATAATATTTGCCCCCCCCCCCTAAAACCATCTAATGTCTTCGTCTGATATTTTTTTCTACCAAAAAAATCAAGCGAGATATTTTGGATGCTCGAGTAAGGTGAAACTCCCTGTATATTGGAAAACGTGATTTGATACTGATATATTTAAAGTTTCTCCCTTCAAAAAGAGTCGTCTTATGAGAATAACAAGATTAAATGTAAAAGTAAAAGTGCGATTTTTAGTCGAAAATCGTGAAAAATGGCAATTTTCCCACTTTTAATAGTCTATAACTCGTAAACGAAGTAACCAATATCGGGGAAATTTTCAGAATGAATATAATTTATTCGAGCGAATCAAACACATTCTTTAAATTTTCAATACAGGTGAAGGAACAGGGTTATATAAGGCGGGTGCCTTAGAATGAGTGTCCAAATCAGGTGTACGTGACTGAGTCGTTTATTTACAATCAAAAAGTGATGTCGCGAGAGCGTCTGGGGTGGTTCGACTAAAACCGGCGATTCGCTTCGACTCGCGGTTGAACTGTTATTGCAACTTAGCAACGACCGGACTAGACTCTAAGTCACTCGGCGGATACGCGGCTGTGTCTCGACTTCGTGACTTCCGGTTCGCGTCGGTAGTCTCTGCCTTATATCTTCAAAAATGCTTGTCGGCTGATTGGTGGAAGTCCTTGCGGGGAACTTCCACCAATCCGTGCATTTTGCATAACACGCCCACGTTCCACGCCTCTCGTGCGTGAGAAGGGTGAGCGTGTCGTTCTGTTAAAAATCGAATTTTGGTGATGCAGCGGGGTGTCTTCCGGGCCCCGTGCTAAGTGCGGTACGTGACTGCTGGCTTACGTCAATGGGCCCAGCTTTCCCGGGTGATAGAAACCAGGCACGCGTCGCTGGGACACTCTAGGCTGGAGACCCTTAGACTACCCAAAATTTATGGCGTCCACTTGCGCTATTGAGTTCGTCGCTAGGAACTACAAGGACACATCTGTCCGCTAAGTGGCCAAAAACGTTAAAGACGTTTTCTCACAAATAGCGTCTTATGCTGTGCAAACCATAAATCTTTCTTGGTGCTGGTGCGCTGAAGATTTCTCTTCCGGCGCCCCGCTAGCCGCTACACAGGCTCAGATAAAAAGCTGAAAAAACCAACTTTTACTATTTCTTTTGCGATTCCGACCAATTCAAATTTTTTTCAAAAATTCTTTACGCCTCGTCTAATAAACTAATCCTTCTAACTTCTCAATAACATTCAAGTCATTTGATCTAATTTTTAAAAATTTATGTTGTTTCAAATAGTGTATAATCAGTTTTGTTCCTTACTGTAGAAAGTACTTGGTGGCCTTCTTCAGGGTTCAGACTTACTATTTCGAATGATATTCTACACAGCTCCATCTAATAAAATTAACGAATTAACAGTCCCTTTGCCCACAAACTACACAACTCTGTCTGGTAAAATTCACAAGTTAACAGCCCATTTCCTACAAATTCAGCAGGTCCTTCTAATTAAATTTACTAATTTACACTCGTGGAACGGTGGCAAAAATTGCTGCAAAATTAGTCAAAAGTGAAGACTTCTTTACTTGCAGAATTTTATTAACACAAATAAATCATGATCTAACTGTTCATACTTTTTCAGTAATTTATTGTTCAATCTGCATTCGTTTTCAAATACATACCAGTTTAGGGTCGAAAGTGTCATAATAATCACGGTAAAAAGTAACAAAGTTATTATCCAAACATTAAATCTTTATATTCTGAGACTTATCATTATTGGTTTTAAGAACTGAAAGTGTGATCGTTACACGTGTTATACCTGTGCAAATTAATTCATGACTCTTGCAATTAATCAATTGTAATCTCGTTTTAAATTCACATACATATGTTAATGCAATCGATAATTATCATCGCCATAATGTACTTTGATTATATGAAACTGTACAACAAATTTAAACAAAAAGCAGCACAGATTAAGATGTAACAGGTTCAGTTTGTCAGAAAACATTTCAATAATTAGTCGTACAATTAGAATCGAAAATACGACTTCCCGTCACTTGTTCGACAATTCACGGTATTGCGTGCTGTTCCAACCCCGTTTAATGGCATAACGAATGAAATAAACGACGAAAGTAGCACCGAGGGGATACTATGACCCTAAGTTTCCTTTTAAGGACAAGTGTATCGGTGTAAAAGTAGCTAAGTCCCGCGGGAGCACAGAATTTATTCAAAGGACATCCGGCTCGATCTTCGGAATTCGTAGGTCCTGAAAGTTTTAATGTTTCCTCAGCGACGGCGCAGAGAACGGAGATATACGAAATCGCAGCGTCACCGGCCATTGTCGCACTAAGTAGATAGAAAAGTAAAGTCGCCGAATCGGTCACGAAATTCCGGCTACTTATCGAGTTTCAGAAGTTCCCGGCGCTTTTGCGCCGCTCGATCACCAACTGCCGTGACTCGCGTGCACAATAGACAACGGGTCAGTGGTTTTTCTTCGACGGCGAATTGGACACGGGAACGGGAAATGCTGCTGACACGAGATTTCGAACTCGGACGTATCGACTGTTCCGTGATAGCTTTTCTGTCGATCGGATGTTGCGCATTAAAGACGCGCTTTTGTTCCCGAGAAAAAACTTCTTGAAAGAAATAACAGTGCTTCGCAGTTTGTCAAAAGATATACTGTATTTTATTGTCGGTCATAACACAAATGCTTTCAGTTATGTTTAGTATCTCCACCCATATAGAACAAGATTTATTATAGAATTCGTTAACCCTTTTTTCGTGAGAAAATGCTTTTCGCATACCCCGGGGGAGTGTCCCCGAAGACTACCCACTAAAAACTCACGCCCACCTAAGCTACATGGGAGGTGCCTGGATCACGCGAGTACTCAACAGGGCATCTCCCAGCTATCATGCTACCTGGGGGAGGGAGTTAGCCTCCCCCGTTGCCTACTCTATTAGACCCCGGGAGGAGGGACCCGCCCGGTGCCATCATCCCTGGAGCGTTCGAGTTGGGCTTCCCGAGCCCCAACTCGATGCACCCACAGCTCCCGGTATCTTCGTGCCTCGCTCGAAGCGGGTGTCCCGAAGGAACCTTCCCTGGCCAAGGCATGAAGACGCCGTCACCGGTAAGAAAGGGTCGTCGTAGGTGCGATCCGGCGAACCCCGACCCTTCCCACCCCACCACCCACGAATCCCACTCCCCTTGTAGAGGAGGGACGAACCAAGACCCCTCACACCGAGGGTTATGCCGGGGGGTGACGACCCAATCGGGGGGGGGGGGGCTATGCTCCCGCCCGGGGGCCGGGGTCAGAACCCCGTAGGCCCCGAATCCCTCCCTGGTGGGGGCACAGTGCGACGCGGGGACCCACCCCCCGCGCAAAAACCCCTCCGCCTCCCTCTCCCGGGGGCACCAATTGGGGCGGGAGTGTCTCCACCCAACGCCCACGACCGAATGGGGGCTCACGCAGATACAGGGGACGTTCCCACACCCACATTTCCGGGTCTCTCTTCCGGGCCCGCTAGAATTCGTTAACCCTCCGTATGCTATGCCGGAGAAGAGTTGTGCAGAATTACAATTGAATTACTTCAGGAATTATAATTACAAAATAATTAAATTACATTGTAATTCAGTCATATTGTAATTTATAATTCAGATCTTCATTCAATTAAACTACAATGTAATTCGTAAGTCCAATTGGAGTACAAATATAAAATACTTTGTAATTAAATTACATAAAATAGGGCTAAAATAGGTAAAATACATAAAATACCCTATAATTTTATAGGGGCTATAATTTAAGTTCTGGGCTGTAATTTGTAGAGCTGTATTTTAATTATGTATGTTGTATGTTATGCAGTTTAATTACTATATGATTGAAATACAATGTAATTCAATTGTGTAATTGAATTACAACGTAATTGAATTAGCATAACTCTGTGCCGGAGTCATTCGTGACCCGTAGCGGTGGGGAATAACCTCGAGCGACCGTCAATATTACAAATTCATTCCCATATAAGACGACGCTTTTCATTTCGAAATAAGAAAATCGCTTTCCCCTCTTCTCCTTCTTCATCCGAAATACGGCGAAAGCCGGTCCCGAGCCATCGCCTTACGTCGAAAGAAAACTGTAGTGAAATATCGGTGTGGGTCAGAAATGACTCCGGCATCGGTCGGAACCGCAGGCGTCCGAGGGTCAAGGTGCGAATAGTTTATGAGAAATATTTTTATCCACAGTTTTGTCTTACGGAATGGACGCACTGCCAACGAACATAACGCTGAACAGCAGCGTGATAGCGGAGGCATGCGGTGCCAACTTCTGCGGCGCAACTTCTGGCGACGTCGACAGCCCTAAGCTGGAAAGGCCTCCCGAGGAAAGGATTCACCTAATCTCCGGCATTTATTTGTGCTGCATGATAGTCGCATCCTTGATTGTCGCGTTCGGCGTCGATACGCTCTCCAGGTAAAATCGACGATAACTCGCTAAACCGCGCAATTCGATGCAACCCCGACGGCTTAATAAAATGACGGCACTCGCGGCTTAACTAACCATTGTTGTTGCCGAAGTTAGTCGGACCGGTATTCACTAACGCTCGTAAATTACGAAACTGTTGCGATTTATGGCCGTTGCTCGGAGCGAGGCACTAGACTGCTGATTTTATGGATTCATAACATTATACCGGTCCGGACTGTAAAACGCTGGACAACGGTAACGAATCGAAAACGCGGGATGGAATTTTAATGAACGCGTGTCCCTAATTTCGAAGATTTGTCGCTCGCGTTTTCAGTCGATTTTCATTAATTGCCGGAAGTTTGTTGTCGTTTTATTGCGGAACAGAAAATTTCTGTATCGACTTTCTGAT
The DNA here is from genome assembly GCF_050948215.1 of Halictus rubicundus. Lineage (NCBI taxonomy): Eukaryota > Metazoa > Arthropoda > Insecta > Hymenoptera > Halictidae > Halictus > Halictus rubicundus. Next base: position 9,519,992 of record NC_135149.1, on the reverse strand, counting down.
CACGTTCTGTCGTCGACAGGAGCCAAATAGAAACGTCTTCCTTCCCTGCGAAAAATAAAATCGTAGATTAAGTTTTACTCAGTGGTTGTAAAGCGGATGCTTCCATCTTCAAAAATCAAAATTTTTTAATGTTTTTTTACAGGCGTATCAACTTGTGGCATTCTCGATAGAAAATGTGTCTTGAGTTTTTCACTTGCTAAATCACGCAAAAATATTCTAGACAAAAATGAACGATGGATTCAGAAAGTAGAGGCTTTCACCTTTAAAATGAATCCAGGTTCATTGCGGTACTATTTTTTTCTGCAAAATTATCATGGTTTGAAAATCGAGAATTCACTGCATGTGTGTTTCTTTAACTATTTTTCTTTGATAATGTCCGATGCTGTTTTATCCCTCTCTTAAAAAATAGTCTGCAAGTTTGAACTGAAAATGTACGTAAACAATCATTCGAATTTTCTCCGGCTAATGTACATGCTCGAGTATACTAATCAATAAAATCCGTCAGTCGAGCGACTCGGCGCGTTTAATCCGAGGCTGAAAGCTGTCGAAATCCGGGAAAAATTGCCAGAAAATGCACGTAATCGCGAACAGCATGGAGAATTTGTACGTTTCATCTGGCATCGGTAAGAGCTCGCGTGTAAATCGCTCGAGGAAAATGATTACGCATGCGTCACCCGATATTCGATTCCCTTAGAAATCCACGTTATGAAAATCAGCCTCATCAAAGAAATATTGGAAACCGATACACGCGACGCACGTATGGAATTTCAGTGCACCGAGACTCGCAAGTGAATACAATATGCAGGCTTTTAAGTGGGAGAGTGTGTACACTTTCATCCGGAATTCACCGAACAGTTACATCAGGATAAACAGCAAACATCAAATAAAATTAAATTAACACCGTCTTTAACGATTTTAACACTCTACCTTTAAGTAAATATTGTTTTGAGCAGATGACCATTGCAGTTTTACAAAATAAAAATAATATATGCAAAATAAAAATTGTACGCGTCAATTAGAGGAAATTATAGTCGAATAAAAGTTAACTGCATACTCATTTTTACGAATCTCACCACGGAATGCACTGCAATAGGAAACTAATAAATGGAAATACTTGAGTTGAATATCTGCTTTAAATTTTCTATGTGCAGAATAAAAATAAATTCTTATGAATCCTGGAGAAGGATGGTGAAATTGCAATCATAAATGCAGCAGACTACAGTATTGCTCCATCTAAGGGGAAACTCCACTCTTTAAATCTGTGGTCGATTCATTCACGAAAATTTTGTTTTATGTGTTTATAGACGCTTCAGAGTGTACCATTTCTCAGAAAAAATAAGTCCAATGATTTTTACGGGACAGTTTGAGAATCGAAATTATTTTTGAAAATGGAAAATTTTGTGATGAAATACTTTTTGGAGTCACGGTATGCATGTAGAATAATATTTTCCATTTGAAATCAACGCTCAAATAATTCAGTAATAATTTCAACTTCAAAAATAATTTGATCAACCGGATGTGCAATTTTAATCGAATATTTTCTGCCGGTAGGGTTCGCAATCGACCAGCTAAGTCGAAGCGTATGACCACCGGTAGAAGTCGTGTACGTTCGATTTGCGAGTGAGGCGAAACGCATTGCACACGGTGTGTCATAAATCCTCCGCAGATAGCTGGATGTATTCGCGAATCGCGGAATTGATAGCAGATTGAACCGCGATCGAGTACGCGATATTGTTCCTCTTGAAAGAATCGCGACAATAGTCGCATCGATTAATTCAGGACCGAAACGTGTGTGCATGTAAGCATTCGCATAGAAGCACGCGGTGTATCCGAGTCACTTGTTCGCTATGTTGCAGGTACAATAGAGGTAGATCTGGTTCAGCGACAGGATTGTCGGGCATCAAACTGCTGGCCGTGACGTTGAAACTGTTGAAGGAGAAGAGCCAGCTCTTGATACTGCCTATTATTATATTCATCGGGGCTGAACAAGCATTTCTGTTCGCCGATTACAATGCTGTTAGTAACATCCTTTTGTAATTTTCGTTAGCCTGTTTATCGCTACAACTACGCGAGTGTTTGCGAAAAAGATAAGAATCGAGAAACTGCTTCTCTGTTCTGAATTAGGTTGCTGCGCTGAATTTAAATTTAAACTCTAGAGAGGGGGGAAATATGAAATATTGTATTGTTCTGTGTGTACACTGAATGTTATCCTTCTTTTGGGCGTCGTTTATCCCTTATGCCAGTATGACACATTTTTCACTGATTTCGTTTCGCTGCAATTTTACAGTGGAGAAGTTGATTTCAATGCGGTCACTCCTGATTGATTGACTCTGGTTGCAGTCGTTTGTGTCCTGCGCCTGGGGAATTAGCAACATCGGATACGTGATGATCTGCTTCGGCGTGACGAACGCTATAGCTGCACTAGGGGCTGGATCCATAATGAAATTAACGGGAAGGAAGGCCCTAATGGTATTCGCCTTCTGTCTTCACGTGGGAATTTTAGTGTTCCTGTTGCGCTGGAAACCAACGCCTGATCAAAGCTCAATATTCTTCCTGATGTCTGGATTATGGGGTCTTTGTGACGCTATGTGGCTGGTTCAAGTAAACGGTATGAGCTCCATCCTCTTATAAATCAATTCTTGTCAATCACAGGGGAAGATATTTTGTCGACTTATTACCATTCATTTTTCAAAAAAGGGTACCAGCGTCAGTTAAAAAAGTAACACTTCAATTAAACTACTGATGGTAAAATTATTAAATTTTCTATCTCATCGACTATAGAATAGAAAGCATTACCAATTTCGTGTCGCAATTGACGTTATCGATAACTCATGAATCCGGGGATATTACTAGTAAGAATCGAGTATCTTGTGTACTCCATTCCCACTACGAATGCTTGAAATGATTTACACACAAAAAATGCATAAGGCGCGTACAATTGCGTCAACTTGTCGTAGAGGCACTTAGATTCAGAACAAAATATTTGATCGGGTTGAAAAATTGAAAACGCGCGACTTCTAATTTTGAAGAAAAATTCGCACGATTTTAGGAGGAATTTCTGAATTGATTTTAGAATGTCATTGTATAATCAGATATTCCGAAGTAAATATTTTGCCATTGATTTAATAATGGGACGGACATGCTGAAGGTAGGCCAAGGGTAAACACAGAAAACTTCCAAGAACCTCTGACCCACCCCGAGCTAGCTTAAGGTAAGCCAAGAAAGTGTTAAATGACCCTTGGTCTACCATAAGCTAGCTAAAGGTAGACTAAGGTAGGCAATGATAGCTCTGGAGGACCCCTGGTGAACCAGAAGGTAGGCAAGGCTAGACCAGTGTAGGCAAGTGTAGACTAGAGCAAAGTGTAGGCAAGCGTTGACGCCTGGTCAACCTCAAGGTAGGCCAGAGTGTGTAGGTATACTACCGAAGGTAGGCAAGGGTAGGCCAGTGTAGGCCAGGGTAGCTCTGGATGACCCCTGGCCAACCCCGAAGGTAGGCGAGAGTAGGCCAGAGCAGCTGAGAAAAACTCCTGGTCACCCCCAAAGTAGTCCATGACCCTTCTGGTCCCGCAGCCCCGCTCCTGCCTAAGTGTCCTACCTGACTGAGCGCGCTCGCCGAGGTCAGGTGCGCAGTGCGCAGTGATCTAAATAACTTTCAACACCCTAACTAATTTCGGTAGACCTCGATCGCCGTGATAATAATTATTGATAAGTTTGTCATTTCTTAACGTTTGTAACAATTTCTTTTTGGTAATGATGTCAACAAGCATTCTCTTGACTATCTTGCTATCTAATTTTTTAGTAAAAATAAGTAATAGAACTCGACCTACAGAATAACTTTTAATCCATGAATATTCGCACGCATTAATTTATCAAACACAATTCACTGGTAAATTCATTATTTCTAACTGATTAATATTTATAAAAATTCCCTTTGCCAATGATGCTGTCGAGTAACACCTTGGCTATCTTACCACCTAATTTTTTTGGAAAATATGGCTAATAGTACTCGAGATACAGAGTAACTTTTATAGCATGTCTTGAGCAAGTCCTAAAGCATGTCAGAGTAACTTTTATGCATGATCATTTGAGGTGTACAAGATTATGTAGTGTGTACTGTCCCATACTGGCTAACACTAGCCCATAGTCTGTGGTCCGGTTACTGCCAGCTACTGCAGTAAAGGTAGTTCTCTTCCTGATCGGCAGACAATATGAGAACGTTGGGCGTCCTCCATTGTTCACCCACAATAGTAAATTCGATACTGACTGTTGGTACAGCGTACCAGCAGTAGGGAAAGTACAATTTTCTGTGTTCAATTGTTGGTAAGTACTCCTTTCGATTAAAAAACAAATTGACGGTTTTTTGGAATCCCAGAAACAGACTTGTTTTGAATTTACACGACAATACATTGTTAAGCTTTCACGAATGATGAGCTAAATAATTAGACCAGCTAAATGGTACCTCTGATCACATCAAATTCTATTTAACGCTTATGTCAAAGGGTTAATATTTGAAAAAAGAAAGAAATTGTTATTTTGTTCCTGTGTCTTGCCATCAATGCAAATATTTTTTATTTTGCATATAGATCCGCAGACTATTTATGAATTAATTTGCAGGAATTAGGATAAAGAAAAAACATTCTACGTTTAATTGCGTAAATAATACGAAGATTTTCTATAATATAGTTAAACTTCTAACTTGAATTGACCAAATTGAATTGAATATGGGAATTAATTAGGAATCTTTCTCAAATTTCCTGTGCTTCATTTTCAGCGCTATCCGGTATCCTATTCCCTGGGAAAGAGGAAGCAGCGTTCTCAAACTTCCGGTTATGGGAATCCACAGGATCCGTGATCACGTACGCGTACAGTCCCTATCTTTGTACCCAAACGAAACTGTACGTGCTGATGGGAATCCTCTGTCTCGGAATGATCGGCTATGGTGCCATCGAATGGTCCGGCAAAGCCGACAGAAGGATGCCAGTGGCAAAACCAGATTTTGAGTTGGTGGGGAATGGTGACGCAAACGATACAACGAAACTTTGATACAACATTCACCGCCCTCGAAATTCAACTGTTGCAAACAAATGTACGAAATCTCGAAGCGATATTCTTGAATTCTTGAAACTTGAGCGAACCTTGCACTGGGAACCGCAGAGTGTCTATGAAGTCTTGAAAAATGTATAGGAAGCCAACTGTTTCTAACCACCTAAGAAATGAATGTGGGACGTCATATTGAGGTACATCAACATTAATATATAGGTTTCTATTTTTTTTTTCAGAGATAAGTACTGAATGAAAATTTCAAGATTTAGAGAATAAATACATGTAACTTGCAGGTTTATGTTTCAATTTTTTAAGTCAAAATGTTATAAACTTGAAGAAATATTAAAATAGGAATTATTTGTTTGTTTTGAAATCTCAGTTCTTGCAACATTGATTGCTGGTTGCCATTAAGCTACAATATAGATTACTTTATAGAGAATAGTAACTCCAAATTTTATCCGGACGTGTAATAATGCAAAAGAAAGCATAAAATGTCTACTTACCATTGTCTCTTACGATACGCCAAAATATCTAAATTTTGAAAAATTGTTTTGATACATTGTTCCATAGATAAAGAAAGTGCGAGGAAATTAAAACTAAATTAGATTTTTCGAATTATCGGGGTGGTCTACCCCCTTAATTGAGGAAAGAAATGAATTTACAGTCATCCTGTATGCGAAAACTTCTATATAGGATAAAGAATAAGCAGAGATCGAATGAAACTGTTAACTTTTGTAAATAAAAGTTATTTATCAAACTTTCAACTTTAAATTCCTTCAAATTCTTTTCTGTTTTAAGCTAATAACTTTGTATATTAATGCGTTAACTCTATTGTAAGAGTTCAGGTTTAACAGTTATTTTATATTCGATTAATAAACATTGTGGAGGATCATGTACTGTGAAATATAAAATTTAAGAATAGCTTTTTAATTGGTGTCATTTTGACAACTGTAAAAAAGACATTATTTCCCAACCCCTACATCCCTTAAGAATGTTTTAATTAAACTTGAGATCACAATGTTTTTAGAAAATCAGCTTGTCACAGTTTTAATTTTTTTAAAATAAAATACACGTTTGACTAGAAGTATTTCCTATTTTGAAGAAAGTTGAAATTACACTGTATCCAATTGGACATTGTAACAGTTCCATTCGACTGCAAAGAATAAATTTGCAAGTTCAATAGAATGTTCTAGTTGAAGTCGAATACAGAGAAACGTCCTCGTAGTATGATCGTGTAAATAATGTATAATTCCGCTATACATAAGAATCATACATAGAAATGATACATAATAAAGTCAGCCGCGAGCAGAGTGTCACGTTCTGTACAACTGATCGGGCGCGTAGCACGCAGTCAAAGAGCCAGGACCTGAAGATATGATCTTTGTGTGATTTGTACCACAATATATGTTTTTATTTTATTCTTGTGGACACCTACTAGATTTTACACAGGTATTTTCGCTTAAACGCTAAGATCTCATCATCCGTTCTCACTTTAAATACGTTAGTTTAATGTTACATCGTGTGTATCTAGGTGCTAACATTCAAGCTAAAGCTACGGCTGCTTAAGTTAATTGTATACTTAATGTGCTTAATTGCCATTTTCGAATGGTACCGGTGTCATTGTGTGGATGCGAATTGCGAATGCGATGCGTTCTTTTTTTTTCTTTCTTGCAATGCGCGATCGTATGCGCGTACATTTATGTGTCCTTGTGTATGCGTGTGTGTACACGTTTCTAACGTGATGACGCGCGCGCACGCACGCACGCACGCACGTATTATAATAATCTGTTTTTGTGTGTGACGCCGTTTTTTCCTGTCCTGTCTCTTCCGTTGTGTTGGAGTATCCTTTCTTGTCGTATGCCGATTCGTATGTTTATTGTGCCGTCACGATCAATTGCCTCCAGGATCGATGTTTTCGGGTTCGATGGCGATCGCTCTATCAGATCGACGGCTCTTTTTGTCACTTCCGGTTGTTTTCCCACGAACGAATCGCGACGTGGAATCAATTGACCCTGCATACCTCGTGCTCGCTCCGTCGTTTTTAAGGTTTTTCTCTCGCCTGATTGTGGATCGTGTGCTAGCTTAACCCTCGTTATGTACAATTCACGTTTTGCAGTTCAGTTTATATACTTTATAAAACGTAGTAGGAACTTTGGTTTCGCTGGGCAATGTTTCAGGAGCAGTTTCCTCGTTTTTCTCTACCTCGTTTTCTTCTGTTTTACGCCTTTTTTTTTTGTTTTGTTTCGTTCGTAATCGTTTCTCATTTTTTTTTTCATTTTCCATTGAAATCACCCTCTACTATTTCGGAATTGTGGTCGGAATCTATTTTGCACTGTTCGTCATCGTTACGTGTTTTTTTTTTTCTATTTTGGTACCCTGGACAAGCGATTCTACCGGAAACTGCTATAAAACATTCGCCCGTGGATCTATCTTCCTTAGAAATATGACACTCACGAATACAATTCACGATTTTTTTTGCTTTTAATACTCATGTTTATACTTCCGTAATGATCTATTTGAATATCAATTTCACGAAGAAAATACACATGATTTGTAAACTCTTCTCTCGCGCTCGTACTCGTTCGCTCTACGCTCGTTCTTTCTTTCTCTCACTTTTTTGTTTTTTATTATTCAGTGCTTCTCTCTCTCTCTCTCTCTCTCTCTCTCTCTCTCTCTCTCTCTCTCTCTCTCACTCCCTCACGTTCTCACGTTTAATTTTGTTTCGCCCATAGCGCGCCATACTACCCCCCACACTCCATTTTTTTCTCGTATAACAAAATTTAATAACCGGAATATCTCTGTACAAACATGTTCACTCTTTCTTTCCTCTTTCTCTCTATCAAAAATGACAACATACACACCTATCTCCACGCCCCCCTCCTCCCGACGCTCCGCTAGAGAAAAATTTTGAATTTTGAATTGTCTCTTGCTTTGTAAGTCCCACCCCCCGCCCCACGAAAAAACCGTATACCGTCCCGCCTATACTCGCACATGTATAATACAAACAACGTCTCGCGATTCTTTTATTTGTCACCCCCGTCGCCTCCATCACTTTATCTTTCTCACTCTCATTCTCTCGCTCTCTCGCTCTCACGTAATAATTTTCTCTCTTTGTGTATTTCGTTTAGGAACAGATCACTTTTGCTGGTGTCGTAAAACCGTAACCTTAAGAGTAAACTATATACCTTAAAGTACGCTGGTGTACCCCTTAAAAATTTATCTTCTGTTTTATTAACCATGTAAATTTTCTCTTCATGAATCGTCACCCAGCTATTTCATAGCTATTACGATATTAAAAGTATTAGCAGATTTTTTTTAATATAATATTACAGTCCCTAGGTGTCTCCTTAATATGTACACGCTACCCTCGCGCTCCTAGCGACGCTTCTGGTAAGGATCTGGTAGTTAATATCGTCGGGACGAGCTCAATCGTCCGTCTCGAGGTCGTTTCCCCCACTCCCTGTCGTTATTTGACCATCCATTGACGCGCGGTCGCCAGAGGAGGTGCACGGAGCGTGGCTGGATGGTGTATAGTGGGGATAGCCACGCCCCTCTAACCTCGAACGGCCGACTGATCACGCCCCGGCCACAGTTATCGTGTAATAGCCCATTACAACGGGAAGGATAGTTATCGGATAGTACATTTTGTTACCTTTCTCTTCCTCCTTTCAGCGCACATTCATACGTGCTAATTATTTACTCGAGTTGAGATATTTAAGAAATTGTCGTACCGTTTATGAGAGATGGGTGTCGCCTAGATTATCGTTTATTACACAAGAAGGAAAAAGGTCCGAGAAAAAGTTCGGTGGCGCACTATTCCAAAAACGACTATTTACCTCCGGACAGACGCGTGAAAGAAATAGTTCTTCTTCACATAAGCGGAACACATTCAAAGAAACCCTATTTATCTCTAACGATTACTGGGAGTACATGATTATATCATTGTGGTCGATAGTTAGCTCATAATAATCGTATTTATCGATCGTTCTCCAAACGAATTCCTCTGGATGCGTGAAAGTGGAATTTGTCCGCAGAAAGTCTGGCAACCCGGTTACTTCACGCCCCGCCCATAATCGATGCTCGTCGTTTCATCAGCATCTTCCTGACATACCAAAATCGTGGCCGAACCGTCGCCATTCGGATTGCTAGATTCACAGTATAATACGGTATATAGTTCGGGAGAAATCTTCTATAGCAGCCGTGACAAATTTACAGAACCGCTCGAGGCCACTCTCACCGCGAATCGTTGCGGGCGGGGCTAGTGCTCGAGGGCGTGGCCTGCGCGGCCACCTCCCAGCGACCTTGAGCGGCGATTTGAGTTGCTCCAACTATACTGGAGGTTAAGTACCATGGAAATCGCGGCAACGACGAACGTATAGAACCAGAACTCGCTTTTCAATTCCGGTCAAAGGAAAAATTGAATTTCCACAATCGGTTCGGTCGCGAGTTCTCCCAGTGGGCGGGACGCTTTCTCTTCAAACGCCAGCGGGCAAGTAGATCGAACATTTAGGAACGAAAGATGCGTAAATGTTTAATACGTATACTTCGTATATGGCAGATTATTACGGACTAGTGTTTCATTTTTCATCCCCCTATTCCCTCGATCGCCATTAACGTCCCTTTCCCTCGCGTTTCGAATGTAATTTCAAGAAGCATCGGAAGGAACCTTATTTTTAAAGACGTTAAACTTTCCTCGAGACATGTTTGATTTCTATCCCCCATTATTTTTATCTTCCCAACGATTTTTGCTGTATCTTTTATATATTTTTTTTTTTTCTCTTTTGCTTCGATCCCTAAATACGCGCGTAATTTACAGACGAGCACACCCAGAGAACAATGGCGGTTGAAACAGTTTAGTTCGTTGAAACGGAAGTCCCCGTAAGAAAATCGTTTTGTATGTAAGAAGAGAAAACTGAATTGGACACGATCGTTATAAACGACATCGGCGGTACTGTAAAACTTCTCCGTTGCTATTTCATGGACAACTGAATGGTAGGTATATCCTTGTATTTTTTATGGCATGTGAACTGTGGATGATGGTACTGTGTTGGTACTGTTTGTTACTATCGTTGCTTCAACTATGTTCTGTTCAGTGTGCAGGGCAGGGGCACTATGTCCCCCACGATCATTTTTATAGTCTTGTTCCCCGCGCGAGAAGCACGAAGATCGATCGGTAACGGCAGATAACTGTTCGCGCGAGCCCCGTTTGTGCTTCTTTATCGATCGTAGCTGATCCTCGGCTGGCTGGAAGCTTCTCAATTTTACGAACTAGATTTATCTGTGCGATTACTTGCGGAATTACTTATCCTAGAGTTGCGAGTCGAGGCGTGGATCACTCGAAACCGTCTTTCCATCGTGCCCGCGAACGCGACCCGTGTGCCTCGGTTCGTTTAATTAAAAAAGAATATTCTCGAAAGCCCGCGAAATCTCAAATTTCGATTGATCGTCCGTTGGTAACGCACCGGTGTACCGTTCGTGGAGACTCTGCGATTGATCCGCGGCTTGCTAACCGTGGGAAAATGCATGATCCGCGTGTACCACCGATGGTAAACGCCTTTCGCACGACGATCATAAGCCGAGGATCGATCGGACAATCCCGGTGATCGACGCTCGACTCCTGTACATCACATATTCATCGATTAAAGTTATTTACAGATAGGTCTCGTATACGCCTGCAATCACAATGATCTTTACATCGACCGGCAGCACAGCTGCGCTCAGCGTGCTGTTTAAAATTCAAAGCCGGCACTCGTTCAAACGCTTGAATGTTTAAACTGTTCTCTCTCTCTCCCTCCCCCCCCCCCCCCTCTTTAAACCCGCCGATTTGTCGGAGTATATTAATAATGCGACACTGAGATTCGATTTCCTTCCTACGCCGGGAGCCCACCTGTCCGGCGATTTTCATCAGCGGAGATCATCCCGATGGAAACAACCGGCGTTCCCAACGATCGGCGTTCTTCAGATGATGCGCAAGATCGAGTCCTTAAAGCTTCACTTTGTTTGTTCACTGGTTCTCCCGCGACTGGTCCTGAGTCTCCAGATGCCGCACTATTATCTACATCATGTTCTTCGCCATCGATCTCACTGTGTTCTTCTGGGCCTGCCTCTTGTTACAGAACCAAATCCTTATCACCTCCCTATCGTAGCCGAGTCTCTCCGCTAGTTTCGTGATTTCTGTGCCTGAAAATGCCATTTTGCAAATTAGAACAGGCTCGTGAAGATGCTTATTGCTCAAAAGATACTATTCGCACTTTTGTTTTACCGATTTTGTAACACGAAACATCGAGATTCTGCAGGAGCTTATTTTTATCGGTTCATGAATACGAACTATTTCTTTTTTTGTCAGAATGTTGGTAATTATTTTTTAAAACAGGACGGGGGTTAACGAAAAAATGTTTCGCACCCAATGTACGAATAATTACAATGACGGAATATAAAGCCACAAAGAATGTAATTCGTCAGACACTTTAATTTATATAAATAATTATTAAGATAGGATGCAAAATCACAGGGGATCCAATTCATTGGACATTAATTCACCGAAATAAAACAGTAAAAGCTCGAACACACGGAAGTCGTAACACCATTTGCCTTGTTTAATTGGCCGCAAAAGGGTAAGCGAGCGAGCCTCGTCCGTCAAACAGCGCAACTCGCGTCGAGTGTGTTAATCAGTCCGGTAAATAATTAAACGTGTGACTCACCGTTCGGATGAGTACTCCTCCTGAAGTGAGCGGTCAGCACCTCCAGAGCCTGGGGCGTGAACGAAGTTCGCCGCTTCCGTTTCTTGGTCGGCTCCACCCCGATGAAGTCCGTCAGGTGATTCACCCCGTTCCTGTACCTGCAATCATCAAGCACACTGTTTCCCCTCAGGTTCGACAAAACCATTCGATTTCAATAAATCTATAAAAAAATAAATGTAAAAAATGAAAAGACAACAAACGCAAACCTAGAAAGTATATTGAATAATTGCAAAAGTTCGTGCCCGATTTAGACCTAAAGACCTTCGAAGAAAACCCACGTTTTTGCTTTATTGTAAACGTAAACGTAATTGTAAAATTTTGGAAATGTATTGAATGGTGTTGACTAGATACACGATTAATGACACTGTTGGTTTAACCCTTAAATGGTGTACAGTGTGCACTCAAACTACGAAGTATCATAGTAGGACCTTCCCAAAATTCTGTATACATTTTCTCAGGTACCATTAAGCATGTGATTCGAAACTAAATAATTCAAATGTTCCAAAGAAGTTAAGGAAACTTTACATTTTCAATTACCGTACAACGGCGAAAGTTAGTGTACAGATATTTTTTGATTGATAAGGAAACAATAATGAGTTAAATTGTATCATTTAAGGGTTGAAACATAACCGACTGTGTTCTTTATCTCGGAATCGGGCGCGAACTTTTGCAAAAATACCGAACGGAAGGAGTAAAACAAAGAAGACCGAAACGCAAGCGTTCGGTCGGAATTTAATCAGATTAGAAACACAATATTTTAACGAACTAGAATATCGTTGACAGTGTCGATTGTGCCGATTCGCTCTCGTCTACCACCCCACTACACCCCACCAGCCCACACCCCGCAACGCCCGTCACCACCCCAGAAAAACAAAAATCCCGGACACACTCCGTCCGACGGACTTCGTCACGGAAATTCAATTTCCATTTGACGCCCGGCGCAAATATCCGGCGATCGTGCTCTAATCAAATATTAAAACAAAACAGGAGAACGGGCCCCGGTCTGTTAACTCGGCAAACTTTCTCCGCCGTTAAAGCGCCGTGAAACCGGAAGCGGCATCGTAAACAGCCCGGACAGTTCGGTACGTTCATCTCGATCCTCTTTCTCGATCGGGGTATCCCATGGATCGACACAAAACAGCCGCTCAGATCCCAAATCGATCAGATTTTTCGAAATTTCCAGGAGTCAAAGGAGCTAAGGAATTTTCCAAGTTGTCATTTTATTGGCCAAGCGTTAATTTGCGGATACTTCTCTGGGACCCTAATGCCATAGTTCTTGCAATAGTTCGTTTATTGTAATATGAAAACTGCGAATTTTATGCATTCATTATTATTTATTATTTTATTTATTATTGGATTGTTTATGTTTGCGATTAATTTTTTTACTGTTCTAGGTTTCAAAATAATCTAACAAAATTCTGAAATACGTATTGAAGTCCTAACTCGACTGTATAATCGTTGGAACGTCAAATGATTATGGGAAAAAATAAATATTGGATGGAATGAAATCTAATATTGAAGACAATTAATAACTCCTTTAAGTTAAGTTATAAGTTGATAAGAACCGACATTCACGTTTGGTAAAACAGTAGTGTCCCCCATACACGACTAACCTAGCAATATTAAAGTGTTATAAAATCAATTGCTGAGAAATCGCCAGTGTGCCATGACTTTCCAATATCAGCGGGTAGCGAAGGCGCAAAATTTCGGTGGATCTAATGCTCGCAGCTGAAAAAGGCAGAACAAAAGGCGAAGCGTTCAGGAAACATTTGTCCGGGTGACTGATTGGTCGGCGAACTTTTCGCGAGCTAAACGTCGTCGTCGCGTCGGGCCAAATGAAATTAGCGATCGAAGCGTCGCGGCTCGGGGGGAAAAAAAAACTCGGTAGCCGTAAACAGGAGAACTTCCTGTTGGGATCGCGAGTAAACGAGCCTGCGGGGATGGTGGGGTTGGCACGAGGAACGTTGGGATCGCCGGGGGTGGAAGAGGAGGTGGAGGAGGAGGACTGGCTCGGCTAGGTGCCGCTGTGGGATTTATGTTTTTAATTTAACTCCGTATGACCAACTGTCGAGCCCCGCCGAAAAAAGTGCAGGCCGAGCCATTAGCATCGCACGGTGATATTTCGTCGAATCCGCGAAAACAATATGCTAATGGAGAACCGTGCACGAGCCCCGAAGAACCGATGCTTTCGATGCGACGGGGGTGGGTTTTCACGCCCAGCTGGAGAAGTGGGATTCCGGAAATAGGGGGTGTGGGTGGGGGACACGCACGTTCCGGACTCGTCCCCTGTCGGACATTCGTTCCCCGTGTTATTTGGAAAGCTGACTGTCAAAAACTGGTGATCCATTTGATTATTGCTGCGCTGATTGTTGTTAACCGCGCTGCACAAAGCCACCGATCGGAGATCGCCGGTATTTTTATCAGCTAGACACGGACTACGCCTTGTTTTACTAGCGCGTTGCGTGTTACAACGGTCTCACTTGTTTTGCGGGTGTTTACTGTGTGCTTTTTCTTTGTTCGGTTTTATTTAACCGACATTGTTACTCTTGCTCGTTTACGAGAACTCTTTTGGCTGTATGGTGATTTTGTTCGGGATTCTGTTCATTCGGTAGAGACTGACAAGGTGTTGCGTTCGTGAACTGTTTTGTAGTGAAGCAGTTTTGCTCTGCTTGGGAAGTTCTCTGAGAGATCAGAAGTTTGTGCGAACGTTTAGAGACTAACAATGATCTTGTTCTTTCGGTTTTATCATTTTCCGTAGAGTATTAACGAGTGAAATTAAGGGCCAATTTATTTTTACAGTGTTGTTATTAATTCACAAATGTGAAAAATGATAAATGTTAAAAGTTTGAGATCAAAATGTTACTTATATCATGTACAAGCACTATGTAGTAAGAGGCGCGAGTAAATGAAAGATCTTCGAATCTTATGATAAAACTCTTTTGTTTCTAATGAATTCTTTATAAAACTTTTACCATAATTTTTGCGACACTTTTCTGATTAAAATGACTCCAAACACGACATATTTTGGATCATAATTACTCGTATAATACACGATATGGTAGGACGTCGATTATCCGAACTAATCAGTGGAACACCAGGATTCAAATAATAAAAGGGTTACCGAGTTACAATGCTGAACCAAATCTTCACTAATTTGTACAATCAATCATTCTTTGTGAATTAGTATTTTGTGAAAATTTTATAAAATAATCTATTACCCGAAAAAGTGTACACGTTTACGGACAAAGAATGATCACGTTCTTCCAGTTTCATAATTTTCTGTAAAGTGCTAGTGAATGAAATGAAGGGAAAGTTTATTTTGTCATCGAGTTCGCAAACTGAAGAATAATGCAGAAACTTTTCCAATCATTGTTAACGTTCCACAGGTATAACTTATATTGTAATAAGTTAATTTAGTGGATGTTTGGCAAGTACAACGAAGAAGTGAGGCGTGTTTATTAAATTGATAGAAAAAGCTTGCCAGCGACTTCTGTTGTTGTTCCACGTTAACAGGAAGTAATTAAAATTAACTGTACAGTGATTACACTTTTACCGTAAGTTTAATTTTTAATGGAGAACTGTTCATTAATTGCTGCTCCCCCGTCCATTTAAAAGATTGATTAAATTTCGATACGGTTTGAAAACAGTGATTCAAAGACTACCGTGTGCGTTTCATGATATTAAACCATTTTGTTTTTAATATCATCAAATCAAAAATCAAAAAAAAATGTATCATTTGATTAGCATGCAGTAACAAATACAATTTGTCAAAATTTTTTCTATATTCCTACAATGTATCAAATCGTTTAAATTATCATTTTGGATATCAAGGGCCTTTATATTAAATTATATTAAATTAATTATATTAAAAGAAGCTTAAAAATCCTATTTAAATGATAACTTCAAAAGAAGATATTAGCATACCGTGGGTAACTTATTAGGCTATGATGGGAACTATTATTGCTAACTAAGAAATCTACTTAATTACGACTCGTAAATTTTAAAAAATTATGAAATAATCACAGATAGTATTATGTTAGAAAGTGTCTCAAAAATATTCTTTTAAATCACTATTTTAAAGATATCAATAGATCGCGTCACTGAAAGTAACCCGGTTGACAATAAAAATGGTCACCGCTACCAAACAATTAATTACAAAAATCCTGACCTGAATCGCAAGCGTATAAAGATAATTAAATAATCCTCGATAGATAATGTATCAAATCCGCCTCAAATTAACCGGAACAATGCGCAGATGATTGAATAGGGTAGTCCGGAGTCGAGCAGAAACGGGCGATTGAATTTCCGCGGCGGCGAATGGGCGAAATAAATCGGAATTGCGAAACTAGCGGCTAATCAATTACAAAATAAATTCGAGTGATTAACGAATGGGGGCTCTGACAAATGTAAAGTGTCGCAGCCACTTAAACCGACGCGGCGGATGGAACGACGTGGAAACGTGTGCCTCTCACTCTCGCCGTGGCCGATTATAAATACCATGATTGCCACTTTTGTGCCAATTTACTACGGGGCCGGGCTTTCAATGATCTTAATAAACCGTCGACTTAAAAGGGAAACGCTATTATCGCGCGTTTCGTTCGCGCAGGTGAGAAAAGTCGGGCCGAGAGACAGAAACGGGACGTGTGGAGGGTTACCTCAAGCACACGCACAGGTGAGAAGCCAAACGGAAAGAGAGGGAGAGAGAGAGGGAGGGAGGGAGAACGAGGAGAGAATCAGGCGAGAGATAAGGACGCCGCTAAACGTGTTCGCGGGCTTTAATCCGCGGAGTTTGCACGCCGGAGGAACAGAGAAGACAAACACGAACAGAGGAATTAAACGTCTCTCGGGAGAGGGGAGAGCTAATAATTCGCACAACAGAGAAGAAAAAAAATGAAACACTGCCACACACGATTGCGCACTTTACAGTTTACGAATTCTTGCCGATTAACACGTTGAGTGCCCCACCAATGTTCGTGAAAGTCCAAAATCAAAATTACTTATTTAGTGACACCGGAATAGAGAAGACGGAATCTTTATGACATTCAAAATCTAGTTTGCCTAATAGATTGATTTTCAAATTTTTGGAAAATATAATCGTGAGAAAACAGTCTTCTCTGTCAAAATAATTAATAATTGTCAAAATAATTATATTAAAAAGGCACCGAGCCGTGTTATGTTTACATTCCTCGGCGACCGAGGCATCTCGAGCTTCATACCCCGCAGTAATGGGGATAATTCCGCGACGTTTATCATCAAGACCTTGGCGACATATATAGAGAAATCACCGTATACAGTCGCTTTTAAACAATTTTTTGATCGCGTCATACGAAGGTGTGCTGCAAAAATGTCGGGTGACTCGTCCTATAAATTTTGTATAATTTTCAGGGCCAATTGTGTAAGTTCATAACTGTATACAGAATCCGGTAATGTGTCCGGTCAGATGCCACGGTAAACGGGAAAATATAAATGGTAATGGAGGGACAGAAAATTGTCTCGCTCCCCGAATATGTAAAAGAAGGAATAGCTCGAATGTTTCGCTATTGATTCAGAGACAAAACTGGATTGGATACGCCGAAAGCACGCTTAGTCACTCGGCCGCGGCCGGCTCGTTTCGTCAGAGCAGCCGCAACTATTTCCTCTAAATCCCTCGCGGGATCAACAGAATAAATCAGCTAATCGAATATTTATTAGAAACTCCATGGCGGTTGGGTTCTTGTCGTGCGGCCAGACTTGTATGGGTTCGCAGGGGGAGAAAGAGGCGAGAAACACTCCAGATAAAGAAACCAAATGAAACGAACATAGGAGCCGGCGCGAGGACAGCGTGAAAGTAACAAAAACACTGGGGAATTAATGCTACAATGAGTCATAACTGGTCGGCGGATTTTATGCTTTTGTGACAAAAGTGCATTCGCGAAAAATGAACTGTTTAAATACAATGTTGAATTCCTAATACTAAACCTACTATCATTGGTCAAAATGGCCGTTTCCAGATATTTTATTTTACGATTATTGAAATTACAAAGACACTTAAATAAATACATTCAGCAGGGTATATACATATAATACCAACCGCACAGAGTCCGAATAAATTCAGTCTTGTCATTTTTATAAGGCAACATGTGTCAGTTATACTCAAGGTTCGATTAGTGCTAAAAACTTCTTCCTGTTTTATTCGTTTCCCAGCTCCTGAAGGGGCCAGTAAAAATTTACATGACTGGTTAGCATGTAAAGTGCCACGTCAGTCACGTATGAGTGATACCGACCCAGTGCATTTTTATTCTGATGCATTCGAGTTAACCGATTTTTTAAGGATTGCGTGAATGCAGGATTGCTGAGTTCAAGCAGCATCGACGGTAATAAATAAACTGCGGATTGTATGTATTTATCACAAAAATGGATTGGTCAAATATAAAAATGTGATGACGTTAGAAGAATTTTTGACATTTCTATTGTTTCTTACAGCTGACTTGGACAATTTTTATTTGCTATAAAGATCCGCAGTCCGGTAATAAATTTCAACTTTCCAATTTCTGGTTTCGTCATTTAAATAGTTTCGATTTTGCGGAAGCTTGTGCAGTTGATATTCAGAATACAAAGTGTCCACGGCTAAAAAACCGAGCTACTTGCCAAAAGAACAGAAATTCCGTTAAACTGTGTACACGATCAGTTAAAAAAGAAAAAGGAAGATGTGAAAGAGCGGATCCAAGTTCATCGAGAGTAGAAACGAGAACGACGTAGAAGAGGACTGGTCCAAGAAGAGGGGCGCCTCGGCGTGGGTGTACGACGGAATCGCAAGTATTATCGTTTACGCGGGTGTGAGAGTAAAAGCAAGAAGAGTGTGGCGAAGGCGAACCGTACGAGAAGAGGCGAAGAAACGACAGGAATCGTGGGGCAAGAGCGAGGCGACGCCGTTTGTTCGGGAGGGGAGGGGGGAACAGTGCTCGGCGAATGGTAGAAGGAGAGGGAGGGAGGGGCGACGCGGCGGCGCGGGCGAGGGGGGTACATCAGAAACCTGATTTTAATTAGTCCACAGTTTAATTACTCGGCAGATAAATCGTGCACGTGCACCGCATAAACTAGCCGCTTTCATTTTTCCCGGACGCGCGGCCGGCACGGTCGCGCTTAGCTCTACGCCGCGAGAATGCGGGATGGGTCATTGTTGCTCGGCTCCGCTCGTGGAAAGAGAAATGACCGCGCTTAACCGTCATCGAGTGCGCCGGATAATAGTTAGTCGGTTTACGCGGCCGCCAGGTAATCCTTTCACGTCGCGGCTTCCTTCGGGCGTCCGGCTGTTTCATTGAAATCCGGAATTTTTGCCGGCCCCAGGGGCTCGATGACGCTCGACACGGGGGTGAGGGATCGATTGCGAACGATCGACACAGTGATCGATACCACGGTGAATCGCCGACAACACGATCTCTTCGGTTCTTTTTTTGCTCTTTCGTCGGTCACGACGATTGCGAGGAGAATGCGTTGAATGGGTTGTGATACTTTTTGTTGGATCTGTTGGAGAGTATTGTAATGCTTTTTTATTTGCGGGAACTTTCCGATTGAAATGTTAGTTATATCGCGTACACAGACTGTTCCCTGATTTCTTGAATCTAGCATTGAAAATAGGAAAGGATTGCGTGTAAACAAAGCACCGAAACCAGTGTGTTAGTGAGACAATACTTGTTTTTTACAGATGGTTTTTAATCAGTCTTTTATAATACATTTACTCACATATTAATGACATTTTTCTGGATAGAAACACGACTCAGTTTGCATCGTATTTACTCGTTTAATTCACGATAGCGTAGAACCTTGATTATCCGAACTAGTCACTGGAACGTGTGTGTTCGGATAATAAAACAGGTGTCTAGGTATAGCGTTAGATTAAATCTTTTTGATTTGGAATCGAATGGAGCTGTTTTCGATATGAAACACGTACTATAGATATAGGTTCGGATAACCGAGGTTCCACTACATTGTCAATTAAACCAGCATATTAGCTCCGAATTCTGTCATGTTTGGTCTCATTTTAATCAGAAAATGTCTCAAATATTTTCGTAAATGTTTCATTAAAAAATTATTGTAAATAACAACGTTTCGTCACTGAATTGTTATCAAGAAATATTCTAACTTTATCAGTATTTGTAGCCTTCCTCCAATCTTAAAGTTGTATAAGAAAGTTATATGTTAGAGGGTTAAGACTTTCATGGCACCGTGCTGTATAGTTATTCCATACATCTAATATCGGCGAAACGTTCAGAATATTTCTAAAAGGTCACTACTTTCACTCGAAAGTTGTAATAGTAATAACTGGACTGTGGATGATTATGCATAACGAAGTAAAATAAATGTTTGAACAAAATTCTACGCTGTGCAACATTTAGAAAGCAACTGCATATCTAATTTCTTCTTCCATAAATCTGTATCTAAAATTGTGCATTCGCATAACTAACTGAAACGAAGGAAAGTACAGTAGAACCTCGATAAATGTCTCACTGCTTGATTCATTCGAGAATCACACCACTCACATTCGGCTATTATTCAGTCAGAGATATTCATTAATACATAATGATAAACCCATTAGTAAAAAATTAATCAAAATTAATTGATAAAAATTATTTAAAAAACTACTAGATTAAATTGGAAACAGTAAAAGCAGTTAAGGAATTTCAAGATTCTGTTGGATTATTCCTTGCTTATTAGAATTATTAAGAAAATAAATAAATATCTAGCTTTGTATCTTGAATTGCAGTCTGCTCGTTAGTAACACTGCAGTGCTGGTTCTACATTTACCCTAACTTCTAGAAAAGTCGTGTTGGAAAATGTTTAAAATTCCATTGAATATTTCGATTTCTCTTCTCGACAAAATACAGGGAGGAAGACTTCGCTCAGACGAATGTCCTCGGCTCGCGAATTATCAGCTAATATTTTCGCGAGCAGCAAGAGTGACCGGGATAGTTGTCCATTTTTATATCCAGGTCGGGGAATCGTGGACAGTGCACGCGGAACAATTTTCTCCGGGAGGAGACGTATGAATCCCCGTTTATCGCCGCGATTGCCAATTAGTTATGTATTCAGATTTATATTTGGATCGCTAAACGATCCTCCGTTTAATTGGTAGCGCGATCTAAGAGCCGTGGATCGCGTAAATTTTACGAGCCACCGATGCCTAACACGGTTTATGGTTTCGATTTCACCGGCAGCGACGCCGTTTTATTGCCGGCAAAAGCGCGGAAAATATGTAACTATGTATGGAAAAAACATACACAGTCTCGTCTATTTATACACGGACACGCGAACATGTGTACACGCGTGTACACACGACGGTTGTATACGTGTACATACAATATATACAATGCACGGTATATGTATATATGTATATAGGGTAGCGTATCGGCGCACGCGGCACGTATCTCGACCGTGAACCGGATGATTCGATGACAGGAGCACGCGGTCATTTCTCTTTCCGCGGCCGAGCCGGCAACAATGACCCATTCCGCATTCCCGCTGCGTATCATCAACAGATTTTCCGAAAACGAACAAAATGATTTGTTGACTGTACATTAACACCTTCGCCGCGCGCCGCGCCGCGCCGTATCATCCGCGGCAATGTTATTGCCGGTTACGTTCCCGTTTCAATGATTCCGTTGCTGATAACGCGACCCCGGCTCCATAACAGGTGAAAGTTTTCTCCCGTTCTTCTCTATCGGCACATTGAAAATAATATCGCGCGGCCGTTCGTCGAATGACCCGCCCGCTACTTCACCGAAAATTTATTAATGCAAATCAAGCCCATATTTCTGCCCACCGCGAAACCACGATCACCGAAACGTGGATACGTTCCTGCCCGCGCGGAACTCTTCGTATTTTTCGCGCTGTCCACTTGTCCGTCGAGGAACTCGAGTTCTTTTTATGCAACTTTCTCCCTCTTAAACGCAGTTGCTTTGTGTTTATTAATTGCCGAACTCCGTTGCTTTGCTGTTACTCGCAGGAGAATTTCGTTCCTCCGGGGGAAAAATATGGAAATGAGTAAAACTAATTGATTTGACAATCTGTGTAGGTTTTTGTCACATTTTTATCAATTTATATCATTTTTTTCGTATCGATTTAATCGTGAATTTAATTTCCAATTTATTTGTTGCAGGAATGGCAACTGCTCAAATGTTGAATTTTACTGGAAAAATTGTCCATATGTTCCACATCAAAAGAAACCTTACGTACAATTTGAAGTGGATTGGATTCATACTAATCATTTGGAAATTAAAACACGAAAAATTAAAGGAGTTGTAATATCCAGAAGAAAAATTATCTTTTCAGATTGAGTTATTAATGAATGTAGCCTGCATTTAATTCCATTGCTACAAAAAATCTGTCAATCTTGAAAACAAACAATCTCTAAAGCGTATCGAATAAAATTCGCACCCACAGTACTTTATCAAATTACTTCGTACAATTTGTATGTTGGAAGACACAGTAATGTTTCGATATTTGTGAAAATTTCGAGACAAGATGTCGCTTATATTGTGTAGTAGCATAAAAAATAAGAGTATTCAGCACTCGTTTTTTAACGATTGTTCTAATTATTCTTTTATGCAATTTCGTCCGACAAACTCGTGACAATTTTCTGATTAAAATGACACCGAACACGACACAGTTTGCATCATGTTTATTTGTTTAATCCGCGACAAAGTAGAACCTCGATTATCCGAACTAACGAGTAGACTTACTCGAACGATTTCGGGTTTCTCGAATTCCATCTTTCCGGAATCTGCACGCTATATGCATCCAATTATCCGCGACGAAAAGTGGCTCTAAAAAACCCATGAGAATCCCTCGGGCAACCTAATAAATCGGTAATGTTTCTGCCGTTTGCGTATCGTTCGTTATAAGCGAACCGGTATCAGTCGAACGGAGGCCACGGATGAATCAAAGTTTGAATTTCGCTAATTACAGATCCCGATACAGCGTTCGGAGAAAATTGAAGGTTGCCGGTGTGCGTGCGTCCGTGGAAGGAGGCGAAACCGATACCCCGAAGGTGGAAGCCGATAGGCGACTTCTTTTGCGACACGAACGAAACCGGCGCGCGGTGCCTGCAAGCCATTCCGGTAACGGTTTCCCCCATTCTAATTAACATTCCGCGTATTTATTAGACGCGGATCTGCAATTAATCAAGTGGATTCAATTAGCGAATTACCAATTAGCACGCACGCGTTCACACGCTCTCGGACACCGCTTGAGATCCTGCTCGACGATTGCGGAATATAATCCTGCGGCACGAAACCAGCCGTTGCAGCTGGTCTGCGATTGGAACACTTTTCTGAGCGCCTACGTTTGTCTAAATGCTATATCCGATGCGAAATATCCGCGTGAGACACTGTACAGTTCGGTACAGTTTGGTTTTTCTATAGTAAGCCTATTGGGTCCGCTGGCGCGCTTATAACGAGCAGTGGACGCGATTTTGATGTTGTTGGGTGATGCATTCGATTAATGGCTGATCTTTTTCTTATCGTTCGGTTAAAATTCGCAAAATTCTTTTGTTACAATTCGTAGTTTAGTCGCCACTGTATTTTTTAAATTTTTATGCAAAATGAAAATTGTTTACGTCAATTTGAAGATGCAAGAGATACCTGTATGGACATTTATTTCCTTTCTTAATTATTTTAGCTAATTGGAAATTATACTACAGTATTTGTCAATTCTTTAATTATGTTTACTGTTTTACATTTGACGTATTTTATAATTATAGAAAATCT
This sequence comes from Halictus rubicundus, assembly GCF_050948215.1. Taxonomy (NCBI): domain Eukaryota; kingdom Metazoa; phylum Arthropoda; class Insecta; order Hymenoptera; family Halictidae; genus Halictus; species Halictus rubicundus. The sequence goes on along the minus strand of NC_135149.1, from coordinate 9,496,465 downwards.
GTAGTCTGTTCGTTACATATTTTATAATCTTGTGAAGAAAAATATACGATATTCAATTCGAATGGATAAATATTGTGACGAAGAAAGAATTATTTTCTACAGATGATATCTTTTCGAATTTGAAGAGTGTTTATTAATTATTGTGCGGCACGGTGTACTTTTAATTACTGCGATACAGTAACAGATTACCAGCGTATCGAAAATATTTCCAAGAAAATCTGAAAATTCATTAGTAAACGGCACTCCAGGTGACTAGCACAAATTAAAGAGGGAATGTAGTGGGAATAGCGCTCATTTATCCGCGCGGTACCGTAGACGGATAATTAACAAGATATTTCAGATTTTTCCTGACGGTGGGCTCTCCAGAGTGTTTCTAATTTTCTTTAATCGTATTTAAAATTGCTCGGATCGCGTCATCGACCACTCGACATTCTTAAACGAAATTCAATAAACAGAACTACGAAAAAAATAAGAAGAATAACTTTTATTGGAATCTTGGAATGCAACTCACCTCTTTTGAGCCTCTTTCATCCAACACTCGAGGACCGGTTTTATTTTTTGCGCGCTCTTTGGCGTGATGTCCAATTTTTCGAATCTAGAGCCAACAACAACTTATGATTCCTGGTCTCGGGCGTTGTTCGGAAAGTCGAACTCGTGGAAAAAGAAAAAGATCGCAAACGCGCAAAGACGTTCGGGAAAACAGCATTCAACAGAGCAGAAATTCCTTTTCCATTGCGAAAATGGTCCAATAAACGTAGAAATTCAAAACCATAAACTGCCAGTACTCCATTCAATTTTCACACTAGTCTAAAGATCTCATTTGCAGAATTTATTAAAACACTTTTAAATATTTGTCCGCAAGAATTGTCATGGTAAATATTAACAAATCCATAAAAATTTTTTGACTGAAGTATTTGTTCTAAGTATATAAAACTTGCATGATCATCATAAGTTGATATAGTCAAGATATTATTAAAACTGTCTCCACACATTGTTCATCGTTCAGAAGATGGGAGCATTTATATTTCCAGAATTAATGGACGTTCAATTCTGTAAAAAATTTAACTCTTAAATCCCGTGCAATCTATACAAAATGTTAATGTTCAATTAGCTTATGTCAAGAAAAATACAATGATGAGCAAAGTCTGTTTTTGTACCAAATCCGAACCAATTCGGAATAAGAACGTTGGAATGAAAACCTTGAGAGGCCAAGAAAATGGCGGATGCTCTTGACTCTCTTACTGTGATCATGGCAGCTTATGGTGTCCGGTGCCTCGCTGCGTTCAAAGATCGTCTTTACGTTTTTGTTCGACTAAAGGAGCACTAAGAGGCATGCATTGACTCAAAAAACAGGACATTGACAATGCGTGCATGCTTAAAGGTTTTGGTGATGCCGTGTATGATGTTGCCAACGCGCTTCGACAGCCGAGACGACGCTCGCATAAGTCGTGGGAGTAGGCGTATGATCGCCGGAGGGTAGGATCGGTCGGACAGGTGGCGAACTCGACGGATGTCCCGATGGATATCGTCGTCGGTTGTGTTCGCGCGTTGGCGACATCATGCCCAAGTTTGCCAATGCCCTGGCTCGAGGAAATAGCTCGTTACAAAAGTTCGAAAAACAGTGCTCCTTTCTCTTTTTCAAAAACGGAGTTAGGAATCAGCGAGAGTACTTGCAGCTATACCCAAATATGCCCCGTAGCTATTAATTTCCGTTAGCTAATCGCAGAGAATGTGAATGAAAGAGAGTTATAGAGAGGGAGAGAGTGAGAGAGACCGACTGAGAAATATAGAGAGAGAAAAAAGAGAGAGAGAGAGAGAGAGAGAAAGGAAAGGAGTCGACGATTGGATGGAAAAAGAAAGAGTCTATTTAAACACGAGTTAGACACACGCTGTCCATGGGTGTCGAACGAGAAGCGAACTCGAGAGAGACGCGAATCAGTCATCGGCTAATCGTCGTTAGGATTAGCTAGCTTAATAGCTTTCTTTCGTATCGCAGCGAGGTTTGCGAGCACACACGACGACCAAAACGTGTTCCGTATTCGCATGCTTGGGTATAACTGCCCGTTCCGCCAGAGGATTTGACAAAGTTCTCGATTCTTTAGGTAAATTAAGTAGCATGAGGGGTGAACGTACATAGCTTGCTGCTGAGAGGCAATCTGCGAGGCAGCATACATCTGGGTAGCCAGGGCACTGGGGAACAATCACCAATGCTTAAATTAGTCGTTACGATAAGAATTCGAAGGATGCGGAAACGATAGCGTTGCCGCTTGCCACCGGCGCTACCACGGTGGTTCCTTTTAATTTTCTTGTTTTTTTTTCTGTTTACGTTTCTGTCGAGGAAGAGAAGAGAAGCGTGCAGAGAACACACCGTATATGACGGAAAAGAGTGCTTCAACAACATCCAGAGAGATCTCAGTTTCTGTCTGTATGGAGGAACCAACGTGGCAAGTTTGACACATTTTTCTGAACGCGATCGGGTCAAAGGATCCAGCGACTTTTCCATCGGGACGCGTGATACAGTATTCCCTCACTATTGTACACCACATGGGACCGTCGACGAGCTTACAACGAGTCAGCGACGCGATTCTGCGATCGCTGGATTGGCTGACTCTCCCCACTCTAGCGCATCACTATCCCCTCCGTCCGCTCATTGGCTTGGCCCGAGCAAACGCCGCCTACTGACTCGCGAGGTGGGGATGGCGATGCGATCACAACGAGAGAAACCGCTAGAGAGGGAATACTGTACATTCAGTTCTCGAGCGAATCACAAGAAGGTCGAAAAGAGAACTTGAACTTAATTTCATATGAAATAATCTGTTGTGGCATTTGGCATCCCATTTGCTAAGTTAATGAAAGCTAAATTATCTCGGGAATGAAATCACTTGCAATGTATTTCATCGATGATATTGTATTTTTTTTTTTGTTTTTGTTTTCTCGACAGGAAAAATTGTCGTTAACGTTCCGAGCGCGATGGGGAATTAATAAATTTTCCAGCAATCGAAAAGCATTGTCACGGAGACGATCACGTGGTCTGCAAATGTACAGCTTTGGCTGACAGACGGAGTTAATCCTTTTCCACGGCATTTCCAGTGACCTGGCACACTTTCGTAGTCTATCGTGTTACTTTTTTTTTTGTTTGCTTTATTTGGGGGTTCTCATCAGCGACCTCCGTTGGATCTTTGCGAGATAGAGGACACGGCAAACTGTGCACACTCACCTGCATATGGCACTTTGGCTGTAAGCTGGACCCTCGGTTACACTTAGAGCCTGACCCACCTGGGTCTGCGTCAGACCCAGCGACAGTCTTTGGAGCTTGAACACCTTCGCGAAGTCCTTGATCTCCTCCAGATTGATGCCGTCCACCACGTTGTTCGTGGCCTCGTTGATAGTCGGCTGATCTGTAATGCAGATTCGAGAATTTGGCGCGGCGAACTTAGGCAGACACGAAATATTCTAAGTTCATACATCTAAGTTCACAGTCTAATTATGCTGTAAACAAGAGCTACAATATTTTTTGAATGGCCTGCTAAATTTCAAATATGTTTAAGCCACAAACACGAATAATGCAGATTAGAAAATTGCACGGACATCCGCAATCCAGAGATTCCCCTCTAAAAAGTGATATTTTTTTATTTTTTAATATCAAAGGGTACACGTATGTTGGATTCGCAATCTGTTTTTTGAACCTGAAAAATTTTTTGGGACACAAACACGGTCCACAGAGATTACAGACAGACCAAACAAGCTCCCGAGGATTTAGCCCGACTCACAACCGATCCCATGTTTCCAATCAACTTTAACGAGTCAAAATATTTTTTAACATCGAAAACACACATATGGCGGATCGGCAACCCGATCTCTGAGCCTCCAAAAATTTTTTCGGAGACGAACACGGACTGCAGGGATTATCGAACAAATTCCAAAGAATTTGACTCGACTCACAATCGAGCGGTATGTCCCGAAGCTCTCGCGAGAAGCTGCCTAATGACATCTGGCGGCTTCGTTAAAGCAGCTTGAGCTACACCGATTTCTCTCGTAAATCTGTCACCCCGAATGTATACGCACGCAATAGAGGTGGCCACATACCCCGCAATCGCGACCAGTTCGTCGAGTTTCTGCGCCGCGCAATAAACTGCAAATCCTTCTTCCGCGGCACGCTGTTTCTGCGATCATTAATTTCCGGTCGAACGCCGGGCAAAAAAGCGGACCGCGATGCCCGGCGCGCGGCCCGTTTCGAGGAATCTGCGAAGATTTTCTCGAATCACAAACATGAAACGACGTTGAGTCGCGAGAAGTCGTTGTCTCGTAGCATTCTTGCAATCAGTGACGCTTCGGTGCCTCGAATCTGGTAGAATCTCTTCCTGGAGGATTCTCGGGAACTATATTGCTGGGCTTCGATCATTTATAACAGGCAAAAAATTTGAAAAAAGTTTTACGCCCAGAATTGAACTGAATCTAAGACGATTTTGTGCGAATTTTTATTTCCTCAAACTGTTTTTGTGGGACATGGAATTTGGTGTTGGTAAAATGCTAATGATTTTAAAGATGCTTAGAAAGTATTTAAATTTTGTTGACCTGGCTGATCTATTTTTCTTGAGAACTTCTCGAGAATTAAGTTTCAATGTAATATTTTAGATGTGTGTAAAAGTTTCAGTCCTATTTACAATTTTCTTTTATTTACATGCAACGAGCGAGGTAGTTACCTGTAGACAATGATGTTGCTTATTTAGTCACATCGATAATAAGCAAACAATTGCACACAGAAATGCGCAAGATTATAGATATTATAATAATAAGTCGTTGTGTATCAACAATTGACAAGGACTAAAATATTCAGTACTTCTATAAAATGGATACAGTGATTTCTCTATATATGTCGCCAAGGCCTGGATGATAAACGTCGCGGAAATATTCCCACTACCGCGGGGTGTACCCCGTGAGTAGTGTACACGGCTCGGGTATGTCTCTTGGACGATACCTGACGCTGGCAAGACCCGTGTTGTTGACATATATCGAGAATTCACTGTAAATTGCGTCCACACTTTTCAATAAAATTTTGTCAGATAGTTGGTTGGTTGAAAACAATGTAAACATGGGTTAGGCGAAGTTCAAGGATTCTTTTTTGTTGGTAGGCGAGCGTTACTCCGAAGATGCAGCGTCGTGTCGTTATCACGGAAGTAGATTCAGCCGTTATCGAGCGGACAAGAAAAAATGTACAACATTCCCGCATTTGTAGGATTACAGTGGCGAGCACAAGTTGAACAGGCCGAGCCCGTTAGATTGTAGATACATCGGTTATTCCATCGTCGAAGTGGCATTCGCGGCAACGAATGCGAATTATTAAAATTATTGTCTGCCTGCTGGAGGTTACGTACCGCGTCGGTATCTTTATGGCTTCCCAGAAGGCAGCAAGGAACGATCTAATACATCGTAATGAGTCGAGCATTATACGATATCCTATTAAAATTATTAAGCGCTTCATAGCGCGGCCAGAGTCTCGAACGTTATTATTTATCGGCTTCGACCGTTCGTTAATTGTTAAATCGGCAGAGGAAGGAAGCGTGATTTCGAGTGGCTAATGTTGTTATGCAAGGATACGCTTTCCTGCTGAATATTTCTGCACGCATGCAATTTCACCGCATCTTAATCATTAACTCGTACACTTTTGCAATTATGTGTGACCACAGAAAATCGTAAATTTTTAAAAATTCTTTCCTCACATAAAGACAGAAAAATTTCATAAAATTCTGCACGCAAGAGAACATGCATGTGAACACTGAATTGCAGAATTTAAAATTAAAAATTAAAAATTGTATTTGTTGATCTGTTCGCAGTTTGTTCATACGATATTATTGGCAAAAAGGAACATTTCCGAATTGAAAATAAGTGATGAATCAGATGCATAATTGATAACAGCGGAAAACACTCTCCAAAGTGGTATACATTGACCCATTTACTAGCAGGCACGTTAAAATGGAAGTATAAACTATTAATGATTAGATTGCCGATGTTTATGCAAATTCTTGCCTTTATACATAAATTTAGCCAAAGCAAGGTTTACTGTAGCAACAGTGGACGGTAAACAAGAGTAATTTGAAACTGTGTTAAATGCTATCAAACTTTTTACTTCATTTAATTCGAACTTGGTACTTGTAATTTTCATTGCAATTTGACACGTTTTTTACGAAAAAGATGATATTATTCTTCCATTTGTAGAAAAATCGATCTTTTATTCTTTTACATATTGGTTGTATATATGTATATACAGGGTATCCCACGTAACACTCTTCGCGATTTTTCAAGTACTTGCGATAATTTGACAAAAAATATTATAAACAAAAGTTTATCAGTTTTCGATTGGCTATACATTGCAATAAAAAAAGTTCGAAATTTTTTGTTATTGTTGTCAAGGCCACCTTCACTTTTTTGAAATGGCACTTTGTATTTTTGACTTAACAGTATTATAGTCCGTATCAAAACGAATTCAAAGACCCAGTACACCATGACCTTCAGATGACTTTGAAGGCAAAGAAATTAAAATATCAACACTGGGTAACACTGTTTATTATTAAGACCCGAGATGAAATTCAATTCAGGAACCTTGACCAAATGAATGCAAATGCTTTCGTGAAAAAGTCACAGCAAATGTTCGAAATGAAATCCGTGTTGTTGTACGCTGAATTCCGCTCTACGTAGCAAGTTTGCATTGGTTGCTCTTACAATACTGTCGTAGCGAAGTTCTTCGCATGCTGTATGGACTGGTTGCTTATTTTGTATTGGAACAGCATAAACTATCAACTGTAAATGAACAAACTACGAAGAACTGTCTTAAGTTCTAGTCTCCAACTAGCCTAATAACTAAGCCATCACATGTTCACATTTTTTCTTTCTTGTGAATTGTCGACAGTTCAGAGATAAGTTTCTCGTAATATAACATTTAATCTCGAGTCTTAATAATAAACACAAGTTATTACCACCCATTCAAGCAGATTGTCATTTTTTGTTGAAATTTTCATTTTTGCCTTCAAGGTCATCCGAAGGTCGTGGTATATTAGATCGTTCAATTCGTCTTGATACGGGCTATAATATTGTTAAGTCAAACATACAAAGTGCCATTTAAAAAAAAATGAAGGTGGCCTTGACAACAATGAAAAAAATTTTCTAACTTGTTTTATTGCAATGTATAGCCAATCGAAAGCTGATCAAATTTTTGTTGAAAGTATTCTTTCGTCAAATTGTCGCAAGTACTTGAAAAATCGCGAAGAGTGTTACGTGGGACACCCTGTATATATACATATATATATAAAATCAATTAATTAATCTATGTATATATATAAATTTTTTGTAAAAAAAAAAAATCAAATTTTTCATGGAAAAATGCCGGTCTTCGAAAGGTTAAAGGACAAATAGAATTGCAAAAGAGTCTGGAGATTCAGAGGAAACTGAAAGAAAAATGAAAAATGGTACTCACTCGGTGAATCGTTTAACAGGTCGTCCTCCTCCGTTTTGGGGCTGTAGAGCATGTTGCTGGTCTCCTGTTTGATACCAGAAACACTGTGTCCGTGCGTCGTCGTGATGGTGATTTCCCCGTTGCTGGCCGCGAGTCTGTTGAGTGCCGATGCTGCGGATACCACGGACTCGTTCAATGGCGAGGATTGCTCGGGCCTCTCTCTGTGATGCTTCTCCGTCGGCTGTGAGGGACAACAACGACGGTAGGTAACGGATTAGCAGCTGAGCCAGGAACGACAATGCTCCTCTTCCACGCCAATTATGCACTTAATAATGAGACTCCGGGGTCTAGCCCCCCTCCCCCGTACCCCGGGACGCTTTAGAGTCTAATTAGTGGAAGAAAACGTAGCCGCCGCCGTCGCCGCCGCCGCCGCCGCCGCCACGGGGAATACTTTCTTAACGAGATCGCTTGCTATCGGGAATTATTTTCTGGTTGTTCCCGCTGATCTTGCGCCCGGTTCAACTCCTCCACCTTCGCGGGGACCGTCGACGGCATCCATCGTACATTGTACTCGGGGAACCGTTCGTGTATTGTTGCCGTAGGATAGCGATTGGTCAGTGAAACGCACGGATATCGAGGGAGAGAGGAACAGAGCGAGACAGTTGTGGGCAGTGTCAGTTGTTGACGAAACCGAGGCGAATCAAAATTCCTCGAGAGGGAAAGAATCCTGAATCCTGTCTTGCGACAGAAGTCCGGCCACGATCCGAAATAATCGTTCAGGCGAACGAGGGAAATTCTGAGGGACGTCGATTGTCCTCTGTACGGTTTATTGGATGGAATAAGTGAAACCCGGGTCTCCGAGTTTAGATACTCTGGAAAATGGCTACGTAGGTATAAGAAGCTGGGATTGGTTAGGCGAACCTGTAATTGGAGGCATCCGCGGACTTATCGGGTTAACACCGCGGCAAGAAAAATTGATATTGCTACGAAAGGCGAATCTGTCTTCAATACTGTAATCCTGATTATTGGATTGTGATCTTTTCGTTGAAGCAGAAATTAGCTTCGTGTTACCATCACCCTTTGCATCGAGGATATCGGACATTTTTCTACATATTTTGAAAATTAGGGGTCCCAGCCAGAATCTAGCTGCACCATGCGATGGAACAGACCTTTTCCTTCAGACACCGTCGAAAATAGATAAAAAATCTCGCTCTCGATTGACAAAATACAATAAGATGGCTACTAGTCAAGCATAATAAAAATGTCCGCTTGATATTGAAATGCAAAAAGTATAAATTTTCGGAACAGCGATGGAATTAATGAATAAGGACTTTGTTGAGGATCTGCGGTCCAATATCAACGATAACCGGGTTGTGCTTCGAAAACAGGACTTACAGGAGTGCCTACAGAGTGACTAGGCTCATAGGGCTTTATACGAATCGTTGACGTTGAATTCTGTGACGAACAGTTCACCTACCGTATAATGGTTCATGTGAGAGCTATGTCGATGGCTATGTTGCTGCGGCGAGGTGGTCAAAAGCGGTTGCTGAGAGGCCTGAGCAGCTTGGACCGCTTGTGCAGCTTGGGCCGCCTGTGCTTGTGCAGCTTGGGCCGCCTGTGCTTGAACTGCTTGCGCGGCTTGAAGCAATTGCTGAGGCTGCATCGCGTTCAGAAGCTGCTGACTGGCCGAGCTGTTGCTCAGAAGGTGTGGCAGTGTTGCTGGATTCAGTCCCAGACCCGATGCTAAACTTGTTGGAACTGCCATGAAACAAGGTTGAAAGATACCGTTAAAAAGGTTCGAAAACCTATGATCGAAATAAAAATTTGCCTGCATCAATTACAAACAATAGGAACCACACGAGAAGCTCTTATACTTATTTTGCGTATGTATACGCGTGTTCAATAGATTCTGTCTGAAAACTGCATCATGAGGATAACTAATTATTGTGTATGTATATCTGGTTCTAGGTCTTGCCTCGATTCTAGCACAAAAATGGAAATACGAGAATTCGATACCCTGCTTCTCTACACGCTCAGCGCCCATTCGTAGAACAATCAGAGAGGTGCGCGCTGAATTTCATCTTACCTGTGAAGTCGTCGTTGCTGGTCGGCGTGTTGAGCATGTTCTGAGGCTGGGTGATCGACTGCAGGTTAGCCAGGGTCGTGGACACGACTTGTCCGTTGCTCAGCGCGAGGTTCACCATTTGATTGTTGGTGACGTGGCTGACGGGGATGGTCAGTATGGTCTGCGTGGCAATTCCTGTAGAGATAACGGGCGAAAGAAAAGCCCCCAACCAGGCAGATTAGAATCTAACGAAGTAACGACGACACGGGGAACGAGGTCGGTTGATAATTCTATCCCCTTGGGGGCCGGGGCCCCGGTTGTCTGAACGTGTCTCGAATCAATAGATACTTCATTTCCATTATGAACATAGTCCACGCGTCGTTGATCCAGGAAGGGTAGTAAAGTTATCAGAGTCTCATAGAGGGATTATTAGGCAACCCATAGGGCAGGTAACCTCGCAGGCCAGCGTAGTTGGCAAACTATTATCGTCATCTTAATAGTGGGTACAGGTACTGGCACTGGACTAGGCTGCGAGAAGGACGCCTAATCATACTTAGAATAGTTTCGGGATTACCTCCAGCTCCGCTAATCTGATTACCCTGTACACGCGCTTAATATGATTACTGATCATGAGTACGTACCCGTGTTGGTACCTATAGCTAAGCTAAGCAAATCCTGTATTCCGAACAGCCATAAAAGTTTCGCGTTCTGAGGTAAGGTCAACTGGCAATCCGATTACCGTTTCAGTTTAAGCGATATTTGACGATGATAGTACGGCGACGACCGTTCTTTTTGATTCGAGCACCGTGTTCATTGCAAACGGACTTTCGCGGGGTAGCCATTTCTCTTTTTCTTACACAATTATCTGGACACGTTCTTTTACACGTCCTTGACAAGAATGAACGCTTCTTCCATACCCTCGATAATAAGCTGCGTGAAATACGAAAGTGGAACAATCGTTCTTCGTCATTAGACTGTAGATTTTCTGCATTTACGACAAGAATGGGTGGATCAAGTGCAGAATAATAAAAGCATTTATTGAATTTAGAAATACCGCTGTACTAGTTTCAACCTGCAAGAAATATTTATGCACCTCCTGCGTCTTGCAGTTAACGTAGGCAATTTTTGTGCAGAACAAAAATTTTTTAAGTCGATTGGAAGAAACAAATAAAATAAAAATGGAATAATGTAACAAAATCCTCAAATACTTCGAAAGTGGTCACAATTTCGTATTTGGCAACATCGGACCATAGAAATATTGTTTCAGAAAACAATCTTGAGAGAAATTATAAGATTACATTTCTCTTTCCTAAGACTCGTTAGGAAATCCTTAGCAGTGAATTCCAAATTTAAGAAAACTATAAAATAATCATTGTTAGATACTGGATTAATTTTTCAACGATCCATTGACATTTGAAAAGGTCAGAAATCTTTATAACAAATCCTTTCTCATCGATAAATCACGAATCAATCGCCACGAAGATGAGTAATAAAATATTCTAAGCACCGATCCAAAACACTTGTCATTCAAGATGGACGGTCCCCGCCTTTGATCATTCTACGCTGACCCACATCGCTAAAATAATCTTGAATCGACGTGTCTTCTAACAGAGCTTATTCTTATACGCTCTTCGAATGTTGTGGAAAAGCTGGCGACCCGTTGGATTCATTACTGATTAAGTCGCTATTGCTTCCAATCGAACCCGGTAAATAGTTCATAGCGTGTGTCCTTCCCGTTACCTTTCGATCCCGTACGCGAACATCCATTTCCGAATCCAACCGAACCGCGAAAGTTTGTCAGCTCGGGAATGTTATGGTTAAGCATAATTAATCCGCCACCCGAGAATATCGACGGAGAAGCTCGTGATTTCTGTCGAAAACAGTCTGTTGACGAGCGATTGATCGGACTCGATATCGGATGTGACAAAATCGACGTGACCACCGAGGAGGAGTACGGCTCCGACGAATTGAATGCGCCAAATCGAATCGTTACCAGACTGCGGGTCTTTTTATGCCAAATAAAAATTTTCTGCACCGATTGCGAGAAGCAAAGTACAAAGAGAAATGTATTTCCACCCTCGACAGTCATGATACGTTCAAAATAATAGAACAGTGGTCTTTAATTTTTCTGATGTCTGCACCGTTTTAGTACATTTAATTGACACTTTGTAAGTATAATAATTTGAAGAAAAAAAATTGAAAATTTTGAAGCGTCGTCTTTTACAAATGAATTCAAATTTTGCAAAGTGATGACTCAACCCCCCCCCCCCCCCTCTAATTTTCCAATAGCTAATTTTCTTCAAACTGTTTGGTATTGGAACCATCGACTTTTAATAATCAGCTATTACAACATCACCGTTTATTTGCAGAGTCTACCACAATGAAAAATGAACAATTAACCAACGGTTCTAAGTGAAAACAAATCCAGAAATACAAGATAATCATCTACACCCTAGCAAAACTCATAGTCACCATCATGTAACGACCCCCATCGTCCTTCAAATTTTCAAATTCAATTTCCCCTCAGGACCCAAGTTTCCTTCGAAATCTCTCCACGCGTCTACCATAAACCCTCGCCGCAGTCTCGAAAACGCGAAGTAAGTGTCCCGCGTGTCCACTCTTCAAGCTCTTTCGTCGTCGTCAATCAGAAACCAATCGAGCGTTAGTCAGTTAGCATCGATTCAGCCGGGAAACAGTGCAAACATTATTTGCCACCACGTAACTCGTCATCCTACCACGACTGGTCCATATCCACGAACTTCAATCCACTTAGGCGGACTCCCAAAGTTCTCCTTACCCTTCTCCTGGCTGGTGGGTCCGCCCCGGCACGATACCGTCGACGGTCTCTCCGGCTTTCTCTCTCCCTCCCAATTGCCAGAATAGGAACCCAACTTGGTAGAAACGAAGTTAGCGCGAACCGCAATCGATATAATAGCGGCCGAATCCGCGGAGCTGTGATGTCCAGCTAGAGAGAGAGAGTATACCTAGGGTTAGGGTAGAGGAGGGACGGTCCCGAGGAGGTCTAGAAGGGGGATGGCCAGGGGCGTGGAGGGGGGTCGGAGGCAGCGGGGAGTTATTCGTGGGTCTGGAAAGGGGTAGTGAGACGTTAATTATACATTGAAATTAGTTGCAGAGTTTGCCCTCTGCTCGCCGGGCTAGTCTAGGACCACTAAGTATGGACGACGGGGCTAGCCTTAGTCCGAGAACTGGTCAGAGATAGTCGATATTATATTATATCTATATGCATCTCTCTCTCTCTCTCTCTCTCTCTCTCTCTCTCTCTCTATCTATCTATCTATCTATCTCTCTATCTCTCTCTGGCTGCGTATATATTATATATCGGCAGATCTTGATTGCACAACATTATGCGCGAGCACATCGTGCAGATTTCCCGATGAGTCCACTCGGACTGATTTATGCCCACGAAATTGGAAGGTACTTAGCGCGCCGGGTTATTGTTCGATACTTCTTGCTGGTCCTCTGTGATACCGCCAGCAATTATCCAACCTCCGGGCCCCTTTATCTACGGACGACGAGACGCGGCGTTTAATTAAATTTCGCCCGTAAGGCTTCGACGATTATGCTCACGCGTTCCGAGGATGCGTGGATCCCTCCCGGTTAGGAATCAAAAGTATCGGAGCTGAGGACTTGATCAATCGGACTGATCGTTTCCGCGGTAATCCGCGGTCCTCTATGGGGCGTCGATCTGACCGGTATGCTAATTTGGAATTAGGGAAACCGGAGAGGCGATTGGTATTTCTTTTTTGTCGACCGAGTCGAAATCTGACTTGTCGTGGTTCTACCGTGAACAAATTACTTAGCATAGGTAAAAGAGTTACGTGTTTTATGCTCTCTGTGTAACTATGGATAATGGCGAAGTATACACGTAGACACACGATTCAAGTATGGGTTTTATCCTGACCGTGATCGGACTTGAAATTTGTTACTGTAATAAAGTATTGCAGCAAATGTAATTCGCGAAATGCAACGAATGATCGAGAAAGATTGATCAGTACGGCATTAGAAACATACCAATTCTCCAAATTATCTGTGCAAGTAACAGAAGATGTCAAGTTCGCAAATAAAGTGAAAAGTTGTAGCCACTCAAGATCAATGTTCCCAGTCAACACCAGTAATTTTGAACGAAATTGACTACTACATCGTGAAGTATATGAAAAATTAGAATTTGAATTTGTTTAAAAAATGTCTTCACAAAAAGACAGGTTTCGTTTAGAAATATTTATCTCGAAAACTATTTGTCTGATCGAGTTGATTCTTCTTTTATAATAACCAGGTAGGGTTAACCCAACGCAGGAATTGATTAAGCAAATGACTACAAATAGCTGATGATTTGGAAACGTTCATAATCACTTAATGATGCACGACGTAAAATATGAAGTGACGATCAGCTTCTCGAAACTCGTTAGAAAAGATACAAACTCGCAGTCCAGTTCTTGTGCGTATAAAGCTAAATAAGCAGTTCGATACCCGGTCATTCCCACCCGAGAAAGTAATAAAATAATTACATGTCCGATTCGACAGTAACTTCTTTGATTACGAACAGGAAGAACGATTTACTTGCAGGTTTCCTGGCCGCGGCCGTGCAAAACTCGTATCTCGTGCGTCACGGAGAGATAATTTCGAGTGGAAAGTATATCTCTTTCGTGATTCTGTGTCTGGACGATTACAAAGTCGGCCCTCCATTGACGGAGCGCGCCTTAAAGGACCACCATCGATTTACGTGACACGTTCGAACCGTTGACGCTCTTATTACCATCAAGAGGAGAGAAGTTTTAATAGGTGTCAATCAATGGTCATTCGAGAGCGCTGAAAGGGCTCCGGGATACATAAGAAACAGAAGGCTTACCTTGCGACGTAGGGATAAGAAGCTGAGCCCCTTGAATGCCTTGAACCAATTGACCGGACGTTAGGATGAATTGAGGCATTGCAACCGGTTGCGGCTGAGATAATAGCTGAGGTAATGTCACCATTGGCGCCGAACTTGGTGGCAGGAGGTGTGGCGCAGCTGTCGTACTCGAGGCTGTTGATACTGTCCCACCTGAACATCACGATTCCTCGTTTAAAAGAAAAACCAAAAAAAAAAAAAAACGGACCTGTCGCTCATTATCGTGAAACACAATCACCGGCAATTTACTGTCCCCCGTCACTTCACCCGGCCATTTGCATTATAAATATACTCGTATATATACGATTATTGTTTACTGTCGTGTATATTAATTAATTAATACTCTACTCCTTGCAATAAAGGCTTTTATCCTAGCCCCCGATGGCATCTTTACGATGCCAGGGAATTAATTTTTTTTATGCAAACTAGTAAAAAGAGGATCCATATTATTTTTTGGAATACTTGAACCTATTAATTGAATCGTTCGCGTCACTATAGCGAGGCTGTCATTATAACTCGGCTGCGTAAGAAGATTAAAAAAGTGTACATATCATGCAGAGCTTCATTGAGTCCAATAAAAAGACCACGGGGACAATATCATATTGAATTCCAACGTTTCGTTTCGCACAATCTTCTAATTAAAATATCCTTCTAATGTTAATGCAGTTCAAACATTAATTTTCGGTCTGGCTAGCGGTTAAACGCGGCCGGAGAGGAGGTTCGGATATTTTTCCGTTGGGCCGGTAAAAAAGCGGATTTCAGACGCAAAGTAGCGCACATCGAAGCAATGGGATTTTGAATAAATTAACGTGACATCAAATTAAAATTCAAATCTCGAGCCCGTGGACCCTTACCGCCTTTCGCAACGGCGAAGTATGAAATTCGCCGGGAAACCGCGGAATGTTCAAGGGTGAGATAATTAGTAGCAACGAAATAAAATTCAAAGGGGGTAAGGTGAAGGGGAGGGGAGACGGTAGGGTTTCAAATTTCACGTCACTTATGGCACGCGTTTCCATTTGAATCGACAATTGGAAGTCCTACCGGATGAGCTGACAGTGAGATTCAAGGGCGTGTTGATGAGCTGATTGTTAGTCAGCCCCGCTGTCATTCCCTGGAGACCCGCGGCTAGTGAGGCGACTTGCGGCAGGTTTTGCAGACTCGCCAGATTCTGAAGGTTCTGCAGAGTTACCATCCCGGCCACTAACGGAAATAGAAATGCAAAGTTTTATGATAGCGTCGATTTATCGATAGCGCGGGCAAAACTTTCGATTCGAACGCTAACTGCACGGTTCATGCTGGAAACGCAAGTTGACACACTTCTAACCCCTTATTGAAACGGTCAATGTGGATCTGATTAGTCCTGGCCTGATTTTTAATACAATCTGTGGATTTATTCATATTTTGGAAATACAAAAATTTGGAATTTCACCTTTGCTTTCATATTACCGTTGTAATATTACAAACTGCAAAGGTGAATCTGTTGAATATTAATTTGATTTCACCACAAGCATCTTAATAATTTCAGTTTTAAAGAACATTGTAAAATAAAGAGTTTGAAGTGTATTATCATTTTATTTTATGATTTTAACATTAATAGTGTTCATAGCGAATAAAGATTTAAGTCTGAATCGAATCTCTGTACATTTCTTTGATAGATTAAAGATAACAGATTGTAGAATAAAACACAGTGCATTATCACATCATCAATGTGCAGTGAATCAAATTTCTATACAGTATTGAGATGAAGTATTATATCACGTTCTGCTATTTAGTTCAATTTACTGGTACACATCTGCAACTCCCAGTAGAGTAGTACTCTGGCCAGCAAAAAATAAAACTCGAAATTCGTTCGAACTGCAAAAATTAATTTCTATTCTGCGAACACTCTATTTCGATATCGACAGAATGCTAAAGTTGAAATGCTGAAGAATGCCTAAAAGCAAAATAAAATCCTCTCTGCACATCCTTTTTTAAAATTGAGTCCATCGTTTATCAAGATATACAATTTGTGAAACATCTGATGGGTCAAATGTTTAATGTGACATCAAATTGAATCCATCCTTTACTTAGAATTTGTGAAAAACCTGATGCTTCAAGTGATTACTATGATCGTTCAAGATTTTGTAGGCAGGTTTGGCGATTGGATCGAAAGAAAAGAAAATTATTAAAAATTCATTTTACTTAGTGTTTGTAGACGACCCCACTCACTTGTCCCATTAAGTTGTGCCTGCGCCTCTGCCGCCCGTTTCGCCTGATGCAGATTTTCAGGTGACAGGCTGCGTCGCCTCTTCCGCGAATTCTTCAGCTCCTCCATCATCATCTGGTGCTCATGGAGCGAGCCAATGGTAATTGCTGGCTCGGGACTGCCAGCGCTACTCCTGTCACTGTCCTGTAACAGAAGTTCGAACTCGTCAGTCAGGTCTCAGTCTCGTTGCTGGTCCCATTCATGGGCCCAGAAGATACATTTGTCTAACTAACTATCTGACCAGAGTCTCTCAATTTTCCCAAGGAGCAAGACTAAACCATTAGCACTTAGCATTCAGCACTTCTGAGCAAGTTCTACTTCTTCCCCATGTCACTTCTCAAGAACAATATATTTGCTGTACCTAAAGTTGGGGACACAAGTGTGAAAAATTGTAGAAACAATAAATTTTCAAAATTTTTTATTCATGATATTCCTACGATTCAAACCCCAATTTGATGACACCTGATGACACTGATTACCAATATCTCGGTACCATAAACTGCTCTTTCATCCTCGATGTTGAGAACATTCATAAGTTCTATTCTGAAGTTCTATTTTTTTCTTGTTATTTTTAGGAAGGACATTGAGAATTGTTTCTAATACTGCAAAACAGTCCAATCATAAATATATGGACGTAATTTATTTTTTGAAAATAATCTAGATGAAGGTACAAAGATATTTTTGATATTTTGCAACTAAGGGCTCGAAGGACAACCGTTTCAATATTTCTTTAATTAAGACATTAGTTTCAGGGTACCGCACGACTCCAAGTGTCAATGTTAATATAACTGCATATAAAGAATTGCACACACAACCTAGAAAAAATACAAAATGCTATCTGGGTTCTCTTCTTTGAGCCGGCGATTGTATAAAACCGACTTGGCGAATCACGAAAATTCGTGAAATACATTTTTATTTTCTACGCTCATGAAATTCGGAAGGAGGAAAACGGCGAAAAATGTTATTAATTGTGATTGTGGGGGCGGCGAGTAGGTGGAATCGAGGGAGAAGTCAGCGCGCGGCCAATCTGCAACGAGATTGGCCATACTTTATTTCGTTTATTACGCTGCGTTTGAAACCTTGTATTTATACGGTATTGATAACGATTATAAAGTATTGGCCCGTTGCGATGGCAACAGGCGTACCCCACGAAGTGCTTTCGGCTATATTTTTCGTCTGGAATCTGTGCGCGCGAGTCGGAAACGGTGACGTTTCAAAAATTAATAAGGTGATAATGGCCGGGGGAAACTGTGCGCCGACACGGTCGTTGCCAATCTTTTTTGACGTTCGCATTGCAAACGGAGATGCTGCGAAATCTGACGAGGCTATTTTCATGTTCGTCGACGAACTGTATTTTTGTAATGTCCATTGTGCACGGAAATGAAAAAATTTCATCGATTTCGAATACCGAGGGAATGAGACTTTTCACTAATATTTTTAATATACAATTTTGTAACAGCGAGGCAAATTTTGTGCATTTATAGGGCAGAAAAATGTTTTGAACAATTGCCGTACGCTTTATTTCGGTGCTATGCAGATTAGAATTGATTTGTCAATATTCTCCGTTGGAAAATTTCGCGCAAGACAAAGGAAGTATATTTATTGAACAAGAGGTTAATAAGGTCTTTGTCTTCATTCAATTATTCCAGAATCTTTCATAGGAAGGGTCTGAGGAAAATTCTGTTTCATTCCGTTTTTGCAACTCGTCGAAATTTATATTTGCAGATTACAGTCTTCATGCAAATATTGTTCGAAGAATGAAACATAAGACACGGAGGTGAATAATCCTCGCTTCCTTTCGAAGTAGCTGACGAAACTGAAAGAAACGTTTTGAGATAAAGTAGCTCGACAGGGTTAGTTGAAGGTTTGAGTCGCTGATTGAATGATTTCAGAACAAGTATTTCTGCACGACTTTTACAGCCGCCTCGCTCGACAGATATATAAATCGTGGACTATTTCCTCAGCTATCAGTAAAACATTAATTATCGCTGGTTACACAGTTGTTTCGAAATATAAGAGCTGCACAGCCGTTTTTAATTGAATTTTCTTTCGCTAAGAACCAGAAATATAAACCACAAACGCAGTTTTATAATCACCATAAACTCAGAATTCATTTCTAGGATATTAAAACGATTCTCCACGCTTCATTAAGTTAGGCACAAATACGCGCACGTACGCAGACTCACACGCGCCTAACGGCAGCCCCGCCTTTGCGCCACCTTATTTACTCGTAAATATACATGGTTAAATATTATTGCGTCCCCATTTTTTTTTTACACATACACGAAGCCAAAGGCATTTGTATACTTACCTCCGTACGTGACGCAGTAAAACCCTTTTATTACTATCGCTATTATTACCATGATTAAAATTCTTCGAGCAGCATTAAATTCCTGCGACGAGGGTCTCCCGGCGGTCATAACGAGACACCCATTAAAAAAATACACGTCGTGTCGCTCGGTTTTTTCATTTAAAAAAATTTTTTTTTTATTCTCCTCTCCTTAGTGGCCGAAATCAATCGAACGCGGTCGCGCAAAGGTTTTATTGGAGGCTGGCAATCATTCTCGCCGAAATGCTCAATTATACGCGCGTGGTTCGTTAACGTACCGCGCTTTTTATTGCGGCGGCAAGTTTAACGCTGAAAATTGATTAATAATCATTCACGGTCCAACTGGCCGACGTTAAAATGCTTCGCTACGAAATAATGGTGGTAGACGCGGCTTTAAAGGCGCGGAGGGTTCGGGATGAACGGGGGCGGCCGATGGGGCTGAGGGTGAGAATCGGGGGTCGAAAAAAGAGGAACGCGGCACGAATCATTGATGAATACAGAAAAATCAACGGGAGAGTCGGCGCGGGACCTGTGCCACCATTCTGCCCCGTGGCCATGCTAATAAGCCTTCCGGTTTCTCGATCGGACGCGACCATGATGCTCGGCGATCATCGTTTGCCGTCATAGTCGTCTCGAAACTTAGCTGGTCAAATTTTGAAGTGTTCACACTCGGACACTTCCCTCCGATCAACCACCGTCAACTTCAACGTATTTATTTATTATTTGCAGAAATCAAGTATATCATTATATGTTCTTTAGTTTCGAATGAACTGTTTTTTAAATTTTTATTTATTTTCATTTAACCCCTTGCACTACTATTTATTTTGTGATTATAATGATTAGAAATTCTTCATCGTTCAGAATTTCATAGAAAAAAAAGATAGTTTATATTTATTGTTTGTTTTCTACAAAGGATATATATCAAGCACAACAAAATAGAATATTATTTTGAAGGAAATTAATAACATACATATTTATTAGACTATGTTCAGAATCTTCATCACGAGTTTGACTCGATATTGTGGGACAAGGGGTCAATTCCTATTCAGAATATTATAATGCGTAGCAGAAATTCGATGAAGCTCAACGTATGTCGCTAATCAAGACAAGTTGAGACACACTGCTCTATTCGAATTAAATTTTTGACAATGATGACGTGCGACTCGATCCATGTGAAAATTTTGGGACCAGAACGTCGTTTACGTCATGCCCTGACACTATTTAAAACTTTCAATTTGTAGCAATTTTTTAAAAAACTTTCGGCAACATATTCGTGACCTTTTGCTGATTAAAACGACAGCAACGTGGAGTTTTGTGCAGAGAAGCTTGATGAATCGGTAGAAATCGGAAATTTACTTTAAAAAGTGAAACAATTTTTTAATAACAAAATAACTAATTTTGTTGTGTAGAGCCTTAGCTGTAACGCATACAATTCTCAAGAAGACAAAGGGAATTCTGGATTTTTGTAAAGAGAAGCTCGGAAAATCGGTAAAAACGATCGTGCAAGCGACCCAGAGACCCATTCAGGCATCCGAAGGCTATCCAACGAACAAGAAAGCGTGAAGCAGCGTATCTGCGACCAATAGAAACCCGAAATAATCACCGGCAACCGAATCAGCATCAAAATAATTAAATAAACGTGGGCGAATTACAATCTTTCTACCGCGGCGCGGGGGCACGCGCGCGCCGCTGTGTTCTCGCGACTTCCATGCATCCATTCCAAGACCCGTGTGCCCGAACAGGCGATCGCGGCGCTTTGTAATCGTGTGTACAATAAAAAATATTCAACAGCTCGATTGCCAATATATCGCGGCGCCGGGCTGATTGAACCGGAGCGAGCGAGCGCGCGCCCGTTAATTTGCCGCTGCGTGTCGGCCGGCACAATAGAAAAATCTCGCGATGCAAATTATTTAGGTTTGTACAATGTATCCGGGTCGAAATGAGTCTGCAGTTTTTCGACGCGGTCGGTCTCCCGGCGCGCTTAAAATCGTATTATCGCGCCGCGATTTCGGTTAACGAGCTGCATTTCACTCCGAAGAATCGGCCATGGTACGCACTTCACTCACATTTCGTCCGGAATCGACATTTTCGGTGTCTGTTCTACTAGGTTGTGCCAAAAGCTTCTTTCGTAACGTGTGCTCTCGATGTAGTTAAGCAGCATGAGCATATACCAACATCACGATCTACTTCTCGTTAATGTCTGCTTATCTTCTAGTTTATAATACCATTCTCAATTCACATTGTGCACGTTCTAAGGGTTTATGCTGGTTCCCGGATCGATGTAAAAATTGCCATTATGTGACAACTATGAGAAATGAACAGCAGATTAGCCAAGATAGAAAGTCCGAACTCGACATAAAAATTCCGAAGAGCACGAAGACTGTTAAAACAAAGTTTGAAAAGAGACAGGATAGAGTAGGTGTCGCGCAATTAGCACACCTGTCAGCAGAAGAACGGAAATCGCAAGCTCGCGACCAAACGCGAGCGGTTCATTTCGAGCAACAGTAAACGTATTTTGCATAAATAGAATATTCTATTTAGCTATTTAACGTGGCATCTAAACGACTCGGTTTCATCAGCGGCCGGCGGCGTGCAACCTCGTTTCGTTGAAACGCTTCTCCGCCATCAGGACGGAAGTGTTTCCAAAGAGCGCCGCGAGAGTTGGCTGTGTGTGTCTCTCTCCGTCCATCAAAATTCGCAAATACTCCGCGAGACACGTGGAAATAATTTGATAAGGGGGAGGGGGGGGGGGAATAAACCCGGTTCCCCGCGGTTAAAGTCGTCTCGGTTAGCCGAGGAGCTCACGCCGGATTTATTCATGGGCCAAACCAACCGGGTGACTCCTTTTTCGCGAATTAGCCGTGGTGTCGACGCTTTAACACGCTTAATCTGTATCCAACTATAGCGATACACGTTCCGGCATATTTCCATGGCATTATGCAAAGAGGTCGCGTCGGGTAACATTACTTCGTACAACGCCGCCCATCGATACGATGCACAAAACCCGGAACAGTGTACGTGTGCGATAAAGAGGGCGAATCAGAGTGAGAGAGAGAGAGAGAGAGAGAGAGAGAAGTCTCGCAGGTAAAGCTTCACTGTTGCCCCCGTGCTTACTCCATCGATTTATTATAATTTAGATTGTCTTCTTAGAAGCCGACTGTACGTGCACGTACGTACACATAGGAGACGCCTTAATGCGTTGCCGTTCGTTAATTATTCCTCCGGCATCCCGTAAATATGCATGAATTATATATCGCCCGGCACGAAAGCGCGGGGATACGGGGCCAATGATTAATACACGCCGCGCGTTTTTTCCCCCCTTTGTCGCTGCCCCGTTCGATTCGCGTTTTCTACGTTTTCGCGTTTGCCAGCGAACGGACGAGCCGTGACCGCCGCCGCGCCGCACCGGTTCGCCATTTTGCGCGATTCACTCGCCGACCGCCATATTTCTTGCGAATCGGTGGCTCTACGAATGTTTAATCGACATTTGCTCGTGCATTTTATTTCATCCCTCATCCCTCATAAATTCCACTTGAAGATACCACTAGCAGTCTAGAACTAGAAACAGGAAACACATGTAAGTATGTTCACGATTATATTTTATAATAAAAGCCAACAGAGAAATTCAAGAATAAACGATATGATGGATAAAATAATTCATGGAAAGATCAACTATTTCTACAAAAATGTGCATACACATATTTTTCCAACAACCGTCCGTTTTAATTAACTTTGTAGTTGCGATACGAAAAAAGAAAAAAAAATAGAATTCGTCGGATCGCTTTTATTCGAAACAGCGTTATCCCATCTTCTTGGCAAAGACACTATTTTGCAATTTTCCGTTGCGCACATTACTGTCTGAAACGGCAAATTCGCCGTAATGTGCTTTCGAAAGAAGAGTCCTCGATGTACTGACTAATTGAAAGAATTATAGAACGCGGACTGGCAGAGCGCACATTATACGCGCGGAGTAGTTAACAGGCACCCCAAGCATTAACAGGATTACAACGTAACGATACGTTCGACTGCAGCGCAATGGAGTCGAGCCAGTATCGTGAACGGGACGAAAGTTTCATCAGTCGAAAGTGTCGATTCCGAGGGGGTCGGTGCGGGGGTGGGTGGTGTGTATGCGAAAATTCCGCGGGTCCGAAAAAAGCGGTAGGGGAAGGGTGAGAAAATAACGAGCGTCACTGGAATCCCGGGTAAAAAGTGGAAGTTATCAAATGATTCGAACGCGGCCTCGTCCATTTTTCTGTGTAAAAGGGAGAGAACGTCCCCCCTTTCCCCGCGCTGTAATTTCGAATTTTCGTCAAAGTCGTACAATGGATCGGGCTTCGGTCGCCCCGGCGCCATTGGTCCCGGGCATTTCATTGCATAAAAAATAGATAAAGCCCGGTCGATAGGTAACGAACGAAAATAGGAGGCGCAGGAGTCACGGCGGTAGTTCAATTTTTTTTCCACGCAAATTCGTAAACGGCTATACCCGACGGTATGGCCACCCCCATATTAAATGGACGAGGCGAGGGGGATTAGTTGAATGCACAGGCCCCGGCCATTTTGCTTGTAAAAGTGCGCCCCGCGATATATATATATAGTAAAGCCGTAGAAACGTATGTTTACGGGCTTTCGGCATTTCGCATAAATTAATCAGCCTGACCAACCCCTTGCGCAAATACCGGCGTCGTTCAACCGGTCTCCATGGATGGTCGGCACGCAACAACCGTTCTTCCGGAGAACTCGCATTTTTGCGTATCCTTGGCTGATTTCCGGTCGCGAACGGCGCTATCACTGCTGCGAGAATATTTATGCAAATACACTATTCTCCGCAGAATTAAAAAATTGGCAACTCCGTCAACAGAGTAATGCTGGGGTATTGCGTGGAAGAGTGTATTTACGAATTACTTTATAAGATTATCGTTTACCATAACTGGAATTATCAATATAATGTAATTGTAACCGAATATTACAATTTTTATAAACGAAGCATTGCCCATCTTCGAACTGCTATAACTTCTTGGAAAAAATGTTACAACAATCTGCCCATGGTCATGTTGAAGAGCAAAGTCTCTAGTTTTACACCCTTGAAATTTCCAAAATAACCAACTTTTTTTCTCTTAAAACAGAATGTGACAATGAAGTACATTTTTCTATTTGAAATTTTATGAATTCAAACGATTGTATCGAGTTCAAGCAATTTTTTTCCGCATTCAATTTAATGTGACCTCAAAAGCTGTCTCGCCTTTATAATGACATCTTAAAACTTGATCAGCGATTTTTTTCACAGATTCATTTTATTTTGAGTGAAAAGCGTACCGCCTTGTATTCAACAAGGAGGACGATACAACTGTCGGAGTAATACGTTTAAAAGTACTTTTTAGAAAATTGATAAACAAGTATCCGAATGAGTTTACATGTTTTATTTAGTTCTTCAATGTGTAGTAAAAATTTTAATTCTACTGATTTACCAAAATTCTTTTTCTAATGCATCACAGCTTTTGCTAATGTAATCAATATACAACGAATGTATAAACATTACATTCTGATTAATAGTCAACGGAAAATGAATGGCAAGTTTAATTTATTAGGTTGTATACTATAATAAATCTAATTGAATTGAATAGTGCTTCCGTCAATAAATAACGTTATAACGTTCAACTACTGTTTGATGGTTAAATACAAAATTCTTGCGAAACGGTAGCGAAAAAAATTCTCAAAGTCCAGTATCGTGCTCGATAGCATCGATAGATCCCTTAAGTTACCGAAGGGTAGGAAGGAATAAGTTTCTATTAAAACAAAGTGGAAAGTAACACCGTTCATTAAACTCCGGTGTGCGAAATTCAGGGCGTCCTCTCATTGACTTCATTACTGTTTCTAATTGTTGTCCATCCATTTTCGTATTTTGGCAGGAATTCCCAATTTCGTTAACAAGTTCACTCCTCGTTTTAATTACCTCAGAATAAACTTCTCACTTCAACCGTTCACGTACACATATTTTTTCCACTATCCCGCCACTCCACACGGCACCCTCACAGGTCCGTACGTTTTCTCGTTCTCCTATACCCAGACACATACGTGTATAAAAAGACACGGTGCACGGAAATAGCACTGTACATTTCGGGAACAAAGCTTTGACCCAATAATTGCTTTTAATGTTTTTTAGGCAATCTATCTATAGAAAAACCGAAAAGGGATTTTCACTGTTGGGTATAATGAACACGGGCCCGGTCGATATTAGAATAATACCGAGCGTTTCGAATCTCTGAACTTCGACCTATGAATCGGACATTTGTTTTATGTTTTAAATATGAGAGACTGATACTGCAGGGCTGAATGCATGCAGGAATGTGCATTTAATGCATTTCCATTCGACGCTGCGCGACTCAAACGGAATTTGATCTACACGCGTTGGACTCCAGTTCGAAATCAATTTTTGTAATGTCTTATTTTTAATTTAAAATTTATAAATACTCACGCAACACCCTCAACATTCAGATGTTGCAGATGGGGCAGATCATTTTTATTTTACAGAAAGACCCACAATTTAATTACGCGTGACAACAAACATAAATATAAAACTACGAACTACGAATGTATATTTCGCAACGATCCACGGTCTAGTCAAGTGCAATAAACGACAAAGGCTGGCTGAAATATAAAACAGTAAAAAAAAAAGCGAAAAAAGTCCTGATACTATCTGAAACAAAACCAAACCGATTAACCCGAAAAACAAATTTCCCTTCGATTCTCGCACCCCTCGACAGCCCAATTTCTATTCCGCAAGTATCCGCACTCTAATCAGCGAAACCAGGTGCACCGGGCATCCGCACAATCTCTCTGGGCGCATCGCGATCGCGATCGCATCGGCGTTTGACGGCACCGTTTTAAATTCCGCGGGAAGGATCGCCGTTCGGCGCGGGGTGTCCGGCAGTAAAAAATCGTTAGCCGGACCTCACGGGCCATCTTGCTAATGCGAAAAACCGTGGTGCAACGTTCTCTGGTCGAGAGGGTACCCGGGGATCGGTTCGGGGAGGGTCGCGGACGGTCGGGTCGTGTACCGGGCACGGGCGGGTGTGCGTGGGCGGGTTTGCGAGGGTGGCAGGCGAAAAACAGGGGGCGTGCAGAGAGGAAAAAAAAAGCTCGCGCGAGCGGAATAAAAAGGGGTGGCGTCGAAGAGAGGGCGGGCGGTGTGTGGCAGGATTGGGATACACGGTCGTTGGAAATGCAACAATAAACATTACTTATCGGCGCGAGCGCGCGGAGCCTTTAACAATGCGGATAGGTATACGGCGGAGAGAAGAGCGGCCTCGGCTCGGCTCGGATCGGCTCGGGTATAGCGTTCGCAAAAGCGCAAGTTTTTTGCAATAAAGTCATTCCGAGGCGTTTGAGTTATGGGTAATTCGTGTGCGAAACGCCTGCGCGCAACCTCTCGCGAGAGGCAAACGGGCGAAGCGCGCGAGAGAGGCAACGACTGGTAGCGCCGCGGGTCCCGGCACACCATTGATTAGTATTAATGACTTAGCTGCACTCATTTCGCCCGAATAAAAGTAATTGGATTTGGCTTCGACCCCGCGGACCGCGCCAGCGGTGCCTGGCGTCGGCGGCGTCGGCGTCGGCAGCGGCGTCGGTCGGTGCCGGCGGCGGCGGTGGCGTCGGCGCAACGGAAACGACGGCCGGCGTGTAAAAATACATTAATATCTGTTTGCGCTTAATAAACGATAGCCGCGCTGACTTCAGACTAATGGCCGTATTCCGGAATCGGTAATACGCGTTTTTATGTTTCTTTCTATAGAACGGCCGATGCGTCCCGAACCGTTCCCACGTTTATTTCCCGCCTATCTTTCGTATCGATCGATTTCGCTCTTCTCGTTGCATTTTAAAAGGTTTCGCGTATTTTCTTTCCTTTTTTTCCAGTCCACCGTTCGCCAGCTAGCTCGCTCTTTCTCCATGGCCGTTCCCTCTCTGTGTCTGTTTCGCCGTGATTCGACCAGGTTTGATACGGTTTGTCTCGGTTTGACGACAGCCGTTTTATATCCGCGCAACTCGACTTGTTAATGCACCTCTGTTCGTAATTTTCTTTCGAGCCAAAATATATACACATATGGAGCTGTCGCTTTCGTGTACTTCCCGAATTTGCATTTGCTAATGATTGCATAAAAATCGATGATCCAATCATTAGAGATTGCAGTCCATTCGTTAATATTACTAATAGGATTTTTCTTTGTATCTCTTACATCAACTACGATTTTTTAAAGATTAGTCGAATCGTAGAATTGTATTTTGCGAATCGATCAGATTTGATACCGTTTGCCTCGGATTGCCGACAGCCGTTTTATACCCGTGCAACTCGACTTGTTAATGCACCTCTGTTCGCGATTTTCTTTGAGCCAAATATACATGCGGTTGCAGGTGCGCAACGTTTAAAAGTAGTTGCTTAATTTATGCAAACAACTACCCGGGCTCGTTAATCACTTTTGATCCGAAAGGAAGTGAGAGATCGGGCATTTTCTAGATCCTGGCGAGATAACGTGGGATATTAGTTTTGTGTGTGTGTGTGTGTGTGTGTGTGTGTGTGTGTGTGTGTGTGTGCATGTGTGTGTGTGAGTGCGGAGTGTCTTGTAATGAGGTTTGAAATTATGAGTTGTACAAGAGATACTTCGTAATCTTGTAAAGATTTTGTATTGAGATATCTGTAATCGTGACGTTGGAATTTAATAATAGCTTGTAAATCACTTGCAGTAAATATTAAGGTAATTTACATAAAACGTTCTTGTGTGTGCTACCGATTTTATACATTCTTGACAAATGTAATTGTGTACAACATGAGAGAGAAAAGAAACGTCTGAAGAACTTGAGGGTAAAAAACTTTATGGTATTTTCACACTATTACAATTCTTAAGAAAAGCGATAAATCTTCTTTAAAATGCTGTTTTATTTCTTTGGAGTGACTTGAATATATTGGAATGTCGCTTAGACCATTTTTGACCTTACGATTAGACTGCAGACTTTATGCATTTATGGCAAAAATGGTTGTTTGAAATTTGAAACAGTGGAAAGAGTGGAAGCACATCCGTACATGACGTACAAATGATTACCCCATAACTAGTATACTGAGGTCGCTGGTGACACCAAAAAGATTTCTGCATACTAACTTTCGTTACTGCTTTGCGCAATAATTTGCAAATATCAAGTGTCTTTAACGTTTTTAAAACATTTGTATTATTTAGTCCTAGATTATATACTCATAGGTATCTGAGAATATGGCTTAACTTTTCTTCAGGAAACCAGAATTTTTTAACTTTTTTAAAAGTAATTCTGCATATTTTGACGAGAGAATGCCGAAAATCTAAGTTTCAATCTTAGGAGATCACTAGTTCAAAAGTTATGCGCGTGTAGAAATATGCAATTTTCAGCGTTTTGTATGTAACAACCGTCACGCGTCGCTTAACGTGGAGGGCCGTCAGATGGCAGTACGAGCACGCTCATGATTGTCGACCTTTCCACCAAGATCCAATTGAATAAGCCGAAATTAGGGGGGATTTCAGCATCTGGAAATCCGATTATAGTTCAGGTACAAAATATTGTGTTGGTCATATCAGGTTTTTTTTTGACCGGAGACCCTCAACCACGCAAGCGATTAAGAATTGCAAGTTATATTTACAACTCTTTTTTTTATTGTGTGTCCGGAAAGATATTTTCTCTAAAAAATCGGAGCTCTACGTTATCGGCATTACTGCATGCTTGTGGTGCCATCTAGCGGCTCCACTCGTTAAGCGGCGCGCGACGGTCACCTCATACAAATATGGCGGTGTCTTTACTTCTTAAAGTCGCACATCTTTACACATGCATAACTTTTGAGCCAGTGATCTCCTAGGATTAAAGCTTGGATTTTCGGAATTTTCTCGCCGGAATCTACAGGATTACAAAAAAGTAAGTTAAAAACTTCTGGTTTCCTGAGGTAAAGTTTAACCGAGAATATTTATACAGAACTTTGGAAAATACTTTGATATTTAGTGATCTGAGTAAACGCCACACCACGTACGGGGTTAATTCAATAACGAAATAATCGTTTTGCATAACTTTAATCGTTGATCCCTTCTGCGAAAAATTCTCACAAATTGCTTACCCTAATATCTTTCCACGCACGCCTCCCGCTACCCAGAATCAACGCGCAATTAAAAACAGCAATCTAATTGGCAGAACAAGGCGAGCGATTCCCCTCGTTGAAAAAGGCAGCGAGCATCGAATCGGCTTTAATTCCGCGGGCATTCGACTGCAGTGAGTAAACTAGGGCACCGAGCTCAGATACCCCAGGAGTGCGCAATATAATTAAGCGATATTATCTCCGCAGGAAATCCGAAAATTTAATATTTTCTCATAAATGCCCTTTCGGTGCCACGGTGCAGGACAATGCGGCTGCTCCTGCCACTGGACAGGAAAACTGCAAAACCGTGAACAGGCTTGCGAAAAAAAGGACAGCGGAACCCAAGAGGCCTCGATCAATCTAGAAAACGTTCGGCGACCACAGGCGGAACAGCGGAAGAACAAAGTGTAGAAAAAGGTGGACAAAGGGTCGCGGAAAGGGTACAGGAAGATAGCCGAAGCAAAAGAAGGAAATAAAAGCCCATTAACAAAGTCCGTATCACGAGGTAACAGACCCACCAAGACACTTTTAACTCGCCGCGTAACCCCGTCACGAATACTCCATTGATCGGGATTAAGGATTATCCGTCGCCATCCAGAAAGAGAGAGAAAGGAAGAGAACGGAGCGAGAGAGAGAGAGAGAGAGAGAGAGAGAGAGAGAAATGGAGGGGGGAGAGAAAGAGCAGAGAGCGGTGTGAGGAAACGATGAATTTCCTCGACGACCTAACCGGGGTATCCTAACGGGGACGTGCTCCACGGGGGTTGCAATTATCACGTGGTCATTGCGAACCGTTGTTATCGGGAGTATGGGAGAGAGAAAGAGAGGAGCAGAGAGAGAAAATTGTGGAGAGGAGAGGTGTGCACGTGCTGGAAAGAGGAAGAGACGGAAGGAGTGGGGAGGGGGGAGAGGAGAGAGAGAAAGATGGACAAACGAGAGAGTCGACCGACCCCTCGGCACAGGCTGCTTTGTCTGTAAGTGTAATTAGTCCAGGGTGGGGTTTCAGTTCAAGAGGAAGAGAGAACGAGGGACAGAACCGGAGCGAGATCGCCAGATCATGATGGGGGTGAGAGTGAGAGAGAGAGGTAAGGGGGTGAGAGAGCCAGGGGGCGAAAAGGAAAGGGGGTGGAAAAGGGTGGTTCATCCTGGTCTCCCTTGCCGCGCGCCACCGTGCCCCACCACCGCCTTATTTATATGCAAATGAGCTTCATTTCGCGATATTAATGTTCCACCCGAGTCGGCCTTGCCTGCCGCGAAAGGGTGCACAGGATACGCGGAAAAGGGTTCGTCCTGGTCCGTATATGTTTACGACCGTTTCGTTTCGTTCGTTCGGCGTCGAGAGCGCGTCGCGACGCGCGATTCGCCCTCCTGGAAATTACGGCGCCGATGGTCCGCCGATCCGAACGACGCGTCGCGACGCGCGATCAAAGGAACGAGGGAGATTTATTAAAAGTGGCGATTTGGAATTTTTGCTGGACGACTGAGAGAGTGAGTGGGTCTTTTTTTTTTAGGCAATCTGCTCGGATTTCGCAACCCCTTAAATACTGAAATTTATGCAGGGATGCGAGGGATTCTGTATTTTGAACACTGTATATACGAGAAGTCAATTGGCTTTTCAATCATTGTGTTTTTAACGATAAAAAAGTAGTTTCATTTGTACCGATGTCTAGATCGCACCTAATTTATTATTCATAGTCAATTCGTACCCCCAGAAATACTGCAAATATTTCGGTTTTTCAAGATACACCGCTAGAGTGCAAGTAACTCATAATTCATAGCTAATACTGCAGATATTTACCTTTCTATAGAATCCTAGCTGCATGGGGTCCAGTTTACATTTCGCAATTGATTAACACCAGTAACACCGTAAATATTGCCTTTTTTTTAGGCACAGTTTCAATCTAGCTACCAGTCCACATTCAGCAAGCCCTTTTCATGCAAAAATACAATTATAAATAATTCAATTTAAATTGAAGCACAAAACAAAAATTCATGAAATAGGTTTTTTAATTTGACGATAACATATTAGTGTAATATAATTCCAGTGCAGATCTAGTGCAAGTACAGTTCATAAATAACAAAATTTGATGATGAAAAATATAATCATAATTACACATGATTTTTACAAGACGAATAAAATAAAATTAAACATTTGTGGGCCACTGTATATATCATTTTTTAAATCTTTTAAATCTATTTTCTCCACAAGTCCAGTAACAAAAATACAACCCTAAAATTCATCCATCAATTTATTGCTGAATGACACTTCAGCCCCTATTAATTCCCTATTTTTCCGACTTAAATTATCCTCTACCGTGAAATAGGTAAAAATAGTCGCAAATATAAATAAATCAATACGATTGAAAGACAATTAATCGATTGCACAAATTCCTTCATTAAAAATGAAAAAATCAGGTAAACTATGATTAGTTTAACTTACTCCAAATCAGTAAGAAGTGTGTCAGATTGACGCGAGTGACTGACACGGGCAAACAGTTCCAAATCGAAACCCAGGATTCTCGAAATCGCAAATCGGAGAGCTGATTAGAATATACGAAAACTACGCGCAATTACAGACGGACAATATTCCAATACGTTAGCTCAGAAACGAGCCACCAAGAATCCGTAATTTTCACTCGAGAATTTCCCTTAATCTGCGCCGCTATCTAGCCAGTGGGTTCCCTTATCAGCGACCGAGTCCGATCCAGTTATGGTAATCGCGCGGTTCGAAAACGTACAGCAGCGTGAAACCGAAATTCCCGTTTCGGGAACCTCGCCGAAAACTGGACGTTGGTGCACAGTTTCCTTGGCGGGGGTGGGGTGGGGGTAGAGGGTGGGAGCGTTGTCTTTGCTTGACGAGTCTCTCCGCGTACGGATAATGACCGATTTATCGTAACGAAGTCGGGGTTGGCAGGCGGGTAGACAGATCCCCCCCCCCCCCAACGACCCGTCAGGCCTACACCGGGTTAAATTAACAACAGACAAGCCACTTGAAACATTACCGAGGCTTCCTAGCGGAGCAAGTCGAGGGTGGGCTCTCCCGCTACCTTACTCAACATAAATTAGGGCCGATAGAAAGGGTAGATTGCAGAATGTTGAGTGCATAACGACCGACGCTCTGTCGGTGGCTTATGTCTCGAGCATCCGAGGCTCGCGTCTTACTCTTGCGGCACACGCGAGCCCGAAAAATCTTCCCTGCCACACGCCATTGTATTCTAATGCGCCACGTTTCGTGTCTTCTCGCCAATTACCGGGCCCGCTAATAACTACTTACCGAAAAAATCGATTTCATTTCTTGTTTCGCTGGGTTAGATCGCTTCAGAGCCGAGCCTAATGCGCCCGGCCAAAAATTGGGTTCGGTCTTGCATAAATCGTTGGCATGATCCTTCAGAAATATTCTCCTAAACGGTGTTATCGATATTTGGAAAAATTGTGGGTCTCGCCATTTATGCCTATATAATCCATAACAACATAAGCCGTTACAACTTTTGTATGTACTGCCCTTTTTCAGTAAAAAGAATATATTTGATTAGCATAATAGTGCAGTAAAATAGCCTTAAATTTTCAAAAAGATAAGTTGAATACATTAGTTAAAATAAATTCCCAAGTATTCTGTAATTTTCGACGGTTTGCGAACAATATCCATTAACCCTTGGCAATGCTTTTTATGGAACGAGAACTGAAAAGTCGAGATTTATCGCAGCGATTATCACGCTGCGGATTTTTATGCTAATTTTTGCGACCTGATTGACTTGCTGGCGTTGAGAGAAAACATAGCAGTTCGTTTAAAGCACTAGTTAGTTCAGCAATTATGTTATAATACAATCCAAAGTCTGGTTTAACCACTCTAGTAAAAATTATCTCGACTCGTTATGGCACTATAAAAATGAACTTCTAGATTTAAAGGAGGAATCGTGTCATCTCGCATTTTGTCTAAAGAAAATTAATTCTATGGAGGTTCGTAATTAAGATCGTTGCTCAGACATTAAGAAAAAAGGGAATTTTAATAAAGAAGATACGTTATATTTAATGGAATGTTGTGACTATGTAGGCTGCTAGCGAAACAAATAACGATGGCTAACGCGTTAAGAGGATGAAATAGTCTTCGTCAAGATTGAGAGATAAGGAACATGTTTCTAGAGATTATATGGTCTATGAATATGCAATTGGAATAAAAAATTAGGACCACTATCTGATATTCTGATGGCTCGTTGTTTTTCCTTGTGAAAGGCTGTCTGACCAGTAAACTACATAATTAAAATAATTTAATCTCTCCTTTCTGTAGCTAGTTTGTTTAATGATAGACCATCGTGCTGCACATCAAATAAATTAGATTATGCAAAGCAAATAGATTGAATCTATTAAAATTAAAAATGTATACATTGTATACAAACTGGGGTTTATTGAAAACATTTCTAGCTTCGCATTTTATCTTTCTGCGAACATATTTTCATCTTATGTTTCGTCCAATCGTTCTGATAATTTGGCAAATTTTTCATTGATTTTGCAAAAGTAGTAGGCAATTTGAGCACGCATAAACAGTGCAATCATCTTCTCATCAATTACCATTTAGCCCTTACCCAATTAACGTTTTCCCATAACCTAAATTCGCACTTGTTTAACCTACTTAGAAATCCAATCTGAACTCACATTGTGCGCACTGATTTCCAAAAAAAAAAACGAGCTTTGGGGAAAAACCAGCTAACCATTTTTCCTATCGTTTTGCAGTCACAAAACTGCACATCCCCACGCAGAATTGCGAATACTACTGTCATACCGCGTTGATTACCGACCGACCACTGGCCAGTATGAAATAATAGACATCAGACTATAAACCACAAAATGATATCACGGTATAGTTTCACGTCATTACATCGAATATTACGAGGCTTCCAGTTCATTATACGGAATCGATATCGACCCTACACTGTGAAATCCTGTGTATCGGGTTCTGCTAAATTATGTTCTCAAAAAGAAACTGTTAAAAGGACACTAGAAAAAGGGATACCATAAAAGATACCAAACTAGAACTGTTAAAGCATTATAAGACGCCATGCACGCTAGTTTGTATGTGAATGATGAGCACGCATCTGCCTTGTCCTGTTCGTTGGTTCTTGTAACGCCACATGTATTACGGGTGTATCTCCTACTTTATGTTAATTAAATATAGTCAAGTTAATACAGCAGAGTTTGGTTTATATAATAAACGTTTGTCGGTATTACTTTATTCAATAAGAACGTTCCAAATTATGACTTTGGAAATGATGACCAAATAAATAAATCTGGAGCTAAATAATGATATGCGAATCACTTTCAAAGTCAATTCTAATGTAATTTCCTTTAAACATTCAAACGATATTTAAACTATACAGATAGACGGCTGTTAAGAGCTGTATAAAATGTGGAATAGAAAACAGTGCGAGCTTATGGACCAAGGTAAGTAGTTTCTTAATTTCTAAAGGATTTGGGAGTCGTCCGAGAAAACACAGTATTTAGTAGTTGCCGAATGGTGAATTCGTTAATAACAGAGGATCACGTCAAAGTTATAGTTTGACCAACTTGGCTCGGACGCGGTTTTCGCCGGGGCAAAAGTTCTACAGCGCAATTACAGGCGCAGACGACCGGTGGTGCATTATCGTTTCCGTGATTCTTATAATTCCTCGGGATACGGGGATGGAGAAACTAGGTGGGGTGGAGAAGGAGGGAGAGAGAGAGAGAGAGAGAGAGAGAGAGAGAGAGAGAGAGCGACGCGACGGTGTCCGAATAGTCGTTAGAACGCATTTCCGAGGAGACGATATCTGGCCATAATGAAGGATCCATTTACAAGTAAGATTCAACCCCCCGCGACTTCATTACCCACGATTTTACCACGGACGCCCCGCGGCATTCGTAATGAGCGATGGTCATTCATTTTAATATCCATTAAATGCAAATACCGTCCCGGCACAAACGTTTACTCCTATTTCGAATTATTTCGCTGACTCGCCGTAATTAAGCTTTTCGAAGGGACTCGGGGAAACATTACCTACGGAGGAGTCGTTACTGGTAACGATGCGGCCCCTTCGCACCCCCCTCCCCTAACTCCTCATCGCTCCTTCTTCCGCTACCGAGCCAGCTCGAGGTGTACGGGCACCTCGTAACGTCACTCACCATGACGATTTTCGTACGCGATAACCGGAACCATAAACTTCAGGAATTTTCAACGGTGGAAAAAGGCGATTCTTAAGTTGGAGTGCACAGTATTTTCCAAGTTACTCACTGTCAAAGGGTATGGGTGATCCTAATTCTAAATTCGAAGAAGACGTTTTGATATGATTAAGAATTTTCAATTTGGGGGCACAATTGTTTAAGTAGAAAGTCGATTTTTTGGAATGTCGAATCTTGTAGGATAACTCCTTGGGAATGTCCCTGTAAAATCTTAATTCGGGGGCCACAATATTTCCGAAATTAAACCAACAAGTAAAGATCGTCGGACTAAAAACGAAGCTGCCGGATTATAGCTTAAAACGTTACGCAGCAAAATTTTCATTCCTACAGCAATTATTTTAATGCTTGATAAAAAAAAAAGAGTATCAGAAAAATTGTTATCCATGCTCTTGATCCACTTTCGCGCAACAAGCCGCACGCGCCAAATTCCGTGGCCAAAACCGGGAGCCGCACTTTTCCTCCGAGTAATTACAGCCTCGTTTTAATTATAATTTGTAAAACTCAATGGAATATCTTGCCGTGCCGTTGGGCACCGGAACGCGGTATGGAAATCGCCGGGACGAACTTTATGTCAACGTGGCCGAGTATCAGTTTTATTAAAATGATTATAAAAACCGGCGTTATTAACGCGAGAATTTATGAATATTTTAAAACCGCCAACGAAGATAAGGCGATCGTTTATTTTCTCTTGGCCCATCTTTCCTCTTTTCACCTGCATCTATTTTCTCTTCCGCGTTTCTTCTTAACCCGAAAAACAGGATTCCTCTTTTCAATGAAAAATCAGAGGTGTAACTAATTCCAAAATCAGTGCAGGTATTTATTATACTCACGTTAGGTTTTACAAATTATTTCATATCGAGCTTCTGTCATAATATATTTTTATCTATCCAAAAGGACATTCGTGATCATTGTAGCTGTCTACACCACTATAAATCTCTTATAAGAGGTTGAAGACAATTATGAAGATTATTGGTGCATTTTAGGACTCATACTACAAATTAGAAGTCATGATATATTAAGAAATTGTTTTTATGCAATACAAAATGCATATATTGATAAAAATTCTGAACAAAAAAAAAATATCAACGATTCGAATACCCTCACACTGACGTACAAACAAAATCAAACTCCATCAAGCTATCCATTGTATTCCATCTATCACTTCCCTAAAAAATTCCTAAAAAATTGCAGTTCGGTATAAAATACCCTCCAAATTACTCAACCTTTCACACAAAAGGAAGAAATACCATCAACAATCAGTCTCCCGATCAGCTCATCCCGGAATATCCTTGCCAGCAGGCATCTTAATGCTCGCGGGTCGTAAACAGCGCGGACGTGACGTAAATCTATTCGCATCGTCGTTGTTTAGCTCGGTCTTTGCCATGGGAGTGAGGGGGTGGTCGGTTGAAGGCGAAAGAGCCCCTAGACTAAGGTATGAGAAAGAGAGAGTGAGAGAGAGAGAGAGAGAGAGGGGGAGGGAGGGCTCCCGAAGAGGGACGGAAAGAGAGAGAAAGAGAGTGCTGGCTGGTGTGGGGCGACTGGGCGAGAGAATCGGAGGTGGGTCGACCGATGTATGAATATACATGACCTTACCACCAACCCTTACACCGCAACGGGGCTCTGCTTA
Source organism: Halictus rubicundus (assembly GCF_050948215.1). Taxonomy (NCBI): domain Eukaryota; kingdom Metazoa; phylum Arthropoda; class Insecta; order Hymenoptera; family Halictidae; genus Halictus; species Halictus rubicundus. The sequence continues at coordinate 9,459,498 of NC_135149.1, read as the reverse complement.
CATTATTGTATATCTAATTCCGCGGATGGTTCTCAAAATTCGTCGTTTACCGCGACGCCTGGGCGCCGGGACGCCGTGGCCCGCCTTGGCCCGACTCGGCCCGTCTCGTCGGCTTGGACCGCGGAGAATCACTGTCGGCCCACGACATTATGCAGGCAGTCTACATATTATACATTCGGACTGGGATTCAATTAAGTTTGGTTAGACCACCTCCTCCTCCCCCCTCCTCTCGCAGTCGTCCTTCCGCAACCCCTGATCCACCTTCTACCTTTCCACCCCCGTGCGCCACTCGGTCGCCCCTTCTTCTTCCTTCTCGCCATTCAACTTCGTGTTTCCCTCTGCCGGTTCCTTTCTCTTCCTTCCTGGCCTTTCTCCATCTCACCCCCCCCCCTCCTCCTCCCCTCACAGAGCCTCTCCTCTTCCTTGGTTTTCACTCCCCTCCCCGAGTGTCTCACCACCAAACTGGTTTTCGCCAGGGCGTCGCAGCATGTAGAAGTGTTCTAAATCGTGTGTGCCCCGCTGAGACGATTCGTTCCGCGGTTTTCGGAACCGTTCCGGCCCTGTCTCGTTTGAATTACTGTGGTCTGCCGCGTTCGATAGGCGCTACAAGGGGAAACAACGCCGGTTTAACTGGATTCGAGGACCGGTTGTGATTGGCTGATAGTCGTATCGTCGGTTTGGGGACTTTTTCGAGCAGGTATCATAACCTCATGCGACGATTAAAAGCGGGGGACCGCGGGGAATTAAAATCGTATCGATTCTATCCTACGAGGCCTGTATCATGTTTCGCTGCACTGATAATTGAATGCGCGGCCTGTGACGGAACGTAAATAGAAATACTGCGGCTGGCATTTGACCCTGAAGACGACATCCCGGGTAGATGTCACGCCGTAGGTTGTCGCTTTTGGACAAATTTTCTGATTGTCCAAAATGTGTATTTTTATTTATTTGGTTAATTCTGTTCCGAAAATGAGTTGCTTGAAAGTATATCCTTTCATTTATTTGTTTCAATTTGTTCATAATTGAAGAGGAACACAATACAAACTGTATAGAATGTACTACAAATAATTGATGTAAAATATGTATCCGTTTATGTAATGAACGTATAGTTAACTAGTGGAGCAACGTAAAAGTAAATCGTTTAAAAAATTGATCCCAAACGGGGTTCTGTCCGATAAACGAACCCAGTAATACCTTCTAAACAAAACATTAAAGAAATTCAATCAAACCAACCTCCGCAACACTTAATAACCCTTCTATCTGAATCCAGGCTTCCCCGCGCAATTCACGCGAGCGTTCCCAATAACCTGCGACCCCCGAACGCAGGATGATTAAGGAATATTGAACGATTTCACGGGCAAGCCGTTTCTCTCGGGCTAAATAATTCCCAGAAATTTGAAAAACAATATCTAGAAACTCTCACCGGCACGGTATATCAGCCGAGGCGAGTAGAGAGGCACCGGCGTGGAGGCGTGTGCGGGGAGGAGGGTTGGTTCGCAGCGAGACGGCCATTCTTTTTAATTATCCCGCGCTTGGCGTCAGCGCCACGTTTACTTTATCAATATTTCCCTCGGCCCCGAAAAAAATCCTTACCGCTCTCGCATCGAAGCAGCAACCCTTCCCGTCGTCTACGTCGCGCGAGCGGGTACAGCTGGATAGGTAATTAGTGGGGGGCCACGTGGTGCAGCGAGGTTATAAGCGTGCGCGAGCGAGTAGAAGCGGAGCTGAGCAGAGGAGAGCGGGTAAGCGCGTGTCGCAACCGTATTGGTGGGATGCGTGAACGACGCATGTGTTCGAGGAGGGTGCCGGTAGAGAGACAGACACCGAGCCGAAGGGTGGCCGATGGGTAGATGACGAGGATGGTAAGGGGTTGCGGGACGTAGACACTGCGAACGACGAGCCCTGAAGAGGGGGCCAGGGTGGAAGTGCTGGGGGACTTTGTAATCGAAGATGGATGCGGTTCAAACTGCATCGAACCTACACCACAAATGATTACGCCAAAATATGTCACTTTGTTTGTGTGTTTAGATTTGTCCACGATCATAGTTGAATACAATTCAAAACTTCATCAAACCTATACTGCAAATGATTGGTTTAAAATATGTCATTTTATTTATATGTTTAGTTTTGTGCACGATCAATGTCGAGTACAAATTGAACTGCATCAAACCTATTCTATAAAGAATTGCTTTATTTATGTAATTTTGGGTGCGATGCGTGAACGACGCGCATGTCGAGTAGGGTGTCGATAGAGTGACAGCCACGTATCCGAAGGGTGGCCGCTGGGTAGACGACGGGTTGGTACTGATGAAGGTAAGGGGTTGCGGGACGTAAAAGCTGGCAACGACGATGCCCGAAGAGAGGGTCACGGTGGAAGTACCGGGGTTAGAGGGGAGGGAAGATGTATCGAGACAGAGGGCGGACAGACTGCACAGGAGGAGGAGGAGGCGGAGGAGGGTGTTGCAATAATGACAGAAAATTGCGCGCTTCCAGGTTCCGTGGCGCAGCACCGACACTTAATTCAATTCAATTGCGATACAGTTCAATAATTCGATTAATTAAAAAATATCGCAGAGTCGCTCAGTCGCTTTCGGTCCGTGTCGTACGTAGCCAGCCCTCCCCTTGCACCCGTGGACGCCCTCCAGCCTCGTCTGGCCTCGAGGAGACGCTCGCGAAGACCCTCTTGTTCCCTGTTTGTGACGCTAAAAAACATCCCCCTGGCTCGAAACCACCCCCGCGCATTTCATCCCTCTAACCGGGGGTCGCTGAGAGCCCCTGACTAAAAGGCGCTCTCTGTGTATCGATGGAGGTAATAGCTGATAACTGAAACGTACCACTCGATGTTCCCGCATCATCTGTGATTACTTGATTATGGCTATCGAGTGAGCGATGCCTCCAACGACTCCTCGCTGCTGTCGCTGCAACCACCCTCGTCAGTTTTCGTTCGCCGTTCTCGTTCGTTCGCTCGCTCGTGAGGAAGAAATTCTCGCGAATCACCCCGGCAAATACTTCCCGGAGCAATTGGCGACCTTTGAATCTTTTTCCACTCATCCCGCCCATTTCCTACGATTCCGTCCAACCGACCCTGCCAACGCTACCTTCCGCCCTTCCTCCCACAACGTCCCACGGCGACACCGGTGCAGGCTCCACACCCTCGTCACCACACGAGCTGCACTTGACTTTTAAAAACCCTATTAACCGACGGTAATAGAGAAATCGTGCTTTCACAGACTGTTTCGCTGCCCGGGAACCTGGAGAGGGTGCTCCCGTTACCGGCACCTCTTACCCTTGCTACCGAGGTATCCCACTTTTCCTCCCTTTCTTCTTCAAACTCGTGGCATTGGTGATTTTATTTTTTTTTTTTTTTTTGGCTTACTCGGATTCTTTCGCGTAAGGTGGTTTGACTGGGAATGTTTGGATACCAAGGATTCTTTGGTGTAAGATGGTTTGAGGTGGTTTGAAGCGGTTTGATGTTTTTGGAGGTGTGGGGAGGGGGGGCTATTTTTCCACCTTCGTCCCTTTCTTCTTCAATCTCGTAGCATTAGCAAATTTGTTGGCTCGCGTAGTTTCTTTGGTGTCTAAGGTAGTTTGAAGTTGCTTGCACTTTCTGGCGTTGCGTGAGAGAATGAAGCTTGCGAAGGTGATCTAGTTTTGAAATTGTAAACTTTCTAGAGTCAATATCTCTACTTTTTTCAATATTAAACCTTCAGGGCCAACATTAGTGCATCCTACCGACCCTACAGAATATATCAAACTCTGATACACAAGATCAAACATAGGGGAAAATCCACCCGTTTAAATTTATTACATACTGTGAAATGATTTTGTTGTCTGTGTCGTGAGATGTATTTCTGTAAAATGTGATGCTATAAATGAATTTGTAGATTTAATGTTTGAAGCAAAAATCAATGAGATATGATTGTAGAATCTTTCATGTAACTATTTCTGAGGATTAATCCGCAGTGAGTAAAATTATAGAATTAACGAGGAAAGAAAATTTTGTACTCATTTCGATGCTCTACGATAGTCTACAAGTTTAATCCTGTACTTATCACTTGAGATTAGAAAGAACTGGCAAAAAAGTTGATGCAACGATTCTCATTGAATGAGAACGAAGACTCGCTTCAGATTCTGTTTACTAACTGACCATGAACGCCAAAAGAGACATTCATCCGGAATTCTCTACCGATAAGTCACGGTAGTTCTGCGACCTTAAAAACCAGGACTGCAACTGTGTATTGAGCGACGAGCAGCTTGAATGGTCGATATTAATTGCGCCTTGGCTCATTAATTCGGTCGCATTATCTCGACTACGCGAGCAAGAGATCGTCCGAGACCGTGGCTCTGCTCGCTTTTACACGGCCCGACTCGAGTTCGGCGGGCAATTACAATATGAAAGGCGCATAAATCAACGAGTTTAATTAACGCGTTGTTATTATGATCATGACACCGCCGCGGAATTATAATATCCCGAAACGCCCCTGAAGACCGCGCTGGGCGAGTCATTTTTCAACGGAACGAAAAGGGAAAGCTGCTGTTGAATCGGTTTAGGAGACCCGGGGAAACAATATTGTTCCCTGAATCTCCGTCCGTTTACGCGAGGAAACCATCCTGATCGTTAAAAACCATTTTCTTTCCTTTTATTTAATTTTCTCGGAGCTTCAAGTATCCAGACGTGACGAACTTAATGTTCAATTGTAAATTGACATTCAGTGGAATTCTGGCAACAGAGAGAAGTTCTAGTAATGTAGAAAATCAATTAGGTTAATTATAGTATAATGCCTCCCTTAAATTCAATCAAATGCCATTCTTCATACTTTTTTCTCTTCGTTTGAGGGAAAGCGTGTCTTTCTACTCGTCACAAAGACCATTTTAAGTAACACGAAGCATCGGTGGATAGCAACCAGACTAAAATAAGACTACTCAGCGTGATTGAAAGAGGTCGCGAAGCGGTTATGAAGTCGGATGTAGGTCGTATCATCTACATTATGGACGCACATAATTCAAATCGAATACGGAACGTTCCTGGCAACTCCCTATACAAGGCGTTACGAAAATAATCGCTCATTCTTCGCGAGATTATTGTTCGATTCATGTCGGAAAAAAGCTTACGTTACCTATATAGATTCCCTCTCTATCTCCGCTTAATTATTTGTTTGCCCCGACGCGTTCTCTGAGAATCCCTTATTTTAATGAACGAGCTGTAACACGGCGGCCTGGACAAAGTCTCATTTAAAAGCATATAATTTTATGTAACGCCCTCTCTGTGTTGTGTTTTCGAGCAGAGAAGTATGAAAATGAGCAAATAGTACGGTACTTTGAGCCGGCTCTTTGCGGCGGTGCACATTCATTCCTATTCTGTTTGAGACGATCTTGAAAATGATTTTCTCCCTCGTGTTTAATGACTGAGGTTACATGCCTGTACGTATGCTTATAAACTTGTTTCAGATTTGTGAGATTTGAAGCGAGTTTACTGATTATGGAGTAGAGACACATTTTGGAATCCTGAATGGAACATATTTTCAAAATACAGGTTTCTACGATTTAATTTTAAAATATTACCCTTGCAAGAAATTTTACACAAATTTTGCAGAGACAGAAAATAATGCTCACCTGCATACAAAAATTGTAAAAAAATTATGAAACACCGTAAGTATGTCAAATTAGTGGACTACGTTTAATAACGACGTTGTCAGAGAATTTCGTCAACACTTGAAAATAATTAAACGGTTTCCTGAAACCGTGTTCTATTTTCTCATTGCGTTGTAAGGAAGCAAAAAAACCAACAGTGTTTCCAGTAACATTTCATTAATACACTATTATCACTGTATACAGTAATAAAAGTTGCTCTACACCCAATAAACGAGAAATTACTGAACAGCGGATTTTATGCTTTTATGACAAAACTGAGTAGGTGAAACATAAAGTAGAAGAAAAATCGGATGAATTTGACATTGTATATTATTTACAACCTATTGAAACGATTAAAAAATGAAATCAAAAATACCTGAACACCCACCCTTTTCTGTTTTCCAGTAATCTCAGGTCGCATCTATCACGCGATCCGCAATTTAACCTCCATCGAAATGTCGCCTCGCCCGAAAACACCCTAAACCTATCCGAAACAACCCCCATTCACCGATCAACCATTATCACAGCTCATTCTCAGTTATCAAACATGGGAACCCGAAGCCAGTTGGGAAACTCTTCTGGCGGGTCTCGGGTACAATTCATTATGATTTAACTGCAGCAAGAAAGCTACTAGCAGGCGAGCCAACTACCAAGGAACGGAATAAGCTGGAGAGAGCTTTCTCTCACGGGAGAGAGAGAGAGAGAGAGAAAGAGAGAGAGAGAGAGAGAGAGAGAGAATGCGGGCGTCGGCGGTGGCAAATCGCTTATTTATACCGTGAACGGTGTAATACACTCGCCGGAGGCCATATTTAGTTTACCACCCCGCGGGTATAATGTCTTTTTAGGTACGTTAATTAACAGTATTCATTTTGCACAAAGGTTTCTAATTACGTACTGTACGGGGCCATAGACTTAGTGCCGCCCGCGCCACGGAAATGTTATGTCCCCGGCGTTTCTCGCGGAGACGGTCGAGAGAGGACAGAGAGTGAGTAAGATAGAGTGAGAGAGAGTGAGAGAGAGAGAGAGAGAGAGAGAGAGAAAACCTGGCCGAAGCTTCGCGGCGTCCGAATGCGGAATTAAGACTCGAAATCTGCCGCGTCAGCCGGTTGATGACACCGAGCGCGGGAGGGCGGAGGAAAAGGAACAGATCGAGTCGAGTCTCGGAGAATCAGAAACGGCCGAGCGTCGCGTGTCGGGTCAATACTTGTCCGGCCGCCACAGTTAGCAGTCGCATTAATTAATTATAATTAAGTTTTAGTTGACGCGACTGTGGAGCGGCGCGCGGGGTAAGCAAGGCAGGTAGCTACGCGACTCGCATTTTGAGCATTACCGATATTATGCAGATTTCATCCCTTCTCACGCCCCCCCTCCTCTCGGAACCGCCACGGTCTTTCTTCCCCCTCCCCCCGCCCACATCGTCCCCAGTCGCAGTCTTCAACGGCGCTCCGAGGTCTTTCTCTCTCCTCTCCTCGCCTCTCCTCTGCACTCCACTCTCCACCTCTTCCACCGTCATCTTCCAGGACACGCTCACTACTTGTGCCACTTGCCAAGCGAGTCAGAGAATGAATTATTTACTTATTTACGGTACGTAAACGGAAACTCTATAGCGCCTTGCTGCTCAACCCTCCTCCCTCCCCCCTCCTCAGCATCCCCCTTGTTCTCTGCTTACGCGGCCTGGAATTAAGATTGCGAGGTGGGGACCGAATTGCCAGGTGAGAACGGACACCTACGATTTTTCGGAACGATTCGGTAATCTGATTCCACGTTGATTCGGGATTAACCTCCGGCGAGCTTTCTGAAGTCGTTTCGTGCTCCAGTTTTCGGACCCCGGCGAAAAGACAGTGTTCGCTGGTGGTTCGGCGTGTATGGGTGGCTCTCAATGCGAGACTGTTGCCGATGACCTGGATCGTGTCCCGAGCGGATGTGTTCTGCAAATGACAGAGTAGCGGCCTTTTCTTGGACTAGTTTGAACTGCCTTGGAAGTTGTAATTCATTCGAATTGACCTCTTCGCCCGGATGCACGCTTTTGACAATGTGCTGATAGGGTTTATACTTTTCGGACGTGTCGATTGGTGTTCGTTTGGTGAGACGTTGGTTGACACGATTAGACGGCGGATCTGTATGCAAAATAAACATTTTCTCAACTGCAATGATATCGAGTGGAAATTTATTTTTTATCTGAATATATTTAACAGGTTGAAAAGAATATAACAGTATTTCTAAATTCTTTCAATATTTTTACTTTTTCAAATTACGTCCCAGTTTCCAATCATTCCAGAACCCTTAAATGCATGAAAATTCGCCCTCTAATCATTTCAGATGCTATAAATGCACCTAAATTCGCTCCTGTTCTCTCAATCTCGCGAAACTATGATACTTGCTGGATCGACAGTCGACGTAAAAAAAAAAAAACGAATAAAGTAGAATCTCCTGTACGGCGCTGATGTGGGAGAGGTAAGTGTGCTGATAGGAGAATTTTCGGAGAACAAAACGGCTGACTTGGACACGTCAGGCGTCTTTAGAAAGATAAGCACTATTTTAAGATGTCGATAGAACGTGAAGAAAGCGTTCGTCTCGCCTGTCCATTGCCGATTAAAATGACTGTACCGTTAGTATTAATTAAGAAATAACTAGAATAGCAAGAATCTGTGTCAGAGAATTTCGGAAATTAAAATGATCAGAAATTTATAATGGCGTCTTAATTATTCGGTAATCTGTCCCTCAGTCCCTCTTATTTGCTATTCGGTAAGCCTCCGTCAACCCTCCCTCTCGCGTCACTTGGCAAGCAAGTCATAGAATTAATTACTTATGTATGGTGGATAAACGGAAACCCGTGAATGCTCGCCCTCCGCACGCAGGGAATACAACGCGCCTAAACGGTATTGTCGAGGCACTGCGCTGCTAACAGCGACGGAAACATCGAGACTCGAAAGAAAATAAATATCCGGGAGCGTAATCACCTTTAACGAACTCGTTCGTTTGTCGATCCACTGTCTGTGGCCTCAGAAGAGAAGTTTAGAAAAACATTTATGTCAGTACCGGTCTCTACATACAAGAATGAATAAAATTGTAATGAGCAGACTTAATAACTGTAATACAAATAATTATTTAAATAAAAAAATTGTTTAATATACCACGTTTCTAAGACAGACTAAAAAGTATAAAATAATATTTCCTAGCCCCATACAGATTCCTGACCCCATACAGATGGTCCTGAAAATTTGTGATTGTGAATTTTGAATAGCTATGAAAATACTTGTAAGATTTAAAACGAAAAATGTGGGACGCATGCAATAGATAATTGATGCATGAATAGTTCACCTCAGTCGCAAACAATTTTATTGCACTGCATAATAGATATGAACTGTTGTGCGAGTTTTCTCAACGGCAGCTACTCTCTACACTCCTTACTATTATTTTGCGCCCCACGTTTCTCGTTGTAAATCTTGCAAGTATTTTCATTGCTATTCAAAATTCTCAATCACAAATTTTCAAGACTATCTGTATGCGGCTAGGAAAAATTATTTTATACTTTTTAGTCCGTCTTAGAAACGTGGTATATTAAACAATTTTTTTTATTTAAATGATTATTTTCTGCTTTTTAATCTTGTGTGTGTTGTCATCCAGTTCTGAGCTATGTTTAAAGTTTCAAGTCTCTAGCTCATCGGGAAGTTAGTTTAAAATCAATTGTAAAATTTGTACCGAACAGACAAACAGACGTGGTAAAAAGTAAAAGCATCAGAAGTAATTAAGACTATTGCTACAATATTTTGGACACATTCAAATTATCAAGAGAAAAAATACATTTTCATGTAGCTTCTGTCTCTCGTAAAAAACACAGAAAACTTTTATTTTGCATAAAGAATATAGCAACTGTCGAGTCTCCGAATTTGGGAAGCACATTTTTAATCACTCTTGTTCATTTGACACTTTTCGTGGCCAACCTGATATTCAAGGTGTCCCAATAAATGTATAGAAATGTTAAACTTGAATATTAAACACCCGGTTAAACCTAAAATGAGTGAAAATTAAAACATCCATCATTATCATTTTTTAAAGTGTGTATACATCTTTCGGGACACCGTGTATCAAATAATTCAGAAAAATTCGCATAGTCTGTTTACGGATCGCTCGTCACCAACGCGTGTGGGAATAGTGTAATGAAAATGTCGCGCGTATGTGGGAGCATAATGGCCGAAGTCGGTTATCTTGGCGGCGCGTTCTCTATTGAATATAGCTTTCCGCTGGCAAAGGGAGCGGGATTAAACCGCGCGAAACAATTCTTTCGTAGAGTGTCTCGTTGGCACTATTTCATCAGCGGTTTCACGGCACGGCAAAACGACGGGAGCTTCGAAGTAACGGTGTTGCTTGGCATTGTGCGTTTCAGTTCCCGCGTCCCCCGACCCTGTCGTCGTTTACGTTTGCCATCGTGGGCGTCACACGATAACCAACCGGGGGGAAACGGTTACGATTCGTTCGCAGTCGCAAAACGTCAACCGGGAAGCCGCGAATCCATCGGGCTAAGGAGGGCCGAGCTCCTTGAGGGCACACAGCGCCAGTAATGTCGTCGCAAAATCCACTGTGAGTACGCCTCAAATTCCGGCGGAGGAGGCTCAGCTCGTAAAGCACAGGAAGATGCATGCCGGGATATTAAGGCCATTATCGCCGTTGCATATTCATGCCGTATTATAATGAAAATACAGTTTATTACCGAAGATTAACAGCTTCTTACGACGACGCGCGCTTGCCGCCGCCGACGCCGCCGCTTGGCGACTACGCTTCCCGTCGTTTTAGCAACCCTCTTGCCAAAACCATTCGAACAAGAGGCGGAAACGACGACGTCGGCGACGATCGCCTCCAAATAGCTACGCTGCTTGCAAAATTTAATCAATTAATGCCGCCTTGAAAATAATTCTTTACATTGACCACCTCATCAAACCCCCTAAAATAATTCTGCACAATCCCCTCAATCCCCTTGATCTCCTCATCAAATCCCTTAAAATAATTCTGTGACGAAATATGTGAGTTGTATAAACTGATCTTGTAGTCTTGAAAATTAAGCCTTGAACTGTAAAGGGTTCAAACGACTTCAAACTGTTTCTAAAATTCACGTGTTTTGCTTCATTTATTTTATCTTATTATTTGGATTATATCTATTCAGGATGTTCGAATAATGTATGAATTTTTGCAGATTTTTTTAGGAACGAGGAAACTGACTAAAAACTGCAGCAGGCGTGAGAGACCCATCTTCACAGGTTGAGAGTAGCGTGAAAACGTTAACAGTCAAACGATTAATTCATAAATCGTCTCTGCATACTGCAGTAAAAGTTTGAAATTTTGAACGTAGCACGTATTTAACAGTAAAAACAAAAAAATGCTGGCCAATTTGAGCAGCTTACAACATGGAACACAAAATGTTGCCAGAATGAGAACATCTATATCCTTAAATAATATTCCTTCATAGTCTGTATGCGTATGAATTTAATTGAAAGTTATCTTCCACCTGTGCACTAATGCAGTAACAATATATTTCGGCTTCTTAGTGCTCGCGGGGAATTGCAGTTCCGATCAATTAGTCTGTTCCCTCGACATGTTCGAGGCTCCCGGAATCAAAGAGTTGCCATTTGCTTCTTGTTTTCGTTTCCTGTTTTGCTTGGTCACTGGGAACGAGTGGATCGTGCAGACCGAGCTCCTAAATTTCGTGTTCCTGAAGAAGCCTTGGCTGCCGCATCCCCTGCAGACCGAGGCGAACGGATTCGATCGGGAATTCGAGCTTGTAATGGGCGCGATACATTCCGTATCGCCGTTAATGCGGGGCAACTTAATGTAAGCAGCGAGCGAAGGAATAATAGTGGCCTAGCCTACGGACATTCATTTATCTTAGTTTATTGCCAACTGCGAGGAAACAAACACCGCTGGAATACGCAACGACGCGCCATTAACCTCCCGAGTCGCTTTGCCGGGCCCCGGAGCTTAACGGTTTGTCCTGTACTTTTATTCAGCCGGCTTTCTTTCTGCTTAATAATGACTCGATGATGTATCGTCATTTGTATCTACCCGTGCTTTTCTAAGTGGGCACGAGCTCCGCTCTCGCTTCGTTGCGGGACCTGATCGATGGAATGTAATCTGTTCGACGAGCTGAGGTTTCTCTTTGTTGCGGAAAGACTGCTTACTGTGGCGCGATCGCCGTGAGAATTTTCATTAATTTTCTTGCGGCCAATTAATCGCCCGCTTAATACCCAGTAAACGCGAGAAAGGTTGCAAAGTGTTGGAAATATTTTTCTCACGCATTCAAATTTTATACACTTATTCGGGGCACCAAATTTCTTTATCAGAATTTGTTTAAAATACTTTCAGTCTTGTAAAAAATTTAATACAACTCGGAGTGTTTTAGAATTCGTAACACAAACGGGAAAATGTGATTTTACAGGAATAGGTAAATTTAAAGGAAAGAACGATCAGACACGCCAGTCACTACTTATAAACTAGTTTCCATTTGAAGACAGAGCCTCGTACAAACAAAACTTATTGTATATTTTCACCTTACTGTTTTTCTTAACATCACTGTCTTTCTGATTGCATCTTAACACAAGAATTGAATTTTTCTTTGTTATAATACGATGTAATTCTTAGTTTACTTGAGCCTCGAGAAAATGTTAAAGTAAAATGATTACATTTTATTTGAACTTTGAAATTGTGTTACGTAAAATTATTCTAATTGAATGGAACTGTAGCTGGATCTATATTGTTACTTGATTTTAATATTTGATTGGTAGACATCTAAAACTGGGTACAATGTAAAGTTGAATAAAATAAATTGAGAACATTATTTGACAAACTTTTAACGGATCCATAGCAGAAGAACCATTCAATATGTGTTTAATGTTAATGTCAGCACGTTTCTATATAAGTTTCGTAAGAATTTGATGCAATTATAGTAAACACTGCCTAAAACTCGAAAAGAAATTCCATAGAGTCCAGCACCATTTTATATTTCATTTAAATCTTGAAACAATCCTCGACAAGCGAGCCAAATTTTACTCTGTTTCGAAAAATCCAATTTGATCTACAACCGATAAACGCACAAACTCGCCGAATTTATTTGCTAACAGCTCCGAACAAACGCGGATCCAGCGCGAACTAATTTAAAGGACACCCATCGTGACTTTCAGAGCCGACTAAAATGGCTTCGTCATGGAGCCCCTGATCGAATCCGGATCGACAGGTTTCCAAATGTTGCCTCTTTGAACATTGTTCAACGGAGGGAGGGGGGGGGGGTCATTCGTTTAACGACCAGCGAACAGAACCCGCTCGCTCGCGATTCCCGTCGCCGTGAAAAAAGCCAGAACGCCAGGAAGATCGAGGCGGAAAAAAAAGCGTGAATCGCAACATCGCGTCGCATCGCATCGGCTGCCGTATCCGAGACGGAATCGGACACCGATCGGATGAACCGGCTCGGGGTAATTAGCCTCCATCGTCGTGCGCAGCGGGCGTTGTTCCCTGCCGAAACAAATTAGATCGTGACGCGTCGCACGAACGAATAAATTTAGGGAATGTTTCGCTACGAATAAAAAAAAAAGAGCCAGCGCACCAGCAATCCAGAGAGAGAGACGATGAGAGACAGAAACAGTCAGGGCGAGCGCGAGAAAGAGGGGGAGGGGGTGGCGGCTGGAAAAAAAGGGGGAAAATCGGGTTGGGGAAAAATGTTTCTGGCACGGGATATAATGGACGCATTGCACACGACTATAATGAGATTTTACAGTGCAATTCACATAAAGCATTGGAAACAACAAAAGCTTTGAGCCGGGGGATGGGGAGAGGGAGGACAGGCGGGGGTGTAGCGCGATAAAAATGCCTGCGTCTAAACACATTACTTCTACTGTGGCCCCGGTTTCGCTCGCGGCTCCAACACCAACGATCTCTGAATGCTAGCCTTTTTTCCGCTTTTCTCTCACCCCCATCTCTCTCTCTCTCTCTCTCTCTCTCTCTCTCTCTCTCTCTCTCTCTTCCTCTCTCTTTCTTTCTCTTTCTCTTTCAGTTTCACCCTTTTAAATATGCCTCGGAATCGGGTGTAAGCGCGTCTCATTAACGGTGCCCGCGTGGTGTCGCTTTCTTTGACGAGGCTCTCGGCCCCACCAGAGTTTATTACCTCTGAAAAGCGTGCCGTGGCCCGCCGAACAAAACGCAACAGTGGAGACATTTTTCGATTACGGAACGGTTAAACGGTGATAATTATGTGTGCACCCCGGAAAATGAGAGGAACGATCAAAGGAACGGCGCCGCGCGCGGCTCGCGCGGTCCGATGCGTTTTTCGGGCTCGCTGTCACGCGGCCTCAATTAGTTACTGCCGGGAAAAATGCGTTTTATTCGACGGTGTAACAAATACCGCTCCATTTGGAAATATTTACGGGGTTATGAAATTTTTTGATGTCGCCCGCGTGACGGCTCGGTCAGCCGACCGTTTGGTCTGCTTCACCGGCAGACGACGCTCTATTATTGGCCGATGACGACCTCCGCGAGGGCCAATTTATACAAAGGTTTATTATTATTATCATTGTCGTTGCTCTCTGTACACCGGTGATCTTTGTCGAGATTCATAATTTTTTTTAGATTTCTCGTCTGCAAATGTTGGGATTTTATCAATCAATGATTAGAACTTGTTAGACCTTAACTGTTTTCTAGCAGAAAAAGAGTATTTATGTTTATCACATATCTGCAGTCACTTTGATTCATATACCATAAGGACCATTCTTATGGTCCACGCAATTGTTTCAGGTCATAACTCCGTTATTAATGCATTTACGAAAAAATATCATAAGAGAAAGATAAATGGTTCGAAGAGCGCTACATTCGTAGGCCCTTAGATATTTTTTTTAGGTGCAACTTTAGGTTCTTTAAATAGAAATGCATAGTTTTTGTTGCACTAATCGATTCCTCTGTTCATTCTACGTGAAAAATTATTAGGCTACGATGCCACAGAAAATTATTAGTTCTCGAAATGTTTTCAAAATCTGTCTCTGTTATGACAACAATGTCGAAACGGTGTTTAGGTTTACTACATTGACGTGAAACGCTTGAGCATCTTCTCAATAAAGACAGGTTTTGAAAATATCTCGAGAACTGATCATTTTTTGTGCCATGGTACCCTAATAATTTTTTACGTAGAATGAACAGAGGAGTCGATTAGTACAATAAAAAACATGCATTTCTATTTAAAGAAATGATGCAATTGTTAATTGCACATGCACAGTTGCACCTAAAAACAATCTAAGGGCCTACGAATGTAGCGCTCTTCGAACCATTTATCTTTCTCTTATGATATTTTTTCGTAAATTCAGTTATGTATTTTGAATGGTATGCAGTATTGTTTGAAATAACCTAGATATTCAAGTGAACAGAGTTCGTGGGACACAGTGTATGTATATTTAGAATAGCCAAAGAAATTTTTATTTTGAGATAAGAGAAGCGAATATATTATATATTCATATTTAGTAGATTTTATTTGATGAAAAATGAGTGTAAAGATTGATTAAAATGTTATTTTATATGACATACGCTTAAATGTAGAGACGCATATGAAATTTTTAAAATGGTCTCTTGGAAGCTAAAGTGCATTCAAGATTTATATATTCACTTGAAGATTCTATTTTGATTGGAAGTGGGATAAATAATTCATTAAACTTTCTACGAAGTGTCCGTTTTATGGCTAACACACTGTAAATGTATAATATCAATGACCTAATTATATTACACGCTCTTAGCATCAATGTGTTCATAATCCCGTGTCCCACATACGGGTCACGATGAGGTTGAATGAAAAGTTAATGAGTCGCTCGAAATTCAGGATAACAAGTACTGTAAGTAAGGTTACCAAGGAAGCCATTGAGAATCTATATGAATGAAACAGCATAGGTCGTAGGAAAGAAGACTGTATAATGTTCGTAATAAAGACATCAGTTTATGTGTGTTGAGATTCTCATTATGCAATTTTAATGTAGAGGCAAAGTGTAAGAATATAAGCTAAAACGATGATACAAAAGAACATGAACTGAATTGATCTGAAAGAAATGTAATTTGTAAACTACATGAATTAAGGGGTTCATATACTCTTATATAGATCAAAAGCTTTGAAAAAATTTTTGTACAATTCTAAGAATTGATACGGGGACGAAAAATAAAATTATGTTATCTCGTTTACGATTTTATTGCTACATATATAGAAAAACTTAAATCATTTTTTTTTAAACATACGTTGGTTTTTAATACAGTTACGAAGGTAGGTACCTGATCACCCTCATTACCATTCAGTACTATCAATCTGTCAGAGAGAATCACTAACTGACCAGATACCTTCTTTTTCATCCGGCAATCTAGTGTTAACAATTATACATTGATATGTACCTTCAGTTTTCTATTCTGTAAAGATTTTTTTCTTGTTTGGAATTTTTGTATTGTATTTTTTATCACGTTGAAATAAACCTCATATGAGATTTTCTATAATAAGAAAAAAAAAATATACATTGAAACAGTGAATCATTCAAGGATAATCTTTCCACCCTCAATTCTTATTACACTAAGGAGCAAAACTGATTACACAATATTTGAAACGACATAACTTTTTAAAAATTAGATCAAATGACTCGAATGTTATTGAGAAGTTAGAAGGATTAGTTGATTAGACGAGGTGTAAACAATTTTTGAAAAAAATTTTAATTCGTCGGAATCGTAAAAGAAATAGTAAAAGTTGGTTTTTTTCAGCATTTTTATGTGAGCCTGTATTAAAAATTTAAGGAATGTGTTTGATTCGCTCGAATAAATTATATCCATGCTGAAAATTTCACCGATATTGGTTACTTCGTTTACGAGTTATAAACGATTAAAAGTGTGATTTTTAGTCGAAAATCGTGAAAAATGACAATTTTCCCACTTTTAATCGTTTATAACTCGTAAACGAAGTAACCAATATCGGTGAAATTTTCAGCATGGATATAATTTATTCGACTCAATAGAACACATTTTTTAAATTTTCAATACAGGCTCAGATAAAAAAGCTGAAAAAACCAACTTTTACTATTTCTTTTGCGATTCCGACCAATTCAAATTTTTTTCAAAAATTTTTACACCTCGTCTAATAAACTAATCCTTCTAACTTCTCAAAAACACTAAAGTTATTTGGACAAATTTGAAACAAGTTACGCTTTTTCAAATAGTGTGCAATCGGTTTTGCTCCTTACTGTATACTTTTTGAACTGTTGAAGTTTAGGAATTGAATTAGAAATATGGTGCCCATATTGTATCTCTGATAATTTAATCATTTACAGTAGACAGTTTCCGGTACCGAACAAAAACAGCTGGACCCCCATTCGTCCACCCGCAAAATGACGCTAAGTCACCGTCCATTGTCATCATCGGCCACCATCGAAAATGGGGCGCTAGCAGGCAGGAAGTCGCCTGTGCGTCGAGCATCGAAAATTACTTCCCATCGGTCGCGCACGTTTGGAAACGTGTAATTAGCTGAGCGGAGATAAAGGATGCACATGCACCGTTCGCGAGCCGATGGACGGATTTCAATTTTTGGAAAATCACGATGCCCCGATGGATCCCCTTGGACAAACAAGTGCCTAACTCTGTCTACCTGTTTTTTCACCGAACCATTTCCGGACCTTCGACTCTGAATACCCTTTGAACGGTGTCCAATAGGGAGTGGGCGTTCGACAGGGGGGTGGCCAGAAAACCGAAGGGGTAGAAAGAGGTTTGGGAAAGGGGTGTGCTTGAAAGAGCGAACGAACGGGACAGGGAGAAGAAGAGAAAGCCGAACCGCACACAGAGGGAAAGGGTCGCGGATGCAGAGGCCAGGGTTGACAGCGGGGAAAAGAGAAGGGGAGAAGGAGCGAGAAAGAGAGAGAGAGAGAGAGAGAGAGGGAGAGAGATACGAGGCGAGAGATAAAAAAATATTGGAGGGTGCGTTTTGTCGCGCCGCCGATAAATTTTGAATGCACCCGCCGGGCAGAATTAGTTGCCTGTTGGGTAATGATCAAAAAAATTATAAACAAAAGATTCCACGGATGGCGAGCCTTTTTCGTGGATCAGCGAGGCAAGTGGAGAGAACGCTTGCGAAAAGCTTTGACGGTGGTGCAGGTTCGCCACCCAGGCTCTCCTCCCATAGGTGCCCAAACCTACGGCACACTATATTTAAAAATCGGCGCGGTCTCCCGGAAACTTCCTCCACAAAGGGAAGGGGCTAGAGCGCCGTTTACATCGGGTTTATTAAAATCGACTGCTCGCGAAATATAAGCCGCCAACCGAAACTGCACGGCCAATTCTATTCCTCTCTTTCTCTCTCTCTCTCTCTCTCTCTCTCTCTCTCTCTCTCTCTCTCTCTCTCTCTCTGTGTGTGTGTGTGTGTGTGTGTGTGTGTGTCTCGTTCTCTCTTTTCGGATCCTCGTTAAGGCTGCCAGACACTAGTCAACCCTTCTACGCCCGCGTAACGATAGAACGATTCGGAGTTTTCTGCACTTAACCTAAATTTCTGTTTTGGCATTTTGTTCCGCTAGTTTAAGCCCGTGGTGACAATTCCGTTTGCGCTGGGTTATTCGGAGATTTCGACAGTCGCATGGTAGTCAGTAAGAGTTACAGGGTAGACACAATAGCGCATGGTAAATGCACAATACTGCAAACACCGAAAATAGTGTATGGAAGTCAAGTGAAAAATATACACGACTCTCGAAGCTGAGCGTTCCCAAAATCGATGAAAAGAACTAACTCCTAATTACTAAAGGAAACAACACGATGTGCAAAGAATCGATGCATTCGCTCTGCAAATGCCCTCCCCCCTCCCCTAGAGAATTGCGCGCACCCAAAAACCAGCGCAAAACTCAGCACTACAATTAGAAAAATAAATTGAACACTGTAGCGAAATGTACAGAAACCATCTCTTCATCGAGTTCCACAAAATTCGATACTAGAATTGGAAAAAATTGATAGGCGAACTGGTAAGCGTAACTCGGCCTGCTGCAGCTTCCGAGCGTTCTATCAAAAATACACCGGTTTTGCCGATGGAAAAAACCAAAGAAAAACAGACACACGTACACACACGGTGAGCACAGACACGCATAGAGAATTTCGAAAATCCGATCTCGGTTCGAAATCACGCTTACTTAAACAGAGTAATTGTTGGACGAGGTAAAAAGAGAGTCTCGTGGCCCCCCCGGGTTTGTTCTGCGAAGAAAGATAAATTCCTATGACACATCGATTCGATCGGCCAGAATCGTTGCCAAACATCGACGCAGTTTTTCTCCGGGGATCGAGCAACCCGCTGCGACAAAAAAAAAATCGGCGGGGGTGGTGGGCGGCGAGCGAGGAAAAAAAGAGGAAAGGAAAAAAAAATTCATCGGCAGTCGGTATTCCCCCAGCGAATCTGTCACACTCCCTTTAGCCGTCGTTGTAGAACGAAGCTGACGCGTGCGTTCGCACGCACACGATCGTGCCCCTTTCTCGCATGTGTAGCGACACGCACACGTACACCCGGCTCCGCGCCCTGTGCAACCGACGCACACGCGCACGAACACCGACCCGTGATTCGGCTACTAACAAACCCAATAAAAATAATGCACTTTCGCACATTTGCAAATGAACGTTGTCATTTTATTTCGACGGGAACGAGTCACGTGGTGCACGCCGCGCCGGAGCTGCCAACGGCTCCCGCCGCTGATAATAATTATGGATATTGAGAATGGTTATCGCTGACGGGACGCGTATTAATGCGCCGGACGCTCGCATGCCGATAAACAAATTTCCCGTGTCCGTGTCTACGGATCGGCCTAATTTTTACAGTTCGTTCGCGAATTCACCGGGCAAAGGATTGTCCAAGTTGTTGCGCAGTCTCGGAAATTGGTATCACACCGCGAAAACATTGCTCCTGAGGATTCCCAAGCAATTGCGCACTCAAATAATTTCGTTGGTTTCTAATTGATCAGTAGATAATGCTAATACGTCATTTTGCTTCTTATATCTCACAAGACATTTTTGTATCGACATTATTTTACATTCACTAGACTGTAGATCTTCGTGCAGAATTGTCTGTATCGATTGCAAGATCTAAGAGTCGAACAGAGATTTTGTTCTTTCTCAAATAATTTTACAGAAATGGAAATTGTATATACTGTTAAATTATTTTAATCATTCTGGTGTTCCACGATTCGTCTTCTCATTTCTGTTATAAAAGCATGAAATCCGCGGTCTATGCAAATAACAAAACGCTGAAAACAATGCAACCGTGTCTCGAACTTTCTCTGAAAGATTACACCGGATTGCTTCGTTAAAACAAATGCGCGTTCTCGTGCACGGATTAAACGAACCTCGAGTTAGCTCTGCATGAAATTTGATTTCCTGCATAAATCGGGCCATTAAAGCAAATAAAACGATAACGAATGACACATCAGTTTAGCATTGCGTTACACAATGTCCGTCGAAATTTTATGTGCTATGCACGAGGCGGTATGAGAGAAACGATATATCCCGGGTATTGTCACAGCTTTTCTATTAGATCACACTGAGCCGAGTCCTGTCGAAGTGTCTATAGTAGTGTCTGCGATTAGGTGGTGGTATAATGGTTGTTATGCCAGTGGCAACAGGAGTCATTGGTAAGATATCGCACTTAATTCGCCACGATCACGTTCTGTGTTCCACAAGCTACCATGAACAGACGTGAGATTTCTGTTGAACAAGCCTCGGGGACGAGAGTGTCGGGCAATTTCGCAATGACTACTTGGCCAGGCGATAACGCGTTTGAAAATAACAGCTGTTCACGCCGGTCCTTCAGTCGTGTCGCTATTGTTAAGCAATATCCCTAATGCGGCGTCGATTCATAAATACTCGCTGGCGGTATGCAACGTCCGCCGCGCGACGTCCCTGTAAATGACGACTATCGAGGACCGTGTATAACTGGACGTTACACGGCTAGCACATAAACGTTCCCTGCACCGCTCGATGAACAGTAATTACGCGTTATGCGTTTGCCACTGATTCACCCCCTCTCGCGTCCTGGAAAAAGGAAGTGTCGCGAGTGGATGCTGATGGCCGCGATAAATGCCGGCGATCTGATGACATCGGGATCAACGAATTCCCACGTACTCCTACACTGAAATGCATTCGATATAAGTGCATTAATTTTCCAAGGAACCGTAAGGAATCAAAATTCTCCGAATTGATTTCAAGGAACAGGAGTTCTATAAAAATGTATTTCTTCTTACAATAATTTTAACGAATTGAAAACAATGTCACCATATATACAAATATAAAATACAAACAGAATAAATGATAGAAGAATAATAAAAGAAAGGACAAAAGAGTACAAGCCAACAGGAACGCGAAGACAATTCCAATCAAGTTACGAAAAAGCACATTCATCTTAATAACATTCGAGCAAACAATTCCGGGTATTTTTTGCGCGATCTGATTGGCCATTAATGAATCCCGTACCTTCATCAACAGGGCGACTTCAAGTTTCTCGGAAATTCATTCGATCGTGTCTGATTAACTTTTTTTCGCCGGTAAGTAACCGTGCGGCAAGATGGCGCGGGGACTTGCGTTTATATTCTGTAATTAATTAAGGTGGCCCTGGCGTAGTCGGTCTGCTCGGAGCCGGGTGGAAGGGGTGGGATGCAAAAAAAGAAACTTTTGTATGGACATCGTTTTAATTAAATTCGCTTCCGCGAAAGAAATAAGGTGAGGAGGCGGTGGGAGGGGAGGGGGCGAGGGGAAGGGGAGAGTTTCGCGTAATTTCTGACACGTCCTTTGCGGCCTACTTCCGCGAACGCGTTCCAATAGGTTGCCGCTCCGCTCGAATTTCTGTAATTAGAAATGTGCGCGAAACACCAAGGAAACAAAATTTCTCCTGGCCCCGCCTGCCGGCGACGCGGGCGCTTTGTTGCTTTCATTTTTCGTGGACAACAATAAGGGCTAAGCGTGGCCCGCGTTTACCCGACTCGTTACGCCGACGTTTTACGAGCCACCTCATTACTGTTCACCGGCAAAGTAATTCCGCGTAGAATTAATACTATTAAAACTATCGCGGCGGACACTTTGCCCGCCCTCCACTCGCCTCACTCGGTTTGATCTCTAACGGGTGTCCGATTGTAACCTACAGTATTCTTTGTGCCGTTTGAAACTCGCGATTTGAAGAAATTACTGTTCCGCGGGTGAAATTTCCTGCCGGATTGATACCACGGTAACGAGTGTGTGCGCATTATTAATGTTATTAGGTCGTTGCACACGAAAAGTCGTCGCCCTTTCACGATCTTCAAAGGCCGATTTTTCACGCGTTCGCTGTGCAAAGGAACAGTCGGCCGGGCTGATTGTTAACGTTTTACTTAAACTTTCCGTGAGTCTTTTAATCAATTTTCTCGCAGTGAATGCTGCCAACGCTTTGCGACTTTTGGACTGAGCGAACGCAAAAAGGAAATGGGGGAAAGCGAAATTAATTTATTCCATATGTGCGGTTGTTTCATTGAGGTAACGGTTTTCGTACAGCAAATGAGTTGTTGTATGTACATAAATGATGTCGTTATATCGGCGTCATCAGATCCATGTATTTAATTCTTCAAGTTGCAAACAAACAAAATTATTTTTCCCTGAACCGGATACCTTGAAACAGAATTTAGCTTCTCGAGGACAAAATTTTCATCATTTTCAAAAACCCTCGCCCAGAAATCAATTCCGATATAAGACGACGCTTTATATTTCGTAATAAGAAAACCACTATCCCCTCTTCTTCTTCTTCTTCATCCGAAATCGCTTTATATCGAAAGAAAACTGTAGTGAAATATCTGCATTGGTCAGAAATGACCCTATAGGCCTGGAACTCGCAGGAGTCCGAGGGTTAATGCAAGAACGGTGCAAAGCAATTAATTGTTTGTTAATTAGGCATCAAGTAAAAGTTCTATAAAACACAATGGTATCGAAGGATGTTACGTTTGCCTTGTGCAAGCCACGCTAAAATGATATCACAATTATTTTGTTTAATGAAAACTTAAGATACACCACTTTTCCATAGGATTTCAAAATGGGTTCTTCCAAAAGTTCCATAGGATTAGGCTGGACGTTGTCTATCCCAGGCCTCGAAAAACAAATCGCACACCAGGTTTGCAAATTCAGTTCCGATTCCGCGATAGGGGATAGTTTCCCCTTCGCGTTCGTCACGATGCCACGCAATGCGTCTTTCAGGAACCGGCGTGCAGCGTTAATCGCCGCGTCATTAAGCGGCTATTACTATTATTATTGTTCGCGGTATTAGAAGTTGCGGCGTCTAATCGTCGCCGGTGGAGGGTAGTGTGTAAGTTAACCCATAAAATTAACGCGGTGGCACACGCGTTCGCCGGCGATGTGTGTGCGCGTAAAGTTTTTTTCCAACAGTGAGCGCGGGTGTGCATCTAATTAACGTCGATCGCGCTGGTTACGGGACCGGAGGTTGGCGTTCTCGGATCCGGCGACGTGAAAAACAGTGGAAAAACGTCGTTTCGCCTTAATATCGCGAAAACGATCACGCGCGGCGGCGCACAATGACGTTTGAGACTGTAACCAGCTCATAATGGCGGCTCGCCGGTGGCCGCGATAATAACATTAAGCTTTATTTAGGTGAAATTCAACTTTAAAACGTGACTCGCAGTAATTATGCGAGAGTGAAACAATGCCCGGTGGTGGCCTGGCCTCGCATGATATACGTCTGCGGGTTTTTGCAAGACAAAGGCGTTTTATATCGCGCATTCGCCGCCGCAAGTTGCGCCGCGCGCGGGTTTTGTGCCTCCGCCGCTGTTGCATTGCGTCACGGGAAGTTTATGCACTCTTCGCCCGCACCGACACCGTTTGGAAATTGCCTTACGACCGCCTCGAACCTCGCCCATACTCTCCCATTACCACCATTTCCCTTCTCAATTTATGTCTTTCTTTTTCCAATTTCACGTGGCTCAGTCAATTACAGCGTGTGTTCCCGAAATTGTAAGCGGTCGGGTGGTGATTCCACACGCTGAAACAAGTCGAGAAAGAAGAGTAACATTTTCCAGTTTGACGCCCCGTCTTCGAGGAAAATGAGTTTTAAGTGGAACGAAATAGAATCGGCTGATCATGACCAGACACGTATGAATTTCCCAACTCGATTTACTCGGAATCGAGGCGTTCAACGGGAAAATCTTATTCCTTCCTTTCGACTTGTTTTCGGATGTAGAATTTTAGACATACAGTGTTTGTCTGGATATATGTCCGATATATGACATATATCGGCCAGGAGATTCTTTGATTCACACTCGGTTTCGGTTCACGGCCCCTCACGGGGTATATCCCGCGGCAGTGGGGATAGTTCTGTGACTTCTATCGACTAGATATTTGGGACATATATCGAGTAAAGACTGTATTATCTAACTAATACAACTATACTATTACACAATACAAAACTCGGTTAATATTTCTGTGACCCTCTTCATTCTCTCTCTCACACTCTCTCTCTCTCTCTCTCTCTCTCTATCTCTCTCTCTCTCTCTCTGCGAGAGGATGCATTATAGTCCACTGAGACTGCAATTGTATGCAATACCGCCTCCCGTTATTTTTCCCGGTTGTTGTCCAGGTGTACTTCATGCGGGGAGTACCTGGTCACCGGGTTTTCGCGGCCGGATCTTTTGTTGAAAATGTTTACCGCGGTAGTAATAATTTTGCTAGAAGGACAGTGCAGCCAGGTAAACAGACTGTAATAGGCTACGCCGGAACTTAAGATCCCATACTTCGAGTTCGCTGTTCGACCAGCGTGAATGCGCTCGACGTGTCTTCGATCGATTTAAATGTATTCACGGATGTTGTCTTCGGTAATTTGCCGTATAAATTTCATATTGTTTGAACGAATTTCGCCGATTCTTTCGTGATCGTTTCGCCTTTATTGATTATCATACTCTATCGCGTCGTTCTACAAGTGCACCAATACGTGTACGTTTCCACATTAACACTTCTCTGCACCAGCGAAAAGACTCGATTTTTCGACGATAATTTCTTGAATAAATGCTTGCACGCCTTTTCGCATATAATAGGGTCACGCTTGACCAAAGTCAAATAAAGCAAAAAATTAATTAAGCTATTAAGAAATTCCACGGGCCCAACCCACCGAGCTTCAGAGGGTAACGTAAAAGTCAAACGAGTTTAACTAAATCAATATTTGCCGTAATAAAATCGATGGATATAATGCCGAAGCAATGGTCAAATGCGTAATATACAACTTGCCGATCGAACGTGAAAAAGGGGAACGTCCGATCGCGAAGTCCCATCAGGAAGCACTTAACTATAAAAACAGACCGAGCTATAATCAGAGCGCTAAGCAAATGATTGTAAAACGCGTTTAATTGCATACTTAAATCCTCGAACGAACAATACCGTTCGAAGAGATCCCGACAAACTATTCGCGCATAAAAGTCTCGTCGATATCTATTTGAATGATGCATCTGTGATAAAACTGCGCCGCGAAAACGAAAACGACGTCTTCGTTGCATCTTCAACGATGTCGCTTGCCAACCGAAACTATCAATTCCAGCTGTCTTTCTTTCGCAAGTTCGAGCAATTGAAAAAAATGTACGAGGGACGTACGGGGACGGACAATGGTTCAAACGTCGAATAAAAAATTCTTTATCAACGATGGCGGATAAGGGGAGCGGAGGATGCTCGATTCGCGGGCAACGGCATGGATCAGCGGCGGGCGAGCTCGGGCACGCTAAATCGCGAAATTAATTATTGAATTTGCAAGGAAAAAAGGCGGCGGCCGGTCGATAACTGATACAACTTCATTAAATTTACGATCGATGGGAGAGTCCTGGGACGCGGTGTGCGGGCAAAAAGTCAGACTATTATCCCACCGAATACGGCGTATTGATAAAACCCGCGTCGCGATCACGGCCGACCGGACAAACACAATGATACGAGGGCGAACGAACTTTTTTTTATTCGTTGTACTGCTCTCTCCTCTCTCTGTCTCTCCCCCCACCCTCTCTCTCTCTCTCTCTCTCTCTGAACCCCTTTTCATGCGTCGCTCCGGCAGAAAGCTCCTGTTGTAAAAGTCGAGCGTAATAAGCGTCGGGCCTCCAAAGGATCGAACCCGAGGATTAACCGATGTCCTGGCGTTGATGGAACGGTGTAATACCGGATGCTTAATTAATCAATTAATAAGCGTATTATTGTTTTGTTTAATTAAAAATAATGAATCCCTCTGTAGCGACGGCCCGAGATCATCGGAACACATTGAACTGAAATCGCGTTTGAAATCACCGTGCACAAGCGCTCACTGACCATCTGAAGTTCCGGATTATCTACAATATTGAATCAAACCGGACCGCACCGGCGATGTTTGTTGAATGATTCGGGTGTGCTCGATTATTGACTAGGATGCAGGATGCACGAGGCAATCGTTGGCTGACCTGTACGATTGATATTTTGGTATTTTCCTGTGTCGCGAAGCGATCGACACGTTTGTGCAAACACACATTTTTTTGTGTTCATTCGACCTGACTAAATTGTGGTCGTATTTGTTTGTCTGGCGATGCAGACATTTCAGAAATTGGATTGTTTATTTAGTGTAGGCGGAGCTGGGAGATTGTAGATGCTCGCGCGACCTCTAGATTTTGGCCAGGATTTCTGAAGAACGAATGAATCTTGCACGATTTCGCTTTCCCCTTTAGGGGTTTTGTACTTGTAACATGAAGGATATACACAGCGATAAACTTTGTAAAAAATTCTGTTTAACTGTGTTTTGCGGGTTGAGAGGTGTTACGGATGCAAAAATGTCCCCAGTCTACTGACTGATCGTTATTTACATCTTTAATAATTCATACATGCATTAACATAGTACTTATGACGTAGCAATATAACTTCTTGTAAAGTAAATATTATTTCTTGGCTTTTCAGTGTTTCGTATATCATACGATACATCTTCGTATTATTATTTTTGCGTGCAAGCATCGCATATACTTGATACCACATCCCTTATGCTTCAATATTATCATATTACATACAATTTCCTTGACCTCTTGCCTTACAATTTAATTCTAAGGCTTTGCATGTACATTCACATTACAATCTAAATATACGTTGCTGGGAAATAAAATAGCCTGTATTATTCCAAAATGAATGTACAACGGTTTCATATGTTAGTTTACGATCGAAAGTTAATAATCAGCAAGAAATCTTTGAGAGACAACTCCCACAATTTCAAATATTTTGACTTGACAATATTCAATATTTTTCAATATCTTGACTGTCCCACCATGACTGGCTGGATCTACTGATGTATCTTCTACTGAGTCTTCAACCAGGATCTTTTCGAAAAAAATCTACATTTCTGGCACAGTCTTTCGAATAGAATGACTGTATTTCTCCAATGACAATTGGAGCAATTTCTCTTAATAAATTTATCTATTTTACAAGACTGTCTGAAACTGTTATAACAGTTTCTAATGTTTTTTCTAAAATTCATAGGAACCGGAAGACCCACTTAATATTTGTATGCAAAATAAAAATGGTCTACATCAGTCTCCAGCTATAGAAAATGTACAGACATTTCAAGATAAAAAACAATAGAAGAGTGTAGTGAGATTTTTAAAATGTTTCTACTGTTTTCAATTTACATCATCTACTCATTTTTTGTCATTAATGCATAAAATCCACAGTCTATTCATCCCGCTTGGATTCGAATCAATTAAACAACCTCAAATCTACAGAAAACAAATAATCAATCTACCGCTTCACCCTACGCAAATGAACCAAGCGAAAGGTTATTTTTCAGACAATCGCCAACAAAATAGAAGCAACAGTCTGAATAAAAAATCGCAACACCGGCAGCGATCAAAAGATCGTCCAACGCAGCGAATTAAAAATTCCCCGGGGCAAAAAATTGCCGTGGTTACGCGCACGACGCCGTGGAAAATCCGTTAATTGACCCCCATCTCGTTACAACTTTCTCACAACACAATTCCGCTAATCACGACGATCCGTCCGTGGAACGTGACGTCGCCGCGATGCAATTAAAAATTCGTACGACTGCTTGATTCTCTGCTCGCGCGGTAGGTCGGAGGGGGTTAATAAATGAATCCCGGAGCTGTTCGAAAGCGAAAAAAGCTCGGCGCACGTGGGGCGTCGTAGGAGGTCCTGGCCGACAGTCCTGGTCGCAGGACACTCGCAGTTTCGCGGGATCCACCGGTTTTTGCGGATAATCCCGGCTCGACAGACCGCGGGGGAAGAAAAAAAAAAGGAACGCGGGCTAGCTCTGGAAAAATCAGCGTAGCCACTTTCCGGCTCCGGTATGCAAATTTCGCGACGATTACGCTCGGTTTTGGCGCGCGAGCCGCGCGTGCGGCAAACCGAGCGTCGTCGGAAAAAAAAGAGCGCCGAAAGGAAACAAAAAAGGTGGTGTTCGCCTGGCTGGTCTGCCAGCAGGTTCGCGAATACTGTGGGGCCGGGGGAGGGGGTTCGCCGGGGAAGGGTGGGGGAGGGGGCGAATGCGGAAAAAGTCGCGAATGTTGTAAAAATCCGGGACCGCCAATCGGGCGCATTGTGTCCAGCCGGCGAACAATACCGACGGCGTTCGGATGACTGGCGCATTTTCCTGCGAATTGGCCGGTATTGTTGGATTTTTCAAATTGTATTTTTAGCTTACGCAGGAACAAAAATTGCCTGTCGCTCGCGAGTCCTCCCCCAGTCTACCTTGCATCCCTCCCCTCACCCTCTGCCCTTCGCTGCTCTTTGTCGCTTTTCACCACCCCCGCGTGGGTGCGGGCCGTCGCTCACGGCGTTTGCGATCTTCTGATGCGCGAAATGTGAATAGCGAATCTTCTGTTGGCGATTTGCGAGATTGTTTTTGAGGGATGGCATCCTCGAAGACTGTGCAAAAGGGGTGGTTCAGTTGTTCCTTTCAGATCTTGTTCGGGTCTGAATATCAACACGTTGACTGGCACGTCGATCATATGTGGGTGACACAATTCTTTCTCCATTTTTATAAATGAATTTCGTTCACAATACCGCTGCTTCAACCGAACTTCATTAGAATTTATGCTCCTGCGAGTTCTAGGCTTATGCCGGAGTCTTTTCTTTCGATATAAGGCGATGGCTCAGGACCGGCGTTCGTCTTATACAAGAGAGGACAGCGGTTTTTTATTTCGAAATAAAATGCGTCGTCTTGTATTGGAATAAAATTGTACGTATCGACGGTCGCTCGAGTTTATCCCCACCACTAGGGGTCACAAATAACGATAGCATATGGAGGGTTAATTCTGCAGTTTTGATTACAATGATTCAATCATTTTGATGTTGTGGGATCTTTAACTATCAAATTGTAATAAGTCTAAAGTTTCTGAGGACTAAAAGTGACTTTTACTGTAAAGTGATTTTTATGATAACGCTTGCTTGGTTGAACGCTCATACATTTGTGAATATATTTTTAAATAAGCTTATAACGAGTTGCAAAAAAAAGTATTCCAACCACTTTAATTCAATCATATAATTATTCCCAGTGGAACCAGTGAACAGTTCTACCAACTGAACCATTTCGAAAATTAAAACCCACTTCTTAAATCATGATTTCATCCGCACCTTCTCCACGCCAACAAGCCTGTCACTCATCGATGCATACAAACTTATCGAACCAGCCCTGATCAAAGCGACCAACAAACTGCCGACAGGACAACGCGCGCAGAAACCCAATGAATAAGCATCCCCGATCCGTTCCAACAATCCCAAAAAAGTTCGACCTTAAAAAGGGATCCGCGTTTCCTGTTTACGCGGGACCTGGCCGCCGCTGTTCGCGAAAGAAGAAGAAGAAGATTCGCAAGAAATCCGAGGCTCGTCCGGCCGAATGACAATCAAACGCTACAACAGACACGGCCCCTCGTTCCCCGATACAAGGAGTCGCGGTACAGCCGCTTGTCTGCACCGGGCATTCCTAGAACAGTAATCTTATTAAATTTACATATTAATCAACGGATTTTAATTATCCCCAACCCCCGGGTTCGGGGCGAGAGAGACAGAGACACGAAGGAAAGGGTGGTCGGGGAAATGGGAACAAGAGGAGAGAAGAGAGAAGAGAGAGAGAGAGAGAGAAGGCGAGACTACTAGGAGAGAGAAAGAGAGTGAGAGAGAGAGAGAGAGAGAGAGAGAATATAGAGAGTGGAGCATTAGTGGAAGAGAGACGGAGGCAGACAGTGAAGGCAAAGGAGGAACGATAAGGGGTTGAACGACGAGAGAGAGAGAGGGAGCAACTGTCACGGAAAGACGGAGAGATATGGAGCGATTGCCAGAGAGAGAGGGAGCCGGAGAGAGAGCGTAGGAGAGAGACCGAGAGTCCTCGAGGAAGGTCGCGGGGATGGAAGGGAGTTGCGCGGGGGTGGAAGAGAGACAGCTCCACCCTTGTGCGGCGGTAGCGGTAGCGGTGGCGGAGACCGAGCCAGCTCTCGTAATTTACATTAATCCAATAATTGCATGGAGGTTTCCTAATTAGAAATTCAAATGAGGTGGTGGCAGGCAGGCACAGCCAGCCAGGGCTACCAACTCAGCAGTGGGAGAACACCATCGCCACCGAGCAAAGTCCGTGCACATCGGGGGCGATCGTACGTCGACTGACCCCGGCCTAACACGAGTTCGGGGCCGATGCGCCCGGGGATGGGCGTTAAAAGCTACAGGAATTCTCGAAATTCGGATCCGATGCTCACCAGCCTCTCCGCCACGATGCCGTACATACGTACCCAACTACCCCCCCCCCCTCCTGAAGGCTGTGTGCCACCCCCGCAAACCAACCCCCACAGGCAACCGCTAATGCCGGCTTCTAGACGCGGCCGCGCACCTAAGCTCCGTCTTTTAATTATTCCCTGGAACCCAGGCGAATCAATGCGCGATTCAACTTCTGAGATTCTCTGGGATTGGATCGCTGGATGCGGCTCGTGAACGGGCGCCAATGATGCCGGGTATAATTGCGAGATTGTCCAAAGAAATCATTTGACGTTACTGATTGCGTGAATTCCGGACAAGACGACCTGGTCTAAAGGTCTTATACTTTTCAAAATTGTTGAGGTTTAGTAAGAGTTTCTAGACGGTCCTTCTAGACAGTTCTACATATCTGCTACATTACCAACCACAGTTATTCGTTCGACTATCGACAGCATTAATATTTAAATACCTTAATAAAAATATTAGAACGTCGTCCTTACCATCGATCCGTTGGCGAAAAAAATCACAGCAACAAAATGCCATTACAAGATCGAATAATGCAATTTTTTCAATTATTGCATTCGTGAAATGACGAATGGGGTCGATGTGGGAATTTTTTGTTGGAACGGAAAAACATTGTGTACAGTTTAAATGGAAGATCAAGTGAAAGAGGATTAAGGAGAGGATTTCGTGAGATTCAGTGTTCGTATCGAAAAAAAAGGCTCTGGACAGACGTAGCAAAGACATGTACAAACTCGGTGGTATGCATTTTTAATTGATTACTTACTTATTTAAGACGTAAAATGTCTAGAAAAAAGGCACAGCGTGACATAGCGTGACAGTCAAGGTCAAATGCCTGTCGGCCCCCTTAAAGATTTTGGCGAGCTACCGGTCAAGAGCAATTTCGGCGCAATATACCGTTGTCCATTGGTACGTCCCGGTGCGTGTGGTCCTTTTGTTGTCCCCGGTGGGATCCCTCGGCAAACCTAACACGTCCCTAATATCGTCACAGGTTCGTCCCTCCGCCGTCACCCAGGGCATATCATGGCACACGCTCGAACCGTCCCTGATAGTCCCAACGTGGCCGATTAACGAAGGTGTCAACCCGCGAGCGCGACGTGCACACATACCTGGCAGTTTGACTGTCTTTTAGTCACTATGTATGACACAGTTCATGATTTCGTTTGTGGTTTTCCGCGGGAGATAATTCCTGACGTGTAACAGTACCGTACGAGGATCAGCCAATGAGTTTCATCCTCCACTAATTTTTGTTGAGACAGAGGTACAGTGAATTCTCGATACATGTCAACAACACGGGTCTTTCGAACGATATATATCGTCCAGGAGACATACCCGAGCCGTGTTTTGTTTACAGTCCGAGGCGTCCGAGGCCTCTCGAGCTTGGTGGTCCCTCACGGAGTATCCCCCGCGGTAGTGGGGATAATTCCGCAACGTTTATCATCCAGACCTTGGCGACATATATACAGAAATCACTGTACATCCTTATCAAACAGGTGACTTACGCGAACAGTATTAATCCTTGGACTACTGCGAGTTCTAGGCCTATTTAATTTTCTAGTAGCCAATTTGATTGAATTTTCTAGAAGTCAATTCGTATGATCACCTATTTCCATTAGGTCGAATAAGAGAATCCACTTTGATTTTAAAGAACTAGGTTCAAAGACAATGTAAAATGAAATTGATGTTGAAAGATTTGAAGGGATTTGCCCATGGTTGTTTCTTGCAACCTGTGCAGAAAATTTCTATTGTCTACAAAAATCGGCACAGTAATAGTCTCGGAGCTATTCTCGAAGCAATAGTTATAGAGGGAGTCTTTCTCGCTTATTAACTGAACCTTGCAAAAATCACATAACAGAAAAGGCACCGCATTCAATGTTGCAGTATCAGGGAACATAATGATCCGAGGAACGGAACACAGTTACCAGGGGGGGCGATCTTAATCTCTACGATTATAAAATGGGACGTTCCGCAGGTGTAATAGAGGCGTATCACTTTTACGAGCGGGCAGCCCTCCTTCGATGGAGGGAACGGCCAGCCTGAAAGCCTTTGCAACTTTATTTGCCGTGATAAAGGAATCCTTAGCGGGACAGTGACTCTCATTCGAGAATGAAATAGACTGGCTTACGGTTTATTACTAGAACAGCTGTGACAATATTAAGCGAGGATCTGGTTGAAGATCGCTGGACTGCGAATTTTATGCGCTTGCTGCAGTTGCAATTGGGTACATTACGGTAAAATGAGAATTCTAATAGAGTCGAAGGACTTTGTATCTTTCTTCAGTGAATTGAAAGTTTTCGCTTAAATTCCACTTCATTCGTGCCGTTAACAACTTGTTTAAAATGTGTCCGTTCCTATGGAAATTCTAGTATCTAGCTGATTATCAATTACGTCAATTGATTGCCCACAGTTCCACTGATTTTCCGTGCCCAGTTTTTCAGCCTTATTTAATTATTTGATATTCCGACAAATACAATAATTATAACGTTATAAACACTCTTGCAAATAATTCCGAAAATTTTTATTTCCCTGATACCTGTTCCCTGTCAATCTGTTCGATAGGTTAATGCTAGGCCTATCATTTGCAGGTAATCATGAATACACCGCGGATCTTTATGCAAACTAAAAATTTTGGAAATAGAAATTTATTTACTGTATTAAATCAAACGTACTCGTTTCTGTCATGAATGCATAGAATCCGCTGCCTAATCACGAATCACGATAAAATCGTATAAAAATAAAGTAACCCTCTCATCCCCTCACTAACGACACTGTACATCTGCACACCCACGATCCTTTAAACGACTCCAGACAGAAAGCAAGTTCATTATCGACTTCCGTCCCATTTTCCCGACTCCTAAGCCTTATCCCCCTAACACCGGTACGAAATAGATCATCGTCTAACCCATCCCCTTTCCCCGGCAGCCCTTCACCTGGCGCACGAGAGAAGGCGGCCGCCTAAAAATGACCAAGAATCCCAGAAGTCCCGCGGAGTTCTTCGACGAAGCGGGTCTCGGTGTCTTCGGATTCCGGGTCACCGAAGAGATCATCGTCTATTCCCATTGCGACAGGTCAGCCGAGTTTCGCCGAAGGAACTCCACGTGCAATTATGATAATGGCGACCGTAGTCGAGGCACCTAACCCGTGCTAACTCCGTACGTTAGTTCTGGTAGTTCTGATATCGTCTGTGTTTAAACAGCCAGCCGGTGCTGCGGCAACCGTCGTCGTTGGATAGGTTAGGGGCTTTCGGAGGGGGAAGGGGGGGTGGAAAGGGGGTCTCCCGGAATACTGAAGGTAACGGGAAGACGGGGGTGTTCGTGGAGAATAAGGGGTGTGGGTGTTCGGGGGAGGCGAGTGGCGAGAGAAGACGAAGAGGGGGCTAGCTGGATGGCGGGGTACCGAGGCTACGACGGCAAATCTACATAATATAACCAACTATTGTTCAAATAGACGGCGCTCCGCAGATTCAATTACCATTGTGATACAATTAATGTTGGGAATTTCATCAATTCGAGTGCCGGGCACGGCTTTTACATATGCATAGGAGAATCGAACGTGGTGCGGATTTCTCTCTCCCCGCGAAGAAAGTCGACGACAAATATTATTCGAGCCGGCCGGTGTCTAATCAGCTGGCGAGCCTACCCGATCCTCAGGGATTCTGTCCAACCCCGCCAGGAACCGGACACTGTGTACGCCCGAAGATCGAAACGTTTCTCGACTTTGATCCTGGTGGAGATTGTTATTGGTCTGATTGCATTGGAGAAATTCTGTCCTTCTTGGCGACTTCAGAGAAAATTTCGGCCAGCGGTATTCCAGATGTTCAACATGTTCTTTAAGTCTCTGTTTCACACGTCGAGTACAATGTTGTCGGTCGTATATGGACGACATTAATTTTTCTCAGGCTCAGGAAGTGTTTTTCATTGTGAAACATTTGCCAATACACATTTTATTGAGATTTTTAGGAAAATCTTCTTTGCAAAGGTATAAGCAATTACTTTGATTTCGTGGAAATTTTCACGGTTGATATTCGGCTCTTAGAGAATTAGGCCTGTTTTCTTTGTGTTTTGGAAATATGAATATTCTGTCATTTTATCCAAATTTTAATGGAAAATCGTCTATCCCAGAGGGACAATTTTCTTTAACAGTTTTAAGAAAAAATTTCACTTATTTTCAATTTACGGTAACCGTAGCACTTAGTCTTCCTAGATATTATTAATAGCAATTCGAAATTATATTAAATTATATTAATATCGGAAATTAATTTTAATTTATTAACTAATTAAAATTGAATTGATTAATGAACTAAAATTAATTTTGATTTAGCGAATTTATAGGAACTAAATTATATTATATTAAATAGGAATCAGCTGCTGTGTCTGGTCACGATTTACTTATTCTACTTGCAAATTTTAACTCGTTGCTGACAATCGCCAATCACTTTGCATCCGCCTTGCGAGTATAAAACAAAGAAAAAAAACACAATTCAACATAAATAAAAGTGTAACCCGAAATCCTGTACTCAAAATAATAACTGATCCCTTTCATCCCCAAATCCCCAAGACACCGGAAGACCGCAGGTCCACGGACGGTCCTCGGGCAGCTATAATCGAGCTCGATCATGCACCGGGGTCTCGCAATTACCGATTCCCTGAACATCGGCATATTCGGCGGCGAAATCATGATCAAGGTCTGCTCTCATCGTTATTTCGCAAAAATGATAACGACGCGTTATTCAATTAGATTATTTTCATGGGACGCATAGTAATTTCATTGCGTGCGACGGGCAAAGCGGGCGGAAAAAGAGGGTGGTGGTAGAGGACGCAGAGGAAGAGGAGTAGGATGTGCAGGTGGAGGAGGACGGATGAAGAGTAGGAGGAGGAGGACGGATGAGTCGACGGGGGTGAAAACGGTGTGTAGGCGGAAGGGGGTGAGCTGACAGGGCAGGTGGCGGGAAGGGTTGGTATGCGGGGGGTGGTTGAGGGTAGAGGGAGATGGTTTTGAGTGAATTGGCGAGCTGGTCGCCGGAGGCGGGGCAATGTAGGCGCCACATCATTGCTGGACGTTAATCGGTGATATCGTTGCCCGAATTAAGTGGTATATCGAGAGCTTTTAGAATTAATCGTAAACCAACCGCGGCCCCGAAAACAGATCGTCCGTATCACGGGGCTCATTTCCACCTCTCCCGGCGGCGACGGGGCGAAATTGAGAGCCACTGGCTCGCGTGCGGGTATCCATATAAATTCTAATTCCGCAATCAGCGGTATCCAAGATAGTTCTAGGCCGATCCTAGCCCGCTAATTCCAACTCCACCTAACAGCTTGCTCGCTCGCTCGTTCGTTCGCTCGTTCGCGAGAAACGCTACGCGCGAAACCAGCAACGCGAAACGGGCAAGTCCGACCATCCGGCAGCCGCCCTACCTTCTTATATTTGCCCGACAGTTTATAATAGCCATAATCAACGGTTATACCAATCCCACGATAATAATTACCGGCGCAGAAACTTTCACCCCGGGCCTGCCTGCTCTGCTCTCCTCTCCTCTCCTCTCCTCTCCTCTGTCTGTCTGTCTCTCTCTCTCTCCCTCCTCCTCACTCTCTCTCTCTCTATTCTACCTTTCCAACCCCGTGTGTGAACTACCCGTGTCTCGTGCGGCTAATTCGCCCGCACACGCGTCGCCACCCCGGCTAACTCCTTCGGTGATTAAATTTCATTTCGACGCGCACCTCCTGAAAGAAGAAGACACACGCACGTAGTCGGTGCCTAGTGTTAATAGCAGATTGGCCGTCCGACTGACGAAAACGACCAGACGGGGGTTAATAACTCCTCGAACTATCGATTTATACCGACGAATGTCTTACTGCGAGGGTCAGTCGAATGTTAACCGGATTTTGTATTGTACGTATAATAGAACTGCATGGTTGTTATTAGATAAAGAAGACCAAGTGGAAGTTCAAGTACACGAGTGTCTCTTACACTCAATCTACTGCAGGGACTATTCTACTTAACCGTTTTCTCGATGGCTGCAACGATGAATGAGCGAATAGTACCGACCTCCATTGCTATTGATTATCGTTACTGCGTTCTTCAGTTCTTAATTCAACCGATTCACAGTTTTACGTCTTTCTCGTTTTGTTGAAGACGGTTCTATAGTTTCGAAAAATGTAAACCGTTGCCAATACACCCGTTTCCTTGTTCTCGAGAACATTTTAAATGAGCAGTTCAATCAAGGTCCGCAGCAGGATTAAATTGTCAGTTCGTACGCACAATTGTGTGATGCTTGTTATTATCATTAAGTGATCACCAGTGATCGGCGCTATGGAATTACTTAGAAATCACTACAATAATGAGAGTTTCGTGAGAGCATTTATTGTTATTAACCCACCGTATGCTATCCGGAATCATTCGTGACCCGTCGGGGTAGCGGTGGGGATAAGCTCGAGCGACCGTCAATACAGTACAGTTTTATTCCGATATAAGAAAATCGCTATCCCCTCTCCTTCCTCTTCATCCGAAATACGACGAAAGTCGGTCCTGAGCCATCGTCTTATATCGGAATAATACTCCGGCATAGGCCTAGATCTCGCAGGAGTCCGAGGGATAATAATGATATTACAGACCAAATACAGTGTTTACTCTATATATGTCCCAAATTCCTAACCGATAAAAGTCCCAGAACTATCCCCACTGACGCGGGATATATCTCGTGAGGGGCCGTGAACCGAAACCGAGTGTGAATCAAAGAATCTCCTGGCCGATATATGTCATATATCGGACATATATCGAGTAAACACTGTATGTCTAAAACGCATCAAATTCACTTGACAGTCGACGCGATGATGTGTTATTTTCTAAATGTTTTATATGGGAACACGAAGGTGTGCATTGCAAACAGGGAGTATGGTCATTGAAACATGCAAGAATTTGTTAGCAGTTATTTATTTCAATTTGTTTTCTGGGAGGCTGGCTATTGTGCTGAAAATAGGGTACGTTTACTCTACACTTAGGTAATTCGCGAATCGTTAAATATAATTGAGAAGTTCGAAGAACTGCGACCATGGTCGGCTATTCTTGGCTAGGTATGTCTGGTTTTTGCGTGGTCAACGTTGGGAATAATCGAGACCAATGAAGACTGGTGAATCAGGTACTACCAGGACAGGGGAGCCTGAATTATTAAAAATATGGTGGATCGATTCATTGCGACGTAGATCTTGCTATGTTGGTAAGTAAACGCAATTAAGAACAGTTTGAAGAACTGTGGCCATAGCCAGGGATATTATGGTATCCCCATTACACTAAGGGTAAACTAATACACCTGGCCACCACTCGAGTGCTACAGAGTTGGAGTCTTATTTTTCGCTCACGGAGAATTACAGTTATATTCGGAAAGTTTTAAACGAACGATAACATTTTTAATATTGGACTAAACGACTTGGATTTATTTTTGAGAAGTTCGAACATTTAGTTCACTAATAACGGGGAAAAAATGTTGCAAAAATTTTATTTGGCCGGAATTATAGAGAGTACGGAATTCAGAATTCTTTTTACAGAAATCTGAATGAATTCAATACTGTTGTCATTATAAAGGAGTAAACAACATCGGTGTTGTTTAGGGCTCGGTAGTTGTAGCGTCAACACGCCAGTGGAGGGTTGATATCTAATAGAGTCTGGTTCGTCAGTGTCTGGTTTTTGCGTGGTCAGCGTTGAGGACAGTCGAAAACGAGGAAGGCTGGTGAATCGGAGACTGCCAGAACCGGGGACCTTGAATTATCGAAAATAGGGTGGATCGATTCGAGTCGAAGCCAGCCAAGTTTACTAGACTACGCGGCGCGGGGACGTAGAGAGCAATTTTCATCCCCTACTCTCCGTCTCCGGGGCCCCCCTTCTGGTCTCCTAGAATAATCGATCGTATAATTATCGTGATGTACCTGCTAATGCCGCGAAAATCAGCCCCTCGTAACGTCCGCCCGTGCCGTGCAGACGGCGGGTTAAGCGTCGGTACTAGGAGCACATGGTAATTATATCACCGACTAATGGATATAGTTAATTGCTAATTATGAGGCCTGCCGAATGATCGATCGTACCGTGAGGCATCGCGGCTCCCTCCCGCCCCTCCTGTGCCCCATACTCCGTGGGATCGTTGGTTGGAAACGACAGCGGAAGGGCCGGCGATGGCGGGGAGATTACCAAGAGTTCAGCAGAACGACGCGACCAGGCCGACCCCCTAAGCCAAGCCTGTTCTCTCGTTCGATCTGTGGAAATTAGGCGACGTTCGCGCGATGATCAATAATTAGAATTGATAAACGATCGAACCGCGTTCGTGAACGCACGGACGTTCTTAGGGGGGGGGGCTAGAGGTGGACAACGGGATTTCAGTGACGGTGACAATGGGTTTCTGCTGTCACACCTTTCCTGGACTCGGGATCTAATTCACTGAGCTCACGTTATCGCGTTTAGGTTGCCTAATGGAAATTGTTATCGGCTGACTGGGGGTTGCTGAGCAGCTATTTTTCAAGGCCCTGAATTATTTGTACAGATCCGAGCTACTTCTTCCTAGGACTCTAATTTAAGTTAATGAATTCAAAAACTGTAACTGACTCGTGTTCGAACAATTAAATCCCCCAAACAACTTCAAAACCGTGAAAAAAGAATTTTATCGAGCCATGGGTAACCATTGTGGCTATGGGTCAATATTGTCCGGGACTCCGCCGTCGGAGGGTTAGATAATCGGTAGGAAATGTGTGTTAACCCCTTGCATTTGTTTTGTGATTATAATGATTAGAAATTCTTCATCGTTCAGAATTTCATAGAAAAAGAAAGATAGTTTATATTTATTGTATGCCTATGTTTTCTCCAAAGGATATATATCAACTACGACAAAATAGAATTGTATTTCGGTTTAATGGATATCAATAACATACATATTTATTAGACTCTGTTCAGAATCTATATCACGAGTCTGGATCTCGATATTAAAGACGCAACGGGTTAATCTATAATGTCCTGTCGTTATGCAGGCGATAAAGACTTCGGTTTCCTCTATTCACGGGGACACAGGCTATCAAATTTTTCTCTCGCGAACGAAAGACGCGCGATTGGGTTTTCGCGACAGTCGACGCGTTTGTCGTTGAATAATTATCGTCTGCCACGGTGCTCGGGCACACGGCGTAGAATCGCATTAGCTAATCTCGCAACGGTGCCTAGCGCGAGTTAATTTCCATCTCTTTGATTTTTGGCAAGCCGGAGAATTTCAACGCGCACCCCTTCGACCCCGACGGCAGTTTCGTCACTCATCCCACGCCGTTTTCCGTCGGATTTCGACGTGAAAGCTGAAGACTCGCGCGACACTTTGCCATGCCGTGAGACTTTGCCTCTCGACGCGATCTAATAAAGTCCCAACCAGCGTACACCCCTCCTTCGCCTCTCCTACTGGCTAACATTATTCCGCTCTTTGACGTTTTCACATAGTCGTCGGGCCGGCGAAGTTGCAAAGGCACGCGTGCACGCGATTCTAAAGAACGAAAGCCCGTGCCTCGACTCCTTCTTCTACTTGTTCTTCTTCGCTCACTTTTTAATTTCTCCGCTGCACGAGACCTACACGCCTCGATTCGCGACACTATGGCCCCTCGTTTGCTTGGGGACGCGGCCGAACCGTAATTCCGCTTCTGTTGGAACTCGTTTAAGTCGTAACACGGTGACATGTTTGCAAATACAAACCATACCGAGTAAATTTTTTTTCATTTGTCTATGCCGGTAAATAAAGAAATGGAAAAAGAAATTTTGGTATTGTTTCTGAACACTTTTATGCTCTCTTGTTTCTTTCCTA
Source organism: Halictus rubicundus (assembly GCF_050948215.1). Classification (NCBI taxonomy): domain Eukaryota; kingdom Metazoa; phylum Arthropoda; class Insecta; order Hymenoptera; family Halictidae; genus Halictus; species Halictus rubicundus. The sequence continues at coordinate 9,419,309 of NC_135149.1, read as the reverse complement.
TTCAGTCTATGACAATATTTTAATTGATGTACTAGCGCTAGAATTGTCAAGCATTATGCATGGTGTCTCATCTAACTCGACCATCTAAAATATCTAGCTTGTTCCTTATGATAGAAGAAAATTTCAGAGGAAAATAAAGTGGGTTCGGAGGGGCAAATATTATGATGGGGAAAAAAATTTGTTCAAGGTTATACCTGTAACATTATGACCTTCACGTGACCTTGAGTATGGAAAATTCATAAAAGTAGGGCACTTGATGTAAATAGTGAAATAACGATGACATGATCCCCCCACGGTTTCAAGAAATGTTCTTGAACCTTGACTAATGACTGTAAACACGTTTACAAAGTCGATTTGTGTGAGACACCCTATATATATGAATGACGGATTGCTTCACAGTAATGACAAAGATGCATTCATTCTGATTATGTCACAATTTTTATTAGAAGGTCATTCGTTTTATTTTCTTCTTTGTTTCGCAGACTTGTATGTTCAACTAATTAGCTTCTATCCTGTCTACACAAGTCTTTTAATTGATCTATTGCCACTGCAATTAACAAGCCCCAAATGCGACTGACATACAGTCGGTTCTCCGTTTTATTAATTTCGAACAGTTAAAAATAACACAGTATTCATAAATTCTTCTAATTCGTCCACTGTTCTAAATTTCATTTACCCATTTTCATTATTATACTGCGGATTTTATGCATTTATGATAAAAATGGGTAGGCCTGATTTAAGACAGTAAAAGCACTAGAAGAATTTAAATATACTATTATATTATTTTCAATCTATTAAACATATTAAGCAGAAAATTAAATATTTATTTCACCCCAGTTTCTTGCAATTCAGGTAGATAGTTTTTACTTTGCATAAAGATCCACAGCCTATTTACCATAAATGAGTATAATAATACCGTCTCAGGATGTTGCAACTTCTTTTTAAATTCTGAGGCTCTAATGAGTTTTGTCGTAACGATGAAAATGAAGATGCTAAGTATGCACCTTGTCATTTTGCATGTCGTTTGAACAATTACGAAGCCCGTCCAGCACGTGTATCACCGTGTGTCCACGTGACACCGCGAAGAAGCCGAAGCATGATTACAACAATGAATCTGTTGTTTATACATCGCGAAATAAGATACAGTTAATGCGTGCAGCGGGCATCGCCTTGAACGGGAACAGAAAATTGATTCGACATTGATAGTCACGTTTCGCAGCCTTGGCGATGATAATGGAGAAACCGCGGGACCGATTAACCTTTTTCCTCGCGAACTATATTGACCGGTACCTACTTATGACCGTAGTCTCGGTTACCGTCGGCCCGCACAATGTAGCGCGAATAATCGTCTTAGCAGAGAGAACCACGAGTGGTGCCTAGTATCGCTGGTACATCTAGAATTACGCTCATTAACACCGAGGCATCTGCTAATGATCTTACTTGGCTCCGGATTGTGTAACTCAAGGACTGCGAGGAAATCGGTCAATGTGTATAATAAGTCTTCTCTCTCTCTCTCTCTCTCTCTCTCTCTCTCTCTCTCTCTCTCTCTCTCTCTCACTTATTGACTCTCTCACTCTCTCGGTATAATGTCATTCCTTACCCGTTAACTCTGGTTCACCCGAACTTCGTCAGTTTATGACTGCAGCCATTCTTTTTCGCCGACGTTGGCGCCACCCCTTTTCGATTAATCAATTCGGTATTGATGCAGATATTATTTCACTTTAATCATTCATTTGCATTTCATTCTAATCATTCCCATTGTTAAGATCTTCGTTCGGCTGTAGTCGGTAGAATTTTTAAAATAGAAGTAAATCACAAACACTGATTAAATGTGGAACATATGTATTGCGGTTTTATTCTACTCGAAAATTTCGAATGTTCGAACCTCCTCAAAATTTCTTGAAACACGAAATTTGGGTTCAAATTGGCGTTCACGTTACTTTTTAGCCTCTTTTTCATTTGAATTAAATTGCAGCGATTTCTTTATATATGTCGCCAAGGTCTGGATGATAAAGGTCGGGGAATTATCCCCACTACCGCGGGGTTTACCCCGTGAGAGGTCGCGAAGCTCTAGAGGCCTCGGTCGCCGAGACGTATAAACATAAGATAAGCTAAGATATGTCTCCTCGACGCTGGCATGATCCTTGTCAAATATCGAAAATTCACTGTATATGGCAAGTTATGAGTCATGAGTTATGGGTATGGGCTCTAGTTGATTAAGTATCAAGTTTATTAAGAGTACGTCCACGTCATACATCTTGATCTTTAAATTTTTATTTCATCGAATGAGTTACTTTGATTTTAATGGAATTTCCGAGGTTGATGGATTCCCAGTCAACGTCTTAGGTTACGATTGCTTTTATATAGGTGTTATATGTATAATACCATTCAATTGACACTAACAGTGCACAAACATTCACGATTACAAAGGAGATACAACTGAGCAAGATATATTTGTCACGTTGTTGTGGCTAGAGATCAAATTACACTCAACGATATTGATACTTTACGTGCCTTTAAAGTCACACGAAGCTACGTATAGAGTGTTAACAAAAGAAATTTTTAGCTCGATTTCTTTCGTATCAAGTAATCCACTAGAGGCGGTAGGAACATACCACGTCACAAGAATGCAAGTGAAAACAGAAAGTTTCACGTGACATTCTTAGAGTAGTAGCACACAAATTTCCAAATATATTCATCTCCTCTGTAGGTAACGTGATAGCACATGATTTGATGGCGCAATAGTAGCACGTTCCTACCTTAATTCGCAAAAACAACGGCTGTCTAATTACAACAATTCCTCGGAGATTCAGTCAAGAGTTTAGTGTCAATAATCTCCGCGAGCAGCAAGCAGGCCAGTGATTCATTAATCTGTACCAGTAATGAAGCCGGCCGAGTCCCGCGAATTCCACAGAAAAATTCCACTTGAGAGACACAGTCCTCACCCTGCAGTCGAACCGGTCAACTTGAACTTGCGGTTCATCGTATAAAGACGCCCATTATTAAAGGAAATGTCAAGTGTCGGAACGTTCTGCGCGGGGGATTAACGGACTCCCATGCATCTCCATTGCGCCGATTGCTGGCGGTGGTCGTCATCGTTGCGCATTGGAGTCGGTCCGCGAGATTGACCGGATTTGCCAGGGTAATAATAATTTATTCCTCGACCCCCTCTCTTGTCTCCCCGCCCCCAACCCCCTCCATCTTGGACCCGTAACCACCACTCTGTTCCTTTACGACGCACGACAAGTGGGTCTCTTAACATGTGCGGAGCGGCCGCTGATGACTTCTGGGAAGCGTCTTCACGGCGGTTGACTTGGACGTTACCGAGGAAAACGTCAGCACATAATTACTGCAACGAACGTGATGGCCAACGGAGCAACAATGCCGGCGATCCTGGCCAGATCGTACACCCTGAAGCCGTAATTCGAGCCACGTTCAACTCTCGATCCCCTGCGCCAGTCATGTCGATCGCTAATTTTGCTGAGACCAATTCCGGAAACTGTTTCGGGTCTCATTAGCACAGCGTTTACCGTAATTACTAGACTGGGAAGGGAGTTATGCATCTATCATACAAAACGAGTGGAAACGATTCAAGACGGTACAACAATTCAAATAATTGTAGAACGTCTACGTACTTTCCTCCATTTGTTAAAATTATTAACCCTTTAACTGCAACTGACGTATATACATAGTAATGCAAAAGAAAATTGATGTACAAGTTGCCCCATTAGTTTTCCAAACTACATGTGACAAATCTTCTCCAAGCGGACGTGCTTCCGAGATTTCAAGGTGACCTCTGATTCTCTTATACGGAACTGTATATGTTTTTATTTAGGTAGACGTGCAGCCCGAGACGAATTCTGTGACCCGTAACGGTTCCAAGGTCATTCAAGGTCATTTGGGAGAAACACTTTATTTGATAAAAATTCGCAGTCTACTGAATAACAATCCCTGAACAATTTCACCCTTGAGCAGAAGTCCAGAACAGAGGTAATCCAAAGTCAATCGTCCCACAATTTCCAAGCCGATTTCCAGCCGATCGCAAAGATAATCGGTAAGATCCTTAACAAACCAGCATGCTAGGCCCACATAAGCACAGTAGCATAATTACACGAGTCAGAAGGGGTGGCAGAACATCGCTTGGGCAGGGGACGGAAATCGTCGCGGCGCGGCGCCGCGAGCTGGCGGACGAAGGAAAAAAGGAGCAACGAGTATAGAGCTCGACACTTCGTGCAGGACCGAGGCCACGGTCGGTTTAATTAAGTTGCGCGGGCTGGCAGAAGTTTCGTCGGGTTTGTTTCGAGGAGGTGGAGATGGCAGTGTACAGCGACACAAATAAATTTTCCCGGAATGGCATTGTCTTTGAGGTCGACACATTTGCGGAATAATACTCGATAACTCGGGGGCCGAGGAGAAGTTATATTAGGACGGCTTAATTAACCCCCTACCATACCCTGCTCTCCCCACCAATTCTATCACCCTACTTCCTGCGCCCACCGCTCTCCCTCAGCCTCCCTTCCCTTTCCCCACCACCTTACCACCCCCTAGACCCATCCGCCCACTCTTTCTCTCTGTCTCTTCTGTTCACCTCGCTGCCGCGTAACTGAGACACCGGGAACCCTTTTCCAGAAACGATACAGGGTGTTCTGTAATGTTTGGCAGAGAACTCCCAAGTCGAGTTTCGGGCGTTTCGAAACACTATAATGTTAAGAACTTTCCTAACTTAAAACATTTTACTTTGTCAAATCTTGAAATGTGACAGTACGTATGAGAAGTTGACAAAAGTGGGTGAAATATTTTAATAACTGTTTCCGAGGAGCTATTTTATCCATTTTCTTTCTTACGTACTGCAAAATTTTGAAGGTTTACTATCCTGAGATCCTGCACGTAATTATTTCTGTTGTTTGTACAGGAAATTTTGTCTTCATTTTATGGCCAACAATTATTCCAATGATTCAGTATGAAAAACAAACGAGCGGTGCTTAATTTGAATTCAAGAGCCAGCGAACAATATTCCGATATTACAAGGCTAGAGGTTAATAAGCTTTCTCAATGACTGTGCCATATCAGAGAGCAGCTCGGCGATTTTTCATTGAAATAATGATCCTGGAGGAAATTGTTGATTCATGTTGCTGGACGTGACTCGTTGGTTCGCGATTGAAATTTCTTTCGCCACTGAAAAAATCATTATGAAATCCCTCGCTGTTAATCGTTGGTTTTTAAGAAGCTGTTAATTAATCGCCGGCAGATAGCGTATTAAGAAACTGCGGTTTGCGAAATGTCGGCATTCGTCTTGCTGAAACTAGCAATTTGTTTAACGTCGCATTATAGAATTAATACTCTTTACATATTCCCGTTTCATTCTGTATATTAACTGTAATTGCTATGAAAATTGTTGTACACGAAATGTGTTAAAAATTCCAATAAATTTTCTAGAATATTACAGTTTGTACCTTTTTGTTCGGTGCATTCAGAGATAAATAAATAATCTACTTGCCGTGACAAATACACTAGCAAGTTATTTGATTTTTAAAAGTGCTTAGAAGAAACTCCTGCTTATCGAGGACCTAATTTAAACTTCTCGTTTTCTTATCGTCAGATTATTCTGACAGCAAGTGCTCTACCCACCGAGACCAGAAACAGTCAAGTATACCTGAGGAAAGTTACTCAATAGCTATTTATAATACTTTCTAAAAAATTCACATCAGTTCTAAAAATGCTGGCACGTAATCCAGCGAATCTTCCCTGATTCAGTAAATATTTAATCCGGACTAGAATAAATTGTAGGATCACTGAAATATCAAATGACCCCGAGAATCGGGTCGGGATCGACCTAGATTAATTTCAGTTCAATTACAGGACACCATATCACAGTCGAGAAAGCGAATCGACCTTGAGCTCGCGATTGATCCTGCTCTGATAATAGAAGACTCTGTGTCAAAATCTATGGTCGCGTTTCAGGACCACCCCGTACAGTCTTCTGCTTCGACTCATTATGGATTCCTTATTACGGGAATAGATTAACGGATTAAATCTTAACCGACGACAGACGGGGTTGAGAGCGGTGGAGAAAACGGAGCGAGAGAGAGAGAGGAGAGAGAGAGGGGGTGGCAAGGCGAAAGAGAAAGAGAGGAGAGAAGATGAAGAAGTTCGGCGCCTTTTATAGTTCGCGTCGAAGCGGCGTTCTCCGCTGTCATTGGTTTTCTACGACTAGGAAAACGGGTCAATAATCGCCTCGTAAAGAATCCCATTATCACCGACGGCGACAACCATTTCGCCCCAATAATTTGCAATCGTTAACATTCACTTACAGGGTTGCTTAACTTGACGTTCTGATTGTAAGACAATTGTTTGGAATTTTTTTACAGAAAGATACTGGGTATTATCAGTCCGAACTTGGTGAGTTTGTTAAGTGGTGTTGAAAGAATGTACTGAAATTTTTTGAAGCTATTATTATCATTTTTTAATTATAACACAATTTTTGAGAATTTTTCGGCAGCTAGACATGGAAAAAATTTGTTGATCTACTTGACTATGGGTACAAAATTAACTAAGATAAATAAACAAAATGTTCCGTAATAATCAAATGGCATCCTTCCGAACGAGAGTTTTTATTTTTTGGTTCTTTTCTTCAATTATTTGTTAGTTTTATGTGTCGTAAAATTCGAATGTTATACATAATTATTTAATACTTGTTTATGCACTGAATCTATCTGACGAGTTTCAAGTCATTCGGTTCATTGGGTTTTTGATTTGAAAAAATTCATTTAAAGACCTGCGTTTCACATGTATAATTGGAACTGGCATTCCGAAAGATCTGTATCTTTTCAGAGACAAATACACCGTGCTGCATTTCGAGGCAATGATCAGTCTTTATCACAAATGTCAAGCATTCCAGTTTGTACTTGTTCAGCGTCACGAAACATTTTAATTCAACGTTTTGGAATCTCGCCACAGTTATTCAGATATAAATCTGTATTAAAATGCAGGGCTTTAAACTGTAATAAAATGTGAAACACCTGACCCCTCAACCATTCCTTCTATTTTTTTGGCGTCTTCGCCCCGACGCCTTGGGAAAAACGATTTTTTCCACCGTCGACACGCGGTACCGTTAACGCAGGTTCGCTCGCAACACCGATTTCACCATACAGTGTACGTACACCGCCACTGGAATTCACAGTATGCGATATTTTGCAAAGAAAGCTAAACGGTACAGCGTGCTCGGTGGAACGTGTTCGCGGCGAGAACCGGGGGGAACGAGGAAAAGAGAAAGAGAGAGAGAGAGAGAGAGAGAGAGAGAGAGAGAGAGAGAGAGAGAGAGAAGACAGGATGAGAAAGCTGGTCAGAGCTAAAATTGATTAACCCTCGAACGATGAAAATATTTCTCCCCCGTGGGACAGAAACCGGGTCATTCCTTTCTCATGATCATTCGGTTATTCTCACGTATTCTTGGATGAATTTTCATATTTAGAAGCTCGATCGGTTGCATCGTATTCCTTCTCGCGGCGTTACACGTGCCGCCGTGAACGAGGTTAATGGGAAATTATTTAAAAGGCACGGTATTTGTGTGTAATTACCGATGAACGGTGCTGAATCCGATGAATTCGATCGGCAATAATTCAGTTTTCTTAACGGAGCTGACCAATTTCACAGATTTGCAATTAATGACGGTATATGTGTGTTACTCGTATTTTCTCGTAATACCGTAAGTGATGGAAAATTCATTTGTGGCTGATGCGACTCTTATCTGTAGGCGGCGCAATTTGAATGATATTCCTCGAATTTGCCTATTCTTCTCAAGCATAACGAACACATGTTTAATGCAGACGGTAATGGACTCATGAAATATAAAAAGAGTTTGGCCTAGTTGTAGGATAAGAATAATACGAACACTCGAGTATATGTATACTGCAGGACGTAGCGCCTGGAGAATCACTGTCAGATACTTTTATCTCCCAACGTAAGACAGAATTAGGCGAGCATTTCTGGAGATAAACTTTTCAGGAATGATTAAATACGCATGTAAATCACTTAATTCTAACTAAAAATACATATGCTTTTCAGAGTACCAGAGTACTTAATCGAAAATTAATACATACATTTTTTTCACAATTACAACTGCGATAAAAAAGATACCATTTTTATTTTTGGTATAAAAAGATTCTCGAAGGCATTATAGATCCAACGATCTCACCATTCCAACTTTGCATTGTACAGTAAAAAGTCTTGATTTAAGCCGAACGGAGCTACACGATCTTAGTCAGTTCGCCTATCCCCTCCACTGGCAGGCATACCCCTCCGAGCAGTGTAAACATACCGGGTCGGATATATCGGTGTGAACCACTACTACTCCAATCACAAAACTTCTTTATTTTTCATTATTTTTTTATGGAACTTTCGCCAGCTTATTTGTGGCATTTTTCTGATTAAAATGACACCAAACGCGACGGTATGTAGTGCGCCTTCGGTCGCGCGAATTCCATGTTTACACGGGCAGTCTTTTTCTACGTTCGACACGGTCAGAAGAAAATAGTAACCCTACACGATCTATGTCACAGCACGGAGCATCGGGCTTAGACCAAGACTTTACCGTATATCTTTCTTACCCTTCCTCACTCTCTAAGCGCAGAACTCCAAGAAATTCTGATATTACTAGACTGCTGTTCTTTACGCAAAATAAAAATTTTCTGCTGGAATTGCAACAAACTCGAGTAAACTAACAATTTATTTTCTTCCTTAACACATTCGCGACCGCTGACGTGAATTCACGTCATTTTAAGTCTATCCCTGATTGCCGCTGACGTGAATTCGCGTCATTTTAAATTCTATTCCTGATTGCCGCTGACGTGAATTCACGTCCTGCAATTTTTGTTTCTGAATGCGGCATCATTAGGCTTTAAATTTAAACTATTAATTAATTTAATAAATTAATTAATCCTTACTTTCATTATTTTCGCCGGTACTCAGTATTAGAAACGGAAAAAATTTGGGGGTCGCGAATGTGTTAATATATTTAATAGGGTGAAGATTCAAATTCATACAAATTCAACTATTATGTGTCTAATCAACAGAAACATAGAGTCGCGCAACGAACTGTATCCCCTTACAATCACAAAAATCGTCGTCCTACGGATCTCGAAATCAACTCTCCGAAACCAAGAAGAAGAAAATCCAGCAACCCCAGTCCAAGACTACAATACAGTAAACAAAGAGCATCGATTCGAACAGGACGGTTAGGTGTGTGGATGATTCCGCGGTGAAAATGAACACGTCCATGCTGAAAACACAGGCGGCGGCAGCGGATCGAACGTAACAGTTTCCCGATCGTGGCAGTCCTCGGAGTTGACCTCCTAAAGTCGGATCAGTAATACGGAACACTATTTATTCCCGAAGTTTCGAAGGCTCGGGTGAGCCGAAAGCAGCTCACTTCGAGGTAATTACGAGGATTCTCCGTCTTTCTCTTCGGCGGCGCCGCGCCGCGGCGAGCTCTCTGCCGCTGTCTCTCTTTATTCCGGCCGGCAAAGTATCCAGCCGTCTCGCTCCCGCCCGCCGATTCTATCGGGCATAATTACCTTTCGCTGTCCCTCTCGGATAATCATTGTAACACCTAAGCACCCTACCTAACCTACCGGAGCCTAGCCAGCGTTTCCAGCGTTATTCGCCATCGATCGACCGCCCTGACGACGATTTCCGTGCTACGACGTGGTCATTGCTGCCATACGACTACATCGTTTCGCTAACGATTACAGTGTCACTCGGCCAGACCAGGATTATCGCTATTCCGAACACCGGCATGCGACGAAACCGAGCCCCGCGAATAGATATTGCCCCTTTCCGGTTTTCTCGATCCGCGCCGATAAGCATTGTTGTGCGGCCGATCTTCGGCCGCGTTTTCAACCCTGTTCTCCACACAACTGCCGCGCCCGATTGCTCCTGAACCGATGCTTCTGTGCAGGCTTATGCTACTTACATTTTCGAACTTCGATTAAACTCCCATCGCCCCGAGGAAAGTCACGAAAATTTCATTCGCTGAATCTGCTGAAATTGCAATTTCGCTTTGTACGATGGTTTCAGATTCAGTTCGCTAATAGATAGCTCAAGAGCATATTCTTCTTAGATTGTATAAATCGCGACATAAAAATTGATACGACTAGAAACATTGACTACCCGATGTACAGACTGCGGATCTTTACGAGAAATGAAAGATACTCAGGATTAATGCAAATTTATTTTTCCCTTTAATCGGCTTAAACAGTTAAAAATAATGTGGCAAAAGGCATCCGTAAATTCTTCTTCACTTCAGTTTTGTACATGACCTATGCATTTCTAAGTTTTGAACAAATACTAAAATATAACGTTCGATAGAATTTATTAATTTATTTATTTAAAATGCATGAACATCCAGTCTACTAACGAAACGATTTACGGGCACTGCGTCCGAATGAATCAAGAATGAATTCTTGAATTATTCAGCACACTGTCGAATATCAACATTCGGTAAAAGTTGTTTCCGTTGTGAAGGCTTTTAGTATAAAAATTGTAAGACAATTTATATGGACTCGCTTCGAATGCATAAACATTTGCAGTCTAGTAAAAGGATATTCCACAAACATTTTTACTGTATGAAAACATTTTTGCTTTAACCCTCGTGCACACTCAGGTGAAAATTCAGCCATTTTTTTTATTTAAAGTAGAATATTTCATTTCTTTACAATCATGTTGTTGTTTAATCCGTTTATTTAAAATATAAAATGATAGACCAGATGATTAAATGAGCAATTGAGCTATTGCAACAAGAGTTGAAATTCAAACAGGTTATGGAGCACGTTTATGATACTGAAGAAAGGGGGTAGGAATTATTTATAACTATCAACTAAATTATAAATTCATGGAGAGTGTGGGAAGATGTTCCTGAGCAAACGCGGAAACAGAAAATATCCCATTGTCGCTCGACGATTATTATAAATAGGTATGCATATACAGCACCGCGAAAGACCGTGGACAATTAGCATGATTGACATTGTCATCGTTCCTCGAATATCGTAGTTTTCAATGTTATTACGTATTCTTGCGCAACCGATTGCACAACGCTTTCCACGAGGCTGACGAAAGAAGTTAAAGGCTTCCTCAGATTCGTGCCAATCGGGTCAGAAGTTCAGTGTTCGAAAAAAGGGTACCTCGAAGGAACCATGATCCACACGAGGTCAAAGTACCATCGCCACACGTCTTCAAGCTCGATAGTCATTATTAGAACAAATATTGGAATGATATTGGAGGAAGTTCCTTGATAAAACCATAATCAGCACAAGGCTTTAGGCACCATTAGCTTACCACTACTTCCACACATTGTATAGTACTGTACAGTCTCAATGTTCATTATTGAAACAAATATCGAAAGAATGTTTCCTAAGAAGCAGTTAACTTACATCGAAAAAAAAAAGAGTTCCTCGAAGGAACTATGCACAAGGTTTGCCGTTAGTATGCGTCTTGAGGCTGGACGGACATTGTTCGAACAAATATCGTAGGCACGGATCGATGACTTTTCGCGACGGGGATCGATCACGGTTAAGTTTTATCGATCCGTATTCAATGAGGACACGCGTAGCCCGCGCGACGCATTAAATCATTGAAATTTATGCAGCCGGGCCCAGTGCGCGCAGTATCTTTCACTTTTCATTACAGGATCATTTGTCATGCGTCCGTAGATCCCTTATCACTCCGCGATCATAAACAACCGAGGCATAAATTTCAACTTTCGCGCATAACCTGACGGGGAAGCATCGACCGGCCCCGCTGAATTTATTACTTCAAAATGCACCGATCGGCCGCGCCGATGCACCCGATGACCAACTTTTCCGGAGTTTTCCTTTGGGCCCCACTGTTGATCATTATAATGAATCAATTTGACCGCTGACACTATCGAGAGTGCACTTTACCTTCCAATTCTTAAAAACACTTCACAATTTTTTTAAATATTATACAGGTAAATTTATTAAAACTATTTTCCCTGTTGAAGAATGGCATACATGAAAACATGAACAGGTAGCAACCTATATAATATGCCTAACATAATATAATATAGCATAATACAATAATATAAATGTATATATTATAATATGCGAATATTTTTATTATGAAAATATTTTTGTAAACTGTATTTGTTTTCTAGATGCTACAAATTCTGTTATTAATAGAACATATAATGCTGCATCGTTCTAAACGTTTCATTTATTCTTCACTTCCATAAAAGTGTTGTTAACACTTACGGATCTGTTGCGGCTAAACCTAACGCCATTCTCTATCAGGATGATTATAGCACTTCATTATAACTAGACTGCGGAAACCGATGCAATTATATTCTGACACAAAAATTACATAAAAAGCAAGGCAACTATTTATCTTTTCCACTATGAATTCCCATGACGTAAAAGTACAAAGTGTTATACTTATATTATATTACGTCATTTATATTTTACAAATTTTCAAGAATTAAAAATAAAATGCTTCTACTGTTCGTCAAAATTCAAGCAAATTTTCTAAGTTTTCAATGCGTTACCGTGAAGTAATAAAATACAATTGCTCGATTCTATTAAAATTCATATATTCCAAATATTTCAAGACTCCATTTCCAAATGTTCGTTAGTCTAATAGAGTAACAATTAAACAAGGACTCTACCGCCCCGAAAGAATTTTCAAAAATTCTTTTTTCAAAGAAGACAATATGTTCTAAATAGAGTGAATTCTCGATATACGTCAACAACACACTCCTCGGCGTCCGAGGCCTCTCGAGCTTCGAGAGTATATCCCGCGGTAGTGGGGATAATTCCGCGACGTTTATCATCCAGGCCTTGGCGACATATATAGAGAAATCACTGTATAACTTCAGCTTGCAATATTACCCTAAAAATAACAAGTTAACATTTGACAATCTCCAGACCGAGCATCAACAGATCAAAATAATCAAATAAATCTCTCAAAATTTCAATACACTTCTAAACACAGACTAATCGCAACAATTAAGACCCTACCCACGGAGAATCCCGAAAAATTCCTTCCCAAAGGAAACTCGAAACTTTTCCAAATGCATCCTCGACCCAACGAACGAACTTTCGTGCGGAAAGGTGAAACGAAGCACGTAGCAAACTTTTCACGGCGTCCCAATAATCCAGCAACCGGAAGTGGCCGTCGCGGAGGATTTTTCTGTACACTCGCCCTAAATTTTTCCAGATAGCGGGGGGGGGGGGCAGCAGAGCAGAATTCTGGGGGACAGGGTGTCTCGAGCCGGACCAGTAATTAATCCTCGCGGAGGGCTAATGAAGACGAATCGAGGCGACGACGATCGTCCCTTGATTTCCATCGAAGAAAGTGTCTCCGCGTCGAGTGTTTATAGTCGGATAAACCATGAGCGCCGTCCGGCAATTAAAGTTAAAAACTTGGAGGAGACGTTTTACGTCAGAGAAGACGGCTGAGCAGGTGGGAGAGGGAGGAGGAGGAGGTTTGCCGAGGTGAGAGGGGGGAGGGTGGAGGGAGTCGTAAAAACCTAATATAATTAAACATAAAAATATCCCGCGCGCCGGTAGCCGGAGACCGGCTAGCTGGTCTGAACGAGGGGAAGTGAATAAAAACTGCTCTTTATTACAATGAGCTTTAATTAACGCGCGCGCGGGCCGCGATGACTGGCCCAGCGTAGCGCACTTTCTCAACTTTAATTTACTGCGTCTGAAAGCGCACCCGCTCGCGTTCGTTACATCGTTGCCATAAACCATAGACACATAATTATGCGGCACGGGGTGAATGAACCGCGGGACGCTGATTCGTCTAGAGAGCATTAAATCCTTTTGTGAAACGGCTCCTTCCTTTCCGCCACTCCTCCGTGAACTGCGGCAACGATATTACGAATTCGTAAATGATGGATTCGCGTGCGGCGACCGCAGGAGTCGATCGAGAAACCTCGAACGAGTTTTTCGATCATCGAGGCTGATCATTGCATCTCATACCGTCCTGATGATCTCTCTGAGAAGATGGAGATGCTTGTGCGTCAATAATAAATTTAACAGACCAAACAGTTATAGATCTTTTTGATCGGTTCCACCAATAGTGTGAACTGTTTTTTTTTTAATGTTCGAACATTAGACGTGCGAAGAAATAAGAACAATTTTTTGGAATGTAGAAGGTTTAGTTCGAATAAAATCTCTTGGAACTATGAGATGACAAAATAAATATTTTTCTACAACAGGAAAATGTACTTTGTTCATCACTGTTAAAAGAGGTCTCATTCGATGCGAGAAATGCTGAATACTATTTAACCCTCCGTATGCTATGCCGGAGTCATTCGTGACCCGTAGCGAAATAAGAAAATCGCTATCCCCTCTTCTTCTTCATCCGAAATACGACGAAAGCCAGTCCCGAACCATCGCCTTATATCGAATGAAAACTGTAGTGAAATATCGGCTTGGGTCAGAAACGACTCCGGCACAGATCTAGCAGGAATCCGAGGGTTAATGGATAATACCGCAGCAATGTTAAGTAATTATTACAGTAAACCGGAATTCTGAATTTGACCATTTGCAGTCGAACGGCATGTGAGACATCGCTACGAGTTACCAAAGCATAAATTGGAACAATTTTGGTATCAATAGAAAATTTATACAAATTAAACTAAATTCATTTGCGCTAAATAAACTGCTAGGATTGTTGTATAAACAAAATCTCTACGGCGGAAAAAATGTTTAGAGTTAAGGATTTAGATTGTTTCTTGACGAATAGAGAAATTTAAACATAGTTGAATTTTTTATCGAGATAAATCGGTGTTGGATATGTCCTGAAGGTATTCTAAAGCACTACGAGATGCTGTTGCAACTCAGGTATGTTAAATTTTTATTTTAATATAATTTAAACTGCTACAACATGGTTTTATGTTTTGATAATTTCAGAAAATGTTTATTGTAAGTATATATGTTGTTGAAGTAGTCTTAAAATGTTTGATGTAATAGTAGCAATAAAAAATAAGACTGCTGCAATGTAATATAACACACAAATGGTTGAGTGTGCAATAAACAGGGGTGTAGTTGAGTTATTGTAGTTAATTAGGACTAAAAAGTTGCTGAACTAATTATCCCAATAAGCAAACTATTATTTCTCATTAAATCTAGTATTTCTTCTTTGGAATTTTGAATTCTTGTACAATTTTAATCAATTTCGTCGTCACTTTTTAATATACTACATTATATTTTTAACACCAGAAATACCGAGTACACAAGTTAACCAGTTTATAATGTTCTACAGAAATTACAGAAACGAGTTTACTAAAATTTTGCAGTACTTTTATTTTAATACGTGCTAGAATAAATTAATAAATTTAATATTTCTCCACAAAAAAATTTGTTCCATTTTAACAAGTGGATTTGAAAAGGATTTGAAATGTTTTCTTTCGACCAGTTTAGCAGTTCTGGTGTTAAAAATAACTCCACTGAAGAAGAACAAGAAAACAGTATATTAATTAGTAGACTGCGGATGTTTATACAATTTGCAATTTTTGTAGACGAATTTTAAGAAAGTGGAATAAAATTAAATTTTATTTCCAGTGGTATTAGCATTTGCAGTTATGAAATAAATAAAAATCGTATTAAATTCTGTCGATTTGTATACTCTAGTATTTTTCAAATATTTTCAAAACCCATAAATGCATAAATATCCGCAGTCTATTAATTAGAATTAGTGTAGAAATTAGTATTTGCGGTTTCATTGCTGTTTTCCCATCCCCTATTTCATTTGAGTCATTTCAACCTGCTAACTGGGTGATTATTCGACTGCCAACAGTTCCGAACACTGTCAAGTAGAAATGAAAATTTGCTTTGTGTATGTAACAAAGTAATAAGAAATAATGAAGGTACACCATTTACTTACATGTTCTCGCCCGGTTAACAGGCTAGATACCTCACACTAATGCTCGTTATTACGTGGAACAGTATACTGACCTGCAAGCAAAAAGAAAATACTGTTAAGCAACTATCAAGCCGGAAACAATTATTTCTTAATCAATGTTAAATCTATTTACATGGCCCTCATTCACAATTTGAGCCAATTGTATATATTCTAGGTAAAGTACAGGCAAATGTTCACCCTCAATTACAAGTCAATTACAATCATCAATCCCATTTCGTTCACAAATCATCAATGCAACAAGTGTCTGCAAAGTAGAGAACACTGAAAACCCAAAAACTGAACCCTCAAACGTTCGATATTACAAACCATAGAAAACATCGCTTTTGATCTCTTTATATTACAAATTATTATTAAATTGTACTTTTTCACAACAACCAAATGGAGTAAATACTTATTTCTCCCCATAATAGAATCAATGTAAAGACTCCACTAATTGTCAATAAATGCAAACGCCTTCTAGCATCGCATAAAATCTATTCGCAACTAGACTTCGCGATGTTCCATCACTAAACTGCGGAAATGAATAACACAATAAAGTAACGGGTAGATTAAAAGAATTTAAGAATATCATTTTATTAATACCGAAGTCTTAAATTAATACCAAACTATTGAAGTCAAAGAAAGAAAATTCCATTCATCCCCTGCTTCTTGCAATTACTGCAAACTATTTTTATTTTGCATAATGATCCCTTGACTGATTTACTAACCAGCGAATTTTTATAAAGTTTCCCATATGTATAAATTATTTTAACACGATATCTGAGTAAAAATTTGTTAGTTTCACTAGAGATCTCTCTATAACAGAAACAAACTATAACCACCCTTAATGACGAATTAATACAAAAAAAATTCCCCGTATTGCACAAATCTCGAAGTGCCAAATAAAGCAAAGCACAAACGCAGCAGATTATCGGGCAACTCGCACAGTGTATCGCACCAGCCGTCTTATCCGAATGATCGAATCGCGCGATTAAAATCGATTATCCGAGCAAGCCCGGCCTCTACGGTTCGTGCAGCAGGACGTTGCGATTTTTGCATCGAAAAAGGATAACTCATGGTCCTATCAAGATTCGAATGGTCCAGGTGCAGCTGCGTTGTAAGCTGCGGATCTCTCCCTTCTCCGCGGTCCGCCTCCGCCCATCCTCTCACTCGCTCCTGGCACCGGGAGATATCAATTAGCACTACGTCCTGGGGAATTAATCTCGGGAATTAATATCGCGACGTTGCCAATTAATTTTCGTTAATTTCGAATCAGCAGTTTCCAGAGCAGCGCCGCAGCGGCCCCCTAACACACAAATCCCTATCGCCCTGGTCTGGGAGAGACGGTTTGGTGAGAGAGTGAGAGGGAGAGAGACAGAGAGAGGGAGAGAGAGACACACAAGAGAGAGAGAGAGAGAGAGAGGGAGAGAGAGAGGAGACAGAAACAGGGAACCGGAAGTAAGACAAGGAACACCATCCAGGACACACGCACGCTCTCTACGGGATCCTGAAGAGGATAGAGACGAGGAGAGGACGATCCAGTCGCTGCGACGCTGTGTAGACACTTCCAGGAAAGTTTCGCGAACTAGCGGCTGGCTCGTCGACCGTTTCTTGCCGCTCGCCCTGCTCCGAGAGCGTTTATCAAAACATACATTTAATTATGCCGCAAGGCCCCGCCGTGCCGCGAACATCCGCGAAAATCGCCGCGGGAACGAAGAATCGCGAGCCCGGAGACCGTTCGTCAATTTTCGACACCGTTTCGCAATTATTCCTTCGTTCCTAAATCGATGGATGCTTGTCTTTCTGAAAAACGCTGTTCTTTAAAGTATTACAACTTCGTGAAAAAAAAACCGTACCAGAATCCACCTGGGCTCATTTCATAACTTGAAGCCCCTACATTGAGAGTCCAATTTTATTATTTTCTTTTATGTTTTTTTTTTAATAATATTCGTATACCATGGAGCAGGCAAAAGAAGGTCAAATGTCCTTGCAAATGGCAAATTGTCCTGGCAAATTCAAATGTCATCGCGAGGAAAAATTTTTTTGAAATCTGAATCCATCATACATTGGAAGATCGATGTTTCTTTTTTAAAATGAGACCTGGAAAGTTGATATAAGATCATTTTTAGTTGATCAATTTTGAAACGTACGCAGTAGAAGTTCGAGATGTGTTGCATTAACGAGAGGAAAAATTGTGACGTTCGTTCGTTCCGCAATTAAAAACTTGAATACCAACTGAAGCACTCTAACAGAAGTGTTGTAGAATGAAAACCGCAGGATTGAACTTATTTAATTCGGCAACGATCCTCAAGTATCACGGGAGAAGGGTGGCATCGAGCTACGCTTACCCCAAAAAAGGGGTGGCGTCGAACAAAAACATAAAGTACAGTAAATCCGATGAATTACAACCGGCGAGGCGATCGCTTCCACAGTTGTTCATTTACAAATTGAACTAGCAACAATAAATCAAAAAGATTCAACAAAACAATGAGTGTGCATCTGTTGGCCAAAAAGCCAGCGCGCATTATACGGTGGTGCCAATAATTCTTCAAGGAAGGGTCGATAAGAAACGCAGCACAAAATGTACGACTAATATTTGCATACACAAATCGCCACCGCAAAACGACCAAACGGAACAATTTTGTCAATGTAAACCATTAATCATCGTGTAATCTTCCATTCTCAAATTAAGAAATTTTGTCATTTCATTTTAATATAATACAAATTTAAGATTGTAATAGTCTCCTTCTGAATACAAATTAAAGAATGTAGTAGTTTCAACCAGAATAAAACTGAATTCCTAATGAAAAGGACTATCATTGTAGGTGTTTAAAAAAGGGTGGTTCCATTTAAAAAAGTCAAGGTGACCTTGATATCTCTAAAAAAATGTCATAATAACAAAATTTTTTTTAAGCATCGTGTCAGATACATCATGTCAGTCGTTTAGAAACAACAAAGATATTTGAGGTGCAAACGTTAGGTGACTCACCCTTTATATAACTATATATAAATATCGGTGCGAAGCACTACCAATCCAATTACAAAACTTCTTTATTTTTCATTATTTCTTAATGGGACTTTCACCAACTTATTCGTGGAATTTTTATGATTAAAATGACACTAAACGCGATATAATTTGAACTGCATACAGTGGTTTAATTGACGTTGTCCTTTTCTACGTTCGGCGCGGTTGCCGCGGTCACAAGAAAATAGTAACCCTACACGATCTATGTCACAGCACGAAGGATTGGGCTTAGACCAAGACTTTAGTGTAGAAGTTTCATTTACAACTTGAACAATGGAGAAGATTCACTTGCAAAATTAAACAATTTAGGAGTTTCATTTACAAATTGAATAAACAAAAACTGTGCACGCTTGGAAGGTTGCAATATAAGAAGAAGCTTGAAAAATGGCAATACTGCAAAAATGTTTGCATAAAGATGACCAGCCAAGCTGACCAGTCTCGATGAACAACCAAGTAAAAAAATTACAGCGATCTTCAAGATTTCGTTCATTGTGGAAGCTTTGAGTCGCAATGCAGTCCTTTGCTTACAAACTGACGAAAGTGCATCAAATCGATTTAACAAAATTACGAATGCAGACTCGGCGATCACGAAACCTGTACATATTCGGGAGAATATAAGAAGCGTCCGGAAAAAATGGGAGAATGCTGCAAAACTATTTGCATAAAGACGACCAAAAGCGACGGCCGAGTGTAAAAATTTCAGTGCCGGTCGAAATTTCGAGGATACCGGGGGTCCCTGTCGAGGGATCGCGTGTTTCTTGCGAGGAGAACGTGCGAAGCGGAGAGGAGCGGAATGGAGCGGAGGGTCGCGGGTTTCGTTTGCGTTTATCAAAACACACATTTAATTATTCCGCGCATCGCCGTGGGCGCCGAAAGTGGATACGCGGTGCTCGCTTATTCTGCGCTTAATTCACACCTGGACCCGTGACGGAGCGACTAGAGCCGCTTAAATTAAAGCGACGGATAATAAAAGCGTTAGCTCGTTGGAGCCCCGGGTTCAGCGAATCCCTTCCTCTTTCTCGCGTTCTTCTTTCTCTCTTTTTCCCCCCTCTCTCTTTCCATCTCCCTTTCTCGTTTTGCTTTTCTTCCTCCTCTTTTTTTTTTCCGCTCCTCCACCCCCGTTCTTTTTCCTCGTTTTTACTTTTTGTCGGTTATGTTTCCGCCACGTACGAAGTAACTCGCGCGTCGCTGCAACTTGCCTTTTGTTTTCAGCGACCTCTGCACCCCGAGGTTTTAAAACACAGGAATGCGACCGCGTGCATTCGAATTTAGGGGAACGCAGGCCACCGCCGCGGTCGTCTGCTGAAAATTGTGCCACCGCGACCAAAGAGAGAGAGAGGGAGAGAGAGAGAGAGAGAGAGACTCGGTCGCCGTTAATTGGGAAAGTAGGGAAAATAGTTTAGCGGTGGAGCATGTTTCAATTCCCGCCGGACGAATTTTGGTCGTTCTTTCTTCCCCTCTATTTGCCAAGAGATTTCGTTGCTAATGGGACCATCGGCGGATAATGACTGCCTTGTTAGGTCCTTTGCGCGCTTTGTGGCTTCATTTGCCGCGACTTTTATGGCGCAATTAATTGTTCGACCCGTGTCGATGCACCATGTCGTCCGGACGGCAAACGAAACATCTAATTGGTTCGTCCGACAGAGATTAACCTGCCACTGTTCGATTATCATTATACCGCGTGTTTCGTGTGTTTGCTATTTGGGATTTTCTAAAGACATAGAGAAATTTTGTCACTGAAAACGATTCAGTTACAAAACTCCCGCAAAGTCAGAATATAAAGTTAATGTCTGTTTTAAAAGAAACCAGTTGCGCCATATAAAGCTCGACTGGACAATCCGAAGAAATCATGTTAGGAATTTCTTCGAATTGTAAAATCAATTGCCTGTCCGAGTAGAACTAACAAGACTTCATTTAAACTAGCCATATAATTTTAAGAAACATATGAATAGCTTTTAAAAAGTGTTTTATTAACTGAACAGCATTGCAAACGATGTAATGACACGTATAAAATTAATGTCTCTTTTAAACGGAACCAGTTGCGCCACGTGAAGGCTAACTAGATTGTTTAACCCTCCGTATGTTACGCCGGAGTCATTCGTGACACGTCGCAGTGGGGATAAGCTCGAGCGAGCGTGGCAATATGTATAATTTTATTCCGATATAAGACCGCGCTTTCTATTTCGAAAGAAGAATGTCGCTAGCCCCTCTTCTTCTTCATCCGAAATACGATGACAGCCGGTCCCAAGCTATCGTCTTATATCGAAAGAAAATTGCAGTAAAATATTGGTGTGGGTCAGAAATGACTCCGGCATAGGCTTAGAACTCGCAGGAGTCCGAGGGTTAAAAATCGCAATGAGGACTTCTTCAAACTGTGAAATAAATTTCAGGCTCTGGAACGACTTTCCTAAATCTAAGGACCATGCAAATAATTTCTAAAAAATATAATATTTTCTCAGAAAATGAACTTAACCGTACAAGAATTATCCAGACGGTTATAAACGAATGTGTGTACAATTTTTTGAAAATACGTCATTGTTTAAGCCACCATTAGAATGATAATTGACTCTGATCAACATACAGAACCTAAAATAAATTAATTTCTTAAATGTGAGGACCATACAAATAATTTCTAAAAAATATAACATTGTCTCAGAAAATGAACTTAACCGTACAAGAATTACTCAGGCGGTTTTAAACGAACGTGTGAATAATTATTTAAAAATATGTCATTATTTAAGCCACCTTTAGAACGATAATTGACTCTGATGAACAGTTAGACTCTAAAATAAATTTCTAAAATGTAAGGACCATGTAAATAATTTCTAAAAAATATAATAATTTATGAGCAATGAATTTAACCATAGAAGAATGATTTAGACTGTTTTAAAAAGACGTTTATGTGACCCTTAGCACGATAACTGACTCTAACGAACAGCTGGGCTCTAAAACAACTTTCTCAATTTTGAGGTGACTGTAAATAATTTTGAAAAATGTGTGACATTTGAGCAATAGTGGAAACATGGATTGACACTCATGGACAGCCCACGAAGCAGCGAATGCGACGAGAGATCGAGGGATGATGAACGCGGGCTGCGACTTATCCAGACGGCGTATTTAAATTCAGCCGAACTTTGGTGGCGTAAGTTCGCCCGGGCCGGGACCCAGCTGTATTGAAAAGCTAATTCTCGGCATACAATCGACTCGTCTCGGCGTAGGGCAAACTTTGTGAATGTGTCTCATTAACTGGCTGCGATGAGAGAGAGGGAGAGAGCGTGCGCACGCGTAAATTTCGCGCGAGAACTCGAGACGCGTGTGCGTGTTAAAGCGTTTCACTCGGTGTAACCACCGCGTAATCTCTTCCACGGCCGCATATTCCCGCCACGTATTTCAATTTAGAGTCACGCATCGGCTGACCTTTCCAGCTTCTGCAAAACCGCGCTCGCAAAATTGTTTTATCTCCTCTTTATCGGCTCATTGCCCGAAATATTTCCGTGTATCCGCCCAGTGAAATCGAGATAGGAGCTTTAATACCTACGCTCCCGTAATTATGGGCACGATGTTATTTAATGCGGTCGGCGCTTTAGAACGGTCCATAGAAATTGTTGTAGACTTTTCAATCGAATTTTCTATCGATCGCATTATCCATTAAATAATTCGTTTTTCACCAGATCCTTCATACCCACAGTTTACTACCACTGTCGCCTAATCTTTCCTTACTGTGGAGCTTTATGCGAAATAAAAAATTCCTTGGTAATTGTCAGGAACCCATTAAAAATATGTTTTTCGTTTTAATCATTTCTGACACTTTTCTTACCAGCAATTTTCCAATAGTCTTTTCGAAACGAAAGATCAAGCGACAGTAATTTCATTTATCAAATTTTTAGAATATAATGCAACAACTTCTTTCGAAATTATTATTGAATACAACTCGGTCATTAGACAGCCTACTAAAAGGCTACTCGTAGTTAAAGTTTCGTATTTTATCAATCCATTGAATGTACAAAATCCGTAATCTATTAATTATTAAACCCATCATAAAATATATAAATTACATTTCTTGCATTATTATGGATGACTCGATTTTCCTATACTTAAAGTGTGCAAGAAAAGAGCCGTTAGTATTACTATACAAAAATTGATGCACTTTTTCCATGCATCAGATGTTACATATTCTTCTATCCAATATACACGACAAGGAAATTTTTCTTTCGATTACACAAGACCTTTTATTTCAAGGAAGAACTACAAATTTAGAAAGTGTCTTATTTGTTTCATCGACCGGCAGCTTACGCAACCAATTATTTATTTAATACATGCCGAGAGTTTTTCGCGATTAGATTTTCTAAAAATATAGAAATATACGCCGATAGCAACACGCGCAGTTTCACTTCTTGTACCGGGAGCCGTTCGCCGTACGCCGTTTAACAAGGAACTAATTAGCATTAAATTCTTTATAGGATACTTTTCTAACGGTCAAGATAAGCGACAGGTTCCCGGTACAATCGCCCTAGAAGAATATTTATGTTCTGCTTGCTTCATCTACGATACATATCATTACCGATAATCCGAAACCAACACAATCCGCCGATTAAAAGTGCGCGGTTAATTGCAACGTGGGGAGGGGGAATCAAGAAATTAAGGAATCCGGCGTCAAGATAATTTTTTCGCTGTAATTTAACCGGCCTCTTCCTTAATAAGTTACGTGGGCCTCTTCGGCGAGGTTTCTTTTCCTCGTTCGAGAAACCATTACGCAACAGAATGGTTTAATCGTGATCGCTTAGTGGAATCGAAAAGAAAAATGGAGAACTGTAATGAGACAGCGCACGTAACATCTTCATTAAAGAATTTGCTCGCCGCGGCGGGCGAGGCAACATTTTATTTGCAAATCGGGTCGGCAAAACCACGGGAATCCGATTAAGATTTTACTTTTTCTTCGAGGACTCTCCTTCTCTCTCTCTCTCTCTCTCTCTCTCTCTCTCTCTCTCTCTCTCTCTCTCTCTCCCTCCCTCTCTTTCTCTTACTTTTCGCCCCCTTCCGCTCTGTCATAATTATTCATGGTGCATTCCGATCACGTAAATTACGCGTATCCGTTACCGGTGGATTCTAATTAACAAGCGAAAATAAGATCGAAGAGATGAAGAGCGTCGCGGATGGGCGGGTTCGATTAGCCAGTCTTTCTCTCCTTGCAGAATTCAAAACAATAAACGAAAGAGAGGGAGAGAGCGAGAGAGAGAGAGAGAGAGAGAGAGAGAGAGAGAGAGAGATAGGCAAAGGGAGTATGAAAACCAGGAAAGAGAAAGGAAACAGTCCGCGAGTTTCACCCACGCCTCGTAATGGAAGTTCTGCCGCTTTTATAAAACCGGGCCCCGGCCTTTCTTAAGTAATGAGATACATTTAATCAGAGGATTAATGAACGCCAAAGAAGTGGAATGAATTATGAATGATATTTATTCGTCGAGTACCCGAAGCGACTTGGGAAATGATAATGCGGATCTTCGTCGCGATCGTAATAATAACAATAATAACAACAACGCCCCGGACGAAAACAGAGGAGGGACGAGCAAAAAAAAAAGGAAATGAGTGGAGGAAGGATAAAGTGCGACGATAATAGAGGTGGAGGAACAATAAGAAATCTGTTCGGGAGATCCCCAGCCGAATAAGGGATGAGAAGGGTCGAAAGAGGGACACGGGACTCTCTCGGCTCTCTACCCTATTTGCATAACAAATATTGCAAATAGTACTGCAAAACAATTATTTAAAGTTGAAACTAGGACGTTGCTACCTCTTTGGGACGGCGAGATCGTTCATATTTCAGATTTGTTGCCGCGGTTTACGGCTTCCTGCTATTTATTTAACGATGTTCTATGGACTAATTCGTCTTTAAGTACTTACAATTAAAAATATTATTAATTCCACGAGATAAATGAATTAATTGCAATGCTAGTTTCTGTCTTTAGCGCCTCAACCCTTACAGAAGTACTTCTTTGTGGCAATATTGTTACAAAGATACCTACGCATTAATTTTTATTTTATATGTTTCTCTTTGTCAATTGTTATTAATTTGTTTCTAAATGCAAGCTTATGGGTTGACCCCATGAATCTTCCAAAGAACTCATACTCTATTTAATTATTATATATACTTCTAAAATAATTCTACATATCGTTCACTATTTAATTCGTCATGAAGGTTCCTATCAATTAAATACAAGATTTCCACATTTAATCCAACCTTTTGACTAGTCAAAATAATGTTAATTTTCTTTTTCAGAGTTTCAACCCTTGTGAAGTTTCTTTTCTCTATTTTATGTATTCTCATTTAGTAGATAAAATGTTTACAGTGCATATTAATTTATTTAATTATCGTCACATTTGTGTTCACTTATCATCGCTGTACGTATAACGATCGCAATTTTAATAATAACAACAACGACTGGCAAACGAGCATAGACAGCAAAAGGAGAAGAAGATACACAACGAAAAAAAATATAGACGGAAGAAGGATAAAAATACAACGTTAATAGAGGTGGAGTAACAATAAGAAACCTGTTCGGGAAAGCCGTAGCCAAACAGGGATGAGAAGGGTCGAAACAGGGACTCTCTTCTCTCTCTCTCTTTCTCTCTCTCTCTCTTTCTCCCCCGCGAGCCTATTTGCATAAAATCGTCGTAGTCGACGCCTTCGAAGATAATGAAATGAAACTAAACAAATAACGTGGATGCTAAACATTAATTACATTCGCCGTCGAGACCGGGAGGGGCGCGGTGTAAGGGGGAGGACTCCGTTGGAAATTAAGAGACTGCCAGACGCGAGAGCTGGGGAGGGTGCAGAAGGTGATGGGAGTTGCAGGGGGTTGTACGAGGCCGAAAATGTTCCGCTGAGGGAGCACTCCCCCGGGTGGCGAATTAAGAAATCGTTTAAGAAGTTTAAATCGGGCACGCCGCCAGAAAGAAAGGGTTGGAACGCCCACTTTGCGAAAGATACTACTGCATCTTAAGTAACGATTGCTGCCGTGCGAAACTCACCCTTCGTTCACTATGCTCATAAATTCTAATTGGCCGAACCGGATTTCGCCGATCGTTGCTCGTCTCGCATTTCTGCTTCACCTTGGGAAATTTCGAAGTACTTTCTACACGCACCTGTTTCGTTATTCCTGCGTTTTATTTCACATGTTATTCGAAGGGAAGAGGGGAAGCTATTTTTTATTTTTTAATATATTGCGATTTCTAACCTTGCTTCGAAAAAATATTTCAATAGATTATCATAATTGGTAAATGTATCCACCAGGTTTTATTCAGATTCGATGCGCATGATTATAAAAATTAGATTTTATTTAGTTTAAAAAATTTTTTAATTTTCATCGCGTGACAAAGAAAGGTATATTTGATTTTTTTAAATTTGTTTCGACCAATATTTTTGGTTATAAAAAATATTTGTATATTATTTACACAATATATAATTTATATAATATAAAAATATTTGTAAAACTAGTATGTTGTTTAGGACTGATTTAAACCTGATCCATCGGCAGAGGGAGAAGCTATTTTCGATTTTTTTTTAAATATGTTGCGATCTCTACCCTTAATAATATAAAATGTTTTTACAATCTGTCAAGGGTGCTCACACCCGCAAAGTTTAAACCCAGTGTGTTTCTCGGTTCTCGTGTAAAAAAATGCCGAAACCCGCGCGATTTCTCGGGCATCGGAACGGAGAGACTTAATCTTCATTCAAATAATTAATATTTATTGATACGAAACGACATTGGAATATCGGTAATTAAATTGGTGTGTTTCGACGACCGGCGCGGCGGAGGAAAAATGTGACTGCGACGGGATTAAAATTTATGCAAACTGTTCGGCTTCGTGTTAATTAATATATTGCTGTAACGAAAAGTATGATTGAAAACAAAGATTTGCATATATATTTGCAAGCGCGAATTTTAAACTGCGAATAATCTTCCAGGTGTTGGCAAATACGCGACCATTGAAAAAATGCAGTGATTCCTGAATTTTAATTTAGTTGCACGACTGTATATAAAGAATTACAATACCCCGGGGGGGGGGGTGCCGTGAACTAATGAGGCCAAAGCTGTTATATTCGCGTCGATGAAACTGCGCGATTGGTATGGAATGCTAATTAAACAATTCACCCGAAAGGGCTCACATTTTTCATTATTATAATTTTTCCAAACGAGGCTCGTTTTAATAAACAATTAATGAATTCGATTCGTCGTAATTATTCGTTTATTTTTTTTTCACCGACTGCGGTGCGTTTCATTCGAGTTTTTACTTCATTAAATTTCTGACAATTTGCTGGAAGTCTGCGAGAAACTGCTTGACATTGATACGAGTTTTAACGAACGTTATTAACAAAAATATTTTGGCATATTTTCAATTACGTCAGATTAAAACCGGGTTATGTGAGAGACAATGCGTCAAGCTTGGAAACGGTGAAATAACTGGCTGTCAAAAAAATTAATGAACTTTTCATTCACTAAGTACCGAATGGTTTAAATCCGTCAAAGGATCCCGCGAACCACATCAATCTTTTTAAAGAAGTATACTTTGCCGTTGCGAATAATTATACTTGTTCGGTGTTCCAGTTGCAAAATAACGATGGTGGAACATTATAATTTGCATTGTTCGTGCAATCAATGTTAATGGACAGTCAGGTTTTACGAGAATCGGAAAAATTATTCACGCACAAAGTCTCTGGAATTTCAATTAATGTGTTCAAATTGAAAAATCAATCTACAATTTAAACACATTTCTTAGCTACATTTCTATAATACATATTACAAAAATTCTAATAATTCAAATCATGCAAAATATAAAACTGTGATGAAATTAAATAAATTCAGCTGTATAATTTCTGATTTATTAAAATCATTCCAGGAAGGAATCAACTTAAAAGTTTTTTACATGGCACAGAAATCCACAGTTTACTAATCAGAATCATATAATCACAGTTTCCAGGAAATCACAAATATCCTCGTGAAACAAGTTCAAATATTTCGAAGTGTTCGCACCTTCTCGTAATTATCTGAAAAAATGTTTAAAAATTGCGAATAGTGGAGGAAGGGATTGTAACACAGGGAAGGGAGTATCGAATGGTCCGAGCTCTATCTCAATTAACCTGGAGGACCCAGAGGCAACAATCACGTCAAGTTTATGGTACTTATCGAGACGAGGAAGTATCGGGGTCCGACAGGTAGCTCGTTACTTGCGAAAAGTTTATCGGGTTTCGCAAGGGCCGTACTAAATCGGTTCGCCAAATATACGGGAAGAATCCGCGCGGAGTCCCTCGCGTTTCTGCAAACGCTAAACCTCCGGGTGCACGCGCGCGCGAATGCGAACGCGAACGCGAATGCGAGAGTGCACGGGTGCACTCGCTCGTGCATTCGCGAAGGAGAAGGGAAGGACGAGTTATGCGATGCGCAGATCCGCACGTACGGATGTATGATAGCCACTGACCGTTGCATTTCGTTGGGTATGCATTTACGAGCATGTTGGACCTCTTTCGCGGAGACATTGATGGACAAGCGCAGCTTATATGGCTACTCCAAGAGAAGCTCGTCCTGCCCGTTTACATATTTATGTTATGACTTCGCTTCACTCGACTTAATTGACGGAATTGCCATAAATTTGCGAATATCGCGTGGACGAAGACGGTCACATATTCGTTCGTATGTATGTATATATATATATATGTATAAATTGATACGCACAGGTCGCGTCTATGAAAACATACATACGTGTGCAACAGCGTACGCGCGTCGAGGTATATATGTTGTATACATGTCCTGGATCGAAACGAATTCCAATGAATACCGATTAGGGGAGTCACGGAACGTCGTTTCGTATCCCATGGACTCGCTGGGAATTCCAAAAGACGGGGCTGTAATTGACGGAATTCCTGTAAGTTTTGAGAACGCCAAGCTTTTACCTTGATCGATACACCCGCCGCGCTTCCAAGTGCCACGCGAGTTTTTGAGCTCTTCACAGCGTGGCGAGGGGATAAGGAAAATGGCCCATCCGAGGCATCGCATGCTTCGGAAATTATTTCTGCCTCTTCCGCGTGTATTTTCCAGATTTTGAGACGCATATCGTAGGTTTATTTCGGTCTGTAGGGCTTCGGAAAGAATTGTCTGACACGGTGCACCAACTAGATGTCTAAGCTTCAATTGTAGGAAACCGTGGATTTCACAATAATTGCACAATAAAACAGTGTGAATACGTCGACCGATCTTCAAAAATTTTTTTAATATTTCTGTCAAGCTAAATTATTGATCGAGACCAATTTTAGAAATGACAAAGGACGGGGAGTCTTTAAAGTTTCAATCTTGAAAAGCTATACCGTGATTTCTTTATATATGTCGCCAAGACCTGGATGATAAATGTCGCGGAATTATCCCCGCTTCCGCGGCGTACACCCCGACAGGCCTCGGACGCCGAGGAGTGTAAACATAACACGGCTCGACGATACACGACGCTGGCAAGATCCGTGTTGTTGACATATATCGAGAATTCACTGTACCGATTTGTTAACTAGTATATGTAAATCGGGTTTGAAAATATAACTTTACACGTATTTGGATACGGATTTGGTGTACGAAAAGATGTCCGAAAAAAATATTCAATAACCCCGTAAAATTGTAACAGAAAAATCCATCATTTTGACGGGTATGGTAGTTCTGGTGTGAAGATAAAAAGCAGCGAGGAAAGGATAAAAAGAAGTGAACGTTTCGATGTTGTCGGGTCGAGGGAGTGGGATCAGCACATTACCCTAATCCGTGAATACCGGGGCTCGAAAACGAAGAAACAGTCGGGTCAAAGTTCAGAATGAAATTGCGACGGGGCCTCGGGTCGCCGTGTTATTCGAGGTTCCTGGCCGGCCGGCCGAAGAGTCTCCGAGATCTTCACATTTATGCGATTCGTCATTGTGCAACGATTACTTAGCCCTCGGTGCGCCGTGCGCCTGAGAAGCATTCCAATGTATACCGATTAAGAGAGCCAAGGGAACGTCGTCTGGTATCCGAGCGGGACTCGATGGGAATTCGAAAAAGTCACCGGTCGCCGGTTTATCGTGCACGTTTAGCGGGATTCGCCGGCGGAATAACTCACGTATCCGGATCGTTTCCCCCGATGTCGAGGGAGAGAGTATGTGATCTATACGGGGGCAGCAGGCAGCAGCAGCAGCAGCAGCGTTTCTCTTTAATTGAATCGGATCTACATATCCCCGGTACAGCTCCATTCGGCCGGAGCGACATGCAAGATTTCTGCAACCGGGAACCGATCGCCACGAAAAATGGCCGGCCGCCAAAGCGTTCATCTACGCGTGATTGCGCTTTTAAATTTACCTCGACACCCCTATCCCCCCCCACCCGCCTTCCAACATTGTCCAATTACTCGCTTTTTATTAAAACATCATTACTTTGTATTATTGTTAATCATCGCCGACGCGGCGCCGAGCCACGGCTCCCGTAAATCTACGGACCCCGACCAGGGCCATTTTTGTAATTGCTGGGACACAGCCACCCCCTATATCTTACGGTTTTTTGTTTCGTAACTGTGATTGGAGGATGTAAGGGTGTTGGGTATTTTAATTATTGGTCATTATTAAATATTTGGGGGGAAACGAAAATTTAAGGTCCAAAAAGCTTAAATAAAAGAATAATTTGATAGTGAGGAATAGGATCTGAAAGGGAACATTTCTTTTAGGGTTCGTTGCGGCGTTTTATGCAATTTTATGCATTTATGGGAAATGCGGGTAGATGAAATGCGAAGCAGTGAAGATATGTAAAGCATGTTACGATAGTGATGTATTATCCCCTATTTATTAGAATTATCGAGAAAAGAAATACATGTCTATGTAGCTCCTGTGCTCTGAAATTAATGCCAACAATGTTAATTTTGCATGTAAATGCGCAGTGTAGATATTGTATTGGTTGAAATCTGATTGACCAGTTCTTTCGTAAAGTATGTATTTTTGAAATCGGAAGAATTGTTAACTATAACCGGAAAGAAACATCTAATTCGATTTTGTCGGAGTGGCCGGTTTGAAACATATTAAATGCCATCTATGCACGGTAATATAATTTGTATACATCATTCTATAAGATTCGTTTCAACAAAGAAATACCAGGAAGCAATGATCGATACTTTAAAAAATTACGGTGCTTATCGCGAAGCGTCTAATTCATAGGTCCGTGGCAGGATGAAGTACGAGGGGTTCGTTTTCGAGTAAAAATGAGAGCATTGCGTAGCCGTTGGCGGGCCGTCCCCTGCAAGGCCGCGATAGTGACGTTTCTCGAATGATGTAAACGGGCATAAAGTGGACAAACTAGGGCCATTTGTCTGCTTTCCTGGAAGCTTGCACTCTACGATGCCCCGGCGTAGCACGATGGGGGAAAACGGCCACTGGTTTATTTCAGGGATAATCCAAACAAATGTACTCGGTGGCTCGCGAGTAAATAACATGCAAATGCCGTAATGCTGGTTGACCGATGGCTTCACTCGTCTCCGGTCTCGGACGTGCTTTGCGTTGGCACAAAGACGTGTCTCTGTGCCTTCCTAACGGGAGGAAAAAAACGAGCTTAATACGGCAGTCGATATAATACCGAAAGCCACCAACCACCCTACTTAACGATGAAACGTCCCCTCCCCGTTGAATCTGTCTATCTACGTATAATATATTGTGCGCTATCGAGTACTCTATTATGCGAGCAGAAACTCGCCCGGCAAAAGTTCGCATCAACAACGAGCTCTACCGATGCTTTGGCTACTCTGGCAACGCGAATTGCAAATCGTCTGTTATCGACATGTTATAGCAATTTTTTAATAGTAATCATAACCCTCTGATGGAAAACTCGTTGGCGAAGAAGAACTATTATTGTTGAGGAACATCTATCCAAGTTTTATTAGCTTTGCAGGTTCGTTCATTTAATCGGAATATTTAGTTCGTGGTTAATATTGTTTAACACATTGATTGCCACGCGATTGTCCATAAAATTCATGCTAGACTACAGTAGAGTCTGGATCTAAGCCCAATCCTCCGTGCTGTGACATAGATCGTGTAGGACTACTATTTTTTTGTGATCGCGTCGAACGTAGAAAAGGACTACTAAATACAGTTCAAATTATATCGTATTTAGTGTCATTTTAATCAGAAAAATGCCACGAATAAGTTGGCGAAAGTCCCATAAAAAAATAATGAAAAATAAAGAAGTTTTGTAATTGGATTAGTAGTGGTTCACACCGATATACCCGAACCGGTATCGGATTACGTGGCATGTTTACACTGTTCGGCGACCGAAGCAGCTCGAGCTTCTTGGCCCCTCGCGGGAAATGCCCCCCTAGTGGAGGGGATAGTCGAGCTAAGATCGTGTAGCTCTGCTCGGCTTAGATCAACACTTTCCTGTAGTTATTTTACATAGGTACGGAAGAAACAAGATTTATTATAGCAATGGTGTTTATAATACGTTTCACCTATCACACTCTACAAATTTCTCTAAAAACTTATTTTCTAGTTTGCAAACAAACAAATTTTTTTAAGCCTCTAGAATGATTTGTCAATATTTATTGGCTAGATCTAGTAGATCATTTCATATTTTGTAAAAGGAAGGTTGTTGATTGCTCTTTTTAACACTGTGATATATTTAAGAGAGCCATAATAATTTTCTTTCAAGTAATACTCAAAATAGAAATGATCAGACTATGACAGATTTGATCAGACTTTGACAGGTTTTTGACAGGTTTAATCTCATCTTTGAAAAGTTGACTTCATTAATAGACACAATTGTCTAAAGAGATTTTGTGTAATTAATACGTTCCAATTTTGACTTTTTCGGTCCATAGAAACTATAGTTAACAAACAGTACAGTGCGAATTCCCAACTGGAATTGCACGCAACTGGAGGCAAATAAAAAAGTTTGTATAATTTGAATAGATCGAGGATAACATATCCAAAATTCTGAAATTTTAATCGTTTTCGTAACAACCGCATAAAATTCGCAGTCTAGTGCAGTAGTGATACAGTCGGACATAACTCGTTAATCAGGGTAGGCGAATTCATACTCGCCGGCCTTACCGTTTATTTGTCTTTAATTTCGCGTTTCCCGTCGCATTGTGAATTTTTACACAATCAATACGAATTATGAATGGCGATACTTAACGAAGTCGCGGCGAACTGCAAACGGAACTTACAGAGCGAGCGGCGCGGTACAAAATTCGTTTCGGCGCGACGGCCGTCGGCTCGTGTTTATAAATCGCGAGCAAAAACAGAAGCCGTGAGCATTTCATAAAATAAAAGTCCCATTATGAAATGAATAAAAATTCGTATGGAAATCGATGCCGCTTTTCAGCATAATACGGATGGGTAAACAGGCGAAAACGCGGGATTCGTGCGTAACGCATTCAATTATCAGTCTTTCCCGATGTTCTACCCACGCACCCCCCTCACTCCCGCCGCCCCATCACCGGAGGAAGGGTAAAAAAAGGTTATTATATTCGAGAGAAAATTTATAATATTTATATTTTGCCAGTGACGTCGTTGCGCGAATGAAAAAAAGTTCATTTCACGAAATAACGGCTTCACCTGTACGTTTTAATTAACTTGTAGCCTTTAATTTTTACGTCGGCCACGACGCTCCGCGATTCCCCGTCTACGGATAATGGACCCTGCAGTTTATAGATGATAGTAGATATCGGGGCTGATCTCAGAAGAAATAAGCGAAGATGGAAAACTCCGGATGCAATTCATTTCGGTTTTCGAAGTTCTAACGAGGGGGCGGGACTCGTTAATGAGATCGAGCTAATTGCTCGAAGAACTCGTTCGATTTAGTCATTTTCTAACACAAACATTCTAATCGTGATATAGTAACACCGAGTTTGAAAGTCGGAAGCGCGTTGAATAAGAGTCTGGCGTGTCTGCGGATGGTTGGCCGTTTCTACTTGTTTGAAATACCAATGACTAGACTGTGGATTTTATGCATTTATGAAAAATATGAGATAGTGAAATACAAAATAGTAAATAGATCGGAAGTACTTAAAAACACTGTTACAATACGTACAGTATACTAAAATTATTCAAAATGTAGTTTTATTTACGTTTTGTTTGTTCTGACTGGTGCAGCAATTTTAATATTATAATTTCGTAAATAAGAACCCATTTTCAAATTTGACGTCTCTACTTTCACAACCCATTGTTCATTTTTATCTAAAATATTTTTGCATGATATAGTAGGTAGAAAACTGAAAACATGTGTTGTTTCGACAATACTATATATTCAAATGTTTGTAAAAGCAATGAAAAATTTTTTTCGTTGATGAATCTTCTTTAGATTTGAAGATTGAACGATTGTCAGTGTTCTACTAATTTTTTCAACGAAGATGTCACAGACGAAATAACAACGATTTCTCGAGAATTGGAAATTCAATGTTCAAATACTTTTTAGATCTGTTGTATTTCTTTAAAATACGAAACTACAGATGAATTATAATTCGATGGTTTGAAGTATATGAAACAAGAGTAGACGTATTAGCTTGGCAGTTTTACTTTATGCAAGGGTCGACAATTAGCAAATTCTGAACGCCAATTCAAAGAATAATGTCTTTGACTGACATGGCAATTCGCAGCTCGGTTCGGACAACTTTAACGTGCGCAGCGAGCATGATGCAACAACGATCACGCACAAAAAGCCATCGTCCAGTTCGTCCCGGGTAATTGCAATCAGAAAGGCGATCCCCGCAGACAGGTTGGGGATGGGGAGTAGAAAATAGCGTTGGGAGGGGGGTGGGGGGTTCGCATAATTTCGGGAGTCTTTCGAGCATTAACAATTGTCCCGATCACACGGAGGGTTGCGCAACGTAGTTTCCAGCTCCTAGGCGATTCTCATTCGACTCTAACGGGGGTTGAACAGATAACCTGGTTTCGAAAGGGGCAGCAGATGGGGTGTTGGCCAGTGGCTATCTCAGACTTCCCTCATCTTGTGCCAGTCTGCCCTCGTGCCCACCTCACCCCTTACGACGGGGAACTACCCTGGTTTATCCGCCCGCTCGCCATCCGCCCCCATAGTTTCCTGGGAGATCGATTGTTATGCATAGCCTGTATTTGCCCGGCCAGCTCTGTAACCGGCTTCGGAGTCTGGAAACTCTCGGGGAGAGTCTGCAAGAAGCCACCAGGACCCGACTCGACCGATTGACCATCGTCCAGACGGGTCCTGGCCCCGAGACGCTTTCGGAAAAAAAAGGCAATTTCAAACCGACAGGCGAATTAGACGAAACTAGCAGTTTTAAGGTTACCGCAGGATACGCCCGGCATGATCGATAACTGGTCTTCGGACTCCTCTCAGTGACCATTCACTTAATTTTGGCTAATTAGCTACGATTATTCCCAAGGTGCCGTCGCCAATTGATTTCCAAGGTGTTTCTTTTCTGTGTAATTGCTTTGTGGCGAGATCGTTCGATCTTAATTGTGGAAATGATTGGATTTAGTACGTGGGTCGTTAATTAGGGTAGCAACGAGGGTCGAATAAGCAATTTATTTTGTGAGACGCGATTTACGATTTCGTTGACGTACATTTTTAATAGGGCTAGCAATTACGGACAAATATGCCATTTATTTTTCTGATGTCTAGTCTATGAATCTCATTCAGATCATTTTGGACAATTTCTTCGAAATTATTTCTTTACGATGTATAGTAGCTCTCTGGAAAAATTGTTCTTAAATGGTTTATGTAAATTAATTATAGGGGCAATGTGATCCAAAGGAGAAATTTATTCCAGCGTTTAATAAAGTGTATACTACAAAGTTTTCAAGTCTATAATATTTGAAATATCTATGAGAGAGTTCCGGAATTTTCAGGCTTGAATGAAGACACGAAATTTTCAGAATCTTTTAATGAACGAATTAAACTGATGTCGATTTCAGTGTTACTATATACAAAATGTTTATGAGCTGATCTAAAAATCGTTTGAATCGATTTCTCGGAAGTTTTGAGAGTCCAGACAGCTGACGTTAGCGACGAGACCACTGTCCCTTCGAGGATGTTTATTCTTGCGTGGACCTGGTCTGCGCCAAGCAAACAACGAAATGCAAATGGAGATTATTCCGGACTGTGCTAGCTGTTAACCTGAATTATTCGAGTCTTAATAATAGCTTGGGGTACCAAACCACTGATCTAAGGGATTAGACCGCGGGTATTGTAGAGCCAATGAACACACGAGAATTAGACGGTCGAACTTCCACGGAGAAAAGAATTCCACTTATCGATCGGCCACGTTGGATCATGCTCCTCCTGGCGGAATTACTCGAGCAATTAAATCTCGCGTCCGACAAGCTATTCCGCGAACTGTTTACTTTGCATCCGAAAGAAACTCCTTACGAATTCTATTGCCCTAACCCTGGCAACACCAGCAAAACTAAACACATTAAAGTAAGATATATTTGATTGTAAACCATATGGTCGCTAATGACCCAGCTGTTAATGCGACCACATTAAAATAAACCAAAAATAAATAAGTTAATATTACTCTGCTTAATACAAAAATCGGTGACTTAAAATTATCACAAACGCAATACCAAAGCAGTCTTCACAACGAATCCTCAACTTCTCAGTCATCATCTCATAAAACAACTTAAACCACTACTTCCATTTACAAAAATTCTTTAGACATCTTAAATGCAAAATAAAAATTTTCACTCCAGTTGCATGAAACGGAAGCCAAATAAAAATTTCTTCCTTTCTTCATTGATTTTAACCCTTTGCACTCGAAGCTATTTTAACTCCAAAACGAAACATTTCTTCCGACCTAGAATATTTCCCGTCTGTAGATTTTTTTTCCATGTTATACATACGAAAATGGTGCAATTTACTCGTACAATACTGAAGCTTTTAGTAATTTATTGAATACAAACAAATTTAAAAATGTAAAAAATATTTTGAATAATGATACAGCAATTGTTAGTGGCGCCTTACAGTCGCTATTCGAGTGCTAAGGGTCAATAAGCTGAAACCAATGCTATTGATTTAAATTCTATCTATTAAAATCTACAGTCTACTTATAAACGTAAACCAAGAAGTGCCGAATGAAGAATTGCTCGAAAAATCCCCAAACCAATGACCGGATAACAATCGCCGCAACAAAGCTCCTCGTGGTCCGAAACCACCCTCGCGCAAGGGTTGTAAAATCCGCGACAAGACGTGTGTGGTAGCTCGAACAATGGGAACGGGACGCGGTTAACCGAAGGAAGCTGAAACGGGACGCGGAATAAACCCAGAAACAATAACGTGGAACGGGTGTTGGTGGATGGGGGTGCGACGGCGACGTTTGAATCGTGGTCGAGGGTGCACCCGAGGGACGGTGTCGTCCGCCGGTGAAAGTGTTCGCACGGATTCCTTTTTTCCCTGTCCCCTTCCAGTCAAGTTGTCGACGGAACGTTTAACCTTTCTTCCCGCCGTCTGTGCGTGCTCAATAGATCCGACGGGGACAGAGGAGAGCAGAGTAGACGACAGAGAAAGGGAGAAAGATGGAGGAGACGGGGAAAGGGAAGAGGGAAGAAGCAGAGCAGAAGAACGAAGAGAATAGGAGAGGGTAGAGTGGAGAGGAGAGCAGGAGGTGAATGAAAGCGAGAAAGGTACAGAACAGAAGAGCGAGGTGGCAAGAAGAGGGAACTGTAGGGAGAAAAAGAGATAAATGTACCGAGAAAAAGACAGAAAAGTAGAGTGACCAGGGAAGAACTGTGGAGCGAAGAAGGCAGAGGTGTCGAGAGAGGAAGAGAGAACTGTGGAGGGAAAAAGGCAGGAAAGTACGGAGATCAGAGAAGAAGAGGGAAGAAGCGAGAGCTGCAGAGAGAGAGAGAGAGAGAGAGAGAGAGAGAGAGTGGGACAAGGCTTGAATGGAGAGGTCCCGCGTGCCCGGGAGCGTTTATGTGTTCATAAAACTCGAAGGATCGCTTTGAGTCGTCGAGCAAGCCGCTGCCTCGTAGGAGCCGAGTTGCGGGAAGGCGGGGGGGGGGGTGGATGGAACGAAAGGAAGTGGAGGAGAGCACGATGCCCGTGCTGGAGGGTGCTAAGGGG
Organism: Halictus rubicundus; assembly: GCF_050948215.1. Classification (NCBI taxonomy): domain Eukaryota; kingdom Metazoa; phylum Arthropoda; class Insecta; order Hymenoptera; family Halictidae; genus Halictus; species Halictus rubicundus. Next base: position 9,381,284 of record NC_135149.1, on the reverse strand, counting down.
GTGGTGAGAGAGCGAACGAGGGTGTTTTTCCACCACCAGTTGCTCGCGGCAGCCGCAAACCCCTCTCGATCCTGATGCTGCAACGAGAGACAGAGAGCCGGCCGAGTGAACGAGACACCAAGCCGTGGTAGCTGAAGAGCGAACGTTCAGACCATAAAAGTCCCAAACTCCACCATCCGCGCGTTTCCTGTTCCACTCTCTTCGGCCGCTCTTCGACCCCGATACCGACGGCTCGAGGGAGTAACGAGGAACACGCCCGCGGACACGCCGAAAAATAAAAATAAAAATAGACACTATACTCCTGTTACGGTTTTGCGCGTCGACGTAACGAACCTCAAGGAGGAATCCGACGATGCCCGCTGACAGAATGCAGATTAATACAGCTGAACGCACTGTTCGACCGCGAGCTAATTGATTTTATTCTTCTTCCTTGCAGCTCCGAATTTTTCATTTCTTTTTCTATGGGGTTATTCACCTTTGAAGGGTTGTAGGAGGATATGAGAAGTTCAACAATTTTGTTGTGTATGACATTATGTTTCTTTGGAAAACGAATATACACATCTTATTGGGAGATACTCGAACAGTATTCGTTGAAAAATTGAGCTAAATATTTTAATCTGGAAGGACGTGGCAGCCATTTACCTAAGACGCTTCCTGCGAAGCTTCGGTGGTTCAGTACCTCAGAGGTTTCTTAGCGAATAAACATTTTTCTAATTTTACATTAAACTAGACTAAACGAAAAGCTAGCTATCGTCGAAGCCAATTTTCGAGAAACCTATCTGAACTCAAATTACAACTTAGATAATAGTGTCTGTATAGAACAGCTTAAAAAATGCGTTAAAAAACCGTTTACAAACTGTTTAAATATTACTGGAAATTGTCATTCGCAGAATCGTCGAAAGCCTCCACCGTTCGCTGATTAAATCCGAATGAGAAAATTGCATCTGTTATTGGAAGACGAGAAGAATTTCGTCGAGCGTTCGCGGGAAATCGTTGTTTTGCGTAACAGGTGACAAAAAAATAATTTCGTACAACAGGTAATGGCGTCAGAGTCTCGTATAACCGTTGACAACGCGTAATCGTAAACCGATAAAAAGCGAACGGGAAGATTTCGAAGAAACTCGTCGAGGGGTGTGGGTTTTTTTTCAGCCACCAGTTGCTGCCAGCAGAAAACCCCACTCGAATCGACGCTGCATTACCGTAAAAGTCTGAAGCTCTCTCTCTCCCTCTCTCTCTCTCTCTCTCTCTCTCTCTTTTTCTCTCTCGCAGTTACCGCCGTAGCTTCCCGTCCTCTTCTTTTTCCCTTTTCGCCCTCTGTCTGCGCGGCCTCAGACTCACTTCGGCCACGAAACTGGGTTAGAGAATAAAACGGGAAATACCAGCGAGAGAGCACACCCGATTGCTGGAAGGGAAACGTGCCGCCGTTCATGTCGACGAAAGTTACCCGAAAACACGGAACCACGGATTTGCCCGACGAGACCGACACGGAAATGGTTCAAGGCCGATCAATCGACTACACGCTCCCGATAAACCGTCCTACAGTTATTCTCCCATCAACAAACAATTTTTCCGACATCCCTCGATCGATTTTCTTTCGATTAAAACTCTTTCGTGTCGAAAATGTTTGCTAATTGTCCAAGCACATTTGAAAACGTTTATACGCTCTTACGAGTCCGCACATTTCCTACAAAAACAAGAATTATGATTGTAATTTTATTCTTTATTGCAAACAATTTTAACCCCTTGCACTACGACTAATTTTACGGTTCCAGTGAATGGAACTTTTTTGTAATTCGTAATTTCCTAAAAAAAGAAGGAGAAAATTCATATCTATTATAGATAAACTAGGAAATTAATAACGTACATATTCATTAGACTGTGTTCAGAATCTTCATGACGGGTATGACTCGACATTGTGGGACAAGGGGTTAATGTAAAGGATTTTTACACTCGGATGTATATTGTGGAAAATGTTTGAACACGTTCGAAATCTTCTTTGAACATAAGAGTTTCGTTTTGTTTATCATTCTATTCTTCATTGTATCTGATATTAAAGTAATGGATTTTGATATTGACACGCGACGCGAGGATCACATTAATTTGCGAATGTTCGATCATCTTTAACCCTCGGAGTCCTACGAGTTCTATGCCGGAGTCATTTCTGACCCGATATTTCACTACACTTGTCTTTCGGTATAAGGCGATGGCTCGGGACCGGTTTTCGTCGTATTTCGGATGAAGAGGAAGAAGAGGGGACAGCGATTTTCTTATTTCGAAATGAAAAGCGTCGTCAAATATCGTAATAAAATATAAGTCGCTCGAGCTTGTCTCCAGCGCGACGAATGACCCCGGCATAGTATACGGAGCATCCTGCGCCTAATTAATTCATAAGGAATCTATGGTGATTGGATCCTGTTTCACTGCGGTTGACATTCACTGGCCGTACATGTCTAATGAAAACTCGTCTAGCGACAGTTGCTGCTTAGCCGAACATACCCGCCACTTTTCCCACAGTTTCAATCCAAGTATCAATCTGATTCCCAATAAAATTAGCAGCCCGCCGAGCTTCCTGAGTTTCTCGGGAACGCATGCATATTCACTGGATTTGCCTTTCTTCCAACGCCGATCCGAGGTTATTACAGAAACCAGTATTTATGCAGTCTGCGTTAAAAAACAAACGACGGCTAGAACACACCTCGGGCGGAACACTTTCCAGGAAAGCGTTCAGCTTCCGGCGGTTTCAGGTTTAAGCTTGACGAGATAAGATGTCTGAATATATTCAAACCGGCCGATCAGGGCGAGGAGGGGGGGGGGTGAATTTCTTCGAGGGGACAGGGTGGTTTGGTTTGTAGACGATAGGGTGTAGTTGTATTTATATCGAGACGGTCGCGCGTTGGCAGAAAATTAATTTGGCCAATTATGCCGTTTTTAGCGTGCGCCGCTTAAGAAACATCTAGTCGCGATCGCGGCTCGTGCATTATCCCTGGCCGGAGGCGACGCGCACCCCAACAGCAGTCTCTGCTTACATTAGCCACCCTTATGCAAATTAATACGAAACAAAGTACGCCGATGCGATCCTTCAACCGTCCGCCAGGAAAAGATATACCGTTGTCCCTTGTCTGGGGCCTTGTTGTTCGCCGGGGCTTACGTGCCCCGACATCGTAACCCCTTCGAAATTATAACACGTCAAGTATCGTGTATCTATCATGGAAATCTCGGCCCGCGGAACAACGATCTCGTTTATTCACCTTGTATCTCCGTCAATTAGTCACTCGTTCATTATTCCGTCGAACGCGGAAATATCCCGCTGCCAGACATCGGCAATCGATAAAACACCCGGTTCTTCGGCTACCAACGACAGAAGGATTCCGCCGTGTCGGAACGCGGAACGGGCTGCTACGTGATGCAGGTTCAAAGTTCGAGATTTCTCGATCCCCGATTCAGAGATACGCCGCTATCGGATCGGAGAGATTGCGCGTGTTTATAGCGGCCGATGCTCGATGTGCAACGAAAGCAACTGTTTCATCGGCACTTCAGATATTTGTGTTGCTTCGAACCGTTTTCGTGGCTTTGATCTTTTTAAATAGTGGGAACGATCTATATTTGCGTCGGGTATAAGCAACTTAATTGCCTTCCCTTTTTTAATTGCGAAAACGTGGACACCTTCGACGGGGTCGTGTGATAGCTGGAAGATTGCTATTTGTGATGCATTCGTTAAGGTTTGGAAGGAAATTCGAGACCATGTGGAAAATTTACATGGCCGTATTTTACGGTTCAAACAACTATCACACCTTAGGATGCATTCACTTAGGTTTAAAGGAAAATTCGAAACCAAGGTAAAAAATTGGTAAATCTCGATGATTAGCTGGGGCCAAATAATTTGATTTTACGGGTTATTTCAAACAATTATTCGATGCGATCCCGCAGGAATTTTCAAACTATTGTGTGCTTAAATTGAAGCTGGAAGATGGCATTTTACGATAGATTTATTTCACTTTGACGGAAAATTCGAGATCACTTCGGAAAATGGATAAATCTCGATCGGTAGCAGAGAGAAAAACGCTTGGGTGACTGGATTTTAAGGGGTTGCTTCGAATCGACTGTGAAATTTGTTCTCGAGGGAATTTTAGATCTGCCGAGGGCTCAAATTAAAGCTGGTAGATCGGCATTTATGATAGATCCATCATTATCAACACAACACATGAATTTCCAACTAAACATCGATCAAATACGACATAATCAAACTAGCATGATATTCCTCCTCACACTGCCATAATTCCAAACAATTAACGTCACACAAGAAGACATTATAAACACCACTCGCCAAAAACTCCCATAGCAAACAATCCAAGAATGCAAGAAGTGTTATCAAAGTTAAATGAAACCTTATATTTCACGCGCGAAGAAACAGATCCCTTAACGTGGGCCCTTTTATTCCCATTTAGCTGAAAAACGGTCTCTAATATCATGAATTTAACATCCCCGGCCGCAAACATCCTTATTCATAGCTACCAAGAAAAAAAAAAGAAAAAAGAGAAAGAGAAACGAAAACGAAGGTGTGACGATGTCCATTAAGAGTCCCCCGCGGCGAGTAAGTGTGTCAGATCTTTTATTTAGTTTGGTGGATAGTATACCTCGGTCCAGAGAGTTACACTGCGCCGAGCAAAGGGTTCTGGTTGGGAACCTATTTTCCCAAGAGGGTGGAATAAGGTGGAAGGAGAGAGGCTGAGGAGGGAGTCGTTGTGTCCAGTGTCTCGGCGTGCGGCCGTTGGGGTGGTTGTGGCCAGTCACGAGGGCGTATGGGATGGGGTTGGGTCCCTCTTGTACACGAGGCGAGGTTCGGACTTGAGAGATCAATAAACGACCCTCCAACCTGGACACTCGGCCCATCCCTCATTCTACCACCGCCGGGCTACCTTGTCCACTACCAACCCACCTAATGTCCGTTGCAATTGGCTTTCTTTGCACCTGCTGGATTTTACCCTTCGCCGGGACTTTTGGCCGACTCTTTCCTCCCGAAATCTGAACAACCTAACTCCAACGCACCGACTCCTTTTCAATCAGATCGACGGGAATTTTAGCCACCTTCAATGCGGGATTGCAATCATTGTTTCTACAATCTGTAGTGTCATTATTACGGACACTTATGCGAAACGAAAATTTTGTTTCATGAACTTGTAGCGATGTTTTTGTTTTCACTATGTAGTCGTAGTAGTTGTATTACGGGAGGGTGCGCTTGCTACCAGTTTCGAAGCAACGAAGGTGCCAGATAGTCTCTGATGAGCATGAATATTTGATCTGCGAATCTCACTGACGACTAGACTACAAATCTTTGTGCAAACTCGAACTTCTCTGTATTATAAGAAGCGAGACCCGTATGTAAATTTATTTCTTCATGGAATCGATATAATAAATTGAAAATAGTGTATTAACATCCTTAAATTCTTGTAATCTTTCTACTTTTTTAAACCTTAGCACTCGAATGACGACTGTGAGGCGCCGCTAAAAATTGCTGTATCATTATTCAAAATATTTTTTACATTTACCCTTTGCACTCAGAGCTATTTTAACTCCAAACCAAACCATTTCTTCCGACCTAGAATATTTCCGTTCTATATCTTTGTTTCATGTTATATTGAAGTGTTTTGTATTTAAAAAATTACAAAACACTTCAATATAACATGAAACAAAGATATAGAACGGAAATATTCTAGGTCGGAAGAAATGGTTTGGTTTGGAGTTAAAATAGCTCTGAGTGCAAAGGGTTAAATTCCACCTACTCATTTTTCTCATGAACGAGTACAATCCGCAGTCTACTTATGACTAAATTTTTGTCTGATTTAACAGATTGAAAGACTCAAAGAATGCACAATTTCTATCAAGAAGAAGTCGAATTAATCCCTGCAGTTAACAATGTTCCTCGAGATTGAAATTAGAACTTTAGGTACACAGCGATACGGGGGAGGGGGGTTAAGGTAAGAATCGTGCAGGGGAATAGTTTTTGTCGGTCGAATTATCCAATTTCTGGGGGTAGCTGATAGATTCGCCAGTCGATAGCCATTCTAGCAGGAACGCCGGCGTCGTTTCAGGGACGGGACAATGGAGTGAGATGTTCCCGCTTGAGAACCGTCCACTTAGCCGAAGGGTTGCTAGTTGCAGATAACTTATTCCAGCTTCGCCGGCTGGCCACTCACCCTCCGACGAGGAACCCTCTCGCGCAGATCTTGCAAGCCGGCGAGCCAGCAGCGAGCGGTCATCTTGTCTGGCTCCCCCGTAATATGGATCGTACTGTGCGAGCCATTTCCACGAGGTCTTAACAACACCCGTCGGTACAGGTTGTCGATAAATCGAGCCCCGTCCGGCTCCCTTCTGACACAGCTAGCCCCAAAACCTTCCGACACCTGATCGAATCCACGTTACGGTCAGTTTTACACTGTTCCGGTCGGTTTTATCTCCCCTCTACCATTTCTTTTTTCTCCTTCCTCTGTCTTCTTCCGCTTTTCTCCGAATCTCCGCCATGACCAAACACTCCCACCGCCAAAATGTCAAGACACGCTCGCGGAACCGGCGGCCTGAGATGATTCGTTGAAAGGGGATGATTCTTTGACGCGTGTCGGGGATCAACCAACCCTCCGTTCCTCTTAAACCTACAATGCGAAGTACCACGGGGATTTAGAGAGCGAAAGAGCACCGGATGCTTCGACGGTTGCCATCTGCGATGCTCCAATGAGACGAGCGTGGAATTTTCGGAGCGCTTTTTGCTCGCATGGGAACCGTGCTCGATGTGCAGTTTCGGGGACTGTTCGTTCTAACTTTTGGTCAATTTCGAAATCTGTTCAAGTTCATTTTCTTAACCCATTTGCGTATTAGTTGGCATTCAAAATGTGAGTGATCGGTGGATGAAAGTAAAGTAAAATGAAAATAAAGATAAAGATAAAATTCGTAAAGATAGAAAGCTATTAGAGTTACCCCTTGCTCTACAATATCGGGTCATACTCGTGATGAAGATTCTGAACAGAGTCTAACAAATATGTGTATTATTCATTTCCATTAAACCGAAATAAAATTTTATTTTTGCGTTGTTAATGTACAGCTATTGAAGAACATATAAGCATACAATAGATACAAATTTTCTCCTTTTTTTAGGAAATTACGAATTACGAAAAAGTTCTAATCGAATTAAAAAAAGTTCATGAAAATTGATTGGTTATAGAATCAGCATGTGTTGATCTTTGCACTAACAATTTTTTATGTATAATTTACACAGACTGAAATTGGACTAGAATTTGGAAATATTATACACATGGATAGTTCAAGTGAAGAGAACAAATTGATTTTTTAAGTGACATTTCTTTTAGCTTTATTTAAAACTGGTGGAACATGTTAGTTCGAAATTAACTGAACAATAGTTTTAACAATGACAGAATTGAACGGAGTTGTACACATCATTATACATAGTCTGTAGTGATGTGTGAATAATTGTTCGTACTTCTCCGTATGTAACATTTATAGTAAACTAAAAATCATTTGAAACTAGCGAGAAAATCGAAATCGCTTGCTTCTATTTTCTTTTACAACTGTTGAAATTATAGGAATATTTTAGTTAAGCAGATATTATCATTCGTTATAAAACAATATGCATCAATCAATTTTAATGGCCATTGTCAGTACTGTTAGTATCAGTAATCTAATAATTTCGTTTTCTATTCACGAACAATTCTATGGAGAAAACGTTCAATCCAGTATTCCATTAAACGCGTTATCATAAATTGAAACTAAGAGATCGTAATATGAATATTTTTGTTTGTCATCTATCGCCGTGTTATGTCAACGATAAATTGAATAAGATAGGTAAAATAAACGTTCATTCAGCCGGCTAAAAACCATTATTTACCACAGAGTCGAAGATAATCGAATGATTTCTGGTAGGGCTTTTAGAAGAACCGACAAGTTTCATTCGACTTCTGTCAATTTAAATCGTGACGATGAACCGAAACAATGAAATTCGAGCAAAATTAAACTGATTTAGTATGCAATAATGAATACATCTTCGGCTCTTGAAAATTTGATAAGCCCCGCGAATAAGTAGCGAGGAGACTGGTGATTAAATCAACGAATATCCATCAGCCGTAGAAATGAAATCAATTCACAAATTCCGTTCATAGATTTTACTATTAAAGGTGCACATATACAATTTGTTCAAATTATTCCTATTTAGCGTCCTGCATCATTTACTATTTCCTTTATCAATTATTCACCAATTTCTGCATAATTTGGAGACTAAACGGAATAGTTACATTGACTGAATCAATAATCCTATAAACATATTTACACTCGTCAAACTTCTCTCCGTTTACCGATAATATTTCCTCGTTTACCACGTCGATCGAAAAATTTATTATTACTTCCTTTTTAGATTTTAATTGTCTACATTGCTAAGTAACTTCTTCCAAGTCATATAGTTATTACTTTTAGATTCTTTACAGCTGGTTCTATTTTATTTTTAGCATTTAAATTTTGCGGTTTCTTCAGTTCTAATCGTATTATATATTTTTCATACCCCCAGCGCGTTTAACATATATTTCGTTCAAACTTACACAAATGAAAAGACATTTATGTGGATGAATAAATACAGTGAATTCTTGATATATGTCATCAACACGGGTCTTGCCAGCGTCGTGTATCGTCCAGGAGACATACCCGAGCCGTGTTATGTTTAAACTCCTCCCCCCCCCCCCACGCGGGGTATACCCCGCGGTAGTGGGGATAATTCCGCGACATTTATGATCCAGGCCTTGGCGATGTATATAGAGAAATCGCTGCACTAAAATTAATATGTTCAAATTCATTTTCTGAACATTTTAACTCAACGTTGCCTCGAGTATAAGCATTGCATTGTAATTTAACACAGCATTACGTTAAATAATATTTCTTGAAGTAAAATAAAATTTATTATGATTGCTTTCCTTTTGTTTCGTATGGAATAAATTATGGTCTATTTTTGTAAGTGTACCAGTGTAATGGTTCTTTTTTTAAATACTAGACTTTAAAATAAAATGTTTTCACAAGTCAGTATTGAGCAAATCCTAATTATACAGGATCAGGACACTGAGAAAATAAAAATACTTGCGTTAAGAATTCTGGAATAAATCTGTTGGTTGCGTAATTAATGGGGTGAACGCGTTTTAATATTTCTGGGAGACACGTCGAGTTGTTTCTCGTGTCAGATAGAATCGGGCGAGATAAACGTGTAAATGCGATAGAGCGTTGAACAGACGCGTTAGTTGCTTAATCATCGGTACAAAACGATTCGCCGTTAATCGTCCCACGCGAGCCGGTATCTCAACGAAACGTATAATGCCATAGGAAAGCCACGGGGGGAAAGATCGAACCCCCATTGAGAGACGTTATCGTCGGGGATCCCCTTTGCTCTCTCCTTTGCGGTTCCTTCCCGGAACGCTTTGCATTCCGTTCGTTCGGGTTCGGCGTTTCGTTTTTGCAGGAAGCATCAATATTTATATTGCATAATGCATTCGTAATTGCCGCGTGTACACTCTATTTGTTCCGATTTTGTAATGCCATGAAAATGTATGAAGCGATCGCTATTATTAGAAGCGGGATGCAAAACTCATCGTGTGCCGGCCCGGTTAACTAGGTGTAGACAGGTGGGGGACAGAAGGTAAATGAAGCGGGGAATGAGATTGCAGAATTATCAAAGAACTTTCTTGCGTGTGAACCTCCTTCTCTCTCTCTCTCTCTCTCTCTCTCTCTCTCTCTCTCCTTTTTCTCTCTGGCTTCTCCGCTTCACCGATCGTTGTTTTTCTCGTCTCGTGTCGATGAATCGTTCCTGATCAACGATTTCGACGATGCTGCGATCTCAGCCGTGTCAAAGGATCAAAAGGGACGATTGGGCTCGTTTAAAGCACTATTGTGCAAAATGTAACGACATTTTCCTCGTTCCATAGGCATCCCGATGCACTGGGATCGAAAAAGAAAGCGCTCGTTGCGGCCGCTGGATACGGTAGTTGCTTTTTGTGACGAGAGTAATGAAATTTAATGTCACAACAAGGCGAATTGTTGATTAACTGTGCAATTGCAGGATTACTACAATCTAGTACTCGTTGTCGCTTCTTCTGTGATACGTATGGTACAGTTTTAAACGCGGTGGTTAAACCGGGAAAAAACATAAAGAGGACTTATTAGGCGTAGAAATAGATTCGTTCTGATTTTAACACTTAACTTTACCTTAGGAAACCAGAAATTTTTAACTTTTTTTTATGTAATCCTATAAGTTTTGGCGAGGAAATTCCGAAAATCCAAGTTTCCACCCTAGGAGATCACTAGTTCAAAAATGGTGGCGCTCTTACCTGTCAAAATCGCTGAAAATCGCACATCTTTACACATGCATAACTTTCGAACTAGTGGTCACCTAGGATTGAAACATGGATTTTCGGAATTTTCTCGTCAGAATCTACAGGATTGTATAAACAAGTTCAAAATTTCTGGTTTCCCAACGTAAAGTTTCACCAACTTTAGAATAAAGTTATGAATTTGTTAAAAGATTATTGGAAGAATTCCATAATCATAATAGACACTATTATTGGCAACTACTGACTGGCGATGTTCGAAGTCCATATATTATAATTTCAAAATAAGTTCAAAAATATTCTTTACCTTTTAGCATCATTTATTTATTAACACAATCAACCAAATACGGATGTCATTAACTTCCATTGAACCAAAATAAAATTCTGTGTTGAAGTTGCCGATATTTAACCATTAGAAGATACACAGGCAGGTAATAAAAATTAATTTGGTTCTCTTCCTAGGAAATTGTAGTCGTCAATAACTGCAACCCTAAAATAAATTGTGGAGCAAGGAGTTAATCAGAACGGAAGCTCAATAACAATTATTTATGTGACGAGCCAAAATGATCTCAACAATTTTGATACAATTTCTGACAATCTTTTGAGCGTATTGCCAGCATCGATTAAAATTGAAGCAATCCAATTTTCCACAGTCCACATGCAGAAGATGGTTCTGCTGCTAATAGTACTCGCAGTATCCTCCTCAGAGTGGACACACAGTACTTGCAAAACTTCCGAAATCATTTCCCTCACTCTGTAGCGACTCCTCCAAGTTTTACTCTCAAGAGTAGCAGCATCAGCTGCTCGAGATTACGCTGCCAAACAGATTGCTGCGAACTCTGTGTCCACAAGCAGTCCAACCCTCGGAAGCACATCTGGAGAAGTAACGCGTTTGAGCGAACGCATCGCATGACTCCAGTCCTAGCAGCACACACTACCTGTTCCACAAGAATGAAATACATTCTTGTCGCCCCTCTTAAAAACAAACCTGTTTGGAGGCATAATTGTAACAAACACCAAGAAACCATTTAGAAAGCCTCGATCAAACAAGACAAAAATAAAAACAATTTGGAAAGAAGATTGAACAAAATTAATGTCCAAGAGAGAGTTGGAGACAATTCGGAAAGAAATTAACGTTCATATGCGTGACTATTGAATTAAAATTATACATGTTACAGGAAACATCGGAAAATCATTTATTGCCGCATTTTGTCCACTTAATGACAATTACAAATTCTGAAAAAAAATCTAACACATTCAGGGTTCCGAGCTACATATTAGGGAACGTTTTCTGATTTTTTCCGTTGCACTTTTCTGGTTGTAAAAAATGAAAAGAAAAAATCGAATAATTCAGATTGCGTATAGAAGTTCGAGGGCGACACTTACGGAATTAATTCAGCAATAAGATTGGGATAGGAATTGTACTAAATTTTTTCGGGATCCTAGGTTTGGTGTGTGACATTCTGGGAGGTGTTCATTCACTAGACTGGTTATTCTATACTGTTTGACATTTTTTTGAGATTATTGCTCGGCAGTTAATGTGTTAAGAAATCCAGCACGCGTTAATCTCGAACGTACCCGTTCAATTAAGTTACCGATCGTCTGGCCACGAATTGAGTGGTCGATCCGAAACGGGTGACGGCCGGGTGAACCGGGGAGCACCCACGTACCGAATGTAAGACGTATCATTAGCAGGCCGATTAAATTAAAATATTTGATTGCCAAAAGGGTTCCTGCGGCGGACGGGCGGTGGTCGCGGTTCACCCGGTCCCGTGGTTTCTGTATCGCGCCCTGGCGCTCTCCCGCCGAATTTGAAATGCTAAACAGCAAATACGCCTAATGAACACGTATGCCCGGCCGTGTCCGTGGGTATGTTTGTACCAACGGCGACATTACTGCCGGCGTATTTGCGTTGGCAAGGCCCCCGCGCGGATAATAGATTCATCCTTCACGCTTCTTAATTAGGAGTTAAGTTTTATTGGCCTCTGGCTCCTCGGGACTCGCGCAAGTCGGCCGCTTCTTCTCGCGCACGCAAACCGGCTGTGAAACCCGCGTCGAATTAGAACCGGCGATCCCCGCTGACGCTTATACACGTCAACGGGTCGCTACGCTCGAGACGCGCCGGCTGACCTCGGCAGACGTCGCTACGGTGTCGTTCGCACCGAAGAATTATCGTAGTTTAGTGTAACCTCTGCTTTTTTTTCAATACATTGTTTCTCAACAAAATTTCTCAACAAATTGCTCAAAAGCGATGTTATCCATAATTTAATGAAATGATCAAGTATCGACAATTTCTCGAGAATGGAAAATTTAGTGTTCACGTAGTTTAGATTCAATTGAGAACAGTCCAATTAATTTCTGTACTTTTTTGCTTCAGGTTATAGTACGTAATATTCAGAAAGTTGACAACCGTTTTCTATTAACTCTAAATTTACTGAACATTGAAATGGCTGTACGTCATATAAAAATAACAAGAATTTATATAGAATGTAAACGGGCACAGAGTTTATTAACAACTATTAAGAAGCTCCTTTAACAAGATTCACGTATCCCATAAAAGATAATTACACATTTATATCACCCGTACAATTATCTTTTTACGGAACGATTTACAATCCCGCGGAGCATTTCAGTCCTCGCGTCGTCGTCGCAACCGAGTAGAAGCAACTAAATTGGATGACTTGCTTCAGATTGACGTCAATGTTGTCGCCAAGCATAGAAAACAACGAAGACATAGATAGTACAATATTTGATTCGCATCGTGTCAATGCACGAAAATGAGATCAATTGCGACGCAACCGAGCGGAACCGTTAATTTCATCGATTCCATCAGGAACAACAAAGAAAGCTCCATCGTACGAATAAAAATCAATAAATCTGGAATATCAAAGTTCAACGAAGTGGATAAACCGACTTGATGTGCACCTCCACGAACCTAAAAACAAGTATCGCAATACTTCCTTGGTTGTTCCTACAGAAAAATTTGACACCATTCGTCGCGGAACTGCGAAAAGCGACTCTCCTTTGGACGAGCCTCGGCTCGTAAATACACGGAATTTCGTTAGAGTGTTACGCGAAATAGCCATGAAACGTTTCCAGGTGATAAAGTAAACGTCCAAATTGGCCTGAATCGCGATCTTAACGACGGCCACGCACGGCATCGCGGGACGAGGCGGGTTTTTAATTCGAGACGATGAAATCGCGGGACTTTAATCGCGTCTTCTCCGTCCGGCCCCCGGGGACTACCGCGGGGCGATTCATTGATTCATTTAAATGTGTTTTTCCCGGGCAACAGGGATCATGAGGTATCCGCGTTTAATCGCCGGAACCGTAAATATCCCGGTAATTCGTTTTATCTTAACGTTTGCACCTCGATGTAACGCGCGCGTTCCGAGCGCGGCCGCCCTGCGCCCAACTGCGAATTGCCGTGCGTGCGCGAAACGATTTTGAGGACGCCACGGCCGATCGGCTAAGGAGAATATATTCGTTTAATAGGCCTATTAACGACCCTGCTTTATATTCCGCACGTGGGTGTTCATCTTTCGCATCCCCCGTCACTTGTATCGCTTAATGCCGATCGTCGGTTTCGTTATTTTCGGTAAATCGTTCGCTGAGAAACACACGTCCAGGTGTGTTACGATGTTTTGTCTGCGGACGGGAAATGCTTTTGACGTGGGCTGCGGATGTTCAGAATATTTATGTGACTGCGGACGAATTTGGGGAAGTCAGAGTTGCGGAGAATTTCTTTTCTGGATTGGTTTGGGAAGCTTTGTTGGGTGAATTGAATTTTTCCAACTTTATACTTTATTAGATTCCGGAGTTTTATTCAAATTAGAAATTCATTTCTTTTCTTAATGGAGCGAAACTAATACAGTAGTATTTTTAAACGGTTCAGGTACTCCAGTGTCGTGTACGTGGCTAGTAATGAACATTCAAAATGGTCATACAATTTGTCTCATCAAAATTCGAAATGTTAATTGTATCAATCAAAATTGTTGTTTCAATGCATGTGTGAGTAAATGAATTTATACGCTGATTTTTTTGTAAAAATAATTGCACAATTGCAGCAATCATAATATAAAAGTTTGAAACAGGTCATTTTAAACCATATGGTAGTTATGGTTTTAGATGTCGAGAGCGTTTTGCGTGCGCAAAGAGATTTTATTTTTGAAGTTGAAATGTTATGTTTTCTGATTATGGACACGCCATTTGGCATTTAGGGTTGTGATTATGAAAAGTTCGTGGAAACATGATTGCAGGAATAATTACTGCACTGGCAACACGGGGAAAAATTCAGATTAGCTTATGAAACTGTTCTCACAGTAACTAGTAATTAAGAGGCATTGGATAAAGATACCTTTAAATCTGTAGAGAGGATTAAAATATTGACAATTCTGTTAATCAACATTAATATTTAAAATCAGATTATGGAAAATGAATCGAGGAAAATGATTATTTATAAATTGTTGAAATATTCTTAACTTCGTGCGCAAATAGCAAACTCCTTCGCAACAGTGACCGCCTCAGATTTACCCAACCATCATCACAGATATGTCAAAGGACCTGTTACTCGCCGATCCGTCCGATCCTCAACGTGTATCTCCCCCCCCCCCCCTGCATCAGCCCCGGCGGACGCAATTCTTGGCTGTAATTTGTATTTAATTAAGCAAGTCCAGTGGCAGGCCGTCTCTCCCTCGGCGAGGAGGTAGTTCGGTCGGTTTGGTCTGCGCGTTGGGGTTCATTAGGTTATTGAAACCTTAGACAATGTAACTAGTGGCTGCCGGGTACAGTGCTCCAGGGGCTTCGTAATGCCCACTGCCTCGAGTAGCGCTCGCCACGACATTTTGCATCTCTCTGGCCACTCCCATAGCCTAGAATGGGTCTACGACCGCCCGTGAACGTACGTACGTACGTACGCGTCCACGACCGACGCGCAACGATCTGCTGAACGCCCGCGGGCTGGCTACGTCCCGGGGACGCGCGAGTTTATATGCTAATAAGCCCACATTAATTAAACGGGCCGCGCGTATGTCCAGCAGCAACAGCCGCCACCTTTCAGACCCGCGACGCTCTCTAATTCTTCCCCCGGAAACCAGGGAAAAAGCTTGCGAGGAGACACCGACCGTACATGTCTACGCGCGCGGGCGCGCGTGTGTGTTTGTGTGCGTGCGCGCGCGCGCGCGTCCTGCGAATGACAGGGGATGATGCTTAGAAATTGCTAACTCGAAACGATGCTTCTTGGGATCCCCCGTTGTGTCTTCCCACCGAGTTTTTCCACAGCCCAGCTGAGAGAGAAGAGAAGCGCGCTGATTGACGCCGCGATGGACAAGCCGGCTTGCTACGATGCATAATTTATGAACCATGCGACGAACCTGGTCGTCTCCGCGACTTCGAGCCAGTTAACCGCCACGTTAATTCCAGTGTTCGCTGCTCCGCGGAATTGATTCGGTTTGCGTCCTTCCGATGGGTAGATCGAGGCCTGCTCGAGGTGTCCAGTGATGATTTGGGAACGGTACAAATTTTCTGTGCCCGAGAGAAACGACAGACTCTTTTCTAATTTGAATGAGTCAATCACGGCGGGATTCTTCTGACGCTCCTATTGAGTTGCGTTGCGCCCACTAATTTTTATTGTAGGCGCATCGTATCCCGCATATTCATCTATCGGTAGCCTATTGATTGGATTTTCAGTAATGCTACTGTATCAAAGGGAAGTTTAAACATTTTCTGTTGCATAATAATCCGAAACGAAATTATTAGATTGGGCGTGATTTGTTGGTTCAAGATTCTTTGTTTTATTCTCGTTGATGGATCTATCAAAAAATTTCTTCCAAAAGTTATGAAATAATCGTCGGTACATAATATGCTAAAATGTGTAGGAGACCGCGTACGGTCACACAATGCTTATGGTCCAGTAGTATCTGACCATAGATGATCATATAATTCAGAGACGGAGTCCCATAGTTACGAACTGAAATAGGCGATGGGCAGAGTCACCTGAAGAATCCGTGGTCCTACACCGAGTTCAGTTTATTACAATGAAAAATCAATCGGTGAATAATGAAAAGATTGAATGTCGACGAAATGTCAAATCAAAAGTGTCATTTAAACCAGAGCTGCTCAACATGCCTATTAGCGGGCTAGGGCGCCCGCCGATGACCGTGGGCACAGCTGCAAGCAAAACCGCGAGCAAGTGACGTAACGGAGTGGGGATAAACTGTAGCACAGCCGTAGCAGGCCAAGCAGCCTTTCACGCAGGGGCGTGGCTTCGTGCCCGCCGTTCTGTGTATGCCCAGGCCAAGAAAATCGTTGCCCGTAGGGGCAGAAGCTGAATAGCTCTGATTTAAACTATACATCACAACACCGTCCAGTATCGTGTTTGATGTCAATGTTGCTTACTCTCTCATGAAGTGATGTTGCTCTGGACTTTCCCCGCGGAGAAGAAAAGGACACAATCTTCAGCTAAGATTGTCTAGCATCCATTAGCCTCGCAAAACTTGAAGAACAAGAAGTATTTGCAGGACAAGAAGAATTTGAATATCCGGAAGAACTTGGAGCTTTCAGCAGAGTTTGACCATCGGTACCAATTACGCGAGGGTCTAATTCAGGATTGGAATCCGAAAATGACCGCCGAGAGGGGACGATAGACAGGCAGCAGAGTCATTTGAAGAATCCCTGATCCGCGGTCGAGTCCAGAGGGCCGAAACCCCCGAATTGTTCTGCGATCCCGCGGTCGCGGGCGGATAGTGTATTATCCTGCGCGGACCCAGGACGACTTCGGCTAATCCTCGAATGCATCTGCTCTTCCGTAATATGTCTGGGCACGTTCTCCCCCTTTTTCCCCGGAGCGAATCACCTCACCCTACCCCTTCACCACCCTCCCCCCTCCCCGCCCCGCCACCCCGTTGGTTCTGTCTGTAATTTAATATACGCACGAAAATGGAGACAGTAATGACTCGTATGGTTTCCCGGCTTAAAATTAAATGCGACTATCCGAGTTAGTAAAATTCCTAATTCGTGCCGCTTCCAGATCCTCCTGGCGGACGACGCGCGCGAGCCACGTACATTTTTCGTGTGATCTTCCGGGGCTTCGTTTCCTCGTACCAGTCAAGCGAGCGGAAAGGTGCAACTGGACGCGTTCCAAATTAAATTTTGGCCAGGGAAATGAAAAAGAAGCAGACGGCGCCGTATGCTCTACCCGGATCCGAGGTGGTGGGCACAAACCCTCCTCCGCCCTCTTCTGCTCCTCCTCTTCTCATCCTCTCCTCTGTTCTCATCCCCAGCGATCCACCGTTTCTCCGTTCCCTAGCAGTGTTTTCGCCGGACACCGACCGGACGGTGGAAAAACGCGAATGATTCTTAAATAAATCCCTCTTCCGGCCCGCATATCCGTCTGACGTCTCGGCCTCGGCTTATATGCGGGTCCTTTCTGGCATCTGACTCTGACTACCGATGCCCCGGCTTATCCCGCCTTCTTTCCCTTTGTCCGACTGGCGTCGGAACAATGGACGATATTTTTTCCGGTGGGCAATTATTATACACCTCTTTCGTAACACTTTGTTGTAAAATTCTAATTCACATGCAAAGAATGAAGTATAAATGGTTCTGATTTTATCTAATTTTTGTAGCTGTTGAATGACTTCATAACAATGATGACGTATCGCACGATCATTTCCATTGAAAGAATTAGTCCATCGTGCCACTAACAATAAGATCAACGACAGGGAAGCTGTATGAATTGAATGTCGAACGAGAAATCACATAGGATAAGGGACCCAATTACTGTGTGGGGTTAAATATACTTATTTTTAAAGCAAAGCTATTTTTAGCTGATTAATTTTTAAGCTAATTTTTAAAAAATTTAATATCTCTTTTTTAATATTCATTACGTTTTAAAAATAAGTATAATTAATACAGGCAAAGTAATCAGTACCTCCACAGTAATTGGGTCCCTTGCCCTGTATACAATAACTAACGAATTTCAAAAAATTGTTAAGACACTCGTTCAGGCGATGGTTACTGTCAATCCCCTCTCAATAAAAAATAGTTATTTACAATTAGTTGGCGAGGCACTCAGTCTTCCAGTGAATTGTGGTCCGCTGATCAGCCGGAGACTAAAGTTTTCTGTGGTGGAAGCAATTACTGTCGGATTTAATGCTAGGAAAAGTCTACTTAAGTAGAATCAACGTTTCTGCTCGGCTAGAGTTTTCTCTCCCTCTGTAAACTTTCCTTCGATCTCTTATTCCTTTGTCCCGTTTCTTTCTACGTTTTCTGTTAACAAGCCACAGTTTCTTTAGCATCGTAATGCTCGACCATTAATAAGGTACACATAGTTGCAAATCACTCGTTGGTATCTAGAGTTTTAAGCGACCTTATCTCAAAGCGATACAGTTCCTTCCATGACAGTCTTAGATTAAGAACCTGTTCTGCTCTCAGAATTGCTTCTTTAAGTATCTTCGTGGATAATCTTGATAGTGTTGGCGCAGAAATTTTTGTTGGATGACTGGCTATCCGACTTGTAATTTGTTTTCTACGAGGAAACCCGAGAAGCTTTCAATTTTTCGTAACTCTCGGCGTACTGGGACTATTACACGCTGCAATGATCATTCAACATTTCATTTCGATCGTACGCTTAGCATACGTTATTAAAATTTCATCTACCAGTTAACGGTGCCTGGCTTGATTTGTTGCAACGTTTCAAAGATATCAAATAGACTCTCAGATTTGACAGACAATTTAATTTGGTAGCGGTTCAATATCGTTTAAGGACATACTTTCAAAAATATTGAAAAATCTATAAACAAGACTACAAATTAGCTTAGATGTTATCAACCATAACAAAATTGTGACGCCTGGACGATATTTAATATTCTTTGAAACAAACCTGTCTGTAATCCAATCAGATCTCGAAACTAATTTTGTCCAAATTTTATGAATTTCGATCTCCTTTTTGGACCGAAGGGGGCATAGAAAAATCCATATAAAAATCTTTCCAGTATTTTTCATATATTTTACTGGCTGTCTAATATGTAGTATGATATTTGAGTGCTGCAATAATTATTTCTCAGACAAACGGTACGTTGGTCAAAATGAGTTATTACTGAAACGAAAATTCTCACAGGAAAAATGAATTTCATTTTCGGTTTTTCATAATTTCATAAATCGGTTGGCCTTCGAATCGTCATTTCCAAAAGCATGTCGGTCGAGATCATCGATTGCGCAATTTTCTTTCAGATTAAATGACGAACGATCGGGAGGGTTAAACGAACAGGAAGCCAATTCGACGCCGGCTCCGGGTGACGTTACACGGGCGCGTGTAATGTTTATTGTCGCGTTACATTGTAAGCGCGGTTAATGCGTCCACGATGATGTCACGCGCACTGAAAGTCAAATAAATGATTGGCCGGGGAGGTACGGGAGAGCGGGAAACACGAGCGAACGAGAAACGCGAGCACAAGCGCGCCCGGACTCTTTCATTAATTTCTCTAAAGTTTCAGCTCTTGCGCGGAGCTCTCATGAGGGAAGTTATATTTAAATATACGCGTTCTGTCGGGACGCGTGTGCGCGCGCTAGCGCGAAAAAGGCTAAAGAAGAGGAAGAGAAAAGAAAAGAAAAAAAAAAGAAAAGAATAGCTACTACAGACGCAACTGTAAGTAACACGAAATGTATTCTATATACCGGAGCGCGCGCGCGCATCGTACGCAAACGCTCCGCAAGGCTTTAGAGACGTATAATGTTCCGCGATTCTTATCTTGTCCCGCCGACGGTTTCCTCTTCTTATCGTTAATTATGCGTCTTTTCCTAATTTCGCTCTTCCTTTCCAGGGAAATGTTCGCGGAAATTTATGTTCGATCTCGCCCACGGACTGACGCGCATTGTGCCTCTGGTCTCGGGGTCTTTGTGCGGTCATAAAACGGTTTGCGAAACGTGGATATTTTCGAGACATCAAGCTCAGCTTATTAGGCTGCTCTGAAACCTCGCTTTGTCTTAGACTAATGCGCACAATGCCGATTTGGCATGATCTTATTAGATTCTATAATTCTTCCGAATATAATATTCTCTGAAATTCTGCAATTTTGTCACGAGTTGTACATGTTTTTCACGTGTCCTCTAATTTTCTTACAAATCCTACAGTGTTCTCAGGGAACCTATAATATTCCTAAAGTCCCCGGAACAATTTCGTGCAGCTTGTAATTTTTTCGTGAACCATACAACTGCTTCAAAGAGCTGCTTCACTTCTTTTGTAGGCTGTATAATGTTTTCCTAGGTCCTACAATTTTTTTTTACAGTCTCTAGAACGTTTTAAGATAGTCTGCATAATTCTTTCGTATAATCTATAATGTATCCATGGGTTCCAACATTTTTCTACAGGCTCTAGAATATTTTAATTGTCTGTATAATCTTTCTGTGGACCCTACGATTTTTTTTAAAGCTTTTCTTAATGCTTTGGTAGAACCCATAATTTTATAGTGAACCATCCATCCATGGATGGTGGTGGAATCTACAATGTTTTGCAATATCTTGCATTTTTTTTTTAAACCACCTAGTACGTTTGAAGAAAGTTACTATATTTGTCTGGCGGACCCACTAATATTTTCTTACATGCCAAAATTTTGCTGAAGCCCCTAGAACATTTTCGTGGACTTCCTACTTTCCTCGTAACTATTTCGCAGACTTTGAAATTTTCGTGCAGGCTCTGGAACGGTTTCCACAGGTAGCCCACAGTTTTCTGAAGCTTCTCGAACCTTTCTCTGGGCCTTATAACTTTCTCACGAGCCATACAACCGTTTAACGGAGTGTATAAGGTTCTTGTCGTCGCCAGATATGTAAATACGCGGCGGCAATTTTTTGGCTAATAAAATAGCATGAATCGCGTTGCCCGCTTATTGTAGATAACTCCCCGGTGGTTATTATTATACGTCTCGTTCATTTTCCTGTTTTTCAATGAATTACGATCCGAGGTAGCGCAGTTCGTTCTCGGTTTAAGTGGCCGTTAAATAATACGTACGTGGTAGGGGAGTGGCAATTGACGACTTACAGCTGAACAGCCCCGACACTGTTCGGTCTCTCCGTTCTTTCCGTGCGCCTTCCATCCGTCCTTTTCTTTCCTACAGAGCTGTGTTGGGCCTCGCGAGCCGCTTAATTTCAATCGAGAGAGAGAGAGAGAGAGAGAGAGACCGAGAAATGCTAATTAGATCGTATTTATAGCGCGGTTTAAAGCGCGGGCATAACCGAGCGTGGATCGGTGTGAACCGCGTTACCATCCAACGCATCGCTACGTCGCATTTCGCGTTAATGGCCACAATTAGGTGTTTTAATTAGCGCCTCCGCACGCAGTGGCAGCTGCCGGGCTGCCAAATTAGGGCCGCCACGAAACAATAACTGCCGATTGAAGAACCTAATTAACGAAGAGGTTTCCTCGCCTCGGATGCTCGCGCGCGAGCCGGCTTGTAACAACCGGCGCGACTCGGGGGCTTATAAATTAATAATTGGCTGTGATCTCGGACCGAGATATCATCGGTCGCATCTCTTAGAGTGCCACCGGAAGAATAACCTTTGTAATTAAGTACTCGCGAGGGACGGCACCGCGCGATCCCGCCGTGCTTTGCATATCGTGATTGGCTACCTTCGGGAAACGGCCTCCGAGCCGCTGCGAAACACGGCCAGGGGAAACGTCTTAATCCTCTGGTATCTCGGCCCCCGGTTCGCTAGTAATGGCCCTGGAATCGCCACCTGGCTTACGCGGACCCCTACCTGCCTCGAACCATCTCCAGATTTTACTTATGAGCCCCTTTAAACGACCAATTACACCGTGTCCGAGCCCAAGGGGACGCTGCTTTCGCTCGATCTTCCAATATTTCCATCGCAAGCGTGGCAAATTTTTAAACGGTCCCCTTAAGAACCGTGGAATTTTCTCATAAGTGTCAGCATATTGTACATTTTGATAGGGAGAAATGCAACAATTTATTCGATATATCAGATTATTTTTAATTTGCTGAAAATTTGAGCCGGGTGGCGTGAACTAGAAGGACGTGGCCATTTCTGTACAACGCTGGAATAGCGAACTATAATTTCCAACGTCGTTTGAACGCAGTTTCGAGAAATACCAGATAATCGAGCCGATTACAAGAGGTTACAGTGATTTCTCTGTACATATCGCCAATGCTTACATGATAAACGTCGCGGAATTATCCCCACTACTTCGGGGTATACCCCGTGGAGGGCCGAGGAGTTTAAACATAACACGGCTCGGGTATGTTTCCTGGAATATATAGGACGCTGACCAGACCTGTGTTGTTGACATATATCGAGAATTCACTGTACATCAAAGGGCGAACCAACCCCAGGGAGACCAGGCTCACTTTCGAGTCTGCAGGAATAAATCCAGGTGTCAGATCGCCGTGACGACGCGATACGAGCGATCCGGGTGACGTCAGGGGCGTCTAATTATTCTGGATCGGGATCACGATTATCCTCGGGGGCCAGGGCATATTCATAGAAAAGCGGTATCGGGCGTGGCACGCTCTGTCCGGTACACGTTCCGCATACTCGGCACCGGCTACGGTCCCATGAGCGAGTAACAACACCGAGTGTCAAGTCGCTGGCAACACAATGACGTTATAATGACTAATGATCATATCATTTAATTAACATCGCACCTAACTAGCCTAGGCTTCATTAGGCCGGGCCGCGGCCTTAGACGGACGCGTACAACGCCACGCTTATTATGTATCTATCGGTCGGTGATTGTCCGCGGCGCGTGTTAAAGCCGCCGCGTTGTACCGACACGGTTCCTCGTGGCTCCGTTGAATTTCCAGCGTCTCTGTAGTAATACGTGGTTGCGCACACTACGATATCGTCACGGTGCTCCGGGGAAAAGGAGGAAATCGGTGATCGATCGATCGGTCGATTAATTCTTGTCGCTACGAACGCGTCAACAGGAAACCTTCCTGTAGAACGGTCCTGTACAGCGATTTTGTAGAATGTTGTAGAACGATTCGTGCTG
The DNA here is from genome assembly GCF_050948215.1 of Halictus rubicundus. Classification (NCBI taxonomy): domain Eukaryota; kingdom Metazoa; phylum Arthropoda; class Insecta; order Hymenoptera; family Halictidae; genus Halictus; species Halictus rubicundus. The sequence continues at coordinate 9,357,914 of NC_135149.1, read as the reverse complement.
AAGAATGATCGACAGGACCGATTAGGATGTCGCTGACGTTGTCTCTATTAATTCGCGCGCCGCGCGATGCATTTACATGTATCTGCATTCTTCGTGTTTCTGTCTTAAAAGTTAACTGGTCAATTTACCTTCAGATATATTGTAACAGGTACTCCAGGAGTTAGACATATTAATTACCGAAGAAATTGTACTTTTGCGAGGCGCTACAAATTCGTTCGAAAAGTCGGAAACAATCCTAAGTTAACCTTCAGGTGGTATACCGTTTCCTCGGACTGCGAATCTTCCTAAGAATTCGGTAAACATTTTCCGAGAAAGAAGTGTACAGTGAATTCCCGATATAAGTCACTGCGAGCCGCGCGTTTAAAGGTCATTGGAACTATCCACACCACCACGGATAGTGACTTTTACATTTCCAGCGTGCACTGTGTATTTCAAATGCAACGCTCGGCGAGAACCATAAATTTCGTCTAAGCGTCACTCGCTAGAACCGCGCAAGTGACTTATATCGGGAATTCACTGTATAGGTAAAAAATCGACTGTACGATGTCTTAGGCATTTTCGATAATTTGTCGAACGATTTTCGTTCGAGAAAATCTCACAGAACCAATACAACAGGACATTTGAATGAAGCTAAAAGAGAATTTTCTGTAACGACAATTCTGGCACGAACAGCTTCTCTTCCACGCGTCATTGTACACAGCTCCCTTCTAAATCGAAAGCTGAATCGCTTTCTACGACGAGCCATTAACAGAAAAACGATGTCTTAAGTAGATATTAATTTCGCGAGCTCCCTCCGCCGACGCAAAACCTCTCGCACACGAGCCCGACCGGTCGAAAGTCGAGAAAGTCGTGGGTCCAGTTTGCTTTCTAATGCTTTTAGAATGTAATTGACGGGCGATTGACGCCCGTCCGCGAATCCGCGCGCAATTACCGCCGCGGGTTTGTCCATTAATTCGGTATGAGGAAATTCTTTTACCTGCCGCGATGGTAAGTAATCCCCCGTCCCGGAGTTAGACGGGAAATCGAACCGCGATCTTATAAATACACCGGGGCCGCGTATTTACACGAATACGAGGGGATATTCTTGTGCGAATGGCCTAAGGTTTGGATCGAACCGGAGCGGTTTCGCGGTTTACGCGGAAGACGAAGTTTCGGGTCTCGGCCTGGGAAATACGGTTTGCAACCGGAAAAACATTTGGTTGCCGCCGCCACGTCCGTCTCCGGAGATTTAATGATGCTCCATGAAACAGGCATTGTGATTCGTGATTCTGGGAGCATCAGCGCGCAGAAACAGCATCCGAGCAAGATAATCTAGCTTCACAAATACCTGACACGATTTTTTCATTTGGAGACACTTTCGAATTGGCTCCCAAGCTTCCGGCATTCGTTATAGTGAGATTTCCACGCGCCGGTAAGAAAGTTTTCCGCGAATATCTCGGGAACTTGTACTTTCCTCCAAAAACGAAATTCATATTCGCGTTCAGCACGCCGAAACGAGTAGAATGACGTAGAATAGGTAACAAACATTTCGTGGGGCATTTGTGTAGTTCGGCCTTTTATTTTACAGTGAATTTCAAGCCTCGCGTTTTCCGGTCCCTGGAACTACCCACACCACCGTAGGGTATGTCCATGGTCTTGGTCATATAGACAGGAGGGTCATTTACATTTCCAGTCCCTCCAATCCCTCCTTCCAATGTCCCTCGTCAGAACCGTGCAAGGGACTTACAGCGCGAATTAGATTAGTCACTGATAGGTCTAGACTAGTGTGATATAAAATAAGTCCAGATTTATTTTAATTAGTTTTTCTTTTACAAAATTTTAACCACACTTGCGAATCGTTATGCGCAGTAAAACTTGTCTATACCATCTCGAAGGAACAGGAAGTAAAATTTTATTTAGTCGTTGAATAATTTTAACGAGTCACACATAATACAATGGTACTCTAGTAGAGTCGTTAAATCTATTCTTTTCACCATTTTGTCTTTCACTTTTTTCATTTTTTTCATAACTGCATGAAATCCGCAGTCTAGCCATTAGTACTTCCAATAAGGAGAAACGGTCAAACATGCACAGACACGTCAGATTCCTATTCTATGCACTTCCGACTTTCAAACGCGGTGTTATTATATTTCGATTAGAATTCATCGAGTTGTAGAATGTCTGTGTTCGAAAGTGACTGCACGTGATCGCTAAACTACAGACGTAAAACGTTTGAAACAGTGGAAAGAAATTTTGATGCTACGCCTCGCAATGAATACAGATCATTTTAAATAAAACAAGACAACACAGCCTAATTATACTAATCCAGCCAACGACAATTTTTCAACTACCGTAAATCCAGCGTGAAAAGGATTTGCACGCTGTAAATCACTCGTCGATGCTCTAATTGAACAGCGCCGGTGTAATTAATAACTCATTTACGTCGAATAATTACGCTTCCTTGGTCGAGGTAGTATAGATCACTGTGGATATTCGTTGTCGCAGAAAGGTGGAAGGGAGGGGTGGGGGTGGGGGGGGGGATGATCGCGATCTGTCGACTGGTCGGCGATCTCGGGGCGTGAAAAGTCACCGGTTAGAGTCGAAAGTCAATGCATATGTAATGCGACGTGGTCTATCCGGGCCGATCGCCGGCAGCGATATGCTAACGCGAGCCGCGTTACCTGTTTACTTATGATTATACCGCAATTATTGGATTTATCGACTACCGTTTCGAAGCTCCTGATTTATTTCAACATTAATCACGTTAATGATGCGCCGGCTAGGCAGCCTTCGACCCTTCTCCTACCCTCTCGTATCCACCCTGGCCGAACACACCAGCCCCCTGGACAGCTAAACCGTGCGCATCGCGCGGGACGATCCCAGCAGGCCGGGCAAACAGGAAATGAGCATTTCGATCAAGATCGATCGTCACAATTACCGACGATTGCCGGAGCGAGCGGCGGCGGGCGTCGCGACGCGACGCGCGTTCGCGCCGCGCTTAACTTCGCTAATGAGCCGAGTAACCTTAACCCAGTATCCGAGCGCGAGCCTTCGCTTCGTCGTGAATTTACGTCTCATCTTCGAACGATTTTTACGCTGGATCCCGTAGATCTACGTTATTCGCTATGCCGCTAACCTCTCGCCTTAAGATGACTGTCTTCATGTGAACGCTTGAAAATTCATTAATTTTCACGAATTCTTTCAGTATTGCCCGATTAATTAATTTTTCATTTTTATTGCCGCGACACTTATCCGAGCAGATACGTGTTCTAAGAATCGCTTATCTCTCATCGTTTCGAGGCTACGTAGTGGGGATAACTACGCGACATTCAAGCGGGTGAAAAATGCGACACTTAAGTGGACAATACTGTATTTAACGTATCATTTAAAACAGCCTGAAGAGAACGTTTATTTCCGAAGTTTGAACGAGGTTAGGCGACTCGGGATAACTATGGCAGTCATCCAGTTAAGATCGATGGCCATTCGATCCGATGGCTTGTCGGACAACGGCCGATTTTTTTCCCTGGGACTTTTATGGTCGGCGAACGAGGCAGAAGAAAGGGACAGGTGATCATGAACCGTCGAGGCGAGAGGAAAAAATTGACGGCGCCGAGAGTTTTTAATTAATACGGGAATTAATGGGGTCGCGGTGGGGATAGTCGAAGGCGATCGGTCTCTGAATGGCTCTTTTATTATTACGATCGAGGGATTGAGGACTCCTCGTCGGGGCAGCGGAATGTGAAACCTTGACACGTAATTAGCACATGCGACGGGCTTATAATGAACTCCCGTAATGATGTAAACACTCGATCTTATCGGTGAACTCTTCCGGAAATCGGCCCGCAAATGTTCTGTTATAATTCGTTACGTACGGAAAGTTGTTGACAGTTATACGCGAGTATCCTGTGGCAATTAAAAAAAACCCGAGGATGGGCGAAAACCGACGGGAGAAAAAAAAAGGAAAACACGGAACGAAGGAATGAAATATACAAATTTACCCCTTGTTACGAGGAAAATCCATTTTGGAAGGACGCCCGACAGGCCGGCACTTGATTAACACTAGATTTAATCGATCTCGAAACGAGCGCTCCAATTTAGACCCGAAAATTGTTGTTCCTTCTCGAAACGCTCTGGATGAATTGCAGGATCCTTTTGAGGGCCATAATAACGCCCTTAATTTATTACTATCCTGTCGAGAAATTAGAATTGTCTTCGTATGCCAATTTTGTATACGAATAGTGGTGCACTCTGCTTACAAAGGTAGCATAATGATGTAGTAAATTAGCTTTTGCATTCTATATAGAAATATTAAGTTACAATAAGTTCACTCAATTACAAGTATACGCAAGTCCCAATCCTAAGAATTTATGTGCTGCTCGTTGCAAAATACTGAATTCATTGAAAGACCGTCATAAATAGCAATAAATGAGAACGTTTACTTCAATGTTAGCCCGTACCTACTTAAAATAAATAATAAAATGTTAGTTATGTTATGGTGCAATAGTATGATTTTAGAAATATTAATAATTTGTCATTAACAATAACAATGCACAAATCACTACTAGAATCTTTTAATCGAAACAGTATTGTCACACTAATGGTTTGCACAATAATAGTATATGAAGGAATATCATAGAAAATTCACCAAAAAACCCATTTCCACAATTTTACCATTAGAATTTTCATTCCATATTCTTGCTATTACTACACGACTGTCATTAAATATTCGACTATTCCATCATACACATACATAAGGAAATATATTCTTGACAAAAATGTACACTAGTAATAAGTAGTCTGCGGATTTAATGCACTTGTGACAAAAATGAATGGTTGCAAAATGAACCAACAGAAACGACTAATAAAATCGAAGAGTGGCATACAGTGAATTCTCGATCTATGTCAACAACACGGGTGTTTCCAGCGTCCTGTATCGGCCAGGAGACCTCTCGAGCTTTGGAGCTCTTACGGGGTATACCCCGCGGTAGTAGGGATAATTTTACGACGTTTATCATCCAGGTGTTGGCGACATATATAGAGAAATCACTGTATTAATTTCCTCCTGAAATTAATAAAAACAGGGACAAATTCCTAAATGACCCGTATTCCTTGCAAGAATTGCAGAAAATTGTTATTTTGCACACAGATTAGCAGTCTAACGCAATTAAGATTTATAAACTAGATCTGGTTAGAACGGTTTGTATGCTTGCAGTGGTGATACCCTTCCCTAAAATTGTATCACTTAAAAACGAGTTTTTCGTCCTTATTGAAACTGTCGGCACATTTATTTTTTACGAGATTACCGGTGTGATCTACCGGTGAATCGTTGATCCTTTTTCACGGGTTGCGCGACGCGAGCACACCGTTGTTATTTCTTCTCCTTTTTGGAATCGCAGAGATGGAAATAACGCCTACGGGCAATAGCCTTCACCCATTTCTCATCGTTTCGCCTTGACACGGAACTTTCATTCCAATTTATAATAATCCTCCTTTGAGGCGAAACGATCCCGTTGTTATTAGACTCGGAGCTGTCACTGACCCCCGTAGACGATGCACGAAACGATCGAAACGGCATAATCGAGCGCCGATTAATATTCATACGGTGCACGCGTCGCTGTAAATCCAGAGTCTTTCGCGACGCGACGCGACGGTGCAGCCGCGATCAATAACATCCGAACCATCGATATAAGATAATTGACGAATTATTCATCCGTTTGCTTGTTAACTTTATACACTTACGCGTGCAATTAGTCGCGTCCCGTAAATGACGTTTCTGTTAAAGTCGCGTCGAGTCTCGAGATCTACGCGAACGTGCGGCGCGGGTAGATCACCAGCGTTTGCATAAATTTACGCTTTTACCAGTTGCAGGAAATAAATTTACGACCGCCATTAGGGATTTTATTATACGTCGATGAGGAACTAATTATATTCTGCTGCGTTGTCCGTTTTGTTTCTACTTTAAAGATAAATACATTCGTCGAATGCACGAGTGGTCACTGTACGCGCTTGCTAGTCGATTCAGTCGCAAAATGGTCGCTAAATGTCCTCTTTGAGTTTGTGCCAAGGTTTTCATACTAGGAAAAGAGGTTAGGAAACATTCAGGATTAAGCAGTAATTTTTTTTACTACTCTCATGATAGAAATTAAAGGGAACTGACAGAAATGTGACAGGAAACTGAAAGCGCGCTTTTCCTTGAAAATATTACAAAATCAAACGTCTCTGAAAACATTGAAAAATTTCCCCCGTGACTAAATTTACCATGGACCTGAAGATCAAAGCTTCCTCTTTGCAAAAATCCCCCAAAAATTTTCGTCACATTCTTCTTTCAGATGTTTTGTGGTACGAGAGATAATCTTCTATTAGCGAAAAGTTGACGATACGCTTTTCATTCGGAGCTCGGTAAAACGATTACAAAAAATCGTACATCAAATCTGAAAAGGTCGTTGTAAAGAAGAATTTTCGATCATCAAGTCCATGGTGGGTTCAACTACCAGACAAATTTGTCAATGTTTTCAGAAACGTTTCGACTTTCACCGTTTCGATAAAGATGTACGCACAAAATCCCGAATACCAACGCTTTCATTCTCATTGATTGGTAACGTAACAGTGAAATAGAAATTTTGTGACTTTCCTAAATTATAAGTCAACCCTGAAAATGTTGTAAATCTTTTTTGAAGCTCAGCTGTTTTATATCCAAAAGAAATATGATTACTTTCCATACAGCGACACATTTTGTCGTAGAATAAACATCATTCGGTCTTCATCTTTGATATTTGTCCGCGAAGTTGTACCTTTCGTTCGAGGGATCAATAACATCGTCTAAATTCGACTAAATCTGGCCGTAATAAATACGCCGGATGATTAATAAGAGCGGAACGGTGACCGCGGATGATTCAGAACAAGGGATACCATTTACTCGCGGTGGCTAGGCCGTTATAAATCTTTCCGGATCCTCGTCGATCGTCGCCGGGATGCACGTTACGGCCGTCGATTAAGAATTAGATAATTAATTACAGCCGCACATGATGTAGCAATGCTGTGACGATATTATCGGCGCATATATTTGGCTACAGGTTAGGACACACCGTGCAGGGTGCGAGTGTTGAGTTGATGTTTGCCAGCTGATTGATGATGTAACATCATCCCGGTCGCCCACCCACCGATTTCCGCCGTTTCGCCCGTTTCCACCCCCCGTGAAACACCCCCGCGTTTCCACCCTCTGCCCAGTGGTGTCAACCCTCTCACTTTCTACCCTTCCGGGCTGCCTGCGGATGGATACCCTAAACAGATCCGATATATGTATAATACACCCATACACACATCCATCGGGTCCGTTAAATAGATTTCAATGTTCTAATCCTAAATTAGTTAATTAATTTATCGATCCGGACGAGATACCGGCGATCGTTGCCAGCGATTACGCCACGGGCGCAATGTTTTACGGTCAAAACTCGAATTTCGATGCATTCTGCTTGCTTATCGGCGACGCATGAATATTAATCGGTAATTGGATGATTAATGACAGAAAAAGACGATCGATCGCGGCCTATTTCGACGAACTAAGTTTATGGAGATCCGAGCCCTGACGAATTACCGATCCGATTGCGAGAATCGATCCGTCGAGAGTTTGATTAGAACGATTATGCTCGAATTTGAGAGATCGGAGAATTACGCGTGTAGGAATAATTCGTTCGTTCCTCCTGTTTTACCAGAACAGTAGAGATTACTTTGTTATTAGCAGTCCTCCAACGCCGGAAGATATGCGACAGAGAATTGTAGACGCATGCTCGGCTACCAGTGCAGAGCTCATGGAAAGTGCTAAGTACTCTTTTATTCGCCTGCATTCGTCGTTGCAGGCGACGGACACCATTTTGAACATCGCTTAAATTAAGGTAAATGTTACGTTATGATACTTACCGAATTCGTCTTGGAATCCTGTAATAGATACGCGTAAAAAATTATAGGTGTATTTGCAAAAAGTTGAAGGTGACCTTGAAACATCATGAAAAAAGTAATTGACAAAAATTTGCTATAATCACGTGAAAGCTCTCTTGAAACCACGCTATATCTGACAAAAACATTTTCGATCCGACTGCTAATAACAGACTCATCTCTACTGGTCACGATTCGTGGTTCACCCGGTATACTTAATTAATCTACGTTTGCACTGTTTAAGCTGAATTTCTTATTCGCATAGTCTTCCAGTTCCGAATTAATGGGCGTATTAAAATATTAGTAGACTGTGGACCTTCTCTCCATTTTGATCCGACCCTTACAAATAATGTATAGGGTGTCCCAAAAAATGTTGCACTTCCTTGAAACGGACGATGTCTGAGATCTTTTTTCGAGTAACTCTTTCCGTTACAAGAATGTTCTCCGCGGCTTTGTTAAGGAGTTATCAACGAAAAACGCAGACCAATCAGAGCACGTCTATAGAGGAGAGGTTCCGCGCCGGCGACAAGTCCCGTTGAGCGCAGCGTTGGCATTGGTCGAGCCGGAATCCGTTCGTTGTAGCCGCGCTCTGATTGGCCCGCGTTTTTCGTTAATAACTCCATAACAAAGCAGTGGAGAACATTTTTGCAACGGAAAAAGTTACTTCAAACTACCTCAGGAATCACGCTGGACACATCATTTTTGGGACACTCTGTATAGAAAAAAACATTCCACGTACGTACTCAAATCAATTATTACCATCGTGAGGTGAACAAATTGAATTTGAGGTTGCAAAAACATTAGCACAATTGAAAAATACAGTTATATTATTTTGAACCTATTAAACATGTTAAGAAAGAAAATAAATTTCCATTTCACACCAGTTTCGTTCAATTCAGACAGAAGATATTTATTTTGCATAAAGATCCGCTGTCTGGTCATTATATGTTTTTAATACTATAAAGTATCGGAACAGGCCAGCCTAGACAGCCCCACACGTTTATATCCAGGATATTTCCCGAAACAGCGAACAATTGCCGAAAAGAAAACGAGAAGAGAAACACACGCTCGCGGATCCAATAAAAGCAGACGCCTTTTAAGCGGCGCGGCCATCCAACCCGAAGATCGAAACTCTTTTTTCACAGCAGCGTTCGTTTCATCGGTGTTTAGCTCTGTAGGGGTGCTCGGATGGCCGTTCGCCGGGTGGTTGACGGCGCGAGAGAAGTGGCGAGGGGAGGGAGGGTGGTTCTGGCAGGGTTCGGAGGGTAGGAAGGAGGAGGAACGGTTGTAGGTGGCCTCCACCTACGATAATCTACCCCCGTGGCCCCCATAATGCGCATCCCTCCGGCCGCAATAATGATGATTTATTTCAGAGCTAAAAATTGCGCGAACGCCGAGGCATGAGTAATGTTCCGATGTGGCCCCACCCTCCCGATGCTGGGCCAGCCAGCTTTTTTATCCGCGCAAACGTTATGAATTCCATTGACCCGTTCGGGGGTGATAGGGGTCCGCGGCGTCGAGGGCTGGTCCTCCAGATAATGGCGGATCCCTATTTATTTATCCGAGCATACGAGCAGACACGACTGATCGTCTTCCATTCATCGAAGAGGCTTTTTGATTCCCGCAGATGTCGGCCGGAGCTTTAACCGCAGGTCTCGCCATTGCAGAAATTCGCGTGCGGATACGCGACAAACCCGAAAACGAACGGGGGAACGGCTGAGTGTATTCCGAACGATCGACCAGATAATTGCGAGGATCGACGGTGGTGTAACCGTCTATGCCTCGTAATCTTTTCATTATTTAGCTACCACTATTACAAAACCACCCTTACGTCCGCTCAGCGATTGCGATTTATTTTTCTTGAACCGTCCGAAAATTATAGAGAATCCTAAGCAGCTGGACAAACTTGTGTCTCAATCCTGAAACTTAATAAAATTGTCAGAAAAATTGTTCATCCTTCTAGTATTTTTCTGTAACTAACTTTGATGGGGGAAAAATTTTTCCGAATTGTCGAAATATCAATCCTAATGTTCGAGACAAATCCAGAAGTTCTCACCCTTCTGATATTGTGCTGTAAGCAATTTAGGGGAGGGAGGAAATAACAATTGAGTGTGAAGTGGTGAGTAGTTAAAAATGAAAGAATCCTCTTGAGGCACCCTTTAGAAACATTTAACACTATTCTACTTACTAACTTTGTAAGCTGATCAATTTTCTAGACTTCAAACCCTTGCCGTACGATTCTCTTCAACTATAATGGCTACATTCAGTAGCTTCAATACTTTCACTAAAGAGAAAAGAAAGTTAACATTTATTGCATGCCTCCATTTACTTTAATGCATAAATATTGATTACAGAAGAATAGAATTGAAGCATTCACATTTAGTACACGCATCAAGGGGTTCACGACATATTTGAAAACTTCTCTAACTGAGTCTGTAAGAAATAAAATTGCAGTCTTTTCGAACCAACTAGGATCAGTCCCTACATCCAGGGATTGTACCAGAAATAAAACTCATTTCATTTACTTGATTCCTGGAAATAAAAAAATTCGCAACTCGCAAAAAATCGTGGGAATCGTCGTAAACAGGGCGGTTGTGCTCGTCATAAGGTGTGTGTAAGTACAAGGGGTGATACCGAGCCGGGTTGCGCATAAAAACCCAACACCGATAACAATTATCCGTGCAAGGCAGCGCGAGAAATCAAAACATTATGAACGCACAAAACGATTGTTCGAGCGTCAGCGACGCTTGGCCGCGAGAGCCCGAGCGAGGGTGGAAAAAAAGGGGTTGGTAGGGTTGGGTGGCTGTTCAGAGGGTGGTCCGGGTTGCGGGGGTGTGCAGAGAGGGCGATATCGGCAGGCGCAGGGCCGGGTTGGAAGCCGACGACGCAGCAAACAGCATCGAGATGCACAAAAATCGGTCCTTTCAGCTTAAAATTACGGTTGTCGCGTGGGTGGCGGAATAGCTGATGGGGTGGTATTGTACGGGGGTGGCGTAGACGGGAGATGCGGCCACTATGCGCGGGGCGGTGGGTGGTCCACGGGGGGAGGGAGGGGGTGGTAGAAGAGCAAAAGGTAGGGGAGAGAATCAGGGGGGTGGTGGCGAGGGGTGGTGAGTATGTGTCCCGGAAAAAAATCCATACAATCCGATCAGGACAATGTATTCGTGTGAAACGCTCGATTGTCTGGGTGTTCACGTGTGTTCGGACATTGATACGGAAGCCAGATCTGAGCGTGTACTGATAAATGTGAAAAAATCCCCCATTTTTAAAACCAGCGTCGCCTGCCGGCGCGTGATGCTGCCGCTGCCTCTGCGTGAACGTGTGGGCGAACGTGTGTTGCCCGAAGAATCAGCCCTGGTGGCTGTGCCTCCTCCAACCGACTCCTCCTCCTCCAACCTACTGCACTCTCTCTCTCTCTCTCTCTCTTACACGCACACACACACACACACTCTCTCTCTCTCTCTCTCTCTCTCGCTCTCTTCTCATCCTCTCGCATCACCCCCCTGAACAAATCCAACCCTCTCTCTTTCGGCCTTTACCTCTCGTTTCCACTCGTCCCGATTCTCTCCCTGTTTTTTTCCCGAACCCCGCACTCGTTTTCTCTCTGTCTCCCGTCGCCACCCCCTTTCGACGAGCGGTATTGTCGAAACAACGAGAGCGGCTTTGTCCTTTGGTCCCCGCTGTAAAATCCTGGGCGTATTTTAAATTCGCGGCATTTTATCGCATTCGCTATTTATCGACGGGCTGCACGTCCAAAGGACTCGTCGCACGCTCGCTCTCCCTTTCTATCTCTGTCCTTTCTTTCTCTCTTCTTCTATGTTTCTATCTCTGTCTCTTTCTCTCTCTCTCTCTCCCTCTCTCTCTCTCTCTCTCGCTCTGTTTCTCGTTTTGAGACTCACCTTCTCTTTCTCGCAGGCCCCGCAACAGATAAAACACCTGCGCCGCTCGATGCCCGAACGATATCGCCCGGCGATCATCGCCGGCATGATCTTCGTCAGGAATTGTTAGCGTTAGCGTGACAACGATAGCTGAGGGCTCGCAACAAACGAGGCCGAAGATCTCCAGCCGATGCTGCACAGACTGTTCGCATCCGAGCGTTCCACTTTTTTGAGCACATGCTGCCGACAGAACTTGTCGCGATGATTGTTCGAATGATCTATTGATCGAACATAGGGGGTTGAACAATTTTTAGCCTGATACTGGCGGGAAATTGTTGGAATATGTAGTAACAGTTTTTTCTGTTTGGAAATTTAGTAGAAACTTTAATTGCTACTTGTAAATTGTGAATGTTGCGCGGGATAGCTCAGTTCATTGAGAAAAGGGGGTTGATCGATTTTAACACTGATGCTGGAGGAAAATTGTCAGGATCTTCTTTAATCGATTTTTTATCTTGCCTTTATTTGTTATTAGTAAATCGTTTACTAATTCTTCTCAGAAAAAAAATGGTTAGTATTCTGAAACTTGTAGAATTAAGAAATGATCTAGTGTTAAGGGTTAATAATGCGAAAGCTGAAGGATGAAGGTCCTTCTTGGAACCCTAAATTGCTTCTGCAGTTGTTCTTGGACTTTTATTTGCGGATCGGCGTGGATCGCCGGGGATCGATCTTGCCGCATCGATTAAATACCGCGCTGGAATATTGCCTCGTACGATAATCGTGTATTAATGGCGGTCATAAGTCAAAAATTCGCGCTTTTAACACACTTTTGTACCGGCGACTGTAGTATTTCTTTTGACGAAGTATAATTATCGTCGCGTGAATGGGGCGCGCAATTTACTGGGAAGCGAAATGCAATTGGTCGGTCGGTGCAACCGGGCTGGGGGGGGGGGGTGGAGGAAACGAATCGCGATTCAGGCGCACGAAATAAAACAAAAAAAAAAAGACGAAAGGAAGTAAAGAACGAACGGGGGAAAATAAAGCGAAGAATATGTATTAATTTATTCTTAATTCTGCACGTCCAATTACTTTCACCCGGCGTTGCATAACTAATTACGAATTTCCTTCGGCAACCCGATTTTCAGCGCTGCGGCGCACGACCCAACTCGGCCCGTTTTGTAACTTCTTATACAAATTTATTATACCATCATAATTACATGAATATTTTATTCCGCGGCCGGGCACTCTCGTGCGCCTCTTACTAATGAAAGCCATTCTTCGTATCTGCTTAAGCTATCCCCGATAAACCCGTTATAGAATCCTGCAAGCCGAAACCGGCCAATAGGGCTGGAAAATTCGCGGGTCTACCTTTCTTCGGCAATAAATTTATCGCGAGGAAGCGGACGCGGGATAATTAAACGGTCGTAAGAACCGGTAGAAGGAGATAGAGTCGTCCAATTAAATCGACGCGAAAAAGGAACGCGACGGGGTTGCGGGAAACGACCGCGAAAAGTGACGCAGGACCGTCTGCCCCAAACACGTGCATTGCCCTATTTATTTTCTCCACTGATTCTGCTAATTATTTTTTGAGACTGAATAAATGAATCATTCTCAGTGTTTCTTAATCGATTAAATAACATCAACGATTGCACCGTGGAAATTTACGCAAGTTGACTCTCTTGTCGATCGATCCAAATAAATTTAAATTAGTATCCCTGAAAATTCCTTCATTATATTGTGTTGTATTTAATTTTTAAAGATAGAGCGCAACTTATTGGTGGACTAATTTTATTAAATTTTTTTATTAACGTCTGATGTATAATCGTTAGTGGTACTTCATTCATTGAAATATTTCAGAAATTCTTTATACATTAATTATCATACAAACAAATAATATTAGTAGACGAATTCCAAGGAGATTAAATTAAAAGAAATTTCCATCCCCTTACAGTATTAATTAAGTACCATGGCTAACACAAATCAACCCGCTTATCCTCGATCAATAGAACCATCATCGCAAATAATTCTATGGGTAGCATCGAATTAGAAAAAATGGAACAATCGCATGGAAAGATGCACAATTAACTACAGACAAGTAAAACTTCCTCTTTTTCTAAATTAACCAGATAAAAAATCGATAAAAATGATCCTAGCAATTTTCCCCCAATATCAAAGCTAGGTCTCCCTATCCCCTTTCGCTAGATCATTCCACCCATCATCGCAAACAGTCTTGTCGGCAGTAGATCAAAAAGCTGGTACGCTCGTATTGTAAAAATGATCATTTACCTATCCGATGAAAGTCATCCCCAAATAGGAGCAGTAATTCACGATTGCACGCGGCTGCTGCAAAAAGGCTGTTCGCAGCGATCCAGCAGGCGGACAGGTCGTTGTGAGAGGATCCCGAGGAAAGTGTTCGGCAGCACTTCCGATCGGAGCAGTCGTCGCATCAGCAGCTACCATTCTAATAGGATAACGACGTGTTCCAGATTTCGTTATACGAGCGTGAACGGGTGTCTATGGCCGGGGCCAGTTTCGAGCAATGCTCTGTAGAATGCCATAGACCGGTGGCGTCGAATACGATCAAGAGAGGGATGAGAATCAGGAAGAGAAGCAGCAGGAGAGAGAGAGAGAGAGAGAGAGAGTGAGGAGGAGGAGGAAGAGAGGGTGTTGGGGTATAACGCAAGGGGTGAAGATGAGGACACGAATAGTCGGATTCGTTGATAGCGAGTAGGTGTACGTTCGGCTACCAATCAAGCGGCCCCGAAACCTCATCGGTTTTTTCCTCCTGTTCGATCCCCCTTTTCCCACCCCCATTTTCCACCCGCTCCCGAACCGATCGTCCGTCCAACCTCCCTTCCACCCTCTCTCACCACCCCCGCGAACCCGGGTCCATCGTTCCTTTCGCTCTACCGTCCGTAACAACCCGGCCTCTCCTCGCCCTCTCATTCCCTCTCTCTCTCTCAATCTCTTTCTCCCTCTCTCTCTCTCTCTCGCTCTCGTTCGCAACCCTCTCTGCACCCCTCTGATCCTACGTAGTGGTCGACCCAACCGGCTCACCAGCCCCATACCCCGGCAATGTTCCATTTTTTCGCCCGGCTATCCCGCAACTCGAACTCGCGATGCAATTATAATCCAGCTTTATGAAAAAAGAGGAAGGAAAAAAAATGCATCGCAAATGTGATTGAGCACCGATACGGTGGCGAGATTGGTCGTTGGGAAGGGGGCAGGCGGGAGGGCGGGAGGGAGAGGATCGCGGGGGTGGAAGGGGGTTGGAGCACACGAGGCAAGAGGAGGAGGAGGGTGCAAAAGAGGGTGGCATGGGTGGGCGGTCGGAGGGCAGAGAGTTCGTCGGTGGCAAGCGGTTCCGGAGGGGGTTCAAGGGGGAAACGGGGTACAGGTGGGAGACGGAGGGTGCAGGGAGAGAGAGAGAGAGAGAGAGAGGAGTCTGCTATATAGTGGCACACACGGGAGGGGGTTGAGGGATTGGTCAAAGCGCTTGGTTGCCGGTGCTGATAAAAAATTACACCCGAAAAAAGTATCGCCGTCACCCCACCACCCCCGCAACCGCCACCGGTTACTCGTCCCCCCGTTGGCTCTCTTTTTCCCACCGTCGGCCGTGACTCTGTTCCACGTGGACCCCCGTTTTCGACCACCCCCCTCGTCCTCCTCTGAACGGCTCCACGGCTCGACAAGCTAGCCAAACCTCGGGTATACATTATTCCTGCCGGCCAACCCCTTTGGACGGTGGAACACTGAAAATTGTTCGGAAACAAATTCAACCTTCCTCCTCTTCCTCACACGGCAAACCCCCTGATTCCCTCCTCTCACCCCCGGTCGTTTCCACCCCCTCGGCGGCAGACGTGCTTCATACGCGATCGCGCGAAACGACGTTCGTCTGATTGGAACCGAATTTTTTTTTGGTGCCCTAACGTTGATCGCTTTGTTTATCGCGACGGGGGTGAACGAAGCGAGCGCACGCGGTCTTAATCGATTCTCAGGCTGCGATTCCGGGACCTGTCCTGTCGGGTTTGCGTAAAATGCCCGCGGTTTACGGGGACAGCATTTAGCGGTTAATTTAATGCGCCCACCGCCGCCTGCGGAGGGCGACCCGTCCGAGCGTCATTTCACCCGGTTTGACGATTTCTACGTGGATTGGATGATTTCTCCGGCTTGGGTAAACGTTTAAGCTGATAAGGAACTTTGGTCAACACTGAACCCAGCAAGAATTGGAAGTATCTGGTCACTGTTGCTTTATGAAAATTGCAAAGTTTTTGTGATTATGACAAGAAAACATGATCTGGACAAGAAAATTTATTTCATTATTTATCATAAATGAATTTATTTAATATCAATAATTGGAAAATATAAAGAAGGTTATTTCACCACAGTGAATGATGTTTACACAAACATACATATCATAGGACCATTGAACCACCTCAAAATATAAGTTGTTGGACAAATGACAGATTGTACAGATTATGAAGAAAGATTTCCTCAGCGACGTACTTGTGAACTTACAATAGAATAACTCTACAAATTTCGACATGAAAATGTTACTTTTTCGTTTAATTTGAATTATGCTCATTCACTGGACAGGTCACCGTAGAACAATTTTTCTATCATTTTGATAATTACGACCGGCGGCGAAGCACGCGCATAATCACGTGAAAGAACGAACGCGGCAGACGGGTCAGAGTGACCCAGGGATCGCTGGCAGAGGGTTGCCGGTTGTTTGTCGGCGCGATGAAATGTTTGTGGGATGTCGGAAAAATTCCGGCGGACGACGATAATTGCACGTTCGAAACAAAACGCACGGCAAAGGTCTTGGCGCCCGTGCTCATTTCGTTTCTCATTTAGGTCTGTAAAAACCGCTCATGATATCGCGTTACTAATTAGTAAATGAAACAGGTCGAGATAATGCTGGTGTGACAGCGGAAAATATTGCACAATGCGTTACAACTGCAATCTCTGCACGGGCGGAGATCGGCTGACGCGAGGCACCTCTCTCTTCTCTTCTCTTCTCTTTTTCTTTTTCTTTTTTATTTTGCACTCCGAAAAAAAATGTTAATCATATTAGTTCCATTCAATGACTTTATCTGGATGATATTTTGCATCGGTGTCACGACTGTAGAATATCAACGCCCGCCAGTGATATAATTAAATTTAATTTAAAAACCTGTTCGGCGCTTCGGTCTGGCACTGGTAACAAAATATAATTTTAATGAACATACGTCTAATGACGCTGTCGTTTTATTGATAATTAACTGTTTCGCGCGGATCTTTCTTTTTTTTTGCGATCCGAACCCGAGTTTTTTGCGTTCCGATAAATCATTGCGTGGTCGTTTCACACTGTCCAAAACGGGAAATTGATCTTAAAACATTATTTTAGAACATTCTCAACACCACAGGAACCAGACAGAAATTAATTTTTCTCCTTAGTACTTTGTTTCAGTTGCAAATAATATATCAATGTTCTTAAATTCCTTCAATCTTTCAATTTTAAAATTACACCTACACATTTTCACACAAATGAATAAAATCCGCAGTCTACCGACAACGTGTTCTCTACCAAATAATGGTATAATAATAATTTTAATGTAAAAATGAGTTCAAGCAGGTATTAACAAATTGAAAAGAAGATATAAATTTATGAAGCGGCGCGTACAAAATTATATCTCGCTGGAAATAATTTTCAAACCCTCATTTTCGTCCTTTCGTTTTCTAGTTGCGCGAAACCACCCCCATAAGAATGAGACGACGTCCGAAAGCGGATAAAACATTTGCACGGTCGGTTCGATGGGAATTTGCATATCAGTAGTCAGATTACTACAGGTCCGTGTGGCCGGGTTCACAGAGTGAATGACAGGAGTTAGCAAGTTTCATAATTTTTTCAGAAGGAGACAAATTTGTATCAGCAGTATCAATCGCGCGGCTAATGCCGGCACGCGGGTAGAAAATTGCAAGCGGGATTGCGAACCCCGTCGTTCGACCGATTGGAACCAAATTTGGCACGAAATCACGTCCCCGCGGTGGTAGCGACTCGTTTAAAAATTCATACGACGTGTCCTGTAAACCTTTTATCGTTCGGCTTTCACTGCCGGCACCCGGGCCGATTCCTTGATTGTCCTCCTTGACGCCTGCACTCGGAATATTAGGTTGTTGCAAATGAAATGGTCGTGTTTGCATCTTTAACATAATCTTTTATTTTGCAAACTTTAATCATACTCCATTAATCGAAATAATTTCCATCGATATCAATGCACTTCTTCCATCGTGATACAAGTGCCCCGATGCTTTTCTGGTAGAAATCTAATAAACGTGAGGCAATAAATTTAGGAAGTGCACTTTTTGCAACACATTCTTTTTTCAATATTTTTCCATTCAAAAACACATCTAGCTGCTTGAAAAAATGGTAATCAGTACGTGACAGGTCAGGCGAATAAGGGGGGTGTGGGAGAACTTCACACTTCAACTTTGCTAATTTTTTTACAGTTTGTTTCAAATTTGTCAAACCAACGCCTTATGGTCCGATCACTTGCTATACCTTCACCAAAAGCAGCATTTATGTTTTTCGCTGCTTCAGACGCAGTATGTCCAAACGTGAACGAAAAAGGATTTTGAATCACGTACGCTGTACAATATCAATAAACTTATACACGCAAATTCATATACGAGATACATACTTTTCATATTGTACAACTTCGACGTCATCTATCGTGGAAAAACTAGACTACAAAGACGGGAAGTTTCAAACATGAAAAACGGTGATTTCAATTGCAACAACCTAATAGAATCCATTAAACCCACCGATAAATTGTTAATCCACTTTCCGCTGTAACATCGAGTCAGAGTTACAGAGATTTCTAACAGAATTTACTTTAGAAATTTTGAAGTTTTATTTTAGAAATTTTAGACATTTTTTATTGCTTCCAAATTATATACTGGATGGTATTGTGAAGTTTTCCCAAATGAAACTTCACATTAGTATTTTATGTTAAATAACCAAACCCTTGCTATCTCCTCATATTTAGGACCAGGGTGTTCCTAATATGGAGGAATAAGTGTTCTCGATTTGGGATAGTGTTTTATAATGATAAAGTCTCGAATACGATTTTTCCTTTATTTCAATGGCTTTTTATTCTTCTTTATTTGAAAATTTGTATTTTAAATTTAATTTGACAGCATTTACAGCCGCGGCTTTATGTGGTCAGAATTCTATTTTTTTCTTATAGAAACTGTAATTAATCTAGATTAAGACCTTCGAATATTAGGCCCACGGAAAATTAATTGCAGACTTTCGTTCGCATTTGTACAACTTCGTGCGTAACGTGCGCGATTTTTATCTCGTCTTCCGTTCGTCGTTCTCATTTAGAAAAACGCCCCGCTCTTTTGTATTCATTAATTATTTTTGTAATTATGCGCTCTAGAACGTAAGGCGATCCTTAAAATGTGAGACTATTTTTCTGCTACTTCGTTGGAGAGGGAACCTGAGTCAGGTTTTACAATCATTGTTTAGATAATTGTGGAAACAGAGTATTGCGGTGGATAGCTTTTTCCGGTTTAGAATATTGTGATTTGAGGTTAGGTACGGTTAAAAATTCTTTTGATCAGAGGTAGATGAGGAATTAATTTACCTGGTGTTTGATGATGCAGTTGTATAGGTGTGTATAAGAAATAAAAATAATTACTTGAGACCTACTTTTTAGCAACTAGAACTTTGCAACCTATATTCTCTATTAACAATATTGTCATGTTACACATGAGTGAAATTAGTCAATTCTCCATTGCAGTTATTGTTTCACTCTATTCCACACTGCTCGAACATTATAAATACATAAATTTTGATGTATTTTATTATTTTTATGGATTACTACTAGTATTTTTTTCATTTACACCAGTATTTATCATTTACATAGTACAGTGTTTTCTTGATATATATCAACACGGATCTTGCCAGCGACATATATCGTCCAAGAGATATTATACATTGATCCACGCTGAACGTAGTATCCGACGCGTATTATGTTTACACTCCTCGGCGTCCAAGGCCCTCGAGTTTCGTGGCCCCTCACGGGGTATACCTCGAAGTAGTGGGGATAGTTCTGCGACTTTTATCAACCAGGTATTTGTGACAAAAATCGAGACAAGACTGTACCTACAAAAATAAAATAATTCCTTTAAAAATCAACCTGTCAGTTATTGAAGCACGAAACATGGAAAGCAGCAACACACAGGAACAGCAAACACAAAAATCATAAAAGTGATTCAGACTTTATGAATTTTTCTGCAATAATTATTGCAGAGTCAATTTTCCCTTGCGTTTGTCAAAGTTAATATTATAAGAATTATAAAATCCCCGTCCTGGAATGTTAAAAAAAAATACGCTGAAAGAGTCTTAAAAAAAAATAGTCCGCAAAAATTTCGTTACAGAACGAATTTCGTCTCTTCCGTCTATCAAAAGCTATCATTGGACCGTGTGTAATAAAAACAAATGTGCTTGAAGCACACCGACAGGTACTGTACATATTTTCTCATATCAGATAATTTATTCTGGATTTTTCACCACGGAGGGGGGAGAAAAAAAAAGTTTCATCCAGAAAGCTAATTTTTTCTGCAAGCGACATTAAATTGCGAATTCATGAGTGGTGCAAAATCTTTTTCGATTTGTGTAACACTTTTATAGTCCGGGCACCAGCAAAAACACATAAACTGTTGTTAAACTATATTCGGATGTTTATTTTATTTCATTTTTTATGCTTCTGAACGGTACAAATGCAGGAACATCCGCAGTCTGGCTATTACCGTGAAGCTTCGTGCGGCGTGTATTTTTATCCGTTCGATTTTTATGTTTAATGTTTATTCACCTTTATATTTGCAAAGCATTAATGAAGTTTGCACAGTACTAATTAATACGGCGCGACGAGTGGCGGGGAGCAAATCTGATATGATATTAATTCAATAAAAGAAGTTGAGAAATGTTTTCGACTTACCCGTAACAAATTACCGTCCCCGTTTATTGATAATTAATTATCTGTCGTGCCTTCCATTTTAATTTTCGCGAGCCTCCAACAAAATACAAATACGAAGTACAGTTTTTTGAACCGTTGACTGATGAATTAATATTACTCGTGTTCTTGTTATATTTTTTAATTAATCAACAAGAAAGCACCTACCTGACAATGATTCGTATGTGGCTTTATTTAATATTTGACACTTAATATGATTTAATCAACTTCAATTTTATTTTGAAAATTTTATATTTGAGCGTAAAATATGGATAAATATGTGCAACAAAATTTTATTAGGAGTATTTAAACTTTAAAATAGAGCATGGAAAAAATTATAAAATAAATTTTTACAGGAAGAATGTTTAAACTACAAAATAGAACATATATGAGAATGTGGAATAATTTACAATGGAACACAAAGTAAAATATATAAATTTCACTAGAAAAATTATAGAATAACGTACACACCCTATTAAACCTGATAAGAAATAAGGATTAGATCTGCACAACTTTTAGCGGCAATTTCGAACATTGTTTCAAGTAAAAGTTCGTTTCTGCAAGAACAGCAAGACTATACGCCAGCAAATTGATTCCGGATGAAACAACTTCTCGCATTCCATAACAGAATTAGAAAGTCTCGTTCCAAAAAATTTCATTCCGCTAATTCCGAGGGCATTAGAGGAATTATTCTAATATTATTAATGAATTCCGAGGAGAAACTGCCAGCAATCCGAAGCGACCAAACACACATCCTGCGTTATAGCCCGTATCAGATAAGTGCGGTCAGTTTACAGTCAGTCCGTAAAATTGTAAGACCTGAAGACGATACGGATCAGGAGGAGGCGTTAATGCGATGTTCCTAGTTACATTCGTTACGAGTAATTACGTCCACGCAACCGGGCCGATCGTAATCTCCCGTGTAATCGAAGCAAGCCCGTTCCTAGAATAAATAAAACTTCCTGGAACCGATACCGCCGGTGCTGTCGCGAGTTTGATTTACACGCAACAACTTAATCTTTTATTTTATAAGTGAATTATGCAGAACATTCCGCTCCGCGCTTCCATGTTTAGACCTTTTTGTTATTTTTCATGCAAGAACGAGAAGATTGTTTTGCAACAACTATCTTTCATGTACATATTCGCTGTCATTTGGAATATAGTAAATCTGTATCTCTATAGTAAATATTACCCTTCCTTGAACGAGGTTCTCTTTTTTAAAAAGTACTTTATTTATACACAACAACTTTTTCACCTTTATATGGTGATTAAATTAAGGAGAGCATTCTGGCGTAGACTTTGATTTTTAAGCCTTATTTCGGATTTTCTTAAAAGAAACCAGAAGACTGTGTTGCAATTAGATTTTGGATACGTGTTTGCCATTATTTGGAGCAGATCATACATTTTTTCATGTTAAAATATTGAAAAATTTAGAAGTTACATTTGCTTGGACGAGGCCCTTCTTAAAAAGAAGTAAGGAGGCCATTTTGGTCTAGACTTTCCTTTTTAAGCCTCCGTGATTTTCCTTAACGATACCAGAAAACTGTTTTGCAATCATTTTTGGCATAAATATTAACTGTTGCTTGGAATACACAATATATTATTTCAAGCCATAATATTTTAAATTGTAGGAGTTACATGTTTTTGAACAAGGGTCTCGAAAAGAATTGTCCGAGTAACAATAAGTGATAAGATTCCCGACATTCTGATCTTGCAAGATATTTAACGATATAATTAGTGATTAATTAATTAGCCTAATACGAAATAGGAACAAAATATTATATATCATTTTTAGAAAGTGAATTCTGAAGAACGAATCTTGATTTCCCAGGCCGCTTTTCACTTTTGGTAGAATAAAAAAAATTTTAATAATAATTAATAATTAATTCATTATTAATATACCGGGTCGGATATATCAATGTGAACCACTACTAATCCAATCACAAAACTTCTTTATTTTCCATTATTTTTTTTTTTATTTACTTAATAATTTTAATTTAATTTTTTTTATATTTTAATTATAAAATATCAAGACACGTTAGAGATTTTAGTTCAAGCTGTAACAATAAGCCTGCTGACGATTCCCCACAAAATTTGAAGTCAATCGAATAGCTATGCCTAGAGATATAGCCATACAAAATCATAAAGCTTTAAGAAAACGCGTTTAAATTGTTTCACTTCCAATTATATAATTATGCAAACATTTATAACTCCTTTATTTTAACAAAGCGAACTAAATCTCTGAATTTGAAAAATTATTAGACCAGAATGCACCCTGGAGAGGTGGCTTTCTTCGAGAGCCTCCCCGCGAAAGTGCGCTTTCCGTATTAAATAAGCAGCACTGTGGTTTCGCTGGTAAGGGAAAAATCATTGAAAATAACCCGGAGTGTCGTAATGAGCTAAAATATAATTGGCCGGAAGATCGGCCGCCATGGCGTAACATTACACACCTTCTGGCGGGGCTCTCGCTTTCTGTTATCTACGCGAGCGCGAAAATAACCGTAATCAGTCGACACTGCGCGCCACATAATCCTACCGCATTACAAGTGAACATAATTTATTTACTACGCTCCAATTAGCCGTACTGCTGGTCTCATAGAGGATCGAATTTTACTTGTTGCGTTTAATCACCGCTTCCTATTGCCGCAGGACGGCCGCGCGCTGAATTTCATCGTTTCGCATTGCGTGGATGTACGTTTCTTTCGTTCTACTCGTAAACCCATCGAAGGCGAACAATTTCAATTAAACGAGTCCAAATCGTGCAAAAGGAAATCTCCGTTCTCAACGGTCTTGAAAATTATTGCAACTTACGCTGGAAAGCAGCTTAAGTTGATTACAAGTTGATTAATTTATTTTCTTACTTGGTTGGGCCTCATTTTGAAATAGTTCAGCACATACATTTGTTTCTTAATCATTTTAAGAAGTCGCAAATAATGCGACAGTGCGGTACAGTCTTGATCTAAGCCGAATGAAGCTACACGATCTTAGACAGTCGCCTATCCCCTCCACTGGAGGGCACACCCGGATATATCGGTGTACACCACTACTAATCCAATCACAAAACTTCTCTACTTTTCATCGTTTTCTTTCTTTTTAATGGGACTTTCACCAACGTATCCGTGGCATTTTTCTGATTAAAGTGACACCAAACACGATATAATTTGAACTGTCGACGCGGTCACAAGAAAATAGTAGCCCTACACGATTTATGTCACGGCACGGACCCGAGGATTGGTTTTAGATCAAGACTTTACTGTATTTTTAAACTCTCGGAATATTTCGACTGTTTTGAACTTGCGCTAGTCATTCTCACGTAATCGTAATATTCACGTCGCACCGATTGTTTAAATGCAATTTCTATCCTACCTGTTAAATACACGAAACCTATAAATATGTAAAGTGCTTCATTGCTTTTTCCAGCACTGTATTATTAAAACAGTTCGTGGAATATGAAAAGTGTGGTTGCAAACGTATTTCCCTGGAACCTCCGGCGTCAATTGTGCGGACGCGGAGAGATCCTAATCGCGGCATTGCGTGAACATAATTTCGCATTACGAGCGCCGGCTGACCCTTGAGCGAGCGCCGATGACATAACACATAAAACAGTATCGGAGTAGTTAACCGGGCTCCGGAGCTCGGCTTTGCTGCTTATTTTTATTTGCGTCCGGAATACATTGCGTAAGCGTGCGAGAGCGCACACGCTCGCGTTAACTGCGAAAAACGTCACGCGTTTTATTCTTACGTCCTTGTCGATCCGATTCGACGTGGCGTCCCGGAGCGAGTACATTTCCGTAAATTAGCCGGAGCTAATTCATCGAACTGCATCGCGGACCGCAGCCGGGCCAGACAGCCGCCGACAGAGAGAAACAGAGCCACTAATTTTTGAATATTTCACACACTGGCCCGACGATAAAAATCGATGTTAGCCTCGTTACCGGCCGGCGCACCGGAGCCGGCCCGCTCTATCACGCGTTAATTGCTTTTTTCATTATACTTAAAAAGAAGGCGGTCATTATTTTTGCTCTTCTCTCTCGTTTATACACCCGTGTGTATATTCTCTACGGACGCGTGTGCGTTCTGTGTATGTGTAGGCGCGCTTTATATATATATAAATTTTTTTTTTTTTCGTTTCGTTCGTCGAGCGAATTGAATTTTGCAAAATATTCTGTCGCGACCAGTCAGCCGTGCCGCAATTGTCGATGTCGATGAAACGATGGAGGATGCCAATTTTTTTTTTATTCGCGTGATTCTGTCGAGTAAGTTGCTCGGCGAATCGCTCGGGATTAATGTGGACGATGCTCGCGTCTCGATTTGCTTAGGTGTTTTGGAAACGGACGAATTCAAGGGCGATTATGTGCGAAATACTCGAGGATTATTATATCTTGTGTAATACAATGCTCAGTTTGAGAAAACATAAGAGAAAAAGCGTGTCATTGATTCGGTTCGGTTAAGTTGATGGAAAGATGAACCCTCCGTATGCTATGCCGGAGTCATTCGTGACCCGTAGCGGTGGGGATAAGCTCGAGCGACCGTCAATATGTACAATTTTAAATAAAATATAAAATAAAATAAAAAGAAATAAGAAAATCGCTATCCTCTATTCTTCTTCTTCATCCGAATTCGACGAAAGCCGGTCCCGAGCCGTCGCCTTATATCGAATGAGAACTGTAGTGAAATATCGGCGTGGGTGAGAAATGACTCTGGTACAGGCCTTTAACTCGGAGGAGTCCGAAATTTATTGAAAATTGATAGGGTTTGACGTAGTTTGATGGCATTTCACGACGTTGTAGAAGACAACGCATTTGCAAAGAACACATTTGAACGCATTTGTTGCATTTTTGCAAAGAACATATTTAACGCTCCAAATGAATTTTATTTTCGCAGCGGAGCAAAAACTTCGATTTTCAAGTGATTACTCATGACTAGATTGCAACTTTTATGTATTTATAAGAAAAAATGTCTACATAAAACGCCAAAAAGTAGAAGCGTCGTAAGAACGCAACAATGTTATTTTGAAATAATTAAATTTCAACGAGATACAATTTTTTTTATTCTCCCGAATAAATATTGCTTTCTCCCTTTTGATTTAAGAGGGTTAGTCTTCAAACTAACTCTGCATGGCATTTATAAGAAAACGTGAAAAATGTAGAAAAATATAGAAAACTCGTATTCATAAGAAAAAATGTCGAGACAAAAGGACATAAAGTAGAAGCATCGTAATAACCCAAGAATACGGTCATGTTATTTTGAAATAATTAAATTTCAACGAGATACAATTTTTTTATTCTTCCGAAAAAATATTGATTTCTCCCTTCTGGTTTAAGAGGATTAATTTTCAACCGAGTTTTACTGCCCCATAACAGCGAGTAGACTTTCTTGGCACTGTCAGAAGTCGAGTTGACGAGTCAAGGTCACGTCCCGGCATCCGAAGACTATGACGCAGGGGGTAATTTTTCGGTAATACAGCCCGAGAAACCGATTTCGAGCACTTCCAGTTGAATTCCGCCAATTACGAAAAGTCCGAACGAAGTCACTGCCCGAAACTACGTGTCACGAGTAAATTGCTAGCCACTTGGCAGCTCAAAGTGTACAGACAGGGGGTTTGTGGGGGTGGCTGATGGGAGGGGAGGAGGTGTATAGGTGGCGGGGGTTAGGCGCGCCCCGAGCGTAAATGTATTCCTTGCGCCGGGGTCGGAGGTTGCCGGGCAAGCAGGGCGGCTCACGGTAATTGTAATAATTGTTATTATTCGGTGTATAATTAACGCCGTGGCCGGAGCTACCGTGCCGCGCGGAGGTCTCGAACGAAAAGTTTAAGCATGGTGCCCGGCGGCCATTTGCATAATTAATTAAAGAAGGAGTTGAGTTTTCAACAGATCTTCATACCCCGCGCCTTCTCTCGTCGAGACGGCAGAAGCCTCCGAGATCTCCTCTTTCTCTCTCTCTCTCTCTCTCTCTCTCTCTCTCTCTCTCTCTCGCCCGTCGTGCCCGAAGAGCCAGACGATTCAACGAAATCCAGTTTCCACGGGAGGGATTCGCATTTTTCTTCTCGGAAAATAGGGCGGACGTGAACGTATTTCTTGTACTTCGAGTCTTCAACGACTCCGGCCAACTTCGGATCATCGCGAGTAACCGCATGGAAGTCGGAGTTATCGCTCGCTGATTTTACCGCGACTCGCGAATAGTTTTGTGGTATTGTGACTCCGTTTCGAAATTGAAACCACTAGTTTCGAGTTCGATGGGTTCGAACACTCTCTGCGTTCCGAATTTGAATTGGCGTAATTTAGGATTTTCCAAGTGTTGTTAAACACCGTAAAATCTTGGTGAACCGTGACAAACTTTCTCGAACCGAAGTAGTTGGAATTAATCTTTCTATTTTCAAAGTTCGTGCACAAATCAACTGGTTCGGACGTTGCTTGCAGTAGGGCTCACCACTGAATTCTTTCTTAAGTAGAAACAGTGGGTAGTAGACAGACACATTTGCCAATGAATTCTTTTTTGAGTGGAAACAGTGGGAAATGGACAATCACATCTGCCAATAAATTCTTTTTTCTAGTAGAAACAGACACGAAGTAAACAGACACGTTTACGATCGCTTCTGGACAATTCATTGCCAAGAACGATAGTTGTCGACTATAGTGTCTCACAGCAATATTTGGACCCTGTCTAAAACGACATGAATTTTTTTGTGAGAAGTTGGAACAATTGATTACATGACGCGAATCAGAAATTTTTAACAAATATCGCAACAGCCCAAAAGGGCAGATTAAATGTTGCTTTTCGGTGCACTAATAATTTTGACCACAGACCACCGACAGTTTTACAAAATCAACGTACAATGATTACATGCAATGGTCAGACCCCTCGAAAACGAAGCAGATCGATCAGCACTCAGATCGCCAGTCTCATCCCCGGTCTCTACCTCCCAGCAACATCGTCGACCTACACCCTAACCCTATATTTTTCCATTGATTCGTCCAGTATTCGTATCAGGGTCGAGGGTGGCCGAAGGGAGGGGCGAGATGTGGACGGTTTGGGGGACGGGGGATGGGTGGCAACTGAAGAGCCGAGGCGAGGAGAGGCAAATGTAATTAATTATCCCAGTAATGACTCTGACTGATGAGCGGCTGGACAAGTCCGGCCAGGTCGAAATAGCGTAGAAGTGGTGACGGCCTCGAACTACCACCTCGGCCGACTTATTCGATCCTCCTTTTTGCTTGGACGGTTGCCACTTCCTGAGTGACCGGTTCCCAACAGTACTATGTATTCATTTTGCTAGTGATATACTGCCCTGACGGTGATGCAATCGGGCTGCCGTTCTTTTTCTCTTGCGCACGACGCCGCGCATTCTTCGTCGCGGTTGCAATCGTAAAACCGTAATTAACGACGGATGAATGGATCGGCCGAGGATCGTTCCTGCTTCTTCTTTTCCACACAGATCTAATTTCTATCTTGATGTGCAGCACTCATGCTTTACTGTTAGTCAACTCACTGTTACTACCAACTCATACTTGACGCTTTTAACGCTTATGCTAATCATCCTCGATGCAACAATATTTTGTTTAGACTGAGGATTTTTATGAGAAATAAAAATTGTCCGCAAGGATCAGGAGTCCAACTGAAATGGAACTCTTCTCTTAACAATTTTAACAATTTGCAAGTAATATACCACTGATCACACGTTATTACAGTAGTTCGATTTATTCTATGTTTCACCTGAATGCTTTACCCACGAATGTATCAAACCTAATGTATAGTTACAATTATTTGTAGGAAATAAGACGACGTTAATATTGCTCAAATGGGAGAAGTTGCAAGTGTAAAATCAGCAAGGTTGTGTGTCAGAAATTTTTCAAAGTGAAAGCTTCAACACTATCTGGGGGCGCGTGAGTTCCGCGCGAGGGTTAATTGGTTAAAATTTGAGACGATTTCGTGAGTGTAGGGACGAGTTGATCCGTCGAACGTGTTCAAGGGCCGTTCATACCTGTTCCTGAAACACCGCGTCGGAGAGACAACAAGAGTCACGGAGAGGGGCTGTGCATGACAAGGTAGATTTATTTTTTTTCACACCCCACGCCAGGACTCACCGGGGGCTGGACGAGGTGTTTTAATATTTTAATAGGACGCCGGAATGGCCGGTTTCGTGACTTGGCGTTTTATAATGATATTCTCCCCGCGTTTCGCTCCTACTACCAGGAGAAAATCAACGGCTTGGAATAACCCATTTCGCTGGCAACTCGTTCTATTCTCCTAAAATAACAGCAGCCCCCCTTTACCACACCGTCAGCCGATCAGTGCGGCAGCGTGTTTCTTATGTCCCGACGCCATTTTATACAACGGCATCGACGTCATTCGACGCGTACTTGAACAGCAATCTTTATTCGAGCGATCATCGTACTCGAGGAGCGGCCCCATAGATCGAGCAACTAAACGGTTCGAACTAGATCGATGGTTCTAATATTTTAATGTGGTCTCGTTTCTGCCGTGATCTTGACACGGTATACCGGTACAGTAATTAGGACGTCCGAGCTTTAAGCTTTATTGCAATTTCTGATAGCACATTTGCTGGAATCGTTTTTACCGAAGCAATACGTTTCTTCTTTTTCCTTGTACTGTAGAACCTCGCTCGTTTCACGACACGCGACCGAAAGTACGCGCGAAAATAGTAGAGATAACCAATCAGAATAAATTCTTTGTTTTTACGTAGAATAAACTCCTCGCGATGGGAGTCGTTAGTGGACAACGATCGAGGTTCTACTGTACTGAGCAAGAACTAGCTTGATATTAATTCTTTCTGCAAAATTAAATAAAATGTTTATCGATAGACTAATATTACTAATACTCAGAATATGGACGGTTTTTAACGATTATGTAAATGGCACCAGTTTGGAAAATGTAGGTACATGTTTATAAATTTAAAAGCAAATTTTTTAACGGTACTTTACATACATGTTTTTAGACAACGTCTACCTACAAATAAAAGAATAAATAGAATTTCTGTCCAAGGAATTTCCATAAAATATTACTCTTCTCTCCAAAGTTTTTCCTATTTTATAGTTCGCCCACTAATTTTTATTATACATACGTCAATTGTTTAATCTAATTATTACATTTTTTACGATATCTGTTTGTCACACAGTCGGTGTAAAAAGAAAACAGTGTATCTGCAATGAAATTTTTGCATTGAAAATTTCCACTAATTGCCACTTCCGTGCAAAAATAAACGAGACACGGATCTAGTGTTTAAAGCCAACCTAATATTGTTTTCCAGATAGTAGAGTACAAATACCGATTGGACGTGCAGTTATTTCGCCGGGCGGGTAATTAGATCTTAGCTGTCCCGTCTCAATCGACTTTCGTAGCGAGATGATAATGGAAGAAATGAAATTGGACTCGGCGATTGATTGAAACGAGGAAATGAGAGACGGAAAGGTGTCCGTGGATGAATGCGAAAGAAGAACTGAAACGATGATGCGAAATGACTCAGCGTCGATCGCCTATCGGAATCGCGATACCATCCTCTTGTATTATAGATTGCTTCGGCCTCTGAAACCAATCGAATCTCGAAAAAATATTCATTTAATCCCATAATATTCAGGACAGGCTCATTCTAGATTTTTTATTCACTTTGCAAAACAAACGATTTTACTTTTAGTATTTATTGATTTTTAATTTCTTTGGAATAAGATGTTATTTCTTTCAGGCTTAACTACAAAATTCAGTATAAAGGCCAGGGTGTAGTATAAAGTTCCTCTTTAAATTAATCCCCCCCCCCCCTCCGTGGGTTCCTCTTTATATTAACTAACATATTAAAAGTTTTATACTAATTGTTTGAGGATCTTAATACACACTCAAAAATTGGTGTTAGCAGCTGTTACATACTTTAACAATATAATAAAATTTTTATAGGTTTGAAATTCTACACAGAAATTTTTATGGGTTGAAAAAATATTACTCTCATCACAGTGTTCATCATTTTTTTCTGTGCTATCTATTTTTACATTTTCAGGCTAAATTTTATTTATACACTCAGCATTAATAATTAACACTTTGAAAGCTTCATATTAAGTGTTCATTTTAGTGAATGTATGTGATAATCAACATGTCTATTTTATAACTTTATTAAAATCCTAGGAAATAAGTATTAACAACCATCGTATTCTTTAAAAATGTTAGAATAAAATCGACACGAGGTTGAATTGTTGCCCATCCCATAATGGCTGAAGAAAAATTACCCTTAATCTAAACTTCATCATTCTAACTACAATACTTCTACAGCTCCATACTGAATCTTACACCAACAAAAGATATACTCCACATAAAATATGCATGGAGTTGAATCACCTTAAGGGTTGAAAAAAAAGTTATTCAAAATCTAGAATTCATTATTCCAAATCCGTTAGCCGTTTCGATGGTCCAAGACCTGATCTTACCTCGCGAAATCCCTGTAAAACCGACCAATCAACAAACATACAATCCGAAAGATAAAATTACCGGTTAATGACGTTCCAGCAGCGTTTCGCCTCGAATATTCTTCGAACATCGACGTCGGGGGCGAAAAAAAGGAGAACAATCGCGCGCTAATGAGGACATTTACCGTTCCCGTTCCGTTTGATCGCGGAGGCGCCGGGCATCGAAAAACTGATCAGCGAAACGAAAAAATCACGCGCGGAGATCCGAGAGAGCTGCACGGAACGGAGGAATCGGAGCGCGCGATCTCTCGCGTAATATTTTTCCCGTCGAGCGACCGGTTCGGGAGTGATGCGTTAGGTAAACAGCGAAGGCGCGTCCTCGTTTGTATCAGCGGACAGGGCCGGGCTAGCGATTAATTGCAGGTAGGGCCGTTAATGCCGCCTAATTTCGCGGAAGGACAGAAACGGTTCCGCCGGGCCGAGAATCACGATTCGTTAGCGAGGCTCGCAATTTTTATACCCCCGGAAGGGCCGATGCCACGGGGCGGGTGCAAAAACGGCGGGGGATGAAGGGAGAGAGGGAGAGCAGAGGCCGTTCGACCTGTCACCGTGTATTCGGAAATATAACTGGATTTACGTCGCTCTATTATCTCTATCGCGAGGCGTCGCGTACTCTAACGGCGCGGCGCCGGCAAAAATTCGCCGGCCAGCGAAATTTCCGGTTCGATTTTTACATCGACAACGAACCGGCCGGCGGCCGCGACGCGGACGACTAAAAAAAAACGGCAACAACTTACGATTTATAATGCACAAGATAAAACGAATTAAAAGCCCCGCGCGCTCGCGTGCACCCCCCGTCAGCTGCAACCCGGTAAAAAAAAAAGAATTCCTGGGACGAGCTGCATCGAAATAAAACTGCGGGACGAAACATGTAGGACGGGGGCATCGCGAAATTTTTAGCGAGTTACGTGGGTTCTGGTGGTGGTGGTAGCGGCGCCATAATTACTCGAACGATAGACGTTCATTTGAATTTTAATCAGAGTAAATTATTACGCATTCCGTAACGAGGGTAATCTTCGTCCTCGCGGATTGATAGAGGCGCCGTCGCGTAATGGAACCATGGGAGGGAATGATCGAGGTGCTTTTTGAGAGAGGGTCAACCTAGAATTAACCTCTTGACGCGCGCTGTATTTTCCTGCGGATTTATGAAAGTCGGATTTTATTTGGATTATTGGCAATGTTTTTGCCAGATTTTTATGGAAATTACTGTCTCAGAAAACTGCTACAATGTGAATTATTTGTCAATGTGAATAATTTGATTTCCGTCCATCGTATAGATTAATAGAAGAACATTTGATGGCTCAAGTTCGTCATCCACTGTACAAAGAAAGACATGTTTATTTCAACGGGACAATTACTCTAATACAAAAATATTCTTCGTCACAATAGTAGCCCCACTGCAAGCAAAAATATTTTCCTTATATCTCACATATCATCTGAAGCAAACAGTTCAGGTCTCGTCAGGTAAACCACCCCTAATACTACAAAGCCCTGTTACAAAATTAATTTACCCAATTCTACGATGAAGATCAAGTTCAAACCAAAAGTTGGCCGTCTCGGAGGCCCAAATTCGCACTGGAATCTACCCTTGAACACGGTATCGTCAACTTGCAACCCCTAACGCGCCCCAGAGGCCTCGCTGGCGCATTGTCGCCCGTTCTGCCGGATCCTCTCTTTCTCTCACCCTCCCTCGCTCTCGCTAATCCCCGAAAACGCAACCAGAAGTCAACCGGGTAGACAATAGGTGGTCCCGAAAATGCGAGCGACACCGAAACACAACCGATCGCTCGTCGAACGGCCAGAAGAACGGGAAAAGGGAGCGGCGCAAAAATTTCGAGTCGTCGTTCGGACTAGCCTGCGCTATAGTCGGTATCCGATTGAAGCCAAATCACGGGCGAAAAAAAAGAAACGAAAGAAAAAAGGGAATCGTCGGGTTGCCGGGGGATGGGGGTTGCAGCGGCGAGTCGAAGGGGGTGGATGAAAAGAGAGAGAAAGAGAGAGGGAGAGAAAGGGGTTACAGGGGGTTGGAGGTGAATTCGAGCGACCGGTCGGATAGAACGCGGCGTGTTCGAACAGAGGTGGAAAGAAGAGAGGAATGAAGGGGGGGGGGGGCACACGGCGAGGGCAACCTTTTATAATCCGGCAAAATGCGAAACGCGCGCGCCATTTTAATCGAAATAGGTTTTTGCCCCGAAAAAAAGTTCGTATTTAGAGAGAACGAAATGAGTTCACCTCCGGCTCGATGAAAGACCGATAAGCATAGCTGATTTATACGCGGGACGACCGAACCGAACCGATCCGAACCGGACCGAATCGAACCGAGGCGAAATAGTGTTCGTCGATTTGTTTTCGGTACCTTCCTACTCCCACCCCCGCCGTTCACAGATTCTCTCTCTCTCTCTCTCTCTCTCTCTCTCTCTCTCTCGATCTATCTATCTATCTATCTCTTTGTTTATACAGTAGCACAAATTCCTATAAGAACGCTATTATTTACGAGGAAATATTAATCTGTACCTCTTTACCAATTATACACCTGGAACTTTATAAACACTACATTGCCCTTATTATGGTAACGATTCGTGTCATCGAACTTCGTGTCTTTTCTTCATAATCATTAGTATATCACTGCGGATTTAGATTGATTACAATGGTTCCTACCTTGATCCATAAGTTTTACAGAGAATTCTCGATGTATGTCAATAACACGGGTCATGCCAGCGACATATATCGTCCAGGAGACATACCCCGAGCCATGTTATGTTTACACTCCTCGGCGTCCGAGGCCTCTTAAGCTTTGCGGTCCCTCATGAGGTATACCCCGCGGTAGTGGGGATGATTCAGCGACGTTTATCATCATTATTAAGGACAGTTTGACATCTTTTCTGCAAATTTTCAATCCCTCTCTTATAGAAATCCATGGTTCGTGAATCAAAATATGACTCAAGGTGCCTCCTTACATCTTCTATAGAAGTGAATGTTTTCTTTCTTAAATAATGCTCCAGAGATCTGAAAGATGATAGTCAGAGGGAACAATATCAGGTGAGTACGGGGGGTTCGGTAAAACATCCCATTGCAATTCTTTGACTTTTTCCTGAGTGAGTTTCGCTGTATGGGGCCGGGCATTGTCAATTTGCAGTATTACACCTTTTCTGTGGACTAAAGATGCCCTCTTTTTCAATAGTTCTGAATACAGCCGTTGTAATTGCTGACAATACAGCTCAGCAGTAATTGTTCCTCCAGGTTTCAACAACTCAAAGTGAATTATGCCACGGCAGTGCCACGAAATGCACAGTAACAACTTTCTAAGTGATAAGCTAGGTTTAGGGGTTGATATTGCGGTTTTATTTGCAGAAAGCCATTGCTTGGAACGCTTTATGTCATCATAAAGAATTCATTTTTCATCTTCGGTAACGATGCTGCTAAGACATGGATCTCTACGAAATCTGGATAGCAATGAAGTGGAAACTGATCGACGAATATTCTTGTTGGTCTCAGATAATTGATGCGGTACCCATATTCCTTGCCTATATGCCTTTCCCATTTCGTGTAGGTGCCTTTGTATAGTTGTGGACCCAAGGCTTCTCGATAATTCTTGTATCTTTTAGGGTGTAATTATCAAATTCAACTGGTCGTCCACTTCGAAGCCTGTCAGAGAGATCATAATCACCAGAAGCAAACCTTCTGAACCAACGTTGACACTTGTTGACCTTCAATACATCTCCATAAACATCGCAAATTTTCTTTGTTGTCGCCGTTGCATTAAATCCCGCATGAAAATGCAAAATTATACAATGACGAATATGATCCTCGGAAGGTACGGACGCCGCCATTTTATTACATGGTCGTAAAACAAAGTTATACTTTTTAGAATATTTTGAACACAGGCTGCTTTACCGAAAACTGTAAAAAAATACGTGTTTCCTCTTCAACGATCGGTACAGAACTAAAGGCAAAACAAATTCTTTGCAAATAATTGATTACTTATGGGTACCCCTAATAGTATATTTCCTCATAGGACATTAATAAATAGTACATTGTCCTGTTACATTTTGAAGAAAATCCGACAACCTCGATTTCGGAAGTAATACTGAAATTGTCTCGTCATAGTAGAACCTAGAAGTAAACGCTCTGAATGTGAATGACAACATCATCTGATTCGTATGAATAAGGAATACTTGTAAACACATTCGTCTGAAATATTCAAAATGTTTCTTCTATTTCTTTCCTTGCATGACCTTGAAGATCACTGTGCAGTATACGGATGAATTTGTCTGTACACACGCTTTCATGTGATGTAAAAAAATATGCAGCGTTCCTTCATATATAACAAAATAGTATAAACACAAAAAAATTACATGCGCCATTGTGTTGCGTATAAAAAACAATACTACTTTTTCCTCTTTCATGTTTTTTCTAATATTTACTATTTACGAGGAAAACGGTGGCTAATAATAGCGTGAACATCCCGTATAGAGAAATCACTGTATTTCGAAAAAAGTTGTGTTCGTTTAACGTTACTGTTCAAAAATCGGACATCTCATGTGCAGCAACCGAATGAAATCCCTAGACTAATAATCAAATTACTTAGCGTTTCCTGTTGAAAACAGCAGTGCCCTCATGAAAAATTCTGCATATGCGAATTTCGCGAAAGCCTCCGTCCACGCGTCCGAAAGTGTGCGCGCTGCAAAACGCGGGTGGCGTGCGACAGAAAAAAAAAAGCGGAAACAGCTCCGACGAAGAAAAAGGGACTACGAGTCGGGGGAGAGATTAATAATATCGAAAATATCGCTGGCAGTCGGTAATTTAAATGAAAATGTACACGATTCCGCGCTCGGAACGATGCTCCTCTCGTTCCGACGGCCGATCCCGATCTCTTTCTTCCTCCAGCTTGTTGAAAAAAAAAGCGGATTGCAGGGACAGTAATTTCTGAACCGGAATCAACACTTATTATGCCCACGTCTATGGCCGCTGATCAACGAAACGGAGGGCACGCTTCGCTCGCATGCGAAAATATTGAGAGCGAAACGCGCGGAACGAACGACGCACGTTTTTATTCGATTTTTGCGAGGACGCGCTTACCGGCGCGGCGCGTCCGTGATTTCACGAAGCTGATGCGGAATTAGCAAATTGATTGACGGGGTGGGGAGTTACGGGAAATCAATTGGGGAGATAAGTGGGAGGGATTTTTGAGATAGGAATGTTCATCGAAAGGAGAATGTACACGATGGTTCGTGAAAAGAGTTACAGTGATTTCTCTATATATGTCGGTGAAGCATGGCTGATAAACGTCGCGGAATTAGTCCCCCCCCCCCTCTTTCTGCAGAGTATACTTCGTGAGGGGCTTTGAAACTCGAGAGGCCTCGGACGCTGGGAAGTGTAAACATAACACGGCTCGGGTATATCGGTGTGAGACCAGGAGACCACACTAATGCAATAACAAAACTTGTTTATTTTTCATTATTATTTATGGGATATTGATCAACATATTCGTGGCATTATTCTAATAAAAATGATATCAAATATGATATAATTCTGATGATATTTACTTGTGTAATGAATAGACTTCAGATTTTATGCATTTATCACAAAAATGGATTGGTCAAATACAAAACTCTAAAGACATTACAAGAATTTCGTAATATCGTTATATTATTTACGGCTTATAAAAATTATTAAAAGAAGAAGTACATATTCATTTAACTCC
This sequence comes from Halictus rubicundus, assembly GCF_050948215.1. Taxonomy (NCBI): domain Eukaryota; kingdom Metazoa; phylum Arthropoda; class Insecta; order Hymenoptera; family Halictidae; genus Halictus; species Halictus rubicundus. Next base: position 9,320,950 of record NC_135149.1, on the reverse strand, counting down.
TGGTTCTTACAATTGACCAAGTCAATTTTTGTTTTGCATAAAGATCCACAGTCTAGTAATGAACGATGAAAGAATAGTGTCTCCTGGACGATACATGACACTGGCAAGACCCGTGTTGCTGACAAATATCGAGAATTCACTGTGTATCATTGTGGAATGTGGGTGATGTCGTAATTGTAATTTAGATTTTAATGAAGAAATAATATCTGTTAACCCCTTGCACTACTACTTATTTTCGGATTATGATTAGAAATTCTTCATCGTTCAGAATATCATAGAAAAAAAAAAAATAGTTTATATTTATTGTATGCCTATGTTTCCTCCAAAGGATCGACTACAACAAAATAGAATTTTATTCCGGTATAAAGGAAATTAATAACACACATATTTATTGGACTCTGTTCAGAATCTTCGTCGCGAGTCTGACTCGATATTGTAGGACAAGGGGTTCATGTCTTTAATTTGATTTTTTCTTTTATAGAGAATCTTTCGTTGAAAGGACCAACTTCAGAAAACCCATGATCGCGTGTACCTCGTTTCGCAAAGTCAGAAAAACGTCATTCGCACATGAAGGGCTGCGATAAAAAATGGTTGGTCTGTCCGGCGGGGGATATTTATGAAAATCAGTGTGCGTTGAACTGGTACCGACGACTTTTTTGTCGGCCCGCAGAGAAATGGCCATCGCAAATGCGTGCATCGGTGTTCCCACCCCCGAGGCCTCATCGTCGACCTTGGAGCCGGGATCGATCTTCATCGCGATCCCCTCGAAGGGCGCGAGAAATAATAACAGCTCGCCTCGTACACCATTCATCCCCCGTCGAGTAAGTTTGGTCAGTCTGGCCGTTTTGTTTTACGTCCAACTGATTTTCGCATGGCACCGCAGTTACTCATTTAAAAAAGGGGGGTTGAACGCTGCTAGCTGAAGAACGGTGCACGGCTTGCGCGGGTGTGGTAAAGGGTGTGGGAAAGGGTCGACGTTCACAAAAGCGGCGACGTTACACGTATTTTTATCGGAGTTCCACACTCGCGGCGGTCGATTAAATATGCGCGGGAATTTACGTGCGGATTGTTCAAGAAATCTCGTGCAAAACGCTTTATGTGTGCACAAGAGTATGTACGTGTGCGCGCGCGCGCGCGCGTGTGTGTTCCCGTTCGCCCGACCGTTTGAAAAAGGGACACCCTTGTTTCGGGCGCGATAAAAAAACGAGATCGGTGTAAATTGTTTTCGAGGGCGAGAGCTGATCCGTCATGCAACTCGTCCGGATGCGGAAGATAACGGAACGAAAAGGCCAGACCAAAGTAAAACGCTTCGAGGATTAGGGAACGAAAAACCGTGGTAATGGCGGGACAGTCGGATTCTCGCCACGAGACCACTCGTTTGGAACTCTACTTGTCACCGTTTCGCGCCGGAAATAATTGATGCTTGTTATGAAACGAGTTGCAAAATAGCGTGATTTAAAGTTACGATACGACCGGGCCCGAGCGCCGCGTTTCTTTCGCCGCGATTCAGCGAAATGAAAGCAGTGTGTTGCCACCGAATTTACATTGTATGCATCGACAACTCCTGAAATTCGTTTGGGGGAACTTCGTATGAAGAGTATTTAAAAATGGCACTTGCAATATCCGCTTATGGGATCGCAAACTTCTGTACACTTTTGAAACAAAGTCTCTGAAATGAAATATTTTGGAAACGATTAAATTCATTTTACTGTCATGAAAATATAAATGGAAGCATGTAGACGAAATAGCAGAAGATAAAACAAGAATTATGTGTAATTAAGCCAGTGCTTAATCTCAGTGAGTTACAAAGAAGTATTAATACTTTTCAGAAATTAATCATTAGACAAGCGTGAGTAGATCAAACGCAAAACAGTAAAAATATTTGAAGAATTTAGAAAGACTATTTGAAAAATAATTATTAATCTGCTTATACCTCTTTGCTTTAGCTTAGTTCACCTATGTCACATTACTAGACAACTTACTTTTTATAAAATGTTCTTGCACCTAAATAAATGCGATGTCTTCGGAGAATTTCGTCACTGCGACTATTTCCGAGGATCGTTTGCAGGGATTAATAGGTGTTGAGAGCGTTCAGAGGTCGCCGAAGTTATTTCATGGTGTGACGAAGAAAAGGAAAACGTTGATTCAGCTAATTAAATTACTTTTTAGCCTAGAAATAAGACGGAGACAGCAGGATCGGGAGAAATTCTCGCGTTGGCAGAGGCACGCAATGCAAATCGGGATCACACTTTCAAGAGTGCCAGGCATCCGCGACTGAATGGCAGCGACTTGAACTTGGCCGCCAAGTTTCACGTTTTCTTATTGGGACGGCGCCTTCGCCGTCGAGAGCGAAAGCTCGCCCGCCTATTTCTAGCGTCGCGACGCTCCTTTCTTCCTGCGTCCCGACGTCGTCGTCGAGTCACTGGGTTAAACGTACTATCGAGCGTACAATTTTCACTGAATTCACTTTGCCTCACGGACCTTTGCCGCGCTCTCTAATATTCCATTCACGAAACGCTGAAAAATTCACTGAACACAAACTTGCTGAAATCTCTGACCAATTGTTTTTATTCGGAATGTTTGTGAATTTCATTTTTAGTTTGTCCAATCGATTAATGAAGGAAATTGACGTTTAGTAAATTTCGGTGGTCTACAAAGTGGATGTCAGTGTGAATTTATGCAATTTCATGAGTCTTAATACTTCACATACTGGCAATTTTCTAGTAGTTTAAACCTATGGTCAACAGTTCTAAAACAAATTGTTTTCTTAAAAATTTCTGAAAACCCAACTGTTAACGTGTCTGTCTACTACCCGCCCTTTCTACTCAAGAAAGAATTCGTACATGCGTCTGTCTATTACTCACTGTCTATTACTCAAGAGCGAATTTATTGTTAAATGTGTCTGTCTACCACCCACTGATTCTACTTAGAACGAACATCTTCTGCAGTACTACGACGTTTCCTTGTAATGCATACTGTATCCAGGTTATGAATTTACAGGAAATCATTCTCAAATGTTAATTAAAAAATATAGGACAGCAATATCAGAAAAACGTTGACGACAATCATAAGATATAAGACTCAAGAGAATACTTTTGAATGCTGTCAACGTGTACGAATATATTTTGACTTGACGGGAAGATTTTCAAAGTAGGAAGACTTCGTTTGATCGGAATATTGTTTAAAGATATCCACGAAAGTGTTCATTAAAATACAAACATTCATGAAACTTTCAAACGCTGCGAATGCACTTGTACTTCACTTTGTGCAATGGGTCGAAAAAATTCCGTACAAAAAGGGATCTGTCTACTTGAATCGTGTTTTGCTCGGTGAAAACGCTTTTTGCACGAGATAACGATAGTAGTTTGTGCGTCAAAAAAAGCAAAGAAATAAACTCCATTTCGCCAGGAGGGAATTTCTGAGATACTCGCAGCAAGAGTCACCGCATAGAAGTGCCAAAATTCAAAAGGGTGGCGTTACTCGATTCTAAACGGTTGCCCCTGGGTTCATCAGCCCCTTCTGTGACGAGTAACCCTTCTGCGAATCCCTGAGAGAGATGGAGAGACAGAGAGAGAGAGAGAGAAGAATAAGAAGAAGAGAGAGAGAGTGATATAGTGACTGGTAAATAAGAGAGAAAGAGGAGCTCGGAAAGAGGTAGAGCCGCGCCTCGCAGTTCTCTTGTTTGTAATTATTCATGAACAAAGGCCCTGATAATTGCGCTGCTTGATTGCACACTCGTGTACCGATGAGCGGCAAAGACTTCAGAGACGTATGGAAATGAACGGCATGTTTTTATTGTCGCCGCGTGTGCCCCTCTTTCGCAAATAATTCGCGAAAGGCGCCCCGAGGGTTCCTTCAATACTCCCCCCTCGCCCTCGCCCCCGCCCCCACCACCACCTCCCTTGGTTCCCTCGACCGTTCTCTCCGCTCGGGGTTCCTTTTTGCTTTCTCCTTTGACGTCGGCCTCTACTCGATATCGCATTGCAAATTGCATTTCATAACGCGGCTCGTATTAATAAATTAACCGAAAGTATTTACAAGCACGCCGCGCTGTTTTCCCTCCTACGATTCTCCTTTTATTCGCCGAGAAAGCAGCTCGAATTCCTCTAACGTCCCAGATCCGCGATGGAAAAACGGAAATCGAGGGGTCTGCCCAATCCATTTTCCTGAGAGGCCACCATTGTCCACGGAATAATTAACCGCGAACCTTTTTAATTTAGCGGGGAACACGCGACACCGATACCGCGCTGAATTATGCAAATCAACGTCTTCGTAGTGGATGCTGTACGGTTTTAACAGTGCTTCGATTACACGTGGAGACTTGTGAATTTAATGGTGTGTAAATCGTTGGAGGAATTTGTTCAGGAATGTTCGTCGTCCAGCTTTCTACTATTTTGTATGAAAGTGTGTTTTATTATAATGTAGTGGAGGTCTGGTCGGCATTTTCTTCGCCACTGAAAGGCGATAGTGACCTAAAAATAGTGAAGACCATTTTCTGAAGACCATGTCATTATAAGTTATTAATTTTTATTAGACGGAGTGTCAGAGATACCTACAGTATTTAAACTCTTTTAATTCGTATTACTGCTAGTCTGTAGATTTTATGCATTTATGATAAAAATTGTTCATTAAAATTTAGGTATATCGCACAGTATTATTTTCAATTGATTGAAATGATTAAAAATCGACAGAAATTTTTACTCAACACTTCCTGTACATACAGTAAAGTCTTGATATCTAATTCGTTATCTGTATCGTGTTTAGTGTCATTTTAATCAGAAAAATGCTACAAATAAGTTGGTGAAAGTATAAAAAAATAATGAAAACTAAAGAAGTTTTGTGATTGGATTAGCAGTGGTTCACACCGATATACCCGAACCGATATCGGATTACGCGGTATGTTTACTCAGTGGAGGGGATATGTCCTCAGTGGAGGGGATAGGCGAACTGACTAAGATCGTGTAGCTCCTTTTGGCTGAGATCAAGACTTCACTGTACCATTGATATTGCATAAAATCGTCAGTGTAGTTACTATTTATCACAAGAATCCACTCAAAGTCTGTTTAATAAAGAGCCACTCTTACTTAAAAAAGAAAATTGTCAAACCTGTTTATGTTACAATGCAATAAAGAAGAATATGCTCGTACTTATGGAGCTCGATTTTTCCCAAACAATCCAGCTGGATTCTAAAAGAATGGTAGGGCTTTCTGAAAGGGAGCTAGGGCTTCCACAAGGGGTCACATCGAGTGATGAGAGTCACGGCGCGCGACAATACCGCTTTGTCGAACTATGACGAAGACAATTAAGATTAAAAATTCTAATTCCTTTTCGCGCCGCGATTCCGACTGCGAGGAATTAACAATGGAAAATATTGCGGCATCGATCCGGATAGGAGATATGCGGAGCCCTTGTTATTATTCGTAGCTCTTGGACGCGTGTGGACGGATCGTCGGGCGTTAAGCTGGTCGGTTTTCCGCGTTACGTTTAGCGCTCGCAAACGGAGAAAGAGGAAAGCGAATTCCGTGCGTGGCGGAGGTGCGCGCACACGCCGCTCCGCGCCGCGCCGGTTATGAATATGCATTTTCCTCCGTTAAGTATGTGCAGATTGCGAGGCGATACAGTCGCCGGCCGTTCATTATTGTCGCTAGCAGCCACTCGCCATCGCGACACCGACTGACTGCAAACTCGTAGACCATCCGGCCCGAAATTCCCCGCCGAAATTAGCAGGACGCGTCAATTGCAATCACCCAGGTGTCCTGGCCCCCTTTACTGGCTCGACAAGGATCTTTAAACTACGCCTGTACTGGTATCGATGATGCTGGGGACACCAGCCACGTTACCGTAGCCTTTACTGACGATTCGGCATAGACACATCTTTTATGCGTGGGCTGGTCTGATTATGTGGTCGGATTTTTTTAATTCGGTGCTACTTTGACGTTGAATCCATGAGGAATTTTATTAGATTTAACCGCGATCGCGCTGCTGAGATTTTGTGTCGAAAAGTCCGAGTACAGACCACTGACTGGCGAAGTAGCGCGCACAACTTTACTGACGCACTTACATCACATAGCTGCATTTTTTAATGTAAATAATACAATTAAACATTTCGTATTTCATTGTTATCACGCCGCTTAGGCCTTATCGCAATCGATAAAGACAAGCGCTGTCGCGAGACCCCTGGGACTCAAACGGTTAAAATCCTGCTGGCCAATCGTTTTTTCCCTGTACTGTTGCATATTTATTAAATACAATAGTAGCCCCAATATCAAGTTGATTCAATTATATCTTCCCATCAGCCCAAATAGAAAAATCGCAGAGATTAAAACGAAATAGGCAAAGCATACTAGCACGGATGCTGTTGAACTTCCAAAAAAAAAAAAAAAAAAAAAAATACCGTCGGAACAATACAGCCTGAAAAAAACCACTTGTCGATCTTAAAACCCGCATGATCACTCACGGGGTGCACGCATCTCCGCGGATCACTCACGGGGAACCAATTCCGTCCACCTGGATGCGACGCGGGAATATTCAGAGACAGGGAGAGGTGGTGGATGGGTAGGGTTTCGATAGCGATCGGATCGCGCGCGCGCGCGCACGCGATGCCATCATGCCGGAATAAGTATCCGCGCACGTGTTCTAATTACTACGAGCAATTTGCGAGGCTTTTGTCGTCGTTGACACGCCGGAGCCCGCCCGGTGTCGTCTACGGGGGCCGGGGGGGGGGTTTACAGGAGACGATTGGACGTGGCATGGAAATCTTTCCGGGCGGCGGCGGCACGAATGCAAGCGAACAAAAAGAAGAGAGGAAAAAAAAACCTGGAGGAAGAAAGGAAGACAGAAGAAAGAAAGAGGAAAAAAACGCGCGGCTCGATTCGAGAGATAAGTAGTTTAGTTGTACGCGTGTCGCCGCAGAACGGTGCTCAGGAAGCGCGAGTGCACCAGAAGAAGAATGCTCGAGGCTCGTCAGCGAGACACGCGAAAGAGACCTATGGGGGGGGTGGGGGGAGAAAGAGAGTATGGAGGTTGGGTATCGCATTAAGAGAGCCGTCACTAAAGAGCGGGAGAGAGGGGGAGAGAGTGAGAAAGAAAGGGTGAGATCGAAGAGAGGGTTGGAGGGGGTCAGAGACGACGAGGAGGGTCGTCGTGGCGCTCACCCTCTCGTTCTGCAAACAATGCTCCATATCGTCTCCATAATGAACGCGGGTATAGGGACATGCATGCTCGTCCCCTTGCAGTCCTAGTAATAATGAGCACGCAGATTATGCGTGGTGACTGGTGCTCGATATACCTACCCTCCGGGAAGGAAATGGAAAGAATACGATGGTACTACGGTTGTCTCGCTTTCTCTTCGTAGATACAAACGAGTTGCGAGCAATGCGTCGCGCAGATAGATGTTCGGTTTGAATTTAGTCGATCAACAGAGCAGAATACCGAGGGCTCGTTTCTGGATCATCATCATCATCATAGAGATGCTACGTCGCAAAAACGAGGGACGTCGCGATCAGGTTCGATTAGAGAGGAAGCAGAATTTTTTACTGGGACTTGTAACGGGTTTGCAGCGATGGGAATCTTGTGTTTTTGGAAATGGTGTGGGTGAACGAGGACAATTCGAGAATTTTCTGCGGCTTTTCTATAACATTGCCTGGTAACATTGCCCGGAACTTTTCCATTTTTCGGAAGTCTGTTGGGTTTGGATTAGGTTCGCCGTTGGCTTCGATTTTGGTCGGGTCGAAAAGTTTAGGGTACAGGTCCAGGTGGCATTACGAGTACTGGTTACCTCTAAAATAGGCTTTGTAAGTCTGATAGGGTTGGATTAGGTTCTCCTAGGGTTGGTTTGAATTCTATTAAGATTAGTTTAACATTGTGTTATGTCTGGAAGTAATGTTTCGACTGCAGATGTAAGTTGCACTGCAGCTGCAGGTAGTCTCTACAATAGACTTGAGTTAACTCTACAAAAAATTCGATTAGTTTTGCTCCAAAATTGTCCGAGAATTATGTTAGACATAGAAGTCTGGAAAGGAGCACAGATCTAGGTCAAATTTAGTTGCCTCTAGAATGAGCTTGTATTACACCTGGATTAGGTTTCTACTTCTATTAGGATTTGGGGAGATCCATTTATGACTCACAAGTGTCTATGTTAAGCATCGAAGCTTAAGGGGGGGTGCAAGTTGTCTCTAAAGTAACTTGTGTGAGTTTTTTGTGACTATTTTGACCTACGAATGCAAGTTGTCTCAAACAGTTCAAGTCAGCTACGTTTTCATTCTGATTAGGACTCTGCGGGTATAATTAAAAATTGCGAAAAGTTATGTTAATCCTAGATGCTCAAAAATCTAAAGTGCATCCTCAGGATCAGCTAGACCTGCACTTGATCTCCAGGCCAGGAAGTTTTAGATCAACCTGATCTATTCAACCAGCAGTAATCCGTTCAGCTCGAATCACGCACAATCTGCTCAATTTTCAGCCACATAAATCATTTTAGCCACCCGTATTTTCTCATTTCCTCATCATCCCCTCAACCGTATTAAACCGGGGGGGGGGGGGGCTGGATTACACAGAGAAACAAAACCGATTCTTTTAATTTTCCGGCCGTGGAATCGGAAACTCGGAAACTCGGTATCAAATCGGAAACTCATCCACCTCCCCGTTCGGCGAAGTATCTAACGGACTTAGACACGCATCTCGCGTGTGCCGGACAAACGGTGCGGCCAACAGGGAACGCGAGATAATTCGTAAAACGGTCTCTTTGAAGAGTTAATTTTCCGTGTCCCCTCCACTCTCTTGTGTGCGCACCGGGGTCGAAGTGCAGAAAAATGCATTAGCACCGGTGATACGGATGTTTCAGATGTGAGGGGGTAAAAGGTGGAGGGAAGGGAGAGAGAGTGCGCTTTCGTTGCTCCACGGAAATTCCGGGCGCGGTTGAAAAGCAATTTCAACTTTAATTACCGTGACTGGACCGACGAAGAATTTCGATCCTGAAGATACGTACATGATTATCGGCATAATTCAAATTGGTTCCGTGGAGACACGGGGCCCCGGACGTTTACGGATACATGGACGGGAGAGGAGGGGGAAGGGGGAGTGGGAGGAGACGAAAATCGAATTGGTACATACAGATTGCAACCGGAATACAGGGCCAACACCAGCGTGAATGCACCAATTAGAGTATCGAAGGATTCCACCGCTACCCGGCCCGAAACTCCAGAGATTCCTGAAGGACCTCGACGAAGGTATTTGTCCGGCGTCGTGCTTGCGGTGTTCGTTCGAGTAACGATTCGATTCGGGGCTACGACTCCGTATTCGTATCTGTCGCGCCCTGTATTGTCTGTTACGCCTGTTTACACATTTGACCCGGATTTTCCAGAGCCCCGGAACTGAAACCTCCACATACCCCGGCGCGACTCTCTATTTAGACGCGATCGAACTCGATTAAGGATGTAGAAATTAACTTCGCGTCCACGGGCACCGAGAGACAGAGACACCTCTTCCACACCCGGGGATCGACACACGCCCGAACACCGGCAGCGTCGGAAATTTAAATTGGTGCGACGCGTTTTCGACATTGCTCATCGATGAAGTTTCGATTCACGCTCTCGTCAAACATCTGCTCGCCAGTTACCCCGACTGGGATCCGTACTGGCCATTTTTAATGCTGAAATTCACGGCTTTTGTCGCTGTGTTTAGCGTTTTAGATTGGAACCGTTGCTCGCGAAACACTTTGCTCCTTTTTGTATGTATCATTCATTGTAATAAGGTGAATTAAATTCTTCTTAACGATGCTGACCAAATATTGTCAAACAACCAGCAGGATCAAAACGTCAAGAATCGATGTAAAGGCACCGAAAGAACTATCTTCCGAGGGTTGTATAAATGGGATCGCCATGGGATGCGGTGAAGTGTTACCTTCTCAAGTGTCCATTTGCATCGACCATGTAGTAATCAATCGAGAATAAGCGTATCGATCGCGCTCGTGTACGCGAGTGTCGTTCGCAAGAGAGTCGGCGAGGATGACGCGAAAGGGCCGAAGAGATTCGGCGGGGGTGCACAGGCTGGCTGCTGTCCGAAGCAGAGAATTTATAATGCGAACAAAAAAAAAAAACTGGTTGGTACCGCAGAGCGCCGCGCCGGTTGTTCCGGGAGACGCCAACGGGCAAATGGTGTGCGTAACGCGGCACCGGAATTTATATTTCGAAAAATCGCCGTCGCCGCCTCCCACGGCCGCGTGAATAGAGATGCGTGACTTTTTGATAGCGGCACTCTCGCCTGGCTCTCTTTTTCCCGACGTGAATTATTTTCTGAGAATCGCTGCCCCGCGCCCCGACTACCCTCTGTTCGCATTGTTCCTGTCCTGTGGTCACGCGACTCCGGTCCTCCTTTTGCATTCTCCTCGCCGGCCACTGGAAGTCGTACCGTACACTCCGCGATTATTCGAACATTCGCGGGGAATTTTTATCGAACGGCGACTTCACTTGGTTCTGCAGCTGCCAGCTGCGGGTAACTTCGATTGTACGAACGAAATAGAAATATTGGTGTGAATGTTTAACGGCGAAACCACCGTCTGCGTTAAAACGAGCCGAATACGCCAACAATAGAAAACAGTTAATTATGTGTTTTATTTCTCCTGAAAAAGCCAGCAGTGGAACATGAAGTGGAGCAGTGGAGCAATTCACAGCTTTATTTATGAAATTTGTTGAACATATGGTGCATCCGGCATACATCAGGAATAAAGTAGTTGGATGACGATTTTGATAGTAGTTATCGACCCAATCACCATCCTCCAAGGGTTGACCATCTTTTCTACCCCACCACCAGATCCTTTAAAAATTAGCAAAATTAGCAACAACCATTTCCTACAAACCACAGTATATCATAACATCCCCAAAACTCATCAAACTCGCCATAAAACTTCTCAATCATTTCCCACACGAGACGACCAAACAGCACGACCCCCGCGACCCATCTCAATCGAGTGTCCACGCCAGAGGCTTCCCCGGCGAGCCTAGCACCAGAAAACCCGGGCACGGCCATCCAAATTATCAGATCCCATCGCAAATATACATAATAAGGTGTTCAGTCGAGGGGTGTCTGGGGCTCGATCGAGGGATGCCGGCGCTGCAGGGGTTGCGGCGCCGTGGGGCAATACTTTCGCGGCTAGCTGGCGGCGGCCCCGCATCCCCGTTAATAATATACGCGGAAATCAGATTATTTGTCTGCTTCACTGTTTTAATTTTGAACGATTTTTTTTCGCCCGGCACCCCCGACCATCCGTGACGCGGCTGCTCGCACCCCTCAGCTCCCGCCCAGCTCGCAGTTCAATGTTTTTACGCGGGGTGAGGTCCGATTGGTCGGCGGCCGTTTTCCAGGTGGGGTGGGAAATGAAAGGCTGGCCACTCTTCGTCGTATACGCGAGATCGTACGAGTAACACACGTGGTCGAACCGGAACGGTGTGCTGCTAGACAGAGAGAGACAGAGAGAGAGAGAGAGAGAGAGAGAGAGAGAGAGAGAGAGAGAGAGAGAAAGAACGAAGGGGAAAAAATAGCGAGGACGAGGAACGGAGAGAAAGAGAACGCGCGTTGGAAATCGGAGGGAGAGCCACGCAAACGTACGATACGTGCGAACGAGTGTTTGCTGGTAAAACACGATTTTCTACTCTCTCTCCCGGCCGCTTACTCTCAGCTCCATCCCGCGAAATTCTTGAGCAGTCGCGCGCGCGATTGTGTCGCCTCTCTTCGACGAGCGCGTGCAAACAGCGGCGCCCGGAGGTTCGCCGATTTTCCGCGGAACGGTTTATAGTATTCCGCTCGGGACAGGTCCGGAAGTCGATACGTAACACGGAATTAATTAAACGCGAACGATCTTTCGTGCTACCGGGGCCAGCTACAATGAAAATACTATCGAATATTTGTGCAAGACGGAACTCGATCATTTTTTACGTCGTTAATTGAAAATTCGTGCAAACGCTGCCCCGGCTCGAAAATTTTTCCAATCGAACAACCCCCACCCGCCGAACCACCCACCCACCACTGGCCGCCCTTATGCTACATCATGCCGATTGGTTAATGTTCGACGGCCCTTTGAAGAGACCGACTGAAAAATAGGAAATCCCCGGACGAAAGTATTCTATTCGTCACGGGGGCGGGCGATTATAAGCGCGGCGGCCCGCTGTCGAGGCTGAAGAGAGAAAGAGAGAGAGAGAGAGAGAGAGAGAGAGAGAGAGAGAGAAAGTAGGAGAAGGAGGAGAGGGAGAGAGACCAGCCTTTTACATTTTTACCACGGCCGCGCGAGAACTCGATATTCCGACAAACACCGATTGGAAATGTTAAAAGATCGAAAGAATTTTAATGAAAACCCCCGACCACCGGCAGCCCGGCCGAACGTGCCTTTTAATAGTTCATCCGCGTCCGTTTTTTCCTTTTTTTCCGACCACCCCCCGCAACCCCCGTGCCCTGCCCGTCCAGCCTCTTTTTTGGAGGGGGGCGTGAGCGCGGGCGCGGGTGTGGGGGAACGGGGACGGGGGTTTTTTTTATTCGCTACGTTTCGGTCCGCGAGCGGTCCGCCGCGGCCGGACACAGAAAATATATATCTGTTGAAAAAGTAAAGCGACCGCCGTACGTTCGCCACTATTCCGGATGGACGGATGGACGGGTAGACGAATGGACAAATGGAAAGGGTGGGTGGGTCCCTCCTCTGTGTTGGAGGGGAAAGTCGACTGCTTGCACCCCCAAAAAAATACCACTGGGAAAGAGATTGGGGGAGGGGGGGCGGGGAGAGTGACGGGGGAGGAGAGACAACGAGGAAAAAAGGGCCGAGGTAAGAGAAAGCAGAAATTATATTTCTCGTCGCGCGTGTTTGTTTTTCGCGTGATTACAAACGAAGTTAATCCGAATCGAAGGAAATTAATTTTATTGTCCGCCAGGGAGAAATGCTCTCTCGCTGTCTACGTTGTCGTCCGATCTTCCCTCTTTCGTCCGTTAGCGCCATTCAACCATTATTATTTTTTCTTTTGATTTTCTCGACCTCCCTCCCCCCCCCCCCCATCGTTCCCCTTTCCTCTTCCTGTTCCCGGACTTGTTCAACTATCTGTGACGGGAGAAAGATCCGGCGGACATGCAATTCGCCGGAATTATTACCAAGAAGTCGCGCGTGAATGGCGGCAGAATTAAAATCGAAATCAAAGTCGTGGCCCGGCGGCAGGCACGCGGACGAGAACATGGTATCCCGTGACGCGACATCGTATTAAGTGGTTTATAATCGATAATTGGCAATTAAAAGTGCGCTCGCGTCCCTGTCCACGATGGGATATTAAAACCGCGGAGAGCTGACGGCGGGATTCGGCCGCGTTTCGCCGCGTGATCGATGAACAATGATCGTCTGAAGATAATGGTAATGACTGTCCATGCGCCTAGATCAATTTTGATATCGTAGTCGTTCTGTCAACGGCCTGAGAAAAAATTTCGCACGCCATATCACTGCTTGTCAACTTCATTTTTGGGAAATTTCCGTTCTTACACGATCTGTAAACAATTTGGAGTTGTACAAGAATTGAAATTTTATATACACGCCAAGTTTAATTTACACGTTCATTTTAAATTGTATTTATGGTATGACAAGTTGATGATTTGTTCCAAACTTGTAAATCAATTTTTATAAAAATTAAAATGACAGCTGTTGCAATTCCAGTTCTAGTAGATCTATTGACTTAGAATATAATCTTATTCGAAATGCCGCCATTTTGTAAATACTCAAAATTTTGACATCATTTTTTTTCAGAAAGTAGCCACATCCATACTAATTGAGATGCTTCCCAATTTTTTGTTTCCAATCAGTAGACGGACCGGAATCATGTTAACAGTAGGCACACTTTTTCTATAACATAATCTATAAAAGAAAATGATATAACTCATGTAATTTTGATTATTTTTACTAAAAAAAAAACAATGTATATAATTCAAACACATATAAATATGTGTACAAAATCGTAACGCAACAAGTTCAATAATTCGTCTGAAAAAATGTTTAAAAATCGAATACTTTTATCTTTCCATTATATATTTATTTGTCTTCCGTAAATGTTAATCATCAAAATGTAAACAGTGTTTTTATAACATCGTGACGCAATTTATTACCGAAAGGGCAAATTATGTGAACATTAATGGACTGATATTTATACGACAATAAAATAGTCACAGGAAATAACAGAATTCACTAAAGAGTTAATTTTAATTCGCAAACGATTGTACCCAAATTACGATGGAAAATCGTGTATTCAATATCGCAGGGAGAATTGAATTTCGCACTGCATTATGCAAGGGAGCCGAAGGTTAATAGTAAAATGAAAAATGGTGGGAAGTTCAAATTCACCGTGCGGACCGTCATCATTCATCGGTGGAGCCGGGGCGGTCAATGTTCAACAGTATTTATAAATGATATTTACCGATGGCAATCGATGACCGTCCGGTTAGCGGTGGCGCGGTGGGTGGAGGGGAGGTGCGCGATCATCGAGTAATTGTGATCGCGATAAACAATCATCGAGCTGAATAACAATAATCAATTAACGAACGCACGCAAATGTACACATATCGCGGAAACGACCGGCCGGCTGTTGACAAAGAAATTATTATTTTCGATTGATAACACGAGCCCGGTGAACGATGACCCGAGTCATCGAGAAAGTGATGAACTCGAATTCCAGCCTGATTACTCGTGCGCGCTCCATTAACTCGAATTTCGTGCGAACCAATCGACTGTACTAGTCATCGCGGTCCGCAAACACCCTTTCCAACAGGAATTTCTTCCGGGATCATCGATTGGCGGGTTTCGAATCCAGCTGGTACACGCCAGCTCGCCTTCAACATCATTTTCTCGGGACCTTTCGATGACCTTTTCGCAAACGCTCGCCTACAGATACGACGAATCACATCATTTAATTCCTGTAATCCAATTAGGCGGTTAACTAAACGAACGGGCAGCCAGAGCTATCCGATGCTTCGCGAACTATAATTGTTTACCTCTCGATTTACTATTTGGAAATGGTTGCGAAAGCTCCCGAGAATTTTTCAATAATCATTCCCGGCTTCATTATCAACTCGCCGCTCGAAAAACGATCTCTAAACAATTTTTCCTTCGCGCTTTTGCATTCCATCTAAAAACTCTTGTCTGTGTAAATATCAATATAAGCACACTTCTGATAATTACTGTTACTTCCATACATGAGAATTATATCGTATATAGTATTTTAGAATCTGTGTCATATTTATGTCCAATAATCATACGCTACTTCGTTGAAAACAATTTTTCTTTCTCGCTTTTGCGTTTCGCTTCGACAATTTTCTCTCTATAAATATGAACATTTTTTCGAAAAGTATTATTATTTCCGAACCTGCATGATGTGTATTGAATAAAATTTCGATCTGGAACGTTAATTAATTTACAACAATAATTCGGTAAAGGTGGTGTTGACACGTATTAAAACGATTAAAACTTTGAATCCGTTTTGCTCGGAAACCGCGTATGTCAGGGGCGTGATTCGACGACTGCTAGAAGCAGGGAAGTCTCCCCTTTGAAATGAATTGTGTTTCATTCCGATACAACTTCCAGTTCCCGAGATATCGTCGTGCAAAGCAAAGGGGTGTTTTAAGTGGTTTTACTATCTTTTTCCCGCTCGCGCGCTTCTCCCCCCTCCCCCTTCACTCTCTCGCACTCATTCTTAAACTGGTCCAAACGTGGAACTGCGTTTATCAATGACAATCATGAATGAACTGTTTTTCTACTATTACTATTACTCGTACTACGATGAGCACGTGGTGGTAGTTTTCGCGCACAACTTTCAAACCCCATATCTCCGGGACCAATCGGAATATTGACGTGGAACAAAATTCATTTTCACGAACACAGTCTCGCCCACACTCCGAGCAAATTTTCAATCATAATATTAAACTCCTTCCGGGTGTATTTTGCACTCAAAGTTAACGATCATTTCCCGTACACGTTATAAAAAGCTAAATTGAATCGGTTACCCGTGATAGTCCGTTGTCGACAGGAAAATATGCAAGCAGTTTTTAGTCTACAACGGTAAAATTGAAAGAGCGTACGAGGATCGAAGTAAATTACTTTTTACATTAAACCAATCGTTCCGGGAACATTCTTCATCTCGCGAACGTGCAGCTGCGTTTCGTTTCGCAACAGTCTGTGCAAAATTAAATCGTCAACTTGTCAGATTGCCGCTGCATTAATAAAATATTAGAATCAGGGGGGTACATTCCGATATTGAAGAATGATCAAATATCAACGAGCCGGTAAAAATAATAGAATCGTTTAAACAGTGTTGCGTTTGACTAATGATTGAGAGAGGGATAGTAGATCAACGTGAACTTTGAAGCTACATAAATTTCCGAAACGAAAACATAAGTGATTTCTAACTGAGCCCGTACTCGTTACAAATTCTATCCCTTGATTTAATGAAGAGCATACACAGACCGAGCGTACGCCGCGGCGACATAATAAACACACGTGACAAATATTCATCATCCACGTTCGAGTATCGATTACAGAGGGGGAGGGGGGCACAAAACATCAATAACCTGATATCAAGCTTTCCCGGCGACGTTGCAGCTGGAGGATGTATTTGCGCGCGGGGTTAGAGACGCAGTCGAACGCGTAGGTACACGTGCTGCACCGTTTAACCCAAATCGCGGGAACGACGCGTATAAATCATTAGGCATTAACCGCGCTAATTACAACTGTCTCTAAGCAGCTACATTAACGGCTGAACTGGTCCCGTCGGTTCCGGGAAGACGGAACGAATTTAGCCGCGCCTATTACGGAACGATTCCTTAACGACTTCTCGGAATGCAAATTGGCGAAACACGCACGGCGATCGGCAGCGTCGTTGCATCGCGGAAGACACGAGACTCTAACCGCATTCGATCGACAGTTAAAACGACCCATGCAATTGCCGATCGATACAGGAGCTCGGAAACTCATTTTCTTCGCTAACGTTGTTCACGTGTTTTCTTTCAGAACCGTGCTACTTTAATTGTGGCATCTTTGAAAATTCGCCAATTGTTTCTACTTACCACCGTAGATTACTGGCTGCTTAATGCAGCTGTTTTACGTTAGACTTTGTAATGATTTCTACATCTATGCACGCAATCTTTTAGAAAACTTAAAAATCAATTTTTATTACTTTCTAGTCAGTGAACCAAATTTTATTATGATCTATGAGACGTGAGAATGTTACAGAAATCATTTTTATGACTAGACTGCGGATTTATGATGAAAATGGGTACGCACAGTTTAGAAAAGTGGCCATATTATGAAGATTTGAAACATAAATTGAATTCTAAGAAAATATGTGAACTATATACACGGTGATCCAAAAATGCGGTACTTCCCTGAAAGGGGTGACTTTGTTAAGGAGTTATTCACGAAAATCGCGGACTAATCAGATCACTGCAACAGTGGGTGGATTCCGAGTCGGCACCGTAATTGGATTGGTCCGCGATTTTCATTAATAACTTCTTAACAAAGCTGCGGAGAACATTCTCGGGACGGAAAAAGTTTCTTCAAATGACCTCACTAACAATTTCTCTTTCAAAAAACTGTTTGAACAAAAATCTATATTCGAGATACCGAAAATAATGAAAACCAAAGTACACTGTAATATAAATTTAATTGTTCTATGGAAATTATGTTAGCCATTTAAAAAGTAAAATAAATTTGACTTGTTCGAATAATCTGAAAAGCCTTTATTTAAGGAGCAACCAGAAATAATTGAAGAAAAAATTCTTCATTTTTCCACTTCTTCCTCAAAAAATACAGTCGTTTAGAATGAGAAATAGATTGCTCCTGTTTAAACGATTGTTCGTCTCCTCCCAAGGAGCTGCCAAGGACAGCCGCAATCATCCTGAAATACAGCCTGCGCGAGTTCCCTGATGCCATGAACGGGGCAGGATCACGTCGGAAGCGGTAACAATTTGAAAATCGCGGTAACTGATACGCGGCGAAGTGGTAGTCGACTAGAATCACCGCGAGATCCGTCGGGCTTTATTCCTCGTTGAAAAGCCTGGTGGAAATGGTAGGAATGAAAAGAGCGAGGCGGAAGGAGCGATTAAAGAAGAACGGGGAAAAAGATCAAAAAAACTTCAACTCAAGAGAAAAAGAGAAGAAAGAAAAAGAGAGAGAGAGAGAGAGAGAGAGAGAGAGAGAGAGAGAGAGAGAGAGAGAGAGAGAGAGAGAGAAGGAAAGAGTGCAATGCTACGGGCCAATGAAGTCCGAAATTCTATTAAGAGGAAATTCAGGTAATATTCAGGTGCTGGGTGCGGCAACCTTGAATTCCGAGCACGAAGGAAATCGGCGGACGAGGAAACACGAATCACCTTTACTTCGATCTCGAGAGGCCTACTCGAGATACCCGTAATCGCGGTTAAAAGCCGAGAGGAACGGGGAGGTGGGGAACGAAACCGAGAAAGAGTAGAGAGAAGGGGAGAGAGAGAGAGAGAGAGAGAGAGAGAGAGAGAGAGAGAGAGAGAGAGAGAGACGGTTAAAGAGAAAAAGAGAAAGAGAGGGAGAGAGCGAAAGAGAGCATCGACGGAAGTCAGACAGAGAAGCAGACGTGGCGGTCGGAGCGTTGCGGGGTTGGGAGCAGAGAGGAGAAAGTGGAAAACCGAATAATCGTCCAGCGTCGACCTCGGTGTCGGTTAGGAGCCGACGAAAAAGAGGAGATGAAATGGACCGTCCGACTGACAGGAATTTACATCCTCTCGTGCGCAATCTGCGTGAGTGAATTGTGTCGTGTTACCGTCCGGAGAATTAGATCCGGAAAATCCGTAATAATTACTCGAGCGACGCTCGCCGAAGCATCCTCTCTTCCCCCCCCCCCCCCCCCCCCGAGCGGCACCCACACACACTGAGACTTTCGCCCCTTTTTCGCCCTTTCCCCCTTTAACGTCCTCCACCTCCGTCCGTCACTCCGTGCCTGTCTCTTTGTTGCTCTCTTGACGGGTCCGCGTTCGCGCGTCACCTCCACCCCTGCACACACACACACACACACACACTCTCACTCTCACTCTCTCTCTCTCTCTCCCTCTCTGTCTTTTTTTGCACCGTGTGTCGCTCGTTCTCACCATCGGGACGCCACCCTCGCTCTCTTCCTGCTGTTTCGTCCGCGGTACACCCGACAGCGTGAAACACAAAAATAAATAATGATTCACCGCACACGGCATTACCCTGGAAAGAAACGGTGTCCCCGGGAACCAACGGCCCCGACAGAGAAGCGCCCGCGGCGATGGACTCGTTTTAATGCACGTATATGCGGGCACATCGACGACCGACCACCAACACCACCGTCGAACGCAATCTGCTTTCGGGTTTTAACCGCCGCGAGTTTCCGCGTGACTCGCGATTAGCAACTTGAGAGCGGCGAAACGATTCTGCTGCTTCGTTTTCGGGGGTCAGATCATTCTGACAGGTGGCCTTGACGTTCGACACGTCGCGGTTTTGCGAGAAAACATCGGATGGTGATTTATTAACGCTTAACCTAACGACACTTCTCGTATACCTATTTCTACCGTGCGCGGTCAAAATTACCGGTCCTTGAAAAAAAGTCATTGCTAGTATAATTCTGCGTAGATAATAATCAATTTGTTGCTGAATGAATTGGTAGACGAACAACTTCCACAAAATGACGATACAAATTTATTTTTATGTAATTTCAATTATATTGTGGTTAAAGTCTGGTTCAGTGAACACGCGATATTTGTTGTAAGGATTTTATTTTAAGAACGGACAACTGACAGAGTGACGTCTGGACTGATACCTGACGATTCACTCCGGTCTCCATGGTCCCGTCTACTTATATCATCCTCTCTGTCCTTGTTTTTAGGGAAAAATCTGTTCCAAATAACGCTGGTGTCCTCCATGCCTTGCGCACGTGGGGCTCTTCCGGTCGCGGACGACCTCTGCCCTCTCGTCGAAGGTCCTTCGGCACTCCACGATTTATGGTACCCGTATGCAGCTATTGAGACTGTGACTAATTCGAACTAAAATCATGCCAGGCTCTGAAACTAAACAGTTCTCTCAAAAATAGCTTTGTCTAGTCACGTACGAGTGTGGTCTGAAAAGTTTCCGACCTCAACATGAAGATGGCAGTATTCGTCGACAAAAGTACTGGAGCGTGTTTGTGCATGCTTTGACAGGTGCTCGCCAAAATTTCAGCCATTTCGGACGCTCAGTTATTGTTTAACAGTCGTTCGAGTAAGTTGCTGTGTGTTTTTGTGAAAGTGGAAAAACTCGAGCATCGAACTGTGATTAAATATTTATTTTTGAAAGGCAATACGCCTACGCAAATCAAAGAAGAGTTAGACGCTGTATACGGGAACTCTGCACCGTCATTTACCACCGTGAAATTTTGGGCAGCTGAATTTAAACGTGGCCGTACCAGCTTGGGTGACGATGAACGTTCGGGACGCCTAAAAACTGCAACCAGTGACGATAACATCGCTAAAATTCACCAAATGGTGCTCGACAACCGTCGAATTAAAGTTAGAGAGATAGAAGAGGCCATGAATATATCCAAAGAACGTGTTTGTCACATATTGAATGAAGATTTAGGCATGCGAAAGCTGTCTGCGCGTTGGGTGCCGCGTTTGCTCACGTTGGATCAGAAACGTGTTCGAATGAACATTTCGATCGCTCTTTTGGCGCAATTTAGGCGCAATAAATCAGAGTTTTGGCGCCGGCTAATTACTGCTGATGAAACTTGGATACACCATTACACTCCCGAATCAAAAATGCAGTCAAAACAGTGGACTGCTTATGGGGAATCGGCCCCAAAAAAAGCAAAGGCTGTTCCTTCGGCTGGGAAAGTGATGGCGACTGTTTTCTGGGACAGTCGTGGAGTTATCTTTATTGATTATCTTCAAAAAGGGAAAACCATTACAGGAGCATACTACGCATCAATACTTGACAGGCTGAAGGCAGAAATTGCGGAAAAACGGCCACATTAGCAGAAAAAAAATCTTGTTCCACCAAGACAATGCGTCGTCTCACAACTCAACGATTGCCATGGGAAAAATTGACGAATTACGGTTTGAACTGCTCGATCACCCACCTTACTCACCAGATCTAGCTCCAAGCGACTTCTTTTCGTTCCCCAAGTTAAAAGTTGCACTCGGAGGACAGAGATTTTCATCAAATGAGAAAGCCATCACCTTTGTAAATAGCTATTTTGCAGAGAAAGACGGCAAATACTATTTGGACGGGTTGGAGAGATGGGAGCATCGCTGGGAGAAGTGTATAGACTTACAAGGAGACTATGTAGAGAAATAAAAATAATTTTGAGGAAAAAATGCCTTATACCTTTGTTAGGTCGGAAACTTTTCAGACCACCCTCGTACACCATAAATCGTGTTCAGCAGTTTTTCAACTATCTCTAGTCCCTACAATATGAAACATACTGCAATGCTCTCTTCTCGGTTTACAAAATTGTACTGTGAAGTCCACCTTTGCGGTTTGGATGTGTTTGCCACGAAACGTGCATAACTTGATAGCGTATCATTCAATGAGGCGGCTCATTTATTTTGAGCTGGCCATGCCACATTGAGAATAGCCTTTCTTTTATACTGATTGTTTCCGTTTAGAAGAGCTAATTAAATACAGTGAATTTTCGATATATGTCACCAACACGGGTCTTGCCAGCGTCATGTATCGTCCAGGAGACATACCCGAGCCGTGTTATGTTTACACTCCTCGGTGTCCGAAGTCTCTCGAGGTTCGTACCCACGTATCCCGTAGTGGGGATAATTCCGCGACGTTTATCGTCCAGACCATGGCGACATATATAGAGAAATAACTGTACCATATTATCTCGTCCTATCTCGTTGAATTGACCGTCCGCGGTAGGTAGGACAGGCTACAAACATTTCTTGGAAAAAGAAAAATTAAAACGAGAAACAAATACTGAAAAATACATTGTATACATACATTGTATAGATTGTATACATGCATACATTTTCTGCGATCGTCTCTGAGAACCATTTTTTTCCGTAGCTGAAACTATCGCAGATCAGAAAATTGAAAACTGCTTTGTATAATGACACCATTACAGGGTGTCCCAAAAAAATGTGTACACTGTTTAACGGGTCATAACTTTCTTATTTGTCTTTCTTTTTTTCAGGGTATAATTAATTGGAAATACAGTGATTTCTCTATTTATGTCGCCAAGGCCTGGATGATAAACGTCGCGGAATTATCCCTACTACAGCGGGGCCGCGAAGCTCGAAAGAAGAGAGGAAAGTCTCCTAGACGATACACGACGCTGGCAAGACTCGTGTTGTTGACATATATCGAGAATTCACTGTAATGAATGGGCCAAGATTCCTGTATTGTGCAGTCCGAATTATTATATTCCAGATTAAATTACTTATCGGACAACTTTATTCATGAAATTGTTACTGAAAAAAATTGTCAGTAAAAAAATTATGAAGAAATCATTACGTTAGAGACTAATTATAAAAACAATTAAATATTTGCCAGTAGAATAGCACACCTATGTGATTTTTATAACAAACAATTTTCTCATCACTGAATGAAATATTTTCTCGGTTCAGAAGTTTATGATATATCCAAAGAATACAGAAAATCTTCTGTGATGGATACACAGGATTTAATTACCAGCTATATGTTCTTATTGCGTGGTTAGCGCTTTCTACAGATTATTTTCATTAAATGAAATATTAGCAGGGAGATCTACTGGAGCGATTAAACGCGATAGTAATATTGAAAGTTGTCAAGTTTAATTATGTGTTATTAGCGATATTCGGTCTCGATTTCTGGATCGATCCTTCCACATTCTACGGTGCATGCTCGATATCGAGGAATTCTCACGCGGTTTCTTAACTACCTTTTACAGCGTTTCATTGAAATCGGTCCGCGTCCGAGCCCGTGGAAACGGGAATGAACGAGAGTAAGTATATGCTGCCACATGATCTATCATTAGGAATACTGAGAACAGCTAATCACCAGTTGGGCCAATTTCACTGACCCCTGCCACTCTCCTCGTCCACGGACAGTCAGGAACGAACCGTTCCTGACGCTGGAGAGACGCGCCCCGTGCACTTAAAATTCCAGGCGTCGCTTTTTCTTTGTCCATCGCAATGGCTTTTACCTCCAATCTCGAATTTCACTCGATCGCCTCTCACCGAAACGACTGAAAATCTGATCCCGTGGCTGTCTCACAGAACAATCCGACCGACAAATCACTTGTTACGCTTCCTGTTGTGAAACGCTGCTCGTCTTTTACTTGCGCGTAAAACCAACTCAACTAAAGCAGATCGAAATGGATCATTTTTCGTCAGACTTCAAAATGAAATATATTTTCAGACTTTTCTTTTACAATTCGCGAAGCTATAGAAATATTTTCTTCACAAATTTTTTACTGAATGAATTGATTCTTTACTGAATAAATACAATCCCGTTATTATCGTAAAGGAATATACATCAGTCTCGTTTAGAGCTCCGGTGTTAAATGCATGTGTAATTTTTTCCCTAATAATTTTAATTAAGCAACGATAGCCTAATGCTAATGTTAAGCCTAATCCTAATGCCAATGTTTTCACAGTTTTATATTTTACTAATCATAGTGAATGAGTTGAGAGTCCCTTTGCGCGTTTAGTCAAATCTTCATTTATATTCTTCGTAATCAAGGACAACAAGTAAATTAGAAATACATTCTTATCTATAAAAATTAAAATTCTTATTCTTGAAAATTTTTATCGTGACTGAGTAAACTACAGACTTGAAGACTGAGGCGAGAACTATACCCGTACCTTCCGATTAATGTAACCAATTTTTATTCTGAATAAAAATCCTCGATATAGTTACAGACACATGAAGTCCTAGTTAAAGTGATTGACGTCACTTCCAATCAATTTTTTGTTCGTCAAGAGCAAAGAACAGAGGAAACGATGGGATACAAACGTCCTAGTGTCGGTATCGCGACAATCGACACGATCACACATTCCTGAGCACATTTTCTGCTCGCACCCCGGTCGCAAAAAGCAAATGGGGGACAACGAAGAAAAAAAAACAAGAGGAACACCCAGCAGAACAATATCTGTCGGTTCTCGGTTGATAACTCGCGTGACGCCTAATTAAATGTTCTCCGCTGAAAACATCACATTCAGCTGGCTAGAACGATCTAGATATCAGGCACCGTGTCACCGTCGCATGCGACCGGAGCCACGCACAAGCATATACACACCGTCCCGTTGGACGAGCGTGTGAGTGGTCATTAAGGATGCCGGGAGCCACTAATCGTCATCAGAGACGTATTCACCGACGACGACTTCGGTACGCAGAAAATATAAAATTGCCCCTGCGCGTCGGTCAATAGGCATAATGATTATTTTCCGCGGTATAATGAGCGCTAGTCTCTCGTTTCCACACCCCCGTCTGCCGTACTGCCTGGATTACGTCTCCGGGTACCAGGGATAATAAAGGATTCCAGGTCAATAGCGATGTAATGAGGCACCTGGCTGCATATTGCTAAGGTTTCGCTTGGCTTTTCGTAGACAATTCATAATTTGTCGGACGCTAAGTAGAATGGGACGTTCTACGATCAGACCCGGACGGAGTCCCCTATTCGTCGGAAATTGTGAAGCATGCGACACGCCGTCGTTCCTTTCATCCATCGGACAGGCTAACTTAATTCTAAGACGAAATTATTGACGATAAAATCTTTTTCAATTGCTTCCTATTTGCTGGATTTGGTAATTAGCGCACAGTAGATTTTTATGACTACAGAAGCAAGGCACAAATTTATTTTCCACATTTGAACTTCTAACATGTTGACAATAGTTATATCGACATATTTTAATACTTTCAATATTTTTGCTGCTTTAAACTACACTAATTTTTGTCGTGAATGAATAGAATCCGCAGTGCACTTGCACGAAAATTACTGGATGACATAAGGATGACAGAGGAATTACTTTCTTGTTCATAATTTCCTAGAAGAATCTGTCCCTACTTTTCAAGACGTCTACACACGTGGTCAAGCAATGAAGCATGTTAGATGTATACTACTCTGAATACTAAACAGTTTGAACTATAAGACGCCGAGCCGTAACAGCCATAAATCTTCGAAGAATTCCTTGTACTCAATCGGACTGTAGAGATATATATTTTATCTGACCGAGATTGAGATCTCGGTAAGCATGCACAAGTATTGTGACGAAGAAAACATACATATGTAGATGCTAGACCTCTCTAAGGTTGTGTTATTGGTCCTAAGCGTGATTGACAGCAGTATACAGGCTAGTGGAAGTTCTGCACGCAATATTATTTTCGAAACTACAGCTCGTTGCAAAAATATTTCAAAATAAAGCTTACTCTGTTTTTATTCAGAGATTCCGTTTTTCTGTATTCTCTATTTTTATTTAGGTAAGCGTCTAGCCTATCCCCAGACGAATTCACTCACCTGTAACACTTTTTTCTTCCAAGATCATTCAAGGATATTTAGTGCCATTCAAAATTTAGCTTAGCTGCGCGAAAGCACGTCCACCTAGAGAAGATTTGTGACCACCATAGACCGTCACTGTCGAAAAAGAGTAAGTTTTATTTAAAATATTTTCAAAACTTTCAAATGGATCGCTCTTGTATATTTCCAACGGGCATCAAGCAGTTCTAATCACAGTATCGGTAGAGTAAGTGAAAGACCGAGAGAGTTAGCAGCCATCACCGAGAAAAAATCAAATCAGCAAGGGAGCAGCAATTAATCCGCACTCAGGATCGCCGGGGCCAAAAAACGGGAGAAGAAAAAACAGCGAATCCACATTACCACAGTCAGGGAAACGCGAAAGCCGTGGCACAGCGCGTCATCGGCAGTATCAATGGGCGGGCCGCCATTGGTCGGGAACGTTTTCAGCATCGCGTCGAATTTTTACGAGGGCGCCGCTATTCGTTCGATCGCGAGCCGTTCGCCAGGCGATTTTGCTTGCGCATATTCATTAACGGCCGGGATAATTTATTTGGCCGGGGATAAAAATATTTTTCGGTGGAAAAAGTGCGGCGGCGCCGCGATGTGTGTGTGTGTGTGTGAGGGGCGGGGGGGACGCACGCGTGACGAGAATTCCCAGTTTTTGTCCGGGTAATAATGAGAATGCGTGTATTTAATTTTGCGCCGGATTAATTCGATTCGGTCGCGAGGAGAGAGTCAGCGCTCGTTCGAGGAACACTCTTTGCCTCTGCGCCCCTCCCCACTGTACCGCCAACCCCCCCCCCCCAACCCAGAGCTATAGTTTCCACATTTTTATTTGTCTCTTTTGTTCCCGCGGCCGTCCCGCGCCGCTGGGAAAATTGAATTCGACATCGGGAACGGTTTTATGCGGGCGAATTAAGGCGGGCGGACCTAGCGCCGCATAAAAATAGCATCATAAACGTCACCGTATTTTCGACCGTTTCCGGTCGGCCGATTCAATGACTTCGACCAGACAGAAATGAACGCCCGATCGATCGGGAGCGGTTTCGCGGGGAACCAGCCCAATTATGTTAATCAATTTTTAAAGCGAGCCCTCCAACGAGCCTCGCAATCCTGAATTATGGAGTCTTGCGCGTGTCGACCGTCACGGTTAACCCCGTATGCCTGGGGATTTTAACTTTTTAATGAGCTTTTTGGGATTTGGGGATCATGAGTGATCGCAAAATGCTTCAAACATTTTTTCAGAATTTTTTACTTCTTGAAATTGTTACATGATACCTACAATTTTGAGATGAAATTGAAAATTCATACAGCTTTTGTATGAACCAATTTATAAGTCGCTTCATATTATTGGTCATCTGACAATACTGTCTGATATTATTGGTCACAAAGGTACTCGAATAATTGTAATAATAGATGAATTTAAACCTATTGCGCCAGAGAAAGCAGTATGATAAACATTTAATCACACGCTAAACTCGTGGCTGAAAAGTATGTTCTATTATTTTTTAATCTGGAACGCACGAGCCTCGACGAATGTATTTTTCTTTCACTAGTCACGATCATAATCTCAATTTACACGGTCATTTCCAGATCAACGTATCACAAAACAAACACCCGCATAACTTTCTAGCCTGATCTAAATGTACAATTTCAATTTCACAAGAATAAAGATTGAGCGATAATACGAAGGACAATCCATCGATCTAAAGTTTCTTGTGTAAGGCACAGCAAAATGTATAAGAAACTATAAATCACGATACGAGGTCACTGATCACCCGTACAGGTGGCCGATGCGATCCCAAACAATTAATTTAAAAAGAAAGAAGAAGAGTCAAATTTCTCAAAAATTTCCTACAGAATAATAATTGTGTGTGTGTGCGTACGTCGGTGTAAAATTTCGCGTTAGTTCTGGAGATATGCGAGAACGAGCTGGGTATTAAGTAACAGCGGATGTCATTCCGTATAATTTACTCGCATAATGCCGGTCCCGCAAATTGAATCGTTAGGACTAACCGCATCGAAATAAATGGCGAGGTCGCAATTTAATAAGGACCAGTCACCATCTTCCGGTGATTAATTCTTGCTAAAAAGTTCCAGCAACTTTACAGACTCCTTTCTCATGGATCCTAACTTCTCGGAGTCATTCTCACCGAACCGCCAACCCCTCGTCCACCGGGCGAAGTAAACTTTCGACCCCCTCCAGCAGAACTTTCTTTCCCCGTAAAACAGCCGGCAACGACATCGCCGGCAGTGTATCTAAAACCATCGACACCTAATGTATTTAATTTCCAATTAGCCCCGGCATAATTCGATCGATATTTCGTGGGCATTGAATCCGGCTAGCCGTCTTCGCTCCTCTACTTCAACCCCTGTACGTTTCATCCCCTCGTTCTTGCCGCGATAATCACGTTCGGATGCTGACAAAACGATCGACATTGATTCTAAAAACGTTCGGAAATTCTGCTGGACGAAACAACAATCGATGAACGTTAGTCTAAAAATCTGAAAAATCGATTCAAGTCTACAGGGCACAGTTTAAACATCAATTTATGTGAGTGACATAAATTAGACCAATCAACGTCAGTTTAAAACTTCATTCTAACAGTCAGTTTAGGTTTACAAGTCACAATCCAAAAGAATCAACTGACACAACAATTCGACAAACTATCCGACATAAACCGAGGCATGTATGAAAATGAGGTCGCTTATGTTTAAAATATGTCTCGATAAAATAAAGAAGGGTGCATTAATTTTTAAAAGGTGTATAAACCCTGAAGAATGAAGAAATAGAGCGAGTGCTACTGCTGCGAAACCATCGGAGAAGGATAAAAATCAGACCTAACCCAAGGCGTACGTGAGCCTAGGAAAGCTTGTGTCAATTTTTGGAAGGTACTTCGACCCTGAAGAATTAAACAGCTACTGGAGGTATTGACCTAATGCTACTGATGAATGTATACAGAGGTTAAGAAGACTGACACCCATCGTATAACTCGAGATTCCTGTAAATACAGTGATTTCTCAATATCTGTCGCCAAGGCCTGGATGATAAACGTCGCGGAATTATCCTCACTACCTCGGGGTATACCCCGTAAGGGGCCTCGATGCTCGAGAGGCCTCGGACGCCGATGAGTGTAAACATAACACGGCTCGGGTATGTCGACATATATCAAGAATTCACTGTAGATGGGATCCGCAAAGGATCAGCGAACGCGAATAATTTGTGTTTTCCCGAATCATTCGTGTAACCGGGGATCCTAGCAATCAATTCCTGTTCCTTCCGTGACGTTGGTCACAAGACGACGACGATCTGTGAAACAATGGGAGCGAAGAGGGTGGGGTCTCTCGACGATATCGTGTGCTCCTCGAGTCTCTATCTAGCCGGTTCTATCTTTTATTAGCATCCCGTAGAAGCTATTCCGTGGCCCTTTCTCTATCGGCGAACCTATCCAGGCAGTTTCTCTCGAGTCCCGGGCGTTTCGCAGCCAAGTAGGAGTACCAGAAGTGCGTATTTACGAGCGTTCCCGTCCATAAAGCAACCTCGCGCCTGATTTTGATACATTCTCCACTCGCAGCACTATCTCACGCGCGAATACGACCTACGTAGCCCATACACTTGGGATTTATGGTGATGCCGCGGAAGTACTGCGATAGTTCTGTTTTCTGAGTAGTCGGGATTTTTTAATTCAACCCCTGGCTGCTAGCCTGGCTTGTCTCACGGTACTGATTTTACTCATCGGCCAATTCTACGTCCATCTACGTCGCCATCCTGTTGTGCAAGTTGTTCTCGCTAGTAACGTTTGTTCTCTTATTATTCACGAGTTTAACGATGTCGTGAGACTTTGGGCATTAATTAGAGATTCTTCAAAGGTTTTTATTTTTGAGTCGTTGAACTTAACCGTAGCTCCGATGGAATATTTTTCAGAGAATTTTATTTTATTCTTAATAAAAGTCATTGGTCTTTAGCGGGTTGAATATGAACTATATTTCAACGACTTTTATTTTATCATTTATTTATCGCTTTTAAAATCATTGGACTATGGTGCCTTCGATGAACATTTCTTCACAGGCTTTGATTTTATCATTAATCGTTGAACTAACTTCAATAAACATTTTTGACAATCGTTTAATTATTAATCAAAATCCAGCTGCTAACAGAACGTGAGAATTTTTATTTAAATTTGCCCTTTATGAATTTTGGTAAAAATTGTGTATAATAGATTTACCAATGTCAAGTGCTGTCAATCATTGTATGTCATTGCAATTTTTACTGTACTGGTCTCTTTTTCCAAACGTTCTTTGTAGACGTGTTTGAAAGAGCTTTTAAAAAAAAAAGCTGTAGAATGGAAAAAATTACAATGGGGTAGCTGAGGGTGGAAGAGGACCGCTAAAGAAAAATCCCAAACATCATGTGTAAGTACAAATTTTAGAAAATCGGTCAGAAGTCAGGTCATGAAGTCGGTCATGATTATTTAAAAGAAGGGTAGTGTAGGACCAACCTAAATGAATAAAATACAGCATGAAGCCGGCAAGCATGTTCTAAATGTTTAAACGTTTCACGTGACCAGACCAGAAACAGAAAATATCAGTTTGTGGTTAAAGGAGGATATTTAAAAGGAATTTCGAGAAACTGTGGAATGGAGGATTGAAAATAGGGGTGGTTCGAAGGGGGCGCGCTGGGGGTAACTTCGGGGAATAAGGCTAAAACAAAGGCGGATTTCGCGTCATGCGAGGAGAAAAATGTATTATTAAAATATACATTTAGGCGTCGGAGGAATAATGACGTGAGAGCTCGATTATGCCGGAATAAATGTATGGGGAACTGCGGAGAAGGGCGATACTGGTATTGGGCGGTGGTGTACACTGGGCAAGGGGCATTCGTCCGGTGCCGCGCGGATATATAAGCGTCTCTGCATATCGTAATCACAATATTATGCTGAAATTGGGAGGGCCGAGTTTCCCATTTCTATTTTAATGGCTTCGGGGATTTCAAACGGGTCTGAGCCGAGCGTCGCGTAATAACTTGTATCCCCTCCCAACACCCCAGGAAAAAAAATATCGAAAGGCCCTGGGACCCGGTTTACGATTCTCGTTTTTCATTCCGAGTATTTTATTAAACCTTTCCGCGCCCGCGCCGACCAAGTGTTAAGGGGCTGTTCTAGTCTAACAGGTACAAAAAAACCATTTCATCTTTACACGTACGAAGAATACCAAATTTGATAACGGTATTCGAGAAAATATCAAAATTGTAGCTCATTTTTTTCAACGCCATGTCCTTACGAAATAATTGTTACGATATCTAATATACTGCTGCACCAATCGAACTGAAAGGTGCATACCTTCGGTACAAATATAGATACAGTTATTACTGCATTTATGCCAAAATCATTTCTTTTTCTTATTTTTACAACAACTTGAAAACTAAAGACGAAAAAATCAAAACCTCGGCAAAAATCGAAATTTTACACTGAAAGTTTTTCCATTCTTTTGGTCCGTTTTTTGTACCAATCCTAGCCAGAGGACTATTAATCATAATAACCATTAAGATACTTTTTGGTCCCATACCTAAATTTGATCCATTGCAGAACAACTTCATTAATTTCGTACCAAAAATTTTTGAATCACCTCTCTGAAATTGCTGTAAAGTACAAGAACATAACTTATGTTATATACTGGGTATCTCCGAATTCTGTGAGATCGTTCTGAAGCTCGTAAAACGAAAACCGTTTTACGCCCGTGCACGCGTTCTTTCCTTCCTCGAAAGTTCGCGAATTAAGACTGGCAACGGGCACGAATTATGCGAGCCCGCGACATTAGCATAATGGATGTCGCGATTATGCTCGTAATTGCACAACTTGCGAGTTATTTCGATCCCAACTCGGTCATTATTGCCCTCGAGGAAAATCGAGCGTTCCTCGCCGACGGTTTTTCTCGAATGCAGCGGAACATGTCCAGGAAGTATTACATTATAGCACAAACGTATATATCATTCCAGTTGCAAAAGTTTCTTTGTAGTTTGCATTTGACAGGCGTAGAATTTTTACAGTGAACACTCTATGTATTATATTACATATTTTAAAAGATAGTTCATTTTAATTTAAAATCTTGAAATTCGTTTTGTTGATCCCTGCAAATCCGGGGGTTTAATTATGAAAATATTTCATAAAGTGATGAACTGTTCGGCTGATTCGTTAACTTTTATTTTGAGAAGCGATGGTTCAGATTTTTGAGATTGCTTCAGGATAGGAAATCGATTGGGATTTTCGGGTTGATCGGCTTTCCGATGAATATTTCTCGAAGTGTAACGAGACTGCAATCTGAAACAAATTTTTATCGGGACGTTAGAATGCCACAAATATTCCCTTCGAAATGTTTTATGCGAAACTGTTGGCAGTCGCGAGTTCGCCGTCAAAGAACAAAAAATTCGCGCGGAGTGAACTGTTGTCGCGCGACGCATCAAATTAATACGTTCCTCGGGACTTTTATATCACCGCGTAACGATATAATTTTCACAAATCCACCGGAAAAATGTAAATTCCAATTGTTCAGATTTCCATCCTGCGAATCCCCGGGAAAGCTAGCTAACAAGAACGACTTTATGCGGATAATCATTTCGTTTTTTTCCCGACCCTTTACGGTGCAAACTGGTTTCATCGTGTGCCTGGATTATATTTTTATGAAACGTCACTTTCCGTCACTTTTTGATTATTAAAATAGGGCAAACGTGAATTATCTCGGATCCGTCCCTCTAGTTAGCCTTTCTGAAAATAAATTGTTCAAATTAAATTATTGTACACTTGAATGAACACAATGGTCAGCTAATTACGCTCTTTCAATAAGAATATCTCCACTTCCAATATCGTGTTCTCATAGAAACAATTCAGAACACAGTGTGTTGACAACAACGCCTAAGATGGCTGACTACTGGCCTTAACCCCTCAAAATAACGTTTCTGAGACGTTACGGATTTCGTACGCCAAACTCGATTATTTTTAACCTTCCATCGGAACGAAGCCTATGTAATAGCAACCTAATCATTTTACATTCATTTCAAAGCAATCAAATTATTTTACTTTCTGAAATAAAATACACTGAATTCTCGATATATGTCAACATCGCGGGTCTTGCTAGCGTCATGTATCCTCCAGGACACATACCCGAGCCGTATGACGTTTAGACTCCACAGTAGTGGGGATAATTCCGCGACGTTTATCATCCAGGCCTTGGCGACGTATATCGAGAAATCACTGTAGTACAATCAAATCTGAAATCTTGGAGATAAATAGTAAGGCGAGGGGTTAAATGGCTGACTACTGGAATTAGTACTGGACTACTGGCTCTGCTGAGTATGACAGGATGGACTCAAGAATCGATTGTAAGTAGTTGAATTGTGTGGAAAAATTGAAGATTGTTCTTCTCAGTTTGTACTACGATGTCAGCGGGTTTGATGGTCGTGAGACGAGTGAAAAACACGTGATCCCGTTATGCACGGACAATCATCTTGCTGAGCCCCCGGGGGCAATCATCCGCAAGGTGTATTCGAGTCAAGGGTACGTTAACGATTCTCTGAAACGTTTCCCCGAGCGTTTCCCACCCGATTTGAGCCTGGAATTCCCTTACGAGCGGTAGAAACAGTTACACCCTCCGCTGGAAACTGCTGATCGATATCCACCGATCGAACTTCCTTTCCCATTGTTTGTTGCTTGACAAATTTCTACGTTTGTTGTTCTTTCTGCCTCCTACAATCCATTTACTGGTCTTTCAAACCTCCAACGATACTTGAAAAATTGCAAAACCGTTTCTATATCTATTCTATTAACCGTTTCCTATTGCTATTTTAGTAAAAATAAAATTCAGTATAGTACGGTAAGAGAACCAATTACTGTGGGTGTACCAATTACTGTGCCTATATTCCTAATTTTTAAAGCACAATGAATATTAAAAAAGATATACATATACATATACAAGTATATTCAAGTATATTCATAGTATTTATATATATATAAACTAATTCTAATGAAACAAATTTAATATATCTTTTTTAATATTCATTATGCTTTAAAAATAAGTAATATAGGCACAGTAATCGGGTACCTTACCTTATAACGGTAGAATATATTATCTTTCGTTTGTAAAAATTATTATAGTAGTCTCAGTAGTACTCAGATTGTCATAATGTGAAACTTTCTTGTTGAAAACTTGTCTTAAAATAGATTGCGGTATGCAATTTTATAATTATATTCAAAGATATTTTTATATATGACATATACATAAATTTATTTACTGATGGGTTTAGCCTACGGAAAATTATAATAGGAATAAAAAATTGAGGCTGACATAAGTTTCCACTACTACCCACTCGAAATTTTAGACGTTAATTTATGAGAAAGAGAAGAAGGTGTATATCCCCTACAGTAAGAGTTTTATTATGTTCATAAAAATATGCGTGTAGTTGTAAACTTACTTAAAATCTTCATTTTATTACAGGAATCAGGAAATGCGATAAATGCGCAAACATCTGCAGTGTAGTTTGCAGTGTAGTTATTACTGGAGAGGGACCATATGGTAAAATCAAGATTGTAATAAAAGTTTACAATGTATAAACGCTGAAATGAATACGATAAGACTCTAAGTACACGAAATAAAATTTCACCGAATTTTCATTTTTAAAAACCAACGCGTGGAATTGTGAATTTACACCCCCTATCTAATCAGTTCGAGGAAAATAATCTCGTTGAATCTTATAAAATTACTCGAAAACAAAAGAAAAACAGATAATAAAATTCTACCTAACTCTCTTCACGAACTACTGTCTAAAATTGTGACTTAGCAGGCATAATTAAATTATTAAAATTTATTTATTATTCACAAACAACTAAAATACTCTCTAAAACAATCTCCAACACTGTTCATGCAATTACTTCATCGTATAAGTAATTGATATAACGATTAAAAGATTCGAATTCAAAATATAGTTACAATCGATTAACAATGAGACCTGCGAATTGATTTGCACACCACGTACAATTTTATTGTTCCTGGAGCCTGTAAAGATTAAAACGAAAGAACAACGAAACAGACGTGTAATAAAGTTTAACACAATGAAAGTGACAGGATTAAGAATATAAGACCTCGAGTACTTCTGCGTCTGTAAATAAAAACGTCTGTTTCTGAAACCTAGAAAAGTCGAAACAGAACAACGAGATGGACGCGATTATTATTAGACTGCGGATTTTTATGCAAAATAAAAACAATTTGAAATTTCTACCTCCCGCTTTCAATTGCTCTCATTTTTACCACAAATGCGTAAAATCCACCGTCCAGTTATAATAAAATTTAACACAATGAAAGTGTCAAAATGAGCCTAAATAAAATTGAACCAATGATAGTCCCCGGAGTATCTGAAATGACGAATGTCAAATCGCAATTAAATCGTTCCAGAGAGAATGAGAACATTATTGTTTCCTGATCCGAGAGAAATGTAAAAAGGGTGAAGAGAGGGAGCCATCGGTGGCACGAAAAATTGCAAAAGTTGTCGGCCGCGTCGCGTCGCGTCGCGTCGCGTCGACCGTGGTCGCGTTCGAAACGGAAAGGCAGAAAGAACGCGCTGCTGGAAGTTGGTGTCGGACACGAAACAGTCGGCTTGTCACAAGGACAGAAGCAAGCGGCATGAAAGCGCAGGGAGCAGCAAGGTGTTAGTCCGCACGGAATTTCCTACGCTTGATGCCGGATACGAGGCTTAATTGCACCGCCACACAATGTAAATATTCCGCGTCAGTTAACCGGTCGCGTCCACGCACGTTCGTACACATGTACACGCACCCCCGGCAGCGGAGAGAGATAGAGAGGCGGACACGTATGCGTGGCCGCACGCACGCGTGTGAATGAAACCGACCACTCTGTCATCTACGGTAATGCCGGTGTGTCATCGCTCACTAGCGCGTTATCGTCCACAATGAATCCTTGCAAACCGGCCTTTTTATTCCTCCCTACGTTACGTATCTGAGCAAACAGCGTAATATAGATGATTGCGGAACGGGTGCCCCGATGACAAACACTAAAAATACGATGATGTAGGGCGCGAGCCGACTGATAAGCCACCGCAAGATCGGAGCACTGCATATTTCACGGGGAAACTATGCGATCCGATGTCCCGCCGATATATATTACCGTTTATTTTGCGGTTACGGATCGGCCGAATTTGATTAGAATTTATGCGGCCGATTCCCCGCCGATCGACATACAATACCGACTTTTTAAGATCGTTAACGATGCGGAAGCCACGTTGCTGTCCGAATAACTCATTCCGATTGCTTATACAGTCATTTCTCTACATATGTCGCCAAGACCTGGATAATAAAAGTCGCGGAATTATCCCCACTACCGCAGGGTATACCCCGTGAGGGGCCACGAAGCTTGAGAGGCCTCGATGCCGAGGAGTGAACATGATACCGCTTGGGTATGTCTCATGGACGATACATGACGCTGGCAAGACCCGTGTTGTTGACATATATCGAGAATTCATTGTAATACACGTCTAGTCAAGATCCCAATTTTCATTAAACTTTTGTTTTCCACGTTCAATGTATGAGGAATTAGTCACATTTATTTTTCGAAAATTCTGTTCGAAATCAGTGACTTCGAAAGAGCACTTCTCTCGATTCTCGGGAAATCGTTTCACCCTCCGTGTGCTATGCCGGGGTCATTCGTGACCCGCAGCGGTGGAGATAACGGGCTCGAGGGACCGTCAATATGTACAATTTTATTCCGATATACGACGACGCTTTTTATGCCGAGATAAGAAAATCGGTACCCCACTTCTTCATCCGAAATACGACGAAAGCCGGCCCCGAGCCGTCGCTTTATATCGAAAGAAAACTGTAGTGAAATATTATTGGCCTAGAACTCGCAGGAGTCCGAGGCACCTTAAAGTCTCTACTTGTACAGTACGTCGTCCATTTTCTTCTAAGCTGTTCTTGCATAATATGGCGGGAAGAAAATTAAATTCAAACATTTCTAAAGACATTAAAAAAGACTTGATCTACGATTCCTTTTTTCGTTGTTATATAGAACAAAAATGTGGAACAAGTTCTTATGGTTTACTGGTGTGGTTACAACGACGATCCAGAAAATTGAAGCAAATCCAGGTCTGTATCCGTCTGTAGATTTTCATTAGATAGATTCTGGACCCAACTTTGAGATTGTACAGCGACATTAAATACTCGGGGGCAAGCGAATATATTAAATAAGCAGAATAAGCAATTACTAGAGATAACAGTGTAATTCGAAGATGTATTGAAGCTAAGTTTCGATTGTCCAGGGTCCTCGAGCAATTCCTCGGCGAAATATTCGAATCAACACGGATCGGGAACCAGCGAGCCACGAATTTCTCTTTTCCTTCCGCGATATATCGATAGGGAAGCGCAAACAGTGTGCACGGCGACCCAGCCGAAGGAAGTTCCTAATCCCTGTGGCCGGCTAACATTCAAATCCACGGCGAGCTCACCGAACCGATAGTTACACCTCCGCGCAGAGATACAGGTAAATGCCTGTTTACAGATATCGGGGCAAACATTAATACGAAGTAGCTTCCGAGCCGTGCTCGAGGATTATGCTATTCTTGGAGGAAAGAACGGCCGGTGACTTTCCACGGAAATTCATTCCGGAAACACCATTCTCGACCATAACGGATATTCTTGTATCACCGGTACGTGATTAGG
This sequence comes from Halictus rubicundus, assembly GCF_050948215.1. Taxonomy (NCBI): domain Eukaryota; kingdom Metazoa; phylum Arthropoda; class Insecta; order Hymenoptera; family Halictidae; genus Halictus; species Halictus rubicundus. The sequence goes on along the minus strand of NC_135149.1, from coordinate 9,283,755 downwards.
CAGCTTTGCACATTTTTTTTTATACAAATTCGGTACAAGTTATTAACTTAAACATCAGTCCTACTTATTTACTCGATTTTGAAGACTGATTACTAATTTTTTAATGAAAAAAAAATTAAATTTGACTGCATTAGAAAAGTTAAAACTTGGACATGGAAGAGAACAGTGTGTTGATTGTTGCTGTGATTTAATGATACCATGAAATATGTAATGAAATGAAAAAATATAATTGATTCTTATTCTGTATCAAAACGAAACGAAAATATTGAGAATTTTAAAAATGGTGGAATATGAAGTTTCTATTTTTTAAAGTTCTTTTGCCTTTCAGAGACAGTGAAAATTGAATAAAATTTTTCATTGGGAAAATTGTGATACCACCAACAGGCATACGTGTGCTGAAGACATGTCAAATTTGAATTCAATTGGTACAGTAGTTTTTGTGGTATCATGGAATTCATTTAGAAAAACATAGCTTAGATTTTCCATGTTGCTGTGCTACGATGCAATTATACTACAGTTTTAGGAGTGTATTGTTAAAAGTTTGTACTTTTAATATATTCGGAAAAAAATATTAATTTCTTGGACCGCTTACTCTAGAACACATCCTTAACATCACTGATTAACCAACAGAGATTGTACTTAGCAGATAAAAAAGAATAGCTTTGTCGTCTCCTTGGACTTAAACGAGGCTAATAACGCATACATTCTAACAACGCTGTGATTATGGAAATTGAAGTTTCAAGGTGTAGTGATCAGTCGATTGACTTCTCACGAAGATTAGAATGGATAAACTTCTAAGAAATGTCATATTGTTAGATCATAAATTTCATGGAATGCACAGGATGCACGAGTATATACAAAATACCAGAGGACTATTTTATGACAAAATTCTTTCTGTTCGCTGAATATTATTTTGTAGCAATGTACTTTCCTTTCGATTCGTAATTATGCAAATGAATCTTTCAAATTGTAAATTTGCTTGCTAATTAATGGATTGTGAAGATCGATCGAAATTTTCCTTTGTCGCACCTTCGTCCGTAATTTTTTAATGAATGAATGGATTTTATATTAACGAACGAATTTTAATATCGATGTGGTATTATGTATTCCGATGAAAAGAACCGGAATGTTTTTTTTAATTTTTTTTTTTTAATACTGTGTTATTTGTATTTAAGATAAAACGTGGGGAGCTTTTTATTCAGCCTATTTGTTTGGTATGATTTAAATATTAAAAAACATTAAATATTTAAAATATTAAAAAATAATAAACAAATAAAATATTTATATTTAAATTAAAAAATGCCTATTTTTTAAATTATATGAAACAATTGAATTTGAGAATATTTAACCATGATCAAATTGATCGTCTACTTTTTGAGAATAAATTGATGTAAATAAAATTTTGTAATAATTCATGAATGGTGTTAATGCATTAGATTGATGAATTTAATTCATGAATAGTTAAACAATAAACAATATTTTTATTGAAAAATATGTCAATTAGTAATAAAGGATATTTGTCCAATTGAACCCACGGAAATGTATGAAATGCACTGGGAAATTGTATTGAAATTAGTTAAAGTTTAAATGGTTGTAATCGTGAAGCCATTGGCACCATTTGAATAAATCCCAGGCTGTTGGAGAGCGCGAAGCCTACACTTTAAAACAGTTTTGTTGCATTACATAACGCAGCGTGTACAGGGAAAGGTAATTTTTGAAAATATGACTTTCTCCCTCGCACTGATCACTGACCTACCCCTAAGCACCGTAAGTTGCGACAGATCAGACTTTTACAGTTTTTATTATTTCATTGCTTATATCTCGAGAACGGATTAAGATATCGAGATGGAACAAAATGCATTGGAAAGAGCAACGACTCTACCATCTCCTGCGCGTATTAGCGATGACACCTTCAATGTCCTTACAGTTGTGATGTAGTATAGGTCGGACAGTACTAACATAGGACAAAATTTATTTCGGGGAGCATAGACTATATCACTTACCATTCTCGCCATAATTCTTTTTCAAACCAACAAACATAACCTGATTTTTCAGTAATTTTGAATAATCAGATTATATTCGAGTTTAAGATCATTTTGCGATACCCTGTCAAGTCAAGTTTCGTTACAGTCGACAACATCAAATTACAGTTGCTCTCAAGCTACACTCAAAGTTGCATCCGGGGGTGTAATAATCGTTTAACTTTTAACATATGAATTCCCGAATAAATTTTCTATATCAGGTTGAGTTTCAACGTTGCTAGTAGTGGTTTGGAAGCTCGTGGAACGTGGCAGCAACATTTAAACGATTTTCTCGATCGACTACCCCGTCAATCTGGATCCGGGGGATAGTTCGCAATCAGCGGACCAATTTCTTACCGGTCAGTTTCCACCCTTGGAGCGAGCGGTAGTAGGGGGTTGAAGAGCAGAGATGAAGGATCGACGCTTGCGGTCGTCAAGGTGGAAAACGGGTGGGTGGTACCGGACACACACGTACAGTATCATCCCTTTCAACCCCGTACTTAGGGTGACCATCTCATTTATATAGTAAAACAGAGTCGCGCAATGGTGAAGCCGGGACCGGGAGTTGAGTTTGTTTGTCGAGCAAACGTTTGCCGACGACACCGCCGGACACTGGTGCCTAGCTAGCTCTGGTCCTTAGTACAAGTCTGTCCGAACCACTGAAGGTAGGTCCAGAGGATGGCGGCAGAACGGGGAAGGGATTTAATACCATCTCCCAGGATGAACAGTGGTGGTCAAATAACTTCGCCAAGTGATTCCCTGCGACGGTATTAATGTGTCCAGTCCCTTCGGGCTTCTGCTTCATCTCGAAATGTCGATAATCCAAAGGCGGCACCACCTACAGCGTCATTAGGCTCGCTCTACACGAAATTATTCCCATGGACCGACTACGATTTTCCATACTTACTAACGAACTCATCCGTTTAACGTATCCACCAGGCCATCGACTTTCATTAATCATTTTACCCGTTCTTTACGCGTTCGTTTTACATGGTCGTTCCACGTTTAATGCGAATTTCCTATCACACTCGCGAAATACAAACGGATAATCATGATTACTAGAGTGCGGATTTTTATGCGAAATACATAGACATTTTTTTTCATAGTAATTTTATTGGGTTAAAAACAATACAATACTTTTTAATTATTTCAATATTTTCACTGTTTCGCATTTTCGAAGGCATAAAATCCGCAGTCTAAATATTATCCTTCTAGTGCTCAATAAAATGTATAGCACGAAAAATGTCTACAATTTATATCATTTACGTGGATTCACATTTTAATTTGGATGCCATTCAGAATATATTATTTTTACCCATATTGTACTGTGCTTGTATTGTAAAAATTTCACAATAAATTTTATATTCTATAGAAATTATAGTGTACGAAATTTTTTACAAATTCGTGCAGATCTACGAACCGAAAGGGTTGATGTCCTATATATGTAAATGTTCCACATATATATTCTATACGAGTTTTCTATAGCGTTAATCTATTTATTTACATAAGTATGTTAGCCTATAAGTAATTGCCAATTTCTGTCTGTCACTTTCGAGGGTAAATTATTGTACAAAAATATAATCATTATTATTAATGTTGTATATATTTTTCCTCATTTTCTGCAACATACAGAATCAAGTTATCGTACATTTCTGAAACAAATGTACATTTTACGGCACTATAGACGACATTATGCATCGCGTCATTAAAAAATCTATTTTTCAGACTGTGGTTCTAGTGTCTGATATCAAAGCACCTTTCTAACACAAACGAAAAATTCTCAACTGTCCTTCGATTCTCCCACCTCCGCCACAATTTCTAGAATCATACCTAAACAATACATCTTCGGAGACACGTCTTCCCAACACTCGCAAACTACAAAATCCACCTAACATCTCGGAACAAACACCCAGGTCGCAATTAATCGTCCATCGATTCCAATCAAGTCCGAAGCGACGCGAATAAATTCGTCGTGGAAAAAAATCCTGCAGTCACCGTCCCTGATTAGTATTAACTGCGAGTGTCCCGGCGAGGTTCTCAGACACGTATTGGCTATCGTCCCCGTCACTCGTTCAGGAACAAACATCGTCTGTCCCATGCTCGTGTAGCCGAGGAGGTCCGACGAAGATTAAACGCGAATGACGCCCGCGATTTCAAGATTCCATTCGTCTTCCTCGAAGATCTAAACATCAAGGTCGTAAATCCATCAATAAATCCCTGCGCCCTGCTCCTCGCGGTGACCACATTTGCTTAGGGATAAGAAGCAAAGACAAGCACAGGCCCCCGGGGGTGGGGTAGGTGTAAGTCTGTAGGGCAGTGAGGAATGGCTCGGTCTAGCGAGCCTTTAGCCCCGGCTTAGCATGTACTGGAAACACCATCCCCTATCCTTCGTGTCGGGGCCAAGTTATACCCGCAAACAGTCGTACATTAGTGCCTGCAGGAGTCCTGCAGGATTTATAAGGGGCGCCCGCGGGCGCACAGAAGGCTATGCGGCCGTCTCTCGATGGTTAAAACTGGAAGAGACGAGGACGAACGGGGTGGAGAGAATCGTAGACCTGTGGAGAACAGAGTAGAGAAAGAGAGAGAGAGAGAGAGAGAGCAAGTGAGAAAACGAGACGAGAGAGGACCCGGTCCAATCGACGTGGAAGGCTCGCGGGTCCAGGATACGGTGATACGAGAATATTTACGCGGGCATCGACCACCAGTTTATGCTGTGCAGTTTCCCTCTGGATCCCGAACTGGGATGCAGTTCCCCGCGAATACTTGCGATTTACAACGGGGGCTAGCGCAAACACGCGGCGCGGTGGCCGAAACGGAAGATCACCCGGAGAGGATGTCTCTCGGACCCCCACCGAAAACGATTGCGGAACGATCGTATTCGGCATCGGGGCCGCGCGGAAACTCCGCGAAACTCTTGCTCGTTGCCGGGGTTTAACGAGCAATTGGCAGCCAGTATAAACGGGCTAAACATCAGGGACGAGGTTGAACTCGGAGTCTCTAAGAGTTCAGTTCGGTACGTGAGCACGTCGCCAGAGGGTTGGATCGGCCGCGGAAACAAGATGGGGGCTCGGTCAAGGGGGTTGGTCAGCTTGAAGGGTGGTGGGTGGTGGTAGCCAGTGGTCAGCACACTTGGCCGACCCTACTTCGCTAACTAGTTTAATGATATATGTTGAGCTACAAGCGCCTTGATTAATCGTTAACTAATGTTGGACCTCGTAGTGCACCACCACCGTTGCTGCCACCACCACCACCTACGACACGGCGTCCGTTGCCGCTCCCCCCCCCCCTCTCTCGCTCTATCTCTCTCCAACACTATCACGCGAGCTGGCTAGCAGTGGCGGTAGCAACATCGCAGGAGAGAGGCTGGTTCGGTAGCTATGACGAGGAAGAGAGGAGAGAAAGGTCTACGGCCACCGCAGCAGTCCTTACCCTCGTTGAATCCACGGGACCTGGGGCTCAGAACGTGGCCAAACAGAAATCTAATCTCATTCAACGTGTAATTTGATTTATGACTTCGGCCACGGCGACGACTACACAGACGACGCTGGGAGAGAGAGAGAGAAAAAAGAAGAAAAAGAAGGTATCGGTGACTCCTGTGAAAGAAGGGAACGACAGAGTCAACGACGCAATTTGTCGGAGTGTCCATCGTCCTTGGGGACGATGCTAGGCAGAAGGGAGAAGGGGCAGTCGTACGCAAATTTACGTCTCGCGAGAGACGTCCCGAAACCCCTTCAGCCTTCCTCGAATTGAATTAACTCCGGCGTCTTCCACCCCAGAACGCTATTCCTGAGCTCCGCACGTGGAACATTGGTCATCCCTAATTCGCTTATGGCCCTCGATCAATTAAGTCGTCGGCCATTCGCGCAAATCCCGATGACCCTTCCAGACATCGTAGTCTGCTGCCCTGGAACGACGAAGACACCGTGTTGCTCCACCCGGACACAACGCTTTCCTGCCATACCGATTATCGTCGAAGAAACCCTACCTTTTAAATGCTACGTTGTTGCGAGTGTGACTCATTCATTAATGCAATTTAGCTTTGCTGCCGGGTGTGTGCTAATGAAGCGGCGTTGCTACAGTGGGAGATTTTTGTCTCGATGGTTCGGTGACCTGGCTGAGGTGTTGAGATAATTTATCGGGTTTTAAAATAAATTAATAGTGCGGAGAATTTTATTGAATTTTTCTTTTACTAGAGACGATGAAGAAGAAATTTTCGGACAGGTGTGACACACTGTATGAAATTTCGTAAGAGTGACCGTAAATGTGTCACACTATCCATCATTGAGCTCCTACTTGTACTTGGTAAATTGCAGACAGAAGTTTCTAACAAAATTAATACAGTGTTTATTCGATATATGTCCAAACACGGGTCTAGCCACGGACATATATCGGCGAGGAGATACAATTTTTTGATCTACGCGACCCAACACTCCTCGGCGACGGCGCCTCTCGAGCTTCGTTGACCCTCACGTGTTATACCCCGCGGCAATGGGGATAGTTCTGAGACTTTTATCGGCTAGGCATTTGGGACATGCCCTTTTCCCTTGCTCTGATTAAGATCTTGACCTGGACTTAAAGTGAGACCTTGCTGGTCGATGTAGCCTGGACCAAAATTCCACCAACTATTTCTCATAAAACAGTATCGTACAGCCGGTAAAAAATTTGCCAGCTGCGTGTAAACCCGCCCGGTAAGTGCATATTACGAACCAATTCCAGCGGAAACATTGCCAGAAATTCAAATGAGACGCCGCGGTCGGAGGAACACTTTTATCAATTACCAGTCCCGGGGCAAGATAACCATTGGCAAACAGAGACTCGCAGCGCAGGAGGAAATTACCGGTGGTCGTGCAGGTATCGAACGGAAAATTGAGAGGTAGATGCCCGTGAAAGGAGGCAGGCATTCGAGCAACGCGTCGCAAGCGTCCAGCTCGTATTCGATTAATGCGGCGAACGTCGATCATAATGTGGGACTGGGCGCACGAATACGGCGAGCGTATCGCGCGGCTTTGGACGAACTGACCGGGGCGAGGGGGAGGAAGAGGGGGAGGGGGGTTGGCAGAGGGTGTAAGAGAGGGTGGCTCAGGGATGCAAGACACCGTGAAATTACCAGCAGAATCTCCCATCCCCCGTGGCTGGGTGGCCGGGGTGGAACGGACTCTGTCCACTCCGCGCCCTTGGACCACCGTCCAGCCGGGTATTTGTCTTGTCTCCTTGTTTATGAGATTCAACATTGTTATTTGGCACCGCACCGGAGAGTTCTAGGTACCGTGCGGCCGCTAGTTTCCGGGGAGTTTCCTACTTTAAAAGGCTCTGTCCTGGTGTGCGATTGCGCCCCGTGACTTATCCGCGGCTCTTCCTGTTTCACGATTGTCTTTAATCAAGCCCGTAGGAACGGCCAACGCGACGCGGACACGGAAATTTAACCACCAAGAAACGTAAAACTCCCAACTTTTCTCTGCGAGGAGTAACGAGACCGAGTTAAACTGACGACGGTAGGTACGACGCTACAATGCCCTCGGGGAACCAGGATAAACCGTGGGCTTACGGGCAACGAGGATCGAGCAGCCGCCAAAAGAATCGTTTCTTGATTATGGTTATTGCGATTCGAACTCCGGACAACTCCCGGAAGCTGTTCGACTGGTCTGCGAATTTTTTTCATACGCCTAGCATTCTGTTTTGAAGAAGACTTCTTTATTTCAACCGACTCTCTGTCGTACGCTATTTTAATCATGGTCCTTTGGAGGTCTGTAATTTATTTACTTGCTTCTATGAAACGTCCCGACCAAATCTTTGCTTACACTTGAAAGGTGGCCCCGGTGACTGATGTACGCCGATTTTTATGAAACTTTGCGCGAGAGTTCATTAGACCTACCTGACAATTTAGCTGGATTTCTTTCGTCTCCGTTTTTTAATTTAATTTGTCCGCATCTCCCAGACGTCGCGCCTGGTCGCGTATGGCACAAAAGCCACTGTAGTGGCGTTACCGTTCAAACTGATGCTCTCCACGGAAGCCACTATAGCGGCGTACAGTGCTTAAGAGGTTAAGGGAGAAATCGGCCCTTTTATCCGAACTACACAAGCGTTGTACTGTGTCCTTGAAGCCATAAATGCGTGTGAAAATTTCTTTGACAAAATCGTACAAATATTTAGAAAAAGTAAGTGAAATTGATTTGTCCAAAAAATGATTCGCACATGTTTATGCGTCCAAAGATACGATGTAACTTTTACTTGAACCGTTTTCTCTTGCAAGGATTGTACGAATTGCAGTATCTCGACAAACATGGCGCCAGTGTATTCGTGAGTCGAGGCTGACCCAGTCACTTGATTCACGGGGTCGACGACGTTCGGCAATAAGAAGGCAACGACATCCGTAGCGTAGAAAAATTTGAATGGCCGGGATTATCAAAAGGAAGAGAGCGGGCACGATTTAATCGCGGCATTTAAATAATTTAATAACGGTCGCTCGCGCGCCACCGTGGAATTCTGCGCGCGGCATTATCGTTAGGGCAGGCCGCGTTTTCAATTAAATATATCTGCCGCAATCGCGACGCCTTATCGTGGAGCGTAATACGTTCTCGATTGCGCGGCGACCATCGAACTGGTTCGGACAATGGCGCCATATACGGCCAAGCGAATTGCAATCACGTTTCCCGCGGTGCTTAGCGTTACTCCTCGCAAGATACTGTTTTAAATCAGTCGAGATAATGTTATCCGGCTTATGTTCCGCCTAATCGTCGAATTATCTCGAGCTCTCGGCTAAGCCCTGCCCCGACGAAGCTTCTTTTCTCGCGTGGCATTAGAATAAACAAAGGTAACCCGCGATAGAAGACGCTGATATCAGAAACCGAACCCGTGGTGGAAGTTAGCTTACAGCTCGAGGGAAAAAAAGAAGAAGTCCAGAAGAGAGGGCAGGATAAAAAAAGAATGAAAGAAAGAAAGACACGCGAGTCGTTACAGACGAAGTCCCCGTACAACATGATACTCCTGCGACAAGGTTTCACTCTAACAGGATTAGTGAATTCAAACGGATAAACAAACCAGATTACTTACTGCTGCAGTTTAATAACGGGTTGGTGCGGGCTAGGTCTAATAATGCCGCTGATTATTCGCCGCTGAACCTCGTCCCTGCATGCCACATTTACTTCTTTATCCTGCATTTCATCATTTTACCTTCATTCATTTAATCAATTTACCCCACCCCCGATTATTCTTCTTTTCTACCTACTTACACTCTGTTCCACCTTTTTCGCGTTTTATTACCTCCAACTCAATTTTTTTCCGAGCTTGCTTTGTGCTCGCGCTGTGCTCGTGTGCTCGATGGATATCACGTTGTTACGGTTATTGTTATTGGTCTATTAGTATTTACGACTTGGTATGGAAAAATGATTAAAAGCGTCCGCAAGAGACTTTCGTTTCCATTGATTCATTTATATTTTACTTTGCTTCATTTAGATTTTATCAATGTGGCAAGACCTTCAATAGAGTCAAACTATTTTGATGCGATTTCTATAAATTTGTATAAATTTTTGTAAAAATTCGTGACAATGTAGAAATTTTGGAATGAAATCGATACTGTTTGGTAATGTAAAACGGTGTAAGATTGGAGTGAGCAGTTAAGGAGCACGATTCTTTGGATTAAAGATTCTCACGATGATCGTGTAATTGATCACCGCTTCCTCGCAGACGTATTTGAGGAGGCTCACGGTTCTAATAACCATTTTCCGAGTAGATTCTTAGAATCTCGTTAAGAAACGATCTGTAGTTAAGTGAGACTGCCTGGCGCATTAGCGACCGCAGGCCCATGGTCGACTGATTATACCGAATTATGTCCAAGGAGATTGTGATGTATGTAATCAGACAAAATGGTAGAAAATATATCGGAGAGCAATTTGACCTAATAAAAGATACAGGGTCCTTATGATGTGTATATTACACGTGTGCTTTTGTAAAAATTGCAAATTCAACTTCCATTAAAGTTTAATTAAAACGATTTAAATCGAGCCCAAAGTAATTTCAGAGAAATCAATCACTGGGCGATGACGTTGAAATTGAAGTATAGTTGGTCTGACTGAAACTGCATTTAATGCCTGCTGACTTAACTTTTATTTGTTCATTTTAATGATATAACCAGTACGAAAAATAGTGGAATGTTGAGAATGTTTAAGGAGAAGTATTTAGAATAGATTGAATCGAGTTCGTCGTTTATAGTTCATTTGTACTAATAATAACACTGCAAATAATTTTCCTGGCTAAATTGTGCAAACATTGTAAATATTTGTCTTTTTCAAGATACATGGCGATTGAATTCAGGAAAAATTCGAATTGTGAAAATTCGACCACAATGCACGTGAAACAATGAAATATAGTACAGTGATTTCTCTATATATGTCGCCAAGGCTTGGATGGTAAACGTCGTGGAATTATCCCCACTACCGCGGGGTATACCCCGTGAGGAGCCACGAAGCTCCAGAAACCTCGGACGCCGAGAAGTGTAAGGTCGCGTAGATCAAAGAATAGTATCTCCTCGCCGATATATGTCCGTGGCTAGACCTGTGTTTGGACATATATCGAGTAAACACTATATTAATGTTGTTAGAAACTTCTGTCTGCAATTTACCAAGTACACGATGACACGTACTTTCCTATTATAACATTTATTAATTAATTAATTTCACATTGACTGACGTGTGAGTGTATACATAACACGGCTCGTGTACGTTTCCTGGACGATATACAACGCTGACAAGAACCGTGTGGTTGACATATATAAAGAATTCACTGTATTCAGTACATATCAACGCAATCAACAAAATAATGCCAATTATTTACGCTAATTCACTATGGCTGGTTTAAAACGACATAGGATTGACCGTGTAGTTTAATAGGTGTCTCGTAACACGCTGACAACAGTCAAGAATTAAGCGTAGCAAAAATCAAGATAAGGGACCCAATTACTGTAGGGATACCAATTACTGTGCCTATATTAATTATACTTATTTTTAAAGCATATTGAATATTAAAAAAGAGATATGTAACATATATATATTAACAGATTTTAATGAAAAAAATTTAATATCCCTTTGTTAATATTCATTATGTTTTAAAAATAAGTATAATTAATATAGGCACAATAATTGATAGCCCCACGATAATTTGGTCCCTTACCCTATTTAAAATATTCAAGTTTTCAATGGAGGAATGGCGGTAGAATGCTTTGCAAAGTTTAAGAAAACCGTGATCAGTCCAACCCATCTTGAAACACCATGAAACCAATCGATTAAGTTACCAACCAATTCACCCCGCAAATAAATCGTCTATTAGGAAAAGTTTCATCGTCCACTGTGCCCGGGTCAGACGGCGCCGAGATTGAACGGCGGTGACAGACGACGGCGTGGACGCGTTCCCTTGCAGAATTTCTGGGATCGGTTTTGGTGTCCAGTCCGCGAGAGTGAAAGAGAGAGAGAGAGAGAGAGAGAGAGAGAGAGAGAGAGAGAGAGTGAGAGAGCGAGAGAGAGAGGGAGAGAGAGAGCGGGGCGGGAGCGTGACCCTCAAAGAGCGTCGGCAATTAATTTTACAAGGGTGCAAAAAGGAAGGCGAAAAAGCCCGGGAAAAGCGAACCGGCCCGCGGGCCGCGACGCCCGGCGTCGGCGGTGTCCGCGGTCGGTCCTCCCGCGACGACGGGGAGGTTTTTATCTGCGCGAGTTGTCAGGCCAACGAGTTCTGCCTCGTTGCCTGGCCACTGGCGTATAATGTCCACCGTCAATATAAGCTGTCGGATGCTTTTTCCTAAATTGACAGATTTTCAATTTAATCAAGTTCCAATCTAATGGAAAAATGCCCGATCTATCGGTGAGCCTGTATGCATCTGTACGCGTATACACACACACACACAGAGAGAGAGAGAGAGAGAGAGAGAGAGAGAAACGTACACACATCGGCAGACATAGAGACAGACACAGACATGGAGGAAGGCATACGCCCACACAGGTGGGTACATATATCCGCAGAGTCGGGTCTATCTATATATCGGGACCGAGTCTGAATGTACGAACGTAGCGGAGGGGCCAGATTGAAATAATACTTTTATGTTTAATCGCAATCGAGGAGTCCGCTCGAGCGATTGTGCGGAGCCGCACGCCGATCTCCGAGATTAATCTATTGATAAACATTCCATCACTCCGGGAATAGCAAGCGGGAGAAATAGACGAGCCGTCGGCCGACGGGATATCACCCTTCTTCCTCCCCCGCCGACGTTCATCTATCGCTCTTTCACTCTATTCTCACCCTCTTTGTCTTCCATTTTCTCTCTCTCCCCCTCTCTCTCTCTTTCTCTCTCTCACTCTCACACTATCTCCCTCTCTTTCCCTCTTGCCCCGCACCTTTTTTATTGTAGGTTTTCGTCGACGTCGTTCTGCCTGCCTTGCTTTCGCGGACGGCGTTTGTCGAGGGCTCTCTCTCTCTCTCTCTCTCTCTCTCTCCCTACCCCTCTCCTTCTTTCTCTCTCGCTAGCGTATTTTTTTTCTTCTTTTTTCTATTACCTGAGTAAACCTTTCGCGAGTAGCAAGTACGATTGTGCGTCATAAAATCGAGATTTTCCGTTCCATAAACCGGCGAGCTACCGTGGCTCCCCCCTCCCCCTTCCCTTCCTTCTATGTCCGAAATGTTTTATGAAATTTTCGAGTTTGAATGGTTACGGCGGGAACGAGATTGATTTCCGATTAGTCTCGGACGATTAGGGTTGCCAGGTAGTGCGCGGAGGAATATAATAGGCGCTCGATACCGGTGTATACGAAAGACGAGCGGCGTTCCGTTCTACAATTGGTGAATCGCGGCGCTGACGTCGATTACAGCAATCACGAGTCGGAAGGAGCATGGTGTCTTCCTATTATGGCAGCGAGCAGGGGGAGATGGATGTTATGCTCGTCGGACACTGTGATTAGTGGACTGCGGATCTTTGCTTTTCTGCAAAACGAAAACCTCTGGACTATGTTAAAATTATGTTTGACTTTTACATCAAACTTTTCTCAATAGTTTTACTTCCGTTCAACTGCTTTGAGAGATACTGCTCGAAAAATATGTGGACACTGTACAGAAAATATCCTTAAACTAGAAAGTAGCCTTATATCTTACGGATTGTCGTTTATAAAACAACACATTCAAGTTCTATCATTCATTAACACTAAACCTATCGAGCTCTGAAAGTAACTGGTGAGTACTAATAATAAATTTTAATTCGATTAAAAAATCGATTTATTTGATACCACGATATTATTTGAATTATCGGTGCATTTTACTGCAGTAGATTTTGGGATAAAAAGATTTAGAAAATTCGTTAGAAAAATATTTTAAATATAGAATTTAGAGAATACTTCAGGGAGTACAGCGATTTCTCTATATATGTCGCCAAGACCTGGATGATAAATGTTACGGAATGATCCCCATTACCGCGGGGTATAACACGGCTCAGGTATGTCTCCTGGACGATACACGACGCTGGCAAGACCGGTGTTGTTGGCACAAATCGAGAATTCGCTGCACTAATTTTTACAATTTCAATAATTGCGATATAAAAAACCAGTCGCTTGGAGCAACCAAAAATGAACAAACACGTTCCGCATCTTCAACGCCAAATATTCTGAAGACAAATTTTACGTTTAAAGCGTCGTAACAATATCGAACGAGCAGAAATCGACCGAACCTATTCGTAAGACTGAGAACAAAATAAATCAAAAATATTGCTGACCACAGGAGTTAATTAGTCCCACAACTCCCATCCGTACGGTACTCGCCACCGGCGTCGTTCCAAGAATAGCCGAGAATCCCACAAAGATCCTGAAATAACCGAAAGCACCGTGTTCCCCTCGTCGGATTTTTCATGCCGTCATGGTAACAATACTTCTCTCCGAACGAGACACGCACCGAGCCCGTGACACGAATGCTTCGCTACCGTTCCTAAGCGAGTGGTTCGCGCAGAGGAGAGCGGAGCTAAAGAAAATTCCTGTATAAGCTCGCGATCGGATAGGGTAGGCAGAAAATTGCGGATCCGCGACTCGATTCCCCGGCCACTCGTCGCTCCAGCCATCGACCTCTCGCGGCTACAAACTAAATACGCGGGTGGGTACACGATACTAAAAATGCATCGAGTGCTTCTGACAGTATTGAGGACTGCAGCAATCGGCTGCTGCGCGCCGATATCTGCGAATCAGAATCCGTTAACCAGCGCGCGGATGCATCGTCACGATCGGAACGATCCTTCAGCGATCCTCCACGGGAGATCCACCAAAGACAGAAAAAGAGAGACGAGAGAGAGAGAGAGAGAGAGAGAGAGAGAGAGAGAGAGAAGGGAAAGAGAACGTACGAGAGGTTTGCCAAGAGAGAATCGTCCTCGCCCGATACGTAACCACTCGACTTATCGTCACGAGGATTTTCGAGTGCGACAAGGAATTCTTGGTGCAACGATCGACATCGGAAACGTGTCGGTGTACGATCGGGGGAGGGCGAGGGGCCTCAAGGCGCATTCCACCTTGACGGTTGCACCGGACTCCGAGCCGTAAATGCATCTGTCAAGAAAGTGATTGAAGGCAAACGAGGGGGAGCCCCGGTGCAGCAGCCTCCGACGCGACCGGCTTCGCGCTCGGATCTCATTACCCACGATGGCTCATTTCACCGAGGTAATCGGGTTTCAATCGAATCTCACCGTCGCGTCGTCGTCGCTGCCTGCGATTGTTCTGCGCCACGGGCCAAGATTTTGCGTGCGTCACTCGCTAGTCCCGATGCGCTCGCGCGCTAATTACCCGCGTTTAAACGGCTTCTCGCTCTGCAGGTGTCGCTATCCATTGTCCGGAAATGATCGTTGCCTTATTGATACTTAACTCGCTTGTTGGTGGATGTGGCTGTTTTCAGTGTAATGAAATTCTTCGTTGCGTAAGTCGAAGCCATGGAAGAATTTATTTGGCGCGACTTGTTTCCTGTTTTTGAAACACATCTCCTTTCTACTATTTTACTGCCTCGAAGCTATTTTTAGATATATTTTACTGTAATCGCTGTTGTGCTTTATTACACTAATCTACTGGAAAGCTAAGCACGAATTTATGGCAAGTGAAATTTTTTATTCCTCGTGCATAAAACACGATCTTCCCCAATTTCTAGCCTTATGAAATCTCCAAGGTAATGAAACGTGTATGAATTATTTTGTACAAGTGTTGTTTACTCTAGTAGTGCATTAATTAATTTTTGTTAGAACCTATAGCAACTTATATACGAGTACACTTTAAATCAAATGATATAGAATATTTTTTAAATCAAATAAAGTTGGAAGAAAGAAACGCTGACAGTGTAATAATGATCGAGATCCGAATAATTCGAGGATCACTATTATAGAGAGATCGGTGGTTGGTTTCTAACGAAAGTGGCAGCTTCTGAACAGCTGACGATTGATTATCGGTGTAGCAGACTTTTTTCCAAGTCGACGACAGTATTAATTTGCGAATTCAATGTGCAAGAAGTTTGCCGACATAGAATTCTAATCGTTCGAACTTCCATTCAATGAACATAAATTACCAGACCTTCGAGTGGTGCATTCTTAACGATCCCCCCTCAATGCCATTAGCCGTTCCTTTTAATTGCGGAATATCTTCTTCTCGCGAAGAATAATGGATATTCAGTAACGCTAATAAGTAAGAGAATACAATGAGGCAGTCCTTCAAGGTTCTTCTAACTAACATACACACGCGCGCGCGCTAGAGAGCGATGTATCGTGACCGTAAACCGGGATCGGAAGACTTCGCGAAGAATCATGTGCGCGTGTCATCGTGGTAAATTAGAAACGATAAAATTTTCCGCAAAATCCGGACGAGGAAATCGATAAAATTTTCATCGTATTTATCCCAGGATTTTATGGCATTCCGTGTTGAAATTTATAGTGTATAAAGCAGCGAATAATTAAAATGATACTATTATTCGTATACAAACCGCGGAGATCTTTTTGGTATTAAAATACTCCATGAAAGGTCAATTTTTAGTTTCGTATGTTTCGATACACTTTTAATTTGATTTTGATTTTCCGCATTAATATTTCCCGTAAAAGCATGCCTTCCGACGGTATTAAAATCCGCAGTTTATTCATCGCTAATCAGTATTAATATTGAACGTTGAGTGGCTTGTATAATAACCATATGAGACGATAGTAATAAAATGATGAGCAGCTTTTTGTTTCTAATGATTCTTTTTTTTTTGGGACAATTTTATTAGCACATTCGGGACACATTTCCGATTGAGATGAGTCCAAACACGACAGAATTTCGATCGTGTTTACCCGTTTCATTCACGATATAGTAGAACCTCTGTTAGCCGAACGAGTCAGTGGAATATGCGTTTGGAAAATAGAATAGTTATTAGCTACGATGCTACAGTAAACCTTGTTTAAAATGAGAAATTATTGTAGTATATCAGCGATATATCTGACACACTATTAAGTAAACCGTAGGATAAGGGGCTCAATTACTGTAGGGGTACCAATTACTGTGCCTATATTAATTATTCTTATTTTTAAAGCATAATGGATATTAAAAAAGAGATATTAAATTTTTTCATTGAAATCAACTAACATCTCTTTTTCAGTATTCATTATGCTTTAAAAATAAGTATTATTAATATAGGCACAGTAATTGGTACCCCCACACTAACCGTGTCTCTTACCCTACTTGTTTAAGATCTAGGAAGTGTGAGGAGCTTGCAGAAGTAATTGCTACAATAAATCTTGTCTTTTCTATACTTGTATTTTAAATATGCCCTTATTAACAAGCCTATTAAGCAAGATGCTCTGATTTTATGTGACTTTTACGAGGACTGGTTTTCTAAGTCAACGCGTCGGAATGACCAGAAGGAGAAATGAATTTCTATTGGATACTCGTTTCCTCTGCCCCATAAAATTTCGATCTGGCACAAAGATCACCTGGTTACCGCACATTTCAGCAACTTCTTCGACAACGTACGTGGCTCGTGGCCGCGGGCAATGTTGCCCGAAGCGACATGATTTTCCGAACCTTTAAATCTCAAACGACTTAGCGTGCGACATCAAAAATGGAAAAGAGAGAGAGAGAGAGAGAGAGAGAGAGAAGCTGGAGAAAAGTAGTGTAAGCAGCTTTGACATGTTAATACGGATAAACAAGGAGATCGCGCTGGTTGCTTTGGCGATCACAATTTCTCGCCGGGGCTCTTCATATTTCACCAGCCTCGGGAAACGCGAGGGGCCAGACATTATTATGTATGCTGTACCCCTGTTAAGCAGCGGCATTCCTTTTTTTGCAAACCGGCACGATACATCCTAGTTCTTTTGCGCGTAAATTGCATGGGCTCCCTCCTCAGACTCGGCCTGGGGACCGGGCATTAAGTCCATGCGTGGACTCCAGGATGGATCCTGTGTTTGCTGAGGGGATAATAGTGTAATGGATGGACAGGGACACCGGACTAACGGATGAGACTGCTGTTTTCGAGACTCCGGTCTGAGGCTGCCGGGCACATCGCTCCTCTTCCAGTACACTATTACTCCCTTTTGTCGGCTAATTGGCATCATTGTTGCGCATTGTTCAACCACCAATTGTCCGTTTCTTTTTCCTATCTCTCTTTCTCTCTTACTAGCTCTCTCTCTCTCTCTCTCTCTCTCTCTCTCTCTCTCTCTTTCTTTCTCTGACTTTTTGTATTTCTTTTTTTTTTTTTGATGCGCGAATCAACGGCTGCAGTGGAAAAAGTGCCTTTGTCGAACTTTAATGACCGGCGCGAGAGCGGGGGTGTGTGCCGCGACGATTAGAATTTAGGAGACATTACGCGTCCCCTTGGACACTCTATCGGTTTCGTTCTATTATCCCCGGGGAATTCGATGGACGTGCGGCTCGCCCGGTTGGTTGGTCACCAAGACCATTAACCCCTTAACGCGCAATATTTTTATGGCGAGCCGTTTCGCAAACTTCAAATGAATTTATAGAATTGCTCCCTGTATTTTATTATCAGCTGAAAAGCGTGATCAAAGCCTCGCAACACGCGCGACCCTCCAATCTTCTGGCTATATTTTTATTAACAGACACTTCTTTCGCCGTGCGAAATCTGCTTTGTCGCGACGCGAAGAATTTATTTCGCGCGAGGTAATTCGCCTCTTTGTACGCTAAATGTGTCCTTGGATTCGCCAAATATTTCGTGCATATTTTTATTAATGAATACGCGTCTCGTTGTCCTATAATCGAGTTGGTTTATTGTACACCTGTGACACTGACGCAGAGCTAAAGAAGAATTCACTTCCTGTGAAACAATTTACTACTTACGATGTAAAGATTCTGGTATCCGAAATATGTTCTTAGAACCCTGTGACAATAGATACAGCTACTTCTTCTACAATGAAATTGGGCTACCTATGCTTTGTCATATAAATCTGCTGCGAAGCAAACGAAGAGTTTATTTTTCGCATGGAACAATTTACTCTTCTCATGTTGAGAAAGCTTCGCAAATTTTAATCAATCGGTAACTGCGGATCTTCATGCAAAATAAAATCGTCTTGATCAATTACAAGGAAACCGAGCTGCAAAATAATTTATTTTTCGCTTAATAATTTTAACAGGTCGTAAATAATGTACCAGTACTATGAAATTCTTGATGTTCACTGTAACTTGTGTTTCACATTTTATGCATTTATGAAAACAATGAATAGACGCGAAATGCAAAACTATAGAAGCGCACAAACAATTCTATCTGTGGTATTAAAATTATTTGGGGATCGCTATCCCCTCTTCTTTAGTCGAAAGCGTGGGTCAGTAATGACTCCGGCGTAGAGCTCGCTGGAGTCCGAGGGTTCAGAGTAGAAGTACATTTTCAAAAGAAAGCAAAAACAGAAACATAGATTTTATTGTTACACTGTACGGAGTAGAAATTTTTATGAAAATGATTTGGGTAATCCCGGGAGAAGTGCACCATTATTGTGGCAATACTGGACGATTCTTAACTGTTTTTCTGTTATCAGTTATAACATTTTAACATTTGTAAATACATTTGTAAAAAAGAAGTATAAAAACTTCTTAGTGCTCTAAACTTCTGATGAAGTATTTTTGTAAGTGGTGAGTACAAATGTTATTACCTTCTTATGGTATGGTTTTAACTATCAGTATCGATTTAAATAGTGACAATGGTTTCTCATTTACGATTTTTCATAGTGTTTTGACCAAATTTTTTGTACTGGTTCTTGTTCTTGTATAGTTGCGTCTCTCTCTCAATTTAGGGAGAGATGCACAATTAATGTATGTAAGTGTACTAGGCAGACGTTTTTATAAAAAATGAAGCACCCTTTTTTTGATAAATTAAAAAGCGATGAATTAAAACTGAGACTTGTACTTTGCTACACTATTTGTTAACATCTTACACTGTAATTAATTAAAATTAATCAATTTATATTTATTGCTCTGTGTTTAGGTAATTAAAATGGAGATGCTTCATTTTTGACGACTGGCTAGTAGATTCCAATAATTATTGTATCTTATGTTTAAAAGATTATTATTCAACCACATCTAAAGTAGATTGAATTTCTTGTTTAGAATGCCTCAATTGGCTCCGTGAAACATGTAGTATGTATTCTCCTTTGTAGAGAAAACAAAAAGAATACAAGTAGGGAGAAGAATGTGTAAACGAAAGGAGTGCATTTATCCCCAATGAGGAGTGCATCTAACCCCCGTCCCAAGGGAGAGATGCACATTTTTGAACATTTTTAAACAGCATATTAATATATAACAGTTATATTTCCTTAAAGAGATTGAAATAAACAATTGAACTATGCTTGCCTAATTTTTCAATTATTTTCAGTAAAATTTGCATGAAACAGAAAACAAAATGTCGTGCGTCTCTCCCAGAATTACTCTACATGGTGGAGGAACGGAACGGAGGAAAATGATTTTTTGCAAAAATCCCGAAGTCACGCGACCGTCCCAGAGCCTCGCGAGCGTGTCGCGCTTAGATCACCGACAAACGGTCAGATAATTCCACGTTTACGATCTGAGTGAAAGATTCCGTCCATCGAGGCTGCCATAAATATTAATTCCGCGCGTTACACGCAACTAAGCGTCGTTCCACGGCGGGACAAAAACGAAATCTGAAACGGTGCGCGTAACTGGGTCCGCTTTCCCAGCCGTTGATCGTAATAAACAATTATTATACGCGATAAATAAGATCCCAGCAGCGGAAAGGAGAGATCAAAGGCGAGAGAGCTGACACGTTGATCTTTTCTGATACAGATTATGGATTAATAAATGATCGGCGATGGCCGTGGGGGCCGGTTGCGAACTGTGATTAGACTTTACGCCGCGAATGGAACGCGGAAGTCTTTCGCGCGAACGTTTATGCCGGATCCACACATCGGGGGTCGGCCTCGACGACATTAACACGCCGAACCCATAATTATAAAAATATACTACGACAAAAAAGTAATTTAGCTAAAGATAGAACAACTGGGAATTCAGAATTCATTATAGTTGTTAATGTCTTCATTCCCTCGCATTTCTCATACATTTTTAATTAATCTGATACATTCGATATATTTTGTGACACTATTCAATCTTCATAAAACACTATTATCTTTCATGACATTCTACAAATATCAACACTGCAACTAACAAGACCTGTCAAATGTTTCATATATTTTATGTCGCAATTATTAAAATTGTAATGATCTTTCCATGGGAAATGATTGGATAAAATCTGAATAGATCCAATTTTGTCACTTTCATAAGGCTACACATTCCTGTTACATTTAGTCTTCGGTAGGTTTAGCGTTGATTTTGTACAATTATTTAACATCATTTGTTTAAATATTTATTTCGCCCTCGAGAGTATATAAAAATGGAATTTGAAACCAAATAAACGTTTATTTATCTTTCTAAAGGTTCAGTCGGTTTTAATATAATTCAATGTTGCACTGCGCCGTAAACTGATGTTTTCTCGTTTCTTTTTAATCGTCATTGTTTAAGGACAAATAACAAATAAAAAAATAGACCACAATTTACTCATGAATTACGATCGTGCTGGTAAAGAATAAAACGTACGTGATACAAGTAATCGATTTTAGCTTGCAAACTATTATTTCTATTTCGACCGTTTAATAATTCAAAGATATGTCTAAAGGAAAAATAAATTTCAATTTGAATGCGTAATTATTAAACTGTGGATTTTATACGTTCGTGACCAAAATGAACAGATGATACAGAAAACAGTAAAAAGATTAAAGAAATCCAAGACCATTATAATATTTTGTTCAATTATTTAAAATTATTTACATTTTTAAATTCTCCTAATGTTGCACCTATAATAAAAAGCGCATAAAATCCATTCACTTTCCAACAAAACGGTGTTTATAACACGAAGTTTGCTGACGCTTGGGTTAATTACCGTTAATTAGGGAGAAGTGTGGATCCAGCCTTAGGCTAGTGTCGCACGCTCGCGCGTACCCGCAGCAAACTTTGACATTCTATCGGTAAGTATTCTCGATTTTCCCACGAGCTCCGATCGCCTAACGGGAGCAGCCTTTTCGGGCAGTTTCTGTTAATAACCTAACAGCGCGTTCCGCGCGCGCTTAATGCTCGAACGGACATGTATGCGCCAAGTATGGTGATTAGATTGGCACAACGGGCCACTTACGTGTTCGCCCGATAACGCCTTTGTCTCTTTTTCACCTCTCTTACCAAGCGAACTCTGATACACACCAGTCGTAGAAAGCGACCGTACACAATCCCGTTGATTTACGGCCCGTTGAATTTTCTCGGCAAATCGTGCTCGATTATGCAACTGAGCCGGCGATTTGTGAAACCTGATGAAAATCCCAAATGAGAAACCCGTGTTTCGCTTCTATCTTGGTCTATTAGTTCGGCTGCCGACTCTCGGGTGTGCTCGCTCGACTACCGTCGCCGCGCCGCGCCGTAAACGACAGGTGGAAAAATGCCGGAATATACAGTCTCAAAAGGAAAACAGACGATTTAGATATCCGTTCGAAACGGGTGTATCCACCGCGAACACTAACAATGCGATACATAAATTAGTTTCATTAAGAATCGCGTGACGAGCTGCAAAGGAACGCTTATCGGCGGTTCTGTGGATAAATTGTGTCGTTCCGGACAGGATAGGCAGAAAAATGATATTTAGCTTGCTGATTTATACAAACGCAGTTGCTGTATGAATCGAAGTGATCGAGGTGCTTGAGGAATTCGCGATTGGCCATTTAAACTCGTTTGCTGCAGTGTCTAGTTTGAGAAATGAATCGTCAAGAGAATGTCGTAGCAAGTCAAGTTTGTAACTTGAAAAATATTCTATTAACGTCCGAGGACAGCGTTTACCCGATATATGTCCAAAACACGGGTCTAGACAGCGACATATATCGGGCAGAAGATACTATTCTTTGATCCACACCGAACATAGAATAAGACAGCGAAGCTCTAGCATACCCCGCGGCAGTGGAAATAGTTCTGGGACTTTTATCGGCTAGGCATTTAGGACATATATAGAGTAAACACTGTATTCTATTAAATCGTACATTATACATTTTATAAGGCAAGTCATTTTTTGTATTAATTTTACCAGTTTCTTCGCTTAATTTATTTGCCTACACATTTCCAAAATTATATACTATATGTATAAAACTGTATATAATTATTAGACCGTGGATATTACGCATAACGACATTATAATTGCAGTGTAAGATCATCATAGGTATCTAAAATTATTGTTCGATTATCCTTCCACTTATTAAAATTATTAAAAGTAGAACAATTAGTACTGTCTAACAATTATTATTTCAAGGAGCAATCTTGTAGATTATGCATCCACAGAGTAGTTTGCATTTTTTCCAAAGAAGTGACAACAATATTTAATAATATTAATGTTCCGAAGATTTTTAATTATTTCTCGCACCTAGTATTATTCTTGTGTCTTGCACAGTTTTTGTTGCGTAAATTTTGCCGTGCTCGTCCTGGCCGTGTTATGCAGTTAAAGAAAGATTTCGCATCGAATTTGCACACACACGCACACACACGCGCGCATGTTGTGCAATCCTTAAAGAAAGAATGGCCTGTACATTGACCCCATCTATCCAACATGGAAGTCGTTCGACACGCTTTGTTTTGTACGTTAATCGTATACAGGTCAGAGAGACCATTGGCCGATTTAGGTTGGGACGCGGCGGCGGCAGCGGCAGCTACTTAACCAGACAATTGGCTGTCATTGACACACAAAACCGTTAGTAACGAGTATGACGATCGTCGTGAGCGATGGGCTTTCTTATTAATCAACTGGGGCGAGCACGCTGGGGATCCTCCGCGCATAATTTCGTTATCATCTTAGCTCCCTGAAGCGAGCGACCATGGTGACGATACTCAAGAACAGCCAGTGGACTCTTATACTCAATTATGGTAACAGAAATTTTACAGCCGAAACAAGTTTTCTACGAGTTAATCGGAATTTGAAATTATTTGATTGGTATAATAAGAAATTGAATTTTTATGGCTTGTTTCTTTTTAGGTATGTGGTTTAGTAAAACGATTTTGATTTGCTAGGATTGATTTTATAAAGACTGGAACAAGGTAACAATTTATTTAGAAGATTCAGGAAATTTCTTGACACGATACAAACATAATTTAGACGTACCCTAAATACACGAAGATCAGCAATCTATTTATTATTGTCTCAAAATTTGTACGGATACAAGCGATTACAGTGTTTACTCAATATATGTCCAAAACACGGGTCTAGCTAGGGACATATATCGGCCAGGAGATATTGTTTGATCCACGCCGAACGTAGAAAAGGACAGCGAAAGTCCAGAGGCCTCGGTTCATGGCCCCTCTCGGGGTATACCCCACGGAAGTGGGGATAGTTCTGGGACTTTTATCGGCTAGGCATTTGGGACATATATAGAGTAATCACTGTAATTAGTTCAGAGTTGACTATTAATTTGATTTGATCGTCAGATTAATAGAAAACATTCGAAACATATGAACAATATTTGATAGTACTCTGCTTCTTTAAAATTCATTTAGTATAATTATTACTGATTTGCGTCAGAATTGTACTATTCTGGCAATTCATTGCGAATCTTTCAAGTCTTCTATCCTAACTCAACAAATACTCAATGATATTCTGTACTAAATAAATTCATTAGGGCAATTAAAATATTAAATTTTAACACATTGTTTGTGAAATATGTGGTAGTGCATTTTCCGTATAGTATTTTATATTCAAATACAAACAGTGTATCTCTGTTTGCATAAAATAGCATTTTATGAACATAAATTCACAATTAGGAACTAAGGATGATCAAATAGATATTAGTATAATTAGAACGATTTTCTAAAATTCTTTACCGATGCAGTCAGATCATTAGGAATACACACAATGTGTTATTATAAATGTACAGAATCTCTTGTAATCAATCGAAACCGTTAATTCAAATTAATCGTCGATGAAGTACTAAAAATGTCTACACGTTTATAACAAAGTTCTTGTTGACTAATTACTAGACTGCCGATCTTGATGTACCATTTAACGTACCAATTCACGCACATACTGAAAAAGTGAATAAGCGTCAGCGACAACTGAACACGGTTGAACAGTAAGATTTGCCATTAATTTGTACTTAGTGAGTACATCGAATGAGGATGGTATCTTGGTAACATCCGGTTTCATCAATCAGCGTGTAAAAGGTTGCAAGGAAGATCGGCGGTCTAATGACTCGGCATCGAAATAATTAATCGGTCGATCAATTGACATTTCGGTCAAGGATATACGCTCGCGCGCCCGCGCGACTGTTCCCGGTTCGATTAGAACGAATCGAAAATCGATCAGGGTCAATAGATGATAGAGATTCATGGACTTACCTCGCTCTTGAGATTCAATGGCACGTCGCAGGGAGCGTCCAACTCGGCTGCCATTTTCACCTGATGAGACAGCATGCTGTGGCTGTGCCGGGGCGGTACGGCGGTCGCCAACATGTTGGGATGCTGCAGATGTTGAAGACGAGGTTGGAGATGGGGCTGGTGGTGATAAGGCGGCGACAATTGGGTGTTCAGAGTGCGAAGATCAGCTGGCGGGGAAGCGGGCGCAGCGGTGCTGCTCTGTTCCTCCTCAGCCGAACCCTCCGCCATGTCAGTCTTGCATCCAGGGGACTCGTAATCTGCGAATCGACCAAAACTCTCTGAGGACCGATCTAATAGTTGAGATCGCTGCGTGCTCTCCGACGCCCAGTAATTCCATAATGGCGAGAATATCATTTGTCTACACCTCCGGTGACGTCGAACAATGTTTACCGCCACCTTTTTGCCACGTACAGACATCCGTCCTTCCGACATTTTTTCTAACGTATCAAATTATGCTTCTTCAAAACATAGGCGCGTCTTATACTATAATATTGCAACAGTGTTTGATAAAAGTTTCAGCTCGATATCTCGAACTGGAAGGACATGGCAGTCATTTTCCCGAAGCCATTTTTGCGAAGCACGTACCTTCGAACGGTTGATAATTAGAGAGATTCAACAATTTTTTTGTATGAGAAATTATTTCTCTTTCAAAAGATATATATATTTTATTATATGATATTTTGACAGTATTTGCTGAAAATTTGAACTCGGTGTCTCGAACTAGGACATGGCGCAGCCATTTTCCAGAAGTCATCTCTGCGAAACACATATCTTTGAACGATTCATAGTAAGAGAAATTCAACAACTTTTTGTATACGAATATGTCGATATTTAAATACTTTCTGCATTCACTGTGTCTGTGGACCGATATTTCCACGAAGGTTTATTTACTTCAGTTTTTTAATTTTGTATCCAACTAGATGAAAAGAGCTGGTCCAACTCAATTTCGTAGAAATGAATGTTTAAAAAAGCGACAGCTACTCGAGAAATGCGCTTCATTGATATTTTCACTCGTTGCTTAGCAGGTAATATTTTCCTAAACATTTTTCGGCTCGTCAAGCGTTGATATCTACCCAGAAAACGAGTCCCTACATTACCGTTTGAGCTCGCTTGAGTAGTGTCAAGTTTCTTTCGGTTTTATGTTTGCGTCTCTTCTAAAACACGATTTCAACTCCGTGGAATTCTTGTGCGTGTTGGCTCGTCAGCGAATGCGTTAAGGAAAATTCTGGCCACCGGCCTACGGAGGAATTAATTTGCTTAAGCATTTTGTAACGTAAGCTGATGCAACGTGCTGATGTGGGGCAGGCAGATGCTGAAGACTCGCTATGGTCAATTGGAAAAATTGGGAGTGACGTTTCCTAATCTGGTGATTTAATAAACTTTTTAATCTTTCCTACCCTGCACGCAATTTAATGAAATGCACCCCACTTTGAATATTTAGGTACGCGCGCAATAGTAACGTCACAAACGATATCGTTGCGAAGAGTACATAGGCACTACACTACCATTTAATCCTGCTGGGAGTTGAACGAAGTATTATTATTATTAGTATCAGTAGTTATTATTAGTATTTTCATACAGCTTTCTAAAACACAAGTATCTTCATAAGTGCGTAGTTACTGTACTTTCTATTCATAGTTAGTATGCTTTAGATGTCAAATCGTTATTTATCATATTTTTAAAAATAGAAGACGATTTGAAATCATAGTTGAATTTTTACTCGACTTTTACGGTAGTTAATAAAATTTGTCTGACTCAAAACTGCTACACAATTGTAATTGGACTAAACAAATAAAAGTGTGAATCGGTTAAATAAATACAAGGAATGCAGCAGGATTAACAGGAAGATGTAATTGCATATAAATTTCTGGTGAGATCAATGCTGTCATGAATGATGAAGTTGGTAGAAACCGCGAGAAACACTCCGGTACAATTATTTTCTAATTTCACCCCTTATAATGAACCATCGATCCCAACACAGAAAATAAACAATATCTACTTTTTTCCTGTTGATCGCGCGAGATTACCTTCAATCGTTCTACTACTACTACTACACACACACACCGAGAGAGAGAGAGAGAGAGAGAGAGAGAGAGAGAGAGAATAAAAGAAGAACAACAAGCGAGCATCGATAAGATCCGAAATCGTCCCCGGCATAGGCCGTGGGACTTGAAAGGGCGCAGGCGACACGCATAAACGCGATACTAATTAAAACGCGGGACTCCCGCCAGCCGTATCGAAGCGTCGTGCGTGCAGCTGTTAAGAATGCAGACAGTGGAAATTAGAAGGAGGCTCGTTCATCTTCCGACATCAAAGTAAAAACATTTGGCCGATGGGATCGGCGAGAGATGCGAAAATGGCGGGGGCAACGCGTCATGCAGCATCGAGAATAAAATCGGGTATCATCCTCGCAGACACCTCGCATTTATACGGCTAATTATTTTTATCCGGCCGGGCATTTAGCGGGAATTCCTCCTTTGGCTCCGAAATGATGACGCGCGGATCCTCTTTTACATTCGCGACGCTTAGCGTTACATTTTTATTCGCATTTCTGTGAAAGAGTTTTAGTTTGAATTTATCCGGGTTTTCCTAGAAGTTTGTTTTAGTTGAATTTCATACAAGTTCTCTTAAAATAATCTATCAGAATGAAAATTTTGAAAGGATTTAGCAGATTTTGACACTTAATCTTATCATAACATTTTTATAGAAATTGAATTAACCCCTCGCCTGAAAAAATGGTTCCGGACGTCCAAATTTATTACTTTTAATCTTCTAATATAAACTAACATATGCAATAGCATAACTGCATCCTGAAGTTACAGTCAGGAATGATAAGTTTATTTTCTATCTGCAAATGACTACAAATTGTCATTATTTGAGAGGTTATGCCACTTTGAATGTGGTTAGTCAACCTTTCGGAATTTTTTCCTCTGACAGGATAGAATCGAGCAAAAATTTGGAATACGTCGTCTACTATACAGGTCTTCAGGAATAATTCAGCATTTTTCTTTTTCTCCTCATTCGCAAAATGGCCGAAGCACTAACATCGTAATGCACCCCCAATTCGAGCGTGATCCGAAGCAATTTTGTAACTGTTCACCAAGAACTTACAATAAACGTGAACTACGTTTGAAACAGTTAGCCAACAACAATCTAGCAAACACTAGCACGGACAACACGTCGTATAGTTAATTTTACGAACTTGTTAGTCAATTTTCAAAGTAGAAAATTCCCTGCAGTTACCTTGACACCGTTGCGGTCTCGCAGACACGGAACAAAACAGCTTGTTACCATTGCTACCATAATATTTAGGAAGCTCGAAATTCGTCTTTCTGGATTTCCTCCGTTGGAGAAGCAAGCTTTCAAATTTAAGGGCGAATGTAAATTAAAAAATCAAGAATTCCGTATTTCTAAGCGACACTGACAATAAATTGAAAAGTCCCTAACAAATGAGGAAGACGGTAAATGTTGGGACGATCACAGTCCACGAGTCCACAATCGAAGAAATCTTGCGTTAGAGACTGTATTCTGTCCGCTGGTCGTGTTCGTATCCCAGCCGGCGAAAGAAGAAGATCGCAGGGAAAGAAGGGGTCAGAGGAATCCATCGTTGAAGCCCCGCGGATCGTGTACTTGGTGAACGCAACTAACAACATCTGCTTCTATTTTTGCGCTGGCCCGAGTCCAGCGCTTTACTTTTTTAAAAGCCCGTGCGCCTATGACGAACGGCTGGATGGATCATCGAGCGGAAGACCGGGGTAGAGAGAAACGAGCCGGTTATTCTGGACAAATTATTGTCAAAGGGCGGGAGCGCACCTTCTCTCTGCCCACCAGCTACTTTGTTCCTCATAAAAGCGGTTTTATAATGGTCGCCGCGCAAATGTTTCTCGCCGGGGTTTTTAAAACGTCGAGCTGGGCGCACGCGGCGGCCCCCGTCGCAAAAAGAAGCAGGCGGAGCTCTCCGTAGAACACGTTCACGGCTGTGAACATTGGGTTTTGACACGGCGTTACACGGCCGACGTCGTAATTGCCGCGGTTTTTCAGCACAGGTTGGTGTAACAGTTCGGAAAATGTGCCCGGGGTTATCGGGTTCTGGCCGATCTGTCGCCGAGGATCCTGGGTAATTCGACGACGATTTTGTCAAAGCTGAGGCCGCTCACTGGCCACGGAATTTTTTCCACGGTTTTGTGATACGAAAATGCACCGGGACGCTGTCGGCCTCTCGGGCGAACACTGTATTATGGTCCCCGTGCATAGTGGAAACACCTCGGTGCATGCATCAACACGTATAAAGTTACTCCGGAAACCATCGGCACACTAAATTAACGATTTTCATTTCGGTTGGTAAAATCGTAATAAATTTTATCCTATTTTATATTTTAAGAGCTCTACTTTTATAAAGTTGCGGGAATTCTCATCCTGAAAGGCAGTGTCACTCGTTTCGCATCGACGTGATATTCATTACTCCACAAAAAATCGTACACCAATTTTGAAGGTGTTGTTGTAAAGAGGACGATCTTCCATGGTAGATTGATTCACGTGAAAACTTTTCATTTTCTACAGAGACGTTCGCACAGCCTCAGAAAATTTCTTCCGTTTTTGTTTCGAAATCCTGCCACGCACTTTCGCGATCACCTAATAGAATTCAAAATGTAATAGCACTTTCAACATTCGTTTCAATGGAATATTTATGGTGTTGATCCTGGTGTTATTAACGGCAGAAGATATCCTCGCGAGTTAAAAAATAAAAACCAAACGAAAAGGTGCTATTCAACTGGCACGGAGCTATGTATTACGACAATTACACTGTCTTCGACAGTGCAATCTTGTGCGAATCGAACGTGGCATTATGCGTCGACGCATTGACGTTCGTAATCGCCAAGGCGGAAGGTTATTTAGGGATCCAAGCCGATGATTGATCCTCTCGCTGTAGCCGCGCGGAAACGCGACGCCTCTCGAAGGCCGTGCTCGCGCGAACATAGCAATTTTCAAATATTAATGCTCAATGACACTCGAACCGATCGACGAATATAATCATAGCCTGATTTCTTCGCGAGGAATTCTTCTTCCGTTTGACGTATCACGGATCGGGATGCGAACAGATGGGGAGAGGGGGGGGGGGGGAGAGGGAGAGAGAGAGAGAGTGGGGGAGGCGACGTGGTGCGCTAATGAAACCGCACTCTCATTAAAGCATCCAAATCGACGATACTAATTGGCCAGCTTTCGGAATAACCGGCATTATTGCTCAGGACGCGATATAATAATCGTTGCGGACGAATTCAGATCGGACAGCCGGTGGTTAAAGCGTCTAGTAATTTCACGGACGTGGCCCTAGAGCGATTAATACGATCCCGGCAGGAATTAACGGCCGCAAACGGAAAAATGCTGGTCCCACGAAGACCGTCGACGAGACATGTTAAACTAGAAGCTTACACAAAGGATCGTTCGAACACCTAGAAGATCATGTAAGGAGCTAGAAAATCGAACGAGATCGCTTGGAGAACTAGATGATCACTTAAAGAACTGTAAGATAGCTTATCTTTGCCAGACAATAGGCGACGCCACTAGTTTCTGTGTCCGTGTACTACTGGACGTTTCTACTTACAAGTATATTGACCGTTTGAGTGCGACTAAACTGGGGGTTTCAAACATTTATGACATAAGCGACTAAGTGGAAATTTAACCAGTGAAGAGACAAAAGGAATTTTTTGACAATATCGGAACAGGAAAGACAAGATTTATTACAAGCAATTACGTTTTGTAACCTTGTTACAGCTCGTAGATCTTACTCAAGTTTGCTGCGCTTGATTGATTGTAATAAAATCTGAGAGGAAGTTTGCATCTCCTTCTGTTCAAAATTAATTTTATGGAAAGATATTTGTGGGTATCGATAATACCATTTTGTCAGGTATATTCGTGCAGAGTCTAGCGATAGAGAGTGTTAATTGTTGTGATCTTCCTCTATTTATTTGTCAGAATAAAGATGAAATAATTTGATTGGATCAAAATTATTGTGCGCGATTATTGTGAACCGAATGAAATATTATATAAACGGATAATTTCCATAGGCCAATAAAGATAATTCTAGTGCAGGAGGAATATTGCATGTGGGCGTGGTTCAATGAAAAACATTGTTATTTAAGTCGAGTCTTCGTAGACTGTTGCGAACTTATAAATAGTATAACAGACCGCGAGTGGGATGATAGATTGCTGTTATTAAACTTGCCCTGACAACGATAGTGGCGCGGTATTATTTATTTTGTACCCTAATTAGATGTAAATTGATAGTTGGTAGACAATACGATTAATGGAACAGATAACATCGTGCTGTCGTAAATGTTTATTACAAGTAGAAACGGGGAATAATAGCCAGACACGCGAACAGGTTACTGGAACTGGCGCATCCATAACAAATTTGCAAAATGGAGCTCGTACCATTCTGCGAGACGAAAGTGTACAGAAGAAAAACGTTATTCAATATTCTCAACTAATTTTTCTTTAACCATCTTTCTGTAAAATCAATATTTAGTTAATTTTCTTTAAAGATCCTATCTGGGACGTGTATTTCAGTTTTACCATTTTCATTAGAATTTTCTCATTTACCAGATTACTCATTAATAGACTCGCAGATCTTTACGAGACTTGCAAATTAACACGAAACCTACTACCTTCAATGAAATGAACGATTTAAGACAATTATTGAAATAGACGCGTACCAATGGAAAGATGACTGAATCAATATTTTTATTCAAACGCGTGTTGTAATAAGAATTGTGTAGACTCAAAACAAAGAGTCATTTTCATGAGACAGTGCATAACAGTCAATTTGTCAAAGCGTGCAAAAAAACGGCTCAATCTACTTACTCGTCCCAAAACTCCAAGGAGAAGTTCAATGCAAAATCAAGCTTAAACATCGCCGAGAAAATTCCCCAAAAATTCCTGATCCCCAATATCTCAACCAAACGAACAAATTCGTCTCGGAGAGTGCCCCCCCCCCCCCCAAACATCCACCCCCCCCCCCTGTGGAAACGATAAGTGTCCCGAAACGATAATCGCCCAGTTCAGTTCCATCAGAAAACCGTCGGTGGCGGTTCTTCCCAGCGGGCAGCGAGTATCCGCTTTCACCGGGTGCATCCTGGCATGTCTCCTCGAGCGATAATTGCCGGCGGGATCACCCGGTGAAAGTCCGCGTAATCGAATACGCAATTAAAACACCGGGGACCATTGATACGAGGATCACTCGAGTGTCTAGGGAGGCAATTAAAACGCGTGCATTATGCGACGCGCCATCACCGGGCGGCGGACGCGAGCGTTCTCCCTGTCTCTCGCTGATCAGACGTTTAACCACTGAAAGGAAACCGAACGAGCCAGAAAGCGAGAACGGGAGAGCTGGACCGAAAGAGAACGAAGAAGAGCGCGTCACAGCAACAGAAGAGAGTGAGGGAGAGAGAGAGAGAGAGAGAGAGAGGGAGACAGAGAGAGAGAGAGAGAGAGTACTCGTCTCCTGATGTGTCTCTTACCATTCGTCTCGTCCTCTCCGTCGTCTTGTTCGTTTTCTCGATATTTCTCGTTCCAGCCCCGGGCCACGTATCGCGTTTTCGCATTATCAACGGTACCGGGCATCATCACGATGCTTAAAAGGAAGAGGATCGCTAGAGAGGGTACGAGGGGGGCAGCAAAGGCAACGTCAGCGACGCCGGCAGCCCAGCAGCGTACAATTAAGGGGGTTGATTGATGTTAATTCAAAGGGTAATTAAGAATGTTGCGCATAAAAATCCGGTAATTTATGGTCATTGGGGATAATTATATGTTGACCAGCTTGTAATTGCAAGCGCTCCGTGGCCTACAACACCGTGGCGCATAAGCGTCCGTGAATTGTGGGTAGCTCCTTCGGACAGGCCACGTTCGGCTCTCTCTCTCTCTCTCTCTCTCTCTCTCTCTCACACTCACTCACTCACTCACTCTTGTTCTCCCGCTCCCTCTCTCTGGCGTCCAACCTTCTTCTGTGTTCGTGTGGGTGGGATATACGGTCTCAGATCGCAGCTTATTATAGGGGCTAGTAGATAAGGTGGGTTTAGAAACAACCGTGCGCCGGCAGCTAGTTTCCACATAGTCTTAGCCAGCTCCACGTCTCTCTCTCTCTCTCTTTCTCTCTCTCCAGCCAACGGCGGCCGCTTCTCTCTTACACCAGCTCCCTGGATGCCCAGGGGCCACAAAGAGGTGCGTGGAAACCGCCCAAAGTTCCGGCCACGATTTATGGGACCGATTCCGGACCGGCAAGACGACCAACGGACACAGACTTCACGATTTTCATCCCGGATCCAGTTCGACGCGAAAACGCGATCCGTTTCTGGCTATGCGCAAACGAACACTATAAATAACCCGTGGATGATCGCCATATGGCCGCGCATGCCGGTCCGACGGACGCACGCGTCTTTAGGATTTCCTAGTTCCTACGGAGAATTAAGGTAAATCGGTTGAATGATCTCTGAACGCGTGCTCTGGTCTTGCGAGTTCCGGAATTTTTGGTGTGCGATGTAGGAAAATTTAACAATTTTTTTATCTCAGAACCAGCTGAAAATCTTCGGAAGCTCCCGGGTCCACATCGCTCGACAATCTTGACGATATCTTCGTAACGAGGTGCCCGAGTACAATGAAATTTTGCGTAGATATTCCTAAAGGATGTCACTACAGTCCGTATTACAATGATTAAAATATCTGCAAAATTGTTTCTGTAATTACAAATTGTAGTATCGAGGGCGGAAACAAGGACTCTTCTCTACAACCATGCGCCATTTTGTTAAAAAATTAATTTTAATGGATGATCGCAATGCAAATGGTACTCGTGTTCGCACTGAACAGTATTTTCCTTCAACCATTTTTATCAAACACCTACGCAAGCAATCATTCGTACCTTCAGATAGATATATTGTCTGACACCAATTTTAATGAACACTGTTAACACTTTAAACGCGGAGCTAACTTTGTCTCGCTTCTCATTTCACTTTTCATGTAAATTTCAATGCAAAAATAAGCGAAATACTTGCTTACCTCATTTCTGTTTAATCGGTTCCAATCGAATTTATTAAGACAGCGAACATATTTTTGAATAATGTATAAATTATATAGTACATTTTATGTTGTAAATTCGATACCGTTGGTCCCCACGGACTGACGTAGCGTTCAACGTGTTTAAGGTGCAATTAAGTGATTAGAAAAACTTGGTACACTATACTTATTCAGACTACCCACAAAAAAAAATTCTGAACGATGGGACTGGCTAGATCAAAGTTTCCAAATGAAGATTTTGATCCAGAAAATTTTAGTCTTAGGGTTCCGGATGAGTTCAGAATTGGTCTGCGAATGGACTCATGGATGGTTGCCACTGCGGCAACCTGTCCCAGTTTCTTCGATACCGAGAGCTACGAAGCCACGCCTACTTAGAGCACTTTAGAGGAGGGAGCAAGACAGATAGGTTTCGGATGCCGATTATGGGCTAGCAAGATTCAAAGTATCTTCTTTCTCCGGCGTCATTTGCTTCGGAACGTTGTCCCCGAAGGGAATTCGGGCCTGTTGCCCGTGTCTGATCTTGATAGCACCTTCGGGGCGTGTTTAATCCCGCCCTAACATTTGGAATAACAGGTTTTATTTATTCCTAGGCTAGTTGTGGGGTTTATTTGCCCTAGGATTCGGAGGAATGGCTCTTTGTGCTCGATTAAGGGACTGCGGGACCCATTCATTATCTATTTGAGACGTTTTGCTCTGTTGTTCGATAAAAGACACCTGTCAGAACGTTCTACTAGGCGTCTGTTCAATCTGATTTTCGCCAATCTTGCACATGTAGAAGTTGCATCGTTAAGAACCTGAAGAGCTGTTCAAACAGGGTTCGAAAATTGGAGCTGCATTTGATTGTCGATCCTGAAAATGGAGGCCAATAATTTTTGATAAAATTTGAGAACTAATGATGGAAAAATTCATATATAATTTCTTACGCATCAGAGATTGCATCTAGTGTTTCCTGAAGAAACACGCAACGGAACATTTTCTTGTGGCCAGAAGAAATCAGACTACGATTCTCGCAGCCGCATTCAAATTTGCCCAAGATGTTAATAACAGAGTACTAGCCTCGCTATCGTGTCCAATCGTACTCTAACATTACGAGTAATAGCTAACAGGCCTTCGTACTCACTGTTGAACCCTTTTGATGCCATATCTAGCAGATGCCCTACGAAATTCCAAGGAACGCGCAACACCACGCTCATGAAAAGAGCGAAGAAAGTATCCAAACGAACCGATTAAAAACCACGCGATTTCATGGCATCGGCGCCGACATCTGCGCGAAGGTAAGCCGAAACGTGTGTACCTTTAGTCAAAATTGCGGTTACGGAGAAACAACAGCCGGCGATCGTGGCGCACCCGAGACAAGAAATTTCCGGGGCAGCTCGCCGGCTTTTTCACATTGTTCGCGAGATCTTAATTCATGGGTATCAGCGTCCTCGATCGAGCCTTAATCAGACGGTGTACTTGCGTACATTGTTCGATGTCCCTCGCGTACGCGCGACACGGATAGAGCCGTTCCGTTATTGTCCTGGCTCACGCGGTAATAATCCTGTAGCAAAGCTTGCCGGTTTTTATTGCAAATTATGGTGTTCCATCGGTTTGGACGAACAGCTGTTACGAGTCGGTGCCAATTTCGCCGTGTTTCCCGGTAGTCATTTCTGTTACATTTTAATCGAGTTTACCCTCGAACGAATCGGCGACGGTGTTTAGCGCACGCCGAAGGACATGTTTTAGGGGATCGCATCCATATTATTGTTTTATGAACTGGCCGGTACGAATTGGTAGCGCGCGTTTCGTAATTTTGGGGTGCGGCTCCTGGGCGTAGTCGCAATCGTCCGTGAGAACGTGCATTTACACGTTGTTTATAATATTTATTAGGAATAAATAGCAATAATTATTTAAATAAAAAAAATTTTTAATATACCACGTTTTTAAGGCGAACTAAAAAGTATGAAATAATTTTTCCTAGCCCCATACAGATGGTCCTGAAAATTTGTGATTGTAAGTCCATTGTAATCCGTCTTAAGAACGTGGTATATTAAACATTTTTTTAATTTAAATAATTATTTTCTGCTTTTTAGTCTTGTGTGTGTTGTCATCCAGTTCCGAGCTATGTTTAATTGCAAAACTTATACCGAACAGACAGACAAGAAAGCGAGTTAATAAAAACGAATTCGAACTTCAATGAACTGATTCTATACCTAGATTGTCACAGTTCAACATTTTAATAATTTTCTGAACAACAACCTGTGTTATAATTACCACGACTACCATAAACTATAATTCCAATTTGAATAGCATCTTAATTGTAGCTGCAACAAAAATGAAGAATGCAACCCTCCGTCGTTCGTCTTAACCCCTTGCCTTACAATATCGAGTCAGACTCGTGATGAAGATTCTAAACAGAGTCCAATAAATATGTACGTGATTAATTTCCTTTAAACCGAAATAAAATTCTATTTTGATGTCGTTGATATATATCCTTTGGAGAAATCATAGGCGTATAATAAATATAAACGATCTTTTTTTTACTATGAAATTCTGAATGCTGAAGAATTTCTAATCATTATAATCACAAAATAAATAGCAAGGGACTAAGAAATTATGGAAGTGAATAAAAATGAATATATACAGAATAAAAATTAATAATTAAACAGCGGATTTTGAGTCTCGTTCGAACCACGATAGCGGCAGGACGCGTGTTTTGTAATAGTGAGTGTGTGCGTTTACGTCAACTCTCGGGAGGTCGATGTGATTTTCCGTTGTGTTTGATATAATGAATTATGCAGAAATTCAGTGAGCCTAATAGACTTATAAAATAAAACTGTAGTGAACAATTTACGGCAGAAGTGTTTCTGACTACAGAAGCATTTG
Source organism: Halictus rubicundus (assembly GCF_050948215.1). Lineage (NCBI taxonomy): Eukaryota > Metazoa > Arthropoda > Insecta > Hymenoptera > Halictidae > Halictus > Halictus rubicundus. Next base: position 9,246,869 of record NC_135149.1, on the reverse strand, counting down.
TGTAATTATTATTATAATAAAATATGAATACATCGGGATTACTCAATACCACAATGAATCAATGTCAAAGCTGTACAACAAATGCAGTATCCAACTAAAGAGCAAGCAATAATTCTAGATTCTGTAGAAGGATATTCAGTGCAAGATTATACATTAGCCGTTGGTAGTATTATGCATCCAAGCAATATACGGTATGTGTCAAAGGAGCTGGTAGAAGCGCTTGTAGAAAAACGAGCAACCGTGAGAATTGGAACGCATAATTTGACGATTCGTGCCTTAGTTTCTAAAGCTAAGCGAATAATTCTTTCGAATGTTCGTCCGATAATTCCCTCGGATGCTATAGCTAAGGAACTATCTAAACGGGACTTCAAACCGCTGTTACAAATAACGAACGCGAGAGCGGCTATAAACGCACCAGGGTACGCACACGTGCTAAGTTTTAGGAGACAAATGTACACAGAACTCGAGGACTTAAAAAAAAACTACCGAAATCAAAACAGATAAATTTCAACGATACGGTCTATTGGGTATATCTCTTGGCCGAAAAACTCGGCCAAACATTGCAAAAATGGCGCTCCAATCGGTTCTTCTCAAGATCTCGTACCCAGTAGTAAACAAACGGTTATTAGAACCGGTGATAAAACCCATCAACGAATGCCTCCATCAGGTGGAGCTAAGAGACCTCGACCCTCCACTGCGAGTTCGAATTGCACTAGCATAGCAGGCAGTGACATTTCTTCAAAAACTGAAGATGAAAGGACAATGAAAAAGAAGATAAAAGCGTCTCAGGAAATATCGGATGACGTGGGCAAATCCTGCTTTCGATAGAATGGATAAACCAGAACCTGCTAGGGAGTTTATAGGAAACAATGCTGATAAGTACCCGCTTGATTTCGTAAAATTCTCGCAGTTCATGCCGGAAATACGTGGCAAGTTTAATGTTAAAATCATCGCCGAGAGGTTCACAGCTGATTTTCCATCCCTAATCGATATGTTAACTGAAGTGTACAGCTATTTACGCGATCGAAAGTTAAAAAATCATATTGTGAAGAAGAAGCCTCGCTTAATGATGATAGTACCTTCTAACACACGAAATTAAGAACAAATTATATTCCATGTCTTCAAGCCCTTTGAAATTAAGAATTTTATTTTGAAACACCAGAAGCGTGCAAAGTGGAAACTATTATTAAAGACTTTGACGTGTTTATTGCAGTTGAATCATGGCTTAGAGCGGATGATGACATTCGAATTACGGGGTTTATACTATTAGGGGGAATATTAATATTAGTTCGTAAGAGTTTCGCTTTTGTAGAAAGCGGATATGTGGAATAAGAATTGTTAATGTTAAGCCGGCTCTGGATCTATTGGTTCGTTACAGGACCCCGGGCTTCACGCTTACTCAACTCGAATGGAATAGTATTATAGACAATATAGGTTCGAAACAAAACGGCATTCTAATCGGTGATTTTAACTCTGATACGAATGGATTACTCTTTGTGATACGAGTGGATTAAGACTTGGCAATGCCATTGAAAGCGGAAACCAATTTCTACATAATGAAACATCTTATACACATGTTGACTTATACAGAGGTTCAAAATCCAATATAGAGTGCGGAGAAAGAATACTATAAAAATAATTGTTCAAAATTAAATCTATCCGCACAGATTGGTCACGCTTGGAGCTAGCATTGCAAAGCGAATATTTACTTTTTAAATTTAAAAAAAATTTATTTCTTCGACGTCTGGTTTCCGTGATATCTAAAAAAATGTGGTTTTGACCCCCAACTTCGAGGGCTGTTTTCACCCCTTCAAAGTGAATGGTTGCCGATAAAAATGACGCGTGTCAACTATTTTTCGAAGAATTATATCTCACATAAGTTTCATCAAAATCGGCTTGTATCAACTGAATATGTTCCCTTGTGAGACAGGTTTACCTTTGATTGACGAACGTACCAAACACTTATGCGGTTGTTATTTAAGAAAAATATTATCAAATAAGAACTCTTCAACCTTCACAGCTGTATCAAGGTATGACAGGTAAGGTAAACGCAAACGAATTTTGAGACTGTGTCTCGAAGAACTTCTAAAGTCAAGAAAGCTAATTGAGGCGCATGATCACTTTCATGTTTTTAGTCGTGAGCTTGAAACCATAATAACATCAATAACAATAAGTACAGAATTCGGCAAAGGATTGACCAAGGCAAAAGTAAAATTTCCGGCAGAGAGTTTGTGGACACAGCGTGTATCTGTCCTGATATTAATATGGAAATTGAGAGAAATCTAAGCAACACAGCTTCTGTTTTTACGGCAGAATGTATCGCTCTAAATGACGCTATAGATATGGCTATTAAAAATGCGGATCGTAATTTGCAATTTTTTCTGATTCACTTAGTGCTTTACAAAGTCTCAATACCTGTAAAATGGGTATCAAAACAAACAACATCATACTTGAAATAAAAAGGAAATATAATATTTTGTTGAAAAATAATCTGAACAGCAATGGCATTAAATTTTATTGCATCTCCTCCCGTAAGGGTATCCATGGTATCGAACTAGCGGACAGTTTAGCTAAAGCGGCCACAGAAGCCTCATCTATGAGGAGTTCAAAAGGAATGCGCATTTGCAAACAAAAAGAATTATAAAAGAGCAAGGCTTGATGAAAGGGAAAATATTTTTCAATCATTATTGTACCGGAAAGTCTAAGCCGTGATTCAAACATGAACGTCTTCCACGAGAATTTATTGTAACTATTAATCGACCTAACATAAAAGCTTGTTTTCTCATTTTTAATTTCTTAAAAAACTGTAGGCTACGAATTTAATTTGAATTAATGTAGACTGTGTATATATGAATATGTGTATACTGTACTTTATCTTACTTAGTGCAGCAGAAATAGGTATCAGTTTAGATTTGAAATGCTTAAAAAAAAAACAGCGGATTCGTTCTCCGGGAATCGAAGAGGGAAAAATTCGTACATAGTCGAGAAACGATCCAGAATAGTTAGACGAAGGCTCAAGGCCGCCGGCACAGGGTTAAAAGGAAAAGAAAAGGTGAAAGAGAGAGGACAAGCGCGAAAGTGGACGAAGAAGGTAGCAGGGCAACCCTCCTACTTGAAACACGGCCAATAAAATGATCCCAGCGGGACCAGTTGGCAACCGCCCATCGCGACATTGTCCTTGTCCGTTCTACTCCTTTTTTTCATGATCCCGTAATCAATCGAGCGGTCTAATGGCAACGTATAATCGCGGCTTTGTGGCGCCTAGTTGCGTTCATAATGCTAAAGAGAACGAGAGCAGAAAAGAAGCTCGAGGCCACCGTTGCACAGATTCGAGGGTGACAAAAGACGTCGTGTCGTCGCCCCCTCCCCCCACGTGGTATTCATGCTGGCACATTGTTTTTGGCTCTCATGCGATCATTATACGACTCTGGCACACGTTTTCGTAGATTACAAAAAAGCTGGAATCAGAGACGAATTTATTCTAAGGGATTTCGGACGATGAGATTCTAACGAAAACGTAATTACTCTTTCTTGAAAGTTTTTCTTTACTGCGAGCTGCATTTGCATGCGTCCTGGATGTATTAAATCCGAGGTCTACTGATATCGGGAAAACGTGAAAGGATACTGAAGGGTGGGGATTTTTGGAGGGTGACTGATGTTGACTTGGGCGCTTCTTCGGGTTAATCAAGAAGGGTTGAAGTCCTGCGAATTTTTGTAGAACATTTATTCGCGTTGCAAAATACAAATGCTACATTGGACAGGGGTGAGAAGGCTTTCAATTATTTTTTATAACACATTTTTAGTATTTCGTAACTAGGGTAAGGGACCCAATTATTGCGAGGGACCAATTACTGTTCCTATGTTGATTATATTCATTTTTAAAGCACAATGAATATTAAAAAAGAGATATTACATTTTTTTCATTCAAAATCAGTTAATATATATGTTGTATATCTCTTTTTTCATATTCATATGCTTTGAAAATAAGCATAATTAAAATAGAAGCAGTAATTGGTACCCCCACAGTAATTAGGTCCCATCCCAGTATGTCTACATAGTCACCTCTTACTCCTTCTAGGATTAACATTGTCATCTTAATACAATATTGTGTTACATCTAATACGGAATTCGACACGAGAAATAAAACTTTTTAGAATACAGTCAATTCTCGATATATGTCACTTAACGCGGATCTTGCTAGCGTCATGCATCGTCCAGGAGACATACTCTAGCCGTGTTATGTTTACACTCCTCGAAGTCCGAGGCCTCTCGAGCTTCGAGGCCCCTCACGGTCTATACCCCGCGGTAGGGGGGATAATTCCGCAACGTTTGTGATCCAGGCCATGGCGACATATATAGAGAAATCTCTGTATTTCGTTTTGCTAGGGGTTGCAAGGAATTCAGTGGTTGTAAATTTACGCAAATATCTGCAATCTAATCACAAATCGAACGGGGAACTTTATGTGAACATGAAGAAAAGAATAAAATTTGCAAAAAATTACAGACCTCCATTATTTGGTTAACTGGAAGCCTCAAAAGTTCAATACCACCATACTGATGGCATTACTCTCAGGACAGCGAGGGTATAAGATAATGCACCCCATGCGCACAAAAGTTTCAAACTTTCCTAACAATACAATACTACAACCATTGTCAGACAAAGTAAACTCTTTAGCTTTAACTATTTAAAAATCTTACCAGTGAAATTTTTATTTGCATAAGATTGCGCAGTTTCGCCACAGACACACTGCAGTCTTTTATGCACTTACAAAATTTAGTAATATGTTCAGTTCGATGCTAACACACTAGCATCCCAAAATATTCCAGGTCTTTAGCATTTTTTTATTTAGATGATATGAGTGTTCCGTACCGTCGGAATGGTTGCAATATACCTATCAGTGATGTAATATAATACAATGTATGCACAAACAGTATCAGACTTTTCTAACAATATAATATAACAATCACTGACAAACAAAAGAAGTTTCTGTTTAGGTTCAATGTTTAAATCATACAGAGAAATAATTTTCATTTCCATAACTACATACAGACTAGCGGTAGATGCTTTGGGTATTTACATAAGAAATAAAAACAGAAAATATAATAAAGTATAGCACTCTATAAAATCCAATATTATATTTATTTCGCGTTAAACATTCGTTAAACATATCGTCTAAACATTCTTACACCATCATTTTCTGAGCTACAAACAACAAAAGCCCTATACTATCTAAATAATGGCACCAACCCCGAAATAGCAATAATAATAATAATAATAAAAATTAATATAGCAAGAAAAAATTAATGCAATTTATCAGCACGAAAAAAAGAAAGGTTTCAAGTCTCCCTAACAACCCCGTAAAATAATCATTGACAGACGAAGTAAACTCCTATTTAACTATAATTATTCATGTCCTAACGATGAACAGAGAAAAAATGCCAATCGGGTATCTATTAACCCGTAGCACTCGAATGGTGACTGTAAGGCGCCACTAAAAATTGCTGTATCATTATTCAAAATATTTTTTATATTATTAAATTTGTTTGTATTTAATAAATTACTAAACATTTCAGTATTGTACAAGTAAACTGCACCATTTTCGTATGTATAACATGAAAAAAAAATATATATATAGAAGGGAAATATTCTAGGTCGGAAGAAATGTTTCGTTTTGGAATTGAAGTAGCTTCGAGTGCAAAGGGTTAACTTCAGCATTCGGAGATCGCGTAAAAGAAGCGTTAAATCGTGCAACAACGTGTGCTCCAGTTCCAAGGCTTCAGTACCAAGAAAGTCTGTGAACTTTCAAAGAACTTGATGGGAAATCGTGGAGATTGGATCTCGAAAACAGCAAGGAAGACGTCGCGTCGCGTGGCGTCGCGTCAATTCGACGGAACGTCGTCGCCGGTTTCCAGAACGGGTTCCTGCCAGCGAGGACGGTTCGGTATCGAGTGATTCGAATTAATCTTTAACGCACGTACGTACGTAAGCGCGGCGGCTAAGTGCCAGCCGAGGTAATGGTCGTTTCGTGCGATACCATTCCGTCAGAAATCCGAGGGGCTTTGTCCCGAGTCACGGAACGCGAGGATTAAACCGAACAGCGGCCCGTTAATGCGACTCTGCGAACGCCTCGCCTCATCTCGCCTCACCTCGCCACACCTTGCCTCGCTACGATGATACAACCGAGCGCACGCAGACCGGTGCGGTGTGCGTAACGCAACGGACCTTCGATCGCGCTCGACTCCTCCATAAATCGGCTCCGAAGGCATCGGGAAATCGCCTTTCCACCGTCGCTCCCGTGATCACCTGGCTGCCGCGATCTTTATGCAAATACGCAGTCGCTGCCATTAATACTCGGACACCCTTCAACCCCTTCGCTGCATCGATTTACCATGATTTATCACGATTTACCAGGATTTATCACGATTTACCGCGATTTTCAAAGTGGATTGCAACAATTTTTTCACTTCTTCGGTTCATCTTCGGTGCTTCTTGATTCGAATTTTTCGAATATGTTTGCGTTAGGTCTCATTTGGTCTGATTTACTACGACTCACCGGGATTTTTAAAGAGGATCCCAACATTTGTTTTAGTTCATTCTTGATTCAAAGCCAAAAAAAAAAAGATTTGAACACTCTTCGAACTCTTAGCTAGCTGTATTTACATCAATACTTAAATACAATGAAATTTTTCAAAAAATTGTTTAAGTTTGTATACGTGTATCTTCTGTGACAGTAAGTGGCAGTAAGTGTTTTTTTAAATAATTGTTTGTGCATTTGGTATACATTTATTGCCACGTCAAATACATATATACAGTCTTTTTCACCCTCCGTATTCTATGGGTCGTTCGTGACCCGTAGCGGTGGGGATACGAATTATATGTATAATTTTATTCCGATATAAGACGAGGCTATTTATTTCGAAATAAGAAAATCGCTATCCCGTATTCTTCTATTTTCATCCGAAATAAGACGACAGCCGGTCCCGAGCCATCGTCTTGTATCGAAGGAAAACTATAGCGAAATGTCGGTGCGGGTCAGGAATGACTCCGGCATAGAACTCGCAAGAGTCCGAGGGTTATACAGTTAACATACATCAGTGGGGTCTACTGTAGCTCTTATCACAGAACAGAACAAGCAATTGCGCACAATTTATTGCAAGTATTGTACGATCTCCCGAAGCTAATTAAACCAAGGAAATAATTGTTTTCATTCTGTTTGGTCAACTTATCTCTAAGAAATGTTAAGAGTGTTCTCAACTCCAAGAAGCTGGCACGAAAATAGGTTGAACCGTTTCCAATGGAAAATAATTGAGGCGAGTAACGATGGGGTTGAAACAGTTCCAGTATGAAAATTTGCCGCGGTAGATAGAAAATATGACGGGAGCCTGTGGCCGTCCTCGGAGACGCAGGAAGAATATTTCATGTTTTACGGCGCCAGGCGTCGTTGGGGTTTGCGCCGCACAAAAAAAGTGTCAGCCCCCGCCGGCTAAATCAGAGCGTGAGTGCATTAAACTCCGAATTACCACAAATAGAACTTTAACCGCACATGCCCATTATAATGGTACCCCCTGCTGAAGATGTATTTACGTACTAAACCGCCTTCGCGGCTCACGCTGAGTCGTTTGAAATTAACATCTGGCCCAAAAACGGGCTGCGCTCGGTTCATTGGATCCCCTTCTCTTCTTTCTCTGTTCCCTTCTTACCCCTCGCCACGAGCCCCCCCCCCTTCCCCTCCTCCCAACCCCCTTGAAACGGGATTAACCGTCGAATCGTTGGAGCACTTCCACTTATCGGTCGATCGAGCCGGAAAACATAATCGTTTCTTTATTTTCTTTCAAGTGAAACTCAATACACTTGCTCCGAGAACGAATTCGTTCAACACTTTATGGATCGGTGATTTTTTAGTGCCGATCTGCTCCCACTGTTCGACATGTATATTACCGAGCAGATGACTAACCGAGCCCCGGATGGCTCGGATTTGTTTAAAACGTTCAACGCATCTTGCAAGAATTATTTTGTAAAATGAACACTTCGGTAGTTAAGGTACCGAGGCTCTTCGAAGTTATGCTCCGCTGTTATTATTATTAATATTAAGTTTAGGGATTTAGATATTAAGTTTAGGATTTATTCCTCTTCGAGTCACTGTGTGCTAAAATGGTTTCCCGAAATCTGATTTCTACGATTCGAAAAAATTACACGCAAATCCATCTTTACACAGTATTCTACAAAAATCATCTGGGTTAAGTAAACCCAATTACTGTGCCTACATTATTTATACTTATTTTTAAATCATAATGAATATTGAAAAAGGGATAATACATTTTTTCATTCGAATAAGTTTTTTAAATATTTGTTATGCTTTAAAAATATGTATAATTAATATTGGAATTGGTACCCCCACAGTAATTGGGTCCGTTACTCTAGTAATCCTGTTTCTAGCAATAAAATTTTAAAGCGATTCGTTATTAAGAGAAATACAAGGAACATCTTTTAAAACATGGTTGAAAAGTTCATTCAAAAGTTCATCACCAAACGTCATCAAAAAGCAAGGAAGATCCATTTTCCTGAGACTAACCTTCAAAGATCAAATATTTTGAAAACATCGGGAATCTATCGACATTTTCGCTGTGCAGAGGAAGATTTCGACTTTTCACGGCCAAGGGCGTACACGTGGGCCCATTCTCCGAAGAATCGAAAGTCTTCCGGGACCGTTTCCGGCCGTTGGCCACGAGAAAAAGGAGTCGTGAATGGGGGCGAACGTCGGTTCGGAAATCTCGGGAGTGCTTTTACACGCAAATTAGGTCTATTAGGAGCATCGAGCGTACAAAAACACTCGTGCCGTAGCATCACTCTGTCCCCCCGATGCGCGAGCAGCTCTCCGGCCCGGTTACGCACGTGCGTGCTTCTTTATGAATTATTAGAATTAATGACACCGCACGCATCGCTTCGCGCCACGGGGCGTCACGTCGTTCAATTGCGAGAGGCACGGACACACCGGGGATACATGCTCAAAGGAACGGGGACTTTGCGCAGCAAAGGGTTGCCCCGTTCTTTTCTCCGTCTGTCACTGTAAACTGATTCGAGAGGCTAATTCTCTCGTACGTACGTGACCGGGTTAAGCAGTTTCCGATTGCGAAATCAAAAATCAGTGCCGTTTTGACGGAAGAATAAGAATGTCAAAATGTTCATCGATCGTATTGGCCTGAATAATCGGATCGTTATGCAAAATAAAATGTTTCCGAGACAACTGTCAGAAATCGGAGTTGAATAAAAATTTATAATATTTCACGAAACGAAATGTATTTATCCTATATTAGAAGTTTCATTGTGCTCGATCTACACATTGTTACATTAAAATGTGACAAATTTCAACAAATTGATTTTTACCAGGGGTCGTACGCAATTTCAATTTTCCAATTTAAATTCAAGTCTGGATTTGATGATCAAAATCCCTTTCATACTACTTTGTGTAATAATTGAGGAGTGAACGCATCAGCACGTTCCACAGAAATTCGTGACAATATAAAATAAGAACAGTGCAATTAGATGGTGCATTTAGGTGGAAGATTGGTCGAACGAATGGCACGCGTGGGCGATTGACAGGCGATAGGAGCCGGTGTCTGAAGAGCACGGGAACACAGTGGGAAACACTCGATTCACATTTGATGCTCGAAGACGGTGGCGTAACTTGCTTAGCGGCGGTGATTCGTGAGTCGATAATCGATGGAGGGCGCCGGATGGAAAATAGAGAAGCAAGGCTACAAAGCGAGCTGGAAGTGGGTAAGTTGTCGAGCGAAATGTTATCGCGCGCCGGATCGTCGGCAGGGGTTGAATCGGGTAAAAGGGAGCTGAATGGGGCTGCAAACGGGGGTTGACGAGCCGAGGGAAACGGTGAACAGAGACGGAGGATAAACGCCGAGGAACGAGGAGAAATGTGGACGGGATTTAAGAAGGGGAAAGCATCGATTACTTTCCTTGACCTGGACAATATCCGCGTTTCCGCCTCTGTTACTCGCGGTCCCATTTTTCATCTTTGCTTCCCCAACTTTTTCCACCGCACCGGCGCGACGCGACCCGGCAAACCGTCTTTCTTTTTATTACACTATTACACATGCACGATTGTTATACCTGCATCTCTACGTTATTCCCTTAACGTTTCGATTCGCGGTCAAGATACGCTGCAGTATTTATCGATCGGGAACCAAGTCGAACAATTTCTTACTCTATAGACAACTCTTTAGAATTCTTCCTCTTGGTTAGGGTTTCAACCCTTAGCACTCGAATGGCGACTGTAAGGCGCCACTTGAAATTGCTGTATCATTATTCAAAATATTTTTTACATTATTAACCCCTTGCACTCCGGAATTTTGTAAACACATGTTAAATGTCACCTCAGCGGCGACAAAGGAGCGCCAAGGGTTAAATGTGTTTGTATTTAATAAATTACTAAACACTTCGGTATTGTACGAGCAAATTGCACCATTTTCGTATGTATAACATGAAAAATACATATATAGAAGGGAAATATTCTAGGTCGGAAGAAATGTTTCGTTTTCGAGTTAAAATAGCTTCGAGGGCAAATGGTTAACACTGAACCTACCGTCGCCGGTCAAATGACAGGTTTTAGATTTTTTATACTGAAATTATACGGATGTTTCTTCATTCAAGCACACATTTGAATAAAAGTTGCACAAAATTTGAACAAATTGAATGTTGTCCTCTTTACGAAGCAACACATATCAGTTACTTCTGAAGTCCGGTAGGTGTACGGTTGTTGAACTTTACACAATTTTACTATAATAATCAAAATTCACGAAGTCGCAAGTTTACCGAAATAAAAATTCAAAAATTAAGATATCTAACACTTCTTCAGTCTGGTTGCATTTTGCAGATCCTACCCCGTATACTAAATCTAATTAACACAGAAATAAATTTTAAAGAAATAGTTGCCAGAATTGGAGAAATGTTTTTCGTTCGAAGTGCTAATTCGTGTGTCAAGGGGTTGCGGAGCAAAGAGTCGATCGGGAGTAAATTTCCTCAGTTACGAACTACCAGTCCGCGGGGGTTGAGGAACAGGATGGAAACCGGGGTTAAGAAAGGCAGCATCCCGTTTTCTTTCCGGCGCTATCGCGAGTCGAGTGCTTCCTTTGGGATTTTCCGGCTTCGACTCTCCATCAACCGTTGCTGTCCTCTCGCTCTCTCCCTCGTTTCCTCCTCGAGCAAACCCGGTGTGCTCTTCCCTCTTTCGACCTCACCCTCTCCCCCCCTCTCTCACTCTGTCTCCTCTCTTTCACTGCGGTCCCGAGGCGGCAAGCAAAGAACTGCTCTCTCTCCCCAACTCTCGCACTGATTTTCTGCCCTCGACACCGTTTCCCGTCCACCCTCTGCCAGCCTCGCAGTTCTCCTCGTGGCTGCTATCCACCCCCCTCCTCCCGCACTCACACCCTCGACAGTCACGCTGCCAACACGTGCTCCTGTTTACCTCTCCGATCACATGGTACCGGCACACTGGCCCTGCCAGGTTCACTGACGGCGTCATTTCATCGCAAAATACCTGGGGGGCCGCGTATGCGCGCTGCTTAATTGCATTCATGACCCGTGTGCACCGTGCATGCGTGCTCGACACGCCGCGCAACGATCAACCGCTGCGGGGAGGACGGATTTCGATGACGATTCGCGCCGCCACGAGGTCATTCTCATGGAATTCACGTGGACGCTGATTCCGGCCTGCACGCGCCACGCTCCGCCGGAATTTACTTTTGATCGCGACCCTTCGACCCCGATGATTTTTAGCTTCTCGTTCACTCTCCTTGTCGGAAATCATTCAATTCATTTAGCTCTTGCGTTTTACGAATCTTTTTAGATTTTGTTTTGCCAGCGAACGTGTCTCTCGCATTGCTATGATTTTTGGTTTCTCGGTGCGCCTTTTGGCGACGGTGTAAGATGCTTTTGTGCGAAATCATTGAGTACACTTGTCTCTTCGGTTTCTAATGTGCGCGCGATGTGTTTTGCAGAATTTGTATTGACAGTGAATGTATTGCTTCGATCGTAATGATTTTTAGTTGCCTGTTGCGCGTTTTCAAGACGATGCAGGGCACCTTTGTACAAAATCATCGGAAAATTTATTTCTTTGCTCTTTAACGCAATGACGGCCACAGTTTTTAGTTTTTCTATTACTTTTAGAGGCATCGTAGATTGCTCTTGTCTCAAATTATTTTTGAAAAGGAAAATGTCACTTGGACCGAAATGATTTTTAGTTTTCTATTTTACGTTTGCTAACATCGGCAGCTACTCTTGTGCGAAATTATTGAATTTTGTTTGTCGTTGCATGTGTTAGAATTAAAATTGTGGAGCGGTTCTGTTAACGCATTTCATCCTTTTTTTAAGGATACTGGAAGAAGCAGTAAATTTTAATGCTTGATACTGTCAGGATTGGAAGTGATTTTCAATTTTGTAGACTGTTTCGTGAGGAATAGTTTTTTCTGAGAACGATAAAGAAATGAACTTACTATGATATAAATTAATTTACTGCGTTAGATGATTCGAGGCAGCTTTTGGAGCAATGATTATTATACCTACACTACCGAATCATTTGTAGTTTATAACAATCTTCAAAAGAACAAAGTGTAATATCGAAACATTCGCATAGCATTCCCACTCGTTCCAGTATCACTTCTATTGGGAAATCTGGCATCTATTAATAGGGACAATCAAATTTGCTCTATTCCAATCGGAGCAGTAAGCATTGAAAAGATAAATTAATATGAACATTGCAATCGATGACAGTAAATTTTAAGAGCCCGCACAGGAAAAATTATTTTTTTCACAGAATTGTATCCGTCCGACATTTTACGTACAACACTTAGAAAATCAAGTTAAAAAAACGAGGACACTAACGAAGTGAAAGCAATTCATAAAGACGTACGATGTGGAACGACTCTCGCGGAATTCATGTGTTCTGAAGACAAATAGGAAGAAAATGCCGGAACGATTAACGGAATAACAATAAATAAAGGTATGTTTTAAATGTGGTTTTGTAAAGCAGGATTTTATGACGCCAAAGGTGACATTCTCTAAAAAAGACGTCCAAAAATTCTTTGAAAGATGGGAGCATCGCTATAAATAGGTGAAGTCTATAGCCCGGAGACTATAAATATCTGCATGCATTAACCTTCTAACATTGAAAATTACTTTCAAGCGCACGGGTAGAAGGATCTCTCACTTTTTCGCGTCTCAACACAATCAATCTCTGTTCTACTCGTCTAAAAAACCTGCCAATGATTTCCCTTACGCTGAACAGACTTAACACATAGAAAAAATTGCAGAAAATTTTCTGGAAGGAAGAATTATACTTTCTTTCGCAGTTATTCCCTTTCTTCTACCCTGGTCTTAAACCAAACCTAAAATCCACAGAATATGTTCGGAAACTCGACTCGAAGCGATAATTTTTCAATTATACCAATTGTACAGATCGTTGACCGAAAAACTCCTTCCGCTTTCTTTTGCGATCACTTTGCTGAAAACAGGAATTCATCAATTTCCCAGCAGAGAACAAACTGAGAATCCGACGTTCTCTGGGAATTATTGATGGGGACACTAGCGACACGTCTACGCGGTATGATCTTCGTACAAATAGCTGTTCGCCTAAACCCGACGAAGATCGATCTGAACGGCGAAGGTTAAGAACCGTACCCCGATCCGGCAATTAGCATTCGCTGGCCACGCTCGGCGCGATCCCCGCATAATTATCACCCTGATTATTGGAACGCGGCTAAGTAGCAGCGAGGAAATTATCACTCGGCGCAGAAAAGAGGCGCGGAACTCAACGCCGGTTTCAATCCCTCGCTACCGACATTCCCGCGCGGCCCGGCCTCGAGTAACTTTCTTAATTACTGAGATTAACTTAATGGTATCGGGGCAACGATTATCGCTGGCGAGCCTCGCAATTGCCGGCCAGATATAAATACACGCTGCGCGCCCCGGCATCACGAATTTTGATGGAAACCTTTTTTTTTCAGAACGCGCGCGCCGAGAATGCGAGCGGAGAATTCTCGTTTGGAATCGTTAACCTGTCAATGCCTCCGACAAAATGTTCCCTTAGCTCCAAGTTTTGCCAAGCTTATGATGCAGCCTTCGCGATTTTTACGAGGAAATGCGAATTCACTACGTTTTTTCTTCCGGATCCGCATAGAATTTTATTTTTCGAAAAGATGTAGAATGTTTGTGACAGTTTTCCTTGAAGTGGTCTTCAGAAAATTTTTAGGTTAGTTTCTATTTGGCGATGTCTCGGACAAAATTTTTCTTCGACTCTTCAAGTTTCAGAAGAGGTCTCGAAGTTTCAGACTTCAATTTTTATTTTTGAATCAGGATTTTATTTTTTAAGGAGATATGAAATGTGATAATTTTCGGGATTATTCGTGGTCTTCAGTAAATTGTTGACGACGATGAAATGGTTGCGATAGTTTGTGGAACGACTGCGATTTTCAGTTAATTTTTCTACGGTTTATGAATAGTTCGATTTCACTTGTTCGATGAATTTTTCTGGGAAATCGTTTTTAGTACACGGATACAGCACACGCGAAGATAATGACGTAATTAAAGGAAGATTAATAGATTCTAGCATATATCCGTCATTTGCATCAATGTTACCTTGGGCACTGCGGTGCAAGAATTTATGTATAAATACGTGCAGTTAGGAAGGGTCATTAGAAACGTTCGAAAACGTAAGAGGGTACGAAGAACGAGAGGAAATTTCCTTTTTGTGAAATCTAGCTTTTTATGACTTTTAACTTATGAATAAATATTGAGGACAAGAGACGATGAATAAAGACGTTTAGTTGGGAAGAAAGATTAGAAAGGTCGAAAAATGTAAAAGATCACGCCAACTAGAGAAAATGTCTATTTTGTGAGATCTAGATCTTGATGACTTTTTTATAATAATTTTTACTCTAACACTGTGAATATTTCTAGAGAATGTTTAGAAGCAGAAATACTTGGTCTGTCTGAGCCTGCTTCACCTGTCAAAATGAAGTAATGAATTTTTCTGTCAGTAAGTTGTATAATAGAGGTCTCTTTACACTAAACCTACCGAGACCTCTTATATACCTATTTCTACCGTGCGCGGTCAAAATGACAGGTCCTTAAAAAAGTTATTGTTAATATAATTCAACGTAGATAATAGCCAATTTGTTGCTGAATGAATTAGTAGATGAACAACTTCAACAACAAATTTAAACAAATTTAATTATTACATAATTTCAATTTTATAAAAAATACTGCGATGCTCTCTCCTCGATTTACGAAATTGCATGTGTCGTCCACCCTTGCGGTTTTAATGTATCTGCCATGAAACAATATTATCAACCAGGCACATGCGTAACTTGATAGCGTCTCATTTGATAAGACGGCTCATTTATTTTGAGTTGCCACATTGGGAAGAACCTTTCTTCTATACTTATTGTTTAGGTTTATAAGAGTAAGTACCATATTATCTCGTGCGGTCAAATTGACCGGCCGCGGTACATTTCTTGGAAAAAATGTAAAACGAGAAATAAATATTGAGAAATACATTGTAGGCATACTTTAAGAAAAGTCGTAAAGATGAATAATTATGCGATCATGTTGTATGTACGATATTGTACGCAGAAGTTCGAAAAGGTCAATTTGTCCGGCCGTGGTAGGTTTTGTGTTAACTTAGCTTCAGATCGCTGGATTTGTGGGGACTTTTAGAAACTATGACATGAGACTACCATAACGCATGAGAATGATGTTAAATATTTTCCATTGTACGAGGTGTCACGTTTAAGTAGAAGGCGTATGAAAATTGTGATGAAATGTCCTATGCCATAACTGTCCACGATTCTGACCCTTTTCTAATCGCATCTGTACTCTTATTTATCACACTTTTATATCCATCTTGAACGAAGAAAATATAGTCTGACGAATCGTCATTAAAAAAATTTGTACATCGTGTATATTCATTACACATATTTTAATTATGAGACAGCTTGTCACACTTTCCTCCTAGCATCAACCTACTCTACCATCATCGACCAACTTTTCGTCGGAGTGTTCTACAGAAACGAGAACTTGTTTAACTGTCCGTAGCCAACGTCGGCAGTCGACTAATCAACGTGCTAACGATTCTAATCTCCCGAAGAATGGTGTACGTCGAAAAATTCGCGCCGACATACGCAAATCGTACTCACCTAAGGAGATCGTCGACTGTTGTGCGTGGGACGTCGTCCTGAAGTAGTTCGTTGCCACCTGCTCGATCGAACCGAGTCTCGTTCGCAGTGCCAGCGAGCCCGTCGATCTGAGTCTTATCACAAAACCAATCGACTCGCGATCTCGCGCCGCTCGATCCTCGGCCACCTTCTCTTCGATCCTCAGTTTCTCCTTAATATTTTTCACTTGTCACCGACAACAGCGTACCAACGACGGCGAGCAACAGCAGCGAACAGTCCCAATGGCGGGCCGACGTCGACGGACAAACGATTCACGAATACATCGACCGCCGGTGACATCAGCCTACTTAATTACGCCGGTTAATTGCGAGTAATTAGGAGCGATTAACAAGCAAACAGTTGATTGCTCGGTGCCCGGATAAAACGGATATCTCGATCACCCGGAAGAGACGCGAAGGGAACAACGATCTCAACGATTTCGGTGATCGACGATCGAACGGATCTAGAGATCTATGGACCGCGTGGTCGCGCGCGCACAATACCGTCCGTGTGACAACCGCTCCGTTCAGCTTCCAAGCGAGACGACGATTCTTTGTGTGTGTGTGAGAGAGAGAGAGAGCGAGAGAGAGAGAGAGCGAGAGAGAGAGAGAGAGAGAGAGAGAGAGAGAGACGAAAACGAGGTTCCTTTAATGCGATTTTAATTATTCTATTTGTCCGCGGTGCGCGCACAGGCCGCCGTGGTTATCGTGTGCAATTCCGCGTCGAGAAACACACGGGAGTCACGCGCGTGTGGTAATTACCCGCGGCGATAATTAGGAGTTTGTTAGAGTCCTTGTATCATCACTTCGCTGGAACCGTTCGCCGAGCTCCTTGCCACAACGGTCTCCGTCTCACCGGCTTGATCAATCTCCTGAACGTCTACGCTTATTGCTGCGTGCAATTAACTCTGCACCACCTGTCCCGCGCACCTGCCACGTTTAACGCCTCCCGCACGTGGCCCTCGCAGCGATATATTTTCGATAGTCACCGGGCGGGCACGCGAGCTCGCCTCGAATCAGAGGATAGACGACACTGTAGATCACACACAGGAGAACCGTCCACGAATGCACAGAGTCACAGTCAGCTGACGTTCGACACCAGTAGTCAATGGACACCGATGATCGGACAACCTTCCACGAACCGCACGTCCCACGACGAATCGAGCTGGCAACCAGCGAAGGAAGACAATTCCGAGTCCGCCGAAGTGTCACGCGTGGTGTGCCTCGCTGGTCTGGTCCCACGTGCCGAGTGAACCGGCGCACGCACCTCTACGCTCTGATTCCCTGATCACTCTCGAGTCACACACTCAGCCGATCACTCAGCCTATCACAAACTCCCCAGGTTACTTCCAGGCGTCTTCTGTTCCCTGACTCCGACGATCTTTCCCACGTAGACGACCACTTACGCCGCGGTAGGAACAGGCGTGTATTCCTAACTCGGGCTGCTCTCCGAAGGGTATCGGTGGCTTTCGATCGGCCACTACCCGGTCTGTTCAAACCGACGATGATCCGATAGATCGATCACTGGGTAGAAGCGTTTCACCGATCGACAGGTATATCCTGTGGCCCTCGTGTCGCTGGCAACGTGGTGTGCACGTTGCGCGGTCTCGACTCGGCGCGAAAACTTGGACCTGAATCCTGACGGTCCGCAGTCTGGCTGCGTAGTGGCTCCGGTGTAGAGCCAAGGGAAGGCAACCCGCCGTGGCTTCTCTCCCGCCTAGCCACCAGCCAATGCTCGTCGCGCGTGGTAGGGGCAATATGGGCGGAGCGGTGGGCGGTAACCATGCGCGGAGGTGGGCCGCGAGTTACTCGCGAGATCCCGTTGTTATGATTGTTATGAGTGTCCGAGCTGCCTCCAGCGAGCTGCTTTGGGGGTGGAACGCGCGCGAGAGGGACCCGCGTCTGTCCCCCTTTTTCATCCTGGTTCCCTCTCTCTCTCTCTCTCTCTCTCTCTCTCTCTCTCTTTCTCTCTCGTTCAGTCGCGCTCGCTCTCTCCCTGTAATATAACCACCACGAGCTCGAACGAGCTCGTAACCGTGATGCAAATCAGCCCGACGGGGCTGAAGAGTACTTCGCCGGGGATGCCCGGGAGGAGCGATTGGCGCGAAGGACCGATTTCGCGGCTTCCGCTGGTCTTCCTTCGCAAGGACACGCCGGACCCTTGGTCTCCCTTGGTCTCCCTTGATCTCCCTTGCTGTCCCTTAGCCACCCTATCCCCCGATGTGATTTTAAGGGCTCATCGCGAGACCAAGATCCAGGCGTTCCCTTCCCGCGTACACGAATCGGTAAGTAGGGGAGCCGGGGACGTAGAGCTTCCGGCCACCTTTCCTCCGATTTTTCTTGGCCCCGCTCGAGTGAGTAATTGCCTATCGGGTGATTTAATTAGTGGTTCTTCGCCGGAGATGAAGTGCGAGCGAGCGCCGACCGCAAATGGAATATTTCGGGTTAATTTGGATTCCGAGTGCCTCCCGGATGATTCTTCTGCTGTTAGGGGAGTCTAGTGACCACTCGAGTCTTGCCTGACGACTGTGTTACCACGGACAATGAATAATCCACTATTTTTATCCGGGGCTGCCGGATCCTGGAAGATCGACACCGGGTTCTTTTTGAAATTCGATGGAATTGGTTGGGAGCTTGTGCTGGCCCGGAGTTTGAGGTTCGTATTTATTTCTGGAGGATTTTAGTCGTTTTCTGTGAAATCGTTCGATGGTTCTTCAGTGCATACAGTCCTATTATAACACGGTACCGTGAAACAATTCTATTGTAATACGATATGCTCTCAATACGGTGCTTATGTAGCATGAGTTAATGGACTTTGACAATCCTCCGCATTCGTCTGATTTATGACATTCTACAGTTTCGCTTAATACGGAACGAATTAACCATGTTATACAAAGGTTAAGTGTATTTTCTGTTGCACATCTGAGTTAGGTTTGGTAAACATTTCCTGTAGAATCAAAACCGCGTCGTTTTTCACAGCCATCGTATTTTCCTTCAGTATTTTGTATCTTACTTTTCCACGAAGTTATTGCAATTATTCCTCAACCTTTTCTGTCTGAGCTACGTCTCGATTAGATTTCGATTGGGGGCACGTTGGCTGTAAAATCATCTGAAACAATCATTGTTTTCTAACAATCTCAAATGTGTCCAAAATGTTTCTTCTCTTAATCATTTTCACAAATTGAAGGTAATATAACAGTGTTTTCAAATTTGTTTCTCTTTGAAATTTATTTCACTCATTTTTAACATAAACAAATAAAATTCTCAGTCTAATAGAAACTGCATCCGTCAAAAAGAATATAATATATAATACCTCGATTCAGAGAATCGTACCCTGAAGTAAAATTTTATGCTCAAATCTTCGCTAATCTTGCTAAGGAAAAGTCGTAACAATTTTGCTAAGGAAAAGTCGGACAAGAAACTTACCTTTATGGAAATCCTGCAGGCGTCCGACAATATCTCCGGCATTAAAAATACTCGAAAAGAGGCAGCATCGATGTATAAGGGGAAGATTAATTACCAACGGTGTCCCGTCCATAAATGAGCATCGATATCCCATCGTCCTCGAACATCTTCCTCTCGCAATCACGGTCGCCGTCTCTCGATCGGCCGCGGCCATCGATCCCGAATTATTGCGTTAATCCGCGTTCCTTAAGTATGTATATATCCTATCAATTGCAAGTCACAGAGATGCACTCCAATTACCTGCGTGGCCGGTCAGACCGGTAGGGCCTACGGTCATTAATTTTGATAAATCGTTCGTACACAGAAGTCGGAGTTCGTCGACGTTGATCCACTGTCTCATTTATCTTCGGGAGAGGAGGGGAGGGGGGCGCGATGAACCCCCGGCTGGTAATTGCAACGCTGCGTGCCGATAGCGCGCCATTTTCGTTTCGTTCTGTCACCGGGCTCGATCGCCACGATCTTTCGCTACCTTCGAACTACGCGGTGTTTAGACTGCGTCCTAATTATCGTTGATACATGGAGAATTCGCACAGTTTGCAATTCGTCCCAAATATTCTTGATACGGTTCGAGAGGTTTCATAGACTCTGCAATCGCCTCTGAAAACAAATGTTACGCATTTCTGTTTCGGCGGACTCCGTCGTGACAATCTCTTGCTACCTTCCAGCTGCGTGGTGTTAAAACTATGTCCTAATTATCGTTAGAATCGTGGAAATTCGCACGGTTTACCATCGGTCCCAACTATGTGCCTTTAACACGGCTTCAATGGACCCCAGTCACCTTTAACACTAAATCTACCAACACAAAACGTATAAAACTGAAACGCCTTATAGAAGGGAGAAGATTGAATTTACTTAAACTTTGTACGATTTTCATTATAATATGTGTTTAAATAATGAAGTCAATTCAGTAATTTCCTAAGAAAACGTTTTTACAATTTCAGAAATTGTGAAGGGGAGGACCGGTCATTTTGACCGTGGTAGGTTTAGCGTTAAATGCGAATTTTCGGTTCTTTCTGTCACGATCAATAACAAATAAATCAAATGATTGTCATTAGAACTTCGGAAATTGACACAGTTTGTCATCGGTTCGAAATATTAGCTTCCGAGTCTGTGGGCTGTGATAGAGCCCAGTCAACTGCGAATTTTACGCTTTTTTAACAAATTAACGTTCTAGGGTATACGTCAGGACCACCAAATAAATAAATTCTTATGCTAATCGTTAAATCGCATGCGTTTCTTTTGCCAATAGTCGCACGAATTCGTTGCGACGCCTTGATGGCACGACCGATTACACGAAGCAACTGAAGCGTTTGCAGCGTTACATCTACATTCAGTTTTTTAACGAACGCGTCCACTATCGTTTATGTTTGTTCCACGAGCAGTTTATTCGCACTCGTCAGAAGGTCGCTTGATCGGAAAATGCATCGTACACCGCAACCGCAGCCCAAGACGTAACGAGAACGTCTCTGTCGCGAATAGTGGACCGTTTTTGCGTGCAGTGACGATTTTTAATTTTTTTCGCAACAAAGGAGGTGTGAACGCGGTAGCGGTAGGGTGTACCACGTCCCGTTCAAATCGAGAACGAACAATTTCATCGGGGAACGTTATCGAAAATGCGAACCGATTCGGTTCGTTCGCCCTTTCCTGCGGCTTTCACGAAATAACGTGCGGTTTGAGTTTTCGTGGGGTGGGTGGCCGTGTCGGGAAGAAATACACCGCAATACATATTAAAATGCGTCAATCTGTCCGACGAATCTGTTCCGCCTGTGCGTACGTGTGTGTGTGTATGTGTTCGTGTGTGCGTGTGCGCGTGTGCGGCGGCCACGATGTAAATTTCTTCTGAAATGTTTTCGCGGAGTGGTCGCGCCAACTACTTGAATATATTAGCCGCGTTTTTTGCATCTTATATGGGACTTCGCGACTGACGCCCGGTACTTAAAGCTAAATATTTCCGCCGGTCCGGCAGAGTGTGAATTTGAAAGAGAATTTTTAATGCCGCCCGTAACGTCATGCAGATTAATATTTTTTACATCTGCATATTAGTGTCTTGACATTCGCCGAATCTTTCTCATGTAAATCGGGATATTGTGACACGGGAAATTACCCTCCTTATGAATGGAACGTTTGTCAGGTTAATCATTCTTTTTACGCTCGGATGAAGGGTCCATTTTTGCAGAGCTGTTCAAAGGCATCATCCAACAACTCCACTCTACTGGATTAATCTCAATTCAATATTACTTAATTCGAAACATCAATAAATGTAGATAAAGCACTGCTCAAAAATTTATTTAAACAATGGATTAGAAACTGCTTAACATAGAGTAAAATATTTTGATCTCTACATTTGTTAACATAGTCGTCCTACATATGTCGGCTATATGTTAAGGATTAACATTCTTCGCGAGAAATAAATTTTCAATATGCAAATATTGCGTATGTTTATTATGCGAGTCGGTGGAAGAAGACACATCGTCCGACTACTCTACTCTACCAAAAATCTGTTTTAGAAAATGAATAAACAATTGCTTAAGATAGAGCTATATATTTGTATTTCTATAATTATCAAAATCGAGTGTCAATTCGACATGTGAAAATTAATTTTGCCTGCGGAGAAGCTGTGTATTTTTGTTGTGTGAATCGGTGAAAGGTACGCGGAGGGTTGAAAAGATAGGTGATTCAGTTTGGAAGCAATTGAGTTATTCTTGCACGATGAATTTCGTGGGATAAAAGTTGTCGTGTTTGGAAGGCCTGTACACCATCTTGCGTAAAAATATTCGCAAACACCGCGTGTAACTGCGTGTTCCCCGTAGCTTCGCAGGGAACGTTTATTAAGTCCAAATTTTACCCCTTTCGAGCCACCCTCGTCTGCGCCACTATTACTGTCCGCACCCTCGGTGTTTTAATGTTCTCCCCTCAATTTCTCCAACATCGACCTCGACAATATTCTGTCGTGATTTGGCCCTTCAAGGTGCGTCCTCCGTTACGGGTATATTCAGTTTGCTCGAACGATTGCTGGAGAACTTACCTGCTCATAATTCTCTACAATATTTGACTGAAAAACGTTAAAAATTGATAAATTTTCAGTGTAGTAAATGCAACCTCCGAGTCCCGGATTAGGAACATATTTAGTTCGTTTGAAGCCATTGATAAAGAAATTATCTGCACATAATTCTTTGCAATATTTTCTCGAAAACCATGACTTATAGATAAACTGATTTCTCAGTGCATTAACCGAGCCTTTTATTTTACTACCCCTAATGATTCCACCCTTCAGAGAGAGTTTTTCTTATTAGGCACACATTCAGCTTGCGTAAAACAATCGCAGAAGAGTCTATTTTATTGCAATTCTTCACGATATTTTACCGAAAGCTGTTACTTAACAATAAATTGACCTTTAAATGCATTAAATCCTGTTTCAAACTCTGCTGTATCTAATGCGATTCTTCTCGATTGGATTTCATAGTATTTATTCGATGAACCGTATTTGGAACCAATTTGCGAATATCAGATATTGTTTCAGCCATTTTGCAACATATAGTCATCCAGCAAATTTTAGTTTACTCGTAATTTCATGCTTTAAAATGAAACCACAATGGAATTACAGAGAAATAAGAAATTATGCAGTAGAAGGGGTCTGTGTGGAAGGAAAAATGATTTAACGTATTTCGGTAAGTTTCGGATGAGAAAGAATTTTATTTTTCAAGAAAAGTTTCGAACAGATAGCTACAGCTTAAAAATAATTAGTCAGTAGCGACATCATTCGTAAGAGAAATTATAAGCATCGAAAAATATTCATTTTGTTTTATTATTGCATGGACACAATTGCTTATTGCCCTCGTGTATAGAAACTTAAGCGAAACTTTGCTTCCGCGAAGTTACACCTAGAATATATTGATTATTGAATATCTAGCCGGTCTGTGACGGACAGTTTCTAAACAAAATGGCGGTCAGCGTGTTGCCACCTCGTTTACAGGAATCTCCGATCACTGAACCTACATTTGACTATGAACATTGCAAAACTGCAACACTTATTCATTATTATAGTACTGTCGTAGAGTATCATCATTTTACGAATTATCTGAAAATTTTTATAAAGAAAAGCAAATACTTTCAATCATTACACTAAGCTAATATATTATTGTGATAAAAGGTACTCAATTGCTTTGAGTTTGTAGAAATTACACGAAAATCACATTCTGAATAACTATTTCAGGTAAACGAGCATTTGTTAAATAAACCGGATTGAATGTAGAAAACTCGGTAATCTTCAGCCACGTTTTAATTAATTAATGACAAGGTAAGAGAATTACATTTTTCTTGTTTCTGAAATATTAAACTTTATTATCTTGACCAAACCTGTTAAACAACTTCTCTTAATCATTATCTCCCGAGAACAAGTTGAACGAGAAACATCAGTGCTTAAATTGAACTTATAAATTAACAATAAGGAACGCTGAAAATTGTGTGCTGTATTTTTATTGTGTCTGTGAAATTGTTATTTGAAAAGATAAATTGAGAGTTGGTATCCGGGAACTGAGGTATTGATATAAGGTTTAAATAACGTCTCTGAATCTTCATGTTCCAAGGCCAAATCAAATAAAAAACATTAATACTAGAGTTACACTTGCGTTATAAGTAGATTGCGGATTTTACGCATTAATGACAAAAATAAGTAGGTGAAATCTGAAACAGTACCTGAAAGGATTAAAAGAATTCTTTTAAGAACATCAATGTACCATTTATAACTGATCAAATATATTAAAGTAAGAAGCACATTCTCATGTAGCTCCTGTTTCTTGCAATTAATGCAGACAATTTTGCTTTCACATAAAGCTTCACAGTCTAATTAGAAGATCGCCAGCTGTATTTTCACCACTTCCATTAAATTAAGGATCATTACTAGACAGCAGATATTTATGCAAAATAATAATTTTCTGCCCGAATTGCAGCAAGAAAGAATGGAAATTTATTTTCTTCCATAATATGTTCACTAGGTTAATATAACAGTATCTACAAATTCTCCTAATGTTTAAACTGTTTTTAATAGCGCCTACTCATTTTTGTCATAAATGCGTAAAATCCGGGGTGTAATTATTACCTCAATAAAGTCAAATAAATTCTTTCCATCTCCATCCCCTAAACGAAAGTCCCAAGAAACACCTTCACCACCTCATAACCATAGTATCCGAGTCTAGAGCATCGCCATGAACCGGCTCACCCAAAAATCCATTCACCTCCTCCATTCATTCGATCAAGAAACCACCAAGCGAACACGGTAACCCAATTCCCGGTACCGTCGACAATAATCAAAGACCACCCCCGTTCACCTGTTACGATCCCTCCCCTCCTCTCCCGGACGCAATCCGTCCGAGTGTCGAGGTCGGTGAAAGAAAAGAAGTAGTATCCTTTCGACGGCGGGCCGCGGCGAGGAAATGAATGAATCCGGTTGTCCTTCTTGCACCCGCGTGGTCCACGTGGTTTTCACATATAACTCACCCCCGGCTGGAGGCAGAACGTGTAGCCAGCTGGTGGTTGAAGTTGTAGGAGTCGCGGCGGCAGGATGTGGGTCTCTACTCTCTCTCCTGTGTTCCTTCTGTCCCGCTTCAGCCTTCGGCCTCTCGGTTGCACGCGCCGGACCATCGGATCCTCTTCTCCTTCTTCCTCCTTCGGCCTCTCTGCTCTCTTTCTGGCCGTCACTTTCGTCCCTCACAGTCTTTCCCGCACGCTTCTCCACCACCCTCCACATGCCGACTGCACCCTCCGGCATCAGGGGGTGCTCCGTCTTTCACCCCCGTCCCACCGGATCGATTAAAACTACAAAGTGTTGCCTCTCCATCCGTTGGTACGCTCATTCGTGGTCGACTACATTGCTCCGGCACTCTCCTGGCGGCACTGGGTTACCAACTCTTTCCCGACGCCCTCTCTCTCTCTCTCTCTCTCTCTCTCTCTCTCTCTCTCTCTCTCTCTTTCACTCTCTCTCTCTCTCTCTCTCTTCTATCCTGTTCCACTCGTCGACTTCCTACGCCGCTACCTGCCTTTCACCTTCTTCGTTTTATCTTTCTCATTCTTCTACCTCTCTCTCTCTCTTTTGGTTTCTTTTTAGCTTTATCTCTCCTACTCTTCTGGATCATCTCTCTCTCTCCCTCTGGCTTCTTTTTAGCTTTTTCTCTCCTAGCCTGTGATTCTCCTTTTTCCCCCACGTTTCTTCTTCTTTTTCCATCGTGTTCCCCTCTCTATACCAGTCTCTTTTATCGGAGGATCTCCGTATTCATGGGCGTCCGCTCCGCTTTCTGATAATCTCCGCGCAAAACTTCTCCGTCCCTACGGGATTGCCTCCGCGCGCGACCACGGGACCTTCTCTCTCTTACGTTCCTTCTATTTTTTCTCTCTTTTGATCTCTGCCTTTTTTCTCTGTCTCTCTCCCTCTCTCTCTCTCTCTCTCTCTTTTTTTTTCTCTCTCTCTCTGTGTTTTCCCTGCGGCGTGCCGCCGACGCCGATCGGATGTTACCTCTCACCTCTGGATTTCTCTTCCACCGACCGGATGCTAATCATCTTTCACTGACTTGATCGACCCTGTTCGACTCGATTCTTCCCGCGATTTTTGTTTTGTCGTTCGACCATTTACCCAGCCGGTTTTTTTCCTTTTTTTTTTTAGTGTAGATGGCTGACGTAGAGTTGACGGAATTGTCGCGGCTAATGAACGGAATGTATTTGACCATTAAGCGGTACAATGTATACAGTTGACGATGAATTGATGTTTGCAATTGTCGTGAAATACAGGAGCGAAAGACGCGTAGCTTGTGTAGCGTAATGTACGGAAATTTCGTTGGGACCATGAGAGACCACAGTCTACCAGTTTTGGGTCAATTAAATACAATGGAACGGGATACTAGGACGAGACACAACTAACGATATATAGGCGATCAATTTTACATGTGCTAATGTTCATTAACTTGTATGCATCGATCAGATAACGTACATTGATCACTCTTCAGCCAACGAGGGGTGAGAATTATGGGTCTGTGATGAGCAAGCTGAGGATCTTTACGCGAAACGAAAACTTGTAGCATTAATTGCAACAGGCACTGGAATCAAATAAACCAAAGTGAAATTTATTTTTTCTGTCCATAATTTTAATAATTTCTTTCAATGCTCTTAATCTTTCTACAGTCTCGTATTATTTCGTCCATGTTCCTCGTCTACCTTTTTCATACACGTCTTCTTTCTCCTTCTTTTATTCAATTTCTTGTTTTAAGGAATTGGTGGAGGATTTTTTTGCCATCTTCTTTCTCCGCGTTTCTTTTCTTCTTCTCATTTTGAGGAACTGTGGAACTTCCTCGCCTGATGAAACTGGAGGTTTTGAATTTGTTTTGTAGTTTAAGAAAGATTCTACATTGTGTGATTCTACGTTGTCTGTTGGAGTGGACTTTCATTTCTTTTTTCTTTTCACATGTGTTATGATATTAAGTTGGACAGGTGTGAGGATTGCGGTTTTGAGTTATTGTTTTTTAAACGTCTTTGTTCCAATTCGCCCGTGTTCCTGTGGACTGTGGGTAAATTCTTTCGGCATCTTCTTTGTCTACGTTTCTTTTCTTCCTCTTGTTTTGAGGGACCGAGAACGAGACTTATGCACACCTGACGAAATTGAAGGAACACGAGGTAAATTACTGGTCTGTTTCGTAACTTTTGACGTTGATTGCCGAGTAAATACCCCAAAAATTGTAACGGAATCACAGTCATTTATTAAATACAGCCGTAATTGAAAGGTTTACATTAATAAATACCCTAATAACCCTAAAGGTTTACATTAATAAATGACCCTAATAAGGGCCATTATTCTATTAATGTCTTCCGTTCTTAAAAATCCTAGTAAAATTTAACGTACATTATGAACTGAAATTCATTGCAAACATTCAATTGCAAACATATTTACACTCGGTATACGTGTCTGTTAAATCACTTTTAAAGACATTCAACGAAAATAGTGGTAACAAACAGGAACAATAATTCTACATACAATTAGTAAATATGAACATTCTTCAGTTTCTAACAGAATTAACTTACACTATTTTATACTAAACGACCCAACTAAGAAGGACTACGATTAACAAATTCGCTCTGAAGATGCTCCGCGTACAGCATCTTACCTCGATTCGCTTTTCCGCCATCGGAATCTCATTGATCCCAAACTTAAATTGCGTATCAAGTCTATCTTCGGAACTTTAAGTACCCGGACAAGTTTCGTGCAGCCGTGACAAGCAAGAAGTTGCTAAAATTCCACACACAATCTAGCCGAGCCGAACCGATCCGGGCCGGAGCCTGAATCGCTCAATCTACTGGCGACGCATCACAGGTTGTTTCCCATTTGATGGTACAGCCAAGAAAGGGCTGATCGTACAGAATGAACTAACAATGGAAAACACAAAATAATCTTCGTGACATGTTTATGATTGATGTTTCTGTTGCTGTTGAAGGATCTATTAAAAAATCCTCAACCATAGGCTTCCAAAACTTATGGAATAAAATAAAGAAGTTAAAATTATAAATTATAAAGTTAAAATAAAGAAGTTAAAGTAGAAGTTAAAATACAGAAGTGTTCCAGCAGAGTTTTACTAGTGTAAAGCAGGGACGAAAAAGAACAGTTATTCTAAAATGTTCTACGGTAAAAGTCATTAATAAAAAATTAATTATTATTGAAATTTAAGATAATCTACGCAAAATATTTTTTCTTCTTCATCTTCAATCTTTATTACAAAAGATTTTTATACTTTTTGGCTACAAGTAACAGTTATTAGTGTCCAAAAAATTAGATCCTCCTCGACAACTTTTATCGATGAAGAAAAACTGCTCAAAGCAGTTATCGATGAGAGAAGTCCATTTCGACCGCTCATAACATTTATCAAGGAGAGAAGTACATTTCGATGATCAAATTACTTTTCACGTGTTCATAATAATTATTGACGAGAAAATTCATTTCAGTTGCTTATTTAATGACGGAGTGGTCTACTCTTTTTCGGATGGAGCAAGCCTGTAAAATTAATTGAGAATGTTTCGTACAACAAGACAAATCAACAGACCATAAGAACAACACAAAATCAGAAAAAAAATTTATCAACATTTTTTCAACTGGGAAAATCGAAAATATGGACTCAAATATTTATCAAAACTAGCGTACATAATTCACGCTGAGCCCGCAACTAAGAGTAGCGTCGAATGAACCTTTTCTGCTCTAAAATTAACGTTAGATGATTTGCGGTGTGATTTGTTAGGAGAAAATTTGAAAAAACTCATGTTTGTCACGTTAAATTTCGATTGTAGCAATTAACTTTATGAATAAAAAATTTATTCAATAGTTTATTGCCTGCCATTTGAAAGTTGTACTATTTAATAATCTGTACTATTTAATAAAGTTTCTCCCGAACAATTTCCAAGAAATCACAAAAATTGAAGGGCGTCCTCTTCCGATGTTGTAAAGAGGTTGGTAATACCCTGTACACTTTCATTATTTAATTCCCGCGTCAGGAGGGGGGGGGTAGCCCTTTTCTCGCGTAGTAGTCGGTCGCGGAAGATTAGTGGTATTGGGTGAAAGGCGTCTCGGGGGCCTGGTGGCGGGGGTCCTCGCGATTATAGCTCGGGGTCCAGGGTACCCCCACTACCGGGGTCCCAGGGCCCGTTTCGAGTCGCAGGCTAATAACAGAGCCAGTGAAAGCGAAGTGGTCTTTACGAGCATCTTCCCAGAAGTGTAAACGCCGAGTGTAGTCGGCGGATCCTCGCACGCTTCGGTGTCGGTGTCCGTGTTCCGGTAGGGCCCCGGCGATGGTGCCCCATTGCGGATGCCTAATTAATGCTGTTTGCGTGATCCCGGCTGAAGGTGTCGATACCCCTGACCGGGGCCCCAGGAAGCAACAATGAAACCTTTTTCGACCGACAATGATGCAGGAAGAAAGGACGTGTGAAAGGATTATATACACGTACATAATCGAGAAAGGACTCGCGTGTCGTGGACATTGTGGCCGAACCTGCACGCGCGTGCGTTTCGAAGACATATGGGGGCGAATAGAGAAGACAAGGGAGCCTTTTGAATGAAGAATTTTTCCGTTCCGTCGCGTGATCTTCCGTCGAAAACGTTCGACTTCTTCATGGAGAGGCCAGGGTTGCATTGAAAACGTACCCGGCCGCAACAGGAACACCGGAGAGAGCAGGTGGTTGATGAAGATAATACCGCGAGGACGAACGATCCCCCGGTTTCGGGGAAGGACAGTCGAAACAAAGGAATCTAAGGGAGGATCTCTGTGCCTCGCCCGGCCGTTCGATCGATAATTTAGCGCATCATTGTTGCGGTAATAACCGCTTGTCGATATAGTAGTCGGGGACGAGGACGCGCGGCGACTCGTGTGCCGCACAGTTTCTTGACGGCCCCGCACCGGATGAGGATGCACAATAGGCCACAATCCCTTGGCCAGATATTGCTGTGAACGCTCTTTTCTTCGGGACGCTTTCCGAATTTAACTGGTCGACGGCACGGAACGATTTCGAAAACGGGCGGGGTCTACGTGAAGTCAGCTCTGGAAACGAATGAGGCGACTAGCATGGTGGCATACACGAGTCTTCCCGTGTTCCTCTCGAGCACTTCATTCGCGGTTTCGGTCGGCGTTGCTTAGGATGTTCTTCTTGAATAGAACATTCTTTGCTATGTTGGCTGCCTGACGTTCAAACGAAGAGGGTTCGACGGGGACCGAAGGCGGTTACGTACCGGGCGCGGGGCGTTTTATTTTGTTCCTATCATCTTCATCGTTATTTGACAGTAGTCGAGATGGTAGGCGTGGATCGTCCTAGTCGATCGATCACTGGTTAGACGAATTTTTTCTACGACTGTGGATCTTCGTGCAGAATGAAATTTGTGCACGTCGAATTTAAAATGACGTATTTAAATTGTTAACACAAGAAATAATTTCCTCTTGTATGTAGTTCGATGTAGAAAATTTTTAAACTGTGGGTTTTGTGCTATTTTATTTCGAACGTGTTAAAATTCTCAAGCTAAATAAATCTCCTTGAAACTCCTGTGTCTAGCAATTCCATAAAACAATTTGACTTCTGCATAAAAATTCTGAATATCATTAGTAGACTGCCGGATCTTTATATATCTATGACTTATGAATACAAAATTTGATAGAATTTAGTATGATTTTTTTTTTTTTTTGGATCTACAGAGGCTGTTCGCATGAAAAATAGGATTTTATTTAATTCTATTTTCTTCAAATTTGTCTACAAAAATTGGAAATTGCATAAACATTCGCAGTCTAGTAATTAGATGAACCGAAAAGTATTAGCAATCTTCGTTCAACTTTAAAATGATTGTACGATGATATTTGTACGATGTAAAGTTTTTTAATGCAATGTTTGCTGTATTGTTGCGGGCAGATTGTTCCGTGTGTTTGCCTCTTCGTGCTGATCACCTCACACTCCCGAGTAATGACAGGGAAGAAGCAAATTTGGACGATACCATTGTATCCATCCGAGATAAAGCAACGGAAGTTATTTGCAACATTAGCCAATCATTTTGTCAGGAGTCCGCCAATGGTTGTTACGGCTCAACATTGTTGCAGAAATTTATGAAAGAAATGTGGATTGAAAAGGACCTGTAATCCTTTATAACGTCTGATTGCATGCTTCGCAAATGACTGCAGAAATTGAATGAGATCCTGCCTCGTTCACCTTATGTCTCAGACCTCTGTTCAACCGCTTGCTATATGTTTAAGTATGTATTTTTAGAACTTTCTACCGGGGACGATTTCTAACCAAAAACGGCTACAAACACCTTGAATAGAATTTCCTTTTTAACCAGAAAAATGCGCCAATGATTACAGCGATTTTTCCAAATCATTTCGTTAGAATCGTCCAAAATATCCCGCACACAATGCATGTTAATAAGAACCGAAGAAGAACCGGAAAAGAAGAAGGCAAGGAAATGTCCAGCGAGAAGCACAATGGAGCCGGCGGTCGCACCGCAGAGCGTGCAGCGTGGGTCGCGGTGCGGCCATTTTGTCGCGCGGTTTCTTCTCCTTGTCCTCGGCCGCAAATCATCCGGGGTCTCTCTTATTTTTTCCGTGGGAAATGTAGCAAAACGATGAGCAGTGCCTACCATCCGGGCGACAGTAACCGTCCTTCTTCTCGCCTTTTATGACCGTGTAATATACTATCTTGTCTCATGTTGTTGTTTATTGCACAATTTATGCCCACACAATAAAACAGATCTCGTCCCTTCCGGCGTTTAGATTCGTTAGCGAGTGTCCCGCGAGCCGTCCCCATCTTTGCAGCTTGCTTACACTGTATTTAAATGAAACCCGCCGGTTCTTGTGTCCCTCGTAATTAACAATTATTATCGTCAGCCAGTCCCGGAGATTTACGATTCTGATTCAGGTGAATATAGTAGCCGACCGGGTAACACAGTGTTGCTTTTATACACAGTGAGAGAGAGAGGGGGGGTGGGAGAGGGGGTTTGCAGGGGGAGGGGGGAACACCGTAAATAGGCGTGCCATTTACACTGTTCTAACTGAATCTCGTGCAACTTCATCACGGGAGGACAGCAGCCTACGACACTTCGGCTCCCAGCAGCCCCACGGAACTAACTTGATATTTCGCCCGCATCTTCCTCGCCCCGTAAAGATTACGCCTTGTATCGTAAGACGACGCGACGGTTCCCGGCGTGATCCGGTAACAAGAAACGCTTTGCTCTTGTTTGAATGGTATCCAAACGACTCCCTTCGCCTGTCTTTGTGCCCGCGTAAGAAATCCCGTCGTCTTTCTCGGTCCGGAATTATTCCGCCCCTGTCTCTCTCATAAATTGTTTATGACGGTGAAACGCAGTAAAATTACCGAAAGAAATCGCGGTAATGAATACGGACAGCTGCGACTCGATATTGATTAAAAACCTTCATGTTGTTTCGTCGCGATCTTTGGTTGGGCGCTAGATCTATCGTCAGAACGACGGGCTCTGTACCTGTAGATTTGTGAATGATGTAACGCGAGTCTACGTCATACTAAAAGTGAATCAATTGATTGCTGCTTCTTGTAAGTTCATTGTAAAAATTGCGAACACAATTTTTCATGGAGTTTAATGTTTTGTAAATTAATTTGAGGAAGATTAGTACCTTACCTTTTCTTCGTCGAATCGTTTTCACATAGTTCATTATATGTATAGACTGCATATGTGTAGACTATCATTTGTCTAAAACATTGGAAAAATGCAATAAAAATCGTACTGATTTTTTGAAATGCTATACCCCTCTTTTACGACTTTAAATAACGATGCACGTAAAATTTGAATGGCTTGTTGTACATTCGAAGTACGGCGTTGTAAAATCATGAAGTTATTGAACATTTTATTATGCGCAATTCGTGTTTTTTATTTTTATATTTAAGGTTCTAAAAATTACCGAACCTATTATTTCGTAGATGTATTTTTGAAAAGTTTTAACCCTTAATTATTATTCCTGCGTATGAAAAGATTCATGAGGATTTTAAAAATATGTTAATAAATATGTTATGAAGATCTCGAGATGAATGTAAGAAATTGCCTTTAAAAAATATTACCCTACTAAAAATATACCCCCATTGCAATTTGTAAATCAAAACATCTAAACTGGAAATATTATAAGATTTTTAAAATTCGAGTAAAACGTGATCTATTAAAATACAGTGAATTCTCGCCAGCGTCGTGTATCGTCCAGGGGACATACTCGAGCCGTGTTATGTTTACACTTCTCGGCGTCCGAAGCCTCTCGAGCTTCGCGGCTCCTCACAGGATATACTCCGCGGTAGTGGGGATAATTCCGCGACGTTTATGATCCAGGCCTTGGCGACATATACAGGGTGGCCCTTTAAATAAAGCCATCTAAATATCTCTTCAAGTTATTGTGATGCAAATAATATTTGTTACGTAATGTCATTGGACCAAATATCTGGTCAGAATATTTTTTGTCCGAAGGTCATTTGTGTGGCAGTTATCAAGGTCGTCGGTGTTTTTTGATACATAACCACATTTTTTTTTTTATTGCTTCGTGTAACTGATCGAAAAATACGCCCCGATATGTATAACATGAAGTTGAAACGACCTCGATCTTCGAAAATTAAAGTTTCACCTGAAACTGATGTCTATCGACATCATAGGCTTTGACCAAGACTCTACAATGAAGAGCGTGAATGTAAATAAACATGTTTGCTGTCGTAATACTGATGATACCTAACGATTTGAAATCCCGATCAGTTTCAATGTATCTAACAGTGTATCAACGTACTGTTTGAAATTAATTACTCACTGCAAGAGAAAGTTGATATGGTATTTATTTACGGTAAAGCTGATCATTGTTTAAGGGAAGCAGTTCGAATGTACAAAGATAAATTTCCAGACCGTAATTGTCCGTCACGTTGTACTTATGCAAAGGTGATCAGTAATTTCCGTGAAACTGGTAGTGTTGTGAAAAAACGTGTAAGGACCAGAACTGTTAGGAATGGAGGAAGCAAAATAACTTATTGTAGATAAAGTTAACGAAAATTCACATGTGAGTTTAAGACAACTTCAGCAAAAGACAACTTCTAAAACAAGCATAATACAAATAAGTGAAGAAGAAAAATTTCATCCCTACTATTTATCGTTACATCAGGACCTTCATGGAACAGATTTTGTAAATCGTATGAATTTTTCTCGGTGTGGTTTGCAGTAATACGAAAATGACAAATCATTTTTTAAAAGAGTACTATTTACTGATGAAGCGTCTTTCACCAACCATGAACAGCTAAATCTAAAAAACATGCATTATCGGTCAATTGACAATCCACACTGGCTAAGATCAGTGGATAAGCAAAGACCGTCGAGTGTAAACGTCTGGTGTGGCATTTTAAATAATCAAATAATTGGTTCTTATTTCGTGAACGGTACTTTAAACGGAGAAAAGTATGCAACATCCTTGCAAAATAAGCTACAAATACTTGTACAAGATGTACCACTCCGTTTAAGAGTTTGGTATCAGCATGACGGTTGTCCGGCTCATTCGAACGTCTTGTCAAACAAATTTTGGATGTAAAAGTTCCAAATCGGTGGATTGGTTGTACTGGAGTTGTAAGATGGCCACCGCGTTCACCAGACCTCACACCAATGGACTTTTTTTGTGGGAAAAATTTGAACTACATAATAACAAATAATGAACTACGCCAGAGAACATGAAGAACCGAATAGTTAGAGCTTGTGCTGATATTAATTCTGAAACAATTGAAAGATCTGTATAGTCGGTCATTGCTCGTTTCAGGAAATGTATCGCCGTAGAAGGACGCCATTTTGAACATCTCTGATGATAACTTAAGAGAAAGTGAGTGTTGTTTGAACAGTTAACACACACACACACACACCTGCTAATCGATATTTTTAGTGTGATAACTTTAATTTTCGAAAATCAAGGTCATTTCAAGGTCATGTTATTATGCATATCTGAATGTATTTAACGATCAGTTACACGATGCAATAAAAAAAAATGTAGTTATGTATCAAACAATACCGATGACCATGATAACTCCGAAAAAATGACCTTCGGAAAAAATATTCTTACCCGATATTTGGTCCATTGAAACCATTCATTACGTAACAAATATTTTTTACATCACAATAACCTGAAGGGATATTTAAGTGGCCTTACTTAAAAGGACTACCCCGTATAGAGAAATCAGTGTAAATAGCAATGAAAAACCTAGTGAAACGATATCGCTCAAAATGGAGTGGCAGTTGATATATTGACTAGTAAGAGAAATCGAAGAGTAACGAAACAAGAATGTTAAACTAATGCATTTCGTGCAATAAACAAATAAATTTTCCGGTATTTCTGTGAGTAAATCGAGGATAACACGGAGCAACGTAAGCGCATCCGCTGTGCGCCGATGATATTGCCATTATCGATGCCGGGAACGGTTGATTCCGCAGAAACCGATTGCAATTCTGGCGCAGTTTGGTGTTTTAAGCAGGTGTCAATTATTACCATCCCTAATGCACTTACTCCGCGTGATTTCATCCAGCGGTAGCGATGATTTTGTCCGAGCGAGCGAATGTTTCGATAGAGTACTTCGGACGTTTCCAGGCCCTTTTCTCACGTGGATTCCCGCGGTCTCTGGGAATTGAAAGCCTACCGGTGCAGCGCGTTGCAACGGTCACGAATGCATTCGGTCAATAGTTGCCAGACACGGCCGAAGACGAGTCAGCTTATGCCTTCACACCATTTCCGGACAATATTTAACCGTGCTTCCCAGCCCCCGGTAGCTTCGATCATTAAACGTGCGTATATAGCCTCATAATATTGCAATCCGCGGCCATAATTTACGTCGTTTTATAGTTCAAACTGCAACCTACGTAGGCAGCGGCGCTCAAGCCTTTAGAACGTGCTATTCCCGGTTCAAGTTGTACTGGGTGATCATAAAGTTCGCCGACTGTTCCCCTTCGGCCTGCCCGAACCATGTCTCGGGCAACATTGTTTCCATTTAGAAACTTGATTGCGATATCGGGACAATTTTCCGAATTACGCAATTACAGAGACCCGTATACGGTTTTATTAGTTCCCGGAGACACGCGGATAAACCCTTCTACCGGTTCGCATATTTTTTTCATTTGCAATTTTTTAGTTACTCTCTTTCTGTGTTCCCTTTGGAAGATGAAGTTTGCAATAGCTATGGCATTCTCCACATTTTAGATGTGATTTTAAGTATTTTATTGTCAATCATCGAATGGTGACTGTAATCGTGGCCGAGTCATAAATTTTCAGCTCGCAATAAAATTTATTATCACTAGACTGCGGATCTTTATGGAAAATAAAAATATACTATTTCAATTGAAATTGATTTTCTTTTTTAATATATTTAATAGGACGAAAATAATGTAATAGTATTTTTAAATTCGTCTAGTGTTTTCACTGTTTTAAATCACACCTGTCCATCTGTGTCATAGATGCATAAAATCCGCAGTCTAATTGTCATGTTAAAAATTCGTTTACCACAGTAAGCAGAAAGGGTGAGTCATGATCAGACAAAACCCACCGTAATTGAATATCACACGTATTCGATGAATTTCCAAACACAATTTTTTGTTCGAAAATGAATACTCAAACAAGAAAAAGGTTCTTATTACATTAATGTTACTTCCTAGAAAGTTTGGTGGTTGTTAACATTTTCCGTTGAGATGGCCCCATGGAAAAAATCTGGAGCTGACAAAAATGAAAATTATCTTAGTTTTAATAATAAAATTGCGCAATTTGTATTCGGTCCTGTATCTTTCTATAATTAGTCTCGAAAGTATCCTTTATAAGATCTGATAGAAAGAATTTTCAGAAATTAATTATAAAAAATCGAAAAATTGGATGACATGGAATATTTGGTCTACAGATAAATTAATACTCGTCCGAATCCTATTCAAAAGGTGGCGGTCCTTGATTATGTAATAGTTTAGAACAATCGAATTATAAACATTCAAGCGTCGATGCTTTTTCGAAACAGTAATCAATCGGTATATGTTACGCGACGATTCAGTATACCGTGTATATTTTCTACGCAAGATTTATTTGAAACGAATAATGAATTCTTCTAACATTGGTATTTACCTGCTTTTTTGTTAATTTTTAAGAATTTTTAGCTCTTGCTAAACTAGCAATTTGCTACTAGAGTTTCACATAAAACCATTAGATATCTCTCCAATGAAGGTTGTTTTAAAAATGCTGTAACTTTTTTAGTGCATATAGGTGCACAAATTTCTTTCAATTTCGATTTCTGTAAACACTATTATTATAATTAAACTAAAATTTAGCTGCATCCTTCTGTGTCTGTAACCGTGAGATATTTTTTAAAAACATGCATTTTTTCATATTATGAAGCCCGTAATCAGAAGCTGTTTCATTTGATAATTAAATAATTGTTAATAAACTATATAAATGTGTAAAAAAACATCTAATTAAACAAAGTTTGTCGTGATGAATTTTTAGAGCTCTATTCTATATAATTACTTTCACCTACAATTCTGAAATATAAACTTTCATTGATTTCATGAACAGTAACTCTTTAATTTGCAGTTTTGTGGGTATGCTTATATAATATTATGTGCCTAAAATTATGTTCTAAATCAATTAGAGAATTTTCGATTTTAGCGGATAAAACACCCCCATATGGGTAGCTTTATAAGGGTAGTTTTCTATATTAGCAAAGAAATAATATCAGATTCGGATCCTACGAATTGAAAACCCCCCAAAACTGCATTCTTTACAATAAATACTGCATAGTTGAAAGAGATACGAATTTTGAACCACTGTACGACGCACAGTGGGCCAAAAGCGCCAAAACGTGGCCAAAATGCAAAAAATGAATTTCACGTTAGGGGTATGGCTCTTGCCGTATTGGATACTCAGGTAATGACTGTATAAGAAGCCGAAGGTAAAAAGGTCTTACTACCTATACCTGCTAAGTGGTGGGAGTACAAATATCCCATACAGTCGTCTCACAGTTTTCGTGCAGTGAACTACGTTGTGAAAAAAAAGATGTCAAGCTTACAATTTTACGGAAATTGAATTTTTTTTGTGCGTGTACTATGGATGCTGTTCCTGGAAGTAAGTACCATACATAATAATAACATTGGATTTATATTAATTAATGTTTGGAATGTATGAAGCGAACGATAAAACTTAGTGCACAGATTTTACAAATGTTTACTAAAAGTTGTATATTCCACAATATTCCACGGAAATTCTTGTCGAATGTTATAGTAGATACTATCATTTAACATTATTTTGAAAAAGTAGCTGCCCAAAACTGCCCCTTTCGTAATGCGATCCATTTTTGTGACGCAGAGGTAGTCATGGTACTAGTTACAAGCATGTTTTCTCCAGAAATTTAGAAGTTATAATACAATTTGTTAAATAAACATTGTATGGTTCCACTTATAGAATTTTCTGATACAACAATTTTGTTTAACAATAATTTGTTTATTGTTAAAAAAAAATTTTATTTTTGTTTTTTGTAATTTTTACATCAGATTCATTTTCGTCGGCCCGAAAAATATGGAAATACTAATTTTCAAGAAAGTCCAACAATTTTTTTGGTTACCCATCCGCCATATTTTGACATCAGATTTATAATCAGCGACCCGAGAAACCTATGAGTATCAATTTTGAACTAAATCGAAGTACTCCTTCCTATTTTGGCCACGTTTTGGCGGTTTTGGCCCACTGTGGCGACGTGTTAAAAAGTTCTACGACCGTTTCGATGGTCGGTTTCAGGGTCACCAGCTATATCGAAGGGAGCAGTCGCGAGTGGAAGTGGCCGGTGCCCCGGCGAATTGAGATATACTGTTTTATAGGGAATCATCTGAATGCGGGGGGGCTGTTTTATGAAGTTACCACGGCGTGGCTTGGCTCCGCTCGGCGAGGCCGGCTACTCTCTCTCTTTCGAAGTGGTTACTTTGAGTCGCAGGTATCTCCCGGTTTATCGACGGTGCCTGGGTCCCGAGCACCGGGAGTAAGCTATTACTGAAATTACTGACGATCCGGCGCTCGCAAATCAAAATTCGCCGTTTCCACGGGCGGGATATGCTCGCGCCCCGACTTTTTCTCTTTCTCTCTCTATTCCTCTTTCTGCATTGTTACGATTTATTGCCGACTAAACGCCGCGATTCCGCAAAAAAGAAACGAGCACGGGGGCCGCGACCGGCGCCCCTTTGCCCGCAAAGACTCAAGGGCGACCATTAGCGGAGCTTCAGCAAGGCAAACAAGTGCGAAGGTAATCGGAGAAAGGAATGATAATTAGCGCTCGCCACCACTCCGCGCAAATCGGCCTGCTCCTCCGCCTGCGAATACTTTGTACGCGGCCGAGAACGCTGAGGAGACATTTCTCATTCTATTGCCCGCAAATGCACGGCTGCTTCGTGACTTCTCCTGGATTTAGATTAAGGCTACTTCAGGAATGTTCCGCGAAGTATTATAATTCGTGAAATTAATCCGAAGGATTGCTCTTTGTTTAAGGTCGATGCATAATTCTACCAGAACTTGTTCCTCATTTTTGTTCCGTAAAACAGAGAAAAAATATCGTACACCAAGTTTTAAAGGGTCGTTGTAAATAACAGGCTTCGATCTTCGAATCTATGGCAGTATCGTTCACGGGAAAAATTTTTAGAAGTGTTTGGAGACTTTTGAATTTGCAGCATTTTTTAGGAAAATCAATTTTCAGTTTCTCACCTGCTACATCTTGTAAAAATATGTTAGAGGAAAATGGACACTGTTTTGCGAAAGTAGAGGCTTCAAGCTTTAGAATAAGTCCAGACTTATGGATGTACTATTTTTTTTTTTTTTTCAAGAAATGATCACAGTTTAAATATTGTCAATTTTTCGACACTCGATAATGTGTTTACTTTTTGGACCGACTGTACATGTAAAATGGTTAATTATTCTTCGAGAATATTAATAGTTACACTTACATCCACCTCTTTCTGGAATTATTAGAAGAATATCAGTAGTGTAAATGCTGTACTAAAAATGTATGAGTTATTAAAAGATTTGCAGTGGTATAAATGTATTAATAAAAGTGTCTGAAGTTTCTTATTTCTTTATTGATGGTAAACCTATTCATTCTAAAACGTTAAATCAATTTATCTGAAGATATCATCAGGATTAAAAATTCTATGATTAAATAGTTAAATAAAATCGTAGGATGTGAACATTATATCAAACTGTAGACACTAAATTACAATCTGATATTTACAACTTATTAGCATAAATAATTGGAAATTCTACGTTAAAATGTGGTGACACGTAGAAAGATTTGGAGGGTCCTTGGAAAACCGGGTATAAATTTCAAATACGATTTAATGTTTCGCAAGATCGGATACATTGCCGGCGTTATACGATTCCCAACACAGCACGAAAACGTCGTAATTTTGCCTTCAGCTCAGTTTTACCCGATACATTTGCCCTGCGAAGATTGGGGTCCGGGCGAAGCAAAGCGGCTGACCTAATTTACATACATATAAAGCGCATTCGATGTGTTTTAGGGGCCGTAAATCGACGCAGCTACGCGAATCGTTAAACCCTTCCTTGCCGCAACACCCCAACAATGCGTGTAGAACAGTTCCATGGACGTGTATGGATGGATATAACGCACGCGCGAATACATATTCAGATACTTCGTCTTCTTCTGGCCGTTAGCTGCCCTTTCGCACGGTTACATTACACTATAACCTGTACCTACTATACCTACCTTCCTCGAATGTGTACAAACTTGGTTACAACGGACGCAAAAATCGTTTACGGTTTTACGTCGAAATTCGCTTACTACGATCCTATTAATACGCTGCGGATCTTTATGCAAAATGAAGCTTGCCTGCACCAACTGCAATTGCTTCTTCCTTTAATAATTTTCAAAAGTTCAAAATAATAATATATAAACACTCTACAATTACTTTACTTTTTCTAAGTTACGGCTACTCATTTTTATCGTGAATGCATGAAATCCGCTCTCTAGCTACAGTAGAACCTCGCTCGTTGTGTGAAACGGGACCGGAAATGCGAGCAAGAATTGAGGTAACGAAAGAGGCAACCAGTCACAAGATCTGTTCTCCCACTACCCCGCTCCGTGTTTCCTCTAGGGAACCACCACAATCCCCACCACCAGTTCCATGACTTGTAACAACTCGTGGTGCGAGTTGCTGGTACGCAAGGAAATAGCATTTCGTGCAATAAACGAGGACCAGATCACTCCAATGAAAGATGCAGAAAACTCGATTTAGATTAAAAAGATATGCAGAAAAGTCTCGATCCAAGTGCAATCCTCGGGTCTGTACTGTGACATAGATCGTGTAGGGCTACTATTTTCTTGTGACAGGCGCACTACCACCGTCCATTAAACCACTAAATACACACATAGCACTCGAATAGCGACT
Organism: Halictus rubicundus; assembly: GCF_050948215.1. Taxonomy (NCBI): domain Eukaryota; kingdom Metazoa; phylum Arthropoda; class Insecta; order Hymenoptera; family Halictidae; genus Halictus; species Halictus rubicundus. The sequence goes on along the minus strand of NC_135149.1, from coordinate 9,205,229 downwards.
GTAAGGCGCCACTAAAAATTGCTGTATCATTATTCAAAATATTTTTTAAATTATTAAATTTGTTTGTATTTAATAAATTAATAAACACTTCAGTATTGTACGAGTAAATTGCACCATTTTCGTACGTATAACATGAAAAAATATATATAGAAGGGAAATATCCTAGGTCGGAAAAAATTTTTCGTTTACGAGTTAAAATAACTTCGAGTGCAAAGGGTTAGTGTCATTTTAGTCAGAAAAATGCCACAAATAAATTGGCGAAAGTCCCATAAAAAAAATAATAAAAAATAAAGAAGTTTTATAATTGGATTAGTAGTGGTTCACACCGATATATCCGACCCGGTTTCGGATTACGCGGCATGTTTAGACTTTATACTGCTCGGCGACCGATGCAGCTCGAGTTTCTCGGCCCCTCGCGAGACGTGCCCCCTACTCGAAGGGATAGGCGAACTGACTAAGATCGTGTAGCTCCGTTCTGCTTAGATCACGACTTTACTGTACTAGAAACTCGGTTGTTTGATTTAATTAATGGGATATGTGCAAAAGAACAGTTAGCTACAATGCTAAGCTAAATCCATAGTAAATCGTACAATAAATCTGAATGTTGCATATGTGTCGATTTAGACTGAATTACTTTACTGAAAGAGTTAATTTTCCTAATATAATTCATAAATTTCTACATTTAGTTATATTATATTAACCCTTTTAACTCCAAAACGAAACATTTCTTCCGACCTAAAATATTTCCCTTCTATATATATATTTTTCATGTTATACATACGAAAATGGTGCAATTTACTCGCACAATACTGAAATGTTTAGTAATTTATTAAATACAAACAAATTTGGTAATGTAAAAAATATTTTGAATAACGATACAGAAATTTTTAGTGTCGCCTTACAGTCGCCATTCGAGTGCTAGGGGTTAATTATTATTCTTGTTCTATATTATTTTATTTTATTATATTAATGAATACTTTATTATATTATTATTTGATTATATTAATTAATATTATTTATATTATTAATTTTTATTTTTATATTATTACATACATTCAAACAGTTTTTCAAAATTGGAAAAAACGAAGCGCACTGCACGTTTGCGTGGACTGTACCCAAGCACCCCGCAGTCTGTCCAAAAAATGCTCCAAGTGTCTTCGCATTTCTACGCCCGCGTCTCCTCCGAAAGAACGAAACAAGAAAATTCCGTATAAAAATGCCCGGTGGCAACGGGGGGTTCTCCTGATGGTGCCGGCCTAGCGTAACGACAATGAAGCAAATAGAAGAGTGTTCGTTCTCTCCTCGGGGCCCATAAAACGTCGGCCGTGGCGGAGGAGCGTCGAAAAAAGTCACCGAATTCTCTCCATCTCTCTCCGTATCGGTCCTGGCAACCCGGGCCGCGCGCAATCGCGATTTTTCTAATTACAGGTAATTAATTTTTACGAGTGCCCCGTAAAGCATAGCAGACAGGTGTTTCCCGAGGGCTGGGGCGCCTTCGAAAGCGACCCGGCTTTCTTTGGCGGGTCGGAGAAGCTTGGTGGACGCGCCGTGGCAGCCACCAGTTTTGGTAGTGGTAACCCCAACGATTGTATCGTCGTTGTGTGCCGGTGGTGGTGCCGATAAAGTTAAAGCCACTGGCGAACGATGCAGGGGCCGCGTAATGACAACGCAGCGCGTCGTAAACGCGTTTATGTCCAGAGTTGCATTATAGTAATATCTACCAGCACCCAGCGGATGTTCACTGCCTGCCTCCTCGACGTTACCATCGCCTAACCCATGCCGTTCCGCTAGCGGCCCTTGTTTTCTTTCTACCCGGCTAACGTCTACTTCTGCCCATCATTCTGTCACTCGACTGCGATCCTTCCTCTTCCGCGCCAGGTGAAACCTCCGCAAATTCCTCATCTTTACACCCCTAAACACCGCCTAGGACACAACTCACCGTCTAGTAGTATTTCAAACTTCTGAGCAGCGACCTCTCTTGCCGATGGCTAGACCCAAGCGTAGGCGGTTGCCGAGGATTCTATGGGGTCGTACCTGGACACTTTACTGCGCGAATGATGTGCATTAGGCTACAAGCACTCCGGGGAATATATTGTTCGGCTTTCAGGCCGTTCGGAATCGACGGAAACGAGTCGGACTAGGAATATTTCTGGTTTCGAGGTGTTAGGACACCTGTTATGGCAAATTCTGGTATGGTTCATCGGTTCTTGAAATATACAGAGTGTTTAAAGAAAACGACTTAATGTTTGTATGATACACAGGACACACTGTGTGAAGAAACCTTATTGTTAGTGAAGATATGTAGGTCGAAGAGCCAACCGCTGCTTAAGTGCTGTTACTCCTGCATCCAAATGAAAAATGAAATAGTTATTTGCAACAAGGAAATAATAAACGATTTATTCCTGGTTTCATTTAAAGGAATTCGATTTAAATAAAACAATTAATTCTTATTCACAAATGAAATTTTATTTATTATTTTGCATTCGTTGAATACATAATATTTTCCCGACAGTGGTCCTATGTACCACGTAATAAAACAATGGTCCTATGTATAGTTCACCGAAAATGACCAGTGGCTTATGGAGCTTGATGCAATGTAAAACTTTTGCATATCGATTCGAGAAAACAGAGGTTAAACGAAAACTGTCCTAGATCAATTCTAGAATACGCGGGTTAAATCCAAATTTTTCTAGATTAATTTGTTACAATGATATTAACGAGTCGCCCAGAAAAATGGAAAAAATTGCAACAAAATCATTTCGAATGTTTCTTCTAAAAATACACCTGAATCAGTTTCGCTAAACTAAAGTATATCATGCAGAATCAATCAAAACAAAATTTCTACCTATCAGTTTGCAACACAGTGAGCGAAATTCTTTTAAACACACTTTTAGGGTTTAAACTGATTTTGGGGCTAAAGGTTCAAAATTTTAACAAGAAGCATATAATAATAACTGAAGATTATAAATATATTTATATACTATAAGATTTGTACATTTTGTACATACATATTTACCTAAACATTTATGCAGAGACTTTTACAAACAAAATCATATTTTTCGTGCGAAATTCGTTTAATCGCACGTGTAAAGAAAACAATTTAAAATTGAAAATACATAGATATTACAAATTTAATATTCAGTATGGCCACCATGACTTCGAATTAAAGCGACAATTCGATTTGTTATTGAATTTATAAGGGTATTCATGATAGTATTAGAAATCTCTTCCCAGCAGCGTTTAATTTCTTTTTTTTTAACTGTCAATATTGGTTAATTGACGGTCATTGGCATATATTTTCCTGTCCAGTGTGCCCTATAAATTTTCCATGGGATTGATTCCATCACAGGAGTGTTCCGTGCTTGAAAGGATTCACAGGAATATTTTGAAACGTGAATCGCTGCGTTGTCTTGGTGAAATATAAATTCATTTTCACCAACTATATTTTCCAAAGATGGGATTAACACCCCATTGAGCATGTGTATGTGTTTTTCCAAATTCATTTTGGTGGAAACGAAACAAAATTTTAATTTTCCAAATGAAGATGAAGCTCCTCAATTCATTAAACTTCCACCATGAAAATTTCTGTTTAATCTTGGGTTATTCTTTTGAAGGAGATCATGCCAATTTTTTTTTTCTTTTACATCGAATAAAAAGTATAACTTTATTAGAAATACGGGACAATAATACCTTTACGATCACTCTTTAAATCAACCACTTACCTTTGTAATTTCTCCAAATATCTGAGAAAGAAGAGCATTGCGTTTAAACGAATTTCGCACGAAAAATATGGTTCTGTTTGTAAAAATGTTTGCATAAATGTTTAGGTAAATATATTTGTACAAATCTTATAATATATAAATATATTTGCAATCCTCAGTTATTATTATTTGCTTTTTGTTAAAAATTTGAACCTTTTGCCCCAAAATCCTTATTTTCTTACGTTTAATCGAATTTCGCTCACTGTAGCAGTGGACGTAAAAATGGAGTGACATGTTTCCAAAGAACCCCCCCCCCCCCCTCCCCCCGAGTCGAAAGCGTGCAAAATGGCGGCGATATTCTCGTGGCCAGCGATCCGCGGAGTTCCCGTAATTTCGACAGATTAATTCTGAATCCCATTTGGCGTAATCGATAGGAAGCGGTGGCGGTGTCGATCAGAGGAAGGAGGACTCTGCGATAAAGATTAACTCTTCGGGAGCCCTCCGGTCGCGTGGACGTAATCAGCAAGGCGGGCATAACCGTACGGAGTTATCAAATTGATCAAGCCAAAATAATCTGTGCGAGCGAGCAGCCCGGTTATGCGCCATAAACGCAGTGTATGAGCAATACCGCGTGCCGCCTAACCATGTATACCCGCGTATAAACCAGTGTCCACGAGGCCGGTGTTCGTGGGATCGCCAACACAACCAAGGGAGAACATAACATAACCCGGTGTCACGCGCAGGACTTTACAACTCTGCCATCTCGTCGTCGTTGCCTCCACGCACCCCTCTGCCACCCCCCATTCGACAGTCCCTTCGGTAGCTACATCGCCTTTACACTGTCCTTCCTATGCGAACTACGAGCTGCTATCCCATGAAGCTCTGGGGGTTGAGATTCCTTCGACGTTTGCCACCCCCTTACGATCCATGATCGCTTATTGGTTTGTTGGTTGACGCTTTATTTTCCATTGACTGACCAGCTATGTGTCATTCATAATTTCCCATATTCGACGACCCCAACAATTTACTTTATTTATTTATGCTTTCTATTTTAGCGATGACTGGATATTGTTGAGTACCTTTTATCATCGGTTTGTGTGGAATACATTGGCACAGTCACGCAGAAAGCAAATATTTTACAATTGTCCAGAAAGAGGGGTGTATTTTTCACGAGAGGAACGTATCAGATTTGCTATTTTATGAATTCGAAAATATTATTCAAAATACAGCAAAGAATAATTCGTGATTATTTGAATAGCTATGCGGCAAGCCAGCAAGCAATGATACGCATGTAATTTATTTTATTTTTCCCGTGTACATCACGAAATTGTGGACGTGAAAAATATTTGACGCCGATAGTGAACATATTAATAGTCTTTTAACACTCGCGTTAATTTGACACGTTTATGTCATGTGCGGCGCACGTTGCGATCAATGTAAAAATGCAACGCAGCCTGCACGCCGTTCTATTATTTGTGGACGATACGATGTTATGCCAGGCTGAACAGAAATTTTATCTTCTTTTGTCCGTAACAAAAGAATTTGCAAATTCGATTATTTATCTTTGTGTTGCATTGATTTTTTTGCTATTGTATTGGTCCGTTTTCAACGGACAAATTAACCTGGGAAAATGGAGAATGTATCGGCTTTAATAATACGTAATCTCCAATAACATGATCTAACAAACTTTGAAATTATTAATTGAAAAATAATGACTGAACCGTTAAATAAAATATCATTGCAATTAATACCGACGTCAATTTTTTTTTTAATCGCTCTAATTAGCCTCGTCCTAATTACAGAGAGATCACGCTAATTTCGCGACGATTTCCCGCCTGTCACCGCAACGCGAGCATTATTTGTTAAAAACCGTGGCGTATTGATATTTACGCGAATTTCCAATTTCATGTATCGCTTCACAAGAAATCATGTTATTTATTTAGAGGTTTATTAAATTCAAAATCAAATAGAATACTTTCCGCGCCCATTACTTTAAGTTCCTAGCGCGTTCCATAAATACGCGTTCGCTGTGCATATTTGAATATCGCGAGTCGCGAACAGGACGAAAATCAACGTTTATTTTCGCGCGCGATCGGCGGGAGTCGTCGTCCGAGGGTCGTTTTCGAATTAAAAGTGGCAGGTGTCGGATTAAGGATCCTTTTTTATTTCCTGGATGTCCAAGGATTCTGCACCTTGCGCGACCTTAATGGAGTAATAACGAGCAGAGTATGTCTTCCGGTGGCTCTTAGGCTGATCGATATCGACACAACTCGCCCCCCGAAAGCAGCCTTTCGAACAAAAAGGAACGGCTCTTTGCGAACGTATAAATTCGCCTGACGCGCGCTTTTAATACAGATTCTTTCGCAAATTGATACTTAACTCCGTGATACCGCTTTTACCGTCGCCGTAAACAAGAATGCACGGGCTCTTGAGAATAACTGGAGGAGATAACCGTATGAGCGGAAACAACGTGGAACGTAATGTCCCGATTAATCAATTAACAAGCCTCATTACCGTTAACTATGTTACTTAAAATAATTAGGCCGATCACAATCTTTTCGCCGTTCTTGCGCAATTACTCCGTCGAAGTGATCATCAATTCACTCGTCCAGAGCCAGTTTAAGTGAAATTGAGCATCTTCAACGTGCGTTAACAGGCCTTAAGTAAATATCCTTCTTCTATTTATTTTTATGTGCTTTATCATTCGAGGTATAATGTGCTTTATCATTCGGATAAAATTAAATACTATACATCAAGGTGCGGTCCGAAACGTGCGTTAATCGACCGTCAATCGTACCAATAGTTTGTGAACGTGAAATTCATCGTTCTCACTTTACATAACAACTTTGAATAAATATTCTTCTTATATTTATCCTTCTACTTTTTACTTGATAATTTTTAATTTAAATTAATCGCCGTATCTTTCAAGAGGCTTGTAGACTTATTTATTTGTTAATTTATTTTTGAACATTTAGCTTTTGAATTTATTTTTGGATATGTACTTTTGAATTTATTTTCGAATAATTTACATTTGAATTTATTTTTGAATATTCAGTTTTTGAATTTCTTCTTAGATATATACTTTCAATTTACTTTTGAGTATTTAATTTTGAATTTTTTGATTGAAACATTTGGAAAAAATGTAATCCTTATTCTAAAATGTAATCTTGCTTATTTCATTCGTTTAAACGATCAGAGTTATTAACAATTATTATTAGTTACTGATGGTGAACCATACACCTTAAACTATAATTTAGTTAATTTCCGAACGAATGAATTGATATATTCAGTGCTACTAGTATTACGAGAACCATGTTTAGGTAAGTCAACAGCGCTGGTCGCTGCTGACTGTCTCCTCAGCCAACGTGATAATGTAAGATGGTTTGATATCACGAGATTGGAATATGAATGGACGATATGGAACTAAATGATTCGCAATTAAAATGCTTAATCGAAGTCGTCAGTTTCGCGAATACTTACCGACAACGTTACCCCCAGATATGTTAATTACCCAGAGTCAAGATCGCGGAACAACGAACTCGAAAGATAAATTAGTCACGACAACGAAGGTCCAGTTCGTTGTTCGCGCTGAACACACCCGCAATATCGCATCGTGCGGTATAAGGATATAAATTTCTGTTCTCTCAACATTAAGTCCCGAATATACTGCACGAGGCGAGAGGGTACCCTTATCGTTTGTTTTTTTCTCCTGCCAAGGCCCCGGTTGTTTCTTTTGTCTGGTGGAGAGGGGGGAAGGAGGGAGACTTTGTTGCAAAGCGTCTTCGAAACGACAATTTAATTCGATGGGTAAGGCGGCGATTATGCTTGACGATAAAAAATTACGCTCCCGTGGCCCGGTCCACCGGGCACCATGAAAAACGCAGCAGGCTAAACGTCCCGCGCTTATGGCAACTTCCCGGAAGGAGTAAACCGCGGCAGTTAACCTAATTTATGCCAATATCTGCCGCCGCGCGCTTCGAAGAGGTTAAAGGTACTGCATCTTGAGAGCCATCAGGTCGTAACGGATAGTCCGTATTCGTGGCTAAGTTATGACCTCGTAGGGCCGACTTCATCCCTCGTAAAAATGCCCGAACGGCCTTCCGAAACGAGGCAGTGCGCATAATTATCCGACACGTCCCTCATTCGAGCGGGCGTCCCTCTCTCCTGCCCCGTCCACCCGTTCCTTTAAACTTTACTGTCCCGTCGGACGCCTTGCACGCCTGTCGAAACTTTCGTGAAATTACGCGCAAGTCAAATCGACCGCGATTATACACGCCGAAGAACCCACCCCGCTTTCGCGTCTCGCATCCTCTATGGCGAATTTAATGCGCCGTACCGGGCCAACGAACAATTTCGCGATCGTGTTCGCAGGCGATTCTAGCAAACGAAACAAAGTATTGGAATTTTTAGCACCGTGCCAATCTTGACTCATCTTTAGCTCTTAATTGGACTACTAATGAGTTTAGACATGTGAAAGCTTCGATCAAAATGCACCAAGTACAGGTGTCACACCTTCTCACGACCATCTATAATATCTCGTTTGATTTTTATGGTAGAAGAAAATTTCAAAGGAACACATTAGTTGGTTCAGAAGGGCATATATTATGATAGGCAACAAATTTGTTCAAGGTTATAGTTTTTTAAATTTCAAGGTCATCGAAGTTTTTATAAATGGAATAATATATTTTTATTATCGCTATATGATAGTCGAGGTCAAGACGAATCCAACGACCTGTAACATTCACATACTTCACGAGACCTTCAGTACGAAAAATTCATAAAAGTAAGGCACTTGATGTAAATAGTGAAATAACGATGACATGATCTCCCTAGGGTTTCAAGAAATGTTCTTGAACCTTCACTAATGACTGTAAACACGCTTAGTATAAATTGTGAACAAATTCTTCTTCTTTCGGTGACTCTAATCAGTACGTTTAAGAAATTCATCGGGATTTATTCGATCGTAAAAGATAACGTTACTTCCCTGAAACGATGGTGTACAGGGATGTAAAAAAGATACAAATGATTTTAGTTTATGGTGAGGCTACAAATAACTCAGTACAAGCATCTTAACTGTACGCAGAAAGATACCCCGAGAGAAATCATCCTTCTCGAAAAAGTTTTGATCGCATAGTTCAATTGTTTTGTAAAACAGGGAGAATTAAATCACTGAACAGAAAACGATCAAAGCCTGCTACTGGAGAGAATGCCGAAACTTTTGTATTGGCTACAGTCAATATTGATCCTACTACAAGTTGTCGAAAAATTGGAAGTTCTTTAGGCATTTCGAAAGCAAGGGTGGGCCGAATATTGCAACGTCACAAAATTCATCCATACCATATTTCCATACTTCAGGAGCTTCATGGCAACGACTTTGAGAATCGTGTTGCTTCTTGAACATGGGCATTGCAACAAATACAAAGAAATGAACATTTCTTTTATGACGTTCTTTTTACTGACGAAGCTACTTTTTCTATCCATGGACAACTGAATACGCATAATATGCATTATTGGTGCACTGAAAACTCGAAATGACTTCAACGAGTTGTACACCAGCGTCCATGGAGTGTAAATGTATGGCGTGGAATCGTTGGTGATAACAGACTCAAGGTCACGTGGAGGTCATAATATTAGAGGTCGTTGGATTCGTCTTGACCTCGGGTATCATCTAGCAATAATAAAAATATATCATTCCATTTAAAAAAACTTCAAGGACCTTGAAATATCCAAAAATATAACCTTGAACAAATTTGTTTGCCTGTTATAATATTTGCCCTTTGAAACAACTAATGTTTTCCTCTGAAATTTTGTTCTATCATAAAAATCAAGCGAAATATTTCAGATACAAACATTATTACTCGCTCTTTTGCAACACTAGACCTAGCGATAATTCAGCATCAAAAAAGCATCATTTTGTAGGTCTCCTTTGAAAATTTTTGTAAATACATCAGACGATCGCTTTGTATTGCGGTTTTGCATACATATTTTTTATTGGTTAGACAATTGAATATAATTTTTTTAAGTCCAAATATTTTAAATTGTGGGAGTTATAGTTCTCTGAAGCAGGCAATTCTAAATTTTCAAAGTCATACACCTTGAGAGGACATTCTGGTTTTAAACGCCATTGTTTCACCAGCTTTCAGGAAATTTTTTCAGAAAAACTAACTTTTTGAATTTTACTTTCTCCTTGAATTTGTCAATCATCAACGAACGAATTTACTTTGTTCAACAACAAAAATGTATTATCTTGCAAAGAAACAGGATGAATGAAATTAAAAGCGATATTTGGTATTAAATTCATTAATTGAAACATTTGGAACAGAGGTAATCCACGACGTAAGCGGATCATCCGACATCACAGGATTCAAATGTCTCGATCGCCATTTTTGCGGAAAGTTAGTTATCCAGGGTTAAAATTCGCTGGGCATCGAAATTTAGAAATAATAAAATTCAGTTTCAATTTTTACAAACTTTATCCGATATTTTGTTTAATTGCAAAAAATTTCTGGATATCTCACTTCCAAATTCTTCGATCGTTTTCACCATTTTAAATTACACCTACCCATTTTTATTGTACATTTATAAAATCCATATTCTAATCAGAAATGTTTAGCATATTTCACATAGTAGTTTGATTTCGAAGCTGATTCCTCATTTATAACATCATCTCCAATTGTTTTCAACATAGACCAATAGGTATAGTATTTGTAAAATTTATTCACCACTTACGAAAAAATCTGCTACAAATTTAAAAATTTCCTTCATGTTATGAATTCAAGAATAATCTAATGCGAGTCGCATTGGTGTCTAAAATTACAGTTGACCTAACTGAATAATGATTCGTAACAATGACTAACAGATTCGGGGCGAACACAATTTTCGCCGAAAATTCTTCGAAAAATAAAGATTAAGGAGCGTTCGCAAGCGATATATTTTCTAGTCGACCGTGGAAGACATCTATAGCTGACTATATTGAACGGGATACTGCAGCAGAAACAGTCTGAAGTTATAGTGCTATCTAGAATAAAGGTAACTGAAGCGATCCAGTTTTTTTTACATGTTTGATAGACTCGCTAATTGGACTCCCACCAATCAAAGAGGATTTTGAGAAACGTTCCGAAAACACGTCCAGCGGACATTTACGGATACCTGAAGGGGTCGAAAACGATTATGATCCGAGGATAACGATCCAGTTTTTAAAAAAAGTGAGAGAAAGAGAGAGAGAGAGAGAGAGAGAGAGAGAGAGAGAGAGAGAGAGAGAGAGAGAGAGAGATGGTGAGAAAGAGAGAGGGGGAGGGGAGGGAGAGAGAGAGAGGAAGAGAGACTGTGACTTACGCGCAAATGGATGGCGAAGAAAAATGGTCGGGACCATGTTTCATCTGGCGCACACGTTTATCGTCCGCGCAGTGTAAAATTTACACCGTCTCACTTCCGAAACGAGTGGCCCGGCAGTTGCATAAACGCGTGCAACATTTTATTTTCTACAGCCCTTGGTCCGCAGCCGGGCAATAGTAAAATATTAGTTATTGCTGATTTTGCGAGCGCCTAATAAAATTCTTCGTAAAATAAAATTCGTACGCCGATCTCTATGCTCACGTGACTATGCGAGCAAACGCATCGATGCGCGCGCTCGCGCGCTCGCGTGTACACGCATGCAGCCGCCGCCGCCGCAATGGCCACGATTCACAGTTAATAAATTTTTCCTCCGCAGTTTTCGGCGTTTCGGGGAAATTTGTTGGTCACGATATATCGGCGAAGCGCCGTTACGCTCGCGCTAATGATACGGGCCGCAGATATGCGGCGATATAAAACTGCATAAGCGAGCTCGACCACCATGAACCAATTCCTTCGATCCGCACCGGGGGCCCCGATCCGTTCTTTTTTTTTTTTTTTGAAGCCTGCTGATAACTTTTCGACGAATTTTTAGCTTTGTTATGTGAACGTTTAAAATCGCATAAGCGAGCCAGATCATTCCGAACCAGTTCCTCCGATCTGTAAGGGGGCCCGATTTTTCTGATGCCTGCTGGTGACTTTTCAACGAATTTTTTACGTTACGAATATGGGGTAAAATGTCAACTAAGTAACAAATCAGAATTTTTGCAGACTTTTTTAAACCCTAAAATAATAAAAAATCGGGCCAAGGAGTAGAAGATTCATTGTGCAGATCACGACAATGAGACGCCATCTTGCCGGCGGAAGATTAAATCCTAAAATCTCAAAGATTAGAACAGAACTTTATTTGCTACAGTATCATTACAATTTATTTGTTACAATATCATTGTTTTACATGTGTGTGAATATATTATGAGCACGTGTAAATATTAGAGTGGCTGGAACAAAGCTGAAACGTGGCATTTTCTTTTGAGTTCAACGTTGGTATTATTTAGCAAGAATAAGTCGCCTCTGAGGCACCACTGCAAATTACTATAATTGAAAATTATTTCTACATTGATAAGAGTCCGTGTGTTTAAATTGCTAAATGTTCAAGTACGAGTAATAATTGTTTTCATATGAAAATAATTATCTAAATAAAAAAGAATTTTTAATATACCACGTTTTTAAGACGGACTAAAAAGTATAAAGTAATTTTTCCCAGCCCCACACAAATTCCTACTCCCATACCGATAGACCTGACAATTTGTGATTGTGCATTTTGAATAGCTATGAAAATACTTGTAAGATTTAAAACGAAAAATGTGGGGCGCGTGCAATAAATAATTGATGCATAAATGGTTCACCTAAATCACTAACAATTTTATTCACTGCAAATGATTTGAACTGTTGTGTGATTTTTCTCAACGGCAGCTTCTCTCCACACTCCTTACTATTATCTTGCGCCCCACGTTTTATGTTTTAATTCTTACAAGTATTTTCATAGCTATTCAAAATTCACAATCACAAATTTTCTGGAATATCTGTACGGGATTACGATTCTGTATGGGGCTAGGAAAAATTATTTTATACTTTTTAGCCCGTCTTAAAAACGTAGTGTATTAACAATTTTGTTTATTTAAATCATTTTCTGCTTTTTAGTCTCGTGTGTGATGTCATCCAGTTCTGAGCTATGTTTAAAGTTTCAAGTCTCTAGCTCATCGGGAAGTTAGTTTAAAATCAATTGCAACACACACACACACACACACACACACACACACACACACACACACACACACACAGTTCGTCTTGCATCGCAACTTATGCCTGCAAAAGGGAGGACAGACGGATCGTGCGTGGCGGCCTTTAGACCAAATTATCCGTTAAATCGCATCGAACAGGACAGTCAGATGCCGGAAATAAGTCTGACAATAGAGCTGTCGGCTTGGCGGCGATCGTCACCCAGTCGAATTCTAAAATTCTGCCTTGAAGGGTCGTTAGGTTAACGCGGTGACATCAGAGGATAGCCCGGGCACGCTGGCCCGTAATATATCGAATGATGAATCCGCGCATCGCAAACCCATAAAAACCCGTCAGCCCCGGACAGATACGAGATACGCCCTATTACTGTCCACCAACACCCGAAGCGCCCCAGCGCCGTCCAGTTCGCAACGGCTAACTAAATTACCAGTTACATTTTTTACTGTCCGATCCCTGGGCGTTTTTTACCATCGTATCGAACGCAATGAAATGCTTCCCTAGGTCGTCGCCGCCGCCGCGAAAGCACTGAAAGGCCTGGCCCGGACCAGGCTCGCGTTCCGAAAATGTTGCGTGTGCTTTTTTCCCCGGGTGTTCCGATAGGTTAAAACGATAGATTCGCGCCCGAAACGAAAAAAAAAAGTAGAGCGCGTGGGATAGAGACAGAGCATAGGAGCCGGAGATAGAGAGAGCCAGCGAGAGAGAGAGAGAGAGAGAGAGAGAGAGAGAGAGAGATGGACAGATAAAAAGAAAAAATAAATACTAGATGGTGTAACGTAGGGGGCGCGTAAATGCGCAAAAAATACGGCTCGTCATACAGGATCGAAGCGCGTGTGCTTTCGAAAATTCTCGGTGGAAGCACTCTGGCCGGGTCCAGCAGGCCCCGCGGGGCTAAAACATATTTTTATGGACCACGGGAAAGGTTTACTAATGTCGTATAATAGCTCGGCTTCGAACAGCGCCATCGGGGCTCCGAAAACGACGCCGCCAGTCGTCCGGAATCGTCAAAACGCGGGGAAAAAAGTCGAATTTTACTTCTGTAGAAAGTTGACAGTTTTCGCTCGGATTCTACAATACTTAATTCGTGACATCTTGTTCTTAAAATGCACATGTTTCTACGAAAATCTGTTGTCGGGCTGATTGACACTTGGGTCCAATTAATTGCAATTGGTTGATCGCAGTTCAGTTCATTTTTTGACGGTCAGTTTTAAAATTCCACAATTTTGCAAATTCCAAGCCTGACGACTTCCTATTTTGCAACGGCCCCGTAAGTGATCATTGAGCTCACAGACTTTAATTCTTTTTTAAAATCTTCTACATCACAAGCTTTGCTTCTCTCTTCAAGCTTATTTCGGAAAACCATCTACATCACAAATCCCAATCCTGAAGGTTCACTTCGCAACCCCTACTTCCAAATGTCTTCTTTCTCGCAAATTCCCATCACCATGTTCCACATACTGTCATTTCTCTACATATGTCGCCAAGGCCTGGATGATAAATGTCGCAGAATTATCCCCACTACCGCAGGGTGTACCCCGTAAGGGGTCACAACGCTCGAGAGGCCTCGGACGCCAAGGAGTGTAAACATAACACGGCTCGGGTATGTCTCCTGGACGATACACGGCGCTGCAAGACCCATGTTGTTGACATATATCGAGAATTCACTGTATTACGTTTATTTGAGAACAGTGTCACTACTACTCAACGCGAAACGCGGATCCAAATCCCACTGGGTAGGATAGTTGCCCACAATGTAGAACATGTTCTTTTCCACGTTTAGAGTCGACTCAAAAAATTCTTGGTAACTCGTGGTGACTCATCTTTGTGCCAAAATGTAGTCCGACGAATTAGTGTTTCGATGATTTTTGACCAGTATGGCGACGCTTGGTCCCATGTTTGTTATCGGCCGAGAGCTACTTCGACGATGGAATAATGATCAGCGAAGACAGTTTAATTGATGGAATTAGATCTAGCCGATATTAATGCTAACGGACCCGTCCACACGTGCTCACCGCTACTTACGGTAATCATTGCACGTTATTAAGAGAATGCTCCTTAAGTGACTCTAATTGGAGGAAGATGTAATTAGAAGCTTATTAGTCGCAACTGTTCGGTGCTCCCGGCCTCCTGCATGAATTTTATGTCTCAGCTAGGCGCAGGTAGTTGAACACGGTGTGAGCTACGACTGGCGTTTTCGCAATTGATCGTGTTTTAACGACGTGATAATTTCCGTAATTAAGAAATAAAGCTCTCGGTGTGTTGGACGTCTGTAGCTAGACGCGGCATGCTGGTGTGCTTTTTGTGGAAATGTGTTTCTCTTTGTTTCCTCAGTTTCGAAAGGCTAGATGGAGGACGAGGGTGTGGTTAATTGGACCAAGGATATTTATACAGAATAAGAAGATTGTGCGTCGATTGCTTGGAGCAGGATATAAATAGGAATTTGCTTCGTTCGTTAATAATTTTAATGTGCCCACTTTACTGTTTTCAATTGCACCTATTCATTTTTGTTATATGTGTTACATAGTTTCCAAACTGGTTCTTTAACATTTGCAGCTCTTCAGAACGTGTTTAACTGCATTATAAATAAATGTTTGCTATAATTTATATGCTAGACATTTGGGTTGCATTTGACTTGTTCGCATTCTCTAAACCCAAGTCAATGCCTCGACACAACAGACACGATGAATAGCCACAACTATCGGAGAAGTTGCCCCGAAACTCCGTGGCTCGGGGCTGCGGGCTCCTGTTCTCAATGTCTGGTGGGGAGGCCACGCCCCTCGCGGGCCCGACGCTCCGGAGCGGAGCAGAACGGAGCTCCGCGTTCCCGAAACATAGGAGAGCCGAGCCCTACATACTTGGAACAGAGCGGAACGGTGCTCCAGATTTTGGGAGCGGAGCAAATCGGAGCACCACGCACCCGGAGCCGAGCGGAGCAGAATTCCACGGGCTTCTGTTCTCAATGTCTGGTGGGGAGGCCACGCCCCTCGCGGGCCCGACGCTCCGGAGCGGAGCAGAACGGAGCTCCGCGTTCCCGAAACATAGGAGAGCCGAGCCCTACATACTTGGAACAGAGGGGAACGGTGCTCCAGATTTTGGGAGCGGAGCAAATCGGAGCACCACGCACCCGGAGCCGAGCGGAGCAGAATTCCACGGGCTTCTGTTCTCAATGTCTGGTGGGGAGGCCACGCCCCTCGCGGGCCCGACGCTCCGGAGCGGAGCAGAACGGAGCTCCGCGTTCCCGGAACATAGGAGAGCCGAGCCCTACATACTTGGAACAGAGCGGAACGGTGCTCCAGACTTTGGGAGCGGAGCAAATCGGAGCACCACGCACCCGGAGCCGAGCGGAGCAGAATTCCACGGGCTTCTGTTCTCAATGTCTGGTGGGGAGGCCACGCCCCTCGCGGGCCCGACGCTCCGGAGCGGAGCATAACGGAGCTCCGCGTTCCCGGAACATAGGAGAGCCGAGCCCTACATACTTGGAACAGAGCGGAACGGTGCTCCAGACTTTGGGAGCGGAGCAAATCGGAGCACCAGGCACCCGGAGCCGAGCGGAGCAGAATTCCACGCATTTGGAGCAGAGCCCTGTGCTCCCGGAGCAGAGCGGAGCGGTACCCCGTAATCCGAAAACAGTATAGAGCGGAGTGCACCATGTTCTCAAAGCACAGCAGAGCGGTGCCGCAAGCTACGGAGCCGGGCAGAGCGGAGCCCCAAGCTTGGGAGAGGAATAGAGTAGAGTTCTAAGCTTCCGAGCGGAGCAGAGCGTAGCAGAGCGAAGCGGTACCCCGTGTTCTGCAAACAGTTCAGAGCGAAGCTCCATTCTTCCATAGCAGAGCAGGGCGGTGGCCCCCATCTTCTCAACGCAAAGCAGAGTGGAGCTCCAAGCTACGGAGCAGGTTAGAGTAAAGCCCTAAGCTTGGGAGCGGAACAAAGTAGAGATTCAAGCTTCGGAGCTGAGCGGAGCGTGGGAGAACGAAATTTCACGATTTCGGTACGGAGCAGAGCAGAGCAAAGCAACATTGAAGCGTTCACCGTCCAGCATCGACTCCCTAACCGGCGCTTCTCTGCAGCCCCTGCCGGTGCTCAGAATCAGCTACTAACGATTAGTCCGGCGCGGCTATGCACGCGTTTCTGTCAAGTACGAAAAACGAAATACGCGAGGGTGCAGAGCAGCAGCAGCAGCAGCAGTAGCAGGAAAAAAAAATATTTGATCAGCCGCGCGAGAGCGCTCGCTCGCGCTCGCGAGCGCGCGGGGCTCCGCGTACAAACTCGCTCGCTCGCTCGCTCGCGGATAGAGAGCGCCTCTCGATATCCAATTCAGTTGTTATTCAAGTGGTGCGCGTGTTTCTACATTTTGATTTCTATGTAACAGCGGTGCGCGGCGTTGGTTCCTGGTTGCCCGGCCTGCCTCTCTGTGTTTGCTGTCTGGAAAGACAACAAATATTGTTTCGAAATCGTTTATTCCCATCAGCATCACAATTCTATCCGCGGCAATCGTGTTACCGTGACACACGACCGAGGAAGGGGACCCAGGTAGCAGAATGTGAACCAGGAAGGCGGAGAGGAAGAGGGGGATCAAGAGGCCAGCAGGAGGCACGCACGGCAGACGCACCACCAGAGAAAACGACAAAAATAAAAGTGGCGAAAGGAGCAAAAAGAAGGAAGAAATAATCGGTGACTCGAAACGTCCTCCCCTACCGCACACCTTACTACCAGGCGGGGGGAGGGGAGAAGGGGTGAAAGCCTTCCTTGTCTCGTCCGCGCACGGCCCATTCGGTATCCGCTATTCGCTAATCGCCCCGTGACAAGATAAGCTCCGGCGAGCCGTGCCAAACTTTCCTCGTAACGGGGGCGGCAAGGCAGAAGCTTTCGTTTGCCAGAGAGCGAGGAGAGGACCGCGATTGTCAGGAAGAGTCGCATGGAAATCCGATGCGCCGGTGCATCGACGATGCAATTCAGACGGGTGGGTAGCCACCCCTTTTTTTCACCAGCGCGCCGGCTCTCTCTCTCTCTCTCTCTCTCTCTCTCTCTCTCTCTCTCTCTCTCTCTGTCTAGCAACCCGGGATCCCGGACTCTTTCGCTCCCGAGCCTCTTCCTCTCCCGGTCCTCTCTCTGTCAGCTTCCGGGCCCGTTACGCTCCTCCCTCTCTATCCCTCCTCCTGTGTTCGTTCTGCCTCTTCTCCAGCTCTCTCTCTTCATCCTCCTCCAACCTCCTCTTGCATCCACCGTTCTCCTGCCTCCACCTCTTCTAGCTCCGAGCTCCTCCTGCGTCCTCCTCCCTTTCTCACTTCCTCTCTCTCTCTCTCTCTCTTTCTCTCTCCTTCTTTCTCACACGCGTGGAAGCGCGCGTATGCTCGGGCGAGCGCGCGAAAGTGTGCCAAAAACCCTTTTGTAGCGATCGGAAGAATGGGACGCATTGTTTGCTCACTTGTGAATCGGCTCTAATGGCAAAAGTATGTGAAATCATTGTGAATCGAGATTACATACGCGAAAACAACGCGGGGGAACGCCGCTCCTACGTGCTCTCGCCACTGTCTAGCTGAACGTACGTGTCTACGCGTCTACGTCCACCTATCTCGCGCCCCATACACGATCGCCACATTGGATCGCGCTATACACCTCCCCCTATCTTCTCCTCCCCCCCCCCCCCCCCTTGCCCCCGGCACGCACACATACGTCTAACTATCTATGTATTCGTCCGCCGACCGTATCCCTCCTTTTTTGATCAGCGTTGTACTACGAGGACACACACGCAACGCACACGCGTGAAAAAAAGCCGGCATGATCGCAAGAGCGCGCGCGCGTCCGCAAGCACGAGCGAACGAGACGAGAGGGTGCAGAGGGGGGTGCAAAAAGAGAGAAAGAGGGGAAGAGAGTGAGAGAGATTCGAGCTGCCGTACCGGGAGGACGTAGATATTTTTTTACGTGCAACGAGAGAGAGTGCAGGGAGAGACATGCATTCGACTGGCCAGGGCGGAGGGAAACGGTGATGCTGGTGGAAGGGGGTCAGCTCGGGGGTGGCGCGGGTGGTCCACCCTTTGCCGTCGATTTTTCGGGGCTTTTTTTTACGGGCGACGGCCCTCGCTTGCCTGGATGAACGAACACGGGGAGGAACATCAATAATCTACAATCAAACTGCAGATAAAGCTACGATCGCCCTTTTGTGAATGTTTCAATAAGAACCGACGTGACGAACAACTTCCGCCCGGGGCACGCCGCTCTTATGCTGGCTGCGTCTTCCCCGGGGCCGATGGCGCACCCTTGTACCCCAGTTTCACGCATTAAAGCGGAAAAGTTCGCGGGGTCAGCGCAAACTAGTGCCGACATGCCGGAAACGGATCGTGGAAATCGTTTACCGTCTTCAGGGAATATTTTCGGTAATCGTTCGTCCGAAATGAAAATAGTCGATACCCACAAGTCCATTAACTCCACAATATAGTAGGTCGTGCAGAAAATTCCACGGATTGCGCATAGTAATGTCTGGCCTATTCGTATTCAGTGGCTGAAATCTTTTGTTGTTTACTAAGTTGGTATTTTCGAATGAATGAGCATCGTGTATCTCTGAGACTTCAGTTGACATGGTTTTATAACTGTGAGTCGAGAAGAAGAAGAAGAAGAAGAAGAAGAAGAAAATGATACAGTAATTTCTCTATATATGTCACCTAGATGATAAAGGTCGCAGAATTATCCCCACCGCCGCGGGGTATACCCGCGAAGCTCAAGAGGCCACGGACGCCGAGGAGTGTAAATATAACACTGACAATATAACTGACAAGACCAGTGTTGTTGACAGATATCGAGATTTCACTGTATTCTAAAATTCCTTTAATCTTTTCCCCGTTTTAAATGCCGCCTAATTTGCCTCATAAATGCATAAAATGCGGAGCCTGATGGCAATAAATTAATTCAATCATCCACATTGATAATGAAATATCGATATCATTAAATTCCTTTAATCTCCCTACTATTTTAAATTCCACCTATTTAATGTCCCTGATAAATGCGTGATATCAGCAGTCAGGATGATAATAAATGAATTCGACATAATTTAACTTTCGAACGCGGCGGAGATAAATAACGAATGGCTCCTCACGTGGCGGAACGTGTTGGTAAACAAGATCGCGGATGCACCGATGACACGAAAAATGCACGCGAATCGAACGTCGGAACGTCGGGACAGAAAATGTTCACCGTCCTCGGAGGGCCGGCGGGAACAAAAAGAAGAAGCAAGCCCGAATCTGGCTTGCGCGGGACAGTTGTCCCGCGTAAACGAGCACCGGCAAAAAAGGAGTATCAACGGTCCACTAGGCATCCAATAGTTATGAAGCGAGACTTTAAAAATGGAGGAAGTTACGAGGCAGCGTGACAAAGTGCATTATTTATTATTTAGCCGCGTTGCAAAGTAAATTTGAATGAATGATGCACGAAGGTTTTTACGACGAGTCTTCCCTCCCGGCGCTCTCTGCCAGTTACGAGAGCATGAAATAATTACCGCGGGACAATTAGCCAGCGGTCCAATAATTTTTACAACCGAAGAAAAAATGGGCCCGCTAATGCTACCCGCATAAATCTTCTTGAACGTTCTGCCGGAAGATTGATTGGCCGTTTCCCAGAGAATACGCTTGATTCGATATTTCTGACGTGTGCGCAACTTTTTCCGGGCAGCTTTTTATGTTGAATTGTGCTGGAAGTTGAATTTTCGTACATAAAAATGGCCTTTTGCAATTCTATCACTGTTTTAGTATCACTATCTTTGGGCCGTCTTAAAATTCTCAATTTTTTCTCCCAATCTTTCGGACTTATTTATGAACATTAATTGTAGAATATATAACGCGTTCGATGCTTCTTATTCGTATTATTAGCCAGGCGATTTTCATACAAACACAATTTTCCTTGCATTAGTTTGCAAGGATGGTACCCAAAGGAATACAAATTTTACACGACAACAATATAATGAAAAATAAATATACACCAATGTAAGTGATAAAAAACCGTACCAGAAATTGTAGAACACATTATGCTGAACATTTCCACCAAATTTGAGCGTAATTGCATCGACGAAAAGTTCCTTCATAAATTGTTATAATTTCGCCAAACGGAAAAATTTCGCAAAGTAGTTTTCGCCCGATGTTCTTCAAACCAAATAAAAAAGATTCTATCCAAGAAACTGTTAAACAAACAAAACCTCGATCCGATAAGCTAGCAATTGCAAAGAAACGTCAGAAGGAGATCAATGCCGTCACCGATCAGCCAATCATCGAAGACATCAATCCCGTATTTGCGCATCGGCAGCGTATTACGAGACACCCTGTACGTCCTACACCTAAGACAATCCCCATTTGATTGGCACCTTGTCGCGAATACGGCCCGATAATTGGCGAACCCAGTCGATATTCGATCCCGTGGGTGTCGCCGATAAGATTCGAATGTTCTTCTCATTACTACCTGGACAGAGTTCGTTGATGGTGCGTTGCGAACCCGTTCGCCGGCTTTTCTTATTGCGAACTGGCGGTGTCCGAGCTGGATTGGTCGTGATCGCGCGGGAGGCCTTAATGGAAACACGGCCGAGCGTGTAGCACGGGTCATTTAATCCTCAACGATCCGCCAGTGCGCAAAATGACCACGCCGAAACTTTCAGTTTCCCTGTTCTTATAAAATAAAAAAGAACGGATTCTTCCCTCCTCACGGATTTCAAGAGAGGTCTTCGAATCTATTGCACATTCGGTCACGAACAAAATTTTCCAACAATTTCAGAGACGTTTCAATTTATCTTCTATTAAAAAGATAGCTAAAGTTCAATCACAAGTGAAGGTGGTTTATGAAATGGTCCATTAACACTAAGCCTACCACCGTCGGTCAAAATGACCGGTTCCAGATTTTTCATTTTACAATTAAATAAATTCAATCTTAACATAAGACAACATGTTTCAGTTACTTTCAAGGCTCGGTAGGTGTAGTGTTAAAAATGGCGCAGGTTGTTGCACTACAAGAACGGACATTACTTCAGCCACCTATGCTGCCAAATTTATAAGAATGCATTTGAAGTTTGACAAAATATACAAATTTAATCATACAAAACCAAAGCTGAAAACCGTATACGAATTAGTAACAAATTTACAATATTAAAACTGCATTGCAAATGAAGCATATGAGACTGTCCTTTAGAAATGGCTCGGGTTGTTTCACGACAAGAACAAGTACCGTTTTAACGTTGCCAATTTTATGACGAATTAATTTATAGTTTCGACAAAATGTATAAGTTTAATAAATGGTACATTTAGTGCACTCTTTTGGTTTACATGACGAGTTCTGATGGTCCCCGGGTTGGAAATCCTGACCGCGAGAAGAATGCACCTAAAGATGTGACATTTTTATCGTGCCATATATCGAAATGTAAATTTAGTTTGCAGCGCGGTGCCCGGGGGCGGTATATTTGGTTTACGACCGATTTTAGTAGTGATATTCTTGCACTTAATGTCGCAGCGTGCAGTCCGCCCTTCTCTGTATATCTCTTGCATACCCGCTGACGATTTTGAATACGTGTAGCGAGAGAGCGTCCAGTTCGAGTGGAGTTTAAGGATTAACCGGCACGACAGGAAACAACGCGTAACAATCTTTTCAAACATCTTTTGCTTGGCTTATTGCGGTCGTCTACACTAAATTTTCTATATTGTTGCTTCCGCTTGGCATTCGAACAGAAAACAAATAGAACTGTCGAATCGGTCTGTACTGTTATGTTTTATCGGCCATATTTTCCATTTTGTGGCTTTCGGTAATTTACGAGCGAATTTCAAGGAAAGTTTACTCATTAATAAACTACAACTTTAGCGTCTTAACAAAATATCATCGCACCGTATTCGAGAAATTAAAATGGCCATTAAAACCGTATTAAACACACCAATGTTCCCGATAAAAGCACGAATCTCTAAAGCAATATTTAGCGTCCTTAATCGCATCAGCGGAGTTATTTAAAATCAAGAATCCGGTATCAAGGGGACAAGTGTGAGCTCGCAGCACACCCAGATTACCACGCTCCTTAATTCAACGAGTTCGCATAGCTGAGCACCGCGATATTTAATTCCGCGAAGGAAAACTTTGCCTGGCTTCCGGCAGCCGTTTTTCAACCGCGGTAAATGACCCGCGATGTTTAGCCTCTTCTCTTTTATTCCACGGATCTCCGTTGCAGATTATGCAAACACCTTTATCCGCCGATGATTCGCCGTTCGATGCTGCGAAAAAGTCAACGCCTGGAGGTGTGCGATAATATTTACCATTTCTGATGCACAAGAATCTTCGAACGGGCCCCAACGAGATAATATTAAGTCGTCCCACAAGCTCGCATACCTTTACAAAGAGGAGACAATTTGTTAAAGATCGCACAGTACGCAAGACAATATTAGGGAGAGATGCAGTACATTTTGTTTCCTGTTTAATAAAAATTTTACTGAAAATAATTGAACAAATAAACAGGCATAATTAAATTGTTTATTTCAATCTCTTTAACCCCTTGCACTACAATATCGAGTCAGACTCGTGATGAAGATTTTGAACAGAGTCTAATAGATATGTATGTAATTAATTTCCTTTAAACTTTAAACTGAAATAAAATTCTATTTTGTTGTAGTTGATATACATCCTTTGGAGAAAAAATAGGCATGCAAAAAAGTGTAAACTATCTTTTATTTCTACGAAATTCTGAACGATGGAGAATTTTTAATCATTATGATCACAAAATAAGTAGTAGTTCAAGGCGTTAAGAAAATATGACGTAAAATGAGTAAAACTTTTATATCAATATATTAATATGCTGTCTAAAAATGTTCGATAAAGTGCATCTCTCCTTAGGGCCTGGGGTTATATGCACTCCTCGTTGGGATAGATGAACCCCTTTCGTTTATATCTTCTTCTTCCTACTTGTACTTCTTTTTTTTTCTCTCTACTATATATTACACAAAGTGGCATGCATAGTACACGTTTTATGGAGACATTTGAGGTATTCTAAACAAGAAATCCAATCTACTTGAGATGTGGTTGAATAATAATCTTCTAAACATTCAATACAATAATTATTAGAATCTACTAGCCAGTCGTTTTTGTCAAAAATGAAGCATCTCCTTTTTAATTATCTAATTACAGAGCAAGAACTACAAATTGATTAATTTTAATTGATTAAAGTGCAAGATATTAACAAATAGTGTGGCAAAGAACAAGTCTTAGGTTCAACTTATCGCTTTTTTACTAATTAAAAGAAGGTGCTTCATTTTTTATAAAAACGACTGCTTAGTACATTTACATACATTACAAAAACATACAAATACATATATACATACATATATATATAAACAAGAACCAGTACAAAAAATTTTGCCAAAACACGATGAAAATTCGTAAAAGAGAAACCATTGTCACTATTTAAGTCGATACTGATAGTTAAAACCATACCATCAGAAGGTAGTAACATTTGTACTGACCACTTACAAAAATATTTCATCAGATGTTTGGAGCACTAAGAAGTTTTTATACTTCTGTTATACACGTGTTCTTTGTTTTGAGGTTATTTACAAATGTCAAAATGTTAAAAGTGATAACAGAAAAACAGTTGGGAATCGTCCAGTATTGCCACAATAAAAACTGATGCATCTCACGCTTTGGTGCATCGCTCCCGGAATTACCCTAAAAGATTTAATTTCTTTGACCGGCCACAACGTAAAACAGTTGCACTGAATAAAATGTTCGAAGGCCGCAGTCTCCAAGAGCAGTTGCCAAAACGAAGAGCGGTAGAGAACGCATTAACCAATTCAAGTGAAAGTTCAAGGTTGCGTGTGCTGGCAACGGTGGCCAGCGACAGTCAATCATAAACTCAACCGGCACGCTAATTCATCCATGGTCCACTTGAGTCTGGATGGTGCGACAGTGTCCTCTAATCTGGAAGGATCACGAGAGGAAGATAACCGGGTAAGATCCTCGCGATTAATATCCAGGCAACGGAGGTCTCGCAATTAAAATTCGATATGGCGATAAATGAGGAGGCAAGAGGGGCCACGGACAGCAAGAAATTCGCATAATAATTATCGATCGTCCGTTAATCTCTTCTTTGTTCCCCCCATTCGTCCCCACCCCTCCCGCCCAAAGCAGCATAGCCGACTCCCTCCTCGGGCATTTCAACAGAGGAAAACGAGCCGCCACAAAGCGGATCGCTTTAGTCGTCTTATACATCTCGTGGAAGTTAACAAACATTGTGTTCCTTATCTCTCCTCGGCACAATTAATGCGAGGAACCCTTTGGCCCTCCTTCCTTTTGCCCTCTTCCTCCCGACGGTCTCTGTCTATCCGCCTGGCTTTCTTCCTCCTCTTCTTCGTTCGTTTCGAGGCCGCCATCCACTACCATCTTCCGAGACGCCTTTGGTGCTTTCCTTAACGCGGTATTACTTATGTAGATGAGCCTCGCAATTCCTATACATTATTTGCAAAGAGCTCGACCCTGAAGGGCGAAACGGACGCGACCAGGCTGGGTCTGGAAAGGGACAGGAGAGGAGGGTGGTGGGGGGGAGGCGTGTAACCGGGACCGGGGGTAAAAGGATCTCGAACTTTCGTGATTGCGGGGGCGGCGCTGTGCAAATGCCGAATCGCGCCGCGGCGAACAAAGGAAGACGCGGGTGTATTGGGCCGAGGCACCCGGCCCTTTTACGAGACGCGTGTCGTTTAACGCTGGACGAACTCGGTGATCTTGATCTCGCGGTGGCGTGTTGGTTTCCTCAGACGTTTTCATGGTTATTGCTCTCTGCGCGGTTTTCGTTGCTCGGGGTACAGTAAATTCTCGGTGTACGTATTAGGGGTACCCATAAGTAATGAATTATTTGCAAAGAATTCGTTTTGCCTACAGTTCTGTACCGATCGTTGAAAAGGAAACACGTATTCTTTTACAGTGTCCGATAAAGCAGTCTGTGTTCAAAATATTCTAAAAAGTATAATCTTTTTTTACTCTTATCACATTCGCCATTGCATACTTTTTCATTTTCATGCGGGATTTAATGCAACGGTAACAACAAAGAACATTTGCGATGTTTATGGAGGTGTATTGAAGGTCACCAAGTGTCAACGTTGGTTCAGAAGATTTGCTGCTGGTGATTATGATCTCTCTGACAGGCCTCGAAGTGGACGACCAGTTGAATTTGATGATGACACCCTAAAATCTCTAGTGGAAGCTGATTCATAATTAACTATACAAGAATTATCAACAAGCCTTGGGTCCACATCTTCAACTATACAAAGGTACCTACACGAAATGGGAAAGGCATATAGGCAAGGAATATGGGTACCGCATCAATTATCTGAGACCAACAAGAATATTCGTCGATCAATTTGCACTTCATTGCTATCCAGATTTCGTAGAGATCCATTTCTTAGCAGAATCGTTACCGGAGATGAAAAATGGATTCTTTATGATAACATAAAGCGTTCCAAGCAATGGTTTTCTGCAAATCAAACCGCAATATCAACCCCTAAACCTAGCTTATCACTTCGAAAGGTGTTACTGTGCATTTGGTGGGACTGTCGTAGCATAATTCACTTTGAGTTGTTGAAACGTGAAGAAACAGTTACTGCTGACTTATATTTTCAGGAATTACAACGGCTGTATTCAGAACTATTGAAAAAGAGGGCATCTTTAGTCCACCGAAAAGGTGAAATACTGCAAGTTGACTATGCTTTTCAGATCTCTGGAGCATTATTTAAGAAATAAAACATTCGCTTCTGTAGAAGATGTAAGGAGACACCTTGAGTCATATTTTGCTTCACGAACCCTGGATTTATATAAGAGGGGGATTGAAAATTCGCAGGAAAGATGGCAAACTGATAATGATGGAGATTATATAATAAATGAAGAAGTAAAAACTTGAATGTACTACAAAGTTTGTTTTAGATTTCAAAATAATTGATTACTTATAGGTCCTCCTAATATGTCAACAATGTATCGTCCAGGAGACATACCCGAGCCGTGTTATGTTTACACTCCTCGGCGTCCGAGGCCTCTCGAGCTTCATGGCCCCTCACAGGTTATACTCCGCGGTAGTGGGGATAATTCCGCGACGTTTATCATCCAGGCCTTCGCGACATATATAGAGAAATCACTGTATGTGGAACGTGGAGACGGGGATTTGCGCGAAAGAAGACATTTAGAAGTAGGGGTTTCGAAGTGAACCTTCAGGATTGGGATTTGTGATATAGATGGTCTTCAGAAATAAGCTTGAAGAGAAAAGCAGAGCTTGTGATGTAGAAGATTTAAAAAAAAATTAAAGTCTGTGAGCTCAATGATCACTTTCGGGGAGGTTGCAAAATGGGAAGTCTTCAGGCTTGGAATTTCTAAAATTGTGGAATTCGTGAGATCTTGAGAATTGAAATTTGTGCAGGGAACGATCTAAATTGCAGTAAAGCTAGTGAGAAGTGTGAAATTTGTGTAGAGGAACTTAATACCTTAATTACCCGGCCAGTTTTGCTTACCGTTTCGTTCAGCCCCAAACTCGTTAACGGGTGAGTTTTTAAAAATCCACACCTTTGATTACGTTGTTTCAATAAATTACATTGACTTTTTTATATCATATTCATTTTCTTAAAGCATGGACTGAACAAAAACCGATGTCCCCTAAGCGGAATCTTTAAGTCTCACAATCAGTATGCAAGGGCAGACCCGCGCGGTGCTGCAACACAAACCTAAAATCTGTGGCCAGTACTTGAGGACCGGGTGGGACCGAACGGAAAGTCTAACGCACTTGACACTGTGCCGTCCGGTGACACCACGTTGGTGGCTCGTTAAAATAATCGACTAAATGCCGGTGACACCACGTTGGTGTCGTGTGCAAAGCTATCGCACAAGCGGTGTTATCGCTCGTGCTTTGTTCAAGTAACAATAAGTTACAGTGTGCTTTTATAAAGAATTGTGCCCTTTGATAATGGCAAACGAAGGAGAAGATATGTTTCTACAAGATGAATGTGCGGATAATTTATCTGACGTTCCGATTGAATTGGAAAAAATATATATATAATACAAAAAATCTTACATTTATTTACATACATCCTCGAAATTTCATAAAATGGTGGGACAGGATTGAAAAATATTGAGATTAGTAAAACGACGTTTGATGATCTCCAAAAATCCTCGATAAACCCTCGGCGACAGGCGAAATGAAACAAAAGAATTCTGATTACGCGTACGGACGGCATAGTGTTAACGTGTTAAAGGATAATTAAAGATTTTATGGAAATTATATTTCAATTGAAAGGACTGAAATATGAAAGAAGCGGAGTGGCGTCACTCTTAAGAACTGAGGAGACTAAGAACCCATTTTCGTCAGCATCTATTAAAGCAATTTAATCTAGTAGAGCTATTCAAGGTGTGTCACGGAGCGCTTCTTCTGCTTATGCAATGAATTCATACCCGCATCTCTTATCAATCTCAATTCCGCCATCAGCAGATATAAACATAATAAATAGTAATTCGATTAACAGATACAGTCTGATTAAGATAGCTAATTGAGTCGCGAGGCTTCCTGGACACACGTCATTTAATACTATCAATTTAACGTTTCAGAAATAAGCGCCGTTAACTTCCGTGAAACGGGACAGAGGCGACGCGCAAGAATAGTGGTGGTGCGCAGAGATTGAACGTATTTAATAGGGGCAGGGAATGGGGGTTGCGGACAGGAGAGAGCCAAGAGGCAAGGTAATGTTACCTGTCAACTTCAGAGTTTTACACTCGAGAGTAGACGTCTCTTGCCGGACAGGTGGCGAAAAGCGACTCTTTAAAAATTGAAAGTTCCGTCCTCGAGAGTGAAACTCTATTCTCGAGTAAACGGGGATATTCTCTCGAAGCTGGAGACTCAGCCGCGTTACCGAAAGCTACTCCTCGGCGAACTCCCAGGCGATTTAAACTATCTTTGTTGCTATTGCTGGAGTTCTCTGGTCATTAAAAACTTAGCAAATTGAGAGATTTGTATACAGATTTAATCCAGATTTATATACTCTCTGAGTATCATTTATTCAAAATCTCTTGAAGAGTTAAAAGAATCTGCATTGAATAAATTATCATTTGACTAACATTTCTTAAAAATGTATTCTCCTGTTACATTTTTTGAATAATATTTCATGTTCAAATAATTCCTTCAGTAGTGACACTCACAAACATGCAGAGTCACTCCGAACGACCAATTACTCTTCACAAAGACGAGCAGCACAACAGTCACGGTTAACTGTCCACAACGACCCCCGAGTGAACACACAACCTAACAGCTATCCCGAGCGTCTGGTAGTCCGGTGGACATTCGACTTAAGAGGAAAGACAGGCTGGGAAAATGGAAACAGACAGTCGGTGATCGACTGAAACGTTCTCGATGGGAAAAGGGCAAGGGAGCAGGGGGGAAAGGGCAGAGGGAGAAAGAAAAGGAAAGATCGAGGGAGAGCAAGTGCCGCGGCGCGAGAAGCGAGTGCGTAGCTTAATTTCCTGCTAAATTACTACTTTAATAGGAAAGATGAACGCCGTTGATGAGGAGGGTGAGCCGGAATATAAATAGGGGGTAGTCGCGTCGTCCTCCTCTATCTAGCGAACCCCAGCTCCTCTCTCCGAGTTCTCGACATCCCTTGTCAGTTCTCCAACCCCCGCGCCTCCTCTCTTTAGCAACCCCTTAACACGAGGCATCATCGTCGCTCGGTTAACAGCGTGACAGGAGGTAGGAGGATGATGATTCACAGCCGTGACGATTTCACAAAGAGGTTTTTCCCTCGGAAAGCTGGCCAATTTCACTCGTGACTTTGCGACGAGACGTCGGTCGTCGGTCGTCGGTCGTCGGTCGTCGGTTGTCGTCGACGTCGACGTCGACGTCGTCGCCCGCGCGACTCTGAACCGGGAAAATTAAGGGCACTCGTGTATAGAAGTGTGCTTTCGGGAGTGCTTGGTTCACTTTTGTTCAGTCGGGAACGGAAGAATCGCGTATTGATTAATTTCCGGCTTATGGCACCGTGCGGGCACCTATTCGCTCCCCCCTCCCCCTCTCTCGGTATGTGTGTGTGTGTGTTTCGATGTATATATGTACGTCTGTCTATCTGTGTCTGTGCTTTTTTTTCTAGGGAGAAATGTTTGAAACGTTAAACTCCATTTAACGCAATTTTTTTAATTAAAAGTGAAATACGAAGAAAGAGACCACCGACAGAAGAGCACCGTTTTAACTTTGATATCCGGGGAACTTTTGTTATTGAATTCAACGTATCGCACGCAATGGGCGAGCGCTGAGCGTTTACTTCGTTTTATTAATGCATCGGCAGCAAATCATCCGAACGGTTCTTCAATTTCTACACTCAAATTACTGTTGAAAAGGACTAATCATCGAGATTTTCTACCTCGCGGAACACTGTGCTCGACATCTTCCAGTTCTTGAATCTTGTATCTCGCGTCTTGTGCCTCGCCGAACTTCATTTCCAATGTTTTCTAGTTTTTCAACCCAATTAGACAGTCTCCGCGTTATGGAGTTATCAGTTCCGCAGATTTTCTAGTTTAGGTGCCAATGTGGCTGGCGACATTGTACTTCAGCAATCCTAATTCTGCTTCGTGAAGCAAAATTCGATGAAGTTTCTACTCGAGGAAGCCTCGATCTAAAGTTACGTCGCTAATACGATAGATTTTCTACGGTGCAGATCAGTGTCGACAGTTTCTGACTTACTAATCCTCAATATGATCTACTTCGTACGTCAGAATTCTGTGGATTTTCTGGCTGACAAATATCATCATTCTCAAAATTTTCTACTTGAGAACTTGCGAATAAACAATTCGAATACTTTCAGCTTCACCTGGTCCCAATTGAACAAATTTTCTACTTTATAAAATCCTCGATTCAAGATTTCCGACATCACAAATTTTAATGCTCAAGATTTTCTGCTTTACAAATTCTCAGGATCAAGATTTTCTACTTTACAAAATCTTAATTCTGAAGATTTTTAATCTGGAAATATCCAACTTTGTAAATCCTATTTCTCCATAAAAAAAGAAAAAAAATTTTCTTTATAAATCCCCGAATTTAAGATTTCCTACTTTACAAATTTTCAAGCTGAACTTTCCTAATTCCAATTCTCCGCGTATCCTATTTAAAAAATTCAAAATCTGAAGATCTACTGCTTCTTAATTAACAGTTTGACTGGTCACCTGTTATTTCAATTTATAAAGTAAACCAAAATTTTAAGACCAATAAGGTACAAGAGGGTTACAAAAATAATTGCTATAGTAAACCTTCTCTTCTCTATCCTTATGAAATAAACTGTTTTGCCGGACTTTTATTATTACATTGTATTGCTACGTTGTATTATAAATCGAAAAACTCTGCACTTCTCAGCATCGTTGCTCGAAAAACCTTAGTCCTCACGATCTACTTTGTCGAACAATAATCTGTTGCTCCATCGACTTAATGAATAATTCCAGAAGAAATTCAATTAAAATTCCTGCTCAAACATAAAGCCAAATTGCTACGTTCTTCAACCCCAACTGTAATCCTCTTGGAATTCAAATAAAATTCGCAGAAAACTCTGCACTGAATAGAAGTTGAAATTGGCACGCTGCATTTCTCCTCTCCAGTCGAAGATTAATGTCCCCGCACTCCTATTATTAACAATTTGAGCAGACGGAGGCTACTTTGAGTCCTTCGACCGAGTCTCGACTCGTTAATACCCAGCCAATAACCTCGGGACGTAGGGCACACATGATTAACTATAATTATTACCGTCCCAGCTCGAGGGGACAATTTAACATTCCACGGTAGCAGCAACAACACCAATCATATTCGTAAAAAAAAAACGCTAGATCACTATCTGCATAATGGTATAGGTAGGTGTGACAATAATAATAGGCCTGAAGGTATCAACATCCTGCGACACGTTCCAGCAGCCATTGAATATACTGAACAAGAGCGAGAGAGAGAGCGCGAGAGAGAGAGAGAGAGAGAGAGAGAGAGAGAGAAATAGAGAATGTTCGAACCATACGGGCACCGAGTGTGTTTCCGACATATTTTTCAGGTACCTGCATGCTGCGATCAATTTGGGTAAGCGTATCCTGGTGACGAGTACCTGCATTACACCATGGATCGACTACCATGGACACCATGGACAGATGACACGCAACGAACTCTAAACCCAAGATCGCTCGAGAGCATCATCACTCACTATCTCCCTCTCTCTCTCTCTTTATCTTTCTCCCTGGCCCCCGGTTCATTAATAGTCGATGAGAAACGATGATAGCTAATTGCACCTGGTAAATGAAAGGTTACCAGAAGGTCCAGGCCGGTAAATCAAACATTGGAATATATACAATTCGAAATTATCGAGAGGAGTGCGGGCGTTTTCTTGAGTTACTGGCGCCCGTGAGCTTTAATCATTTATGTAAACGTCCGGACAGACGATACACTGATGGTTATCGATAATTCGACTCGATCGGGGCCAATGTGTACGGGCCTGGGCGTTGAAATCTGTGCCCCTCGGCTACCAGAGCAATTGAAAATAATAGAATGCTTACAATTATCGGTAATTTACATCCTGGTAATACGCGGCCGTTTGCGCGGTTAGCTCAATCCCCTTCCATTTTTCTTTCACCGCTAGGCGCCGTCATTGTGAGACCATCTTCGTTATCTTTTCTATTTGTCCGAGCTTCTGTTTTTTGTCAAGTGTGCTGATGTTGCCGTAACGCTCTTTCGGATGTATGAGAAATGTTAAAAATTGTTTATAAAGGGTTTTTTACATTATTCACTGTTGCATTTATTTTTGGACTATTATGATAGTTACTTGTGATCATTCCCGTCTCTAGTCACCGTTGTCATTATAATTATACTAAAATATAGTAAACTATACTAGAATGTACTATATTTTCTAAAATATAATATAATACACCATAACATAGTACAGTGTTTACTCGATATATGTCCAAAACATGGGTCTAGCCACGGACATATATCGGCCAGGATTCTTTCGAGGTCCCTCGAGCTTCTTGGCCCCTCACGGGGTACCCTACCGGTAGTGGGGGTAGTTTTGGGACTTTTATCGACTAGGCATTTGGGACATATATGTATAGAGTAAACACGGTATAATATAGTAGAAAATGGACTAATATAGTACCGTTGTCACCAAGTGTTTTCAAACGATTATTTTAAGGCGCATATCATGGAATAAATAAATTTAAATATCGTAACAACTAAGCAAACAAGATTTAGAAATAATAGTTAATAATTGTGTCGAATTATTTTTATTATTGCTTTAAAATTACCTTGCTGGGATACTAAAAATATTACAATGATAGTCAAGGTGAGAATTTTAAAATGTGTGTTGCAACAAACGAATTAAATACTATAAACACTATATAACTAGTATAGGGGTTGAAGCAAGGCTAATCAGCGACTAGACTGCATCCTTTATTTTATAAGAACTGTTAGAAGCATGTATTTTATTATTATAATAAAAATTCTATTTTATATAATACAGGTGAAGTCAGGTGAATTAAACGAAGCACAGACAAGCGCCATTTTTATCAATTGTTTGAAACTTTTCTCGTAGATAACGTAGCCGTCTCCGAGCGAGTAACGGCCGCATATTCTCATTACGTGGTGTTTGCTTCTAATTAGAAGTTATTGTTATAATACGCGTAGGTCTACGCGTCGAAATCATTGTTTCCCGAGTACTTGAGGAATAAAGAAGCAGCGGTGGGCCAGTTTTGAATATCGATTGCTAGCAAAAAGGAAGCTCACGAGTACGCAGCTGTAATTTTCTTTAGCTTTGTCTCTCTCTCTCTCTCTCTCTTCTTTTTTCGTATAATCGGCGCCGAGCACAATTCTAGAATTTCGTTATTGATCGTTCATTATCGTTGTGGGAATAAACGATGGCTAGCACACGGTCGACCGTAAAGAATATTTTAATTGCCGCTCGACTCGTGAATTTCGTGCTCATATTCGACGTTCGACTGATTTAAGCCGCGCTGGCAGAGGGGTTGCTAGCATTCAGTGAGACAAAGAACAAAGAAGCGTGTAGGGGGGTGGAAAGAGGGGGTTGGGAACTCGGGTGGATGCACAGGGTGGGTTGATCCTCGTATGAAGGGCTGTCAAAAACCTAATGAGAGGTGTGACTGCACATGTTCGCCGGCCTCTCCCGTGATTACTCAGATTTTTTGAGAGAAATTAAAATTCAAAGACGTGACTCATCCGGCGCGTGAACTGAAAAATCCATCGCCCATCGACGTGATAACACTTCGGCCTGGTAAAAGACCAATCACTACCTCCGCCAATTTTGTATTAATACAGCGACAATTTTTTTAACATTAATAGTGCGCACGAGGTTCCAACCCTTACTCGATGCTTTCATACTGTTCTCGAAAGTATTAAACAGACTCCATAAAAAAATATGTAACTCGTGTAATTTCGATTAATTTTCTTTTAAAAAAATTACACTTATACCTCAAATACTAGTAAATACATATGCAAAATCTCAATGCAAAAGGTTCGATAGTTTCTTCCGCAAAAAAATTGCTAGAAATTCGTGTAGACCACCACTACAGTTTCTTACCACAGAATCGACCGTAGCAAAGAATACAAACGCCATTACCACGGACGGAAAAACGCGAAAACGAGATCGACCAAAAACCACAAGCCCCAAACCCAAGACATTCCGCGCAAACGCCCGCGAACCTCGTGATACTCGAAAACCCGTGCACCCCGCAGCGCTCTATCACACCATTTGCCATTCATTTTTCTGGTCACCTCTGGCCCGCGCCGTCGATTCCGCTGCTCCAATATTTTAATCATCGAAACATCTGTTCCCGGTGACAATCGAATTACAGTCAATTCCAGGGACGCGGCGCGGCGGTACGGCAAGGAAAGGAATAGAAAAAGAGGCAGAAGAAGAGAGCGCGTACACGATCGAAAGTAAAAATAAACCGGCAGCGTGGACGAGAGAAAATAATAATGAAACTCGGAACACAACGTGGGGACGAGCAGACTCGTTTTCTCTATTGTCTGAAATTTCGGACATTTGCTCCCCCGACGTCTCAAGGGCGTCTTTGCACCCACCCCCCCTTTTTTTCTTTCTTTTCTTTCCGGGTCGTCGCGTCGTCGTCGGGTGACGGGTTCAGCAAATGTCATGGAAAAAGTTTAGATTCCCGTCTTGACCGTCGTTCGCTCTCGTTTTACAAGGGCATCTCTCCCCTTCGCCCCCGTGCGTGCCCAAGTGGTCCAGACGCATAATGCAGACGCACAGGATGGTGGAGTTGGTCGACAGGGGGGTCGAAGGGGGCGGTATAATTAGGGACTTGAAGGGGCGGCTACCAGGGGAGAGGAACTAGAAGAGGCTGACAGATGTGGGAGCATTGTTTTATGGGGTGAACACCACCCCTCCGACGTCCCCGCTCCTACTTTGCCGCCTTGTGTCTTCTGACTACACCCCACGGCGCGCGTGGCGTGCTGTGATTTCAAATAGGACCGGCGATTTCGTGGATACGACCGCGTTCTCTCTGAATACGAGCTGTTTAAAAAGCCCGGCGGGTCATGATCGTGTGAATGTTCCTCATTCCTCATTCCGTCGAGCGATCCGATCGCGCGAATTTAAAGGGACGTGGTTTTAACCCTGAAGATGCGATGGTGAACCGATCTTATTTTTTAGTTGTTAATGTTTATAGCGTTCTCCTTTGGAGCGCTGAAAGAACAAATTTTTGTTTTATTGAATTTTCGTCGGTTGTTAGACACCTCAAAGTTTGACTCCTTTTTAATGCTGTTAATGCAATGGTGGACTATACCAACATTTTTACAGCAATGCTTCAAAGATTTGGACTAATACTATTTTTTATATAGACAGTATTGTCAATGGTTTAGGAGGTGTTCTTTTTTTGGAATAGTTTAAGAGAATTGATTTTTGTTTTATCGTATTCTCTGGAAGGGTAAAAATCTCACAAAAGGGGTTTTTGAAATTTTTTTCACAACTTTCGAGCAATACTGGGTGAAATAATATTTAATTTAGTATGAACTAGACTCGAGCACTATAGAATCAATTAAATTATTCACGAGATTTTACCTATCGAAAATAACGTAGGAAAAATCATATACAGGGTGGCCCACATAACTCTTAACAGCTCAATATCTCGAAAACTATGCCATCGATTTTAAAGTTCTTGGTCTTAAATTGCATGGATCTGAAGGGCCTTTCTAATTACATAAGCGTGAAGTGGCGCCCCCCTTTCCCTTTAAAGGGGGCCGGGGTACCTTTATAATTTTAAATAGAACCCCCTATAAAACGCAACATATTTAGATTCTACAGGAAAAAACAAGTCAATTTTGTCTGAAACATTTTTTGTCAGATGTTTCCATAATGAGATATAACAGTTTGAAGTTTCGACTTGTACAGTCGGGGACGATATGAAGTGGACACTCTCAAAAATCGCATAACTTTTTTAAAATTGGTCCAAATGACTTGAATTTTGTTTTTAGATGTTAGACCGACTAGTTTGGTGGACAATGAGTAAACAAAAATTTCTTTAGATTGCAATTGGTTGGAATGATAAAGAAATGAAAATATAATGATTTTTCAACTTTTTCATCTGAGCCTATAACGATAATTTAAAAAATGCATTTTGTAGGTCTCGGTAACTTATATGCATACTGAAAATTCCATCGAAATCGGTAAACGTTGCAATGAACTACAAACGTTTCAAGATGAGAGCTTAAAGGTGAAAGTCGCAGATTTTCGACCCTGTCAGGGAATTTCGTCCTTATATGATCATTTTTAAGATATTGAGCTGTTAAGAGTTATGTGGGTCACCCTGTATTAACCCCCAAACGCGCTTTGCATGAAATTCCGGTCACAGTAAAATATTAATTTTCTCTCTGATTGAGTTGCGATTTATTAAAGCTGTGATGCTACAAATGATATACTCTTGTTAAATTAAGGTAAATAATAGATAATATTATAGTTGGAATAAAGTAAATATTATTCAAAATATTATCACAGAATCTATTGTGTATCTAACTATCTCTGAGGATGTGCACGCGTATAAAAAAAGCTTGTTTTTATTGTAGATGGTAATACAGAAACATAACTGAAAAATTATCAATAGTGTAAGAAGACGTACTAAATTATGCACCATATTTTATTTAACTCTTTTTTGTAACCTATACCCCCCCCCCCCCCATTCGTTACACAACTATATATAATGCCTGACATTTTGTATCAGAAAAACATTGTTTAATATTGTCCATGTTAACTTTCGAGTGTCCCCTATTTATTTTGAACTACTTATACACCCTGATTTGTTGATTGTTGTACCCTTACCGTATATTTTTGTTCACAAAGAAATTTTTGTTCACTCTATGTGCTGGCAATAAATCGACTCGTACCAAACATAGGGTTCCTCATAAAGTTCTTATATAGTTGAACAGAATTCAACTTCTGATATTCCCGGAGATTTCGGTATTCATAAAATTCCAGGACCTTATGTGAGTCAAATCGACAGATATTTTCGTACTTCTGATATCGTCAATATAGCGTCGGATCAAATATCATACAGATGATCCACAGTATGTAACCCGTTGATTATGAAATCAATATTCATAAAGTTCCTGGTTCTTATAATCCAGCCACTGTTTGATTTTAGAGGGTTTTCAATATTCATAACGTCCGTGGTTGATGTAAACCTGACAACGTTTGACTTTTTAGGACTTTTTGGAATTTCTGCTTTTTGCTCGGGTTTAGCGGTGAATTCGATACGGATATTCAAACAAGTTGATGTACCGATATTTAAACATTAGAACACTTAATATAGCACCGCAAATAAATCCGTAAACTCAGAAACATCAACACACTTACATTCGATCCTGCAATAATCATTCGGATTTTATATTGTTTCATATGTACTAAAATATGAAAAATATACGGAAAGACTAGAAAAACAAATATATTAGTAGATACTGTTAAGAAGAACAAAAATTCTCCCAACATTTGGTAAATATTAAATATTTTACATCGCAGTGTATTCATTTACATACAAACTGAATCATTTTTCTCTTATGTTAACCCAATGCAGCGCTTTGCATAAAGTCTTCCGATCCAAATGGAAAAATTTTATTCTAAACAGTGAAAAGAATAAAAAATTCTCTGCACAAAAATATGGAAAAGTTGTAATGTATACATATTTAATACATACTATTTTAACCCTAGATAAATAAGTTTTGCGACAGCAGATGATGCACCAAATGCTGCAATTAATAAATTCAACTTTTAAATTTCACTTACTCGGTTTCTCAACCGGGTGAAGTACTACTGTTGCTAAAAAAACGTTCAATTATATTCGTGTTTCTAATTGGGATCGTCGTTTCCACGCATTACAGTCTAGTAGTGTAAGATTAAATTAATTCGATTCTTAGGAAACCCGCCACAGAATAACTTCCAAACAACAACTTCCGACTAACAGAATATCTTCTACAACCCTCGCAGCCCCCAACAGTAATAATTAAGAAGCTATTATTTGACAGAACAGTAGGTTTGAAACAGCTCGCAGCCACTTTTTTCGAAACGTCTCTACAGTCCGTTGTTCCCGCCGAACAGTTTCACGATCGCGTCGGGCTCTGAATATTACGAATTCATCATGGTGAGTTTCGCGCAAGATGGCAACGCTTAGGCGCAGAATTACAAATCGATTGAATCGAAAGGGGTTCCCGGCGTTCTGCGCGGAGAGAAATTAACATCGTGTTTTTAATGCCGGGGATAATTGTAAGGGTGGAATTATACGAGGGGTCCGGGTCCTGCGTTTCGTTGCGTGGCTGGCAGCGGCTCTCACCCTCTCTCGAGCTCATTCCTTCAATAATCAATGATCCTTCTCTTCCCCTGCAAAAATTGACATAGCAACCCGCCTGCCTCGAAATCATCGGTCAAATATTCACCAAAAAAAAAAAAACCAAAATTCCATCTCGTTTTCATCATCCCCGATCATCGACGTCGGTGGCACTCGAGCGATTACACGCATTGTAACAGCCAACGCGTTCGCGAAACAAAATCCGATCGGACCAATCGACACCGCAGGAGAACGTGTCCCTGTGCACCCTCTCGCGATCTTCAGCTCTCAGAGCGACATTCTCTTTTTCCGAACTTTTCCCTGGCAACTCCGCCTCTCTCGCTATTTTCCGCTCGCTCTATTTTGCTTCGTGCTTTCAACCCTTCCGAAGCACCACTGTCGCGCTCCTAAGGTGACTCATGGCCACTCAGCGGTTCAACTGCGCGTGAACCCTCGATTCAACAGCTGAACCGTGCTCGTTACGTGAACCGCGAGAATCGGTTCCAGCGCCGTGGGCTCGATCAGTTCCATTTGATAAGCCCAATTCGATGACTTCCTTCGCCGAACGCCAACCGACGACGACGACGACGAAGACGACGACGACGTTTCAACCACGCGGTTCCGCTTCATGTGTACGTGTGTGTGTCTCTCTCCCCCCTCTCTCACTCTCTCTCTCTCGTCTGCGTCATTTTTCCGCCCGCGGGCGTATACACGCGTCTGTACCTCCTTTTTTCCTACCCTCCCCCCACCCCCTCCACGCGTGTTGTTGTTTCTTTTTTCCTCCTCCTCCTCCTCCTCCTACTTTTTTTTTTGTTTTTTACCTCCACCCGTCCATCGACGATCGCGCACACAGACCCGCGCACAGACACACGGACACAATCGTTTCTGTTTTCCCATCCTCTTCTTCTCGTTTTTTTCCGCTGCCCCCGCCCCCTCCGACCCTCCTCCCCATCCCTCCATCACCTCGCTTTTTACCCCCGCCCCCTGTATACCAACGATAACAACGCGACGCCCGAGCGTTCCTCGAATCGTAGTATTTTACCCAGAATTAATCTGCAATTTTATTTACTACAGATCTCGAAAATAACGCTTTTTTCGGACCGAGTCCGGCGGAGAGGGTGAAGAAGGGATGGGGTGGCCTCGTCGGGGGCGGGGCCGAATGAACGAGCTATAAATACGTCCGGTGACATTATTCGGATGATCCCGGGTCACGGATCCAGGAAGGATTATCATAGAATCCGGGGATGCGACATGAGAGAACGTAGCATCAGATCGAGAACAGGAAGTCGCGAGATCGGGACACTGTATATAGTATTTGTACGGGGTTGGGAATGCGGGGGTGGAAACCGTGACAGTCGGTGTACACTCTGTGACAATACCGTAGTTAGACACTATAGAAGTACAAATCTGTGTTACGAGAAAGAATTTGTCCCGTCCGTGTACGGCGTGTCTCAGTAGAGATGGTACAACCGTGGAAGAGGGTGATTCTACATCAGAATATAAGTCGAAAATTTTTTTCGAGAAAATCCAATTTGTGAATTCGCGTGCTACTGAATAGGAATCGTCTGACGCGTCTGATCATGGCCTATCGGATCTACTTAGAAATGCTAAGACCGCTTGACCTATTTTGAGAACGTGGTCACACGTATTTTTGCTGTATGAAAATAATTCAGTCTGTTTACGTTATACATAGAGGAGATGTAATTTTTATTGGAACGGCGCAATGCGGTCCAGATCGAGGAATTAGATGTTCATTTGATAAAACGCAACTTGCTCGTATCGATGTTTATCGAATGTATGTTGCTTCCTAAATGTCCATGACATTCGAAAATGTTGAAACTAACGAGATTTATTAAAAATTGTGATTAAACCAAGCATTTAAATATCAACACTTTATGAACTCTATTTTTCACCGAAAAAATGACCCCATTTCTTATTGATATCCTGTAGAATCCATTTAATATTACGTGTCCATTTTTGTTTCAGATGAATAGTATTTGTGTATATTGAGAATATATCTTGTATACTAAGATTTAATATTTATAATTTATTGGAATAACAATGCTCAGTAAACTAAAGAGTATCTTCAAAGTTTTCTATCAGTGGTAAAGGATATCTTTTGAGTTCCATACAGCTCCTCATTGTATCAAAGTGCATTATTTTTAGTCCACTTTTCTGTACAAAAAGTTATTATTGTTTAAAGCGCCTCTGTGACTGGAACTGCGCGGAGCGTTAAGAGGTTCTTAAGGTTGTCATCTGATTCTTTTAATATAAGATGGCCAAATAATCGCAATTTAAGATAAAAAAAGCACATTATCTCCAGTATTCAAGATTATTTTGTTATTTCAAAACCTGGTAACAGCTAAGGTCAAAACCTGAAATTCGAGGGTAAAAACATTTTCCACGAATATCTTGGAAACTATTGCAGATAGGAAGGTGGTGTTTATGGCAAAATGGTGTATCTTTTTATAACAAATACACCTGCGAAGACAGATTTTAAATATCTCCATTTGTTTCAATAATATACTAAATATCATTAATTATTCACATGTTATCGCAATTTTTCGGGCATTTTTGGTACTCTGACAAGAAAATGTTTCAAACAAAAATTAATCGTAAAATTCAAACGAATTACTCTTCTATAAATTTCAATATAAAAAATGTAAAGAAATCTTTTTGTTAAATAAAAAATTAAGGTCACCTTGATTTTTTAATCCTCACTATATAGTTTTTTCTTAAAAATGTTATAGTCAACGTCAAGACGAATCCAATGACCTACTTTACTATGGCTTTAAGTCTTGAAACAATGCTACAATCTTTGTGAACAGCTGATTCCTCGATCTGGACCACGGTGCTGCGCTTGTAAATTGTATAATATAATTGTTGTGATTAAACGATCATTAGGAGCAACATATCCTTTTTGTTAAACAATCGAATCATTTCATTTTCGTTCCCGGGCACTCGAAATTCGAAAGAACAATTTTTTGTTCCGTAACCGGAGTATAATTTGTTTCGGCGCGCGCTTAAGGACGTTTTAATCGCCGTGATTACCGGCAGCTGCTTTAAATGCTTCTCATTATGAATTTAAGGAAGGCCGCGGTAAATTACGAGGCTCATAACTTTCCAGATTATTTCGCTGGCTACGATACTGCAGTTCATCAATTTTCATTTTAATGCTACGCCTCCCCCTCTTCAGTAAACCGTTTTAGGGCGTTGGCGACGCGTTTTCGACGATCGGTTCCTCTTCTTCGACGTGACACGTACTATAGTTAAGGAAGCTTGAGATCTGCCGAAATTGCTCGGGTATCGTTCATTATTCAGATCATTCAAAAAATGTCGAAATATAACTATTTCCAGAAAGATTAAAATATATCTTAAACCACCATATAAATAAGTAGAAAAATTCCCTGCTCCCAAACAAATAATTGTTAAAAAATTTCTAATCAACTTCCGAAATACAGTGAATTCTCGTTATTCGACAACAACACGGGTCTTAACCCTTTGCACTCGAAGCTATTTTAACTCCAAAATGAAACATTTCTTCCGACCTAGAATATTTCCATTCTATATATTTTTTTTCGTGTTATACATACGAAAATGATGCAATTTACTCGTACAATACCGAAGTGTTTAGTAATTTCTTAAATACAAACAAATTTGACAATGTAAAAAATCTTTTGAATAATGGTACAAAAATTTTTAGTGCCG
This sequence comes from Halictus rubicundus, assembly GCF_050948215.1. NCBI lineage: Eukaryota > Metazoa > Arthropoda > Insecta > Hymenoptera > Halictidae > Halictus > Halictus rubicundus. The sequence goes on along the minus strand of NC_135149.1, from coordinate 9,162,864 downwards.
CCTTACAGTCGCCATTCGAGTGCTAAGGGTTAACTAGTGTCGTGTATCGTCCAGGAGACATAGCCGAGCCGTGTTATGTTTACACTCCTTGGCGTTCGAGTCCACTCGAGGTTCGTGGTAGTGGGGATAATTCCGCGACGTTTATCACCCAGGCCTTGGCGACATATATAGAGATCTCACAGTATACACTGTCAATTATCACCCAAAGATTTTCCAAATCTTCCTAAAAATGTTAAACACCAAGTTATTTACTCAACGCTTCGTTCCACCCATAGATCACTTGAAAGATCCCTTCCGCGAGACAAAAGCCCGGAAAATCGGAACACCAACAAATTGTTTCCATTGAGATCGTTCGCACAGGGAAGATTGTATCCCCGTGAAAACAGCATCAGGGGAATAAATGCGAAACCGCGACAGAGGGCTGTAGGAGTCCGAGTGAAAATACATTCGGCGATCGATCGATCGGTCGTCCCCGTTCAATTGATGCGAATATTTTTCTTCGATTAAAATCTCGAAAGGTTTTTAATCGCGGAAGAAGAAGCAGAAAAAAGAAGGGGGGACGAGGAAGCGGGTGTACACGAGCGTGAGCACGAACGAACGAACGAACGAAGCAAAACGCGCACATAGGTCGAAAAACAACGACGACACTGGCGCGGAGCTGCTAACGAACAATATTTAATTTATTCGAGCGGCGGCAAATGCCCGTGGAAACTAGGATTCGTCAACGATGAGGGTGACAGTGGGAGAGGTAAATATTAATCTCGATGAGCGACCAGGAATTTTCGATCTACATATGGAATCTTGTTACCGGCGCGGATCGATAAGGATCCACGGACGGTTGGAGATTACAACGAATGGATCTCCGGCCGGATCCCGACTTTCTCGACTTTCCCGTATTATACGGCCGTTTTGCCGTGGAACTACCGGTAATTTTCGGAGGGACGATTCGCGCGTCGAAAGTTATTCGTTTGATTCGTTACCGGGCGCGCTCGGAACGGGAGCGCGGGCTCACCATCGTGCTCGCTGAAATGCAAAACGTTTTCGTATCACTACGCCCGGAGTCGAGATACATTTTTTTCAAAGCAAGTCCCGCACCGTATCGGGGCGCACGCGGGGGTGGGGCACACCGGATAGGACGGGCACGGGGGTTGCGGGGGGGTGTGTTCGGGGGCGAGGTGGTGTTGAGCCGTAGTAGAGAGAGCCCCCATATGAAACCGTTATCTGCACCGATTCAGCAATATTTTTACATTTACCGCCCTCCCGACGCCGCGCCGGCTCCTCGCGTTCGACCTCTGCCCCCTTTTTACGCTCATACCCCTTAATCTGAAGCTCATGACCTAACAAATGTGTACGAGAACAGTGGACGCTCTCGCGGCTTACACGCGACAATACTATAAGACACTATAGAAACACCGTACAGATCTACTGTCGACGAAATTTCTGTAAGGACCGTAGTAGGGTAGGGCGGGGCTAAAAGTACCGTTTTTCGTATAAACTTTTGCATACATTTTTTGCATAAACTATCATTCTTTTCTTTTAAATAGGTTTTTTTATTGATACTGTTATTTTTTGTTCGGTTAAGACGGAATATATTAGTCAAGGTACAAAACAAACATTTTGTTCAGGACCAGCAAATGTAATCGAAAAACTGAGCAATGATCTTGGCTTGCCGTAAACAAAAAGTAAAAATATCCTCTTTTAACCCTTAATAATAAAACGATTTGTGGATTTAGGTGAAATTCTATTATCGCACTACGTTTCTAACTTATCATTTCAATGAATATTAAACATAAATATTATTTTAAATATAATGTAATCGAATCATTGTATTTTTGAAGCACATTTTAAGGTCCACTTAAGTGTTAAACGTGCATAAACGAGCTATTTCAATGACATCGTTGTCCTAGCAACGTTCAACCTAGCATACATATTCTAACAAAACAGTGTGTTCCAATATTAATGAGACAACCCTGGAGGGAGTAATTCTACGTGAAGAAATAAATTGAAAATGTAGAATAAAATTTGGTCACGCGAAGATTCGTTTTCGAAAAAGTCGCCTTGAAAATCCGTCAAGTTCGCGCTTATAGCATTCGTACGAAGTAGATGCGGTAGGTCATGCACAGACGCGTCAGACGATTCCCATTCGATAGCGCGCGTATTCGCCGAACCTTCAAGCCGGATTTTTTCGAAAGGAAATCCTCGTATAAAAAAATTGTGTTCCACATTTTCTACTTGGTTTTTTTCACCTAAAATCACCCCCTAATCGATTTATTTTCTGCCGGCTTGAAACGGCGTTGCAGTAAGTCGATTCCGGTGTCGCATCGATCCGGGTAATGGTTTCTTCGAGCACCTCGACAAAGTTTGCAGTGAATTCGGGTATCCGGAGCGCGGCGGTCGAGGGGAGATCGGCCCGGGGGGGGGGGGGAGAAAGGGGTGCGGGTGTCCCGACGCCGGATAGTTGTACTCCGGGAGGATGAAAGGGGTTGCGGGGGTGTAGGCACCGGGGGAGCCGCACGGCCACGGTAAAGGTATGCGGGCAAACCCCCATTGCTATTCAAAACGTAAAAACCATTTAAAAATGTAATACCTGGCCAGCCGGGGAAAAAAAGTGTGCGCGTGATCCAACGTGTGACTTTGTAAGTAAAATATACTGCCCGGCCGTGGAAGCCTCGGTCAAATAATCGTGATTTATCGGCGTAAGGAATTTTCGTCGGGGCGAAAAAAATGTTTTTTTCGAACTAACCCCCGCCTCGGATATCGACCCCCGTCTACCGACGTTGCTGGTTTTTTTTCGAATTCGTGGGTTGGTAATGAGCGACATCGACCGATTGAGGACATCGAGGCCGGAATTTGGTCCTCCCGGCCAGTGAAACTACCTCTCTACAGTTTCCAGAGGTGCTTAACCTGTTAACTCGGCGGGGGGAGGAGACGAGTTTCGTTTCGTTTCGTTTTTATTTCACTTTCGTTGCTTTCTAATTAATTTTTCCGGAACGTCGTTGTCCTACTTCATCCTGCTATAATATGTCTGTATTGTTATTCTTAATTGTGTGAACAGCTGCGGTTCAATAATTGATTTAATAATTCATAACCGACAGTCGAATTAATTGTGCGAGTGATTGTCAATTAATTTTTATAATGTGCGCGCTGTGGACATCTAAATAATGTGTAGACCTCGAAAGAATAATTAATTTTTGTTTCTGAATAATTTGTTCTCTCTGATTTCATTGTACGGGTACGTACGATAGTGCATGTATTAGTGTATAATTGGCGACATAGGAAGCATTGCTCGCTGATGTGCAGATTGATATAATTAAATAGCGGACGTAAGAAGTAAAAAAAAATTCTGCGAAGGAGTAAATTAATTACCGAACCCTTCGTCTGTAGAATGTTTATTTTCGATAACTCGTCCAATCAATTCGGTTTCGTATCGAATCGTAGGAAGAACGAGTTGCCGGTGATATAAAATTGGGCGGTGTGAATTTTTCACGACACCACCTTGTGTCGGTTCGTTCAAAAATCGTTAACCGATTTCGGTCGGTGGCGAAGATTGAGACCGGCGAGAAGGGCCGTGTACCGGTCGAATTAAAATCATAAGCGACCGCAACCGCATATTGACCTCATAAACGTTTCCCCTCGTGTAAAAAACGTGATGTCCTGGAAAAGAATTACTCTTTCTCTCTATACCGCGGGCACGAAACACGGCGGAGCCGCAAGTGGAAGTGCGGTATAACGTTAATTGAATATATCGGATTCCTCGAGAATATCGTGGTTGCGGCGATAGGAAATGGATGGAGAAATAATTGTCGGGAACGCGGGGAACGTGTCGCACCGGTAAAGCTTCGTTTTTACTGCAATTATATTTGTTGAATTTGATACGAAATTCGATCGAAACCGGTAATCAATTTCCCGGAAGTGTCTCGCCGCCGTTCCTTGCGCGCTCCCGGTTGAACCCTTTCATCAAACAATTTTATATATGTAACCGCTAATCCCAAATCGAACGTTCTTTCGCAAACTTATTCCGAAATCTAACTCGCGAAAATGCAAAATCCATCTCCCCTCGATTTCTTCAACATCTAATTCACTACAAAACATTCTCTCTTTACTAATATCTTATTTTCGGCACGATTCGAATTATTTGCAGGATGTCCCTACGTTTTAATATTATACAAAACTCGGTTGAAGGGTCCTCATAGAAAATACTACAAGATCCAGAATTGAAGAAATTGTTAGATTTGGTATTAGACTTCTAATTTCTAAAGTAGACAAAATCGCTACAAAGAAGGTATATTACTTTCTTCATACACTGTTAATTTATAATTTTATATTACACAAAAATTTTTTTTTTATTTTAGCACAAGCTTTTCTTTGATATAACACAGGAATTGAAAATCTGATAATAGGGTTCCGGTATGTGAAGTGTTAATATCATAAATCTTAATTTCTCAGTTTTTATTTTATGAAATAAATTGCTTTGATTTTACCCAATGTTTGTGATCACATTTACACAACATTTGACTGGTCAACGTGTTAATTGGCGTGGTCTTAACGGTAATTATTAGCAATAATTCTGAGTATTTTGTAGCTGTTGTATTATGCATTTGGTGACGTCACAGAAACGGACCGTAGCCCGTGGTGTCGGGTTTTTCGCGGTCGTGCACGATATCATTTGTGTCAGACGGGCGCCGACCTCATTTGCGAGGCTTTCGTCGGAACTTCGCGGCCAAGAATTATAATTAAGATCCTGCACCCCCGTCGCTCACGCGGCCACCATCTCTCCCACGCCCTCCCCCGCTTCACCCTTGCGTCTTCCCAGTTCTCCTCGAACGACGCCGGCCACCTTCCGTGATATTACATTCCATTCCGAGCTGGATCAATCCTCTAATGGCCGGAAGTTTAATTTGTGCGCGGCTACAAAATAATCGCGAGCTGGCCCGAGGAAGCGTGACCCGTCGAGAGGTTTATTATTCATGAGGTCTTATTATTGCGCCGATTCGACGGCCACGTCGATACCTCGAATACCGTCAGGGTGTCTCGTCGATCTTGCCAACCTCCTCTTCCGAGAAATGTTTTGACTTCGTCAGGGCTCGGTTAATGATTCCGCGCTGTACCTATAAATCTCCATCGACTCCTTTACATCCAGTTACAGTTTCCAATGTTAGGCTGACTGAGAAAATCGTAGAAGTGTTTCAACCCTTAACACGTCCACCGCCGAATGCAATCGTGAACTGTTGAATGACAAATTACTCACATTTTTATGGACTAATGTACAAAATTCCAATTCAATGTAATCCTAACCCATCGAAGGGTAGAGTCCTTTACGATTCATATTTGTGCAAACTTGGAGACCTGTCTACTATACAGGGTGTCTCACCTAACTCGACCATGTAAAATATCTCGCTTGTTTTTTATAATAGAAGAACATTTCACAGGAAAACATTAGTTGGTTCAGAGGGGGAAATATTGTGATAGGCAAAACATTTGTTCAAGGTTATATTTTTTGAGATTTCAAGGTCATCGATGTTTTTTTAATGGAATACCGTTTCAAGAAACGTTCTTGAACCTCGACTAGTGACTGTAAACACGCTTACAATAAATTGTAAACGCTGATACAAAATCTTCTCCTTTCGATGACCCTGATTAGTACGTTCAAGGTATTCATTAGGATTTATTCAATTGTGAAAGATAACGTTACTTCTCTGAAACGATGGCGTACAGTGATGCAGAAAAGATTGAAATGATTTTAGTCTATGGTGAGGCTAAAAATATAGTTCAATTGTTTTGTAAAACAGGGAGTATCAAATCACTGAAAAGAAAACGATCAAAGCCTGCTACTGGAGAGGATATTGATTGATTGAGAGGAAGTTGTCGAAAAATTGGACGTTCTTCAGGCATTTCGAAAGCAAGTGTGTGCCGAATGTTGTAACGTCATAAATTTTATCCATACTATATTTCCTTACATCAGGAGCTTCATGGCAACTACTTTGAGAATCGTGTTGCTTTTTGTACATGGGCATTGCAGTAAATATAAAGAAATGAACGTTTCTTTTATGACGTCCTCTTTACTGACGAATCTTTTTCTAACCATGGACCGAATACACACAATATGCATTATTGGTGCACAGAAAATCCGAAATGGCTTCGACAAGTTGTACACCACAGCGTCCATGGAGTGTAAATGTATGGTGTGGAATCGTTGGTGATAATATATTAATTTTTTGTACTCAAGGTCACGTGAAGGTCGTAATATTACAGGTTGTAGGATTCGTCTTGACCTCGGCTATCGTATAGCGACAATAATATATCATTCCATTTAAAAAAACTTCGATGAACTTGAAATCTCAAAAAATGTGACCTTGAACAAATTTTTTTGCTTAACATAATATTTGCCCCTCTGAATCAACTAATGTTTTCTTCTAAAATTGTCTTCTATCATAAAAAACAAGCGAGATATTATAGATTGTCGAGTTAAGTGAGACACCATGTTTATTAATATTTACTTATAATTTTTGAATATTTTATTTAATATTTGGTGTTGCAATTAACGCCTCCGCGTTGGGGGGTAGTTTTAATTTCATTCTTTGGAAAATTTTAATTAATTTTATTCTTTGATGGTTGTAGAGATTGCATTGTCAGGGTACTGGGTTTATAGCTTGCATCAAATTCTAATTTAATGTGATCCTGCAATTTTTGGTTCGTCGTTTGAAAAGAAAAAAAATAATAGTGCAACCCTGTGTTCCCCTCTCCGGTGGCATGCAACAAGGACAATAGGGTAATATCCGAGTTTATTATTCGTCAATATCGGGGCTTTAGAGGAACCTTCGCGCGATCAGTTTGTACATACAACCCGCACAGCGGTGCCTATTGATCGGTAACTTTATTCCAACTCAGCTAATGGAACCGGGGACGTAATTCGGCTATGTGACATAATGTTAACCAAGCATGCGTATCTTATTGACTCTGGTGTTTTGGGGGGACCCCGTCCGTTAATGAACCATAATTACGTAAGCCAAATATTGCTTTAATTATATATCTCACCAGTCCGAGCCTTTCAGGATCCGCGTCATGGTAGGCTAACTTCATCGATCCGGTGTATTGTCATTAGTATCTTTTGTAACATGCCATCAAAGTGATTCTTTCCTAGCCGGGCTAACCGGATCACGGTAATTTATTAACGCACCGGTAATGCCGCTTTGTGAATTCTGTTGTCGAAATCTAATGCGCGGCGAATGTTTCAGTTTCGTTCCTCCGTTACCGTGACGTTACAGTGATTATTCTAGGAAACAATTAGCCCAACCTTCGAAATCCATTCCACGTATTAATCGGAAACTGAAGAATTAATTTTGATCATGTTTTAGCTACAAATATATTTTTACAAATGTTGTATATGGTGTTATAGAAATATTGGTAGAAGAGGAAAGAACTCAACTGAACATAAATTTAAAATGCATACACAATTTTTTTTTATAACATAATAGTAATTTTTTATTGTGTTATAGGCCAAAAATATTAAAAATCGATAATTTAACTTCAAAATGACGCCATTTTGATGAATAAACAACTTCATTTCTTCGTTTCTGATCAGCAGAAACACCGCAATCATAGCAACCGTCGATCCATGTTTTCTCCAAACGTAGTCCATGGAGAAATATACAACTCATGTCATTTTGGTTATTTTTACTCCAAAAATTAGTAAATATGTGTGCAAAATCCCAATGCGAAAGTTTTAATAGTTTTCCAGAAAAAATGTCTAAATCCGGTATAACCCGCTTAAGGAAAAAATCTATATTTTTCATACCAAAACTCCAATAATTCCATACTCAACTATAGTTTGATGCATTTATAGCAAAAGTGGGTGAGTGTAATGCAGAGCAAAGAAAGAATCATTAGAATCTAAGAATATTTTGCTCTCAATTTATTAACCCTTTGCACTCGGCGCTATTTTCAATATAAAACTAAATTTTTCTTCCGTTTTACAATCTTTTCATTTTATTCATACGAAACTGATCCGATTTCTACATAAAATATTTAAATGTTTAGTAATCTATTAAATACAAATTTTGTAATGTAACAAATATTTTGTAATATTTTTTGTAATTTCTTTGAAATAATGCCACAACAATTTCTGGTGGTGCTTCAGAGTCACCACTCGAGTGCAAAGGGTTAACCCCTTGCCCTAAAATATCGAGTCGTACTCGTGATGCAGATTCTGAACAGAATCTAATAAACATGTATGTTATTAATTTCCTTTAAACCGAAATAAAATTCTATTTTGGCGTTGTGAATCTACAGGTATTGAAGAACATATAGGCATACAATAGATATAAATTTTCTCCTTTTTTTTTTTTTAGGAAATTACAAAAAAGTTCTAATCACTAAAATCGTAAAATAAATCGTAATGCAAGGGGTTAAAACTGTCAAGAAAGGGAATACATTTAATTCTATTTCGTAGAATTTCTGCATGGATATCCGCAGTCTAGTGATTAAAAATACTGCTAAAAAAATAACGATTGCTCCAATTTTCGAAAGTTGGGATTCCACGATGGAAGTTCTCGCGGCGGCGGCGGCGGCGGCGGCGGCGGCGGCGACGGGAGACTTCAACAAGACGCAGGCGGTGACCAGGCGACTGTCAGGAAAAGTATCCGCGGTAACCATGCTGGTTTCGGTGGAAATCAGGCTAGGTTCCCGCGGTGTCGACAGATGAAAGCGTTTATTATCAGCCGGGCAACAGAAACGCGATGCTGGCGCATGGTCACGGGTGCCGATTATTTTAATCACCGCGGAATTACCGTCGCATTCACCTGTCCCAATGAATAATCATATCGAATTACACACGAACGGCTCTCAATCGTAGATACGATTATACACCGTAGGTACGTTACGTAACACCAGCCGACTTAATTATTGAACGGGAGTTAGGCGCGACTATTGGGTTTGGTAATTTGCCACTTACACGGATTGTCGTATATGCATCGAGAGACAGGGGCATGTTATGTACGTGCCCGAGATTGTTATTTCGGGTATCTGACGATGAACGCGAATCTGATTCTCGTAAGCACGTGTTGTCGGCAGTGGCTTGAATCATTGGTATTGTCGATTAAACGGATGACGTTCATTCCGTCAAAATTGATCCTGCTCGCCACCAGAACCGGGCTCTTCTTAATCATATGCCCACCAACTATTTCATTCCATGATCGTCCTCACTTAAATATATTATGATGTGATAGAAAATGTTTTGCATCTCTCACGAATTTTGATTGCAATTCATCTGTGTGAAATACTGAAGGTCAATTAATGTCTTTCTCCAGGCAATTATTGAAACTCTAAAACCCTCAATATTCTAAAAAGAATTATTAAAATTAAAATTAAAATAAAAATTAAAATTAAAATTAAAGTTAAAATTAAAATTTAGTGTACTTAACTGTTCATATTGGATAGAGGTGATTACCAATTTTTATTAAAATGTACGTGCCTCAAAAACTGAAAGTCCTGAATTAATATTTCTTTAGGAACAATTCTGGAAATTTTGAAGTTCTAAATTTTCTGAAACGATGCAAATATTTAGATTGGAAACTAATATACTACCGCAATAATAGATATGTTAAAATTGAGAAACAAAAAATGTATGTTAATATTAACCTCTTGCACTAGGACTAATTTTACGATTTCAGTGATTAGAACTTTTTTATAATTCGTAATTTCCTTTAAAAAAGGAGAATATTTGTATCTATTATATGCCTATATGTTGTCCAATAGCTGTACATTAACAACGCCGAAATAGAATTTTATTTCGGTTTAAAGGAAATTAATAACATACATGTTTATTAGACTCTGTTCAGAATCTTAGGACAAGGGCAAGGGGTTAACCCTTTGCACTCGGCACTATTTTCAATGTAAAATTATATTTTTCTTCCGTCTTACAATATTTTCAATTTATTCAAACGAAACTGATCCGATTTCTACATATAGTATTTGAATGTTTAGTAATCTATTAAACACAAATATTGTAATGTAACAAATATTTTGTAATATTTTTTGTAATTTCTTTGAAACAATGCCACAGCAATTTCTGGTGGTGCTTCAGAGTCACCATTCGAGTGCTAAGGGTTAATATGCACATAATTAAAATTAATCGAGCCATCAATCTTTATTACAGTATTTATTGAAAATGATTATACACTATATGGAATCACCTAGCATCAAAAGAAAATTCGAAACTTTTCCTCACTCTATACAGAAAATTTAATAAATTCCTCTGGCATTTTTGTAGTACCGAGTAACCGTAAATAAATATTGAAAAATTGAAGTGCATACGTGTTAATATGAATACGGTTTTAAAAAGTCGTTTCGATACGTGTTTATGTCTGGCAGCGTGGCGGATTGACGGGCCCTCGAACCGGTAAGTCCGCGTTAAGCAAGTTCACGGTAGAGGAGCTCTTCTGCGAAATCGTTCAGCCGCGTGAAATGGAAGCGATTAACAGTTTCTAGAATTCTGCCGGTATATGCTGGTTTAATGCTGTTGGTTTTCAATGTCTGCGATCGGTTATCTCTGACCGTTCCTTTCAGAAATAATAATTATTATGCTGTTTAATCGCCGGCTGGTGGTTAGCCCAACCGAAAACTGTAATACAGACATTCGCCGTATTATGCTAATGGCTGAATCCATCCGGCCGAGTTTATCGCTGGATCGGAACGATCTCGGTAATTTTCGAGGCAAAAGTTTACGATGCCACGGACGGTTGCGTGGGAAGTGATCGCACAAATCAACGATGCGTCCAGAGGATCGCATACCTAGCGCACACACTAAAAACTCTCTAATTTCAGTGATTAATTAATCACTGAAATAATCATTAATTAATCGCCGGTTGAATTTCGTAACGTTTCGCCCGTTTCTTTAATCTATTATGCAACGTCCCGGCGTGTTCGTGTAAATTGAAATTTAGATACGGAACCAATTTATGAAATGGCCGACAATCAATTAATCTCGAGTCGTACAAATTAAAACGGCACAGATAGCACCGGGAAGAGATCGGCGCGCCTTATTAAAAGGTTCCATTAAAATAAAAATCTCATTGAACCTCATTACACGTTTCGTTGTGCCGTGTTTCTACATGAAAGATCCATAAAATCTGTAAGCCGTCTAATTTAATTATACTCGTAAGACATGTTCTTTCATATTGCTAACAAGAATTCCGAAAAAGAAAATAGCGAGCGGCGCATTAAGAATTTGTTCGGATACTTATTAGCGTTTCCTAATTTCAATTTTCTATTTATCGTATCATCAAGGAAAAGATACATGTAGTGGCTGCCATGGTTTATGATTAAAGCTTGCGCTTCATTCTGACCGGAATATGCTTGCAGGTAATACTAACTTAATTAACCGCTTAAAAAGTAAGGTACGGCCCACAAGCTGTTACAAAACCCGTACACATACTGATTAATGCGCCAGTCAATTGCTACTCTAAAGGTTTTAATTAGTTGCTGGCACTACAGCGGCGAACCACTTCCCTTTTTCTTCGTATTAATGTTTAAGCAGATGTTGTTAATCTTTAAAAAAAAAAGGGAGAAGTTGCGTGACATGGGAATGCCAGTCAAGTTCGAAGCAATATGTAGGGGGAGGGGGAACTGGCCTTCGCTGGCCAATTATGTCTACTATAGCACAAAGAAGAGATACTATATACCTTAGAATTAAACCTCCTTTTTCCATACTTAATTTCCTACGTGCAACCAAAATAAAAATCGTCTATGTGGATACAACAAGAATTTGTTTAAACGGTGATAATTTCGTTAAAAAAAAAAATAGCATTGCAAAAGCTTAAACTCAATTCAAAGCTTGAAGACTCTACTTTCATAATCCATCGTTCATTTTTTACTGAGATTTTTTTTGCAAGTTCTAACAGATGAGGAACTGGAGACACATTTTGACTCGAGCATGCTACAAATTTAAAGCTCTGTGAAAAACTTAAAAAAATTTTCTTGTAAATGATTCTAAAAAAACCTTAAAAATGATCACAGTAGAAATATCGAAAATTTATCAACAATCAGAAACTTAGTGTTTAAATAATTTTCGGAGACACTGTCAAGGTGTACAAGATAAAATTGAAGCAATTAAAACAAGCAGCTTGTAAAATAGACCTTCGAAGTTGCTGCGTTCCCACGAAAGGATTATTTAACTCCCTTAGTTATATCCCCCAGTTATTTAACTTTATTTAACTCGAATTTCATTTTCACAGTGCCCCCAAAGAAAAATTGCTTTATGGCACCCATCAGATTCGTGTCCCTCTCCTACACAAACACAAAAAAAAATAAAACACAAAACTGTAACAACCAGATTAATCTAATCATAGCCAGTTGCTATCTGTCCAAGAAAAAATTGATTGAAACCTCACAGAAAACAAAAACCTGTGTAACAACTCAATTCCACCCCGAAGAAGATCCTCCACAACCCCCCACACCATCAACCCCCGCGACGAAATGCAATTATGACGAACCCAAACAAATTACTCTTCCTTCCCCCGGGTTAGGTTCTTAAAAATCGCGGGTGCACGACGTCGGGTGCATCAAGTAGGCGACATCGCCACCCCCATAAGCAAGCCCTTGGTATCCCGTGCTCGAGCGCTATCGTTGATCACACGCCGATCGCCCCTTGCTAACCGAAACGAAGTGGAAGGTAAACCTGTCGCGGGCGGGGGGTGTTTCATCGAGGAAGAGTTCCGAGGAGACACAGGTTCCTCCTGTCGTAATTCGATAAACGAGTGCGTCGATGGTCGTCGGAGGGGTTGGCAGCAGGTTCGAAGCAGACTTGGCAGGCAATTGGCATCGATACTTTCGATAGGTCGACGCGTGCATCGAGTCAGATCCGGTTCGTTTCCCCGAGTGCTCTACGATGCCACGGTTCGACGGAGGATAAGAGGAAGAGGAGCCAGGGAATGGGATCACGAAAGAGAGCTGTGTACAGAGGGCTGGTTCGAGAGAAACTGGGGGGGGGGGCAGGCGAGAGAGAGAGGGGGGGGAGAGACGAGAATTAGGAGGGTGTGGGTCGACGGAAAGAGAGGAAGGAGAGAGCAATCGAAAGAGAGAGAGAGAAACGGTTCCGCGAGAGACGCGGAACGAGAGACGCGGGGAAGGTTAGCTACTGTAATTAGTGAGAACGTATCGTAATTAGAGAAAATGCCACGTTTAATTGCTAATTGAGTTTCTGGCTGATGCGAGATCTAATTTTAATCACCTAATTACGTGACTACAGGCTGCGGGCTACGGACAGCCACCACCCTCTCCGCCTCCTGCGAATGTGCATGGCTAGCTGGTGCCGTTCTGTGGGCGTATAAGTACTCGTCTAGTCGAACTGTAACGGGTGATACGCTGCTCGTGCCGGTTAAGCAGCGGAACGGTTCGCGGAACAAGACCGGATACGCCGTGTCGTCCGACACAGCCCTTATCAAGAATGATACCGCACACCTGGCCGGGATACTTTCATAGACCTCGGCTTGATGATCGACCAGGATCGAGACCGGATCGCTTCGTAGAAACGGAAGAGAGACCCCTTCTTCCGAGGGATTACGGAGAATTGGCAGGTTTTTTCATGAAAGCAATTTTCAAACCCTAACAGATTTATGTAGTTAGTAGAAACGTATGGGTCGACTGCAGGTCTTTGTGCAAAATAGAAATTTTCCAAGTTAATTTTTTAAATGGGAATGCGTTTCTTCTATTAATAACTGTAATTAATTGAAAAATTATTTATTCCTGCAGTGTCTTTATAGTTCTGTTTTATATGTATTTATTGTTGCTATAAATGCATAACGTCCGCAGTCTAATAATGAAGAAATATATTGTGTACCTAATAAGATTAGCACTTCAGATTGAACACAGTGTTTATAGAAATTTACACTTGCATATAACGCAGTTTTATTGACTTTATTATAGGTCTACTTCGGATCGCATTCGGTTCGCATTCGTTTAGTTGATACAACAGTTTCTTGACAACCATTTCGTTCTATTATTTTGTTAGGTGTTATCCATCAGAGGGCAGTTTTGCATTGGGACGACATTACAGTGAACATGTCGCCAGTACAATATACTAGATAATAATATGTTAGATAAGTTAGTGGTGATTTCGCAGTTCAAAGTCATTGCAAAGTCACCACAAGGTCATAGAATATCAGCCTATTGAATTACCCTTGACCTAGCCTTCAGTTCCATACAGAGATAAAAACATAATGTTTATGTTATTTTCAACCGAATGAACTTCTCAAACTTGATTTAATTGTACATTGCGAATATGGTGCATACACTTCTAAAAATTGCCATACAATAATTCAAAATAATTCTTACATCACTAAATCTCTACTTGTATTTTACACTTGTACTTACTTAACAACTCTGCACCAATTCTTGTTTCAATAATTGTTAAAATAAAAGTTTGAAACCGGCGATGTAATCAGCACTGGTTGATTCAGACTTAAAAAAATTGCTGAAAATTCAAGAATTGCGTAACGGACCTCGTACAAATAAAAATAGACAAAGTCATATAGAAACAAATGTCTCATTACTGGAGTAAAAAATCTGATTGCACATAATTTCGCGAAGTATTTTCTGCAGATTCAATTTTTATGGGTATCGATTCGGCAGTTGATGCGCTTGATAAGAGATGCCAAGGGGGTGAGCCGTGAATGGAGGACTCCCGTTCGTACGGATCGGTTAACCCTTTTCTGCATCGAGACACACGGTATACCGGCTCGTAACTTCCAGCCACCTTCGTTCGTACGTGTACGTACGTTTGAAGCGAATACAGGGAAATGCGGTTAGAAATTACATGGCTGCCGCTTATATACAGAGCGTGGAGCGTGGAACACGGGGCTCTTATTAACGCGTGTATTAGCTATGCCGACTCACCCTTCTAATCTATATCCAAGCCCGGTGCCACGCGATTATTGGTTTCACGCAAGGACGGCTATCTACATTATGCCTACAGGGTGACGCTAATTTTGGAAATGCGCGTGTTTCTAATCTGCGGATCCGAGCCGCGTTTATAAATAGGCTGCTCCGCTCGCCTAGTTAATGAGCGGCGCCATCGACCGATCGATTGTTACAATCGATGCCCCGACGGTAATGGCTTCAATCTCGCTGTTTCGTACAATTGCAACTAAAGTGCGGATGTTTATGCAAATCCCCAGTTCCCTCGACTGATCCGCTGAAAAGCTGAACCGAGAAACAGTTCTTCACTCTGTGATGAGCGCTCCGATGCAATTTTAATTTTCGTTATGCATCTTGACCTTTCTTCATACCATTCGATAGGACCTCCAATGAAAGCCCTCTGTGGCAAGTTTCAAGTGGGTACCCATACCACAAGGGTAGTTATAGGGTGGGGACGGTTTAACGAATTATGCTCCATTTCTTCTGTTCTGCTTAATAAAAAATTACGAAAAAAATCATGAACATTCTATCTGGTATTATACACGACTGTGAATTTTTTCAGAATTTTTAAACGTAAAATCAATTCACAAGAAATTCCGCTGCCATCGAGAGGATCGTCGAATTTTCGCGATGACGATGATCAAAGGATCCCCACAAAGAATCGCATGGAGTGCTGTGGTCGGCAGGCCTTAGGACGATTACTAATTCAGGGTTAACTCATGGTGCTCGACTCCTTGCAGCGAATGTCGCTTTTTAATGCCGGTCAAGCCGCCAGAAGTCGGCTCGTACACAAAGCAGAGACAAGTGAGCTCGCCAGAAACAAGGGGTCGGTAATTAAAAATGTCAAAGTAACGGGAGAGTCTAAGAACCACCCTAACCGTAGGCTCGAGTGGGTATTCGGAGGTGGCCACCCCTCGCCGCCCCCCCCCCTCCCGGCACTCTCCCCCAGTTATTTCGCGATACTGTTATAAGCACCCGTGACTAAACAGTAATTTGGACGATCGATACGCGACGGTCAAGTTCTCACGTAGCTGCGATTACGTTCTCTTCGATCGGAAACTTACTTTCGAAAAAACGCAGAACGTTTTGTGCCACGCGAAACTCTTGACGTGAATTCTTGTTAATTGGCATCGACGGGGGACTGAACTATCGCTGGACTCATTTACGAGGGACGTGCAATTATCGAATAAACAATTTTTGCTTTCTACGAATTGTTTCGGGAATTCATTTATCGTGTACGCGATTACAATTATACCGAAGTACAGAAATATTGATCGCTAAACCTAACATTATAGAGCGATTGTATATGTTATGATACATTTATAGCTTTCGTGTTTGCAGAAATCTCAGCTTTACATAATATATTGTGAACCCCTTCCAATGATCAGTTTTTCTAATTCTTAGTAACATATTGAAGAAGTGAGATTGTCCTTTTTTTTTGTAATCTAACACCCTTCTTCTTAATGTATGTTATATTCAATTAATACAAAAGGACGAGACGCATTCGTTGACTGTAGACGTTTATATAGAGGGAGTCTCGTTTTTTTATATTAATTTAACACAATCCGAATGAAATGTTTTTGTTGTTTTTTAAGACGATAAAGTTTTCAGTCATTTGACGCTACACGTTAGTTTGGCATCATGCTTTCATAAATGCGACTCGTCACATCGCGGAATTTAATTAGGCAGTATTAAATCTTGCCGAGGTTTTTAGACTCGTTTTGAGAGCGGTGCCAAGGTAATGACGTTATTTTTTATTGTAACTGAAACGAAAAGCGGAGACCTAGAGAACAACGAGAGGTGGTCCTACGCGCCCTTTCATCATCTCTAATACGATTTTTCAATGTCGTTACTGGGAACGTTTCAGGAAAAGTGGAGGCTTTTAGGGCATGAAAATTTCTGTGTATTTTTGCGGACAATACAAGGGAATCAAGTTGATTACCTCCTGAATTAAATTACCTTTTATTAACGTGTCCCTTACGGTACTTGATCGCCTTTGCCGAAAAGTTGACAACCGAATAACAGTACATTGTCGTCGTTGGATCCAAACGCTGGCAAGTATAATTAGACTGTCGTACACAGACAAGAGGGAATACAGCTGCTTTGATATACAGTGAATTCTCGATATATGTCAACCACACGGGTCTTGCCAGCGACATATATCGTCCAGGAGACATACCCGAGCCGTGTTATGTTTACACTCATCACCGTCCGAGGCCTCTCGAGCTTCGTGGCTCCTCACGGGGTACACTCTGCGATATTGGGAATATTTCCGCGACGTTTATCATCCAGGTCTTGGCGACATATATAGAGAGATCATTGTAGAGCTACTTGTCATCAGTCTCAAAGCTTTCCCTTCTATCTACAACAGAACCTTATACTAGAAAATTATTGTTTTGGTTCTTGCCATAATTACATTCATACCAATTAAAACGCTACTTCACTTTCCTGTTTCTGAACAGTAGAATAAGACCCTTTTGCACATGTCCCTCTAGAAGGTGCTTCAAGGTGGTCCTACAATTTTAAGAATTTCGACTTCAAAGAATTTTATTGTGTAGTCCAAATAACGAAAAGTATGGTATGCAAGAACTCGATATACGAAACAGGTGTCCGATTCGTTTATAAACATTTCCAAGCAAGACTCACAAAACGACGCTCCAGACCAAAATACTTATAACTTCCACGGTCGGGAAGCGAATCAACAATGATTCGGAATACTTAAAAATGCCTCGTGTAATTAGCTTGCATCAGGAACCAATTTGGTATTGCTTCTCCTAAGTTTCCGGCCGCTGTCAGTTCGAATGATCCGAAATTCCTAGGGGAGGGGGGATGCGACGGTGGCAAAGGGCGGGCGCCGTTGCTCGGGCCGTTGGACAGACAGGCCGAATTCGAATGCACCGATGCGTTTCATGGCCGAGGTGCTCACGGTTGAAAAATCTTGCCCGAGAAAATCCCTTCTGTTACCCTCTCCCGAACGTGTTGCAACCCCACCCGGATCCCGGGGCTCCTTTTCCTCCGAGCCCCTGTTCCTCCTCGCCGCCGCTTCTCTCTCCTGAGTTAACAATGGACGGGGCTCACGTGCGCGAGGAATCAAGTGTTCTCTCACACACTGGCGCAGTCCACTAGACCGAGGGCGCATGCATAATACAATGACCCTGCTAAGTACTATTTTAAAACAATGCTG
Organism: Halictus rubicundus; assembly: GCF_050948215.1. Taxonomy (NCBI): domain Eukaryota; kingdom Metazoa; phylum Arthropoda; class Insecta; order Hymenoptera; family Halictidae; genus Halictus; species Halictus rubicundus. The sequence continues at coordinate 9,144,770 of NC_135149.1, read as the reverse complement.
AAATTGCTTTAGGGGATAAAAATGAACGAGGTAGTAGCTAGGTGTATTTTTCTCCCCCACTTCTTTGACGAGGGTGCACGTACACGGCCGGCCCATACACGGGGTAGTTACCGTCGCCCCCTTTCGCACCCCTACCCCTTCAACCCCCCTCCCCCTCCTACCCTGCCAACCCCTTATTCCTGCTGCGCCTGCACATAGGCATAGCTCCACGTACAAAGCGCTAAGCCTTTGAGTCGCCAGTCTCACCGGCGCACAATAAGGCGTCCCACTTTTTTGTTTTTACATTCACTTCGAGAGAACGAGACGGAAAGAACCGGCGCGCGGATCCGCTGGCCGGCCGAAGGGGACACGCTGAGACTGACTCTACCAGCCCAGGAAAGAGAGACCTAAAGTATGTATGAATGCTTGGTACCGGTGAGATTGCGTTTTCTTACTGCCTCGCAGCCCTTCTTCGCTTTCTCCGACGGAGGACCAACGGACTGCACCCGGAGCCTTCGGGCAGATCTCTTTAGGGGTTAATACGGTAGTTACACTTTGGCTTAATATGCTCTTTCTTATAATTATTATTTATTGTTAGCTCCAGCCTCAAGGCCAAAGAATGGTTTACAATTTCCAGTATTCTTAACTTACCCTCATCTTTTCAGTTGTCACGCGCATACAACTTTTTCTGCCCTTTGTTTTCTGTGGGTATGTTACAGCAATATGGTAGTTACCGCTGGTCATTGTACTGGGTTTTGAGCATTTCTGAGTTACAGTCGAGAGTTTTTTTTTAAGAAATTGTTCAATAGTAATGCGAATTTTCATTTTGTCGGCTTAAATTGTTCTCTGGCATCATATTGATACAATATGCATAATGTATAATGTCATACATTTATTGTATGTATAATCCAAAATTACCAGGCATTTAATACATCCGATTCAAAATTGACTTAAAACGTCGTACATTGAATACATCCAATTCAAAATTGGCTTAAACTGTCGTACATGTAATACATAAAATTCAAAATTGACTGAAAATGTCGTATATTTAGTACATTTGACTCAAAATTTACTTAAAATTAAATACAAAAAAATATATTAAATAAGCACAATTGAAAATATTTACTATTCAGAATTGATGTGAAATGCCGTCCATTTTGAAACTGCTACGTATACGACAATGAATAATTTTAGAAATGATATTATGAACGGGAAAAACAATAAATATTATCACGCTAACCTAATATGCGTAGCTGGCATAGATAAATGAAGAAACAGTGGAAAGCATCGCAGTAAAAACGAGTATGTAAATTAGTGTAGACGCAGGGTTGGATAACGATTATGCTTCCTGATTTTGAGACATGCCTGCTGGCAGTGCCACAACCGTGTTCGGTTAAGTATGAAGTCGAGTGCGATTACTATTGTTTCGGGCCTGGCAGCCGAGCTTCTCTCTACTGACTACCGTGTAAAGCAATATTGCATTCGAAAGAGAGCGTACACTCGCCAAGTGTGACGCCCGCGGTAAGGTTTTGAGGGCTCTTCCGCAAGATAAAGGCTTGCATATACTTACTGAGTACATGTACTCGTCCAGATTCTTCTTGCATTCGCCCGGCGAAATTTTGTCCGACCATCCGACGCGGAAATCTTCAATCCCCTGCAACTGTTAATACCGTCCGACGCGATTATTAGAACTACGCGTTCTTTAACGTGAAACTTTTAATGCTATTACTATTTAACAGAGAAATTTTATTTACCCTCACCGTAGGCAGACATAAATTTATACGTCGAAGGACAATTTTCAAAAATCAAACAAGCTGTTCACGCTCACGTTCACTTTCATAAGTGAATAAAATGTAGTCGATTCGAGTTGTAAGTAAGAGTGCAACTAAAAAATTATTAAAAATGCAAGTATGGTTCATCTAAGGCTCTATCTTCAGAAGAATCGAATTTCTTAATTTACATTTGCACCGTAGTAATTTACAATAAAGTAAAGCAATTAAACATTTTTAAATTCAACATTGCACAATTTATTCCTGATTTGAATTTTATCAAAAGAATTACCACGTCTTGGTACCACGTCTTGATACTTGATCTCGTACAAGATGTGCTTGCAAACAATTTTCGTTCTATATGATTTTTAAGGGTCGGTGTACAAGTCAATCTTAGACAAAAATAACGAATGACGATTTTATTATAATAACTTTGTTCTGAAGTTATTACCTGTTAAAGACGACTGCTACACGAGCTAGCTCTCTGTCTTTTTCTAAAAGTGACCATTTTACGTTACTTCGTGAATATAAAAAAGTTTATAAAAGAAAATTTTGCACGATAATCGTGAATTGACCGTTTGGAACCAGACATGTTGACGAATCCCATAGATCTGATTTGGCAGCACAAATGTCACGTCTCGTGCATGTTGTAGGTGGTCTTACGGGATCACCCCCTAAAATATTTGACGCAGTATTCGAACACTCAGCACAATCCTCTTTCGGAAGGGGTCTGTAGGCTCCAAGAAGCGTCGCACGAGACAGTGACAATTCCAGAGCTACGATGTTAAGTACATGGCCGTGGGCCGCGTGGCCAAAGGCGCTGGAACGGCCCTCTCATGTTCATTGTTCATAGTCAGCGTCCTCTCACACCCCCGCAGCTTGTCGAGCAACCCCACGGAGGGATCCCCCCGGCAACGCAGCCGTGCTTCTCGCTCTCATCTCATCTTGTGCCAGCCTAGTGACTTCATGAGGGTCTCATTTTCATTAAGAATTAAAGTTGAAGCCCGTCCGCGGGTAAAAAAGTTTCCATTCGCCTTTCTCATGCAAATGAGATCGCGCTATCTCGCGCGTCCGCGAAACTATCTCGATCCTCCGGACGAGACGGGCGCAGAACCGCGAAGATCCGGCGACCAACGCTGCAGATAAAAAGGGAACTTTTCTTCCTTTTTTTTTTCTTCCTCACCCCCTTCCACGCGGCACGGCAGCCGTTGGAATCATTAGTGAATCAACGGCGCCGGGGACCAGTCTAATTTCGGGGATTAACCCCGTGGAAATTAATTAGGCCCGGGGAAAAGTTTGAAATTGCCGCCGGCTGAGGGGACAATCGATCTCCAGGAGGACTCCAAGGACGGATTCTAAGAGATTCGTTTTGTCTCGAAATTTCGGGTATAGGCTTTCTCTTGGTGGCCTGAAATTCTTTATAAAAATGTTCTATAACGATTACAATATGGTACAAGCGAGAGTAATTAAAGAGACATACGAACTTGGAAGTTTGAAAGAGTCGAGTGATTTTGACATTTATTTTTTCGTGTAAATAATTAAAGAAAAATTAAGATTTTTATAACTTGTAACTTGATCGTATTTACATAGTATTTGCATTGCTTAAAATTACAGAATGTTTTACATAATTGTCAGCTTGCGCCCAGCGTTAAAAAACTTAGTATTTGACATGTCGTATCAATTTAAACAAATATCTTCAATGTAGCACACGATTTCTCAATCATTTGTAAACGTGAGATCTTATTTAATTCAAAATAGTGGTTCATTCAAGGCAAAAACCGAAACTGAAAAAGATCAACTTTAAATATGTATAAAAATTCAACAAAATGAGTCGTCATCAAAAATTATACACCGCATTGTAAATGATTTTGTAACAGACAATGCGTAAAAATTTCATTTTAATCGGACGAACAATTTCAAAAATATACTGAATGTAATGTCGCAAAATGTATCTTCGAAACAATGCAATGGTTCTAGGCAGACAATGTTGCACACCCCCTTAAATATAGTCAGAATTATATTCATGTACGAGTGCAAGATATTTTTAAATTAAGTGGGTAAGTACATTACTGTTGGACTGTAAAGCAGTTTAAAATGCGCTCATTCGTTTAATGTAGGAATTCATGATAATTAATGATATGCACAAAGGGACCTGCATGTTGAAATTATCTTATTTGATTCCTTTGATACCATCAAGAATGTTAACACGCTCTATGATTATTCATATGCCCATCTGCTTGATAAAGCTTAATGGAAAGAATGATTCATACGGTAGATTAAAAGAAAATTCCTTAATAAATTAGCATACTCAATGAGAGTTTAGCGCGTTAATTATTAATGCCACTCGAGTTGAACTTTTACTCCTTTTTAGATACAATGATGCCCGTACTTGGAACATTATCTTACAAATATACGTTTATTACAGTTTACGATTAACATATAAATGGGTAAAATTAAAAATCACTTTTGTAATTAAAAGAATAATATTTCTTAAATGAACAGATGATGAAACGATTCTAGAATTACACATATAAAACATTGTTGGAGATTAATTCCAATGAAAGATGATCCTGCAATTAGCGAGAAATGATGACTTAAGAAATGCGGAAGTCTCGTTAAATTGAAAAATCACGGAGGCAAGAAGAATGTCATCGGCGGATTCGGTTTGTAGAATTAACCGTGAAAATGAATCGCGAGGCTCGACGGGAAACGCAATATCATTGGTGGAGCGGTAAGGAAACAATCGGATAGAAATCAGATTCGCCTAGAATCCGCATAGCGTTTCTCGTTTCAGCATCGTCTGTACAACGTCGATAGCTGCGATAATTAAGCGACTGCTCTAATGAATCCCTATTCGCATGACTAATTTGCGCGATAAACTGACTAAATAATAATCCGTGATATTTCTCCCCTGGGTAAAGCACGGTCGATCGGATGCACAGCGTTTGCGATATATATGTATATAGGTGTATATATCGACGTAGCACATTGTTGAAGGGCTTCTATACGGGGCGAATGTAATTTGACAGGTCAACGTGGCCGATAATGCGTTTCGAATTGATTTCTTTTTAATCCTTCCTCCCGCAACAAGCTACGTCACGCTCCACAAAAAGTCTTCTAGCCCTCCAACACCGTCCAATAAATCATTTAAATAGATCCCGCTAGCTTTATAAATAAGCCGCCTATTATTCCCACGATTTAATTAATACATCGCACAAAATATTTAATTATTTTATCTCTACTGTTTCCATTTCGTCGTTTTAGCGAATTTTGATGCAGCGTGAAAAATTCTGTTCTTCATTTAATCATTTTGAGAATTTGAAAACTGACATGTTCAAATTCTATTGACCCCCTGTGTGATCTGTGAAAATGAATAAAGCGGTGAAAACGTCGACATTATTGATAAATAATAGATCATTATTTTAAAAAAGGTAAAAAATGGCGTACAAAATATATGAACATCATTTGTTAAAGTTTTTATAACATTTTTAGGTATTAAAAATTTACCTGCATGCGTTACGCGAACCCGTGTCTGTCTCGGACTGGTCACCTAAGCGATTAATATTTCTACTGTCAGCAATTTCTTCTACTAATTTTTGCATAAAATCTGCAATCTAGTCATTATTAACTCTTTTTTAGTAAATTATTTGCCTGTGGAATTAGTTGTAAATATAAATCCAAATTGAATGTTCCAAAGTGGATGTGTCCTTTCATTGTGGTATTTTTGTGTACTCTTTAAGCATGCGTTTTTCCGAAATATAGTGTTTTCCCTATACATGTCGTGAATGCCTGGATGATAAATGTCGTGGAATTATCCACATTAGAGAGGCCTCGTACACCGAGGAGTGTAAACATAACACGGCTCGGGTATGTCTCCTAGACGATACATGACGCTGGCAAGACCCGTGTTGGTGACAAGAATCGAGAATTCACTGTATTTACCTTTTCATCTACAGCAGGGTTTCTGTAATAGAACTGTAATAGAACCAAACTTTTTCTGTAATGGAACACTTCGCAAACCCGGAAATTTTAACGGAACACTTATCTTATTTTTTAGCTTGGGTAATTCCTACTGGTAAAAATTAAAAAAAATGTTATTAAAAGACATTATTTATTAAATAATTATTTTTAAATATAAAACTATAATATAATATAAACATAAAGATATGAATAAATAAAGCACCTAATGACTTTGACAATTTTGAGTCCTTGAATTGCATATCTTCTTGATATCAGGCACCTTTCTAAATTGTCGCGGAACATATTTTGGAAAACTCTGATCTACAGAAAATGGTCGAACGTTTTACCTTTGTGGTTATGAAAATTTGCATTTAGTAACTCCCCTAATGGACCTCCATGTAAGATTTTTGTCTATCATCGACAATAACCGAGTTATAATTTGGCCCAGTCACTAGATACACCCCCCCCCCCTTGAAAATAAAGAAATAGTGAATTTCGTAGCCCAAAGGGTTAAGGTCTGTCGAACGAGAATGACTGGGGTGTCTGTTCGTAGGTGGCGGGTTGCGCGGGTATGGGGGACAGTTGGGCGGCTTTTAATAATATTTCCGAATTTTTTTTTCGGCCGTTCCAGAGACTCATAGGCGATTCCCTGTGTGACGTTTCTCTCTGTCTCTCCAGCGGCGAGTGTCCCGGCCGGTAATCCCAAAGTATTGCGCTCTTTTTGAAAGCGATTTGTGAAATATAAATAAACGACCGCGCGCCGAAATGACTTTCGGCTCCATCATGCATTCGATCCTGCATTTTTGATTCGGGAATTTTTTTCCCGGCGGCAACCGGGGCACGGTGTCTTCTTTGCACTGGCGTTCCCCGAGTGTTATATGCTTAGCCAGACGATGGAGGAAGCCGCGGCGGCGGCGGCGAGAGACGGGAATGGAAATGAAATGTCAAAAAGAGTAATAACGAATGTTATCGATATCATACCAGGATATATAGTCTTTCGTTCTTTAGAGATGGAATTGGCGAGGACCGCTTCGCTCGGTATTTTTTTTTTATCCCGATTTTGATTTCGTCGCGGGGTGGGGGGCTGCTTTCTATCATACGAACGGAAAATCGCCGTGGTTTTTTATTAGTCGAAATCAAACATGCTATTAAAAGGCGTTCCGATGGAGAATCGACAATCTCTGACTGTGGTTTCAACGAAATCTCCACTCCCTCTCCCCCCCTTCCCATTTTCAGAACGAAAATTAACCAATTTCTGTTGTTTCCTTCTAGAGTGGAAATTACATTTTTAAACATTTTTTTACAGGTTTGTCTCTTCTTGTCCAATTTGAAAATCAATTTCTATGGCAATTTAATAATTAAACCTGTTAGGATCTAGACGGTTTAAGAAGGTTATATTTTATCGAACTTTTAACTTCGGATAAACCAATACCTAAGAGAAATGTTCACTGCAAACCACATTTTTTTTTAACAGGACGTTTGTCGCTGCAAATGAAAAAATGAAAAAATGGCGAGATGCCCTGCAAAACAAGCCTTTCCGAACACGCTAGAGTTTTGAAAACGGAGTCTTGCAATATTCGAGAAAAAAATTCCCGAAGAACATTTGTCAGGACGGTGTAACCCCTTAAGCCAGTGACAAATGCTCGGGCGTCACGAATCGTTTTCCTGGGCGTCGTATGAATTAATAATTACCTGGCGCCGCCATTACCGGGATTAATGCCGGCCGATATTATGCCGACTGTTTTACCGATAATTCATCGGCAGGGTTGATACACCCCGATCACAAAAATCACGAGTTCCCGGCCCGGATAAGTATTGTCGTCCATCCTACCGTTGTAATTCGAAAGGGTTCGATTCCTGGGAAATTTCGAGAGAAAATTTCATGGAACAAATGATCGTCGATCAGTAGAGGTACTAATAGAGCCAGGAAAAAGTATTGCGCAGGACGTTCTATTGTTGGTTATTTAATATTCGCGCGACGCGGGGTGTCAATAAAATAACGATCTCCCATCAGGGTGTCACGAGAGATGAGATAAATATGGGTATTTGAGCGCGGCAGATAATGCAAACAAACCCACGGTGAGTTATGCTTCCCGCTCTATATACGGTTTGTCCGCAATTGCGATACGCTGCGCGTTAAATTTGCTTTGAATTACCGCCGATAGTGCGACGCGACCTGGATTATTATTAGTCCGTGATTCCCGTACGGTCCATTACCGTGACCTTGCAACCCCCCTCTTCCCAGCTTCCCGATCCTTTCGACGATAACCCGCCCCAAAATTGAAGGAAAATAACCAACTACCTGCTCTCTCTCTCTCTCTCTCTCTCTCTCTCTCTCTCTCTCTCTCTCTCTCTCTCTCTCTCTCTCTCTCTCTCTTTCCCTCGCACGCCCTTTCCCTAACCCGCCTATCGAATTTTTCTTCCATCGGGAGAACTTTCCTCTGATTTTCACCGGCTCTGGCTTGCGCACTGCGTTTCGCAACAACGCGGTGTTTTTTGGTCCGCGTTCATTCGCGAACTTGTTTTCGGAAAAAATTCGACGAAGTTAGATTACCTCTTCGAAGCGTTGTTCAGTGTAAAATGCAAAAGAGTCTTTTCCAATTGTTCCCTTCAAGTCATTAAAATATAGTTGTTCCGTGGATGAATGTAATCTTTACAGTTAATTGTTAATTTTTCCTTTATTCTTGAAGTCCACGTTTACGATGAAATGTGAAAATATGTTGGTCCTTTGGATATTGAGTAACGTACTCATCGAGGGAAAATAATTAATAAAAACATAGGGATTGAGTCCACTTGAAATAGATCTAAAATTATCTTTGTGATCAATGTACTCTTCGAAAAAAGAGTGTAAAGTCTGTGATTTCTTCAGAGAACATATACAGGGTGTCCCAGAAATGTCGGGAATCCTTGAAAGGAATGGTTCCTGAGGTCATTTAAAGTAACTTTTTCTTTTACAAAAATGCCCTTAACAAAGTCACGGAAAACATTTTCGTTACTCCAAATGACCTCAGGAAACACCTGTACAACAATATAGTGATTGGATAAACGAAAATGTATTTAAAAATTTCACAAACATCGAACCCCCTTTTGTAGTACATATTTATCAGAAAAAAGAAACGTTTTTTACGTCTAGTAACACGTTTATTGGTACAACGTAAAGAGTCAAAGCATCTGAGTTAACGGAATCGATTTTATGGTATCCTTTGTGGGTCGCGAAATATTGGACGAGGGACCATCGAACTTCAATGGTGGCGCCGAAATCTGGGTCTTTGGATATCGAGGATTTTTCGGTCACGTTTGCCTGATTGCAATCAGCCTCCCTGTCGATCTTTCGCAAACAGAAGTTGTGTCTCTGCTGCATTAATGGCATCGTGTTTCATAGATAAACCTGTTAGCATTAAATTCTATATTTCGTTCGACGCTTGTCAAGTGAAGCCATCTTTTTGTCACATTCCTTTAAACTTTTTTTATGGTTCTTTGAATCTAATCGTTCACAGCGTAACAGATAAAAACACACTATTCAGATTTCAGCTAGCAAGTAATTATAAAAATAAAATAAAACGACAAGACAGAGCAATTGTAGTATTTCTCAGCTGTTAGTATATAAGGCTAGCAAAGCTACATATCGTGTACAATTAAATTATTACGGGTACCAATAAGCAATCAATTATTTGCAAAGAATTTGTTTTGCCTTCAGTTCCGTACCGATCGTTGAAGAGGAAACACGTATTCTTTTATAGTTTTCGGTAAAGCAGCCTGTGTTCAAAATATTCTAAAAAGTACAATTTTTTTTACAACCCTGTAATAAAATGGCGGCATCCGTACCTTCCGAGGATCACATTCGTCGTTGCATAATTTCTCATTTTCATGCGGGATTTAATGCAACGGTAACAACAAAGAACATTTGCGATGTTTATGGAGATGTATTGAAGGTCAACAAGTGTCAACGTTAGTTCAGGAGGTTTGACAGGCCTCGAAGTGGACAATCAGTGTAATTTGATGATGACACCCTAAAATCTCTTGTGGAAACTGATCCAAAATGAAGTATACAAGAATTACCGAGAAGCCTTGGGTCCACATGGTCAACTAGACAAAGACACCTACACGAAATGGGAAAGGCATGTAGGCAAGGAATATGGGTACAGCATCAACTGTCTGAGACCAACACGAATATTCGTCGATCAATTTGCACTTCATTGCTATCCAGATTTCGTAGAGATCCATTTCTTAGCAGAATTGTTACCGGAGATGAAAAATGGATTCTTTATGGTAACATAAAGCGTTCCAAGCAATGGTTTTCTGCAAATCAAACCGCAATATCAACCCCTAAACCTAGCTTATCACTTAGAAAGTTGTTACTGTGCATTTGGTGGGACTGTCGTGGCATAATTCACTTTGAGTTGTTGTAACCTGGAGAAACAGTTACTGCTGAGTCGTATTGTCAGCAATTACAACGGGTGTATTCAGAACTATTGAAAAATAGGGCATCTTTAGTCCACAGAAAATGTGTAATACTGCAAATTGACAATGCTCGGCCCTATACAGCGAAATTCATTCGGGAAAAAATCAAAGAATTGCAGTGGGAAGTTTTACCGCACTCTCCGTACTCACCGAATATTGCTCTCTCTCTGACTATCATATTTTCAGATCTCTGGAGCATTATTTAAGAAATAAAACATTCACTTCAGTAGAAGATGTAAGGAGGCACCTTGAGTCATATTTTGCTTCACGAACCCTGGATTTCTATAAGAGGGGGATTGGAAATTTGCAGGAAAGGTGTCAAACTGTCGTTGATCATGATGGAGATTATATGATAAATTAAGAAATAAAAACCTGAATTTACTACATAATTTGTTTTAGATTTCAAAATAATTGATTACTTATGGGGCACCCTAATATATGACGAAGCAAGTGCTGAAATAAAAGAGAGAAAACGGATTAAAACCCTTGCCCTACAATATCGAGTCAGACTCGTGTGTGAAGATTTTGAACAGAGTCTAATAAATATGTATGTCATATATTAAATATGTTAATATTCACAAAATAAATAGTAGTGCAAGGGGTTAAGGAAGGGTTAGATCGCAAATGGTTAAAGAAGGCGTCAAAAAAGAACTAGCGATTTTCTGAAGATAAAAAATCGGAGTACACCCTTAAGTCGAGATTGTCCACAGGTGAAAAGGTTTGTACAAGTTCTCGTCGGTGGAGACAGAGTGTCGGGCAAGGGAGAGCGGTGTCGGTGATTTCAATGTGGCTCGCGCCAGAACGTTTTCGCAGCGTTCGCGAAAAGAAGAAACAGAGAGCTGGAATGAGAAATGCGAACGGGGCACGCGGCTTGTCGCGGTGCCCCCTTGGCCGAGTAGTTTTTTCGAAGGTCGGTCGAAACGGGCCGGTACGAGGCCGGGGTTTAATGTAATGCTATAAAACCGGCATAATTTAGTAATGAACGGCCACTTTGCACAAATGGCTTCGTGCATCACGGGCAAACCAAAGAAGTCCCTTTGGCCGGGCGAGCGCGTGATAGGATAATAGTAATGTGCTTAATGGTAAATGGAGGCATTCAAGAGGCCGAGATTCAGATGGCACTCATAATGGCCGGCTGAACCGGCGTATCACCCCTAATAAGTACAAGTGGCACAAAATAGCTGTAATCACTTGACATCGTGGATCGTAAGATTATCCTTCTCTCCCCACCGCCAAGACGTCGCCGCGATCTACGTGTTCGCCATACCGTGCCCCCCTCGCGATTCTGCGGATTTATGTTGCACTATACTCTTCGGCGTTGTTTAGACCAGCTTGCTTCGCCACGGCATTCTTCGCGTTCGAAAGATTCCGGGGGTAGAAGGATAAATGTCAACTTTGACACATATCCGATACTTGCTTCTATTCACCTATTTCCTATATTTTTTAATGAATTTTTTTTTTATTCAGTTTCTGTTAGTGCAAGGAATTTGAAAGAACCGTTTCATTTATTTTTAATCAATGACAATTGTGAAGAAAAGGAATTAGTGTCCATGCATTACATTTGAACTATTCATTCAGAATTAGGGAAGAGTCGGCCGAATTGGCACAAGGGACAGATGAACTACATCATAAGCGACAGTAGAACTCTAACTCAGACTAAATGCTAGTTAGACTATGGGCAATCCCCCCTGGGTACAAATAATCCACTTAGCCAAGAAATGCCCAAGGGAAGAATTCCTTGCATCCGGAGGAGTCTTTGATCCCTAAAACCCTGTTTTTGCGGCAGCTGATGGATTTCAGTCCTTGATGGTGTATTAAATCGTACCCTGCCATTTGAAACTCCCAGCAAAAGCTCTTCACCAGCCCAATTAGCGGCGATTGGCACCTATTTGCTCATCAAGATAACAGATACCAACGAATTTATCTAGTAGAACCCATTTATTACAGTTACAAGAAGCAAGCACAATGGTCCAATTCTACGTTTCAAGGTCGACGATGACCTGCAAAATGATGCGCCCAAAAATTGATCTTGACTATGTTCTTCGCTGTCAAGTTTTTTCACAGAAAGAAATAAAAAATCAAATAAAAATCCTCATAAATAGATCTTTACAATCTTCACACGTTATCCACCGGCGATTATTCCATAATTTTTTAAAGTCTATGGGAAAGTCCCATGACCTAGGATTTTTTAACAGACCCTTCAATCCTAAACCTACAACTCAATAACGTAATAATTTCATTTGGACTTATTGTGTGAAAGAAGATTTTGAAAAGCCTTTAATAAGCATCCGGTGGATGTGTTAATAATCCTCGACTAAATAAGGTACCGCCATTTTGACGGGTCTCATAGTTCCAGTATTAAACGAGACTTGCATACCCGCTCCACCGTAACGTTTACACACCCAGCGCCGAAATCAACTAAAGTCCTCGGGAGTCGAGCGCAGGAGGTCCCGGCAGAGTCAGCAACAGTGTTGCGCAGACCTGTGGCCGTAATGCGCATATAATTAATGATAATTATGCCGGTCGGACGTGGGTCGGTCGTTTTTTGCCTGCGCGAGCTCTGTAATGAACCCACCCAAAGACGTCGGAACCAGTTCCACGTATCTTCGTTCGTTTGCAACGCCGTCGGACGTTTGCAACGCGCCCGTTACGATACCGATGCGAGCATTTACCCGCAGTTTAGCCACGTAATGAATACTATTACCGTCGGCTTCTACCCCGGGCCCGTATTTTATATGAATGTAGATTATCGTCCTCGAAACGACCGGCAGGATCATCTCTCCTCGCAAAAACCTGACCACCTTCGATCCTCCGCCGTTGCGGCGCGTTGTCGTAAACGCTTAGGTGTCCCTAAACGCCTCGCACCTCCGATCGACAAACCGCTTATGACGTGTATTTATTTCTTCTGTGGAGGACCATGCTGCGGACAACTGTAACAAACACTGTAGTGTTGCTAAATGTAATTTCCATATGCAGACCAACATATATAAATAAATTCATAAAGTTTCCCAAAAATATTTAGTATAGCATAAACAAATTCTCTATCCACAACCTCAAATCAGAGAAAAAGCAGCAATCGCTTAAAATTATTTAGCAAGCTTGAAGAAAACTAGGCTACTTCATCGGGGAATAACTATTACAGTTTTGACAACAGCAACGAATAAAAATGCATGGTTCCACACTAAGTACGTGTAAACAAGCCCGCAAAGTTTCAAAACGATATATCGTTTGCTATAACAATAAAAAATACCGAAAGTATATAATAAAAATTCATGACAATTCACAAAGTTTCAGAAAGGTATATTGTTCGGTGCAGTAATAAAAATTCGCAAATTGTATCAACAACCTCCCCTTAAAACACAATACTCCAACCGTAAAAAAACAATTCAAGCTGACAGATCAATTCGGGAATAAAGAATGACCGTCGACGAAGAGCGAAGGTCAAGAAGATCGCCGAGGATCGTTGCATCGCATTGTCGTAAACGCTTAGGTGTTCCTAAACGCCTCGCACACTTCCGAGCGACAAACCGCTCATGACGTTTAGAAACTCGTTTACGAGTTTACACGGTTTCTTCTTCGGTCCAGTTCGATGATCCTTGTGGCGATCAACGCGTCCTGTTAACACGTAACAGGTTGACACGCGCCGACACTCGACTTGTCAGCGGGGATCATTGATGCACTACGACGATGCGATTAATTAAAGCCGGTGATTGCAACGAACGACGCCGTTTGTGCATTTTTACGGTGGTATTCATGATCTCACGTAACCTCCGGTGATCTTTGATTGCGGAATTTCGTTGTGCACATGCGCCTCTGTTAGGTTGACGTTACAAGCATGATTTCAGCATGAAAATAAAGTTTTACTACTTTCACAGTAAGAAGCAGAGACTAATAGTTTCAATCGTCTGAGATGATGGGGAACAGGATTTCTGCATCAGTACAATACGTGCCAGGTACGTGTTAATTTCGTGGAGCGTTCTCCTTCATTCTAACTTTGCTGAAGTATTGTCTGCTTCTTATCTATTATCCTCAGAAAATAATTAAAGATTGACTTAGAAGACAGCCAACTGAAAGTTACTTTCTGAATATAAACATTGGCCTATAACTTCCTATAAATTATGCGAATATTTACACGAAATTTATTCTAAAATGTTCATAAAGAACAGGACTTTAAACCCAGTAATTAAAAACCGATTTTGGAAGTATCCTTACTGCTATACTGTTTAAAATTTCACTCGCCCTGTCTTTTGGTTTCCGCAACCCTTAACGACACTTCGTGCCTTTCTTGCCGGGTAACTCGCTTGCGAAAAATAGTATTTAAACCAAATCTTTTTTTAGATGTTCACAAAGAAAAATCCTTGAGAACCCGGTAATTGAAAAATCGATTTCCGGGGTATCCTTACAGCTATAATATTTTAAATCTTGTCTACTGTATCTTTCGGTTTTCGAAAGTTTTCGCCGTCGGTCACCCAGTTACAAAAACCCCGCCCCCTCAAGGGCCTATCCGTAGCCGGTGATCGATGAAACGATTTCAATTAACAAAATGCACCGCTCTGCCGATGGAACCGGTCTCTCATTCCGCTCCGCTCTGCTCCGCTCCGCGCCGCGGCTCCGGTCGCGCGTTTTCGGAATTCGTCGAAAAATATGCTCGCACTCAAGGTTAATGGACCGGACGAATGAGGCCGTTTCGCCCGACGGAAATCACACGCGGAAAAATATCAGCGGCAAAGTATCGCGGTGCGTCATTCCGGCGACATTTCGATGCCGGCTTTTATTTTCGCGCCATCGGGGCTCGAAGCCTCCGAGCGGTTTCGGTTTGGTGCGAGTTCACGATAATTGCCCGAGCCTGAGCTCGTTTCCGACCCTCCTACAACCCCCTCCAACCCCGCGCCATCCCCTCCTCCGTAGTTGCCCCGCTGAAAGCGAGAAATATAATTACAACGGATAATTTGTTTTATGTGGACGATTAAAGCTGGATTTTCTTTTAGATTGTTACCTCCGCCGCGATCGCGTTGTTAGGTACTCTGGCTCCGGCGAGTTTCTGTTTCTGCGTTTTACTGCCGCAATATGCTACGCTGGTTTGGCAACCGTTTTGTTCCGCTTTGATTATGCGTATCGTAGCATGTTTTGTAGTTTTGCATTGTGCATGCATTTTTGGAAAATGTGGTTCATTAAATCGACGATTTAAACAGCTTAATGATAAAGTACGTACATTTTCGAGAAATATTATGAATATTTTTCAGAAAATAACATCTTTACATTTTTACAGAAATACTCGTTCGCATAAAAACGTATCTCTTATTTTTTGTTTTCTACTTGAAATTATGAGCGTTAGCAGCATTCTTCATTTTGTTATTAATCGATATAATGTTTGCTAATGAAATAAGAAATATTATTCTACTCTTCAATTTTATGTATCATTTACAAGCTTGTAAATCAATTTTTAGGTGTTAATCATTTTATTTAAATAATGTATATGTTAGATAGGGATGTGTAAAATTTTATTGTAACTACATTGTCCGACATAGAATGCTAACTTCACTACATGATACATTAGATTGTAAAGTGATAAAGTGGTGTTGTTAACAATAGAACCTCCAAGCAACCAAAATGATATAGATGGTTATACTATTGTTATGTAAATTATCAAGGTTTCTCGTGACGTTTATTGTAGCACACAAATGAGTAATTTAGTTTATATCTTACTCTATACCTTCTTAACACGTAGTTGCAGTGTCTGCAACATAAATGTACATGTTACAATCAATTTTTTTTTTTAAATTGTAGAAAACATTATACAAAAATTGAAGCATACAACGATCACAATTTAAAAATTGTCCAGTCTTGAGAAACAATTATTTCATTATTTTAAGAATCTTTGTAAGTTGTTTCTAAATAATTATAGCTGATAAAGAATAAAATTAGAATAAAATATTGTTAAGTCATAATTTAAATATACAAACGAATAAAATATTAGAAAATGTCCAATTTCAATTTTGGAAAAATCTTTACAAGCTGTTCTCAAACAATCGTCGCTTGCAAAAGATAAAATTGGAAAAATTTTTATTGAAAAAATTTCGGCGTCATATCAATGTAGATAAACGCATGTAAATGACTTAAGTGGTCGATCGTGAAGTCTTTCAGGAGGAAATTTTGCGAAGTAAGCGGAGGGATGATCGTCGAGGATCGAAATGCAGCGCGGGAACGGGACGTGACATCGATTAAAGGTAAATGGCGACTTGAGGGAGACGGGAATAAACGGAGCCCCGGCTGTAAGTACGTAGTGCCATTTTAATGTCGTTACGGGGCATCCTGAGCGCGAGAATTTGCGGCGGCGAGATTAAAACTAGCTAACGAGACTCGGGGCCACAATGGTGATTGCAAATAATAAAATCTATTTTGCCGGTTTATTAAATCCGAGTGCGGAATAAAAGTGTTCGCGGATTATTGAATTATTCCCGCGGTCCCGTGGCCGCGGTCCGCCTCCGCCCGCAATAGTGGGCCGCGAGCAGAAAGACTAACAACTTTTGCATCGACCAAGGCATCGCTTATGAAATTTCACGGCATTACAACGCACGTTAATGGAATTGGAAGGCGCAAACGTAGAAAAGTAGAAATTCAACGGAAACACCGCTCGCCGAGGTAATATTGCTTAAAAATATCCTTCGTGCTCGTGGAAACGGCGAACAATTTTAGTGATCTCGAGACAGTTTAACCTTAAATCTACCAATAAAAATGACCGGCTTCGCATTTGTTATTCTACGATTATTTAAATTGCAGTGGGTAATTCAATTGTTACCGTCAGCCCACGAACAATTTGTCGAAGCGAAGGACAATGTTGTCTCTATATAACTGTAATAAACACTGTAAAGTTGCTAAATGTATCTTTGCATATGCAGGCCAAACATACATAAATAAACCCACGAAGTTCCCCAAAAATATATCGTCTAGTATAGCATAAAAAAATTCTCAAAGCTTACCCCCAAATCAAAGAAAAAGCAGCAATCCCTTAAAATGATCTTGCAAGCTCTACGAAAACTATTGCATCGGAGAATAACTATTCTAAAAATTCGTGCATGTACACTAAGCACGCACAAACAAGCCCACAAAGTTCCACAAAGATACGTCGTTTGGTATAACAATAAAAAATTCCCAATTGTCGAACCAGAAAAGTGGTCACATTGTACAGTAATCCAGCGCCACGTCTGAAGAAAATGGTTGACTTCTACAGCGCCTGGCTGCAACAATTCCGACAGTACCGTTAAATAAAAATTCGTGAGCACAGATCAACCACATGTAAACAATCCCACAAAGTTTCAGAAAGATAATCATTTTAATGCAACAATGTAGAAACGGCAGGGCGCACGGTTGGATAACGTGGCCACATTTCAGCGTCCCACGCGGGCGTATCAACAGTTGCCACCTTCCGTCCCTAATCCCGGCAGCCGCAAGCCAAACTCGACCTACCAAAGCGGTCTGGACGTTGGCCGCCCCCCCCCCCTAAAACTAAAAAACGAATCAAAAAAAGAAGAGTGAAAAAGGAACCACGCGCGGTTCTTAAAAAGGCCACGCCGTCAAAGACCATCGCGTCCGGGGAATTTGAAAGCAATCGCTTAATTATCCGGCATCCCATAAAAACAGGCTGAAAAAGCCGCGAATATGGAGAGAGAAAGAGAGAGGAAAAGAGTGAGAGTTAGGGGGGGGCGGGCAGAGGAGAACGACAGGAACGACGAACCAGGCAGGAGGGAGATAAAGCGTACGTATGATCGCTTCATATCGCCTCGCAAAGTGAGTCCTCTGCGTTCTTATGGTTATTTATCGAGTCGTCGTCCCCCGGAAAAAAAACTGCTCGCCGACAAAGGAACCGAAAAAACCACCCCCGCACTCGCAGATACACACACACACAAAAAACACAAACACACACACACAGACACACGCGCGTACAAAGTAGGCAAAGACAGAAAGAGAGAGAAAAGGTGGAAAGAAAGAGAAAAGGAAAAAATATATATAGGAAAAAGTAAAAAAGGAACGACGTGGGGGGAAAAAAAAGGAGTATATAAAAGGGGCATCGGGTATGTGTGGCGCGTGGGGCGTCGCCATTTCTGATTGAATCCAGGCTTCGAGCTTATATTTTGTCATCCATTGGCGCCGTCGGGAGCGTGAGTGCAGCTAAAAGAGTCGGAACGGTGACGAGGGGGCGCAGATTGGGGCGCAGGTGGAGAGCCACACCAGGTGGAGGGTGTAGGTGGGTTCCAGGGGTGGCGGCTGTACGGATCGAGCGATGGGGGGGAGGGGGAAGGGGCGCTGTTTGCCAACGCGAATTTTAAAATCACGAATTTTTAAAAAGTACCCCGCGGCCAGATTCTCTTCGCTAACGTGGTTACGTAGTCCCGATACGCGTGCACGTGTACGTGCACGAACAGGGTAGATGCATGCAGGTAGACCGACCCGGTGCATGTGCGCGTGTCGAAGCTGCAACCATGCTGCAACGGTGTATAGGTGCAGGCAGGGTGCACGCGCGCCGCCGCGCCACTATACGCGTTTATCCTACATATCTGTAAATGCATTCAGTTATACTGGTCTCTCCACCGACAAAAATTTGATTTTTTTCTCTTTTCCTCTCCCCGGTCCTGCCCCCTTCTCCTCCCTCCCCCTCCCCCTGCTTCATCCCTCGCCACGCCGTTCTTTTTCTTTGGTTCCGCGTCCCTTTGTTGCCGTAACCAGCCCCGGCATAAACGCCGAAAAACGCCCCCGCACTCGAACCGCTTCGTTGCGTCTTTCAGCCCGCGCGGTTTTCCGCCGATGAATAGCGCCCGCGCGATCCGCGCCCGTAATTCACTAAGTCCCCTCAATGGAAGAATCGCTATGCCGACACTCTACTCCTACCACGCTTATTAGGAACGCTGAGACGAGTGGACATCGGTTGCTGTTTTCCGGTTTTTGTTTGCGATTGATCTACAGTTCTTTGCCAGTTGCCGGAGCTTTTCGGATCGGCTGACTGTATTCAGCGCGCGATACAGCCTTGTGGAATTGAATGGAGGATTACTGTGACACGGTGAGAGTACTCTCTGCCGAGTCAGTCAAGCGATTACCTTCGTTTCTTGATCTGAGAAAGGAGATGTGTTTCCTTGATACTGAATCTGCCACTGCTACGCGAAATGATTATACAACTTTGGTTGGAGCAGTAAATAAAAATTCACGAATGTAGACTAGATATTTATAATTAACCTCATAAACTTTCCTAAAGATGTAATTTCCCTATTGTTTACCATAAGACAGAAAAATTCTGAAAATATTATCAAATCAGAGTGGTGCCAGCTCAAATATGGTCTACTGCGTCGATGAATAACTGCCACAGTTTTGACAACAGCAACAAATAAAAAATCATGAATATAAACTAAGCATACACAAACAAGCCCCAAAAAATTTCACTCAGATTTATCGTTTCGGATAGCGAAGAAAAATTCCCAAAATACATGTTCAAACCAGAAGAGTGAATCTTAGGACACATTTCTTCTGATCCTCGAAACATGAAGCCTAAGTTGTAGATAAGAGTGTGGAACACGTTCGGAGACGAGTAGAAACGTAACCGCGGAATAATGAGCGCAGCGGCGGCGTTAAATAGAATTCAATTAGACCGGTTGATTCCCTGTGAATTTTCCATCGGGACCGCGGACAGTAGGAAACGTAAATAGTCCGTGAGCTTTTTAATCATTTCCTCCTCGTCCGGGGGATACAAAGTTTGAGCGCTCACTCTAGCGCCCGGGCGCGTCCATGTTGCTCGAAGGGAACAAAAACATTGCGCGGTACAACGCTGTCAAAATATACCATCCTCGCGGCCGTCCCGCGGGTCCCACATTACGCGAACGTTAAATATTATTTTTAGGGGGACACATTTATTTGCGAATAAAAAATAGAGCTGTCTCGTGAATAAAGTGGAAGCTCGCGGAGCGTATTTCGCTGAAGCTGCCTGTTGCTAAATATCCCCGCAGTCTCTCACTTCACCCGGCGTTTCGTCTGTACTTATTCACCCGCACACACTCGGACACACCGTGCACTCGTTGCGACTGGTACACGCGCGCACACAGACAGAGGGACACACCGGAACGCACGCGGAGGATCGACGCGCACCGGAACGACACACGCACGGCGCGGTGTAAACGCGAGGAAAACGCGCGCCATAATTACTCGGTAAACAGTAATTATTTTTGAGAACGGCGGGGAAACGAGCTCTTTTTTTTTCATGGGGCCGCGGATCAGCCGCGATGATAAAAGCTGCTGTCGCGATTAACATTTTAAACAATATCGCGTTACCCGGGAACAATTAATATCCGCCGAACAGTTTGCCGCGACAGTTTGTACAACCGTGACAGAGAGTTTATTACTCCAAAGGCTCCTCCGCTGACATCCTTTGTTCGGTGATAATTAAAAGCAGTCAAATTTTTGGCAGACTGGTTTTATTAATTTGCCTGCACCGCCGGGACCTTTCTGTTTGCGCTGGTTTGTGCGCCGTTGAAAGGAACCGTGTCACCTGATCGAAACGAATTTCCAATGATAATGGCATCAGATTTATGATGTTGAATTTTTGGAGGCTGTGTTGCGCGACAAAATGTACTTCACTGCGTTATTGTATTTTAATGTTATTAAAATGACCTAACGGTGTAGATACTTTTTGAAGAAGCAACAAGTAGAAACGGTCTTTGAGTCGGACACAAAGAGATTAGACACAACTTTTTCAAAAGTTACACAGCCGCGGCGAATCCCCGAATAAATTGGAACATTAAAAACCGAGAAACGGGAGCTACGAGTAAGATTTCGACGAATAAAGGATAAAAATTCAAACAGTTTCGTTCATTAAGATAGAGGTCCGCAAATACGGTAAATCCTCGCTTGAAACGATAAATACTTAGAAAGCATCGTTCATTGAAAACAGTTCTGAGCAGATGAAATTTAAATTAATCTAGAAAATTCACGTGTCCGGTTACGGGAGAAGGAAAAATTGGAAAGAGCAACTGTTCGAGAAACTTCGTTAATATATTTCTCAACGGCCTCAGTTCATGAAAGAGTTTCAAAGAGTGATAAAACACGATCGATGCAATACTAAAGCAATAAAAGTGCTAATACTTGGGTGTAAAAATTGTTGTACTTTTTTTCTGTCGCTTAGTCCTCTCCGTCGTCTACATTGTAACATCGATTACAG
Organism: Halictus rubicundus; assembly: GCF_050948215.1. Lineage (NCBI taxonomy): Eukaryota > Metazoa > Arthropoda > Insecta > Hymenoptera > Halictidae > Halictus > Halictus rubicundus. The sequence goes on along the minus strand of NC_135149.1, from coordinate 9,123,401 downwards.
GTGTTTCTCGCAATCAAGTACGGTAGAATTTCCACAGAAATTAAACATTTACAGCCGTTCTACGAAGGTCAGAACTTCGTAGCAGTTTGTTCGCATCATTTCAAGCACAAGTTCTTTCAAGCAGTCCTCTTGTTCTACAATGGAGAGAGAGAGAGAGAGAGAGAGAGAGAGAGAGAGAGAGAGGGAGAAGGAGACATACGTCTGCATAGTATTTATCGGAACATGTAATGGATACGTTTTTTGTGGCAGTCGGCAACTTTACGAGGCCGTAATTTGTGGGAAACTTTCCGCGGTGTAGAAGGTGCGCTCTTCGAACGGCTGCAATTGCGTTTTTCGCTTAACAGTGTGTCTTAATTCTCAGGCAAAAATGAACATTCTGCTCAGCAAACATCACCGCAATTATACTTACATTATATACTGTTCGCATCAATCAATATCAAAATCAAATTTTTCTAACATCGCTGCATTTAGTGAACTATCTTAATGGATACGTGTAATACCACTTTTTGGAGATTATTTAACGCATTTTAAGTCGATTCCATATGTAGCTTCAAGAATGGAATATAAGTGGTTCGATTGAAATATGTCTGTCCGTATTAATAAAAATTTAAAATACGTATTCAAGTTTGAATACGAAATCGAGAGGTGCACAATAGGATATCAAGCTTTGAAAATTATATTGACTGTCGATTTTTGGTTACTCACTTCAGGGTACTTAGAGAAGATGTACAACAATTTTATATATAGATTTTATACATTTATGAAAAACGTGGGTAGATTAAGTGCAGAACACTAAAAATATTTTAAGAATTTAATATATTATTTTCGACACACTAAAATAATTGAAAAGGAAAAGTGGAGATCTACGTAGCTCCTGCTGCTTGAAATGAATGCAGAGAATTTTTATTTTGCATAAAAACCCACAGTCTAATGTGTGCTCTCCGTTTAAAATTTGCCACAAGCTCCTAGAATCTGTTGAAATTGTAGTTGTAGTGGAGTTATTTCTTTGAATATACCGGGTGATTTAGGCTTTAAGAAAAGTTGTACGGTTGAAGCAGGAAAATATAATGATATAAAAAAAATGTTCCGATTGTTGTCGTTTTCAAGGTCTTCTGAAGGTAATCCATGATTTAAATGGCGCCATATATTTTTAACTTCATACTGTTGTGGCTGATTTCAAGACGAGGTGGTGCACTATGACCTTCAAATGACCTTAGATATAGAGAGTAAAATATGTTAAATGGTTGGCGTGAAGGAAACCATGACAATTCCACAATAAATAAGGAAGACATACATGTTACATCAGGCATAGACATAGGTGTTACATCAGGATTTCGACTGTTTAGGGGATGAAGCTTCGTAACTTCGAATCGAAAGAATGTTTGTGAAGATTCCTAGTGTCCGAAGTTGGAAGAAAGGGCTCTCGCGGTAGGACATCGGACTTTGGAAATTATATCGGGAATCAATTTCCTGTCGGCGTGGAGTTCTGACGAATACGTCGCTCTAATTTCTCTGCAGCGAGCCTCGGTCTATAATTTAACGCAAATTTACGCTCGACTAAAGTTCCCTCGACAGCAATCGAACTGAACGTCAGCCGAGGTCTTTGAGAATCAATGTAGAAGCTATAGAGATGATCGGGCCGCACATAAACGCAGCCCGAATTGTCTGGAAGCCTTCCTTTAACGAAGCTGTCGTCCCTCGTAATAGAACTCGAGTATTTCGTCCAGCGCCACTAATAAGTGGGAGGGCCCCCGGACAGTTCCTCGAGAAAGGCCAATGCTACGGGTTTGATGTTCCTTTCGAAGGGTTCCCTGGCGAATTCGAGAACGTCTCATTTCACGACCCCTTCAAGGCCTTCCTTCATCCACCCCTCGGCCACGGCTGACCAGCTGCATCTTCAACTACTACTTCCCTCTCTGGCCTCCCTCCGTTCGCTCATATCCCGCAGTAATATCGATCGATCGGCTCATTTGAATGTTGACCGGATCCGACCGATGTAAAATTCAAAGTATCCTCATAGGCATTTTTATACCCTTGCCCCGATCTGCCTCGTCCTTCGTCCTTCGTCCTTCGTCGAACGGCCCCTGCCATTTTTCTCGCGCGCCGTTTCGGATGAAAACGTGTCCGACCGAACCCCACCCACCTCACCTAATGTATTTATGCAGGAACATGTGCATCCGCATACATGAAAATTTCCACGACTTCTTTCTCCGGGCTCGTATGAAATTATGTGGCGGTATTTTCAGGAATTTTTTCGGGCGAGTTTAACACACGGTCAAACGACCCGTTTTCGATTGTTTATTTTAGAATTATTCGAGCCGTAGTGATCATTCCGTGAAAAATTGTTCAGCTAAATTTCTCCGTTTAAGCGAAAAGTATTTAGACATAAAATTTCTGATTCTCGGGAAGTTGGTGATATTTAACCTATCATAATTTCATGAAACACAATCGTACAGCAATAAGCTTGGACTCGTTTTAAACCTTGAAGATTCTACCTTTGCACATCAGTGAATTCTCGATATACAGTGAATGTAAAAAGTATTCGTACACGTCTTGTAGGCTTAAAACACCATGTATTTCTCTATGTAATTGCACACATGTTTATAAAACGAAAAATAATTGTAATTGTTATATATTTTAACTACATACTGTCATATAAATATACCTTGAAAAAGTTTAACGTTAACGAGAAAAATTAGAAAGTATTAGAAGTGTCTCTAAATTGGCGCGCAAAAAGTATTCGTACAGGTACTAGAATGTACTTGAAAGGCGTCCGATTGTTTATATTATAATTATATTACAAATTACTCCACGATGAGGTAGAAATTCGCAATTTCGGCTCTATACAGACGTAGATTGGACTTTTAGGAAACACAATTGACCACTTCTAAACTGCTCATTGCAATATTGAAGCGGTAGTTTGAAAAGGTTTTGACCCTTGCATACGTATATGGATTTCAAACCATGCCGGCCCCCTTAAGGGTAACCATCACTCTTTGAATCTACGGAAGATGTATGTCTAGTATTATTTTACATAATACACAATTATAAATACAATAAAATTTTTCGTTTTTAAAAAACGTGGAAATAATTCTTGCAGTTTTGTTGCACTTTTTTCCCTGTGGTGGTATTTTTGCAGCATCGAAGCATTGGTTTTTCGGATCGGTGCGGTTTTCATAAGTCCGTTAACATAGTTATCCGTCCTTCACAATGACAGATCCGCTGATGAAGGGAAAGATTTGCAGAATTCGTAATGTCCTCCCGCCGGACTTTTATGTTCAGAAGGCCAGTTCCAGTTTTCCCTTGGCGAGTAACGAGCAAAGTTACACTTAGTTAACGTTACTCAGTTGATTGCCCTTCCAATCGGCGCGATGTTTGCAATCAGCCCGGTTTGATTAGGCTGGTTACAAACCTCCCCCCTGTAGAACCCACTCGTCCAGCCGAAAGATATAAAACTACTACGCTTTTTTCGCCCGGTGGCCGAGCGTTTTCTGAAATTCAACGGGGGAAAAAAATGCGTGCTGAAGAGAAGGAAACTTCGAAAATTATTGTACGCTCGACTGGGCGTTATCGTTTACTTCGCCGTTCGCATTGCACGAAAAAGAGGGTATTTCCCCCATCCACCGGGGTGAGGGTGAAAAATCAAATAATTCGTTCGAGAAATCCTTTCGCGTTCGATTCAACCTTGCTGTGCATCTACTTATAATTATGGTTCCGTGGGGGAAAAAAATATTATGTTTCATAAATGCACGATTTCGACTCCGGGAAGCATTGTATTACATGTGTACCGGTGTAACTCATTACGCGGGCACGCGTGATTTTAATTCAGTGAGACAGAAATATTTAATTATCTTGCAATTCCACAAAATAATTTCTTTGTGGCGGCCAATGTTCTTCCATTGATCTTTGTGTCAGTTTCATTGGAGGCAGTCGGCGGTTTGTAAAAGGCGGACACAATCGAGTTATACACGGCCATTAAACAAGATTTTCACTGAATGTAACGTAATTTTTCTCTGGTAATTAATGAGTTCGGTGCTGGTTTTATGCGGTTACAGAGCACGCGACGTATTGAAACGATAAATCAAATTATAATTACCTAATAATTGTCGGCGCGCCGTTTCCAAGCCCTCGACAGAAGAATTTCTGTTTTATTCGATTTGAAGTTTTTAATGTTCGCCGTTCAACTGCGTAAATTTGCATAAATATTTGGACGCTAATGGCTGGTCGGAAAGCATACAGTGTTCTGTGATTATTAAACACTGATTTTAAACACGACAAATTTTTGTGTAATGGTACGTGCTTTCACTGCAATTTCTAATGAAAATTCTGATAACATTGTTGTCATTTTTGGGGAAGACTAATTTGCAGAGATTAATGTGTTCTGCAGACTTGTAAAATCTGTAAAGCATAATGAAATGCCCTAAAATAATTCTTCACGAACTGTTAGAGCGTCGTTGTGAAGTGTAAGCTTTACTCTTCAAATTTATGGTAGACTTTCAGTCACGAGAAAAATTTTCCAAAATTTTCAGCGACGTATCTATTTGCATAACTTGCGAATTCTGTGAACGCACGAACACGTAATCACCGATTTCGCGATGGAAAAAATGAAGAAAATAAATAAAGATGAATGTACGGTGGACGGATATTGGATAAACAAAATGTCCAAGACCGGTATAAATATCTCTCTTATCAGCTGGGCAAATCCGAATGAAACATCGAAGACAGGGAAAGCGATTCCCCGCGAGTTCCACGTTTTCCCTTTATTCGGCAAATAAAATCTTAATCCCGGCCGTGGTTTACTTTAATGGCCGTGCAATTTTCATGCTAATTTCAGGTACTCCCGCGGCCACCTTAACCGGAGTGTATTTAATAAGAACCGTATAACTGGAACGGCGCATTAGTAATAACCCCACCGGTGAGCCGTATCCGGACGAAACAATCGATAATTCATTTGTTGCGTCAATTAAAAATGTAATTTAAAAATATATTAAAGGGACCGGTGGCTTCTTCGGGGCTCAGGGGAATAGAAGAATGAGGGGAGGGCAGAAAGGTATGCGGTCGAATGCAAATGAATTATTAAAAATTTAATCAATCGAATCGGCCAGTACCTTGCCTCCCATCTACGAGACGTAATGATTATTCATGCTGAGACGGTTCTCGCGCGGGCGAATATTTATAATTTGTTTATTTAAATTGGTTGGGCCGTGCCCGTCAGCGCCGCGTGTCCTCACGAAATTGCGTTATTGAGTTTACCGTTTCGTATAAATCGCGTTTTCAGCCGGAGATTATTGGAAAGCTCCGTCGGAAAAGCTCGCCGACTTCGTGGAAACGCCAGTGCGAAAGTCTGCGCTCGTCCTGCTCCGAGGTTTCGAGGAATTCCTTCGTATCTGAGTGGTGTTCAGGTTACGATCGACTGATCCCCGCCACATTGCTGCGTAATCAATTCGACAAACAGCAGGCCGCGACGGGTAAATATTTACAGTCCGAATAGAAGTTCCTTAGCTGGCGGCCCCGATTGTTCGACGAGTTTGCAACCCTCTGTCCTCCGGCTGCAAGCGAATGCATATTTTTGGCTTTTAAATCGGCTACTGGATCGTAAATTCATCGTCCGTGGTAAAAATAATTTTTGACCAATTTTGTCCGGTTTGATGGTCATTAAAAATATAATGTTCAAGGAAAACATTTAGATGTGATGTTGCTATACTTTTCAATTGACTACTATGGAGTTAAATTTCAAAATCCCCCAAACAAAAGGTAAGGGTTGCTAAAAATGGTATGTCAATTTTGTTCATTATTTAATGAACTGACTAGAAAAAGTTTTAAAAAGTGAACATTTCTCGTATTAATTGTTGGTTGTAGTGTAAATAGATCATCGTTAAACCTCGCAAAACCAAAAGGAAGATAGTTCCTGTCCATCGTGTCATATATATTGTGCCAATTAGTGCGGCTAAAATTCTGAAAAAAATCAGTCATGATTTAACGCACGTTGACTGCCGACGAATCGTCCCTAAAATGCCAACAAAATATTTTAATCATTTCAACTAAAACTGTAAAGTTAGTGCTTGTCACGGTGACTACTACTTGAACCCCTTTAGGTACCACCAGCACTAATTAAATTCAAGCAACGACATTATAAGGGAGAAATTAATGTGGAATGTTCGATGAAAAATTATACCGCTCACACATGACCAACGTGGCAGTCAACGTATTAATATGACGTTCTGGAGGATATGCTTTTTGTAGCCTGAACGAACATAAATGTGCAGAAAATAGCAGCGCGAGGGTTAAAAAGGGGAATCAGGAAACGGTCCCGATCCATGAATCGAGTCTACAATACAATGAATTCTTGATATACAGGGTGTTCATTTGAAAACTTTCCAGCCGAATATCTGGAAAAGTATGAAAGGTATTAAAAAAGTGTAAAACACGAGTCCAAGGATTTCAAGGGGAAAAAGGGGGCAGTATCAGTTTTTCATTTGGGTGGCGTTTTCAAGGTCATTTGAAGGTCAACTTTGTTTTTTCAAATTGAAACCTATATTTGTTATTATGGGATCTTATTGTACGTAAAAAGACTAGCAATTTTTGTAGGATACTTTTTTCTATCTGCGTACTAGTTTCGGAGATATTTAAAGAGAAGTAGAGCGAGATATTACTTATACTGCGAGAAAATTTGTAATTTCTTTATAACTCTAACAAATTTTCATCAAACGGACGATTCTCAAATTCTGAACGAACATTTTTGAAGTTCCCAGATTCCACTGATACACCAGTTACTATTGAAACTTGTCGAATTGAATTAGTAGGATTCCGAATAAACTGTCGTATACTTTCGACTTGATCAGCTTCTTTTATGAATTTTGGCTGGTTTCTTTTTAAATTTGTCACCGATCCTGTTTCCTTAAACTATGCAACTAATTGTAACACGTACGTATGAGAAACATGTGTATCAGGATGTCTCTCATTAAACGTAGCAGCAGATCGACGAGAACACTCATCAACTCCATACATAAAAATTATTTCTATTCGTTCTTCTAAAGAATACACCATTTTATACAATTAATTGTACTACAACATAGTGTCTCTTATTACGATGATTCACACTTGACTAAATAGTACAATCTTATATTGAAAGACAGACAACATAAACAAGAGATTAATACAACGATTAGTACAACTGGAAAACATCAACGATTTGCGTCAAAGAATTTTACACAATAACATGCCTCGCTCTACTTCTCTTTCAATATCTCTGAAACTAATGCGCGGATAAAAAAAAGTATCATACGAAAATTACTGGTCTGTTTAAGTACAATAAGATCCCATAATAAAAAATATAGTTTTCCACTTGAAAAAACAAAGTTGACCTTCAAATGACCTTGAAAACGCCACCCAAATGAAAAACTAATACTGCCCCCCTTTTTCCCCTCGAAATCCTTGGACACGTGTTTTACACTTTTTTAATACCTTTCATACTTTTCTAGAAATTCGACTGGAAAGTTTTCAAATGAACACCCTGTATATGTCACCAGCACGGGTCTTGCCAACGTCATATATCGTCCAGGAGACATACCCCGAGCAGTGTTATGTCTACATTCCTCAGCGTCCGAGGCCTCTCGAGCTTTGTGGCCCCTGACGAGGTATACCCCGCGGTAATGGGGATAAAATTCTGTGACGTTTATCGCCCAGGCTTTGGCGACATATATAGAGAAATCAGTATATTCTTGTTCGCAAGCTGCCAGTCAAAGTCCTCAAATATTAAGCAATTCCCCGGCCGCAATAGCGTCCCCCGCGTCAGCTTCCTGGGATCGGTTTATTGCGACACCGGCGCCGGTGTATCTTGCCGCATAATTCAATTGCATCCCGCGGTTCCCGGCGAGATTCGATGGAATGCAACATTTGCCCGAGCTGTCCTTCATCAGTGTCAGTGTCCGGCGCGCAAAAGAGGGTTGGGAGGGGAGGGGGAGACAGAAAGTCGGCCGTTTGGCAGCGGGCGTTCATCGGCCTGAAACGAAGTCAACGCGGATCGGGGCATCGGGCACGAAATCCGAATCTCATAACTTCCGGTCCGTCGACGGTCGACTCAATATTCAAGATGACCGGCGGACGGGACGGATGTGACGTCACGCTTCGTCGCCGCCTCAAGCCATATTAGATCGAGGAGTTTCATATTGCTAGATCTCTCCTGGCCCAGAAAGTTTATCTATGGTTCAGTTCGCCTCGTAATAATGTCCATTCCCGGGGTTCGCCCCGAAGCGCACCGTTTTCCACTCTTTGCGATCGTTAAAGACTGCCGGTCGACGCAACGGATCGTCATCGCCGGACAGGACGATTCAGGAGTTTTCTCCTTGCCTCGGGTTTCCGGGGTTCTCTACCGAATAAGAATGTCGCGATAGTTGCCGACGAATGGTTGATAGCAAGCCAAACATGGGAATCGCGGTTTAACGAGACAGGGCGGTCGCGAATGGACACGCGAGATTGGAGATCGTAAGAGAGATCGGGACGAGGAACGATCTGAAAACTGCTTCTTTATTGGAGAGGATGATTGGTCGATTCAGTTGATGTCTAACTCCAAATAAGACGTAAGTGGTCTGCGGATGGCGCAGAGGTATCGTACAGATGCCGGGAGTAATGGAGAAAGATGTTAGAGTGGAAATAAATTCAGGGACTTTTCAGAATGAATTTAGTAGAAATTAGATATCTTCCAATCTCTCCAGGTATTTCTTTATCTCTCTGGAGGATTTTGTTCCATCTACTGGCAACTGAGAAATCCCTGTGCAACAAGAAGATGATGGTGTTACTACGTGGTGTTAATTCAATTTTTCAGAATTTTTGATATCGGCACTTTCTTTACGGATTTAAAATTTATACAATGTTCGAGTGATTGGAACAGGTGGTACTTCAGTGGGTTATGATCCAATAAATACGCAATAAAATTGTGAAATACCCTAGCATAGGGAGCAAGTGACGATACAAAATATTGTCATTGTCAAAATTGATACAAACCATTTCTATGGTTACTGTAATATTTTTATAGAATTAAAATGTAGAGAGAACACAAAGAGGAAGGAAAATCTCAAGTTTCAAGCAAGTAGATACAGCCAGCCAAGGTCAGACAGCTAAAACACAGACTAGTCTATATATTGCATGACTTTGAACTTTCTGTAATTCAATGTGAGCTTCCAGCAAGTGGAAAATCTGAAGTTGAACGTAAGTAGATACAACCAAACATGATCCGACAACCCATACACGGACTCAAATACATTTTCCTCGATTTTCTAGCAGTTCTGTAATCCAACCAGGAAAGGAGCGAACGTGGAAGAAAAAACAAACAATATTGTCATCGCGGTTTCACTTTCTACAAAATCTAGTTCTCAGTACGAACAAACTTTATACTTTCGGATTCTTTCTTCCTGCACCGTCATCCTGCTTCTGTCTGCATTGCCAGACGGGAAAACGCCCTGTACAATAACCATTACAGGATCGAATTCCGGCAACGGAGTCACCTAAAATTCCCAAATCCTTTCTCAACCCCCATGAAAGTACCCACCACGGTCTTCCATCCTCCAGGAGGTCATCATCACCCTCGAATGAGAGCAGCAGTGCATCAGCGAGTGATGATCGACTGCAGCGCCAGTTTCACCGAAAAGTTCCGTCGACGACGCGTGAAAAAAAATTCCAATAGCATCATCATCAGGGTGACTGGCGCGACCGCGCAGGGACGTAGCGTCGGTCTCGAAAATCGTGATGGGGGGGGGGCGGGTGGCGGCGTTGGCGGCGACGGTATTTCGGGGACGGGAGTGGCGTACGACGAGGAGGATGAGGCTGAAACGGAGGGAGAGGGTAGGATCGGGACTCGGGTAACACAAGCGCCGGGGGGCAGCAGAACGAGAATCACGAGGATATCCCCGAATCTCTTTTTGTTTGTTCGCGGAGCATCATCTCGTAGCGGGCGACGGGCGACGGGCGACGGGCGACGGGCGACGGGCGACGGGCGACGGGCGACGGACGCGCCGGGCACCGGGCCCCGGCTTGCACCGGTTTTAAATTCCTTTTGAGTACGTTGCGCGGGTGTTGCGGGGGAGGCCGAACAGCGCGATAGAGCATCGAGAGTGGCCAGAGGAACAACGGTGGGACAGAGAGAGGCTCGCTTAGGCGGAACGGGGCACGCCACGAGAGGAGAGAAACTTGGACCGGGGTTGCAGGCGGGCAAGGGGTCCAGGGATCGCGGCGATGGTTGTAGGCGCGTTCGGGAGAGAAGAGGAGAGGGCGGGAAGAGAGAGCGAGGGAGCGAGAGAGAAAGAGAGACAGGTGGAGAGGTGGAGGGGTAGGGGAGCGCGAGTGCGCACTCGAAAAAAAAATCATTTGCACGGTAATTCGAAGCCTGGATTTCAGTCGATAAAAGGATGCACACACGCCGCGGCGCATACAGAGGGAAGAAACAAATGAACAAATTCGCGTTTCAGAATAATGCCCGGCAATCCCATCTACCCGCCTCTCTCGCGGCTCTCTCTCCCCTTCCGCTCTCCTCTCCTCTCCTCACCACTCCTCTCCGCTCTGCTCCGCTCCGCTCCGCTCCGCTCGGCTCCGCTCCGATCCGCGCGCCGTGGGCCACCGCGTACCCGGTGTGTACCCGGCCGCGCACCCGCGCACCCTCAACCACCTACCACGTCCTACAGCTTCACCCGCCTCACCACTGGCGATGCGCCGTGGCACCCACTCCTCCGGCACACACCGCTCGCCACCCGCGCAACCCCACAACCCTACTTTTTTCATTCCGTCCTATCAATTGATCAGGTTTTAAATTTCCGCGTCCATCCGAGCCGCGCCTCCACCTCTTCCTCCTCCGCCTCTCCGCCTCCTCCTACCGTGTATAGCGGTGCTGCTCCTCCGCACACCGACCCAAACCGCCTCCACCATCCCCTTTTCCGTTCCTCCTCCTCCTACACTCTCTCTCGCGGTGTCCTTCTCCACCGACCCGTCGATCCACCCCACCTCAGCAGAACCACCTCCCCCTACCTCCGTTGATCCGATCCTCCACGCCGCCTGTCCCTCCTCTCTGTTTAATTAAAAGGACACATTAAATTATTTTTTCAATTGAACCCCCCATTGTTACTCGCAGACTGCTGATTCTATCCAATCTTTTTCCCTCTCGCTCCTCCGCGGTTCTTCCCCCTCTTCTTCTACCTAGCAGAACTCACTGTACCCCGTCTCTCTCTCTCTCTCCCTCTCTCTCTCTCTCTTACTCTCCAGAAATGTATATATACATTTTTTTCCGGCGTTAGAAGCTTTGTCAGAAATACGCTTGCGCGACGCCTGTATGCGTGTGCATATTGTACACCTCGTGACAAGGTATATAAAAAAGTGTTCACCGACGTAGATGTGTAACGGGCTGGACGCATACGAGAGAGCGAGAGAGTGAGAGAGAGAGAGAGAGAGAGAGAGAGGGAGGGAGGGAGAGAGAGCAGAGTTGCGTGGCGACTGTAAATTGTACGTATATGGGCGAGCATGTAAAAAAAATGTGTTTACGTACCTGTGTACGTGTTTCTTTTTCCCAACGGTATTTTTCCTGGCGAACAGAGTGTGCGTGTGGAACGGCGTGTGTCGGCAAGTCTGTTTCTGTGCGTCTGTGTGTAAGCGAGTGAGCGAGCGAGCGAGCGCCAGCCCGCGCGCGCGCGCGCTTTCCTATTAATTGGGAAATACCGAAATGCGCGGAATATCGAGCACCTTGATGGCACGGCTAGCGTGTGCCCCTCCGCAACCGTCCAGAGCACGAGAACGAAGAGGTGCACAACCATGAGGAGTGGGGCGAGTCGGCCGGGGGTGGATATGGGGTGCTGGTGTGGGTGTGGCGACGATTTTTTCGACGACAGGCCTCCACCGCTCTCGCCGGCCGTTCTCGTTAAACGAATTCGACGGCTTTCGCGAGATTGGGAATGAGAGCCCCGCAACCGCCTGCCTGCGAGATATTTGGGTTACTTCGAATTTTAGCCATGTGAAAAAAGGTGATTAGAGAACCGGTCGCCGATTGTTCCGCCGGCAAATGTTCATTAGGCCGAGCCCCGACACCCCCCTCGGAGATCACGGGAGCTAGCGTGTGGATCGTGGAATCCGCGGAAATGGGCCGAGCGGGCCTTCGCGTGGCCCGAGGAACTGCGGCGGTGGAGCATTGCCGTGATTCCACAGGAATGAAATTTTTGAATGATTGATGACGTGGTTTTTTTGGGGGGGGGGACTTTTGGATTTTTGAGAATTGTGAGGACTGTACGCTAACATTTTTGTGGTTGACTGTGTACACTGGAGAAGCACAGGATTTGAGCGTTGCGTGCTCGAAACACGCTGGAATTTTTTAACTGGTTGATGACTGTGATGCTTCAATTATTTTGATACCTCTTGTCGTATTGTTTGGCTGGGGAATGGAATTTCTTTCGAGAAACCGCCGAAACCAAAAATCGCGAGGATGAAACTTGTATTTCTTTTTAGTTGTGACTTAAAAAACTACAGTCTTGAAGAAAGTCACATTCTTCGGATGCTTCTTTTATTTTTGAGAGTCGTGCTTGAGGAGTCTGCTTAACAGGTATGAGCAATTGCAAGACAAATATAGACCCCAAGGATACAGAAAATTTGCTGCACTATTAAAACGTCAAGAATCTTATATTTAGATCGACCTCGTACAATGTCTGGAAGCTCGAAAGCTCGCGTGGAAATGAATTATGTTTAAATTTAGAAGACGGTAATTTAGAACATCTCGCTGTGCTTGTCTTCAAACATTTACTAATCGCATATAGTGTTTTCAAGCTTGAGAGCTCATGTAGAAATCAGTTGTAATTGCATTTACAACATCTCGACGAGCTTTCTTAAGAAATGCAGCACCTTAATAATTCTCCACATTTATTAATATGATCCACCTGATTGAAAAATATATTCTTAGAATCTTGAAAATGTGTGTCATCGTCTACTAAAATTATGCATGGGACATAGAAGAGTTAATTTTAATTTCGATTGGAATGCGATTCCAAGCGACTGGAACTATTCTCATCCGAAATAAAGCATGTAACACACACATCAAGCTTTAATAATGGTTATAATAACCTACAGAATTCGACGGAAAATTCTTGGAAAGCTCTGTATGTCGACACCATCTTCGATTTGCTTGGGTGAGATCCGAAAACTGAGGTTATTTGTTAATTGAAACGTCTTTATTAAGGTCCCCGGTAATCAGCAACTTGGCCATTGTCCAAGATAGACGACGTCGAGCAGAAAGGTGGAAAGGTCTAGTCTACCACCCCCTCAAGGCTCTTCCTTTGTTTGTCCAGCAAAGAAGCTTGAGACGGTGAATCGAGTTGAGCTACATCGGTAATTCGGAAAAGCTAATTAAAAGTTGACTCGTGGAGGTACGAAGGCCGGCGCATCCATGCCAGTCGGCCCTTGAAACGCCCTCGGTCACCAAGCCGACCGCTACGAGAGGTTAAGTGAGGTGAAAACCAACCCCCGAGAGCAGAAGTCTCACCTCACCCCATCCTCTTATCCTTCTGATCCCGTTCCGCCACTTTTTCCAGGATTATTTTCGCATTGTCTTGATCATTACAAACATTTTTCCTCTTCCTCACCGTACATTGATCCTCCTCTTTCCTTTCTGAGTGTTGCGAAAACTGTCTTTCGGAAATCTGGCACTGACTGTACCCTTACCCCCACCAAGGATTTCTTAGACCTTACCTACCGGAAATCAATTTTTATTAGACTCCTATACCTTGATGTGCATGCAGGCAATTTTTCATTTCCCGTAAAAATGACAATTTGGTGATCACTGTATTGCTAAATTAATAGAATAGCAAAGTAAGAATATGCTCTCCTTGATTTGTTCAAATTATAAGAGAAGCAAAGAAAAGTTTTATTTAGCTTTTGTTTCTTGCAGTGGAAGCTGGAAATTTTTATTTTGCATACAGATGACAATCTAACTCGGAAAGGAGTTCAAAATTCCAGGAAGATTAACACATTCGCTATAACCCTCACACATACGTGACGTTCATGATCTGACTGTTCACGTAAAAATAGTAAAAATGTTTGAACATTCAATCCTCATACGTTTCTCAATATAAAAATTCGCCCATTTTCATTGTTTATGTAGATTCTGTCAAATGTTTAGTTTTTCTCATTGTCTTATAAATGAAGCATTCATTTAAATGAATTGAACAGCAAAAATTAATGAAATATTATTCTAGAATTTTGTATACAACTATTCCTAAAGAATGCATGAGGACTAAAGTCTTAGTAATATAATAGAACATTTGGGGAGTACATAATTTCCTTCTGCTATATCGTAATGGACGTACACTATATTTCATAAAATATTTTAACAGGGACGATAGACATCAATTCTGAGGAATGCAAGAGCATATTCAAGCGAGTCTATAACTTTCTCCTTCTGCATTGCGTTAATACCTGGAAGAGTAAACAAGTATGCCAAACATCCACAAAAAATAGTGTTAACAAGCATATCGAGTCCCAATCACAAATAGCAAAAATTAACCACAAACAAACCGCCCCAACAAACATTCCACCATCCAAAAAAAAAAAAACACGCTAAATCCACCTACATAATCATCAACCTCTCAACATCCCCACTCACTATGATCCGCAACGATCCACCCGAAGACCGGGTCCCCTAATTACCCCGTCGTTTGCGAGAAACACGTGACAGCAAATGGAGCATCGACTGGCCTTTTCTCACTATGCGAGAACATAAGTGCTGGAGGGGTGAAGGTGTCCGGGGGTGCATAGTGACAGGGTCATATCCAGTCCTTGAAGCCGCGCGATCGGCGCACCTGTCGGCCCGCGCGTCGCGTCGCGTCGCATCGCATCGCTTCGACTTTCTTTTTTCTCATCGACTGTCACCGGAAATCCGTGGAACGACAGTACCGCCATCGTATCTGTCGATCTGCGGTATCGGCGACGAGGGCGATTCATCAAAGTGTTGCTGCTACTGCTGCTGCTGCTGCCGCCGCCGCTGTTGCCTCCCTATCCGAGAGCCACGGTCCTACGGCTAACGAAATATTACGTCGGACCCGGGTCGAAAACAGCCGCGTTGAGTTATCCGCGTTCGACGAGCCTCTCCTAAAGAGGGAGAGAGAGAGAGAGAGAGAGAGAGAGAGAAAGAGTGAAAAATAGAGCGAGAAAGAACGGAGAGCAGTACGAGCGCATACCACCTAAGCGGATACGCGGAAAACGAGCTCGTAGATGGATAAATACTAAAACGTCAGTAACTCACGATCAGGCGGAACCCTCCTCTGCCATTTCCTCATCCTCTCCTGGTCCAGTCGGTCCACCCCCGCGCTCCTCCACCACCACCACCTCCTCCTCCTGGTGCACCCTTTATTTTTTTTTATTCCTCCTACCTATCCGTGCTTTGTACGCGACGCCTATATAGCGCATTGTATACATCCTGTAGGATGTACATCTAGATCAATAGCATTGGAAATTATCCAAACAAATTATCGATAGAGCGAAAAAACCCGAGAGAGACCGACCGCTCGACCGGACCGACCGAGCCTCGAACCAGAGCCCGAACCCGAGCCCGAACCCCAACGAGGCGCTACATCACGCATAGCTTCCCTACCGGATGAGAGTGAGAGAGCCGAACGGTATACCGAACAGAGGCCGTTGACGCGGGAGCGACAAGGAGCGTATTAAAAAATAAAAAATTGCCGTACATTTTTCAGGCATTAACGTGTGCGTGGGTGGGTTGGGGTCGTTGCCGGCTGAAGAGTCGGGAGGAGGGGGCGAGAGTTCGGCGACGAGGGGAAACGCTTTTTAGGGACGCGAAGGGGTTTACCAGCCCCTGGTCGCCCGCGTTTGCACGCCGGTGGTGGAAGGAGAGGGTACCGCCACCTACGTGTGCATGTCTCCTCCCGATTGGCCTGGCAAAGCCCCCCAGAAGCCAATTCACCGGGAACCGTGTTTAGCGCAATTTTTCAAAATTAACTAATGTTCGACAGCCGACGCCGCCGCTCCCGCTCACCCCCGCGTGCCCAGTTCCTCGTTGCTCGCCCCGCCGTTCCTACGCCACCCCACCCCGCATGACATTAATCACTCGTAATTAATGGGGGATACCGACGAGCCGAGCATTGTCTTCCCCTCGCGGTGTCCATTTCTTAATTTGTCGCCACGGAATAGGCCGGTTCCACGTTCTTCTTAACACCCTGGTCTTTCCCCGACTTGATCGTAAATCTAACAACCCTAGTCGATTGCTAGAAGCTGGACTCTGGGGAAAATTATTATCGGGTAATTCTTCTGGTTTCGTGAAGATATTTTATTTTGTTGGAAATTCATACCATTCGGTGGTTCTTCGAGTGAAATCAGGACACTTGGACTTCGAAGTTCTTGTGATTTAAACTGAAATCTAGCTACCCTTCTGGCTTGCTACGAGTTATGTTAAAATGTATTGAAAAATATTTTGGGGGAACTTCCTAGCTTTCTATATATTTTGTACTTTGTTTCAAATAAAGATTGCTGAACGCAATGGATTTTTATGGTGGACTGAGATCAATCAGATTGGGGAGGACCTTGCTGTGACGCACTAATATATCTAGCTACCCTTCTGGCTTGTTAGGGGGTAGCCTATCGCGTGGACAAAATTACTTACAGAAAGATAACCTAACTTCGTGCGCGCTTTATATCTCATTTACAATAAAGATAAGTGGTAAATATTTTTCTAAGGATTCTGTAAACCTAGCCAACTATTTCTACTACCCTACTTTCTCATTTAAATTCAACCTAGCAGCCTTTGCCTGCTCAGCAAATTAGTTTCAAATGAATGTTCTTGCTCTGCACACATTCTGAAGCGCACCCCTTAGCCTCTTTGGAAATCGGCCTATCCTGCGTAGAAAATTATTTCTAGGAAAATCTTCTAGCTTTGTCTATGTATAAATTTGTATAAAATTGTATATGTAATAAAAGTTGTTAAGTGGTCAGTGTTTGTATTGTAGAATGAGAATCCTTATATCTGAGAAGACCAACCCCTCGCCTTACTGAGAACTAGCCTTCCTTATATAGAAAAATATTTTTAGAAGAATCCCTTGGGCCGGAATACATTCCGAATTTGATTTGAAATAAAAATTATTAAGTGATTGTCGTTTTCGTTGCGATAAACTCGGATTTAGATAGATTTTGAAAGACCACACCCCCGCCATTCTGTGACCTAGCCTACCCTTCGTAGAACACTATTTTCAAAAGAATCTCCTAGATCTGAATCCTGAATTTTATTGAAAGAAAAAAACAATTACTGAGTGCGCAATATTTTTATTAGCCCTTGAGGGTAAACCACCCCTTTTCATTGCTGATTGCTTGAAATTGGCAAAAAATGATGTCCCACCCATATTCAATATTTTATTCGACCATAAACAAAGATCGTGAAGCGGTGAGGATTTGCCTAATCGAAGACAGGGTTTCGCAAAAAGAGCTCGAAAAGACATCGGCAGCGGGGGGGGGAGGGGGTTGCAATTTCTCGGCGTTTCATCGGGCGGCGCTGGCAGTCCTCGGTTTTCGTCGCGTTTGGCGGCCAGCGTAAAAATTACGTCGACTAGAGTTTATTTGTCCGGAAATGGCGGTGCCCCGGGGGTGGTGCTTGCACGGTTATAGGTGCGGGGCAGAAAAAAAGGGGACTGGCGTAGGTGGAGGCGGGAGGGAGACAGCACGTACTGGGTGGGAGCGAGAGAATGCACGTACGTACCTACCTACCGGCGTGGTTGATGTATTGCGTATTATTTGTGTGTTGCGTTCGTTGCTGCATTGCGCGCTTTTTTCTGCTCCCACCGCCTATTATTTATTAGCACTAACGTGCAATTGTATTGATCTGCAATATACCACCCGTCCCGGCCCCACCCACGCCGATGGATTTTTTTTCCTCTTTTCGAGGATGTATCCGGACTTGCCGGGGAATGGAAGTTTGCTACGATTGGCCCCGCGTGATGGAACAACCGCTGATACTACACTTCGGTGTGTTTCGAGCGTGTCACGATTTTACCTTGCCATCTTGCGCCGTGGAATTCCCCGGAAACCTAAAACAATACGACAAACTCCATCCAACTTGACATAAATAGATTAAAGAGAAAAAGAAGTTGGCAAATGGTTTGCGTCGAAAATTGAGTGTCGGTGTTTGTTAAAATTCGACACACACAAGCATGTTTGCACATGTATGTTTCAGAGAATGATGAGTGAAAATTTGAAATTGCGAGTACTCGGTGCTGAGTCGCTTTCAGGATAGAGATATTGTTTCCAGAGGACTGTCAAATCATATGGAACTTACCTTAAAGCCTTATAATATCAATTGTTAGGCTCTAACAATTTCAACATTTCTAACACAACAATAAATCGAGTCCTAAGTATAATAAATCCTCCCAACTTAACAAATCAAATCAATAAGAAAAGACTGGTACTAAAGTAGCCACAGGAGACACTCCAAACTTCATTCAACTATGACAAACAAATCTCAAAAAAGAGCTTCAAGACTTCAATAAATTCTCCCAACCAAAGTCTCCTAATTAATGAAAAAAAAAACTAGTTCCAACCTAGCTGAAGAAGTTCAAACGTGATGGAAGTAAACCAGTCAAATCCATCAATCCTGAAGCAACCAAAGACAACATAATCCTATCAACCTAGCAAATAAAATCAGTGAGAGAGGACTGATCCCGGAAAAGTCAAAGTCGAAAAATTTACGAAGACAACGCAATAACTTCCAGCAACCGAAAGTTCGAAACATGTCGCGAATTTCCTTTGCCTTCTTGCCGAGTTCACCGTGAACTGTGTAATCCGTTTCAATATTTAATCGCGTCCACAGTCCGGCCCGCTGCCTGCCACTCGAAAATTAGAAAGATTGCGACAAGTAGAATTTAATCTGGTTAAATCTTGCTCATCCCCTCCGAGTGGATTTTTACCCGAATCCTTCCTTTCGCTTCCTTTTTTATTCCCCGTGGTCTAATAGCTGAATCGCGCGAACGACTTTATAGCGGTATACCCGTCTCCGTGTTCTGCTACGCTGAGTACTCGACGGCGAACGGAAAATAAAGGATCGTCATACTGAAACGGTATTATTTTGTTTATCCCCATGGACCTTCTTCTAGACATTCCCCAGGCCGTTGCTAGACTGGTCCGCACATTTCTATATGTGTATCGAAACAATTTTCATTAAGAAAAGCCATTTTGTATGTGAACAATTTTCTAGTAGAGTAATAACTTCAACCTGATTTATATTTGTCAAATAGGAAGTGCCTGAAACAATGTGTTTGATATAAAGTGATGAAAAACAGTGGAAGTTGTTTGAGATTTATTGAGTCGGACTTATTTTCTTCGACATGTAACTTTGCTTAGAGATTTTGTTTTTATTTTTGGTACTGCGAAAGAATTGCTGCACAGTTTTTTATTAATGGAAGACAATTTTTAATACTATATTTCGGGAATATAATAGGCTATTTTGAATATTTGTTGTGTATTATAGCAAAGTCGTTTTTCACATGCCTGGATTAAGTGTTTTGACAATAATCAATGAGGAGGATCATTCTACTGGCTGCTTATAAACTTCGAATACTACTTAGAACGGTTCTTACACCACTGACTTATAGTTTCGTGTCGTACTAACAATAAGTCCGTATCATGCACAGAATAGAGTGTTCTTGAACTCTGTGATAGTTAATTTGGGCTGTAGAAACTGTAGAAACTCAGCTGATGAAGCACCACCCCAGAAACTGAATTTTGGAGCTATCTCTCTCTCTCTCTCTCTCTCTCTCTCTCTCTATCTCTCTATCTCTCTATGATGATGATGATGACCTCAAAAAATCAATGGTCATATTATAATAAATTTTAAATTTCTAACAATACAGTCAATCAAGTCACTGAACCATCAATCTCAAAGCAACCAAAGACAACCCTCTGAACCGAACCAGTTTAATCCATAAAAGAAAAGATTGCTCTCAGAGCAGCCAAGACCTCCATACCTAATTCAACTAAGACAGGGAAAGCCTCAACAACGGCCACACAACAGCCTTCTTCCGACCGAAACTCTTACTCAAAGAAAGAAACTGGATCAAACCTAGTCGAAGCAAACCAATCCAAACCTCATTCAACTCAGCACAAAAGAAAACCTCAACAACGACCACACGACAACCTTTTTCCAACCAAAAGCTCCTAATCGGAGAAACAAATCAATTCCAACCTAGCCAAACAAGGTACCCCAATCCTCATTCAACTGCAACAGATGAAACAACATCAATCCTAACACAACCAAACCCAACTCCACAAATCCTTTGTGCCCAAATCTCGAATCACCGAAGAAAACATCTACCAGTCCCATCACATGAGTACCATGAAATCTTCGGTTACCAAACCACCACTCCACAAACACATCTCCTTACGTGCCAGGTCAGTGGATCAAGAGCAACGCATAATCGTGAATCGGTTTTGCGGATCGGATCGGTCCGCGCGCGTCAAAGTGAATCTAGCTTGGGGTTCGCATCAGCTTGGCTATTATATCGTCATCATAACGATATAACGCGAAATCAACAGGGTAACGATACAGAGACACACGGACCGGGTCCCGCGTGGCGAAACACAATAGCCTGTGCGACCTGTTCCCCGTCCCTCTACGGCTTCGGCGTTCCTCTGTCCTGGAAAGCAACGGGGCAAAAGGTCCCCCGTCCCCTGTGCCCCCTGGTCATCGAGCTGATGGTGCACGGGGCGCATCGAAACAGCCGGGGCAAGCCCGCGAAACTGACCGTGCGGCGGCGGGCAGTCGCGTTGCGTAGCGTTGATGTAACTAAATGATTGGGTAAATGATTCCACAGCGTGCCGCGAGTAATTGAGTGGTGCTGGTGTGGGCGATGACTGCCGGAGAGAGCGCCGGGCACGGTCTGCCCGTGTAGGGTACCGGTTCGGTGTTGGTCGGTTCACGAACGTGTGTGTACGTTGTACCGTCAGTGACTCTGTGCCGGGGCCACGATATGTGCAGATCAGTGCTGCACCGCGCTGCACCGGCCGGTGCATCGTTGTCGGAGGCCGTGTGCGTGTGCACACGGGCCAGACGTTGCACGTGGTGTGCGTGGCACGCGCGCCCCACGGCAATGACGAGTCATCCACGCTAGAACACCTCGCCAGGCCGTTCTCTGTCCCGCTTCCACTCGGTTCTGCTCGCTCCAGCCCGCTCCGGCCCGCTCGCTGACTCTTCGGCTCCGTTGCCCGCTCTCTCCTGGCCTCTCGCTCCCGCTCTCGAGCGTACGAGCGTCAGTATCAGTGAACGTATGTGCACATGGGACCCACACACAGGGCCGCAGTTCGCGGCCGTGTCATGATTTCGCGTTTGTTTACGCGCTCTCACTGGTCACTCTCACTCTCTCTCCTCGTCTCGCTCGCCACTGATCGCTCTCTCCGACCGAGAGAGGGCTTTTTCTCTCACTCGGGTTGTCATTCGATGTATGTTGCTTCGCTCTCATTCTCTCTTGCTGCCTCGATCAGTGTTTCCTCTCGCCTGCGGTCGGGTGTTGGCAAATTTGCGTGGCCACCGGGATATGTTTTCGTTTCCAATGATTTATGCCGGCAAATGGGTCGCGCGCGCGTGAAAGTGTCATGCTCCGCGTTATCGATGACAGCTATCGATGGGAAGGTCGAGTACGTGCTTCTCGAAAGAATGAGGCTTTGTAGCGGAACACACCAGCCGGCCACCCACGCAACAGCCCGATCACCACCACCACCACCACCACCACCACCACCTCCGGGAATCATTCAACCGACCGACCCGTTTGGAAAATCATTCATGCTGATCCTCTGTTTGCGCCGCTTAGGGCATGCCGACGCTTCCGCCGGTCGACACCCCCGCACGACGACACGCCGCCGCATCGCGATGGTCGAACCGCGGATTACCGGCACGTATGTTTGATGACTGCGGGAATAATGATACCGCCGCTGGTCGAGTGGTTTTGAATTGATGATGGGAACCTGCGACTTTTCGGAACGCGCCGGATTTCGGGATTTTGGTATTCAGGATGATGATCTGGCCGAGGGAAATGACAGATGAGCAGCGGCTTTTGACTGCTCTTCTTTAACCCTCGTACGCTTCTCAGAGATATTTGGTTGTTGCATATAAAGTGCTGGATTTTTAACAACTGCATTAAACAGACATAACCTTTTTCTAAATATACTCCTGTCAATGAGTTACAAGCTTCGTGATTGTATTACGGTAGAAACTGAATTTTTTGGTCGTTCACGTTCTTCATTTACAAGATTGCCACCTCCATTTTGAAGCCCTCTTTACCATCGACGAATATTGCGTTGATTAATCATTTTGACCAAACGTCTGATAATTCTATCGTTAATATGTCATTTTGCCACTCTTATACGCAGAATAATCGACAATCACATTAATTGATATTGAAATAAACTTTACTTAAAAGTAAAATTAGACGTCTGAACAAAAACTGAAGGTGAGACCTTAAAAATCATCTTAATACCTTAAAATGATGCACAATAAACAGACTGCGAACCTTTATACATTCAGGACTTATGAGAATGTTCAAAAAATGCTGGAGTATCAAACTCAACAGAATTTAGTGCGATTTTTAGTTATTTTGGATCTACAAATGCTATTGCCACTGAAAATGGTTTTTATTTCGTACAATTCTTGAAATTTGTCTACAAAAATTGAAAACAATAAACCTCTACATCGCAATATTATATGCGACAACCTAATAGTTGCATGTAAGAGTTCAGGACAATATTTCACCCATCTTTATCTTACACTTGAAATCAACAAATTATATAACATTTTTTAATTATTCGTCAAATTGTTCTGCGAGTGAAAAATTACCCATTTTATATTTCCAATACTGTAAAATCTAAAATGAAAGTCTAAAATGAAAATGTGTGAAAAATTATTCGAACTGAATGCAATAATGTGTGCATTACAATATACAATACTATAAATGGAGATGACGTAATGCGGATTAAGCTCAAATTTCTCAAATTTGTCGCATATATAGTGTAAAGTTGGTTGTAAAAAAGATTTTGTACGAAAGTAACAAAATATCCACAAGACATCATAAAAGTTTCACCAAAAAGAACAACGCACATCTTTGAGCCTTAGCACTCGAATGGCGACTGTAAGAGGTCACTAAAAATTGCTGTATCATTATTCAAAATATTTTTTATATTATTAAATTTGTTTGTATTTAATAAATTACTAAACATTTCAGTATTGTACGAGAAGATTGCACCATTTTCGTATGTATAACAAAAAACATATATATACAGGGTCATCCGTTTTTAAACGGCCAAACGTCAACCAGCTATAGAGGACCCCAAATGGAACAACTTTCACCCCTAACACTTTTTTTGATTCGGTCTTGATTTTTAGATAATTGCAAAAACCCGTCATTTTTTGCGTTCACTTAAGATTAAATATGTTAGGACTGCAATTATGTATCTTGATGATTTTTCCTTTGTTTGGTTTAAAATAAATAGGGGCATCTTTTTTATTCAGTCAACTTTTTTGTATGACCTTTGGATCTTGGTTTTTTTACATGGGGCACGCCGTGGAGACTGAATAAAATAACTTCGTATCAAAAAAAGTGTTAGGGGTGAAAGTTGTTCCATTTGGGGTCCTCTATAGCTGGTTGACGTTTGGCCGTTTAAAAACGGATGACCCTGTATATATAGAAGGGAAATATTCTAGGTCGGAAGAAATTTTTCGTTTTGGGGTTATAATAGCTTCGAGTCCAAAGGGTTAAAACATATAAATACGAGCAACAATCTATCAAGCGTCCGAATACTCTACAGTATTTTACAACGAAAGATCAAGCTCCAAAAAGGTCTTTCCAACACGGTAACTCTCCAACAAAATCCCACAAAATTTCATTACAAAAGGCGACAGGCTCGTTCATTAAAATGCAGGATTTAATTAAAATTCGTAACCGATCAATCCGCCGGCACCTCGAAACTTCAAACAGCCGGTCCGGTTTCGATTGGAACGCCATGCGGCGTTCAGCTTTAGGATCGCGTCAAAGGTATGACCGCGAAACTGTGAACGGGACGATGACCGAATCATTCATGACTACAAGCCGGTACATTTTAAAATACAATACGCAACAGCTGACAGTCATCGATTTAACGTTCATTTCCAGCGGACGATTCGATGAAATATTTACCTTGCCACGGCCCCGTGAAATAACTCCGTTTTTGCAAACAGGAAAACGAGCGGCGGCGGCGGCGGCGGCGCGCGCGAGCACGGTTCTCTCGCGCGTTTCGCAAATTCGCACACGCTGGCTCGCGTACATGGATCCGACATAACGCAAATTACCCATTAAAGGCCTCTTGGTAGTTCGACGGTCCGTTTCACTCTGGTTTCCGGGCGCGGAGGCTCGCTTGATTATCATCAAGCTCGTACGTTTCGGCTAATCCGGGCAAGGGCGACTTAATAGAGGGAATGAATATCGCGGGCCGAACCGTTTCAGACGAGTGACAGTACCAACAAAAAATGAGATCGAGTTCTGCTTGACAGAAGTGGGGTTCGTAATTTAAAAAACAATGGACGCTAAGGCACAATGACGCCAAATGAGATAGGGGATGGAGCTCGTGAAGCTCTCGCGCGGAGGATGGGGGATGAAATCCTATACTGGACAAGGGGAAGGTGGTGTAGGTGGTCAGGCCGGCTCCTAGCGAAAAGTTCAAACGTTCCCCGAGCTCGAACAGAGAGAGAGAGAGAGAGAGAGAGAGAGAGAGAGAGAGAGAGAACCGTCCCTTCGGATTAAGCTTATGCCGCATTAATTAATTTCTATTCTTTCGCTTCCAGAAAGACCGCCGCAGACTGTAGTATTTATCGTGCGCGGAACCGGGGAAAAAACCGAGCCACAAGTGATACTTCATCTGACCCTCGAACGGCGGACCTGCATATGAAATGTCCGATTTTTAGCGATGACGTTGAACGAACGCAACCGCTTCCAAATAAAACTTATTCGTCGAAGTAGGCACTATTGTAATCGACGTATCTTGTCAACGCAAAGTACAAGCTCATCGAGCGTATCTAGGTAGAAATTGAATCTTTTGATCATTCGCGTTCTTCGTTTACGGGGTTGATATGTCCAATTTTTAATTTTTCCTGCCACCAATGAACGGTGTGCTAAAATGTTTAGAACGTTTGATGTTTTGTCATTCATGTGGTGAAATATTTCTGGAATTTATTTTAAAAAACAGTCGTCTTAAATGTTCGATATTTCGTTATTTGTTTAGTTAAATATTCCCGTAATTTATTTCCAAAAACAGCTGTTTTAAATGTTTGATGTTTCGTTATTTATTTAGTTGAATATTCCCGTAATTTGTTTTCGGAACACCTGTCTTAAAATGTTCAAACTATCTTATATGGTTTCTCATTTACTTCAGTTTCATAATCAATTATTCATGTTCTTAGATTATCTTTTTCAATGTTTTCAATCTGCTCGATTTTTACTGCTGTACGGTGTCCACATTAACGTAAAATTTAATTTTAAAATTAGTCTTACTCAGACATTCCTTATCTACTATTTTCAGCCGACGACACTTGGCGCTTAAAATATTCCAAATTACGGAGAATTAATTTAGTTTTCCAGGTCAAAAGCACGTTACTTCGTCAAAAGATCACTGTAGATTTAAACTGGAGTATAGTTATCGTCCTAACAGTAATCGAACAAAAAGTCCAAGTTATTTCTCACGTTAAGAAATTCTGAACAAGTGAAAGACGTTCCTCTACAATTTTTATTTGAAATAATTGTGTAGGACAGATTGTGTGACAAATGCACGTGTGACAAATGTTCAATTTTTGTGTGGGATCAGTTTCCACGGATCTCGGTTTGCTCCTTCCCCGCAAGTTCCAGGACAGGTTCATATTCATCACTAGCAACTCCTATCGATTGTTGGTCTAATTGTGTTACTGTGAATGTCCGATTCACCCAGCGGACCCCAACACGCTGCTCAGACAGGAACCGAAATACGGCTCCCGTACACTGACGGGTAAAAAGGGTGGTTTGCATATTTTTTAACGTCCACGGAGCATCCTGAAAATTAATGTAACTTTTATCCATCAAAGCGGAGGCCCGTCCGTCGCGCGGCGAACGTTTCGCGCTGTTCTTCCCGGAGCGAGAAAAAACGGACGCGTTTCTGTTTCTTCGTCGGTAAAAAATTTTCCTCCATGGGAATAAACTTTCGTTCGAGTCACGCGACACACTGTGGCTGAAATTTCTTCCTGGCTTGTTAATAATTTTTGAAGTTTCTTGAACTGGGCGAGAGATGGTTGGGAAACAGAATTTATTACGTTCTTGTGACAGGGTTTGTGACAGTGAACTGTGACGGATAAAATATGTGTTAATTAAAGTTAGTTTCACAAATAGGATAATGAGCATACAAAGAGAATGAGTTGCTAACAGAGAACGAAAATATGCTTTGAACTTCTTCAGATGTATTTATTTCTTTTTCTTTTGTTCGTCGTTGATGTTTTTGAGTATGTAAAATATGTTTTTGTGCCGACATGTTTCAACTATATACAATAACAATTTTAGTGTTTATTTCAAAGCTATACATTTGTTAGAATAAGTCGGTATTCGTTTGATAAATTTATATTTTAGACATTGGAAAATTTTTAGTATTGTCTATCACAGTTAGCGTGCAAGATTAGCACATTAAAAATAAATAATAATGAAACTATTATATTAATTGAAAGGAAAGCGTGTATTCACTCATATAAATAATTTTTAGAACAGTGTGGACGTATTATATTGCATATTTATATTATATTCTACCATTTCATGTGATGTTTATTATTTCTTATATTTTCATGATCGATACTTTGTAAATATTGTTATTAAGTCAACAAATACATGTTACAGTGATCAACCGACCAAACATTCTGGATAGTGTAATGCATGTATAAATATAATAAAGTTTGCTGGAGTTTATATTAAGTTAAATCATAAACAGCTTTAAGCAGAGAAATTGGAAAATTATTATACAACAATAGAAGTGCTAATAACGATAGAAACGTTTAAACTGAATAACAAATATAAAAGACGATCGAAAAGAAATAAATGTCAAACTCAAATTGTTCTGAAGTTGCATACACATGATAGCTGGAAACGAATATTTGTTTCTGACTCAGTCTCATTTGTTGAACTGCAGTTCAACGTTTATATATTGTATAAAAACTATAACATATCAATTAAATCTAACAGGAGTGATCATGATCGTAGAAAACATAATAAGAAAACGTGCGTGCAATATCATGCACGTCGAAATCTGTCTGGCGATATTTGACCCATTCTACTGGCCCTGTTTCTGTCCGACGGGAGCAAATTCGAAACGCTTCGGGTGGCGTCCGAACAGCTTTCCGTCGTACCAGCTTCCAGAAATTATTGCAATTACTTTTGTCGTTAACAATTCGACCACTTGACGAAACTCTAGCTACCATAAAATCATACAAAGTTAATTAATTGTGGAATAGGAAATGAAAAATTTTGCATGATTCCCGTTTCTAAAATTGAAATACATCTTTCTCCCAGTATTCTCGAGATTGTTACTAACAATTAGCCTGAGAACACTTACGAAAATCACAATTTTCACAAATCATTTAACGACATAAGAGAAGGAATTCACTAACTAATAAATAAACGGTTTTTGATACAAAGTAGAATTACTATTAATTCTTTCGTGAAATTTAACACAATAGAAGATTTATAAAAACGTAAGAACATCTACATATCTTTGACATATTGAAGGAAACCACAAATTTCTATCTGGCTCCAATTGGTTATAACCGACGAACGAATTGAAAGACAGACAAATGTAATTGTATAAAAAAAAGAAGAAAACCCTTGAAAGGGCATCAGGGTTAATAACCGACGCACAACGCGAACCAGCTGCTAAACAGAGACGACGGGACGGGAAGTTCCGCGGGCGGCTCTTTACCGGCATCTGTCGAAGAATTGAACTTAATAACGCGCGCAAATCAGGAAACGATGTTTCCCAAGTCCTCGTAACCCTCTCCCACTCAATTTAAGCAACAACAACCAGCGTTTGATCACCCCTGAGCTGCTTAAACGAGTCCCCTTCACAGAATAATGGCGGAAAGTGAATCCGGGGATACACGGGTTGCCACTGGTTGTCTCGCTTTAACTCCTGGGCGAATTTAATCCCGCTGTTTTTACCGTCCGTCTCATGCATATTTCAATAATTTCGTGCGTCGCCCCGTCGCCGATACTGTATCCTGGAAATCTGGCAAATGTTCTTTTGTAAATTAACGAGACCGTTCACCGGCGGATACGCGGCTCTTCACGCATGGCGTCTGTCGAACAAATAAAAAGCAAAATAGCACAACAAAACGAGAAAAGGGTTCGCGGAAAAATTCTTGTTTCTCTTTTCAAGCGACCCCTTTTTTTCTCGCAGTCAAAGTTCGATAAACGCGATATTAGGTTACGACGGATCCCGGGACTCGCTCGTTTGATCTTCCGGCAGGAAATTTCCATTCGATGGGAGATCCATGAGAGTTCGAGGGGGCCGTCGCCCGCGAAAACAGCTCCGCGGGAATTCCCAGTTTTAAAATGTAGTTACGATAGAAATAGGAGGACACGTATGTATATATATTGTTTGTTTTTCGAAATGGGGGGGGGAGAGGGTGGCGGACGTTTGCGGCAGCCGGCCGTCGCGGATAAAGTAGACAAAGACCGCCTATTTGTTCCTTTGTGGCCGGCGTCGGGGTAACTGGATACGCGGTTAAATAATAAAGGAGCCAGAAGTCGCCGCGCTAATTAACAGTACCTTTGCGTCCCCGCTAATTGCACTTCACTTTGTTATATTACATTTTAAGTGGGCCGCGCGCTGAGAATTACGCGGCCGCTCACGCGTTGTTACGGTCATTTGCATAATGAACGAATGCCTGTCGTTAATTAGACTCATAATCGCGGGAACAGGCCGCCGCCGACTCCGCCGCTAATGCATCAAATAACGCGACTCGAATCATTTTTCCTGGGACTGATATAGTTCCGAGAACTTCGAGCGTTGCGAGTGCTCGATTGTCCGATGATAACAGAGGATAACGAATCGAATCGAGACTCTGAGCTGAACCTCTTGGGCACTAAAAATTTCTGTACCATAACCTGAAACAATTTTTCTATCACTGAAGTCATTTGTATTTCACCCTCGGACTCCTGCGAGTTCGAGACATTGCACTACGATTTTCTTTCGATATAAGGCGATGGCTCGGGACCGGCTTTTGTCGTATTTCGGATGAAGAAGGAAGAGAGGGGATAGCGATTTTCTTATGAAATAAAAAGCGTGATGTTATATGACAATAAAATTGTGACAACTCGAGACAATTTTCACGCTGTTAAAGTCGTCGTCGTTTGTATTTAATGAATTACTGGAAGTGTGTTTTGTAAGTAAATGCGTTTAATTTTAATGTTTCTTGTTTGTAAAATGTTCTGAATCCTATGAAATTTCTCGGATCTGCAGTTAAAATAGGATGAAGTGCAAAGGATTAATATAAAAGTGCAGAAAGCACAAAAAAAGATGCAAATCTGTCGCAAAGTGTGTCACTTTTCCAGAAAAATTATTATAGGTGCTTGATAAGGAGATTTATGTGTTGGATTCAGTGTGATATTAATTGCACAGCAAAGGATTAAGATAGCAGTGCAAAAACTGCACAGAGATATGCAAATCTATCGACAAGGGGGTGTTATTTGTTCTACAGGTATAAATTATGGTAGTTGCTTGGTAAGCAGTTTTGCAAGGAATACGTTGAATACAGTGTATATCATTAAATGTACATTTTAAATTGGCTTTTCTTGAGATATGTAATTGTTTGTGTGATGGGTATGTTTTTATTATTGTTTTCGGCATAAATAATGTTTGTAATAATGTAATGGAACAGGAATGTTTACCTTCCTTCTTAAAAGCAAAATGGAATCAGTAAATAATGTGGATGTTAATTGGTAGCGTTGTATTTGTCTTTCATTATCAAACAAATTAACTCAGCACTTGTAACAATCCCACGGGTAAAAGTTTATTTACACATTGTAAAATTCTGTGCAATATTGTGGGGTTTCGAGTAATGCTTGAATAGGGATATTGTTGTGCAAATCGCCCTTATCAGATATTTTTATTCTTTGTTATATGCAGTTCAAATGTCAATCTTGAAACTCTGTTAAAATCTGCATAGTAATTTTATTGGACCATTTAAACAAATGTGTATAATAAATATGGCAAATTACTGTAAAATTGTTACGCCACAAAATGTCAATTTTTACCGTAGAATCAGGATCTCATTTAACATTTTGTCGGATTTCCTAAATAAATGCTACAAGCACTACATGTTACTGTAGAACTTGAACAAAAGTTACTATTATATTTTCCTTCTTCTGGAAAAAATAAATCATCATAAATTAAAAATAAAGCGTCCCCATGCTTGAACTGCAGATTTTATAAAATTCTGAAAAAAACGAGTGGATCAAACACAGAACAGAATAAACCTAAGAATTTAATATCACTGGTATATTATTTACAAATTATTAAAATTATTAAGACAAGAAGCCAATTTCTATTTATCTGCCTATCATTGCAATCAATACAGGCAATTTCTACTTTGTATAAAGATTCACAGTTTACTCACTATTCTCACGATTCCATACAAATCCTGCCCTCTAATTGTCGATTATATTTTTCTTTGCGATGAAGGCGAAATAAAAACCGAAATTTGTAACGTTAACCCTTATAGAAATTCGAGTAGACCGATTTCTTGATTGCTTTTGAAATCCGTTATGCATTCTATATCTTCTGCGTAGATTTTTGCTTCCTCGATAATAATAAATTAATTTACACTTGAATCTAATCCAACATAATTAAGTCTAACGACTGCTTATTGAAGCGTTCTGTAGAGCAGTAGTTCTTGACCTTTGCGGCGATCGGCAGCCCCTTGAAAAATGAGTTTCTATTTCTTTATTTAGAAAACTACATCTATACCAAGATAATTTATTTATTGAAAAATGAATTTCCCATCGAAAATTTATAAACTTCTCTCGCGCCCCTGGAAACGTTTCCTCGCACCCCATGTTAAGAACCACCGCTGCAGACATATCAACCCTTAATTCAGAACGACGTAGAAAATTTCGCGAGTCGGGCATAGTCTTTCCGGCGGAATACAATAAACCCTCGATCAGCGTCTATAATCCATAGCCGAGAAACTCCGTGCTCGCAGGGGTAGTTAAAAGTGGTCCAGTCGGGGGTTGAGGTAGTCTATCAGATGAGCTGTCGGACGCGATAATTTTCCATGTGAAAAGAGAGTCCGCGGGCCGGCATAGTGTGCAGCGTGCGGGGTCTGCGTTTTTCCGCCCGCGCTAACTAGTATGCAAAAAAGCCTTGTCGCAATAAAGGTGTGAAGGAAGGCAAAACTTCCGTGAAAATCGCGTCGCGAGGATAATGTATACCAAGCGCGTTTGCTCTATCGGCTCCTGTCCGACGCTATCTTCAACGTCGGCGATGTTTCCGAGCGCGCGCCCTCTGTCCGCCTATGTGAGCGCGGGACGGGATGGGGGGGAGGCAACACCGGGACCTCAAATGACTCACGCAAAAGTAAATTATACATTGAAAGGGTTTAATATAATGAAACGCTCCATATGCATGAGAGAGGCCAGCCTGCCGCTTTGCACAACCACGTCCCATACGGTGTGCCCCAGCTCGCTCGGCGCGTTTTCTCTGCGTGCCACTGACGTATCGTGAGTTCGATGAGCCCAGATCGAACGTCTCTACGAGCAGAATAATGGCGCTTGCACGCCGACGGGTTGAAAAAAAAAACATACACACATACACACATAGGAGAGCCAGTCGGCTCGAGAGAGGGAGAGAGGGAAAGAGAGCGAACCGTAATTTAGTCTCTATAACCAAAGCGGTCGTCGCGCGTTCGCTATATTGCTAGTGACGCGATTCCTTCCCTTTCTTTTTGCAAATTTCCACAACCCTCCCCGAAAGCTTCGCGCGTGTCCTCCCATTTCCCGATCGATTATCATCGTAAATGCGAAAACAACCGAGAATGAGCTGATCGAATCGTACGGCCACCGGATTGGGGAATAGCTCCGCGAGGTGGATACTACGATATTGGCGAAGTAAACTGATAAACGATAATTATAAATGATCGGAGATAATTAGACGAATTTTATGTCGAATTTAAAATGGTCTTTTTATTTTTTGAATGTTGGGGCAGAATATTTAGTGTTTAACGTTTGACGAATTCGTATTTTTTATTATTATTAGATTTGATAAATTGCCATTTTATTTTGCTGTTTCGTTGCTATTGTCAGTTCTTATTCATTCAAGAATTTTACGATGCTTACCTTTATTTGACATTGTAATTTACAGAATAACTCATCTCTAATAAAATCCGAAATTTTTTGATTGTTATTGCTTGCATGATTTAATATAATATCAGATGAAATTATTCTATGTACCATAATTTAATTCTTACAAGTGTTTATTTTTTAATCAAAAGAAATATTTGATTATTGAAGAAACACTGAAACTAGTGGTATATATTTATACGCCGTAGGAAACACGTTTTGATAAAATGTTCAGAATACTATTACACTGAAATGATTAAAAATATTTCAACCAATTTTGAAAGGTTGAAGTGTGTCACACATGTTAGTACTCAATCTTCTCCAAAACTACGTTTCATGAAAGTGATTTTATTTCTTTTCGCTGTAAGTAGGAATGACCAATAATGGTCAGACAGTTTAATCAGTCTTTAAGAGCACAAGTATATCATACATTCTAATATTTAATGTTCTCTATAATTTATACTATCCCAAAAAGAAGCAGTGCTTATTTTCATTGTAAGGAGAATCTGCCAGTAATGGCCAGACATTTTCGACAGTATCCAAAAGCACATATATAGTGCAAATTTATTTTCATTTATTTTAGTGTCTCTTACCAAGTACTTGTTTTTACATTACTATAAAATAATAAATAAAGGTTACTGTATAACATACAATATAAAATATTATATTAGTATGAAATACAAATATTCCTCCTTAATAATTTGCTCAGAATACGTCCTTAAAAATACATTTGAAACAATAGTTATTTGCATTTAAACATATTTGTACGTTTCGTGCCGCTGTGGAGATAAATTTAAAAGCTTTATGGATAAATAAAATGTTATTTTATATTTCATTAGTGGTCAAAAAATCTACTTTCCATAACTTGAACAATTCGATCATCCACTATACGGCTCTAATAATTTGATCACCGACTGCAGTAGAATAGGTCCGCAGCGACACGGCACCGGTGACAGCCCATCACCCGCTCACCTGGGCGCAAAGATTAATTCATAGAACCATCGAATGGGCCTGCGAAGATAATCTTAGCGAGCACGGACCAGAGGTAATATGCTGAAGGGGGGGGGGGTGTGATCGAAAGGGCAGGGATGATCGGAGAAAAATCCAGGTAGGGGAAATGAATGCGATATCGGCGAAATTATTTTCGATCTCCCTCACCAGTTCGTCCGGAATCGTTCAACGGAACGGGCGGCAAACGGACCTGGCGGTACTTACGGTGAGAAAGGGTGCGCGATCGGGAAGAATGGAGTGAGAAGAAAAGGGGGTGAGAATGCGGAATGCGTCGCGTGGATAGACAGGACAGAGAAAGAGAGCGAGAGAGAAATCGCCGTGGGCGGTTGCGAGCGATACTACGAAGGGCCAGGAACGGGGTGCGGGGGAGGAGGCTTAGTCGCACAGGGGGGAAGAGCGGAAAGCATCAAAAGCAATGTTTGGTGGCGCTATAATGAAATGAATTTATGCAGAGCCGTAATGCCTGAATATTTAGCAACCCTCTTCTGGTTCTGTTCCTGGCCAGACCGTCACCCTAGCCTCTATACCGTATTCGAATTAAATTCGACCACTGGACCTCCATTACAAGCATTGAAACGACCTCGGCCGTGGTAACGGGATACTTTTGCATGAAATATTTTCCACACGATCCCATTTCGTGATACTGTCTTCCTCCGCCGGGGTTGACGAAGCGCCGTAAACCGACTGTTTCTAGTTCTACGCGGAACTTTCGCCCTTTGACTACTCGTTACCGCTAGCTTATTGAAACGACAACGAAATCGAGGATGCTTCCGGCTGGAAAATTGCTCCGGGGCTTTTTTTCGGGGTGTTACACAAGAAAATTAAATTTCTTCTTGGGTTGCATTTGAAGGAAATATATTTTATTCTCGGAATGGAGTTTAACGCCCCTTTACACCCTAGACGTAGTCGTTTGAACGATCCTACAGTAATACTTCTCTCATTTTTGGTTTACACTTTGAAGCATTACATTTGATTTATAGTGTCATTTTCTAAGGAAATGCATCTTCAGGAAGTTACAAGGTGTGAATTTTTATCCTGTGGCACGTACAAGGGTTTAGAAATAATCATTTTATTTTCGTGATAGTGTTTAAGAAAATTCTTTCTATTCTTCGGGGTGCTATTTCATCTTCCACAGACCCAGATACAATCTGGATGTTCTTGAAAATTCTTTTTGAGAATATTTGATCACTTATAACGATATATTTTGTTCACTGAATTCTGTACAATTACATTCTCGAATTTTAATATTGTTTTATTAGAAGAGCATCTGAAAGAAAAGTCTGAAGATCTCAGATCTTTGGTTTTTAATATTGCAGTGCATAAATTTTGTTTTGCAGCAACCCACAGATAGACCAATGACGCCCGATGATATTAGATTTCTAAAATAATTCAGCGAACAGAAATCCAGAACGAGTAACATGAAAGTATACAGCTCTGATGCTTTCGGAATCTCACGCTGCACTGCTGTGGCGCCAGTAGCCAGGATGAATCTCTGTAAAGTATAGAACATGACCAGTGTTCATCACCGCATCGCTATATTTTTCCTTAATTCTTTTGTTCGTCTGGGCAGAATTTTTAAATAGTTAACTGTACTGTGAAATTTCATGCAGCTGTAGCGTATAAAGATCTTGGAAAAAATTCTAAAACAGTAAATATATTGAACTCATCGATTTAATGGGTTTCAGGTTCCACTCTCAAAGTTCCAAGAATTACAATGATTGTTTTGTAGCTATTCACGTTAACTTTAACTAATAATATGAATATTTAATCTCCTTTGCCCTCCTGAGACCCTAATTCCAAAAATTGAATAACACAGAAAATTATTTGAGAACATGTTCAATTATTACTTTAACCCTCTTGCATATCATATGGTAACAAGATTTGGGACGATCAATACTTCCAGGTAAAAATTGCTATTTAAGTCTAGACGAATAGTATCGTTCTGTACAGACCACTGACACTGCCGTCACCGAGTTAAACATGCATAATACACCTCTTTGTATCTATTTCAGTAAATATAGGTACACAATCGATGCCTGTAAATCTAACGTTAATAGAATCCAATATATTGGCTTGATGCAAAAGTAATGGGAATATTGGCGTTACTTCAATATTACCTAAGTGAAAACAGGACCGGAAATGTCAATAGAATAACTTCAACTATCTCCAACGAACATTTGTTATAATTTAACGCATATTAAACATATTGTTACAATGACCATTTCGAAAATAGTTATTAAATTACTTTCTCATCGAGTCAACACCAAATCCATTTTATTCTAGACTTTCTGAAAACATTCCCCAGCAAAAGAAAATGGTTTGTAAAATTTTAACTTGCCATAATCCTCCGGTGCACAGATTTCACTTGCAGGGTACACAAAATTATATAGTTATTGATCCAATTTTCAATCATCCGAATGAACTCTTTTTACTTTTCATTTGTGCAATAAGGCGCCATTTATTTCGCGCAACAGAACAACTACACTCTGAATTTTATGACAACAATAAATAAAATTTAAAAGAGTAAACAATTTAAAAGAATTTGAATTTACATTAGAAATGGCGGTATGAATTTAATTTGGTTTTAAAAAATACATTGCTACGAAAAATAGTAGTTGACACTGTGTCAGAAGCTGCTCATGATAAACAATAAACGAATTCACAGAGTACGATTTAGGCGATTCTTTGACAGGTTCCCGTACGTCATTACAGAAATACAGTGCCGATAGTTTTCGGACCAAACGCGTTCCTCTCGGCGCCATAAAACAGACCCGGCTCGCTAGTTAACCGCCCGTATAAATATGCAATTAACAACGGGACGGTCTGGGTAATTTTCGCGGGAATTTGCGGTGACCAGAGAGGCCGATGCCCGTGTTTACCATAGCTAATGCGCGGGCCATGATTGGCGTAATAAATAAGTCATTATCGCGGCGCGAGTATTATTTAATCAACAAAGAAAGTAATCGGAATCGTCGTGTCTTCGGCCGCCCGATCGTTTATCCGCGCCACGGGAGCCGATCATTTCCATATAATCGTCGTTCCCGGGGGACCCATATGTCTATTAATATTCCGAATGCACGCGAGATGCCGAAATATTTTAATCATGGCTAATTGGCGAGTAATAATGGAGTTCCACGGCGTCCAGACCTAACCGGCTGCCTCGAGTTCCTTCGGTTTCTCACCAGCCCCGGAGCTAAGGAGACGCCCGAGTGTTGTTGTCCGCGGCACTGCCATTGAATTCGGATCATCCCAGCTCCTCGGGCGTGTCTGGACACTTCTGGCATTTCCAGCGTCGCGTAATAATTTCGACGCTTTGATTATGCGAGGCGATCCGTGCGCCGCTAACTGGGGACGCGTGCTTCGACGCTTTAATAGAGCGATTTCGTCCGGTGCTCGTCGAGCTTTTTATTCTTGCTTGTAGACCATGTTCAACACCGCCGCACAGTCGGCCGAATTCCCGATCTAGCTGGAAAAAAGTTCTCCAGTGAATTCTCGATATATGTCAACAACACGGGTCTTGCCAGCGTCATGTATCGTCGAGGAGACATACCCGAGCCGTGTTATTTTTACACTCCTCGGCGTCCGAGGCCTCTCGAGCTTCATGGCACCTCACGGGGAATACCCCGCGGTAGTGGGGGTAATTTCGCAACGTTTATCATCCAGGCCTTGGCGACATATATGGAGAAACCACTATACCCATCAGATGCGGCTACTGATGTCAATTTATATGGTGTCGTTGTAAATATGAGGTCTCAATCTTTATGTTATGGTATTTTTGATCGCAAAAAAAGTTTCTGAGTAAATTTTTGAAAAAAATATTCGAACCACATGTAATTTTTTAAAGATGAAATAACATTAACTTACCACTCGATTGTTAATATAAAGGAATTGTTAAGAAAATTGAACTTACGGGCGCAATATGAATGTCCTGCGGCATTTAATACAGTAGCGTCTTAGAGCTATTTTAAAATTTGAGACAAATCTTGATTTTCTTTATTTTGTAATATATAAGTTGCCGATTTTGGTCGTAGTGGATTGTATTAGTCCTAATTTTTGCAGGTGAAGTACCAAGTCGCATCGAGTTATAGCAGCTTCACGATCTACCAAGAAAATGATTTCTCATAAAATGGCAGCTAAAGGCAAAAAATTGTCGAATCTATGTCAAGTATAAGAATGTTACTATCGCCTAAAAACAGTTTCAATTAGTATCATTTGGTAACTTGGTTTTCGCACTCTACAAAACTTGAAATAGCTTACGAGAAAGCAGCACTTTGAATGTCAAGATTTCCTGAAATATGAACAATAATCTGAACCACCAAAATGAAATAAATCTGCAGTACTCACTTTCAACTGCTGAATTCGTGTTATTATGAATATAAAAATCTTTTATAACAGCCAGATAATCATAACACACGTTCTGATACTTAATACTCCGCAGGAAATGGTCGAGAAACGTAAAACAATGACGCGACGCGGCATTTGCCTTCGTCATTTGTATCATTGTTGATAATGCTAATCAGAGGTCACTTTACGTCTCAGGGGAATGTACAGTATATAAAACATTCATCGCTACATACATTTTTGACCTTCAAGTTCGAACTTTTTCCTTCTAATTATCAGGGACCAAAAATGACAGTTATTCTAAAATTTTGTACGATAAAAATCATTAATAAAAAGTTGATTCTTATTGAAATTTAAAATAATCTGCACAAAATATACAGAACAAAATGAAGAAAAAATATCGATTTTTATACTTTTTGGTTACAAATAACTGTTATCGATGAAGAAAAACTGTTTCGATTGCTCAAAGCAATTATCAATGGCAGAAGTTCACTTCGATCGCTTATAACAGTTATCGATGATGGAATTTCTTTTCACTTGTTCATAATAATTATTGATGAGAAAATTTATTTCAGTTGCTTATTTAATTACTGAGTTGTCTACTCTTTCTCGGATGGAGCAAGCCTGTGAAATTCATTGGCAAAGTTTCATACAACAAGACGAATCCACAGACCATAAGAAAAACAAAAAATCTGAAAAAATTAATCAAAATTTTTTCAACTGGGAAAATCCGAAATATAGACTCCTGTATTTATTAAAACTAACGTGCATAATTCACGCTGTGCCCGCGACTCAGATTAGCGTTGAACCAACCTTTTTTGCCCTAAAATTAACGTTAGATTATTTGCGGTGTAATTTATCAGGAGAAAATTAGGAAAAACTCATGTTTGTCACATTAAATTTTGATTGTAACATTCTACCATTTGAAAGTTGTACTATTTAATAATAACTATTACAAATTTCCTTTATCAATAACTGTTATGAGCGATCGAAAGGAACTTCTCTCATTGATAACTGTTATGAGCGATCGAAATAAATTTCTCTTATCGATAACTGTTATAAGTGATCGAAATGAATTTCTCTCAGCGATAACATTTACCAACAAGAGAAAAAATGTTCGGTTCCTTGTAATCCTTACCAATACGATTTTAGTCGATGAAATACTTGTTATTCCATGACTTTTTTTCTTTCTGGTTATAACATTTATGGTCAATGCTGCTAGTTATACGATCTGGCCCACTGTGCGCCGCATAGCGATCGGAACAGCGTCTTTTCATAACCGAAACTCAATTTCTTTGTAATACTGGAACGGGCCCGTCAAAATAACGGATTTCAAATTTTCTTCTTTTAAAAGTCTTGAAGTAGAAATCATTTAGTATACTTCTTTATTTCTCCACCAAGAAAAAGAAATTCTCCCTTCGATTTCGTTTAGCACATCCCTAATTCCTTGATTGAAATAAAAATGGCAGAAAATTGGAATTTGTTTGTAACCTAGTCTTCTCTGGTCCTGACATAATCGTTTCGATGCGCATTACAGCGCCGTGCATCGATCGCGGAAAATAATTTTCGAGCCGGCCGAATTGGTCGGTTGTTCCTCGTCGATAGCATTTACGTCGGAAAAATGGCGAAGGTTTTCAGGGTCGGCTCGGGGCCGAGCAACGTCAAGCGACTAATTACTCTCATGTCTCGTCGCACGGCCGCCGCGGTTGCTGTTTATACAAAGAACGTATTATTTCAATTTAGAAAAAGGGGAGAGACGCGCACGCGTGAGTTCGAGGGGCCCACGGGGTTTTTCCGCGGCGAGCCCGGCGACGTAATGGCGATTCAACCGTGTATCAATCTTTTTAATTAGTGTCTCGATGAAATTGAATTATTAATTAAATTACGACGTTTCCCGGCCGCTCGTTATCGAGCTACACCTGCTGAAACGAGACATTTTTTATGAAAATAACTCGTCCCTGCGGTCTGATTGCATCCTATCCGGTTTTAATTGTACGCTCGCGCGAGCCGAAGATCGGAGGAGCGAACGCGGACCGACTCGATTCATGCGATCATTAAACCGTAATGCGATCTGTATTAAGGAAGAATGCGGCTGAATGCCTCTTTTTATTCCGTTGCGAAACAAAACCGCTCGCTCCAAGTCGGATTCCTCCGATCATTTTTAAAACGTATACTTGTTAGTAGACCGTGCGAATTTTTATGCGCTTTTTTTCTTCCTTTTTGTTCCAGCGCGTTGCAGTCATCGAATTGTAATGAAAGCAAATTGATTTCGATCCGTGTGCTGTTGAACTCGGAAAAATTTTTTCGAACGAATCTCCACGCCGATTGTGTAATTATCGCCGCACGAAATTGATTAGTGCGTGTTTTTATTGATCCTAGCTGCCGGCCATTTTGCAAAGCTGCACAAAGTAAAAATCAGTGAGCGTGAATTACTTTCAGATCTACAGTCATTAATTGCTGGATAATTTTAATATTTAAAATTCACAATGCGAAACGACAGAAAGTGGATTGAGTAGAAGCTAAGTATTTTAAAGAGAATCGAATATAGAGCAAGTGAATCGA
The DNA here is from genome assembly GCF_050948215.1 of Halictus rubicundus. Classification (NCBI taxonomy): domain Eukaryota; kingdom Metazoa; phylum Arthropoda; class Insecta; order Hymenoptera; family Halictidae; genus Halictus; species Halictus rubicundus. The sequence goes on along the minus strand of NC_135149.1, from coordinate 9,083,103 downwards.
TAAATCATTTTGTAGACCTAAACACTAGAAAAGTTCATCTAAAACTAGAAATCATTTTAAGAACGAAGCTTATATTAAAAATGATACATATGTTAATTATATATATAATATAATTATTTATATATATATAAATAATTATATAAAAATTATAAATATATATCAAAAAATTCAAGTTATTTTATTGTTGCCCGGTTTTTACAGGTTCTCAGCTACTAAGCATAGCACTACCTGTTTCCGTGAATTTTTCAATGAAGAAACATTATTTAAAGAGAGAAAGGAATACTTTCTTCGAAGTGATATTGCAAAGATGAAGTGAAGATTGACTTCGCAACTCCCGCGCCCTGTTCCGATCATAGTGCACGCGCATAAATTACGAGAAAATTTGGACATAGTTTCGGCTAGGAAGAAGGTTTTCGGGGCTTTCAAAATTGCGCGCAGATTCTTCGAACTTTCCGACGACGATAATTCAGAACTTTCGTGGTTGCTACACCCCGTTCGGCTACGGGCTATATTTCTCTGATGAAATGGGCTCTTACACTGTTCGACTAACAATAAACGTCTATAAGTAATTCGATTTTAGATACCATATTTGCCCTGCAAACTGGATGAAACTATTCCATAAATAATTAAACGGTCCAATAACACCGTATGTTCTTACCAAATATAAGAACACACACGGTACAGTGCACCATTCTATTCACAAGCTTATGATTTTGCAGGTTTTTCCTGTATGCAATATAATGATAATTATTGCTTCTAGTATGATAACATTTAAAGAAAAGGGAATAAATGTTAGTCTTTTGCTGTCTTCAATTTAAGTCATTTCAGTGTGGTAGTTAAAATGTCACTGTAAGTAAAATTAGACAGCATTGCACAGACACCTTCCGTCAGTTCTTAAAATCATGAATAATATACAAACCTCAATATTCAATTTTATTGGGACACCAGTCCACACAATTTTTTTTTTGTACTCTTCATAAGAAAGGTTAATTAATTTTTCTCGTGATTAGAATTAGACAGTAATTAACTTCAGTCAGTTTTCAGAAGCACAACTTCCTTCGCTTGTTTGAAATGTTCAGCTATTTCATTTGAACACCTACGCAATGTATAAATTCGCAATATTGGCGAAATCGCAGCACTTACTTACAAACGGAATTATATTCGACAAAATTGAGTCATCTTCGCCGACGGTCTATTAAACTGTTACACCGAACTTTCCACAGCGCACGCCATACATTCGAACGGAGGCGTCGAACAGTTCCTTGCACACGCTTTCTGAAACTTTTAGCAATCGACCGTTCCCGAAAATTATCTTGGCGGGCAATTTGACGGTAAGTTCGTCCGCTGGAAAAGTTTGCAAATCCGCGGGTGGGGGGGGGGGGGGAGGGGGCGAGCGGACACACGACCCCGTCTCATTAATACGAAATTACGGAACGTCGGCCCGTCAAATTGAATTCGATAACGTAAGATTATCGGAAGGAATACGCGTCGGCGGCCCACGCAAAATCAATATATCGCCGGCGAAACAGCCCGGGCCGCGGTACTTATGTAAATTCATTATGAAACATTCATTCGCGGGGAATTTAACGTCTGGGTCATCCAGAGACGTGTAGTGTGTGTTCGAAGCTCTTATGCATAAAGCGGCTTATTCGTGGCGCGCGATCCTCCTAAATCTTCCAGAGATAACATAGCTAAGCTTTCTTATGCGAGCAGACAGCCACTTCCTTCCTTAATAATTTTCCCGAAATTATGAAGTAATAACTAGCCCACGTCGCGTATAATATCTCTATATTTCAAGGCCCATTAGTTTATAATCAACACGTCCGAATGGTACGAAAAGCCTGCCGGCCGGGACCACCGGTGGGCACGCCCACTCTTTTGAATATTACTATGTCTAAGCACTGGGAAACATGCGAGCACCCGCTCCTAAATCTGCGAATGTCTTATTGCCGGTGGAACTCGTGCCGGTGTGAAGCCGTGGAAAGTACACTCTGACCGCCGGAATTCTCCTTCGCGCCATTTAGACCCTAACTTTTGACAATCTTCCAACTGTGCACTCTGCATTAACCCTCCGCCACTGCTAGAGAATTACGATGATTGCGGTCTTCGAGATGCTTCTCGCGCTTTACTCCCTTCCGAACACTGCGAGTCGTCTTAACAAAAAGATTAGGTCAAGCTTAATCGTTGGCCCGTGAAACATAATAGGGTAATTCCGGGAGAGATGCACCACAACTTTTATTTTAATATATTAATATGCTGTTTAAAAGAGTTCGAAAAAGTGCATCTGCCCCTAGGACCTGCGGTTAGATGCATTCCTGACTGGGGATAGACGCATCCCTTTCATTTATACCTTCTTCTCCCTACTTGTATTCTTTTTTTTTCTCCAGCACATATTACACAAAGGAGATTACATAGTACATGTTTCATGGAGCCAATTGAGGCATTCTAAACAAGAAATCCAATCTACTTTAGATGTGGTTGAATAATAATCTTCTAAACATTCGATACAATAATTATTGAAATCTACTAGCCAGTCGTTTTTGTCAAAAATGAAGCATCTCTTTTTTAATTACCTAATTACAAAGCAATAGAGCATGTAAGAGCATGTAAGTGTAAGATGTTAACAAATAGTATGGCAAAGTACAAGTCTCAGTTTTAATTCATAGCTTTTTAATTTATTAAAAAAAATGGTGCTTCATTTTTTATAAAAACGTCTGCCTAGTACACTTACATACATTAATGGTGCGTCTGTCCCTAAATTGAGGGAGAGACGCACCTATACAAAAACAAGAATCGGTACAAAATATTTTATCAAAACACGATGAAAAATCGTAAAAGAGAAACCGTTCTCACTATTTCAGTCGATACTGATAGTTCAAACCATACGAGAAGAATACCAGAAGTGAATAACATTTGTACTGACCAGTTACAAAAATATTTCATCAGAAATTTGGAGCACTAAGAAGTTTTTATACTCCTGCTACACGTAAATCATATAATACACGTGTACTTCGTTTTGAGATTATCTACAAATGTTATAAATGATAACAGAAAAACAGTTGAGAATCGTCCAGTATTGGCACAATAAAAACTGGTGCATCTCACCCTATGGCGCGTCTCTCCTGACCACTATTAGAAATAGTTCCAATCCAGAGTAAAAAAATTATGTACCCACTCTTACCTTCGGGGTTGCTCATAGCGACTCAATTTTCTCCAACAAACATACTATTCTCCAACGCGACAATAGAGACTTAATCTTTCCAGTTTTAATGTGTAAAAACAGCTCAAAAATTCCACAATTGCACAATGGTCCCTCACAAACTATAACCAAGCAACAACTTAAATAACAATTTAACCTACAGAAAAATCTGGTTACTCCCTTGTGTCTTCCGTATTCCTGACACGGACTCATTTTTTTTTGACTGAAGGTTCTAGTCTTAAGCACAGGGCCGAAATTAAATAATTACATGCACAGATACGTTTCAATTTAAAGATTCGGACAGTTTAAGATGAAAACGTAGAAATAAACAATTTCTTAGTTTCACAGTCACGTAGGCTCTACAAAATTCCAACATCCATGCACCAACAGAAAAATCTTATTACTCCCTTGCCCCTTCAGGATTACTCACACCTAAATATTCGCTTTCAATACGGATTCTTTTTTCAACACAGCATCAAAATTTAATAAAAGATTCCACTCACGAGCATCACAACCCCTTGTGAACGATTTCCAAGCACTACGGACATCGTCCAGCGAGAAAGGCGATCGCAAACGATCTAACACCGCGATCATCCTCTAGAGCATCACGATCCTCGACCACCTCGACAACCTGACCATGATCAGCACGAGGATCGCCGATCAGTCAAGTCGATCCCGCGGCCGAATAATCGAGAAACTTAATCCCGCCCCTCTCTCGCGTGCGACATATCCAGCAGCACGCACGCGGAAATTCCGAGGCACCATTCCAGTCGCGGGCTGCACATGCACCGGGCGGCAACAGAGAGATCCCAGGGAGTCCAGGCATAGAACGAACGGAGACAGAAGAGACAGAGAGAGAGAGAGAGAGAGAGAGAGAGAGAGAGAGAGAACGAGGGAGACAGAAAGAGAAAGAGAGACAAAGATAGAGAAAGACTGAGCGAGAGAGTGAGAGAGAGAGAGAGAGAGAGAGAGGGCAGGAGACGGAGGACAGAGGCAGCAGAGGCGGCTTGCATACAAGTGAACGGGTCCGGTGGATGGATAGAAAAGAAAGGGAAAAAACACGCGGCTGGTTCGATCGCTGGAATCGTAGCCAGTTCGTAATGAAAGGTGAACGGAATTGGACCCCCTGGAGCCGGAGAGTCGGAGCGGCGAGTGAATATAATTAGAGGATTGAGGGCAGGGGACGGCGAGGGGCTATGACGTAATCAAAGGGTGGACATGAACGTAGAGAGGGGGGAGCGGCAGGACGAGTTCTACTGCGGGTTAAAGGGGGGCCCATAGAGAGAGAGAGGAGAGAGAGAGAGAGAGAGAGGGTAGCAGGGGGGACACAGGGTTGAAGTCGGAGGAGAGGGTGTACCGATAGGATAGAGGAGGAAAATAGGGTCCTGGAGAAGAGGTGGGTTTCGGTGGTTGGTGGAGGTGGTTAGGGTAGGAGGAAGAGGGCTCTGCAAATTATCATTTGGCCAGAGAGCGAGGGTCCAACTGAACTGGACCGGCAACAACTTGATACCCTACGTCCACCGGGCTAGCACCACTGGCCAGGCGACCGATGCGCTGCCGTCGGAGCCTGTAGTTTTGTCATTAGCCGATAGCGTCCGCCGATAGACGACGTGGAACAGGGATTATTGGGCTAGGATTGCTAACGGACGCCACTTGGATGCAAATGCCCCCGACGCTCGTTTCCAACGGGACCCAGGGAACAAGCTGCTGCTGGTTGTTGGCTACGTGTGGCCCGAGAGAGCGCAGTCCAACGGGATCTTCCACGACTCAGCCCGGGAACCGGGCCGCAACGAGAGGTTGTAATAATTTGTGGCTACATTAGGATGCTTGATTAGAACGTTAAGATCTGTAACGACAGGAAACGGACGGCGTGCGACCGGTAACTGCCCCTGCGGCTCGGGAAAACGGGACCCGACGATACCCACGGCGCCCAGACCAGAGGGGTAAGTCAGCTAAGGGGTGAACTGTCTTCGGTGATGGAGGACGTCTAGCGTGCAAGGATGGGAGCCTGTTCGGCAGGATTTCAGTCTGGTATTTTGGTACCGTGTGACTCTGTGATGACACGATTCTGTTTGCTTTGGGAGTTGTATATTTCAGTTTGTTTCGATAGCTTTTGATGTCGTTCGTGATGCAGTTAGCTTATACAAAGAGGTAGATGCAATGTTGTTTGCGAGTAATACATGGATGTTTGAGTACGGTCGGTTTGAATATTGTATTTTTGTTGTAGTTTGTTTGATGATTGATTAACACTAAAGCTACCAAGCACAAAACATATAAAAGTGAGACATCTCATAGAAAGGAGAAGATTGAATTTACTTAAACTTCGTACGATTTGCATTACAATATCTGCTTCAATAAAGAAGTCAATTTAGTAATTTCTTATGAAAACGTTTTTATAATCGCAATAATTGTGAAATAGAATACCGGCCATTTCGACCGTGATAGGTTTAGCGTTAATGTAATGTATGTATATGGATGTTTGAGTATGGTTGGTTTGAAAGTTGCATGTCTGTTTGATGGGTGATTGATGATGTATCGATCAATTTTTTGCGCAAGTAAATGCCAGTTGAGCTTCGAACAAGCACAACGACTCCCTAATCCAGAAAAACAATAACCAAACGAAGGCACAAGTTTCGTATCGCAGTAGACGAAGGAAAGTCAGTCGATTAATAATAGAAAAGAAAGGAAGCAAAAGACAAAGTGCCTCCCCCAGCCCTTTAAAATTGAAAATGATTTCGCTCCCTCCATCACGTCCCGGGGAATATTTCAACTATGAACTTTCCCGGCGCACTACTTGGAACAAGGGGTGCTTTCTGGATCATTCGTTACCCTTCGGCATATATTATTTATTCCACATTCGCGCGGCTCTTTCTCTCTCGATCGACCCTCGCGGCAGAAATTTTGACCGAGTTCCGACCCCTCTGCGGAATCATCGAAAGCGAAAACTCCCGCGGTCAACAGAAATCATCGCACCCCCATTTCGATGCTGAAAAATTCCGCCGCACGCGAGCCGAACACGTGCGCCAAAATACAAATAATTCGAGCGGGCCACAGGTCGCGCGGCATTTAAAGAAAATTTCGACAACACCAAAAGTTTCTCGGTCGGCAGACGTTTCTCAAGTCGCCGGCGAGTTCTCGAGGGAGCGATTCGATCGAGGCGCGGAAGACGATAAAAATACTATTAAAATTCCATTATGATCTATCCAGGGGCTCGGGAGTTCTACATATTGTCGGATTACGTGCCGAGGCGTTGCGCCGGAATTTCGGGATGCAATTTATGCGCATCGGTTACCGGCCACGGCCGGCCAGACCGAACGAAAATGATAAATTGGTCATTTCTCAGTTCTACGGGGCTGGCTATTACAAATGCGCGCAGAACATCAGGATTTCGCCGTTCCGGCCCGCCAGGAAATCGAACGTATGCACGCGGACGTACGGTACTTGTGCCAGATACGAGACGTGTGCCTAACACGAGATCTAACAGACGACAATAGTACACGACTTAAGACAGGAAAATTCCTTATCTCTTTAACCCTCGTTCGTCCCTCCTGACAAGTTTACACGTTCTTCACTGATCCTAAGCGAATAGACCTTTTTAGAATTTACCAAATGGCAACGTTTTTCGCTTTCTTCAAATCAAAATAAAATTATACTTTCGCAAATTCAAACGTCTGTAGAAAGATAGAAAAATTTTGCTCGTGCCTGAATCCACTACAGACTTGAAACTTTCCCTTTAAAATGACTCCTTAAACATTGAACTTTAAGGGGCACATAATGAACACGAGGAGAAGAAAAGTGGAAAATATATTTCGTGGATGATGGAATTATTAACCAATTAACTGTGGAGTTTAATTTGAAAAATTCCTCACGGCGCGGAATTAAAATCAAGCAATGAGAAATATATACGTCGAACACAGGCCAAAAGCCGCTATTGTACAGGGTGTCCCGTAACTGGTGGTACAACCGAGCAGGGGATGATTCTACATGAAAAACTGAAAATATAGAATAAAATTTTTTGATACAAGGCTTTGTTTTCGAGAATAATGAGTTTGAAAATTTGTCTAGTGCGCGTGCACTCTGTATATTTTACCCTGTATATTTTACGAAAACAGTAAAACAAAAATGAGAAAGAATTACGTTTTTATTCGAGAAGAAATTAACAATTCATTAACGTTAACCGCACCGCAATAGAGTTTCGGATTGACGTGTATACAGGTCGAACGCGCTTAACTGGTTAAAGCCAATTATTAGATTACCAATTTCAAAATGACAGTCAATTTTAAACAGTCAAGTTTATGTCAAGAAGCAAATTATGAAATTCTTGCAACCAACACAGACAATTTTTATTTTGCATACACAGTCCACTGAAGCATTGAAGTTTCCAAAAAAAATACACACTTAGTGATCCTGTAGACAACATTATCTGCCACTCACACAATTTTTCGTATCGTAATAATTAGATCGCTCACTGTACATTGCTGTACGAATTTTTGAATGACGTCACGGTAGTTAAAGTGTCGGTAACTTTTGCAGAGCATTTGATTGTGCGATGACTTATGGACGAGGATGTAAAGCAGAAACGTTTCGCAGCGAGTTCGTTGACGCCGAGTGGACTGGACCCAGGCCCCCGGACTTTGCATACTGATTATGTCGCCGTGATTACATGAACGAAAGGGTTCGGATCGGCCGACGAGGAGCTCGACCGCTCCCAACGGGGGAGCAGGGAACGTCTGCGTCCTAATGCTATCGATTTTGGTGCTTAGCATAATCAGGTTGGCCGATGCTCGATAACGGCCCCCGATATGCCAGACGAAACGCTCCGTTCCACTGTCCGACCGTAAATTGTACTCTGACCACGTTCTACTCTCCCCCCCCCCTCTCTCTCTTTCTCGCTCACTCCTATCTTTTTGTTATTAAACAGTGTCTAGAGTGCTATTGTAAATTATTACCATGTTAGCTCGTACCGTTTTCTGTCGGATATCGGAGATTCGCGAGAGGCGTGTTCCATGGTCCAATTGCACTGTGGATTTTACGCATTTATGGCCTCTATGTGATCGCATGTACGTTTGGGGAAGGTTATGAAGCTTTTATTTAAAGCTAGAGAGTCTTGAATAATGTACGTATATGTTTGTCTGGTTTAGCTTCTGTTGGCTGTGTATTAAACAGTTGTATACACCGAATTTGTATTTACAAGTATTTAAGACACGTTCATGAAAATGGTCAGCTGTTCACGAGTACTGTTCACCTTCTGTGGAAAAATATGTGTGTGAATGCAGGCATTTTTTTACTGTATTATCTTATTTTATTTTCTTGTTCAATCTTTTCACAAGTCCAAAAGTATCATTTTTGTTAAAATGTTGCTGTGATGCAGAAATATTTATGTTCTTTTAAGACATATTTTATTTTGAAGTATCGTCACATGCTGTCTTTACATCCAGATACTTGTAAACAGTAATATCTTGTCTTATTATTTCCTCCTTCAATATTTAATTTGCTGTGGTGTCTTCAAAGTGCCATTTTTATTGTCCCTACGAAACGAACATGTTTATATTTTTCTATTTTAGTTAACAGAGTACCAATATGTTGTATTTATATCCAAATATTTGCAGAAAGTAATAAACTGTCTTATTCCTTTCTATTTTTTGATCATTCATTTGCTGTGGTGTCTTCAAAGTACCCTTTTTATTTAGACCAACATATTTATATTTTTCCGACGTCTATTTTAGTTAACAGAGTCCCAATATGCTGTATTTATATCCAAATACTTGCAAAAAGTATTAAACTATTCTATTCCTTTCTTTTTTAATCATTCTTTTGCTGTGATGTTTCTAAAGTGTCATTTTTATTCATTGTTCCTACAAAACCAACATATTTATATTTCTCTGACGTCTATTTCAGTTGGCTGTCCCCCAATACTCTGTATTTATATCCAAATGCTTGTAAAAAATAATGCATTGTCTTATCCCTCTGTTCTTTAAATTTCCATTGAAGTAATTTTAAAGTGCCAATTTTCTCAAGATATTGCGACGAAGTAGGCGTATTTATGTTTTTCTAAAATCTGGCGTATTATAAGGTATCACTATATGCTATATTTATATCGAAACGATGGCAAAAAATAATAAGTTATCCCGTTCGTTTCTTCTTTAAATTCCCACGTATTGAAGTAAGCGCAATTAGGTAATCAAATGACTACAGCCACAGTATCAAACACGTACTCTTCCAAATACCTCAACCTCTTGTCAAACATGTCTCCATGAAAATAAATTAATTCGCGATTTAACACATTCGCGACCGGAAAATTTTTTTTGTATCGCTAAAGCAAGGATTAATTAATTTATTAAATTAATTAATAATTTAAATTTAAATCCAATCCCATTAATGCGCCTAATGTTGCAGCATTAAGAAATAAAAATTGCAGGACGTGAATTCACGTAAGAGGCAATCAAGAATTGAATTTTAAATGATGTGAATTCACGTCAGCGGCAATCAGGAATAGAATTTAAAATGACGTGAATTCACGTCAGCGGTCGCGAATGTGTTGAGATACAATTCTCAACGAAGTCAAGGAACCCTCATCCGAAATACGACGAAAGCCGGTCCCGAGCTATCGTCTTATGTCGGAATAAAACTGTAGCAGTGAAATATCGGTGTGAGCCAGAAATGTCTCCGGCGCACAGTGGGCAATTTGGACGAAATCGGATTCAAAATCAAAGAACTTTCGATAGAAATGAGGTAGAGCGATGAAATTTATTTTAAATGAAAGCTGCAACTTTGTAGAATATGGGAAAAATAGAGAGATTGTGGTACGAACGTTTTTTAACCTCGAGAAAATTCGTTAAACGCGCACAAATTCAAGAAAATTTTAGTTTTTCCAATACCACGCGCGGAAAAAATTTTTTTATAACATGCTATACATCATTTCCCATAGATTTTTTCACGCTGATTTCAAACCTAGTCTCAAAATTTGTCTACGACCTCAGGATTTTGCAAAAAATAGATTTTTGTGACAAAAACTAATGAAGTCATTTTTTCGTTGAAATGATTGGATGGTAATAATCTCCCTATTTTTCCCATATTCTACAAAGTTTCAGCTTTCATTTAAAAAAAATTTCATTGCTCTACCTCATTCCTATCGAAAGTTCCTTGATTTTGAATCCGATTTTCTCCAAATTGCCCACTGTGCGGCGTAGGCCTAGATCTCGCAGGAGTCCGAGGGCTAATTTCTACAATTACCCCTCCAATAATTCGACCATTCTTTGTAACAACAAAGTGCCAATTTTACATAACCCTTTAAATACTGACGGGGCTTGTAAGTCGCTGCGAAGCAAACAGTGAACTCGATTCGAGTTCGAAGCGCGCGTAAACGGCAGAAAAACGCGATATAGACGAAGAATCATACAGTCCGATTACTTCCGTTATTCCGGGCGCATCTAATCGCGGTAGAGGAGCAGTAAAACCGACTAATCCCGCGGCTCTTCGTTCGCCGGCTCTAAAACGTGCGTGAAAACTCGCGACCATTCCTGGACGTGTTAAGATTCATATCCGAGAGAGATAGAGGGTGAGAGAAAAATAGAGACACACACACACACACACACACAGAGAGAGAGAGAGAGAGAGAGAGAGAGGGGGCAATCGACGGAAAGCCGGGGCGGCGATTTAAACGCCCGTGCCTCCGGTATTTTCGTCGGCCGCTCGCTGGACACTTCGGTCGAATTTTAGAAAAACACGCGTACGTCAGGACGTGTGTGCGTACTGCGGACCGAAAATGAAAAATGGACTTTAAAATCGAATATCTGCTGTCATATTATAAATTGAATTTCGGCTTCGAAGCGTGTACAGCTGGAATTTTTTTTTTTCGTTGCTCCTTCCCACCGCTCCCCCGGTTTTCTCTTTTTCGCCGACCCCTCCACCCACATCCCCACCTCTTTACACCAACGAATTTAACGTTTTTTTTTTTTACTTTCTATATATACATATATACATATATATGTATACATATATATACGCATATGTATGTATATTCTCCGGTTTTTTTCAAGTGGCGGTGACGCGAGGGAGGGGAGTTTGAACGCGCCGAGCGTGGCCATATCGAATATTTTTGACGAATTGATAATGCAAGCCCGGGAAAAGGACGAGCTTCCTCCGAGGGTGGCGCTCCGCGAAAATGCCGCGGGTCGTTCGCGATTCATCGGCCGAATTTATTGCGATTATTCCAGCGACATTGGCGAACGTGGGATCGCGTGTCCGGCCGGTGCGTTTCGATCGTGGATGACGGCGAGATAAGGAGTCGCGAGAATTAATCTTCCGGTATCTGCGGATCGATATTCGTTAGAGTACTTTTGCAAAAGTTCCTCTGAAAGTTCATCGAAAATGTTCCCGTATATTTCTTTCGTGTGCTTGATTTATTTTGAACGCGATGATGTAACTTCTGTTTTTGTTGCTTCTAAATAGAACCAACAATTTATCATTATTTCCGTATAAATGTAGCTGACACTTTCTATTAGATTAGATTTCAGAAAAATGTAAATATACTTGTTTACAATATTCTAATGACAATGGCACTTTGAAGTTACTAAATGAATTGTTAGAGAATTAATCATCGGGGAAATAGAAATTTTGTTTCTCAATATGTTTAATAAGTTGAAGAGAATAAAACAGTATTTCTAAATCCTCCATTGTTTCAAGTTACATCCACTCATTTTTCGCATAACTGCATAAAATTTAACAATTGATTCTCAATTAGTTCGCTTTGCGCTGATATTTGTAAATTTCGTTCAGTGTAGTACAATTTCGCAAAGAAATACACTTCGAAAATGTTCGCGACGCCTCTAAAAAGTAGAGTAAATTGGAAAGGCTAAAAATACAGCATTTCTCGCATGAGCGTGTAATATAGAGATTCACCGTCGCTCAGAAATTCTATGTGTACGCGCATGAACATCCCCCAGATCCTGTGCCGCTTTATGATCGCACTCGTACGCGAAGGAACCGACGACGACGACGACGACGACGACGACGACGACGGTAAAAAGGGTGCGAAAGTAACCCGTCGATAATTTGCATAAGTGGCAGAGACATGTGCTCGCGCGGCAGCCTAATGACAAGGCTGCGAAGGTAGCGCGGGGGCCTTCGTCGTTATTAGAAATTATTAGAGGCCGCACTTAAAATCAAGTCTCTTTCATGCGATGAATATCCAGTGATTAAGAAGATAAAATTATTCAGCGAGATCGCACGGAAATCATTTTAATTAGTAGAGATCGTGACAGTGAATCAGACGGCCGATTCACCGCGCGCGATGTCTTGCCGCTTTATGAAATGAAAACCTTCTTATACTCGAGCGGCAATCAGACCCCCGTTGTGTCACTTTTCTCCCATTCAAACGGCGGAACCCTCCTTATTAAATATTCTCGATTAATTCGGTCAATTATCACATCATAGAATTGCTTCCTCTTTCCCCTGTAGACGCTCCATTCTGTACGAGTCCAGACGTCATCTTGTTAATGCGAAAATGTTTAAAGAGGAGACAAGAATGTCGACTTGGTTTTTTATTTTCTTCTGGTCTTCTTATAGACAAAAATAATTTTAAACAATTTCTTTTTGTTCAATAGCTTGAACAATTATAATAGGTTAGGGGACGCAATTACTATGCCTATATTAATTATAGTTATTTTTAAAGCATAATGAATATTAAAACAGGGATATATAAAATTTAATATTTCTTTTTTAATATTCATTATGCTACAGAAATAAGTGTAATTACTATAGGCACAGTAATTGGGCCCCTTATCCTATGTTTATTAGAATCCCTTTGGGACGATCATTGAAGACTTCATTTCTAAATACACTGTACACGCGATTTTATAAATTAGACAGTAATGCAAATTGATTTTTGCTTTTCGTTGAGACAGTGTTCCGTACTCGTACATTATTTTGAACACCTTTTCACATACCGGCATGTTCGCATTCGCAATATCTCCGTAATGTAACTACTTACTAAGGAATCATTTGAAGGAATTGTTTAAATCATAAACGTGCGGGGAGCTCATAGTATGCTGCAGGTCAGGGGTTCCGAACCTTTTTCTTACATCGACCCCTTTTGAAAGAATGATTTTCTTCATCGACCCTCTTACATTTCTCTCTATAATATGCAGCATACACCTTTAGATGCGTGGATCACACTGCCCTATGAAAATCTATATTATATTTATACATTATATTATTATCTAATAATTACATTCGTTAAAAATTAAATAAAATTTTAAAACAGAAACGTTTATCATTGACCCCGAATAGACCCCTGGAATACTATAGACCATTTCAAACTTCCATGGACCCCAAGGGGTCCACCTGGACCCTGTTGGGAACCCCTGCTGTAGATAGATATTTGCCTCTATTTTTCGATTATAGTTAGTTGAATCAGTCATAGTGTAGTATTGACGCTGAAAAGTCGAAAAATTATATTTGTGTGTATATCGCTTAATGAAGATATTTAATTTTAGTGATGAAGAATATATATAGGTACGAGAATGTACCTTTTAATAGGAAACCCTGTATTTCTATTAATTTCCATAGGAACATGCGTCACAAAGTTCTCCGCCTAAGAATACTTTCTTTTATTAAACTTATTTTATCGTGTTAAAATACGAGTTAGACCGTTACTTAGAGCCAACCCTACATATATTTAAAAAACAGCATTCTTTTCGTAAAAAGTATTTTAAAAAGATATTTTAAATGTAAATGATCATACTTTTCGACAGTGCACATAAAATAGACGAATAACGTAAAAGTTTTGATTATAACCTTTAACTTTAAGGACAGATTTTGCTCTCAAAACACTCATTTTAGTTAAAACGATATATAGAACAAAAAGTAGAAATCTCAAGCTTTAAAATGTTTGTTTTTTTTTTGTATCAAATTTGGATAAATTTTAGCAAAGTTATAGCAGTTTAAATGTTGAGAAAATATTGAAATAGCTATGTCCGCATTTTCGCGGCAAATACCCCATTGTACAACGCTGGCAAGACTCGTGTTGTTGACATATATCGAGAATTCACTGTAATTGCCAGACAGTTAAGGTATGAATAAAACGTGGTCAAAAATCCGAGTTCGTAAACGCGTTCGAAAAGACTGCGATTTAAATACGCGAGAGGTGAATAAATAACTAGGCGTATAATTCGATTAATGTCTTAAAAGGTGTCGAGAAATGATCCATTATTACGTACATAGAAGAAAAGAGCGACGAGATCGCAGTGTTGAACGTGGTCGGTTACGCAGTGTTGCTCGGATTAATAAAGTTCTGCCGGAAAGTAAGGGGCCGACGTTCTTAATTTAATATCCGCGGTTAGCGCGATCGCGGCCACGTAATTTTTATAGTTACGCCGCTGATTAAAATACCAGGCCGGGGTCATTACGAATGCAGCCGCGTCGGAATGAATGCGTTTTGCATTACCGCGTTCCAGCGGCCCGGCTGTAACGTTGCTCTTCGCCCGGGAACCTCGGGAACGCTCCTATTTTTTTATGGCATAAAATTTCGCCGAAATGAAAATTGCTTTTGAAAAATTGATAGACAGGCCCGCTTCGCGCCGGCCGGTGTTACTACCCTGGGCCGCGGTACAGATTGAGTTAAGCTTCATTTATTCCTTTCTCGCGTCCTTTTTCACCCTTTTATTTTTTCGGTGTGTGTCCATCTTCCTATCTCCTTCTCTTCGCGTGGCTTCTGTTTTTTGTTTCTTTTTCTTTGTTCGCTCCTCCTTTTTTCGTAACACCGACCTCGGTGTCCTCGGGCGTTTCGCGACAACGCGGCCCCGCAAACTTGTACGGAAACAACTCGCTTAGAGTGGCCTCTTAATTCGGACGCGCGTCGGCCCGGTGTCGTGTTGCACTTTAACAAAGTCGACTCGTTTCATTTCGTATACAGAGAGGTAAACGGGCCGTTGCCCTGGCTGTTCCGCGGAAAAAATACAATTTCTCCGACCTCCGCGGCTTGTTTGGCCTGGACCGCAACTGGGCAATGCATTCTTTCGAGCCCGAGGAACACCCGTGAATCACGAGCGTAAGCCTCCGAAGAGTTTAGGTTTGCTTGCGCGGGGATTAGAAACGGGGAAATACATTTTTGCTACGCCGGACACGGCTGGGAAATGTTGCGCCGGTTGCAACGTTCGCTAGAGAAAAGAATAGAAACGACTCATCAATCTGACTGTTCCTCTTTAATTAGTATGTTAATTTGTGAGTCTTCTAAATTTTTAGAATCCGTTTGAAGCTCGTTTTGCAAATGTACTTAGATCTGCAGAGTCTTCAATGATTCGATCGAATATTTCCGCGTATACAGTGATTTTTCTATATATGTCGTCACGGCCTAGATGATAAACGTCGCGAAATTATCCCCACTACCGCGGAGTACACCCCATGAAGGGCCGCGATACACGAGATGCCTCGGACGCCGGGGATTCATTAATTAAATCATAATTTCTTAAGATCTAGAAGGTACTAAAGGGTTGCAAAAATAATTACTATAAAAAATCCTGTCTTTCCTATTACATTATTCTATTCTTATTATTTTGACCTCGCATCACTTTTGTGAGCACAAAACAACAATGAACCATCGGGCTATAGATGCGTCCCTAACTTCAAGCAACCCAAAATACAGTTATTTCTCTATATATGTCGCCAAGGCCTGGATGATAAACGTCGCGGAATTATCCCCACTACTGCGGGACCCGTGAGAGGCCACGAAGCACGAGAGGGCTCGGACGCTGAGGAATGTAGACATAACACTGCTCGGGGTATGTCTCCTGGACGATATACGACGCTGGCAAGAACCGTGTTGTTGACATACATCGTGAATTCACTGTAAATAAAATTCTTCAGCTAAAGAAATTGTTATATTTTAATCGTGTCGAATGACTGGTAAATTTGAATAAAATTTGCAACGTCCCGGCCCTAATCGACCGATAATTCTCGCACATCGTACGAACGCCCACAAAACCAACACGAGATTCCCTATCGCAGCGCGGATACATTTTATCCGCGTTAAACAGAACTCCCGTGTAGCGTACAATTTTAACCAGGTCGCCCTTTTCGTCGTGTAACATTTAAGCCGCAAAATCGTTTGGAATATCGTGTAAATATTCCAGCAAACTGGTTGGACTGCTTTTCGAGTACAAGGTCTCTCAAAAATACGAACTCAAGCGATTACTATAAACCTACAATTGTCGTAGAAGGCACGCACAATAACAAATAAGCCTTGATACATTTTTAAAATACTGCATTCTTCGTAATAATTGCCTTAAAGCTTCACCTTCGTACAACGCACATACACTTTATATCATTATCGCTTCAATATTTACAATTACTTTCCAACCTTCTACGCTACGAAAAATGTTCCAAACATATTGTTTACTGGCATAAAAATTCGATCTAACTTAAAAGACTGCACTAAATAGCACACCGTCGTTCATGAATATTCACTGATCGAACAAAAAATAAGAACTAAGAATTTTTTTAAATGATCGAAGAGTCTCAACGAACATAATTTATAGGCTACAAAACTTAAGAAGACTGTGGATTTCATGAATTCGTGGAAAAGGTTGAAACGGTTTTTAGGTGAAATTTAAAACAGCGAGGGGAATACAAAAATTTAAGGATGTTATTTTCAACTGAAAAAATTTTTTAAGGGAAGCAGGATATTTTCAATTAGCTCCTATCTCTTTGCAATCAATGGAGAAAATTTTTATTTCACAAAAGAAGCTGTAGTTTACCTATAAGATTTACACTACAGTAATTGTGGCACAAATGATGCAGTTTCCAGGAAATATGCAATTTTCTTCGCAAACGACATATCTGTATAACGTCCACATATTTCCCGCCAGGGATATGCATCGTTTCAGTGAACCAGCGGCACAAACTCGAAGCGTTCCTTGCTTGCGTTAATACTTTCAAGGATACACGGTTGACCCGCATCCCCCGATCCTGCGCAGGGCCGATCAACCTTGCGGAACGAAGTTTGCGATAACTTTATTGTAATAAGATGAGCCTTCGCCACGTATCCCTGGCGTGGTCGATGTCACGGCTACTCTGTGTACGGGGGCTTTGCGGGTGGTTTTCGAGTGTGTCGGTAAGTGAGAAGAGTGCCGGACTCTGGCCTGCCGCTGGAAGATCATTATGAGCTTGAGTTACCATGGTGACCATCCCGCGGCCGATCCCGAAAGTGTGAGGGGAAAGCCCCAAAGCGAAACGGTCGGCCAAGTATCGCATTTGACTTTACAACCGATCCCCGCACCCCTCGTTGTTATCCTTATGCCCCCCCCCCCCCCCGTTTAGGTGTTTCGGGCTCGCGCACGCAAGCCCGATCCAGTGTCATTCATCGATCAAGATTCCTTATCGTCTTATTCCACCCACGGGGGCAATTATCGACGACTGCTCAAAAACGATACGTTCGACTGTTCTGGAAAGTATAATTTTCAATATGGACGTCCAAAAATGGCAGTACAATGTTCAATATGAAAGTCTTAATATTTAGTAATTAATATTCATTTTTATCGAGTCACTGAATGCAAATCAATTTTACTCGACAGTAGTATATTTGGTATCATACCAAGACTTTTCTGAAATATTGTATAAATTTTCTGAGATGCCTTTAAGTATAGAATTTAAGACTGTAAGTTAGAGATACTTGATATTTACAATTCCCGTACAATGCAATAGCAACTGTTAGTGCACAAAAATTATTTTCGGGTCATGAGAGGCCCTAGTATATCAGTTAGGGGTTAAATCTTCAAATACAGTGAATCGACATTTATCAGGTCTGCCGTATAGGTCTGACATATATAGAAAACTCACTGTACATTCAATGCACAGTAACTCTTACATATATAGATTGTGGATTTTCATGCAAAATAAAAAGTGTTTAGATCAATTGCAAGAGCCATATAGAAATTTGTTTCTTTCTCTAATAATTCTAGTACGTTGAAAATAATTTGTCGATATTTTCAAATCTTCAAGAAAGTAGAAGCAACTTGATCTTGTTTTTCTGTTCAAGGGATAATGTGCGAGACTGTTTAAAACGAAACATTAACATGCTTATGCACTTGAATTTACAACCTATTATTGTTACACCTATGCCAGCCTTGTCTTTTAGGTTTGCACGCATGCTTGATTCACACCGTTCGTCGATCAAGATTCCTTATCGTCTTATTCCACCCCCGCGAGCAATTATCGTTCTTTAAGTATCGCTAATGCCTGCCTGTGCATTATAGAGCTCGATTATGCTCGTAGATTACACGATGTTCTTGGAATTGTGTCCTTCGAGGTGGTCATTGTTTGTTGGGGATTCTTGATTGTGATAAAAATGAGGGTGAAGCGTTTATATTCGTTCTCTTGTAGTTCTTAAACTTAATTCTTTAATGGAAACTACTGTAGTACTTATTTCCTCGTTCTTGTTATGTTTTTTATCTTAATTGTAGGCACTTCGTTTAAGATTCTTTATATGGATAATATCTAATTCTAAGCTCTATATGGATAATATAGGGTTAGAATAAACAGAGCTATGTATAAAATATAATCTTCACTAACAAAACAATTTTTGTATTACAGAAAAAAAGCTCGTTACATTACATGAAGAATTAAGTTTAAAAAATTCATATACAGCACAATCCAAACACAAACGACTAATTTAGCGTGCATAGTAAATAATTAGAAGCATTAAACACATTTAAATAATCCATAATACCCTATTTGAATAGTAGATGGTTGAAATAAAGGAGACCATGCATAACATGTAATTTCTACTAACAGAATAATGAGTATTTAGACAGTGGAGTGTTAAAATACATAAATTCGCGCATAAAATACAATGTTCACTAACAAAACAATTTACACATTTCAGAAAACAATCTCACAAACCCATAGAAAGAAGGAGGAAATTTTCTACACAACATAGGGTAAGGGACCCAATTACTGTGGGGGTGTCAATTACAGTGCCTACATTAATTATACCTATTTTTAAAGCGTAATGAATATTAAAGAAGAGATATTAAATTTTTTTCAATAAAATTAGTTAACACATGTGTATCTCTTTTTTAATATGCATTACCCTTTAAAAATAAATATAAATAATATAGACACAGTAATTGGCACCCCCACAGAAATTGTCCCGTACCCTATTCCAACAGAAATTGCAAATTCCTCTACATAAATCAATAATCGACCCAAACTTCTCGATCTTACCCCAAGATCGCCATAGGCACCACCCCTCTAGATCACTTTACTCGACTAATTCCACCACGAGCGTACGAAACCGAATTCAAAAAAAGGCGGCCATAAATTACGGGTAAAAATAGAGGACGCAAGTGGCCAGCATAAAGATTCATCGTGACGTCCGAGGAAAATCCAGTGGCCGTGATAAATCAAACGGCTCGTAAATCGCAGGAAACCACGGTCATTGTCTAAGACAAGAGAGGAACAGGAGAAACACGAAAGAGAAAATGGAGAAAGAGAGAAAGAGTGCCAGCCCGGGTAGAATATTCCTCGCGTACAATAAAATCCCATCTTGCGGTTCTCGCGTGCTAAATACTTTCGTTTTTCTTCGCCAACGATGTACTTGGCCGGACCGTTATTCCACAGGTGTTTGGCACTTCCGTAAGCGATAAAAGCCCGGGTCCGGACCGACTTCCCGCCCTTTTCTCTCCCGCAATCTTTTCGCGCCACTTCGACCGAGCGTCGACGCACGCTCCCCCCCCCCCAATCGAACCCCTCATCCCCTTGTTTCTCTCCTCCTCTCTTGCTTTCTCATCCCCTCTACTCTGCTATCTCTAGATTTTCCATTACGTACCCTTGGTGCGACACTCTATGCGCCAAACTGCGATTTTTAACTAACATTCATCATCAGGGGTAGTTTCCTGTTGCAACTTTTCTGAAATCACTGCGAAGGGAAGAGTTCAATCTACAAATTCACTCAAATTATTTGGATCGAGAAACAGGAACTTTTTAAACATTTTGCTTTCTCATCCCCTCTCTATTCTGTTATCTCTAGAATTTTTCCCACACCCTGGTGCGATACACTGTGAGTCAGAGGTTTTTAGCTAATAAAGTATTCATATACTCATCAGCATAATACTCATTACTCATTAATTTATACAAGTTATCTGAAGCAAGATAACGAGTTTTTAACCAGTTTGCAGTCACTGGAATTATAGTCTTTCTCCATAACTATACCCTCGCTCTTCTGCCACTACTATAATTTGGTTTCATCCCTGGTGAAACGCACAGTGACCGAAACAGTAATTTGACCTAATCAAATATTCATAACACTTACGATTGTATGGTGGTTGAGTTTACTTTGCGAATTTATGGCAATTTCGTTCCAGAAAGAATTTTTTCAAGCATTTTACAGTCATTGGTATTACAGCCTGTCTTTTTCTGACCCCCTCTGTCTTCTGTTATTTCTATATTTTTTATCTCACACTCTAGTGCAACGCACTCTAGGTCAAATAACGATTTTAGAGGTTTTAAACAGTAGGACAGTGTGAGTGGCACATACTCGTGGGGCAAACCTAATCAAAATCGGCACCAAAAATTGTTGTTCTATTTAATTTTCTCATTAACGAAGAACAGAAATTTTATAGTAACAGTATAAGGCGTTTGCCAAGGTGGAGGAGATAAAGGAATGGAGGCGGAATTTATGGAGGAGGTGATTACATTTTTCGTAACTTTAAAGGTACGGTTCGAAATCTGAATTGAACTAATAGAACAGCAAGCGGCAGGAGCTTATTGGACGATCTAATAAAAATTTGCATCAAAAATCGCTGTCAGTCCACAATGCAACACAACGAGAGAGGGACGAGAGGGAAGGAGAAATAGGGCTCGGAACAGGAAACAATTCGTCGCAGCCGAAGTATCTACGAATGTCGGCGTACAACGCGGCGGAACCGACGAGATGTAACGAGAGGGTAGTTGTTGCGCCGTTCGGTTACGGTATGACGATGTATCGCCGTCGAAACGGACGTAACCGGCCTATGACCGATCGCAGATGGCCGATGCCCACGGCCCATAAAACTTATTATCCACCTTTTACGGCTACACGGCGGTAAATTTAAATTGGTTTTAAAAAAATTCGAGCCGGCACGGCGAATAGCCTCGCAAAAAGGACCGTGGGCTTTTCGAAATTGCACGACGGAGAGCCGCACGGCAGACGTTAGCGCGAGCGAGCTCGCCAAAGCCCGGCAACGGCCGAGCCGCACGCATCTACCCGCGTCACCAACGAAGATTAATATTACCGCGATCAATTCGGCCGCCGAACATTATCTTGCCCCGTGGCGACCGATACCCTGTGTTCCGCGGAATTAATAAATATTGTTGGGCTTTTAGCTCGCCGGCGCTCGTGTTTTCCTTCCCGTGATGGATTGGAAGTGACCGGGAATGGAAATTAAGTTATCGCCGATAGGGCCCGGTGTACAGATCTCATTTTCTGTGTCGCCACGAATTTAGATCGAGCGAGCTGTTGCTTTTTCTTTGCTGCACTGTTTGCCAGGCTTCTGTTCCACGTTCGTCGACATTTCCGCTGACATTTCATTCGATTCCGAGCTTGATGATCTTTTTGGGGAAACATGATGGAAATTAATGCTAGACGTGCTAGGCGGGTCAAAATGAGACACAGGAGATTTTTTTATTTTTTGACAATTTGTTAAAATTGTAAAAATACCTTTGTACAAAATATTATACGTGAACGCATCAAAATCAAAATCTTGCAAAATCATAACATACGTACAACAAGTAATAAACATATATCACATATAACATTAATATATTACTCGCAGGAGGTTATTTAAAGATCTATTGTTCACAGCCAAGTGAATTATTCGTCGACTTTCCTATAGCAATGAAAATTTCAATCGTGGACCAATAAATCATCCCCAGTAATGTGATCTAATAATATCTCTTCATTTAAAAAATTTCTGATCTGCTATCAATGATAACATTCATGTAGATAAACAAATGCAAATATTCGCATTTTGTAAGATTACAATTTTCTGAAATTATATCTGCACGGACAATTTGAAGCGGTGCGTTACGGTATCGCCTAAAAATATTTTATAATTATCACTGGAGATTCAACTTTCCGTGTGTGAACAGTGAACGCACTAAATCAATTTTCAAATTAATTCCCCTACGTCCAAACGTGTCACGAGTTCTGCGCAAACTTAAATTACATTAACGTTACTCTCATGTAACTCTTTCGATTTAATTTAAGAACCCCTCAATTTTTGACATACTCTGACTGATATAACACGAGAAGCTTATATACATTAAAATCAAGTTACATCATCCCTTTTCCGATAACTTGTTAACTTTAAAACAACCTGAACGCAGCACAAAAATTAAAAATACAATATTAATACCTTCAAGAATAATAAAGCAACTATTGCTCTAACATCAGTGCAACATGTTTCACGCGACACGCTTCAGCACACGACTCTCAACAGTTGTTCCAGCACGTACCAAAGATTACCCATCAACTTCGCCTCAAAAACCGACCAGCAGTTTCAAAATCACATGGCGAAGCTATTGTTAATTGCTCGTACATAGGAGGATCGGTATAATCTTATAAGTGAAATCAGCAATCGATCAGGTTTTCGATGGAAGAGAAAATATTAAAATTATATTACCATATTCCCGTCATTTTCTGAAGCGAAAACTACCCGGACGATCCACGAGAAATGAATCGATCGTATTAACCCTTTGCACTCGGCGCTATTTTCATTCTAAAACTAAATTTTTCTTCCGTCCTAGAATATTTTCATTTTATTCATACGAAACTGATTCGATTTCCACATATAATATTTAAATGTTCGGTAATCTATTGAATACAAATTTTGTAATGTAACAAATATTTTGTAATATTTTTTGTAATTTCCTTGAAATATTGCCACAACAATTTCTAGTGGTGCTTCAGAGTCAGCACTTGAGTGCTAAGGGTTAATACCTCCCCCAATAATGAAGCAACGCTAGCTTGAACAGTTTCAGCACGTACTACCCAAAGATTATCCGTCAGCTTCGCATTGAAAACCGACCGGCACTTTCGAAATCACCCTGGTGAAACCGTCTCTGTCAATTGCTCGGGTATCGCACGGACCGGCAGGATCTCGTGAGCGAAATCAGCAATCGATGGAATCAGGGATTTCGCGAATGGAAAAGATCGCGGTGGCCGGGTCTTATTATTGGTCGCTTCGGAAGTTTCGCGATGCTGTCCCCGGGCGGGAGGGCTGCGTTCGAAAAAGAGGGACGCCCGGTCCAATCTGTATGCTTCTCTATCGATGCTTTGTACGCTGGCCGTGTGGAGGTGGACATACAGATACACGGCACCATCGGGGCAGGGGTCTACGAATCGATAAAAACGCATCCCAGGCAGGCGCTAGCCAGAAGAGGACCACCGGCGCGGATGAAAAAATGCGAGCGGGGTTAATGCGCTGATCATGTCATATCGAGGTGCTCGCTAAACAAATACCATGGCCCCCAATGTCGACGGGGACAGAGGACGAATGTACGAATGTGTCGACACCTCGCCAATCCTTCGACAATCGCTTTTCAACGTTACCCTCCCCCCTCCCCTCCCCTCCCCTTCCCTCCCCTCCCACCCCTATCCCCGGGGGAACGACCAGGGTTACGTAAATCGACGATCCACCGGTGATTTCCTTTATCGTGTCTTGCTGTCATTTTTAGCACGACTATCCGCCCCGACGGTTATATCAGCTTGTTTGGGCCTTTTTTCTCGGTGACGAGGGAAACGAGACGCGCGCGAGCGAGTACGGTTTGGACGATGATGTTCCGCGCGATCATTTAATTCTCCGGAATGTTTTAAAGCGAAGGGGCTGATACGATGGTCTCGAAACGATGGAGTTTTCGGAATGATTTCGGATCGCGTTGAAGGTGAACGATTGTGACGTTTCCATTGGAATTTTTCGGAACGGTTTTGATGATTTTTTAAGGGGTGGGTGGTCGAACGTTTGCTGCGATGTTAATGCGTTCCGTGTGAACCGTTACGTATGCGTGAGGGACGACGAGTTTGTGTTTCGCGTGAAGAGAATCAAATTAATTTGATCCTTGTTGTTGTTTAAAATTGTTTCGGGTAATTCATGACTTTTCCGTGGTCATTTCTGTTTCATAAATAGACACGTCGCATTCAATGAAATGTTACAACTGTGAAGATCAATGAAAGACATGTAAATATTGTTTTCCTCGAAACTTAACCCGTTGTGCTTGGAGTGATTTCAGCTGTAGAAGACAGGTAGGTTGTTTACTAATTTTGCAGCAATTTGTTAAGCACAAATAAATTCAGTAATATTAAAATTGGTGTGAACTACAATGTAGGAATTTTTAATGGCGTTTCAGAATCGTCATTCAAGCGCACACGGTTAATATGTGACAATTAGTTTTGTAATCGTCGAAGCTAAGTAGTTGAAATGTCTTTAAACTCTTATCAAAATGATAAGAGACTGATTGTTCAAAATCTGAAGCGAATTTTACAATATGTACATTACAGATTTTGATGTATCTATAATATGGATGATTATATGAAATATAATTGAATGCAAATATTAAAAAATACAGTTATCCATTTTCTTCGTGATCAAATAAAATCCTCAGCCTCATCGAAAAGTAGCATTGAAGAGCACGATAGAAAAATTTTAATTTGTACTCGAGTGCATAAAAATCTTCAATCTTACAATATCAGCAGGAATAAATGAATATATTCAATAATTTCCCTCTACAGTACATTCATGATTTAATAATTGTACTCGCTCGGTAATTTTAATGTTAATATTTACAATAATGAAACCATAGCTCTGTTTCATTGGATAAATTAATAAGATGCAGCTAAAATAAATTTTTTATAAATAAACAAACCCCTTTCAAAGCCCAGTAAAATTATTGGAGACAACGTACAATTACACTCTACAAAATGTTCAAGAACATGAATGTCAGACCCAAAAAATCGTACACAATTAAATTCTACTCTATTCTGCAATTAATAGTTCGACTATTTTTTAAATTACACCACCTGATTTACAATTGCAATTGCAATTGCAATTTTGAATAATTTCAGAAAGACAATTAAATACAGTGCATAATTGAACAGCATAAAATATTCTCTATACCAAATTCTAGACTGTTCTACAATTAACTCTGAGCACAAAATTGTACTACGCGACTCACAATTGGATTTACAACATTTCAAAGCGTCAAGGCAAATTAAACACAGCGTAAAATTATGCAGCAAAAATTTTCCAATAACAGAAATATGAGATTCAAGAAGCAGTAAACTACCAAACTCTCCACTTCATTCCACATTGTTTTACAATTATTTACTCAGCTGTCTAAAAGAAATGATAGTACGTAATTTACAATTGCAATTGCAACTTTCCGTGGCATATCAATCTCCCCGAAAGAAACCGTCCTAAACCAAGGACACCAATTAACAAACGATTTTTCCACCCCCTGAATTCTTACTAATCGGCAATTCCAAAATCCCAGGCCGATTCCCAGCAGCGTTGATCCGTGATCACCCAAGGACCACGAAGAGTGTCTTAACGCCGTTGGAGCGAACGATCGACCCTAAACCGTGCGTCTCTACGGGGGTGGCTCTTCAGGGGTGATTTCGGGGGTCTGTCACCCGTTCCCCGAGTCCGGCGGCGGCACTCGATCGCGCGTTAAGGTTCGCGAAGGTTTCTCCGATGTAATAATATTTCCATCCAATTCGACCTGAGGCCCGCTCCCCTCCTCGGTATCGCGCACCCCCTCGATATATGCACCCCCTCCCCGCCCCCCGGTCGGGTGGCGGAGCTCGCACTCGACCGCGCGCCCTCTCACCGTCGTCTCGCGTGCATCCCCACCCCCAAACGTGCCGGGGGGTGGCACGTCGCTCACTACGTCATCTGTCCCCTCGACCAATCGACGGGCGGCGCGCATTTTTTTCCCGCGTCGAAAAAAAAAAAACACGCCAGAGCGCGAGGGAAAAAAAGCGTGGAAGCAAAGGCAACAGGGGGAAGCGAGATCGCGAGAAGGGGTCGAGGGTGAACGAACGAGAAAGAGAGAAGCGGGGTGGCAAGAACGACGAAGCGAACGGACGACGAAAGAGCGAAAGAGGATACCGATACACGATGGAACAGCGCGGAGGGTCGCGGGAGTGAGTGTGTATAGGAGAAAGAGTAGAAAGAGGAAGAGAAGGGGGAAGAGGGTGTCGGAGAGAGAGAGAGATAGAGAGAGAGAAAAAGAGCGCGCGGTTCGGCATTACCCCCGGAGCCCCGTTGCGGACCAATCGCCATACGTAAAGAGGCATTTTTTATGGGTGCCGCTCGGTCGGCCGGTTTGTGTGATAAAAATTGACCTAAGTCCTCTTCTTTTTTTTTTCCACCACCCCTCTCCCCAGCGCCGGGGAAAGAGAAAGAGAGAAAGAGAGACGGCGAGCATCGACAGAGACCGGACGAGGAAAGCGAAATAGACGCACGCGGGCAGCGTGTTGCCGGAGGAGGAAGAGAAAAAGCAGAGCCTCGAACGCGCGGTCGCGTTGCGCACCGGCTATAACTGCCTAACATTAAAAAAGATGGGCTGTGTACGGGGTTGGCGGTGTGGCCGGTCGGCCGAACCATTCGACCGACCGACCGACGGGTTAGAGGACGAGACGAGGAGGCTTGCCGCGCGCGAGAGGTGGAGGACCCACGGCCAGGAGAAGCCGAAGAGGGTCGCGGGGCAAAGGGGTGGTTCGGTTGCGAACGACGAGCACCGGTGAGATACAACCCGCGTTCCGCGTATGTGTCGTTGCGGGGGTGGCAGAGGAACCCTGGAAAGATGGGGTTGGGAGAGAGAAAGAGTGAGGATCTGGGGTTCGGGTCGCGTCGCACCCTGTGGAGGTGGGCGGAAAATAATGCGCATAAAATGTAGCGTATTTATCATGGAGATAAAATGATGTGCTCGACTTTCAGGCGACCGACGCTGTTGGCATGCAGGTACAGTCTGCGCGGAAAGTCCCGCACCGACGATTCTAGAGGCTGGTAGGGGGTGAGGGTTGTTGCTTCGACGCCGTGCCGAAAGGGGCGGCTTCCTCTCTTTCTATCTTCCGGGATACGGTCTCTTACGAGGGCGGACTTGGACGACAACCACCGCCTCCACCTGCCAACCCCCACCTTCGAGCGACACGTGTGAAAGTGTCTCGATAACTTCGGCTATTAGGACCAGCGCCGCGGTGGAAGTAATTGAAATCGTTTACTCGAGTACGGAACGTGTCTTCTTCCCACCGACGCCGACGCCGACGCCAGATTCCGTCTCCGGGCGGCCGGCTACGGCACAAAGGGAAATGTAAATATCGGCCGACGGGAATCGGGTTATTAAATACTGCTTTTATGGACGGTGTCTTCTGTTTGCGCCCCGCGTTACTCGCACCTAGCTTTGCTGCCCCTTCGAGTGCTCGGGGAAATCTGAGGTGAGGATTTTCGGAATTCGAGAGACGCGATGAGATTTTTTGATTGTGGGTTGTGTTCGGTGATTCTGGCTGGGTAACATATGTAGAAGTGGAAATTTAAATTGTTGACGTACGTACTTTTTCAATTATTTGCACTCGAGGCTATTCTAACTCCAAAACGAAACATTTCTTCCGACCTAGAATATTTCCCTTCGATATACATCTATTTTTTTTTCATGTTATACATACGAAAATGGTGCAATTTACTCGTGCAATGCTGAAATGTTTAGTAATTTATTAAATACAAACAAGTTTAATAATGTAAACAATATTTCGAATAATGATACAGCAATTTTTAGTGGCGCCTTAGGGCAGAACTGGGAATATTTTTTGGTTTAGTACATTGTTGGAAAATTGTTCTGTTATTTTATAGTAACGAATAAATTGTTGACATACTTTCCAAACAGCCTGAAAATGAGTTGGTGAAAAAATTGTAAAAATACTGTGAAAGGACTTTATCATTTTATCTGCAACTTATTAAAATTATTGGGGGAAGAGGTCAATTTCTTTCTACAGCTTCTATTTCTCGCAACTTATGCACACCATGTTTTGCTATAAAAACCTTATTCTGCTAATAATACATATTCTATGTACCGACACGAAAAAATACTGTATCCTTCAAAATTATAAATTTTCAAAGTTAAATACAATTATTGTGTGGTAGAATCGTACAGTCGGTTCAATAGTTTAAAAATACAGCGGCCGATATTGACTGGACTGCAAATTTGATTCAGTGAGAGTTCATTGAAACAGAATAGTGAAGTAGTAACTGACAGAAATAAAATATTTAACTCCACTTTCATGCAATTAAAGCGGAAAAATTGTACTTTTCGTGAAGGTATGCAGTCTAATAACGAATCAATTTTTCGATCCAAACCCTGAAACCCCCACGAAAAAATGTCCCCCGAATCTATAATAATTCAAAGCAAAACGCATCCATTGCGTGCCTGAAATCGCAGCAAACTCTTT
Source organism: Halictus rubicundus (assembly GCF_050948215.1). NCBI lineage: Eukaryota > Metazoa > Arthropoda > Insecta > Hymenoptera > Halictidae > Halictus > Halictus rubicundus. Next base: position 9,054,427 of record NC_135149.1, on the reverse strand, counting down.
AATAAAAACTGAAAACGACGACAATGAGTAAAATCTATAGTCCACTATCAACACAGAAAAAACTGGCTCAGTCTTGAAGTGATAGTGAACTCTCCTCCGATGTGCAAACATTTGCGAATCGAGCGCGCGAGTGCAAAGATCCTCGTGGAAAGCTTGTCGAATTTCGTGCGTCATCGCGGCCCATTCCACCATGGAGCCGAGCCCATACATTTTTTCCGCAAATAATGGCTCCGAACAATTTGCCGATGAAATGATTAATCATAATGCGGCCGGCGAAAGAATTTTTTGAAATAATGATTCATCGATCCGAGGCGGGACCCGCCCCGATAAAATCCATTCGTGATAAAGTGCATTATAAACTCCGGGAACACGGACGATAATATCCCATTCATCCCATACAAAATTCATTTCTGTTACTAGTCTGTCTGGTTTGATTGTCGGCGGCCGTAGCGAGAAAAAAAAAATATATATATAATATATATATGTATGTGTTCCCATCGTTTTCTACGGGAACGGTGGTGTGTAGCGCGAAACGATAATCCAATTGAAATTCGCTGGCAGGCTTCCCGTAATATTCGTTCCCTTTTAAAACGCGGCTAATTACACGGCCTGATCGCGAGCATGACGAATGCCCTTCGTAAGTGGCGTCAGAGCCTCGAACATCGAATCATCGAGATTCCAGAGAAGATCTCGCTCCGCGCACCCCTTCAGCATTTTTTCGACAAGAGGCAGGATCGAGCCGATCGAATTTCTTCAGGAGCAGCTGCAAACCAGCGGACCCTAAGTGCCAATAACATTTTGACATTACGGCGAGAGGAAATTGGCATGGATTTCGGCGAATCTTTCAATCTCGACACCCATTTCGTGACCCTCGTGCCCTTGTCCTCCTGCATCCGGCGCGGTAGATCTTGAATCCCGAAGTAGACTAAGTATTTCAACGGAGGGCTCAGGAAGAACTGAATCTAATTTTCTGTGTGTGTTTCGAATGTTTCAAAATTTTGTTTGCTTGGTCTTCCGAGTCTATTTAATATTAAATATTGTGATAGACAGAACTGCAATTTATGCTAGTAGTTTCCTGAGTTACAGAGTGTAGTCGGGCAGGGGATGATTCTATATGTAAAAAGAATTCGAAAAATTGGAAAAACAGACAACGAATGCGGGTAACAAATACAATTTTATTCGTCACCATCGAATAAATGTTCAGTCGAATGAGAATTTATTCGAATAATTATTTCAGATAAATATTTACAGTTCGAATAATGCTCAACTCTGGTTTCTCACACAGTAGACCGACACTAAAATGATTTTCTCACGAGGATGTGATCTGCACCTTCCTCAGCGGAGAGATGCATATAAGTAAGACCCGTGGAGCCTAAAATTTCTGAAGAATGTCGTAGTTTATCACTCCTGGTAGACATCGCGTTAGGGGGATGCACGGCCGGAAACTCGTAGGGGAAGCTGAGTTCAGAGGCGTCTCGTCTCGTCTCGGCTTTCTCACCCCCTCGGATCAATGGGAGCCAATATTTTCATAAGACACGAAGACGGGAATCGACGTTTCCGCCTCAACGATTTTCCGCATGCACGAAAACGAGCACTCTCAACCGGACGTGATTGGCTTCTGATAGAATTACGAAGGGTGGACACACGGGGTAGCCGGCTCCTTGTGTGCGGGGGCGGTCGTTTTGTGCGCGGCTGTGTGCGGGGGCGTGCTACACCACAAACGACCCTCGCTTAAAACAAAGGACGCCGCTCGGCCGCATCTTCATATAGTCCGGATCATATTAAGTTTATTTTTTGCCCCCTCCCTTGCAGAAACGGGACATTGATGAGGTCCTTGCCGGACGAAAAGGATGACTGAACTCTTCAACCCTTCTTCGGGGGAGGCTTCGAGGTACGTTCTGGTGCTGGGAATTTTTCGGGAATTTCAGATTTCTCTGATGCGTTGGAAAAACATTGGCAAAGATTTTTACTGAGATTTTCAGTTCACTGAAAATTAGCAATACTCCTTGGGAGGTTTGTGTGTTTAGGGAGTAATAGGTGTCATCGAAACGAGGTTTGGAGTGTATTGTGATACAAAAGGTTTTAAAGAGTTCCTGTATGTGTGTTCCAACCGGTTTCTTTTTTATCATAAGTAATATAAACATTCATAGGTTTATTTAGCTACATAAATGTGAATGTAATGATAAAATACCGCGTATATCTAACAATTTACTAATTATGTTACGAAGAAAATTAAAGATCGCCTAGTTCACAAATCAAGTATAGAGTGTCCCAAAAATGTTGCATTTCCTTGAAAGAGGTGTTTGCTATTTACAAAAATGTTCTTCGAGGTTTTGCTAAGGAGTTATTAACGAAAAACACAGACCAATTAGAGTGCGACTACAACTGACGTATGCCGGACCGGTATTGGCTGAGCCGGAATTTGGCCGCTGTAGCTGCGCTCTGATTGGTGTATGTATTTCGTTGATAACTCCTCAATGAAGCCACGGAGAATATTTTCGCAAAGGAAAAAGTTACTTCAAATGACCTCGGGAATCACCCGTTCCAAGTAAGTGCAACAATTTTGGGACACCCTGTATACGAAACTCAATGTGTGTACTTGGCGTTTGCTTTCGGCTGACAGTATAATCGCAAAGAATTGACAAAGAATGAAGCTAAACAAAGCACGAAACCTCGAGTAAATGGAAGAGCCGTACTTCCACATCCTCTCCTCTACAACCCCGTTTTCAGTGGAACTCGAAAATAGAGAGCACGGTGTGGTCGGCGATGCACCATCAACAGTCCTCGGCTAGTACTTTTTGTATGTTCGAAAGCTTGCATGGATAGCCCGACGATATCACGAAGGAAATAACGTTAGTTTAAAGACAGGAACCGTCCACTAAAACAGCGGGGCCAGGTGCATCGTAAGAATCAGCCCGGCATGCATAAGTGTGTAACGTGTTTCCGAGCGGCGAGCTTCTTTGTTCGCTGCCGCCCCCGCCTTATCCCTCGTTATCAAATGTCAGGGACGGTTTTCGAGGTACTTAAATCCTCCCTATTCCCTATGTAATATGAGAAAAGTACCCGCGTACCGTCGCCGGCCACCGGGGCCAGTGAGAAAAAGTAGCTTAACGGGCTTTAAATTCACGGTATCTTTCGCGTACGAGAATGGTCCACTTACAAAACAACGTCCCGTAAATCCGGACCGTAGTTGCATTATCTTTCGCGGGAAAGGAGGCAAACATTGCACGCGTCGGCGAAAGCTTTTCATTTCCGTAATATTTTAAAGTTATCGTGTCCCGCGGGCGAATTTATGCCCCAATAAAGTTTTTCGACCCCCTCGCGAAAGACTAACAGAGAAACAAGGGAAGAACAAGCGACGCGCGGATAAATGGCTTTCCCGAATCACGTTAATGGATCATTAAACGCTTCTGATACTGTTTTTACCATATCGCCGGATTGCGCGGCGAATTAGCATTAGGAATCCATAAGACTCCATTCGTGCTTCGATCCGAGGACCATAGTAAATACATTCCTATGTAATTTCTACCAGGGACCATAACTGTTATAACCAAAGAGAAAAAAAGTCATGGAATAACAAATATTTCAGCGACTAAAATCGTATTGGTTACAAATAAGGATTACAAGGAACCGAACATTTTTTCTCTTGTTGGTAAATGTTATCGCTGAGAGAAATTCATTTCGATCACTTATAACAGTTATCAATGAGAGAAATTTATTTCGATCGCTCATAATAGTTATCAATTAGAGAAGCTCATTTCGATCGCTCATAACAGTCATTGATGAAGGAAATTTGTAATAGTTGTTATTAAATGGTACAACTTTCAAATGCTAAAATGCTACAATGGAAATTCAATGTGACAAACATGAGTTTTTTCCAAATTTTCTCTTGACAAATTACACCGCAAATCATCTAACGTTAATTGTAGAGCAGGAAAGGTTCGTTCAACGCTAACCTGAGTTGCGGGCACAGCGTAAATTATGCACGCTACTTTTCATAAATACGGGAGTCTATATTTCTGATTTTCCCAGTTGACAAATTTTTGAAAATTTTTTTTCAGATTTTGTGTTGTTCTTACAGTCTGTTGATTCTTCTTGTTGTACGAAACATTCTCAATGAATTTCACAGGCTCGCTCCATCCGAAAAAAGTAGACAACTCAGTAATTAAATAAGCTACTGAAATGAACTTTCTCATCAATAATTATTATGAACAAATAAAAAGAAATTCGATCATCGATAACTATTGTGAGCTATCGAAATAAATTTCTCGCATTGATAACTGTTATAAGTGATCGAAATGGACTTCTCTCATTGATAACTGCTTCGAGCAATCGAAATAGTTTTTCTTCATCGATAACAGTTACCGAGGAGGATCTAATTTTTGGACACTAATAACTGTTATTTGTAACCAAAAAGTATATAAATCGATATTTTTTAATCATTTTGTTCTTCGAATTTTTTTCTTTATACTTCATGTAGATTATCTTAAATTTCAATAATAATTACCTTTTTATTAATGATTTTTATTGTAGAAAATTTTAGAATAACTGTTATTTTTGGTCCCTGATTTCTACTTCTTTTAATTGACTTGAACAATTTTTATTCTGCACACAATCAATTTATTTGACTATCAATTTATTTATTTTGGAATTTTAACTTGCAAGTAGCCGAACCAGGATTTTTAAAAAATTACGAAACATTCGGGATATTTTGCTGTCCAAATTCTGTATAAGGGGGTGAAATCGACCCTTAAAAATTCGGCTATTTTTTTATAATAATACCAAAAGGGTTGAAACACTCCCATCCTAGTCCAACATAAACAGTATGGAATATTATTTTAGGTGGTGGTGTAACAGTGAATTACGACTTTAGTAGGAGCTAAAAATATGAATTGTTTCTAGTAGAAATAGATAAATGCCTGTACTACAAAAATCCGTACGTGTTTGGCAATAAAATATTCGCTTAGATATAGACTTGAACTTGATTATTATTTATTTAACAAATGAAACCAGATATAAGTCTGTGTCCTTTCCTATCTCAATCGAGTGACAGCTTAGGAAAATACCTAATTTTAACCTATTTCGTTACACGAAAATTTTTAGATTAATTCCACCTATATTTATAGAATTGGCCCACTGTGCACCGTGGAAAAAAACCGCGCAAATTCGGTACGCGATTTCGTTTCGAATACCTTCCCCTTTTCGTTTTTGCCATTCTTATTTCCATCTGGCAACACTGACGAGAACGAGGGAACGCACGGGTGAGAGCCACTGTGTTACCCGCAAGCTAGAAATCCAAACGGTAACAAGAGGTTACGTTTAGGGGTAGTAAGCGCGGTAATGAATTCCGTCGGAGAGAGAAGTGAAGCATGCATATTCTAGATATATTATAAATAATTACTCAATTATATCTTTGGAAAGGCAATGAATAAAGATGCCCGTTGCCGGGTGGGTCCGCGCGGCGAAGAGGAGCTAGGAGGGCGGGGGCGGGTGCAAGCTAATAAAAAAAAAAGAAGGAAGAAAGAGAGACGAAGAAGAAGGAAAGGGAACAAAAAGAAGGAGAAAAACTTGCGTTGAATATTCAAACGCAACAAACTAGGTACACGGGGGGTGCTAGAAGCCCGGCAGATGCGCGGGGGTGGTGAACGAAGGGTGGTTGCTGGGGCGAGCTTATTTCAAATGGAGATCCATATTATACCCTCTTCTTACCGGAACGTACTTTTGTTTCCAGATTTCGCGATTTTCGCTGTGGCTCGAGTACGCCGAACGAAGGGAACGAGGATGCACTTGAATTCCCAACCAGTCCTTTATCCGCCTATAAATGTTGCTCGATGAAAATCGAGGTTCCATCGATGACTAATTATTATCCCATCGGTGTATACAAAAACGCGCGACGACGTATCGATGTATCGGCGTGCTTCTTCGATCCTCAGGACCTCCACCACCACCACCAGCCTCCCCCGCCCGCGCAATTCATCTACTCGTCACCGGGAGATGAATCTCGTCCTCGAACGCTTCAATTAAAAAAGAAAGTCCTTTTAATCCCGTCGACTTCCACAGGCTCGTATGGGCCGTTCTTTTTCCCCCTTTATTTCCCCCCACCCCTCCGTCCTCAAACTCGTTTTTTTTTCGTTCCTTCATTTCACTTATCCGTTCATACGAGTCGGGAATTTTTGATTGTGTTTCCTTACGGACGGAAACTCGTTCTTGACGCTCCTGATGGAACCGTGATGGATCCCTTTCGGAACGGCGAATTCATTTCCAGGATCGAAGATCAGCGCCGAGATTAATATGATAATCGGCCAGGTGCGGGTATATTCATTAACGGCGCGAGTGTCACCGGAGATTGTAATAATAACGAAAAGGTTTTAAAGCGCTGGATCATACCCTGGTGAAGCTAAATGGCGTTTCGCTGACCGGAAACGACGTCGCTGTGGAATGGGTACGTAAAAGAGCGAATTAAATTGGCGCTGATGTTATTCATACGTTGTTTATGGCGAGAAGAGCGTTTTCAAGGGATTGCGACTACCACACGATTCTGGTATTAGTTTGTTACTAGAATGAGAAACTACCCTTACGAAATCGTAGGGGGTGGTTTGCACTTAAAAAATCGGAACTATGATCGTTAATTTTGGAATATGATATTAATTTGAATACATCTATCTCTTATTACATTTTCTTGATCTATAAGTCGATCTTATGTCAACACATAATTGAAGTGTACCTATTTCCATCTAACTGATACAAAACATTTTTAAACGTCTCTTTCTCGAAACCTAATTTTCAGTGAATGCCATATCTCAAGACCTGGTTGTCTAAGACTTGTCTGGATTTATTATAACTTTTCACTGTGTCAAAAGCAAAATAAAGCAAAAACAATCAACAAGTTATGGGAAATTTATGTGCAAAAAGTCAATACAAAACAGTCTCCAGAATTCTTTTTAAAAACTCGCAAACAAGTCCCAGAAGTGACACTGTATATCAGAAAATACCCTTACATAAGAAAAAGAATCGACAAAGAATTTGACACATCTTTTAATTTTTAGGTTAACCTAATTATTACGAATTATAACTATTTTTCTAATTTCATCGAAAAATCCAGAAACTATCTGAACACTCAAAATAAAAATTAGGAGTAATATTGTTAATTTATTGTTTAATTTAATCTAGATTTTTTATAGTAAATGTTGCATTCCATATTTATTTTCATTTGCTACTATTATTATGGGACAAATTAATTTCATCAACTGCTACTATTCTTATGGGATAGGGGGAGTATAATAATTTCTGAAAAAGAGTGTAACGTTCCTAACCCAGACATTTTTCTCCAATTACAAAATTTCCTCAACAAGAACCAGTTGTACTACAGTAATTTATACCTACATCAACAAATTACATTCATTTTTAACGAAGCGGAAAATTCGAATATACTCCCAATTTTAATAATTTCGATCACCGTAGCAACAGCTTTGAAACTAATAAATTACAGACATGATTTCCACCGTTTCCTCGTAGAAGATAAGGTACACGATTTTTTCGAACGAAAAAAAAAAGAAAACGAATCAGTCTGCACGAGATTAGCATAGCTATTTTAACGATTCGATTCGTTTAACCGTGACTCCTTGTCCAACAACTTACAACCGCCTAATCACGTTCCCCGGATACATTGTGGAAACATTTTATCGCTGCGATATCTCAATTTAAAATTCTGATGACACATTTAATTCCGCTAAACTTCTGCGCGCGAGCAGCGCGCGCATTAAAAACACGATCCAGGATAGTAGCGATAATTTACGCAACGGTCGATGTAATTAAGAAATCTGGTTTTCCTGTCGCAGCATCATTAGAAAATCAGCGCACGAGAAACCTTCCGTCGCGAAATTGGCTCGGTATGTATGTATATTGCCACGATCGGATTGATTGACTGGGCAATAATTTTCGCGCGATTTGACCGGTTTTTATCGGTAACGGTTGGGGAATACAGTCCTTTCCCTTCTTACATAAACCAGTTAACCAGAAGCCAGCGACCCGAAAAGGATAGGCCATTGCTGATTTCTAACGTAGGTGAGCCTCGTAAATTCACCCGTTGACAGGCCGGCCCGGTCTATATCGCGATCACAAGGACGTTAATTAACGGACGACTAATATATCGATTACTTACTCCGATTGCGATTACCGCTTAATGCGAAATTATGGCTTCCCGCTCCACGGGGGTTTCATGTTTCGCGCCCGTTTTCCGACGCACGAAGAACGGTCAGTTCGTCGATAAGCAGTGATGTAATCGTAAACGGGTTACCTTGAGATAAACAACGATTATTTTAACGAGAATGTTTCCATCGACGGTTGCATCGTCGACAAAGATACGCTCTCGGCAAATATGAACAGCTCCGCGTAGATTCTCGTGTATGTAGCGGTGAACTTCAGACGAAAGTACAGTACTGCCTCGCTAGTTGACACGCGACGCACATCATTGTTTCGACTTGTTTAATTTTAACCGGGTAACAGCTTCGGTGATTCTTCAAACTGTTTACTGTATTGATTTGATGGTAAATTGTGATTAGGAGTGCAGTAGTGCCTCATTAATTGTTCTATAAAAATTGTTATAATCGTCTAGATAGGAATTAATTTTCCATCTCATCACACACCCACCATAAGAACCTGTTAAACTTTTAAAGGAGCCAAGTGCATTTCAAATCGTAGAACAGCCTCGATACTTGCTGCTTTCTGTTTCACGTGTCATCTGTTATAATCACGTGCTTGATTTCTCGAGTAATCACTAGATCACGAGTAATTAATTATTTTATGCAAAATAAAAATTTTCTACCAGAATTCCAACAAACTGGAGTGAAATAGAATTTTCTTTCTTAATATGTTTAGTAGAAACAGCAGCAGTGTAAATCTTGCTAATGCGATCACTATTTTAAATTACGCATACCCATTCTTATCATAAATGCATAAACCCGCTGTCCAGTAATCACTATTAGCATTTTCTAAATACAGTTTGGACATTTGTGCAAAACAATCTAAATAAATAATGTTCCATAAAATCTATTTTCTGGCGCATTTGTACAAAACGTTTATGAAAGAGGTATTTAAAAACGTATGTAAATTCGCAATATTAGTGTAAAATACCCATGAATCAAGTACCTAAAAGCGAGGCAGTGCGAACATTTTCTCCGGCTTTGTCAGATGTTTATCACGAGCAGAGACAATACCCGCAGCATCGAGCACATCGATCTTCATGAAACAACAAAATTATAGAACTGTCGCTATGATTCAGCGGGGCTCTAATTCTCCCGTAAATTAAGGGCTGCGCTGATTAAAGAGAGAAGCGAACAACCACGGAACACGTGGCGCGAGAGAGACGGAGAAAAGGAGGTGCTGAAAGTCGACCCGTGGTAGCCGACCGCAGGCCTTGTTTCATATTGGTAAGAAATTATGGCTTGTCTGTCGCGTGTCTGACCGCAGTTAGGCTACTCCGTTTGACCTAACCCACGCCTCGCCTCGATCTCTTCTTCTTTTCCTTCTGCAATTGACTTTATCCTTTTCGCCATCTTCCGCTGCCTTAACTATACTCCCTTCATATTCTTGTATCGCATACTCGCGCCGCGGAATTGTAAATTCTACGGAACTACGTCTAATCTAATGGCACCCCGCTTGCTATTCTGAATTTTTATACTCTTGCAGAAACATTGTACTGGATATTATAATAAAGTCACACTAACACGAAACATACCGAGCCTTACAAGTGATACATGGAGTCTTATAAAAATGGTGAGATTGAATTTATTTGGATTTTGTGTGGTTCGTATTATAATACATGCTCTGCTAAATATATTCATTTAATCATTTCCCACGAAAGCATCTTTATAATTTCAGGAATCGTAATATAAAAATCTGGTACCGGTAATTTTGACCGGCGGTGGTAGATTTAGTGTTAATAAACCACTGTGTGTAACCTTGTGAGATGTAGGCCAACGTGCATACTAAGAAAAATTAATCGTTATTTTGTATTCATCATAAGAAATTTGTAGTCGATGTCAGCAATTTTTCTCTCCTACAGAATTTTATCAAACGATTAATAATGGCAATGAACGGAGTGTATATAGTCTTGTATGTGACCATGTTATAGTGTATGATTGAAACAGTCCGATGAACCACAGCTTTCCAAAAGACATGAAACAATCGCAGCTATTAATAACGACTACAGCAAAAGGTTTCAAAATATTTTCGTCGGGCAAGAAAATTCTGATGAGATCTGAAGAAAGTGGATCTAGGAGACTGACGGGCCTCGATCGATAGATCGAACTGGTGCAGGTTCGGTATCCATAAAAAAAAACGAAGGGTGAAGAACGTTCTCGAAGGGGGAAGGACGGTGTAGGAGGAGACAAGGCATCCCTGAATGGCAAGTTGCCGAAAATGGCGTTGGGTATACATCCCAGCAATTACCATTACGTGCCTGAAGTTGGTCTGGCGGTCTGGTAGCATAATGCTGTATTTAATGGGCAGCACTGCAGGCCGTGTGTGACACGATATACGAGGCCGAGTCAACATATATCCTGTCAGATTTTTAAAATGCCCTGATTTACAATGACCATTGTACTGTCCGCCGCATATCTATTGTCGCGCCCTTGCCAACGGACATCCAGCCACTTCGGGCTCGGAGTCTAACTCCCAGTTATTCCGTTCAGGAGCGTTCCTTCCACGGGTTCCGTTCCGTGCACCTTACGCGAAACGATTCTCTAACTATACCCGGCCGTCTATAAGCCATCGGACGTTTAATAAATGCAGGATAAGGATTCGAGTTATGACCGTGCGGGACCACACAGCGCACAATCAACGGCGACGCAACGCGTGCCGCATACCATCATCGAATGTATGATGCATGCTGCGGGTCTCGTGTGCGTACCACACCACGCTTAATAGGCGAGGGATAATACAAAACATATTCTGTAGACCTGCGTATGTACACGATACACGTGTCCGTTCTTATACCGGACGTTTCGTGAACCGGCGAGTGGTGCGCAGAAGATCAGACGGTGTGCAGGATGCATTCGATTTGATTTCGAAGACAGCGCAGTCCAAAATTCTCGATATATGTCAAAGGTCTTGCCAGCGTCGCGTATTGTCCAGGAGACATACCCGAGCCGTGTTATGTTTACACCCCTCGGCGTCTCGAGGCCTCTCGAGCTTGTTGGCCCCTCACATGGTATACCCCACGGTAGTGGGGATAATTCCGCGACGTTTATCATCCAGGCCTTAGCGACGTATATAGAGAAATCACTGTACCGACACAAAACCTATTCCCTGCATTGCAAAACTGTTGACAAACTGCTTACTGAAAAGTTTACATTCGAAGTGTTGTACTTTACACACTAGTGTACATAATGCATATGACACATCGCACAGAATGTATCAAGTGCGATGAATCATAGCGGATCACCAGCATAATCACACTGAACAAAGAATTTTGTAGACTAGTGTACACAGGATATTTTATAAAACACACTCGCATAATATGTATAAGATAGCATATGTCAAGTGAAATTTATTTATCTACAATATAATAGTGTGTATTTTGGAGCACTTTTTATATTATGCAGTGAACAATGCACAGCATATTTTGTGTAGCAGAAGACAGTGCATCGTGTTGAATTTGTACTGCATAATGCGCATATCATATTGCACACATCATACTTCTAAAACTGGTGTACAAAACAATGCAGTTTCCATGCTGCAGAGTGCTCAGTAGATAATGCACTTCATAACCAGACAACTCAAAATAGTATTCATAAGACAGCATATCAAATGGAGAGCGTTAAACGCAACATATACAATACAGCATACTCAACTAATACTCAACTAATTAATTTAACTTAACTAATACTTAACTAATACTCAATACAGTACTCAATGCATATAAGACTGCACACAATGCATTTCATATTGCATACACATATAATGTACAATACATTGTGCTACATACATGTGTCATCCAGATAGCACAGAGGCGTCTTAAAGACGTCTGTCGATGGACATTCAGACGTCTTAAAGAAGTCTTGGAAGACCTACGAACGTCTTCCGAACGTCTTTGGAAAGTCTCTGAAACGTCTTTGTTACAAAACTGTACGGTCTTAACGACGTCTTAGAGATGTCTTTTAAACGTCTTAGAGACGTCTTTTAGACACCTTGCAGATGTTCATAAATGTTAATTAAAATAAAATAAATGTAAATGAATAAAGCAATATTTTATTGTTACTGTTAATATTTATTATAACATTCAAAGTACACATTACAATTAAAATTAAAATTAAAATTAAAATTAAGCATTACAATTAAAACTAAACATTAAAATTAAACATTACAATTAAAATTAAACATTAAAATTAAACATTAAAATTAAACATTAAACATTAAAATTAAAATGAAACATTAAAATTAGACATTAACCATTAAAATTAAAATTAAAATTAAAATTAAACATTACGATTAACAGTAAACATTATAATTAAACATTAACTATTAAAATTTTAATTATAATTAAACATTACAATTAACAGTAAACATTAAAATTAAACATTACAATACAAATTTAACATTAAAATTAAACATTAACCATTAAAATTGAAATTAAACATTAACTATTAAAATTAAAATTAAAATTAAAATTAAACAATACAATTAAAATTCGTGATTCTTTTAACACAAGCAGTACAATACCATCGATATTTGTGTATTTGTTATAATTTTGCAATTCTATCGTAACTATGGGTACCTAAATATTAATGCAATGTTATTAATAATTCTAAGATATGTTGTTAACAATTAATAATTAATAATTAATAATAAGTCATACAATCGGCTGCCCTCTTCAGTCACATCTGTATAGCTGCCTAGGCTGCTCCTTTTGGCTTCCAAGCATATATAACGTCTCTTGTGAACTTTAGGCACTTTAGTCTAATGCAATACTTCGAGTAGCAATCAGACAAACTGTATCCTAAAAAAATATCGTAATAAAAAAATAAATTGCAGAGCTTAATAAATAAAGTGCAGAGCTTTATTACACACTCAAAAAGTTTCGAACCTATTTATCAGCAATTGAAGTTGATTGGGAGTCAGGCGGGAGACAATAAGGCACCCATCTGCACGGTAAACAAAATGAAAAATTTATTACACCTCCATAAGTAATAGTATTGCACTCCGCGCCATGTACCCTTGTCATCAACGCACAACATTTAGTGCTCAACTGTCTTAAGACATAAATATCCCTTGTTTATTACTTGTTGTTTATCAGTAGATCCTTTAAGGGATTAAAGTTGTTTAAACAACTCCGGAACCACGTATGTAAAGTCCACACGCATATTCGGGGCCATCAGACCGCGTAAAAATAAAATATGGTAATAAGATTGCTTCGGTAACTCGTATCCCCGGAGTGAATTTGCATTTTCCTGAAAACGAACAAGTAGGCTGTGGTGACTTATGGACAGAGCGGCGGTGGGTTACGTGTTCCCAGCCGGACAGGCCATTTCTAAGAAGAGGTTTAACGATACAGAAGCAGTTCACGTTCGACCGTAGCCCGTTTTACTACATACATAGACAAGCGTTCACTTCTATCGTTACCGCGATATGGATTCCGGTGGGTGGAACCAGCGGTTGCGGGGATAGAGCACAATATCGAGTCTACACAGAACCCGGGCTGCCAACATGTATCCCACAGTGCTCGATGTTTTGATATTCCCCCGATTACTGGACCATCGATGCCAGATATTATCAGATCAAAGTATTGTTCCCCCTACGAGGGAAGAAACCCACGACTCGATTGCCTGCGTTCGTTATGGCTAACCTCGTCAAATCGGAATGAAAAATTAGAATCTGCTACATCAAACGATGCGCACCAATATTACAGATAAACTGCATTTTATGCAGACATTGTTTCGATTATTTTTACAAACGGTCTGGGTTCAGTAAAATGAAATTAAATTGATATTGCGTTGCTTTCTATTTATTTTGTGTTTTATCAAACTACTACCGTTAGTCCAACGACTAGTATTTGATTTTTCATTTTACAATTATTAAGATTGTAATGATGTTCTCTTCGGAAAATATTTAAAATTTTATATAGAAATCTGTTCAATTTGTTTATTAATGGTCGCAGTAAATTGAAATTAAATGGATAATGTATCTATAAATATTTGTATTGTGCCTAATTTTCAAAGGTAATTTACAAAAATCGCACAGAATTTAAATAAATTCAGTCTTGTCATTTTCAAAAGACAAAATACACGGTTTACTTTTAGTACTTGATTTTTAGTGTTGAAAGAACGAATTAATGAACTGACACACCTCTTTAGATGTTAATGAAACGGTTTTTGTGCGCAGTAATTGATAAACGAGGAAATTAAACAGGAATTTAGTTGCAGCATTAAGAGCCTCGCCTACTTACGATTAAAAACGCTGCACAAAGTGGCGCGTATGAAAGTAGTTCTTTTATCTCATCCTCGCATTTCAATTTGCATTATGCATACGCTATAAATGTACACATTTCCGCAGCGAAATGATAAAGTATGTACATTTCGGTCATAAAATACACGCGTGAGACATTAACCGATAAAATATATGTCCGGATCACCTTCGAAATAATTTTGTGGATCTACCACGTGCAAACGTTACATTGTCCGGTTTTAATTAACACTTTATGTCTCTGAATTATTCAGTACAATTTTTAACATTTTCCCTCGGTTTGGTAGAACCCTTCATCTATAAAATGTGCAAAACGAAATTATTATTCGGGCATTTTTATGTATTTACTTGGTGAAACATTGTTTAAGATTCGCGTCATAATAAAGGACGTAATTTGAAATTTTCACACGAACATATTCATACTTATTTAATTCGGGGAAAACATAAATTAAGTAAAGTAAAAGCAATTTGTACAATGAAACAAAAATTGAGAAGTTAAGAATTAAAGGTATGAAACATTACTCTGGAAATGCTGTTAGATAATTTATGCAATTTCTCGGTGCAAAAATTAATTTCGAAGTACGAACAAAGTAATTCTGTGACACGATGGACATTTATGAATTTTTTTGCGGAAGAACTATTGATAATATGGAAATAATCTTTTTTGGAACATAAGGATACATCTTTCAGCTAGGGGACGAAATTTTTTACAGTTCTATTTTTTAATTTATTTATTGAACAATCGTGTACAATCGTGACAACCTTTTCAAATAAACGAACTTTAAATTTTCGCAAATGAAATCAAAATAGTTGAAAACGCGGGTGGAGCCAGGGACATATATCGGCCAGGAGATGCTATTCTTTGATCCAGCCGAACGTAGAAAAGGAGACAGCGAGGCCTCGGTTCTTGGCTCCACGCAAGGTATGCCCTACGGTAGTGGGGATAGTTCTGGGACTTTTATCGGCTATGTATTTGGGACATATATAAAGTAAACACTGCACAATCCCTGGAGAAGTTAGGCATAATTAGCGTACGTCAGACCTGAGTTACACCATCAACTATTTACTCGAGTCGGCAGCTAATAGAAATCTTGATAGAATACAAAACTTCCGTTGGCCGATGGTTTCTATAAATTGGTCTATAAAGATCGTGATTTGCATAAACACCGGCAGCCTAGAAATTACTCGCGCGGCTAAATCCTTCGAATAATTACCGGAGTCAGGTATGGTACCATCCATATTCATTCAAGAGGGAATTCTCGGGGACCGTGATTTAAAGAAAGGGTTTCGACGTAACTCTCGCCGTATCGAGATTCACGCGACGCGTCGATTTCATCGAGCTTCCCTTCGTGGGTGAATAAATGGCTACTCTTTGGCTTCGAACGTGACGAGCTATATAAACGTTTACTTAAAGGAGGAAGAGAACAGGGCGGCCAGGCCGCTGCAAGGGTTTACGGTGGACAATGCAGAAAATAAATCGATAACTTAATTAAAACTGGCTCGAGTCCGGTCGACGATCGATCGCGGTTAATCAATTCGTGGCCGGGCCCGTATTATACGAATACGCATAACAATCTCGATCATAAAGCAACCTATATCGGGCCTCGATTTCATTAACTTATCTGCCACGGGACCGTGCGTGACTGCGACGAGTAAAATCAGCGAATTATGTTGGCCCCCGCGAAAACGTACTGGCGCGGGACATTTTTTTAAATAAGGCACGGGAGCCTCGTTTAAAGTCAAGGGCGACGTCATTATTCGATCATGCTCGTTCCCGGAACTCGGCCTCTGAAGAGAGTCGAACCGTTTTATAAGGGTGGAAGATACTTATTTTTTGAAGCGCAGTCGATAATTTAATGCTACTTCATTCATTTTTGTTGCGGCAAATATCTGTGAGAAATATTGACTGCGATTAAAACATTTTTAACAATTGTGTATTTTGTTCTACATTAGATGGTGGTAGTTCTGTGAGAAGCTAAGTATTCTTACCGCGACGAGCAATCATCCGCCTTTATTTAAGCCCTCGAACGTTCAAAAATTCCTACTAAAGTACATTCTAAACTTAATTCAAGGAACTCCATTTTTATATATGGTGGTAGAACTATGAGAAGGTATTCAGTATGCAATCGAAACATTTTTAACAAAAATTCTGGTGGTTTCGTAAGAGATACAGTGATTTCTCCATATATGTCGTCAAAGCCTGGATGATAAACGTCGCGGAGTTATCCCCACTACTGCAGGGTATACCCCGTGAGGGGCCGCGAAGCTCGAGAGACCTCGGTCGACGAGGAGTCTAACCGGAAGACCACTACTAATCCAATAACAAAACTTCCATATTTCTCATTATTTCCTATTTTGACTATTATCCTTTTCTACATTCGGCGTAAATCAAAGAATAGTATCTCCTGTTCGATATATGTCCCTGGATATACCCGTGTTTTGGACATATATCGAGTAAACACTGTATTGATGTCTGCAATCGAACCTTGTTGAACAAGGTTAACAAAATTTCGCGTCTTTTGTTCTAAAATATACAGATGGAGAAACTAAATTTGAAGCGAAATCCACGATTTTAAGAAGTTTCGTTAATTTCTGTAACGATACGTTCATCAATTTTGAAGCAAATCAAAAAGCTCGCGAATTTTTTTCTGTGTCATACAAATGAAGAATAAAGAATACATACAATCATTCACGTGTATTTACAACATAAACTGCAGTCGACACACTCGCGAGGTCTAATGAAAAGCAAAAGTGCCATTTTTCGGTATCCTTGATTCCAGAGTAAATTTGCAAAATATTAACAAAACAATTACCCGAACAATATGCAAGGACGAAATCAATACTGACCATCGCCACAATACTGAAATTTATCGCTGTCCTATAAATAACAATGTCGGTGGTGTGGGAGGGAGGCGTTTAACAGGGAGTTCCGTGCGCAGCGTTTCCAAGGGTTTATCAAAATCTCGTCTCGCGAATTGTAAATTGCAGATCCATTAAATTAGGAGGGGGGTCCGGTCCCGCAGTAAATTCTTTCGCTAAGTCGAACCGTGATGCCGTGTGTTCCTGGCAAAAAACCGCCTCTCAGTAGCTGGAGTTGTTGTAAGGGACCGAAGAGAGTGCAACGAAAAGGCAGAGGCGAGCGAACGTGGCTGATTGTAAGTTATATGCGACGCGGTTGCCTTATATCTCCGGCGCAACTTTCCGCTCTCGTAAAGCTGCTTCGTGTCCTGTCTCCTTCTCGCATCCCCATTGCAAAAGCCCCCACCCACCCCACCCCTCACCCCTCCCGTACGTCGTCCTTGGACACGCCGGTGTCCTTTTTAAAACCGGCGCAGATTACTCGCGAATCATTCCGACTGATCCCGCCACGCCGCCTCAAACAAAACATCGTTAGCGTCAACGTAATTACAAGTTGTATCGGGCTCGTTCAACGGGTAACACGATTCGTTACCCGGTCGCCGGAAATCGCCAGTGCGAAAACGTCTTCGCGCTCCCCGTGCAATTTTTAAGAGGGTATATTCGCATTGAGCTGTCAATTTTAGACGAAAAAGGTCATGTTAAGACACCGTGCTATTGATGTTAATTGAACAGTCTACGAATCAATCAGTGCGCTAATTGAAGTCTGCTATGGATAGCTCGTAACACTTTACAATTTCAGGATCGATTTCAATTTCAGTTGATCGAGGGAATCCAGCATATTTACACGGCCCCAGACATTATACAGGGTATTTCAACTAACTTGACCACCTTAAATATATCGCTTATTTTGTATGATAGAAAAAATGTCAGGGGGAAAAAATATTCTGTTCGAAGGCGCCAATACGGTGATGGGCCGAATTTTGTTCTCAAGGTCATTTTTTTCAAGATTTCGCCGAATCTTACGCCACTTGATTTCTTTCTGTGGGGACACCTAAAAAGTAAAGTTTACAATGATGTTCCCACAACAGCAGAAAACATGCGACAAAGGGTTCTGCATGAATGTAGATTAATTACTGTAGAACAACTGAAAAATGTACAGCAAGAACTTATTTACCGCCTGCAAAAATGTATCCAGGTTCATGGTGCACATTTTGAACACCTTCTAAAATATAGATTTAACTTAAGACTGTTTCAATGAAATTCAAATTCCTTCATTTACAGTCCCCAAACGCGTACTGAAGTTACTGACCAACATTTCATAATTTCCTCGCTAAAGGTCACGTGAAGGTCAACATATTGCACCTCGGATTCATTTTTTTATAAGCTATAAGACTGTTGTAGTGAAAATATGAAGTTCCATTCAAACAAAATACGATGACCTTGAAATCTCGAAAAAAAATGACCTCGAGAAAAAAATTCTGCCCATCAGCGTATTGGCGCCTTCGAACAGAATATTTTCTCCCCCTGACATTTTTTCTATCATACAAAATAAGCGATATATTTAAGGTGGTCAAGTTAGGTGAAATACCCTGTATATAATTCTAGCACATACAGTGAATTCTCGATATACAGTGGCTCACGAAAGTATTCGAACGCTTACGTTTAAAAATTTTAATGAATAAAATAAGATGTACTAAACTAATCTGTATAGAACAATTTGGTATCTGTAGTAAGGGGAAAATCTCAAGATTGTGTCAGTAAAATTTGAAAAGGATTCAACAACGTAGGCAGAAGTTATGATATATTTATTAGAAACACGCGTAATAAGTGACTGACGAAAGTATTCGAATGCTGTAACGCTGTTGATATGTTTTCATCTTTCTTAGAAAGGAATGTACACATTACTACTAAATGAAAACGTTGGTACGCTCAATTAATGTTAAGGCATCGTTTCCGTAACAGCAACGTAGAACTGTGCACAGTAGTAGTTAAAATGAAGACTAAAAAGTCAGAAACACAAAAGTGTGAAAGAGAAATGATACTTCGATTGCATAAGGATAGAAAATCATATAACGAGATTGCAGGAATTATAAACAGAAGTGTCTACAATACAATATATTATTAAAAAATCAAAAAATGAAGGAACAATTGCGAACAACCCTCGACCAGGTCAACGAAAGAAATTAGCTGAAAGAGAACAGAAAATTATCATTCGCGAAATAAAAAAAGATCCTACTATATCCGCTCCCAAACTCACAAATATGGTAGCTGATATGTTTCATAAAGAAGTTCATCCCGAATTATGTCGACGAATCTTACGAAATAATGATTTTCATGGCAAAGTACCACGAAAGAAGCCATATATTAATGCGGTAAATCGAAAAAAAGACTGGCTTTTGCAAAAGCATATCTCAATAAAGATAATTTTTTCTGGGATAAAGTCATCTTTTCGGATGAGTCTAAATTTAACATCTTTGCCTCAGATGGTCGAAATTATGTTTGGAGAAAACCAAATACGGAATTGGAAATTAAAATTTTACACCAAACAGTGAAACACGGAGGTGGATCGGTTATGGTGTGGGGGTGCATGGCAGCAAGTGGCACCAGAAATTTGGTATTCATTGATGGAATACTCGATAAATATAAGTATTTCAATATTTTAAGGAACACCCTTAAAGAAAGTGCCCGTAAATTAGGATTATTGCAGGACTTTCACTTCCAACAAGATAACGATCCCAAGCATACTGCAGGAATTGTGAAAGAATGGAATCCATTCAATGGATCATATATAAAACACCACATATGTTAACTACTCCACCGCAAAGTCCAGACATAAATCCAATTGAAAATTTATGGGCTGAAATCGGAAAAAGATTAAATACATATCAAATTACTTCAAAGGAGGTATTGAAACAAAACATCATAGAAGTATGGAATTCCATTGAGTGTACTTTTACAAAATCATTGGTTTATAGTATGGAACGTCGATTGAGACACATCGTCACTGCTAAAGGTGGTCCAACAAAATATTAACATTAAATAATGTAATAATATATGTAGCGTTCGAATACTTTTGTGAGTCACTTATTACGCGTGTTTCTAATAAATATATCATAACTTCTGCCTACGTTGTTGAATCCTTTTCAAATTTTACTGACACGATCTTGAGACTTCCCCTTTACTATAGATACCAAATTGTTCTATACAGATTAGTTTAGTACATCTTATTTTATTCATTAAAATTTGTAAACGTAAGCGTGCGAATACTTTCGTGAGCCACTGTATGTCAACAACACGGGTCTTGCCAGCGACGTGTATCTTCCAGGAGACATACTCGAGCCGTGTTATGTTTACACTCCTCGGTGTTCAAGGTCTCTTGAGCTTCGTGACTCCTCGCGGTGTATAACCCGCATGTAGTGGGGATGATTCCGCGACGTTTGTTATCCAGGCCTTGGCGACATATATAGAGAAATCACTGTACAGAAAACTAAATGAAAATTTCAATATATTTTCAGATCTTCGAACACTAGGTTTAAAGTTCGAACACATTTTACGACATTTTCGAGTCGAAGGATAATTAATCGAGCGTACCGGCGAGTCAAAGCCGCCCAATCGCCGGTCAAAGTTACTCGAGTCTAACAGTCCCGGACATCTGACAAGAGCGGCCAGTATTTCAAGTCAACGCCTCTGATTGTCACTTAACGAGGTAACAGCCCCCGGGGCAAATTGTTAGAGTCGATCAGACGAACGTGTTAAGCCCCGGTGTGCGCCGCTCCTTCGTAACACGATACCGCGTGGGCAGCGCAACACGAATGTTAATTGTTTACCGATGATACTTTATGAAGGTCGTGACTCAGCAGCCCCGCTCTTTGTAGGGTGCATGTTCGAACATCGATTCGACATTTTCTAACGAGTACCTACCACACGCGGCCGTCCAACGAACGAAATATCGAGACCAACCATCGCACGGCCCGCGGGCACATTACTTCAAACTCTCCTACGTTAGCCACCTCTCTCTCTCTCTCTCTCTCTCTCTCTCTCTCTCTCTCTCTCTCTCTCTCTCTCTCTCTCTCTCTCTCTCTCTCTCTCTCTCTCTCTCTATCTATCTATCTATCTATCTATCTATCTATCTATCTCTTCCTCTCTTTCTCTCTCTGTCTGTGTCTCTCTTCTTCCACCCGATGCTACTGATCTATTTGTCTTCGACTGCCTGGGAATTGATTCGTGAAATTCGATCGCGATTATTGTTACGCCCCTGAGGTATGTACTCGTCCGGACCCCGTATTTCCATGGTTTTTATATCGATGTACATGTATGTATATATATATATATTTTTTGCTCCAATACCCGGCAAGAGTAGACCCGTAGATGGCCCGCGAATGTATCTGCGATTTTACGTTTTCAAGCCAAATCGGAATAACCGGGAAATGTATTTTGTCTGAACGTTCTCTGATCGGGCCAGCCAGCGAATCAAATTTTTCGCGAACTGCATTAACCTTTTCCCGGAAATCCGCGTTTGCAATCTTATTTTTACTGACGCGCCTTCATCCTCTGCAGATCTTTTTCGGCTTCGAAAATTCTTGGATTCCATTCCACGCTTCTGAAATGTGGTCTAACAATTTTTGTTACAACGTGCTACCTCCATTTTTTGGGGGAATTAAAATTTAGACACGAATATAGGAAAAATTGTGAAACAATTTGTAACCCTCGCACTCCTGCGAATTCTAGGCCTACGCCGGAGTCATTTCTGATCCACGCCGATATTTCAGCTTTCTCTCGATATAAGACGATGGCTCGGGACCGGCTTTCGTTGTATTTCGGATGAAGGAGAAGAATTTCTTATTTCGAAATAAAAAGCGTCGTCTTGTGTCGGAATGAAATTTTACATACCGACGGTCACTCGGGCTTATCCCCACCGCTACGGGTCACGAATGACTCCGGCATAGCACACGGTGAGTTAACTGAACGCGTAGCTACCCGCTATAAGATGTACACTCCCGTCCATAAATCGCCGGACACTTATTTTCAGCAAAGTGGCAATGAGAACAAGAGTACCAAGTTTCCAGCTTGATTTTATTGTTTCATTTTGTTATATGTAGCTATTGCACGATAATACTCGAATGCAAAATTATAAATATACATATAGAATTTGAACAAATATTGAGAAAAAGTGTTTGAGAAATTGTGGGATGAGAGATAGAATAGAAGAAGTGTGCCCAAAATCAAAACAGCGCTTATGGACAGCTCTAGAAATCAAATTGGAAAACACATACACCACTAAAATTTTTAAAATGAATCGACAGAATTCCAGGAAACAAAATATAAGATATTTTGGTCAGATGTCTGACATACAATTTGATTTACATGTTCTCTGCATTAGAAACAAGTAGTAAGTACCATTCGCTACGACAGTATCGTAAGAACAACCAATGCAAATTTACTACGAAGAACGGAATTGCGCCTACAACAAAACGGATTTCAATTCGAACATTTGATGTGACTTTTTTACGAAATCGTTTGCGTTCATTTAGTCAAGGTTTCTGAATTGAATGTAATTTTGAGTCTTAATAATAAACACAAGTTATTATCGCCCATTCAAGCAGATTGTCATGTTTTGTTGAAATTTTCATTTCTTCGCCTTCAAGGTCATCCCAAGGTCATGGTATACTAGGTCGTTGAATTCGTCTTGACACGGGCTATAATACTGTTAAGTCAATACAAAGTGCCATTTAAAAAAATGAAGGTGACCTTGACAATACTACAAAAAAATTTTTTTCGACCTTTTTTCATTGCAATATAAGTTCGCCAATCGAAAACCGATCAACTTTTGTTGAAAATATTTTTTGTCAGATTATCGCAAATACTTAAAAAATCGTGAAAACTGTTACGTGGGACAGCCTGTATATTGATTTTTTTATGAAATATAATTATGTAGATGAACAAAAATTGTCGATGATCACCCATTCGAAGGTATGCAGCCCCTCCGGTGTTAACTCGCCAAAGCACGAAACATGCTATATGCACGCCGGACAAAGCCCGCAGAAAATGGAAGGGACACCTCGATTTCACCGATGACTGACCCGGCTAAGTGGCAGGTCGAGCGATTCAGGGTTAAATGGATGATTACGCCGGAAGTCGGAAAATCCGTGGGGCCGATTCGAACACAGGTCCAGAGGTGAAGTGTCTCGGACGGACATCGGTTGAAGAACGGACAAGAGGCTGGACGTGTTATTCTTCGTGTGACCCGAAACACTTCCTTATACAAACGAAGCAAAGTTGGCCCGGGGTACGACGGCGTTACCCAGATCTCGCGTCGCTGGCTGATGGCCATAATCTGAGCAGGCCGGTGGCGTAGTTCGGGGTTGCGAGGGGTGGTTAGGGGGTTAACTTATAATAACAGAAGTTGCTTGAGAGTTCAGTGACTGGACAGCGCCTAGGAGCCTCGGACAGCTAGGACAGGGGATGAGGGATGGGTCGTCGCCAAGTGTCCGGCCAACAGAATGCGAGCTATAGTACCCCGGTACAAGACGTGAGACCCGGCCTCACGTGACCACCGGCAAACTAACCGTGGCGTATGCTGCACAAACAGTGTCGAACTTTGGCGCAAATCGTGAATTTAGAACTTCGACGTGTCTTCGTGATACCGGCCGGGTAAATTGGCGCAGTGCATCCGAACGTATTTCTTACCCCGGATGTGCCCCGCGGAATTTCGCGGCGACCACCCACACCGCCCAGCGATCCGGTATAATCCACCGTCAGATTTGAAATTCTAAATTCGATCGAGTCGCATTTCGAAGTTGATATTTAAAGTACAGCGAATTTTTTCCGAGTCGGACTTCACAGCCGCCGGTCTCCGAACGGAAATGCAAATCGAGAATTCTAATTTCGATTTTCGAACCTGATTTTTCGGCTAATTGCTGCGGGGTCATGAGCAATCGATAAGCTGTTTCGTTATTTCGAGTTTTCTCTGGAATGAATTTCACAGTAACCGTTGCTGGTAAAATGAACGGTTTTAAATTTTTTGTTTTATAATTGTTGAAGTTATAATCGATATATCTTGTTACTTTCGTAAACAGTCGAAGAATTTATGAATTTGTATTTATACGTTTCGACTCGCCAAAATGATTAAAGAAAGAAAAATATTTTTATTTGGCTTCTCTTTGCTGCAATTAATGAAATTAATTTTAATTTTCCATGAAGATCCGCAGTCTACTCATGATATATGATGATTGAAGGTAGACACTGGTCGTATCTAGCTTCACGTGTGACAACTCAAAAATCTGTTGATCTTTCATTTTTATTTATTTTTTTCTCTGGTACATACTCAAATAGCAGCGAACACTGAATTGTTTAAAACGAAAATAAGAACAGTGGAATCGAAGATACGGTCCCGCAGTTGTAATCGATCGAGAACTCTCAGGTTAGAATATGCAATGAATTATTTAACATTAACCAAGATTTAAAATAAGACATACGGTTGCAACTTTAATGAAGCCGTTTACATTTGGAAGCCTTTCTACTATTCTTTGAAACAATATACAGAGATTTCTCTATATATGTCGCTAAGGCCTGGACGATAAACGTCGCGGAATTATCCCCACTACCGCGGGATATACCCCGCGAGCGGCCTCGGACGCCGAGGAGTGCAAACATAACACGGCTATGTCTCCTGGATGATACATGACGCTGGCAAGACCCGCGTTGTTGACATAGTATGTATATCGAGAATTCACTGTACATGTTTCCGCCTTCATAAAATTAATTAAACTGATTTTTCAAGGAACAAGCAAACGAGTACAGTGGTTAGAAATTATTGAAGAATGTAACACGTCTAGTTGTGGATCTTCACGCAAAGTAATAATTATCTTCATCAATTGCAAGTTGAATTTCCTGTATCAATTAAAATGGAGTTGAATAAAAATTTCGACTCTTTAAAATTAGAGTGTCTATGTCGAATGATTGTGCTGATTTTTCTGTTTTGCGTTTCACGTTATCATTTCTCTTATAAATTTATAAAATTCGCAGAGCAAGAAAAGCGACAAAATTGTTAAGTCTGCAAAATTATAAAACTGCAATTTGAAGCGCCGGCATCAGGCCTGCAAATAAATTGCAGTGGAAGGAGATGAACAATGAATATTTTCACCTGCATCTTGCGTCCCTTAATCAATGTTTGCGTGCCAAATGCCGCGAAACCAAAAAGTCCATCTCTAGCACGCCGCTCCAAACGCAACTTCGCCGAAGAAGATTAATTACTACATTGTGATCCGGCCGATAAATTACGGTAATGGCACCTAAATTGCGTAATGATACAGCCGCGTATTAATAATGCATCGAAAACGGGCAAAGAAGGCCCCGCCACGCGATTAGGGGGAATTTATTTTTCCCCGTGTCCGTCGGGCAGCCGCTAATTTCGCGGAGAATTAATTCGGCCGGTTTCCAACGAGAGTTAAGCAGGGCAAGTCTGCCCTTTTTTTGCGAAGGTGTGCGAAGGGAGCAAAGATCGCGAGTTATTACCATCGTGCGGGCACTCTCATTACGTAAAGTTAAGTCCCGGCGAATTATCGGCAGTTATTAGCTTTTATTCATTGGAAGAGCCCGATCCGGCACCGATGTACGTATCAATTAGAGGACGAATATTAATGAGGCGTTTCGCGAAACGTTCGAATGACGCCGATTGTCCTTGTATCCGCGAGTATTTGAAGAGGGATCCCTCTCCCCTCCACTCCCCACCCCCCGGTAGCCCCCTTTGGTTCCTCCCAAGGGGTGGAGACACGGGGGACAGAACAGGAAGAAAAAAAGACCAAGAAGTTGATTGAATTTTACCGCGGCGCCGTGTACCGGCTGCACACCTACGGCGCAATGTGCAATGGTATCCGCCGGGTACACGTGTGTATTTACAGTCGGCAGCAGATACTTACGGCGCCACTTTCGATGTGACGGTGTTATAAATGGGAATTGAATCGAACCACCGTCCACGCCTTCCCAAGGTTATCGTCCGGATGAAATCTATAGGCCAGATACAATCTAGTAGACACGCTTCGTAAATTCAATTACGCATTAACAAAAATATCCCTTCGTTCCTGCAAACCCCTCCAGCTGGACAGAGGAATTGTGCGAGGGATGTAAGATGAACGACGATACGATGTTAATTAGGATTTTTAAAGGAGCATACTGCTTAACCGGTTAATTGCAAAGAGGTCATTTCTGGCCAGGTTCAGAATTCATTCATTTTTCTTCTGACAGATACAAATAATTGTATTGCTATTTTTAAAAGTCAATAAATCCTGACCATCAGCTTAGACAAAACTGACACGATTTGGAAGAGTCCCTTCGAGTCAATTTTGGAATGTATTCCCGTAGGAATTTTGTAATGTTTGAAGGCTTAAATTAAAGAGAGAAGATTACGCTTTATGTTTAAGTGCATTTAGGCTTAGGAAAAATTGCAAAATCATATTTTGGAACGTCAATAAATCCTGACCATCAGCTTTGATTCGATTTTAAAGCTCCCTTCGGTTCAATTTTGGAATGTATTCCCGTAGGAATTTTTTAATGTTTGAAGGCTTAAATTAAAGAGAGAGGACGGTACATTATGGTAGGATAATTTAGGTTTAAAGAAAATTACGAAATCATATTGAAAAATCAATCATGCCGGCAAGCTTGGGCATTGACTCGACTCCAGCAAAATTCAATAACTTTCTCTGCCTTTATCCAGCCGGAGCGTTGACAGAGGCGGTGCGCAAAAATTGAAAAACCATCTCAGCGATCCTATTATTATTCTGGGGGGGGGGGGCAGTGTATCCAGGAGAAAGTTCTCTGGGGGTCACTGTTGGGTCATTCGCCAGGTGACGTGTTAATATCCGAAATGAAAAGCAGTGCGTCTCCATCGTGGCACGTCAAAAAGCCTGGCGAGATAAATTGCCACGATAAAACGGAGAGAGGGGTATACTTTCACGCGCGGCGAAAGACGATCCTCTTCGTATTCCGTGGCCGTGTGTCGATCCGGGGACTCCGGGACCCGGCGAAAAGGGTATTAAAACGTGCCGCGTATCGCTTCACGCCGCGCAATTACGTCGCCGAGAAAAATAACGAGGGTCCATTCCTACGGGAAAGATCAGCCGTTTTCTGTCGATCATCGGGGGATCGAGGATCCCGCCTCGAACGCGCGGCGCGCCGTCGCGCTGTTTCCACGCCGGGGCCGGTATTAAATCTTTGTCGCCGCCGCGAGGAGTCTTGTACTGCCTCGGAAGCACTTAATCACAGTTACCCTTATTGAGCTTACAGATTTATCCACGCCCAGTAGCCTCGGTCCTATCATGCCGAGCGGATGATTGCCCAGCTGCGTACCAAATGATGCAAAAGACCGGCCTGAGCGCGGGCGCGCGCGCTCGCAACGCGCACAATAAAATGCCAGGAGGCACTTCATTATGCGATCTCGCGGCGCATTCGAACGCCGCCGGGTAATGCCGGCGAACACCAAAAGCTTTCCAGCGAGGTACGCTCGCTGAAAAATTATATCAATCACCCGCGAACAATGCCCGATGCCAACAGGGCTCCTGCTTCTTCATACCGAATTTACTTTGTTTTCGGATCCGTGATTTTTACGCCTTTTTTTATGCATTTTTGGTGCTATAGACGCACACTTCATTTCTGAAAGTGGTATTCCGGTTATTTATTCTTGAAACATCGATTTTCTTGTATTTCCTTTAAGTACAATTGTTGTAAAACATCCGTGCAACAGGAATTATTTGAATCCGTAAAATTAATTCTAGGCGTTCGACAAATGTAACTCGCGAGATATAGATAGTGGAATGTTTAAACGTGTTTTTCTCGAAACGTTTGCCACGATATTGGAAGTTTTATTTGAGTAATTGACTTGGAAAGAATATAATTGCAGCTACAGTCCACCAAATATTTGTACCCCGCATTGTACATGGCATAATGAAATTCAATTAGTCATGTGTACAGTAGACTAATCAATTTCACCGGGCGATGCAGTCTCGACGGTGCAGTTTCCTTAACCTTATCGCGTCCGCATCGGAGCTCCATCGTCAATTATCAAAAGAATGCGAACGGCCTGGCGGTGTTGCACGAGCTGTTCGCATAATTGAGGTTTCATCGCGGTATCAAACTGTTTCACGCTTTCTCACGTGGGAACGGGGCCTGCGCATTGTGTCGACGAAAGATACGAGCCATCCGGAGTGTCTGGTTCGTGATTATGTATTTCTTTTTATATCTGTGTGCTATCTTCCACGTTATTAACTCGCTTTCTTGTCTGTCTGTTTGTCTGTTCATCTGTTCGGTACAAACTTTGCAATTGATTTTAAACTATCTTCCCGATGAGCTAGACACTTGAAACTTTAAACATAGCTCAGGACAGGATAACAACACACACAAGACTAAAATGCGGAAAATAGTAAAAAAAATAATAATAATAAGTAAGTAATAATTATTTTTTATTTAAAAAAAAAATTTTTAATATACCACGTTTTTAAGACGGACTAAAAAGTATAAAATAATTTTTCCTAGCCCCATACAGATAGTCCTGAAAATTTGTGATTGTGAATTTTGAATAGTTATGAAAATACTTGTAAGATTTAAAACAAAAAACGTGGGGCGTAAGATAATAGTAAGGAGTGTAGAGAGTAGCTGCCGTTGAGAAAAAACTCACACAACAGTTCATATCATTTGTAGTGCAATAAAATTGTTAGTGACTTCGGTGAACCATTCATGCATCAATTATCTATTGCATGTGCCCCACGTTTTTCGTTTTAAATGTTACAAATATTTTATACCTGAGTGGCCTAATAAAATACGAACTTCCACCTTTAATGTAAATCCTTAATGATACGCAATCCTACATCCTAGAAACATCAATTTCCAAACGAGCAACACGATGAATCTTTTTCGCGTAGAATAATCTTGAAAAATAATTGTCTCCAACATTAATATGGAAGAAGCATGACTGGCCAATAAAAGTGCGTGCACCATCGTCCAAGAATATCCGCGCAACAAAAGAGAATAAGAAAGGCCGGACGCCAGTGGTGTCAGAAGGATCTCGCGCGTCATTAAGTCCGCAATTAAAAATGAGACTGTAATAAAATCGTGCATTAACCTAACGAATGTCGGCCGATGCTTCATGCCTCGCTGTCGCGGCCTGTCGCCGCGTTTATATCGCGAGAGCAATTGGGAACCAGTCCAAGTGAACCGTTCCAATGTTACACGGAGAAGGTTGCGCTCGCACTGACATAATTAGCACGTCGGAGAAGCTCTTCTTTGTCCGCGTCGTCGTCGTCATCGTCGCAAGGTGCACCCGATCCTCGAACAGGGTTCGCCCATTACTCGCCGAATGGAATTATGCGAGACGAACCCGGCGATAATAAATCATACTTACAAACGTAACACGAAAAAACATGGTCAGCTGTCCCCGGACCACACCTTCGGGAATTCGTTTCACGCTAATTAATAAATAAGACGATCCCCGAGCGCGTTGCGCGCCGCTCACATTTGCACCGTGAAAAAAGCAATTAATTTTGGGGACCATCCGATGCCCGTTCTTATGAACTGTCATCTCGGAAATTGGAAAATTGTGATGTAACTGCAGCAATGTATTCGACCGCCTTATAATTTCACCGAGAAATTGATTAAACCGCACATGTTCATGCAAATTCTGCGGGCTGCGGACACGTGTATTAATGCAGGCGATACAAATTTATTTTTCCTAAAGCTTCTGACGGCTCAAAAGTTATGGCATTAAAGCATTATTTGGCAGTATATCGAGCTCTTTATTCTACAGCTGTATTTTTTAATTAAACTTTGAAACGAAGATTTCAGTAATGTTACAATGTAAGTCAATGGAAACTTTGATAAATTTATTTATATGGAATTTATAATAAGATATGCGCACTTGTAGAAATTGGCGATTTTATATTAAGACGTTTAATTAAGTCTCGTAATTCTCGTAACTCGCCATGAAAGAATAATTATGATAGTTTTATATAACAGAAAAAAATTGCTGTCAAGACAAACAGATGTTGTCTACGCAACAGATTTTTATATTAAGGGCCCGGGGTAGTGGCGTGACTTTTTAATTAATAATTTCCATTCACAGCCTTCAGATACAGACATAAGATCTGTCTGGGTCTTGATCCGACGGGTCTTAAGTCTGTGGCTAAACTTGTCACATTTTTTTATTATGAATTATGACTACTGATATTATGAATTCTGACGCCAGGAACGTGCGTCAAGTTTTCGCTTTTATTTCGCAACAGAATCAAGACAAATTATAGCTCAATTTGTAGCTGGAGATATTTTCCAGCGCGCGCTACGCTCGATTTCATCCAGAAAACTCATCCAATGGCATAAAAATGCT
The DNA here is from genome assembly GCF_050948215.1 of Halictus rubicundus. Classification (NCBI taxonomy): domain Eukaryota; kingdom Metazoa; phylum Arthropoda; class Insecta; order Hymenoptera; family Halictidae; genus Halictus; species Halictus rubicundus. The sequence goes on along the minus strand of NC_135149.1, from coordinate 9,023,739 downwards.
TGGATTCCACGGCATGCACATCGTCAATTTTTGGCCTACTTCTAACGCTTATATTACATAAAATATCTGCATAACCTCGGCAGCTCCTGACCAGCGCTCACTAGATTGAACCTTCCTCTTTCGAATGAGCCCTTTACCAGCGACAAAATATTCTTATTTAAGAACGAAAATTTGAAGCACGTACATTTTTTGACAGTAACGTAGTTACTCTACCTTATCGCGAATCTACGCAGACCGGCCCCTTAACCCTCGCAAGACAGATGCTTTGAAATTTTGTATTTTTAAATCCACTTCCGTGAGACAACGTTGATCAATGTATTGAACTAAGTACAGGTAAATAATTAATTAAACTGGCCAATAGGAAGTTCAAATGTAGATGAAACATTTACAATTAGACTGCGGATTTTATGCATTTAGAACAAAAATGAGTACATCAAATGCCATACGGAAAAACCATAAAAGAATTTTAAAATGTTGTTGTATTACATGCGTCTAATTGCAATTATTAAGAAAAGATATAAATGTCTCCGGAGAGAATTTTTATTTTGCACAAAAATAATTAATAACTAAATTATTTTTCTTCAAACAATCGATATATCTTATTGTGTAATGTTTATGCATTTGCTGAAAATGTAGACGAGACAGCTTAAACTAACAGGACGTGGTAACCATTTTCCAAAAGAGGGAAAAAAGTTATAGAAGTTATGGAAGTTATAAACGTCTTCAATTAGGTCATCAAGGAATTATCCAAGCTCAGAAAGATTGGAAACGTCAAAGACACCACTAAAAAAGATAAAACTGGTTTATTTCTATCGTTTATATCCTCTTCAGCCTTCAAGATGGCATCCGCGAGCTTTTTGCAGCTGGAAAAGCAATTTTTACAAAAAAAGGTAAGTAGTACTTGCATCGTATTTAATATTTTGCTCTCCGCAATGATATCTTCTCACTTACCGTCAATTTTCGTCAGTTTTTGGGAAAATGCAGCTAAAACAAACCCCTGGCTAAGGAAATTTAAAATAGTATTGTCTATAAATATGCTGCTCGAGCCGAAAACTTGGCTTCCAGTTGAAACAAATTTTTTCCACTCGCTCGAGTATGCTCTCAATTACTGTCAATCCTCATCATTCTTGCAAAAGTCGTGAACGATAGAAAACAGCGGTGGATTCGTTGTCTATAAACATACTGGCGAACTTAAAAGCTTTGCTATTAGTTATCAGCGATCGAAATTAACTTCTCTCATTGATAACTGTTATGAGCGATCGGAATGAACTTCACACATTGATAAATGTTACGAGTTACGAGTAATCGAAGTGAACCCCTCTCATTGATAACTGTTATGAGCGATCGAAATGAGTTTCTCTCATGGATAATTGCTTTGAGCAATCGAAACAGTATTTCTTCATCGATAACAGTTATCTAGGAGGATCCAATCTTTTGGACACCAATAACTATTATTTGTAACCAAAAAGTATAAAAATCGATATTTTTTAATCATTTTGTTCTTCGAATTTTTGTCTTTATATTTAGTCTAGATTACCTTAAATTTCAATAATAATCAAGCTTTTATTATTAATTTTTATCGTAGAAAATTTTTAAATAACTGTTATTTTTGGTCCCTGGTAGAAATGTCTAAAATATTGCACAGATTAGACTGCTTGTAACAAGACGTTACCAAAGGCAAAGTCCAGCGCCTATGCTGACTATACAGATCCCAATCATCGTGCTGGCCCGAAGGAATCCATCGTCGCAGGCGATAGGAATCGTTCTGGGGGTATTCTAAATGCGATCGGCCGATTTTTCAGCGGCGGACGTCGATATTTCGGAGTCATCAGCTCGACCGATCGCGATCTCGCGTTGGCCGGCGGGTAATCCGCGACAACGAGGAGGAGTTAAGGACTTAGCTCTGGCCGGGGTGACAGCCGATCGCGATAAACAAGTTTGTATGGATTTACTGGTGAGGTGTGGGGTCCCTTGACGAGCAAAACGAGCTGGTTTCGGACAGCTCCGGGCGGAGTTGTGCTCGCTGGGCCCGCGAGCACCGATTCCCGTTCGCAACCTGGGCCCGATTGGCTGACAACCCCCTGGCTGTACACCCGTTTGCGCGGAACACCACGGTGATTTTTACGATCCCGACCCGCTAACGAGTAGCCCGCCGCCTATTTCCATCGGGTCTTATGCGGCGATAATTCTTCATTATCGTACATTGTTGCGCGGCGGAGTTCGGGGCCGCGCCGTTCTTCTCTCCAACCACGTCTAAGTCTCTCCTGTACCCGGGCCAACAATCGGCTTCGTCTTTTTCTTTTCTTCTCCTGTTAGAGGATCCGGAGCGGTGATCAGGACGCATTTTAATTGCCCGAGTTTTTGCCCCCCCCCCATCCCCCTCCCCCGCCCGAGCCCCGTTTGACGTTTACGAGAAGACGGAGATAATCAGAGCACAATGTAGCCGATTCGAATTCGGTGCTCGTTACGCTCGCTGCTTTGGCGCCGAGTCGTTTTGCTTTCGCGAAATTAGGTGCCGCTGTGTAGTGGTCCATTTGATAGAAATCGTGGAGGATGCTGAACAAGAAGGGTCCCAATTCGTGGAATTTAATTGATAGCCGCATCTGTCGATTTTTAGAAAATGCTGTTCTAACTTGTATGTTTCGTTTAGGAACATATGTTTAGGAAATATCGCACGCAGGAACTTCTTTGAAGAGTGATACATTTCAGTTCAAAGGCGACCATCAACATTTAACACTAGAACTACCGAACCAGTCAAAATGACCGGTGGATGATTTTGTCTTTCACGATTAGTGAAACTATGAAAACGTTTTCACGAGAAATTTTTTAATATATCTCTTCTTTGGAGTACATGTTACCATAGAAATCGTATGAAACCTGAGCAAGTTCAATCTTGCTGTTATTATAAAGGGATAAGTCTAAGTCACGTTTATGGCTCGGTAGTTCTAGCGTTAAAGACTTCCTCTAAAATATATTCTAAATTACCACCTTTGTCAGAGAAAAGATTGTATTCATTGTGAAAATTAATTTATTGTAAAAATGAGTTGGTACAATTTAAAACAACATATAGATTAAAGAAGAATTCAAGAATGTCAATGAATGAGGATTTTCTACGTCTTAGAATTAAAGAAAAAAAATGTCCAAATGTCTCTTAAAATTAATGTAGACAATTTTTATTTTGTCCAAAAATCCACAATCTATTTATGTATATAACTGAATGAAATGTCATGCATCTAAGGTTATACATTCTAAAAAATGAGGGCAGTTTTTTAAGCCAGCAAAAGGATGACAAAGGGCAAAGGGCAAAATCAATTTCTACGGATCGGATAACCCCTAGGTCTGTTTGTAATGCTTAAGATATCTGAAACAAAGAAATTTCGTCGGCTTTTCGGTACAAATTGCTTATTGTGCACCGTGCATGCGTTCGAATTATCGTCCGAACTGGTCGATTAATGCAAGAGCAAAACCGCGGACGGCTGGTTTTGATCTTTCCGCGAGATAGAGGCTTCTAATTGCCGCAATCGCGGGAGGGCTGTCCTCTCCGTGCTGTAGTTATTAACCTTTAACACGGTAATGACGACAATGTGCTCTTCGATTAGCGATTTTCTTGCGGGTTTCTTGTTAGCCGAGTTTCTGCGGATTCGATGCCGTGATAAGACGCTGCTGCAGGAATGCGCGGTAATACTTAAACGCTTCGGTTAATCTACTTTTATTGAACGGGGAACGTGACTCTCGAAACATTCGGAAAATTGAAGTTTCGCTATCATCTCACACGGTTCCTTTTTACATACCGTGATCATTTCGGATACATTGAAATTTGGGGCATAAGAAATACTTTTCTGTTTAACTTTGGCTCTCGTAAGTTTATTTAAAGAGACTGGAAGCTGTTTGGTGAACTATACCTCACAAGAAAGTAATAATAATAGTAGTAATATTCTTTTAACCGTGCACTCGGGGGATAAAAATTCACTCGTTTCACGTTGCTGCATATTGTAAAATTCCTAATTTATCTATAACAGCATTATAATTTGTATAATCGTTTAAAAGATGAAATTATAAATGAAATACTACCGATTACATTAAAGTATGGAATAGGGGTGAAAATTACAGGAGGACCATTTGAACCACAATTTCTGAACAAGGAAAATCATTTTCTTTTTGATAGCGACTTTTAAAAATTACTTTCGGTAAATTGAGAATTCTTTTATGATCTATAACTCACAAAACCGTAATATTCTCTGAAAGGGTTACATCGTTGCTAAGATAAGCATAAGAATGTGTAAATTCTTCGTTTATCTTCCCACATCTTCGAAATATTCCAAGTTCCATCCATTGACATGAGACTGGATAATTCTGGGAATATTTTGGAGGCGTGAGGAGGAACAAGATTCCCAAGACTGCAGCTAGCTCAAGCTGCCGATGGCTGTGTAAAATTTTTTAGCGACAGCATGCTGTTCCTTGTGATAGAAATATTAATATAAAATTTGTTTATTATTAAAAAGTCCGAAACCGGTCATTCGACTGCCGCTGATAAGTTTAATATTAACGTTCAGGTTTCGGTTTCGTTGATCAAATTACTTTGATCTTGCGTGAATTTTAGAGGTTGCTATTCAGCAGTAGACGAGGTTAGAGAACGGATGAAGAGTTTCTTGGCAGACAGTACAGTGAATTCTCGATATATGTCAACAACACGGGTCTTGCCAGCGACGCGTATCGTCCAGGAGACACGCCCGAGCCGTGTTATGTTTACACTCCTCGGTGTCCGAGGCCTCGTAGTAGGGATAATTCCGCGACGTTTGTCATCCAGGCCTTGGAGACATATATCGAGAAATCACTGTATAGGGTCTAAAATCGAGGGCTGAGAGCGTGAACAGCCCGAACTAAGTGAACTGTCCGAGATGTTCGCGCCGTTCCTGGATCCCGGTGTATCCAATGTGATCTTTCCGCGTGGTGCGTGTTACGCTTCGAAACGGGCAGGCAGCAGGCTTTAAGGTGCCCGAGCCCGGAGAGTCGGCGTAGAAAGCGGCTCTCTCGGGCTGCCACATACGTATTAGAGGCAATATTTTAGCGGTACTTTTAATTTCACCGTGATCGTAAACATTTCGACGCATGCGCGCGTTAGGTGGCGCGAGGGGGAGCAAGGAAACAGAACGAACAACCGAAGAGCTGTGTATTTGCATATTTTAATGAGGCGCTGCGCCGGGCGTAGAGTGCCGCGGGAGCTGAACCGATGCGCCGATGCACCCGATGCACCGCGACGCGACGGCAGCAGGTAGCCCTCAGTTTACCCTGGCCAACGTCAGCCTCAAATGCCGATGATAATGTGACATGGGAAGCCTAAAGGCGGGAACGCGATCCTCGCACGTCCGATCCGAGTCTCACCACTATGCCCTTTATTTCGTTGCAAACGGAATTGTACAAATACCCCCTCTGGACCATTTCCTAGAAAAACTAGTTTGAGTTTCTTAACCCTCTACAACCCTGTCTAATTATGAGCTCACAAGTTTCCTTTTTTTTCTTTTTAACACAGCATGCTGGAAGCTTATTAATAGGGGTTACAATAATTGCGATGTACCAAAAGGAAGCTTGTACATTTTTTTTTAGACATTATTCGATTTCGTTACTGAAAAATGTGGAACCAAATCACCAGTTAATTCGAGATTGCGATTATTAGTGTGAAATTGCTTACGTTTCGCTTCAGTCGCGTTTCTATCGAAACGTTGAAGTCTGTCAGTCATTGTTTTAAGACATTAAGCTTGCGAGATAATTTTAAAAGTGCCGTAAAAATACAATTTGGCTGAGAGCAAAGCTTTTAAGTTCACCTGTATGTTTATAGACAACAAATCCACCGCTGTTTTCTATCGTTCACGACTTCTGCAAGAATGATGAAGATTGACAGTAATTGAGAGGATACTCGAGCGAGTGGAAAAAATTTGTTTCAACTGGAAGCCAAGTTTTTGGCTCGAGCAGCATATTTATAGACAATACTATTTTAAATTTCCTTAGCCAGGGGTTTGTTTTAGCAGCATTTTCCCAAAAACTGACGAAAATTGACGGTAAGTGAGAAGATATCATTGCGGAGAGCAAAATATTAAATACGATGCAAGTACTACTTACCTTTTTTTGTAAAAATTGATTTTCCAGCTGCAAAAAGCTCGCGGATGGCATCTTGAAGGCTGAAGAGGATATAAACGATAGAAATAAACCATTTTTATCTTTTTTAGTGGGGTCTTTGACGTTTCCAATCTTTCTAAGCTTGGATAATTCCTTGATGACCTAATTGAAGACGTTTATAACTTCCATAACTTCTATAACTTCTTTTCCTCTTTTGGAAAATGGTTACCTTGTCCTGTTAGTTTAAGCTGTCTCGTCTACATTTTCAGCAAATGGTTAAACATTACACAATAAGATATATCGATTGTTTCAAGAAAAATAATTTCATATCCGAAAAAAATTATTTAGTTTCTCCCTATACGCAACTCCTGAATACAATTTAATTCTGAGAACACGTCGGACCGTTCTAAACGGGTCTCGTGATTAGGGGCAGCCAAAAACGTTTAGAGAACAATATTATAATCAGGGAGCAAAAATAACAGTTTTCAAATTTATGAAAATATTTAAATTTAAGATAATCTACATAAAATATATAGAAAAAAATTTGAATAACAAAATGATTAAAAAATATCGATTTTTATACTTTTTGGTCACAAATAACAGTTATTAGTGTCCAAAAAATTAGATCCTCCTCGATAACTGTTATCAATGAAGAGAAACTGTTTCGATTGCTCAAAGCAATTATCGATGAGAGAAGCTCATTTCGCTCATAACACTTATCAATGAGAGAAGTCCATTTCGATCACTCATAACAGTTATCAATGAGAGAAATTTATTTCGATCGCTCGTAACAGTTATTGATGATTGAATTTCTTTTCACTTGATCATAATAATTATTGATGAGAAAATTCATTTCAGTTGCTTATTTAATTACTGAGTTTTCTATTTTTCTTCGGATGGAGCAAGCCTGTGAAATTCATTGAGAAAGTTTCGTCCAACAAGACGAATCGACAGACCATAAGGACAACACAAAATCTGAAAACAAATTTTCAAAAATTTTTCAACTGGTATAATCAGAAATAACTAGCGTGCATAATTTACGCTGTGCCCGCAACTCAGGTTAGCGTTGAACGAACCTTGCCTGCTCTAAAATTAACGTTAGATGATTTGCGGTGTAATTTGTCAAGAGAAAATTTGGAAAATCTCATGTTTGTCATATTAAATGTCCATTGTAGCATTTTAGTATTTGAAAGTTGTACCATTTAATAATAACTATTACAAATTTCCTTCATCAATGACTGTTATGAGCGATCGAAATGAACTTCTCTAATTGATAACTATTACGAGCGATCGAAATAAATTTGTCTCATCGATAACTGTTATTACGAATCGAAACAAATTTCTCTCATTGATAACTGTTTTAAGTGACCGAAATGAATTTCTCTCAACGATAATATTTACCAACAAGAGAACAAATTTTCGGTTACTTACAACCCTTATTTGTAACCAATACGATTTTAGTCGATGAAATACTTGTTACTCCATGACTTTTTTTCTTTTTGGTTGCAAAAGTTATAGTCCCTGATTAGAATAAAGACTGTTGGGTAAACAGATTGCAGATTGGTCGGAGCGTTTAGGACAAGAAGAGCGGCCGGTTATTCAGAGGCCGGAGTCGCGGTGGCACAATGAATCCCTGAAAGGGCCCGCGGACGAAGCAAGTCCCGTCGACTCGGCGGCGCAAATCTGATTGGCTCATGAATATTAAGTTCGGCCCGCAATTATTATCTGCGTTATAAATCGGGCGACCTGCCTCGGCCGGCATCTCGGCCGGCGTTATTATCCGCGTTCGCACACTCGGACCAGACGCTACCCGCACCGCACGCACACACACACACACACACACGAACGGACCAAGCTCGTGCTGTATCTTCACGCAACGCTCCGCGATTACCCCCAAGTGTTAATTACTAATCTCGCCTGTGCTAATTATAATTAACGCCTTTCGGGTTCGAATGGCCTCGCCGTTGTCCGCCGCGACGCCGCAAAACGAAAGGACAGATCGAGAAGGATCGACGGTGAGAGAGCACGACTCTCTCTCTCTCTCTCTCTCTCTCTCTCTCTCTCTCTCTCTCTCTCTCTCTCGACGGGGGAATCTGGTTTACCAACTCTGGAAACTCGATCTTTTTTCAGTTTTATCGATAGCCACGCGGATGTTTTATCTATAAAGTTCCAAACTGAAATTCAAAGTTGCTACGAAGTTGTCAAACACAAAGGCGTCGCACAAAGGTAAATTAATCTTTCGCAGACTTAAAATTTGAATTTTTTTATCTTAATAAATAGTCGGTTTACTGTTTGACCAACAGGCAAGACGATAGGCTGCATAGTTTTTGTTCAATTGGCGAAAATTCCGAGAATTTTTTAAGTAGAGTCGAACATTCGGAGTTGGACATTTTTTGGAGGATTTCTTTAGAAATTATTCTTTCTGATAGATTGTAGGTAAAAAATAACTATGTACGCGTAAAGTAAATTGACTTTTTTTATACTAGAGAAACATGAATATATTGTGACCGATTTCAAATGTTCTGTGTTACTATCACTGAAATTATAAAGATTCCTGTATTGAAAATGATTAAACTTCTTCCTAGCAGTTTAATGATATTTGTTCTTCAAGCACGTACAGGGTGGAAATTATAAAGCGTTACAGACGAATATCTCCAAAAATATTGATTATACGTAAAAATGTTACAGATGAAAGTTGTTCGGTACCGAGGGGGACATCATGTGATGGGTTTTTTATTTTTCCCGGTGGACACTCCTAGGTGAGATGAAGGTCAACTTTCTTTTTTTAAATGGAATGATATGTCTTTTTATCCACCATAAAATAGTCTTTTAAATTCCATATGCGATTTTGATGGTCGATCTAGATAGCGTTGTGCATACAAATTAGCAGGCCATTCTGTAATTTTTCCTGCATTCTCCTAGTACCATAAACATAACAAAACAATTTTGATACATTTCGATTTCTACCACTTATTTTGGTGCCATCGTTCAGCGAAGGATACCTTAGCACGAATAGTACTGAAAGTAAATTGACTATCTCGCAGAAGAGCACAGTAATTACATAAGTACGTTTGTATTCATTTCATTGATAATGACTTCGATATTGTCCTGACTAATGCTGACATTGAACATATGTTATTGTTTTGGTGTGAAAGTTCGAAGGTACGAACTAAACTACCAACAAAACGATCACACGTTTTCTGCACTTCTCTGCAAGTTGTCCTTGAATGACCTTGAGTCATAGGTCATTGAACTCACCTTAAAACGCACTATTCGATGATGAATAAAAAATCATATCATTCCATTTAAAAAAAGAAAGTTGACCTTCACCCTCACCTTGGAGTATCCACCGGGAAAAATAAAAGTCCCACCACATGATGTCCCCCTCAGAACTAAACAATTTTACGTATAATCAATATTTTTGGAGATATTCGTCTGTAACGCGTTATAATTTCCACCCTATATAATAAAAAACGTGCAGAATTTAAATAGACTCAGTTGGGTGATTTTTATAAGACAACACATGTCAGCCGGTTGTAGTACATTTGTTATTAAACAAATGCAACAGAAAGAAATTAGAGTAACATGATAAAAGTTTGATAAAAGCATTCAATGTTTCAGAATAATTGTCTTCTTATGGAAAATGTTGAAAGATCGATATATTTCATTGGGAAGAAGAATTTCGTCCTTTAAAGGAGATCAACAGGATCAAGCCGAGAAAGAATGCCTGTCGGATCCTTCGGACCGGTTCTCCGACTCTTTAACTGATCCGCGAGATCTACGAGGACCGGCGAAATTCCGGTTTCCGTGTAATAAAGGGGCTGCTGATCTAACAAGCGTCATAAGACCCCCAAGAACGTCCGCATGTATCTTTGAACTCGAACTTAAGCCGTTTAGCTGTTTTCTGCGCTCGTTGGTTCTGCTGGATCATTAGTTTAATGCTTGTCGACGGCACCGACACTATAATCTGAGTTTAGGAGGATCTGCAAAGTCTCTTGTTTACGAGGACGTCTCGTAGTTCGTTCGGGACGATCCTAGGTAACCTTTAACTTCTCACCGTGTTTCGGGAAAAGTAACTGACTGTGGTCAATTCGGTGTGACAATGAGAAATTGGTATATGAAGTAGTAGAATGCGAGGATAACTGTTATTACGGTACATCTTCAGATTCCTTAATGAATTAAAATTGTTTATAGTTAGAAATTCAGCATTATTATTCGAGGTTTCATTATAGATCACAGATTTCTAAAAAAATCAAATTTTTACATTTAAAAATTTTTAAAGATATTTGAATCCAATTTCCACGGGCATTTTTAAGAAGGACTGATCGAACACCTCGGCGGCCATATTGGACAAGTATGCACCAACTATAATAGTTTCACCCTCTAATCAATCAATCGTCGCAAGATTTTATTCAGAATCATATAAAAGTGAGATATAGAGACTACAGACACGAAATGTTTAATAAAGAAAATAAAAAGACATTTCAATTTTTTTCAGGTGCAATCCTATGTCACTTTAAAATCTTCTAGAGACGGTTCGAGGATCTCAGCGGTCGTATAAAGAGTGTGCGTGATAACTACAGCACCGCTAATGGATAGAATGTGAACTATTGGCAGTGAAAATACATATATCATGGTAACGATAACATTAACTGTTAAAAAACCGCGGCAATATTGTTGCATCAAAGGGTGCTCGAATTCTGTCTTAAGAATAAATGATACAAATGTTTCAGCTGTATCATTTTATCGTTTTCCTGCTTCGAGTGTGCTTTCAACGTCAAAGAAAGCAAAGCTAAACAAAATCTCGTTTATGCCACAACATCGGCAGTTATTGAACTCCTATTGTCGAAACACTTATATTCAACGACATTTAAAACGCGGTCAACAATAAATAACTTCTGACCACTCAATCTGCACTGGCTGGAAAATCAAATTTCATAATTTTTCCCATATTTTTAATAAATTTTTTATGATTTCTCAAGAATTCGCAGCGCCGTCTATAGTTGACGCACGTTCCCCATTGGAAAATTGTACACCAACTATTACAGTTTACATAATCGAATAAAATTTAGAGACAATATACTTAAGAAATGAAACGAGGGGGTATTAAAATTTTCTTATGTGCATTTTGTCTGTCATTTTAGAGTCTTCCACAGACATGTCAAAGATCTCAGCGGCCATATTGGAGAACTGTGCTCCAACTATTACAGTTTAACCCTGTAACCAACTTATTGATCGAAAATTCGATTCACAGTCGAATAAAATTGAGAGACTGTAGATACAAAATACTTAATAAATAAAATGGGGAGGTGTTACAATTTTCTTATGGGTTTTTGTCTGTCATTTTAGAGTCTTCCACAGACATGTCAAAGATCTCAGCGGCCATATTGGAGAACTGTGCTCCAACTATTACAGTTTAACCCTGTAACCAACTTATTGATCGAAAATTCGATTCCCAGTCGAATAAAATTGAGAGACTGTACATACAAAATACTTAATAAATAAATGGGGAGGTGTTACAATTTTCTTATGTGCATGTTGTCTGTCATTTTAGGGTCTTCCACAGACATGTCAAAGATCTCAGCGGCCATATTGGAGAACTGTGCTCCAACTATTACAGTTTAACCCTGTAACCAACTTATTGATCGAAAATTCGATTCACAGTCGAATAAAATTGAGAGACTGTAGATACAAAATACTTAATAAATAAAATGGGTAGGTGGTACAATTTTCTTATGTGCATGTTGTCTGTCATTTTAGAGTGTTCTAAAGTCAGATGGAGGAACTCAGGGGCCATACCGGAGAGCTATGCCCTAACAATTGTAATTTAATCGTCTAACCAGATCTTCGATGGGCCATCGAAGATCGACTATGGAACTGCGGCTCGGTTTACGAACTACGAACGGCTCTGTGAAACGGCTATTGTGTCGGATGATTGCATTCGCGGCGGACGATATTAACGGCGATTCGTACATAAGAGACCGGCCATCGATGCGTCGTTTCCTACTGATGAGTCACTTTAATCGCGACTCCGAACAGTGATGGACGCTGGCAGTTAATCGTCGTTATGCATCGTTCGAATTACAATGGGGCAGCGTCCGCGGATACGACGCCAATAATCGGCGTATACAGATCGAGAAATCCATCAGATTCGCGAGGAGGATCGTTAATTTCGCCGAAGGTCGACCGGGGTTCCGATCCTCTCCGTTTAAGGACAACCCCGCCGTATATGATTATGGAAGATATATCCGTGTACATAAAATTGCGGCCGGCCGATGTACATAAATATCGGGGCCAGAGCGCAATGCTAACCCGGGCATACTTGACTGACGTTAATTGTGCATAATTTTCTCCGCTGGCCTTCGGGTTGCCTGGACCCGATTTAACGAAACGCGTACGTTACGTCTTAGGACATTTCGATCCCGCATACGAATGAGTCCCGGGACGCTCGTCCAAGAGGATTTCGATCGTTCTAGCTCGACATCCTCCGCGTTTGGTCAAATTGTTTCGTCGGTTTCGTACGGAGATCGTTTGCTTGCCATTGGGAGATAGAAATAACTATATCATGCATCTTTATGCGAATTAAGAATTTTCTTGCTCGGTATCCTTCGCGTTCGGGCAAATTGTTCCATCGGTTTCATGTAGAGGCAGTTTCTCTGCCACTGTAAAATAGAAATAGCTGAAGATTATGTGAAATGAACATTTTCTAGATCAATTGTAAGGCACAGAAGTTAAGTGACAGTGTACCTTCCAATAATTTGAATCAGTCGAGTGTCATATAATAATATTATTGAATTCTTTTTAAAAAAATCCATAGAAATCCTATCAGTGATTATTTTATAACTGTCTATAGATATTCATGATCGACGATTTTTTAATAAATTTTTCTGTGGAACAGGAATGCCAATCGTGAACTCATCATGTTTATATCAAGGATATGTTTATATTAATAGGCCCTTGGTAGCTAGTATTGATTAACATTTGCAAATATTCTTACAATATTAATTCTTAGTATTCCAAATACTTATTGATCAAATTTGCAACTCCACTTTTACAATGCAGTTTCCGTACACCGTTTGTTGTAAGAAGAAAATATTAAAACTGTTTATAAACTTATTTATTTTTATTTCTTTTTAAATATTGTATTATTATTGTTACAAATAGAGGAGCTTCTGTATTTTTGTTGAAGGAAGATAAAATATATTTCTTATTTATTCATCCGATGATTCGAGCATTTAAAAATATATTATTTAGTTACTGCTGCGATTTTATTTGATATTTTTAGACTTGTGAATAATTGACTTGAAGTAGGACACTGTCTACTGTTCACTTTGGTTGTAAAACATGGTTCAAGATTCTTCTCAGGCTGGCTGCATTATAATCGCGTTTGATATGGCGCAAGATACATCGAGTGATCTTTATTCATTTCCTACTCCACCCACATACGTATTTATAGTTTAAAAGCGATCGAACCTGAGACCTAAATTAATTCAACGATCAAACAGCTGCCGAGGATGAGAAAGAGGACAATGATCGAGGAATTAAAATATTAATGCTACAAGAACTGTATATTTGAAGTGGCTAGTTTTACATTGCTTGTAAATATTACAAGATTTTATCCCGTGAGATATTTTTAATTACAAAAATGGTGTATACTACTAATTCGTTCCTTAAGATATTTTTAACAATTCTCTACAAAAAAAAATGGAATATATGGTAAAATGGAATATATGAAATCATTTTCAAATGTTCTGTATAATGATGCTAATCCAAAAATGACTCACCCTTTAATTTGAAGAAAGAATTTCTGATAAGACATAAAAAAGAAGTTACCATTCTTCATTGATCTGAAACAAAAATTTGCATTGTAAATGAGGAGCATTTCAACATTCAAAAGTAAAGGGGATGAAAGAAAATTGTTGAAAAAATAGCTTCAATAATCGGTCTCACTGAACAGTCCCCAATCAGTCCCCCGTACCCTTTTTGATAACAAGTAAGGAATCAAAACAGCCTCTTCCTTCGTTCATTGTTCATTCTCTTCAAACATGAAAAAAACTTCAGTATGAAAAATGAAATATTACACTCCATCTGCCCCATAATAATAGTAGCAGTTGATGAATTTAATTTGTCCCATAATAATAGTAGCAAAGGGAAATAAATATAGAACGCAAGATTTATTATCAAACAACTAGATCAAATTAAACAATAAATTAAAAATATTATTCCCAATTCTTATTTTGAGTGTTCAGATAGTTTCTGGATTTTTCAATAATTTCGTTACTGCATTTTGAACTTGTAGGTAGGATCCCTTGGCTGCGAACCTTTGCTTTCCCTATATGCGTGAGCTTAAAATTATTGGAACCATCGTTCTTCAAACTCTCTTTTTCTCATCTTACTTTTGCAATGGGTTCATATTCAACTGAAATAAAACAAATGATTTGGTCGTGGATGAAATTAGAAGAATAGTTATAATTCGTAATAGTTAGGTTAACCTAAAAATTGAAAAATGTGTCAAAACAAATGACAGATGTCATGAAACATCGATTTTGATTGAACGCTTCCCGTTTAATTCCCCTTTAAATATTCACTTGCTACTATTATTATGAGACAGAGGGAGTAATAAAAAATTGTTCGACGCAACAATCACCATGAACTTGCTAGGTGGCTTTCAATCATCACCCCCTATGGTAAAATGAAATATGAAAGAAATTCCATCTGTTCTTCATTGACTTAACCAAAATAAATAGTATGACCATGTAGGCTATGAAGAACAATTATTCAGCAAAAAACATCTTCAGGAATCACTTCCGCTGCACAGTCCTCGATCATCCCCTTCAAACAACAAACCAGAAAAAGAAACAGTTATCGTTCGTTCCACATCGATACAAACTTTTTAGCTAAAATCGAAGAGCAATAAAAAGAGAAACGGCATGCCAAAAGGAAAAAAAATAATCCAAGCAACAAGCATCACGACCGATTTCTTCCCGGCAGCCGGGGCAATCACCGCCCTCGATCGCACAAAACGCGGCTCGTCACCGTTCCGCTGCAGAGACCCAATGTTTCATCCGGGCCGGGTCAATTTCTCGGATCTTCTCTGGGTGGTTTCGCGCGTATCCAGAAGCGGCGGTGGGCCATCCATCTTCCCCCGATTCCCCTTTAACAGGTCGAAATTGGGGGTGACAGTGTCCGGCGCGCGGATCCACACGCTCGCCGCAAGAGCGTGGCATAAGTTCCGCCGTTCAAAACACGGCGGCGCAGCATTTTTCCTGGCCCGTTCCGCGCGAAATTAATAACCACAATGAAGCGACTGAATTATTCGCGCGGGGGCTCCGTCCTCGAAAGTGTCGCGCGGTTAACGAAACAAAAAAAAAAAAAAAAAAGAAAAACTCACGCATTCAACGAAACGCAGAAAAAGAGTGTCGTCATTTGCATCGCCCGGATGACATTTTAATCGCGGGAACGGCGGACATCACGACCTAACAGAGGGATGAACGAGCGAGCGAGGGAGCGCGAAGAGGGGGGGGGCGCTAGTAGGGAGTTTCTTCTCGCGACGGGCGAGCCGAAAAATAACGTAAAAAAATAAAAAAAACCGCTGTAATGGGGGGGAGAGGTGGGCGGTCGGAAGAGTCAGAAAAAAATATGGCCACGATTTTTGTCGGTCGGGGGAACGAGCCGTGGCGTTTCGAATTTCGACGTGGGCACCGGGGACACGGCCGGGCAGAGCAGGTTCGGTGGTCGGCGCGGCGGTCCGAAATGGCCGGAAGCCCCGGGTGTTTGTAAGTTTCGGCTAATAGAAAAAAATGACGAGGTGCCAGTGTACCCCCCGTGTCCATTTCCAGCCATTATTTTTATTCCGGTGCGTTTTACCGGAATGGCCGGCCTGGACGTACCCGCGCCATCTATATATGAGTCCGCGATGGCCGGGGCTCTGTCTCTATCGCTGCTACCTCTTCCCCGTTCCTCACATCATCGTCTCTCCCTCTCTTTCTCTCTCTCTCTCTCTCTCTCTCTCTCTTCCTCTCTCGGGTTCCTCTCTCTTACGGCACGCTCTCTGCTTCCTCTCTCCTCCAACCCGCTCCAGCCCCCTCGGTACCCCACCCGAAAAAAATGCCACCGCGCCTCTCACCCCGTACGGTCGTGCGAGAGGGGGGGAGGAGGAGGAGGAGGAGGAGGAGGAGAGAGACGATCACCGCACTTCGATCCACGTGTATCTCTGTCTGCCTCGTTCCACCAGATTTACACACTTTTTTTCGCGGCCAACTGTCTGTCATTAGGCGCAGCACGTGGATCGACGCAGGGTAGAGTGGCACAATAGCGCGAGCGCACGGCCGTCAGAGACGGTTCTGGCGAGCGCGGGGGTGGACGATACAAAGCGAAGAGAGGAGGGGCAGGGTGCCGAACGGTGCGCGCTAAAGGGGGGTCGTGAGGGGTGCGAGCGGGGGGTAGGGCCGGGAAATGCATTTAACAAGGACAGATAGTGATTTAATTTTAAAAAATTGACGAAACGGCGCACGGGCGGGGCTCTGCGCGGCCGTCGATTCTTTCTCACAGCCCTGCCGACGCGACGGGCCGTCTCTCTCTCTCCCTCTCTCTCTCTCTCTCTCTCTCTCTCTCTTCACCGCGTTCTATATACCACCGGCTCTACTGCGCTGCCCGCCACGGGGGCATTGATTAACTTTCGACAATGTCAAATCGCCGGCAACGCGGCTCTGCCGACGCCGACTACGGCGATGCAACCCGCGTTTTTTAACTCATTTGTCTGCATTTTCGCCGTGCCGCCCGTCGCCTCCGACACCCTCCTGGCCCCGGCCACATCCCCTATCCGCGCAGAACCTCTGTCTCCCCTGTCCCCCCCTTTGCGTCTCTTCACCCTCTTTTCGATGTCCATACGCGCGCACCACCCGGGGGTTGAGAGAGGATAGCAGACGCGGGGGCGAGGCGAGGGCCGAGCGCTAGCCCGCGACCGGTTCGAATAACGCGGACAAATTACTACGACGCTAGTGCATTCGTGGTGTGTCGTGCCTAAGCGATCGTCGTGTTGCGCGATTTTAACTGGGTAACGGCCGGCGATTTTGCAGATTTTTCCAGACAAACGAGACCCACGAACACCGCTGCTGTCCCGGGAAAGTTACGGGGACCAGGGATTCGCACGGTGGAGAATCAGGATTTTCGGGGCGGAGTCCTGTCTAGCGATGGATTTAGAGGATGGGGGTGTCCCAGGATGGGGGATGGATGCTTGACCTAGCGAAGAAGTGGCGAGAATGATGATAGCGGAACGACTTGTAGGATTCCAACACAGGAATCGACAATTCTGAATGGAGGTCGTGGAGAATGCAACTGGTGAAGTATGTCTGCTGCTCTTTAGCTTTGTTCCATGCCTTAGCACATTGAAGGCTGACCTAAAGAATCAGGCTGGTTAATTCTACAGTGATTGCTCTATATATGTCGCCAAGACCTGGATGATACATGTCAAGGAATTATCCCCACTACCGCGGGGTATACCCCGTGAGGAGTGTAAACATAACAGGGCTCGGGTATGTCTCCTAGACGATACACGACGGCGGCAGGACCCGTGATGATGACATATATCGCGAATTCACTGTAGACACCAATGTTTCCATCCCTTTTGCACATGGTAAGACCTTTACAATCTTGAATGAGTGTGCTGCATGTACATTTGGAGCTTCAGGATGATGAGAAAGCTCTTAATGGACAAAAAACACTCCGCCACACCTCTCGCAGCTCCCATCATGCAAAACGTTTGACTAATATTTCGCCACTTCGCAACGGGAGATTTTACCAGAGCCTCCGCCTCGCTATGTTGATCAACTCGAGATTAAAACCGGTACAAACTTCTTCGACCACTTAATACATCCCGCCGGCCATCGGGCCTATTCATCGTCGATCGGGCCGGCACAGCTTTCAGGCCGAGTTTTTCCATAGGAATATGTAGCCGTCGGCGATAATACGTTGGAGTTTTCTATAAATTTTCATAGAAATTGTCCCGGCGGGCCCTTTGTCTCTCAGATGATCGAATCGCCGGCGCATCGATTTATGGAGAAACCCGGGCACGCCTAAATATTTATAGTATAAAAAAGGGGTGGACTTATTACTTCCTCGGTTTACCGATATCGCCTCCACTAAATAACATCAAAGAGCGCGGGGGTCCAGAGAGAGGGGGGGGAGGCGGAGACGAAAGTACCGGCTCGTTTGGAGTGTAAATTATTACGTAGGAAACGGCTGGCGGCTGCCCGGAGAGTGTATCGCTTGGAAAAGCCTCTCTCCCCCGGTGACAGAGAGAATCTAAAAACCGGCAAGTTTCCGCGAGAACGATGTATATAGCGACGACTAATGAATTAACGCGCGTGCGGTGTGTCCCGCTTTGAAAAAGACCAGCAGCAGCGGCTCAGCTCTCGAGCCTCCGCTCGGGCCGAAGAGCGGTTCCGCTCAGCTTTCAACGTTGCTGCGAGCACCGCGAGCTGGTTGATGACCGCTGCCGTCGCGCCACCGGCAAAATATAGCACAATGTTGAATTAAAGGATAGCCGGAGGGGCCAGCTTGCAGCCGCTTTTAATGCTAATTTAATTATTTAAGCTTTTTATAAGTCAATTAACGGACCCGAGCGAGCACGCGCGAAATCGTTTCTACAACGCGCCGCGCCGTCCGGAACAAGAGGAACTACCGGAAGTTTATCATCTTTCGACGTCCACGCTCGGCTCTGTGTTTGCGGGTCGATCCGAGTGTACCTGACCTGTACACCCGCGTGTAATTACGCAAGCTCTTAATCGACGTCGATGAAACGGTCTTGCTTAGAACGAATGCGGTTTGATTGCCCGAAGTTATGACTTCCGCGACACGAGGGATTTAATCACGGGGAAAGCGGCACGGTTTCATACGAGATGCCTGAAGGTGTGTTAGTGTGTCAGGTGTCGATTATTAACCCCAAAAATTACCATACGATCAATGTTAATAGGAAGGCGAAACTGAAAGATGGTCGGAGTAAAGGGAGTACGATAATCACTCGATGTATGTGAAAAATTCGAGACTGAAATGTCACTTGTATCGTGTACAAACACCACTTCAGTGTTAGAACCTTTGTGTTCTCAATGATAATTTTATGCCGTTTTTATCAACATCCTTGTAACGTTTTTCTGATTAAAATGATACCAAACACGATCATTATGATCATATTTACCTGTTTAATCCACGATATAGTAGAAGTTCGATTATCCGAACTAATCAGTGGAGCAGGTTAACATTTCAGATAATAGAACAGATGTCTACCTATAGTACTATAGTAGTATATAAATCGCATTAGATTGAATTGTTTGCATGTAAAATACGAATTTATTCGGAGATACCGTCGGTTCGGATAATCGAGGTTCCACTAAACCATCAATTGAAGATGCAAATATGATCGGAATTGTGTCACGTTTATACTCATTTTACTCAGAAAAATAGTTTGGTAAAATTTGAGGAAGTGTGAAATAGTTGGTGGTAATGTTTGAGAAAATGTGTAGTATCACGAAGGTGTGTTGAATACACTTTATATTCCGGTTGCAGCTTCTTTCACTTAAAGCATTTGCATACAGATAGAAAGCATTTTACGAAAGGTTCAGTGGAAATGCTACAAATCCATTCCTCTTAAAATGCAACATTCTCATCGTTAACAGGATTCGCTTCACACCCAGCCGTCTCGTATTTAGGAAATTCAAACCCCTACTCGCGTCCCCTCTTCTTCTCCCCTACCTAATTTGCCACTTATTCATTACGAACAACACGGGCAACCTTTTATACAATTTTTACGCATCCCTTATAATACGTGGCATCGTCCCGCAATCAGGATCCAATATTAATTTACCGGGACAAAGGGGCACATTACTTCTCATTTAAGGGATTACGATACCTCTGTTCTACCCTATCTTTGCGGACACTGCAACTTGCAGCCACTGAAATATTCTAACATTTGCGAATTTTTCAATTCTTCAATTTATGTCATTATAATGTCTATATTTCAATAATTGTATACAATAATCTGAACACGGTTGTAGCTCTAATGTTTACTGCTAGATATCTAGATTCAGCTTTAAAATGATTATCCATAATGATTCTGAACAATTATTTCCGTAGACAATCATACGTCACATGTAATGTTAATGTACAAAGTACAAAGTATGTAAAATGTACAAAGTATAAAAGGACGTGAATAATTTTATTTCAGTCTTGTCTTAATCGTTCCGTTGATTCCAAGGAACTTCTTAAAATAGTCGTACTGTAATTAATAGAAGTTAAATTTGAAAAACCTAATTAGTTTAAACGTTTAATTCTTAAGAAAATTATAGAAATTGTTCTGAAAGAGAATTCCATGTCAGAATCGTTTTAAGGTTCGATAAAATTGCAAGACCAGAAACAAATATACCAACATCTCTGCAACCTTGTCTCCATAAATCTGTCTGAAAATCATTTATTGACTCCACAGATACGCTCCGCGTCCCGGGTTCTCTCATTACCAGGCACTGTCTCTACGGCGGTCGCATAATCTCGCGTCGAAAACGCGGGGATCGTTAATGTTGCACACCGCGTGGCATCGAATTGTAATAAGTTATTAAGTTCTGCTGTAAACGGGGGGTGTAACGAAGGCGAAACGCTCGTCGGCTGGCAGAAGGTCGACGTTACGGAGGCACGTTGGCAGGATGAGGGGGGAGGAGCAGAAGGGAGATAGGGGGGTCTTGGAGGGCAGGCGAGGGAGGGCGAAGGGGGAGGACGAGGATGATTAAACCCCCCCGAGACGGTAATTTTTCATGTCCGATCATAAATTACCGGGTTGCACTGCCTCTGCATGCGAGGTACCAGTGTGTTACGAGTTACGAGAAAAATTTCAGCCGGTATTATAATTAGCTATGTTAATTATGCATTAATTTATTATCCAGCGCCGCGCGACGTTTTAATTATAATCTTGCCAGGGCCGCGGGGGCAGCTTGAAAAGTAGTTTGGTAGTTTCGAGCCGGCACACCTCGCCCTTCCACCTACTTCCTTTGCCCTCGTCTCCTTTTCTGTTCCCGCGTCGTCGTCCACCTTACTTTCATCTTCTTGTCCCTTTCGCGATCTCCCTTCCTCCCGGTCTTTGTCTCACTTTGTCTGCCTTAGACTTCTTTCTCTCAGCCACTTCTTGCTTCTGTTTCGCTTTCTCCTCCTCATAGCTCCGTTCGTCGCCCTACCTCGCAGGCTGGTCGATTAGTCTAAAAAAAAAAAAATGTGTACGGAAGTACTCATGGACGAAAATATTAATTTTCTAATACGTATGAATTTTCTACCAGGATATAGGCAACATTTTTCCGATTAAAACGAGTCCGAACATGACATAATT
This sequence comes from Halictus rubicundus, assembly GCF_050948215.1. Lineage (NCBI taxonomy): Eukaryota > Metazoa > Arthropoda > Insecta > Hymenoptera > Halictidae > Halictus > Halictus rubicundus. Next base: position 9,002,258 of record NC_135149.1, on the reverse strand, counting down.
CGAAGCGTATATACTTACTCAATCGATGATTTAGTAGAACCTCGATTATCAGAACCGATGAATTTTCAATAACTCTCCGAATACGAGTTTCACGTGTAAACTGTAGCGACCCGTATATAACACGATTCACTATACAAATAACACTGTAACTAGCATTGATTAGTTCGGATAATCGAGATTCCACTATATCGTGGATTAAACGGGTAAACACGAACCAAACTGCGTCGTGTTTGGTGTCATTTCAATCAGATCAGTGTGACGAATATTTTGGTGAATGTTTCATGAAAAGAATCTTTAGAAACAAATTTTTCTGATGAACTGTGTATTGTCTTTGTTTACTATACTTTTCGATGCTAGCAGCAAGAGATCAAAGAGTAGCATCTGTGTACGAGAATATTTCGGTCCCAAAATTTTCATGTAACAAATGTCTATAGGTCACAGTGTCTATTCAGTTCCCCTTCTCGTCCCTTTCTCCCTTCCCCAGGGTCTCTGTATTACCTTCTCTGTCTTAAACTTTCTTCTCTCACCCCTCTTCTTTCTGTTTCTGTTTTTCCCCTTCTCGCGACTCCGTTCGTCGTCGGCTATACTACGTTCCTCCTCTCCGTTCTTTTTTCTTCTTCACGACGATCGCGCAAAAATAATTTCATTCCAAAGCGCGGAGTTAATTAGGTTTCTTCGAGATCTCCCGCCGCTCTGCTGACTCGCCGAGGTTGCGAGCACCGGTATTATTCCTCCGACCCTTTATTTCGTCAACTGTGCAACCCCGACGGACGGACGGACGAATAGGGGGGAGGGGGCAGCAGCTCAAGCTCAAGATGCATTTCTACTCGAGGAAATCTTTTCAAAGTTTTTTTCCTTCCTTGGGATACGCTCGCGGAGGACCTCGAGTGCTCGTTAATTGATCGATTTCCTACCGTCTTCCAAGGAAGATATTTATTAATTCTATGGTAGCCCCGCCGATTGTCGAACCATTACGGTGAAGCCCAGGATGACACTGGAAAATGTATTCCTTTCTACTGATCCGGCCGGTTCCTTTTTCCCTCGGGAACAATTATTCATTTGTTCGGGCGCGAAGTTCAGTTTGCAAAGAAGAGAAACTTACACCCTATCCTCCTTGACTTTAAAAATTAATTATGGGGAGAACGGACGTGTTAAATCCAGCTAGAGATTCGACAGAGGAAAATGTACTTCTTTCTGCTAATATGGATATTTTATATATACTCTAGCATAAAATATATTTAACAAATATGACATGATCATTTTTACCTTTCACAAAAAAAAAACATAAAAACTATGAGACTACAGAAGACATTGTTTTTAATCTTTGATTACAGTCATTTATGCCCCAATATGTATATGAAACGTGAAAATCAATTTCGATTAGAATCCATTAATTAAATCATAATTTCTTAAGATCTAGAAGCTATTAGAGGGTTACTAAAATAATTACTATAAAAGATTCTGTCTTTTCTATCACATTATTCTATTCTTATTATTCCGACCTCGCATAACTTTTGTGAGCACAAAACAACAATGAAAGTTTCTAACTTCAAGCAACCAAAAATACAATGATTTCTTTATGTATGTCGCCGAGGCCTGGACGATAAACGTCACAGAATTATCCCCACTACCACGGGGCCCGTGAGGGGCCCGGGAACGCCGAGGAATGTAAACATAACACGGTTCGGGTATGTCTCCTGGACGAGACACGATGCAAGACCCGTGTTGTTGACATATATCGAGTAAACATTGTACAGCGAATTCTTGACATATGTCCAAAACACGGGTCTAACTAGGGACATATATCAGCCAGGAGATACTATTCTTTGATCTACGCCGAACGTAGAATGGCCCCTCACGAGATATATACCGCGGCAGTGGGAATAGTTCCGAGACTTTTATCGGCTAGGCATTTGGAGGATATATAGAGTAAACACTGTATTTCGAAAACAATTTCCTAAAAATCGTCTTCGAAAAAGTCTCTCAAACTTCAACAGAAAAAGGTCACAGAGCAGGTTTCAGCGAACGCGAAGTTTGAAAACACGCGAGACAATGAACAAAAAGGGTAAAATGTGTAGATACACGGATCAGTGTCACGGTATCAGGGAAAATAAATAAACAAATACAATCGGCTAATAGGTGTAACGTGTACAGCCGAGCAACTGTCAAGTATCTGTGGAACTCGGTTTTCTTGTGGCGCGGTCGGGAAACGGTTCGGTAACTTTCAGTTACAATAAAATTCGAGGGGTGTGGGAGGGGAGGGGGTGGGGGTGGGGCACCGGGCTCGCCGGTGTAGCCGGTGCAAATTGGATTGCAGCGTACATAAGTATTCCACAAATGAAAATTGATTTTGATGCGGTCCCATTAATAACCGCGCGGAGCGCATCGCCCAGCGTCATTTAATGAATGCAAGGACGCCGGAAACGGCAGAGGCACGGCCGTTCGTGTATTTGTCATATTAGAGAAGTCAGGATAGACACAGCCCGTTAAAAGCACTTTACTGTTTCGCTAATTTCATTTATTAATGCAATAATATGACCAGGCCACTATTTAAATTCCTGCCGAACGGGAAGGACACGCGAGACCCGCCAACAGCGAAACACAACAGTATGGATCGAAGAATTTCGTGACATTTTGGCAAAATCTCTTTTTCAAATCTTCTCAAAATCGATGGTCTGTTCAGTTTGCAATATTTTCTAAGATTGCATTGTCTACGGAGTCGTCAATTAAATTGGAAAAATAGGTTTCGTGCAGGAAATGTTTAAAGTTAAGCGTTTTTTGGAGGAGAGTGTATCATCTGAGGAGTTCATCTTCTTCGAGATGCCCTAATCATTCCATATTTTGTTTAGGTTCTTTTTGTGTAATAAAGATTAGGCCCTTTCCAATAGTAAATCGATTACTCATTTCAATCAGAAAAATGCCGCGAATATTTAGCAAAAGTTTCATGAAAAAGAGGAATAATTAAAAACAAAAGAGGTATCCCGTTGGAATGGTACCAAAAATTAATTCCCCAGGTTTAACGGGAGGAATGCAAGAAAATGAACTACAGTGAATACTTGATATATGTCAACAACGCGAGTCTTGCCAGAGACGTGTATCGTCCAGGAAACATAACCGAGCTGTATTATGTTTACACTCCTCGAGCTTCGTGGCTCCTCACGGGGCACAACCCGCGGTAGTGGGGATAATTCCGCGACGTTTGTCATCGAGGCCTTGACGACATATATAGAGAAATCACTGTACGTTCTGACCGGTGAAAATGAATTGTGGCTCATGTCCATGTGCAAGTGAATTATAAAACCTTGAAATTTGATTTTCGTCCCCAAAGCTCCTTGATTCGACGGTTGATGCGAGCCACCTCCATCAGCCGAATTTCCGAAGCTATCACTTTAATCCTGTTTTTCAAAGTAAACATTGATAGCCTCCCCGAAGTGCTTTCATAACGCGATCCACGCGTTTATCAGCGGCCCGGATACGTCTGATCGATCGGATAGATGGTATAATGCGGATGATGTAACATTGTTCGCTTAACCGCGACGCGTGCACGCAATGGGTACGGACGATTTAATTGGTCGCGCCTACGTAACGCTCACTCCTGAGTGAGGAACGCTTTTGGTCTTCGCCGGGATATCCGCTCTATTCTGTAACGTTTCTAATAGGAAATTAAGATCATAAGTCACCCGACATGACAGCTACTAATTAAAAGTACATACCACTTTTATCCGGGAAATTTCAGTTAAAAATGTTTATCGATCGGGGCGGGAGGGGGGGGGGATTTAATGAAACGGTGGCACGGGGAGCGCGAGATAGCTTGATAGAAAGGCCCTTCTGCGAAGTGGCACGTTTTATTAGATACGTTGGTGACTTGAATGCTGATTAATCCTTAGCCTCGAGATTCCTCCTGCAGCTCTGTGATTACAGATTCTTTGTTGCATGTAGTGGTTATCCGAATTAAGCGTAGAAACATAACTGTTCGAATAATAGTTAGTTACAATTAGTTAGGGTAATTCCGGGAGAGACCCACCACATTTTGTTTTCTGTTTAATAAAACTATTACTGGAAATAATTGAAAAAGTAGGCAGGCATAGTTCAATTGTTTGTTTCAATCTCTTTGAGAAAATATAGGCCTAGGGTTAGATGCACTCCTCATTGAGGATAGATGCACTCCTTTCTTTTATACCTTTTTTTTTTCATTACCACATATTACACACAGGAGAATACTAATTAATTAGATGTGGTTGAATTGTAATCTTCTAAACATTCAATACAGTAATTATTGGAATCTACTAGCCAGTCGTTTTTGTCAAAAATGAAGTATCTCCTTTTTATAATAATTATCTAATTACAGAGTAATAAATATAAATTAAATAATTGTAATTAATTAAAATGTAAGATGTTAACAAATAGTGTGGCAAAGAAAAAGTCTCAGGTTTAATTTATCACTTTTTAACACTAAACCTACCACGCGCGGTCAAATGATCATTATTGTTTCGTTTAGAATTTCTTGTATACAACGTTACTGTATTGCCATGTAACTTATTGACTTGAATGTGCTGAAAATGCATAAATGTAAATAAAACTTTTCTAAATAGAAAAAAATATTTTATCCAATTGGCTAAAATCTCTTTCTATATTAATTTAACAATATAACTAATACATTTAAAAAGAAAATAACAAATTTTCCACGATATATCCTAAAGGAAAGGTATGGACACTTCTTAAAAAGTTTATAAAATTAAGAGTCGCAAAAAGTGGCAGACAAAACTATGAAATTCTTAAACTATAATAAGTAATGTATCCGAATATGCATGAATCTCAGGATATATTTTGCCGTTTTTGTTTTGTGTTAATTTGAAGTTTTATATGCAATTAACAAATAAAACCACCGTTGAAAGTTTGTACAAAAAATAAATCTACTTTATTAAATGTAAAAAGAATGCATATCCCTTGGTAAGCACTTTCCATTACATAGAATTATTATTGCACACTCATTCACAGTTCATGTAATATTTTTCGATTTTTGGCACTTTAGAGAGTGCCTCCATGGCCAAATTTTTTTACAAAAATCTAAATTTGGTTACTAATGCATATGTAATGCTAATTAGTCACAAAAAATTAAATTTAACAATAAAATTAATAAATTGAAAAAAAGAAAAACAATTTTTATGCATAAAAATAATTGTTAAATGATTTTTAAATGAATAATAATATGAATTTCCTGCTAATATGCAGGTCTGCCAAAGGAAATTTTCGTGCATCGTCAAATAAACATGCAGTGAGATGTGCCGTCTCTCGAGCTACGTGCAACATTGTATCGGAGAAACCACATTTTCTCAGTCTTCTTGTCACTATCGCTTAAGGGCCATTTTTGGGTAAAACCATTTTTTGACGGTAATGTAGTCGCTCTACCTTATCGCGAATCTACGAAGACCGGGCCCTTAATGACTCTTAGGTTTCCAGCGTGCCCTATGTATGTCAAATGCGGCAAGAACCTCAGATTTCGTCTAAGAGTCAGTCACCAGAACGGCGCAACTGACTCGTAACGAGAATTCACTGTACACAGGTCGTCGCGTGGATGTCGACTATAGCGGCACCCGTACACACAAGTCGTCGCATGGGTACCGAAAGGGTTAAAGGGACTGAAAAATCCGAAACTATTCAAAGTGTAAAGTAAGTGTCGGCTATTCACTGGAAACCGAATGAACAGCGGAGTTGGTCACAGCGGTTCATAATCTCGTTCCCGGGCGAAACAATGCGGTTCTTTCCTGGTTTATCGGCTATTTTTCAGCGTAGCGGAACCGGGCCGAATCGCGTGGAGGCACGAGGCGAGGCGAGGCGAGGCGAGGCGAGGCGAGGCGAGGCGAGGCGAGGCGAGACGAGGCGGCGTGCGTGGCGCACGCACGATATTTAATTTTCGTCCTGTTCCTGCGTAATAACCGGTTGCGTCAGTACTCGAAGCGACGTGAATCCGATTTGCGCCGAGTATCACGACAAAGCGCGTATCTCCCCCGGGGGCAGGGTTGAACCCGGAGGGGGAGGGGGCGCGAGTAGAACTCACCGGCGAGATAATAACGATTTGAGTAGACGACAGGACATAATGCTAATTCGCAATTTGCAATTCTTTTTACGCGCGTTTCACCTCGCTTTTGCTCCCTCTCTTTTTCTTTCTCCGCTCTCTTTCTCTCTTGGCCCGGTCTCTTTCTCTTTCTTTCTCTTCCACGGCCCCTTCAGAGGCTAGCCTGGGTGGCTTTGGTCCGCGGATGGGACGGCCGCTGCTTCCATTGGATTTCTTACTAACTATAACACCCGTACGACGCCTCTTGATTACAAATTGCTTATTATGCCGTGGCGCGGTGCCCCGGACCAAGATACAGTCCGGCACACCGGTACCGATATTCGGATGGCCTGCCCGTAATTTTCGATGCATAATTTATAGTCGATTTAATGAGCCGCGAAAAAGGAGTAAAGGGCCGCGGGGACTATTTTTAATTATCCGACGGACGAGAGAGGGGCGGGCAACCGATCATCCCTACCGTCTCCGCGTCTTCTCCTCCGATTCCCTCGTTTGTCCTTGTTCCTTTTTTACGATTTCTCCCGGCCGAGATCATTGCCGATACTCGCCATTACTCCTTCGCGACTTCGTTCTCTTATACAGTCGCCGACAATGCTATAAGACACTATGTAAAATCATTGAAATCTGTCTTGCGAGAAAGAGTCTCAAGTCAAATTACTAAAACGATAGTGAGTAAACCAAAAGCTTTGTTTGGTTTTATGTATATCAGTCTGCCGATAAGACAATACTAATTCAACGGTAAAACCTGTTTGTTTCGAAGAATTTCTTTTTGAAACTTCTGTCAACAGATCCGAGACGCTTTTGTGTTTAAAACGATACCAAACACGACACAGTTTGAATCGTAGTTATTATTATGCGATTATGCGAACTACTCGGTGGAACAGTGACAATGTTAGATTAAGTCTTTACTAAACTGTTTCACATTGAACTGTTCAGACAATTCTTTTGTCGAACTCAAACATCATCGGTTCGGATAATGGAGGTTCTACTAAAAAAAGTTATTGGATAATTGAACAACCAAATAAGCTCCGAGATATATCACATTCGGATTCGTTTTAACCAGACAAATGTCATAATTGTGCTGACGAAAGTTTCCCAAAGAAATGATTGAACACAAAAATGGTTCGTTCATTGGATTAGTATCATCTCCGCCAATTATTCTCTTAATTGATCTTCTGGGTTCCTTGATATATGCACTCTGCACTTAAGGAGGGAAAAAATTCTTTTCCACATTTGTGCAAAGCGTCAGTTTTGCAGCGAGTCGTATGCTTTCACAGACTGTCGTACAGTTTTGTTAAGTGTCTTCTATGTAGTATTGTCGCGGAGTGTACTCCGCAGGCGAGTCTCTTTCATACAAATTGCGCACCAAGTTGCAAGGAGTCGCGGCCGAGGATATCGAGATAAGGGATTAATCTCGATCACCGTGGCCGATTTTAATCTGCGATCGTTGCACACCGTCGTTTCTCTTGTTCGATTGATCCGATGGGCGGGGAATCTTGCCGCGGTGCGTGACGTCCGCTGCATGCAAAACACACGCGGGCAAATGCGATATCGTGATTTGCGAACTCGCTCGAATTATGTCGTATTTGTTCGACAGCATTCGCCGGGTATACCCACGGACGACTGCTCCTGCATGCGTTCGACGTTCTAAGTACAGGGTAATGTCTAATGATATACTTTCGCCAGTTGTCCCTCGCGACCTCAGGATATAAGACTGATGTTTATGCAAATTCCCAGTTTTGAGAGAAAGAGAGAGAGAGGAGTTAAGAATTCTTTCCCTCGGCGAAATAGTTTCCGTAGATCGCAAATAAAGTGAGACGCTATGCAGTTTTGCTAAAATTATATTGAAATACAGTGTTTGCTCGATATATGTCCAAAACACGGGTCTAGCCACGGACATATATCGGCCAGGAGATATCCTTTGATCCATGAGATCTTGTATTCCTCGGCGACCGAGGTCTCTCGAGCCTCTTGGCCCTTCACAGGGATATCCCGCGACAGTGGGGATAGTTCTGGGACTTTTATCGGCTATTTGGGACATATGTAGAGTAAACTCTGTAGACGGGACGTTAAGAACACTTTTCGAAGTTGCGCATGGTAGAAATGCATCAAACTTCGCAATCTACTCACACGGAACAATGTAGGCAGAATATTCTCATCAACAAATAATAAAATAATAAAATAATGACATAATATAAAAATAAAATAATAAAATCATTAATCTATTCTACAAATCTAATCATTAGACTGTGGATCTTTATGCAAAATAAAGATTATCTGTATCAACTGTAAGAGACAGAAGGCAAATAATATTGTCATTTCTTTCTCGATAATTTCAACAAGACGAAAATAATTCTTAAATTCTTTAAATCCTTCTTTAAATTTCGTCTACATATTTTCCTCGTAAGCATATAAATTCCGCAATTCTCTAATCGCGCACGAACCACCCTAAACGAACTGCACAGTGTGGATCGTACAGCACAGTACGATCGTGTAAATAAATGGATTAAATTTATTTCCAGCATCAGGAAAGATAGATTTCCAGTTTCGGTCGGGGGGTTGGTCGGCATCGAGCGTTCTGTAATTTTTCCTCTATTTTCGGTGTCTCCCGGCGAAGCGTCTCTCGTAAGAGAAATCTCCGATTACGACACACGTCGCGGAACTAATAAACTATACCTAATAACTATTTCTGTCTGGCGGCTATAACGACGCCGGAGCCGGGGCACGTACTACAACGACGATTCTCTTTTTCTGCCCGGCCGCCACACTATTTTTGCAATTTCTCTCGCTTTCTCCGCTTGCCTACACCTTCTCTGTCACCTTCTACGCAAACAGGGGGAGGGTTAGAGGGTGGTTAGGGGATGCGGGGAGGTTGGGGATAGGGTGGCGGTCGGCTCTGTGTATCCACACACGAGCGGCTGCTTGGTGTCCGAACAACGGTTGTGTCGCACACGCTCGTGCGCCCGTACCTATCAATCGTGTTCGGGGGACGCATTTTTTCTCCTCCACCACGAGCGGGCCTCCGGAACGTGAGGCGGAATGAAAATAGAAGTGCAGTAACGCCGACAAAAAAATGATGGAAGCCCCGGGCCGTGCACCGGCATTTGGACGGCGCGGAGGAGGACGATGGTGACGAGGCGAGGACACGCCGCGAGCGTGAACCGGACACCGGCAACGCGCGCTCAAAAATCGCGGCTCAAACTCTCTATCTTGGCTATTCCGTGCTAGCTTCTAAACACTTTCGTCTTACAGCGGTCGATTTGCCGAAAAATTCTGCTCGAAACGTATTGCTCTGTTAGGCATACGTTGTTCGTCATGAGCAAGCCGGTCTTAGTTGTCTCCTGATTCGTGGTTTTAGCATCACTCTTCAATTAGGATGGAAATACTACAAGATACAGTATTTCTCGATATATGCCAACAACACGGGTCTCGCCAGCGTCGTGTATCGTTCAGGAAACATACCCGAGCCGTGCTATGTTTACACTCCTCGGCGTCCGAGGCCTCACGGGGTGTACACCGCGGTAGTGAGGATAATTCGGCGACGTTTATCATCGAAGTCTTGGCGACATATATAGAGAAATCACTGTAATCACAATGAGGATTAATAAGTGTCAAGGATGTACTGTATACTTTTTCAAACAAACGTACAGTCTCGTTATCATGTCGATCAGACTGTGTGTTTGACAAATTTACAACCACGATGAGTGGACGAAATAGTAAAAATATTGGAGATTTAAAAATACTGCTGCACTATTTTCAAACCATCGAAACTATTAAAAGAAACGTTCATTTTGTATAAAAATAAGCAGTCTAATAATTCCTGTTATTCTTCCCCCGTGCAAATCTGTAAAGTCTCCACGCAATCCAACGCTGGAAACCATGAACAACGAGCGAACACCGTGGCAGAAGTCGCATAAGAGACACCCGTAACGTCGATGTACAGCTAATCGTGTTCACCCCTATCGTCTCCTTTCGCTCGGATTCACACACCCCTTTCCGAGAGACGGCTATCGGTGGAGGAGAAACCATTCCACGGAACACACGCACCGGTCGGAGCAGTTTTAATGCGAAATGTGTTTGTCCCGATGCATCAACCACTTCTGTTCCGACCCAGCCACCCACACCACCGGCCCGTTGCCCTCGTACGTTTCGCGTTCTCGCGGCGTTTCGGTCACCGTGTCCCCCACAGTCTCATCCCCCATCCCCTTAACCCCCACACCCTCCTCAAAAATAGCTGCACGAAGATCCTGGAACAATACCTCACACATTGCTGCCTTTCACTGCAATCCAACGAATTATATTACATCCGTAACCTCAATTTTTTCAAGAAATATGATACGTGCAAAATTAAATTTCTATGCATTATGTGACGAGAGAAGAGGGCTATTAGTATGAACGTTTGTTTCGTGCTTGTACCAATATACAGGCTGTTCAGTAACTGGTGGTAATATCACCGGAAAGGGGGTGATTCTACATGAAAAGATAAATCGAAAATGTGGAATAAAATTTATTCATACGAGACTTAGTTTTCGAGAAAATTTTTCTACTTATTAGAGTAGAATAGATTCTACTTATAAATGCAAGCACGCGAATCTGACGGAAATTGATTCTCTTTCTCGAAAACAGAGTATGGAAACATTTTATTCTACATTTTCGACTTGCTTTTTATGCAGAATCAATTACCGGCTGTATAAAAATATGTCGAACTTCGTCAGGTACAATTTGACTAAAACATGAATTGTCGGGAAACCAGCCAGGGATCATTCTGTACACACCGATTCTTTTTCGCATCTTTTGTCAAGCCAAGTCATTTCCTTTCGCCCCGAAAGCTGGATCTCCAAAGGGCGTCCTCATTTCAGTCGCAGCCCCGGGCATTTATTATTTGCCACTCATCTTCATAACAGTGAATCCTTCATGCAGCTGGGCCAGGTACACGGTAGCCCGGCAAGTCCGTGCCAACTTGGCCCCGCTCTGGAAACGGGTTTCCGGGGTTGCGTCCCCGAAACTGGTTAGTCCGAACGCGGTGATAATCCGCACCGTCGTAAATTGGATCTCCGAAGACACCGAAGGACTCGGTTCATCCTGAAACCGAACATCGTCCTGTTGCGAACCCCCGTCGACTTTGGCGACCCCGTAGATGGCCCGGCTCCGTCATGGGCGGAGAGGGGTGGCCAGCAACGCGTTCGCGTTTAGCATTTGAAAAACCCCTCGGCCGAATCTCCCATCCACCCGCGCAAACAAAAGAGTACATTTAGCATTAAAAAAGCACGCGGCCGTGGTGCCTGTTTGTGGACAGAACGGGGGAGGTTATGGGGAGAAACCGTGCAGCCCGATGCCAGTTACTCTCATCTCCGCGGACACAGGACCCTCTTTTGTAGTTGCACTGTCGTGCGCAAGTTCTACTGCGATATCCTGCAATATTCGGGCGAAGGGAAATAGGCAAAGAATTGTTTTGTGTAAATACGGTGGAACCTCGATTATCCGAAATAAACAGGGAGACACGAGTGTTCGGATAATGGAGCAGTTGCTTAGTTACAGTGCTGAATTTGGTCTCCACTGATTTGCACAATAGTGCCGCGTATGCATCGCCTTAGATTGAACTACTTAACTTTGAAACGTGTGGAGATACTAGAGACTTCAGATGTCGAAAGTTCGGATAACCGAGGTCCCGCTGTAATATACAGAACATTTTTTCCTGAAGTTTCAGTATGAAGCTTAAAACTTCCTTCAAAGGATCAACCCCTTGCCGTAGGCTTTTCATTGTGAGTACAATAATTAAAGCTTCTTTGTCTTGAATAATTTTACAAAATTAATATTTAATAACAATATTAAAATAATATTGATTACAAAAGAATCAGATTATATTTCGTCTTAAAAGAGAGTCATAACAAACCTATAAATATTTTATCTAGCACTGTAGCTACATAATCAAAACAGCTAATCAGTTCGGATAATCGAGGTTCTACCGTATGCTGGATTACACATGTTAATATGATCCAAACTGTGTCATGTTTGGTATCATTTGAATCAGAAAAACATTACAAACATGTTCCCAAACGCTTAATTAAAAAATTATTAAAACCGAGAAAGTATTGTCACCGGATTGATAACTGTCTCACCGACACGCTATGTCTTGTAACCTCGGCATCGTCATCCGCATTGATCCCTAGCAGCAAGGAACCAGAAGTACAGTGTTTACTCTATATATGTCCCAAATTCCTAGCCGATAAAAGTTCTAGATCTCCACTGCCTCGGGGTATACCCCGTGATGGGCCATTTTCTATGTTCGACGTGAATCAAAGAACAGTATCTTCTGGCCGATATATGTCAAAGGCTAGACCCGTGTTTTGGACATACATTGTGTAAACACTGTATCATGTATATGTTACAGTGAAACACCGAAATCTGGAGAATGTCGACTTTCACCGGTGAATGTCAACATTCACATAGTCGCTTGGTGTATGTCCGAAATATTTGCTAAATACCCTTATTTCTGACTTACACCGGTAAATGTTGACATTCACCATGCACTAATGGTGAATGTTGAACATGTTGGAGATTTATATTTTCTTCTCCGTAATTCAGTCGCTATAAAACATCACGCCCAGTCGTGATTAATTTCGGGTTATGTGCGTTACGTTACATTTCCTCATAAAAAAGGTTTAGGGTTAGGGTTAGGGTTAGGATTAGGGAATCACTTGGGGGTAGAAGGGGGTGAATCGACTTTCGTTTTTTTGACTCTTCTGTTTTGGACCTCCACCAGAGCATATCTGTTGACATTCACCGGTGAAAGTCGACATTCTCCAATTTCGGTCATTCACGGTAACATATACACGATATAAGCAATACTTCAGTCCCAAAATATCGTTCGCACCTCTACACTGCCGTCCTCCCCGGTCTCGGAACAGAAGAAACAAACCCCCCAAAATCCGATCAAGCGCTTCACCAATATCTCGACCATCGCCAGCAATTCGTGCTCCCCGTGCGTCGTTATCCGTCGAGCCCTATCAAACACCGAAGCAGTCCGTCGAATCAGCTGTCGTAGGAAAGGCGTACCGTGGCCGCAGATTGGCCCGTAGCGTATCGCAAAGCCACCGGGTACGTGAAAAGCTATAATGCCGGCGAAGCATCGTAGCCCGGGTCCCGGTGTGTGGGTCTGTTTTTCACACACCGACCGGGGCCGTTCTTTTGTGCCGGCCGTTATTGGTATTGGTTAGTGCCCGTTTCATTCGCGAGCGGCGCCAATGTGTGAGGGTGTAATATTTTTTACTCTTTCCGAACACCCTTCTCTCCCCCCGCTCTTCCCCGTCCCTCGGTACCCCCCGCCCCCGCATCGTTATCCCGGTTCGAGCTCTGCCCCCCTTCCGCCCACGCCCCCGAAACGCCGCCACGGAACCGTCGCATTCGTATGCGTGGCTTCGATGGGTATTGATATATTATTCCCAATAGTTCGTGTGCCGTCTCTGCCCCACCAGTTGCACCGTGGATCGCGCCCTCTTTCTCTGCGATTCCGTCTTTCTCTGGCTCGAGCGACGCTCGTGCTCCCCCTTTTTTTTTTTTTTTTTGGTCAGCACTCCGCGTTTTTTTCAATTATAATTCTTTTTCGTATCCAATCAATCATTAGTATTTCCATTGTCCTTCGGTATTTTCATTTGGCGTCACGCTCCAAGCGAGATGGAACGACGCTTTCGCCCCCGTACGCGGGGGTGGAAACGTAAAAAGGGGGGCCTCCACAGCCTCCCTACCGCCCCCCGCCCCTCCGCGTTTATTTCTGCGCGACGCCTTTTCATCCCCGGGAACTACCGGCGACGATTCGTTAATGCGATTGAATATTAATTCTCACTTTGTTGATTCCCACTCGTTCCCGGAGTATGTGCGCGAGGGTTTTCGTTTTGGACGGTTTTGGTTTCTTTTCTCTGTTTTTTTTTGTTTTTGTTTTTTTTTTTTTTTTTTACTATCTTTCTACGGAGCTCACGGTGATATCGTTTCTCACTCTCTTTCGTGCGGTTTATCCGCTCGCCGGACGCCGGACGAACACCGCGGATGACGTATACCCGTCACCGCTGACACATCTCATTGACGGGTGAAATAATAGATGGCTCCGGCTTCCTTGGTCCCAGTGTACGAGCGCGTTAACGATGTAGGCAATCCTTTTTTGTCTTTCGGACAACGTTAATACCCCGTTAAGGACCGACGCGAAATGTTTGATCCGAGAGCGAGAGCGCTGCCGCCGCGCCGGGACGACGAGAACCAACTCCGGCCATTGACGCATTCCTGGACTTCGGCAAATGAACAGAACAGGAAATCTGCCGGATTGATCGAACGGAGGTTTTGAAACGATTCCTACATGATCTGTTGACTAATTAGTTGTTTTTAGGGGTAGTCCGAAGTAGTTTGAGAGGATGGGTCTGAAGTAACAAATTGTTAATACACTAGGGGGCTTGAATTTTATTTAATTTTATTAATTAATTGATTGTTAGGGATCACATGAGAGAGTTGACGGTATTTAGAAATCTTTCTGAAGGGTGGAAAACACTAAACCCTTCATTTCCTGAATTGATTAATTATTAAGTTTATGAAAGTTGGATATAAAATACTAGATTGTAATGTTCTTAGAATTAAAGTTCTCTTTATCTTTATTGACTATTCAACTGATAAAGGGGAAAGGAAATATATATATTTAGAAATATTATTGAAAAGCGGATATAAAACATCGAATTGTTAATATTCTGAAAAGCTAGGATTTTATTTACGCTGTCTGCGTAAATCGATTTGATTGATTTCAGCGGAAAAAAAATATCGGAATTATATTATGCAAATAAAAAAGAGCTGGAATATATTGAACCAATCATCGTCATTTAGATAGTGGTTCAATAGTGATAGTGATTCAATTATTGGATAAGCAGACATATTATATTAAAAAATCTATAATAAATATGAGCTCATGATAAAAATATAATATAAAAATTCAAATACTTTTGGGTTTCTCGATGTTTACTTTTTAGAGGATGCTGTAAAAAATTTGTAGAATTACAGGCACATCTTTGATGGTTATTTTTGTCACAATATCCTGGCATTCGTAAGAAGTAGTATTGGTTGGTCATGATCAGACGCGTCAGGCGAATTTTCAAGCTAAATTTTCTCGAAAGCGAAGCTTCAACCACAAAAATGTTATTCTTTTTTTTTTACTTATTTTGTCACATAAAATAACCTCATGCCCGCTTGTGCCACCCATCCTGAGACACCCCGAAACAAAATAAAATTCAAAATTGAAGAGTCAATATAAACTTTCAAGCTAAAATTGACAAATCAAAATAAAAAGGCCGTAACCCCAAATTAAAAATTTCAAAAAAATCTACGTAGCCTTCGACTTACCAAAATATAGACTGCCTTATCTCCACCCCGGATTCCAGCTTCGATTACGTTAAACTTAAGAGGGTGAACAGTAGATAAAGGTAAAAGTAAGGAAAACAAATTACGAGGGGGGTCTCCGGGTTCCCCGTAGGGCCCCCTAAGCGTGTTAAACGTAAGTTCGTAGGCGGCGTGGAGCAAAGTAACGGGACGAAAAGCGTGGCAGACTGTTTGAAATGTGGTGGCACGTTATCAGCGCTCCCTTTAGCACCTGAAAATTGCCCGACGCTTTTTCCACGCGCGACGCACTTAATAAAACATGCTCGGTCCTCCCGCGGCGCGGACCTCTCTCATCTTTCAACCCCATCTCACTCCCTCCAGCGAGCACACCATCGTACACCCCCGCGCAAAAGTATAAAAACACTTATCATTTTCATAGAATTTACCAAGTATACTTTATTTTATTATTGCTCACCCTCGTACAGTCCTTAGAAATATTTGCATAAAAGAGCCTAGGGTAATGTTCCATCAATTTTTGCTTTACGCTTTAAATCAATAAAATATATTTCATTTCGAACAAATATGTCCCACTACACAGGTAAAAAGGGATTAATCATTTTACAGTATTTGAAAACAACAAATGGGTGAATTTTCAACCGGAGAAACGTATGAGAATTAAGCGATACTTATTGTTAAATTTTATTGGAAATATACATGTATGTAATTTATTCTGATGATATGAATATAAGTTTATCTTTCTACGTGTATAAACAAGTCGATAAAAAGGAATAACATTTTGTTGTTTGACGCTTCGTTTTCGAGAAAAATGAGTTAGCATTTGCAGTAAGTAGAACCGGACGGTCATGACCAGACGCATCAGAAGATTCCTATCTAGTAGCACGCGTATTCGCTGCACATTCGTTTTTCTGGAACACGGGACGTCGATCAAAAATATGTTAATCCTTTTTGTCGACTTTTTTCTGCATTTAAAATCACCGCTCGGCCGCTTGCATCATGATTTCGAAAACACCCTATATACAGATGATTTATAGAGCTTTCTTTTTTCATTTCACGATGAATTTATGGCTGTAGTGTCTTCTGTAGTGTCTTCTGTTCTGTAGTGTCTTCAAGGGCAAATATAAACATTTCGAGTGAAGTAGTGAAAAAATTAGTAGCCAGGATGCCACAACTTGTAAAAATGATTTTAAATCATTGGGTAGTTTTCGGTGGATATGTAGATCGTTATTGGTGAGATATTTGAGGAATTGTTATTAAAATATGTTCTCTGGATCGCATAAAATTTGATTAAACAATTAAACAATTGTCCAGATACTTTTGAGCGGGGGTGTATAACCACACACGAACGGTGCCTTTACACAAATCCACGCTTACGCCCGCGCTCTGTTTTCCTTTCCCTACCTCTTCATTTCCCTTGGTCATGCTTCAACACCTTTCCCCCGTTCCTCTTTCGACTTTTGTACTACATTGGGAACGAGTCTCTTTATCTTCCTTTCTTTCTACCCTCGGCAACCCCTTTCTCTTTTCTCTCGCACCCTTCGCTACCATCATCCTTCTCTTTCTACCTTTCTCTCTCTCTCTCTCTCTCTCTTCGTGTTTCACGGGTGGTTCGAGGTTTACTTTCTTCCTCGTCCTTCGTCGTTTCCCTTCCACCAACGATCCAACCGTGTTACCTCTTGCTCCCTCGGTGCAGAAGTTTCCAACTGCTCCAGCGACAGCCAAATAAATGTCTCTCCTACTCCTTGCTCCGACACTTCTCTCCGCTACACTCGGCTAATTCGGCACGCGTACACGGTAAAACTTCGTAACCAGCCCCCGGTGGGGAATGTTTGGAGATTGAACAATTGGTCCGGATTTTATTTCCGCTCCTCTTTCCGCCACGCGGCCTCGTCACCCCCGTGTACATCCCTTTGCCGCGTCGTTGCTGACACTTAGCGGAACTTGCTCCGCTCAACACACCCCATCCCCACCCCCCCCCTCCCTTGAATAATTGGAACTTGTTAAGAATCGAATCAGTTTTTCGAATTGCCATTTATTATCGAAATGGTCTTGTTCAACGCAAATGCACAGATGCGAGAACTGTAAATCAATTATTAACCCCTTCGTGTATCGAAGGAAATTGTTTTGACCGGGAGTTCTAATGTTCTTTTAATTTTTTGACTAAGTTTTTTCCGAAGCAACGTATTCTTTTCTTATACGAAAAATGAAATTTAAGTTTCAACCCCCTGGCGTTTTTGTGAGGTGATTTATTTAGCTTTTAATGTTTTAATTTTCTTACTAGCCTTGTTTGTGTTTCATGTAATGGTACAGCCAAAAGGGGGATAATTCTGCAGAAATAAGCAAGTCCAAAGTATAATATAAAACTGTTTCAAGCAAGCATTCATTTACGAGAAAATCGGCTGTGAGAATTGATCGTAGAATTTATCAGTAGAATTGGTAAGTCATAGCCAGACACATCGTTAACCTTCAAATTCGATTATCTCGAAAACGAAACTTCGGACGACAAAACTTCAATCCACGTTTTCGACTTATCTTTACATCCAGATTCACTCCTGTTTAATATCGTTTTCAATTGTTTAAAATATTCCAAAATAAACATTACATTGCGTAAAAATAATTTTAGAGAATCTTTCACGCGTTGTTTTTTTATGTCCAAAGAAAAAGGTTTTGTTTTTCGCTGAAAAGAACAAAAACACAACAGTCTCTCGCCTAACTGCTCAATGCTTCTCATGAATCTTCCACGAACACGATACACGACACCGCAGATAATACAAAATTCTAACCAAACTAAACGGAATAAAATCTCTCTCAGCTTACAAGAAACATCTAAACCACTTACCACCACTGGTGAAAAAACAATCGCTTCACCCAATCAATCACTCGTTTAAGCAATCAGACCTCTACAAAACTGAAACCCAGTTTTCCCATCGAATAACTAAAAGATCAACTCCGACACGGCTTAATTCAATTTTTCTTCCTAGTCTCGGCTGGTAGAGAGCCACGAGAGAAAAAGAGAGGGAGGGAGAGAGAGAGAGAGAGAGAGAGAGAGAGAGAGAGAGAGAGAGTGACTAGCCGGGAAACCGTTTCCGGTAGGAACCGAGTAGCAAATATCGCCGTTGAAAACCATTGGTGCAAGTTGTTTCCGTTACACAATGGTCAACCGAGGGCGAGTGTCTCGGGGCGGCGGATATAGCAATCGCGGAGTGTTTTTCACGTTGTTATATTCGTGAGGTGGGCCCGGTGTGTGCCCGATCGCACACGCGACAGCGAGAACACAGAGAGTCGGTATACTCTATGTATATGTATATATCGCTTGGGAAGAAGAGGGTCGGAGGCGGTTTCTGGCGCGCGTATGTGCGGCCGCCAGGCCATTTGCCTCTGCGGTCTCTTGATTCCTAGCGACTAAATTTTCATCTGTACTCATTCAAGTTTTAATGTGTTTTTGCGGCATCAGTCATTCAAACTTAATCAACAACCAGTTACGCGCTGGTTCCACGACTCACCTCGCCTCGTCCCCACCGTACGTCTCTCTCTCTCTCCCTCTCTCTCTCTCTCTCTCCTCTCTCTCGCGTCTATATAACGTATCCGTTCCCATTCGTCCTGGACTCTCTCTTTCTCTCTCTTTCTCTCTCTCTCTCTCCGGCAGAGAGAACGTGTGTGGGCGCGACGGAATATTGGTCGGCCAGCTCTGTGACGAGAGCGTATTAATTATAACTCTGGTCAGAGGAACGTCAAGAGATGCTTTTGCAGATACCTACGATAAATTGTCGGTTTACCAGCAAATCTCATTTCCAAACCCCGCCATTTTTCCGCTCGTTTGTCCACGCCCATCGTCCAGAGAACAACGCTCTCTCCAGCGCGCCTTGTACACGCACACACACACACACACAGACACGGCTATTCCCTTTCCTTTACTTCTCTTCCCCCTCCCCCTCCCCACCATCACCCTGCACGGCCCTCAGGTGTCCATATACGCAGGTGTGTGTGGCCGCGTGTACAGGTGTACAAACGCGCGCCGAGCAGCAGAGCCCACGACTGTCGCGTGCACAAGAGCGCGATCACGGCGAAAGGGAGAACGTTTTTATTCAATAATAGAAACGTCGGAATTTACTGTCTTGTCACCATTAACTGGGTTCCTCTTTTCTCTCATCTGTTCGGCCCCGAACCAGAGAGAGAGAGAGAGAGAGAGAGAGAGAGAGAGAGAGAGAGAGAGAGAAAGAGCTCGGATACGGTTGACGTGTGGGAGAGACGATATTTCTGGAAAGAGACACACAGTCGATGGTGTTATTAGCTGTATCCATCTGGTGATCTCGACGGGCTTTTTTCGAGATAATCGGGAATTAATTTGTACAGGTTTTACGTTTCAGATTGATGAATGCGACGTGTCTGGTTGTAGGGAAGAATATTATTCATTGGTAATTATCAGAGCGCGTGTTTTTTTTTTCAATTTATGATAAAAATCAGTAGGGGGAATACAAAATAGAAGAAACGTCACGCCAATTTAGTATTACTGGTATACATTATTTGCGACCTATTAAAGTTGTTAGGAGGTAACTCCCTTTTCTTATAGTTATAGTAGACAATTTTTATTCTGCAGGAAGATCCGCAGTCTGGTAGTTGTGCACAAGGGTAGGGGATATGTTCACCCTTTGTTTTAGCCGGCCACGACGGTTGCAACTATCTTGTAGCAAAAATGGTTTAGGGGGGACAGCCCCGCAGCCAAAGGGTTCTTTAATTGTCCACTTTTTCAAGATGTTCTCTTTTGATGTTATACATTTCAGATAGATTTTTACGATTTTTTCTTGGACTTCGTAAATGTGATAGGCGATACCACAGAAAATAAATTATTTTGACAATCATCCAAATTGGAGAAGACAGTATTTCTCGTCGATTTTGTTTAACACGTTGAATGCCACGTCACCCATATGTGGGTGACGGAATTATTTGTGCAGGTTTTAAAATGAATTTTTAGGTTGATATATTCATTGTACCAAACTTGATTGGGATCTGTAATATGCAAGAAAGTTGGAGGACTACTCAGTATCATACATTTCATTCTTTTCAATTTTTATTTCATTAAATAACTTACTTTGATTTTATGAAATTTTGGGGGTTTCTAGTTTGGCGATCACAGTGTTAAAGATGTCTCGGTCATCAAAGTCTTATTGGTAAACTCGTTACAAGAACTCATTTCTGTTTCTCACAGTCGACGAGGAAAATTCTTCCACACACATCACCAACTCCCAAGATGAATACGTAATTAATCCCGAAACTCAAAAGAAACATTAAACCCTCCTCCCGGAAAAGTTACGATAACCACCCGGTCGAACTTTCCATCCGCAACAATTCCGCAGCGCCGACATCCATCCTCCTCAAGACTCGTCAATAGTCAACTTCTCGCGAAAGCTCGAGCAATTTCTGCCCGAAGAAAATTCTCATCGATATCGCCTTAATTGGGGGGAATTCGTCTCGAAAACGATCCCACGAAGTCACTGGTTAATCAACCGGATAGGGTGTGTATCCCACGAAGGAACACCGACGAAGGTGCATCGAAATCAGGCTGCAGTTGCACGTACTACCTACTGCATCGATCGTACAGGCAGAACCGATCCATCTTGGATCGGTCCCGCCGATTGTCATAAAACAATTGACCGGCGCGGTTAGATTATCGCGATCGCGAACGGCCGTAAATACTTCAAGATCGATCGGAAATCGCGAGTCGAGTTTAGCGATCCGGCGGACGGTCGAGGACGGAATTGGAATGGCGGTCCATCAGGATTCGCAATAGCAAAAGGGCAGTATTGAGCGAGAGCGTAACGGAAAAGGCATCGGGCGCCCGGAGCCAGAGAGATGATCGTTTCCGTAATAAAAATCGTCAACCAGATCGTAGCTCACGTTGTACCGATACACCGGGGCCACTCCCTGTCGGCCAATCAGAGCCTCCCGTTCCCCGCTTAATGTATTCAAATGTAAGCGGTAGCAGTGTTTATGTCTTGACATTGCAAATTGTGCCGGCTAGGCCATAACTTATAGTAATTGCTGCGCGCCGGAGTAATTATTTATACGCGTGATATAGAGTATAGAGAGAGGCCCGGCTCGCGTGGTTATTCAGCGCGCGGGTATCTGTATCTCCGCGGCTATAATTGTAAGCGTGAATATCGAAAAGGGGCTCGACGGGCCGCGATATTAATCTCGCACGGCGCGCGGACGAATCGCGGCGACTTCGATGCCTCGCGCGGCCGCGAGACGCTAGACCGAATCACGGCGACGAGGAAAGACTGTCGTCGTCGAAATGTTGCTGGAGAATTGCTGGGGAATCGATTGTGCAATTGTAGCAGATCATTTATGGACGCTGCCTGAGACTTCTTTTGAAATTTAGGAGATGTAAGAGCCAAGGGTAGTCACGTGACTTTTGCAGCGTCAGCAGGTTGGTAACTGCTGTATAATTTCCGTTCACAGCCTTCAGCCATTGACTTAAGATCCGTCTTGATCTTGATCCGACGAGTCTTAAGTCTGTGACTAAACCTGTCACATTTTTTGCTCTGTATTATCGATGTCATGAATTCTGACGCCAGAAACATGCTTAATCAAGGCGAGATATAGCTCAATTTGTAGCTGGAGATATTTTCCAGCGCGCGCTACGCTCGATTTCATCCAGAAACCTCATCCAATGACAGAAATGCTTGGATTCCACGGCAATTTTTGGCCTACTTCTAACGCTTACACTGCCAAATATCTGCATAATCTCGCCAGCTCATGACCAGCGCGCGGTTAGATTAAACCTTCCTCTTTCAAATGAGCCTTTTCCCAGCGAAAAATATTCCCATATTCGGACGAAAAATTGAGACACGTAAAATCATTTTTCGCCTGATTTTGTCGGTAATGTAGTCACACTACCTTATCGTGAATTACGGAGTCTTGGCTCTTAAGCAGATTCATTTCTGTGAAATCAACAGGCTTTACAGTCGTTGTTTAAATCTACGCAGGAGACCGGGGCAAGTTGATTCAGTGTTTAATAGATTTTGTCCAAAACACGGGTCTAGCCATGGACATATATCGGCCAGGAGATACTATACTTTGATCCACGCGGCCTTACACTCCTCGATGACTGAGGCCTCTCGAGGCCCCTCACGGGGTATACCCCGCAGCAATGGGGATAGTTCTGGGACTTTTATCAGCTAGGCATTTGGGACATATATAGAGTAAATACTGTACAATGCAATTGTCCGGACACTGCGTATATGTAGCACAATTTTGGCTAGATATTTCAGGTTTGTTAGATAACTCCTCTTTATGATGGAATTTACGTCTGTATACGCATACATTAAATATCCGAAATTCACTATTGAGAGATTTTTAATCGATTTGTCAATAACTATAGTAAACTCATTTGTCAGTGAACGAATTATCTCGAATAATGTAGTCTAATAATCTTTTTTAGGATTATCTCTGGATAAAAACTGTCATTAGAAAAGCGATTAAAAAGATTTCGATGAATAAAGTGTTAATTGAATTGAATTTTTACAGATATTTTCGTATACAGACTGAAAAATTCAATACGTTCTAGGTAAAGTAGGAACGATATAAATATTCTAAGCTACTTTAGTCGTTTCCTTTAATTTTATTGCAAATTTCACAAATGCAGAAAAATTCGAAGTGTAATCAATAATATAGTAACTTGAAAATTTTTAGCATAATGTTAAGACAAATGAAATGTACCTTAACACTAAACATACCAAGAACAAAACATATAAAAGTGAAACGTCTTATAGAAGAGAGAAGATTGAATTTACTTAAACTTTGTACGATTTTCCTTATAATATGTGCTTAAATAAAGAAGTCAATTCAGTAATTTCATATGAAAACGTTTTTATGATTTTAATAATTGTGAAATAGAAAACCGGTCATTTTGACCGTAGTGGGTTTAGTGTTAAGTGAATAGACATTTGAGAAAAATTTTTATTCAGGCGCGTGTGAGTCAAATTTTTATCGTTCGAAGTGTCAATAAAAAAAAACATTAATGTTTCAGATCGTTTTGCAACCGTTTTGCCGACAGATTCGTTAATATTTCTTGGTTGTGCTTTAAAGGGAAAGACTAAAAACTTGTATCTCCTATCATGGGTTGAAAGTACACTCTAGTTGTTTACAAAAAGAAATAATAAATAGTCCTTTAATTGTACGTAGCTGAAAAAACAAATAATGAAGCTCTATTTTCAGCAACAATGCAGATTGATATTGATTTTATGTTTGAAACTGAACAAAATCTGAAGTTTTTGTTTCAATGGAATACACTAATGGAAAAATGATATAAAAGAATTTTTCTAAATAATAATTGTGCGATGTACAACATACATTCAGAATGTTGACTTTGTTCCCACATTAAAAAATTGTCAAAACATAGTTTTACGCAACAGAATACCACTATTTTTCTTTTATAACAAAAGAGTGGTCTTTTTTCATAAGAAATATTCAATAAAAAAATGGCTATATTAATTGTACTGCCTGTAGAACACTACGATTAAGCAGCAACACAAAAAACTATTATTTCATTAAACCACGCAGCCGAATTTTTCAACTCGCGTAACCGGGATAAATGAACGTGTAAATTTTTACAGAATTTTTTAATACGGACAACGAGTACACGTAATAATTGCCATGAATGGCTCATGCCAAAAACAGATGTGTTGCATACAAGACTAATAAAAAATGGAGATCTCGGTAAAAAAAAAACAAAAAAACCACAAAAACTTCGTCGTACAAATTGAATAGTGGGTGCGGATGTATAACCGTATAAACGTTCCGTAATTAAAATTTGTGTAAGTGCATTCAGGTTTTCATTTTTCGCCATTAGACTGTAATTCTCAAAAATGGCGAACGTGTAAATGTGTCCCACAAATCAGCCCGTTAGACACCGCCTGCTGCCCGTATATACAATAAATGGGCTCCTACTCTGAATGCATAAAAGGTGAGCCCCCAAAATCGGAACAGTTTATTGATCCCATCTAAATAAAAAAAAAACATGGCGCGCGCGTGGACTGAATTTGCTTTGATGCACTTTGCGGTGTCCGGCAGAATGAGAAAATATGGCACCATTAAAAAAAATCCGTGTAATCGTAACTTTTTTAATGGAAAAAGCTATTCAGACAGTTCTTTTATTATTGTTAGTTGTTACCGGCTAAACACGAAGATATTTCCGCGCGGAATATTCCCGTAACATATCGACGGTACTTTTCAAAACTTCTGCCAAGAGTAATTATCCCGTTATTTTTACCGTGCATTTACCCGCCCGATTATTCTCAATTTTTGCCTCGCGATCCGCCCGAAAAGAAAAAGCCAAACGCAAAATTCTAATCGCATAAAAGTCAACGATTCGCTCTCAAGAAACTCGTTCAGCTTATTCGAGAACCGATTCGGAAAAGCGTTTGCAATTTTCTAAGGAAATTCTGGCTACGCTTCGCGATACAATAGTGCCGCCATCTCGCGCGACACGAGCGAACTATCACTCGCGAAAAAATCCGGCGACCTTTTTTTTTTAAAAATGGCCACGTTTCCCGAGCGAATCGAACGCGAGAGAAAAAAAAAGTCTTCCGGATATAATAGCAGCGAGGTACATTCGAGTTGCAGAGCCGACGCGACGCGCTGGTGCGTCGCAACCGTGCAGCACGCCTCGAGAATCCTTCTCGACGGTCTTTTTTCGCCGATAAATCATCATCGAAATTAAGAATTTCGGCGACTTCGCCCGGAAGAAATGTGCTCTGCTCTCGAACAACGCTAAGGGCACACCGGGGCGAATTTCACCGGTGTCTGTCGATAAATCAGTTTAAGCATTCAGCCGATGAGAAAGGGGGTGGTTTTGTGGTGTAACAGGTGGTTGAAATTCTCATTCGCCGCGCCTTTTTACTCCTTTATCGGGCAAAAAGGGAAAGAATAAGTTCCAGTTTATGAATCGGAGCGCGTTTAACGCTTCTTAAAAGGATAAAGCCGCCCCCGGACGGCTTTTTCCACCCGGGGAAATTGCTGAGTCCTTTACGAGGCCACGGGACATATCGATAGACACCACCGCACACACCGCCATCGCTTTTTCTTTCACGGTGTTTTTTGTCCGGCCGGAATTTTTTGCCGAGATCATCCTGTGAGATCAAATGAAAATTAATCTAACAGTCGCCGGACACGTTTCACTTCGACTTCTTTATTCTTGAACATTATCACAAACAGGACTTACTTTATCTTAGACGGGAAGGGGCGCGATCGGAAAGCCGATCGCCGTTTGATTGACAAAACACCACGCAAACTCTTATGGCTACCGGTACAAATTATAAATAAGGTTCTCGTTTATTTACAAAGTTATTCACATACCGCTCAACACGGTCGTTAAAGCTTGCAAGTCTTCGGATATTAGGATTACAGAGTTCGTAATTAACATCTAATCCTGCGTCCATTGATTCTTAACACGTTATCTACCGGATTTAATAGTTTTAGAAAAAGTCTGTGGCTCGCAGATAAAGATGTCTCCACACATCACTTAGCGGCGTTTATCTAATAGATTTTTAATCTTTTTGGTTAACAGCTTTGTATCTTTTAAAAGATGAATGAACGGCAAGAGTAACTTTTGTCGTGAACCAACAAGCCACCCTTACGAACGTTGTTTTTGTGATTAGTTTTTAAGATTTTTAGGTTCATTTTTTCATATACTCATTGAAGATAAGTCTTCCGGTAAGTAATGTGTTGATAACGATTTGGCACAATAATTTTAAGGACTACATGATTCACTGATTCGGATTTGTTAATAAACAAGTCACTAAACCTAATAATTTCTAATAGGAGTATTATTTAATCTTTCAGGACGAATGACGCCATATTAGTAACATCAGGTTTATATATCTAGCTTCTAAACTTAGAAATTAAACATTTTAACCCTTATGTATAATTTTTTCTTAAAATTTTCTCAATATTCTCGTTAACAAATTATGAAATTGCTATAGGATTTTACTTTCTTGTGTGACAATTAAACTGCCGATATCTGCAAAACAAAGGAGTTTTACATAGAAATTGATTTCTCCTCTTAACACCTTTAATAGGTTCTAAATAATTCCAGTAATATTAAATTCTTCTGATGCTTCTCCTGTTTAATGTTTCACCTACTCATTTTTACCAAAAAATGCATAAAATCCGCAGTCTAATGATTGTAAATTGATTTACATTTGACGCATAAAAATATACAAGTATTGCATAAAGTACACTATTATTGAACGTTGTAGAAAATGTTTACGTGAAGAGCTGATTATTTAACTCTCGTTATATTCGTCAGAGTCAAAGTTTACTTTTCTGTTTCCAGATACTATAAAATCATTTATTTCGTTATGGTTGTGTTACAACATGTTTTTCTTTATACTGAGAAATTTCCACAATAAACTGAACTGGGGAATAAACCACAATTTATTAATTTAAAGTGTGCAGTATAACTCTGAGGAACGTATGAAGATTTAGTAACAAAATATCAGTAAAACTTGTACGTTTTTCTAGTAGCTAAGACTTTGAATGACATAATCTAATCCTCCATTGAAAATATCCTTAACATTTAGAAAAATCTACGTCTACAAAGGGTTAAAAGAAAATGTTTAAACTTCTTATGACAGCAGTCATTGAAAAGCCAATCAACAATCCGGTAGATAACTTGTGAACCGTACAGCTTAATTAACTAAACGCGTACACATATAAAATGCCTAACTATAATAATAAATATATCAAGTCTTGAGTTCGACGCAGACAGCGAGTCACATACTCTACATACCTAACTGCAAATTAAAATTAATTATTTACCTAACGCACTGGCGATTAAAAGAAAAATAATCTCGCATAGTTTAACCACTCAACATACTAAAATGCCCACATAAAAAAACTCGCTCGTCTGCTCTGGACATACGCTTAACCTAACGCAGGCACTATGTTACTCCATACGCCATCATCTTAGGATACTTTCTCACAGTCAAACGTATCTATCATAATTGTTTGTACTAATTAATCTAGATTATTTCCCGGTACATTCGAGCGAACGAAACCGTGAAGACAATCTCGGAATCACCATGGTCTCCACATATCGGCGTTCGCGCCCGAAGGACCAGCCACCGCAGCAAATTTGAGAGGATTAGGATTAGAATTTCTATTAGTCGAGCAAGTCGCTTTCCCCGACAAATCCTCCACGGGGTCTAGTTGATCTTCCCCGGATTTTGGCGCGCCATTAGAAGAATCCATGGGAACCGTGGAGCTGATCGATTCTTGGTACCTAGGTCTTTTATCGGAGATTACTAGAAGTCCGTCGGAATGGTGCCTCTTCAAGGCTTCCCTCCTGGGTTCCAGCGAACTGGACCGATTGTAGGTCTTATCAGTAATCACTGACAGCGGTTGTCTTACATTTTTTACGATCCCACTGCCATTCAATATGTCCGACGAGTCCGCTGCATCCTTTCTTAGATAGCTACCATCCAGCTTGGGCTCCATGAAGACGGGGGACTTGCTGTCACTTGTGGAGCTGATTTGCGGCTTCTGCGTCTCCGGAGACGAGGAGAAGCTCTTCGAGGAGGCTGGACTCTGCTCAGGGATCTTGAATCGCGGCTGATGATTGGGAGAGTGCGTCTGGGGGTAGTGTTCAGTCATCGACTGATGATCCTCGCCGAAGCTGGACGTGGACGTGGATGGACTCAGCAGGGGACTCTGCGGCCTATGAACGGCGGTGAAAGCCGACGACTGGCCGATCGTGGAAGATTCTGGAGCCGGTGGAAAGAAGGGAAAGTTCGCCGAGATGGTGGCCGATTGCGGCACCAGAAGAGCTAACTCGCCGGTCGGCAGTCTGCTAGGTATCAACTGAACGCCGTTCGGTATCTGTATCCTGGCACTTCCGTTATTGTTCTCGTCGCCATTCTGGAAATCGCTCTGGAAACCGACCTTCACCTCCGGATAGAGGCGTTCCGGCATGTAGGGCACGTAGTGGCTGTAGAAGGGCGCCATTTGCTGGAGATTACTGACGCAATTGTTCAAATGTGATACCAGTCGTTGCTTGACAACCAGGTCGACGTTCTCGAGGTGGCTGACGTACCGCGATACTTCGGTAGCACATTCAGAAAATCCGGTGCGGAATTTCGTTAACACCGCCGGATCGGTAGCGACCGCCGTGCTCAATTGCTGACGCTGCACCGCCTGCAAATGCTTCACCGTCATCTCGAGGATATCGGCCTTCTCGAGCTTGGAATGCCTCGTCGGCTGTAACAGAGATGAACCCGTTGATTAACTTCCATTTTTTCCAAAAATTTTTCTACTTAATTTATATCACGCGAAAGAAACGAAATAAATTTTACTAGACATTTCTTAGAACGAAAACGCAATGTGTTCTAGGGTAAAAGTTGCAACTATCCTATGATCGATAACATCCGCCGCTGTTGGAGCAGCAGTCGCACTATGGAGAACTGCTTTATCCACTGACGGTGAACCAGAACCGTTCCAGAAGAGGGAAACATCGTTCCCAGCCTGTTCAGCGACCAGTAATCTACCCTCGGGGTTCAGAATCGATTAGCCCTGTAGGCAAGCTCGAATATTCGAGCCGGGTTCGAGTCGAATCGTGACTCGGTTCGCAATCGAATTCATTACCGATTTTTAATCGGTATGGAAGGTATGGAGTAGTAAATGAAGAACAGATGATAGAAACAAATATATTATAACTAAACAATATATACAAGAAGGTACCAGGGATTAAATGAACGACGGGAATGGTTGACAAGAATTAGATAGGATGATAATGTACGAGAAGAAAAATTACGATTGCGATGCCCACAAAAGTAAAGAAAGTCACCAAAGACAGACAGACGAGTAACGCAAGCCTAGTTATACTGTTGTGGGCAATGTGGAGTGGGAATTTTAAAATTGCAAGGACATGACAGCACCGAACCTTCGTTAGCGCGCGAGGGCGACAGAGGAAAAGAAACGGATTTGAAATATGTAATATCGGAAACGAGATGGCCCACGAGACAATTATGGCGCGACTTGTAAATACTCGACGCTACGCGGCTTACGTTTGGGTTCCTTCACCCAGGTTCCGAGCAAGAAATTCAAATACGAGATTATCGCCTGAAATAAGCACATTGTCGAAATTATATAACAGAAGATTTTGAACAGCATCTTTGTAATACATACTTCACAAACACTATTTCCACCGTTCAAATTCACGCGCCATATACACTGATTTCTCTATATATGTCGCTAAGGCCTGGATGACAAACGTCGCGGAATTATCCCCACTACTGCGGGCTATATCCCGTGAGGGGCCGTGAAGCTCGAGAGATCTCGAACGCCGAAAGTGTAAACATAACACGGCTGAGGTATGTCTCCTGGACGATACACGACGCTGGCAAGACCGGTGCTGTTGACATATATCGAGAATTCACTGTCAATTTGTAGCCTCCAAATCATATTAAGCGCCCGTAGCAAAAATTAAGTATGCAGAACATTGAACTCTTGCTGATACATCTAAATTCGTGAAGTGTCGGTGCATTGGGCGCGACACCGAAACAGTGTCGTCAGATGAGGGGAGGGAGCATGAATTGAGGGGAAAAAGTTACCCTCTCTCTGCCAGTACTAGAGTATGCACGACAGAGACAAAACGCGTCACGTGACCGGGTCGTGGCGGGAGCGTGGAGAATAGCACGGTAGAAGGGGAAATTGGAGTGAGGGGAACGAATCTGGATCCGGCGACTCTGCACCGACATGGTACGAGGGTTCTTAGAGCCCTCCCTGGGGCCTAGACAGAAAAGCCTATAATAATATGCAATGTCTGTGGGGATCTCGAGTCTGTGTCCAAGAAATCTGTGACGCCTAGGTAACGCCCACGTAATTGCCTCGATACGACCTGTTACCTTAATAACAGAGTGCTAACTTCGGTAGCTAGTGCGAGCAATTTCGTAATCCCCCCGAAGCTACCGCGATTACATTCTACCGGTAATCTGCCTCTGTTTTTATTAATCCCTCTATGCAAATGGTCGTTGACGAACGTGCAAGAAATTACTAAAAACCGGTGATAGCTAAAGGTGCAACATGTTCCTGTCTGCTAAAGGGCGGTGTTACAAGATCGGCAAACGGGAGTCCCATCGTGGGAACCCGTTAGATCTTCGAGAGGTATCCTGGAAACATTTTTTCGGGCCAGAACGCCAGCTAGCCCTTTCAGTATTCTTCGGATTCCCACTAGCCTTTTAGGGATCAATAACTCAATACCGATGCAGTTCTATGAGCTCGAGATTCTATTGTGTCCTTTCTACGACACGGTCCTCTCGGCCCATGGATCAGGATGGTGCTCGCATTTTTATGGTAAACTAGCGGTCACCTTCGAAATAAGCGTGGGAGTCAAAGAAGGGATCGGTTACACAGCCTATTGAGGGAGCTTCTATCCCATTATTCGTCTCGAAACGTGCTCCCGAAAAAGATGGACTGGCTTAAAAATCGCTAACAGGTCCTCGCTGATGTTTGTTCGGCTAACAGCTATTGTCCAGAGTGAAAATTCATTTTAGTTATGACAACGATTCAATGAAACGTTCAAAGGAGTGATCTTAATTTTTAATATTGCGAAAGGAAGACTTGGAAAAATTGATTAATCATCTTCCATCCCTCCTTGTCAATTTGATACATTTTCCACTGCTTCTGAAAGGGCAGTATGTTCCGCAGATCATTCTATTTTTTTATTTTTTTTTTTTAGGAAGAACGTGTACAGTCTTAATTTCGTCTCATTTTGTATTAATCTTCTTTATTTTCCAGGAAGGAATTTATGTGTTTACAGAAAAGTAATTCATGAATTTATGAATCGTATTGATTACAAGGTACAGGAGCTACATTAGACATTCGTTTCTTTTCTCAATAATCCTAACTTGTAGAAAACAATACAACAGAATTCTCTAAATTTCTACTTAGTCACATTAATCATAAATTCATAAAATCCCCAGTCTAATGTATTCTTTGATACCATGAGAAAAATTAAATTGAAAATATACGGGACGAACGGGGGTTGAAAACGATAATGATAATTCGTAAAAGACGATTAGCCTTATGGGGAAGATCCTGAGAGCCTGAGAACACGAAGCAGGCTTGAGAAAGAGGAGAACCGATGCGGAAAATGAATTTCCCGTGACGCGAATACGACACTCAAGATTTGAAGGATCGACACCTGCTGAAGGATCAAAACGAAAAGGCGAAGGCGTCGGACATCCCCCGATTTTTTGCCGATCACCATGGTCCTCGCAATGGCTCGGATCCTTAAAGATGATACGGTCAACAAAGAGAGTCTGTAACCCGAGATGAGATTCTCCTTTTTCTCTCTCTCTCTCTCCCTCTCTCTCTCTCTCTCTCTCTCTCTCTCTTCGTAATAATTATTTCGAGGTTCCCACGAACGCGGGGGGCGTTTCGTATGGGCGAACGGGACGGACACTCGAGCGAGCAGGTAGCGGAAGTCATCTGGACGAGGAGAAGAGAACGGTGAGAGCAGCTAGCTCTCGTTATATTCCTGTCTGAGAAATCAATCTCGATGGATCATGTTACTGGAGACCGGAGTCCTCTATCCTACGGTGCTGCGGGAAAATCTCGCGGATGCTGCTGAAAATTTCTTTCAAAAAGTGTATTTTTAAGTCCCCTATCAGTTCAAACACTTACAAAAATGTAGAAAGGATGAAACGTCACAAGGTATCTGCTTAATCATTGTTTAGTTATCATTCATACATTTGATGTAGAAAATTTTTTCATTAACAATAAAAGCAAATTTGAAGAATTGCCACACACGAAGAAAACATTTATATAAAAATTCATATGTTACCTCGATTCAAAGGAGGATTCAATCATGCTTAAACGTCATGGAAATTCTTATAACAAGTTATGTTATTACGTGTTCCGAAGCTGGACTAAATTATTTATCATTAATTTTATAGGCACGTATACTTTTCTGTGATCATAAGAAATCATATGTGATCAACATGACAGAAAGATTAATTGCCAGAAGTGATTTTTGTCTCCAATTTCCCATAATTTTGCAATTTATGTCTCGCAACATTTTCAAACAAGATCGTACAGAACGAAACGAATTAATGTTCACGAACGTCGAACGATGCCAGCTAAAAATTTAAGACGTTAATTTTCTGCAGCAGCGAAATTGGTTCGGATTCTTTTATAATAGCTCGCGCGTAGGGAGCGATAACAGTGCGAATTGGTTAAAGTCACAAATGGTCAGATAAGGCATGCGCAGTAACCGCGACAGATTGTTTCGGTGCTCTCGGTATAAAGGTCAAGAGTCGATCTTTTAATTAAACTGATAGGATGAGCTCCGGGTGCGGATGTTGGCTAGAGCTGTTTGATCATGCCGTCTCCTTTTTTCGAGCGCGCCGCCGACGCGCCGTCCTCTCCCGTGTGTGACATGATTTGTTTTCGACTGTAGAATTGGGACTCCGGTAGCAGGAGGTGGACGGGGTTTTGTTTTAGTGTTTTAGATGCCTTGCCGTGGGAACGGATGGTGGAAGCCCTCTGCCAACACGTAACCTCCGCCGGAGTCCCGACAATGGCACTTCAGTCCCCGAACCGAGTGGCGAACCAGTGTGCCCGGAATACATTCCACTCGATCGCTTTTTCGAACCGATAGAATTTCGACGATACAAAATTGCCAATTATCGACAATACGCTGCCTATTGCCGGCTAACATTATATCGGGTGGCCAGAAACTAGACCCTAGCTCAATAAGATGGAAATAGCTAGGAAGTACGAGTAACGAAAACCAGAAGTGCCATTTTTATTCTCCCTATAAGAAACGCGAGCCATCATTTCTTTCTGGCTCTGAAATATTTCTAGGTTCTCCGGCTAACTAGACCGCGGATCTTACGCATTTATGAGAAAATGAATAGATCAAATGCACAACAGTGAAAATGTTCACGGAATTTACGACTGCTATTGCATCGTTTCAGACGAACTAACAATTATTAACAAAAGAAGTACATGTCGATACACCTCCGGTAACTTACAATTAATGCAGACAATTTTTATTTTGCACAAAAATCCACAGTCTACTGGTAGCTTTCTTTTTGTTATAAGATTAAATATCATTTCACTGGAGGCCGTTTCACATTGGCCATTCTAGCTGGTACTTTACGTTACAAAATCGTTTAATTTTCTATGAAAATTTCAATTTCATTCATCAAACTTTCAATCCAATTTTTTGAACGGTGAGAAGAACCTTGTCCTTCTAAAAAAAAAAATTAGAAGAACCCGGTGAATCCTCTTACATTAATTACGAAAAGCCAAATGTCACATAACATATCAAATGACCTTCTCAACATTATTTTATCCTTTCCTACTAGCCTCTTTCAAAAGGAACACATCTATCTCTCGATCCTCAAAGGATTTACATCCTCAAAAATCGCGACAAACCCCTAAAATTACGAGATCGGCTGGCGCCCGTCTCGCACGCGTCCGTATCGTCGGTCCTCGTGATCGATCGCGCGCCCGCGAAAATCTCGATCGCGAGATTACCGACGACAGTTGCGTGACGAAAATATTCGCCGGTAGGTCTGGATGGAAAGGCAGTCGCATATTTCCACGTTATCTCCGTGAACCGGGGGGATAACGTCACCAGATAAGTCTTTGAGATCGGTCACGTTCGCGGCGGCACGTTTCGGGCGCCGGCGACAACGCGGATTCCACGCGAGGTCTGTGATCATGCGGTCTCGTGCTATCGGCCCCGGGGAGCTTTGCTGATGTCGTTGTTCCTCGTCAGGAGAATTCCGTCGGTCGTTTCACCGTGTCACGCGATTAACAGATTAAAACAGCGGCGCGCGCGCGCTAGACCCCGCTCCATCTACGGCCGACAACTATCGATCGAACGATCGATCGCAGCGAAATCACTGTCATCGAGACACCGGCCACCCTGTATGCGGAGATAACAGGCTCGTCGATCCCCCTCCCTTCCCCCCGGGATAAATCCCCAGGATCGGCTACTCACGTCTTTTTTCATCGCCTCCAGGATTAGGCCCTTCAGCTCGTCCAGGCACTGATTGATCCGCGCTCGACGACGCTTCTCCATGATCGGCTTGTTGCTCTGCAATTAGCAAATTAGGAACTTCAACGATCGATACACGCCGCCATGGAATCCCTCTTGGGATCTATCGCCTCGTTATCGGATCGAGAATCACAATTGCTTGCACGCGATAGCACGTGGGACCGCTTTCGAAGCGATAAGCGTGCGAGCTGGAGAATGTAAGAAGGGGATTCGTGGATAATTGCGGACCTTGCTGTACTGTATTGCGTTCATGTTCTGTTAATGCGACTGTTGGGTGATGTTGCGGCAGCTGATATCGGTTGTTGACTCGGATATTTTAATTTGTTTACGGTTTGTCAGTGGTTCAGATCAGATTAGGATCTTTAGAGAACATGAAGTGAACCGAGATGAATTGCTAAGTTTTAGCGGTCCTTTCGAGACTTATATTTTCTGTGACAATATTCATAATATTTATTTGTTACTGGTGACAATTGCAGTAATTGTATGGTCTCTTGTATCAGAGAACTTTTTCTGTCTATAAGAAACAAGTATACTGATTGCGAGTAGATGAGGATCGTTTTTTGCATGTTTGAATATTTATACTTAAATATTTTCTTCGTTAATCGAGTACTTATATTCGCACAGATAACTTGATAACTTACTCAACAAATTATATGGCCAGTGCCGATTATATCGTAAAATTTATATTGAAAAAACCAAGAGGTAAAATCCTATTTTATTTTGGAATACATTCAACGAATGAAAAATGCGACAGAAATGAGGTGGTATCAACAATCTAGATTTATAAATGAAGTTTCGCGTTAATCTATCGAGTGTAGCAGTTATCTGTTAAATGCAACAAGGTTGGCAGAGTGTTTTTAGCATCGCAAATCTTAGCAATTCAATTTTGGTTTCATTCAATGTACCACTCTGATTTCGTTGAATTTTTGAGGCACTAGGTTGGCATTCAAACTGTTAAATCTCAACGACTTCGACCACACAAAAGAGTCTCAAAAATGTTATACTTTTCATTCATGTCTAAAGATCCATAATCATCATTCGTAGATCCTCTAAAGCTATCAATTTATTAATTTTCATTCAAGTCTAGCGCTGCCTTGATCCTTTCTAAGAACTCAGGACAACGAGTAGTCGCAAATAAACAATGACAAACATCAACGCAACAGAAAGCTGTTTCAAAAGGATTCGCAAGAGGGTGGAGAAACGAATTTTACCCTTCGCAGCTCAGCCTTGGTCATTCCCGACTGCGTGTGAGCGTCCGGCTCATCCTCGCTGCCCGACATCTTGTAATTATAGTAATCCACCATTGAAGCACCGGGTCGAACACTTTTAGCAATTTTCGCAACGATATTAACACAGAAAACTGTCTCTTAAGTCCCTTGTGATCGTCGACACGTGAACAAAACTGAATACACAAACAATCCCACGCGACATTGAGGAGCTACGGTTGTGTACTGGTACGATTCCGTCGAAGACTTTTGTAGCACTGGGGTTTGGGGATGATCACCGAAGGCCGGCGTCGTCCCGCTTGGGGTGTCGAGGGTAACTGTTTGACGTTTTCGATTTCGAAGACCGCATGCCGATGCACTCGCCGCGGTTCGGAGTGGGGTGTATCGAGAACCTGGAGTGGGGCTATGGAGTACCCATGGGGTGGGAGGTCCTCCTGAGACCTGTTGATGTGTGGGAATTCACGCCGTCCTCGGGACAAGGCGACATAGTCTCCTCGAAATTTGAGTCTCCTCTTTCGTACTCCTTTCGCAGTTTTACTACGCCTTCTTTCTTAGCGCGCCGAGAGCATAAAGCTGGTTTTGTGCCAGCTATTTAATAAAGAGGCTGAACAATTAGATCATCGTTTCGGGGAAGGACTTAATTCGAGTTTTTTTAAAAAATCGAAGAATTTCTAAAGGCTGGTTCTGTTCGAGAAAAGCCATAGTGAGGACAAACGATGAATTAATTCGGACAAGAGACAAATATTTCTATGGCGTTGTACCTGGACTGTAAAAACCACAAAATCCTTTCGAATTATCTAAAATACAAAATAAAGTAAATTTCATTCACCGGCGCCACTGGCGCAACAATTCAAATTTTGCCCCAAAGCTGGTCCAACGAATAGAAATTTCATTTCCTCCGCTGTCACCATAAACGCAAGAATAAAACTTTCGCCCCGCCTTCGGCGCTTCAATGATGCTCCAAGAAACAAAAATCTAATTTCATTCTCCGGACTGTGAAATAAAGATTACAAAATCCTTTCGAATCATATAAAATACAAAATAAATTCAATTTCATTCACCGGCGCCACTGGCGCAACAATTAAAATTTTGCCCCAAAGCTGGTCCAATAAATAGAAATTTCATTTCCTCCGCTGTCACCATAAACGCAAGAATAAAACTTTCGCCCCGCCTTCGGCGCTTCAATGATGCTCCAAGAAACAAAAATCTAATTTCATTCTCCGGACTGTGAAATTGAGATTACAAAATCCTTTCGGATCATATAAAATACAAAATAAATTCAATTTCATTCACCGGCGTGACTGGCGCAACAATTCAAATTTCTCTCCAAAAAGTAAAAATTGAATCTCATCCACAGAATCAAAAGTTCATCTTTCGCCTTCGCGATCAGCGGTCCAAAAAAATTCCCCATAAATCTCCCCAACGCAATCACGATCTGTCACCGCTGGCCCATGTGCGCCAACGAGCAAGTAAATCGTTAAACACTGGAAGAAAAAAGAGAGAAACGATCCTCGCGATCCTCGTGGCGTAAAAAGTTCGAGTACCGCAAAGACGATCTTGTCGGTCCGATTGCTACGATGAAATCCCAACAGAGCAGCATCGGCAAAGGCAAACGACGACAGAGAAGGGCCGTGTGCCGGACGTGTGTATACGTGCGTCATAAGTGTGGCTGGCGCGCGCAACGATGCATCGGATGCATACGAGTGCTAGAGAGGGAAGAAGAAGTGGGGGGAGGGGTGAGGCGAGAGGGGTGCACACTGTGTGGGAATTCTTCTGAAACGTTAAATACTGTTTACTCGGGCCGCGCCGCACTGTTCTCGACCCGTACGGTCTCATCAATGAACTCTTTCTTTCGCGCGGCGTGCACGCTGTTTTATAGAGGCGACGCCATGGGAAAACGCGATATCGAATTGCGCCTGGAATTGCAACTACCCCGGACTTTTTGCAACGTTGTTTTACGATCGCGCTCGGCCTTCGTCGAACTGTTTCTATTCCTCTGTCAGCGACCATCGGCGCCTTTCTAGTCTACCAAAATCGATAGAAGCGGTTTCTACATTTCTGAAAGAAGGGACACGGCAACGCTGAATCATGAATCTCGAAACATCTCTGTCCCTTTACTTTCGGTTTTGTTTTCTAGTTTACCAAAATCAATAACGTGTAAACGATGCAGCCTCTCCGAGGAATGTTTATTACATTCTGTTCTGTGTGCTCAATTTTGTTTCACCGAAGACGCTTGTCGTTCGCTTTTAATGCATTAATGCTCTTCTTGTTTTCCATTGAACACGTCTCGGAGAGGTAGAGATTGTTTATTCAGTCTGCCTGTCACACGAAGAATTATAAAATACAATTCTCGGTGTTAAGAATTGTACCTATATTAGCAAGGACGAACTGCTTTGCTTTAATTTTTACCGATCTTCTTAAGCAGATGGAAAACATGAAATTAGCACCGACCTTGATGAAATCAAAACATTTTTGTAAAAATTGTACGCGATTAACATTTTATTCTGCTTTTCTACTAGACAAAGAGTCTATTCAATTATACAATAGTGTCTCACCTACATAATTCGATCCAAACATTTTAAACAAGAATAATTAATACAAACCGACGCTTTACAATATGGCGTAGCTAAAGAGACTGGATGCAACTATCGGAAGTGATTAGTAACACGGAGCGATTGTTGAAATTGTAACGATTGTTGTCTAATGTTATTTGGGTTTGCGACGGGAGTGAGCAATTATTGACATCTGTCGATGATGTTATACATGTCGCGTGGCATTCTTAGGAGCAATAACACCTTGTCAAGAAACACGCCGAATAATATAAAAACTGAGAGACCGAAACGTCTTACGGCAATCGAAGAGCGTTTCACGAACGGGAAGCATGTAGATGCGAGACAGTAAATGGCGGAAATTTGTTTCGTTGACGAAATCACTCAGCCCATTTCAAGAAGTAATGGCGGCCGCAATAAACAGATAAACCTTTATGACCCGCGATTATTGCACCGGAAAACTTTTACTTTCCGGAGCCTGACCGTAGCCGTCACAAAGGCCGTTTTCTACGTTATGCTACGTAAACGGTCCCTTTGACCGGTTGATTTATTTCACCGTCTAGCCAGGCTATCCACCACGATTCCGGGACAAGTACGAAAACATCTTTGCGAATGAATGGAAACTCATTTTTTTTCCCCCTGGACAAGCCCGTCATTTGCCATTTCGATCCATCGTGGCGTCGTTTTCACTCAAAGATAATGCCAACTCGAACGTTTCTGAAAATATTAAGAAAAATTTAAGAAATAGAAAATATAAAGAAAGACGGAGAGGTATTTTTTCCTATTTTTTTTTTTTAAGATAGTTTTCTTATATAAATGTTAAGAAACGTTTTTCATGAATGACTTCAATTTTTACCATTGTCTAAAAGGAACTAGCTTCAGTTTTCAAACTGCTATATCATGCGCAAATATTTTAGGAAAAAATGATCAACGAGCTGTAAAAGTAGGGGCTTCAAGCTTTCGAATGAGCGCAGATTCATCGTCCTACGATTTTTTGTTACAAAATTATAACAGCTTGATTTGTTAAAGATCAGGAATTTAATATTGGAATGCTTTTCGGAGTGTCGCAGGCGAAGGGGTCGAATCAAATTTTCGTTTAATTAGTCGCCGGTGCCTCGTGTCGAGTATCTCAAGACTCTCAATCTCTCAGCCCGTTGTGATTACCGTGAACGATCGTGCGACGCGTCATTGCGTCACAATGTGTCTCGCGATAGTTCCGCGATAAATCGGTTCTCGCGACCAGCTGTGCCCCCGTGGTCCACGGGACTTCCGCGTCGACACACGAGGCCCCCGTATACATGCTACTTGCATTATGCTCGCGCATGCGTGCCAGATGCACGATCCACGCTGATCTAGAGTCGGGCCTCCGCGATTGAGAAATCAAGATCCCAGAGCCACGATCGGATCACCGGTCGCATAAAGACCTGAAATTCCCGTGGGGAACGAACGAGTTCGCCGCTCTTGTTTCACGTTCTTTCATGTCCCTCTTGGATCGCCCTTCAGATGATCGATCAAAGATTAAGGGCGCAGGGGAAAATACGGAGGTTTGCAAATTTCGACCCTCGACCGATCGCTATCGAAATGGATGTTTATGTTTGACTGACCGGACGTCGAGCACATTCCTTTGGATCCTTGAACGGTAAAAATTTGCGTTTTCCACCCCCTAAAGCCACGGGAGTGCATCTGGATTTGTACCAATCTGTAAATTAGATTAACTTTGCAATTCAGGCTTAAGAGACGGTTGCGTTGTAGCCCGGTATAATATTATATAATAATTTTGAATCATTTTAAGGGAGAATGTGTCAGAAAAAGGAATTTTCACATATATTTTTTCAAAAATCTCGATGGTTTTCAAATTTATCAAGTATATTACACAAACTCGTTGCTCAAACAGTGTACACTTATTCGCCTAAAACCAACCCCTTAACGTCGCAAGCAATGTCAGACAGACAGCTGGTTCTCGATGAATTCAGCACAGTTTAAAGTTAAAGTTTTGTATTCAAATTTTACGTTTATCTGATTTCTCAGTGGACTTCGCTTGGTTTTGTGATTTTCCGAGACGTTTGAAGTACGCCAGGAAGAATTTTTGTATTTCATCCGTCGAGTCCGTTGCATTCCGGAAAAAAAGATAGCCCTCCCCTCCCCCCACTAAAACTAGGTACTAAATGGTTTTATTTCGGGTACCTACCATCAGTAAATGCATAATGTGCTACGTTAAACTGCGGCTTTGTCCCTGGGACTGGTATATTATTGCGTAGCCATGGAGGACTCCCCGAGTTACAAGAGGGCCGAAGTAAGAGCCCCGGGGCCCCTTCTTGCTCTCCTGCATCTGCAAACTCTGGACTCGGAAGTTCCGTCGAGGGTAGAGGCTGGCTTTCACAATAAAACAGACCGTGGCCTTGAATTTTGTTTTTAACTTATCGCCCCTCTTCCGGCAATCGCGATTCACCGTTAATGCTCGTTATACCTGAGTATACTGTTCCCATTTCTCGACCAAAACATCCAAATCCAATGTTTTAGTTTATAGTGCAGTTATTTGGACGGCCTTTAAAACAGAATAATTTTCTTTTAAATTGGAACAAACGACCCTATTTCGTTCAGCAATTAAGAAAAAAAGATTTTGAGAAAATTTCAGTTGGTCTACGCTCGTCACAAGGAATTTTCTAATTGACAAATTGAACTTGCTCCTCGTTCTGGTTTTCATGAAATGAACCATGAATTGCAAAATTTTGCCTCTCTGGCAGGCACAGAACTACAGTCCGGGACAAAATTATAGCACACGCGTGCTATCTTTAATATCTCGAAGATCATTCAGAATTTTTGTATGTAACACAGAATATCATAATTGTCATGACGCACAGAGACGAAACCTCTTTGTAAATAAGGTTAACCTCGCCAGCTTTCTGAGCAAGCAGACGAAATATACAAATGGTGAGGGCGAAATGATAGCACACTAACAAAATTTATACATATATTTTCACAAAAAAGAAAGTTACATAATAATTAACAGCAAATTAATAATGGGTGTATCCGCCTTTATGTTCTACTACTTCGAGCATCCGATTTGGTAAGGATTTATATTGCTTTTTAATCGTATCTTGTGACAAATAACCCCATTTTACCTTGATAGCTTCTTTTAATTGTTGAATATTATCGTACTGTTTTCCATTCTTATATACAACTCGTGTGAGTTCTCCCCAAACATTTTCAACAATATTCAGGTGCGGGAAGCGTGCGGATCATGGCATAACTGATACATTTTCTCATTGAAAAAATTGTTTTACGACTTTAGCTCGTGGAATGGCAGCATTGTCATGTTGAAAAATAAATTTTCCTTTGGTAATTCGTTGTGCGTGTTCATTAATTTGTTGCGAGATTAGATTTTTATATTTCTGACTATTCATTTTTCCTTCAAGAAACTTGTATTTGTTCGTATTACTTCAAGAAAGTATCCAATTCCGACCGAGATCATCACACCACCCCCACCCATTTGTCTTCGTTTTTTCACAATTCTTTCTTTTCTTAAGCGTGGTAATGGAATGAAAATCCATCTGGGCCGTCCATATTGAACTTCTTTTCGTCCGTAAATAAAATACGTCCCCATTTCTTCTTCCAGTGAATACGTTCTTTTGCAAATGTTAATCGCTGCTCCTTATGACGTTTTGTTAACGGAGGTTTTTGCTTCATTTTCAATCTTTGAATAAACTTACACGTCTGAAGAACACGACGAACACTTCGGATGTTTCCAGTGATGCCTGCTTTTTGAGCAATTTCATGTGACGTCAATGTTGAGTTCGAAGCAATGCGAATAAAAGCCCTTTTATCCTGTTCTCATAATATTGGCGGTCTCCTACGACTTTTTTCCTTTCATAATTTGCAGGATCTCTTAATAAATTATATACTACCTTGCGACTTCTTTTAACAGTCTTTGAAATTTCGGAAACAGTAACATTTTGACTTTTTAATTCAATAATCGTTGCAATTTCAGTTTGACTTAATTTTTTTCCGCGGCCCATGTCGACGTTTAACTTTAAAACTTGACACTTGCTATTAACTGCTTGGCAACAGCTTGGCAATATCAGCACAAAGCACAGGTGTGCTATCATTTCGCCTTAAGCATTTGTATATTTCTTCTGCTTGCTCAGAAAGCTATCCAGGTCAACCTTATTTGCTATGTGCTATCATTTTGTCCGGGACTGGATCAAAATTGACATTTACGATTAGATTTACTTAGTCGATTCCTTGTGACTAGATGCGTTACCTTAGGAACAACGAAAAGACTAATAGATTTAACCTCAGGATGGCGGATTAGTGAAGCATGATTCTAAATGGCAAGAAAATTTTGAAAGATTACAGTGAAGTCAAAATTGGGGCGAAAAAGAGAGGAAGCTTTGACGAAACGCGGCCGCGTGGGTCGTCCATGAAAATTCTCATCGACCGCTCCATGTCCGATTCCCATGGCCCACGATTTCCCATAAATATTCGAGCTAGCTGTCATAACGGAAGGCGTTCGGTCAGATGTCGCGACCTCCTCATTAACCCCGGGAGACTGAGAGTGGGCTCGAGTAGTTAGCTTGACCACAAACCTCTTGAGGAAGATCAAGAGGCGAGTCTAAATTTGGAACGCCCACCCTCTGCTTTGCGGCTCGATCTTCGGATACACCTGCAGCCGCCCTCGCGCTCGCCATGGGATCCAACAAGAAGGAAACGCTATCCCCGAATCTTGAAATCTTTGCTTCCGCCCAGCAAGAAGACCGGAC
The DNA here is from genome assembly GCF_050948215.1 of Halictus rubicundus. Classification (NCBI taxonomy): domain Eukaryota; kingdom Metazoa; phylum Arthropoda; class Insecta; order Hymenoptera; family Halictidae; genus Halictus; species Halictus rubicundus. The sequence goes on along the minus strand of NC_135149.1, from coordinate 8,959,212 downwards.
CTTCTCCTCGTCTCACGGGGGAACCTCCTAATCGATTCCCTCGGCCTTGGTCCCGCCAGGTGTCCGAAATTAATTTCATTTCACACGATTCGCTCTTGCCTGGATCACAATCTCGCCTAAACGAATTAACGCGTTCGAGTATTTAAGGGAGGAACCTTGTGTAAATGGCCTGTTTTTCATGAATTTTTTTTTTTTTTTAATATAATGCATAGATTCATTTAAAAGTTGAGAAACCATTTATTAACGTTATAATGTAAACAAAAATAGTTTTTATAAATTATAATCGTTAATGTTAATGGTGCAATGGCGGCTTGAAAATGGCATGCTGGAAATGCGCCGTGCAGCGTACAGTGCACAAAAATGATCTGAAACAAAGAAATCAAAATGGAATCGTTAGTTTATGCAAATACGCACAACATGACATTCTTCTTTTATTAAAATTTGCAAAATTGCAAAAATGGCGAAGTTTTGAAAAAAAAACAGATTTTCAACCGTTCACTTTATTTTGAAAATACCGTTCTAGAACATCTTTGATCACTTTCTAACTTTTTTATCGTATTTCTGAGGAAATTTCCTATCGATTCAAACAAAAAAAAATTTCATCCCTTAACTTCTCTTAGATGATGTTTAATACCATTTAGTGTTGGGTTTTAATCTTAGAGCAGTTTCGGGAGCCATGGAAATAAAAGAGTCATTCTGTTTTATCAAACTCAATGTTTATTGCAATGCCTAACTCAGACATATTCTACCTGGTTAATATTTGGCAATGTTCCTCATAAACGTGCGCCATAGAGTCCAAGGTGTCTCTACCTTCACCTACAGAGCTACCGTGTTTAAATTAGTAAATTAGCCATTGACAAACCTAATGAAAATTTTACTGTTAAGTATTCTGTAATTCTTTCATAAACCAAATAAACTAGTCGTTGTTACAATTTCTATGATCGCCAAGAAATCGCGTTGTACACAGCTGCCCCGAAGTTTATTTAGGAGGTCTGGTCTTTACAGAAATAGTGTTTTAATTGCTTCATTTTTAATGGCGCTTCTATATTCAGTAGCCAGGAGCCCCATCGGAAAAAAATACATGCGTGGGGTCGTTTTTAGACGACATCTGGATCGTCGTCGCGGGGAAACGGCTGAATTGTGGAATACAGGAAAATGTAACTCGTTTCCGTGGGAGTTCAATGAAAAAATGTCTCGCCCGCGCGACAGACGGCGTCATTTATTACAGCCGGGTATTTGTCTGCACGAGTGGGGCGCGATTCCCATGAATTTCCTTCTAATAAAAAGTTGTGCTCTTATGTGCTTTGAATTTGCTTCCATTTGCTCGTGAAACTCGCGGTAATAACTAAAGTAAACGAATAAGAAATTTCTTAAAATTGCTGTTCTTTACAATTTTGCGATGATCAAAAATCTATAAAATACCAGAACACACTTTTACTGGCAAACATTAACCCTTTGCACTCGAAGCTATTTTAACTCCAAAACGAAACATTTCTTCCGATCTAGAATATTTTCCTTCTATATATATTTTTTCATGTTATACATACAAAAATGGTGCAATTTGCTCGTACAATACTGAAGTGTTCAGTGATTTATTAAATACAAAAAAATTTAATAACGTAAAAAATATTTTAAATAATGATACAGCAATTTTTAGTGGTGCCTTACAGTCGCCATTCGAGTGCCAAGGGTTAATAACGTGCATGCTTTATCTTTGTCGCAAAGTTCTTTTAGACTGCGAGATGAATTTTTTCGTTCTGAAATGAAATTCCAAGTTGTGAAATAATTTATGGAAGTGGCCAAATGTACGTTCTTGGGAAATTTTTGTTTACAGAGGCTTTGTGAATGTAAATGAGTACAATGCTGTCCGCTAGAAAGTAGCGGGCGTGAACGGTGAATTTGACAGACAGCCTATACCCCATATGTCGATTGATCCGTTCGACGGTAACTTGAAGATTTCACGAACAATGCTCCACGAAATCCCGATCGTAAATCGAAAGTGCCTCATTCACTCGAATTGGGTCAGTGGGTCGTGCCGCTGGGAATCGGGTCGTGTGCTGGACACACGCGAGGCAGACGATTACAATGGATCGGCCAGGTAACTATAATTTCAACTGTAGTCAAACATCCTGAATCCACAAGAGTCAAAAATTCTAAAAAATTAATTTGCTGGATACAGCATATTGTCCTCCAATACAATATATTTCTTCCATTCAACGCTAAACAACTTATCAATTTTTATTGATCCATGTTTATTCTCTTCAACACCAAAAAGTCCACACCAATTTTTCCCACTAATATAACGGCTGAAACAATATAACTAATATTACAATATGAATTATATAACGACTGAAATCTCGATTTGTCTCCATAGACGCTAGTATTTCATTTATATAACCATTGAAACGGTCTCTGAGCTTTTTAATAATGCAATTGATAAACGAACGAATCTATTCATTTTTGTCGAAATAAGTAAACAAAAATAATCTTTATAGAAAATGCTAACGAATAGCCCGGAGTTGACAATATTCATAAACAGATTAAAATTTCATCTTTGACACTCCCACAAACAGTAAACATTCAAAGACACTTCAAGTGGTCTAACTGAACAAATCAAGGGTGGGTGCAAGCTAGTAAAAAAGCTAGAAAATTATTCCAACGGAAAGAACAAATAAAAACAAACATGAAGCATCCAATTACCCAAATCTCATCAACAACAGACACTTAAACATCATCATAAGTCTCGGGCAAACTCATCTTCCTCCAAACACAAAAAGGCAGAAGTTCATTATCCAGGCGTTAATACACCGATTATCCCAAGAAAACCAAACCCATCGATTCCAGAAGAGTAACAACCCGTTGCACACTTCATACCTGTAGCTAGGGTTGAAAAAAAAACCTTATCCAACCCCCCAGGGAGCAGCGTAGGGTAGCTGGACCTCAAGGCAGTTGCGTCTACCCCTTTGGAGGCTAGACGCAGTGGCCACCCCATTCTGTGCCCCCTCCTTTTCCGGAGAGTGGGCCCTGTTCCTTGGCTCGCAAAAGTTCGTGCCTGGCCCTGCCTCTATCGTGGCGCAAGGGATCACCTGGCGACGGTTCCCACGTTTCTGCGATTCGCGTTTCGCTTCACCCTTTTCGCCTTATATTCCTTCGTCGTGTCGTCGTGTCGGTGGATATTCCTGGGCCCATAATGCTGTACGAAGGAAAACGGTGATGGAACGGACCTAAAAGGGACGAGAGGGGAGGGGGACAAAGGGGGGGGGGGGCTAGATCGTGCAGTGGGGGCAGATCCTTTGGTCGAAAGAAGAGAGGACAGAACGAGGAAAGAAAGGAAGGTGGAAAGAAAAGAAAACGAGCCGTGCCTCGTGCATCTATTATGGGGGCCTGACCGCTATGGAGGCGCGCGTGGCTGACACACGAGGGGCCCGCGATAGGGCACCGGCGCGGCACGGCGCAGCGCCGCGTTCGACGTTTTATTGGGAAGGGAAAAAGAAAACGGTGCTGAGTCGGAGGCCGACCGGACCCGTGCACCGGCCCAGGTATGTATTTGCATGGAAAGGCTGAAATTTCGTGTCCCTGGTGACTAGGCTGTAACTGTTTCGTCTTTGGAAGATCGTGGGAGTTTCGGGGCCCCAGTGGTAATCCTTTATACGACTTGGCCTGGTCCGCGAACAGGCAATTACCAGGCTTCCAGTTTATTGTTTTATGCCTCCTCTTCGCCCGATTCGCTGGAACCTTGAAACACCGGGGACCAGGATCCTCTTGGTCGATGGAAAATCGATTTTAAAATGACGATCGCGCCTGGAAGGAGCTTCACCGATAGAAAACACCTGGGAAACTCTTCACGACTTCAGTCCTCGAAAATGCCAAACATTTTCATAGACGTGAAACAGATTTGCACGATACTTGTGAAAAATTGAACCTTAAGCACTGTCACGGGGGATACTCTTCTTATTTTATCAAAAGACTGACGACATTTTTTTCATTAAAATGATACTAAACATGATATGATTCGGAGCTTATTTGCCTGTTCAATTCATCATTTGGTTCCTGTTATCCGAACATGTCTGAATTATCCAAAAAAGTTCCTCAAACAGTTCAATGTAAAGCAGCTTTCCGTACACAAGATAGTCAAAATTTAGCCAAGCACTGTAGTGAAGTGCTCTAGAGAACTCGTGTTTCAACTGATTAGTTCCGATAATCGGGGTTCCACTGTATCGTGAATCGAAGAAGTAAATATGATTTAAATTACCTCGTGTTTGATGTCGTATCAATCGTAAAAGTATCAGGAACGTGTCTAGGGAATCAATAATTTAATTGTATAAACCAACTAATACAAAATCGCTCCGAAACATAATACAGACGAAATTTCTACGGCAAACTGCAAGTTCGGTAAATTTCGGGTCGTCGATTGTTTTCCGCCTGGTTGAGAATTAAAAAAAGGACTCCGTCCAAGAGTATTATGAGTAGAGTAACTCAATCTTCCGAACACATCCGGTAACACACAGGCCACCGAGCTAAATATCGAGGCCGAACCGTATTAAGAATCTGTTCACAAGTCCGTTAAAATCATTCAGCGGCTGATCTTTAGGAAACACGATCTGTTTAGTCTTCGGTGCTCCGAAGTGAACCCTCCTCTGTGTTCTTTCGTGGGACCAGCAGTATCGATACCCGTGCTTCGACGAACGAGCGAACAGTAATCCGTGCAGTGGAACCGGATTGTTTTTACATTGTCTTCCTAACTGCCTTCGAGGAATACTCCGATTTACGGGAACGGGTCGCGCTCGCAGGTTCCTCTCTTAAATCACCCTTTCCCGTTTCCGGTGGCCTCGTCGGAAATGGCTGGCGAGCGCCATTGATAGGAGAACCTCGCCTAATCCCAGTTTTTAATTATAGCACTGCGCTTCAGATAACACCTAGCAGTTTTGGCGCCGTTTCCCGAAATAATCCATCAATCTACAGCAGCCATAAATGTGTAAATAAATTGATTACTCAGAAATGCAATAGGCATCTCATTTTGGTATTCATAATCCTGTTGAACTTCATTTAGAAATTGTGAAGCTCGAATTGGACAGAAACACTTGCTCCAATTTTTTTTTCTTTTCAATATTTGATGTATCCAAAATTATTTGTCGATGTTACAGAACGTATTTTTAGAGGCGATTAACTTTTTAACAACAGTGAAAATTGAGTATATGCAATATGAGAATATGCAATATTTCTCTTGCCATCTTCATGTGCCTCAAGCAAATCTGGAATCCGAAATTATTTGTACGAGATAAATGTAAGATATTTTTTGAAAATAATTATTAATAAGACGTTTCGAGAATTGACTCCACGTGATCCTTTTCTGGGTCTGCCAGGCACCGGCCATCCTTTGCGCAACTTCATTACGACACCTCATCCGGGGCATTCTCCTCTTCAAACAACACCTAAACTAAGCTGCCAATTTTCAGTAACAAAAGGGCATCGTGGGGCCCAACGAGGGGGGCCATCCTGAGTGGTGGGGCCCCGAGCTGATATCGGGAGCGAAGTACGGAGCCGAATACGTCCGAAGAGGTGGACGAAGATGCCCGAGAAGGATGGTGGGAACGCGTGGCGCGGTGTGTTCTCACCAGCTTGCTCTCTCTCTCTCTTTTAGGGCGCCTAGGAGCGCCGCTACGGAGCAAGGTTGCTGCCGCTGTGACGCCGCGCTTCTGCCGTCTCCGAGCTGCACCAACCTGCCATAAGTTTGCCGCGAAATCCGTACCCGAAATGCCAGGCTTTGTCTTCCCTAACCTCGACGTCTTCGGTTCTCCAATTCTCCAGCCCCAGCAACCTCCAGGACTAATCTAAAACACGATCGTAATCTTAACGTTAAAACAATTTCAGAACCACAATGTCTTCTTCTTAACTTATAATCTGAGATTGTGTGCAATTTTTGGTTGATATAAATGAATTTACTTGCTAATATTTTTATTAAGAAGAGTCTTGTCGTCCTTTCCCTTAAGGGGGGAATCTTGCGTAAATGGCCTGTTTTTCAAGAATTTTTTTTTAAATGTAATACGTAGATTTAAAATTTGGGGTTGAAAATGGCATGCTGGAAATGCGCCGTGCAGCGTACAGTGTACAAAAATGATCTAAAACAAAAAATCAAAATGGAATCGTTAGTTTACGCAAATACGCACAACATGACATTCCTCTTGTATTAAAATTTGCAAAATTGCAAAAATGTCGAAGATTTGAGAAAAACGGATTTTCTGTTAATAACAATGTTTCAAATAAAAAATTAAAAAATCGGAGTTCGTCATTTTGTGGCCAGTTATTTATAGAATATATATACCAAGTTTCACGAAGATCGAGTAATCAGTTTTTGAGCTACGTTGCACGGCGTGCGAAATTTTGCTTTTCGAGAAAACTGCATTTAAAGTTTGAGCAACGTGAAAAACACGTTACGTGATTGTATATCATAAAAAAATCTTAATTCATTTTAATTTACCGCGGTTATTTGCTAATCTGCGATTTCAGGGCCATAGAACAGATCTTCCTTTTCCTCAAAAAGTTGTGCACCAGCCATTTTTTCTTCTTTTCGAGAAGCACGAGCCTTTCCGATAAAAGCCCGACTACGTGAGCCGCTCCACCCAATACAACCGTTCACTTTATTTTGAAAATAACCTTCAAGAACATCTCTGATCACTTTCGAACTTTTGTATCGCATTCCTGGAGAAATTTCCTATCGATCTAAACAAAAAAAAAATGCTAAAAAATTTTATTTTACACAATTTTGCCCCCTTAAGAAGAGTCTTTTCATCCTTTCCTTAAAGAATTCTGAATATCCTTGTAAAACATAACAGAGTGAAAACGTTCACTCTGTGGGCATATTTATTTATACTTTCAAGATACAGTTTTATGCAGAAGGTATACAATTTTAAATTTTAGGTATATTTTAGGTATACAATTTTTGTAGTGAAATTAATTTTTTTAATTATTTCCTGAAGAAGCATGTCACTTAGAATGTTTGTATGGGGGATATCCTTAAGGGAAATTCAAAGGATCAAAGAATTACTATCAAATCCTTCATCCTTCCCGCTAAAAAGTGAATCCTAAACTCAACGTAAATCATTAAGCGAACTAGAAAAATGCTGCTCTACAGCCACCAAGACTGCCAGGGCCATTATAATCCTGACCGACCTGCACTTTCTCCGTCGAATCGGCCAATTATCTAAAATTAGCCTTCCCAAGGAAACAGTTAGATCTTCTACAGTACGAAATCGGTCCTGATCCTTTGCGATTGCACAAAACCTGGTTCGAATATTCGAAAGGACTATAGCTTGCGTTTCATCGATACCCAAAAATCCATGGTTGTTGAAGAGGGGAACATTGGGAGGGGGCAGCAATTAAATCGGATAACTATTGGTCGAGCGGTCTCCTTGCAGAAGCATCTGCTTTCCCGATGATGTAACGCGACATTCGAACAATGGTGTTCCTTTGAACGACGATCGACGCGGCCCATTTCTCGAAAAAGCTCGTCACCGCAGCTCTATGCAAATGGTGGTCCCATTGGGGGACCTTCAGTGAAATTTGTCACTTCGAACGAGTTAGTTCACGCAAGTAAACCGGCTATTAGGTCCCGAGAAATCATTGCCGCTTGTTTCGTTGCGAGAACAACGCATTGTCTACTGCCTCAGCTCGGAGGTCATTGCATACAAGGAAATTGTGAACGAGGGGCCCACGATGGGTCAAATTTTATTCGGATTATGAACCATGAATAATAAGTGGCCCGCATTTTAGTGGGAAAATGCGCTGGGAAATGGGCGAGAATTTGTTTAGACAAATGGACGACGTTGAAAATTCTTCGAAATTTAACCTACACTGATCGTCAAGCAAAGACGTCTCTCATTTATTGTTAATATTATGTAATATTTATAACTAAACTGCGAAACTTTATGCAAATTCTGGAAAATACTATGGAAAACATTTTCTTCGTCAACTAAGAAATTCTGCTTTGTGAAAATAAAATAAAAATGCTACTAAGTTCTCGTTGATGCATACGTTTCCTTGTAATTTACTAATCTACGCATGCCACAATGCATGTCTGTGTTCGTTAAATCTACATAGAACTACATAGACACTTAGTTCTTCTCTTAGTAATTTTGTGGAGTTGAGAATTGTACAACAATATTTAAAAATTTCTTTTTACTGTTTTTCTTTTGATTTCTATTTGTTACTGTCTTAAATGCATAAAATCTTCAGTATACTAGTAACATGATTGCGAATGTAATTTTTACTAATGTAATTTTTTCCTGATTTGAATGTTCGCTCAATAAAGAGAATCCTTGAACGCTGAGGTTTAGAAACTCCAGATTGCTTCAGTCGAGCATGCAGAATTGATAACTCTTAGGGAATTCCGTCGTCGTCATTAAACGGGATAATTGCCAGCGACGCCGTAATCGCCGGATCGAGAAACCGATTAGTGCACATTACGGCGTGCGGCTAATTACAGCGCAAATCCCAGTTAATCAGACAGTTCTTCCGAAGTTCCTGCGTAGCTTCTTAGGGAAATTCCCCTGGACACGGGAGCTGTATCCTGAGATCACCGGTGTGACGGTACGTAGAATGAAGGGGCAAAGCTGAAATCGTTGCATCAGCTGGAGCCAAATGTGCTCTCGTGCTTATAGTTTGAATCTTGGGGTGTTGAACAATGGTCCAGTGCGGGTCGAGGGGGAAACTCTTCTTGTAGGAGTCTTTGCTTCTAGTCTTCGATGAAGGAGACCAGGAATAACGGCACGCGCCACACGACGATGGTCTGCGACCGATTTATTGATTTGTGAAAAGCAGCTGATGCTTGGGAAATTGATGTTCTGCCGGGATTAAGGAGCAATATTTGCCGAAAGGTTCCGAAAACTTTTACGATCCCCTTGCGGGACGAGGAAAATGAATTGGAGACACTGGTACCTATACGTTTCATTCGTGAGATTGAGGCACGCTGCTTTTGAGGATCTCTGTATCCTTATACAATTTTTAACTAAAATACGTTTCACATGCAGGTGGTTGTTAATATGTCTGCTTTTCGAAGCGCATTCCTACGTTTTTTAATCACCATGCACCCTTTATTAATGACTACAAGACTAAATTAGTTAAAAAAAGAACACTCAATGTTTTTCTTTTCACATGTTTATTTTGTACACTGTTAATTGTTTTAGTAATCACTAAGCTACAGAATTTTACACAAGTTTGTACTTTCATGGAGATACATGCATTTTTCACTAGAATCCTGCACATCTCTTTCACACATATCAAGACATATTTTGGAGGACTAAGGCCTTCTAGGAAGTCTCCGAGGTATCCCCCGTTGGTGAAGAAGCACACTAACAACATTCTCAAGGAAACATATTTACAATTTCAAATCCGAAATCCGTCATTTCGATGGGCTCGGTAATTACAGCGTTAACAATAATATGTATCGTGTGTACCTCTTTCACACATACCGAGGCATTACTGTATGTACAGAAATCTGTAAAATAAACCTGGCAACTTGAAATCTGTCGAGAGGATCGGCCTTGGAAGGGTTCACAGCCACGAATCACGTTAAAAGTTGTAACACGTGTAAAACTAGTCCTCGCCGCGTTCGGTCTTGGGGGAAAGGAAGAAAATCCGGAAGCAGCATAAACGGCAGTTCGTAGGAATCGAAGGAAGCAGCAGGTGCACTGAAACGCCTCCGATTCCGAGCGTAGGTAGCGCAAAATCGCCTAGCGATCCCACGAAAACGGGGAATCTCAACGTTTCTGCCATATGACGCGACGATAACGACGCAGAGGCGACCCGGTCCGCTGATCACCGGGCGCAAGAAACCACGACATTGCAGCTGCATGGAAAAGAAAATCGATACAAGGACTTCAGTAGGTCGTGGAACGAGGCAGGTGACGTTGGTCGCGTGCCAGACTCCCCATCCTTTTGCCGGTAAGAAAAGCATTTTGCGCAACCCCATTGTCCTCGGCTCCCTTCTTGCTCACGGTTTGTGGTCCCTTTAACATAGGGCCCAAGAAGACCCGGGCACCCTTCGGATGTCGTGAAGGGATTTCCCTCGGGATTCGAATAAGGGCCGCCCTCCCTGATCTTCATGCAGCGACATATCGCGCGTGCATCTTGAAATGATCCATGCGTTCCGCCAGGATTGACTTTCGTCACGAACCCGGGACGATCGGAATTAGGACGACAGTGGTATCATGCTCGTCTTCCATTGTTCGATACGAGGTTTCTTGACCCCCCTGCGTGTGTACCACCAGCTGCGCGTTTACAATATTTTCTTTGAAAATGTCCTGAAAAATTGTATAGCAAAATTGCTCCGGGTGTTCATTTTGTTGGACAGTGTGACAAAAATTAAAGCCGTAGAAGAATGCAAAACAGCTGATTTTCCAAACGGTCAGGGCAGCAACGCCACGCCGGTTAGCCCGAGGGGGCAGCAGTAAAAATCAATTCAGGTAATAAGAACAGGAATCGCAAAAGGCGGACAGAAGAAACCGGGAGCAAGTAAACTGGTTTCCTCTTTGTCCGGTTCCCTGTGTCCGCAAATCCCCAAATATTTCGATAGCACGTTTCCTGGTGCTTACACCGGGGCCCATACGCGCGTATCAGCGAAGCACACGTGCTGTTTCGCATCTGTCTTTGGCATCTGCAATTTCCTCGAGTCCCACGACCCTTGGCCATTACTATTCCTCGTTCCGGATCGACTTACCATGGAAGAGAGGAGAGAAAGAAAGAAAAAGAAAAAAGGAATGATTACCCCCTCTTCGACGTCACCGAGGGGATTCCGTGTGGGCACATGCTCGTGACGTCACGCAATGCACACGTCATGGTGACGTCGAATCCTCCGAGGGGGGTTTGAAATCTTAAACAGAGCATCTGCAGGGTGCTTTGGGGATCGAAGGTAGAGAAAGAGAGAGAGAGAGAGAGAGAGAGAGAGAGAGAGAGAGGGGGGAGGTTGTAATCACGGCTTACAGAAGGAGAAGACGAAGAAGGGGATCGTGCAAGGAGCATGAAGTGGAATCGCGAGGGGTGCACACACGTGGGAAAACGGCACGCGTCCCTCTTTTGGCCCGGTGTCACTTACACCTGGAATTTTTCGGGCATTTATCAGTGCACGGCCCTAGCTTCGCCATCCCGCCGGAATTCCTTCGTGTGACTTCGCGTGGCGGGCCGAGATCGATCAAAGAGACGATTATTGCGCGCGGCGAGGGGCCCGGTCGTTCCGAACGGAACGTTCCTTCTTCCCTTTGTTTGCCGCAATTGTGCTTGTTAGGGCCCATGCCATGGCATCCTCGAGTTTCAGCAATGTTTTTTAAGCAGCAGACGATTGTACATTTCGCTTTAAACGTGCGTGCGCTGCTGCTGTTAATCGAGAATTTATGTGCTCAACACATTCGCTACCAGCATTGGTTCTACTGCTTATCTTTCCTGTTAAAATGCAACCTTCTTCGTGAAATGTTAAAACAATTTAAGAAGGGAACATCATAGATTCTCTGAATACACCCAACTCTTCAATGAAAGGTGTTCAGCCAACTTTACCACGAGGCTTTACACCATCGTACTTGGTCATCATTTTTTTTTCCATGAAACAGTGAAAAAAATCACATCGATTTCCAAGGTGTCGTTTATCTTTTGTTAATTTTCATGGATTGTTTCAAGTTATTCCGACTTTAATCCCTTGCCTTCTAATTTAATTCCAATTATTTATTTTTGCATATAATGTCTATTTATAATAATCAATCTATGTTAAATTGATCTGTTAGATTTTAAATGAAGGATTTTTATTGGCGCGCCGACAGGAATGGTTTTCTCGCACCCTTTTGCAGAGCGTATGCCCGATGTTGCGTGTCCCCGATTCTTTCAGGACTAGGTTAATCTTTCGCAGCATGCAACGTACTTACAGCAGCTGTGACTGCAGACTTGTTATTGTTAAATTTAGGATTATGCAAAATATGCCGGAATGTCCTGCAGTTTACTTAAGTGGGGCATGCATTTGCATCTGAAGACGAGCGGTCTAGTCTTTCGCCCAGAAATTAGAAGCTCCTCAGTACCTCTAAAGAAACAGGGTTAATAAGTTTCACTGATCGATTTCAGGCTGCAGCTGAACCTCCATTACATGAACCTTTCGCACCTACATACTTTACCGTCCGAATTCCCTGTTATTGGGACTGTTAGACTGTCGTTCAACCCTAATTCTGGACGAATAATTCAGGAAAATTCTTATTCTTCGAAATCTAATTTTGTATGAAAAACGATAATAGAGTATGCATTAATCTCGACGTATAAGAAGATAAGGAAAATTGATAGTGTTAAAAAAATCTTGTTAAAAATCATGAAAGAACAGTCAATTTAAAACAGTTGAAAAATTGAAACATTTTAAAAACATCGATATATTATCTTCACCTTTACAAAAACATTAAAATATAGAAATAAATTTCTACTTCTTAGAATACTCCTATTGCTTATCATTGAAAAAGAGAAGTTTTATTTTACGCAAAGATCCACAACCTAATAATATTATACGGAAAGATACAATAATTTGATATACAAAGATAAATATCTCGAGTTGTTTTCAATTTTTATGATAATAAGTCAAGACTGAATAAAATATCATACTCTTAAAATTTGAATTTACAAATATACTTTTTATTTTATGATTATGTATATGACTAAAAACTTTGTAACTTCATTTTGAACTCATTATCTCATCTGTTCTACCGTTTATTTCCATTGGAAATTCTATTGTCTAGATATTTGTTATTTTGAATAACATAATATCACGTCATTTGCGTATACATATAGCAGTTTCACTATGCTCGAATTGAAATAAAAATGACTGAAATTATTTGTCTTGATGTCTACACATTGCCCCCATGATCGGTGTCGTTCGCCATGAGAAACACTTTCCAGGTGGTTGCACCGGTAAGCGAACGACATGTGCGTGATTATGACGCTATCGTTATGGGAATACCATCATTCCGATGCAGGACAGCTTTGTTTCTGCTATCTGTATGTTTCGAAAGCACAATGGCATACACGGAAGCCAATTTATCGAACACCGCAACGTTTTTTTGGGTTCCTCAAACCACAAAGCAATTTGTATTCTTGTTACGTTGCATTGGCAAAAATAGTACATCATTAAATGTATTTTATGAAAGCAAACCCCTCAATAATCATCATTAGACCGTGGATTTTTATGAAAAACAAAACTTGTCTGCATCAATTGTAACAAGCAGGAACTACATATAAATTAGTCTCATCTCTCAATAATTTTAACAAGTTGCAAATAATGCAACAAAGTGCTTAAATATTTTTAATGTTTCTACAATTTTGTACTTCACATATTCATTTTCGTTATAAGTGCATAAAATCTGCAGTCAAATTATCGTCAACAATTCTTGTATTGGAGACATTTTATATTTATCCAACTTAATAATTCATTCGAAACACCTTTCTTCCAACACATTTAAAAATGGCGAATTTTATTTTAAAATTGTGGCGCTAGTTGCCCTACAATTTTTTGAAAAATATATTTTACTGGCAAAACATTCATCGCACATTTGATCCGGAAACATTTATGGCATCGTTTTTGCTAGGATTAGAAGTTTGTTTGTTGAGAGACACTAGGAAGCGTCTATGATACCTGCTCGAAGCGAACAGGTGAGATGATACAATATTAATGAAATTTAATTCGTACCTAATGAGAAGTAATTGCCCATTAATATACACTGTCGTGTGTTGGACCACCGTGAGAATGCGCGATGAGTTATCAGCACAATTCCCATGGATGCCTCGACACCTGGCAGAATGCAGTTGCCGCGGTAAAAGTTTCGTCCCTAAAAAAGACAGGGTTCCGGTCGTGGATTACGCCGGCACGTACGTTCCGATAGACAATAATTGTCTGTTAATAACGTCCGGTGGGGAGCTGACGCACATGGCAAATAGTTTAACTCGTGACAGATGTTATTAGAAGCGCTTCTATCTTAAGAGTACAATTATTCCTCAAAGACCATGTAATTTTCTAAACTCTAAATTCCATTAATTCCACTACTTATAAATTAAGGTTTTGTCCGATAGATGCAATGATTATTTTATGAAACACATTAATGTTTGTTCAATGTAATCGGTTCAAATGCGTTGCATTTTCTAGCAAATGTGTTGGTATTTAATACAGCCCAATTTCTAGCACAGAAAATCAACAAGAATTACAAATCTTTTCAAATTATATTTAAGAAGTAGTCTTGATCGTTTGTTGGTAATGCAACATTTTTTGCAACTCGATACATGTACATGACTTGGAGATATAGACATTTCGTGCAATATAATGGCGTAAAGCAAGTCAGAGTAATTTTTATTTATGATCATTTGATACAAGATACTCGATTCTCACTAATATGCTCAGATTGAGTTATGTTAGTTGCGCTGTGATCTAGATTTATCAGTTGGCTGTCCTATTTGTGTAGAGGGCGCTACAAAACCATTGATTTTTAGCAATGTCGATATTTCAGATCGTGCGACACGAAACCCCGTCAGGTGACTAGTCTACTCCTATATCTCGTTTATAATCTTATGATATAAACGACGAGAATCATTTGCTGTTGAATAACAAAAATTTCAATGCTGTTTGATTTTCGAGAATTGAAATTACCTTGAAAAATGCACTTTATTCAAGAAATTTAAACTTATTAATTTATTCGCCATTTTTTATAATAGTATGAATTTATCTAAAATAAATGTCATATCTTTAGTCACTTTGAATGAAGAAAAATCTTTAATAGAGCGGCAAATATTTGAAACAATTATTTTCTTGATAAAGATGTCGCTTTTACAATATCGATCCATGTCATCTGGTACACGTTGAACTGGTAGTATATGTGCGCCTATTCTGTACACTATTCTAGTTTAAATAAATTACACTATGTCCACGAGGTGAATTATAATAAAACATAACAATGGAAAAATATGTGAAGCCGTTAACGAGTCACAATGTTGATTCTGAATTTGTGGGCATATTGGTTGCTGTAATAGCAATTATCATAACGATAGGTAAAGCACATATTTTTACGGGTCACAATTATATCAATATGTTGCATAAAATTGAAAAATATTGACTGCATTTTCTAAAATTGGATGATTAAGTTAAATTCGCAGTTCGAATTAATTTCATAGCTATTATAGAGTTCCTAATAACTAGTTGGAAGATATAACCTAAAATATTCAAATAACTGTGTATTTCATACATTATACGAGAATAAATGACATTCATGTATTAAAAGTTACACTAAATAATGTCACAAATTTTGTCTGCAATCCATATAATTTTGTATTCAATTAAGACTACAAATGTGAAACACATATTTGTAAAATAAATATTTTCATGGTTTTATTAAAATTATTTATCAAGTCTGGTAATAACTGTTTATTCGTGTAAAGCCAATTTGTGGTTATAGTATATGCAGTAAGCGTGAAGGAATATAATGATACATATCAGAAATGTTACAAACATAACATTGTGATTGCATACATAAAACAAAAATAAATACATTTTCTATACAATTAAAATTTTGACTAGAAATTAATAATTAACTATTAACAGTCGATATTTTTAATTAATGGCTATTAATAAACCATTAATATTTATAGTTAGTAATTAACAATTAATTTTTCCAATCAAATAAATAATTTTAATTCATTGCTGTCTAATTTTAAGCTTTAAAAATGTTTCTGGCCTTCAATTAGAATATCTATTAATCTAACTGTGTTTGGTTTAACATTGGTAAGCCAAGTATAGGCATTACCGTACTGTTTAATATCCTAGTCTGTTCCTCTGTTCAGTATTGTTTGTCATATGGCGCAGAAGAAAATCTATAGGAAATAGGATACTTTTAACAGGTCTCAGTGATGCTGGCAAAACACTAATATTTGCACGTTTAGTATGCTCAAAATTTGTTAAAACTTACACATCTGCGAAGGAAAATACAGAAGATCTAGTAATTAATAATGTAAGTATTGGCAGTTTGTAGCAACAAGTATCAGCATCATAGTTCTTCATTGCCATTTGTACATCTAGCGTACCTTAAAGCTCGTTGATATTCCTGGACACGAGCGTTTGCGCTACAAATACTTTGATCAATTCAAGTTATCTGCAAAAGGGGTTGTCTATGTAATCGATTCGGTGTCCTTTCAAAAGGATATTCGTGATGTAGCAGAGTAAGTGGATACAGGTGGACTTATATCCTATAACAGAAGCAACTAAAGAATTTGTCCAATTTCAGGTACTTGTATAACATACTGTCGGACCCATCTATGCAAAACAAATCTGTGCTCATATTATGCAATAAACAGGACCAAACTATGGCAAAGGGTTCTTCTGTCATAAAAACTTTACTAGAAAGAGAAATGAATCTATTACGTATGACAAAGACAAATCAGTTGCAAGCTACGGATGCATCATCCGCAAATGTCTTCCTTGGTAAAGAAGGCAAAGATTTCGAATTTTCCCAGCTGGATACACACATGGATTTTGCAGAATGCAATGCATTTAATAAAGATCCTGACACTTCAGCTGACATTGAACAATTAAATTCTTGGTTAAAAAAAATTGCTTAAAAATTTGTACTTGTTTTTCAAAATAAATTATTTGTTTTTAATTTGGTAAATGGGTTTTAGGATCTTAAGTCTGTGGTTTTATTAATTAACTGCTTTATACTAATACAGACCTTCTTAAGTCTGTGTAATAATACACACAATTTCTTAAAAATTTATTTTTTATATTTACAGTAGCATATCATGAATAATTCCGATATTTCTCTTTTTATTTGCAATCGAATATTTTGGAAAGAATTATATTATCTATAAGGAATTTTTAGACACCACGATCATAAAATTCTAAAGGTTTCAATATAATGTGCAAAAATAGTCACCATACATTTTGTCTCGCTTCAGAAATTGAATTAATTTAACCCATGGAAGTTTTTCTCCCAATTAGATATTAGATCTAAAAGTGGTTTTCTTTCGATTTCTTAATTATGAAAAGCGGAATTAATTTCTGTCTCCAAAACAAACTTAATTTCATTATTGGACATTTGAACAAGTTGGTAGTAGGGATGGCATCCAAGATCACTAACAGTGATTTATCGCAGTGATCGCAGAATCACGATCACGGTCGTGATTTTAACTTCATTCACGCCGTGATCGTGGTAGCGCTACTGTACTGTAGGTATGGGGCCTACCATCCAGGTAAAGAACTAGGCACGTGTATGTTGGCAAGAGGAACTTTATTTATATCTGCACGTGGCGGCAGACTCAGTGCGACTGGTGCCTAGGGAGGACGCCGAGCGTGTCTCGGGGAAAATCCCTAGATACATAGAGTCGTGCTCCTATTTATTGGCGCCCGCTGCGTCGCCTAGCGGATGCACTAGGGAGTCAACGATACTCCCTACAGTACCATATGCTCGATTAATGGTTACGGAGGGAAATTTGAATATAAATTGTAATGTTTAGGCACAGACGATACCTCGTGAGTACACGGACGTGAGACAAAAAAATACATTCGGTAATTGGTCTACTCTTACACCTCGTTGACCTCGTCTGTGGCGATAGCTTAGAATAGGTAAAGAAATAACGCGAGAGGAAGTTTTCACAAGTTCACAATATATGTATATACAGTGTACATATACAGGGTGTTCGACCTGATAAAAGTCTATAATTTTTGTCTGTAATATTTCTATTTTAAAACAGAATAATTTTTTAAAAATTGGACCAAATAATTAAGTTTGTATTCTCAAGAGCACAAGAGCACTCTTGCTTCCTCTGTGTTAAGAAAGTCTATAATAAAGACTAGATAATACTATTTTGTGATAACAATTATTAATAAATGCATATGCAGTTTTGATTCTATTAGCAACAGATGAATAGCGGCGATCGGTGTGATACCCATATAAAATAAAAAACATATCTAAGTTATAACGAAAAGTATGTTTTATTTTTTAGTAGATTGATTAGTAAACTTCCTACAAACATTTCCATTCATTGTATATTAAATCACAGACGAGATAGTAGTATACCAGGCTTCGGAATTAACTGCTCGATCCGGGGCATTTTCCTTGACCCGACCGTGGGTTTCGCTCTTCGTGACGGTCCTAGTTCTCGAGTCACCTCAGACCCGTACCATATGAACTGCGCGCGGCCGTGCAGAATCTTCTCATTCTGTCGTTCCATGTACCAACGAAACGGGTCGTTGAGAGTCGTTGTAGAGCCAGACTTAACGCCATTGGATTTTTGTTCCGGGGAAAGTTAAAAGAAAATGCTTATTATGAAGCACCCACTACAAAAGAAGCCATGCGGACACGCATACAAAGAGCCTGCGCTGCTATTGACCACCACACACTTTACTACGTAACGCAATCAGTGGGTGTGGGTGAACGCTTCAGATGCTGTCATAAGCTGGTCATCATCTTGAGCATCTGTTGTAGCGGATTATTTTGGATTTAACCACTTTGTTTACATTTTGAATTGACAGTTTGATTTCGTTAATAAAACTGAGAATACCCCATTCCGTAAGATTTCACAGTAAATTTATATTTTTCATCCTTTTTTACGTTTATGACCTTAAATGACCTCGAATGATTTTGACTGACTATGTATATCGTTGAAATTGTCTCAAGGAGAGCTACAATCATAGGAGTTAAAAAATATGTAATTCCATTTTGAAAAATTAAGTTGACCTTCACGTAATGGGTCCCTTAAAACCAAAAAACTTTTGTCTAAAACATTTCTTCCTATCTCAACAAATGTACAAATTATTCTAGATGGCAATAGTTAGTGTCTCACCCTGTATAAATTAAAACTTTCGAGGAATAACTTCATATAATTTAAATAATTAGAAAATAATATAAAGTTATTTTCTATATTAAAGACTTAATACGAAGCTTTGTTTCTTAACAAGATGAATTAAAATATTTTAAGCTTTTTAAATATCAAACCATTTCTCGACTGGTTAAATGGTTATCTTTTGTAACAATCTTACGATAATTACTATTTTTAACCATAGTACATCATCAAAATCCATGATATAAATATTTCAGGTATGCCTAAAACGGTCAAAAATCATTTAGAAAGAAGTTTGCATTCTGAAGACCAAGTGGTAAATGTGTTTTAACGTTTTCCTCTTTTCGAACCAAATCTCCTTCTCGGCGTCCTAGAAAGAAAGGTGATCGAAGATTTTTTAAAAAGTTGAAAGGGAAAGTTAAAATAAATGAAAATTGATTAGTGAAGACTCAGAGTGCATAGGCTAACTCACCAAAAATAGTTTGAAGTTTTCTTTGCCCTGATCTATCTCTGATGAATAAGGGTACAGCTGGTTGTGGGCCTTTATGGTTCATAATAATATTTTTGGCACAGTTCAATGCATTATAAATAAGTTTTGATTTTTGTGCTCTTGTTAAATAAACCACACATTGTCCTAAAATTACATCACACTCTGGCATTCCAATCATTTTGCACCCATGCATGGTATGAACTGCTACCCCTATAGCAAAATACTTTTAAAATTAATAACATTTATTTAGATATTTTATAAGAATAACGAAGCACCTAGTAATATAATATATATACCTAACGCATCAGGATCTTCTAAACCAATATCTTCGCTTGATATCCTGACCAAACGTCTTGCTATATCTACAGGATCTTCTTTGATTGCCATAATCCTTGCTAGCCAATACAGAGCTGCACTTTCATGGCCACCTTGTATTGATTTATGCAATGCAGAATATAAATGCTGAATATTATTATTTTGTCTATCTGACAGCATATGTGCTTGCTTAAGACTTTCTTTAATATCATCAAGGGTTATTGATGCAACATGGGAAGAATATGATGCTTTAGTTTTAACTGCTAAGTCCAAGCCATTTAATGCAACACGTGCATCTCCATCACATACTTCAGCTAACCATTCAATTACGGTTTTGTTAATAATAAAATCTGGCTTTGAATGGAAGCTTGATTTATCTATTGAATTATGTATACTTTTATTTTGGAGGCCGTTTATTTCTCCATTAATGGATGCGACTGCTCTACGAAGAATTTCCACTATGTTGGACATTGTCAATTTACTCAATGGAAATACACGACATCTACTTAACAAGGCAGAATTCAAGCTATAAGATGGATTTTCAGTAGTAGTGCCAATTAATGTAAGTGTTCCTGCTTCTACATGAGGTAAGAAAACATCTTGCTGAAGCTTATTGAAACGATGTATTTCATCCATAAATATAATAGTTTGTTTACTAAATTTTGATCCGTTCTTACAATTAGCTTTTTTAACAACTTCTTTGACATTATTAATGCCACATGATGTGGCACAGAGATTTACAGAGTGCACTTTGTCTCCATATATTTCTTTGCTCAATCGCGATATAACATTGGCCAAAGATGACTAAAAAAGTTAGAAGCAGTAAGTATCACTAAAAACGGATACTTGGTGTGTATCTTACCTTTCCACATCCAGGTGGACCCCAAAATATCATGCTGGGAATATGTCCTTTTGTTAACAAGTTTTGTAAAACCATATCAGAACCGATAACTTGATCTTGGCCAACATAGTCTGCAAAGCATTTAGGTCGCATTTTCTCAGCAAGAGGAATATGATCTGTGCTCGAAGTTCCTCTTTGTTGATTCATATTTGGTGTAATTGTTACAGAGTCTTTTTTCGATTTCTTCATTAGATTTGACTCGACCGTTTCCTCAGACGACAAAGGTCTCTTTGAGCTTCGAAACGACTTTTCTGGAGGTGCATCGATTGCAGAAAGACATAAATCAATATGATTTCCTATGTTTTCTATGGAATACTCTTTCCTACATACTGGACACAACATAGTTAATTACATACGTTTGTTTCTGTAATGAATTCTGTAATTTTTCTAAATAAAACCTAACCTAACCATAAGGTATACCTATGTATGTAGCCTATGCTGAAGTCTGTGCTTCTACCATAGGGCAAAAAATATGTAGCTCGTCTGTAATTAAAGACTGTGTAGAGCGTCCTCTTTTCATGAATGACATAAAACTAATTCAATACTTCCGGAGATTCAATATTTAAATTCTTGCGCTTCAAACATGCTATTACAGTTCTTATACTTGATAAAGATCTCATATTTTACAATTAGGTTTAGAATGTCAAACTTCTTGACAATACTACCATTTCTTCATATTTTCATTTTAATCGTTTTAAGTGACAGGAAGCTTTTTCGAAAATGTCAGACAGTGGTCTTGCTGCCAGTAACAAGTGCTATTGTACCTTTCGATAATTTGTTTAGGATATGCGTTCATATGTGTTCCAGTGAAATTCACCTAAATCTCCTCTCTGCTATGGAGTTGGTGTCAGAGTTCAGCGGCTGTCTGCTGCAAATCTGCTGCGAATCTAGTAGTAAATTGCACACTGGGACATATATTTGAGTTTATAATACTCAAAATAAAAATATTGACTATTCTACTATTAATTGCAGTTATACAATTATTTTCAATTATCAAACGCCATCGCGAGAGTACGCACTATTGCGCACCCATATTAAAAAATGGACGGGTTTGTGAAGGGTTGTTGCAACAGTTAATAACAAAGTAGACTGAGTTATTGAATTATCTGTATCAAAATTAAAAATATAATAGATTCTTATTCTATATATAAAAATACAAACAGCTGCCTATTAAATTCACGATCATTGTTTCCTCGAAATTTTTAGAATTTCTCTTTGCAAACCTGAAATATAAATATACATCTGTGGCTTCTTTTTCATAGTAACAAACAATGCATATTCGTAGCACATCGGTGCTATAGTTATAGCGAAATCAATTGACCATTTATCACTGGAGATATCAGACTGATTAAAGTGCTCTCAGTATTGAGATTACAGTAGATTAATACTGATTAGAGGATTATCGTGATTCATAGTACAAGAAATCAGATTCAATGGTTAATTGAGAACGTGCTAACCATAATTTGTTACCTTGTTGACTTTTCCACACTATTTCAACATTGAAGATACCATCATCTTCTATGAGACTTTGAAATTGTCTCATTCCTCCTCCAACCCCGAAATAATAACTTTTAGCGGCAATGAATCTATTTAATAGCAAAAAAGAAATTATTTATTATTTTTCTAGAAACCCAACTTTAAAAAACATATTTTGCGAGAGCAAGACAATTTTTTTTATAACATTTTCAGCAGATTTTTCGAAAGTATATTTTCATAGTAAGTTATGAAAATTAAAAAAGAGTTAACTTTTACACTCGACCTTTTGGAAATGGTAATCTTGTCTGTATGAAACTAAATTAAATTAAACATCTATCTATGTTTAAGTTATAAACCGAAATTAAGTTTAGCGGTTATACTTGCCCCACGCCATCTTGTTTCAGTTTCTCTCTGAGAACTTCGTACAATTTCCTGTGATTGTCAGGATTGTAAATTGTTTCGCTTGTGAAAATTAGATCATACTTCGTACTTTCGTTTTTTTTATCGGGCACATTTAATTTTGTAAACGATTCCCAGTCCCCACAAAAAAATTCACATCTTTTTAAAACATTTTCCCGATCCTCTGAATTGAGTAAAACGTTTGGAATCGTTACAGTTTTTATTACCTCGACGTTCTGCAAAATGATTTACATAAGCTAAAGGTTCTTAAAAAGTCGATTTAAAAATTATATACGAAAGAAACGAACGTAGTCTTGGAAATGGACGACGGAATTTTTCGAAAGGGCTATGAGACCAATGATACCAGCACCACATCCCAAATCCAACACAGTTTTGTCTTGAAAATCTACATTGTTTTCGAAGATGTAGCAACCTAGATCGTAACTACACTCCCAGATTTTTAAACCACCTTGATACAAGAATTCTACAATTTTTTATTATGAATAACACAACATTTGCATTTACTTTCATTCCATACTTTAATGTCATTTGACATTAAATAAAAAATAATTAATTAAGTGTAAGATTTATTTGATTTCTTAAAAATGATCATGTACTAAATTATTCTAAATTAAATAGTAGTAATTAATAGAATGCCGTATCTATTTATGGCAAAAATGTGTAAGTAAAGTTTAAAGCAGAATTTAAAGAATAAATAAATTTTTATTTGGTTCCACTTTCTTGCATAAACATTCGTAGTGTAGTAATTAATTAAACGACGTTCGAATTGATCTTAGAAATTAGTTTCACAACTATTCTTGTTCAACGAGGAATAATAAGTATTTTAAATTAACCGCCATGTACCTTCGTATTTGGCAGGAACAAGATCGGAGTGTTGCGACTCGGCTTCTATAATATTTGCACAATTTTCCTCTTTCAGGTCTTGCAAAGCTTTTTCAGATCGAATTAATTTTAATTTGCATCCCGGGAATACTATGCTTTCTATGTAATCGTTCGATTCAAATTCTTTTGTAATATTCGATTCCGTCATACAAACTTTTGAAGCAGGAATCCAATTAATTAACTTTTTTGTCTGAACATCACTTTCTGAAATTGGTATCTTAAGTATTCATTTTTCATTGTATACCACACTTAAATTATTGATTTTATTAAGGAATAGATTTATTAACATTCTCAAAGAACATATTTGAAAATTGCACATGCGTATGAAGTAACGTTGCAGTCACATAACCTTTGAAAACATTTTCAAATGTATGTTTAAATAATTTGACCAAATTGAGGACTACCTTTCGCGTCATTGTCTTTTGAAAACCCAAATTTGAACATCTTGGTTTTGATATTTGTTCGTATATTCACGTTATGAAAACAGCAGGTAATTGATTAAAATATTATAGCGATATACACCATGATTCACGATAAGTCAGAATTCTACTATAAATAATTTCTCGTCCACAGCGACATCTGAAGTTCATTTAGTGAATGAAATTAAAAAACCGCGAACGTTTCCTTCGATGATAACTTTTGTCACAGACGAGGTACAGGCACAGACGAGGTATAGACGTAGACCAATCACCATATGGGATTTCGTGTCTCACGATCTGAAATACCGACATCGTTAACAACAACTAGATTTCTTACGCCCTCTACTCTGACGAACGATAAATCTTGTAACTAGATCCACGAGAACTTCAGCGCATATACCTATGATAAATGATAAAGATACGACTCTGAACTCAATACACGAGTACGACCTACCGTTCTCGCACACGGGTGTAAACAGGTGTAAATCTAACCCGCTGATGAGAGCAAACCTAACACTAACCTAACACTCGCTCAACAGGGCCAAACTAACCCTTTTTCATTGAATGAAAAGGTATTCTGAAACAAAAACAGCGTGTTTTGATTAATAATTGAAAGAGAGCTGCCTCGAAGGTGAAGATGGGCCAAGAGTAAACAAGGAGTGCATTGAAGGACCTTCGGCTCATCCCGAGGTAGCCTAAAGTAAATTCAGACACAATTCAATTAAATACACAAGTTTTTATTATTAGTACGTCTTAAATTTTATTTTAAAATGTTATCGCAAAGTTATAAATAAGCAGCTATTAGCTCGATATTATTCCCTATTTGTAAGATTACTAGAAGTTCTTACAAATAGAGAATAATACCGATTGCCCGGGTCTCACCACGAGGAGGTTGCTGCACAAGAGACCCGAAAGGAAGCCAGAAGGAATTCAATACGCTTCCTTCTGACTCCCTTTCTTACAACGACGGTTTCGAGTCTTAGAAACTAAATTTCGCAGAGTATGTCGAGTAATTATTGCGGAGCAAATGGAGTGAGTCGGAGAAGAAGTCTCCGATTCACGGGAGATTAAAAACGAATCAGGCAGAAGGCTCTGATTCTTTCAAAGAGAGAAACAAAACCGAACCAGAGCAGAAGGCTCTGGATCGAGGGTGACGCGACGCGTACAATGCTTGCAGAACCAACTCCAGCCAGTACCGATACCCGACGTGTCCTCACGAAGAGCAATGGTCGAGAGAAGCGTTCAAACGATACCCTAAGTTTCCCCCACCCACCTGTCGCCAGGCAACGACTAGCGTTGAGGCGACTCGGGTGGACTTACGGCAGGGAGGATTTTACACGAGTGAACAGGTCTCTCGAACATCCCTCTCAATGGATCTACGCCGAGCACCGGTACCAACCGGTCTGGTACATACAAGCAAGGTCCGACACAGCATAAGGCTGTGTCGGAATCAAAAATCGAACCGAGCAAAGTGAAGTTACGGCAATAATTACTCGACATTTATACAATACTAATAAACAAGCTTAATAACTAACGCACGCACTCGAATCGAGCAATTATTGTGAGCCAAAAAAAAACTAAATCTGACAAGTCTCTGAACAATTCCAGAGAAAATAAAAATGGAGCAGAAGGCTCAGATTTACGAGAAAGAAAAATGAAAGAAGCAAACCAGAGTAGTAGCCTCTGGTTCGAGGGTGACGCTACCACTGGTCACAGCAGAAGGCTGTGACCCAAATCAACAAGCGAAACTACCAAAGTGAATCTAACACAATAATTGCTCGAGAACTAATACGAACTTATAAATACTGTGACGTCTTCTTACTATTCGTTGTCTTCGTTCGACGATGATCATGCTGAACTGTTGTGATTTAACTGAAACAGACTAATAATAATTAGACACAAAATGGAGGAACACAGAAGTAATCGAAGAAGAAACGAGTCTTCGTACGATGCGTCGTCTTCGTGCGATGATAAATTTCTGCAACTGTTGTACTCAATCTGAAACAGATTAGTAATGATTAGACACAAAACAATGGAGGAACAACGAAGTATAAGAATACGATGAAATAAAGACAAAACGATGACCCCGTACACGAGTACGGCCTACCTAACATGCACACGAGTGCAAATCTACCAGCTCACAAGAGCCAAGCTAACCCCGTACACGAGTACGGCCTACCTAATATGCACAAGAGTGCGAATCTCACCGGCTCACGAGAGCTAACCTACGACCAGCTCACGAGAGCCAAGCTAACCCCGTACACGAGTACGGCCTACCTAATATGTACAAGAGTGCGAATCTAACCGGCTCACGAGAGCTAACCTACGACCAGCTCACGAGAGCCAAGCTAACCCCGTACACGAGTACGGCCTACCTAATATGCACAAGAGTGCAAATCTAACAGGCTCACGAGAGCCAAACTAACCCCGTACACGAGTACGACCTACCTAACATGCACAAGAGTGCAAATCTAACGGCTCACGAGAGCCAAACCAACCCCGTACACAAGTACGGCCTAACCGACAAGAAACTAAGAGTAGATGAAGTCAGAACTTCAATCTACTGAGGTGGCGCTTCGGGGCGCCCCGGGTTCGCCAATACCCGTACTCACCCACAGCAGTGAGTCCCTGAGGGACCTCCGTTCGGAGGAATACCAATTTAAAACCAGACATATAAATTTTAGAATAAGAACTTTTGAAAGTTCAGAAATTAATTTCAATTGGAAAGATGAACAATTCCAATCGAAAATAAATCAAACGAAATTGGGTTGCAACGACATAAAGGCTAGGGTCATAGCAATTTTAAGAAACGGAACTTTTAAAAAGTTCAGAAGCAAATTTCAATTAGAAATCCAGAAAAAATGTACGATGTATATTGAATGAAAAAGTATTCCGAAACAAGAAGTGTGTGTTTCGGTTAATTATTAAAAGGAGCTGCCAAGAAGGCATAGGTGGGCCAAGGGTAAACAAGGAAAGCGCGAAGGAAAGCAGGAAGGACCTTTGGCCCACCCCATGCAAGTTTAAAATAAATTCAGACACACACAATTCAATTAAACACACAAGTTTTTATTATCAGTACGTCTTAAACTTTATTTCACAATGTTATCGCAAATTACAAATGAGCAGCTATTAGCTCGATTTTATTCATTATTTGTTAGATAATAGAAGATCTAACAAATAGAGAATATTATCGATTGCCCGGGTCTCACCACGAGGAGGTTGCTGCACAAGAGACCCGAAAGGAAGCCAGAAGGAATTCAATACGCTTCCTTCTGACTCCCTTTCTTACAACGACGCTTTCGAGTCTTAGAAACTAAATTTCGCAGAGTATGTCGAGTAATTATTGCGGAGCAAATGGAGTGAGTCGGAGAAGAAGTCTCCGATTCACGGGAGATTAAAAACGAATCAGGCAGAAGGCTCTGATTCTTTCAAAGAGAGAAACAAAACCGAACCAGAGCAGAAGGCTCTGGATCGAGGGTGACGCGACGCGTACAATGCTTGCAGAACCAACTCCAGCCAGTACCGATACCCGACGTGTCCTCACGAAGAGCAATGGTCGAGAGAAGCGTTCAAACGATACCCTAAGTTTCCCCCACCCACCTGTCGCCAGGCAACGACTAGCGTTGAGGCGACTCGGGTGGACTTACGGCAGGGAGGATTTTACACGTGTGAACAGGTCTCTCGAACATCCCTCTCAATGGATCTACGCCGAGCACCGGTACCAACCGGTCTGGTACATACAAGCAAGGTCCGACACAGCATAAGGCTGTGTCGGAATCAAAAATCGAACCGAGCAAAGTGAAGTTACGGCAATAATTACTCGACATTTATACAATACTAATAAACAAGCTTAATAACTAACGCACGCACTCGAATCGAGCAATTATTGTGAGCCAAAAAAAAACTAAATCTGACAAGTCTCTGAACAATTCCAGAGAAAATAAAAATGGAGCAGAAGGCTCAGATTTACGAGAAAGAAAAATGAAAGAAGCGAACCAGAGTAGTAGCCTCTGGTTCGAGGGTGACGCTACCACTGGTCACAGCAGAAGGCTGTGACCCAAATCAACAAGCGAAACTACCAAAGTGAATCTAACACAATAATTGCTCGAGAACTAATACGAACTTATAAATACTGTGACGTCTTCTTACTATTCGTTGTCTTCGTTCGACGATGATCATGCTGAACTGTTGTGATTTAACTGAAACAGACTAATAATAATTAGACACAAAATGGAGGAACACGGAAGTAATCGAAGAAGAAACGAGTCTTCGTACGATGCGTCGTCTTCGTGCGATGATAAATTTCTGCAACTGTTGTACTCAATCTGAAACAGATTAGTAATGATTAGACACAAAACAATGGAGGAACAACGAAGTATAAGAATACGATGAAATAAAGACAAAACGATGACCCCGTACACGAGTACGGCCTACCTAACATGCACACGAGTGCAAATCTACCAGCTCACAAGAGCCAAGCTAACCCCGTACACGAGTACGGCCTACCTAATATGCACAAGAGTGCGAATCTCACCGGCTCACGAGAGCTAACCTACGACCAGCTCACGAGAGCCAAGCTAACCCCGTACACGAGTACGGCCTACCTAATATGCACAAGAGTGCGAATCTCACCGGCTCACGAGAGCTAACCTACGACCAGCTCACGAGAGCCAAGCTAACCCCGTACACGAGTACGGCCTACCTAATATGCACAAGAGTGCAGATCTAACAGGCTCACGAGAGCCAAACTAACCCCGTACACGAGTACGGCCTACCTAATATGCACAAGAGTGCAAATCTAACCGGCTCACGAGAGCCAACCTACGACCAGCTCACGAGAGCCAAGCTAACCCCGTACACGAGTACGGCCTACCTAATATGCACAAGAGTGCAGATCTAACAGGCTCACGAGAGCCAAACTAACCCCGTACACGAGTACGGCCTACCTAATATGCACAAGAGTGCAAATCTAACCGGCTCACGAGAGCCAACCTACGACCAGCTCACGAGAGCCAAGCTAACCCCGTACACGAGTACGGCCTACCTAATATGCACAAGAGTGCAAATCTAACAGGCTCACGAGAGCCAAACTAACCCCGTACACGAGTACGGCCTACCTAATATGTACAAGAGTGCAAATCTAACGGCTCACGAGAGCCAAACCACCCCGTACACAAGTACGGCCTAACCGACAAGAAACTAAGAGTAGATGAAGTCAGAACTTCAATCTACTGAGGTGGCGCTTCGGGGCGCCCCGGGTTCGCCAATACCCGTACTCACCCACAGCAGTGAGTCCCTGAGGGACCTCCGTTCGGAGGAATACCAATTTAAAACCAGACATATAAATTTTAGAATAAGAACTTTTGAAAGTTCAGAAATTAATTTCAATTGGAAAGATGAACAATTCCAATCGAAAATAAATCAAACGAAATTGGGACGCAACGACATAAAGGCTAGGGTCATAGCAATTTTAAGAAACGGAACTTTTAAAAAGTTCAGAAGCAAATTTCAATTAGAAATCCAGAAAAAATGTACGATGTTTATTGAATGAAAAAGTATTCCGAAACAAGAAGTATGTGTTTCGGTTAATAATTAAAAGGAGCTGCCAAGAAGGCGTAGGTGGGCCAAGGGTAAACAAGGAAAGCGCGAAGGAAAGCAGGAAGGACCTTTGGCCAACCCCATGCAAGTTTAAAATAAATTCAGACACACACAATTCAATTAAACACACAAGTTTTTATTATCAGTACGTCTTAAATTTTATTTCACAATGTTATCGCAAATTACAAATGAGCAGCTATTAGCTCGATTTTATTCATTATTTGTAAGATAATAGAAGACAACATAAAGGCTAGGGTCGCCCCGGGTTCGCCAATACCCGTACTCACCCACGGCCCCATCCGTGAGAGAGCCCCCTGAGAGACCTCCGTTCGGAGGAATACCAATTTTAAATCAGATAAATAAATTTTAGAAGAAGAACTCTTGAAAGTTCAGAAATAATTTTTAATTTGAAAGTTGAAGAATTTTTATCAAGAATAAATATAGCGAAATTAGAACGCAACAACCTACAAGCTTGGGTCGCCCCGGGTTCGCTAATACCCGTACTCACTCACGGCCGCATCCGTGAGTGAGCCCATGAGGGACCTCCGTTCGGAGGAATACCAATTTTAAACCATATACACAAATTTTACAAGGGGGACTTTTGAACGTTTAGAAATAAATATTCGATCGGAAAGATGGACAATCCGAATCAAAAATAAATCGAACGAAATTGGGACGCAACGACCTACAAGCTCGGGTCGCCCCGAGTTCGTTAATACCCGTACTCACCCACGGGCCCGGCCCGTGAGTGAGCCCCTGAGGGACCTCCGTTCGGAGGAATACCAATTTTATGTTAAAAATATAATATTTCAGAGTACGAATTTTATGTAAAAAATATAATGTAATTTCAAAATACCAAATTTATTTAAAAAATACAATATAATATAATAAAATTTCAAAATACCAATTTTATGTCAATAATATAATATAATATAAAAAAATTTCAAAATACCAATTTTATGTCAAAAATATAATATAATAAAATTTCAAAATACCAATTTTATGTCAAAAATATAATATAATGTAATTTCAAGAAAAGGAACTTGTGAAAAATTCCGAAGCAAATTCGAATTAAAAATACAGAAATAATAACACTGTCCAACAAAATTAAACTTTTTTCGAGTTTTGCAATACCTGTTGGGTGATTCTCATACACTTTGTCATCCTAAAACCGAATCTGAAAGTAGAATTGCTCCATCACGCAACGTTTTCGAAAAATTTTGGTTTTTGTAAAAATGCCCGATTTTGATACGAAACGACGTGTTACGCAAAAACTAAATACGCGAGAAAGTTCAAATTTGAGTCAAGAGATAGAGGGGCCTCTCCTCTACATATTCATATAGTCAATTATATTTTTATGTACTTCCTAATAGTTGTAAATGGTTGTTAAAGTTTGAAAATGTTCCGACGCGGGTACTTTGTACGCTCTATTTTTGTATTTATGTGAAAAATCCTTTATCTAGCAGGAATTTACTATACAGGAATGCATTATACAGACATTTCTGGTAAAGAAACCATTCACGAAAAGTATTTGGTTCCCTTAATGTACGAGAAGGATCAGAAAATGTTAATTGACAGCGTGTGCGTGACGCGTTCGCGCCAGACGGCCATTGCAGCCTTTTCGCGACTCGCCAGGGCCGTCGCTATGCGTAGTCGACGTTGGTACCACTCAAGTATGTCTTTGCTTACTATGCTTAATTAAATACATTTTTTTTGTCTTTTTGGGTGCCAATCATTACAAAAGATTATAAAAATACGAGTTATATTCACATTTCATTGTGGAAATGCTTAATAAAGAAAAATGAATACAAAAACTTACCTATTTCTGATGTAAACAAATTAAAAATGTTTCCGCCTTGCTTGACGTTTGTTCCTGGTATCCCGATTTTCAATAATAAGTGTCCAGCAGTAATCAGCAAGCATCCGCACATAAGTCTTTTCCTTTGTAACGTTTTTCCATTGTTGAAATATCTTGATGAAAGATTAATGCTGGAATTGTATTCCTTGTTTTGATTTTAAAATAATTTCGTCATGAATATAACAAAAACAGTCCGGCTGATTTATACACTTCCGCGAGATTTTATCGATTTAATATAGAGCAATCTATGTCTTAATTATGTACTTCGATCAATAAAATCGATTAAATCGATAAAATCTCGCGGAAGTGTATAAATCAGCCGGACTGTTTTTGTTATATTCATGACGAAATTATTTTAAAATCAAAACAAGGAATACAATTCCAGCATTAATCTTTCATCAAGATATTTCAACAATGGAAAAACGTTACAAAGGAAAAGACTTATGTGCGGATGCTTGCTGATTACTGCTGGACACTTATTATTGAAAATCGGGATACCAGGAACAAACGTCAAGCAAGGCGGAAACATTTTTAATTTGTTTACATCAGAAATAGGTAAGTTTTTGTATTCATTTTTCTTTATTAAGCATTTCCACAATGAAATGTGAATATAACTCGTATTTTTATAATCTTTTGTAATGATTGGCACCCAAAAAGACAAAAAAAATGTATTTAATTAAGCATAGTAAGCAAAGACATACTTGAGTGGTACCAACGTCGACTACGCATAGCGACGGCCCTGGCGAGTCGCGAAAAGGCTGCAATGGCCGTCTGGCGCGAACGCGTCGCGCACACGCTGTCAATTAACATTTTCTGATCCTTCTCGTACATTAAGGGAACCAAATACTTTTCGTGAATGGTTTCTTTACCAGAAATGTCTGTAGAATGCATTCCTGTATAGTAAATTCCTGCTAGATAAAGGATTTTTCACATAAATACAAAAATAGAGCGTACAAAGTACCCGCGTCGGCACATCTTCAAACTTTAACAACCATTTACAACTATTAGGAAGTACATAAAAATATAATTGACTATATGAATATGTAGAGGAGAGTCCCCTCTATCTCTTGACTCAAATTTGAACTTTCTCGCGTAACACGTCGTTTCGTATCAAAATCGGGCATTTTTACAAAAACCAAAATTTTTCGAAAACGTTGCGTGATGGAGCAATTCTACTTTCAGATTCGGTTTTAGGATAACAAAGTCTATAAGAATCACCCAACAGGTATTGCAAAATTTTGTTGGTGTTGGACAGTGTAATTGACGGCTTTCGTTGAATAAACACATATACCAAAATAGAAAATGTATATTTGTATTGTCACTTACCAGCTGTTGAAAGTTGACCAAGGTGAGCGGAGACGGCTTCCAGGAACCGCTGTCTGATCGCGAACCAGCTTAAGGTGGACCAGGGTTGACCAGTGATGTCCACTGCAGCTCTGGAGGATCCCTGGTCCACTCGAAGGTAGGTGAGGGTAGGCCAGGGTGGGCCAGGGCAGCTCTGGAGAACCTCTGGTCAACTGCAAGGTCCTTCGTCCTTCTGGTCCCGGAGCCCTCCCGTTCCGTCCTGAGTGCGCACCACGACTGACTGACTGAGCGCGGACGCCGTGGTGGGGTGCGCGGTGAGCGGTGCGCAACTCCCCCACCCCAAACTAACTTCGCCAGACTTCGATCGCCGTGATAGTAATTATTGATAAATTTGTTATTTCTGGCTGCTTAATGTTTATAACAATTTCTTTTGGTAATGGTATCAACAAGCAATCCCTTGACCATCTTGCCATCTAATTTTTTAGTAAAAATACCTAATAGATCTCGAGATACAGAGTAACTTTTGAACCATGAATATTCGCACGTATTAATTTATCGAACACATTTCACTGATAAATTTATTATTTCTGACTGTTTAATGTTTATAACAATTTCTTTTGGTAATGGTATCAACAAGCAATCCCTTGACCATCTTGCCATTTAATTTTTTAGTAAAAATAAATTATAGAACTCGAAATACAGAGTAACTTTTAATTTACGAATATTCGCACGCAGTAATTTATCGTACGTAATTCACTGTAAAATTTATTATTTCTGACTGTTTAATGTTTATAACAATTCTTTTCGCCAATGATGTCGATAAGTACTCCCTTGACCATCTTGCCATTTAATTTTTTAGTAAAAATAAATTATAGAACTCGAAATACAGAGTAACTTTTAATTTACGAATATTCGCACGCAGTAATTTATCGTACGTAATTCACTGTAAAATTTATTATTTCTGACTGTTTAATGTTTATAACAATTCTTTTCGCCAATGATGTCGATAAGTACTCCCTTGACCATCTTGCCATTTAATTATTTAGTAAAAATAAATTATAGAACTCGAAATACAGAGTAACTTTTAATTTACGAATATTCGCACGCAGTAATTTATCGTACGCAATTCACTGTAAAATTTATTATTTCTGACTGTTTAATGTTTGTAACAATTTCTTTTGGTAATGGTATCAACCAGCAATCCCTTGTCCATCTTGCTAACTAATTATTTAGTAAAAATAAATTATAGAAACCGAGATATAGAATAACTTTTAAGCCATAAATATTCGTACGTATTAAGTTATCGTACGCAATTCACTGTAAAATTTATTATTTCTGACTGTTTAATGTTTGTAACAATTTCTTTTGGTAATGGTACCAACCAGCAATCCCTTGACCATCTTGCTAACTAATTATTTAGTAAAAATAAATTATAGAAACCGAGATATAGAATAACTTTTAAGCCATGAATATTCGTACGTATTAATTTATCATACGCAATTCACTGTAAAATTTATTATTTCTGACTGTTTAATGTTTATAACAATTTCTTTTGGTAATGGTATCAACCAGCAATCCCTTGACCATCTTGCTAACTAATTATTTAGTAAAAATAAATTATAGAAACCGAGATATAAAATAACTTTTAAGCCATGAATATTCGTACGCATTAATTTATGTACGCAGTTCACTGTAAAATTTGTTATTTGTGGCTCTTTAATGTTTATAACAATTCCTTTCGCCAATGATGTCGATAAGCACTCCCTTGACCATCATGCTAACTAATTATTTAGTAAAAATAAATTATAGAAACCGAGATATAGAAGAACTTTCAAGCCATGAATATTCGCACGCATTAATTTATCGTACAGGTAACTCCGGTAACGCAAAAACCATTTCGGGCCACCAC
This sequence comes from Halictus rubicundus, assembly GCF_050948215.1. Lineage (NCBI taxonomy): Eukaryota > Metazoa > Arthropoda > Insecta > Hymenoptera > Halictidae > Halictus > Halictus rubicundus. The sequence goes on along the minus strand of NC_135149.1, from coordinate 8,924,805 downwards.
AGTTCTTATGTGGATTACCAAACAAAAAGTTTATGGCATCCATATAAGAACTGCCTCGGTGCGACCGTGTCCCGGCGTTGACAATAGCTCAGCTGGTCGAGTTCGAGGCCGGCCTCGGGTGAACGTAAACCTTTTGTTTACGTCTGTTGTCATACTTGTCGCGTGGGCCATCGTTTCCCAAATTCCAAAATATCTAATCCGCTGCCCGTCGTCCTTGGCTCGCTTGATTTACCGCCTTATCATCTCGCCGTTTGTATAAACCTTACCTCCTGTTATAATATAAATGTTTATAACAATTCCTTTCGCCAATGATGTCGACGAGCACTCCCTTGACCATCTTGTCATCTAATTTTTTAGTAAAGATAGATGATAGAACTCAAGGTACAGAATAACTTTTGAACCATGGATAAATGTACACTGATAAATTTATTGTCTCTGCTTGTTTAACGATTATAAGAATTCCTCTTACCAATGACGCTGCCGAATACCCTCTTGGCTATCTTACCACCTAATCTTTTTAGTAAAAATGGCTAATAGTACTCGAGATACAGAGTAACTTTTAAAGCATGTCTTGAGCATGTTTTAAAGCATGCCAAAGTAACTTTTATGCATGATTATTCGGAGCATACAAGATACTCGATTCTCATTAAGATTTCTCGGTATTTCATATCGTGCAACACGAAGCAGTCTAATAAGGAGACTGGCGTACTCCTACATCTCGTCTGTGATACTAGTTCCACAAAAATAGTTTCAACCGATACGGTAGGATGTGACACAAAAATGGTAAGGGGACACTAGAGCCTCGCGAACGTGCGACAAAAAAATACATTGGGTGTTTGGTCTACTACTGTCTGCTACTGTACCTCGTCTGCACTTTTGGATTACAAAAATGATCATCGAAGGAAACGTTCGCAGTTTTTTAATTTCAATCACTAAATGAACTTCAGATGTCGCTGTGGACGAGAAATTATTTATAGTAGAATTCTGACTTATCGTGAATCATAGTGTACATCGCTATAATATTTTAATCAATTACCTGCTGTTTTCATAACGTGAATATACGAACTAATATCAAAATCAAGATGTTCAAATTTGAGTTTTCAAAAGACAATGACGCGAAAGGTAGTCCTGAATTTAGTCAAATTATTTAAACATACATTTGAAAATGTTTTCAAAGGTTATGTCTGCTACGTTACTTTATACGCATGTGCGATTTTCAAATACGTTTTTTGAGAATGTTAATAAATACTGTAGGGGCATCAATTACTGTGGGGGTACCAATTACTGTGCCTATATTAATTATACTTATTTTTAAAGCATAACGAATATTTAAAAAGAGATATATAACATATGCATATATTAACTGATTCTAAGGGAAAAAATTTAATATTTGTTTTTTATGCTTTAAAAATAAATATAATTACCCAACGGGGTAATGGCGTTAGCCAAATGCTGCTTCGAACCAATTTTGCGCTATGTTTGTACACTTTGCGAGCAAAAGACTTGTCCATTTGGTACCAAACCCTGCTTGAAGCAGAATTTGGTCCCTGTTTTGTATGAATTTGGCACCAAAACCGGTCGGTAAATTCCTAGCCAAATGCGGAAACAGATGGATCGGAATTTGAGTGCAAAGTTTACAGGCAATATTCCATGCCAAATTGGGGCAAAACCTTGGTGTCGTGATAGAGGGCAGGTCGGTTGCACTAAGAGCGGATCTAACATTGTAAACTTTATTGTTGAAGGGAAAACGGAATTGTATTTAAACTTCTAAATTATATAATATGAAGTTTCATGAATTTTCAATAATTTAATTCCGTTTTCCCTTCTACAGAAAGGTTTACTTCGATTTTGCCTGGTTTTGCTCTTAGAGTAAGGTTAGGCCCACTCTTAGTGCGACTCACCTGCCCTCTATAACGAAGCCAAGGTTTGGCATCACTTTGGCATGGAATTTTGGCCGCAAACTTTGCACTCAAATACCGAGCATAATGCGAAAACAGATGGATAGGAATTTGTAGACAAATTTTGGCGCCAAATTCATAGCAAATTGTTTACTGGGTAATACAGACACAGTAATTGGTACCCCCACAGTAATTGGGTCCCTTACCCTATATAACATAAATTTATAAACTTGTTTTATTGATAATATTAAAATGATTGAATTTATTAATAATAGTATAATGACTTTACAAATGATTATAAATGACGTCCTTACAACTAAAAAGAGAACATGTTTACACGTTTCATCATCACATGACAATTTAGCGAAACGACGAAGTAGTATATTTATCATTTGTTGTTTTTCGTGTTTGTAATCTAATCTAATGAAATGATCAACGTAAACGTGAAGAAACAACTAGTAATTTTAAAATCGATTTGATAACAATATCATTGAGCTTCATTGTTGTTATCTTTAACAGATATAGAACATACTACGTAATATCACTATATATAAAACTATTAAAAAATGATATTAATTAATTCCTCAAATACATATTACACTCTTTAATAAATAATCTATAGCTAATACAACATTTAACAAGAGATGAAGAAAATGAAAAGTTTTCAATTACGATTAATTTTGCTAAAATATCAATTTAAATTTCAAGGAAATAAAGCACTATGAGACGGTACAACTTGCAAAACAATTATCATAGAAATCGTATGCAAAAATTAGTCAGAATTCGGGGAAACAGGCGGCGTGTGTCAGAGCGAGATAAAGCATAGATAATATTAACACGAAATCGTTATCAGCCGATCGTTGACACGGTAAATGGTCCGTGCATTAATAACAACAACAAAAATTCATCTAACGAATTCACACACGAGCCTCGAGGAAAACATTCGTATCGTCAGCTCCGATCACATCACGCGATAACGCTTTATGGAACTCGAAACTTTTTCTTTCCGGAAGGAAGAACAAAACAACAAAAAAAAGAAGGAAAGAGAAGGATAATAATAAATTCCGTAACGAAACGGTCGAGTAATTGTCCCCGCGGATAGTTGTGTAACGTGTCAATTATCGAATGCAAGTTCATGATGACCATTAACGGACCTGTAATTATCGAATGTGTATCTTATCGCACGCCATTTCTCATTATACCTATTATCTTGTCGATTTTTCATCCGACGCAGATTACGAAACGATATTTTCCTTTTGGGCGCCGACGAGATGTCGGTGCAGTCCAAGACCCATTTTATACGAGAAACAAAATTCGCGCGGATTGTGCTCTTTTTCGCGACACAACGACCCGTAGAGGGAGAGGGTTAAAAGACCCAACGTACTCCTTCGAGGGACTTCCCGGCCACGTTCAATTTTTCGTTTAAAAGCCGACGCCGTTTCACGATTCGCGTACAGTTACACATTTAACACGGGCTGCTACGGTGCTTGTAATCATGGGATCATCAACTTCATTCGGATACGCAATCTGTGCAGTAATCTTTCTCGTGTCGTTCGGCTTCATTGTTTTGTCGTTCCCGATCAAGTGGGAGAGTTTTAAAAACGACGCTGGTAAGTAATTTGCAAAATTAATTCCTTTTTCGGTAATATGTTCCATCTTGTCGAATAGGCTGCGGAATTCGACGCAAAATAAACATTGTGTGGGCATTGTCTCCAAGATATAGGAACTACATAGACATCAATTTCTTCGAATTTTTTTATGAATAACTTTATTAATTTGGAAATATTACGACAATATTTTTAAATTCTTTACATGTGTTCACTGTCATGCTTTTGATGTACTCATTTTTATCGTAAGGGCATACAATTCGAAGTCTAGTCGTGAATTAAACTAAGACGAATTTTCTCACGAAAGAAAAAACAAAAATTCTGAGTTGCTATTATTTCTTGAAAAAGATTTTGCATATACGCAGTCTGGATATTAATAAAATATGGATTCGTGATTGATTATCGGAAATTTCTATTATTAAACTTTATTATTAAAATTTATGAATATAAATTTTTTATAAATTTTGATTGTATCAGGAATGAGATATATGGTAAAGTTGCAATTCTATTCTCTCCAGGCCACGTTAAAATAATAACCAGAGAAGAATGGAAAGCCAGGACACCTGTCGAACGTGTTTTAATGGACGGACCAGTACCTTACGTTGTGATCCATCACGGAGGAATCGCGAAATACTGTCATAGCCAAAAAACGTGTTCCGCGATCGTGAGATCTTATCAGGATCTTCACCTTGATGATCGAGGATGGTTCGATATCGGCTATAGTTTCGTTATTGGCGAGGATGGGAACGCGTACGAGGGCCGTGGATGGGATTACGTCGGCGCTCATGCACCTGGCTACAACACCCAAAGCATCGGAATATGCATAATCGGTGATTTCAGTGGTGTGTACTAACAATTTCAATTTACGGTCATTTGAGACATGGATCTTAATTCGATTTTAATTTGATTTGATTTATTCAAAAAGATTTAATGTCTAGTTCCTTGTCTCCTACATTGTACTTTCATTAAAAAATATAATAAACAAATAATAAATTATAAGTTACTTTATAAAATTATAGTAAAGCTTAGAAGAAGACAGAAATTATTTATGGACTGATTGAATGTAAGGAAACTGAGACACTTTACAAAAATAGTAGCTATGCAAAATTCCCAAATTTCAATGAAAATTTTTCAGATAAAAATTAAAAAATATTTTGAAAATTGAGGAATTGTTAAATTATTATCTATGCATACATTTTGAAAAGTGTGGAATCAATGTAGAATAAAATTAACTGTTCAATTATCCTGGAAACTTAGCTAAAAATGTTTATCTTCCTGCACAGATTTTCTCCCGAACGAGGCAGCTCTGAAGGCTCTGAGCGGGCTCATCGAATACGGAGTATCTCTGGGTAAAATCAGCGACAATTATCACGTGATAGGTCATCGTCAAGCCAGAGACACTCTATGTCCTGGTCATAAATTCTACTCGTACGTTCAAACAAATCCACGATGGACCAAAACGCCTGTACCAAAAAATGCAACAACAAACGCGACACCTGCCGTTGCTACGACTGAAACCAGCTTGAACACAATTAAAAATACTTAATCTCTACGATCATACTTTTAGGACAATTGTCAGCCAGTCTTAGTTAATATCTAGTTAAATGCTTTATTCCTAGTATAAATGAACATCCTTGCATTTACATCCTTGGAACGTTACAGTTTTATGCGTTTTACAAGATGGCGTCCGTTTCGTTTTCGCAGTGTTCTCTTTTTATTGCATAATAATTTGAAACACAGCAACGAGACAGTATTATTTTAAACGGCTATTTATTTTCTATCCATATATAACATATTTTTGATGTATACTTTTCCTTATCATAGGAGCGTAAAAAATGACAAAGACTTCCGTGGCTGAAACGCCCTTTACAGTATTTTTATTGTCGAATGAATGTTTTTCGCGACTTCGCTGACGCGACTTTTGCGCACTCGATAATCGTATATGTTTGTTAATATGGTTCAACAATTGTGCTAAAACTAGGTTGTAATTATTAATAGTAACTGATGTTCCTGAGAAACTTGTTTCTTTTTATAGTGTGTAAAATACAAATAGTTATACACGAGTATGTAAGACGACAATAATCGTATTATCAACTTTATAATTAATATGTACGTACAATAAACCAGTGAACACGAAATTTTACGAATTTATTGTAATATTGCTTTAATTTTTTCCCAAAAAGTGATTTTTAGTACAGATTTGGTCAATGTTAATTTAACAATTTAAAAAAAGAATTGGTCCACATTATAGTCAGAGGTATTTAAAAACAAATATAAAATATAAATGTCCAAAATTGTATCGTGTGCCAGATAAATTGAAATAATTTTCAGTAAATACACTTTACGCGGATAGAAGTGTTACATAATAGTTAATCAATGAAAGTGATTAAAAAAATCGACACGCGTGCGATTGGTGCGCGTAATCAGACTGACACGGAGAATCACGGAAATATTCAAAGCTGCATTTTTCAAATATAAAAGGATTATTTGCCTACTATAAATGAGCCATTTATTTTGAAAGTGGCCTAAGTCCATTTGTTAATTTTTTTTTGTTGACTGAAGTAACGTGCAAAACTTGAAGTTAGCTGTCATAAATAACATTTGACGGTTAAGTGTATTCAGAGATACTATAATTTTTGACACATCAATTTTCGCAGTTATTTCAAGTCCAATACATTATTGATAATATCCGAAAGTGCGGGTTTTCAAATGTCTGAAGGCAGTGATGAAGGTAACTTTCATTAATTAGTATTAATTAATATTTAAAAAGTTAACCTCACTTTTTGGACAGTTGCTTTATGTAGTTGAATAATCAGTACGTTTAATTAATGCAGTGAAAAAATTCACGCAATACACATTTACAATTGAATTTAAATTTAAAATATTAAATTGTAGAAATTATTACACCCATGGGAAAGAATAAAACGACCATACCGTTTAATACAGAGAATTGTAGAATAACATTCGTCATCAGAGGTTGAAGATACAGATGACAACAGAGAAAAGAATGGTGACACATATGTACATCCAAAAAGTGCGAACAATTAAACGGAATACTGGGAAACGATATACTCAAACTGGAAACGTTATACCTGCAAAAGTTTTTTAAAATAAAGATTGCCTTTGTCGAAAAGCTTGCATAAAAAGTTACGAATAATAATAATACATAAAAAATTACTACGACTTCTTCAAATCCCTTCCGCATACACAAAATGTAGATGAGCAGTAAATTGTTATGTAATTTATATAGCTAGAAAATTTCCTGAATTGCATAAATTGTGTTTTTGAAGTGTTGTGAAGAAATATAAAATAAATTGAGTATTGTTTTTCAATTTGAAGCATTTTAAATTTTGTCGAATGGACAGCTCTTTCAAATTTTATAACAATTCTACTTTAAAAAGTGGCTAAAGTGTGGCAAAAGTTAATTTTGAAAGTGGCTTAACTCCATTTGTGGTAAGAAAAGACATATTATTCACTTAATAATTGCTATTATTTTAATAGGAATTATTAATTTAACTCTCTTAGATACACTTAAGCAGTATAACACATTGGTATCCTATATGTATATTTTTAGTTTTATTGAAATGCAAACTCTTCAATATCTCAATTTAACTGGACTTAGGTCACTTTGAAAGTAAGCAGCTCAAATATTGTCTTTATTTAATAAAGTCTGCCTTGCTGATAGTTCTTATCATGTCCTTTTGTCCGGGGAAAACCTCATGATACCAATAGTAACACATCTTGAATACATTTGATTGCTCTTATTATAAAAGGTCACAGTGTCAAAGCAACCACTTATAAATATCTACGACTAAACTGTTTCAATGGCAGTCTTCTATAATCGGTGAAAATGAACGGTTCAATTGTTGTGCTTTTCACGTTGGCAGCTTTAGAAGTAACTTTTGGAGCCGTAATACACGAAACTCCTGGTAAGAATTTGTTTATACTTCTAATTTCAATTGTTAATACAACATTATACTTGAAGTTGCTAATGTGATCTTGTATTTTAATTGTTAATATAACATTTTATGATGTTCTTCATTAATAAACAGCCTAAAAATATGTATGCCAGTTGACGTTGTTTTAAAATTTTTTTACTTGCATTAGTAACTACAATAAATTGAAGCTAACATAAAACTTGTTGACAGTGTACTAAAATTTACATTTTTTGTTGCTTGGATGTTTTATGATAGATTGTAGTTGATATAGTTGAAAATGTACAGTCATTTATAGTTTACTGTTCTTTGAATATGTTATAATAGATTGAAGCTAATATAAGATTTGTTGAAAATTCGAATTTATGTCTTATTCTTCTTTGAATATTTTCCTAAACTATAAATGCATACATGTGCGCAGTATCTTTACAAATGTTTTTGTTTACGTAAAGCGTTGTATTCTCATTTCGGATTTGAAACGTGGTTGAAATTTCATTGAATGGAGGCGTCAAGGTCACTCAAACATATACAAGCACGTAATTATTGAGACGACCTTCTGCCTCCACCAATTAAGCATTCTATTCCATATTCTACACGTTTATAGATAAAATTGGAGATCTTTCTGTACATTTGTAATTAAAATTGGCACATTGTCTCGCTCATGTTTATATTCAAAATAATTGTAATATCTTCTTTGTTGACATTTAACACTGAAGATACCGAACACTAACAATAACTGATTTGCAGTGTCTTACAAAAATCACAGGAAAGCATTTATTGAAATTTTTTGTAATTTTAATTATAATAAATGATTAGATCAAATTTAACATTTTTTCACAAAAGTATTCTTATGATTTCAATAAATGTGAAATGAAAAAGTTATAATAAGTTATTCTGACTCTTGTGGTAGTTTTAACGTTGATAGTTTTAACACCGTTTTATTTGCGATGTCGCGAATTTGTTATTGGAGGTGGCTCGGCGTCCGAATCGGCAAAGTACTAGCACATTGCGAAAACTTGATAATTACTGGTTACGCCAGTGCGATGACATCGTTAACATTCAAGAAAATAATTTGTGTCTGCCATGAATTATCTACAAGATTCAATCTCTCTACGACTCCACGGAAATCATTATTTTAATTGACGTGTGGAAATGTTATGGCGGAACGTCTGTCATATATCGTTAATTGTAAATAAACCGAGCACATGTAACGATAGAGAAATACTTTCTGGAACGGAACAAGTTCACTTGTTGCCATAATAAATTGTTGAAAGCAAACTTCGATTAGGTTTTTCGGTTGCTTGCGGTAAGAAAGCGACAACAAATTAATTTAGTGCCAACGTTGTGGACAATTTTGATCGGCAACTTTAAAATGCAAATTAGATCGGCAAATAGATTTGAAGTGATATATAAAAAGCGATATAAGCAGTAAAATTTATTGGAAAAATTATTTCTAAAACACAAATTGAAACAGCTCGTTCCTCTTCTCTAATAAACTTTTAAGGTAAGAGTTGAACTTCTGATATATTTCATTTGCTAATTCAGAATTACATTGTGCGTAGATCGTCCAAACATAATCGCGAGGTCACAATGGGGAGCCAAAGCATCTAAAATAGCAATAAAAAATCTAAGAGTAGATCCACCACCTTATGTAATAATCCATCATTCTGCGACCGATTCCTGTACGACCCAAGCGATTTGTCAAGCCAGAACACGAAGCTTTCAGGTAATCACCTTAGAAAAACTTAAAAATTATGATTATAGTAACTAAGTAGAAAGTAATGTTTTGGACGTCGATTAGCCATTTTTACTAGAAACAGCAGCATCCTTGAATAGTTTTTAATGTATTCGTATAAAATTTTGAATTCAAAATTATTTTTATATTATTGCATGGATCCCGATATGATTTTAAACAATTGATAGGCTTCTGTTTTCTTTAGTAAAAGACTCTGTTTTTACGTGCATAAAATAAATGGCACTCACAATGACGAGAATGCCATTTTTATGTTGTTTTGTGGCTTGTTGTGCATCATTTCAGAATTATCACATGAACGAGAAAGGCTGGGCCGACATAGGCTATAATTTCGTTGTTGGAGAAGATGGTAACGTGTACGAGGGAAGAGGATGGAGCAAACATGGCGCCCATACGACACCTTACAACTCAAAGAGTATTGGAATCTGTATAATTGGTAATTTTGTCGGTAAGGTCTAGCACATGTTAATTTTATGTATGTATGTATATACATATACTTATTTGTTCGCTTACGGGTTACGTAAGCATTAAGTAAGTTACGTATTAGCATTATTAACATAGTCCATTTAAACTTGAAGCAAAGCGATTGGCCAATTTTTGTCAATGATAGACAAAGTGCAAGAAAAACTTAATTTTCGCATAACGATCAAACTCTTTAATGTGTACGTAAATTGTAGATTCAACAAACGATACAAAATATTCAGCTCTTAGGTTTTTGAAAATCCCTTTTTCTGTTTTAAACAATAGTAGCACACACAGAGATGATGTCTCTAAACTTTTAGGCAGAAGTTCGAAGTAGTTGCGTAAAGTGTTAACGCGGTTACAGGATCGCCATTTTTCTAAAAATTGTTGCAGATCACGAGCCACACGCAGCAGCGATTAACGCAACTAAGAAATTAATAGCGTACGGAGTGTCTATCGGAAAAATCCAAGAGAATTACACATTGCTGGGTCATCGGCAAACTGCGAGTACAACTTGTCCAGGAAACAAACTGTACGATTTGATCCAAACTTGGCCGAATTGGTCAGCGAACGTGTGAAAACGCATCTTTGTCATGTATTATCATATTCTTTATTTCATACTCTGTACCGAACATTCGCAAATAAATGCATCTTTTTCTATCGTAACATTGTACATTATTATTTTTCGTTTCTTTTTATGTACATATACTCATACGTAAAGTGTCACGACACCGTTCACAGAATTGTCGTAAGTGTCCTCTTCAGTTCTTACACAAATGTCTATATGCGAAAAGTCCGGTGATTTTGCTTTACCGTCGCTGTAGTGAGTTCTATCTCTGGCCTAGTGGTCAAAATTAATAAAATTAATTATTAGAAAATAATCAAAATACGGAAATCTATGGAGAAAAGGTACCGTTCAGTAACAAAAGATATACGCCCAATTCTTTTTTTCACACGGTGGATATACTCCTCACAAAACTGTATAATTACAATGAATTCTCTCTTCGTTTCTTGGCCCCTCACGGGGTATACCCCGCGGTAGTAGGAATAATTCCGCGACGTTTATCAGCCATGCCTCGGCGACATATGTAGAGAATTCACTGTATATAGCATTTTTGAGAGAAAACATGTCTTCAGTGTTCCAACTGTCGCGTCGTGCGAAATCGTCTTAGGGAACAATAAATGATGGTTAGTAAAAGTAGGAGGATGTAATTGTACTACTTGTTTTAACGAAATTATCACTGTTTGAACATTGACAATTTCTTGAGACTGGGAAATTTAGTGTTCAAAATATTGATTTTAAAAAATTTTTAAATCATGTAAAAAAAATTGGGTGTATTTCAATATTTTAGGATTGGCTCCATAAATGACTGCCTCATGGAAAACAAGCATTTCTCGAATATTAATAATAATACCTGAAGGGGAATTTGGCGATCAAATTTTGCGTTTAGCTCAGGTATGCATACTTTTGTCCCATACGGTATGCCTGACTCTAAATCCATAGAAGCGGTGACAAACTCAGCGCGGCCGTCAAGAAAATCCTATAATTCACGCATGTAATATTCACGTTACACCATTTGCATACTTAAAGTGGCCAAATTGATCGTTTATTAAACATAGTTCGTTCCGAAACAACTACCCTAAGTACTACTGCTCCAAAAGTAGTACTCGTCGTTTAGGGGTGTGCGCAATGCTGGAAACCTAATAAAATTGAGTGAATTTAACATTTTTTTTTCCGTGTATAAATATACTGTAAAAATCAATAAGCAACATCTTAACTCTATTTCCATATTTTTTTATTGCTCCAAAGTTATAAAACGTACAGTTGTACATCACTGTCCAGAAAAGCCTTGTTGGTTTGCATAAGTAAGTTTTATAATTTTAGATCAATAAAAAAATGTGAGAACAGAAATATTTTTATTAAAAAAAAAATGTTGAATTCACTCAATTCTATCAAGCTGGTTCGCATGCACCCTTAACAACTGCACCAACGTAAACTTTTTGACGAACCTGCAGAGTTCTCAATTTCTTCATGTTAACATCCACGTGATCGAACTCGTCGTCACTGCTAAAATCAGGAAAATAGGCAGTCATTGTTACGTTCTTATGAACGCGGCCGCTGCAATTCAGGTCTGGTCTATTCAAACTTCTTTCTAAAATTAATGAATATCGAACTCAAATTAGATTGAAGAACAGCCGAGAGATACGACAGATATTATTTTACCACTTGCGAGGGAAGATGAGATGGCGAATGTCACCAGCGACACGATTATCAACTTTTTCTCCATTTTCTCGAACAACGCTGTATCGTTCACTGTACCAGCACTGTGCAGTTCGACACTGTATTGAACACGATGGAGAAATGACTTCGAAATACTGAGTGCTGTTGCAATTTCTTAGGTGCAACGAGACTGCTGATCTCAGCTTGTAGGACACCGAAATTTGTCATTCGATCGGCATTTCGAAGACAAATGTAGGGCATCATGGAGTGGTAAAAAATTACGTTTATATTTTTCATGAAAGCTTTGAATACATGAACATTGCACGAACAGAATTGTTTTTACAATATTCATAAGAAAAAATTGTCACTTTCATCTATTTTCTGTTTTTAATCAATTTATCATTCTTAAGGTAGGGTATTTACATGTTTACAAAATTTTATCTCCATCTTATAAATGTAGAATTTAAAATATGAATGAATTATTTTTCATTACATTTTTAACAATTCTTCTGTCTTTCTTCTTCTGCCTTCTCGTATTTGTCATAAATGCATCAAATCGGCAGTCCACTAGTACAGCGTTTACTCGTTTTTTGTCCAAAACACGGGTCTAGCCTGCGACATATATCGGCCAAGAGATACTATTCTTTGATCCACGGCTAACGGAGAAAAGGACAGCGGAGCTCTAGAGGTCTCGGTTCATGGCCCCTCACGGGATATACCCCGCGGCAGTGGGGATAGTTCTGGGACTTTTATCGGCTAGATGTTTGGGACATATATCGAGTAAACACTGTATAAACAAAAATCTTGTTACGGTCAAGCGGGAAGAAATGTTTATACAGGTTTGAGCAGTATCGATTGGAAAATCACAGCGTTTCAAACAAGGCGTACTTAAATCTGTCGTTCAATCGCAATTGATTGTAAAATTTCATTAGCTCCTTTATTTCGTCCCTAACACAGTGAGCACTGGCCGTACTGTACTCTTCCTGAATAATAGAAACCACGTGTGTGTGTCCGGGACAAGTGGAAAAGTACGCGTCCTCAGTCGACCGAAAGACGTCGTAGCCTTTTGTGTTTCACCGTGAACGTTTTCGTCGTAATCGCCAATATTAATTGTAGAATGCGAGGGATCTATTAACGGGCCTACGATTATGGGTCTTGTGAGAACGGCGACGTAACATGGATAATCTAAAAATGGTTTGTTCATCTGCAATATTTATTAGCGATCCATTACGGGTCTAATCAGTCTTTCGGATCAGCAAATTTCACCTAAAGAGGAATGCTAATTAATTTTGAACGTTGCGCTGTTGTAGATCTCTGTGATAGTTGTCCTAAAAATATGAGCACCGTGGAAAGCTTTCACAAATTTTTCGGGTTAAATTTATTCATGCCTTTTCATCATTATATTCGTGAATAATGAAATGCTGTCGATAGAAAGCGACTGTGTACGTAAATGATTATGATGTATGATTCATTTTGAGCATTGTACTATTGTAGATTTATCTAAGGGGCCCAATTACTGTGGGATGCCAATTACTGTGTCTATATTAATTGTAGGTATTTTTAAAGCAGAATGAATATTAAAAAAGAGATACTAAATTTTTTCATTAAAATCAGTTACTATTAGTTATATATCTCATTTTTAATATTCATTATCCGTCAGATATAAGTATAATTAGTGTAGGCACAGTAATTGGGTCCCTTACCTTGTCCTAAAAGTGTGAGTATCAAGAAAAGCGTTCATAAATTATTTGGTTCAAGTTTTTTCATAATTATATTCGTGAATAATAAAATTCTATCGATAATAAGCAACCTTGTACAGTACAATTGTGTACATAAATAATTAAGATGTGTGATTAATCGAATTCATTGGTATATTTGCTTAAGATGATCATGATTTATGGTAAAAGCCGGTGGAAGTAATTTCCATTCTCTTTTAAACATTCTTTGCGAGTATTGTCGTCGCAGTATGAATATTTTGAGCATGCTGTGACAGACTATTACATGATTGTACTTGTCCATTTATTATCAGCTTAATCTTTTTCATAATTCTCATTGAAAACCACTCATTTAGTATTTCCTAGTCAGTAAATCATTGCAGAAATTTTCTTGAAAATACTTTTAGAGATGTGCTCATCTTGCTCATCGATATGTATTATGCCTGAAAGGGTTGGAGTTCATTTATGATACTTTGCTGTTAGGAAAATAAGCTGTACTGTTATTATGAAAATAACAGTAGATAAATGATATAGGTCAAAATATACGGAAAGAGATCGCTCTGAGTGTAAAAGATATTCTAATTAAAATTAAAAATCAAATTAAATAAAATTAAAATAAATAAATCAAATTGATAAAATTAAAATAAATAAATCAAATTGATAAAATTAAAATAAAATCAAAATGTTGTAGAATTTTGTTATAAATTCGTACATATGTATCAGGAGACCTTGTATTTAGCGTAGTACTTAGCCTCGTGCTTTACTTAATAAATGAATTTTACCTAACTCTCCAATCTGGTTATATGTCATGGTTATTACTAGTTTTACAATTATTCTTGTTTTCTCATTAAATGAAACTTCACCTTACGTTCACTAAGTGATCCCATATAATTGTTAATATCAGTTCGTATTTACTGGAATTGTTTGTTCCGAAATTCTTAGTTTGTGCAGGTAACACTATAAATTAGTCTTTACGATTAATTACGAGAGATTCGCAAGATCGCGATTGCAAGCTAAACTGTTGACGATTAAATCACTTTGGTAGAGGGTCTTTTAGCCAAGGTTTCCCTCAGAGATTGTTCAAATTACTCGATAAATTGCAGACCATTTGACGGAAATAGTTGCAACGTGGTCGATGTGTCATTGCTCCAATGGCACATCGATTTCACCGAGGCTACGCTGGATCTTAGTGTGTTAACCAAGTAACTTTTAATTCTAAACACTTCGAACGACGTAATAGAAGACGAGAAAGTCAATAATTTTATTCTAAACACCCACCAAGATTTAACACAACACAAAAAGTTTGATGGTTCAATTCTAAACACCTACGAAGACTTAATGCAAGTCAAATGATTCAATTATTAAATTCTAAGCACTTACAAAGACGTAAATAAAAAAAGATTGAATTATTCAATTCTAAACCCTCCCAAAGACAATGTAGTTTAAACTTTATTCAATTATTCAATTATTCAATTCTAAACACTCCCAAAGTAATATAAATTAATTTAGCTTGGCATAATATAAATTAAGTCACAATCAACGTACAGAAAGTGCAGTTTAAAAACAGAATGATTATTGATAAAAGGTGACTAAAAATAAAATAAGAAGTTACTGAACGACGGTATTGAATAACGAATTAGCTCTTCTTTCCCGATTAATACGACAATTACCTTATCAGTTACTTGCGCTGTCTTAAAAATTAATCTCTACACTGATTAATTATCTGTACCTAATTTGATTGAGAGGGTAGTGATTACCATAAATCTTAGCTTATCGTTAATATTACATAATCAATTTTTGTTTGATCAAATAAATTGCTTTCATCGAAAGAGTAAAAGCCAGAGAATTAGAAAAACAATTATCATAAATTTTGACGCGTCGGTTTTCTTATCATTAAATAATTTTTTTGATTCGATATAATTTTTGCGGTTGCTATGTCAGCGGTTAACAAGTCATCGGCAGGTTAAATACGTAAATGACTGGCGAAGCAATCGCCTGCAGGCATCTAGAACCGAAAATACATGTTCCAGGATTCCCCTTTTATCGATGCCATACACAGAGACGCGTGTCAGTGAACGTGCGCGCTAAACATGTGTACTGGTAATAGTAAAATAAATTTATTCAATAATTATTATCGACGAATATACTCCAAAATATTGGAATATAAACCAATTCGTACAATCATTTAACTTCTAAGAAGACGTGATACCTCTGTTATGTCAGAACTGCACACTATTTTTTACTTGCATAACACATAATGTTATAAGAGCTTCCTGGTGTTTAAAGAATTATTCAATCGATCGTTCTGATACGTATTTACTGATTTAAGAGGAAACAGTTCTTTTTATATTGTACGCGTTTTATTACTGCCTTACGAAATCACAATTGTTTATTCACTCAACAATTTGGGAAGTGGATAGACATTTCATTTCGCATTTGAAATCTTTTTCCTTGATGTTAATATTAATGTTTATGCAGCAGGAGTAATTTTTTGGTATACAATTTTTATGAAGATATGAACAGGGAATATATTAATTCGTCAATAGATATATTAATATATTTTTTATTATATACGACGTTAAATAATATATTAATATATTCTTAAAAGATATATTAATATATCAGTTAATAGACACGACAAATTCTATTTGATAATATTCTACATAGACAACAATCTGATATTCTACAAATTATTCTAGCTATATTTCTCGATCGTCAGAGACGTTTTCCGTTCCAGTTTCAGCAAAATTCGACAATTATGTTATTTCTGAAATGTTCTTCAACTGATCTGTGTATCGGCTGCAGTTTCGCCTAATCATTTGGTCATGGTAGTATATTTAAATGCCTCATTAATGATAAATACTGCATAAAGAGTTAATAATAAATTACTAATAATAAATTACTGCGGAAATTATATCACGTTTCCACAATAATTGCATTCGACATTGAATAAATATTGCGCAAATACCCGGCTCGTTATGAGCATGCAATTAAGCATTTCTTCATTGCGCGCAAATAATCCGATTCACCGGGGTTCACCTAGAGAAGGTTCACGTGGCCGGCCTCGCGCGTGTTATTCAGCCCGAGTGGCGGCGATACTCAAGGATTCACCATATTTTTATAGCCTTTCTATGATTCCCCTTGAATCGACGTTTTATCTCTGCGCGCCACTTTGGCCTTGTGGACTGCATGGTTCGATCACTAACCTATAAATATCGAAAATAAGAAAATGTTCCTGTTTACAAATACAGTGGGCTCGCGTACAACGGGAATAAAAACATATTTTACGGAGACTACATCTACTGCTACTTTTTGACATCTACTTTTACAGTTACTGCCACATGAAATGCATACATACAGCTTGCGTTGTTGCGGATTTTATGAATTTGTAACAAAAATGGATTGGTCAAATTGGAAACTATAGAGACATTGGAAGAATTGAACTTACAAAACAGGATTTCATTTATCTTGTGTGTTTTTCAGTTGATTTAAACCATTTTTATTTTGCACTAGTTCTAGTTATGAATAAAAGACTAGAGATGGATCAAACAATTCCACGATGAAGATTTTAATCTTGTGGGTGATATTCGATCTGATAAACCTATCAAAGTCGACACTAATCCAGCTTACGTAAAAGTAATCCTCGTTGCATCACACAAGATACAACATTATTGTTGCTTAATAATTTCATTCAGTACGAAAACCGTGCGAAAGATATCGTTGCAAGGGTTCCAGCCTAGCTTAATTAAAAATAATCCACGTTGCATCACACCGGACACAGCTCGAATCTCTAAAATCTCGAAATCTTGCGTTTGGCGCCCTTGTTATCTCCCTCCTTTTGAATCTTTCAGCATTATTGTTGTCAATAATTCTATTCAGTGGAAAAATTGCGCAAATAACGTCGCCACGAGCGTTTGAGCTTTCAGAGACTTCAGTTTCGATCGATAGTGACGTCGATCTTTTCTCTCGCCCTTCCCCGTTCAAGCCTCTGGAACCGGCGATCGATTATGTTTGTTCGCGCGGGCCCAGGGGACGAACGCTACCTGTTTCTTGCTTCCTCATTCTTGTCCAATGTCCAGTTCCGATGACCCGGTGAGGTCTATGGAAAAAAATAGAGAGCATAGGTGGCGTCGCGACGCTCGGCATCGACTTCATTCGACGCGGGACGCTTCATCGTCGTGCAACACAGACACCGCCGCGGTTTCGTTCGTTCTTCGTTTTCACGTTTTGTTTCGCAGCGATGCGTTCTCCCTATTGTATCGCGCGAGCTGTCAGATCGCTATGATAACGGCACCGTGAACCGAAAACCGATCAGGTAATTTTTTGCATCTCGGGAGACAGATCGCAACCGGCGAAACAAAATCGGACGCACGACGCACATGGTGTTCTTCGTTGTTTGAAGCTTTACATGCACTTCCGCTTGACCAGCATTGCAACGATTTTGAAATTCATGCATCTACTGCGTATCGATCTCATTTTTTATTTAACACTCGACGTGTAACGCTTGTAACGTTGAGTATAATGGACGCTGATCTTGATGGCGGCTCTGTATATGTAATGTTTAATGCAAATTTTCTTGTATCTTTTGAAAAGTGGAATTCGAAAATCTAGTTATTTCTGTTCAAATGATTTCGTCGAATAACATTCATTTTAATACATATATAAAAAAAAGTATAGAAAATAAAAATGATATATATGTAAAAAAAGTAATAAGCAAAATAAAAAAAATACAGATATGTATATATATTTTAAAGAATCTAGTACGAGTAGCCACGAATAGTCATTATTTTGAAATGACCCTGACATGGCCACCGTTATCTACAAATGTGCTTAATATTATAATCGACCATTGAGTACAGTCATTCAAACGGAAGTACATACTAACGCATAGATCTATGAAAAAATTACGAGAAATATAGAGAGCGCTAATAATTATCATTAAACTGCCTATCTTTATGTAAATTCGAATATTTAGAGTCTACTCTTTAATATTTAAAATTAAAATTAGCAATCCATATTCGTTGATTGGTAAAATGGATATTGAAAAAATTATATCTATTTGAAGCTTGATGTGACAAAAGTTTAAATAAGTATAAATGTAAATAATTTCTAGCATTCGCTACAGTTTCGTCAACATATTATCAAAACTGTAACAAAAATTGCGCCTTAATTGATTTTAGTGACTATCATTTTCTTCGAGAAAAACAGCAAATTTTCAAGTGAAACGATAGCTTAAAAATGGCTATTGACGTGCTTTTAAAAAATTGCTTGCACTGAAACATTAAAATAACGGTTCCCAGTATCGCGTATGCAAACTACTTCGCAAAACCGTTGAAATAAACATTGAACTCGATAAGTTTTAGGAGAAAATTTATCCGTTTCCTCGTAAATTACTTATTCATACGGTTTATTGCCTCATACGAATTTCGCGACGTAAATAAAGCACGAGGTCCATCGCGACAAAGATTATGCTTATGACGTTGTCCGTATTACATTTGGCTTCACAAGTGACCCACAAACTGGGGAATTCACCGCTTGTTTTTGCAATAGGAAAACTGAAGCCCCAGTCGAATCGCGCCGGTGTATCGCCTCGATGAATCACTGGCGATTATGCGTGCCCTAAGTGATCGCATAATCTGTTGACACTTTTTTGCAGCTTCGGAGTAGACACTAGCCGTGTAACGTTTTCTAATCAATCGTAGCGTGCACATTAGAATTTTAAAATAGAGACGTTTGTTCAAAATAAGAAGATGTGGTCACCGTCGATTGAGCCAGGTCACACGAGATTATTTGTTTACAGTGATTTGTTCAAATTATACTCACTGTACTATAAATGTTAATGGCTTAATGTGAATGTTCTTTTGTATCAGACATTATTCACATTTAATTGCGAGTCATAATTAGTCTGCAGATCTTACTCATTTATAGTAAAAAGAGTAAGTGAAATTTAGAACAGTATTGAGATTATTGGATTTGTTATTTCGCAATTATTAAGACTATAAAGATACTTTCATTGTAAATGATTTATATTGACAATCTAAAAAGTTCTAGGGTAAGGGACCCAATTACTGTGCCTTTATTAATTATACTTATTTTTAAAGCATAATAAATATTAAAAAAGAGATTAAAATCAGTTGATAATATTATTACATATATTAGGTCTAAATAAATTCAATATTGTCATTTTTATAAAGCAACGCATAATGGTCACTTTTAAGGCTCGATAGACTTAATGTTCTGAATGTCTAATATTTACAATTTATTAAAATTATTAAACGAAGAAGTACGTTTTTATTTGAGTTATTGCTTGCAAATGATGCAGAACATTTTTATCTTGCATGAAGATCAAGGTCTAGTCTAATCTATAATAAATAATAACAGTTCTGGTAGACTAGAGATTAGAATTAACTATCTAATAGATTTATAGTAAGTTTTTGTAAAATTGTTTGTAGAATTTCTTTACATCTGGATTTATTATTCGACGTCACGAGTCGATGTATTTGTGGTTTCGGTACGATAAAAATTCGTAAGAAAAATCGAATTAAACCTCTGTCGATTTGACAACTTACAGGCGCAGATGAACCCGACACTAATAAAATCGTGGCTGCAACGCGGTGAATTCGAGAAGCTAGAGAATGTTGTACTTGACGGACGCGGAGCTCGCCTGTTAGGTGAACAGTCGCCGGATCTCAGAACTCGTGTCTTCCTGAAAGGACTCCCAAATTACTTGGTTAGTATGAAGCCACGATTTATAATATAATCGGTGAAATGAAGTATACTTTCTTCTAATTTGATTAACAACGTTTCTGCGGCTAGACGAAAATCTCCCAAGTGCATGCGGCGGTTGCACGTGGTTCCCTAACGGAGACACAAAGGATCATCGCGGAGGAGCCTAAAAAGAAATTAGCGATCGCTAAGGATCCAGCTGGGAGGCCGTTGATCCACAAAGCGGTCTACCACGATCAACAGGACATCGTCGAGTGGCTCGTGCAGAATTATCCCAGCACTGTGCAGCAGAGAGACAGGGTAAGTTCTACATTCAATTGTTTACTAAATAAATCGTCGAAATGATCCAGTGGCAACTTTTCGTTCAAAATTTATTCAGTACCTAATATGGCGTACATATTAATTTGTGAGTCTTTACGAAGTTGTGCGTCTATAAAAGACTTTGTGTATACTTTGTGTAGACTTTGGGATATACATTTTTGTCCCAAAAATGTTGCAGCTTCGTTAACGAGTTATTAACTCAATGCCAACTGATTGGCCCGCGTTTATCGTTAATAACTCGTTAACGAAGCTGCGGAGAAAATTTTTTGTAAATGAAAAAGTTACTTTAAATGACCTTAGGAATCACTCTTTTCAAGGAAATACAACATTTTTGGGATACCCAGTAGATGTAAACCCAGTAGATGATCTTCAATAGGAATTATTGTTTAATTACCGCGTGTAGTGGTAAACGCGAGAAACAAATCATACGTAGTAAAAAAAGTGTTTTCAAATCGCAGCGCAATTTCCCTAATTGTACGCATACAATATATCGCTACGATATATCGACCACGTGTTTATCATACTGGCGATCGCCATAAGTAGTAACATCAACGAAGACACTGAATGCATTTTCATTGACCATAATCGACATACCTTGTGTAAATAAAATCGGAAAGCAAACGTCTATGTAGAACGAGCGATAATTTCGAAAAATTCTCTACTGCTACAAACATACAAATATACAATTTTTGCAATATACAAATTTTTCGATAATTTAACTGTTAAGGAACAGTTTAATTACCATTACACAGTGCGTCTTATGCGTGTATAAGAAACATGGATTAGTCAAACACAAAACTATAAGGCCATTAAAAAGATTGAATGATGTCATAGTTTTCTCGACTTATTGAAATTATAAAAAGAGAAAATACACTTGTTTCTTCTGTTTTCTACAATTGGCTTGGACAATTATTGGCTCAATTTTTTTTGTCTTGCATAAAGATCCACAGTCTAATTATCATATGTATATAAACTGTAAGAAACTATTTAATATAATAAATGAATTGTAATAATGAATCAATCAATAAATGCATTAAGATGAAAAATTTAATACAATCTCACTCAATATAAGGAAACTTATTAATATAAAAAACAATTTAATGTAACAAAAGTATTAATGTAATAAGACAATTTACAATACATTTGACAAATCTATTGTATTAATATAAAGAATTACTTAATGTAACAAATATATTACTATAAAAGATCATTTAACGTAACAAATATATTACTATAAAAGACCATTTTATATAACCACCAAAAATTAAATATTAACGTCCTTACTCTGTATCTCAAAATTGACGTCTAATATTCCCCAAAAATATAGAATAATTTAATCTAATAAAAATGATAACAAAATATATTCGCTGTTAATATTGCGCTTATAATATATATAAAATATTCAGTATAAACAAAAGAAATGATGAAACAGTCAGAAGCGGTTCCGGGTCAGACAGATCCGATCGAAGCCAGCAGAGTTAAATGAACTGCGTTCCCATTTAACTCCACGCGATCGGTTGACCCCATTGCACGTGACACAATTAACCTAAAAAACACGGAGGAAGAGGGAGAAAAAAAAAATAGGAGAAAGGAAGACGTTACAATAAACCAATCGCGATCTGTTAATAGAGTTTCTCCCAGTTTCGTAACGCGTGATCGTTCGAACCGTGACGAGGGGATGTCGTGACGGGGGCGTTTGCGCTTCTCGCGAGATACCCTAAGGTTCCTGAATAATCGAAAAGCCATTTTTCCCGACGACGAAGACTACGACGACGGTCGCCTAAGCCCGCATCGCGTGACCCGGCTAATAACAAAGTGTAAACCACCTGTTCTTCCTTCCCTGCAGTCATTCGAGTTCGTGTCCGGACGCACGGAGGTAGCAGCGCCTCGGATACGTTAAGGGGTGTTTCTCACCCCTTATCCCCCCACCCATGATCTCAATTCGACTTCTATACATTCCCCATTCAACTGTCGTCGATATCGTTCACTCGGCTGTTACCTCGAAACATTCATTCCACGACAGACGTAATATTTGCCACCCCTGTGAAGGTTAATAAATCGTGGCAAGTAGCTATGCTATTATTTCTGCAATATTTTTATTCGAAATTGTTTCATTTTCATTGGTTTAATAATTGTACGATGGTGGCCGGTTGGAAATTGTTTGATAATTATTTATATATTTTGTATCGACTGGCAGATTTATTTGAGGCTTTTGTTATAAACATTTGTACGGTTTTGACTTAGTGAATTATTGAAAATTGTTTGATACGGAACTCCTAATTGTTTGAAGCTGGGGGGTGATATTTTGATGTTTGGTGAACAAGCATTTTCCCTTTTAAGTTTGTTGTATAATATTCTCTTTTAAATAGTTGGTGCATTTAAAAGAACACATTTACCACGTAACTTTCAGATTTCTTCAACGTAGATTTTGCACTGAAAGTGTGTTCCAGATTTAAAAACAGGATATATAATAACCCACAATTACCGAATACATAATTTTAGTCTAAATCCGTGTGTAAGCTAATATACTACTTTTTTTTTGTTAAGATCAGTGTTTTAATGTATGATTAAGACTTTTTTTAATTTATGGTCAGCTTGTACAAAGTAGGTAGCAAAAAGATTCTCCATTCAGTAGAGGGAACAGAGCAATTTATGAAAAGATTATTTTAATTAAGCGTAGAATCTAAGAAACATTTTACATGTGGGCACCTTAATGTTTTAGCTATTGCTGAATTAATTTTTTCACAATGATTTCTCAATTGTCGTCTATCATGTCTTCAGGAAGGCAGAACAGCGCTACATTACTGTGCAGCTTGCAAGGATCCGGAAGCAATTTGGGATGTCCTCATAGAAGCCGGTTGTGACGCGAGTATCAGCGACAAGAAAGGGAATCCAGCAGCTTACTATCTAGAAAATAGCTCGGAGATAGAACTACCGGAAACGGAGAGCATGCATCGTCGAAAAACCAGTACTGTCAAAGAGCGTGAGTATCTTTACCTATCTGTACCAAATCACTATGCACGAACTAGCAAATTTCGCCCTGTTTCATCAATAAAATTAACAGAAGTCGTTTTTTGCCTCGCGAAAATTATTCATACTTCATTTACGAAATGCACCGACTGTCATCTTTGTTTTGTTCAGGGGATATGGGAATTTTTATTGTATTAATCATACATCATATTGACAAAGAAACATATCGAATTTTCAACGAGTAAGCGTATTTACCTACATTTTATATTTAGTATAATTATACGCAAAGCATTCTCAGATTTGAGAATCACCTTGTTGCGCAGTACAGTCTTCCTAGGAGAACGAGTGTCCCAAGCACAAAATTTATAATTCTTTAACAAATTATTAATAAAAATGTGACCTTCAATGTATGAAAAAATACCCATTTCACGATGATGCATAGAAGAGTTAATTAATAAACAGAGTCTCACTATTTTTAGTGGAACTAAATCCCACTTAACAATTATGGTAATAATAAACTCCTCTTTTAAACACGCACGCAAGCAAGATAATCTGCAGAGTAAGAATTAATGTATTATTAATAACATGATAACATAGACTTCATGGTTTCGCGACCTTATCATTTCAATCTTGAAATGTCGACTGTTCTTGAAAACTTTGATGACTGCTCTTTGTAAGGCCAAGTATACCAAGAATAGGCACCCCGAGATTTATAATTTATCAGTACAGTGGATGCAACATTGTCATAATTCGAAACTGGTCGAAGATACTGTCTGATTTAGTTTCGCTTTAGCTGAATATGATTAATGATTCAGGATTTAATCGAGCTCGATCACCGACTGCCATGTATTAATCGGATGGTTCGATCGATTAGGGACGACTCGATAAATGGATTCCCGGCAACCTTGCAGAACGTTGCGTTTCGTTCATTCCCCACCTCGCAGGGATGTAGATTCCTTGACTTATACCCTACGGATTCCACCTGTAATAACCGCTCGAAATCAATAAGAACTTAAGTTCGTAAGGCAAGGAAAACTGCCGGGGATCGATAAGATGTCATGTGACGGCCGATCAACTCAGAAATTATAAAGGAACATTCGGAAACTATAATTGTCCGAACTCCTTTCAACTATGGAACGACGTAGCAGGAATCATTGTGTTTGTCAGTTTGAACAAGTTTCCCAATTACGCTTATACTTTGCTTAGCTTTAATAATACTCGCAAGAAACTTTAATAAACGTACTTTCTTAGCGTCCTTCGTGTACTGAGGAATGCAATTACTCTAATCAAATTTTTATAAAAAAAAATTAATAAATACTGTACACTGTAAAAATGGCATCTTTCCTAAATGCACTAAAGGGTGCAATTAAACTAATAAAATTTTTGTAAGACATATTTAACAATTTTATACACTGTAAAAATGGTTCTTAATTTTCTAGATATTGTATACAACTTTTAAAATACGAAAATATAGGGTAAGGGACCAAATTACTGTGCCTGTATTAATTATACTTATTTTTAAAGCATAATGAATATTAAAAAAGGGATTATGCTCTAAAAATAAGTATAATTAATATAGGCACAGTAATTGGCACCCCAAAAGTAATTGGGTCCCTATATCGGATTTTTAGGAATGTTTCCTTCGCCCACAAACAGTTAAAAAGTAGTAGACAAATTACTGATTTCATCAAGACACTCGCACGATTTACGATGAGTAGATTAAGTGATAAACAAATCGTGCAAAATCATCTCCACTGTCGCGTGTCTCTAGCTTCAATGTTGATTTAACACTTCCATGTTTAGGCTCCTTCCTCGTACAAGGAAATTGAGGAAAATTATCGGAAACGATTATTGCTTTGCGATCATCGTCGCAGAAATGGCACGATCTATACGGTCAAAGAAGAATATCGCAATTCTCCAACGAAAATTGGAACGTTCTGTTGGTCATAAACATTTGCGTTTTCTTGCATGATCTACCTGCACTCTTATAGCATTCCGCAGTTTACAATTTAAAGGTGAATGCTTAGTCATTCGAGGAAAATTGCGAATAACAGCGAAACTGTAGACAAGTTCACGTGGTAAATCAATGATGGTTGTACTACGTGTCTTTATGGTTGCGAAATATTCTTCTTTGAATCTACGCCTTCGATTGTAACAAAAACAGATTTATTGTTTTATTGATGCCTGATGCAGACACTTCTGTTCCTTAAGTATTTGTGGATTTAACGATATGTTAAACTAAGTATCTATTGTAATTTTCACTTACGCCAACATTATGTAATTTATGGGGTGTTAGTTTGAAAACTGAAGGTATTCAGTAGTAACGTGTTTGTTTACAACACTACATTAATTATACTTATTCTAAAAGCATAATGAACATTAAACAAGAGGTATTGAATTTCTTTATATCTCTTCCTTGATATTCATTATGCTTTAAAAATAAGTATAATTAATATAGGCACAGTAATTGGCACATCCACAGTAACTGGGTCCCTCGCCCTATTTGTTTTTCTGTTTCCTAAATTTTGTAATCATATTTTAAAGAAGTTGGTCACTTTTCAATTTTAAAGATTATGTCTCGTAATCATTTTTGTAATGATTATTTTATGCAGGAGTTAATTCTTTACATAAAAATCTAAAAGAACGATTTAAAAATAGACAGACATTCTTTAAAAGTCTTTCATTAAATACATGAACGACATAATTTCCAGTTAGGCCAATGTTGATTAACGAAATGACCAACGTGATTCCTCTCTTTCTGAATACGCTCGACATGGAATAGCAGGCAACAGGATGCAAAGTGTGCCGTCATTGAGTCGCATGAGCGGCCATCGAATTATTGAAAGTTGGGAGTTTCGTTAAATTGACAGACCTCGAAGCGGCATGAAATTGTCATAAGCGGCCGGCGCGACGTTTCACGTGGCGCACGAAGCCGGCGTTCGCCGCCTATAATGCACACCGGCATTTCCGCCTACATTGATTGATCTATTTACCAAGAAAGCACGACGATGTAAACGCCGCACCGGTTCGAAACGTGTCAGTGATGTGACGAGGTCCGTGCACCCAGCCTGCTTCTAAAATATTTATTAATCCACCGTCGATCACGCAATCCACCGCGCAATAAATAAAACGTTACTCGCTCCGACTCTCACATTCCCCAGGACTCGAAACCAGCAATTTGTTTGTGCGATATCTGCATATTTCCTACGGTAAATAATTCGTCAGCGAGCCTCGCTGTGACAATGTGATCGAACGCGAACTTCCTACAATGAATGTCGTTGTGAAATCGGATCACGTCAATCTCTTTTGATTGATATTCGATTAAACAGGAATGACGATGTTCTTGAGAAAGAAATCCACCCTGAAGCGTATGAAAATAAGTAAGCTTACCGACCTTTTTTTTTTAGAAACAATTACTGAATGAAAAATTGTAACATTTCATGAGGTATGCTTGTAACGCCATGTCTTAATCTTTTTGAGTCAAAAGATATTATGAAATGACAGAAGTATTCATTTGTTCAAAAATTTCACTTCTTGGAAGATGTTTTGTGTGTAATAATTGTTATTGTGTGACAATTTCCTGCTCAAGAATTGTTGAAAAAATTTATTACATATATAAAATCTGAATATACAAGTCTGATAATAGTAGTACTTCAATGAGTCAAGAAATAGTGTAGAAATTCAGATAAAAAATTCAAATTACCGAATTATTTCTTTGGAGAGTTTCTATGCACTGCATGATTTTGAATTGTTCTTCCTGGTGAAATGATTTTGAAAAATTCCATGTTCCAAACCGTTCGATATGTTTTCGTTCTGCCAACCCTGGAACAATAGGAGTATTCAGTATAAAATCGATGTTTATTGCTGGAAGGATTCCTCCGAGTATCTAAAATATTTATTGCATTGCTTTAACACGCGATGTACGGTTGCAAATCCAGCCGCTGGTAAATTCTTAACAGGACCAATCATACCGCAAGAAATGGAGGCCACATCGTTATACTTAATTTATGAGTGGAATTATGTAGACGTCTGATTCGGTTAAATCGTAATGACTTTGTGCTTCGTCATACTTTCGGTCTTCCAATTCTTATTAAAACGATACTGACACAGGAAGAACACTAAAATATTTTTCATTGTCTTGGATTTTTATATAATTTCTAAGGAAAAAAATATTTTAATTGTATGGAACTTCAAAAATATTTTGTCAAATGACATTAAGCATTATCCACATAATGAATGCCTAGAAGAAATTGCGTACACGTATTTTTCTTCGCAAAATTTTTGTTTTAACCTACTTATTGGTTTTCGAAGACATTAAGGGTGCGTGTCTATTTGAGAGTAAAACTGTCGCGAGTCACTTTCAAATCGACACGCACCCTGATACATGTAGAATCGTGTGAGTAGCTATTAATTCGAAGGAAAATGTTTCTTTTGCAGCCCTGGACGTAAAGCCTTCTAATATTAGAATATGGATCCACAACAGAGATATCGGCAAACTACAGCAGGTTTTATGGGAAGGACATGGAAACAAATTGCGCAGGGAGACCAGCAACAACCCACGCGTAAAAAGATTTTTAGAAGCTGTGCCCTTCATCATGGTTTGTACTCTCCTCTAAATTTTATATCACTCCCTCAAGACCGTCTTAATTTTTTAACATCAAACTGCATATAAGATTAGCTAAGATTATCTTAATATTCTAATACCTATCACATTTTAAATAAGACCACAGTGAATTCTCGATATATGTCAAAAATACTGATCTTGCCAGCGCAGCGTCGTATATCGTCCAGGAGACATACCCGAGCCGTGTTATGTTTATACTCCTCGGCGTCCGAAGCCTCTCGAGCTTCGTGACCCTTCACGGGGTATACACTGCGGTAGTGGGGATAATTCCGCGACGTTTATCATCCAAGTCTTGGCGACATATATAGAGAAATCACTGTGTTTTAATATTCCAATATCAAACTCTACATAAATTTAAAAAATGTCTATTCACATTTGCAGTTTGTTACATGAAAAAAAGAATAAAGAAAAAGTGCCTCTAATCATTAAAAGACTTTTTGTAGTAAAAATAAGTGGAAAATGTCGATAGTTTTGGTTAATATACAAATTTCTTGGTATTCCACCCGTGTGCTAGAAATGTTTAGAAATCAGCACTTTAATAATAACTAGATTATTATTTGAATATTTGCAACACTTATCACTCTCCACGACAAACCTCAACAAATAAAATAATTTCTGTATTGTATAGGGCACAGTAAAAGAAATTCACACAGCAGCAGTGAATAACGATTTAGAGGAACTCAGGAAGAAAATAGACTCTACTTCGCCCATTGTCCTTTGTAGTAAGGATTCTAATGGTTTAAATGTCCTACATAAGGTGGTAATCTAAAATTTACGACGTTAAAAATTACGTTCTTTTAGATTATTGTTAATTGAATATGAATTAACAAACTGTTATCGATACAACAGGCTGCTGGATTGGGCTTTACAGAAATGACGCGAGAAATCCTGTCGACATATCCTTCGGTCGTGGAAGCGCAGGATAACGATGGCAAGACAGCATTGCATTATGCAGCTTCGGTAAAAGACGACGAATTGTACAATTTGTTAACAGAATATGGGGCTGATGAAAGCAAATTAGACAATGTAAGCAATTAATGCTAACAATAATTAAATTTAAATTTTTTAATTTAGATATATTCAAAAATATTAATAACCTAAAATGTAGACAATTGAAATAGATAAAAATTGGATGAGCTTTCGATATATTTAATTTTTAACACAATATGCTGTTTGAAAAATGTTGTATATACTCCAGTATTATTTATTTGGTGTTCCTAATTTTAGTATTTCTATTTTTGACACCTGCTCAGTCGATTATGGGATTTTATTGATCAATATAATTTTTTGACCAGAGATCAAAGGCTGCAGCTTTCTATAAGAACCGACCTTCAGATATAGATCAGGGGCTCTTAACAGTTATACCGGAAGCGCCTCGTGTTTCCGGGGTTACGTACCCTAAATACTGGGATTGGAGGATTTTGGAAGCCGAGGTTCCTAGAGGAATGAAAAAAGCAGTTAGTGCAGACATTGACAGTGCTTTTGGCAGCGCTGATTCTGCCTCGAAGAAATACAGTAGATCTATGGAACAGGTATTGTCAAATTAGTTATATTAAACATTCTCTTTTTTAAGAAAAAATTAAGCCTCTCCTGTAGCTTGATAAAATGCTGAAATTATCATTTGAAATTATTATTTATTGGGAATGAAATCTTCATTTTGAATGAGACAT
This sequence comes from Halictus rubicundus, assembly GCF_050948215.1. NCBI lineage: Eukaryota > Metazoa > Arthropoda > Insecta > Hymenoptera > Halictidae > Halictus > Halictus rubicundus. Next base: position 8,894,903 of record NC_135149.1, on the reverse strand, counting down.
GAAGTTTTCATTTATTGAAAATGAAATCTTTCTTCTACTTATTATGTGATCACTACCGGATTTATTCTTACTTTAATAATTTAATAATTTAATAATTTTATAATTTTAACAAGCTGAAAACAGTAGATTGGCATTTTGAAATCATTCCAACCTTTTCGCCGTTTTAAATTGCACCTATTCATTTTTGGCATAAATGCATAAAGTCCGCAGTCTTCTGACTTCATATAGCCTTCTACTTGAACATTTTTATTCAACCAAATATACTATCTTTGTAGAATAACGGATATCGTTGAAAGTCACGCAAAATGGAATCTCTTTCGTAATACTAAATTAATGAATCATTTTGGGACAGATAAAGCGAGCGGAAGGCGAGCAAAAAGACGAGGAAGATTCCGGAAAGGCAGAAGAAGCTGACGCCGAAGAAGATGCAGAAAAAGCAGAGGAAACTGCGGAAAACGAAAATCCAGAAAACGCAGAAAATGCAGAGGCTACAGAAGACGCAGAAAATGCAGAGGCTACGGAAGACGCAGAAAATGCAGAGGCTACGGAAGACGCAGAAAATGCAGAGGCTACGGAAGATGCAGAAAACGCAGAGGCTGCAGAAGAAGCCGAAGAAACAAACGAGGCAGAGACCGAAGAAAACAACGAAGAACAACCAGAAGAGGAAACAGCGAATCACGAGGAAGCAGAGGAAAAGTCCTCGGACGATGATGTGGTGACAGGTGTACCAGCTGAAGAAGCGGAAGAGGCGAAAGAAGAAGAAAATGCAGAGCCCGAGGCTGAAGAAGAAGAAACCAAAGTGGACGATGCAGATGCGAAGCCAGAGGATGCCGAACAAGAAGACGAAAATAAGGAACAAGAAGAGAGAAACGAACCGAGCACCGGTGATTCTGGCGTCGATGATCCAGCGAACGACGAAGACCAGGTACAGTCGTCATAACACTTAAAACAAGTCCTGTTTCAGGAACCTAATCGGCTGGCACGCACACTTATAAATACACAGGGAAAAGCGAACTGTGAAGCAAATAGGTACGTTATGTTGTCGGTGTATGTAAGTTAAGAGGGAACACAACAGCAATAATGAATCTTCCAAAACTGTTCGACGCTCCATTCTCACTACTGCAAAATTTTTTCGTTGGAACAGATGTGTAGAATTTGTACAATGTTACTTAAAGTAGGCTAAATTACGACATCTAGTTTCTTGACATCGACAAATTTTTAATAGACAATACAGTAATGTCTTGATCTAACAAGGGAACATATTCAGATGCGAAAATCCGATTTTGATGAAACTTATGGGAGCTTCTAGTTCTTTGAAAAATATTTGACACGTATTTTTTTTTATCGGCAGACATCCACTTTGAAGGGGTGAAAACAGCCCTCAAAGTTGGGGTTCAAAACCACATTTTTTGAGATATCTCGGAAACCAGAGATCGAAAAAATTTGAATTTTTTTTTTAAATTGTGTGTTTTTCAATGAGAAATGTAGTCGCGCAAGAAAATTTTAACAAAAGTTTTTTGTTTAAACAATATATTAAAATTTTGATTTTTTTTTGCAGTTTCTTTTATTTATTGTTAGTTCATTTTAATGTAAACTTGGGTGTGTGATCTTTGATCCAAAATAGGGGATACATGTTTCAGGATTTTCTTTTTTTTGCCATTTAACAATAATTATACATAATGGAAGATAGTCTTGCACCTGGCGTGCGTAGGAAGGAATTCTGGCTTGTTTCATCGAAATATAAGCATTTAGTATAAACGTGTATAGTATTTTAAAAATACCATTGGGTTATGTGTCGTTTATTGTTTTATCAGTAGCTAAAGAAGGTGGCGCAGGTAGCAGCTCCATAAGTTTCATCAAAATCGGATTTTCGCATCTGAATATGTTCCCTTGTAAGCCGAACGGAGCTACACGATCTTAGTCAGTTCGCCTATCGCCTCCACTGGGGACATACCCCACAAGGGGCCGAGAAACTCGAGCTGCCTAGGTCGCCGAGCAGTGTAAAGTGTAAACATGTCGCGTAATCCGATACTGGGTCGGATATATCGCTGTGTCCCACTACTAATCCAATTACAAAACTTCTTTATTTTTAATTATTTTTTTATGGGACTTTGGTCAACTTACTTGTGGCATTTTTCCGATTAAAATGACACTAAACACGATATAATTTGAACCGTATTCAGTGGTTTAATTGACGGTATGTAGTGCGATTTCGGCAGCCCGGCCCGTGTTTACGAGCGCTGCCCTTTTCTACGTTCAGCGCGGTCTACGCGGCCCTATACGATCTATGACACCGCACGGACCCGAGGCTTGTTCGATCCAGACTTGGCTGTACATCATAATTTTTAATTTGGTAGATGCATGTTTAGTATATACAATATTTCGCTTCTAGGTGAAGTATTCTTCACGTATGAGTTTTTATTCGACCAGTTTAGTTCTATGTACAGAACATGATTCTACACATTGATCATTAATTAATTAATTGTTAGAGCTGCTATACGAGAAATAATTTCCTAAGGTTCTCACCGTGCTGTTCCTTCTTAACGAAACTGTGAAAGTAGTAGGAAACTCAACAAACTAACCAACGATTCTAGTCCGATGAGTGATTGAAAGTGGTAGCAAGAGTGTCAGGATGATTGTCGTTGTGAACTTAACAAATATCTATGCAGTATGTTCTTTGTGACGCACAAATATATCAATAAATAAATGACTGAACAGAAGACCTCTGTTATGTGACTTTTGAACAGTCCCATGAATTCGCATTCGAATTTTAGAAAGGCTATTCTTTCACTTTTCTCTCTGCAACAATTTATTTGTCACTACACACGTTCAACATTATTACGTTCTTTTCGATTTTTCTTTCACCAACTTCTTCTTTCGCCAAACAACCTACAAGTTTGCGGAAACAGTTTACACTCGGCGCGCCAGCGGAACGTTTTGCAGCGAAAACGAAAATTCGTTTGCACAAAGGTACAATAACTTCGTCGTTCGCGCGTGGTCGTCGACGAGAGAGTAAATTCAATTGCTAGACAGCTTAACACTAATCCTACCAAGCACAAAACATATAAAAGTGAATCGTCTTATAACAGGGAGAAAATTGAGTTTACTTAAACTTTATACGATTTTCATTATAATATGTGCTTAAACAAAAAAGTCAATTCAGTAATTTCCAATGAAAACGTTGTTATAATTTCAATAATTGTGAAATAGAAACCCGGTCATTTTGACCATGGTAGGTTTAGTGTTAAGTCGAGCACGAGACTCTCGAGCCGATTAGAGAAACTCGTTGGATCCGTCACGTGACACGATCGATCATCGTGTGCACGCATCGGCACGCAACGTAGAGACAGAAAGACGACACCGAGCGATCGATTTAGTAGATTCCCACGTGCGATTAGTATTTTCATTATTGATCGGCACGTGCGCACGGTTTTCCACCTGTACATGATTGGCAGGTGATCGCTGGAGAACACGAGGAGCTGCCAGAGGCAGAGCTGAACGACGCGAGCATGTCGGCGGACCCGGAAATCGAGAAGCTGCTGGAAAACGGCAACATGGAGCAATTAGCAATGTTGGTTCTCAACGGGGAAGGCAGAAGGCTCGTCGGACGACATTCCGGAAATCCTGAACTCCAGGCATTCATCGATCGAGTCCCTTCCTACATGGTATTACGCGTTATTCGTCTCGTGAAAAAATCTTTGTTCTTTTTTTTTCTTTAACTTTGACCGAGCATTGCAATCCGTTGTAGCATTCAAATCGAGGCAAATTATTGTTTTTACCGACACGGTGATTGTGTGGATATATATGCATAGTTACGACTCGTTGCGGCTTTCATTTTTTGCGCCATTTTAATCAGCATGCATTGCGCCATACCGAGTGAACAAGGTAGCTTGATCGTTTCAAATGTTTCACTTGTTTTCATTTGTGATAGAAGGACTGTTAATGGAAAACTTTGTTTGGTTTGGTTTCGGGTAACCGAAAAGTCACTGGACCATTTTAAAATGGAACTCTTTCCATTTTTAAAAATTCACATTTATTCTTTTATGAACAAACTCGAATTTTAAACGGACCAGTGATTCTTGGGCCATCCTGTATTATAAGAGGCAAAAAAATTGTTCTCGAAATTGTGTTTCTCAAGTTAATACTTTTTATTTCTTGGGTTTTCAAAAGTCGCGTCAACTTATTCGCGGTTCTTAATCATACTGGCTATTATGCTATTCTTGTTGGTAATTTTGTTTCTTTAAATGGGGATGCATATTTTTGTCATCATGCTGCAAGTCGACATGAATGAGACAGAAAAAATTTGTTTACTTCCCATAATATTTGTACCGTTGAATCTATCAATATTTTTCTATCATCAGAAACAAGTGATTTGAATATATTCGAGATGATCAAGTTACGTTTTGTTCACCCTGTATGCGGAAATGTTTACAAGAGAATTTCATGCGTAATTGAATCTTGATGGAAATACTTGATTGAAGGAATTATGCGATTAACAGATCATAATGGTTGATTCGAACGGTACTGAGTAATTCAGGGACGACCGGTTGTTGTCAAGTTGTTATATTTGTTTTGCTGGTTTCCAAGTCCACAACCTTTGCTTTTTATTAAAATATTACTTAGCCTGTGTAAAATTAACTCTGAACATTATTAATTATGGACATTATGTTATTACGTTTGAAATGTTTATCGCGGTTCATATATTATGAAATTCTGCGCAATTAATTATGAATAGTTCAAATAGATTATCTGTCAGTCTATGTCGTTAAACTGTAACGTTATTCGCAAATTATTTATATACTTTGCAGAAGAACAATTCTGTACGAATTCATTCCAAAAGTAATGCAAATATCCTTTAATATTTTTCGATATAAATATTTAATATTTTCGATTTTTTAATATTTTTTTTTTGGAAATCTTTCCAGGGGAAGATTCACGCAGTGCACATGGCAGCAAGAGAAGGGAATCTCAGGGATCTACAAAGTGCGTTGGATCGTCGCAAGTTTGCAGTTGCAAGGGATGGCTCGTCTCCGCGTGGTTCCACGCCGCTTCACGTTGCCACCGTTTTCGGAAACACCGCTGTCATTAGGTATCGAAATCAAATTATAAATGTCACCTATAAAAAATGCTTTTCACTTCATTTAAAATGCTGCTACAATGGACAGAAACATAGAACAACGACCGAATTTTCTTCGATTTTCTTAAAATAATTCTCAAAAGAAATCTAACCAACTAATACTATTTATAGTCACAGATTATAACAACAACAACAGAACAGTGACGATTATCGTTAAAATAGAATTAATGTACGTTGAGTTCACAATGATTACTGTTGTGCCACCGTTAGTTTTGTTAGCTTCTTTTAATAGAGCTAACAAGCGCAAAAGTTGCGGAGGAGGAGGGGAGGGGAGGGGAGTTACGTCACCTTGACAAGTTCCGATCAAGTTCCATCGATTCACGTTTATTCTATTAATGTTTCACGCTTCCTTTAGGTATCTGGCAGGCAGGTTTCCAGAAACCACAAACGCGATCGATTTAGATGGCCGGACACCCTTACACTATGCGGCGACGCTCGCAGACAACGGCCATTACTACAACCTTCTGCTTCATTTAGGTGCCAATCCTCAGATTCAAGACAATGTAAGTAGAATATTTCGAAAACTCGACTATATGTGACACAAGACACCATCAAGCAACGATTTCAATCATCCAAATTGCAAATTGACAAATTCTTAATTGAAAATTTACCACCCTCAGTTTCTAACAGCTCATACTTTATCCTATTTATCAGGCTATAATATTACAACATCAATTTGTTCAAATTAATAAACTAATTAACGCCATATTTAAGGGACTTTATTTTAATCCTTTAAGGTTTAAATTTCTTTCATCAAGTCCTAATTTTATGACGTAGATTTTTTTAAATTATTACAATAACTATCATCAGATTTATGGTGGGAACTTGTAACCCTTATGGTGGTTTTAACCTCTTTATAGTTTAAATGTTTTAATTATTTAGTACAATTACACTAGAAACTTAAAGAGTGTAAAGTATTAAACGTTGATATGTGTGTTTGAGAACCTTAAAGGGTTAAGCAGGAAATATTGTTGTACCCCGTGACAATGTTTGCAAATTTATTCTTTGTGCTTACGTAGTTCGGGCAAAAGGCTGACTATTACAAGCAAGATCAATCAGAATTCTCGCATAAATCATTGCTCCGTGCTTTTGGAGCGGACGAGAGTCTCGCCGACGAAATGTTGACTGACAAAGGTACTTCATTCAAACGTGACACCTGCGTGCACCATTGATCGCATCAGATAAAACTGTGCGACGATCGTTCAGAGCACTATCGAAACAACCACTGCATTACTCTCTTTTCAAACCATGTACTCAAACTCAAATTATATTTCTAGTACAATCACGTTGCTTCTTCACTTTTATCCTGATGCGACATTTACCACACAGTCACGGAATAATATCACATTATAGCTCACTCTTCGAACGATTATACGAACAGAGCGTATGAAAATTTTTTTTTAAACATTTAGAAATTGTGAAGAGTTTGTGCAACCTTGTCTTTTCTTGAGATCCACAAATTCTTCATACACCAAAGCACATTTCATCGAAAGTAAATGTTGAAAGGAGTTTGGTGACAATTTGAGCTAAAGGTGTCGTTTCCAGAAATTTCGCACAACTTGAAAATAATTTTAGGGAATCGATGCACACGAAATATATCATCACTTGCATCGAAGGTGACGGAACTGGCAGTTTGCGAACCGAGGACGTATTCACATACACATAGAATTATTGTATAGCTGACATTTCCACTTTACCAATCCATCGAATTGTCTCATCTCGGTCACTTTTCATCGACTGTATTATGTGGACGTCTTCGAATATTCATGACTTTTTATAACTTTCATCTTCGTATCTGTGCCAACAGTGCCGAAGTTGTCTCCTGTCATTTTAAACTAATCAGTTAAACAATCTATTACTTGTCAAAGAAGCGATGAGATATTTTCTGAAGATAGTGTATATTAGTGATGGCCACGGTAGGGGCCCCTCAAACTCCTGCTTCTCCCACCAACCTCTCTTTCATGCAACGCGCATTTTCGTCGCGTCCGCTGGTGTCTCGTGTCTTCGTTGCTCTACGGTAAGGACGCTTACTGGACGGGGACAGTGGGCGCTATGGTAGGGAAGGTTCTGTCACAATTGAGACAAAAATGTTCATCCCTGGTGTACACCCTCTTCAAATTATTTCACTTTCCAAACAACTTCCTCGTTAAATACGAAGATAATCGTGATATGTTATGGAAATACATAATTTTTTAACGAAACTACTGGGTCGACTGACTGGGAACTTTGCACACATATAAAGTACATTTTCTGCTATACTTGGACCTCAAATTTTCTTAATGTCTCTAAAATGACTATTTTTCCAGGACACTTTGTCCAATTATTTGGTCAATATTTTTTATTGAGCCATATTCAAGACAAATAAAGTGACATGTTGTTTGTCTCGTTCAGATTACTAGAACGAACACAATCGTGACCCACACATTTATTGTTAACTTCAACAATTTTTAATAGAACGTCATATAAAAATTTGTGCTATTGCTTCAAGCATATATAACCATATATACAAAATTTCAGCTTATAAAATTGAATCATTTTGATTGAATTAATTCAGGAACATTGCAATGAAAACACGTGTTCACCTAAAATACACTCCAGAAATACATACACCCAGGAATACTTAAGTATTCCATTGGACAATCAGTTATCAAACTATTGTCAGTGGCTAGTGATCAAAAGTGACATTGTCCACTGCCAGAAAATGAAACAGTTTATAGTCAGCTTCTGCCCTAAGAGATACCAATATGACTCTAAAGCAGAACAATCAAAGAATAATCCGTAAACAGTAACTACGTAAACAGTGACTACGCTACACCCACTGCCAGGAACTAAGACACCATTAGACCCAAAATGTCACTAGGCTTCCATGCCCCGTAATCAATCGTTCGACCACCCTGATCAGTCCCGATCATCACCACCAATGCCCCAGAAACCTCCTGATTAACGAATCCTCGGCCTTTCACGTTTCGCTGATCGTCTCGTTCCCGGACATCCCGTGGTCCTGATGCTCGAGGCGAACAGTTCCCGGAGGCGACACGGTGTCAGCTCGCCGGGACATAACCGAGCCGGAGACCCTAGCTACCCTGGAGAGGTGTTTCCGATTGCTGGCAGGCAGCAAGTACTATCCTGGTGTGAAATCATCGGGGAATTCTGGTACACTGATCAACCGTTGCCTGAAACGGCCCGTGTTCGATCGTATCAAGCACCGTGTGACTCGCATGGACCACAACCTGTTTGATGTGATCTGGCCCGCTTTAAAGAGGCATGGCACCTCGAACGGCAGCAGCATTGTGAGTACCTCGTACTCTACCGTCAGCACCAACTTCGAAGACAACGACGCCCTGTCCGTCGTGGCGCCGGACTACGAGAGCTACACCGTCTTCATGGAGTTCTTCGACCCTTTGATCAGAGACATCCACTGCGTGACAGCCAGCGGCGAACTACCCGATCATCCTCCGCCGAGATTCTTCCTGCCAGAGGACGACGATAGGATAGAGACGATAGACAACATCGACGATGCAACCATAGCCTCGATAGAGACCTATGATCTTGATGTCCAGGCAAAGTACATCCAGGCTGTGACAATAGAGTGCTGCAGGAACCTAGAAAACTACCCTTTCCCATTGACTCTAACTGTGAATCAATTAGAGGATGTAGAACGCGTGATCACGTCTGAACTAATGAGTCCGGACATCTCGGGGATCATGGCCGAAGGTAGCAGCGAAGACGAACCAGGGACCTATTTTACTCTGAACGAAATCCTAGACCAACCCAGCCCCATTAGAGCCCAATTAGCAGCCGCTGGATTATTGCTACCAATTACTGATTTCAATTTACACGACGAGAAACGATTACACGGCAGACATTGGCCTTACGGTAGAGGTGTTTATGTAGCTTCGGCGGGTGATCTAGCTGCCTGGGTGAACGTGCAGGATCATTTGAGGATCATCTGTCGAACAGGAGATAACAGACCAGGTCTGATAGGAAAAGCCTATGTGAGGCTAGCGAAGATTATGGTGATACTCGATGAGGCGCTGGCGTTCAGAACGGACCGGAAGTTGGGGTTCCTCAGCTCGAGACCTTACGCTGTAGGAAACACTCTGAGGTTCACTATGATCATAAGATTCCCGGAGCTGTCGAAAGAGTACGATAACCTGAAGCATTTGTGCGTGGTGCGAGGACTTAGCGTTCGGGAGATGCCGAGACACGACACCGTCAAAGTCGGTAACCAGCAATCCTTGAACATCACGGAGATCCAGACTCTCCAGGACTTCTCCAGGGCCGTTTCGAATATCCTGGCGTTGGAGAAGGAGGTGGCGATAAACAACTCGATGAAAATCGCGAACCTACTCGCGGGAATATTCCGGAAACGCAGCAGCTCGAAACGTTTTCACAATTGACTGGATTATCAATGATCATCGAGAAGGGGGCGGGGGGAGGGGGGAACGAACGTTTTTAATATATTTTCTTTTTTGATATTGGTATAATACGCTTACACGAGGAAACCTTCTGTGATCATTCTTGAGCCAATATACATACGTTTGACTGCCAATTGACTTAGATCATAGCCAAAACATGATTGGGGGGAGGAGGCGTTGGAAAGATGTGCGTGAACGTTACTCTCTCTGTCTCTCTCTCTCTCTCTCTCTCTATTTCTCGTGCATCGAGTCACGATGTAGTCGAATCCGAATTATAACGTCTGAGTGGAACGCCGGAGTATTAATTAGGTTAGTAAAAATCGAGCATCATTGGCCTACGAGCAATTCGTCAACGACACCATATACCGCTTACGTGAATTGATTGTATGTACGCATCCGGGGACAGAGTCCGTTTCAAATTGATTGTTCCACTGTCGCTAAGCTTCGGCAGAGAGTTCCTATCAGAGCTTCTTTATGTGTCACGCACGAGTTCGATGTTCACAGAAAAAGAGATAGCGTAGCACATGTCTTTCCAACTCCATGTACCAAATCTTACTATTACGATTACTATTTTCTGTACATCCTTCCACGTGTACGGGGTGTTCTGTAACTGATGAATATTATCTACAAAAATGTAAGAATTACAATTCGAATTAGAAAGAAGAAATACAGTAACATAGGGTACGGGACCCAATTACTGTGCCTATATTGATTATACTTATTTTTAAAGCATAATGTATATTACAAATAGATATATAACAAATTAACTTCTTTTAATGAACAAAGTTTAATATCTCTTTTTTAATATTCATTATACTTTTATAAGTATAATTAATATAGGCACAGTAATTGGTACACCCACAGTAATTGGATCCCTGGCCCTAGAAAAGAAGAAATCTGATTTTGTTACAAAATCGAATGTATGAGAAGCTATGATCGTTGCTATTACAAATGGAGAATACGTTCTCCATTTTTTAAGAAATTGTTCCTCGGGGAAAATAATGGCCACTTTCCATTAAAAAGATTATTGTTATGAGTGTGTATATTTTTTAACAGTTACAGGATACCGTGTAATATGGAAAAAAAAATTGTTTAATGTACGTCTCGTGTATCCTTTGTAAAACCGATCTGTTAACAAGTCACATCGGCGTGTGTATATGTGCTCGTACAAATTGTGTATCATCTTGTGCTGAGTGAAGCAAAGCATTTATTCATGTGTATTCACACTGTTTTCCGAATTGGAAAGTTTCCACTGCGTCCTTCCGCATGTGTTTTAAGTTCGTTTGATTTTGTTTATTGTTGAATGCTTCCGTGCCAACAGCTAAGAATCACTAAAAACGCTTTGATATCGAAATTTGAGTGGATATTAATTAAGTTAATGAAGTATGATGTACAAGTCGTTACTGATTGTGTAGATCAGTATAAATTTAGTTTAATATAAATTTGATTGTTGTTTCCAGAGGACCAGCAGCTGGAGATACCGATATTTAGAGAAGAGGAAGGTCGATATTTAGCGTCATGTACGTACAAAATAAATTCGATTTTGAAATTCAGGTTTTTAAATGAACTGAGAGAACGACGATGTTTTTTATGGATTATGTTAATAGCTCTCGGTGATCCGTTGCTGAAAGGATTAACGGAAGTTGCGAATGCGAGGCCGAAAGATCCAGTCACTTATCTAGCGACGTATTTATACAATTTTGCCAACAAGAGCAAGGACAGTCCACAAGAACAGGTAATCATGCTAATCTATTCGAATAATAGAAATGTGCAGTATAAAATGTTTTTAACGGCTCATCATATTTTATATGAGATAATTCGACGGAATTTTATGCATTTATTATGAAAATGAATAATTGAAATATCGAACTAGTTACAGTGAATTCCCGCTATAAGTCAGTCGCGCGGTTCTGACGAGAGACATTTAGACGAAATCTGGGGTTTCGACGCACGTTGCATTTGAAATACACAGTGCTCGCTGGAAACCCAAATGTCACTATCCATCTCTATGTCATAAACCTATGAGAAAATGTCTTTCTCGGATACAATGTTACATGTAGAAACGGACAACGCAGCTCGATATGTATATCGTATACCCCGCGGTGGTGTGGGTAGTTCCAATGACTTTCAAGCACAAAGCTTACACTGACTTACAAGGGAAATTTACTGTAATACATTCGGAGAGTTTAAGTATACTGTTATGTTATTATCGACATTTAGAAATTATTAAACAAAGGAATACATGTTTCTTGCAATTGACTTGGTCGTTTTGTATAAAGGTCTATAGTTTAGTGACCATTTATCACACAATTTTAATCAATTTTGTCTGAAAAATTATGCAGGAGCCTAACGTTTTAATCATCCCCGATCGCGAGGAAGGGCACGTAGACGATGGAGAAAATGAGAATCCGGATGACGATGCTGGTTATCCACAGAGTCCAGGTTCCGATGTGCCAGAATCAGCTTTTAGCAACCCTAACAGAGTACTTTGATCATTATCAAAAGAAACATTGAATTAAAAGAATTGTTTTTGAGAATCGTTTTCTCTTTCCAGGACGAACACGGACAAAGCGTAATTCATTTCGCGGCCATTCGTTCTTATTCAAAGGATGGTTTGTTCCATCTTCTTCAGGAAAGCCAAGTTAATATCGGATTCAGAGACGAACTGTACAGAACCGCTAGGGACGTTGCTGAATTGGCAAATATTCGAGAGAATGTTGACGAAATTGACCGTTATGTGGCTTTTTTGGCAGCGAGAGGTGAGAAATTAAAAATTTATTAACACTAGGGTAAGGGACTTAATTACCGTGGGGGTACCAATTGCTGTGCCTATATGAATTATACTTATTTTTAAAGCATAATGAATATTAAAGAAGAGATATTACATTTTTTTTCATTAAAATTAGTTAATATGTTATATATCACTTTTTTCATATTCGTTATGCTTTAAAAATAAATGTAATTAATATAGGCACAGTAATTCGTACCCGCACAGTAATTGGGTCCCTTACCCTACCTACTGACAACCCCGTTCCTACCCTGTTCGGTACTTTTTACAAAATTATGATTCACAGATGAAGATTTTGCTTTAATCAATTTTTCGCAACAACGTTAATTTTTATGTTTTTGTTAATATTGCAATTTGTAGGCGAAACGGAGAAGTTGGTGGAGCTTTTATTGGAAGGATACGATCATATTTTGGATGTTGAAGACGGAGGTGTGAATATAGTGGACATTGCAGCTGAACGAGGACGAGATGCAACAGTGCAATTTCTGCAGTCCATACCAAATTACGTGGTAAGATGAAAACGCTTCAATAAAAGCATTATATAATGGTTACTGATTCTACGAATGAGTATATTTTAGCAAGTATTGAAATCAGTGTTCTCAATCAAACGAGTTGTACAATATGTTGTTTTTAGACACAACGCGAAGAAGTGCACCACGAAATTCGAACAGGCAATATTGAAAGAGTAAGGGAATTACTGCATAGAAATAATGGGGGTGGAAAACTTTTAGCAATGGGGAAGAATCCAATGAGCAGATGCGCCCTTCATATTGCTGTTCTTCGCGAAAACGAGGAACTAGTCGAATTCATTGCCAAAACTTATCCAGAAACTCTACGAATCGGAGACAACGTAAGTATCATAGATTTTATAAATTGTTATAAATCCTCCATATTATAAAAGAATTATTATTCTTTATTATTGTTATTTAAGAATTCCATTATTATTATTCCTTTACTACTAGTTTCATACTGTCTTCATCTCCATGCTAACTGAACAAATACCTTCATCATGAACCGTAAAAACACTCACAAAAACAGTTATAATAAAATAAATACTTACGGTACTATTAAAAAACTTCATCCCGAATCGAAATCTTTTTCTTTTCTTTGCACCCAGTCGCATTCAGCAAACTTTTCACATTAACCATTAGCACACACGCACACACCCGCACGCACATAGGCACACACACACACGCACACACACACACACAAAACGACAAAAGTAGTAATGACACGAAAAAGTACTATGAAGTAAAAAACACGAAAACATTAATGGATGTATAAACAAAAATATTAAATATTGAATAGTTAATGAACATATTCAAATGAAAGCAAAAGCACTGTAACAAAATTATTCGTTATTGGAAACGAGGTTCACGGTGCAAAGTGCGGACAAGCGGGGCATATCTCACTACACGAAATTGATATTATTAATCATTTAACAATAATTTTTATGCATAAATATTGTTAATTTTTTTAAATTTATTAGTTGTATTGTTAAATTTCATTTTCTGTGAATAATTAACAATACATATACATTCGGAAACAAATTTGGAGTTTTGTTCAAAATTTTGTCATTTGTCCGCCACGGTCACAGTGCGGAATTTACTAGAAAAATTCAATATTCGTGTGTATCACAATATGAAATACATTTCTTTTGTAAAAAATTCGTATTAGAATGGAATTTGTTATTAAAAATCATACAATAATCATTTTTATGTATAATACAATTTTGCAATAATTATTTATCAATCATTTTTATGTATTCTTAATTTGTTTCTTACATATGTTTTATACCTATTGGAAAAGTAATAAGAATGTAAGGACAGGTCGAGATTGTTTGGAAGAACGTGAATGGGGATCACATTCAAAGTACTGAGAATGAGTCGGATAACGAATAGCAATTTGTTAAGTGTGTTAATTTTGTTTATTACTATTATAATTTGTTTAAATTTCTTATTATTCATTTTACATATGGTTAATTTATTATTAATTTCGATTTAAATGTTAGTTTTTAAAAATAAATTTTTGTTATAAAAATTGTTAATTTCTTGTTAAATTTATTAATTATATTGGTAAATTTCATTTTCTGTGAAGAGTTAATAACCAAATTTAGAGAAGTGCCCAAAAATAGGCCATTTGTCCGCATTGTGCGGTGGTTCGTGATGCAATGATTGCCTTTCACAGAAATCAGGGAATCGTGCACCTGCAATGCATTTTCGATTAGACTTCGCAGGTAACATTTTATCGCAACCAGTTCACAGAAATCCTTATCTAGCGATACCAAGTACCAGTGAAAAGCAGCAAGTCAATAAAGATCACACGTTTTATAAAAAAATATTGACTATCGTTTATTATAAACTCAGTGCATTTTCAAGAAAAAATTCTCCGCATTTCAGTTGGAGAGAACAGCCTTGCATTACGCGATGGGCCTGGAAACGGTCGAGCAGTTGAGCAACATTCTGACCAAGGCGGGTGCAAAACGCATCGTCAAAGATCTGGTAGCTAATTTCATCTGTTTTTTAATCCTACGAAACAATTCTTTAAATAACCACTATAATTTACGTTTCAGAAATCGCGGCAACCTTCCTACTACTTCATGAACAAGTCCGAAATCGAAAGGCTTCAAGAAGAGGAGGAAAGTTTGGTCAAGTAGAACGCGACCGAAACAATGCTGACTCGCTTGTCGGTCATATCGTTTAAACATACAGGTCCCGATCGAACGAATATTGTCTAGATCGACATACATTGAGAAACAGGGAGACGCATAGAATTCGAACGCAATACGACAATGTGCCACTTTATTCTCTGTATTATGACTATATCATCGGACTTCGTTTCTCAAAATACGTCTGGTATACAAATAAACGGTTAGATACTACTCTCCGCAATCCCATGTAAAAACGAAGAAAAAAAAATGACGTAAAATAAAAAGACGATGGTTTTGTATAACGTACCCACGTCGCATAATGTATATATATATAATACAGTGTTAGCGATATAGAAATAATAAATAAACAAGAAAAAAAAAAGAAGAAAAGGGTACTAGTTCCTTGCGTGCACTCGTTTCTTCGAATAGAGTCAGCTTCACGTTTGCTATTCTTGCCTTTCTAGTTTCTTAACACGTCTGCGGTAACGATCGTAGATCCTCGATCATTATCTTTGTACATTGAGCGCTCGTTGATTCACGGCGAAAGAGAAAAAAGGAGATTGAGGCGAAGGTTGTAAAGCGTACAAAGTATATCTGCTACGAAATAAGGTTATTTATCAGGACATCTACTACAGTCAGAGAGGCTGAACATTATTCTAGTGACGCAACCCGTGACAAGGATCGTTCCGACCCCTAAGACACAGCCACGAGTCTGCAATCCGAAAACGGAATCTTTCGCGAAAGTTCCGCCACTTTTTCCGGGATTCTACCTTGCTCCGGCATCGATCGATCGGACAAACGTGACTGGTCTTCGAGTCCTCGAATTCTCGTTTCTCTTCTCTTGACGTCCGCGCATCATTGATAATACGTCGTACTCTTTTTACTGTTCATCTTTGCCGGCTGGTTGTGAGTTCTTCTGCCGTTCGATGTACCCGCATCGTCCTCTTCAGGGTCGTCGATGATTCCCTGCCAAGGCGTTGGGTTCACGTACGATGGCTTCGCCTTCTGATGAGCTGCTTGGTTAAAATCATTTTCTAAATTTTCTTTCAGACCGAATCTATATGCACTCACTCGCGAAAGTATTCGAATGTTTACCAGAGGAAAGCTCTGCGAATGCAATACATGTGTCATACAAATTTTTAAAAATATTATTAGCACTGGTTAGCAGATGGTTAGCAGGGAAAAAAAATTGGAAACGTTTTAATACTTGAGAATGTATTCTTAAAATATTAGACTATGAAAGAAGAAACTGTAAAATGGAATGTGGACCATTTCTAACTAGGAAGACCGCTTAAGCTTCAGCGAGCCATTGGAATCCTGATCAACCATGATCCCTAATACTTTACTGATGTTTAAAAGGTAGAAGCTAAGTTGAAATTAAAATCCTCTCAACGATCGGTTACCTTGAAGTCCCACTGGAAGAACATAGCTGATTTAATAAAAAAATATAAGCAACGATCATAATCGATTTGAGTCATGACATAGTAGCCATCGATAGTAGAAGGTCAGAATAGAAAGTGAAGCAGAGAAACTAACGCAAAAGTCCCTGCGTAGCTGGTTTAGGCTTGTTCCGCGCGTTCTTCCGCCATATTTCATAAGCCTTTGTGCTCTCCTCTAGTCTCTTCTTCTTTTCCTCATCAATCTGCTTCTGTTTCATCGCCTCTCTCTTCTGACGAGCTATGCGAACATCGAACACATAAATTTAACCAAAACAATGCTATATTGGCTTCTATACCTTTTTCCTCTTCCTTCTTCTTATGCTCCCATTGCCGAAGACACAGAGTCTTCATCACAACGCTTTTATCTTCGAACTCCTTCAATTTCTTCTGCATGTCCATCTCCTTTGCTACCTTCTGTTTCTTCCTCTCTTCTTCTTTCCTCTTCCTCTCGGTCCACCTCAGAAAATTCTCGCGTTCACGAGATTCTCTTTCTTCCTTCTCGCGAGCTAGCTGATCTATCTCCATTTGCTTTCTCCTCTCGACTTGCTCCTCTTCTTCTTTCTTTTGACGCGCCGTCTGCTGCTTCCTCCGCATCCATTCACTATAGGGAATCTTTTTCAGGGGATCATCGTTCGTCGACCTTGCCTCCGAGATACTGATGCTGGACAACGAGGCTGTGGAAACTCGCACGACTCGATGTCCGTTCAGAGTGAACCTATGTGTCAGGGTTCGAATGACGAAAAATTACTTAAAGATAGTTGGATTAATTTTATATACTTTCTTGTATAAAGACACAGTAGATAACATAATATACAGAGAAACCATGACCTTCTTCTGCTAAATCGTTTTAATATTTCACGAAGGAAATTGTTGCAATTAATGAAAGATTTGAATGTGTTGACAAGTGATCTACGCCCAAGTCAACGTCTGAGTTAGATCCATACGAACCAGACCTTAAAATCTGTTTGAGGTATCTAATGGCATTTAATTAATGTCCTAGTATTTTTTTTTAATCATTGAAGCAATTCTACTAACAATGAGAAGAAACCGCTGGTTTTAGCTGCCTAGCTAGCTAGTTAAGCTAGAAGTGTGGCTAAAAGTATCTAACTTAGCCAACTATCTACTTAGCTACCCAAAACTGCTATACTCTCTTAAAAGCCGCCAAAGAGGCTGATATTAAATGATAAAAGATCAATCCAGTTAATCTCTTAAGCACAGCGCGCTCGTCCGCAGCTCTGTCTCCCAGGGACGGACGCCTGGCCGCGGATGACACAAAAGCCGCTATAGTGGCGTTACTGTTCAAACTGATGCTTTCCACAGAAGCCACTATAGTGACGTACAGTGCGCGAAACTGATTCGAGCTTTATACGATCCACATAAATGATCAGGTGATCGGATTAATTTAAAAATACTCAAAAATTCACTGAGTACCTCTGCACTTCCGGGTCGAGAAATCTAGCGGAGCAAAGTTCATCATTCCCGTCCGCTCTGCCAACAATCCTGCACCTTCTTTCAACCCTGTTGGAGGGTCTGCACGAGACGACAGACTTTGATCGCAACGGGCCGTTCTCCAGAGAGGCAACCGGCGAATTTAACGAGTAACAACGGTACGTGTCCTGGGCTGAAATTTGGTCGCCGACGTGGTCTTCGAACGAGGTCGCTAAATCATTCTTGATAGACAACGTGGACATTATGTCGCTCATTTCCGAAGAATCGCCGCAATTACCTTCCGTCGTGGCCCCATAATCTTTGGAGCTGACCTTCACGCGAATCTCAATCTCGCGTTCCTCGTCTTCGTTGTTCAAGGTCTCGGCGTAAATCGCTGGATTAATGAATCGAACTTCCGCACCGGATCGAGAGCTCGAAGGGATCAGACCGTTGTTGATGTCTTTTTGACTGTCGTTGAAAGTCAACGTATTCGAACGTTCGGATGTAGCTAGACGCACGTCACTCGAGGCATTAACGTCCCCTCCGTTCAGCATTTGATTAAAGTTATCCCGTTTCCAATCGTACCATCTGTCAGCGTCGCTGTCAACCATCGTGTCAAGTGCTGTTAACCTTGAGCCAGTAATATACGATGTGGATTGATAATCAGACAAAAGTGTGTCGAATTTTTCTAGGGGCACGTCACATATCGTTGGCTTGCGGATCGCGTTCTCCAGTTAGCTCCGAAGAGTTCGGATAGAACTCGTGGATGCGCATTCGTCCATCATCCACGCGATGTTGCACTTTTCGCTCACAAACAATGACGAATCCCCTCTTAAACGGCGACGTTTAATTGGTTTCGCTTTGCGATTTAGTGAGTTACTCGCTCAATGTTACTACGGAGCTGTTTCGCCGCACGATCCGCGGGCAGATTTTGATATTTTCGAGGGTGTCGCCTTCAGCCGGAAGGAACACCCTCCGTTAAGCGACTTCTGGTCACGCTACACAACCAAGATTCGACAGTGGTTTAGTTGATTCGCCATGGACAATTTTCGCAACGAAAATAGATCACGCTCGACGATGTTCGATATTTCGAACGCGGCTGGTTTTGCGTTTGTAGCGTTCGAACATTATAAAAATGTACTCAGTTCGAACTCTCTCTTTTTTTAGGTCACCCATGTAGCCTATAAAAAATTATAGCACCGCTTATAATTATTTAAAAAATTTCCACAAGGTAGACTCTTCGTTGGGATAATTCTTTTTAAATCTCGACAGCACTCAAAATTATAATTCTTAGTAAGAACTTAGAAGACATACAAAAGAATATACCAACAATAATATTAATAAAACGAATGTTACCAATTTTTTATAATCAGAATGGATGGCAGGAATATTGAACAGGGCCCGCTCTAGCGGTTACGACGCCCCGGGCAAAAAAACAAATTGCCGCCCCTTTTTAAGCACTAAGCACCGCGCTGAACAAAATGACCTTTTTTTTTTTAGCAAAATTGTCTGGCAAGGGTAGTCTGAAATTTTCTATTAATTGAATATTTAAAACATCAATATTTTTCTCACACTTACAGCCAAAGCCAGAATGGCGCCCCTAAATTTTGGCGCCCCGGGCAAATGCCCGGGTTGTCCCCCCCCTAGAGCGGGCCCTGTATTGAAAAACATCGTATAAATTAAAAATGAAATATTAAAATATAATAGTACCGAGCTAGAAAATGATTTGCAATTCGAACGTTTCAAAACAGTACTATATTTAATGAATGAGCAATGTCCAACTAGTTAGAGCACAGTAAATGAAGCTTGTAATAATGATGTACGTTCTAATCTATGAAACACCGTATGAGAGAAAAATGTTTTTATTTCCTACAGGTAGTAAATACTGATAGTTTATTTAAGCTTAAGTCTTTATTTGTTTTTTTCTTTTAACTTATTATATAACCTTATATTAACTTGTGCTTGTTCGACGTATCACTTAATTCTCGACCCAAAATGAATTGAGATCGTACAGGAATTAGCGTTCAGTTGATATGAAGTTTTTTAAGTTCGATTCAGTTGCATTGTTCTGTCTGGCGGTCATCAAATACTCCTCTGTGATTTCATCGGGTTGAACCTTATTGAAATATGTTTCCCGCTCCTGATGGACGTAATACGTGTCGTCGAAATTAAAGTGCATTCCGAGCACGATATTCAGTGCAGAAGTGTCATATGCGTGGCAACCAGAGTACCGGTATTGTGGTTTTTTATTAAATCGACAGCCTGCCGATTGAGCTCCTATAATAGCATACATAAATTGTTTTTACATCAATTTGTCTATTTTATGTTCTCTGAACTGAATGAATTCATTTCCAATATACATACCAATGGGACAAATGCAATCTCTTGTTAGGGCGCACTGAACCCATGGCAACATTACTTTCTCTCTAATTTCTTTAACATTCCTAATAACTAAGTGTGATGCTCTTATTAAAGGGAGAAAGAAAAAACTTTCTGCAGAAACGTGAAAATATTCATACATCTTTGGATGCGTCAAGGAGCTAATGGCGTGCCTCGTAGGCCAAGTTAAAATCCCAGATTTCGGTGAAAGGTACTTTGAAATATCTGATGAATTCAAACGCACATTCGAATCCATGTACAATATGTTTCCTAATGTGTTTAAAGCTGTCTGTGATACATAAAGAGAGTATTTCACTATTTTTTATCGATCGTGTTAATTACAGTTGTGCTCGTAGACACCTCAACAAGTCACATTTGTTACCTGAATAACTAAAGGTCTATAAACATGCAGTCTATCATCTTCGACATGTGTAGGAAACAGGCTTGTGTCGAATTGAGTCACGTTACACTTCGTGGAGTTACAAGTTGCTCTAATGTTTTGCAAAGAATCATCATTTAATCCAACGCTATAAATGACAATACTATTATTTGGCAAAAAGTGACTGACATTTCTAACAAAGCCGTAAATGTGCTGCTCGTTTCCTGGTCTTATGAGAGAGATAACAGTCACATTTTGTGATTTAAGACTATACGGTGTTGTGCTCGTTTGTCCATCTAAACCAAGCATCGCAAGATACTTGGAGTCTGTTACCAAGCGTTTCTCCTCAACATCTTTCAGATTTTCCTGAAAAAATAGAACATAGACATTGTTATAAAAGTCACTAGAATAATTTGGTATTATTGGAGCATTGATTACTTACTTGGAAGTTGCGTAGTTGCTTGTGAGTCTCTGTAACCAGAGTCTGAATGGAGGGTCGTTGGCTGCTGAAAGCAATGAAGATAATACTGCTCCCTGCTATGCAGATAAGGAACAATAGCAGGCCCCTGGTACGCATCTCTCATCATTTAATCAGATGGTTTTTCAGGTTTTAGATGACAATGACACTGATACTTTACGTTAGAAACATCGTACATAGGTTAGACATCTTCCATGGTATGACTAATCGTAGTAGGGTTAACACTATAGTTAGAATAAGCTACCGACAGCGAGACACCGACAATATACATTATTTATGGTTTACTTATGAGTATCACATTACAGATATAATACTTCAGTTATTATAACTGATTAGATCCCGATTAAACGACACTTTCTGATAACAACGCACTGTCAGTGCTCTAGCAGACGCCGCATTCCTAGGAACTTCTTAACCAAATGGTAGCCCTGCATTTGCGCAACAGAAACTGCATAGCTGCGATAACTGCATTACACAACTGCATTTCCAAACCGCAATAACTTTCAAAATGCACGTAGAATATGTATAGGAATAAATTACGTAACTGCGACAATGTTGTGTAACACTAGTATGACTTAATTATTATTTCTAAATAATAAATGTAGTTAATATGTTAAGAATTTTAAAAAATTTATTATAAATTTTAGGATAGAATGAAATAGATTTTTTACGAATTTTGCACTGCGTAATACATTTAATATTAAATAAAGAAATAATAATTTTCTCATGCAATAATAAATTTTTTATACTTTTATTTCTACCTTTATTTCTACCTTGCTATATATACTTACACGATTACAAGGATTCTACAACTAGATAAATGAAGTAGAAATTTAACATTTAAATTCCTCACAATTGATTAAAACTGAGTTACTCGTAGACTAGTAGACGGCCGTTCTCATACTCTTCCCGTTCTTAAAAACAAAAGAAATATAGAAATTAATTCAATTATTATAAAAAATCTAATTATATACTGCACACTTTTAATAAAGTACGGATAATCGCTTACTATTAAATTAATTGTAAATAAAAAATAAAGTATATAAAATATAAAACATATATAAGTTACGAAAATAATTACATCCATTACCAAAATTTTATTTTATCGGTGAGATATATTTATTTGCAATCATAAATTAATTTAATAATACATACTACTCACGTAATTAATATGTCATTAAGTGAAAAATAATGACATTAGCCAATTGTATAATAAAAAATGAAATATATAGAAAATCTACATTATTATTAATAAAAAATATATTCCGTGATTGATAGAATTACTTCATAAAACAGCTACGTAATGATATTGAGAAACAAATATTATAAACAAACATGCAATAATTAAATACTGAAATAAACAAAACACAAAATTCAGTGCGCAAAAATAAATGATAGTACCACAGACGAGGTATAGGAGTAGACCAATCACCATATGGGGTTTCGTATCTCACACGTAAACCACTGATTTTCTTACGCCCTCTACACTGACGAACGATAAATGTTGGAACTAGATCCACTAAAATGATCAAATCTGGTCAAATACAAATGATTGACGAGTTATGTATCTGATGTTATGACTATATCATTATGTTATATATTTACAATTATCTTTATCAATACAATATTAATAAATATAGATACCACGTTTTCAAATTATAGAAATACAATTTTCATAAATCTTGAACGTAAATTTACGTTATACATTTTATTTATACATTTCTCCATACGTATAATTATTATTCGCATTTCTCAAATTTTTTAACACTATTAATACGCATCCATTTTGAATATATTTTGTAACTGAACTTGAAAAAGAAATTAAATTGAAATTTACTATTGATCCCTAAAAAATTTCACCTGAAACATCAAATAATCGTGACATCCGCGCGATTCATTCTCGGAAATTCCGAAAGTTGATATTTAAACTTAAATTGCGGCGAAAGCATCTCGAAGTATCTCTTGAAATTTTGCACAAAGCTAGATCAATATTATAACTTGCCAACACGATTAGTTCCAGATCGAAGCTATTCAAAGGATTTTTTGTATTCCTCCATAAATAAAAAATGAGCGTAATACAAAGGGGCTTCAGGTTAGTCCATATTACTTAATGTTAAAACAACTTTTTTAACAAGATGTTAAACAACTTTTTTTGGAAAATTTTTTTTGCCAATTAATAGTTGAAACCATTTGCAATAACCCATATGATCTGTAGACCCCTAAGTATTCAATTATAGACGGAGTAATTACATAACTATTGCACTGAAAACTGATGAATTCCCAGGAGCGAGGAAATGGTTATTTTGATATATTAATCTGACTTTGGCACATCATGCACGCACTATTAGGCTATACAACATTAAAATCGAAAATTTATAAAATGGATTTTTTGCCGCCTTGGCACTGAAGAAGTTAAAAAATCGGGTTTAATGGTGTACACTGAAATATATTTTGTATTTTTAAATAATTGTTTTTTTTCAATTTAATGACCCTTGAAAAATGTTCTAAACTACTTACTATAAATATTGGTGTTCAATCTTTTTTCAATCCCAAATAATGAAATTTATTAAAATATATACAGGGTGGTTGGTAACTGGTAGTACAAGCGGGAAGGGGGTGATTCTACGCAAAAAAAGAAGTGGAAAATATAGAATAAAAATTTTTCGTTTGAGGTTTTGTTTTCGAGGAAATCGAATTTAAAGATCCGTCGGGTTCGCGTGCTTTAGTACGCGCAGGAAGTAGAATTGGTAGGTCATGATCAGACGCAGCAGACAATTCCTATCGAATAACACGCGCATTGGCTGCATTTTCAAACTCAATGTTCTCGAAAACGAAGCTTCGGATGAAAACATTTTATTGTATATTTTCGACTTCTTTTTTCGCGTAGAATCACTCCCTTTCCGCTTGTACCACCAGTTACCAACCACCCTGTATATGCTGCAAATAAAAATCAATATCAGAAGTAGATTGAATAGGTAGCAATTAAATAGTCAAATGAAATTGTTGTTATGCGAGGTTCCATATTCGTTACAAGTTGCGGCATGTCTGTTATTATCGATAATTATTATCGATATTGTTATTATTGATAAACAATTGCTTCAAAACTGATAACAATAATGGTAAGAGATCAACTAAATCTGAACTCCTGTATGCTTTTACGATTGAACGATAAGTAGGATCAGCAATAAACAGAATTTTATACAGATTTATTGTTTATAAATTCTTGCACAACTTATGAAAATATTTGGAAAAAAGAACCAATAATTGTATGTGTAATGTTAATATATAATAACAGACACGCTGCAACTTGTAACGAATATGGAACCTCGCATAACAGCTGTCATTAAAATTTTTGTTGACAATCTTTTGAATATTTTTCCGTCCTTTTGAAAATTGTATTTGATAGCAGAACGTTCAAAGGAGCCAACAACAGTTCATATAAATCAATTTCAAGATAAAAATAGCGCTAAATAGGTATTTCAATTTTCAACAACAATTATTATTATGTTTACTATCAATGCATAAAAGTTTGTTTATATAAATTGAAAAAGCATTTATTTAGCTTTAAAATGAGTATAGAAACAGAAAGCATTGTATTTAAACAGAGATTAAATATTCAGGTTGAATTAATCATGTAATAGCAGAGAGGAATGAGAGTGCTCACGCCCGGGGTTTCGGCGTTCCCACTTTCGTAACATCGCCGCTTTAGCATGGCACAGAACCGGTCAGTCTTTCCTAGAACAGAACCGGTCAGTCTTTTAGCATGGCACAGAACCGGTCAGTCTTTCCTGGGACAGAACCGGTCAGTCTTTTAGCATAAAACTGAACGCACATTATTTTTTTAACCAGGATTAGAACGTACAGCTTAATTGTTGTATATGAAATATGTAACTAACATGTAAATCTTGTGTACAAAATCTCTAATTAATATAAATTAAGAATAATATTAATTTTAATGATACGTATTTTATTTTGTTTCCAAGTTTGTAGTTGCAAACTTTAGTTGTAAAAAATGGAAAATCCGGAAAAATTCGAACAAATACAGATCTCATATCGAAGTTTAAAAGCGACCATTGTCATCAACACTATCTTAAATTTTTTCATATATATAGCTACTGTTATTATTAATTAAAAAAAATTTTCTTTCATGAATAAATATTTTTTCCACCTCAGCACCATAAGATTTTTACTAGATGACTTTAAAAACACATTAGAACTATTTTTAAATAATTTTACTCGAAAACATTCTAGTTTACTCTTTATTTCACCGTTCTACTAATGTTTTATGGGCTGCATTGCAGCTCTGTTTAACACCCCTTTACAACCCAATACCATGGTACCATCCATATTCAAGGAAGAACAATTTTTTGCGACGATCATTGAAAAAATAAAAGTGTTTCCTTCATTTCAGTCCTTTAGTGCGTTGGTGACGTAGCGCCCAGCACACCTACCTGTGTTCTGTGTCCCATCTGGAGTTTTATGGTACGCTAACAATCCCTATTGAGTCGCAAGCCAGACCATACAAACGAATGCATCCACAACTTCCAGAGACCTGCCTCCAAAACTAATTAAAGGAAGGCTAGACATGCAGTGTGTACTAAACTCCTCAAAAGAGGCGGATTCCAGTCGCTCGTGTTATAAACCTCATTCGATACTTCATCGAAAGGGTGATCTTACATATTTCTGTAACAGTTCCAAGTGCATGCACTTTGTTCATGATACACTCTTTGTAATTATTAAATTCAATTAAATATTAAGTAAATCTTTCACGGTGCTAACGGCCCTCGCAGAGATGGGCATTATTTGGAATAAAAAATTATTTAAATGAAAATTTGAATAAAAGATACTTTATCTTTATTTGTTATTTGAAGGTTCGAATAAAAAAAAAGCATCTTTATTGGACGAGTATCGGATAAATAATTTTATTCGTCGAGAATTTATCCGACGAATAAAGATAATTTTTTTATTCGAAGCGGATTTATTCGAACTTCGAATAATTTTTTCATCTTTTATCTGTATCTTTTATTCGAAGGCTTCGAATAAATCTTCGAATAACTTTTGCCGAGCGCCGAGCTTCAAAGACCCAGCAAGGACGGACGACATACAATGTAAGCGAATGGAGAATCGCGCACGTATGAAAGTTTAAACTTTTAGATTTTTCAATATATCCTCATGAAATTGTGACGAGCGAATGGAGGTGATTTTCCTGATGAAAATGAGGTCAAATTCGAGTGTAATCGAACAAGTTTCACTGATACGTAATGTTACGATAAAAATTACAATCTCATTAAAGACAGTCCAAATGATGTCGTGTTTGCACTCATTTTGATCGGAACAAGCTCTACAACTCATTCGTCTTAACAATATTGTTCTGATTAAAAACATAAAAGCATAAATTGGCAATAATGCTGGATTCTCCATCTGCTTACATTGTAGGTTGTTGGTCGGTCGTTGGTCTTTGAAGTTCCGAGCTCGTAGAGTCGCGAGATATCGGTGTGAAACAACTGCCAATCCAATTGCAAAACTTCTTTATTTCTCATTATTTTTTTATGGGACTTGCGCCAACTAATTCGTGGCATTCTTCTGATTAAAATGACACTAAACACGGTACAAATTGGACTGTATTTAGCATTTTTATCCGTAGATTTATTCGAAGGCTTCGAATAAAAGATATAGATAAAAGATGAAAAAATTATTCGAAGTTCGAATAAATCCGTTTCGAATAAAAAAAATTATCTTTATTCGTCGGATAAATTCTCGTCGAATAAAATTATTTATCTGATACTCGTCGAATAAAGATACTTTTTTTATTCGAACCTTTGAATAACGAATAAAGATAAAGTATCTTTTATTCGAATCGTTATTTAAATAATTTTTTATCTAAATAATGCCCAACTCTGGCCACAGGTGCCTTTTGGAAGGACAGCCCACCTGTTATTCAAACATTCTTTTAAAGTCCTTTTTTTACAGTCGCAGAGGAAGAAACGCTCTGTATTTTGGATTTCAAGTAATTGTAGACACTTGTATGATTCTGTTATATATACTACTTTGACAAAATTAGAAAATAAAAATTATGTGGCGTGTGTAATGTCGTACAAAGCAGTTTCAGATGAATGATAATGTGTTCAGGAACTGTTACAGAAATATGTAAGATCACCCTGTCGATGAAGTATCGAATGCGGTTTATGACACGAGCGACTGGAATCCACCTCTTTTGAGGAGTTTAGTACACACTGCATGTCTAGCCTTCCTTTAATTAGTTTTGGAGGCAGGTCTCTGGAAGTTGTGGATGCATTCGTTTGTATGGTCTGGCTTGCGACTCAATAGGGATTGTTAGCGTACCATAAAACTCCAGATGTGACACAGAACACAGGTAGGTGTGCTGGGCGCTACGTCACCAACGCACTAAAGGACTGAAATGAAGGAAACACTTTTATTTTTTCAATGATCGTCGCAAAAAATTGTTCTTCCTTGAATATGGATGGTACCATGGTATTGGGTTGTAAAGGGGTGTTAAACAGAGCTGCAATGCAGCCCATAAAACATTAGTAGAACGGTGAAATAAAGAGTAAACTAGAATGTTTTCGAGTAAAATTATTTAAAAATAGTTCTAATGTGTTTTTAAAGTCATCTAGTAAAAATCTTATGGTGCTGAGGTGGAAAAAATATTTATTCATGAAAGAAAATTTTTTTTAATTAATAATAACAGTAGCTATATATATGAAAAAATTTAAGATAGTGTTGATGACAATGGTCGCTTTTAAACTTCGATATGAGATCTGTATTTGTTCGAATTTTTCCGGATTTTCCATTTTTTACAACTAAAGTTTGCAACTACAAACTTGGAAAAAAAATAAAATACGTATCATTAAAATTAATATTATTCTTAATTTATATTAATTAGAGATTTTGTACACAAGATTTACATGTTAGTTACATATTTCATATACAACAATTAAGCTGTACGTTCTAATCCTGGTTAAAAAAATAATGTGCGTTCAGTTTTATGCTAAAAGACTGACCGGTTCTGTCCCAGGAAAGACTGACCGGTTCTGTGCCATGCTAAAAGACTGACCGGTTCTGTTCTAGGAAAGACTGACCGGTTCTGTGCCATGCTAAAGCGGCGATGTTACGAAAGTGGGAACGCCGAAACCCCGGGCGTGAGCACTCTCATTCCTCTCTGGTAATAGCTCGTTTCGTTTACTTTTCCAGAATTGCGACTGTAACTTGGAAAATAGCCGAAATACGCGCTGTGCATTACACGGCAGTAACAGTAAATTGGCAACTATGCGACGAATATTCTCCGATGTGGTTTGGCAACTACGCCTTCGATACCTGTAATTCAATATAATTCCTAAACTCACCACTCTAAATCGTAGAGGGCATACCAAAACCTCTGATTTTTTGAACAGTCGATATTTCAGAACATGAGACACGAAGTCCCATAAGATGTTAGGTCTATCCTTATAACTCGTCTGTGCTAACATGCGAGAGTTACCCTAATGCGCTACGTGCAGTTCATATGGTACGGGCCTGAGGTGGCTCGAGAACCAGGACCGTCACGGGGAGCGAGACGCACAGCCGGGTTAAGAGGGCCGTGCGTAGTCCTCGAGAATGTCTCGGAAAATGCTTCGAAAACTGCTAAGCCAAGCCTAAACTCCGAAGCCTGAAATATGATCATTGCTTACTTACGATTCTGGCTCGGCCAATACCAACGCCACACTCAGCGGGACGTGCCGCCGAGCCGGAAACCGTTCGTTATTGCCGCGCCCTGATTGGTCCGTGTTTTTCGTTAAAAGTTACTTCAAATGATATCAGGAGGGAAAGGCGTAATTACCCCTTTCAAGGAAGTACTAACATTTCTGGTACACCCTGTATAGTCTGTCCAACGAGACGAGGTAGAAAACGTAAACATAGCCACTCGAGTGCGACAGAGTTGAAGTTAGTTTTCTCAGATAGTTAGCAAAGGATGCACACTCGTACTTCGCTGTCTCGTCTCGTTGGACAGACTATATATACCTTTTCTACCACCACTTCCCCGTGATCCGACATCCCTGTATATGTACATATACTCACCATAGAGAAAATTTAACAAACAGGAATATTTTGCCTGCGTTTATACGTAATATGTGAGATATAGATAGTTTTGAATACTACATTACTATGTATGTATTCGTCGTGAGCTACTAAATTTAACAAAATTAGTTATATTTAAAAATACATTTAAGTGTAATATGTATTTATTACAGGAATATGAAACATGCTTTAAATATTCTTTTAGTGATTGAATGTGTATTTCTCTTAATGTATACTACATTCGTGTAAAGTTCTTATACGTGTACAAATTCTGCATAACAAAGTCAGCCATATTCTGTAATTAATGCACTATAAACTGCACCAAAAACATGATGTAACAGAACGAAGTCAAAACATAATGTAAATTTTCTACTAACATGGAAACATAGTGAATAGTAATAGACTTTACGTAATGTTAACAAGCCAGCTTCCATTGTCATAATTTGTTGATTATGTGTTAATCGTATACGGATTACCAGTTTGTGATAACATAAAACTATTTGTTTATCATCTGAGATTTGATTTCAAATAATGTTTGGTTCAAGATTCTTTTCTCTTTTATCAAGTTTGTGCTGTTTTTACTGAGCTAAGGGTCTTTCAAGTCTGTGATAACGTGATCCCATTATATCTTCATATATGTGTATATAACTAATTCAACTGCACACGGTTATCAAGTAAATTATATCGATCGCATAAGAGATGCGTGGTGACTAGCTACATATTTCTAAAAAACAGATGCGTGTCACCAAAATTCTGAAGAATAAAGTACACTGCAAATTTCGATGTTGAATTTGATGTCAATTCTTCTCCCCTGTGCACAGTGCTAATATATTATATGCCTTTAAGGATAAACAAACAACAATTATCGTTATTTCGATGCAGTAGAATGCATACAAAAATAAGTCAGAGGTGGAAAAGGTGTTGGAAGTCCATGTAAATTATAACAACACATATTTGTTTATTTTTTGACAATGATAACGTACTGCCATTGTTTAACAATTTATTGTTGACAAATACACGAATGTATTGTACAGAAAGCAATACTTACTTTGGACATTTCGAAGAAATATTTGATGTTGGGTAAATATTGGGGAAATGTATGCAAAGCAACAATCCTATATATGCAGAGCATTGCATTTTTCATTTCATGAATTTAATGTTAGCTAATTTAAAATTTTTCACATATAATTCACATATTCATTATCAACAGAGTAATGGGCTAAAAATGAAGCTTTATAAGTTGATAGTACATCAAAAAACCTTTAGCGAAGAAGACCTCTTAATTAGTCCAAAAGATCACCCAGGCATAAAAACTGGAGATGTGGTCGAAATTTATCATCCAGAGGTTGAATTCAGTCGTCTGCTACTGCAAGTCACATCTTTTAAAGAAGACCTACGTGAGACGATTAGCGTGGAAAATAATGTAGCAACAATGTTTCAATTAAGAACATTCGGAGATGTCTACATGAATGTTGTAAATCCAGATGATGTAGCTTTAGATTCTGTTGAACTTACGTTCAAAGATCAATATTTGGGACGTAGTGAAATGTGGAGGCTGAAAAATAGCTTGGTATATAATTTTACTTACTTCCAGTTATAGGTATAGATTTATTAATAATTCGTAGAAACTTTCAATAGGTCAATACTTGCGTGTACATGCACAAGAAAATTGAATTTTGTGGAGGTAGCATAAGGTGTCAGGTGTGCGAGATGTGGTCGCAAGGAGACCGGGTTGCCTGCGGTGTTATAAATAATGATACTAAGGTTTTTATCTTAACACAAAACACTTTAAATATGTATAAAGCAGTAGGTTCAAGAAACTTTGCTTTTAGGTGGTATTTCGTTCTTCGACAAGCATGGTATATCTCTTCATTCAAATGAGTTCAGAAATGTGGGACTTTGATATCCACGGTGATCTCTACTTTGAAAAAGCAGTTAATGGTTTCTTGGCTGATTTATTTCAAAAATGGAAGAAAAATGGCAGCAATCACGAAGTAACAATAGTTCTCTTTTCAAGAACATTTTACAATGCCACTAGTTTGGAGGAATTTCCAAATCATATGCGCGAATGTTTACAACACGATTATAGAGGAAGATTTTATGAGGATTTCTATAGGGTGGTTGTACAAAATGAACGATTTGAAGATTGGAGCAATGTATTAGTGCAATTGCGAAAGCTGTTTACAGATTATCAAAAAATTGTTTTAGAGTACCATCAAAAGCCAGGTGATGTTATACCAAAAGCAGTTAATTCAACAGCTGCACAAGGAAATTTTTTAGAAGTTTTAAATATGTCATTAAATGGTAATATAATTGTGTAATTATGATGATATTGAGTTTCAATATATTATTCATAATCTGACTCTTTTGCAGTGTTTGAGAAACATTACTTAGATCGCAGTTTTGATAGAACTGGTCAATTGTCAGTGGTAATTACACCTGGTGTAGGTGTTTTCGAAGTTGATAGAGAGTTGACTAACGTTACGAAACAAAGAATTATCGATAACGGAGTGGGTAGCGATCTGGTGTGCGTTGGAGAACAACCATTGCATGCAGTTCCTTTATTAAAGGTACTTTTGATATATTGGAACATTATTATTGGCATCATAATAATATTACACTATATATACTTTTAGTTTCATAATAAGGATACGTCTGTAAATGCACCAGACGACTACAGCATGCCACACTGGATTAATCTCAGCTTCTACTCAACAAATAAAAAGATTCCTTACTCAACGTTTATACCTCGAATAAAACTTCCTCAAAGGGTGTCAAAACAATCATCACTAGAAAATGGAAAATTGCAATGTAAAAATAAGCTTCTACAAGAAGATCCCAGAGAATGTTTACACAATAGTTTATTCGACTATGATGCATATGATGCACAAGTGTTTCAATTACCCTCTGTTCACACTTCCAGGTATAATATAAGTACATTTCAATATTATTCAACGTTTGCTATTAAAGTATTGATGATTAACATTTTATGCGAGTAGCCTGCAACGGGTTACGACCAGAACCAAGAAGACAAGTGTTGTTAGTATGGAAACGCATAATAATGCACATATATTGAAACTTTTAAAAAGAAAAATGTCTGATCCTGACATTCATCATCCACCGCCTGAAGTGCATTCTACTCCGATAATTGCAACAAGAAGTGCAGCAATTTCAATACCCCATAGAACCGACGACATTGCTAGTAGTGAATCAAATGGAGAAATTAATGGTATGTCTTTGAAGCATTCATGGACGTGCAACTTTTGAAAATAATGTTTACTTTTTATTAAATTTACTTTAAATTCTATAGAATCAAGAACATCGATTAAAAGCGATTTAACAGATTCAGAAATATCGCCACCCTTTAGACCAGTTGTTGGTAGTGCGGGAAGTCCAACAAACGCAATATCTCAACCAACAAGTATCATTAGACCCAGTAGGGCACTTATCAATCCTTTCGACCCTTCCCATGTTACAATAAAACTTACTAGCAACAGACGGAGGTGGACACATATTTTTCCAAAAGGTAGAAAACGATAACTATACAGTTACAATTACAGTTTTTCGCAATTTTCAGTACATTTTTGCCGTTTTATTCTATTATCCGGTGATTTTCACAATTTTTCATCATTTATGACTTTTAAACTAATTGACCAACTTCGATCAAATTTTCGTTAGAAACTCAAATAAAAAATTTGTAAAAAGTAACTTTTACTATCTTTTCGTAATTTAGACAAAACGCAGTTTTTTCAAAATTTTCATTACATCTCATCTAGTAAACTAATGCTTCTAGCTTGGCAGAAAAACTGAAGTCATTTGGTCCATTTATAAAAAAGTTATTCTGATTTAAAGTGTGTGACATTAATTATGAGACTGACTGTAGCTATTTAAATCAATTAAACTACTGTAATAGGACCAACGGGTGTGCTAATACAACAACACCATTACCAAGCTGTGCCAGCACAAATGTGTTCACAACCTCAGTGTGATGCCTTTTCTACTGTAAGTGGATCACCATTGGAACATGGTGAGATCCCCAATGCAAATCAATTACACGATCGTTAGTATTTTATTTTGGTTATGTATATCGTTAATGATTGGAACGTAATCACATAATATTTTTATAGATGCTAAAAGTAAACCACAAAAATTAAATTTGTCTTTATCGAGCAATGATAAGGGTGGAAACCCAGTATCTTCCACAGGAAACAAATCTCTGACATTGTTATGGGGTGCCACTGGTGAACAGGAGTGGACACCAGCATTAACTACAGGTTTGCATATGTTTACTCGATAAAAATATTATAAAACGGATAGATTAGCAAACAATATTATATAATTCATCCAAAATAACAATACTAGCCATGTTATTATTCACAAGTTATTATGAAATGAGTTTACAGTTTGAGGAAAGAATTTTGAAACAATTTTCGATCACATAAGCACTAAAACTTTACAATGCATAATATTAATTGTATTTTGAAAGAGCTATTATCGTATTAGCAAATGTGGAAAATACCAGCTCTTAAAAATCATGTGTCCTACTCACGATTAATACTTTAAAAAACTGACTAATGTATTGTGATGAACTATATTTTAAAGAATGAAAATAGTTGGTGTATACTTTAAAAGGAAGTTATTTTTGTCATGTATGTATATTGAATATATGTTTGGTACACGATCATGTAATCATCATGCATAAGAAGTATTTTCATTCTTAGATGTAATCATGTTTATTTTTCGAAATCATTGATCATTTATACGAATAATGTTAAATTTATTTCCATGCTATGGTACGTCTTATTGGGATACAACGCTGGACGCATTGACGCGTGTGTGATGTACAACTATGATGTCACATTATACAGCAATCATAGGTTAGCGTCCATACGTTATTGGGGGTTGATTCGGTTATGGTACACATTTATTTCTAGGGCCTTGAAATTATAGGTGTTTTGTTTTTTATTTGCTGAAGTTCTTATCAATCTTCTGTGCATGTGTATTCTCCACCAGACACCAGAAAGTTCTAATTTCAAAGTAGTTTGTTTACGTAGTCTGTTGGACCTTACGATATACAGGGTGAATCACGAGAAACAAAATGCTTAAATACCTCTGTTCGGAATTGAAGATGGAGGAATAATTTCTAAAATAATTTTTTATAATGCAAACGATTAAGTTTAAGTCATGTAAACAATTTTTTGTTTTACTTTACTTTCAAGGTCATTTGAAGGTCACTGATATTTTTAAAAAATAAGACCATGAATTTTTATTTTATAGTATTGCGACAATCAAAGATTGGTTATTACGATTTAATATTGATGACCTTAACAATTATATCGAAAAAAAATTTGTTAGTTCCTTTAAACAGTATAACTTTTATCTTAGGGATGCTTAGGTGTTTTGTTTTTAGCGGTTCGATCTGTGTACATACTATTATTATCATTATTATTATGTGTACACCTACTTGAAAGATTTTTGTTACGTTCCATTTCTGTTTATTTTGTACCTTCACACTGTTTGAGATTTCCATTTGTTTATCACGAGGTCGTTTCTATTCTAGATCTTGCATACTTCAAACATTCTTTCATCTGCTTTATACTCCTTTCACTTTATCATGCAGCTTTAATCCTTACATTTCTTTGTTATGAATAATGTGTCTCTGTAGTGTGTATTATCTTGTAGCACTTAAAACTAATAATAGATAGTAATTTACGTCTGTATTAGCTTAGCACACTCTCCTCTCTCTGTAGACTGTAATTTGGTTGCACCAACTATGCATAAATGCTGTATTTTGTAAGTTCTATACAGTTGTTTTTAATGCTTCATAGTATGAACCTGTGTTGTTCATTATATTGAAGATTTATCGGATAATATTACAATTAATATATTTTGCATTGCATGTTTAAGTAATTAGTAATATTAGTAGCACTTTTAATATTGCACTAATAGAATTACTTTGACACACGTACGTCCCTATTCAATATTATGTACGGACATTTGTAATATCCACTATTTCTACGAACTCAAAATGAATGTATGTATTTGTATCTGGTAAATTGCATTTTAGGTGTCGATTGGAAATCACTGACAATTCCAGCATGTTTACCTATTACCACAGATTATTTCCCAGACAAAAGGAGTTTGCAAAATGATTATGTTGTCTCAGATTACAATCTTCTGCCAGATGATGTTAATACCGATTTTGCACAACAGCGAGCAATATATAAAAAGCCTCTAACAACTGCAGAGGTGTTTAAAGAGCTAGTGTCGCAACGATTAGCACAGGTACTCGTTACAATAATTTCAACAGGTCTCCAAATCTAAACTCTTTTGTACATATTTCATTTGTATTTACCAATTTGGGTAAACTTTTTTTCTCAAGGGTTTCCAATTGATTATCCTACCCACAAATAACAAAAATCAAAGTAATACACCTGGTAGTGCAGTTCCAGCAATAAGTAGTGTAATGCGCGGTCGACAAACCGAATCAGAGCCCAAGGAAGAGTATTTGTTAAGTATTGGTAGAATTTTTCATAAAATATCTTTATTTGATAACAGCATAACTGTTACGAGATATCGGCCAAGGTAAATAATCCCCTTAAGTTAGTAATACAAATTTTATAATAATAATTCGTACGAAATTAATGGAACATATTTTAATCATTTACATTTGCAGGCACCCCTATCCACCATTTAATATTCATTATCGTTATCGATTTCATGCACCGCATCACGATACGTATGAAGTATCGTGGGTATCTTTTACAACCGAAAAACTAGAAAATTATAATTGGAATTATCTGGATCATTATATTTGTACAAGGGGTCACACCGATTTTGCTTTAGTGGAGGTGTGTAACATTGATTTCAGTAAAACACATGAAAATTAAAATTAAACTATTAAGTATTGCAATTAAAAATTTACAGGCTCTTAAATACTGGAGATTTCGCGTATTTCTACTGCCTTTGCATAATACGGTAACTCGAAAATTTTTGGAAGGATCGTCGAGATGTGATATATACACACCTCTCACTACCACAGATCAAGTTTCCCTAATGGATGGGTTCCTGCGGTTTATTGAACTGTGGCCGAACAAAATACGACGTCAAAATCCCAACAAAAACTGGGTAATTGTTTTGGAATAACTATTTGATAATATAATTTAACTGTTCCACTCGTTGGAACTGATAAACTATTACAAATTATTGGGTTTTTATGTAGGTAAACAAGATTTTAAATGGATAATCCTTTTTTAGTGTCCGATAAGAGGTGCCTTGACATTATTTTCTATTTAAATGATAAAATGATTTTGTTCAACAATTTATTATTATTATTGTTATTATTATTATTATCATCATTATATATTACGCTATATTGTCGCACTCTGAAATTGGATGTCGCATGCCTGATGTACAATGCCTAATTAATGCAATTTATTTAAATGCTTTCGTTTTATTTTTGAGTACCGTATTTGTTATTCAGTATGTATTCTTTTGATTTGATATCAAGAACTTGTTATCTCACAGTGCGTGTGCAAAAGTATTGTCACACTGTCACTTTTTGATATTTAGTGTGGTCCTACATGGTGCACTAGATAGGTAGGACACATAACAAAAAGTAACACGCCGTCTACTATAAGTATATGACGAGAAGAGCACGATTTTTATTTTGTTCGGCTTTGTTGGTATTCAAGTAATACTAGTGATAAAAAATGAATTTTTATTTGACATTAACTATTTTCATTTGGTATAACTTTGTTTGAAATAATATTACCACAGAGTGGGTTGCAAATGCCGAAATTACACGATTACACGAAATATATACACATAACAGTAGGCTCAAATAGGCTAGTGGAATGTTAGTATAGGGAGGGGTATTTAGCATGATATGTTTCAGAACCCTTCAACTCTAGGTGGTGTTCCCCCAAGAGATCCTGCCTCTCATTTGACCAGACGCAGGCACAGCACGAGCCTGATAGTCCTCACTAACCAGGTATATCCTCGCATCCTGTAGCCTCAATATGCTGAACCAGGTGTCAATGACATCATTCTACTTTAGGCTTCTAGCTACACTCTGCCTTCTTGGCAATTTAGGAATAATTTCGAACTCTCAGTGTCTTTTATTCTCTGCGTCAACACCATTCAATCTTATCCTCGAAAAAATTCAACTACAACTAAATTGAATCACCTCATTTTATAGAATATACAGGATGTTCACGTCATTATTAGCCAGCGTTTTTGTTGCGAATAATAAATATTGAAAAAAAAAATGAAAGAACAAAAAGTAATACTGTGTTTTTCATGCAACGTAATAGCCTATCTAATTTTTGTGTATTTGCACTACTTTCTTTAAAAATGAAGGCGACCTTCAATTTTTTAAATGGAATTCTACACATGTTTTTTAGATGATACGAAAAAATATGTCAAGACAAATTCATTCGTATACGATACAATGGCCTTCAAAGTTATACAAGATCAGAAATGGAAGAAACATTTTGAATATGTGAATGAATTTGTCTTGACACACACTGTCATATGACATCTAAAAAATCTACAATGATCTATAGCATACCATTTAAAAGATTGAAGATCAGCTCCATTTCTAAAAGAAATTATATAAGCACAAAAAAATTACACACACCATTATGTTGCATGTCAAAAACAGTATTATCTTTTCCTCTTTCAATTTTTTCCTAATATTTATTATTTTCAA
Organism: Halictus rubicundus; assembly: GCF_050948215.1. Lineage (NCBI taxonomy): Eukaryota > Metazoa > Arthropoda > Insecta > Hymenoptera > Halictidae > Halictus > Halictus rubicundus. The sequence goes on along the minus strand of NC_135149.1, from coordinate 8,857,018 downwards.
GAAAAACGCTGACTACATAGTAATATCATGAACACCCTTATACTACAATACATTCTAGACAGCTTACACAACATAATCTCACAAACGAATGCAACCATGCCTGTTATATGCCTCTCGAATGCGCACATGATTTAGCAAGCTTTTATGTAATGCAAATTGTTGTATAATTTATTTCTTTTATTTTTCATAATTTAATACTCCTCTCTTAATATAATATTAACGATTATATCATTACAGTTAAACAAACCAGATATACATCTTCACGATCATGAGCTTTCTCATACATTTACAGTTACCCGTACTCTTCATCATGCTTTTCAGACCAGTCTAGTTGGCAGCTCTCCCTTCAGGGAGCGACTCGGAAGCAATCGTCTACCAGAGAAACCAAGACCAAGGTTTGAACCAGCTTAAATTGACGATTTCAGCATTTGTTGCTTTGTGCAAATGTTATTGGTATAGCCTGCAGTATATCTATTTTGTGATGGTGGACCATTGCAATTCTTTGATGTTTGATGGTTTTTTTCATTTTGCTTGTTTTGCTTTGTGCTACATGCATTCGACTGTTAAACAGAATTCCTTTTTTAATAGGTACATAGGTATCGTTTCATCTTCGACCAGACAATCGCATAATTCATCTAACCTTTATCTCAGCAAAGACATTATTTTTTATATTTCTCTAAAGCTATATTATATGGTACCTTCGATAATATAGTGTCATCGAAATAATTATTTTAATAATGATGATGAACAGTTTGTCAGTTGAGTTATAGTAAATTGAACGATGCAATTTTGCATATGTAAACTATTATAAGTGTACCTTTTTTCAATATATAGATACAGGCACACATCTTCTTACAATTTGCACATCTGCATGTTTTATCGAGGGATGGGGGATAAGAGGATCTGTTTATATGCAGTTTTGGTACACTTGTCATGCGGTGTTAAGCAGGATACCTTACAATGTGCTTAAGAATGATACATGCTTACATTATGGTGATAATGGTACTTGTAAGGCACACTATTTCTGAAAGGGATGTGATCGGGACAGAAAAAAGGCTGTACTTGTAAATGTTTGAAAAATCTTTGTACATAGTACCCATTCTGTATCTTTCAGCTGCTTCTATCTTTCTTTACATCATTTAGTAAATATAAGATACAGAGTATTTGTAACGCTTTATTTCAAACTTGGAGAAAGGTATCGTTGCGGTGAATGTTTAAAATAAAAAAAAAGTTGTGCAAGATACGAATGCTCTGTAGAGTAGAGAATATTGGTAGTGAGTGAGGGAGTGACGGGGTTCTCTGTACAGGAGAGGCATGTAGTGAATACCGCTGCGACTGCCCGCACGTGCCTCGACACTCCTCGCCACGTGCCAAACAGGTTGGTTTTACTTTTTTAATTTCAACTATAAACTCAATATACGCTATGAACGGCTGGATATGTATGTACACATCACGCGTGTCAATACTGCATTTTTCTATTTTATTTATAACTATAACAGACTCTTACAAAACCAATCAATAATTTAAAAGAAAATATAATACAAATTCTATAACAAAAATTATTATTCCCAATTTATATTGTTAGACCACATACACACATCCCGGGAGTGAAAGTATCCCTCAAAGTTGAAGTAGCAAGTCATATATGATTATTTCTCTCAAAAGCTATAAATTGTAGAGAAAGTGGTGCTAAAAAATGTCCGTTAAAGATGTTTCATAATCAAAATTTGATTGGGTCAATAAAAAAAAAGATTTTTGAATACTGTGCATACATATCGTTGATACAAGATTCTGTTACAATGATGATTTGAAATCAATGCAATGATGTGCATACGCAAAGAAATTTTGTGGCTTTTCATATGGCTTAATTTTTTAATCACTCTATCTTCTATCTGTCTTGCACCTTTTGTACCGTGGGAATATTTTGTAACCTTATTTTTCTATCATTATCAGGTCAGGCTCTAAAGTAATGGACAGAGGTCGAATCTCACCAGCTAGCGAAGCTGTATTACCTCTTTCGCTTGAACAACAGCAAGACCATTTTGAGTCTAACGAGGACAGGTAGAATAAACGATGAACCTGCCAAATTATTTGCATACCTAATTACCCTCGTGATTAATATATTAATATTACTGATAGTGCAAATATGGAGCTGATGAAGATAAAGAATACCGCGCCGAATAATGAAATTTTGGAAGCAATGAAACATCCGCAATCCGGAGTAGGGTTCCTCACGCAACATCCATCGCTACCAAGTCAAACATTTGTCAGCGCGGACGCTGTACAGTGGTTGAATAATCGTATAGAAGGTGGAGTGACAGTGGAAGGCGCGATTAACATTATGAATGTAAGAAAAATTCTCCTCACACCAGTTTAACACTTGCACGGCCATCGGCGAGTCTTTTTAAACCCAGAAATCACAGTTTCAAGAAAAACAACAAATGCAGAACATATAAATTGTAGTGAGGATTCATATTACAAAGGGAATGAATTAAATAACCATTTTTATATAAATATTAGTGTAGACATGTTTGGGTCTAACAAAATCCACCGATGGCCGTGGTAATGATCGAATGTGTTCTAATTGCATCTTCTCGTCCAGGGCATGATTCAAGACAAGTTGATCTGCCACGCTTCCGGTGATTTTTCCAAACCGTTCATTTTAGGATTTTATCTGTACCACGTGGTGCAAGACAAGGAAAATCAAAGGGGTAAGAAGTACTTTTCAAACATTGCATAAAAGCTTACAGATAATCGTGTGTAACATTTTCATTTTTGAAGCAACAGATTATTTTTCTCCTACCGGAGATTTGCAAAGCTTTGAGAACGAATGGGTGGAAGTAGAAATAAAGCCACCAAAGAGTTGGTGTGAACCCACTTCTGTGGCAACCTTCCCAACGATATCTTCTCCGATAAATATACCCAGTTGTGATACAGTTGATGAGTCAAATGTGCCACCGTTCCTCAAAGACGATTTGGATTTGATAGATTGCGTGCAGGACACAGCGTGGCGAGGTAATGTGATGCTTTACAATATTCCATTATTTTATTTCTGGTTTTTACACGTTGTCTGCTGTCTTATAGCTCCACCGTACAAGCATACTCATTTAGATATTGATATAAATAATAAGAGCGACAGAATTGAATGGGGTCATTTGAGGTACCAGTCCGTATACAAAGTGGACCATTCTTATGAGCTTGTAGTACAATGGGTAGCATCATCTGGGAGCATAGTCGCTGACCTTGTAAGACTATAATTAATCGTATTCTATGTATGTAATCATTAACACTAGGTTTACTGGACGCGTCAAAATGACGTCAAAGTAATGTAAAATTGTCACTTTTAGTGCTCCGTAAATCTAGCGTTAAGCAAAATAATTATTATTGCTTATATTTTAAATGCTTAAGGCATCTAAGTGTCTTAATTCTAAGTTTACACATTATGTATATAAAGTAAAGCTTCATGCGGCACAAATAACAAATTTTATTTTAAAAAGATTTTCGTATGGCAACGAAAGGCTCAAACATGTGGGATTCAAATGGTCCCTATTCCCAGTGATCTACTAGCGCTGCCATTCACATTGAAAAGCGATCCTTTGAGAGGGCCTATATTTATACCGCTCAACACAGAATGTCTTGTGACAAATAAACAACCTCTTTTCGAAGGTACATTATAATATTTACACAAGATTAAGTCGATACTATATTAAGATGTTGATTGTAGAATTTGGAGAAGAGACCTACGCACAACGACTATTTCTGTTCCAAGAAACGATTGTACAGAGATTCGGCTTTATTCCATGTCTCATAGAGAGTACCGAAAATGACCACCAATATGTGCATATGACTGGCAACGCATTTATACTTATTCCTTCCACAACGAACACAAGGTTTCGACCCAGAACGTCTACGAACATCGTGAGGCGAAATACAGGACAAAAAGGGTATCCAGTTCATCCTGATCAGCCTAGTCCGCACGAGGCTTACATTACGAGACATGTTAGTGGGAAAAATAAAAATGATTACAGCATGGATAGAAGGGTAAGTTAGTTGTATGTTTTGGAGAGAAATAGAGGAACAGTTTCGCCTTTTATAGATTGGATTTCTTTGGTCGTGGAATCATATGGTCAGTCGAAAATGGAAGTCATCGTCGACGCTAGCCGGCGATGAATTATTTCAGAAGAAACTCATTCAAGATTTTAGACATTTTTGTTCGAATGGAGATAATAGATTAAAGCACTTCTGGGAATGTTGTTGGGAAATCAAAGAAAAGTCAGGCACACGAACGTTTTAAAGCATGGAGTATTAAATAGGTACTATTTCAGAGGCTTACACTTTTGTTACAGCAATGGAAGAATTTATTTTTGCCATAATCGATTATGTGTCTCTTTTAAATTATTGAAGAATTCTTTTAAATTGTAACATATATTTGTGATACAATTATAATTATTATTAGTAGTACGACGACAAAGAAAGCATGTACAAATCAAAAATATTTGCTAATATTTAAAGGAGCAGCTGTAAATGAATTTAAAAACGTTGTTTGTAATATACATTTGCGAGTTTACTTTAGTTTGCTTAAGACACATGTTGTTTTTACAAAACTAGTAATAATAAATTTATAATTTTTGTTACTCATCTATGTATTTATATTTTGAACACGAAGTCACATTGTAGTAAATTAATTTATCTCGTTCTCGGTCAAAAATTTTTACACATGTCAGGGTTAATAAAAGAAAAGAAATATCACAACATTTACATATCTCCACGAATGTAACGTGTTGTACGAAATTCAGATATACCTACATTTTAATCTCAATTAAAAAAAAAAAGAATATTGAGATTATCATTGGCAATATATTTGTTCACATGTACAAAATAATTATATTTAATGCATTATATTACTAATAGTTTAATTTCTTTAAGTTCGAACATACTAGTAAATGTAACCTAATGGAATTGATTCTTAACGTCAAATTAAGCAACATGTTATTTGCAGGTTTTCAAATAAAACATAGAATTATCGTGTTGCACATTTGTAAATACTAAAGTGTAATTATATTTAAATAATCGACAATTAATGCATATATTTGTACCTCGGTTTAAGTAACGTATACGTACCTATTCTCTTTAAAAACCTGCTCTAGAGGGTGGTGTTGCAAAATATTTTTTATTTCTCCTCATAAATGTTCGACTGCAACAGTTACGAAAAAAACATGAGATGTATGTTAAGCAATTGCTTAAACAGGAAATAAAAAAACATACCTAGAAGCAAGAGGAGTATTAAAGAAACCACGAGATGTACTACGTTTGAGTAAAGACTCCGTGGATGGTGTATGTCTTAATTCGGCTGTTTTATGAGTAGCAACGTTATTTAGATTTTCAGGATTCACGAAATTTGCCCAATAATCTGAGGGGATTTTCAACAAATTTTCAACTATCTGTAAAAATATTAATACGTTTCAACTTTTATTTCGAACATTTTATCACGCTGGAAAACATACCGCAACTTGATTTCTGGTCTCTGTGAGTAAAGAAGTTGGCGACGGGTCCTGACAACTATAACCGACCAGCGTGGGTCCAAAAACTTTGGCAAGATTACTTATAGGCATTTTGCATTCAGGACTGCTCGATACTCTTTGCAAGTGTAATACTAAGAAAGCAAGTGTGTCTCTGTTAGGCTGAGGTAATTCTGAAATCGCCTGATACAAAGCAGCATCAGCATCCTGTTTATCAGTAATGGTAGTGGCGCGAACAAAGTCCGCCCATAATCCTACAGTAATTAACGGCTCCCGTAAAGACCTAGTGATAAGAGGTGTGACGATAAATGCTTTGCCTTATGTTTTTTAGTTTCGGGTCAACATACCTGAGAAAATCTTTAAGGGTAGAGCATATGGTGGCTATATCGACTTCAGATAGGTTTGGAGCACCTTTGCCTTTAAGGAACTTCTCTTTCAGACATTTTACTTCTGCTGAACCGCCATTCACTCTGTACAGTCCTTGTTCACCCATCCCTCTTAGTTCCACTTCATTGATACAATGAACAACCAATGACGGTACCATTGGTGGAATCATAGGAGTATAATCTGCTATGGTTCCCTAGAAAAAATGGTAACGATAAAAAAAAATGGTAACAGTATTTCCTATATCATTATATAAATTAATCTTTTGTAAGCAAAGAACTCACTGAAGTGCCACGTAAAGTAGGTGTATTTCCAGTAGGTATACATGGTAATGGTACCAAATCTTTACATTCTGTGTGAGCTGTTGCTCTACAGTCTCTGCACTTTAGAGCAACTTTACCGAAACGAATTCTGAAATGTGGTTTATTAGAAATGTCTGAATTATTTATCTAAATTGAATTTATCAAGGTTGGTATGTAACCTTGGTTAAAAAAAAATGATGGAGTTACAACACTGAAAATGACTTGCATCCAGTAGATCTCCGAAAATAAAACTAAAATGTTGCTTAACATTCCTTATGAAAATCGTTGGTTTTCTACCAACTGTTCATAGATGAAAATAATATCAGGTTCACCTATTTTTTAGGCTTCCAAGGTTACATATTCCCTTAAGTTTTTGTTTAGATATTGGTACCTTTTATCACAGGGTGTGCAGACTTCTGGCTTAATTACGGTTTTAGCTATAAAACTATGACCCCTAGCAGATTTCGTGTTTAGAGTATATCCTCCTATATTTGGACTAGGTTTAAAAATACCTTCAGAGTCTGATCCCGACGTAAGGATATCAGCTTTCGGTGCAGATGGCTGTAATAGAATATTTTAAATAGATATTCAAGAGTATTCTGCATACAGAATTTTCACTCACCGTTGCATTTACATTATTTGTGTTAACAGGCGTTAATTTTGATTTACTGCGATCACCACTCTTGCGCATTTTAGATGAGCTGTGTAGTGAGCCCTGTGGATCTACATTTTCATTCCCTGGTATAGCCTCAATTACAGAAGAGGCAGTGATAGTACCTTCTTTGGGCATAACTACAGTAGTTGTAGCTACTATTCTATCAGATGTGTTTAGTTCTGCAACTTTTTGTACAGCACTACGGCGTTTCTTTGCAGAATATTCACCACTAGGTCTGTGCTCTTTCCATTCACGTTTCTTTTGACCTTGTTGAATAAGTACACTGGTATCTAAGTCATCTTCTGACTTTGAAAAGCAACTTAAATCACTTAATATGGAGCCAGTGGAGTCCAGCTCCGCTATAGTATTTAATCTGAAATACCAGTTGCTCAGTATCCGAAGAAAATTAATCTGTCCTTAAACAAAACAAACTTACTTATCATTTTGTTGTAAATCTTTGATATGCATGTTACTATGACGCCCATTCAATGTGGTATTATTTAGGAATTGTAATTTTTCCCTGGTTTCATCGTTCAAATTTCTTCCACCATCATTGAATAAAAGATCCCTAGCCATAGCGATTTGTCTTTCCTATAGGTAAACGAATAATTAAATTGTACCACTAAATAATCATAACTAGACTACAGATTTGTATGCAAAATAATTATTTCCATCAATTACAAGGTACTGAGGCCTATTTTACTTTTACTGTATTATATTTCACCTAGCCACTTTCGTTATAAATGCATAAAATCCACAGTCTAATCATAACTTTCATTGAAGTATATTATCTACCAATGAGTTTCTCTGCTCCTCAACACCCCGTCTCTTTCGTTTCTCTTCATCTAGAAGTCTCCTGGCATGACTCAATTTACGATCTAAATCTGCTGCTTCTTGGTGAGCTTTCTCCAAAGCTGAATGGAGACGCTGGCATTCTTGTATAGACGCCAACCATTTTTGTCTCATCTCTTCTTGATTTATGGCAAATTGTAAAAATTCTAAAATGTTGTATGTGACCCATGTTAGTTTCACATTTAAATTGTAACGCTGACATAGGAGACATTAATGGATTTTATAAAATTTTATTACTGCACTTGTTAGCAAGACTAATGTATGTGCAAAAGAGCTACAGAAACAGTAATGATTACTTTGTTAAATAAAAGTTCTGATGTCTTAAAGTTTATATTTGAAATCTGAATTTTTTCAGCTACATAATATGCGTGAGAAAATACATAATAAGCAGCTGTAAAAAATGTTATACACAAGGAAAATCTAGCATTTCTATACTACAATTCATGCACACATCTTATCCAAGCATGTTTCTACAGATGTGTTATGAGCGATCACTGCAGAGGGTAAACACATTAAACTCGAACCTTCTTCGCAGGCCCCATTCACGAGCACGTCCTTGCATCGCACCACTTCATCGTGACTCGCCAGCAATGACAATGATGTGGTCATCTTTGAATCGGTGTAATATTATTCGAACAAACTTACAATATCTTGTCATGTAATAAAGACCAAGCAACAGGTCTGCGGCAATCTTCCGTCGATTAATTCGCCCCTACACCGATTACACTGATACAAACATTAATTCATTCGTTCATATCGTTCGCAACTTCGTTAACACAACTCGCGTAGATCATATCCATCACAAATCACTACTCTGTCCACTAAAAATTGTATCCTAACGAACTGCCCAAGTATCGCGCCATAAAACCGTTGAACACGTAACAACCGCTTTCTTCGGCGATTTAAATTCGACCAATCATGAAGCAGTATCGACGTCAAGTTCTACATAAGGCCGACAGGTGTCTCCATCGTTATTCAGCGGGAAGCTAGCGGATCGAAAAGATGAAGAAATTAATTTTCTAATTACTGTTATTTGTACTATCATTAGAAAAATGTAAAAATGTACTTTATTTGCAACGTAATTCTTTTCGGACGATTGTTGTTGAGGAGGATTATGCGAGGTGATATATAGTAATTCTTGAGAAATCAATGCGTATTACCGTCAGAGTATCATTTCCCCTCTGATATCAGAATTCGAATAATGTATATCTGATAAAAAGGTATTTTACTAACAGACTGAATATTTATGCAAAATGCAATTTTCTTTCAATGTGTATCAATGATTCTGATGATATTTTATCGTGGAACTGTAAGCAGTATTGAGTCATATCGAAATGTATGTTTTATTGTATTTTTACATTTATATTTGACATAAAAGCATACAAATCCGCGGTCTACTTATAATAGAACATTATACCATTAGTTCCTGCGAGAATTTCTTTATAAAAAGTATATCAGACGTTCTCGAGTTTCAAATATTAGTACCAAGGGTAGCAAAGTTTTGCAATATTCTCGACCGATCGAGCTTTTATTGGAATTTCTGCTAATCACAGAAAATTATATTGGCGCTTCTATCGCTTCAAGCCGGACTTCGTAGGTGAAACTTCAGGCTCCTCTAGCTCTTCAAAATTTGTTAATTATTAGTTGACTAAAGTGGTTTTGTTGGAAAGTGGAATAATCTGAAGGGCATGTAGTACATCGTTTATCACAGATTTTCGTCGTTTTTATCGTTTTTCATCGTTTTTACCACAGACGAGGTATAGGAGTAGACTGTAGACCAATCACCGTATGGGGTTTCGTGTCTCACGATCTGAAATACCGACATCGTTAACAAAAACTAAATTTCTTACGCCCTCTATGCTGACGAACGATAAATGTTGCAACTGGATCCACGAGAAGCTTAGACCATATACCTATAATCAGAGAGGAATGAGAGTGCTCACGCCCGGGTTTTCGGCGTTCCCGATATAGTGCTGACATCTGCTCAGCCTTAGCATGGCACAGAACCGGTCAGTCTCCCCTGGAACAGAACCGGTCAGTCTTTTAGCATGGCACAGAACCGGTCAGTCTTTCCTGGAACAGAACCGGTCAGTCTTTTAGCATAAAACTGAACGCACATTATTTTTTTAACCAGGATTAGAACGTACAGCTTAATTGTTGTATATGAAATATGTAACTAACATGTAAATCTTGTGTACAAAATCTCTAATTAATATAAATTAAGAATAATATTAATTGTAATGATACGTATTTTATTTTTTTTCCAAGTTTGTAGTTGCAAACTTTAGTTGTAAAAAATGGAAAATCCGGAAAAATTCGAACAAATACAGATCTCATATCGAAGTTTAAAAGCGACCAAACTGAATATTAATTTAATAATGAGCTATTGTCATCAACACTATCTTAATTTTTTTCATATATTTAGCTACTGTTATTACTAATTAAAAAAAATTTTCTTTCATGAATAAATATTTTTTCCAACTCAGCACCATAAGATTTTTACTAGATGACTTTAAAAACACATTAGAACTATTTTTAAATAATTTTACTCGAAAACATTCTAGTTTACTCTTTATTTCACCGTTCTACTAATTTTTTATGGGCTGCATTGCAGCTCTGTTTAACACCCCTTTACGACCCAATACCATGGTACCAACCATATTCAAGGAAGAACAATTTTTTGCGACGATCATTGAAAAAATAAAAGTGTTTCCTTCATTTCAGTGCTTTAGTGCGTTGGTGACGTAGCGCCCAGCACACCTACCTGTGTTCTGTGTCACATCTGGAGTTTTATGGTACGCTAACAATCCCTATTGAGTCGCAAGCCAGACCATACAAACGAATGCATCCACAACTTCCAGAGACCTGCCTCCAAAACTAATTAAAGGAAGGCTAGACAGTGTACTAAACTCCTCAAAAGAGGTGGATTCCAGTCGCTCGTGTCATAAACCGCATTCGATACTTCATCGACAGGGTGATCTTATATATTTCTGTAACAGTTCCTGAACACATTATCATTCATCTGAAACTGCTTTGTACGACATTACACACGCCACATAATTTTTATTTTCTAATTTTGTCAAAGTAGTATATATAACAGAATCATACAAGTGTCTACAATTACTTGAAATCCAAAATACAGAGCGTTTCTTCCTCTGCGACTGTAAAAAAAGGACTTTAAAAGAATGTTTAGATAACAGGAGGGCTGTCCTTCCAAAAGGCACCTGTGGCCAGAATTGGGCATTATTTAGATAAAAAATTATTTAAACAACGATTCGAATAAAAGATACTTTATCTTTATTCGTTATTCGAAGGTTCGAATAAAAAAAGTATCTTTATTCGACGAGTATCAGATAAATAATTTTATTCGACGAGAATTTATCCGACGAATAAAGATAATTTTTTTTATTCGAAGCGGATTTATTCGAACTTCGAATAATTTTTTCATCTTTTATCTGTATCTTTTATTCGAAGGCTTCAAATAAATCTTCCAATAACTTTTGCCGAGCGCCGAGCATCAAAGACTCAGCGATGACAGACGACATACAATGTAAGCGGATGGAGAATCGCGCACGAATGAAAGTTTAAACGTTTAGATTTTTCAACATATCCTCATAAAATTGTGACGAGCGAATGGAGGGGATTTTCCTGGTGAAAATGAGGTCAAATTCGAGTGTAATCGATCAAGTTTCACTGATACGTAATGTTACGATAAAAATTACAATCTCATTAAAGACAGTCCAAATGATGTCGCGTTTGGACTCATTTCGATCGGAACAAGCTCTACAACTCGTTCGTCTTAACACACCGCACAATGGTAATTTTTTGGGTTTAATACAATTAATTGCAAAATTTGATTCTGTTCTAAATGATCATTTAAATAGAACAGCCATAAAAGGGCATCATTATTTATCGCATTCAATTCAAAACGAATTAATAAGTGCAGTGGCAAATAAAGTACAAAAAGTAATTATCGATGCAATAAGGAGAGCAAAATATTATTCCATTTTATTGGATTGTACACCAGATGTGAGCCATCAAGAGCAATTATCGGTTGTTCTTCGTTATGTCAACATAACAGACGAGAAGGTTGAAATCAAGGAACATTTTATCAAATTTTGTAACGCAACGAGGAAACAATAAAGCGTCGAGACCCCTCGTCACCCCCCCCCCCAGGTAACAGAAGAATTGCGCCGAGGCAGAGTGGCCGGCGGTTCAAGGGGAACCGCGGGGTCTGGAACCTTCTAGACCTCTAGTAACGCGTTATTGATAAAGATAGCAACGAGTCCATATTAATATCGGTAGATTACCGCGGAGCAAGCACTCTTGCTGCACCTGTAGGAGAGGACGAGGTAAGACCTCGGCCGCCTACAGGATGGGAGAGTACGAAGCAATGCTATCGGACGCCCAGCAGCAGGGCTGCACCTGTGGGAGAGGACGAGTAAGACCACGGCCGCCCACAGGATGGGAGAGTACGAAGCAATGCTATCGGACGCCCAGCAGCCCAGGAGAGGACAGGGGTTGCACCTGGACGCCTCTCTGGATACATGGGAGAGGACGGCCATGAAGGCCGGCCGCCGATCGGACATGAGAAAACAGGCGAAACCGCGTCGTCGTCGTATTCCCAGAGGGAGAGTACGGTTGAAATAAACCGGACGCCCGATGGTGGTATCGCGTATTATATAAAATCTTTTCCTAAATTAATCGTTGCTAGCTTTGTCTCTCACTCTTTTGAAAGAATCTATTTTATAACAAAACCTAGGCAAAACCTATCACCTCATCCTTTGTACTAACGTGTTTGGAAAATATATCCTATGTCTCCAGATATTCCGACTCCTGTCATTCCGCAACCACCGCAATCCTTTACGTTGCAATTTGAAATAGTTCACGCTACAACAGGAAAAGGACTATCTGAAACTATCATGCTCATTCTTGATCAGTTGGGAATAAAAATATCCGACTGTCGCGGACAAGGATATGATAACGGTGCCAATATGAGGGGAATGTATCAAGGAGTACAAGCAAATATATTACGTGTAAATCCTAAAGCGTTTTACTTACCATGCGGTAGTCACAACTTGAATTTGTTATTGGGAGATATAGCAAAATGATCAACCCAAGCACTACATGTTTTTGGTGTTATACAAAAGATTTACACGATATTTGCAGCATCGACATCGCGTTGGGATGTTCTAAAAAAACACGTTGAAAACATTACACCTAAACCATTATCAGAAAATGGGAATGGGAATGCCGTTTTGATAGTGTAAAGGCTATTCGATTTCAAATTCGCCAATTTCGAAACGCCTTGATCAAAATTGGCAACAACGCATCTGACAATAAATTGAAAATTGAGATTTTGTCTATTATGCGCAAGATAAATGAATTTGAATTTATTACCAGTTTTATCATTTGGTACGAAATATTATCAAAAATTAACATCGTCAGCAAAGTATTGCACAATCAAAAGATGCACATCGATTTGGCCACGAAGCATCTGAAAGGTCTTTTGTGTTTTGTCATTCTTTGCGGAATACAGAAATGAAGGATTTAGCAAAGCTATGATCGCAGCAAATAAAGTTGCAAAGGAAATGGACATAACACCAGATTTCAAATCATCATACCTTCTCGGTAATTTTTGTATGCGTTTATTACAAAAAGACTTCTCCAATTTGTATTTTACATATTCCATAAAACATTACATGTGTGAAACATAAAAAAAATACATATAAAATACATATTTAGAAAGTAAAAAATAGTTCGGAAGTTTATATTTAAACAATTACGTTTTAATAAAAAAGATCCATGAGAATTAATTAAAAATTATTGTTTAACAAATTCAAAAAATATTTATTGTTGTATAGTAAAAAATGCGATCTGCGATCCAGGTTTGTACATAGAGTAGCTTGCTGAGACGGCAAAATTTTCCGGGTTTTCACCGGGTGTGTACGCGCTGCCGAAGACGGGCGGGAAGGTTGACCCGAACCCCAGTACATGGTCGTGACCAGCTGTTTTCGTGGCTGTAAAATAATTTAGTTTGTTTTAATTTGGAGCCTTTCTTGTTCCACGACGGAACAATGAGCGAACACAGAGTTAATCGTGTTCGATAATTGAGAGAAGATACTTCCTCAGTTACATATCCAAGTAATTAAAATATTCACTTGCACTGTTGTTTATATATATGTAAAGGGTTCCATATTTATATTCTATAATCTGCTCTGTGCTAATTTTTCTATATCTATGTTCACCTTTTGTATTATATTTATTTTCTCCTTAAATTAGATAACGTTTCTTATTTTATTACATTCATTGTATTGTTTATTATCTGTATTATATTTATTACTTTATTTAAATAAGTAGATAATACTTATTATTTTGTTGTTCGAATGACAGTAATAACAGTACATAACATAACGGTACATAACGGACATAAAACAGTTCTTGGAATAAATAATTCCTGAAATTTAAAAAATAAAGTTTAAGTAACTTTAGCCCGCTCTTTCTAGAATTTAAGAACCGTTCCCATACAGTTAAAATGGATTACATTAACCTTCCTTGGTTAACCCAATTTAACCCCTTGGTTATGGTTAAGCGACGGTTCGAACCCCTGTTAACGAATAACAGAATTTACGGTACGAGCGACTGAAATCCAGTGTTTTTGAGGATTTTGGCACACGGCATTTTCTGTGTTCCTTTACTTATTTTAGCCTTGGAGTCAGGCCTCTGGAAGTTGCGAATGGGTTTGCTTGTACGGTCTGACTTGCAACTCAATGTCGATTGTTAGCGTGCCATATAACTCCAGATGTGACACAGTAGGGATGTGCGGGCCGGCTCGTGAATCGGGCACTCGAATCGGGACACGTCGAGAGGCCCGAGCCTTTCGGACGACCCATGACCCGACCTCATCGAGCGCGTTCGAAAAGAATCGGAAAAGTTCGGGCGAGCGAGTTATCGCAATACCCAAGATTCAACTCTGCGTTCTTTTTGAAATAGACAATGGTAATAATAGTATTTCATTTGTAACTTATAACGCGATTTTTAATATATTTGATTTTTTAAATAACTACATTAGGTATATTCGGCAAGTATGTGCGTAATCTTTATTTGTATTAATATTTGAAATAATTCACGTGAAAAACTTAAAAGACAATATTCCCGGCATTCTAACGAATTTGTTTCGAATGAACTTACATATGAATCGATAATATCATTAAAATACCCTTACGGAGTTACATACACATAGAAGGTATATAAATATGGTAAATCATCATAATTTTTTGGAGGGTGATGTTATTATTAACTGCTATATGGCTTGCTTAATATCGTGTTATTTAACTTACTGAACTATCATTAACCTTACGTAAATTGTGCAACGCCTACTGACGCCGTGAATTCATTTTCTCACGTAAGCCTTGCAGGATACTGCACAAAGATCCTTGTTCAAGGATCTTTCCCCGAAACTTGTATCGCCTTACTCCTGAGTGTCTGCCTGCGATGTGTCAATTGTCATTGAGTGGAGTACGGCTGGTCTGTCTTCTTGTTTCTAGACCCGTACCCAAGCCCGTAACAAATTCTTAGGGCCAAGCATGCCAATAAATAACTAAAAAATTACAGTGTCCCACTCATTCGTAACACAGACTCAGACATGATGTCTGAGCATGGGCAATCATGATGCCTAAACAATTCTAGAAAAATATAATATTAAATTCCCTACATTTCAATTTAAATAAGATAAGTTAATTTTTAAACTAAGTTAAATTACAATCAAAGTAAATACTTTTGTCTACACGTATAACTCCACACAATCAAATTGTACAAAAATTTTAACAGCTTACAGCTAGCAAAGATTATTCGAAGAAAATTATTCGAAGCGTTTGAATAGCAATACACATCAAATTATATCGTGTTTAGTGTCATTTTAATCAGAAAAACTCCACAAATAGGTTAATGGAAGTGCTATAAAAAATAATGAAAAATAAAGAAGTTTTGTAATTTGATTGGTGGAGTTTCACACCGATATACCTGTTCTCGCCTCGGATCGCGCGGCTGCCGTTTATTGCACCGCTGGGCGACCGAGGCTTCTGGGCCTGGGCCGACGGGGCTCCAAGCCGCTTATTCGAGCTGAAGAAATTATTCGAAATTCGGAAGAATTAGTCGTAGCCTCCGAATAACAGTACAGATAAAAAATGAAAATTTAATTTGGAGCTTCGAATATAAAAAAGTATTTTTATTCGTCGGATAAATTCTCATCTAATAAAATTATTTATTCGACACTCGTCCAATAAAGATGCTTTTTTTATTCGAACCTTCAAATAACAAATAAAGATAAAGTATCTTTTATTCGAATTTTTATTTAAATAATTTTTATCCCAAATAATGCCCAACTCTGCGAGGGCCGTTAGCAGCGTGAAAGATTTACTTCATATTTTATTGAATTTAATTATTACAAAGAGTGTATCATGAACAAAGTGTATGCACTTTCGATGCAGTATCGAATGAGGTTTATAACACGAGCGACTGGAATCCGCCTCTTTTGAGGAGTTTATTACACACTGCATGTCTAGCCTTCCTTTAATTAGTTTTGGAGGCAGGTCTCTGGAAGTTGTGAATGCATTCGCTTGTATGGTTTGGCTTGCGACTCAATAGGGATTGTTAGAATACCATAAAACTCCAGATATGACACAGAACACAGGTAAATAGGTGTGCTGGGCGCTACGTCACCAACGCACTAAAGGACTGAAATGAAGGAAACACTTTTGTTTTTTCAATGATCGTCGCAAAAAATTGTTCTTCCTTGAATATGGATGGTACCATGGTATTGAGTTGTAAAAGAGTGTTAAACAGAGCTGCAATGCAGCCCATAAAAAATTAGTAGAACGGTGAAATAAAGAGTAAACTAGAATGTTTTCGAGTAAAATTATTTAAAAATAGTTCTAATGTGTTTTTAAAGTCATCTAGTAAAAATCTTATGGTGTTGAGGCGGAAAAAAATATTTATTCATGAAAGAAAATTTTTTTTAATTAGTAATAACAGTAGCTAAATATATGAAAAAAATTAAGATAGTGTTGATGACAATAGCTCATTATTAAATTAATATTCAGGTTGGTCGCTTTTAAACTTCGATATGAAATCTGTATTTGTTCGAATTTTTCCGGATTTTCCATTTTTTACAACTAGAGTTTGCAACTACAAAATTGGAAAAAAATAAAATACGTATCATTACAATTAATATTATTCTTAATTTATATTAATTAGAGATTTTGTACACAAGATTTACATGTTAGTTACATATTTCATATACAACAATTAAGCTGTACGTTCTAATCCTGGTTAAAAAAATAATGTGCGTTCAGTCTTATGCTAAAAGACTGACCGGTTCTGTTCCAGGAAAGACTGACCGGTTCTGTGCCATGCTAAAAGACTGACCGGTTCTGTTCCAGGAAAGACTGACCGGTTCTGTGCCATGCTAAAGCGGCGATGTCACGAAAGTGGGAACGCCGAAACCCCGGGCGTGAGCACTCTCATTCCTCTCTGCTATAATAAATGGAGGGCCTAACCAACAAGAATTCAACAAGAGTAGAAGAAGTCAGAACTTCAAACTACTAACTAAAATGGGAACGCAACAACCTAAAGGCGCTTAGGGTTCGCAAATACCCGTACTCACACACGGGCCCCACCCGTGAGTGAGCCCCGGGGGGACCTCCGATCGGAGGAATACCAATTTTAAGCAAAAAATATCCATTTTAAGAAAAGGAACTTTGGAAAAGTTTAGAAGCAAATTTCAATTAGAAATCCAGAAAAAAGTTGACGATGTTCATTGAAAGACAAGGTAATCCGAAACAAATATGTGTATATCGTGCGACACGAAACAGTATAATAAGGTGACTGGCGTACTCCTACATCTCGTCTGTGATACTAGTTCCACAATATCAGTTCCGACCGATACGGTAGGATGTGACACAAAAATGGTAAGGGGGCTCTTGACTCACGAGTCTTGAGCCCCGCGGACATGAGACAAAAAAATATATTGGGTGATTGATTGGTGTAATCCTGTACCTCGTCTGTGCTCCTATACCTCGTCTGTGCTTATAGCACAGATCTACACGTCTGTGGTTTGTGTCTGTGATTTCAGATCTTCTTATCCATCATTGGTAAAGTAGAAGTATATTTATTCTGTGAAGATCACAGGCTCAAAACTAGATTCAATCATTACAACCTTCAGTCCATTCTTACTCGGTGTCGCTGTACAGTGAGCTTTTCTAGTCATCCCTCAAATAATTATTCATTTTAATTCCACTAATTAACATTCTTTGAAGTTCAATTTATCAGATTAGATAAAAATCTTTAGAATTCTAATTCAACAATCTTTCATTTCGATTAAATCCGTCGAGTGACTTGCTCCTATTTGTTGAACCGGTAGTACAAATATCTTCGAACTCTAATACATCCTTAATTGTGATATCTAAAAATCTGCAATAGGAATGGTAATCGCCACAATTGCAGTTTTTCAATGGCTTTTTAATGTCCGACGAAATCATTGGCACCCGTATCGGAGTCACATCGTTTTAACGAAGGGTCTTGCGTTTCCATACTTGGTGGCTGGCGATAAAAAGGGTTTTATACAAGTTTTGCCGCTATCAGATCCTTTTGTCGGCGACGTGTACGCGAATTTATGGCTTCGCTTCTCCGGGGCCCACGATCTCTCTCGGTGGATTCCCTTTAGGATTACGCGTTGTGTGTCAATTCCTCTCTATGGTCATGACACTGTTCCTTGCATCGATTATCTCTCCATTTCATCACGCTTTTGTGCGAGCCATTTTATATTCATTTAAACGAAGTTGGTATTGACCGACTCTAAAAGTAGTATGCTGGGAAATAGAAGAGAAATAATTAACATAAATAATAATGGTAAAAAATATGGGGTGGTCCAAAAGTTATTAAACCATTTTAAAATGGAATGACCGTTTTATTTTTTTAAACTTCATATTTATTCTATTACGAACAAATTCGAATTTTAAATGATTCAGTTACTTTTTATTCTACTCTGTAGTGTATGTATTATGTATAATACGGCGTAATTAAGGATGAATTAATAAATGAGAGTACAAGACAATAGGGTAATTATTGTAAACCGATTTCCTTTTTTATGGCCAGGAGTCTGAAAAATAAACTGTTTATGTATCTACAAGTAGAATGGAATAGAAGAACAAAGAATATGATACGCATAATATTTATTATATCGATAAGTTAAGAAATGTAATGAAACTGACGAGGAACGATCAAATTCTCTCAGTAGATTGTTAGAGATGCAGTAATTTAGACGCTAGTAAATTAGAAAGGGAATGATCAAATCTTTATTGCGATAGAATTGTACTATTAAAAGTTTGTAGGTATTAAGGTTGAAACTCTTTATTAGAACATTTATGTAGATACGTAGTGAATTTTTTAATACAAATCAATTTAATTTTGTTCTCGTTTCAGTGCAGTTAAAATTAAGATTATCCGTAGTTTCAGTATGTCTTCGTCTCGAACGTTGGGAACCGCTATTTTACATGTCCGCGCGTTAGACGTCTCGACATTAATAGCATGTCCCAAAACGATCTTGATAAATTCTGCGGGCTTGTTCTTAATTACTTTGTGCATCGTTCCTTATTAAGCACGCATCAATTATCATCGAGTCGATCAGCCCCGGTGAACGGCGAGAAGATGATAGGTTCCATCACGTAAATACATCTTGCTCCAATTACACCAGGTAAGATATGTCATCTTCGTTGAATACAGACCTTAATTAGCGTAATATTAGACCGCCGTGATTTGAAGTCGAGTTATATATCAGATAACGTCAATTTGTGCATGCTTACCGACGATGATAGCCATCGTTAATGCATTGACAACAACCGGTCACATAAATTCACCTGAACGCAATGATCGTTTGCGCACGAGTTTAGTTTACGAGTGCGTAAAACCTAAATTTGAAGGAAATAGCACGTCTTGAACGGCAAACATGTTCGTTTCGTATCTTTAGGGCTTGCAATTAGGACGAATTTTTTAATTAGGGCACCGGCATATCCTACAATTTGATAATAACGGGGCCAGAAATCAACGAAAGACAATAATTCTTTTTGGGAACTTACAATTAGATTTAATTTTGGGATTTAGATATTCTTCAGAAAATAGTTAACTAGTAGAAGTAGTAAAGTTGGTAATTAACATGCATTTGAAAAAGGGACGGACTAGTATTATTCGATTAGACTTATTCTAGTATTACTCGTTGAATAATATTTTTCTAACATATTCGTCACACTTCTTTTGATTAAAATACTAGTTTAATCCACGATTATCCGAACTAATAGAAAAGTTACCTAGCTATAGTGCTAGTATTTGGGTAATGGAGAATTCAGATACTACTGGTTCGGATAATCGAATTTCCACTAAATCGTCAATTGAATAAGCAAACATGCTTCAAATCACGTCACGTTTGATCTAATTTGAACCACAAAAGTGTCACAAACACGATAATAGAAGTATCATAACAAAATAATCAAAAGCTTCTAAGCCCCTAAAGGGTTACACCCCACGGTATTAACCTTCGAATGTCGGGACTTGCGTCCATTTTGACTCAGAATCAGAAACGTTCCGTCTAAGTTCTAGTTTTCTAGTAGTCAATTCGTAGTATCTATTTGTACTAGGTTCAATAAGAAGAGTAACGTTGATTTTAAAGAACCATGTTCGAAAATACATAAAATAAATAAGTAATGTAAATAATAATGTTTCTAACAATAAATATCATAATTCCAAATTCTCTACGAAGCGTATTAACTCAGTTATCAGCAAATAATGGCCAGGTGTATTACTCCGTCGTCTCTTGGACGAAAATTTTTCCTAGTTCCACCGCTAAGAGGAAACATTTTCCGTTTCGGCACTAGACGATTTTCGACGTAATGTCACCGAAATATGCATAGTTTCTAACAATAAATATCATAATTCCAAATTCTCTACGAAGCGTATTAACTCAGTTATCAGCAAATAAAGGTCAGGTATTAATCCGTCGGCTCTTGGACTAAAATGTTTCCTAGTTCCACCGCTAAGAGGAAACTTTTTCCGTATCGGTTCTAGACGATTATCGACGTAATATCACTGTAATATGGAAAGTTTCTAACAATAAATAGTAGTGAGTAGAGGATCTAAGTGAATGTAGCAATGGCTGCCATGAGATTGTCAAAAGCATCCGCCTCGGGAGGATCAAGGGCAAATTCTTGACAAACATCCTGCACATCTCTTTCACGTCCATCGAGACATTACTGTACTCATTTCGGACCACGATTGGATCCTCATCGACGCTTGAACGAAAGAAAACGGCGCTCGTTTCGAAGGTGATACACAGAGTTGAAGCGCGCGGATCCGTCAGCAAAAAAACGGAACAGCTTGATTCAGGGAATCGGGGAGTTAATGAATCGCGTGGGTCCGGGTCCACGGTACCGAGATTCGAGCCTTAAAGCCCGCAATCAGTGGTCGGTCGGTCCGGTTTCTTTATTACCACGTCCTTGGGAGCGGGCTATTAAGTTTCGGAACGCTCGCGATTCCGTTCATATACTTTCTCCACCTTTGTCCCGGACCCGGGGATCCGAATGATCGAGTTCCCGAGTGACCGGAGGGTGACGAGGGGGTTAAAGACGAAGGAGGTTAGCATCAGCAGAGGATCAGAGAGCAGAACGAGTCCGGTAGGTGGACCAGCGTGTAGGAAAGCAAAAAGGGAAAAAATCAGGACACGTCGGTGTTCGAGCTACCGTAAAAGCGACCGGAGGCAGGCGAGGAGAGGGAAATCTCGCGACTGGTCGAAAAAGGAGGGCGTTGTGATAAAGTACAGGGCAAAGAAGACACGGGGTAGAGGAACGGCGCGTACGGGGTGACGAAGGGGGACCATGAGAGCATGGTCGCGCCGGTGCGAGTTTCTTATGGCGCGCTCGAACAGAAAGATCCGCCGCAAAAAAGGACCGCCCTGGCTGCGTGGACGCGCAGAATCTGCAATTATATCGCAAAAAAGGAGCCGAGTGTCCGGGACAAACTGCTTCCTGGCCCGTAAACAATGCTGCCAAATAAGTCGCCGGGCATAAATCGTTCTCGGGCGGCCCTCTCCTCGTGGCCTTCTCGATCGCACGAGCACCGAAGAGGCCTCTACCCAATCCACACGATAAAAAGCCAATCGATCGCTAAACTCTTTATTTCGCCGCTTTGAAAGCACCCCGGTTAAGAGTGAACAGACGGGTGGCCGACCCGGGAGATTCGAATTTACGAGTCGACCATGCTCTCTATCCGGCCAGATATTGCGATGTACAGGGTGTTTCCGAAATCGTCGTACAAGCTGGTGATTCTGCATGCAGGAACAAGTCGAAAACATGTAACAACATTTTCTCGTTTGATGCCTCGTTCGCGAGAAAAAACGAATTTGAACATCTTCAGAGTTTGTGCACTGTGTTTTCTCGGTATATGCCCACAACACGGGTCTAGCCAGGGACATATATCGGCCAGGAGATACTATTCTTTGATCCACGCAGAACATAGAAAAGACAGCGAAGCTCTAGAGGCCTCGGTCGCCGAGGAGTGTAACATAATGCGGGTCGGGTATATCGGTGTGAGAGCAGCAGACCACTGCTAAGTCGAGGTCTCGCGAGCTTCGCGGCCCCTCAGGAGTATACCCCGCGGCAGTGGGTATAGTTCTGGGACTTTTATGGGCTAGATATTTGGGACATATATCGAGAAAACACTGTATTTGCAGTAAGTAGAACTGGACAGTCATGGCCGGACGCATCAGTCGATTTCTATCGATTAAGCGCGCAAATAAGTTCGATGCCTTTTTCTTCAATCAATCGTAACTTTAGTTTAAATTATACTTTCTTCCCACTCTTGGTGGCGTTTTAAAATCCCGACCTTCAGATTTAAAAATACCCTTTTGCCTGAAAAAAGGATGGTGTAATTCCGTTGCTTGTACCACGATTTTGGAACCACCCTGTAGTTTCTTGCTGTCGGAGTTGAAATAGCGATCGATGTCCTATACGATCGATCGATTCTATTAAATAAGGCCCTCGGGTGAAGGTGAAGGACTATCTCGCCGAGGTCCATTCGAGGACCATTAACGCGTTGTTCCACACAGCTTTGGCTTCTCGTCTGGTTTCCATGGGATTTTTATTGCATTCGCGAGGATAATTATCCTTGATAAGATGCTGCGGAACTCGTTTTACGATATGAAAAGTTTTATGAGTTCCCCGGACGACGATTTAGGCACCTATTGAATTCGAAATATTCAAGTCGGAGACTGGAATGGTTTAGCGGTGATGCCTGGTTCTGGGAGATAACAGTAAGCTGGTTGACGGCGGTGTTTCAGTTTATTTTGAGTCACAGTATCTAAATTGTTTTATAATTAATTGGTTTTTCGCGATTAAATTGAACGAATTGCTGTTATATTAAGGACGGTGGAAGGGGTAATGTGTCAGCAAGATGTAAGTTCAAAAATGTGTTTAAAGATTGAATACAAACCTCGAATGAAGGCCTTATACCTTATGTGCATAATACATGCAACGTAGACTCTTATTCGAGGTTTCCATTCAATTGATAAATGGAGCTGTGAATGGTCTTAAGTTAATTATATAATTGCAAAAATCCATCACAGAGCATTTACATACTGTAAATTGTGTTTTATTATGTTTTGATATCTTCTTTTCATTTATTAACAAAGTAGAGAATTATAATCAATCAATTGTAAAATCGTTGACTATAAATATTATAGGTTTTATTGAGTTATAGTTATCTGTATTTCCAATAAGTCACAACTAAATTGTTCAACTTGGAATATATTTATACCTGAGAGGTGGTATGTCGACAACAGTTGCATGTGTTGCAAGATGATCCATTTTGTTCATCCAGTCATATAGTGTCCACTCAATATATGTCCACAACACGGGTCTACCCAGGGATATATATCGGCTAGGAGATACTATTCTTTGATCTGAAGAGGAGATTCTATTCTTTGCCGAACGTAGAAAAGGACAGCGAATATTCAAAAGATAGTTCTGGGACTTATATACAGTCTTTACTCGATATATGCCCCAAATATTTAGCCGATAAAAGTTTTCAATGACCATTCCGAATCTCGTCACGATAATCCCATCTCTCCAACACATATTGTTAATGTATTAGGTTGTTGCAAATGGAATGGCCGTTTTTGAATCTTTAACATAAACTTGTATTTGACAAACCTTATTCATATTCCATTAATCGAAATAATTTCCATCGACATCAATGCATTTCTTCCATCGTGATACAAGTGTGCCAATGCCTTTCCGGTAGAAATCTAATAAACGTGAGGCAATAAATTCATCAAATGTAGTTTTTACAGCACATTGTTCTTGAAATATTTTTCCATTTAAAAATACATCTAGGTGCTTGAAAAAATGGTAATCAGTAGGTGACAGGTCAGGCGAATAAGGAGAATAAGTTAGAGAGAACTTCATACTTCAACTCTGCTAATTTTTTTACAGTTTATAATACAGTAATAATACACCACGTCATTTCAATTTCCTGACAGTATTTATCACCGTTTATGGTTTCACCTTTATTTAAAAATGAGTAATGTACAACACCCTTTGCTGACCACCATACAGATACCAATGTCTTACACGGATGAAGGTTTGGTTTCAGCATATGTTTTGGAGTTTCATCTGTGCGTCTAGCCACTGTGCAGAACGTCGTCGTAGAGAACCCATTTTTCGTTACAGGTAATTATACTGTTTAATATGCCTTCATTATTCTGTTGAAAAAGTAATGAAGAACGTAGAATTAGACGTGAATCCCTTTCAACTATCTCTTTTAAACCTGAATCGTTCATAGCTTAATCGTTTTCCAGATTTGTATCACCGGAACGAAATTTTTCAAACCAACGCCTTATGGTCCGATCACTTGTTCTAACTTCACCAACAGCAGCATTTATGTTTTTCGCTGCTTCAGACGCAGTATGTCCAAGATCGAACTCGTACAAGTAAATTATACTAATTTCCCCTTTTCCATGGTGAACGAAAATCGACTTCGAATCATGTACACTGTGCAATATCAATAAACTTATACGCGCAAATTCATGTACGAAATATGAGCCGTTCACTGCACAAATCGATTAACTCCACTTTTTGAAAAATCTTAAATTTAAGTGTCAAGGCACTTGGTATAATCATAACTTTTTATATTTATAATAACTTTCCTCAATAATCAAGAATAACACCATTAAACGACAAAATTTTTTTGGCCATTGAATAATAAATAATTTATTTCAGAGGCCATTTTGATTAACTCCGTACTCTAATGTAAATCGTTGCAATAATGCAACTCAAATGGACTAGCAAGCGTTGAATAGTTAGAAAGGCCCAAACCCCACCTCATACAATTCAAATGTGACTATAATGAAGATTCAGAATTTAATGCCATTAATATAAGGAAATCTGTAGCAGGTAGACCACAAAGTTTGAAAAATGTGGATCAGCTTTTATTATATCCTCAAGGTAGAGCTGTGACAAGGGGAAAAAAGAGAGACATGATGGATCTGCTAAAATTCATTCCTCCTGTTAAAAATGATTACTATAAAAACTTGACAACAAATCGAAATGACGAGTCCTCACATACAGCTGATGAAGAAAACATCATTTATATTGCTGATGAATTAATCACAAATAATACATTATAACAGAACTGTTAATATTCATTTTTATGGAAAATCTGTAATAAAAATATATAATAATTAACTTTTTCTGTAATAAAAAAATTAAAAATTTAAACACTGAATTTAACTTTATTACTTTTTTCACTTGTCAAATCGATTAACTCCACCAGTCACATAAAAATTGTAACATTACTGATGATTATTTTTTGGCTATTCTTTCTTACTAATTTTACATACCGTTAGATGAAAGCTACATTTGTATTTATGCATTCTACAATATTTATTTGAATTTATATTGTTACGAGTATCGATATCAAGGAACTTTCGATAGGAATGAGGTAGAGCGATGAAATCTTTTTTAAATGAAAGCTGAAACTTTGTAGAATATGGGAAAAATAGAGAGATTATTACCATCCAATCATTTCAACGAAAAAATGACTTCATTAGTTTTTGTCACAAAAATCTATTTTTTGCAAAATCCTGAGGTCGTAGACAAATTTTGAGACCAGATTTGAAATCAGCGTGAAAAAATCTATGGGAAATGATGTATAGCATGTTAAAAAAAATTTTTTCCGCGCGTGGTATTGGAAAAACCATAATTTTCTTGAAATTGTGCAAGTTTAACGAATTTTCTCAAGGTTAAAAAACGTTCGTACCATAATCTCCCTATTGTTCCCATATTCTACAAAGTTTCAGCTTTAATTAAAAAAAAGTTTCATCGCTCTACCTCATTTCTATCGAAAGTTCTTTGATTTTGAATCCGATTTCGTCCAAATTGCCCACTGTGCGTCGCTGAGTACTTCTCCTCTATTTAATAAAGGTTTATTGGTATTTCACACGTTTTATTCATTGAAGTTGCCCCGAACCCGTAACAATATCATAAAGGGAATTTTAAAAAACAATGTACATTATTTCATCGCATTTCTCAACTTTTTGTTTTATGGAGTTAATCGATTTGTGCAATGAACGGCTCCTATATACTTTTCATATTGTATAACTTCGACGCAATCTGTCGCGAAGAAACTAAACTATAAAGACGGGAAGTTTCAAATGTGAAAAACGGTCATTTCAATTGCAATTTATCCATCAGGTTTAATGCAAGACTATTCCGCCATTTGTTCGATTGAAATATACATACATCGAAGCCCACAAGTCCTACCTCGCCCTTGGGTAAGAAGGCACGTAATGAAAGGAGGAACCTAATTAATCCGGTGGTATCGCGAACATATTCGGCCTCGGTTGGCCAGCCCTTTCCCTCGCAGATCCTCTCGGCCGTGGAAGCTCGGAGCCGAGGCGTTAACGCTTTGTACTTCGTAATTATAATGGGCCGGTTAATCTGATGGGATTAATTTTTTCCCTGGGGCTATGCTCTCGGGACTCTCTCTCTCTCTCTCTCTCTCTCTCTCTCTCTCTCTCTCTCTCTCTCCTCTTCTCTCCGTCCCTCTCGATTATCGGCTCTCGGCCGATGCTCGCACCTGGTTAACACGCTAATGAATTCCCAGCATCGCGTAATTATGGGGTGAAGCGCGAAATCTCGCGCGAAACCGCGCCTCGCCCTCTCGTCACTGGCCTCACTCGCATTTCTCTCTCCGGTTTTCTCCTTTCCTTCTCCACGTAGGACAGAACCTCTCTCTCTCTCTCTCTTTCTCTTTCTCTCTTGTCTGCTTCTTTCGGCCTCGTTGAAAAATAATTACACCGCTCGTAAGACGATATCCGGTTACGACTTGACGCGAGCTCGTCCCTCTCCGCGGCGGGCCGGGTTATCATAAATTATTGCCCACGAAAAAGAATCCCTTTTCGCAATCGAACTTTACGATCGTGGATGCGCGAGCTTATTGAGACGCTGCCTTGGCTTAACAAGGATACCAGGCTGTAAAATCCTCTCCACTCTTGTTCTTCTGTATACTACGAGTCCGAGCATGATGGGACGAGCCGCTCTGTTAATTAAGGGCTTTTCTGCGTGATAAGCGGACCGCGGAGATCCAACGAGGTCGAATTTTTGCCGACTTAATATATTTGGAGGTTGCTGGCAAGAAGGGTCTGCTTCGGGTTAGCTGGAGGATTCTTTTTGCTGAAGTAAATTAGAATCAAAAGCGAAGTAACGAGGAGGAGGATGGTCGGACGTTCAAGTTGCTGGGTTTGAAATGATTTGACGGACTTGGAGTTTCGAAGGCAAATGGTTGGGAGCCTTAGGTTTGAGTACGCTGATGGGCAAAAGTTTCGAGCACGCGGTTTGTAAAAATTATAGCGTTGACGGGGTAAAGAAATATTCTGAATTTCGTTTTGTTGAAGAAGCGAAGAATTTCGATGAAAAGTGAAAATGATCGAGCGTAATGTATCGAATTTCTTAGATGTACGATCTGAGATTTGATGAATAAATCTCAGATCTTTATGCAAAATAAAAATTGTTTGGATCAATTGCGAGAAGCAGAGGACAGATTAAACATTCTTTTGTTCTTTCATGGTCTCAATAAATTGAAAATAATATATATTAAAATCTAGTTCTATGAAGTAAAAATGACGAATATAATAGTGCACCTACAAACTTAATTTTTAGGACAATATCGTAATCGAAGAATCTTTATCTCGACAATTATTACGGTGTCGAAATTTATACAATTATTATAATATTTACAAATCTTCCAAATAGAATTTCCCAAATAGAACATTATTCAATTTCAATCTACGCTGGCCCACTAAACCATAAATTTGCATAAACTGCTGCAGTCTAACTCAGAAAATTCACATAATTTCCCAACGGGAAATCTCACAAAATCCTCATAACTATTTATGAGAATCGCCAGCACCGAATTCATAGCACGCGTCCCTACGCAACACCGCGAAAACGACAACAGTAATACGCGGTTAACAACGCTTTTCAGTTCTCTCCCACTGACAAGAATCCCCATCGAAAGGAACAAGATACCCGTTAATATAAATTACTCTATCGATGCATAAATTAACATAAGCGATTTACAGTGCGTAAATTACAGTTATTTCGGCAAATTAGCGTTGGAGGCCGGGCTGTAATTACACGCAGCTCGTTGCACTTGTAGGAAGTACGTAGGCATCGTGGCGAGCAAAGCAACAGCGTATCGCATTACAGCTGCGAAATTTTCTACGCGATAAGGCCGTGCGGGCTTCAAGTTAATTGAAACACTGGCCGAACTGGTCAATTAAGAGGCCCGGAGTCGCATAAATCGGTGTTTAATAATAGGAAGTACGGGGCCGGGCCGATTTCACGATCGGTATAAAATCTTGACGATCGTTGTCTCGGTATCGTCGTCGCAGATGGAAGCGTGTCATTAATCAGATAAGGGTCCGAGAACAGCCGGTACATGTATCTCTGTAATATCCCATCAAGCCCCGATCCGTCCGCGGCGAAAGACGAACCGGGGATCGCGTGGATCGCAGGGCTGATTTACGAAGGCGCGAATTAGCCCGTAATTGCCCCTAAATGGATTGCATATATATATGTATATATATATTGGGTTGCCCTCTACGGTGCACGATTTTATCGCACGTAAATCGGCCGTTACCTTGTATAATTCCACGCTCTCCACGCCCTCCTGTAATTTTTAACGGCGAGTACGCTAGTCTAGTGGACAATATCACGTGACAAGCACGATCATTTTCCCGGGCTTGTTGTCCCGGCCAACAAAGACTTAGCGTTGTATTTTCATTAAACTTGTACACGCAACAGAGACATTAATTCATACTCAACAGTTTCATACATTCATTAACCCTTAAAATGTCGGGTCTATCTTGACCCAGAAAATCAAAATAGACATTTATGCACAGTTTAAAAGGGCTCCAGGTTTGTTTTGACCGAAGGCCCAACCACCGCTGAAATTCGCAGGCGAATTAACTATAACAGTCGATATCCTCACACCGCCGCGCCATGCCACGGTGATTAGCACTGCGTCACGCTGCTACTTGCGCCATCTTGTTTAGCTACTAATAAAACAATAAACGACATATAACCCAGTGGCATTGTTCAAAATACTATACACGTTTATACTAAATGCTTATACTTCTACAAAACAAGCCAGAATTCGTTCCTCCGCACGCGTAAGACGTGTAAGACTATCTTTCATTATGCACAATTATTGTTAAATGGCAAAAAGAAAAAAATCCTGAAACACGTATCCCCTGTTTTGGATCAAAGATCACACACCCGAGTTTACATACAAATGAACTAACAATAAATGAGAGAAACTGCAAAAAAAAATCAAATTTTTAATATATTGTTTAAAGAAAAAACTGTTGTCAAAAATTTTCTTGTGCGACTACATTTCCCATTAGAAAACACACAATTTAAAAAATATTTAATTTTTTAGAGATATCTAAAAAAATGTGGTTTTGACACCCAACTTTGAGGGCTGTTTTCACCCCTTCAAAGTGGATGGTTGCCGATAAAAAAAAAACACGTGTGAAATATTTTTCGAAGAACTATATCTCACATAAGTTTCATCTTTATATTAAGGGAATATTTTCCCTTGTCAGAAACTAATTATTTCCGGACCTATGTTAATATAACTTGTTTGTCTTCTCTAAGCATTAGAAATCTATTCCTAAAGTTTTGCCCACCATTTCCGAAACAACCTGTATAGATTCTTTGCAGAATTTTGAAGGAAATGTGTCTTCTAGGCATGCCTAGAATTATATTTCTGTGAACTTCTGTTTAAATTGAAAATCCGTCTGCGTTACTTGTTTAATTTATGAAGGTCCTCATGCTGAAAGCCATATGCTATTTCGAGAAAGTCACCGAGCCTTTTTAGTGTGTTTCATTACCGGCTCGAAATCAGGCGTCCTTTTTGCTAATTGAAGCTCATTAGCGTGTATCCGGTGCTCTAAAGTGTCAATTAAAATAGTGTATTGAGTAGTTCTCTTGAAAGGCTGCACATGATTACCCTGTTTGGCATTAAAGATACTGAAATATGCGAAGTCTGAAAGTGTTTGTCGAAGATGCGGCATTTTTTAATAAATGAAAAACTGTACGTTTATTATAGTTGCTTCTTCAAAAACACTGTATTTATTGAATTTTTACCTCGTAGTCAAGAAACGGGACTTGGTTTACATTTTCTCACTCGTTCTTCCATATCTCACACCATTCCCTACATCCTATCTCTTAATAGAAATACAATAATTATCTATAGTAATACCTAATAAGACCATCGATTCTAATATTAACGTTATAACCCAGTAAGCAACTTGCTATGACTTTGCCACCAAAATTTAGCTACAAATTCCGATCCATCGGTTTCCGCATTAGGCTCGGTGTTTGAGTGGAACGTTTGTACGCAGAATTCTTTGCCAAATCAAGAGCAAATCCTAGCCAAACCTTGGTTTCGTTGCAGAGGGCAGATCGGTCGCAGTAAGAGCCAACCTAACCTTGTTCTGAGAGTATACCTTGCTGCAGAAGGGAAAACGGAATTAAATTACTGAAAATACATGAAACTTAAAACTATATAATTCAGAAGTTTAAATAAAATTCTATTATTCCTCCTACAGCAATGTTTACTCCGATTTTGCCCGATATGTACTCGTAAACCTGTCCTCTACTACGAAGCCAAAGTTTGGCCTCGATTTGTCATGGATCCTTGGCACTTTGCAGTCAAATAGGAACCAAATTCTGCTGTAAGCAGAGTTCAGTAACAAATCGCAAAGTATGATACAAAGAAAAAATTTGCTCGAAACAGATTTGACTAAGCGAGAGTGATGCGGAGCCTGCTGATTTTATGTAGAATGCCAGAAATGAGTAGATCAAATTGACAACAGTGACAATGCTCAACGAATTTCCAAATGCATACATACTTCAATACGGCTCCGGTAAGTTGCAATAAATAATTTTGATTTCGCATAAAAATCCGCAGTCCAGTGATGTGAACTAGAATACACGTGGCACACTAGAGAGTGCTTCCATCGAATTCAGCTTCTAGAAGCAACGTCTTCTACCAAACAATGGTCGAAAAATCATTGATCCCCCGGAGGATCTAAGCAGGAAGAGAAAGCGTCTCAGGATAGCTGATCCACCGCGAAGTTCGTGCGGATCGCTCCTTTAAAGGCGTCTTCCTGTTCCCGGTTTCTTTGTGGTTCTCCCATGCCGGCATAAAGAGTCAACTTTGCAACAGAACCGATCATAAAAGTGTTCCCGTTCTGGTATCCTTCTTCTCGTGCGGGCCTAAGAGCATAAATCTCCGCGGATGAATGCAACCGATGGGCATAACCGCCTAACAGGGCCCCCATGAGAACAAAGTCCGGCCATTAAAACACATCGTTCCTCTACAATGTAGCCTTGTGGCACCCTCCCCGCGGATAGTCCGCTAATAAAATGTTACAAATTCGTCGTGCAGGGGGTAGTTTATGGCGCGTGTGAGGCCTTCATCGTCTCGCGACGCGTTTATGTATCCTCGCGGCGTTATTATTCCGACACGACGCTTTGTATAACAGCTTCTGGCCTCCGAAACGACATCGGCCTTGGGTTTCTGCGACACTGTCGCGACTTCGAATCGATTTCATTCGGGACAGATCGAGATTCATGGCGGCTTTCCACGCACCGTTGCCGTAAGACGGATACACTATACCCGATGGTTAAGTGTTTCCTCCCTTTCACTCTGGGTTATCATAAATCATAATGTTATAGGCCAAGCTGCGGGGCCACCGGCTTTCAAAGTATCAATTTTTGTAGTTAAAATGTTACAAATTCAGCCGCGCGGAGGGTGGCACTAATTGGGAGCTCGTCGATCCAGGTTTATGGAGTGGAAGCATTCGTGATTTATGGTGGAGGTTGTCCGTTGAAGGGATGCACGCTCTGAGAATTTCGTTTTGTTGAAGCGCGCGGGTTGAATGGGGCGAATGTTTGGGGCATGTGCGAAAAGGATTGAAGACGTAAAACAGCTTTTGTGTACGGAACACGGTCCCTGGAGTCGTTGAGACCTTCTATAGATAAACCATACCGTTTCTAATTTATTTTCATATTCATTTAATAGTTATTAGTGCAGAGTCGGCAAAAGTAGTGGTTAATATTTTTATCAGCCTAATAGATTATTACAGCAAAATTTTTTCGTCCATTTAAAGTATACTTTAAGCTTCACTTCTTCAGCTCCGTCAACTCCATCAATTATTACAGGGCACAACAAAATTTTTAGAATTAGTTTAATTTCTAAGATTTTCGAGTTGTACCGGAGTGTTGCTGATAATATTGAATAAGGGTTGATTCATAGGGCAGCTGGTGGTTCCGTCGAGAACGCGTGAGAAACTCCACGCAACGTCTTTTGAAGCAAAAGATCTCGCAGGTGGTGCGTGGGATGAAAGTCTAGCTAACCGACCCTTTATTTCACCGAGAAAAGCAGCGAACCCTTAAGAAACCCCAATCTCAACCCTCCTATTCCGCGGCGAATCCAGATTTCTGGAAATTCTATATCCACCGAGAGTCGTCAATGCCCCTTTGTCGGATATGGAGTGACACGCGTGGTCGCGGGGACGCCATTGTGAAGTCTCCGAAAGGATTTTTCCTCTCCTCGATCTGATTCCACGAGAAAGCTGAGCCTCTTCCTCGGCTAAACGATTATTTGGAAATATTGATCCTGTGTTTGATTCTGATCGGTCCAAATATTGATTCCCCTTGATCGGATTTTCCGGGTTTCGCAAGGTTCTTAATTAATCCACTTTGTAAGAGTAATGAGCCTCAGACTTTCGTTTAAATAATTCATAATGTTATTTAATTGAGATTAAATAACTCTTTCAGTTTTATAGGAAATCAAAATATTTATAAATATTAGATATTAAATATTTAGAAATATTAAACATTAAATATTTATTAAATATTTGTTCGATACAAACACTTTTTATTCTTTTCGAGTTTGAACCAATAATTTCCTATATATGAACGATGGCAGGGCATGCACAGCTATAACTAAACATTGTTTTCAAACTTTTGTGAAATGCTTAATGTAACTTTGTCCTCGATTTTATAGTCTTCAATACTGTTCCAAATTCCTAATCCAAACATGTTTCACCCGAACTAATAGAATTCTTTGTAAAAATTGAATTTGGAAAGATGTTTAAAGCTTTCTGAAAATCTAATTATCAAATGTTTAAATTGTCTTTCGTATTCTCTTCCACTGGTACACATTTTCTCAAAGTTCAAACCCTTGTTTCTTCTCCAAAATTTTTACGAATTTAATTTTTCTGATCCGATGATACACGGACTTCTTTTGATTGGATGTTGTCCATTTGTTTGCCAAATATCTCAAGCACAAACGTTAAAAAGTTAATTTAAAAAATCCACCCCTTTGCGTACGGCAACACCGTGTACCACAGTATTTTTCACTCACTCCGTTTTCGGTTCATGATTTTTTTCCCTCTGTCGGTATCATAAAAACGGGATACGAGGAAAAGGTGGAAACAAGGTTTGGTTGAATGGCTCGCACGATGATTCCCCTCGCACAATAGGTTTAACCTCTTCACGAGTGTGTCCGATTTTCGGACGTTTTACGAGAAATCGGCGCACCACGCCGTGTTGTACGCCCGTCGGGAAAAGGGACGAAAAAATTGTCCGGTTCAATCGAACGGATGGGTTAAGTCCGCGCACAAAAGCCTCATTGTATCTCGAATTTTTATAAGGATCCTCGAGACGCTCCATTGTGCGAAAATTGGGGGTTTAGGCTGGACCGGTATCGCGGAGGCGGAAAGGGATAGCGAAACAAGTCCCTCGATTGTAAAAATGTGAACAAAAAAAAAAAATAACTTGATCTTTCGACGGTGCCGAATCGCCTACGATGGGAGATTACAAAAATTGCGTTCGTTTCATCTTTTGAATAGCGTTTGATCTGATAGGAGGAGTAAAATAAAATCATTTTTCAAACTGTTGACACATTTTTCACTGCATAAATGGTTCTGAAAAAATGCCCGCACGTCAATGTATTATTTGTAAACGATGGGAACAATCATTAGACTGTGATCAACATTTTTTTAGTTATAACAAACAAAAGTAAAATTGAAATGTATTTCCACTCTTAATGGATTTAATGGACTGAAAATGATATAACAGTATTTTAGAATTTCTTTCAATGTTTTTAATTTTTGTATTTCATCTAGTCATTATTGCCATAACTGCATAAAATCCACA
This sequence comes from Halictus rubicundus, assembly GCF_050948215.1. Taxonomy (NCBI): domain Eukaryota; kingdom Metazoa; phylum Arthropoda; class Insecta; order Hymenoptera; family Halictidae; genus Halictus; species Halictus rubicundus. The sequence goes on along the minus strand of NC_135149.1, from coordinate 8,822,469 downwards.
GTCTAATAATTTCATCACAGTTCAAAAGTGTGTGGTTTAATTTCATTCTCAGGGGAGGAGTGTACGAATTTTACTTTAATTTGTCTATAACCAAATGCAACAACTTCAAAAACTATACTGAACGATATAATGCGAAATACTTCAATTGGTTTAAAAAATAATTTAACACGAGACAAATCAAAACCTTCAAACAGCAAAGTACATATTAATAAAAAGACTTTTATATACATTTCCAAATCTCATTGGTGTTTGTACGTATCATAAAATAATTTATGTCCGTGTACTTATCTCGATAAAATACGTCAACGTCATTAAAATCGGCTTGTTGGACCCAACCGCACCCAATTACCAAAGTATTTAAGACCCCTGTCCGTAGAAATGCTTAAAACGAAAAAACGCGATAATATTAAAATTCCCCTCTGTTGACAATAATTGTGGATCCGTTTTCTACACGGATCAACACACCGACTAAGGTGAGACGTGTCCAATTTACCTAAAACGACCCGAATTCCGTAGCAGAAGTTCTCACATCTAAATCAGGGAATAAATCGGTAGCACAAACAGGCGGCGGAATCGATAATCTCGCTTGATCAGTGCTAATGGACACTGTCGGCTTGGAACCACTGTGCATTATTCAGTCGCACTCTGGCCCGTCGAAACGTATACCTCTAATTAACAAGAAACAACGGCGAGGAGCTAAAAGCTTAGGATCGAGGCATTAGAAATCGATTTGTTACGTCTTCACTGTCTCCTCTGGCGCCTAAACCCTTCCGTAAATGTCAAATAAACCCTTGAACACAGTGTCCTCGATGGCCGTGTTTTCTCTCGCGGAATAAAACTCGAGCTTTGATGATAGTAATCCTGGCTTCCGTTGGACGATGGTCAACCGTCAACGCCCTCCACAATCCGATATTTTTGGGACGTAATGGAATAAAATTAATGAACAAAATTCGGTTTTCTTTGATATTTTGTGGTTTCTTTACTGTTCAAATTGCTGAGGTAACCATTGGCAATAGAAGTTATTATACAATGGTGTGGTCTGATCTAGAATATTAAATAGTAAATATCTACTAATAATTCGTTATACAGGCTGAGACTAGTGTTCCTTCTCGAGAATTCTTTCTCGAGAATTTCTCGAGAAATTTTATAATTCATTATTTCTCATTTCTCGAGAAATTTAAATCTAGGAAAATTCTTATGAATCTCATTTATTTTATAACATATTTTTGGAAACGAATTTTCAGTTAAATCAAATTGCATATTACTAATCAATCGCGTACGTATAAGCATATCTACAGGCAGCATATCAATGCCTACGATTGCATGTTTGCAATGTGAAAATTTATAATAATTGTTGCGAATGCATGTCGATGTGAGGTAATGCACACCCAAAAGGATACTCAATCTTCAGCAACTTTTGGATGTTCTGTATACAATAAAGCCAACATCCACACAAAATGAAAGAAATTTTTCTACGGCTATAGATTTTGTTACAATAAAAAAAGAAGTAGATTGTCTGATTCTACATTAGACGCATTATGTTTCTTAAGAAGTCATTTCAAAACAAAAACGTAACGTTTCACTTGATAAAAGTTTGGTTTTAAATAAATACATTTATCGGTTATATTTACTGTCTATTTTTTCCTTGTTTTTAAAGTTATGTACATATTGAACAGGAATAAACACTGAATTAAAATTTTTTGCCCTTTCGATAAATATTATTAACGATATTCCAAATATTGTAAGTTTCCCAATATTTTTTTATTTCGTTAAAAATTCTCGAGAATTCTCGAGTTTCGAGAAATAAACTATTACTATATATTATTTCTCATTTCTCGAGAAATGAAAAATGTTGAGAAATTAGGAACACTAGCTGAGGCACCTAAGACTTTCACTGAAAACATCTCCGCTGTTTTTAGTAATACGAAAAAATGTTTCAGGAAGGAAATGTTTGTCTTAGTGTTGCAATTATTGTGATGGAGAAGTTTTCTTTCTCTAGGTCATATTTTCCGATATTACAAGGTCATCGTCGTTTTTTTTAATGGAACGACGAATTTTGATTAGTGCAACATTATAGCTAATGAAAAGACAAATTCAACCATGTATAATATGTTGACCTTCAAATGACCTTCGAAAGAGATTCTTCAAAAAGCGTAACGTACGAAGACCATGCTCACGCTTACCGTACTCTACCAGGGTCAACAATTGTTGTGGTCTGAAATTAATGTAAGACCATTTTCAAATTCTCCCGACATTTTTGCTATTTTGGGCTCAGCTTGCTCGCATTTTCCATAAATTTATAAAATCCGCAGTTTAATAATAGATAAGCGATCGAATTTATGTTACGGCCCGATAGTAGGAAAATGGTTTAGTAGAAGCTTTAAGTTACATGTATGCATACTTTTGCTATCTAGCCTCGCAGAGAGAATAAGCACCTTCGACTCATCTAAAGATACAATAGAAATATTTACGAAAGGTTAGAAGATCATTACCACAAACCAAATCGAATTTCCCTGACAGAACCCGAGAGCATCTTGTGCGGCGACTCATTTACACCCTGAAGACTCTGGGCCGTCGGTTCAGCATTCAAGATTCCGCTAATTTGGTCCCCGGTTTAGCGACACAGGCATCAAATTCCAATATTTATGGTATCCGAGGTATCTCGCGATCGAAATTCCTGCGGCGTTCCCTATCGGCGTCGCCGTTCCTGGATCTCACTCTCGATAGGTAATCGGTCAGGCGAATGAGAGAAAGCCGGAGAAAGACAAAGGGAGAGAGGATATCCATGGGGGTCGGCGAGGATCCGTAAAAATTTACGATACTAGAAGCCGATAGGGTAAGCGGCACACTTTGCCTCCGGCGGGGAGCGTGCACCGCGTATGAGCAACAGATCACAGACAGGAAATCGCGATAGCGGCCGCGGGGATTCCAGTGAGCAGCCAACTTTATAACATTTCACGAACCGGAAATGCAATATGGCCGGCGCACGTGGGCAGCAGTGGCGCGTGTGTATTATACATAGGTATAGTATATGGGGATGCATCGCAGGCAAAACCAGCGAACAGCAGCAGCAACAGCGGTCGTAGCGTAAAAGCGGCGGCCGATGTTTCGCTTCTCCTCGTGAAATGAATAAAAGATGCTGCGCCCGGCAGCATCGCTTACTCATTAACGTTCGTGCTGCACTGCCCTCGCCGGGCCTGGAATTTAAGCGGTAACGTGAGAGACCTCGGATGTTAGGGGGAGAGACGCGTGGGCGACTCGATGCTTCGGCACATAATACGAATGCATAATTCCCGGCGCGTCTTTGCCGAACCGGCGCGGCGGTGTACACGATCCCCTAGTTGCACGCCAGTTTCAACGTAATGGGGTCTAATGAAGCCACGGATTCCCATATTTCGCGGGGGCTCGCGCAGATAATGCCCCTGCCGTGGTCCTTGGCCTGATCTTCGTCGGGTTGCCTCGATGGGAATGCGATGGGAATGGAGTAAGTTGAGCAATTGATAGAACGAAAACTTTATGCGTTTGTACAGTATGATCGTTAGGTACGTGCGAGGATGTTGCACTAACAGATTGATTGCCTACGTACCCCCAAAATCCCAAGTCTTTAAAATAGTTTAGTTAAGGAAACTGAAACTGGAATATTGAAATCGGTGTTGAATTTGTTTTTATATGGATCTGCGATTGTATTTAACACGTTGATTCACGAATTATGTATATTCTCTAAAAGTCCCACAACTTCAAAGCATTCGATTTCATGAATTCTCGATTTTGTCAACAACACGGGTCTTGCCAGCGTCATGTATCGTCCAGGAGACATACCCGAACCGTGTTATGTTTACACTCTGTTATAATTAGGTATAAAGATATGGCAGTGGATGTGAATGTACAACAACGTAGTCTTACTTTTAAGTATGTTTATAGTAGGAAGGTCCTAGAGCGACTGATTAGGTCAACGCGTGTGCGCTGTTCAGACGCGTGTCAGTATTATGTTTATAATTGTACAGATGTCGTTAGACAGGTATTACATTGATTTCTACCTTATCGATAGCTTACAGTTACAAGTATATATGTGTATATTAGGGTGGACCTTAGTTGCTCTTGTGCAAAATTTTTTTTTAAATTCATTTGATGCGACCCTTGCAATCTGTTCTACTCGGTAAAAAACTAATTCCCTCCAAATTTCAAGTCGATCGGACAAAGGGAAGACGTGTCGCAACGAGTTTGTTTATGAAAAAAATTTTAATTTTGCGAAAAATGAAAAAGTACACATTTTTTCAATCCCACTGGTCATTAAACACTATTTTAATGTAATATTCTTATTATATCAAAGCAAAAATTAAATTGTTTAATGAATTTGTTTAAGCAAAATTTTTAATATTTATTTTTTAAATATAAAATTTGATCTCACATTAATATAAGGAAAAGTGGAAAAAGACAGTTAAATAATTATAATTAAATATTTTATTTATAGGCCTAATTATAATAAGAGTATAAATAATTTTTAAAAATCTGTACTTAATGTTGTTTTATCAATTTTTGGGTATTTTTCCCTATAATCGGTTACAATTTGTAATATGATATTGTTTTTCTTCTTCGTTTTTGCATAACGTTAAATTATAATCTTTCATTAATTTTACTGCTCTTTCTGCAACGTCATTCACAACTTCTAATTTTGTTATAATACCTATCGCTTCGGTATAATTATTATTAGTTTCCCATAGTGCTGGATCAATTAAAAGAAAATCTGAATTTATATTGAACCGTTTGAAAAAATTATTTGATTCAGATGATACGAAATGTTGTATTTCCAAATTCGCAAGATTTTTAATTTCTATAGTCGTTGTCATGTATCTCTTATAATTATTATTATTGTTTACATTTTGTAGTGCTTGCACCATCGATCTTTTTGTTTCTACTGAAACTTTTTTATCAAAAAACGATAGCGCCGCATTCTCCGGTGACAAGTACCATAAATGGTTCACAATTTTTTTTAATGCCACATCGCTTATTTCTTCGTTAACATTTTTGTAATGAATTATATTTTTGATGAATTCTAGATCTACACGTGGCGCCATAGCAGCCATTGGGGTCAAAATCCACGGCTCAATATAAATGTTAATTAGAAATACACATGTATCTCTAATGCTACTATACTCTTCCTGGTTGAGAGGAAATTCGTTTCGAAAAATAAATATTTTTAAAGTGTATATTATTTTAGCCATCCACCTCGCATGGTGAAATGCGCCAGGCATTTTGAATGAAATGCCACCCAAAGGAATCCCCCCAAGAAAAATTATTGCTAATTCTAAAAGTTCTTTGTAGTCATCTCTTGGGTGACTCATTTTTGTGTAATTTTTAAAAATTTCGATTTTTTTTTGTATATCATTAATATGTTTCAGAACGTAATCGTCGTGCGTTCCCGGGATGTAATTATTTTTATTAATTTCAGGCCAACTATTTTGAAATTTTTTAAAAAGTTGAATATTCGGGCCTGTTGGCGACCGTTTGGCGCGCTCATAGCTCTACTCCGTAATGTAATAAACCAAAATATTGACAATATTGTTGAAACTTTCAAGTAAAATTTCTTATTATACAACCAAAAGATGATATTTTTATGTTATAACAGTAACTCTTATCATTAAAACATAAAATTTGAGTTGCATGTAAAATTAAAGGGAAATTACTGAAATTTTCAAACTTCAAACCGATTGCGACACCCTTTCCTGTTGTCCAATTGAGTTCTTCTTTTGCAGAACTTATTTTTTTTTGGATCTGGAACAGATCTAGGGGGTCGCATAAAAAAAATCAGATGGTCGAAAAATAAGGTCCACCCTAGTGTATATATAACACACTCCTCGGCGTCCGAGACTTCTCGAGCTTCGCGGCCCCTCTCGGTGTATACCCCGCGGTAGTGGGGATAATTCCGCCATGTCAATCATCCAGGCCTAGGCGACATATATAGAGAAATCACTGTATTTTGTTTCTTTATGAAGAAATCGAGTTGGAAAGCAAAGATTTCTCGACATCTGCTTACAAAATCACACATTTGCATTTACACTTCAATCGTGAGATAAGAAGAAGCGACACCACGAACCAGGGTCAAAAGTTCCAGAGGGTGCAAAAGCTGATCGTCGACAGGGGTCCGCACGATGTTCAGGGCTTGGGGGTAGATGTTGCTCTGTGTAAACCGCCTTAATGACCCGGACCAGTGTTTCTAGTGGCAAACCTGATGAGGGCACCGTCCTTTTTGACTCTACACGGAGGGGAACACCAACGACGACAACTGGCAGCGAGACGATAACAGAGAACGGGAAGCTGGGAATCAGTGAGCCTGCCAACCGGGTAGAACGTGTTCGTCAAAGAGTTTCATTCATCTGCGCGGCGAACTTCACTCGCTCGGACACGTGTGCTCTGCAGGCCGGCATTGTAAACGGGGATTTATGTCCTTTCGGCGACACTCAAGGAGCTCTTTTACGCGCTCCCCTCTCGCCCACTGTTTTTCTCGTTTCTCCACTTGACGAGCTCGGACGGCCGCTCATTTGCAACCTGTGACTTCCGGAGAACATTCGAGCTCGTTCATTCGAAGTTTTTTTCGTTTCTGGTCATGACCTAAATGACTCAATCTTTTGTTTTTAGATTTTCCACACGATTATTCTGTTAGGTCTGGAAACCTTGCACACAATATACAGTGGTTCCAGAAAGCATGTGAACACTAATTTTCCCAGTTTCGAGGAATGGTTTAAACAGTGATGATTTAGTTAAAACAAATAGTACAATCATAATCCTGGTCTTAATTTTTGCCTAAGACAATTTTGCACGACGCGACAGTAGAAAAACTGAAGATATGTTTTCTCTCGAAAATACTTCCAATTGAAACGCCTCTAAAACCGTTGAAAAATTTTTTACAACGATGCAAGGTAAAAAATTATTAATTTACTTTACAACGATGCAAGGAAACTTGATGTACGATTTTTTTTAGTCTCTTTATTAAGGTTTAATTAAGAGGTGTATAGTGAACTTCACAGTGGCATGAATTCGCTGAACTTCACACCACCGAACTTGGTCCTCATTTTTGTTCCATAAAACAGTGAAAAAACATCATACATCAATTTTTAAGATGTCGTTGTAAAGGGGAGGCTTCAATCTTCATATCTGTGGAAGATTCATTCGCAAACAAAATTATTTAATATTTTTACAGTGGTTTTAATTTGTAGAATTTTTGAGCAAAAATGGGTCTTCAGTTTCTTCATCTGTTGCATAAAAAGACTGTGTAATTTGTATTCCAGATTGTAGTAAATGTACGAAATCTTGTTTAAAAGGACTGTGCACGTATTGCAACAGAAGATGTATATCCAGTAATTTTAAACAATTTTTTTTTTCTTTTCCCTTAAAAAGGTGTGAAGGCTTTCCAATTGGTTGCGAAATAATTGTACACGTAATACTGATTTCCAAGCGACGAGGGTTGCAGAGGAAGAAATAAATTATAGACTGCTGTCTCCGCGATAGAAAGCGTGATAAGGCAGCCGAGCATCCGGAGTCCATTGTCATTGGTTTCGAACGAAGTGTGCTCTGGAAGCGAGAGAATCGAGACACGAGGCTCCAAATGTGAGACCGATCGATAAAAGACCACGTCAATATGCGATGCGGAGGATCGAAAGTGTCCCTTTGTCCGGGGCTATGGTCGGCTAAAAGAACTTCTGGATCGAGGACCGAGTCGAAAGCGACTCGGGAATATCGGGTGAAAACATTCGGGACCATTAAATTCGGAAGATGTTATCCGGTCTACTGTTTCTTGCCAGAAGTATTCCTCCGGTGACGATTTCGATTCTTTGGATTCGACACTGCCCTGTAAACTCTTAACGTTCTATTGAACCGTGCTGATGCTCAGCTGAGAAATATTATTGATGACGAAATGTGTCCTGACGTCTAATTGATTACGGAAGTCTCCTTGTCAATCTCTCTGGAAATAGATTGTTTAAGAATAAGAGATATCTACTAACTCGTATAGATTTGAATGAACTCCATGGTAGCTTATTCTTCACTCCCAATCTATACAGTGACCGAAATTCGTTTAGACGCACGTAAGAAAATAAGGATCTTGGGGCTACAGGTTATCATTGTTTATAAACTACAGGTAATAATAACTGAGGATTATAAATATATTTATATATTAGGGGTACCCATAAGTGATCAATTATTTGCAAAGTTCTGTACCGATCGTTGAAGAGGAAACTCGTATTCATTTACAGTTTTCGGTAAAGCAGCCTGTGTTCAAAATATTCTAAAAAGTATAATTTTTTTTACAACCCTGTAATATAATGGCGATGCCCGTACCTTCCGAGGATCATATTCGTCGTTGCATACTTTATCATTTCCATGCGGGATTTAATGCAACGGTAACAACAAAGAAAATTTGCGATGTTTATGGAGATGTATTGAAGACCAACAAGTGTCAACGTTGGTTCAGAAGGTTTGCTGCTGGTGATTATGATCTCTCTGACAGGCCTCGAAGTAGACGACCAGTTGAATTTGATAAAATTTCAAATTTGAATTTGACCCTAAAATTTCTAGTGGAAGCTGATCTAAAATTAAGTATACAAGAATTATCGAGAAGCCTTGGGTCCACATGGTCAACTATACAAAGGCACCTACACGAAATGGGAAAGGCATATAGGCAAGGAATATGGGTACCGCATCAATTATCTGAGACCAACAAGAATATTCGTCGATCAATTTGCACTTCATGGCTATCCAGATTTCGTAGAGATCCATTTCTTAGCAGAAACGTTACCGGAGATGAAAAATGGATTCTTTATGATAACATAAAGCGTTCCAAGCAATGGCTTTCTGCAAATCAAACCGCAATATCAACCCCTAAACCTACCTTATCACTTAGAAAGGTGTTACTGTGCATTTGGTGGGACTGTCGTGGCATAATTCACGTTGAGTTGTTGAAACCTGGAGAAACAGTTACTGCTGAGTTGTATTGTAAGCAATTACAACGGCTGTATTCAGAACTATTGAAAAAGAGGGCATCTTTAGTGCACAGAAAAGGTGTAATACTGCAAATTGACAATGCCCGGCCCCATACAGCGAAACTCACACAGGAAAAAATCAAAGAATTGCAATGGGAAGTTTTACCGCACCCCCTGTACTCACCAGATATTGCTCCCTCTGACTATCATCTTTTCAGATCTCTGGAGCATTATTTAAGAAATAAAACATTCACTTCTGTAGACGATGTAAGGAGGCACCTTGAGTCATATTTTGTTTCACGAACCCTGGATTTCTAGTAGAGGGGGATTGAAAAGCAGGAAAGATGGCAAACTGTCCTTGATAATGATGGAGATTATATAATAAATTAAGAAATAAAAACTTGAATTTACTAGAAAGTTTGTTTTAGATTTCAAAATACTTGATTACTCATGGGTCCTCCGAATACTATAAGATTTGTACATATATATTTACCATATATTTTACATTTATGCAAAAATTTTTACAAAACAAAACCATACTTTTCGTACGAAATTCGTTTAAACGCAAAGCTCTTCTTTCTCAGATATTGAGAGAAATTATAAGGGTAAGTGTTTGATTTAAAGAGTGGTCATAAAGGTATTGTTGTCCCGTAATTCTAATTAAGTCATACTTTTTATTTGATGTAAAAGAAAAAATGGCGAAAGGGAAATATTTAAATGAAGTTGAAAAGTCAGTAATTATAACTTTTAAAAAAAGGGGGCAATCGAATCGAAAAATTGGATTGGAAATTAAACGTTCCGAGTCCGTAGTGTAAAATTTTTTGAAACTTGGAGAAAATTACGGGAAAAAATATGTGTTAGAAGGCAATATGAAAATAACAAATCGAGAACAAAACATAATCATAAGTGAAGCGACAAAAAACAAATTAGTTCTTAAACAACCTCAAAGAAAACAGATGTCAAAGGAACGTGATAAAGCTACTCGGCTACAATTTGCAAAAAATCATATGCACTGGACCGAAGAACGGACTAGAGTCATCTTTCCGATAAGAAAAAGTTTAATTTAGATGGTCCAGGCGGATGTTCCTCATTTCGGCATGATCTCTGTCAAAAGAATGACTCAAGATTAAGCAGAAATTTTCATGGTGGAAGTTTAATGATTTGGGAAACCTTTTCTACATTTGGAAAATTAAAACTTTGTTTCTTTGTTGGAAGAATACATAGACATGCTCAATGGGGTATTAATCCCATTTTTAGAAAATATAGTTGGTGGAAATGAATTTATATTTCAGCAAGTCAACGCAGTGATTCACGTTTCAAAAGATTCCTGTGAATGCTTTCAAGCACGGAACATTTCTGTGGCGGAATGGCCACCATGTAGCCAATGACCGTCAATCCACCAATATTAACAGTTTAAAAGAAGAAATTAAACGCTGCTGAGAAGAGATTACTAACACCGTCATAAATAGTTTTATAAATTCAATGACAAACCCCCACTGGTTTCCTTCTTGTCAAACTAATCCATTCTTCGATTCTCAATTTAGTTTAACTGAGTTTAATACTACCTTGGCTCAAAAAAAAAAAAAAAAAAATATAAAGTTCTTCTGCTTGATATTTTTAATGAAATGTTTTTGTCGAATGATTATCCAATCAGTTGGAAGTGGTCCTTCGTACATTGAATTGGTAAATCGGATGATGCGAGCCTTCGCCCGATCTCCCTTGCCTCCTGCTTGTGCAAACATTTCGAAACACTTCTAAACAACAGAATCCAATGGTTGATTGAAAGTAACAATATGCTTCCTCGCAGCCAACACGGCTTCAGATGTGGCAGATCTTGTCTCGATAATTTGGCTAACTTGACGCTCAGGATTGGTCAGGCTTTTGCTGAAAGAAAGCAGGTGTTAGCTGCGTTTCTTGATGTTCATGGAGCTTTTGATAATGTTTGTATTGTTATTCTTCTTTCCAAACTTGCGAATATTGGCTGGTCACTTAATATCCTAAAATTTATTAAGTTCTTAACTCATGAAAGATTTGTGTTCTCTACTCTTTCTGAAGATACGGACAGAGTTGTCTCGTCGGCGTTCTTAGCCCTTTGCTATATATCATTTATGTTGCCAATATCTCCGATAATGTAATGAGCTCTGTCACTGTCTCTCAATTTGCAGACGATATTGCTCTTTTCTATGATTTTGAATCTACCAGTAGTGGCATAAATATTATTGAGAACACTATCCAAGTAATTAAATCACAGCTTTCTGATCTGGGTTTAGACCTTTCTCCCAGTAAAACTGTCCTTCTGTACTTTAATAAGAAAAGAATTGCTTCGGGCTCCATGGAAGAAGCCACGATTTTAGGAGTATAGTTTTCGGTTCCTGTCATACCGCGTTGGAAGGATTTGAATTAAGAGTCTCGTCGCGTGGGCGGACTACTTAGCGGCGACGGCTCCTGTATTTCCTGGCCGGGCCCCATCCCGCCTTTTACGGTCTAAAGAATAATGGTCGATCGTTCTGATCTTGTTCGAGCTATCTTAGATATCTCACTCCGGCGTGCCTTGTCACCAGACCCGGCGGAGTTTGTTCGTTTGGTCGGGGGCGCGGGCACCGACGAAGTCGCGTGGGCGTCACGAACGAGTATCGAGTAGCCGGTCACGGTCGTTTATTCCGCGTTACTAGGCGCACTGCATTAAGAGTAGTTTAATAAATTCACGGCTGGACAACGAGCGACAGCCCGATGCTGCTCCTCGGCTGAGTTATAAGCTGATTTTGGCTCCTTCCTCCATGATCCTCCATTAACACGTTCGCTGCCTCCCGGGTTTTATTTATTTATTTATTATGCATTTCCCAGGAGGCTCGTCTGATTCATTCATAGAAGCCGACAGCGTTATTAGTAGCCTGCGGATTTATGACAAAATAGGTGCAATTCAATGCAATAAACAGCTACATACATACTTCCGACTTGTGACAACTGTTCGAGAAAGAATGAAAATCCTATGTGGCCCCTATTTGTCGCAATCAATTTCCGAAAAGATTTATTTTACATTAACCCTTTGCACTCGAAGCCATTTTCACTCTAAAACGAAACATTTCTTTCGACCTAGAATATTTCCCTTCTATATATAGTTTTTCATGCTCTACATACGAAAATGGTGCAATTTACTCGTAGAGTACAGAAATGTTTAGTAATTTATTTAAAAAATATTTTGAATAATGATACAGCAATTTTTAGTGGCGCCTTACAGTCGCCATTCGAGTGCTAAGGGTTAAGATTCGCAGTCTAGCTATTAGGAACAATTGAAAAGTTGTATTTCCTTTAAAAGTGTGATTCCTAAGGTCATTTGAAATAACTTTTTCCTTTACGAAAATATTCCCTGCGGCTTCGTTAAGAAGTTATTAACGAAAAACACGGACCAATCAGAGCGCGGCTACAGCAGACGAACTCCGATTCGGCCAATGCCAACCCCACGCTCAGCGGGACCTGTCGCCGAACCGGAACCCTGCCGCTATAGCCGCGCTCTGATTGGTCCGCGTATTTCGTCAATAACTCCCGAACAAAGCCGCGGAGAACATTTTCGTAAAGGAAAAAGTTATTTGAAATGACCTTAGGAATCACCCTTTTCAAGGAAATACAAATAAGTATACAATTAATTATTTCCATATAATATCAACCTCATTTTCATAAGACTCAATAGTGTTGTAATTTTTTGACTGTCTCTTACTGTGGTTGTTGCATATTTTCGGTTTAAATGCAGCTAATTTTGTTTCAGGAAGCGTTCAGACTGACAATGTACGTGTACAAATCATGCAATATTGCCGATACATATTGACAAACTGTACTTTTATTTATACACTTAATATTATTGACAATACTACAATCTGTTCAGCGAATGTTCAATAATATTGTCAAGCTAGACGGAGTGTTTTGGGTACGACAATGTTGAAAATCTTAAAATATTGATTCTGAATCTTGAGATATTAGTATTTCCTTAAACGATGCACACAAGGTCAAATTTTAACCCCTCGTTTTAAAATTTAATTCTGAGGTTCCACACGTAAACTATTTAATTTTGTCTGTCGTTGTATACACGTAATCGTCGAAGGTGAAATAGTTTGTATTTTAAAATCAATGTGAAATGGTTAAGTTGCCGTTGCATATGTTAATTTATGATGGAAAGTTAGAAACAGTCCCTGAGACGTCGTTTTAAGGCAAGGGGTTAAGAACAAAAGACGACCGTGTCTTCTTAAGGAAGATAAAAGGACAAGAAAAAATGACGGAGGTTGCGGGACCAAAGATATACATAGTATAGAAAGTTTTGTTTAAGTCATATCTTGATCCCAGTTAAAAAGAGTAAATCTCTAACGTTACCTCGGCCGCACCACGTGGGACGCTTGATGCATCGACTGCATCGGGTGCATCGGACACAGTGGCCCGATATTTCGAGCTGGCTTTCCATCCAGCAGGTGATATCATATTGATAGTTCGTAAAAAAGAGCTCTCCATGCGAGAGGCCAAGGTTGAAGAAAGGCTGGTCTATCTTCACGTCCATCAAACGCATATCGAACCACAAGGGAGAACCAATGAGGATCCATTGTTAGCAGACTTTTGTGAGCCCCCTCTTTCGTTGCACTTGAGAGAAAGAGGCACAGTCCTGATTATATTCGTTAAATGGATCCCCCGAAGTGGATGCCGCCACGGTTAAAAACGAAATATGTGTTTGTTGTCTCTGAACTTCGGTGAAAAATTGTCGGGCATCTTGTCTCATAATAGATTCATAGGACCACCGCTGACAAAACCGGAAAATCGGCTAACGTTCCGCTGGTTTTTTCGATTTATCCTGTTCGGGGCTGGTGATACATCTGGCCGACGTGAAATTAATGTGCGAAGAAACGATGTCAGGACAGATGTCGAGGTGGTAATTAGGGTTAAACGGAACATTCTGCTCGATAGTGGTAGTCCGGGAAGGCTGTGAGCTATTTTCGAACCTCGTAGATCAATACAGCCGGTGTTCAGCTGTAAATTTCGACTAATTTAAGAAAGTAGCTGTCGTCTTTGTTGTTGGAGCTCTATAGACCATTATTTTCCAATGATCCTTCTTAGAGAATATTAATAGCTATTTTTGTGGGACGTGTTCCTGCCGTGGTCCTAAAACTAGACATCGAATTTATTAACCCTTCATCAATTTTTATTTTTCCTTTTTTTTTTTAATAGCATATCTTATAATTGAAAGCACAAAGTATAAAGTATTTCGATTAAGTTGAATTAAATTTTAGAAGGTGACAGAGAAATATTTAATGTGTTGTACCATTTGGTTAGATTTAAAAACATACTATATTTAGCATGTAAAGATGCACATACCCTATTTACGAGTTTGGGTAATCTTCAATAAAAAAGAATGGTACTTTAAAGGATCATTCATTAGGATGTACAGGATTGCATCGATCATTGTCCTATTGTTCAAATAGGAACGCAGATTTTAAAGAAATTTAAACAATTTCACATTAACAAGTCGTGCTTTGAACTCGCAATAAATGCAATTATTGTAAATTTAAATATCCGCGATATTTTTATGAAGTTGATATATGTAGAGCAAAACGAATAGTAGAATTAATATAGTAGAATGGATAGTAATCAGCGTGGGAAAATGAATAGCAGAATGAATTAATAATATAGACTAAATAATAAATTGAATAATTTTGTAGTAGAATGAATAGTAGAATGAATTAGTACAGTAAAAGGAAAAGCAGAATGGCTCAATATAGTAGAATGAGTAGCTGAATGAATTAATGCAGCAGAATGAATAGTACAATGAATTAGTATAGTAGAATGAATAGCAGAATGGATTAATCTAGTAGAATGAGTAGCAGAATGAATTGATATAATAAAATGAATAGAACAACGATCAGTAGAATGAATGGTACAATTAGTTAGCATAGTAGACTGAATGGTCAAGTGAATTAGTATAGTAGAATGAGATTGTCTTCATAAAAAAAAATGGAGATTTTCGTGCAGAATCGTAAAAATGGTAAAAAAACGTATGGCTACGTTTCGTTCGCATTAATTTGCACGCACCCGTACGCACATTTATGAGTCATCGGTCCTTTGATGGCCGCCGTTCACGTTCTCCCGACAGAAAGATTTGCGGCTCCGCGATCCCTCAATCGATTCTTCAATAATGAAATTCCACGGTGACGTTATCGTGTAGGAAATGAGTTACGTGATTGTCATACATCCCGTGTACTATGGCGAGATGTCGAACGTCCTTCCGAGGTTGCTGTTGCTGCTGTTGCAGCTACCACTGCTGCTGTCTATTGTAAGCTGTCCGGACACGAACCGCTGGGAATAAGATTCGTGACGGAATTCATCGCGACTGTCATTGTTCGAAACGTTTGATCGGTAAGACAATGATGGAGGGATGTGTGGGAGCCACGTAACCAGTGGTTCTCTTCTTTTTTTATGCTGCTTCGCCTTTCCTGCTTCGTGATCGTCGCTTTCTTTCATTCTCATTGTCCTGCTGTCGTTAATAGGCTGTCGTCTGACAATTCTAATTTGTGATGGTAATTTGTGAACGAAATAGAAATAGATAGGTACAGCGTACTATATTATAGGCATTTGGTAGGTATTATGTAAAAGAAGAAATTACATGTTTCATAGAATAATTCCAACTTAGTAAATATACTACGTGGCAAGGGGTGACTTGACGAAGGGGTGCTTTGAAGACGCTTTAGCTATTGATGAATCATAAACTTTACTATTTTCAGTGAAAGAAATTTTATAGGGCATATTAACCCCTTGCACTACAATATCGAGTCATACTCGTGACGAAGATTCTAAACAGAGTCTTCTAAATACGTATGTTATTAATTTCCTTTAAAACGAAATAAAATTCTATTTTGGCGTTGTTAATGCACAGGTATTGAAGAACATATAGGCATACAATAGATATAAATTTTCTCCTTCTTTAGGAAATCACGAATTACAAAAAAGTGCAAGGGGTTTAACGTTCTAATGTTAAAACGTTATATTAGTCAAAATGGTCAATTGCAGATCTTATATTTCGTAATTTTTGAAATAACGAAGATGTTGATGATGATTAAATTGACATCGAATATGATCAAAAGTAGTATTGTAACTTTCACAAGAAATTAGAAATGTCTACAACTGTCGATATTTCCAGTACACATTACCGCTCCGTATGCTATGTATGCCGGAGTCATTCGTGACCCGTAGCGGTGAGGACAAGCTCGAGCGAGCGTCAATATGTACACTTTTATTCCGATATAAGATGACGCTTCATTTATTTCGAAATAAGAACTCTTCCTCTTCTTCATCCGAAATACGACGAAAGTCGGTCCCGAGCCATCGCCTTATATCGAGAGAAAACTACTAGTGACATATCAGCGTGAGTCAGAAATGACTCCAGCCTATGCCTAGAACTCGCAAGAGTCCGAGGGTTAAACCCGACGCAGCATAAAAGAAACGATAAAGCAGCAATGATGCTGCAACAGACCGCACAAGCCTTCTCTATTATGTTCTTCTGCGAACCCCGAGGATAGCGAGCGATCACATATTTCCCGTGGCCGGTGTATATCATGCAATGAGCTTTCATATACGGTAGGCAGCGTCGATCGTTCTTTATGAAGAGATATATCATCAGGTTCTCGTGGAGCAGCTCGAAGTAAACGGCCGCGTAACTTCTCTCCCGAGATCGCCGAAGCAAGGGAAAAACAAGATGGGGGTAGAGGACACACACGGGTCCTACGGGCGAAGTCATGGCGACGAAGGAGAGAAGAAAGAAAGAGGCAACACCGAAGATATTTCATCACGGCGACATCTGCATATTCTTCCTATATCAAGCGCCGAGTGGCGACTCGAAAACCAAAGAAAACGCACACACGTCGAACCGTTCCTGGAGTGGGGTATAAAGTATCCGCGGAACGATCGTAAAGCATGTGATATCATCTTCGTGGTCGACCGCCAGTTGGGGGCTTTGTCTCTTTGTGAGTTGTGTCGTTGCATTGTCTTCCGGCCGTTCTTTATGGGCCCCGAATCTTCGGCTGTGCGCCAATAGCGCAAGAAATCGAAGGGCAGCTTCTTTCTCTGTCCCCAGGACCTCCGTTGTTTTCTGAAACTCCCTCGTTCCGTGAGATTTTCTAGGCTTTTTACCTAGCATCCCCGTTTCTTTCTATCGACAATGCATCAATTATTTTGTCAGAATTTTAATGAATTTAACGAGAAGAAGGAAGTTTCATTCTCTGGAAGAGGCTCCATCTTGCAAGTTGTGTTGGTTTGAAGAGGCAAGCTGACTCACTGAGAGGCGTTAATTATTACAAATTTTTTTTGTGTACGAAGCTTTCACAGATTTGAAGATTGAAGCCTCCCCGTTGCAACGACACACCATAAAAATTGATGCACGATCTTTTTTCTCATGGAACAAAAATGAGCACCAAGTTCGGTGGCGTCATTCATGGTGTATCTTAAGTCAAAGTTGGCTATACTCTGTACTTATTTCTAGACCTAATAGAATAATCGCCTAAAAGCAGAAGATTGAATCGCATAGCTCGAGACCAAGAATAAAAAACCACGTTCTGCGGACGTTACAGATTTAAATATCGACTATTTCTCGCGACATTTAGCGTTCAAATATTTTCTTGATCTACTGTATACAGGGTGGTCCTTTTAAGTAAGGCCACCTAAATATCTCTTCAGGTTATTGCGATGCAAAAAATATTTGTTACGTAACGTGCACGGTGTCAGTGGACCAAATGTTTTTTGATACATAACTACATTTTTATTTATTGCATCGTGTAACTGATCGAAAAAGACATTCAGATATGTATAATAACATGTCCTTGAAATGACCTTGATCTTTGAAAATGAAAGTTCTGCCTAGGAAGATCGACCTTCGGAAATGACCTTCGGAAGAAAATATTCTTACCAGATATTTGGCCCATTGACACCATGCACATTACGTAACAAATATTTTTTGCATCCCAATAACTTGAAGAGATATTTAGGTGACGTTACTTAAAAGGACTATCCTGTATCTTTTGAGTTGGGCGTATTTCCTTTTTAAAAACCGACAAACCCTATTCCGAAGAATGCTCGATATTAAAACTTGCCGGCACGATCGATCGATTTCGAGGATCGCCTTATCGGGATCGTTTGAATAGAGTGGAAGTAGAGAGAGAAAGGGTTTCGATGCTCGCGGCATTTCCTGTCGAATAATTCGCAATTCCGAGGGCGAAGAGGGAGAGCGAGAGAGAGAGAGAGAGAGAGAGAGAGAGAGAGAGAGAGAGATCAAGGCAGTTCGCCGGTTATCGAGCACCGACATCGCGGAAATTCGCATTTCAAGCGAAAATTATGCGCTCTCGAAAATGCCCGGTGTCGGTGCCGAGCGGCGCGCGTCGTCTGATCGGGCGGCACATTTGAAAGTTAAATTCCGAGCCGGAACGGGAATCTCTCTGGTTCGATGTGTACACGGAGCCGTGGTCGTTGCATTCGGACGCATCGGTTCGCATCGCCGTCGCATCGGGAATCGTATCGGATCGGATCGGATCGGATCGGATCGTATCCGTTCGCGAACACGTTTCCATCAATCCGCCTTGACATGCAAATAATTCCTGGAAAAAATCGACCGACCATGCGTCCACGACGTTACAATTAATCACGTGACCGTGCCGCAGCCGCAACACCGCGTCCAGCTACCGGACTCACAATTTGTTATGGCTGACAGGGTCCACGGTCCCGAGCGCATCGACAATGCATGCTTTTTCTGCACTTCGCCGTCGCGTCGTCGACGCTCTTCCCAAGCGACAGAGAGCCTGCCGTGTGTCCACTGCGCGAGCTGATTTTCAAAGATCTCGTTGAATCCTCAAGGGACGCCGACCTGATGCACTGATCCAACGATGCCACGTTGCACACGCGCGCATCCCTGCATCGAACCAGCCCGTTTCCGATTGCAAGTCCGCCCCGACGCGACGCGGTGTCTTTTCTTTGAGCATAAATGTTTCCTCTCGAGGATCCTCTACGACCGAAGCTTGTTTGTCGAGACCAGTTTGTAGGAGTAGAAAGTAGAATTTCGATCATGCATCAGGGAGCATTATCTACATGCAATATAGTTAGAATTTTAGTTTCAAATCTTATCTATTGTACACCGAAAGAAAACATATTTTGTTTCATTCTTCAGTTTTTAAGGGTTAAGGCTTCGTAGATTCGCGATAAGGTAGAGTGACCACGTTACCGACAAAAATAGGCGAAAAATGGTTTCACAGGAGGAAAGTTTTCGCCTTTATATGAGAATATTTTTCGTTGGGGAAGGGCTCATTCGAAAGAGGAAGATTCAATGCAGTGCACGCTGATCATGAGATGGCGAGATTATGCAGATGTTTAGTAATATAAGCGTTAGAAGTAGGCCAAAGATTGACGATGCGCATGCCGTGGAATTCAAGCATTTTTATGTCATTGGATGACTTTTCTGGACGAAATCGAGAGCAGCGCGCACTAGACAATATCTCCAGCTACAAATTCAGCTATATTTTGTCTTGATTCTCTGCGAAATAAAGCCAAAAACTTGAAGCACGTTTCTGGCGCCAGAATTCATAATATCGATAATACAGAGCAAAAAATGTGACAAGTTTAGTCACAGACTTAACAAGACGGATCTTAAGTCTATGTCTGAAGGCTATGAATGGAAATTATTAATTAAAAAGTCACGTGACTATTCCAGCCCCTTAATACTAGAATTTTATTCAATAATGCATTTCG
Organism: Halictus rubicundus; assembly: GCF_050948215.1. NCBI lineage: Eukaryota > Metazoa > Arthropoda > Insecta > Hymenoptera > Halictidae > Halictus > Halictus rubicundus. The sequence continues at coordinate 8,802,733 of NC_135149.1, read as the reverse complement.
TTTTATCCCATGGAAGCTTGTAGACCTATTCTAGTTCAGTATAAGGGTATTCATTTTTTAAACCGTTGTGTACGCTTTCTTTAGTTAATTGTAAAATGCTAGCAATCACAAATTTTTCAGTGATGTAGAATAACTAATAAGAATTTCGGGCAGTGTATTGTTCCATTTAATCAATCGTATGTCTATAGTAGAAAATAACGGCACAGAGCAATAAGTATGAAGAACAGAATTGTAGAAACTAACGGACACCAGCGATTCAGCAATCTTCCATCATTCCCACCGCCATATTCCCAGAAAGCCGGCCAAGCCGCTAGGTTCTGAGCACGTTCAAGAAGCCAACAATACTTCGCCATTAAGCCAATACCGACACTATCTCTTCCGGCACAATGGGAATAAAAATAAAAAGAGCTTCGCGCACAAAAGACGCATCCCTTCCCGACATTCTTCGGCAAACGAAGACGGAGTAAAACCACCATAGCCTCTAGATGGGCAAATTTCTCATGCGCCTAGACGATTCTACGCTTCCATGCAGTAAGCGAGAAGACGCGAGAGGGCAAACCGGTGGTGCATACATGTGCATCGACGTGCATCCCGGTACGTATGCAACATTGACCCGGACATGGCCCTTGGTAGCTACCGCGTAACATGCCCGGTGCATGCATACGTGGCTCTCGAATGCGGTCGGTGTGCTGGTCCGTTGAAAAATAAAAACGCGCCTGCTATACATCTATAAGCATACTGGCGAGGGCGGTTCTCTGCACCGGCACGATAAAGTTCCGTGTTCACCATGGAGAAGCTCCGTACGGAACGGTTGCAGATATACGAGCACGAAACGCTCCGGATCCTTGTCACCGTGCATCCTATCTCAGAATATTATTAGGTCGGACCCATAAGTTCGTGCCATGGATACGTTTACACTGTTCAGAGTGTGTTTGCGCGGAAGTTTTTAGATACCGGAAAACAATGGTTTTTTCGGACAAGAAATGATCCTGAAATTAAAAATTCAAAAAACTAGGGAACTTTAGAGATTTGTAGAGCACATGTGAGTACGTACAACGCGATTGTTTTTACTGGCCAAATTCACTTTAACCGGGTGAAATCGACCCTTGAATATTCGGCTATTTTAATGAACAATTGACAAATGTTTTAGGAAACTTTTTCTTATTCCTCATAGTTCGCGAGTTATAACGCAAAATCAAAAAATAGCCGAATTTTCAAGGGTCGATTTCCCCCCCTTAAAATGAATTTGGACAGCAAATAAAAAAGTTTCATAATTTTTTGAATTTCTGGATTGTTGTCACAAATGCATTGATAAACGTTTCATATAAAAATAATTAGAAGCATAAACCCTAAGAACAAACGAAGACCACAATAGCGCCTATAATAACATTTTTTTCTTTAATTAATATGCTGAACTATTGTCATTTCTAATAATAAACAAAGAAGGAAATAATTGTGCTATTCTTCTCAGATGGCAGAAGTTATCGGACGATCTAATACATCGGATATGCGACCACGATAGTTTCCAGCCGCATTTAGGCCAACCCATATGGTTGGACCGTGAGAAATATTCGCGTGGGCGACCTTTATAGAAATATTTCTTCTCGCTGACCGGTAACTGGCCCCTGTAATCTGAAATGTGCGGTTTCATTACACGACGGTTTCATTGGCCGCAGGGCAGAAAGGTATTGTGGGTTAAGAGAACGACACGGAGAATGTTAAATAAAAATCGGGGACAGTTTTTCCTGTTTTTTTTCGGTTTTGGATGCGGTGCTTCTTTACGTTCTTGTCGAATGGTTTGTAAGTAATTTCCTGGCACTGTTTGCGACGCTACGGGATCGCTGGTGATTTACTAAGTAACAATAATTCACAACAGCATTGTGAAGCTTATCCATGAACATTCAAACAGTATCAAGTGGTACTAACACTAAACCTACCTTTTACTGAAAATGACTGACATGTGTTGCTTTATGAGAATGATAATATTGAGTTTATATAGATTTTTTGCTATCTTTATTATAATATACGCTGAAATTAAAAAATTTGTTCAATCGTATGCCATGAAAGAGTATGTATAATTTCAACAATTCTAAAATAAACAGTCTGAAACCGGCCACTCTGACCGGCACTGGCAGGTTTAATGTTAATGTTTTACTTTATGCAAACCTCATAATTCAATCCTTCCATAAAACAATCCTTTTTGCTGCATTCGTTTTTATATGTACTTCTGAAAATGAAACAGATTCACTATGTTCCAGAATGGTTCTGCATCCGTTAATGAAACTTCAATTGGACTGTCTCAACGTGTCCCTGAAGGATTGTCACTGTCAGGATGGTAAAATATTGTTTAATCTAGTTGCAGTTTTATTTTTCGGAAGATGGTTCTGTAACTTAAGAAAGTATAATAAAATAGGGCAGGGCCATATATAATAAAATATAGCAGGGCTATATAGCCTTACGTGTCCAATAGCACACCTGGGGCCAAACGGATTCTTATATTAGTTTCTTGATTTCTTGGAACAAATATTTGATTTATTTATTTATTTTTAAAATATTTGAAACATAAATAATACAGCGCCTAAGGCAGGGTTATGTAGCCTAACTAACAGACCTGGGACACTAGATTCACGGGACCCATAAAAACGACGGATTCTAATATTTTTAATTTACGAACATTGAGATTGTCAAGATGCATTCCATGAGGAATTATTTAACAAATTGATTTCTTTGGGTATATATTATTACAAAAATGGCTACATATTTTGATAGATACATTCATGTTATTTTGATAAAGTAATGTACATTTTTCCAAAGTTTTTGTTGTTTTACATACTATAAATTCATTTCTGCCACAAATGCATAAAATTCCATCAACTTATTTCAGTAACGTATACACCCTCCACCCTCCTTTGTTTCCTAATATTTCTGTCACTTGATTGACTAATAAGTGATATAATTTTTGTTTCTTCTTGATTCGAATAACTCTGTTCCAAGTTAGATAAGGGAGTCACATAAAAATGTATTTCTTCTCATAATAAATATAATAGGTTGTAAATAGTGTACCAGTAATCTTAAAATCATCTGATGTTTCTTCTGTTCATATTTGTCGTAAATGCATGAAATCCGCAGTCTACTTATACAGTCCCAGACAAAATGATAGTACATGCGTGCTATCTTTAATTTCTCGAAGATCACTTAGAATTTTTGTATATAACACATAATATCATAATTGTTATGACGCACGGAGACGAAACCTCTTTGTAAATAAGGTTGACCTCGCTAGCTTTCTGAACAAGCAGGAGAAGTATACAAATGCTGAGGGCGAAATGATAGCACACTTACAAAATTTATACATATATTTCCACAAAAAAAGAAAGTTACATGATAATTAACAGCAAATTAATAATGGGCGTATCCGCCTTTATTTTTTACTACTTCGAGTATCCCATTTTACCTTAATAGCATCTTTTAATGTTGAATATTATCGTACTGTTTTCATTCTTATATACAGCTCGCGCGACTTCTCCCCAACAATTTTCAATAATATTCAGGTCCGGGGAGCGTGCAGGCCATGGCATAATTGATACATTTTCTCTTTGAAAATATTGTTCTACGACTTTAGCTTTAGAGATTAGATTTATATATTTCAGACTATTCATTTTTCCTTCAAGAAACTGTACATCTGTTTTACCGTTGTTTCCAATTCCGGCCCAGATCATCACATCACCCTCAACCATTTGTCTTCGTTTTTTCACAATTCTTTCTTCTTTTAAGTCGTGGTGATAGAATGAAAATTCATCTGGGTCGTCCATATTGAACTTCTTTTCGTCCGTAAATAAAATACGTCTCCATTTCTTCTTCCAGTGAATACGTTCTTTTACAAATGTTAATCGCTGCTCCTTATGATGTTTTGTTAACGGAGGTTTTTGCTTCATTTTCAATCTTTGAATAAACCTACACGTCTGAAGAACACGACGAACACTTCGGACGTTTCCAAAGATGCCTGCTTTTTGAGCAATTTCACGTGATGTCAATGTCGAGTTCGAAGCAATGCGAATAATAGCCCTTTTGTCCCGTTCTGATAATGTTGGCGGTCTCCCAAAACTTTTTTTCCTTCCGTAACTTACAGGATCTCTTAATAAATGATATACTTGCGACCTATTTTAACAATCTTTGAAATTTCGGAAACAGTAACATTTTGACTTTTTAATTCAATAATCCTTGCAATTTCAGTTGGACTGAATTTTTTTCCGCGGTCCATATCGACGTTTAACTTTAAAACTTGACGCTTGCTGTTAACTGCTTGGCAACTCGCAAACTATTGAAAGATACCAACACAAAGCACACGTGTGCTATCATTTCGCCTTAAGCATTTGTATATTTCTTCTGTTTGCTCAGAAAGCTGGTGAAGCCAACCTAATTTACTAATATGTTTCGTTTCTCCAGATCGTAACGATTATGATAATATGTACTACATTCAGACAAACTAAGTAATTTTCAAGAAATTCAAGATAGCACGCGTGTGCTATTATTTTGTCCAGGACTGTAAGTCATCGACGGGCCCAAACCATTCCGAACCCCTTCGATCCACATCGACCAAAAATTCCACCGCAACCATGAAAAGTCCACCGCAAACAAACCTTTAGGGCAAGTTCTTTTTCACGCTGGATCGTCGACTTGTTATTCATAGAAACTGTACATTTTCCGCGGCAATGCCACCAAGTCCATTAATCACGTCCGATCAATACCAATAATTTCAATATTGACTCAACCCCCGGCGCGTACTCGCGCGTGTGCTAGCCTCGGCCCGAGCACGTGAGCCTCGGCCCGATCAAGATTAATGCATTTATATGCATCGATAGCGCGATCGGCGCCTTAGAGAGGCGCACGCTGTGCGTGAATGCTCGCAGGGATGAAGATAAATATTTGAACTGACGAGTCAAAACTCGCGGTAACCCGCAATCAGACGTCTATTAGTTTGCGATGACTCGGACCCGTGGCCGTTGGTGGGTTTCGGTCTTTCTCTACCTCGTGTACCCTGCAAGTCCTTTATTTACCCCGTTCCGTTCTCCTCGTTTTCCTTTGGAAGCCTCTCGCCATCGGGTCGAGGCGGTTCATTCAAATGTAAATCACTGTCACCTACGAGGGCCCCTAGAATATCGTGTCGATCCTTCACGATCGACGCTCCCTCCGCATGCAAACGAGAACGGTATTTATACTACTCTGGAGGGAGGGGGGATAAAAATGGGAGACGAATCGTCGGTCCACGTGGCGACGTCCAACGCTCTCGCTTTCCTAACCGATCTCCTCTCGATCGCCTTCGTAGATCCCGTTCTGACACCGAGCTCCTCGAATTTGTCTTTGATCGATTTAGGTGCCCGTGGAAGATCGCTGATATTCAGCAGCTTGGGACATGATGCAAGTCCGTTGCTTCGTTCTCTTATTGCACTCCTCGCACAGTGGTCTCAAATCAGGATTTAACTGTTCAGAATTGATATACAATGAGCTGCATTCGTCCACTACATTATAGGGAACAACCTTTTTAAAAATAGATCAAACGACTTGGATTTCTTTATTAGAAGCATCAGTTTACTAGATCAGAGAAAATCTAGATCTTTCAGTTGATCAGAATTCCGGGAAAAATACTACCGGTCGCCTTTTACAACTTTTTTACGTGGGCCTACATTACAAGTTTTTAAATTGCGTCTTTGCAGAGTTAATTTTTGCAAGAACTGGAGGCTTCCGAGAAGCTAAAACGATTGAAGTCTTTCAAATACAGTGTTGACTCGATATATGTCCAAAACACGTGTGTAGCCAGGGACATATATCGACCAGGAGATACTATTCTTTGATCCACGTCGAACGTAGAAAAAAACAGCGAAGTACTAGAGGCCTCGGTTCACGGCCCTTCACGGGGTATACCTCGCAGCAGTGGGGATAGTTCTGGGACTTGTATCGGCTAGGCATTTGGGACATATATAGAGTAAACACTGTATTCTACTAAATTTCTATTTCATGTAATAAAGTGATCAAAGATCGTCCCAGCTTATCAAAACTGTTAATAAAAATACAAATAAACACGGGAAGGTAGTCTAAATACTTACGGAGTAAATTTTTCAAGAATTGGAGGCTTCCGAAGAGTCGAGAACGACTGAACTATTTGAAATATTCAAGGAAATTCACAGTTCACGATTAAACGTCGCATTCAGCGAAACCACAAGCTCACTGTCTCTCGACTCAAGGAGCATCCGATTGGAATCGATTAGAGGATACAAATAAAGGAGCAAACCGTCTCCTCTTCCCACGGCTCGTATAATATTGATAGATGAGCCTCAGCCTTCTCAGCGCCACGAAAAAGGGGGATCTAACGTTCGAATTTATCAAAATCATTTTGATACCTACTCCTCGCAGCATGACGTCACACGCCGCAGCGGTATTCCAGCTGATCCGTCATTAAGAAATTTGCATACGCCAATCAGTCAGTGGCGTAAGGATTAGAACGGCTGTACGGTTGTCTTTTTTTTCGAAAAAAGGATTTACATAGGGTGTCCCTTGCCAATGGCAAGTTGCCATACGGTCTCTGCCAGTCTTTTCATAGCGAGTGTCAAAGGGTAAATACTCGAACGTAGAATCCTTTTCATTATGGTGCAAACAATTTTTTTGCTTGATGCTTCGTTAATGGCACGGGACGTTATCACTGTGCTGGATATTTTTTTTAAGAATTTCCTTGCCGGGCACATTAATTTAATAATTGCAATGCGTTTTGTAGATATTTTCATCTGCTAATTCAGGTGAATGAACAGTAATGAAATTATGAGTTATTGTACTCTTAAAGCGTGTTTAAGAATTAAATATATTAAATTAGCATGTCATGTCACGAATCACTCTTTAAATTGTCTTTAGGTTATTGCTGTCTGAGATATAATTAGTTGAACAAAAATTCACTGCTTGTTTCATAAGATCTTTACAGAAAGTTTAACGAAGTGGTAGCTTTATGTACCATTTTGGTGATGAAATTGTTTGCTTTTGTTGTAATAAACCTCTTATGAGATTTCTTCAATAGAAAACGAAAAAAATGTTTGCTTAGACTTAAAAATGTAATTTTTGCTTCGATAGATCAAATGTATCAAGTCTGCTTACAATCTGCAAAATACAAGTGTATTGAAATTGCATTTAATCTATTTAGGGTTAGGGCAATTAAATTGTCAATTTTTATTTGAATACACTGATTCAATATTATCTAGTTTTTGTGGTTGCTGATGATCAACGTATTAAAAGCACTATTACTAAACTAAGGATTTTATCAAGACAGTAAAAACATCAGAAGAATTTATGGGTATAATTATATTATTTTCAATCTGTTAAAATAGTTACAAGCAACAAGTCAACATACAGTTCTGTATAGAATTTTGTTGTAATTTGACCACAGGTTAATCGTACGAAATAGAATTTACATTTCTCGCTGCTCATTTTGTACATCCAAGTGATATGGGCATAGTAGAGATTATTTTCTGCATTTTTAAAATAATTTTCATTATCACCGCCAAAGGGACACCGATATCTCGATGATCGGACGATAATAGCGTTCGAAGTGGCGAGAAGGGATTAAATTAAGGTTGCCCGCGAAAAAAGGGAGCCCGAAATCTCATACGTGGTTTTTGCGCCGAAAGGAAAGGTGTATCATCACTCAGCGCGTGACAACCACGCTTTCCACAGCTATGAAACTGGACGTTTAATAATAAGGCAGAAATGAACTGGCAGTTTGAGGCCAGTTTCTTTCAGCGTGTATCTCCTCTGGTTACCGTGCCGGCTAAGAGTTCGTTCGCGTGAACATTTTTTTTCTCGAGCCTGCCTCGTGCCTCATCCTATGACGTGACATCGCGATTACATGGGAAGAAGGGCACCATTGGTGATCACGAAAGGCCATTTCTCATGGTACCACAGAGCCACAGACCATCCTTAATATTATTCCAATTGTAGAAAAATTTTCTCGTGGCAGGCCCTGGCGAAATTACCATTTTCGAAACTATTTACCTTTTAGCTCTGTAACACGATTTTAAAGCGTGTGCATTGTATTGAACAACTTTGCGAATATTTTACGGATCATTGTATATTTGATCGAACTCTGTATACTAAACTGTGTACTGTAAACTCTGTGTATTTTATTCTTATTAAAATAACTGAATTCTTATTATCATAAAAATTTTAATAAAAATAGCAGGTGGTAATCATTTTTGCTATTTTCCATGTCAAGTATACTTATTTGTCGCAAGTCTAAATATCGTTCATTTATTAAAACTAGTCTATTGAAATATGTTATAGGGTTCATTAAAATAAAATACAGTCAAAGGTTGGTTTGCAATTGGTTCCGGGTGCATTGATTGGCCTGTTGTCATCATAATATGTGACTTTTATTATTATACCATAGTATCGTACTTGTATTTTTCTCTTCAATTTAATTTTGTTTAAATTTAATCAAAACGTGTGCAACGCGAAACATATTTGAACGATGTACAATATTAATGGTGTTGAGAAAACCGCAAGATTGCGTTAAAAAATGTTGGATTGCAAAGAAGTGCAAATTTTGGATTGCATAGAAAAATACAATGATTTTTCACTAGAGCCTATCGAATAATGCAGATATTAACCGTGTGGCTTCAGAGATACACATAAGTATGAAGAATGAAGTGTTCGAGTGAGGCGATTATATTAAGTTTTACGATACGAAATTTTCCAAATTTCTAACATTCTTACAAGCTACAAATAAATTCATTTAATGTAATTTTCCATAACCTGGAACAATATTCCATGTGGTTCACGTTCGCGCTCTCGCGCATTAAACACGGCAAAATCGAATGGATTCGATTTGTCGCGTTATCGTGAAAAATTGTTATGCAACCGTCGCGTCGGTCTCGAAAAACGTCCGAAATCTCATTAGCGGATCCATGGCGCCCGTTCAGTGTCAACCGACACGATTGTAATCGAATTGTAAACAGCCGACAAAACGAGCAATTCGCACGGCATCCTCTGTTACCGGCTCTCTCGTCGTGGCTCGACGTTCTATAAATATTTACGCGATTTCATTCATTCGTGCCGCGTCGAAGAGGGACACGCATGTGAATGCACTCGGTTCCTCGTGGTGCATCGCGGCGCGGTTGCAGAGTATCGCAGGCCCACGCGACGGGAAGTAGCGTCGTTTAGCGAAGGACGTGTGCCGTGAACGTCGCGAAAAACCGGAGAAATAGACTGATTTCGTATTCGTCGCACGTAAATTCTGGTTCGTCTTGGAGTAGGGGATAACGGAGGTCTAATGTCGTTAGCACCCTAACGCGGAACGAGTTTAATCCGTCTGCGCTCTCCATTTCAAGCCTGTAAGAAAAATCATTAAAACAATTTAAATTCTAAAAATAATTTCATTCCACAACCTCTTCTGACCTGTTTGGCAAAGACATCATACCGCCACTATAAAATTTCTGCGATTTTTCATTAAAATACTTTTCAATGGTGAATAATATAAACATATCCACGGCACGAACTTGTGGGACGACCTAATATAAAAATTAAACTATTTCGTTGCAGGTTTAAGAGTCAAATTTATGGTCTTGATGTCGTCAATATAATGGCATTCATCCTCAAAGGGTTAATTGTGCACAGGAGGTCGTTAGTAACAAAATGTCCCATAGATTCTCCAATGGCTGTTAAAACCAAGAAATCACCATTTATTTATCAATTCAAAGAATAAAAGAGAAGATTATAGATTCTAAATTGTACTTTAAACGGGTAATATCATAAGTTCGGATAATCGAGGTTCTGCTGTAGCATGGATTAAACAAGTCAAAATTATCTCATTTTAACCAGAAAAATGTCACTAATATCCTAGTCAAAATTTCATAAGAAAATACTTAAAAATCAGAAAGTTATGACATGAAATCGTGTCACCGACGTGGGGCAGATTAAAGGGTGTACCCTGCAGTAGTGGGGACAAATTTTTGAAAAAGTTGCTGAAAAGTAGTTTAACAAAGTGCAATATTAGATAATTGGCCAATCGCTCCTACAAAAACTCATCTTTCTGATGGTTCAAAAAGTTCCTAGGACATTTTCCAAACCATGATCTCGCGTCTTCGACACCGTCTACTATAATTGATCTTTTCTACCATATTCCCGCCAACTTCGATCAACCAGGTCCTCAAGGATCGCACAATAGACAGCGATAGGAGCCTTCGGAAAAGACAGGGAGCTCATTTGGAGCTCGCGGGACAGCGAGTCGCGGCCACGTGATGGCCACAAGCTCCGCCACAAGATATTACGGGATAGATCATCTCCGCGGGCATGCCGTCATTATTTCTGCTGACCTCTGCACCTGAACGCGATCCTTTCTGCATGAGAAAAGTACGTAATTTACGGGTCTCGCGTTTCTTGAACCACTACAGGGATTTACTGCGTTGGGTGCCCGAGGTCACCCTAGCGGGGGTTCCCCTGCCGCTTATGGGGCCCCATGGGCCCCTCGCCCTTCGTACTCCCTTTATTTTCAGCGGAGCTTCGAAACCGAGACGCTTCCAAGATCGAAAGAGACACCAGGTGAGCCAAATCTGCAATTCCGAATTTTTGCCAATGCAAGCCTTCGTAGCCAGAATGGCGACAGATTTGAAACAGGACTTGTTATATTCGGTTATTTTAGCATCTTTCTATGGAGCACATCTGGCTATGCATTTATAATCACAACATATATATCACAAAACATTATTTCCCCACTCATACAAAAGAACACACGACAATCACATTGATTCACATTAAAATAAATTTTACTCGAAAGTAAAATCAGATGTCTAAATCAAAATTGAAGACAGGACCTTAGAGATCAGCTTTGTATCTTTAAAGTGACTTACAATAAACCTGTCGATTGTAGTAGTAATTTCCGAAAATCGGACGTTTCATATGCAACAACTTGATACGTGCAAAATGGTTTACGAGGTCGAACGGCTTCCAAGATTGAAAGAATTAAGATCATGTAAGCTGTGTCACGTTCGCCGACTATCGTCCTGGATTATCACCTGTGCCAGGAAATTGCTCACGGAAATTATCGGGGAATTACCGTCGGCTGTAATCGATTCACTGAAACGAATGCCTCGACCTCGTACAACCTGTCTTCTCCAGTCAGGTATTAGTAAATTGATCGTTACTTCTGAGCCTATCTGAAGCAGGATACTGGCTGGCACCTCGGCACAGCATCCTATGAAATCGTGCTACCGAACCTGCCCGTAGACGACCGCTTTATTTGCCGAGATCTCGCCGTTTCTTCGAAACGCCCTCGCGGCGCACTCTGAAACCCGTAACGAAACGGGAATATCGTGCTTGAGAGGCGGGACATCGCTGTAATGAAACGGGGAATATTCTTCGCCCGGTGATCTTCCCTTTCGTCTGCTGAAACTGTCTCGGTCGTAATTTTTTAGTTATATTTTATTACGCTGCGGCGGTGCTTTGTTAGCGTTTTATTCCTGCGGGTGAGTTTTTGGGTTGTGAAAACCTTCCAGTCGAATATCTTGAAAAGTATGAAAGAGATTAAAAACGTATAAAACACGTGTCCAAGGATTTCGAGGGGGAAAGAGGGGGGCAGTATCAGTTTTTTGTGTGGGTGTCGCTTTAAAGGTCATTTGAAGGTCAACTTTGTTTTTTCAAATGAATGATATTTTTTATTATGGGATCTTAGTGTACGTAAAAAGACCAGCAATTTCCGTAAGATACTTTGTTATCCGCGAACTAGTTCCGGAAATATTTAAAGAGAAGTAGAGCGAGGCATATTATTCTGTAAAACTCTTTGACGGAAACTGTTGATGTTTTTCAGTTGTACTAGCATGTACCGTTTGAAAACAAAATTTTCCTCTATTGATTCATTGTTTATGTTGTCTGCCTTTCAATAAAAGATTGTACTATTTAGTCAAGTGTGAATCGTCGTAATAAGAGATACTATATCGTAGTACTATTAATTGTATAAAATGGTGTATTCTTTAGAAGAACGAGTAGAAATAATTTTTATTTATGGGGCTGATGAGTGTGCTCGTCGAACTGCTACTACGTTTAATGAGAGACATCCTGATACACATGTCACAATTCTCTCATACGTACATGTCACAATTAGTTGCAAAGTTTAAGGGAGCAGGGTCGTGACAAATTTGAAAAGAAACCAGCCAAAATTCATAAAAGAAGCTGATGAAATCGAAATTATTGGACAGTTTACTGTGAATCCTACTAGTTCAATTCGACAAGTATCAATGGCAACTGATGTATCAGTGGGATCTGTGCACAAATTACTTAAACATAACATGTTTCATCCTTATAAAATGCAGTTACATCAAATATGATCAACGTCACTCCTAATCTAATTCAAAATATTTGTTTTAGTGACGAATACACTTTTTTCTTAAACGATGCCATAACTGTCGTTATTGGAGTGACGAAAATCCATATCTTATTAGGAAATTTCTATTTAATATATAAATATATAAATATAAATATATAAATATATTTAATATATAAATATCTTATTACATATATCATTTTAGGAAATACTATTATAGATCCTCTGTTTTTCCAAGAAAATTTGAAAGGCAATCTGTATTTAAATTTACTGGACAACATCATTGAGCCACTTATAACAGAAAGTCTTGAAAACCAAAGAGATGAAAACGGCAATTTTTTGTTATATGAAAAACTTTTGTATTTTGCCTCCCTCTTTCCTCCTCGAAATCCTTGGACACGTGTTTTACACTTTTTTAATATCTTTCATATTTTTCGAGATACTCGGATGGAAAGTTTTCAAATGAACACCCTGTATACATAACCAAAATGTATAGGTGAAACACAAAATTGTGAACACATGAGAAGAATAAAAGAATGTATTACCATATAATTTTCGAGTTATTAAAATTATTGAGCGGAGAAGTACATTCTCATTGGTTTTCTGTATTCAGAAATGGATTTAGAAAATTGTTATATTGAATACAGATCCGCAGCCTAATTAATATAAATATATTTTGCAGATCCTATCAAAATTCGAGTTACTCAATACATTAGTGTAGATAGTCCAATTTTTAATTCACTAGAAAATAATCGGTTTTTTTGGACATAGTAGTTGACAATCTTCTTTTAATGATTGTAGAGTAAGTGCTAATTAATATGGTCAATATGAGTATAATGTAGCGTCTAAGGCAGTGTCTCCTATGCAGCCTTACTGATGTGTCCAATACCAGACCTGGGACGAAACGCATTGTTACAGTATTTTCTTGATTTCTTGGCATAAATATTTGATTTTCCAACAATTCCTATATCTGAAGGAATCGAAAATATAAATACTATAGCGTCTAAGGCAGGGTCTGTTATGTAGCCTTACGGATGGGTCCAATAACAGATCTGGGACACAACGCTTTCTTTTCCTATAGCTAAAATCAATTTTGAACATACCGGCACACAAAAAAGCAAGGAATTTCAATAAGTCAAAGATAACAATACCATTGCCAAATTTTTCTAAAATTTTTACTGTTTTACATTCCATACATTCATTTCTATCGTAAACGCATAAAATCCGTTGCCTAACACTAATACGTAACAATCTTTCCAAAAAGATTTGATAGTAAGAATTAATAGAATAAAATAGAATAAAAAGCATTTCCAAAAGTTACTGACCAGTGTTAAAAAGACGTGTACCAAGACAGAACACAAGCTAAATAGCCTTTTAAGACGTGTGACGGGACAGAAGACAAACTAAATGGTCTTAAAAGGACGTGTACTGAGACGGAGGGAACAAACTAGGAATATCTAAAAAAGGACTTGTACCAATCCAGAAAACAAGCCCAAAACCTCACCCAGCCAACTCCCACACCAAATCCCAACCCATCCCCAATGCCCGGCGCTATCACCGTACCCTGGAGCCATAAATAACCGATCCGAAACGCCAGCGATTCCCACGATCTGCCGGTCAGCGCATCGCCATTCGACGGTCAGACACGCGTTCCCGGGAGACGTATCCGGCATTCCCCCCGGTTTGGCAAAAATTCAGACTGCGTAATCATTCGCGAGGATCACCAGCAGGGTCTAGAAGCATAACGCGAGAATGCTGTAGCGGTGCGTTCGCCTGTGAAGAGTGGGAGGGGGAGGGGGGGTGGAAGGGAAAGGGTCGAGGCGGTTCCCTGGAGAAGGGGCCCGAGTGTCCCCCACCGAACGAGCCTCGGAAGAAGGTAGAGGCAGTATCAAGTTGGTGGCAGGCGTGTGTGTGGAGGGGGGTAAAGAAGGAGAAAAGTGACGGGGGCCCTAGCCGGCAGGTGGCCTCGTCTCACGGGGCCCGTGGGCCCCGGCGATGAGGATGAGGATGAGAATCACGACGGACACGCGCGCGCCACGAGATGGAAACATAGATTACGCGGCCGTTCTCCTTACTCTTCTCTTCCTCGTTGGCATCTTCGTCTTCGTCTTCTTCTTCGCGTTCTCCCGGGGCCCAGGGTATCTTCTCCTCTTTCAGCGCGCGCCCCTCTTCTGCTTCCGTTAATCTCGTCCCGCGTATCTTCTCGGCTTACAAGCCCGTGGACCCCGGCTCCACCAGGAGGACTTTATTTATTAAGACTTGCATTACAAATTGGGAGGAGTAAGAAGATATCATTGAAAAAATGTCAGTATTCGTACGCTTGCGAGAGCCGGTCCAAACACCGGCCAGATAAAATCGTCACTCTTTTGCGTTTCTTTTCGCTTTTTCGCGCGCGCGCGCGCACGCGCACACACGCTGCTGCTGCAACCCCCTCCCCCCTTTCTTCTCTGCGCCCGAATCTTACTTGTATGGTCGTCGGTTTCATTTTTTTTCTCGCAATCCTTCTTAAGGATTCGTCCTTTTTTTCTCACGGGTTACACGGTGTTCCGAAGTGTGTTAAGAGGGGTCATTCGTGTAACCGGTTGGAAACAGCGAATTTTTATTTGTGAGGAAATCGGAAGTATCGAGTGAGCCAGTGAGCTGTGCAAGCTTTCTGCTGATTTCTCAAAGGTACGGTGCAAAAATTTTATTGCAACTGTTCGTGCTCTTTGTGTATTTTTCTTAATTTTCTACAATTCATGCAATCCTGCCTAGAAGACTAGTGATTCGGATTGTTTTTTGTATTATATCTTTTAAAAATATGAAAAAACAACTGCTACTATGTTTCCATAATTTCAATACCATATTCGTTGTATTGAAGGAGTTACAATCTTTTTGGCAGAAGCAACAATGTTGTACTACTTAAGGAATTATTGAGACTATTTATAAGAGAATATTGAGGACCTAGAGAATTGCTAAGATAAATTATTTTGGCTTGCTCTTTTTGCATTTTACCCACCCATATCGAAATCCACAGCGAAATACTCTAAAAAATTGCAAATTACATGAGCCACTTTTTAACACTAACATGGAAAATTAAATTTAAAAAATGGAGCTCACATTCTTCGGCAAAAAAATATTCTCCACTCCCAAATGCATGTAGCAAAGTACTCAATGAGTTAAAAGACAATAGGAGCGACAGTTTTCTGAAAAAAAGTTTTTTAAAATCGCGTTACACGTAACGCGATGCATCACTTGCCTCACTAAATTCCCGCTCGCGTGCGGAAGATCGTCTCGCGAGCCTGTTACAGGCATTATTTATTAAGCCTGGAATCGCGCGTCTCGCCAGCAATCGTTATTTTTCCATTACGACGCCATCGAAAAAAATCCGCTTAACTTTCGGTGTCGTTTCTGCAGTCGCTACGCTTTCCGTGTGTGGAGGATTGATGGTTTAGGAAAGCGTCGAGTAAACTGCTTTCTCATAGCGCATTAGCGGTTAGCGCACGGACCCTGTAATAAGTTCAGACAACTGTTGACACAGCGAAACAAATAATAATAGATACCAGTGCGATGGTTGCTCGTTTTCTACCCGTTTGTCGACTGCTTTCTTCTTGCCACTTCTGACAAATGCAGCTCGAGGAGAGAGGAGAGAAAGAGAAGAAGAAGAGAGAGAGAGAGAGCCTCGTGCGAACGCTGAAAAATTTAACAATTTTCATGAATTTTTTCAAAACGATGGTTCCTATAATTATATCTAATTATAATTATTTCCGGAATTGATTTAGCTACTCAATTGTCATACAGAACAATCTTTCATACAGTTTTAATTATTTATTTCTTGGTTCTATCTCGCCCGTAATAAGTACATGTTTTAAAATTGTATGATGTAGATGATGAGTAGACTTCGGATTTTTAAACAAAATAAAAATTGTCTAAGGCAATTGTAAGAAATGAAATAAAAATGATTTTCTCTTATGATGATTGGAATAAGTCGAAAATCACAGGGTGGATGAAAACAAAAAAATCAAGATGGTGCTTGATAATTTACAATGAATAAGTAAGCTGAAGTATATATTTCATTTCTTTTTTCTTGCATACATATGTGCATTGGCTGTTCGTTTACGTAACTTTCCTTTCTGTTCTTTCGAGGGTTAAAGCGCCTTCCGCGTGATTCACGCTGGTAATTCATGATCCGGTATCACGATCGTATATCTCGCGGTTTCGTGGGGGACCATAGCAGATAATGACTCGGCGAGCGCGTTCGAGCGGTATCGTTGCCGATCGTGTAACCATAATTTCGTGACTGTAAATCACGACAGGTGCCCGAGTCTTTAGAACCCTGTAATTCAAGCCGGAAGGTGTCCCCCGCTAATTTCCCCTTTTTTCAACATACTACTCGCGCATGTGTTACTTTCCACTCTCGCTTTATCGAACCCCGAAGTATTTTGACAGGGATAAATTAACTACCTGGGAAATTAATTTTTGTTGCTCCGGGTTGCACACTTCGTTGCTCGGGGAGCTAATAAGAATCATTTTTAATGTTCTTTGGATGCTAAAGATGTAGACGTGCAAATTTATGACCAGTTGCAATGTTTATACCTTGTAGGGGGACATTAAATCTAGCATCTTGAGCAGCTTTTTTAATAGCATTTTTAACACTTGGTTATTTATATCTTTAACACTATCCTCAATAATTTTTCTGTGAAATACCGGTTCCAGCATCGACTAGTCTGTTTCAGTACATTTATGCTTCTTTTTAGCTAACATACTTCATTTAAATTATTTCCATCTTCCATTTCCACGAAAATTTCTACACTTAAATTGCCACGTAAAAAGCCATTTTTACATCTCAAGCCTTCAATTTCTTTTCCTTCTTTGCACATATACTCAATTGCATTCTAATTGTTTCTGCTCTAATAGTTGCTGCAAAGTTTTTATTGTAATCAAATCCACAAGTCCAGCTTTGTGTTAAAAAAAATGGCAAAAAATTTGGATAAATATATTCTTGTTATTTTAACAAAGTAATCCAAAATAGTTCAAATAGTTGGTGTTTATGTACTATACATTCCTCGGAGACGTAAAGTGACCTCGGTATTAGTATTATCGGTATAGTAATTAGTATTATTAGTATTATTGTTTTACGTTTCTCGAACATATGCTGCGAAGTATTAGGTAAGCATCAGAACGTGTGTTGTGATTATCTGCCTGTTATGAAAGATTTTTATATTCATAATAACACGAATTCAGCAGTTGAAATCGAGTACTGCAGATTTTGTTCATTCTGGTAGTTCAGATTATTGTTTATACTTCGGGAAATCTTGACATTCAAAGTGATAGTTTCTTGTAAGCTATTTCGCGTCTTGTAGAGTGCGAAGTCCAAGATACCAAATGTTACTAACTGAAACTATTTTTAGGCGATAGTAACATTCTTATACTTGATATAAATTCGAAAATTTTTTGTCTTTAGTTGCCATTTTATGAAAAATAATTTTTTTGGTAGATTGTGAAACTGCTATAACTCGATGCGACATGGTACTTTACTTACAAAACTTATGGCTGATACAATCCACTACGACAAAAATCAGCAAATTCTTGTAACTTATTTACAAAATAAATTACAAAATACAGGAAATCAAAATTTGCCTCGAACTTTAAAATAGTTCTAAGACGCTACTGTATTAAATGCTGCAGGACATTCAAACTGCACCCGCAAGTTTAATTTTCTTAACAATTCCTTTATATTAACAATCGAGTGGCAAGTTGATGTTAGTTTATCTTTCAAAAATTATGTGTAATTCAAATATTTTTTTCAAAAACGTTTGCAGTAATTTTTTTCGCGATCAAAAATACCATAAACTTAAAAATTGAGACCTCCTATTTACAACGACACCACATAAGTTGTCATCAATAGCCGCATCTGATGTGTACAACTTTTTTCCAGCTGGATTGGTCATTTGGCTCACTGTGGCGGCATTGCCTTCTAAGCATCACAAAATTCAATCTACAGAAATGTTGTCTAATTTGTATCATAAATAAATTAGTAAATATTTTTGACGATAGCGAAGTACCCGATTCGTGGCTTCCATTAATCTGGAGCAGCAATTGACCAACGTACCGCGAATTCCATCGACGGTCACATGGTTCTCCTTCGCCGGTTAAACGTACGAAAGGTTTGTTGTAGGATAATATGCATTTCCGTCGTTGACAGCGGCAATGGCGCTTATTATTGTCAATTGGATAAAGTGTCGACGCGGGTAGTTTGACGAGACAGCGTCTAGACGTGGCTGGCATCTTCAATTTCGCTGACTCTTTCACTACGTCGTTTAAGGATGATACGATCCTACGTGACGTGACGTTCATACGCTCCGATATGTTTATTTCGGATCGTCGCTGCGGAGAGACCGCGTCAGCCTCGTGAAAGGAGGAAGATCGATGCGAATGATCGAGCTGCCCGCGATCCTGCCGATCTACCCGCGGAAATTACTGCGGATTCGATGCTGTCAGGATGCCCCCCCCCCCCTTTCACTTGATCGCAGGTAAAAATAATTTTACTTGACGGTGCAGCCTCTTTCATGCTCGTTTGACGTCATCGCAAGTTGTATGAGTGAATTTTTCAGAGACTCCGTTTCTGTTTCTTGCACTAGATAGATCTTAGAGTCTTTATCAATTTATGGTCATCTATGTTGTCGCTCAATAATTTAATGATTGGCAGCAAACGAACTATCTGATGATTTCTCAAATCTAGTTCACAGATAATTTATTTCAAATAGCTGTAGTGATAGAATTTTTGCATATTCTGTGGTCTATATAATTATTAACACTAAACCTACCGAGCCTTAAAAGTGACTAATATATGTTGTCTTATAAACATGGCGAGATTGAATTTATTTGGATTTTGTGCGGTTCTTATTATATTACATGTTCTCCTAAATATACTCATTTAATTATTTCCCACGAAAGTGGGAAAATCCACAGTCTGGTACGTACCGTAAAAAATATAGAAGAAACAAAATATACATCAGTTCAATTTTACTCTTTCAAGCTCCAGAAAGAATTAGGTTAGGAACGAAATAATTCCTAAATTCCTCCCCATAAAAATCGATACGTCAAAGTCCCATAGCTGCGTTTAATAAAACTCTCCATTAAATACGTTTAGAGTGTAATAAAAGTTCCCAGCGACGATGGAAGCGTTCATCAATGGCTTCACGCGCGAGAAGATTTTTCATTTCCCTCTGGAAGAGCGTCGAGGTCTGCCATTTTATTTCCACCCCTTTTTCCCGGCGTTCAATGCGCTTCGGCATCGACTCTTTGACGCATAAGGATGATCTCAATTAAACGGGTTTATCTGAATCGACGGGGGGCTTTAACCGGTGCACGCATAGGGACAACGGTGCATCTGAATAAGAAATCAGGATGCGAACGAAGGGTGATCGCGTGACGGTGTCGTGAGAAAGGGACACATGTCCGAGAGGACTTATGAATATGATGGATCCTTCGGGGTGTGAATGCTGCGACTGATGTTCGTTTCAACCTGAGTCTTCGCCTTCAGGGGGTTGCTGTCCGTTCTTCGTTACGCAGTGCATTCGTTGAAGATCCTTGGGGTGCAAGGAGTTTGTGCGATCAGGTGTTCACTAATGCTTGAAGCTACTTATGATTCTATAGTAAAGAGGATTACAATATGTTTAGGATGATACAACGGGTCCTGTGAGTTTGTTTAAATTAGTGGAAGAGGTCAATGCAAAATACATTCCTAGTTAGCAAAATAGGACACGCGTCTTGGGGTGAAATAGTCAACGAGTTCATAAATGATCTATACTACTTATGATACTATACCAAAAAGAATTCAGGTATCGCTTCGGATAATCGAGGTTCTATTAAATCGTCAATGAAACAGGCAGCTGTGCACCGAGCGATATCATGTTGGGTCTCATTTTAATCAGAAAACTGTCTCGACTGTGCTAGTAAAAGTTTCATAAATAAATGATTAAAATCTAATTTGATATATCTAATTTGATTCACACTTCTCGGCGATGGAGCTTCTGAACTCCTAAAGAGATGCAACCCGCACTAATGGGGATAAATGTATCGCAAATATCGTGCACATGTCTTACTCATATATCGGGGCATTACTGCACTTCGATATTTGGTGGTAGCAACGGATCCCAAATTTTCAGTAGCATTTTAGGAACTTGGTATTGAATGCTCGAGGAGTTTCGAATCTTGGTTGGCGTTGTTACCAACTATCGTCCGAGGACACGGTGGACGGGTTGGAAAAGGAGCGGCGCGGCTTGAATTGATGAGCAAAAACCAACGAAATCATGACCGATTGCTCGGGCTTGAGCGGCAGCCGCGCGTCTCCCCTTTCGCCGCGGCGCGCTCGCTGCAAAGCAATTTTTTCTCGGTGTCGTCGACGCCGCCAGTCGTTAGCTGCTTTTTCCTAACTAATCTCGAAGGGTGTATCCCCACCCAGTGTTCGTGCCGCTGTATTATAATGAGGTGTGGATTGTAAATGAAGCTTAATGACGCCGACGCCGCAAGGTCATTTTTCAGCGATTCGCCCGTAAAGCCAGGGACGGTGTCCTCGCCGGAATGAGCTCGCCCTGGTGCTGTCGCGATTAATATACGGGATAGGTTCATGTATTTAATATTCGCATTCCCCGTGCGTGGCCAGCCGGCTCACCTTATGCGTTTCGGACGCAACGGCGAGATCATTTCCCTCGGTAACTGCTCCTTTTTTAGCAATCAAAACGAGAACGAGAATTTTTGTTACACTTTTACGGAACCTTCGTTCTCTTTCGTTTTTTGTGGAACTTTCAACTTCTTTCACTCTAATGGAATTTTTCATTTTTACGATCTTCGTGGTGCTTTCAATTTTTGTGATTATTATGGGACCTTCGATTCTTGAAATTCTTATGGGGCTTGCAACTTTTGCAATTCTTAGAGGTCCTTCAAACCTTGTAATTTTTGTGGACCTACGTATTCTTTCATTTTAATGGTATCTTCAATTTTTGTAATTCTTGTGGGGCCTTCAATTTTGGGAACTTTTATGGGTCTTTCAAGTTTTTTAGTTTTTTCTGTATTGTGTTAAATTTTAGGCATTTTTATTTGAACTGAAAACGAAATAAGAATTTGTTTCTTCCTTCAACCCCTTTGTTGAAATTATTCGATCACTAAATCATCGTTGACAATGATTGAAAATTGCAATCTCAAGAACATCAAGCTTCGCTGCATTTTAATGTGAGAAAGTCCGGAATCGTTTTAATTTTCGGAATGATAAAGAATTGAGCGGTAGAGAGTCGGCATAAAGTAATGTTATCTGTAAATGGAGTGAAACCAATGGCCGCGCAAAGTTGTTTTATTCATTCGCCGCGATGATGATGAACGTCTCCAGCGTGTCCGTTACACTTGTCAAAAAATGTCAAAAGAAAAGGTGGCTGTAAACAGCAGCCAGCTGGTTCAATTGGGGTTGAAATTATTTGAATACACGAATCATTTATCAAACGTGAAATTGCCTGGACGAAACTCGTTCTTCGAGTGGGGTAATCTTCTTTTCACCGAGCACGTGACAATATTCTTCCGTCACGACACACACACACACACACACACACGTGTTGTGACCAGCGCACAATGAAATACAAAACTCGGAGTTAGTTCCCTTTTGGAACTGGATACGCCGTAGTTTATGCCTTTCGTCGGGCTTTGAGATTGAAATTTATTAAATTCGAAGATAAATGGCGCGCATGTGTGCGAGAAAGGGGGACCGAAACTTGACTTACATATATTCTCCGGAGAAATCAAGGCTGTAAACAGCAAACTCTTGGCTTCTTGAATCTCGATTTTCATATTAGCCATGATCACCTTTATTTATATTTAAATCGGTGATAAGAGATTTGTTTAACGACAGGTTTTTAAGTATCGCACAAACACTTTTTCGAGTTATTGTAAAAATTGTGTAAGCCAGTCGATGGTAAAATTGGCACAATTAATAAAAATGTAATATATTTAACCCTTTGACTGTTTAATTTTTTGTTTTGTATCAAGCTGACACAATGCTAGAAAATCAACACAGTAGAAATGCATGTAAGCAATTAAATGCGTGAATTTCTTCTATGAAAATGAAAAATAATAGTCAGATGTGACAAAATTAATATAAAATTACTCACGTCATTCGTAATTAAGAACTCGTCACAAAGGAGGGATGAATATGAATGTTAATATAAAAATAGAAATCGACGCACAGGGCATACTAAATTTTAAGAACCAATGAAAAACGTATGAAATCTTCACAAAGAAGGAACGATAGTTGATATAAAAATAAAAGTCAACGCACAGGACAATGGAAAATGTATGAAATCCTCACAAACAGGGGATGAGAGTCAACAAAGAAAATAGAATTCAATTTTTAGACTACTCCCATAGTATCCGGTGGTTTCACGGGTGAACGATGAAAGAGTGGTTTGAAGTGAACCAGTTTGCGTGTGTTCCTCTCAATAAAACTCGCTTTCCAACCCCCAGAATCCGTTACACTTGCCGTTGATGACAAAGAGACACCTCGTTGTGTCCCCTCGTCGACGGTGGATGCGCCACTTGGGGTGAAGAAACGAGGCAGGGGATCTCTGTTGGTGTCTCTCGCATCCAGACCAGTTTTCGGATCGCCTTGTTATGAAGTGTCGCCACTTAAGTATCTCATTTGTATACGAATTGCTCGGTTGCGGTTCTGGATCAGGCTGCGTGCTCCCCTCCTGCCCCGGTATCCTTCAACCTCGAAGTACATTATGTCGTCGTTTAGGTTGACATGCGAAAAAGGGGAGAGGGAGAAAACGGGCGCAACAGCCGCGGCTGTTTTTAACCAGAAGCGGAAACGAAAGAACCCGGGGGAGGGTCGCGGACCTCCGCAAAACAGATCGTTCCAATTTTTCGGGGATCGCGTAACGGGGATACGCTTCTTCCATCGCAATCGTTAGCAGTAATAATCGAGGCACGACGTTGCGTCCATCATGGCGGTCGTTAAATTTGGCGGAACGATTATAAATCGAGAGAGCAAAGCACGGCTCCGAGCGTAGTGATGGGGCCGAGCGGACTGCGAGTCGCGAAACTAATCACTCATAGCTTGGTTATAAATTGCTAATATGCATCTACTCTATAGGTAATATGCACACTGGCCCACGAAAGCATTCAAACGCCCTTTAAACACTATAAACTTTTTTATAATCGGACCAAGCGACCTGACCTTTTTTGAGCAATTAGAAGAATTGGTTTACCGATTGACGTGCACAAAAGATTTTGAAAAAATTGCTATCGCTGCGAATTATAAGGGCGAATAAAAAAGGCACTTTCCAAAACCTTTTTATTTGAGCCTGTAACGAAAATTTAAAATATGCGTTTTGTAGGTTTATGTTAGTTATACACATACCGAGAATTTCACCGAAATCGGTTCACGCAGATAAAAACGGCACGCATGGAAAGATGTTAGAATCGTTAAACTGCGATTTTTACCACTTTTAACTACTTGTAGCTCGTGTGTATATTAATCGATTGCGATGACATTTTCTGCATGTGTATAACTAACACAGATCTACGAAACGCATATTTTAAATTTTCATTACAGGCTTAAATAAAAAAGTTGTAAAAAGTGCCATTTTTATTTTCTCGTGTAATTCTTGCAATTTTCTCAAAATATTTTTTGCTGAAAAAAAGTCAGGTCGTTTGATCAAATTTAGAAAAAGTTATGCTATTTTAAAGGACGTTTGAATACTTTCGTGAGCCTGCGCAGCTCTGTGGGTTTTACGCATTGACAACAAAAATGGGTGGGTCGGATACAGAACAGCAGAATCACTCAGAAAATACTGTTGTACCACTTCCAACTGATTAAAATTATTCAGAAAAGAAATTAATGTCTAGGTCCTATGTCTCGCGATTAATGCAGACAAGTTTTACCTTGCACAAAAATCTGCAGTCCATTAATGAATATCTTCAACAGGATGGTTGAATGATTCTATACAAACATCACAATTGATTGACTGTGGAAGCCACATATTTGTACACCTAACATTTCATGGTAAGAGGAACGTCTTCTACGAAGCAAGGTCCTGTTTAACCCATTCATTTTTTTTCTTCATTACAGAATTTGCTCTATACAGGGTGGCCCACATAACCCTTAACAGCTCAATATCTCGAAAACTATGCCATCGATTTTAAAGTTCTTGATCTTAAATTGCATGGATCTGAAGGGCCTTTCTAATTACATAAGCGTGAAGTGGCGCCCCCCTTTCCCTTTAAAGGGGGCCGGGGTACCTTTATAATTTTAAATGGAACCCCCTATAAAACGTTACATATTTCAATTCTACAGGAAAAAACAAGTAAATTTTGTCTGAAACATTTTTCTGTCAGATACTTCCACGATGAGATATAACAGTTTGAAGTTTCGAGTTGTAGGTACTAGGGGGTAGGTTTTATAGGGGGTTCCATTTAAAATTGTAAAGGTACCCCGGCCCCCTTTAAAGGGAAGCGAGGGGGCGCCACTTCACGCTTATGTAATTAGAAAGGCCCTTAGGATCCATGTAATTTAAGATCAAAAACTTAAAAATCGATGGCATGGTTTTCGAGATATTGAGCTGTTAAGGGTTATGTGGGCCACCCTTTATACAGTGTGTCCCACGAGCTCTGTCCACTTGAGTATCTTGGTTATTTCAAACAATACGAGAAAATTTTACTTACAGAAGTAAAGATTTAAGGAACTACATAATATGGTGTAAATGATATTCTTGCAAGTGGAGGCGTAGAGAAGATATAGAGGTCACCTTTGTTTTTTTAAATGGAATGTCCAATTTTTTATATTCGATTTCGATAGACTGGCGTATTCTGAGTATGAAAGTACTAAACTCTATTTGTCCTAAAACTTACCGTTGCTGAGATATTTGACTGTTTTCATGAAGAATGTTCGAAATGTCGGCCATCTGCAGCGATGCAACGTTGTAATCTTTGAACTGTTGCGTCTCTTACACGTCTTATTGTTGGAGCGTCTATTGTAGCACACGCTGCGATAATTCGTTGCTTCATATTTTCCGAAGTTGTTGGTGCATCTGGATACACAATATTTTTCAATGTTCCCCACAAGAAAAAATCTAGGGGTGTTAAATCTGAACAACATTAATTTTATTATCTTCATCACTACATTTCCACGATCCATCTTACGAACAGCGAGACTTCCAGTTTCTTTTAATTTTTTACACAATCTTTCAAAAATCTTGTGTGAAGGGCATATGCGGTTTGGATATCTTTCACCGTACCGAGCCACAATTCCGTTTCTCTTACTTTCTCCATAAATTAGAAGCATCTCTAATTGTTTTTTGAATGAAAGTTTCGTATTGACTATCTTATGTTCACTAACTAAGAAACTGACTGACACTGAGAGACGTCGAAAGCCTACTAATGTTTACATTTGACGTAGTGAGAATATCCTTGAATACGTTCCATAATGAAAGTAATAGAATGAAAACAGTCAAATATCTCAGCAACAGTAAATTTTAGGACAAATACACTTTAGTACTTTTATACTCAAAATACGCCAATCTATCGAAATAGAGCATAAAGAATTGGACATTCCATTTAAAAAAACAAAGGTGACCTCTATTGCTAGGTGACCACTTGCAAGAATATCATTTATACCATATTATGTAGTTATACCATATTATGTAGTTATGTAGTGTATGTAGTTTCGTCTTGTTTGAAATAACCAAGATATTCAAATGGACAGAGCTCGTGGGACACACTGTATGTCCCAAATGCCTAGCCAATTAAAGTTCGAGAACTATCTCCACTACCGCGGGGTATACCCTGTGAGGGGCCAAAAAGCTAGAGAGACTTCGGTCTCCTTTCAAAATACGATAAAAAGTCGTAAAACAGAAACCATTGTCACTATTTAAGTCGATACTGATAGTTAAAACCATACCATAAGAAGGTAATAACATTTGTGCTGACCACTTACAAAAATATTTCATCAGAAGTTTCGAGCACTAAGGAGTTTTTATACTTCTGTTTAGTGTTCCTGATTTCTCGACATTTTTCATTTCTCGAGAATTCTCGAGAATTTTTAATAAAATAAAAAAATATTGGGAAACTTTTACCAAACTTTTATAAAGTGAAACATTACGCTTTCGTTTTGAAATGACTTCTTAAGAAGTAATCAGACAATCTACTTCTTTTTTTTTTGTAACAAAATCTGTAGCCGTAGAAAAATTTCTTTCGTTTTGTGTGGATGTTGGCTTTATCGTATACAGAACATCCAAAAGTTGCTGAAAATTGGATGTCCTTTTTTCAGTGGACTCAAAAGTTTGGAATTCCTTTGTTAGAGTCCGGAATTTATTTTCTTCTGTCGCTAAACTCTTGACACTAAATTCTTGAAGGCTATCTGCAATTTCTAATTCTAACTGTTTTTCCAGTGATAGTTTCGCATTCTGAGAATCTGAAAGTTTTTCACTATTTTCATAAGAATCATTGTTATATTTTCCATAAACTCTGCTTAGAATTTGTTTTGCCATTTTATACATATCTGCCTTGGATGTTAAATAAAAAAATGTATCTTCTGAATCTTTTTGCAGAGATTCTGGATTATGCAGATATTTTATAAGGGATACAACAATCTCGTCTCTTCTTTTTTAATAACAACAAGAAACTCATTACTCAATTCAGTATTCAGTTTTTCTAAAGTTTTAAATAAGAATTTAAGAGAATTTAAGAATTTATATGTTATAAAATAAATGAGATTCATAAGAATTTTCCTAAATTTAAATTGCTCGAGAAATACTGTAATTTTTCTCGAGAAACGAGAAATAATCAATCATAAAATTTCTCGAGAAATTCTCGAGAAATGAGAAACAATCAATTATAAAATTTCTCGAGAAATTCTCGAGAAGGAACACTACTTCTGTTACACGTAAATAATATGATACACGTGTTGTTCGTTTTGAGATTATTTAAGAATGCTAAAATGTTATAAATGATAACAGAAAAACAGTCGGGAATCGTCGAGTGTTGGCACAATAAGAACTGGTGCATCTCACCCTATGGTGCGTCTCTCCCGGAATTACCCTACAACAAACTTTGCTCGATGGCCACCCCGTCCACTTTCCAATTAGACTCCCCGAGACCTGAAAATTGCCTACGAATTCCAGTGGTCCGGTCGCACGCGCGACTATTTATCGGTGTGAAGATTGATGAGTCCTTAGAGAGCACCTTCGGCTTATTCACAGCTCGAGACGCGTTATCCGTCTCGTCAGCATTAAGGTCTTCATCACCGAGACTCGTCCAATTTTTTCCGTATTGATACGGACAGGTTGGGCGCGATGGCCGACCCGCCCGTGCAACAACAATCTGTGTGAAAAATAAACAAAGCGGGTATCTCGTTAGCTGGGTTTCGACGGGGAGCTTTTATCTTGCCGGGTATGCTCGACGTTATACCGTGAAATGGAGTCTCTCGTAGATGAAAACGATGTTGGATTTCAGTCCTCTTTCCATTCCGGGCTCCCCCGAGGCTCCGTCACGGCTCCCGTGATAAGTGGCTGCCGTTTGCACCGGTGGGCGCCAGAAGACCGTGTTCGTCTTCCTTTTTACCGAAACTTCATTTGTACAAGTCATTAAGGACCTACCGGGGGTAGGACGACGAAGATCGAACTTGGACCCTCTCGGGGATCATCTCGTTTTGCTCTCTTTGACACTCGAGAGCCTACCATGGGCCCCTGTAGGAGGTGAACGGTGCATTTTTTTGATTTAGAATGGAGACGAATCCGTCCGTCCTTTCCCCAAGAAAAGGGATGAAATAACACTTTTAAATGCCTCCTCGAAACGCTCGGCCCCGATAAATTGCCCCATAGAAATTTATTCGGTGATCGAATAACCCCCGGTCTAATTGGAATCCGTGCTACGGGACTTCGTACCTATTGTGCTTTCGGAATATATTGGCTTGATGAGAGTGTGTTGTTCTTTCGGCTGACGTAATATTACGCTCAGCTTTCAAACCGTTTTAGATTTATATTCATGGCTCGGAAGGGTTGCGCCGTCTGCGAGGATGTTGTGCGAGTGGGCAGGCGTTGACTTTATGGCCGCGCTCTGGAAAGCTAAAAAGGATCTTCATAAATGAGGCTATTAACGTTATTATTATTTGAAAGTTTGGAACACTCATGGTGATTTGATAAACTGGTTTGGACGATGCAGTGCGTGGAGTGAGTCACTGTGGTCTCTAAGGAATCAACGCGCTCGAAATTTTCAACTTGGAATTTGTGCGATTGTGTTTATAAATTCCATTTTGTAGTATCTGGAAACAAAAAATAAATAGATTCTCATTAAGGGCCCGGTCTTCGTAGATTCGTGATAAGGTAGAGCGACTACATTACCGTCAAAAAATTGTTTTACGTGCCTCAAGTTTTCGTCCTTATATAAGAATATTTTGTCGCTGGTAAAGGGCTCATTCGAAAGAGGAAGGTTCAATCTAGCTCGCGCTGGTCAGGAGCTGCCGAGATTATGCAGATATTTGGTAATATAAGCGTTAGAAGTAGGCCAAAGATTAACGATGTGCATGCCGTGGAATCCAAGCATTTTTATGCCATTGGATGAGTTTTCTGGATGAAATCGAGAGCAGCGCGCACTAGAAAATATCTCCAGCTACAAATTCAGCTATATTTTGTCTCGATTCTCTGCGAAATAAAGCCAAAAACTTGAAGCACGTTTCTGGCGTCAGAATTCATAATATCGATAATATAGAGCAAAAAATGTGACAAGTTTAGTCACAGACTTAAGACCCGTCGGATCAAAACCAAGACGGATCTTAAGTCTGTTTGTGAAGGCTGTGAATGGAAATTATTAATTAAAAAGTCACGTGGCTATCCCGGGCCCTTAAGACGTTTATGCAGCACGAGAAACAATGGTACCATTTTACTTTTCTCACGCATCCCTCGCAAAGAAAAGGCTATTCCTCGGTCCACCAACTGCGATAGAAAAAAAAAAAATAGATCGATAGAATAAAAAAAAAAAAAGAAAAGAAAAATACAACATACAAGTATAGAAAACGAATGAATCTAAAAAGAAGGATTCTTGCCGCAGCTAACAATGCGCCAAACAAAATTTCCCCAAGCAATCCAACAGGCTAGTTCTCCGGTGCAACGAATAAGACTGCGTCTTAAAAAACGGAATTAATCGAAAGGAATCTATTCCAGAACGATTCCGACCTAACTCGACGCCGCTTCTTATCGCAATTCACGCTCGGCGGGTCGTCGGTGACATTTCGCCTCAGTTTCTTTCTCGCGGCGAGATGCCTCGGTCGGTTCCGAAGCGCCGCAGGAATCCGCTGGCCGGCCGTTTAAGGTGGACGATTAGTCTCGTTGTCCTAATAGGTCCTGACATGCGCAGAAGTAAAATAATTGCCGGTTGATGAATGCGAGGCGACCGCGCGGAATCCTCGGCCGGTCTTCAACGTTGTCACCCCTGATTGGTCCGGATTTACCGCGACAAAACGGCCTCGTGAGACTCGCCGGCCGACGACCAGGAACGATCGCGAATTACCGCGAACGATTGCCGGGACACCCGGTATTACCGGGCCTAAATTCTCGGCAACGACCCAAGCAAATTATTCGGAATTCCCTCGGCGGAGATGCCCGCGAAGATATACAAGAGCCGCGCCGAGAGCCGCGCGTTCGACCGGCCCGATAAATGCATTTGCAGTCGCATTGTGCGATAACATACTACGCATACGTGATGCGGCTGCTTTGCCGAGAAGGCGCCGTGATTCAGTCCGAGGAGAAAGTCCCTTCGCACTGAGATACCGTCTCCCTGGCGAATTTTCGTGCTGCGGGGGTGGAATGCGAATTTCGGATCTGTGGGATGGCGGTATTCCCGGGTCTCGTTTTGGTTTGTTAGAATCGACGCGTCAGTTTGTTTCAACTATCAGTGCGTCGTTTAATCTTTATTCGATGATTAGGGGGTAGTCCTAAAAATATATGTCTCCGGGAGTTTTTTTCAAGGATAATTTGTTGGTGGAAAATTCCGAGTTTCCACAGTAATATTAACTTTATTCTCCATTTTTCTCAGAAGGAAATATCTACAAATAGCGGAGTTGTTCGCTGTTTTTTAAATGACCTGTTATTGACAGACCTGCCAAAGATCGATGCCAAATTGATGGCAAATCGATACCAAAAATTGACATTGGAGATGTCCAAAATTTAGCGTACGACTTTTTCTGATGTCCCAAACATTTTTCGAGCCACAAATGCTTGAAGTTTTACAAATCGTTTGATCGTTAAAGCAGACCGTTATTTTATAGCGTGTTTGTGGAATACTTTTCCACAGGTGATCGCATCATGGTCATTCATCTCGGCCGAGCGGTCTCATCAGTTCTCGTTCCGTTTTAGACCGTAGAGTAGAGGACCGAGACGTCGTTTCTGGTGGGACGATTTTTATCAAGATCCGCTTCTGCCCCAAAAATTCCAGCGAGATTCAGCGAGTTTTTGGTTCCGAGCGATTAGGCCCGAAGATATGCGGCCGAAACAAACAAATAAGAACAAGACGGTGCGCGCACGGCTACCTACCTCTATTCTCTACGTTCACCATGAATCCTCTTGGTGTCCTCTTGTTTTCGTGCCGCGGCAGGTGCACACCACCGTGGAATTACTCGAATGTGACAAATATGCCAAACATCTTAGCTAGGGGAGAGATCCGTGAGCGAGGGGGATACGATGCTCTTTTTCGTCGTTTCCCTTTTCTCGCCGAACCGCGCCGCTCGCTCGCTGAAATTCGAGCCATTGTCTTCGCCGCGAACCGCCCTTCCAGATCGCTTTCATCTGCCCTAAGGAAGGTTTACGGACGCAGTTAGAAATTTTATAGTTTCGCCGCATGCCTCTGTACCTAGACCCCCGGTATACCGGGTGATCCCAAACCTTCTGACAATTTTCGAAAAATTAGAGACTCCGATGTATTCGTGTGCAAATTCATTCGTGGCCCTCACATTAAGTTCATTTTCAATTCAAATGTTTTATCTGCTATATTAGAAATTTATTAACCCTCTGTGCTCGACTCCGCCCCTCTGAGATATCGCTAAAAATTACTAAGATTCAAAGCAAATTTTTATACTGCTAAACGTCATTGCGTTTAATAAATTGTTGCACGTTCAAATGTGTTTCAGTAAAATATTTAGCCTTTCTCTCAATTCTCTTTTATTTATACATGAACGTTAGTTATTTAACGTAAACGTATCTATTAGATTACATTAGTGGGGATGATATCTTGGTTTACGAAGGATCTATGAAAACGTTCATGGACAATAGACATTCAAACATTATGAAATACAGTCGGTCACGAAAATATTCGGACACCACTATAGTTTTGACTATTATACTCCGTACTTCAGAAATGTATGCAATAAGAACAAAAACAGGTTTCACGTATGTTACTTTGCAGTGTGTAGTTAACAAAAACATAAGAGATATTTATTAACGATAAGTGATTACATAAATAATAAAAGAAAAATGGACAGTACGCTCATTTTCATTATCAAAACTAAGCTTATAACACTATATATAAATCTTGTTTTTATAAATTAATATTTTGTTGGATATCCCATATGTTTTATAACGTGCCGTAAATGCGTTGGCATATTACAAATTATTCTTTTTAAATAATCTTGCCCTTAAATTTTCAATGGGATTCAAATCTGGCGATTGCGGTGGTGGGTGGAGGACATTCTTGCAAGTGTATAATAAGAATTCTTGCACAATACGCGATTTGTGCTTTGGGTCGTTATCCTGATAAAATTTTATCCCACTTTGAAGTCCCATATTATCAGCACTTTTTTAAAAATTGTTTTGCAAAATGTGCAGATACCTATTTTTATCGAGGATGTCGTCGATAAAAACTAATTCGCCTACTCCATGGGCCGAAATACAGCCTCACACCATCACAGACCCACCACCGTGTTTCACAGTCGGCTGCAAATGTCTCGGATTTAATTCTTCTTCCGATTTCCGCCATACTCTAATTCTTCCATCGCTTCCATAAATATTAAATTTGGACTCGTCCGCGAAAATTACGTCTTCCCACTACTGGCTTTTTTCGAGCTATTCTTCCATTATAACCCTCTGATCGTAACACTCTTTTTATGTTTTCCGGATGCACTGATATTCCACGGTCACTATTTAATTCAGCTGCTAAATTTGGGACACTTATCCGAGGATCACATTTGATTCTCCTAATTATGGAGCGTTTATCACGAGTATTGAGGATCGGTTTGCGTCCTCCTTGAGGGATAGATTCAATTCTATCTTCGTTCTTGTAACGTCACACAATATCTCATACCGTGCTCTTACTAATATTTAATAAATTTGCAATTTTGCGAATCGATTTCCCCTTTTCCCGATGAAAAATTACTAATTGTCGCATATCAAACGACGTGTTCTTACTTTTCCGATCCATTTTGCACAAATTTTGAGCAAGACTGACAAATATTCGATCTCTAACATATTCTATACATGAATGATATGTTTACAAACATTGTTTCAGCCAGTTCCTGGAACCTGGAAACTCGAGAAGTATAGCAAGTGTCCGAATATTTTCGTGACATGAAAACGAGCGTACTTTCCATTTTTCTTTTATTATTTCTGTAATCACTTATCGTAAATAAATATGTCTTATGTTTTTGTTGACTATACACTGCACGGTAACATACATGAAACCTCTTTTTGTTCTAGTTGCATAAATTTCTGAAGTACGGACTATAATAGTCAAAACTATAGTGGTGTCCGAATATTTTCGTGACCGAGTGTAAATCGCCAGTAGACTTCTTTCACACTGAAAAGTTACGATTCAACGATTCAAAGATCAGAAACAATATGTCGGTGATGTTTCTAAATGTATAGTAGAAAAAGTAAGAAGTATATTGTAATTTAGCGCAGATTAAAGCTTAGAATGAATGCTAACATATTTCGAAGATTAGCATTTAATTTCGGCTTTCTAGTAAGAGGATCAAAAGGCAGCACCGATAGCTATATTTTCAGGAGCATAAAATGCAACGAAATCGCGGATTATCTTCAAGGAATCCTCCCTCGAGAGCACGCTATCTGTATACTAAATGACGATTTCAACAGGGTCATATAACCTTTCGCATTGTCACGGAGCTTGAAGTTGAGTGCACTCGAATTTCAGCGGAGTCGAGAAGGCGTTCCGGTTCCTCCCATTGTCGCACTTTCAAATTGCTCGCCGCTCCATGGGACATTATGCTTCTCGATCTTCACCCTCCACCTTTCAGAACCAGTGGTTCTCCTTTGAGTCCCACGAAGTCAAATTTAAATGCAAATTGCTGCCGACGTATTCAACAACCTCGAAAGAGCAATCCAAATTCACATTCGAAAAATCAAAAAACAAAAAGGTAACAAACCTTGCACACTGAAAGCGGAGAAAAAATATTAATACATACAGTGTTCCCATTAGACTTTCGACAATCGTACTCCATTTTTGATAGTTGCTGATCTTTAGGCAAAATAGAAATTTTCTAACAGAATTCAATTTAATTCTCAATAATTTTAATGAATTAAAAGTAATATCATGATGATATTACTAGACAGCTGATCTTTATGGAAAATAGAAATTTTGTATAATTTTTGCAACGAGCTTGAGTAAAATAGAAATTTAGTTTCTTTCTTGATATGTTTAATAGGTTGGAATTAATATAATATTAATATTTTAAGTAGATACGTCACAGTTTTAATAACGCTCATGATGAAGAAAATAAAATTTTACCTGACTTATGTTTCATTAGGGTCTTCATAAAAAAAATAAGCTGGAGTGAGGACGAGATTAAACATTTCTGTCTAATAATGACGATCATTGCACTTTCTGCAAATTTGTATTTTGATAGAAGACCCTAATGAAACATAGATCAGGTAAAATATTATTTTCTTAAACAATTCTTAATTTCACCGAAAACGCAAAGATGATTTTAAAACGTTTTGCTCTTTCTGCAAATTTGTATTTTTATAGTAGTATATTTATGTTAATTTTTTTTTTATGTGTAATAGCAAACGTTTTAAAGTCACCTTTGCGTTTCCGGTGAAATTGAGAATCGTTTTGGACAAAATAGTCGTCGCATTCCGAATGAAAGTCATTCACGTTCGGACTCGCCTCCGGTTTTCGAGTTCATTGATGCTCGAAGTCCATTTTTGACGGATGGCCCATCTGCACCAAGTCACTTTGTTGCATCCTCGTCGCGACCAGCAATACGTTTAACCGTGACGATCGTATTGTCGAACGACGCCAAGCGAATCGACTCCCATCGTCCCTTTATTACGCTAAGTAATTGTCAAGCCCAGCGCCGGAGAATTGGCCCCTTCCATTTTGCGGCTTTTCGGGAAATGGGCGAAGGTTATTGCTGTTTTCATTCTCATCTTTTGAGAAACCTATTGGTAAGTCGAGATACCCTCCTTTGAAATTGCTTCTGCGTTTAGAAATCGTCGGCGAGCCAGAAGCTGACCATTCTGTGCAGCTTCCGCCATTTTCTCCTCATGATAATTTCGCTCCACCGAAGGACTGGAGCGGCGTGAATCATTTTCATGCCGAAATTTTACCACGAAAATTAGCTTGAACGTTTCATTCGCATTAATGCACAAACCAGTGGCACCCACTGCTTCAAGAATGCAGCAGTGATCAAGTATAAAACAAAATGACTACAGTAACATTCGAAGGTGATTTCTGTAACCATTTCTGGGTTAAGTAGTGGAGGATTGCAATTTCTTTTCTCACGAGTTTCTACGTAGTTTAAAAAAGAACTGTTGCATCTGGCCGTCACGATCGTTAGTTGTCCGCCATTGCGGCATCTTCGCAAATCCCTCTTCACAGAAAGTGAAGATCGAGGAACGCGAGATTCATTGAAGATCCTGGGAATGGGTATCAATGGTTCCTTCGAAGAGCGTTTTGAACGAACACAGAGTAAAACGCAGTATACCGTCGAGTGACTTTGTAGTGGCAATTCATTCAACATTTTCTGAAGATTGGACGCGCCCCGGTGATCCTTTGCGAGTTCCTCGAGGGTCACTTCTCCAGAAGAAGGTGGACTGCATTCTCAAATGATTCGTTTTAAGCGACAAATAGAAGACTCCAAACAATGAGCTCTCCTCGGGGTTCAAGCCACGGGGCGGCCATCGTTCCGCTTCCAGTGAAACGTTTCTGCTCTGGTGGATCGGTTCAATAAGTTTCCGATTTACGGACGATTTCTTAACCCTTAGTCCGCGCTTCATATAATATATTCGTCATAAAAATCCTATAAATAAATGGCTCTTTATAAGTAGACTGCGGATCTCTATGCAAAATAAAACATATTTGCATTGATTGCAAGACACAAATAAAAATGTCTTTCTTCCTTTAATTATTTTATTAAGCTGAAACCAACACGCTGGTGCCCTTAAATCTTTCTAAAACTAAACCTACTACGGTTAAAATGACCGGTTTTCTATTTCACAATAACTGAAATTACGAAAAACGTTTTCATAGGAAATTACTGAATTGACTTCTTTATTTAAGCACATATTATAATGAAAATCGTACAAAGTTCAAGTAAATTCAATCTTCTCCATTCTATAAGACGTTTCACTTTTATATTAGGGGTACCGATAAGTAATCAATTATTTGCAAAGAATTTGTTTTGCCTTTAATTTTGTACCGATCGTTGAAGAAGAAACACATATTCTTTTACAGTTTTCGGTAAAGCAGCCTGTGTTCTAAATATTCTAAAAAGTATAATTTTTTTTACAACCCTGTAATAAAATGGCGGCGTCCGTACCTTTCGAGGATCATATTCGTCATTGCATACTTTTTCATTTTCAAGGAGGATTTAATGCAACGGTAACAACAAAGACAATTTGCGATGTTTATGGAGATGGATTGAAGGTCAACAAGTATCAACGTTGGTTCAGGAGGTTTGCTCAGGAAAAAATCAAAGAATTGCAATGGGAAGTTTTACCACACCCCCCGTACTCACCGGATATTGCTCCCTCTGACCATCATTTTTTCAGATCTCTGGAGCATTATTTAAGAAATAAAACATTCACTTCTGTAGAAGATGTAAGGAGGCACCTTGAGTCATATGTTGCTTCACGAACCCTGGATTTCTATAAGAGGGGGATTGAAAATTTGCAGGAAAGATGGCAAACTGTCCTTGATAATGATGGAGATTATACAGTATACAGTAATTCTACATGAAAAACTGAGTCGAAAATATAGAATAAAATTTTTTGAGACAAGGCTTTGTTTTCGAGAAAAATGAGTTTGAAAATTTGTCTAGTCGGTCTTACAAGAACCTCTTGTAATGTGCAATTATTACGTTGCTTTAAGTGTTCAAACGCTATCCACAATTTTTTGTTGTAATTGTTCGATGCTCGTTATGTCATCACGATACACAATCGATTTCACCTGACCCCACAAATAAAAATACTCTGCCACCGCGACCGATTCAGCACTGATAATTTTCACTTAAAAAACGTCTTAGTTCGCAACTGTAGTGCGAACAAATGCTGTGTGACAAATGTTCAAACTCATTTTTCTCGAAAACAAAGCCTTGTATCAAAAAATTTTATTCTATATTTTCGACTCAGTTTTTCATGTAGAATCATCCCCTGCTCGGTTGTACTACTAGTTACGGGACACTCTGTATAATAAATTAAGATATAAAAACTTGAATTTACTACAAAGTTTGTTTTAGATTTCAAAATAATTGATTACTTATGGGTCCCCCTAATATGTTCTGTAATTGGTAGGTTTAGTGTTAATATGTCCACTGCTTTAAATTGTGCTTAACCATTTTTGTCATAAATGCATAAACTAGACCATATAAAGCTACACTCGTCATTAAACTGCGTATTTAATGATAAAAATACGCGAAATACAAAACAGTAAAAATATCGGCGGATGATCTTGCCTGTGACTTACTAAGATTATTATAAGAAGGAATAAATGTCTATGCAGTTTCTGTATTTTGCAATCGAGATGGAAAATTTTTATTTCGCACAAGGATCCGCAGTCCACTAATCGCATCGGCAAAAGAGGGTAATCAACCTAAAAAATCCTGAACAAAAAATGGTCAACATAACTCCAACACGGCAGTTCTTTACCGAGCACGTTCGGTAGGTGTTTGTAAGTGGTACAGCTCTGCGGGGTGCGTATATCTCTTAAAGATATCACGTGGATAGAAAAAAAAAAAGAAGAGAGGCGTCCGACGTCGCGGAGGAGGCCAACAGAGGATCCCAACGGAGAATGATAATGTTCCCCGGGCGAAACAGTATACGCGGCGTATCGCGTATTTTTCAGTTTCGCGAATTCGCAGGAGCCGGTACACCGAGGATCCTGCGAGGACGATTTACAGAGGTGGACGCGTGTCTTTTCGTGGTGCTGCAGGCCCTCAGCCCGTTGGGCAGAAGAGAGCGGAACGACGTCGGTGCCCACGCAATGGGCATCCATCAACGGACCAAACGGCAAAGGACTTTGTCGAGTAATGGCGACTCTACAAAAAGTTCGTGAACGAGAAAGAGGGAGGGGAGGGGAGACAAGGGGCGAACACGTGGACGAGAGGGGGCGAGAGACACCGTTGGGCCCCCGAGGGGACCGGGGAGGAGGGAGACCGTCGGGCCCTGGGACCATTCTTAAGGGCCTCATAAAACCGGCAAAGTGCCATGCCGCCACCCACGTGCCTTCTCGAGAAGCGAGAAAATACGTCTGTGGTACGGCGAAGACGAGGCAGCTGGTGTATCGACCCTGCCAGTCTATTTGACTTTTTTAATTCCGTCGATTCGTAACCGTGGACCTCGGACACCAGTCTGCCTGTCAAGAGGCGAAGATTGTTCGTCAGGACGCAACGCGGTTTGCTACAATGGATGATCGGGGTCAAGGAAGGAGTTCTTTCAACCGGGGACAGGGAAATTAGAGGCTATCGGGAGATCTTTTGCATGATTAACCTTTGCCGGCGAAGACAATTCTTTTCGGGATTGTCGAGGTTCCTCGAGGTAGAGTTGGGTAGTGCTTGTGCCCGTGTCCTAACTTTGAGCTAGTAATTTTAATTATTTTTACCACGTTTTTATTAATTCGCTTTCTTGTCTGTCTGTTTGTCTGTTCCGCACAAATTTTGCTGTTGATTTTAAACTAACTCTCACATGAGCTAGAGATTTGCAACTTTAAACATAGCTCAGAACTGGATGACAACACACACACAAGACTAAAAAGCAGAAAATAATTATTTGAATAGAAAAATTTTCAATATACCACGTCTTTAAGACGGACTAAAAAGTATAAAATAATTTTTCCTAGCCTCGAACAAATAGTCCTGAAAATTTGTGATTTTGAATTTTTAATTGCTTAATTTACTTTCTGGACTATCTGTATGGGGCTACGAAAAATTATTTTATACTATTTACTCCGTATTAAAAACGTGATATATTAAACATTTTTTTTTATTTAAATAATTATTTTGTAATGAATTTCCTGAGATAACTGCAGATCATTTGGGAAGGAGACCAAAGGCGCCTGTGTGGGCTGCATAAAAGAAGATCCAGGAATACTTCTAATATATTAGGTTGTTGCAAATGTCCGATTTTAGAATGCAATTGTTATGAAGCGTTTGGTCAAGAAATACAATACTATCACAGTCTACAAGTTTATTGTACATCACTATAAAGATACAAAGCTAATCTCTAAGGTCCTGGTATGTATTTATTTAGATATCTGAATTTACTCTTACATGAATTTTATTTTAATCAACATGATTGTCGTGTATGATTTTTATACGAGTGAAAAAATGATCATGTTGACAATAGGATTATGCAATATTCTGCCAAAATGTGGTGGTAAATGAATGCACTATTCTTTAATGGTCGAAAAAGTCACGGGGATTACAGTAGTGTAAACGAAAATTCAATTTCTACCGCAATACACTCAAGGACAAAAAAAATGTTGTGGGTTGGTTTGGTTGGTTAGGTGTCATAAAAATTTGAATTCTGCTGATTAGGAAATTTTGACATAGTTTGTATCAACATCCCTCCTCTGGCTACACATTTAATGTCACTACAACGTTCACACAGTGCTTTAGAAGCCTTGGGTAATTCCTCCTTTGTTATCTGTTTCAATTTCTCGATTACTGTCTGTCTTATCGCATTCACCGTTCCACAATATATTTCCAGTTTTGCTTATCACTCATCAAATCAAGCAATTTCTTACGACGCACAGTGGGTCAAACTTATGTGGTGTCGTTGTAAATAGGAGGTCTCAATTTTTAAGTTTATGGTATTTTTGATCGCGAAAAAAATTACTGCAAACTTTTTTGAAAAAAATATTTGAATTACACATAATTTTTGAAAGATAAACTAACATCAACTTGCCACTCGATTGTTAATATAAAGGAATTGTTAAGAAACTTAAACTTGCGGGTGCAGTTTGAATGTCCTGCGGCATTTAATACAGTAGCGTCTTAGAACTATTTTAAAATTTGAGGCAAATTTTGATTTCCTGTATTTTGTAATTTATTTTGTAAATAAGTTACAAGAATTTGCTGATTTTTGTCGTAGTGGATTGTATCAGCCATAAGTTTTGTAAGTAAAGTACCATGTCGCATCGAATTATAGCAGTTTCACAATCTACCAAAAAAATTATTTTTCATAAAATGGCAACTAAAGACAACAAATTTTCGAATTTATATCAAGTATAAGAATGTTACTATCGCCTAAAAATAGTTTCAGTTAGTAACATTTGGTATCTTGGGCTTCGCACTCCACAAAACGCTAAATAGCTTACAAGAACCTAACACTTTGAATGTCAAGATTTCCCGAAGTATAAACAATAATCTGAACTACCAGAATGAACAAAATCTGCAGTACTCGATTTCAACTGCTGAATTCATGTTATTATGAATATAAAAATCTTTCATAACAGGCAGATAATCACAACACACGTTCTGATGCTTACCTAATACTTCGCAGCATATGTTCGAGAAACGTAAAACAATAACGCGACGCGGCATTTGCCTCCGTCAATTGTATCATTGTTGATAATACTAATACCGAGGTCACTTTACGTCTCAGAGGAATGTATAGTACATAAAATCTTCACTATAATACTTACATTTCTTTATCTTCAATTTTGGACTTTCTTCTTCCTAATTATACGATCTGGTCCACTGTGATGCCGGTCACTTTTAGTGCTAGGTATCAGTATTAAGATAACAGTGAAACTAACTATTTTGCATTACTTTGTTAAAATAACAAGAATATATTTATCCAAATTTTTTGCCATTTTTTTAACACTAAGCTGGACTTGTGGATTTGATTAAAATAAAAACTTAGCAGCAACTATTAGAGCAGAAACAATTAGAATGCAATTGAGTATATGTGCAGAGAAGGAAAAGAAATTGAAGGCTTGAGATGTAAAAATGGCTTTTTACGTGGCAATTTAAGTGTAGAAATTTTCGTGGAAATGGAATATGGAAATAATTTAAATGAAGTATGTGAGCTAAAAAGAAGCAGACTAGTCGACGCTGGAATGAGTATTTCACTGAAAAATGATTGAGAATAGTGTTAAAGATGTAAATGACCTATTGTTAAAAATACTATTAAAAAAGCTGCTTAAGATGCTAGACTTAATTTCCCCCTACAATGTATAAACATTGCAACTGGTCATAAATTTGCACGTCTACATCTTTAGCATCCAAAGAACATTAAAAATGATTCTTATTAGCTCCCCGAGCATCGAAGTATGCAATCGGGAGCAACAAAAATTAATTTCCCAGGTAGTTAATTTATCTCTGTCAAAATATTTCGGGGTTCGATAAAGCGAGAGTGTGCGTCCCACTGTGTGACGCAATATTAAAGAATAAATGAACAGCGTGAAACAAGTAATTCGGTGGACACTAGGAAAGATTGAAATTTACATGGTGAATAGATCAGTCTGGGAACTTTTTAAGCGTGCCGTGTGCTGTATCGATGCGGGTAATTCTCGGAGGAACGATCACCCGGACAGGATCGTGCAATTTAGTCGTTGTCAGGGCGGCTCGAATCGAATCGAATCCCCTAGAAGCCGTGTAACCCACGCTGCATTTGTTCGCGTGCACGCGAATAGTTGTCGGGATGACCGGGTACACCCACGCGGCGATAATAAAGTCACGACCGATTCGCTCCTGTCGCATTGCCACGGATAAGAGTTAAAATATCGCCGAGGCGACGATCGCCCAGCAGAAATCCGATCTTCCCCGTTGCTGTTCCCTCTCCCGTGACCATTTACGATCTCCTTACACCCGCTCGGGAAGAGATATTACAATGTAATATGCAAAGCGCGCGCCTTCGAGGTGCCCCGCTTAAGTGATTCCTCAAATTCGCGCGCTCCGCCGAGTGCAAAGACGTGTCCGCGAATATTATCAGAATGCTTCGCTACGTCATCGTCACCTCCACCGATGGAGTGGTCCATCATTTGTCAGGGTACCGTTGCTCGCGAAATGTTTCGATTGCTGCGACCAAATAAATTTTGTGTTACATCGAACTGTAAACGATCGTGGCTTAAATAAAGATTTCTCTGGAATCCATTCTATTGATTTCTCTTAAACAGACTCTGGAAAGTTATTTCTCAATTAAAAATTGTTTTCACGCTCAGGAATTTCGATATGAATCTTTCTGTTACATGGACCTCTGGAAAGTTACTCGACAATTAAAAATTATTTTTATGTTCAGGAATATCACTTTGATATTAATCTTGGTTTTACGTGGGACTCTGGAAGTTGTATCGAGTTTGAAAAATTATTCTGATTTTAATCTCGATGTTCCATTGAACTACAGACAGTCGATTTTTAATGAAAAATGTATTACATGTTAATCCTCACTTAAAAATTGA
Organism: Halictus rubicundus; assembly: GCF_050948215.1. Lineage (NCBI taxonomy): Eukaryota > Metazoa > Arthropoda > Insecta > Hymenoptera > Halictidae > Halictus > Halictus rubicundus. The sequence goes on along the minus strand of NC_135149.1, from coordinate 8,760,507 downwards.
TTTCTGTGAATTTTCGATTAAAAATTTATTTCATATTCAGAAAACAATGGTTTGATGTTAATCCCGATGTTCCATCGAGCTCTAAGTGGACAACTGTTAATTAAAAATTGATTTCATACTCGGAAAGATTATTTTGACATTAATCTTGACGTCACATCGAACTGTAGACACTCGCTTTAACTCTTAAATAAAAAATTCATTCCACGTTCAGAGAGGTTACTTCGATATTAATCTCGATGTGATATCGAATTCTAGGTAGTCGGTCCTTAATTAAAAATTTATTACATGCTCGGAAACACTGTTCCCATAGTAATCTTGACGGTACACTGAAAATCACCTGAATCTTCATTAAGATTGATTCTACCTTTTCAGAATGAATTTGGGCGGCAAACAAAATTTGGACAACACGCTCCACGCATCCCCAAAAGGAGAACCTTCCCTCATAAGTTCCTTTTTCAACAATTACCGCCAACAAGTCTAACCGGCAGCTGCCTGGCGGTAAGAAACTCCGCAGGTTTTTGCTAAAACCGAGTTAAAAGTAGAGCAGTACACGTTCTGGTCCGCAATTTGCGTACAGAAAACAACGAGTTGCAAGTTCCGAGGCCAGTTACGAGCAGCCGGAGCGCGGAGGAAGTCCCTGATGGAATATCCAGAGGGCTAATCGCGAGTAATTTGCCTTTTCGATGTTTCTGCATCGAAAAACGTCTACGAGCAGGATCGGGCGAGCCGTTCAAACTTTCGAAGCATGCAACAATGACGTGCCGGTGCAATTTCGTAGGCGTACGAAGCCCAGAATCTCGAAACAAGAGAATGAAAGATGGAAAGATCAAGCGTGGGGGAAAAGAAGTTAAAGAGAGTAGGGAGAGGGGGGCTGGGCGAAGAAAAAGGTGTACAGGGAAGAAGACTATGTGCCCTTGCAAACAAATGGCCGGCAATTACCTGCAATTTGCCATATATACCGGCGCCGTGGCCTCCCCCTCGCGTTCAAGCTACAATAGCTTGGACGTTCCTCGTTTTCGTGGCTGTTTTCGGTGCTGAGCTTCAACCCCCGGGGCATACATCGATCGCCAGGTAATTGTCAGCGCTCAGCGCCCCGAACGCAGGTGTAACAGGGTAACAGCGAACGCCCGCGGGGGCTACATAAGTGCGTTAATTTATATATTTCGACCGGACGGGGTGACGAGGGAAAGGAACGACTCCTACGGCTGCTGGGGTCAGCCGCGAAAATCGCCGGAAATTAATAGGAACACGTTCGATGGCTTTGGCACAACGTTACGCTTCCGATAGTCACGGTATCGATTCACACATTGACTTACACGTCAAACAATGTTTCGAACAGTGTGTGCCAGCTGGACAAAACCAAAAACTTATTAAATTTGTTTAATATAAAATATATTTGCTCACAAGAGAACCATTGCAAATACTTTTCTATGCGCTCAATTTTCTTTTGAGCCTATGCGGTGTACAAAAATTTAAACATTTCATGATGCATACACATTTACGGTAATATACTAAAATAAATCCGATTAGTTAATATAATTCTGTCCCTTCCAATTTTGAATAAATAAACCTATTACCCAAACATGGTTGACACGGCCACCAATGTGTTAAAGCGATAATGAACGCCCAAATTGCGAACCCACCCCTTGTCACGATCGCAATAAAAAAATTTATTTGTAGATAGCTCACATAGTAAAGTAACAATTCATTCTCAGTTGTGGACAACCAAAGCCATTACCGAGACATGGTTGACACGGCAATCAACATGTTGAAGGGATAATGAACGCCCTAATTGTGAATCCACCCCTTGTCAAGATCGGAATAAAAAACTTTATTCTTAGATAGCTCACACACTAAAGTAAAAATTCATTATCAGTTGTGGAAACTAAACCTATTACCCAAATATGGTTGACACGGCCACCAATGTGTTAAGGCGATAATGAACGCCCTAATTTTAAATCCACCCCTAGTCACGATAGGAATAAAAAAATTTATTTGTGGATAGCTCACATTGTAAAGTAAAAATTAGTTCTCATTTCTGAACAACTAAATCCATTACCACGACATGGTTAACACGGCCATCAACGTGTTAAAGAGATAATGAACGTCAAAATTGTGTATCAACCCCTTGTCAAGATCGGAATAAAAAACTTTATTCTTAGATAGCTCACACACTAAAGTAAAAATTCATTATCAGTTGTGGAAACTAAACCTATTACCCAAATATGGTTGACACGGCCACCAATGTGTTAAAGCGATAATGAACGCCCAAATTGCGAACCCACCCCTTGTCACGATCGCAATAAAAAAATTTATTTGTAGATAGCTCACATAGTAAAGTAACAATTCATTCTCAGTTGTGGACAACCAAAGCCATTACCGAGACATGGTTGACACGGCAATCAACATGTTGAAGGGATAATGAACGCCCTAATTGTGAATCCACCCCTTGTCAAGATCGGAATAAAAAAATTGATTCTTAGATAGCTCACACACTAAAGTAAAAATTCATTATCAGTTGTGGAAACTAAACCTATTACCCAAATATGGTTGACACGGCCACCAATGTGTTAAAGCGATAATGAACGCCCAAATTGCGAACCCACCCCTTGTCACGATCGCAATAAAAAAATTTATTTGTAGATAGCTCACATAGTAAAGTAACAATTCATTCTCAGTTGTGGACAACCAAAGCCATTACCGAGACATGGTTGACACGGCAATCAACATGTTGAAGGGATAATGAACGCCCTAATTGTGAATCCACCCCTTGTCAAGATCGGAATAAAAAAATTGATTCTTAGATAGCTCACACACTAAAGTAAAAATTCATTATCAGTTGTGGAAACTAAACCTATTACCCAAATATGGTTGACACGGCCACCAATGTGTTAAAGCGATAATGAACGCCCAAATTGCGAACCCACCCCTTGTCACGATCGCAATAAAAAAATTTATTTGTAGATAGCTCACATAGTAAAGTAACAATTCATTCTCAGTTGTGGACAACCAAAGCCATTACCGAGACATGGTTGACACGGCAATCAACATGTTGAAGGGATAATGAACGCCCTAATTGTGAATCCACCCCTTGTCAAGATCGGAATAAAAAAATTGATTCTTAGATAGCTCACACACTAAAGTAAAAATTCATTATCAGTTGTGGAAACTAAACCTATTACCCAAATATGGTTGACACGGCCACCAATGTGTTAAAACGATAATGAACGCCCAAATTGCGAACCCACCCCATGTCACGATCGCAATAAAAAAATTTATTTGTAGATAGCTCACATAGTAAAGTAACAATTCATTCTCAGTTGTGGACAACCAAAGCCATTACCCAGACATGGTTGACACGGCAATCAACATGCTGAAGGGATAATGAACGCCCTAATTGTGAATCCACCCCTTGTCAAGATCGGAATAAAAAAATTGATTCTTAGATAGCTCACACACTAAAGTAAAAATTCATTTTCAGTTGTGGACAACTAAACCTATTACCCAAACATGGTTGACACGGCCACCAATGTGTTAAGGCGATAATGAACGCCCTAATTTTAAATCCACCCCTAGTCACGATAGGAATAAAAAAATTTATTTGTGGATAGCTCACATTGTAAAGTAAAAATTAGTTCTCATTTCTGAACAACTAAATCCATTACCACGACATGGTTAACACGGCCATCAACGTGTTAAAGAGATAATGAACGTCAAAATTGTGTATCAACCCCTTGTCAAGATCGGAATAAAAAACTTTATTCTTAGATAGCTCACACACTAAAGTAAAAATTCATTATCAGTTGTGGAAACTAAACCTATTACCCAAATATGGTTGACACGGCCACCAATGTGTTAAAACGATAATGAACGCCCAAATTGCGAACCCATCCCTTTTCACGATCGCAATAAAAAAATTTATTCGTTGATAGCTCACATAGTAAAGTAACAATTCATTCTCAGTTGTGGACAACCAAATCCATTACCCAGACATGGTTGACACGGCAATCAACATGTTGAAGGGATAATGAACGCCCTAATTGTGAACTCACTCCTAGTCACGATATGAATAAAAAAATTTGTTCGTAGATAGCTAACAGAGGGACGTAAAAATTCATTTTCAGTTCTGAACAACTAAATCCATTACCCAGACATGCTTGACACGGCAATCGGCGTGTTAAGGCGATAATGAACGGTCTAATTGTTCCAGCCCTCTCCACGGTCTGAATAAAAGAATGCGTCTGCGAATAGCTCGCGGTCTATCCGCCGGGTTAATGGATTACACAGTGTGGTTATCAGGCAGTCGTCGAGCGTATCGAGTGTCCTGACCGGGGCTTACCTGTCACGGCGTGCATAGAAGTTGCGTGCAACGCGGGGTAATCTACGGGCCATTAGCCACGATCCTCCATAAGCGGCGCACGCGATACACGCTTGGAATATCGAGTGTCTCAGAGGGAACTCGGAGCAATCCGGACACACGAGACACTTCCTCGTGCAAGCGGCGAGTCGCATCCTTTCATCACCCTTTCCTCCCCACCTCTCCGCGCCGTCTCTCTTTCGTTTTCGCCCCGAAAATTCTCCTGTACGAGGCCTCTCTGTTCGTCGGCAGAAAGGCCGCGCCAGAAAAGGGGAAGAGAGCCGACACCGGAGAGGACGAGCTGCATGTGGCAGCTGTGACGGCCTCGTCACGTGGCGCACGTGCAAGTGCAACGAGACCTAAAAGAGGGACCTCGCTCCTCTGAAACGGGAGAACCGGACCCCGGAGGGAGTGAGGCTCTCGGCCTGAAATATTCTTTTTTTTTTTTTTTGTTTTCGTTTTAACGACCTGCTACACGGAGGAAGCCGTGTTGCGCAATGTCCGCGTTCACTGTGTCACTTGTAATCCTCGGCGACACTCTATCGGCTCCGGAAATAATTCGTATTCCCCAATACTTCAAGGACTTCGTGATTTTGACGGTCCTCGTACAGGTGTTCAACCCCTTGTGTTACGATTTACTTTATGGTTACGGTGATTCTTCAGTGTCGTTCAGAATTTCTAAGAAGGGCAAGCGAGTTTACATTTACTGTGTGTCCATGTATTCTCCGATCAATAAAACATATATATTGATGTCGCCAAGGCCTGGGTGCTAAACGTCGCGGAATTATCCTCACTACCGCAGGGTATACCCCATGAGGGGCTGCGAGCTCGGGACGCCGCACAGTGGGCAATTTGGACAAAATCGGATTCAAAATCAAGGAACTTTTGATAGGAATGAGGTAGAGCGATGAAATCTTTTTTAAATGAAAGCTTCAACTTTGTAGAATATGGGAAAAATAGAGAGATTGTGGTACGAACGTTTTTTAACCTCGAGAAAATTCGTTAAACGCGCACAAATTCAAGAAAATTTTAGTTTTTCCAATACCACGCGCGGAAAAAATTTTTTTTTAACATGCTATACATCATTTCCCATAGAGTTTTTCACGCTGATTTCAAATCTGGTCTCAAAATTTGTCTACGACCTCAGGATTTTGCAAAAAATAGATTTTTGTGACAAAAACTAATGAAGTCATTTTTTCGTTGAAATGATTGGATGGTAATAATCTCTCTATTTTTTCCATATTCTACAAAGTTTCAGCTTTCATTTAAAAAAGATTTCATCGCTCTACCTCATTCCTATCGAAAGTTCCTTGATTTTGAATCCGATTTTGTCCAAGTTGCCCACTGTGCGCCGAGGAGTGTAAACATAACACGACTCTGGTATGTCTCCTGGACGATATATGTCGCTGGCAAGACCCGTGTTGTTGACATACATCGAGAATTTACTGTATTTAGTAGATTCCGTTTGTAATCTTCATCACGACTCTCGATGTTATAGTGCGAGGGGTTAAGGGAGTATTGTCAGTTTGAATGCCATTTTATCTAACAATTTTTAGGAATTTTTTTGAAGAGAATTATTAATCTTTTTGCACAACGATTTTACACAGACATTTATGGATACTTGAAGTGTATACATTATTTTTTTTATGTGCAAAGAATCTGGATTACGTGAATTATTGTATATATTTTTGTACGTCTTAAAAAATGTTATTGCCTGTTTTCATTCTTCTATTTTACGAGTTTAAACGAATTCCTTTGTCCACACGTTCAAGAACCCTTCTACTTAAAGAAAACGCAAATAGAAATTGATTTTTCAAAAGTTCAAAACCAGAATAACCCCTGAACTCTACGCAGCGGGAGTTGGGTCCGATTTGACTAGGAATTGTAAGAGTTCCTCCTAAATTCTAATTTTTTAGCAGCAAGTATGACACTTTTTTTATATTTTCTAATAAATTCTGATTTCATCTTTCGCTGCTTCATGGTTTATTTTAATTAATTTCTATTCATCCTCAAGCGTCTTCTTTTAGAAAAGAATAGGGGGGCTTCTAGCAAGAATTGTTCAATTGTGAATAATTAATTTTGCTTTTATTATTGTGAGTAGAATAAGAGACGAGAGAGGAATTTCGCGTTCATAACTGTTTCGCTTTCCTGGATCACCATAGTTATTCGAAAATCCCTGTTGGCGAGATCGTTATGAGGAAGGATCGTCCGCGATTTTTCATTCTTCATTTGTTTCTGGATCGCTTGGAGGCAACGCCTTACATAACTTATTGTTAGAAGAGAGGAGCGTTGATCGAGTGTGTTTTAACTGGCTGTAAACGACCTCTTTTTCACTGTCAGCTGGGAAGGGAATGCAGACAGAAGGGAAATCTCCTCCATTGCCTGAACCGAGCGGAGCAATTAGCGAGCCGAAAACCTTTTGTATCTTCGAGCGAACTCGATTAATCAGCGTATTAAATCGATGCCGAAACTTCTATTGAAATAATCAATTTTATTTGCGTTTCTTATCGACACGGCGGATATTTCAACCGGTGCGATAAATCTTGCGGCCGTGGTTCGCCTAAGTCAAATAATCCGGGCAGATTTTCTACCGCAAGCCACGATGTTTGCCTGCAAATATTTTTATTGGAATCCGGGAAAGCTAACAGGTTCGATTTTCCGCAAAGGATGTTGCCGATACGGCTTAGTCTAATCACGGATAGGATAATCCGGATAGGAAATGTCGTAGCATGGACGAGCGTCCTTCTATCTAGATAATAAATTTGGCCAACAGGGCGCACACCTGGCAGTGTGCAAATAGTTAACGGAGAGAGACCTCAACCATCCTTGTAATAAATAAATTTGCCATTTTTAAGTCTTCTAATCTAATCTACGAGAGTACTACATTAATCCAGAACATTTCGGACAACTTAAACGACCCATTCTTTATGTTCCAAGTTATAATTTCTTTTTCTTTATAAATTATAAATAGACTGGAGATTTTTATGCGAAACAGATATTTTCTGTATCATTTGTGACAGGTAGTATAACGCTGGCACAAAGTTCAAACAATTAGAAGCTAAAGCTAATTAGGCCGGAAACTGCATTAATAAAAATTGCAGATTCGTAATCCCCTTAAGCGACGCGTACCAGCCTAAGTTGCTCGACAAACAAAAGTAAACTAAAACTCGATATGACACCTGTTTGACCCTCCTTTATCACGAGCAGGCTCTCCGCCGAATTCTTAAACAAATCCCTCTTTAAAAATTGCGGTTCGTTATCGCGAGCCGAGCGCGTTATCTCCTCGAAATTCCTAACAGGTGTGCATAATCTGTCAGGGTAGTCCGCAGAATGCAATTGCGTCACGAACCCGAGCGTGGCTGTCGGACATCGTTCGCGGGGAATATTCTTCGCCTCGTAATCGACTCTGATTCGGGTGCAATGCGCGAGTGCACCGGTGCATCGGTGCATCGGCGTATCGGGTACCGCGATCTCGCGGCGCGGAAAGCCTGCACCGCAAAGTTGCGCGCGCGCGCGTGATATAATGGATCAACCCGGTCAGCCCCGCGGGGATTTACTTAATTGCAATTAATGGGGTGGATATTACGGCGATGCGGGGTCACGTGAGTTAAGGGTTACTAATACGCCGACGGGATTAACGATGTTGAATTATCGTCGCCGGTGCATGCCCCCTCGAATCGGATCTTTTCCAACCGGGGCCCTGGTCTCGATCACTTTGATCGAGGGATAAGGAACTGTTTTTTGTTGGCCTGACGCTGATGGAACGAGATGAAAGGCTCTTCATCCGAGGATTAAGTTTGCTCCATTTTGCTCGGCTGGTCGAGGGAGAGGCTGCTCTCGATCCTTTTTCTAGAACTCGCCGGCGAAGTCGAGGACTCTGCTATACCGGGTGTTCTTTTAACACGGAACCTACCAAGCATTAACAGTATCTGGTAAATATTGCCGTATAGAAATGGCAACCCTTTCATTGAGATTGTTCGTAATTTTCCATATGACGAATGCTTGGACAAGGAAATTTATTGCACTATTTTCCATAAATGAATTTTTATAATTTCAATAATTGTAAAATATAAAACCGGTCATTTGACCGTGGTAGGTTTAGTGTTAATACGATTCCATGGATCTTTGTGCAAAGTTCTATTTTTCTACCGCAACTGCGAGAAACGGGTGTCAACCTGTGCCCAGGTTGGGTCTGCGAGATCCATTGAAGTTTTACCGTTTTAATTTTGTTTATAAAATCCTGGATTTATTCGATGAATTTATCCTTCACCTGCGTTTTATAACAACAATCCCAATATGTACGAAAAGCATTGAGCTTTTAGAAGAAATTGGCTAAAGTAGCCGAATTTAGACCAGCGCACAGTGATTCAGAGTCGTAATGTAGGTGGACAAAATTCCAAAAAGTGGATGACATGGGATGACTTAATATTTGGTCTACCGATAAATTAATACTCGTCTGAATCCTATTCAAAAGGTGGCGGTCCTTGATCACGTAATAGTTTAAAACAATCGAATTGTAATCAGTAATCAATCGGTATATGTTACGCGACGATTGAGAATATTTTCTACGCAAGATTTATTTCAAATGGATAATGAATTCTTCTAACACTGGTATTTATCTGGTTTTTTGTTATCTTTTTAGAATTTTTAACTTTTGCTAAAGTAGTATTTTGTTACAACAGTTTCACGTAAAAACATTAAAATTGCTGTAACTTTTTCAATGCAAATAGGTGCATTAAATTTCTTTCAATATCGATTTTTGTAAACACTACTGTTATAAATAAACTAAAACTTACCTGCGTCCGTCTGCGTCTGAACCGTGAGACATTTTTTAAAAACATGCATTTTTACATATTATAAAGCCTGTAATCAGAAACTGTTTCATTCAATAATTACATAATTGTTAATAAACTATATAAATGTGCAAAAAAACATCTAATTAAACAAAATTTGATGTGATGAATTTTTAGCGCTTCATTCTTTATAATTACTTTTACCTAGAATTCTGAAATATAAACTTTCAATGATTTCATTAACAATAACTCTTTAATTATACAGCTTCGTGGGTATGTTTATATAACATTATTTGTCTAAAATTGTGTTTTAAATCAATGAGAGAATTTTCGATTTTATCGGATAAATCACCACCGCATAAAGGTAGCTTTATAAGGGTACATTTTTATATTAGCTAAAGAATAATATCAGATTCTACGAATTGAAAACCCCCAAAACTGCCTTCTTTATAATAAATGCTGCATAGTTGAAAGAGATATAAATTTTGTCCACCCATTTTATGATTCTGAACCACTCTGCAGCGCCTAGGTTGCACTTAATCTATAAATCATAGTTAATTAGCACCACTAGTATTATCTACAGTATTTTTCTTCTTAAGGATACAATTGCTCATCCAGGTTCAAGGCATAGTATGTAATCAATTAATACCATTATTAATTCTTGAAATATTTTTCTTTCTCAAAGTACATGGTGGTTCAAGGTGTTGGTCCAAATTAGGCTACTCTTCCCTATTACAATAAAAATTGTATGAAGTCTAAACGCAGTCTTGTCATTATTACAAAACAGTACATATTGAGTGGTACCATGTTTACCCAGATTACAAACAATCATACTGGCACTTTTCTAAAATTCCGTGAAAACTTCCCAAGATATTTTCAAGTAAATAATTTAAGACTGAAAGTCCTAAATTTTCCAAAGATGTAGACTGCGGATCTTTATGCAAAACAACATTTTTATATAGCAATTGCAATCTACAGGAGTTAAGTAAAAATTTATTTTGCTCATTACTAATTTTTATATGTTAAAAATGGTATATCGTTACTGTTTTGAATTACACATACTCATTTTTGTCATAAATGCTACAAAGAAGTCCAAGAGACTTCATATTGGTGATTGTGCCATACAGTAGCAAAAATGAGAAATAGTTGTAGGGCCACGAGAGACCTCAGGATACCATTGCAGGGTTAACCCTTTGCACTCGAAGCTATTTTAATTCCAAAACGAAACATTTCTTCCGACCTAGAATATTTCCCTTCTATATATTTTCTTCATGCTACACATACGAAAATGGTGCAATTTACTCGTACAATACTGAAGTGTTTAGTAATTTATTAAATACAAACAAATTTAATAATTTAAAAAGTATGTTGAATAATAATACTGCAATTCTTAGTGGCGTCTTATAGTCGCCATTCGAGTGCTAAGGGTTAATTCCTGTTTATTGCAATTGCTTGAAAAAATTTCAATTCCATAGAAAGATCTGCCAATACCTAAGGCAAAGATAGTGACAATGAAAACCAACAATCTCCGTTGATTGTCAAACTCTCTGGTTCCGCATTCCAACCCTCTACTCGTTTTTTACGATTTTCAGAAGCCGCGAACGGTTCCGTCGAAGTTGATAGGCGAGCGACTTCGAGGGTCTTAGTTATAAATATTCTTTTACAACTTCCTATCGTCTTCCTATAAATCTCGGCGCAACGGCCTCCATGAAACGTATCCTACCACCATCTCCGCGTTTCCAGCGAGCAAGCGGCCCTATATCGCCGAGCCATTTACCCGGTGTAAACGTCCCGGTCTAAGGGCGAGGGACGCGGCAGCGGGAAGGGAAAGGTGCGACAGGCAGCCCGGCTCGCCATGGAAAGGGGCGTAAAAGGGCAGGGGGGAGGCAAAGGGGGCGGAAAGGGAGCGCCCGCGGGTGCGGGTGTCATTGTTGATATACAACGCGGTAAGTACGCGATAAGTAGACCCCATAAATTCAGCCAATCAGACGAGCCGCCTCGCGCCGTGCCTTGACCACCCCACCTTCCCTTTCGCCCGCCCTTCGCCTCCCTTCGCCGCCCTTCGCCCTTTCGCTGCACGTGGCAGCCGCGTTACTTATGTGCAGGCAGCCGTGTACAGGTCGGTCCACATTACGCGGCGTGCACCACCACGAGCACTCCCACGCGAAACGTGCTCGCCACCAGGATTATTTATCTGCCTAGGAGGTACAGGGTGCCGCGAGAAACGCCGCTAACACTGATCTTGATTCCTCGGTATTTTTTGTTTCATCGGAACTAAGCAATTATAGTTATCTCTCGACACACGTGAAAGTGACCTAGAAGATATTTATGAAAATTTTGTTCCCCCCGTCGTTCGGTACTCCCTTCTTTCACGGAACTTTTATCAGCATACTCTTGGCACTTTTCTGCGTAAAATGAGTACAAACATGACACAGTTCAGAGCTCATTTGCCTGTACAATTCACGATTTAGTAGAACCTCGATTATCCGAACCGATGACATCTGAATTCTCCATCAGCCGAATACATGCATGTTTCGCATGTGAATTGAAGCGATCCATTTAGCAGCGTAGCTAGGCGTCTATTATCCGAACACTGATGTTTGTTTCACTGATTAGTTTGGATAATAGACATTGTACTATATCGTGTATTAAAAGAGCAGATATAATCCAAACTATGTCGTCTCTGGTGTCGTTTCAATCAGAAAAATCTCACGAATACGTCGGTAAAAGTTTCATAAAGAAATCACATTCAAAACAAAGAAATTTTATACAAATACACACATCTTACTTAGATCAGATAGAAAATTTTCTTACTATACACTGGATTCCGTCACATTTCAAAGAGGACAAAATTTGCAACAAAATGTCTCGCACGTTCAGCTTTACATTTACTGCGATAAAACCAGTCATACTGTACAGACGCAAAAGTCTAGAGTCTTCAAAAATTCGTGATTCCAAGCTCGAACCTCTCGCGCAAGTAGTTACATAGAAAATTTTCCGGTCCCACGCAACGCGACTCCAAATCAGAATCTAATTTCCAGTCGAACCATGTCTAAGCGGTAGTCCCCGCCATAACCATTGTAAAACACGACTTCCTGAACCGTCGAATCATAGTTTCGACGATGTTCCTACCGAGGAATACAAGTTGCTGTAAACAATTTATTAATGAATTTGTGACGCGGCCTGGGCCGAATACGGAATGATTCGGCACGATGATCGTCGGGGCACGCGTCTCGGCGGTATCTGTTGATTGTTGACTGTCGACTCCTGGACATCCTGGCAGGCCAGTCTGGCCATGGCGTGGGATATGATGTGGGCGCCAGGAAGCAACCGTCACGCGTCAGGATCGTGAATCACGGAAACAGGAAACCTCGCCCCCGTGACTTCAATCGAAATTATTGTGGGCGAGAGGACCCGGAACCCGATGAGGCGCCAGAAACTGTCATGCTAGAAAGTTTTATGCCTGACGACGTAAATCATTTTCCTTTTTTTTCACAAGGGACGAGATGAATTACGATTGCTCGGGGAGAGTTAATCTTTGGGACTTTTTTTCAGCCGAAATTATTAATAGCGGTTTTATCTAGAAACTCTGAATTATTAGTTGGTAGACGAATGCATGTTAGTTTGGCGTATTGTTATTACTGCACAAACAATATAGAAGATACAAACGTTTGCAGAATTACGAATACAGTGAATTCTCGATATATGTCAACAACACGGGCCTTGCCAGCGTCGTGTATCGTCCAGGAGACATACCCGAGCCGTGTTATGTTTACACTCCTCGGCGTTCGAGGCCTCTCGAGCCTCGCCGCCCCTCACAGGGTATACCTCGCGGTAGTGGGGATAATTTCGTGACATTTATCATCCTGGCCTTGGCGACATACACGGAGAAATAACTGTATTGCGTCCGCATTTGATTTGATGCACTGTGTGAAGTAAATTAACAGTACAGTGTTTACTCGATAAACGTCCACAACACGATTCTAGCGAGGGTCATGTATCGGCCAGGAGACACTATTTTTTGATCCACGCCGAACGTAGAAAAGGACAGCGAAGCTCTAGAGGCCTTGGTTGCCCAGGAATACATATTATAATTATTAAGTTTATAATAAAACATAATTTTTTAAAAATATATTTTTCCTTTCCTTCCATTTAATCAAAGTGGTCGAAAGAGACCATGAATGACAACGTTATTTTAAATGAAGAAAGTGACTTTCGGTATCACGTGGCAGTGTAATATAATATACTAATTTCTGAGGAATTTGTCACGCGAGGGTCCAGGGATGGGCTCCATCTTAGAGGGGACCGAAATCGTGTCCGTGGTCAGCAACAAGCCCGAGATCAGTCGGCGAACGTCAAAGGTTGTAATCTAATATTTTTAGATGGGACTGTAACGAAGCACCACTACCGGGTGGCTGTCACGGGGTATGTTCCGGGAGCCCTGTCAGGATCGCAGGATCGAACAATGGAAACAAGAGACCATGGGCAGGTTGAATTGTCTCGGGCATGGAGTGTTAATGCGACTTGGCAGTGGCAACAGCCTGGATCTCGAAGAAGAAAAACTGTTAAGAATTTTGGAAATCATATTTTTCTTCGTCATTACTAGACTGCGAATTTTATATATTTATTGGAAATATTAATGGGCAAAACATGCAATAGTGAAAATATCAGAATGCTTTAAGAATTAGATTATTATTTCTAATTTATTGAAATTATTAACCGAGGAAACGAATGTAGCTCCTATTTCTTGCTATCAAACATTTATTTTGCGTAAAAACGTAACATGATATCGGAACAATTTATTTAATAACATAAGATTAGGAATTATTAGTGCAGGCGATTTTATGTAGACCAATGGAATAAAATTCATGTAGGTAAATAAGTAACAAAATGACAGAACATTAAAAGATTTAATTAGTCATGCATTAATTAATCATCAGTGAACAGGTTAACTGTACAATGAAAAGAAAATAAAACGAGACCCACAAAGTGCATTTTTGTAAACTTCTCTAAACAATAGTATTAACGATTATTTCTAACAAATAGTTAAACAAACAACTATTGTCAGAAGGATCGTTGTAACGAAAAGATTATCAACTTGTAAAACATTAGGTAAACAGATACTTCAAACAAAATTACAATTTATAAGCATCGATAATTTTCAAAATTTATTCAATAGATAAGCATCAATTTTTCAGTGGATACATATTACTAAAAACCCACCACTACACTCCTGTAAAATTATCTACACACGCGCATTCGCTGTATTAATAAATTGCCTTTAATCCGGAACACCTTTAATTTGAAATCACTATTATAATTCTAAAAAGCAGAGAGCGTACGTAACAAACAGTAATCTGCTCGATTGGCCCGTTTTTTGTTCTCCATGTCCTAATTGTTTGGTCCTCGGGGAATTATGGAAGTTCGACGACGACGGCCGGAAAGGATCTCGGGGGAATTCGACGGGGAACCACGCGATTAGAGCAATTTAAAATTAGTCACCGGTTTCGATTACGTCTTGAGCGTACATAATTACGGTCCGATTGGCTCGGAAGAAGAATTTCCGTGCAGTGGGATATGCGTGGATCGTTTCTATACGGGGGAGAAAGAGGTTATCGGTGCGGCGCGGCGAAATTTTTGGAACAGACAGCTGCCACTTACGTTGGCGTCACGACTTTCGGAAACGTCCGACGGAGCCCCTCGGGACCGTTCTAGGGACTTCTTTTCCCACCCTGTAATTTCCGCGTTTCCTGAAAGGGGATATTTTCTAAAATTGCACATTTTGGATCACCAACCTGCAGGCGTAGTCGCGCCGCTGCGGCGCGCGAGGATCGCTTTCGATCGGAATGGCCTTTTAAACCGGTAAATTAACGAAGCCCCGACGGATCCTTTTCGGTCTCCGAAGAGACCTCGTTTCCATGGAAATAGACTAGGTGGACAGACACTGGAAAAGTTTGGTCGGGACTCGAGGGCAGGAAAAGTTTTTGATAGAGATTTTATGCCTTCATCCTTTGAAATGATAAAAATATTCGGTTGTCCCGAAAGTTCTTTACATTTTTTAAATAGGTGTTAACACTAAACCTACCAAGCATAAAACATATAAAAGTGAAACATCTTATAGAAGGGAGAAGATTGAATTCACGTATACTTTGTACGATTTTCATTAGAATGTGTGCTTAAATAAAGAAGTCAATTAAGTAATTTCTTATGAAAACGTCTTTATAATTTCAGTTATTGTGAAATAGAAAACCGGTCATTTTGACCGCGGTAGGTTTAGTGTTAAATATAAAATATTTTGCGGTCTGTGTACTATTGTTGAATAATATATGATCCGTTTTGTTCTACCACCTTTTGCCATCTCTCTGGAAGTCTCATTATGCCACTTTTCTAAAGTTCCCTTGGCTTACTGTTAAAATATCCTTCGAGGCCGTTTTTTATTTCAATAACTAATGTGAATTTTCTATTGCGAAGAAAGTTTTTTGGGGAAGGGAACAACTAATACAGTCTTTACTCGATATATGTCCCAAATGCCTAGCCAATAAAAGTCCCAGAATTATCCCCACTGCCGCGGGGTATACCCCGTGAGGGACCATAAGGCTCGAGTGGCCTCGGTCGCCGAGGAGTGTAAACATAATACGGGTCGAATATATCGGAGTGAGACCAGGAAACCACTACTAAATCAATGACAAAAATTCTTTGTTTCTCGTTATTTTTTTATGGGGCTTTCATAAACGTATTCGTGGTTTTTTCCTGATGAAAATGATACCAAATATGATACAATTCCGATGATATTTACGAATCAACGAACGCGAAAAGAACTTTCCGAACAACCTAATATTTAAATAGAAATAATTCAAAGACAGTGTCGATTAAATGTACAATTCAAGGAATGTTTGATTAATAGACTATTTGACCAATAAAACAGTGTAGAATTTGTTAAATACGACTAGAAGAAAGAATAGACGCTTGAAAAATTCTTCCTAATTACATACATACTAACTACACTAATTATACCCACTATACCGCATACTAAACATTATATACATGAGGTACAAGTTCGACCGTGCAACCTCCACGTTGTATACCTTGGGTTATGCTAATGCCGACGGCACACTATTCATTCAAGCTTGAGTAAAACGATCACAAAAAATCGTACATCAATTTTTTCGAAGGTTGTCGTAAAAAGGAAACATCAATCTTGAAATCGCAGTCGGTAAAAATATTTTTTAACGATGGTAGCGGTTTACACTCTAAAATTAGCACGGAACGATTATTGTATGATTTTTTGTTTCAAATTTATGTCAGTTTAAATATTCAATATAGAGTGGTAAAAGGAAAAAAGATATTATTACGCCTTAGTTTAAAAAATATCTCACAGATGAAATCATACGATGTGTTGAAAATTGTATTTCAATTTATTTGAACTAAGAGTGAATTAATTTCCTTGAAATTGACCATAATACAAATAATTAAAAATTTTTTGAACAGCACGAATGCTTTAAAGTCAATACGAATAGGCAGTCTAAATATTTTAATAACACTTTGTCAGTAACAATTGTCAATCATATTGTGATTTAGCTAGAGAAGCAAAAACTCCAAAGAATGAAAAGTGATTGCTAGACAGCGGATTATATGGATTTATGACAAAAATGTAATTAAAACAGTGTAATTAGTATGCTAGTAACAGTGTAAACAGTGTAAAACGGTGTAATTTAAAACAGTAAAAATATTAGAGGAATTTAAAAATACTGTTAAATTATTTTCAACCTATTAACCATATTCAAAAAGAAAATAAATTTCTATTTTACTCCAGTTTGTTGCTATTTAGATAGAAAATTTTTATTTTGCATAAATCTGCTATCTTGTGATTACCTTGTGTAAATGACCTGTTTTTCAAGAATTTTTCTTGAAAAATGTTATGCGTAGATGGATTTAAAATTTGAGGTATCATTTACTAACGTTATAATGTAAACAAAAATATTTTTTATAAACTTTAATCGTTGATATCAATGGTACTATGGCGGCTTGAAAATGGCATCCTGGAAATGTGCCGTGCAGCGTACAGTGAACAAAAATGATATCAAATAAAAGAATCAAAATGGAATCGTTAGTTTATGCAAATATGCACAACATGACATCCTTCTTTTATTAAAATTTTCAAAATTTCAGAAATGGCGAAAATTTCGCACGCGGTGCAACATAGCTCAAAAACTGATTACTCGATCTTTATGAAACTTGGTATATACATATATTCTATAATCAGTTCTTGAGCTATATATGAGCCGTTCACTGCACAAATCGATTAACTTTTTGAAAAATCTTAAATTTAAGTGTCAAAGCACTTGGTATAGTCATAGCTTTTTATATTTATAATAACTTTCCTGAATAATAAAGATTAACACCATTAAAGGACAATATTTTTTTGGCCATTGAATAATAAATAATTTATTTCAGAGGCCATTTTGATTAACTCCGTTCTCCAATGTAAATCGTTGCAATAATGCAACTAAAATGCACTAGCAAGCGCTGAATGATAACGGTAAATTTTTTAGTGCCGTCTTATCAGAATTAAAGTAAAATAAATTAGTCAGTCACAGTCCAATTGCCGCAGTATCAAGTACTTGTGAAGACAAAATTAATTATTATTAAGAATAAAGTTTAATTGGGTATGTCTTAACTTCTACTGTATACTTATATTACACGAACTACATATTTTTTCAGCCTTTTCAACATTACTCCCAGATCGTATTTGGGTTTGAATTATTATAAACAATTATTTCAATTTGTCAGTGGTTTTAAAGAAGTGAATATTATACCGTTATAATCAAGATGAGTGAGACTAATAACAATGTGGATGTGGAAAACAGTGAATCATCTGATGGTTCTTCAATACATCATTTATATTGCTGATGAATTAATCACAAATAATATATTATAACAAAACTATTAAAATTCATTTTTATGGAAAATCTGCAATAAAAATATATAATCATTAACTTTTTCTGTAATAAAAAACTTAAAAATTTAAACACCGAATTTAACTTTATTACTTTTTTCACTTGCCAAATCGATTAACTCCACCAGTAAAATAAAAATTGTAACATTACTGACGATAATTTTTTGGCTATTCTTTCTTATTAATTTTATATACCGTTAGATGAAAGCTACGTCTGTATTTATGCATTCTACAATATTTATTTGAATTTATATTATAAAGGGAATTTTAAAAAACAATGTACGTTATTTCATCGCATTTCTCAACTTTTTGTTTTATGGAATTAATCGATCTGTGCAATGAACGGCTCATATATATATATATATATATGTGTGTGTGTGTGTGTGTGTGTGTGTGTGTGTGTGTGTGTGTGTGTGTGTGTGTGTGTGTGTGTGTGTGTGTGTGTGTAAGCGTGGTCAGGTTTATAAGTCATTTTTAAATATACCATGATACAAGTCTCCAGATTCGCAAATTAAGTTCCACAATTTAGAAACGAAATAGACAAACCCTAAACATGTACTCACTTTCGCGTACAATTTACTTGATCTCCAAAGCGTTGCACTCATCGCTCAAACCACCTTATACATTGGCCCGAGGGGTATCCATCACAGCAACCACAATTCGCTAAAGTGCCGAAAGTGTTCGCAAACGTGTCGCCGTCGAAGTATCAATCGATCGAATCTCCGAAACGTCGAAGCGCCGGTCAGAATATTGATTGCGGTGAAAAGCGACCCTTCCCGGTTTACCTATTTCAATATGTACGCTGACGCCTGCATTTCTTCGCGTTTTATGGTTCCCAAGCGCGTAGACGAGACGTCCTTACGTATCTGCTGATTAGCTTAAAAATGAGACATTTGGCGCCGGGACGACTGCGTCGTGGCGGACGTTCGGACAACAAACGTACATCCGAAAACCGTGAGAGGGTGTCCGAGGGGTTTGTTTGGCTTCTGTAATAAAATTCCGGTCTCGTATGAACGCAACCGGTCATTCATATGCTCGTTACTTCGTGCGTAAGTCATTCGTCAAACCGGAGACAATGACTTCCCTCAGACGGTTTCGGAATTTTTTCTTCTTGAAAATTTGGGAGTAATAATGTTCTATATAATAGCTAATGAGAGCAGACAGTGATTTTGTAGACAGCATATGATTCTCTACATTTTAATTACTCTTCAATGACAGCTTATTCCAGAGCGAAGTGTAGTCGCTCAACTTTAAACACGGATAACTTTTCAACCAGTGAATTCCTCGCCTTAAAATTCCGATTTTTGGCATTTTCTTGTCATGATGTAGAGGATTATGCAGTAAAAAGTTAAAAATTTTTGGGTTACCAAGGTGAAGTTTAGCCCTTCGCACTCCGGAATTTTGTAAACGTTAAATGTCGCCTCAGCGGCGGCAAAGGAGTGCAAAGGGTTAATCCAGTGATTTTGTAGATACCAGAAAATTAGGGGTTGAATATTATTCTACATCTTTTATAGAATTTTTTTTACTAATACCTAATGTCGATCTAAGACATTTTAAAATTCAAATGTTCTCAGTCATATTTTATTCTGATAATTATGTACTTTCCATTTATTATCAAGATTAAGACATTATTTTGTTTTTAGCGTGTAGAAAATTACTCAATGGAACTACGCCCTCAAAGGAAAGTTTGCTCATAACACACATTAAAATAAATTCTTTGAGATGACGACATTCATAATATCAATTTTGATAAAAGACTACAAGCCTACAATTCTTACCAACGTCCTTCGTAATGAATAGCATAACTTCCTCGGTAATTCTATTTCCGAATCCAGCAATAACTTCCCCCAAGAGCCCCGTGAAAAATTAATCGACGACGATTTTCTACTCGATCTTTGTAAAGGTCTATTTATCGAAATTATCGACCAAATCGCTCTCCGTATCTATTTTCAGCCTGATTTTTGCCTTCCACGGGATCAGCCACCAGCTCCTCGATAATTCTACCCTGCCCGGACAGAATGGACCGCAAAATGAACCCTTATTAGCGTGCTTAATCACGCGCCTGTATCCTAATTTTCATAATGTGCCGCAAAGTTTGTATTTTAAATGGACATTCCCCGAATTCGGCATGTATTTTAAATATTTTTCACCCCGTTCTTGCGCGAAATTTTTTTTACCTTGAAGATTCACCTAAATTCAGAAATTGTTCACTGTTGTACAAATAATGTCAAACAAATTACATTCTTATTATTGATGGACATTTTGTTTTCTATACTCGTATTCTATACTTGGTGACTGTAGATCTGAAAATATTAAGTAATTGTTTCTAATAACATTTTTGTCCACTGTGCATCACTTGTGAGATAAATTTAAATTACAGAGTAAATAAAATTCGATTGATTCGATCATAGATAGACAATTCGAACAAACTATTATACACAAATTTTATTTCTATCGTTTTAAAGGCAAGAATAATTGAACGCAATCTTTATAACTTTCAATGTGGAATCGCACTTAAGCTTCTAAATAAAAAAAAATTGAACGCAATCCTTATCAATTGAATATAAGGGTCATTAACTTTTGAATAACGATTTGAAAGGACTAAAAGGATTGCGTCTTTCATGGAGTCATCAATGGTCATTTTTTGGTCAAGTAGTACCTCGAATAAAAGCAACAGCTTCTTTATTAATCTAATAAAAATTTGTCAGGTGAAAATTTGGAAAAACTCATGGTTGTCACATTAAATTTTGATTGTAGCATTCTACCATTTGAAAGTTGTACTATTTAATAATAACCATTACAAATTTCCTTTATCAATAACTGTTATGAGCGATCGAAATGAACTTCTCTCATTGATAACTGTTATGAGCGATCGAAATGAACTTCTCTCATTGATAACTGTTATGAGCAATCGAAATAATTTTATCTTATTAATAACTGTTATAAGTGATCCAAATGAATTTCTCTCAAGGATAACATTTACAGTCCCGGACAAAATGATAGCACATGCGTGCTATCTTTAATTTCTTGAAAATTACTTAGTATTTCTGAATGTAGTACATATTATCATAATCGTTACGATCTGGAGAAACGAAACATATTAGTAAATTAGGTTGACTTCGCTAGCTTTCTAAGCAAGCAGAAGAAATATACAAATGATCAAGGCGAAATGATAACACATTTGTGCTTTGTACTGATATCTTTCAAAAGTTTGTGAGTTGTCAAGCAGTTAACAGCAAGTGTCAAGTTTTAAAGTTAAACGTCGACATGGGCCGCGGAAAAAATTCAGTCAAACTGAATTTGCAAGGATTATTGAATTAAAAAGTCAAAATGTTTCTGTTTCCGAAATTTCAAAGATTGTTAAAAGAGGTCGCAAGTATATCATTTATTAAGAGATCCTGTAAGTTACGGAAGGAAAAAAAGGTGTGGGAGACCGCCAACATTATCAGAACGGGACAAAAGGGCTATTATTCGTATTGCTTCGAACTCAACATTGACATCACGTGAAATGGCTCAAAAAGCAGGCATCGGTGCAAACGTCCGAAGTGTTTGTCGTGTTCTTCTTCGTGTAAGTTTATTCAAAGATTGAAAATGAAGCAAAAACCTCCGTTAACAAAACATCATAAGGAACAGCGATTAACGTTTGCAGAAGAACGTATTCACTGGAAGAAGAAATGGAGACGTATTTTATTTACGGACGAAAAGAAGTTCAATATTGACGGTCCAGATGGATTTTAATTCTATTACTACGACTTAAGAAAAGAAAGAATTGTGAAAGAACGAAGACAAACGTATGATGATGTGTGATGATCTAGGCCGGAATTCGATACAAAGGTAAAACAGATGTACAGTTTCTTGAAGGAAAAATGAATATTCAGAAATATATAAATCTAATCTTGCAACAAATTAACAAACATGCAAAACGAATTACCAAAGGTAAATTTATTTTTCAACGTGACAATGCTGCCATTCACCGAGCTAAAGTCGTAGAACAATTTTTTCAGGGAGAAAATGTATCTGTTATGCCATGGCCCGCACGCTCCCCGGACCTGAATATTATTGAAAATTGTTGGGGAGAACTCGCACGAGCTGTATATAAGATTGGAAAATAGTACGATAATATCCAACAATTAAAAGAAACTATTAAGGTAAAATGGAGTAATTTGTCGCAAGATACAATGAAAAAGCTATATAAATCCATAACAAATTCGATGCTCCAAGTAGTAGAAAATAAAGGCGGATACACCCATTATTAATTTGCTGTTAATTATCATTTCGCCCTCAGCATTTGTATACTTCTTCTCAGAAAGCTAGCGAGGTCAACCTTATTTACAAAGAGGTTTCGTCTCTGTGCGTCATAACAATTATGATATTATGTGTTACCTACAAAAATTCTAAGTGATCTTCGAGAAATTAAAGATAGCACGCATGTGCTGTCATTTTGTCCGGGAATGTACCAACAAGAGACAAAATTTTCGGTTACTTGTAATCCGTGTTTGTCGATGAAATACTTGTTATTCAATGACTTTTTTTCTTTTTGGTTATACCAGTTATGGTCCCTGAAAACTTGGCACGCTACCGTCGTGCCACACCGACTCTTACCAGTTATGGTCCCTGGGTCCCGTTTCATCATTAAATTTCCGGTGCAACAATAAATGTTCGTAGAATTTCCCCGGAGTTCCCAAGCGAGTCGGAGCCACGGCTGCAGGGTCGAGGGAGAGTTTCGATCTCTCGAAAATTGAAACGGGTCGCTTTGGCCTGTCCCCGTCGCAAATTGAACGGTCCGGGAGTAGGCGTCTCCTCGCGAATCCTCGCGTTTAAACAGAATACGCGGGTGGTGGGCGTTGATTTACGTACCTCTAATCGTTAGATTTCGAGTGGAACCGTCAATTAACCGGGTTATACCTCATTCGCGTGTCCCTTCCATTCCCTATCATTGGCCGGGCCGGTGTGTCGGTAGATCGTAGATAGCTTCAGAGACCACGGGCTTGTTCGCAATAGCACCTACGGAACGGCGCGCTACAAACGCTTGCCCGGGACATCGTGTCTCTTCTAGGAGAGCCCTGTCTAATGGGAGGTGCACAAACTACGTAATTGCTCGTGATTACAGGCCAGAGGGACCTCCTCCTCTGAGGCAGGATGCTCCCCTCTCTTCCCCTCTCGGTAGTTAAGCTGCCTTTTCCATCGGCGGACCGTAATTACCGCAAGGTGCAAACTCGGAAAATTTTTCCCGTTCTACCGAGGAACGTGTAATGCCCAGGTACCGGGGACCGTCTAATGGGCCGTCCCGAAGGGCTACGGTGTTTTCTGCGTCGTGGAACGTCTACGGGATTGGGAGTGCGTGACAGTTGGACTGACTTTTTGGAATTGAGCGCTTTCGGAAAGTCTTTTCAGGGTTATTAAAACGTTTTCGAGGTTCTGGACGGTTGCTTCGGTGACTGATGACGTTGTTATTATTGTTTTGGTGGATTAGTGTCTTCGTTTTTAGCGTGACTTTGAAGAGACAGTGGATTTTCGGAACAGGTCTCTCGGGGTAAATGTGACTGTTCTGGACGCTTGCGTTGGTGACTATAATGACATTATTATTGTTTTCGTTGGGTGTGTCTTAATTTTGAGTTTGACTTGAGGAGACAGTGATTTTTGAAAAAGGTCTTTAATAGGCATTAAATGCGTTCGTTTAGGACGTCTACGTCAGTGATTAATGACGTTGTTATTATCCGAATATTTTTATACAAATCATAATAAAACTATCTTGGTTACCCATTAACACGACACACGTATTTCTCGCACCTTCCGCAGGCACACTGGATCGTTTGTGTCCAGGGCTATTTTTTACTGTTTTCGGCTTCCAAAAAATCTGAGACAATTCTAGGATACTTAGTCAAGCGTTTACTTGAATACTGTTATTAATGAAAACTAAAAATTTTATGGAGTACACGCGGAAAAATGAGGGCTCCACCTCCCTTCCCTCCAGAAGTGAAATTTTCGCCTAGACGAAGGGTAAACGATCCGGTATAGCGGCGAAGGGTTAACAACGGTAATAAAGCGATTAAAAAATTCGTTAAAAATCGCCTGATTAACGGGGGTGACCGTTTCGTCGAAAGGAGACGAAGCTCCTTCAGCCGAGCTAACCGCCGTG
This sequence comes from Halictus rubicundus, assembly GCF_050948215.1. NCBI lineage: Eukaryota > Metazoa > Arthropoda > Insecta > Hymenoptera > Halictidae > Halictus > Halictus rubicundus. Next base: position 8,736,262 of record NC_135149.1, on the reverse strand, counting down.
CATACCTGTTCGCCAGTCAGCCTTCGGGCGCGCACCATAGCGAACCGAGTAGAACGATGGGGCACTCTGCAAACAGAATGTAAACCGCAAACCGATGCAAATGAATGCAACCTTGCAACCCCCCGGAGAAAAATAAACTTTACGATCGACGGGAGTTCGATCAGCCGTTCGGTCAATAAAACGGAAAAAACCCTCAGTCGAACGCATGCGCTGCGAAACTGTTCCGCAGCAGTGGGCGTACTCGAACGAGCGCGAAATCGACTGTCGAAGATATTATGCAAAAGGCACAGGCTGAAAAACAAAAATAAAAAAGAAGGAGAAAGATCAACGATCCCCCGACACCGCCGTTGTTTGCCCAATTAAACGTATCCATAGGATCGTTTTGAGCAACGTAACAGTGACGCGAAATGCACGGGCAGGTGAGGCAACGACCATGTAGAATAAAAAGGGACGTCGTGACACGTGCGCCGTGACATGGGGGATTTTTATGGTGTCACCTTTCCGTTTTCCAGCCCGAATCGCTTAGCCGCGCGCAGCCAGTGTCGTAAAAGGAAAAAAATATCGCCGGGATTTATGCATCCTGATTTTGTACTGGCCCTGTAAATATGCGACGTTATGACGCGGTTTTATGGCGGATGGAGATACGCCTTGGGGCTCTATGAATTTTGTATAGCGTTTTTTCTGGGCTCGGAGGTTAGCTGTACGCTAGGCCTTTGTTTCTCGTCTGTCTCTAATCCCTTGGGAAAAAATCGCACTGTTTTTAATGCGCGGAAGCAGGTGGGAAATTGGACAAATTTTAATGGTCACTGGGAAAAAAGTTACTGTGACGGGTTTCTTTATGTGGTAGAGTCCAATTGCAGCAATTGTTACTGGAATATTTTGAGCAAATTTTCATCATCCAAATATTCAATCGAACAATTTTTCAAATCAATTCAATCGACCAAAATGGAGACACACAACATGTACCTTTTTATTTAACATCAAAAATCAGAATTGAACATCAACATCAGGCAAATCATTTTATATTGTACATTTACACGTAATATTCTTCATTATAATATGTAGGGTAAGGGACCCAATTACTGTGGGGTACCAATTATTGCGCCTACATTAATTATAAGAAAGAGATATTAAATTTTTTCATTAAAATCAATTAATATATATGTTATATACCTATTTTTTAATATTCGTTGTGCTTTAAAAATAAGTATAATTAATGTAGGCACAGTAATTGGGTTATGATATATCTGACCCTGTATGATGAAAAAGATTCTACAATTACGCTCAAAGCAGAATCTTAACAACAATTATTGTAAGCTTACTTAACCAAGGTAAGAGACCCACTTACTGTGGGGGTACCAATTACTGTGCCTATATTAATTAGACTTATTTTTAAAGTGTAATGATTATTTAAAAATAGATATTCAATATTTTTCATTAAAATCTCCGAATAACTCCGATAGTATGATAGTAGCAGAAAAGTTTTCGAAACAAAAGATGCATGGGACAACAGGGGTGTAATATGGCGTTAATCTTTTCGTCCTAGGTGGAGTCGCTTCAGGGATGTGAAGGTCACCATTTTTTTTTAAATAGAATGCTATGTTTTGGTACCCGTTTTCTGATAGCGGCTATTGAACCGAATCCAATGAGGTGTAATATTAAGGTCTTTGAAGGTCAGCAAAGGTCATTTATGACAAAAAAAGCGAAATAAACTTTCATTTACAGAAGGTGTTCAAAGTGACTGCCATTCGCATCAATGCAATGCTGTAATCTTCTTATCACTTCGGCACTTATCGAATCACATGCTGTAACAATTTTTTGTACAAATGTATTCAATTGTACGGCATGTAGGGTGAGAACGTTGAGGACATCTTGCAGCGCATTTACTAAACCTGGCAATGACAAATAAACGCTGGTAAGTTTTGTAGCCGTTACGAACGATAAAAACCTGATAAAAACCTGACAAATTTTTTTGTCAAATGACCTTTGCTGACCTTCGAAGACCTTAATGTCGCACCTCGTTGGATTCGTGTCAATAGCCGCTATCAGAAAACAGGTACCAAAACATAGCATTCTATTAAAAAAAAAAAAACAAAAGTGACCTTTACATCTCTGAAGCGACTCCACCTAGGAAAAAAAGATTAACGCCATATTACATCCCCTGTTTTATTTCGAAAACTTTTCTGCTACTATCATACTTTCGGAGTTATTCTAGGTGGCAATAGTTAGTGCCTCACCCTGTATATATCTTTTTTAATATTCATTATGCTTTAAAAATAAGTACAATTGATATAGGCACGGTAATCGAGTCCCTTACCCTATGTATCCTTTTAAGAAAAATTTAAAAGAGTCACGATAAAACCCTTTTGTTCCACCAGTAATTTTAGAGAAGACTTCTAGCAGTCTGAAAGTAAACACACATTAGAATCTCGTGAAGATACGTTTGAACAGTAAAAATTGAAGAGTTTGTTTCACGATTAGGTGCATGATAGACGTCAGTACAATAGAACCGGGGTGGTTAAACGCGTCAGATCGGCTTCGATTGTCATCTCTTTTCCGTCGAACAAGATTACCGAAATCCTCTTAGAGGTTCCTAATTCGATTCTCCGTGAATTTCAATGATTTATCTCCGCTCGACAATCGAGAGAGCGTTTCCCGAGCGATTCCGATCGATTATTCTCCTCTGCGACGGAATACATCGAGTTTCCCCATTAATTTCATCAGTTCAGGCCCGTCATTTAACGCCGTGTCTATCTATAATCCGATCTGCATATAATATTCACTCTGTCATTAATATACGATATATCACCGGCTGATTATCGGTGCGACGCGGTCGTTGTCGCTGCCTTCGACGCGAAAGACATTTGAATAACAATATTCGGGCATTAGACGGTTCACCTTTTGTGACAGGCTAACGAACTCTTATGGTAATTTGGATCCATTATGACGCGTCACAATATTGAGCAGATTTAACGATTCATTTAACCGACTTTAAAATTCATTCAACCGTCGCTGCGAGATCCAACAGCGTTTCACGTTGGTTTATTTATGCAATCGGCGCTCGAACGATAAGAGAATTAATGAATGATTAATGTCGGTGCCGCTCACCGGAATATCGCGAATTTCGCGATATTAATTTGCCGTAGCGTCGGCTCTGCCGAAATTATTCCTAAATAAAATATATTCCGGTTTTGTGCGAGGCTCCTTCATATCATTCAGAAAAGAAACTTTATTTTCATATTATGAGAAAAGTGAAGATAACAATATAGAATAAATAAAAGCACAAAATGAAGTACTTGAAAAATTTCTTTTAATAACTCGCGACCATTTTTAGGGACACTGTTTTATAGGTAAAATATTATGTATACACAGGGTGTCCGAAAAATGTTGCATTTTCTTGAAAGAGGCGATTCCTGAGGTGAATTGAAGTAACTTTTTCCTTTGCGAAAACTTTCTCCACGGCTTTAATTTCGAGTTATTAATGAATAACGTGGACCAATCAGAGCGGCTACCAATCTGCGGCAGGTCCCACTGAGCGCAGCGTTGACATTGGCCGAGCTGGAATGTGTCCACTATAGCCGCGCTCCGATTGGTCCGTGTTTTTCGTTAATAACTCCTTGCAAAACCGAGGAGAAAATTTTTGCAAAGGAAAAATATTGTTCAAATGACTTCGGGAATCATTGCTTTCGAGGAAGTACATTTTTGGGATACCCTATAGTATGAGCAATTTTGATATTTCAGCAATCTTGGCAGTTTTCATTTATCTTCATCGAACGCCGAAAAATTTCATTAAAAATTAGTAGACATTGTATTCAATTTTTCAACGTTACTTCTGGCAACAATTACCAGCTCGTTCCGTGTTCCACGTTGGCACGTATCACAAATGAATCGCCATCTCCAAGCAACTGTTCGACACGGAAGAAATGTTTGTGGGTGAAACATAAAACATTCGCGACTGCTATTTTACGGCGGAGGCCATTTTGATATTTCAGCAATCGGACGACAGAGTCACGTGCATGGCACACGAAACGTTACAGATGGCACGACCTCCTTTCCCGGGACGAAACGTAAGGTCCGTTCGCCGTTTCACTGCCGCCAGATAAAATGGCTCCCTCAAGACACCGCGAATCCGACAAAGGGGCACCCGAAAAGGTTGAAACCTTAATTTATATGCGATTTCGCGGTCGTCCGCATTCTCACAAGACCCCGAGAGAAGAGACCTTCACCGTACAGGGAACTGATTTCGATGCAGCTATTTCGTGTGGCTCCTCTAGGAGAGACCCAGACTACTCGACTTTTTTTACTGGGTCCGTGCCAGTACGCCTCCGATGCTAATAGACCTCGATTCCAGAATTATTTCGCTACGTTCGAACGAAAAAATAAGAGGATCGCTGACCCACGATAGAGAGATATGCTCGGAGCCACCCGGAATCGTAGGGCGGAATACCAGGAAGGCAGATGTCGGAACTCTATGTGTCCCCTATCTAGAATTTACGTTCTGCCTTCGATTTTTGTTCTAGGACCTTCCGATCGATACTCCTATCTTCGCTTTGTTCCATCCGGAAATAAATACATTTCTCGATTTCTCTTTTCTCCGGTCGGGAGCCTTCATATTTTTGGATTGGAACTGTTGAACGAAGAGTCGGGGGTCTATCTACTTCCAGAAATCGGTTTCTTTTCAAAGCGGGATAACTTTTTTATAAAAAGACCAATCGACCTCAGTTTTTCTGCCAAGCTGGAAGGCTTTTTACTAAATTGAAAGTAATGCAAATTTTGGGAAAATCGAGGCTAGTCGAATCTACGAGAAAAAAGTAATTATGGCTTCATACAACTTTTTTATTTGGAGCAGTAACGAAAATTTAAAACATGTGTTTTTGTCGATATAAGTTATATTGTAAAAACGTCGAAAATAGTGAGGTCGTTTGGTTCATTCATAAGAAAGAAGCTATTCTGGTTTAACACGTTCCCGCTTTGCAAATAATTGATTACTTATGGGTACCCCTAATATAATTAAAACTTCACTTAATAAACTCTAACCCCCATTAAAATGGATTAAAAACTTCAATTTTTCAAATTCAAAGTGTAACATTTTTTAAAAAGAGTTAACTCTATTTATGAAAAATTTATGTCCGTCATTCGAGTATTAAGCAATCAAAAAATGCCTCACGTTCCTAAAAGAAAGATTGCGTGTCTCCTTTAGCTTGACACGTCCTCTAAATCTCTATCAATTTCTAAACAGTCGTCGAGCTTCATAAATTTTCTATAGCCTCGTTACAGCTTCTCTGCGTGTGATCTCCGATCCGAAGTCGAACAATAGGCACACATTGTATCACCTTGACGTTAAGGTCTATCTCCATCGATTGTAGAAGCAGCGTTCGTTGTCACGGCTCTGATAAGACGATAGCGGAGGTTGTTGGCCAGTTCGACGATTGCGTGGAAGCTGCATAGAGAAAACGTCTGATCAAGGTGGCCCGAGGTTCAGCTGACTCATAACAGGTGAACACGCGTGTCTTCGATCAGGCTGAGCTACAAGCTGCCAACGTTGCTCGGATTGAAATTGTCCACTCGCTACGCCGCTGCCTTATACGATGTTCTCTTTCCACCGTGGCCAATTGTTTCCCGGTGCTTTTAACGAGCGGACGACGTCCCGAAGATGTAAGAGGACGGCTCGATGCCAGAATGGCACGTGGAAGCGTGAACGATAATCTCGTGGCGCATGGAGAACGTTCGAAGCGGTTAACGCGTGCGAGTTTAATTTTCTTTGAAGCATTCGAGGCTTGTACTTTTTAAATAGCTCCTGCTCTGCATGCAGGAATGCAATAAAACCGATTTCGAATGGAGTTTAGTTCATTGGATTGATGCCGGAGCTGGAGATGTTAGAGCGTTGGAGAACCGTCGCGTCGGTCGATTTCTTCTTTGTCTCGAAGTTGTTTTGTTTTAGAATCATTGGATGAGGCAATACAATTGGTTAGCTTGAACGATGCCACGCGCCTAAGATGCGGAGAGGATGAGGAACGAGGTGCGTCCAGAGTGAAAGAGATAATCATTGGATCTGTGTGTGCAACCTGAAAACTTTCTCAGGTAATTGTGGGAAACAGTAGCCAGATGAAAATGTACTCCTTCTTTTGGTAATTTTAATAAGTCGACAATATTGTGATAACTAGATTGCGGGTTACAGTGAATTCTCGATATATGTCAACAGCACGGACCTTGACTGCGTCATGTATCGCCCAGGAGACATACCCGAGCCGTCTTATGTTTACACTCCTCCGGGGTCCGAGGCCTCATCCAGGCCTTAGCGACATATACCGGGTGGTTCACGACAAACAGGCCACCTAAATAGCTCCGTTAGGATTAGAGATAGAAGAAAATGTTAGAGAGAACAAGGTCTCGTTTTCAAGGTCTTTTGAAGGTCATCGATGATTTTCAAATAGCACCACATATTTTTAACTTCACAGTGTTGTAGCTGATATCAAGACGAGTTCAATGATGTGGTACACTATGACCTTCAAATGACCTTGAACTAGAAAATTTATGATAAAGCACACACACACACGCACACAATGATAACTTCAAAATGTGCAATCATTTTATTTGAACTAAATTAAATGTTCGAAATTATGACCTTGAGCAATAACACAAACATTTAAACGTTTTACAAGGCAATCAATTGTACTTTCAATTGTTTCTGTTGGAATTGATCTACAAGATCTAATAATTCTTTCTTGCATGTTCTCTGGTGTAGTCGGTTGATCACGATATACATCATCTTTGAGTGTTCCCCACAAAAAAAATCAAGATTAGTTAGATCGGGGGAACGAGCTGGCCATAGTATGTGTCCATTACGTCCTATCCAGCGATTTGGAAATTTCTTGTTCAGAAATTCTTTTACGATACGTGAAGAATGAGCAGGACAGCCATCGTGTTGGTACCACATTACTTGACGAATTTCTAAAGGAATATCTTCTAAAAATATGGGCAATGTTTCTTCTAAAAACGTAAGGTATCTAGTTGTGTTTAATGTGCCGGGAATAAAAAAGGGTCCAATTATTTTATTATTCAAAATTCCACACCAAACGTTGATAGTCCAGGGTCGTTGTTTATCCACTTGTCGCAACCATCGTGGATTCGCATTACTCCAGTAATGCATATTTCTTAAATTAACTTCACCATGATTTGTGAAGGAAGCCTCATCAGTAAATAATACGTTACTAAAAAATCGGCTATCATTTCTAATTTGCCTCAAACCCCACTCACAAAAATTTACGCGATTTTCGGAATCTCTTCCATGAAGTTCTTGGTGGAGCGATATGTGATATGGATGGAATTTGTGTAATCGAAATATTCGCATGATACTTGCTCGGCTAACGCCACTTTCTCTACTGAGTTGTCTAGTACTGATGCAAGGATTTACATTTACTGCACCAAGAACATTGACTGCATTTGCTTCATTTGTTACACTTCTCACTTTCACAGGTCTTTTATTTTCTACACTGCCTAATTCACGGAACTTTTTAACTAAATTTGAATAGGTAGAACGAGATGGACATCTGCGATCAGAAAATCGGTCTTTGTAAAGACGAACAGCTTCTCGAAGACATTGACGACTTTCGTAATAAATGGAAATAAGATCGGTCTTGTGTTCGTTTGAGTAACGCATCGCTAAACGGTTATCGATGAACTGATACACTCGCAATAATTCGATGACCATAACTGACTCGGCATACATACCAGTAGTTTGTTGATAATCTAGTTTGTGTACGCTTAGAGATCACCTTCCGTTAACGGAATACGTGTTATGAGACCTAATGACTGAAGGAATTAAATTTCCGTTGATCAAACAGAGTAGTCAAACTATATCTATTAATGAGTCCAAGGTCATTTGAAGGTCATAGTGTACCACATCATTGAACTCGTCTTGACATCAGCTACAACACTGTGAAGTTAAAAATATGTGGTGCTATTTGAAAAATCATCGATGACCTTCGAAAGACCTTGAAAACGACTACAATAGGAACATTTTTTTATATCACCATATTTGCCCCCTTTAACAGTACAACTTTTCTCTCTAACATTTTCTTCTATCTCTAATCCTAACGGAGCTATTTAGGTGGCCTGTTTGTCGTGAACCACCCGGTATAGAGAAATCACTGTACAGTGTTTACTCGATATATGTCCAAAACACGGGTGTAGGCAGGGACATATATCTGCCAGGAGATACTATTCTTTGAAAAGGTTAGCGAATCTCTATAGGCTTCGGTTCATGGCCCTTCACGGTTATACCCCGCGGCAGTAGGGATAGTTCTGGGACTTTTATCGACTAGGCATTTGGGACATATATACAATAAACACTGTATTTGCATTTATGAGAAAAATGAGTGGTTGGAATTTAAAACAGTAGAAAGCTCAAAAGAATTGAACAGTGTTTATTAAAATTATTTCAGGAAAATTTACATTTTATTTTATTTTATTTTATTTATTTGGATATCGATCGAACGCAAAAATTAAGTGGAGAATTGGGCGATGCATGCTAATGTTAGAGATAGAGTGTCGAATTTTTCGAGAAGTTATAGCGGTTGCATAACGCAAAGATCAAAAGTTCGACTACGAAATGTCGGAAACACTGATAAGGCACGATGCAGGAGGCACCCCATAGAGCCTGAGGTATTCGTTTTCTTTCTGGCGTGTACATTGTGCTCGCGAGTTACCAATGCAGCATGACTAGCGACGAACCCCTCGTAATGCAGGTTAATCGATGCACCGACCCGTGTAAAACACCGGCAGGATAGGCCGCGCGGCATGCAGTAGACGCAACGAAATGCAGTCGACGGGGAATTTCTTATGTAACCGCTTCCCTTGAACCCTCCTGTCCCTCTTACTTTCCGTTTCCGAGTTGGCGCGCACCCAGTTACGCTGCATAATTTCCTTTTGTGATATGGAACCGCATCTTGTGCCAGTTCCAAACGAACTCTCTTTGCACTTTTCCTTACAATCCACGCTGCAACATTCCCGGGTTATTTCCAGCCTTTCATACCTGCCATCTGGAATCTTTCATATCAATATTAATAAACAGACTGAGGATTTTTATACGAAAGTCGTTTGCAAGTCAACGAAAATTACGAAAAACAACAGAATTCTCCTTGCACTTTTCCCTAGAATTCTATTTGCAACTTAACTAGTCATTTCTTTTCTTTAGCATTGTCCACCTCCAGTGCCGGACAAGATGGTTGGAACATGAAAGAAATTAGAGAAAATAATATAGACATGTATTGATTTTAGTCGGACAAAATGATAGAACATTATCAAAAAAAAAATACAATTACAGTGATTTCTCTATATATGTCGCCAAGGCCTGGATGATAAACGTCGCAGAATTATCCCCACTACCGCGGAGTATACCCCGTGAGGGGCCGCGAAGCTCGAGTGGCTTCGGACGCCCAGGAGCGTAAACATAACACAGCTCTGTCCATTTGAATAGCTTGGTTATTTCAAACAATACGAGAAAATTTTACTTAGAGAAGTTGTAGGATTTAAGGAACTACATAATATGGTATAAATGATATTCTTACAAGTGGAGGCGTAGAGAAGATATAGAGGTCAGCTTTGTTTTTTTAAATGAAATGTCCAATTTTTTATGCTCGATTTCGATTGATTGGCGTATCCTGAGTATAAAAGTACCAAACTTTATTTGTCCTAAAACTTACCGTTGCTGAGATATTTGACTGTTTTCATGAAGAATGTTCGAAATGTCGGCCATCTGCAGCGATGCAACGTTGTAATCTTTGAACTGTTGCGTCTCTTACACGTCTTATTGTTCGAGTGTCTATTGTAGCACACGCTGCGATAACTCCGTATAATAATAACTTCATATCTTCCGGAGTTGTTGGTACATCTCGATACACAATATTTTTCAATGTTCCCCACATGAAAAAATCTAGGGGTGTTAAATCTGAACTTCCTGCTGGCCAGCAAATAGTGTCACCGCGATCATCCATCAATTTGGGAATATTTCATTAAGTGTACTTCTCACACTTCGAGCGTAGTATGTTCGACATTCATTATGCTGATACCACATTGTCTGACGAACGCCTAATGGCACGTTTTCTAATTTTGTCAATGTATTTCTTAAGAACGTATCATATTCTTGACCAGTAAAAGTGCCGTCAATGAAATAAGGCCCAATTATTTGTTGCCCTATGATTCCACGCCACACATTAATGGACCAGCGTCTTTGATGATCAATTTCTCGTAGCCAGTGAGGATTTTGTACTCACCAATAATGCGTGTTATTTAAATTAACACGCTCGGTGCTGGTAAAAGTAGCCTCTTCGGTAAATAGTATTAAAGGGGAAAAAAGTGGATTGATTTGTAGCTGCTCTTGAGCACATCCACAAAATGTAACACGATTTACATAATCCATGTCATGTAAATTCTGATGAAGGCTAATGTGGTACGGATGATATTTTGCTGACTTCAGAATCGCGCTGAATCTGACGTACACTGATATGAGGATTATGATATACCATTGCAACAACATTAATTACATTATCTTCGTCACTACATATAGGCTTTTCACGATTCATCTTACGAACAGCGAGACTTCCAGTTTCTTTTAATTTTTTACACAATCTTTCAAAAATCCTGTGTGAAAGGCATATGCGGTTTGGACATTCCATTAAAAAAAACAAAGGTGACCTCTATATCTTCTCTACACCTCCACTTGCAAGAATATCATTTATACCATATTATGTAGTTTCTTAAATCCTACAACTTCTGTAAGCAACATTTTCTCGTATTGTTTGATATAACCAAAATATTCAAGTGGACAGAGCTCGCTGGACACACTGTATATCAAGAATTCACTGTATTTGAACAGAAATATTCTTTTGAATTTTAAATTACTATTTAGTGTTTAGTAAACCACCTTTCCGCTGTACAACATCTAATAAGCGATTAGGAATTGATTTAAACAATTTCTTAATACGTGTTTGTTTTAAAAGTCTCCATTTTGTAACAATACTTTGTTTTAATTCCATGGCATTTTTGTATTGTTTTCCATTCTCATAAACGCTTCTTGAGAGCTCTGCCCATGCATTTTGAATAATATTAAGGTCGGGTGATCGGATCGGCCACTCGAGACACGTCACGTTTTTGGAACTAAAATAAACTTTAGCACACTATGCGGTATGTATTGTAGAATTATCCTGTTAAAAAATAAACGTACTGCCTGCAATACGAGTCGCGTGCTTAGTTAATTGATCGTCTATTAATTTAATATATTTTTGTTGTTTATCCAATAGCGGCTCACCCATAACACTATCGCCACCCATTTGTCGACGGCTTAAATACTGTTCTCCTTTTCTTAGATCGTGAAAATAGTTATTCGAGCCATCGAGTCCATCCAAATTAAAGGGCCTAGCCGAATAAGATGGTCAAAACTGCCCTTAGACGTTTTTCAATAATTAATGAACCATTCGAAAGCTGACCAAGAAAAACCTCTCTGAGCCAAATTTCAACCCCCTATCTTGCTCGTGAGGGTAGTTACAGGGTAAATTAGATTTTGAGCTTTTCCGCGCATTTTCCGCACTCTGATGCTTCCCAAAATTCTGAAAAAAATGTGACATATTTCGGACCCTAAGGCGGATTTTTGAGAATTTTTTCCGATTTTTTGGATGCAAACTGTGGTCGTAAAAAATGAAAAACCTCAAAAAAATCGGAAAAATGCAGGTTTCTCAAAAATATGAAAACATGCTATTGAGCTGTTTAGTGCCCCCATAAAGTACCATAACAGGCAGTGTCCTCAATTTTTTTTAGATTTTTTCTTGTGGGCACTTTTTGTCCAGACAAGAAAAACCGAATTTTTTCGACGTTTCTGCTATTAGGAGGAAAGTTACACTTGTTGATTTTATCGCAAGTATATATTTAGTCATTTTTAACGTTATTACATTGAAACAAGTAAGTGTTTGACCTCAGAAATATGTTTTAAGAGAAAAATAAATTCTATTTCGTGCGATATATACCAGAATGTTCGCAACGTTTACAACGTCGCCGGTTGGCCGAGCAGTCAAGGTGTCGGAATACGGAGCGGAAACGCTGGGTTCGAATCCCGTCGAGGGTAAAGTTTTTTTTTCCATACATCATCTTTATTTTTTCAATTTCTTATATAGTTTATTCATGTGATTTTAACAATATTTTTTAAATGTTTTTAAAAAATATTGAGGTAACATTTTTAACTAACTTTTATTTATATTACTCCGATTTGACTTCGAATTTAATGATATTATTTTCTTGGATTAGGCAATAAATTAATATTTATATTATTGTGTTCGTCCACGATTTCCGCCAGATTAGAAATTGCTTGCGAAAATTGGTAAGATTCCGTGAAAAGAATTTTTAAATCTACTTCTGTCATTTCCGGAAAATCCAGAGTATCTACCGAGGATACTGTTTGAAATGGAGTCGTTTTGCAGTTCCAATTATATCCAATTTTTGGAAAGGTTTCGTTGTCTACTTGTTTGTGTAGAAGCTGGTACTTTTGACCTTGTATACTATACATTGCCTCTACAACCCAATGAATTTTCGTGACTTTTCAGGAATAATTCGACTCTTTCGTCGAAAGTTGAGAACGATTACCTTTTAAAGCAGGCATGAGAACTCTGAAACCAAGACCTGTTAAATGAGATGTAACATCTCGAAAACCTCTGTCGACAATACAAAAGTCTCCCCTCTTCAATATGGTTTTCAATCAAGTAACTATAAACGGAAATACATCCTCATGTACGTTACAATAAAGAGGAATGGCTAAGGCTTATTTGTACCTGATACCTCACTTTAAAAATAGTGGTAGTATGTAGCCCTTTTCTTTCAATTTGACAAAAACCAATACTTTGCTGCGTGTTATTTATTCAGAGTTCTTTTCATTTCCTCCCTAATTTATGAAGACGCAAGGCTTAGAAACCAAATTAATGAATTTTAATATTAAGAATGTTAGAGAGGACCGTAATGAAGATCATATACAATTAGAGAATCGAGGAAGTGATGGATACTCTAAAACTATATTTACATATATTTTACTCAAAAATGTTTCTTAAATATTTTTAAAACATTAAAAAAATATTTTAAAAATCACATGAATAAACCATGTAATAAATAATTGAAAAAATAAAGATGATGTGTGGAAAAAAAACTTTACCCTTGACGGGATTCGAACCCAGCGTTTCCGCTCCGTAGTCCGACACCTTGACTGCTCGGCCAACCGGCGACGTTGTAAACGTTGCGAACATTCTGGTATATATCGCACGAAATAGAATATATTTTTCTCTTAAAACATATTTCTGAGGTCAAACACTTACTTGTTTCAATGTAATAACGTTAAAAATGACTTAATATATACTTGCTATAAAATCAACAAGTGTAACTTTCCTCCTAATAGCAGAAACGTCGAAAAAATTCGGTTTTTCTTGTCTGGACAAAAAGTGCCCACAAGAAAAAATCTAAAAAAAATTGAGGACACTGCCTGTTATGGTACTTTATTGGGGCACTAAACAGCTCAATAGCATGTTTTCATATTTTTGAGAAACCTGCATTTTTCCGATTTTTTTGAGGTTTTTCATTTTTTACGACCACAGTTTGCATCCAAAAAATCGGAAGAAATTCTAAAAAATCCGCCTTAGGGTCCAAAATATGTCACATTTTTTTCAGAATTTTGGGAAGCATCAGAGTGCGGAAAATGCACGGAAAAGCTCAAAATCTAATTTACCCTGTAACTACCCTCACGAGCAAGATAGGGGGTTGAAATTTGGCTCAGAGGGGTTTTTCTTGGTCAGCTTTCGAATGGTTCATTAATTATTGAAAAACGTCTAAGGGCAGTTTTGACCATCTTATTCGGCTAGGCCCTTTCTTTTCATTGCTAAATATCACATTTCTCCACTTCTTTTTCCATAAAACATGATCCCGAGCAAACTTTAAACGAGCTTCCTTATGTTGCTCACTTAGAGAAGGTTTTTTTCAGTTTTTTTCGTTTAATTTGTTTACTGCTTTGGAGAATACGTCGAAAAGTACTTACGTTAACTAAAATACCTGCTTCTTCGGCGATTCTTCTTGCAGTTCCCTTATAATTGGAAGCTATGCGTAATGCAGCACGTCTTACTTGTCCTTTTTCCGTAGATTTTCGGATTTTTAAGAAAGTTATATACAACGTGACGGCTTCTGTTTAATAACTTTGCAATTTTTTTGATAGTTTGATTTTATGGCCGCAATAACAAGATAATTGTTTTTCTCGACCCATTTTAACCCTTTGCACTCGGCGCTATTTTCATTCTAAAACTAAATTTTTCTTCCGTCTTGGAATATTTTCGTTTTATTCGTATGAAACTGATCCGATTTCCACATATAGTATTTAAATATTTAGTAATCTATTAAATACAAATTTTGTAATGTAACAAATATTTTGTAATATTTTTTGTAATTTCTTTGAAATAATGCCACAACAATTTCTAGTGGTGCTTTAGAGTCACCACTCGAGTGCAAAGGGTTAACACTAATGGCACAAATGTTCTAGATAAATGAAAAATGTACACGTCTACTTCACTGCTGATAGACTACTGCCAGAGTACATAATAATGGAAAATATTGCACGAGTCCTATCATTTTGACCGAGTAAGGGCAGACCGTGTTTACATTTCTTTCTTCAACTTCTATTGTGTACAAGATGCAAACTTGCAATTCTATATGCACTCTTTGCAGGATGTATTTAATATATAGAGTGTGTATAATGTAAATATACCTTATAATGTTATATGAATTTATAGCGATATTAATGAGTAGCCTGCGGATTTTTATGCAAGACAAACATTTTCTGCATCAATGACAAGAAAAAAAAGGTAAACGAATTCTCGTCATACTGTTCGTTACAATTCTAGTTGTAGGTTACCCAACATTTTTTTGCTTTACCATTTTCAACATAGAATAATTGACACCAATATTAATATACAGACTGCAGATTTTTATGAAAGAAAAAATGTCTGCATCAATTACAAGAAATAGGAGACAAGACAGAAAATGAACTTTTGTAACTTTCTTGCTTTTTTAATAAATTGATATTAACAGATCTTTTTGTACGAAAATCCACGGTCTTGTTAACAATATTTTACATAATGTCTAGTTGTTACTATCACGTAGAATGAGAATTTAAAATGTTAAATGGAAACGAATAATGTACTACACTTACTTTTCTCAGATGTGCTTCTCCTCTAAAATCAATAATTAATTTTAACAGAAAGTAGAGTATAAATTTAAAATAAATAAAAAATTAATTGACAACAGTAGAGAATAAATGTAAAAGTATTCAACAATTTCGCAAGAGCCACATAAAAATTGTGTTCTACCACTCTCAAACAATTTTCCCATCAATCGATATTTCAAATTTCAGCGAGCGGCAGGGTGGAAATCTCTCGTAATCAATCTCGCGCGATGATAATTCAAATTCCGGGGTGAATTAATTCTTCCATGCAGATGGGAAGTCGGTGGTGAAAGGGTTATTAGAAATCACTACATACGGTGTACCCGGACCCGTATCCCCCCCGGAAGCCCGCTCATGCATTTTAATATTTCATCGAAGCAACCCTTTTTCCAGGGAATCGTCATTAGAGCGATTCAGCGAACCTGTCGGTCACGATGCCATTATAATTTTCGCGCATTTCAATATCCACCTAGTGGAACAGAACCGAATGGGAAAGAGGGGGGAGGAGGGGTGGGAGCGATGCTAGGGTTAGTTCTAAAGGGTTTTGCGCCCTTTTTCGGGCCAGATGCCCCCTGTCGTAATGACTCGCGAAAAAAAAATATGTAAGGAGGGCGCAACCCGTTCTGTTGACGTTTATTGTGTCTAAACGGGCGAAATGGCGGCATTAAAATTTCCTCGGTGCTCGTTCACCGTCTACCCATTATGCGAATAGGGTTTATTAGTGCAAGTCACCGCGGGAAGACACCGACACTCGGATAAGATAGAGGGTGAGAAAAAAAAAAAGAACGCGGAGAGAATACGATAGTCTCTCGCGTTCAACGATCGAACCTTTTCTATTTTTTTTTCCACTCTCTCTTTTTCTCTTGCGTATTGATTGATGGCTTGTAAAAGGGTTCCCGGTATTTTGTTCGATGTTTAGTCATGCAGAATACTGCGCAGGACAATGTTTCGTTCGCATACGATCTTTCCCCCGAGCAGTAAAAGTTCGTCCGGCCCGCGAATGCGAAACGGTTACAGGAGCGTTGAAAGTTTCGGCCGGTTTGGTGATCCGACCGTTGGGAATCGTGAATGTATTTTTTTCAATGTGTGCTGTTCATACCAAAAATGATGGGATGGAAGGCAGTTTTAATTTGGAGCATTATAAAAATTATAGATTGCGGATTCAAAAATTGACGAAGCTTCATGTGGGTAGGTTATCAATTTTAACAAGTCTGCGAAGATTATTGGATGTAAGAAAATGTTGTCATTGTAGGATTTTATAAAACATAATTTATTAATACAGGAGAACAAAATACAATCGATGTTATTTGTTTCAAAATATGCAGAGTATTGGCTTACGGACGTTGTTTAATATCCATCGGATGCTTTCCTAATAACTATAGATTATACATAATTATTGCAGATTTATAATATTTAAGTGAATGTAAGATTGGAATCTTTAAATCATGTTTTCTTTAATGCTGCGGTACGGTAATGGACCGAATTACTGTGGGGGTATCAGTTCTGTGCCCATGTTAATTATACTTATTAAATATAATAATACTAATTTTTGCACCTCTAGAAAGATTAAGATTTAATTTAATACTTTTGTGACAAATGTTTAATATTTTTTAAAGTCTATTGTTATAGTTTCTCCTAATCAGGCATAGGCTACGAATCTTAGAATTTAGAGGAATGATTAGTTAGTTAAAATACAAATTCTTGTGTGAGTGATACCAGTACGTATTTTGTTTAAGCAATGTTCTTTTTCTACGTTTCTTCATGTATCATAACATTGTATATACTTTAACTGATATTATGCTTTTGTTTTATGATTTCATACAGTAGATGTTTACGAATAGTCACGAACTATTATTCCAAATTATAATGCTATTATTTTTTAGATGAACAATCTGCACTTGTTTTCTGTTGAAGAACTTTCTATTGTAATATGCAGCTGATAAGTTCAGTATATCGCTTACTACTATTTTTCCATAGCACTTTTGGTATCGTGTTCAAGAAAGAGTCTTAGATCTCAATTTCGTTATGCAAATCAAGCGAACCTTGTTTCGTTCTAACAAGGCCTCATGCATCGAAAATGAAAGCTTAATAAATTGGAACATGCATTTTTACCACACCCTTTCTATTCTCATACGTACTACGATTATTTTTAGAATGCATTCTACCGATATGAAAATTTTATCAAATTCTGTCCTCACCAACAGAATCATCACATTTTTTACGGAAAGACTATCAATATAAACTGTTGTAACTTCGTGAAAAAAAAAATCGTACAACGATCCACCTGGACTAATTTCAGAGCATGAAACCTCAACTATCAAAACCCTGAGATACAGATTTTTTCGTCATGTAGTAGGTGGAAAGATTATTGACAATTTTTATTTGACATTTTCCAAATTCTAAAATGTCAAAGGTCCCACCAAAATCGTCATAGGTTTTTCACCTTTTGCTGAAGATTATCTTGATAATTAGTTTTTTATTCAGCATACAATTCCTTCGAAATGCAAGGCCAAATATTGCGCATCATAATACAAGAACACATCTTCTTATCTCGATAAAAAAGTGAAATATAAAAAAACTAATCACTACACTGTACAATCTATTTGCTACGAAACGATTGTCGTTTGATAAATATGTTTGCAACACCAAAAATAGGTGGTAAGTACATTCAGATTCAAACAGAAAAATTGTATAAAACAACCCTTTGTTTCTCCTCCATGAACTGCAACTTGACTTCCATCAACTGCAAAATTTTCCAAGTTTTAATTTCTCAAAAAAGTCGAGTCATTTGGTCCAATTTTAAAAAATTTATTCTTTCTTAAGGCGTGCACGAATATTGATGGGAGCCGTTGTATAAAACTCGTTTCGTTTCATATCTTAGGGCTTAGTGGCTGAAGGCGGTAGAATTTCGAAAGGGCGACAAATACGATGCTGGACGTGGTTCGATCGCGGCTCATAAAAATCAGCTCTGTCGATCATAAATCGAGGGTAGTTTCGCAGTACCTTTGGGGATGAATACGTCAGCCCGGGGAATCAGGCACCGACACGGAACGAGCCTGGTTCACGGCGCTGCGCTGTGGCCGCCGCTCCGCGTCAAAACGCGATGTAAATTCGCCTTGCCTGTTGGCTTCCATAAATTGGCCTTTAACAAAGCTCGTCCTTGGTATGCGTAAAGAGAGGCAGAGGCCGCGCTCACCTGCCGACAAAAACGAGAGCGAAGCTCGGCCATAATTTAATAACCGATTCGCCCTTTAGTTTTGAGACTTGACCGCGAGAGAAAGAGAATAAGACCACGCGCCGTCGAACAAGTTTAAAGCCTCGAAACGGGCTCATAAATAAGGCCGCCCGGAATTACAATAATCCGATCCAATTAAACCCAGAATTTATAGTCGCGCAGACGCACCCCCGCGCCACCCCCGCCACTTACCATTTGCATTTCGAATTTTGCCGGCATAATTTCAAATTCGCTCAAGGGTGGAAACACCGTGCAGAACGATAAAAATAAGGGGAGATTCGAGATTTTTTTATTACCGAACTAGGGAGTGGATCTGTCCGAAACCTTTGGGGTAATTTATCTTGTATTCAAGCAATGTTTACAATTGTTGTCGTTGAAAAAATGAATTGACCAGAACAAAAATTCGTAAAAATAATTTTAACGCATTGAAAACTTAATAATGAATGATGAATTCTCTGCTTTCTCTGGCAACGAGACTATTATTCAAGCATTTTTTAATAGTTTACACCTTTAAACAAAATACTACCTTTAAAAAATATTCTCTAGTTTAAAAAAATCCCAAAATTCCTATTTATTTGAGATTGTTAACGCGGCACGAGAACCACGTTTTTAAACGACGCTGCTGCTCAGTCATGTTAAAATATTTCGTTGCAAAAGACCACCAACAAATTGCACAATGTATACACTTCCATCAGTTTTCGCAGAAGAAATTCCCAAATCCTGATCTCTTTCAGATTGCTAACTGGGCACGAAATCGGTAAGATAATAACTCCGCGGCGGCCCCGGCTGTTGCACACGCCTATGTGTAATTGCTAATGAATTCAATGAAACCGAGTTCGAAGGGAAATACCAATATCAGCCGCCCTTGATCGGCTGGGATCTCGGCGATTACGTTCGCCGGATCGAAACCAGATCTAACAATCACGGGGCGCGCAGAAGGTGGTGTTGGCCGGTGCCAGATTCTAAGGGACCCTAAAATTTTCTGCTCGGGCATTAGCATAAATTACCGGGATCAAGGTGACCGGCCACGAAGCCCCGTGATTCCGTTCGCGTAATTCTGATCGCTAATGTCATACATTCCGCCTCCGGAGGTGTTGCAAACGAGGCCGCAAGGTGGCCGACGCGCGAACAGCCTCGCGAGAACGCACCTTAATCAGCATTCATTTGGATACCGTCGATTCGTGTATTTTTAGTCTTAATGACGTCTAAACGATTGCGTATCCCTTTCAACCGTGTTGCGGGCTCCGCTCACGAACATCACGAAGGCGTCGAATCGAAAGAATATTTTTCGGCCGGGCTACGGGTATCAATTTCGTCCTGTTGTACAGGTGCCGGCGTTCCTCATTATAATTCTCCGGAATTAGTGCCGCATCGGATACCACGGGACGCTTTTGATACTGACTCAGCTGGTTTCGATAATTACCGAGCGTGTCTCGTAATTTTCGTGTTCGGGGGGCCGCGGTAATCTCGCCGCGATTTAATCTGCGGAGCGCCTATCGACGGTAATCGGGACTCAAACCGGGCCCGGCATCGCGTTCGTGGCTTTAATGCGCTCACGATGAATCGTGAGCATTACGAAACATAACGCGAGAGATTGCGAGGCGAGCCGCTTCTGTTTGGGGTAGAAAGTATGTATTCATCGGGAGAAGCGCCGGACAACGATGCACTCTTGCGTCATGCTCGCTCCGCCCTTTTGGGTTTGCGAAGACGGAAGTCGGGATGATTTTGTAATTAGTGGACCCGTCGGAGGTTCGTGAGAAGTCTGAGTTTCACCGGTGATCATGAGAAGTTGCGCGTGAAGTCGGGAAGGGTGCTGTGGGATTTTATTTTATGGTGGTTTGCGATTGACCTTGGGAAAACTGTGTTTAATGCGGCCGAATTTTTACATTGAACTGCTGTTCACAAATTTTTGTGTGTTACAAAATCAACATAATCAAGATGCATTCAAATGTGTAGGTAGATGTATTAAAATTCACATAAAAGTAATAAAGTCAGAAGTTTAAATTATCCTTGTAATTGGAAGATTGCAAACGTTCAGGCAATCCTCATCTTTATTGTAGATGAAATATAGAGACTGGATTAATACAGAATTTTATTTTCTGCTGTAACAATTTTTATAGGTAAAAATTAGTTATCGTGGCAAGGTCTATCAAACGTAATATTTTGTTGCATTTCGAAAATTCGCATGTGCTGCAGGTTTATAAAAATCCAAAGTTTAGTATTCAAAATAATTCAGAATGGCAATTTCATGGATTAGCAAAGCAAATCGATTTTTTCTTTTGAAAAGTATGTGTCATTTACATTGTCAATGCTTCATTCAACCCCTAAAACAAAAGCATGCATTACGAAACATCCTGCAGAAGTTGCAGATATGAAACGAAAGATTACGTATTATTTCGTCACAATTATTCCAGATCATGTTTCGCAACTCTTAAGTCGTAAAACAATTTAACCCTTCTGCATTTGATCCCAAATGTCCGATGATGCCCTTATCCATTATGCACATTTTTTATTAATATCCTCGCAGTATAAGGTACAGTGACGAAATTGCACCCTGCTCGGTGCATGAATAATTCATCTATATCAAATGTAAACGATGCACGTACACAGTATTATTTCTTAACTCGTGAATTTTACGGTGATGCACTGCTGGTGAAGTATTTTTCATGATTTCGTTCTCTTTCGAAGTCTAATAAATCATCCGATTCATAATCTCAATAATTTATTGCTTCTTAAACGAGACTCAAATGTATGTATTATAGTTTGCAAGAAATATGTTTGTGCCTTAATAAAAATGAAAATTGCTTTAAAGTACTTCATAAAAGTCAGGAAGGTTTAAAAGTTGATGTCTCTAACGGAAAATGTGAATTTAATCCATTTATGAGAAACATGTGTGGATGAAATAGAAAATAAAAAATTCAGAAATTGAAGATCACTATTCTACTATTTAGTATGCATCACTATGCGTTATTATTAACTTTATGCTTCTCACAATTAGAAAATTCTTGAAAATCCACTGTCCAACGATGGGATAATATAAAAAACCAAGGAGAGAATTCTTTTAATACTTCTCCTTTTGCAAGGAGAATCTTCTGTTACCATAAGATAATGCATCGTAGGATGAACTGAAGTATATTAAATTTACATAAATTATACATTCTAGTAATGTGGTAATCTCACCATGTTTTTGGTGCTGCAACGCAAAATCAACCTCCATTTATCAACTCGGTAAAAAGCAATATTGAATGCGATAATTGAAGTATTGCATTCTTCGCTCCATTTTATGAGTACATTCACATGACATGTATGTCAATACTGAGGTAACATTGGTACTTTCAATTTGTCTTTATAATGTCCAAGTTTTTGTCGACTAAAAGTAAGACTGCTACAGATGTCTACTTTCTCGGACAAATATAAATTGATTTACATTTGAGGCTTAAAAATATGATTTAAAATAACAAAATCTGAAAACTACAAAGTTATTGAACGTCGTGGAAAATTTTAGATGTCGGCATAACAATGAAGCCGTATAAGCATTTCTAGTAGTAGGGTAAGGGACTCAATTACTGTGGGGGCACCAATATTAATACCCCCAATATTTTTGGATGTGCCTATATTAATTATACTTATTTTTGAAGCATAATGGATATTAACAAAAAGATATTAAATTTTCTTCATTAAAATCAGATAATATAATATATATAGAGTATATAGTATAATATATTATATTATATATTTAAGCATAATTAGTATAGGCACAGTAATTGGTACCCCCACGGTAATTGGGTCCCTCACGCTAGTAGCATTGGCTTAGTGTTATCCTTCGGGATTACAAGCGGTTTCGATTCGCCTTGATTCCTAAAATATAATATAAATTACAATATACAATTTCTATTTTATGGAATTTTTGTTTGGAAACGATCCTAAACTTGGGCCAGCGAAGATTCACGACGCTTCCACGGTTCGCCCAGAATCCTCCGGTCCCGGTTTTTACCCGGTCCCCCGGGATAAACCATAAATCGTTCGGGCGTTTTTTGTCGGTCACGAAAACCACGGACGAAAGTTGGCAAGACTATCGGATTTCACAACGCGGTCTCATGAATTTTATTAACCGGGCCCCGGTGGGGTTAATAGCCGCGACGATACGCCGCGTCACACTTGTTCGCAGTTACGGCGAAAGTGATCGGGGACGTTGAAAGATGCGAAGGAAAGCCGTGCAGAACCGTGAAAAATTGACGGTCCGGGTTATGGCAACGGACACTTTTTCCCGTGTCGCCATGGTTTCGCCTTTTTTCCCATCTTCAGTCGCTCCGGTTCCGTTGCAAGGCCGATTGAGCCGTCAGCGAAAGCGCGATAATTCACCCAGATGGCGATCGATACGCGATCATCGCCGATAGATCTGGATCCCCAGAGGTCGGAGACGTTTCGCAAAAGGTTCCTATCTTCATCTGCGTCTAACCGCTTTTGCGAGGCACTTGCGTCGAGTATGATCGAGCACAGATCCATGATCCGCTTCTCTGCTTACTCAGAGATCGCCGGAAACGATTGCCCCGGATAATCCTTGGCTTCTCTTTGAAGGCATTAGCCTATCTGATTGCTGAAAGGTTTGCTGGCTTCGGAACGCCGCTAGCCTTTTCGTAGGAGTTTCGATGTTTGTCGGGAGACCGATCTGCGCTTTCAATCCGGAGATCTTCGAGTTTGAGATGCTGGGATTGGGAAGTCAAACTGGGAATGGTTCGAAGGAAGGGGGAACGTCTTTTAACGCATTATCTACCGACAATTGTTCCGTCCTTTTTGGAAGTATGTGGCCCGTGGCTGAGGATATCTAATAGATCCTTTCATAGTTACAGAAACTTCAATTACACAATCCCACAACTCACCCACAATAAGGTAGTTTAATCATTTAACTTTGGATTATCGTTAAACGAAGATTTTCAAGCTAATTTTGAAGTAAGTTTGTATTTGCGCTGTTTAATGCAAAAATGTCGCAAGACACAGGGCATCGCTGGATTAATCCCAGGAGATTCTAGTATTCCATGCACCAAAAAATGCAGCATGTCATTCTGATATTACATACATAAAAAAATGCAACAATATCATTCTAGTATTCTATGCATAAAACAATGCAGCAACATCGTTCTAGTATTCCATGTACCAAAAAAATGCAACAATATTATTCTGATATTACATACTCGAAAAAATGCAACATCGTTCTAGTATTCGATGCACCAAAAAATGCAACAATATCATTATACCACCCGATGTACCAAAAAATGCGGCAACATCGTTCTAGTATTTCATGTACCAAAAAATGCAGCAATATCATTGTAGTATTTGATGCACAAAACAGTGCAATAATATCATTCTGGTATTCTATGTACCAGAAAATGCAGCTATATCATTCTGATATTCCATGCACCAAAAATGCAGCAATATCATTCTAACAGTCAGTCGATGCAAGAGTAAAGAAAATATAGAATAAATTAAATCAAGCTGACAGTAACTCATGAAATCCCGGTCAAAAGGTACCAAACAAAAATCATTCTCACGAGAAAGAATCAATTAATTAAAATTGTACTACTCGCACGAATGCAAAAATCCATCCACAATTACAATTCCAAAATCGTCCTCCACTTTCGTCTCTCATTTTTCTAATACCATTTACCAATAAATAGTCCCCTAACATTTCCATGGGAAACACCCACCCAGCCGAGCGTTCGTTCGCAAGAAAATGTATTTAAATAAAAATTCGCTGTCGGGGGAACGGCATGTGTCCAGTTCCTCGGCCGTAATTATGCAAATATTTCACGGAGCGCCGTGTTTTCTACAAAATCGGCTTCGGGTCGCGTCGACAGGACACATTGTCCCCGGGTAATCGGGGGTAATTTTAAGGAATCGAATAAAGCGACGCCCTGGCCGGCTTGAATAATTGAAACGTTTGTTTGCATATCGAACCCTTTGTTCCATCCCCACGTGGTATAATTCACTGTGGCGTCTGTGGCAGCGGTGGGTCGCCGTGGATTCCGATTCCATGGAGTCCCATGGCTCGTTTTATTTCACGCCACTCTGCGCAGCGGCCTCGAATCAGGATTTAGCGGTTCGGAATCAATTCAAACAATTCTTTTAATAGATAAAAAGAAGCGTCGTTAATAGACTGTGGATTTTTATTCAAAATAAAAATTGTCCAATCGTAAGAAATGGAAGTTAGATGAATATGTATTTTTACATTTAATAATTTCATTAAATCGAGAACAATTTTCGTATTCTACTCATCCATTTGTCCCAGAAATCCGCAATCTAATCATCAGGAATGTCTAATGACAAAAATATTCGTAATCATGTTACAACTGTGAACGAGAAATGATATAAAGTAAGTTAACAACGAGGTGGAATATAAAATAAGAGAATACAGACTTTAGCATTGCTTTTTAATGGTAGAACCTCGATTAACCGAACTAATCAGGCATACACTAGTTAAAACTCTTACTGATTTATGCAATAAATTCTACTTCATGTGTTATATCTTATATAGAATAGGTAATTAATCTTATAAATAGACTGAGAATTTTATGCATTTATGGAAAAACTGAGTAGATGAGATTGAATACTGAAGAAATTACGATCTTGTAAGAATGTCAACTCTACAAATTTTGTAAAGGCGGCAGGATACTTTTAATTACCTCCTTTCAATTCGCTTCTTTTGTAATCAATGCAGTCAATTTTTATTTCGTATAAAAATGCGCAGATTTATAAATATTACCTATACTAAAAATCATTTGCCCTCAAATGAATTCAATTCGTTTCTGCGAGCAAATGAAACTCTTAAACCGCTGAAACGATGTTGCGGACCGCTGTGAGGAGTTCAGTGTATCGTTTCTGGAACTCGGGGGCCGATTTCGCTGCGCCCCCGTGTCGTTACGCTCCTGGAATAAAATGTTCCTGCAGGAGGCTCTCTCTGAAAATGGTCAGCCATTGTTCGGGGCCCCATGGACGCTGTCGATGGCTAAGGGCGACCTTAAATCTCGCGTAATGCGCCTCCTGTACACGCGAACAGAGCCCCGGCTCGCCGTGTTCCTCTTGTTAGAACCGGACAAGAGAAAAACGAGCAACGGAGGGAGGACGAGCGATGATCGCGGGATCGCCGAACGGTGGTCGGGTTCTTGATACCGGGAACACGACGAATTAATATCATAAACCTGGGCAACGTTTCTTTTCCGCTTCTGCCATCGCGCAGTCCGTATGAATTTTAACTGTCCGGCTTTGATCGGCGAGGGAGGTCCTCTGTTTCTTCTCCTTTGACGATGATCCCCCGACTCGACTGTTGTCGATCGGTTTTTTTCCCGAGACTTCTTTATGCGAGATTGTTGATTTCTAAACGTTTTTATACGGTAACATTCATATTAATTAATAGACTCTAATTAATAGACAAAATTATGGAATTGGTAAATTATCACCTAACAATGGCGATCTTTGAACTCTTGCGTGTCAAGGAATCTTATAATATTATGGCTGCTCTCATTTTGAAGGGTCCTTCATTTCATACCCTCGACTAGTTTTCCTCGAACTTTTTTTTTTTAAATAAACGGAGTGAGAATTTTGTAAACAAACGATTGTAAGGGGTTTAACAAATGTTTCCACAGAATCATTCCAATGCGATCTGATATAGGGAAGCGTTCCCTTTGCAATGAGCTCTTGCAAATTGATCTGCGATTTTTTTTCAGGATTTTATAGCACTTTCAATGAAAAGAGTCCCTTTAACATTCGAATAATTCATGGTGCCCCTTGAATGGGGTCATACTCGTGTATGCTATTACCTCCAAATTTAATTTACTTATAAATATCTTCTAGCACACCTGTCGCAAATGGCTGTTATAAATTGGGACAGCCTTTGTAAATACTATTATTTATTTATGTGAAAATAGGTACTTTTAACACTTGAAACATTTGCCATGTTCCAAGCTGTCATCGCATAATGTTTCATAAAGGTTAAACTTAATACTAATAAATCCCAAAATAGCGAAAAAGATATGATACAAAAATTCATCAAAACCTTCAAAAGATTCGTAAGAAAATAACGAGAACGATTAGTAACTGCCTGAATTAATTAAGTAGATAAATGTCATAGTAGAAATTTATTGAATAAGCTGGGAAAGAAACAGGCGGAAACCTTGAAGTGGAAGGTGTTCCATGATTAGTTTCGATCATTCGGCGCTATAGCATTTTGACATTGATTGCTGGGCTCTACAGAGCCCTGTGGCGCCGGTGTCTCGCGCACTCCTTTGGCATCCATATGGGAGATAAGTATCTCATCGAAATCTATCGGAAATTACCGCCTTTGGGACTACTTTGTCGATTATCATCCCCTGATTTTATGATCGCGTGTTACACTCATCTGAGCCTCAATCAAAAACTAAGTTGCACCATCTTCAATAAAGAGTGTTGGATCGCATGCTATCACGATACCCGGGCACTGATGTTCCATGGATATTTCAAATAAAATGCATTACGCAAATGAAACGTCTTGAAAATGATCCATCAACCGAATTAAACAGCGTCAAAATAGCTGCATTACACAAATTAAATCCGTCGAAACCTGAAAACGATATAACGTTCTAATATTCATTCGCTAATTGGCGAAGTGCATTGTAGAGATTTGATTAAATGATGCATTGGCACAGAAAACTTTTATTTGCTGCTTAAACATTCACAGTCTAATGACAAAGAAACTTGATACATCAAACCGAAAATTGTCTATGATTGGCCAAAGTAATATACCAAAAAACACTTCATTATTTATTTCAACACATTTGTGTAAGAAAATTCTAAATGTCTGATTGTAACTCATCATTTAACAATATTTTTAGAAAGAGTAAGGGCTTGAGGATATTGTATTTGAACATCGTTCCCATGTTTCTTGAAAAATATCGTCGCCATTCATCGACATACATAATGACAACGAACACTCTTCGCGCCAAAGCAAAAATAGACTGACACAGGGAACAGACACAGGGATCAACAATCAATGATGTACTAGCTGTCGGACAGGGCCGTGACAGAGACACGGAAAGGTGTCCCGTGTTGTGTGAAATAAGGGCTAAATATTTTCTCCCGAATAGAATCGACGACAAGGGACACAATGACGAGGACAATGACGAACTTTTAACGCGGTCGTACGACAAGCACGTCGTACAGGCATAATCCGCGGGGTTTCCTGCGGTATCTTCGCTCGATCTTGATCCTGCCCTCGGATCTCGAGGGTCCAGATCGCTCCAGATAGACCCGACTTCTTCGCCAGCTGCTCCCCGGACGAAGTCGAGGACCCCTGAGAGAGCCTGTGTACAGCAGAAAAGAGAGAAAATCGCGAATCCCTTCCTCCAGATCCGACGATAACGTTCCGGGAGATTTAGAAGTCGAAATCGCTAGGTCAGGTGAACTGGCGCAAAACTTGCCTCTTAATTAACGATTCTATGTGCGCCTGATTCGCATCGACACACCAGACATCCTCTATTTTTAGCCCATTCGGCCTTGAGAATTTTTAAAGAATTTATTCAACTATTAAAGAACGTAGCTGCGTTACTCGATCTTTAAAGTGTGCCCGTGGCGTCGCAAAAATTTGTACATTATTGATCACATTATGTCCAGAATGTTTCAAACCAATTTTCTCATCATTCTCTATTGTTATCTAACCCCTTCAACATTTTTTAAAGAATTTATTATGATATTGATATCTTTGCTGTGCAGCTCGATTTTTGAAATGTGCTCGTTTCGTCGCAAATATTTGTACATTATTGACCACACTGTGACCATAATTTTTCAAACAAATTTTCTGGACGTCCTCTATTTCTAGATAACCACCATCAATATTTTTTAAACAATTATTATGCCATTGAACAATATCTCGGCTGTGCAGCTCGATTTTTAAAGTGTGCTCGTTACGTCACAAAAATTTGTATATCATCGATCATACTGTGACCATAATTTTTCAAACAAATTTTCTGGACGTCCTCTATTTCTAGATAACCACCATCAATATTTTTTAAACAATTTATTATGCCATTGAACAATATCTCGGCTGTGCAGCTCGATTTTTGAAGTGTGCTCGAACGTCGCAGAAATTTGTATATCATTGATCATACTGTGACCATAATTTTTCAAATAAATTTTCTGAACGTTCTCTATTTTTAGCTAACCTCCCTCAACATGTTTTAAAGAATTTATTATGCCATTGAACAATATCTCGGCTGTGCAGCTCGATTTTTAAAGTGTGCACGTTACGTCACAAAAATTTGTGCAACTTCATTGATCACACTTTGTCCATAATTTTTCAAACAAACTTTCTGAACGTTCTCTATTTGTATCTAACCCCTTCAACATTATTAAAAGAATTTATTATGCCATTGAATGATATCTCGGCTGTGCAGTTCGATTTTGAAAGTGTGCTTGTTGTGTCGCAAAAATTAGTCCACACACATATATCGAAGCGAGTTTTTAAATTTTCTATTTGTTCTTTTATTTTGTCCACGTCTTAGAGTATCTTAAAATGTCTGAAATTGACGAATATGTTTTAGTTTTCAATAGAATTTGAATTTAAGAAATACACTGTCCAAATTGTGGAAGATATGGGATATAAAATAGTTATGCGGCAATTCATTTGATTGACTATACATTTTGATTAGTAAAGATCAATAAAAAGATCGTTTCGAGCTCTGCCGAGCAATAACTTGAAGAAATGTTTCCCCAAAGAGACACTAAAATAAATTTGACCTGCCTCCCCAATCTCCAGAATTTTATTCTTGCCCATTACGCGCGTTTACGCAACTTTTTCAACTTTACAGGCACTCCAATATTCCATTCGCATCGACATCGTACTTTTATACGTCATTAGCTGCACGAACGCCACAGTTCGCAACAATTGTGCGCATGCATTCGCCGCAGATTCATACGGTTTCCGACGAAGTCGAATATTTTTTGAGTACCGCATGATTCAGAAAAATGGCCAGAGCACATATTTAAGCACTTAGCAGCTCGAACGAATCTGTCGCGACCAATAAAACTGTCCGGCAAGGAATTATTTAGAGTTCGTAAAACGTTCTAATAAATGTTCAATTCATTATCTTGTGGAGATGATATACGGACAGAGAGTTGACGTGAACGAAAATAAAACTGTAGGCGCGTGCTCATTAACGCTAGCGGAGCTTGATGGCCGTAACAAGCGGCGAAACTTTACGATTTCGTTGAAATAGCCTGTTCCCTTCTTTTTCGGGGGTCTGGGCCTCGGATCGCCGGAAACGAGATCGTGAGAATCGGCGTTACGTAAGCTTCGTTAGAGAGAATATTCGTTGGACCAAAAATTTTTACGGTCGGCCGTAAAGGCACGTGCCCACCTCGAAGAAGATTTAAATTTCCTGGCCGAAGGAAACTTGCTCGGGAGATCTCGCCGGTTTTATTTCGACACGTAAAAACCGCCACTAAAATTTCAAACGTTTCGGCCTCGTCTGTTTACGACGCGAACGTGCCGCCACGGTAGCGGTCCTCCTCTTAATTGTGCTCCCGAGGAAGTGACACACCCCTTCCCACAAGTCCTTGTTCGCTCGATTATTTGGAATTTGTGGGATCCTGCCTCGGAATTTTTCTGTTACACTCTTACTTGAGCTACTCGATTTTTAAAGTGGGTCGCGAACATTTTTAAATACGAGGCTCAGTCACGAACAGGACATTTCCCCTAGAATGTCAGATAACTAATTTATTTCATTTTGTTTCTTACTGGGCTTGTAAATGAATATCAATTGTGCTTTTAAATTCTAGAAACACTGAGATAATAGGACTGACTAGGATTTTTAACAGTTACATCGACTCACATTAAATAAATAAGTCGTTCAAAGATGCATGAGGTTCCAACAGGCCAGTAAAGAATTATACACAGTTTTACGTATACATAGAATATTAACTTTTCAGGTCAACTTTTCAATTTTTCCAATTTTTATTACCAATAGTATACTTAATATAGTACAATCTAAACTAACACAATTATACACAGTTTTACATATACATAGAATATTAACTTTTCAGGTCAACTTTTCAATTTTTCCAATTTTTATTACCAATAGTATACTTAATATAGTACAATCTAAACTAACACAATTATACACAGTTTTACATATACATAGAATATTAACTTTTCAGGTCAACTTTTCAATTTTTCCAATTTTTATTACCAATAGTATACTTAATATAGTACAATCTAAACTAACACAATTATACACAGTTTTACATATACATAGAATATTAACTTTTCAGGTCAACTTTTCAATTTTTCCAATTTTTATTACCAAGTATACTTAATATAGTACAATCTAAACTAACACAATTATACACAGTTTTACATATACATACAATATTAACTTTTCAGGTCAACTTTTCAATTTTTCCAATTTTTATTACCAATAGTATACTTAATATAGTACAATCTAAATTAACACTACTATAAGCAATGCATTTCATTTAGTCTTTGATATATTATATATATATTTTTTGTAACTAATTTAGTAAATTCTGTCTAAGAGTGTGTACAATATCACTTTTTGTACAAAACCGAACAATTGAAAAATTTTAATATTGATTTTAATATTTTAATATTTTACTATTAAGGCGAATATGGTCTGAATATGTGAGAATATTGGTCTTGTTAGCAAACATATGTTGGGAATGTCGAAATCTGTGATAATTAAGACTGGAGTTTTTGCTTCTGAGATTAAAGTTGAAAACAATTTACCGTCTCGCGAGTCGCGGTCTAATAACAAGGAAAAACCATTAAAAATAGTGTGATTAATGGTTTCACAACTCTGCAATTTACTTTCCTCGTTGAAAAGAATCCATAACTCAATCTTCGTCAGCAGGCCAGGTAATTACAATGGACATTTGACCCAGTGCTTAAAGTCGATATAAATTACAATTACCACCCGATGCGATGAACTGTTTTTGTCAGTCGCGACGCAGTTTAACACGGTTTTTGCTCGGCATGCTTTCTCCTCCTTTGGCCCGAGTAATCTTCTTTGAAAATCGGTTTCTTAAATCGCGTTGCGCATTACCTACGGTGTCGTAATGTTCTATCAATCACCATAAAATCATCAGGCAACCACCAGCGGTCGAAACTTTCGGAAATTTAATTATTCACCGGGTCACGGTAAAATTCTGTGCAGACTGTGAATGTTATACAGTAGACCCTCCTATAAAACGCGAAGAACAAATTTCGATTTGGTTTGCACCGAAATTAAATTTAATTTCATTTATACTAATTCTGAGTTTCTTATAACGCGGTTTTCATATAACATGGTATGAATTAATCTGATTGTATCGGATTCCTTTTTACAGAATTATAACATTCTAAGCGTACACAGTCTCTTAAAAATTAGAAATGCGTCTTTCAAACACTCATTGGTGCTGTGGTATTTTATTGTATTTCCTAGGCCAGTAATCGTTACAAATGCACGAGTCCGATTGCAGCGTAAAGGTTCGAGGAAAGATCGGCCTCGGACTGATCGTTCCCAAATTAAACCATCGGTTTGACGTCGGCGAGACGTGTTGCGAAAGGGAAAGTGAAAATTCGAGGGAATTCAACGACGTTGAGGGAGGGCGGGGGGGGGGGGGGGGGGGAGGGGCAAAAAGCCAGAAAACAAATCGTCGCGAAACGAGGCAACCCGGAGTGGTGAATTACAGCCTGGCCTGGTGTGTTTTCTGATTTCCCCTTTCACTCGGGAACGCTCGAAAACGCCACACGGTTCGGAATGAAAGAGCCCGGGGACCGTCCCGACCTCAGAAAACCGAAGGGGCCCGATACCGAACGCGAAACGACTTCCCTGTTCGGTGTACGGTTCCGCGTTCGAAATGCGAAACACGCGGATCCGAGGGCCGGGATACGCCACGCCACTTTACCAATTAGTCTCCGGTACAATCCCGCTCGTTATCCCCGCGAGATATCTGATCACCGAGAGGCCCCGCGCCGGGGCCCCGTGCTGTACGTCTTTATCGTCAACGAGATCAAATTATCCGTGAAAGGGCGGACACACTCGAGTAGTTCCAGAAATGGGTCCACCGGGACGGCTACGGCCGCTTGTCGAAATCTAATACGCCCCGTGATCGCCGATGCGATCATACGTTTCTGCCGGAGCCGATTCTGCTCCGGTTTTTTTTATTTGCCGATCCTCCGCTCCCTCGATCTTAGATAGCCGAGACGTGAAATATCGAGTATGAAACCTCGAGGATGACGATGTTAGTCGATTTTTTCGAGCTTCAAAATTTAAGCGAAACATGTCGATCTGTCAGTTTTGTTCGTTTGTGGATTAATTCGTAGGCTGAACTTTACAGTCCCCCCCCCCCACGTATAATCTTTCGCCGTCATTCTTTTATTTTTCGTTACCCTTAAGGAGGTACTCTAGTTTTCGAGGCCGTTTTTGCGTAGTTTTTAGGAATTTTTTTCAAAAAAACTATTGAACTTTTGGAGTCAGGATTTTGCACACATATTTATCAGTGCTTCAAGTACACGTGTGATTTTTTCCAAGTAACAGTAATGAAAATTGCACAAGTTATATATATTTTTTTATAGACTATATTTTGGAACACATGGGTCGACCATTGCCACGATTCCAGTCCTTCGACTGATCCGAAACAAAACCTGAACAGCAGCTATGTCTCGAGCCAAAAGAAATGAAAAATCTTGATACGAAATGGCGGCATCTCGACGTGAAATTACCGATATTTTCAATATTTTTCTGCCGTATTGAAGAAAATACAAGAACAGAGAAATCGATTTTTTGAAATGAAAAACCGGAATACCCCCTTGAACAAATAAATAAACATTACCAACCTGCATGCTATGATCACTTCTCCAGAATCTCACGCATAACAAAGTCCGAAAGCCCGCAGTCTCGCAGCTAATAGACTGCTCGGACTGCTATCTCGATCAGGCGCAGGTTCAAGGAGAGACAGTCCTCGGGAGTCATTCTACGTTCGAACTAATGACTGGGCGTTCGCTTTCGTTTCTGATAAATGAACAACTGTCTGGCTCGGGGACCGGTTTACGGTTCCCGTGGACACGGTAGTGTCGTTCAAAGTAAGGACAGGCGAACGACTTGCTAACTGGATCCGCGCGCGCGCGATCCTCCCCCGGAAAGGATCGACATAAACAGGCGCTGATCGGAACGATCGCCGCGCAGGATTCTGCTGGGTATAACAGTATCCAGGAGAGAGATAACGAAAGGTGTCTAAAGCGTACGTATCTCGGGCCCCCCTATTGCATCGGTATCTTAGATCGCAATCACCGAACCTCGGGCGGCGTGGGTGTCTCAATGATGTGACCGGTCACGACGCCGATGATCAGATAGCCGTGCGGTGCGACACCGCGACAATTTCAGCGTGGCCGGTTGATATTGGCGAAACTCCCACCTCGGGCCTTCTCGATGGGCCGAGCCCTAAATCCGGCGCTTTTGTAATCACCCGGGAGTTTCGAACGCGCCACAATACTCCGCTGTAGCGCGCCGATTGATCTGAAACCATAACTTCCGCGGTTTATTGCTCGCCGTTGGGAAATGCGGCGGCGGAATCGTTCGCTGCAGGAAAGTTCGGAAAGTGTGCGGACGCCTGGCACAATTCGGCGATACCGATCGCGTGGCTTTATTGCGGCCGAACGAATTGTTGTATTTTAATTGTTTTACGCGCGCGCGTCGAGTTGCTCTAGTTAACGAAGCTTTCAGACTAAACCAACGAGATCGGTATGTGGGACATTTATTTTCAGTCTTTGGATTGCGTTTGTGCGAATTTCGTACTGAAGTTTATTGAGTGGAGACGATATGTTTTAGTTCCTTACGATTTTCTTCGCAGTTATGATAACTCAATTGTGAAATCGTTGACGATAAATATTATAGGTTGTATTGAATTATAGTTATCTGTATTTCCAACGAGTCACAACTAAATTGTTTTTGGAACATGTACTTGAGAGGTGGTATGTCGGTAACAGTTGCATGTGTTGCAAGATGATCCATTTTGTTCATGAAATTGTCATATAGTGTTCACTCGATATATGTCCACAACACGGGTCTACTCGGGGATATATATCGGCTAGGAGATACTATTCTTTGATTCACTGCGAACGTAGAAAGGGACAGCGAAGCTTCTTGGCCCCTCATGGGGTATAGATAGTTCTGGGATTTATGTACAGTCTTTAGTCGATACATGTCCCAAATATTTAGCCGATAAAAGTTTTCAATGACCATTCCGAATCTCGTCACGATAATCCCATCTCTCCAACACATACTGTTCATGCATTAGGTTATTGCAAATGAAATGGCCGTTTTTAAATCTTCAACATAAACTTTTATTTGACAACCTTTATTCATATTCCATTAATCGAAATAATTTCCATTGACATCAATGCATTTCATCCATCGTGATACAAGTGTCCCAAAGCCTGTCCGGTGGAAATCTAATAAACGCGAGGCAATAAATTCATCAAATGTAGTTTTTACAGCACATTGTTCTTTAAATATTTTTCCATTCAAAAATACATCTAGGTACTTGAAAAAATGGTAATCAGTAGGTGACAGGTCAGGCGAATAAGGAGAGTAAGGGAGAACTTCACACTTTAACTCTGCTAAATTTTTTACAATTTGTTTCGCAATATGTGGCCGAGCATTATCGCGAAGCAATAATACACCACGTCTATTGACTAATGCCGGCTGTTGAACACCCAGTTTTTCGTACATTATATCAATTATAAGCATTTATGGTTTCACCTTGTTTTAAAAATGAGTAATGTACAACACCCTTTAAAAACATTAATGTCTTACGCGGATGAAGCTTCGGTTACGGCATATGTTTTGGAGTTTCATCTGCGTCTAGCCACTGTGCAGAACGTTGTCGATTGTCGTAGAAAATCCATTTTTCGTCACAGGTAGTTATCCTGTTTAATATGCCTTCATTATTCTGGCAAAACAGTAATGAAGAACTGACCTCCAGACGGCACATCTTGTTTGTGTCAGTGAGTTCCTGTGGGACCCATTTATCTAACTTTTTTACTTTTTCCAAAGCCTTCAGATGTCGGGAGACAATTGAATAGTATATATATATAATTTAATTGTTTAATGTTGCTTCAACATCAAAGGTCATTAGCAACGCGGTACATTTTCTTACAATATATTATACATATTTGTATACGTGATATACTTGGAAAGACCGGCGATATACTCCTTAGAACTTAACAGAATGGGTAAGGATCTAGGCAACTTAGCATTTTTCCTTTCATTCTCATATTTTTTGCATTCTATTATTAGGTGGTTTATGTTAATTGGTACTTTACATATATCGCAGATCGTATTTTCTTTCTTATTTAACAAAAATGAATGGGTTATTTCTGAGTGCCCAATTCTGATTCTAGAAATTGAAGTTTGAATTTGACGATCTACTGGACTCGGAAATTTGTGCCACTCAAAATCCGCTCCTTCATTATGATATTTTTATATATAATTCCTTTTAATTTTGTCAAATACCTGTTTCCTAAAAATTTCATTTAGGTGGTTTTTAAGATCGTTTAGTCTGGTATAATGGGTGATTTGTTTCATTTTTGTGTTGCAGGTTGCTAATTTGGCTGCTCTATTAACATTTTCATTACCTTTTATACCCATATGCGATGGAATCCAGCAAAAAGTAATGGATTTGCCGTTTTCAACAAATTGAATAGTGTATATTGGTTCTCTCCGCGATTCCCCGAACGGTTAGACGTGAATCTCTCTTTTAAACCTGAATCTTTAATAGATGCTGGCTTATGACCACGGGGCTCATTTTCCAGTTTTGTATCACCGGAACGAAATTTTTCAAACCATCGCCTTATGGTCCGATCACTTGCTATACGTTCACTTTAGCAGCATTTATGTTTTTCGCTGCTCCAGACGCAGTAGTCCAAGTTTGAACGCGTACAAGTAAATTATTCGAATTTCTTTTTTCTCCATGGCAAACGAAAATCGCTTTTGAATCACGTACACTGTACAACATCAATAAACTTATACCCGCAAACTTATGTACGAGATACGTACTTTTCACATTGGACAACTTCAACGCTCTCTGTCGTGGAAAAACTAAACTACAAAGACGGGAAGTTTCCAATGTGAAAAACGGTGATTTCAAGTGCAACAACCTAATATATTTGTTCTACATTCGTATACAGATATCTTTGTACAGATCCATACGTTAAGGTATGGCAGTTCATTCCTCCATGAACTGTATCGTATATAATACGTTAGACTTAATTGCAAATAACAACACTTCCCTCCACATATACATTCAAAAATGACCCCACCGACTTTCCCACTCCTCCGAACACTCTCGATCAGTACAAGACACATTCCCACTAATTCGCAACAAGCAAATAAATTCCCGGTAATTCCAAGTCACGAGCTCAGATACGGCGGACAGTAACACCGCCCAGGAAACTGGCATCGCAGCATCCATCAGCGTCGTAGTAGCACAAAATAATCCTAATCGAAATTCCGCGTGGGGTGTCACGACTAAAATTACACGCCAATCAAGCCTCGATGCGGAGAGCTCGCAAGGGCTGAAAGCGAAATAGTGTGTGTGTGAGAGAGAGAGAGAGAGAGAGAAAGAGAGAGAGAGAGTGGAACAGGGGTTGCGGGGGCGAAGGAGAAGTTCAGGGGAATCCGATATTAATCGTAAACAGGAGTACGATCCAAGGGACGTGTAATTGCTCGAGTGCAATCAGAAGTGATCCAGCTGGAAGGAGGGTTCTGGTTCTGGTTCCCGGACAGGGCCCGAGAGGACGTGGAAGACACGAAACACAATGGACAGGCCGTGTGGCCTCCTGGTGGGCCCCGCGAACACCGCAGACCTTATCTGCCGGGATCTATGGGCCACGGAGGACTAGGACCCAGGGGCCCTGTTAGAAATATCGCGCCGACCGATCGGAGATAGGACCGCGATACCAGCCCCTCTTTTCACCGCGAGGAAAGATCTCTGACGTCCTCTATCTTCTGTCTCTCTCTCTTTCTTTCTCTATACTTCTCTTTATTTCTCTCTCTCTGTTTCGCCGAGGGTTGGCCTGGCTGGAGGGGATGCCGGATTACTGGCAGCTGGTGAACCCGGACAGTTTACAATAAACCGCGTCTTGCAACAAATTCGTTCGGGCAGAGACGTCCGGGGGCGTCGACCGTGAGCTCATGCCCGGCTCGTCTGACGTCTTCGTCATACAATGCGAGAGGCAGTCGCGAGCTTTCAGCGGATCCCATTGTCGCACTTTCGATTTACATGCCACGCTTTTGTTGCTGCTCCGATCGTGGGTGGGTACCATGACTCGTTTCGATGGAACACGTTCTGCCATTTTGCCGGCGGACCGGGTGTTTCTGATAGAATGCGTTTCATTTGCAAAAGTTTGAGGTGGGATGACGCGGTTGGTGGGACTTCGCTGTGACAGTGGAGAACTTTGTTTCTCAACACTTTGTCCATCGAAGGCTACGAACATTTGAAGTGACTGTTAAAAATCGGACATTTCGTGTGCGCAACAACCTACTCAATCTTACATTCGCATTTCATGTGAAGAACATAACACTTCACAGTCTGGAGCCTAGACCAGGGATGGGCTTTTTTGTCTCAATTGAGACAAGACCGCCCCCACCATAGCGGCCACTGTCTCCCTCCAGTAAGCGCCGTTACCCTGGGGTAACGAACATGCGAGACACCAGCGAACGCGACGAAGGTGCGCGCTGTATGAAACAGAGGTTGATGAGAGAACCAGGCGTTTGAAGACCCCCTACCCACCATTGGCCTAGAGTGCCTAGACGAAAGAAGTAAGAAGAAACCTAGACGCTATAGATACGGTTGGGCTATTGAGTTTTTTTGTGACACGATTCTCGAATTCACCGATTATCTCGAGACCACGGTTGAAGATCCGTTTCACAGAGAGAGGGGCGGGGGGTGGTTAGAGGGATCCTCATCAGAGAAATAATTAGATATTAACCGGTGCGGACTACCGTAGGGGGTCATCGTGGAGGAGAGGCGCGAGTCATTCGCCTTAATACGCGGCCGGATCGGCTTTTGGTTCCGACCTCTAGCCGGCGTTACAGGTGGATCGGACGGTCATTAGGGGCCCCACATTAATTACAGAGATCGCGTTCATCGGCGGCTAGTGTTGGTCCTTTGACATCGGGTTAGGAAACCCGTTTCATCTTTGCCGAAATATTAATTTCCGACGTTCAGCTGGTTTGGTAGACGGTGCGCCTTTAACGAGGTTAGGGATTACCGAACCTGAAGAGAACGGGGTAACGGGGGGAGAGGGGAGGGACGTAAATACCACCTTCTGAAGTATTATCGCCTTATTCGGCTTCTAATCATTGGCTATTATTTAAGGCGACTACGTGAGCTCGTAGAAATATTATCGCCATCGATGTGTGTGTGTTGCCTCGTGTTCCTTTTATCATCCGTTGTACGTGGGGGAACTGAAATCGGGGTCCTTGGGCACGTTGACTTGTTAGTGTGCTCAAGTCATTTCGTACATTCTTCTCCATCAGTAAAGAATATTGTGTTACAACTTCCAGCGCGTTTGTAGTAAATGCTAATTGATAAAATTAGCTAAAATGTGAAGTTTAAAGAATGAATCTTTTCAAAGTATAGATTTTATTTTTTAATCTAGAAATTCTCAGAATAGATATAAATGGAAAAACAAACGAAGAAATTTAAGGCATTTGATATGGAATGTGCTGCGTAGACATGGATATTGTGAATCTCACAGAACTTTTGATTTGCTTACTTTTCTTTTTAAATGAATGTGAATCTGATCTAGTAGAAAATGGGGTAGTAAAATGAGACGGTGTTACTTTTCAGAGAATTTATAAGACTGAATTAAGGTATTAATAATGATGTATAAGCATAAAAAACCTCAAAAATAATAAGACAACTACAATTGAAAGGAAAATTTATTTCACTTTGCAATAATCACATACATAAATAGTGCTTTCTGGAATTTATTCTTAATTTCGGTTAATGTGAACGGCTTTTTGTAAAATCTGTGTATGCCACAATTATTAGTGTGTTTATAATAAAAAATGTTGGTACATTGATTATTTGCATTATCGGCAATATTATT
Source organism: Halictus rubicundus (assembly GCF_050948215.1). Lineage (NCBI taxonomy): Eukaryota > Metazoa > Arthropoda > Insecta > Hymenoptera > Halictidae > Halictus > Halictus rubicundus. Next base: position 8,696,644 of record NC_135149.1, on the reverse strand, counting down.
AAACATACGGACGGTTACAGGAAACTTCAGACCGTCGTTATTTTCACAAATTCCCAGGAACTGATTAAACACAAATTGCATACAGCTACAACTAAAACGACAGCTGCAACATTTCACACCCGAAGTCAACCCGTTGCCTCGCAAAATAAACCAAATCCGTTCGCATGGTCTAAAACAACCTGAGTGAAGCGATTCTCGTTGAAGCCGACTCCGATACCTCCGCGAGGAGAAACTGAATTTTTCGCCATCGACCCCTTCAATCACGCTCACCGACGACTAATTTCCGTCGATTGGTATCGCAGGGTGAAACGTGTCGCCGCTCGCGTCGCTTGTCAATAAATTTACACGTGGCACTATCATCACCTGTCAGCGTGCGAAAAATTACTGTGATCGACGCGCGCGGCCGCTCTCCACTTTCAACGCACCCCTTTCGACGCATCCCCCATCATTCGCGTTCGCGATCAAGGATTACGGGACGCATAATAGATTCCCGTGATCTAGAAAGCGTGGCCAGGCGATTCGCCATTCCAGACGTGTCACAGCTTTATCGGAGGCCGGGATCGCCGAAAATTACACGGCCAGCTAATCTCGTTGCTCTCCGAGCATCGGGCTCTTCGATCCGCGCCAGGCCCCGAGATTATGGCTGTGTTACTCGCGGACCGTGCGTGCCGAGCTATAACAAATCCATTACGCGAGTAATTCCACGCGCCGCGAGCACCGGCCGGCATTTATTCCTCGAAAGGCGGCGCCCGACGACGGACGCACCACCGCTCATCGCGTGCGATATCTCGTTTAACTTCGCGTGTTATAGATTGCCCCGCGATACCTCTCTGTAATTTCACTTTGCACCTTTTATTATGATTCACTCTGGTGCACCTTTGTCTCGCGGTTCCAGCGTTCATTGGCCAGCCCGGATTTACTTGTCGCGTTCTCGAGCGTGATTAACTTTTGTTTTGTATGGTTTGCACAGTATGTCTGATTTATTTCCATATGGCTCACTGAACAGATTATAACACTAAACCTACCGACACTTCTTGTATACCTATTTCTACCGTGCGCGGTCAAAATGACCGGTCCTGAAAAAAGTTATTGTTAATATAATTAAACGTAGATAATAGTCAATTTGTTGCTGAACGCGATACAAATTTATTTCTATATAATTTCAATTATATAAAAAATACTGCGATGCTCTCTCCTCGATTTACAAAATTGTACCGTGTCGTCCACCTTCGCGGTTTGGATGTGTTTGCCATGAAACGCGCGCAACTTGATAGCGTCTCATTCAATAAGGCGGCTCATTTATTTTGAGTTGACCACGCCATATTGAGAATAGCCTTTCTTTTATACTTATTGTCTTGGTTTAGAAGAGATATTAAAATAGAAGAGCTATTTAAATAGGGTAAACTGTACTATTGCTGGCACTGCAGTAGTGATTGGTACTTTTGATTTAAACTGCAAATAATAAGAATTCCTGCTGTAGAAAATGTTTTTTTACTGCTTCTTATTTATATTTCAAAGCAACGTTGTAAGTTTTCATAACAGAGTTCCACATATGACTGTTAGCAACGCTGGAAGACATCCAGTAAGACCGCCGGATGACCACAGCGCAGTGTAAATAGTGTTTTGTTAAAATTTTCGTTACCAGTAAATATACTTTATCGCTTTATAACTTAATTTCGGACTGTACTACAGATGTAATAAGCGCGTATATGTTTTATTATAAATCAAATAGCCTGTTTGACGTTTACTTCTTATCAGACATAACTTCAGATTTTCAGGTGACAACGAATGGTTAATTTATTTGTATGGAAGTTTAATTAATTGGCACCTATGCCAATTATTAGATATACAGTTTTGCATTATTTTTTAATATTCGAAAGATTAATGCTTTGAATCTTTCAAACAAATTAGAAATATGACTCTAATTCGTTGGAAGAAGGGTTCTTATCAATTCTTGGCATTGCTAATCACTGTACGTTGAAAGGGCCAATCATTATAGGATAATAAGGTGCCAATCATTGCAATGGAAATTAGAGAGATTGCAGGCTTCAAGACTGATAGAGATATCGAACTTAAAAATACTGATGACGAATACGATGACTTACCCTTAAATGAATAGATACACTTGAGTACATCAAAGATACTGGACGCGTAAAGTTTAAATATATAAAGAGGATAGATGCAATAAAAATATAAAGAGTATAGATGCCAACAACAATACTGAAAATACTGTTGTTAATCTCAAGACGGAGAAGAAAGAAGAAAATTCATAAAAGGCTGCAGTAGAAAAAAATAAGCCAGAGTTCGTATCAGTCGAAATTATTGTTCCACCATGTACATCATATAAAGATCTTCTCTTAAATAAACAAAAAAAAAATTGTTCGAAATTTACACAAGAGGAACATTCACCAGAAAGGAAGAGCTGAATCGGATGACCCATGTAATCCTTAAGGTATTTTTCTTTTTTTTTATTTGAGCATTATCTCTGTCTCTTAAGTTATGTCTACATATTAAGCTGACGATATTAGTGCAGTCGTAAATTATACATTAGGCAGAATTTACGCCTACATGCAGTAGAAAATGTTTCATTATTTTTCTTTATTAACACTAGGTTTACGGGAACCGTCAAAATGACGGGTTCTAATACTTTTAATTTATAGTTATTATGATTCTAACGATGCATAAGTACATAAGAAATTATTTATCAAATTTATTACCTTGGGTATATATTATTTTAAAAATACTGCTAAAAATGTGGGTAGCACGTTCTTGTTATCTTTATAAAGTGATTCAAAATAGTCACTTTTAGTGCTCCGTAAACCTAGTGATAAGTTAATAATTCTTATTCAGTTCTTCAGTGCTAACAACTGATACATGTTGTGTCAATAACTGTACCAAATGTACCAATGACTACTATTTGTCTTACGATTGTTATTTACTGAATATATTTTGTAATAAAAGATTTCTGATTCGTGAAACTGTTTGATTTTGCTGAAAAATCTCTATTAGCTTATAATAATAGCAAGTTAAACTCATTAAACATTTCAGAAAAGGATAAAAAGATTTTTACTACGAGTTTGGCTTAGGATGCCAATCGTTGTACAGTTTACCCCCATGTTATCTTGTGCGGTCAAATTGACCGGCAGGAAGGACAGGCTACATATATTTCTTTGAAAAAAAAATAGAACGAGAAATAAATACTGAAAAATAAATTGTATACATACTTTAAGAAAAGTCGTAAGGATGAATAGCAATGTCATCATGTCGTATGCACGAAAGTGTACGCAGAAGTTTGAAAAGGTCAATTTGACAGGCCGTGGTAGGTTTAGTGTTAATAACATTCGACGAAATGCTGTTACTTCGAAACACTAACGAGTTTTCTCATTTATTACATTCATGGAACACAAACACAAGTGAAACTTGTACTGAAAATAATTTTTAAAATCTCTTATAATATTTTTATATAAAATCGTAACTATATCAATCCGATAAGGATGTTGCATATTATAAACATTCGAATAAAGAGATAATCTTTCTTTTAATCGAACACTAACTTTCACTCCACTGAATTCACAAAACCGTCGGCCAATTAAACGAACATCGATGATCACGTATGAAATGGCTTCGGTGATAAAAATCCGACCGAAACAAGTCAATATTCCAGTTTCCGTAAAAAAAAAAAAAAACATTGCGATCAGTCGATTCCCAATCAAGACCCGGGCCTATAATTATGACATCAATGCGTATTTCCGTGCACGCAACAGCTCCGGTTTATTAAATTTACGAAAAGCCACGGCGCGGAAACTCGACGATCGGCGATCGACGATCATTATCGGACCCGTTACCGTACAAGGCCGACGGGGACCCGGTCGAATTATAATAAATCGGTGTAACGTTACAGGAGCAATTACGCCACCGTTCCAGACAAATTGGAACCCGAGACGAAAGGGCATATACGGCGTATACGTACGGCCAGAAAGACGCGTTCTCGGGAACCGATTGCTTCTACCTGCTTTTCGGCGTATCTTCATTATCAACGATTACGGTTCATTATCGCATACTTTCGGGCTAAACGACGATCGGCACGGCTGAAAGGTGTTTTCGTGGTAGCCCATGCAAATTCGATCCACGACGAGGACACTCGGGACAGTCGCGTCATCGGCTCGCGTGATTTGTCATGGTGCAGGACGTCGTTGGATCACATCGGAAGCTGACGAAAAATCGTTGGATCCTTCGAGCGAACGGCCGATCGTCGGCGAAAGTAGAATGTACTTGGGATTGTCGATAAGGATCTGTCGGCGAGTTGACGTCAGGGGGCGTCACACCTTGGGGGAGCATTTTCTATAGATCCCGGACCCGGTTCACCTGCCGCGGCGGTCAGAAGAGACAATGAGACTTTGACGAAATAAAGCCAGGCCGAGGTGCAGTTTTCATGGATCAAGAACCGCCACGGTCGCCCCATTGTCGGCGAACAATGAGGGGCCACCGGGGAACAAGCGGGGGTGTGATGCAAGGTGCCACGAGCCACATTGTTTCACTGCAAAGTGGACAATAGGGCCGACCGTTTCGCGTGACATTACAGAGACTTGCAGCCGAAAATTGCAGGCAAGGGTTGATCCTTTCACAACAAGGAGGAATTGCGAAGGGGAGGTGCGGAATTATTCGCTTGGAAATTGCGATGCCTTTCTCTGCTTCTTGAACACGTTGGTTTCCGTGTGTACCGAAGAATAGAAAAATGGCTTCGCAAGATTTGTTTACGTTCCAAAGGCAATGCTTGTGCAGATTTATTTCTTCTTTAATAAGTGACTTTTCTATACTGATTTGTCTACATTTCTTTAAAACGTTGGTTATTGTATTGTTCTTTAGTTTTGTTTAGATTTGAAAAGTAATTCTTGTGTAGATTTAGTTATGCAGATTTAACATGTCATCTTCTTGCAGATTTACAGTTAAAAAGTAATCTTTGTGTAAATGTGTTGAGGTTAGGTTTCACGAGACGTAATGGCTACGAGTAATTCTCACTTTTCAGATTTTGCGTTTCAAGATTTACAGACTTTACTCGATATATGTCCCAAAAATCTAGCCAATAAAAGTTCCAGAACTAGAAAAGAACTTCACTGTTCTTTTCTACGTTCGGCAGTGTATCAAAGAATAGTATCTTCTAGCCGATATACAGTGCTTTCTCGAAATATGTCAACAACACGAGTCTTGCCACAGACATATGTCGTCCAGGAGATACTTTTCTTTGATCCACGCTGAACGTCGTACCCGATCCGTATTATGTTTACGAATAATACACCCCGCGGTAGTGGGGATAGTTTTGCGACTATTATCAGCCAGGTATTCGCGACATATATCGAGGAAAGACTGTGTAGGTATACCTGAGTAGATCCGTGTTGCGGACATATATCGAGTAAACACTGTACCGCTTTCCCGAAAACAGAAAAATGTGAGCCAGCCTGATGGAAAGCATTTTAAGCTTTCTTACATTTTTCTGCCAAAATGAATTGACGTAATAAATATACAAATATAATATACAAATTGGCTTAATTGGCGGTTCAATCATTGCATTTCAAATAAATTTCCCCAATTTAAGACTATTCCATGACAAACATTGAGAGGACTTTTAAAAATTACTACACACTATTTCATCGATTTTTAAATTCTGGTGTTGATCGACTTCAGAAATGGGGGGCTCCTGTATCAAATTGATCATCAGTGGTTAAGATATTGTAAGCTGATGTTTCATTTTGGAATTGTCCCGTACAATTGTGAGCGATCAGCTTCCAAAGAAATCGCAAGGAATCGAGGCCACGTCGCGCGTCGCCTTGAAAAGCGAAGCGTGTGTCAGTCTCAGTCGGGAGAGGCCGGAACGAAGATAATCTTTATTAAAAATACGTCCCTTGCCCACTTTGTCCTTAATGCGAGTGTGCCACCTGTACTCGGTAAGTGGTTATACCCGCCACTTAGGGCACAGATTATCTTCTCGCCGGGGACGTTCGTTCGGGTGTCGACCGTGAGTCGTGAGGAGTCTACTCGTGCCGCCACGTTGTGGAACGAAACGCCTTTTATTTTTCACGTCTATCAACATTTTCACACTGTTTAGACCAAAGACGTAAAGTGTCATCAGTCGCGCACCAAATTTTAAAGAGCAAAGACTTAAATCTCCGTCCATTTTACGAGTCTCTGCAAAAATTGACGTACACAGAATCGTTCGCAAAGTGATAAATGAAATTCTGTGCTGTAGCTTAACTCAGTTTTTATTGAGTAACTATAGGAAGTCATCACAGATTTGACCTTAATATTCACACTAACACGCTCGTTGTCACTGCCACAGATACATACGTGTCTTTCAGAACCTGAAAGCTAGCCAAATTAATTTGGTTAATAGACTCCGGACCTTTATGTAAAATAAAAATGTTATGCATCAATTGCAAAACACAAGAGCCAAATAAAAATTTACGTTTTTCACCCAGAATTTCATTAAAACTCTTAGTCTTCTAATCTATTCTCTGTTTTAAATGGCACCCTGGTCATTTTTGTCATAAACGCGGTTTTGTCCAGCTAGACTCTGTTTCTGGGAGCACCGTGCACCTTCGCAATTTAGCGGAAGGCGTTCAAATTAATGACACCAGTCCGTGAAATGTGTTGGCCGCCGTTCTCCCAGGAAGCTTTCTCTTTCGCTACAATTTTCGGCTTCTTCGACGACGCTGCCCGAGTGCCGTGCAATTAGACCTCGTTTAGAGGTGTTTAGGGGTCCCCTTGTCGCTGCCATTACTGTTATTATCGACTTGTTACGAGGCTGCCGCATCGACACGCTCGTCTGGTTGGGTGGCTCCGCTTCAGAAATCTTGCGAGGTTGATTTTCAACGAAATTTTAAGATATTGGCGCTGGTCAAGCATTAATTGACGCTGATGAGAGCAAATTAAGAGGATACTCCGAATTGGACCGTCTCTCGACCAGTTTTATGGTTTCCTTTCTGGCTGGCGAAGACGGCCATAGTGTCAGAGCTCTGTGTATCCATTTTTTGGCTGCTTGAAACTCTTGAGAAAATTTCTGCAATCTTTACAACATCGTCGGTTATGAATAGTCGGAGGATTTTTAACCAAAGTACAAATAATCTGATTCAATTGTAAGAAACAATCGTAATTTTCCTTTATATTCTGGTATATTCAAGTATATTCTGGTATTTTCTGCTATATTGTAGTATATTCTGATATATTCTGGTATATTCTGGTATATTCTAGTATATTCTAGTATATTCTGGTATATTCTGGTATATTCTGGAATATTCTGCTATATTCTCGCATATTCTAGTATATTCAGGCATATTCTCGCATATTCTTCTATATTCTAGTAATATTATGGTATATTCTGGCATATTCATGTATATTCAAGTATATTCTGGTATATTCTGGTATATTCTGCTATATTCTAGTATATTCTGGTATATTCTGGTGTATTCTCGTATATTCTTCTATATTCTAGTAATATTATGGTATATTCTGGTATATTTTGGTATATTCTCGTATATTCTTCTGTATTCTAGTATATTCTAGTATATTCTGGTATATTCTGGTATATTCTGGTATATTCTGGTATATTCTGGTATATTCTAGTATATTTTGCTATATTCTAGTAATAATTTTAATAATTTTGAGTAGAATGAGAATGGTAGATAGATATTTTCGAATTTGTTTAATGTTGTCACTGTTCTAAATTTCATGTAGCTATTTCTGAAAAGCATTTTTGTTTTGACTTGCTAAAATTCTTAAGGAAACAAATGAAAAATGAAAACAGCAATCATTGGTTCTCTATATCATAATATCAAATATACAAAATTTGTTATGTCAGAAAACAATGACTAAGAGCTTACTAAAGTCCTAAAACAGTGTGAAGAATATAAACCCGAAAGAAATGGCCACCGTTGCGCACACACGACCTTAAAATTGGGTCCGACATCAGCTCACGCGTTAATTCCGAAACCTGATCGCGCACTTTCTTCGAGCATTTGTACATTACTCGAGATGGGGGTTAATGTGGTGCAAAAACAATCTTGAACCTTCAATTTCCGATATCCGGCCACTCTCGCCCCAATTTTCTTAATTCGAAAAATCCGTCCTTAGCGACCGTCCACTCCCGTTACCTGTTTACGCATATAATTCATTTTTTTTTTCAACGCTGCCCGGGGCCTAGAAATTTCGAAAGGATCCTAACTGTTCATCATCGGCGGAAGAGCATTACCGGCCGTGATTACGAATGAAAAATCACGGAGGTGCGAGCTGTAACCTGACTAAGAGGGGAGAGTAATTACAACGAGATTAATCTTTCTTTCGCCGGCGCTCGTTGCTTTAACGAGCACCAAATGGATCACCGTTATACACGTGCGTTCCCCAGGGATCGGTTTAGAGAAAAACCGTTCGTTTCGTTTCTGTTCTGTTCTCGTGAGAGCATTCGGGATTTCGAGCAGTTTGCTCGTCGGAACCGCCTGTGGTTTCCTTTGTGCTCGATCGAACGCAAAGTGTAACATAAGATGCGTGGCTACTTTTGAATGGCAATCTCCCATTCGAGCTTGTCTAATTGAAAACTATTTCCCCAACTATCAGAGAATGTGTGTACCATGTGTTAGAAATACCAGATACTTTTAGAAAATTGCAAATTTATGTTTAGTGGTTCTCTGAATTGAATGGTGTGATAGATGTGTGGCCACTTTTGTATGGTACTGGGGACGAACCAACTCTCATTCAAGCTTATCTAACCAAGAACTATTTCTTTTTAAGAATCATTTTGTATGTCTAACACATGGTACATGTTTTTTGAGTGCCCATTACAGTGAGGACGAGTGTCACGTTTTGGTAGACATGGGATTGCAAGTTTATTTTGATTGGTTCTCTGAATAGAATGCTGTGTGGTTACCTCTGAATCGCATTGAGAATTAAGAAACCCTCATTCAAGCTTGTCTAACCAAGTCTAACCTATTTTCCCGATAATCATTTTGCGTGTCTACCACATGGCTAATATTTTCGGAGTGCCTGTTGCAGTAAGGTCAGCATTATTTTTTCATTTTAATGGCGTTTTCAATAGAATGGCCCAAAGGTGTATGGCTAATTTTTAGTTGCATTGAGAATAAGTCAGCTTGTAGTCAAACTTCAACTATTTTTTTTCACATTTTTGACCTGGCCAAGTCCATAGAAATTCCACAGAAATTGTTTCTACAAAAATAAAAATTTTCTTCGTCAATTGCAAGCCATAGAAATCAAACAGAACATTCTTCCTTTCTCTAATAATTTTAATAGATTGAAAATAGTGCATTAACAAACTTAAATTCTTTTAGTCTTCCCACTATTTTAAATTCTAGCTACTCAATTCTTCCATAAATGCATAAGATCCACAGCCAAACGATTATATATATTACGTATATTATGTTTTAGAAAATTCTCTGGAAATGGTAGCTGATTCTGTAACATTTTTTGACCTAGACATTAATTGACTTTATATTTTAGATAATTCACTGAAAATTGTAATTGATACTCTTCTGGCGCTCTTCTAATATTATTACATGTACAAATTAATTCCTGTCTCTTACAGTGAATTAATTATAACTCCATTTTTCATCTAACTTATTCAACCACCACATTGAAGATTGATCACTTCTAAGGGGCAGTAAATGTATAGAAAATAGTGCAGATTATTTTGCAGAGTGGACTGTATTTCAGTTATTTGAGAACAACCTATAAATTTCCGAATAAGGCACTACAAATTAACATGTATGCCTAATTTTTTAAATAATTTTTAATATCTCAACCAAGGTTCGCGGTGAGATTAAAATGATTTCACAGTTCACTCATCGTATCTAATAAAATGATGAAAATACAAATAGTCTCATCGAAACATAGAATTGTATGTAACCCGCGATGCTTGGTCATGGCCACGTGCATTTTCCACTCGCAGGTGGCGCGCCCGGTAGAAATAATAAATCCTTCGTAAAGATGCGGCACAAATTATGTAAAACTTGCCGGGAGATACTCGAAGGGTACAGATGATCGACAGGTGAGGCACGGGACAATACACGGGCCCGGAAACGATTCTCTTCCTTTTCTCAATGACTAATGAAGCAGCCAGCGCGCCGCTCGGCTTGTTCCGAGCACCCAAGACGTAAAAAGATCGAACGTTCGAACGACAGAGGAACTCGGGAAGGTCCCCAGTGACGAAGCGAAGACAATTTGTCAGCGACAACCGAGCCTCCGAGGATCTTTCTCATTTTCCTGCACGATCCCACGAAATCCTCGATCCTCGCGATCCTACGAAAATATGCCGGGGCAGGATAACGGATCACGATCAGCGACTCCTCTCGCAGTTTCCCCGCGGACTAATGATCCCCATTCATCGTCGAGGACTTTTTCGAGGCGAAAGGAAAACACCGGCCGGGCCTATTCAACGGTGCGAACTTCGTTCTTCGACCATGCTCTCTCGCCCTTTTTCTTCCGTCATTGTCGATTGCCAATCCTGGCAGGTACCATTGTCCTTGGGCCACGCTTCGCGGCCGATCCACCAGCATTTTTCTTTCTTCGGCAAACAATACGGTGAAACGAGGAAGAGCATTCCCAGGGATTTGCATAGTTCTTCGAACGTCACGATCGACGCTCGTTTCTCTCTCCGATCCCTTCGACAGCGACTTCTGCAGCCTCCGAAATCATCCGAAGTAAAGTTCGAGATCACGGATGCTCCCCGGTGGGCCGTCGGATTAACAGGTGGATACTCGAGTACCTGACCCGCTGCCAAGTAATCTGTTTTCCTTCGGGAACTCGGGAAAAGATGAGACGAATTTTTGGGCAGCTTGAGATGGGAATGTATCAGGGACCATAACTGTCATAACCAAAAAGAAAAAAAGTCATGGAATAACAAGTATTTCATCGACTAAAATCGTATTGGTTACAAATAAGGGTTGTAAGTAACCGAAAATGTTTTTCTCTTGTTGGTGAATGTAATCGTTGAGAGAAATTCATTTCGATAACTTATAACAGTTATCAACGAGAGAAATTTATTTCGATCTCTAATACCAGTTATCGATGGGAAAATTTTATTTCGATCGCTCATAACAGTTGTCGATGAGAGAAATTTATTTGGATCTACTACAATCAAAATTTAATGTGACAAACATGAGTTTTTCCAAATTTTCTCCTGACAAAATACACCAAAAATCATCTAACGTTAATTTTAGAGCAGAAAAGATTTATTCAACGCAAACCTGAGTTGCGGGCACAGCGTGAATTATGCACGCTAGTTTTGATAAATACGGGAGTCTGTATTTCTGATTTGCCCAGTTGAGAAAATGTTGACAATTTTTTTGCAGATTATGTGTTGTTCTTATGGCCTGTTGATTCGTCTTGTTGTACGAAACCTTCTCAATGAATTTCACAAGCTTGCTCTGCCTGAAAAAGAGTAGACCACTCAGTAATTAAATAAGCATCTGAAATGAATTGTCTTATCAATAATTATTATAAACACGTGAAAAGAAAGATCGTCGATAACTGTTATGAGCGATCGAAATAAATTTCTCTCATCGATAACTGCTTTGAGCAATCGAAACAGTTTTTCTTCATCAATAACAGTTGTCGAGGAGGATCCAATTTTTTCGACACTAATAACTGTTAGTTGTAACCAAAAAGTATAAAAATCGATATTTTTTAATCATTTTGTTCTTCGAATTTTTTTCTTTATATTTTGTGTAGGTTATCTTCAATTTCAATAATAATCAACGTTTTATTAATGACTTTTATCGTAAAAAATTTTAAAATAGCTGTTATTTTTGGTCCCTTGAATATATTAACTTCTTTCTTGGAAGATTGTTTTTTTTTTAACGCTTCATGTGCAGATAGTTTAATAGTTCTTTGAAATCGATGGTGAACAGTTGAGCATTTTTTAATTCGTTGTCTAAAAACGAAAGCAGTGTCATTCTTAATTCTGCAAATTATTTGCATGAATATAGTGTATTCACTAGACTGTTGATTGTTATGCAAAATAAGAATTGTCTGCGTCAATTCCAAGATAGAGGAACTATCTTCACATGTATTTTCACTTTAATAATTTAAGCAGCTGAGAATAACACAATAGTAATTTTAAATTCCTTAAATATTTTTACTTTTTTATTCATACTCATTTTAGTCATAAATGTATAAAATCTGCTGTCTAGTACTAGCGTATATAGAAGTACAACGAAATGGAAAATTTGTCAATAAATTGTGGATTTTTATGCAAAACAAGAATTGTCTAATTGCAAGGAGTTGATGAGAAATGAAAATGTATTTCCTCTTTTAACACTGCATTACGGGACCCGTCAAAATGACGGGATTTAATATTTTTAATTTATGATTATTGAGATTGTGAAAATCCATCTACGTGGAATTACTCAACAAATTTATTTCTTTAGGTATATATTATATAAAAAATAGCTATAAACTTGTAAAATACTCACTTTTACTGAATGAGTCGAAGGAAATATAATAATGTTCTCAAATCCTTCTAATGTTATTACAGTTTTGTGTTTGATTTATACACTGTTTTCGTAAATGCATAGAATCCACAGTCTATCAGTATAATTTGCGAAGATTGGAATTGATTAAAAACAGAAAGAATATTGATACAATTTAAAAAACTTGGACGTAAATAGAACAATTGAAATTATATAAAAAAAGAAAGTATATATAAAGTATAATTTGTGAAGGTTGTAATTAAATAGAAACAGAACTAATAAATAAAGATAGCTATTAAACAAAAGTAAAATGAAATAGGAAGTTTTTCAATGTAATTTATACAGATCGGAATCACCCACAAATAGAAATAGAAAGTCCATTAGAAATAATTTTAAATAAAAAAATATTAAGTTTGGATTATAGTTAAGCAGAAAATTTCTGTTGTTGAAGAAGTGGATCCACGAGGAACTCGTTTGTACCATCAAAGTAAAAAATTTTCGACTCCAAAGTAAAACCTATCCGTGCTCTGAAATGCATTAAGGACGCATAAACGTCAACAGAGCGGTTCAGCGCATCCTGTAATGGGTTTGCAAGAAAGGTACAAGTTCATGCAAGCCGGTGGGGTCAAGCTCAAGAAAATTGCGTTCTTAAAGAACATTTATCCCCGAAAATTTTTCCAATGGTTAATATATTTTCTAGTATACCAGTCGATCGCAACCATAGAACCTCCTCACTCTCTGTGCTCGAGACCACGAAAATTATGGAGCACGGTTATTTACGGCGTCGTACGCTAATGTAATTTATATAATTCCCGTAATAAATTACCGGAGCAACTTATACTATTTGCATACCCGGCTCTCTCGGACCAGTCGCAACAGCATCTGCCACGTCTTCGTGTTTTACGACCGCAAGTCAACTTTGTATCCGTGCTTTCACCGATGCGCATGGACGTGTTTGACAAAATTATGGGCCGATTAACTTGCCAGAATGTTTGTACAGGTCACTGCAGGAAGACTCGATTCCCGCGGGTATAATTATCGTCGTCCATTGCTAATTGCGCTGTGGTTTGACGTGTACACGTGGTCATGGTACGTTCTGTTCAATTATGTCCGATTTATTTGAAGCACGTGCATAAGTTTTCTTTCAATTTCAAACTTTTACGAGATCCCTCTAGATTATGATTTTTCGTTTTAGAAATTGTTCGGATAATATTTCGTAATGTCATAATAATTCGTATGCTGAGGATCTTTGTGCAAAATTTTCACCTCCTGGAAGTTAGTGCTAAGTTTATGCTACATGTGCTCGAATATGAAAGCTATAATATCAAAATGCGATACAAATAGAGAAAAACGATTTTTAAGGTAACCCCCCACTTTTAATTTTTTATCAATTCTCTTTATTGTGCTGTTGTGCTAAGTTGTGCTTACATTGTGCCGAAATATAAATACAAAGTATAACCCTTAATATTATATATTATGGATTTTTTTAAAATATTTAAAAAAAAATTAAGATTATTAACCAAAGAAATAAATTCCTATTTGACACCCTTTTCTTACAAATAATGCGTAAATATTTTATTGTGCAAAACGACCTGAAAAATTTACTCACCATCATCAAGGACCAAAAACAAAAAAAGAACAATAGACGAGTCACCCGTTGCCAAAAGATTTCCATAGGCGGCCACGCGAGCCTAATTCCCGACACCAGCCAGGCCCAAGCTAATTAGGGCGCGTAAACAAACGGAGGAGAGGTGCAAAGCTCACGAACGTCTGCAGGATCTTCTTGCAGCTATCCGGAGCAGGATCCGGTGCACGCGAGCAGATCGGCGGCGATCTAAGCGCCCAGTTAGCCGCGAACAATCAGGCTAAGTGGTATGTAGGTTCTAGCTAATGTAGGATAATCTGGGAGTGAATTCTAGCGGGATGTTTCTCGCGTTTCGAGCAAAACAAAAGCAGGTGGACGATAAAGGAAATAATAGAAACGAGAACCGACTGGGCAAGAAAGAGCAGGGCGAAGAGCGAGCGAACGAACGACGGAAGAAGATGAAGAAAAGGGGAGAAGAAAGAAGGAGTGCTGGTTCTCTAAAGAGAAGGTCGACGAAAGGGGAGAGGAAGGGCGCATGTTCACAAAGCATTGGACCGTCTACACACGTGTCGGGGCCACGCGAGTTTTAGTGGCCGCAATCATCCTTGTTCTAGGGCTGTGCCCAGCGGACAGGCTCGTTCCTTGTAGCCGGGCCTCGGCTCGCGCCTGTAATTTTCACACCGTTCGCCAGTTGGGTTTGCAAATGTGCGAATGATAGCTCGGCCGGGGGAGCACATTCAGCTCGGATGATTGCCGGTGGAGGGGGCTGGGGAACTGTCTTTCGACGAACGAGGGTACGAATGCGTTTTCGGGGCACCGAACGAAATACGCCGCGCCGCGGCCGTTTGCATATCGGGCCCTCTGGGGGCCCCGTGGGTACTTAGCGATCGACGCCGCAATTTTGATACCCTTGTTAGCCGGTGCGAGCATCGTCCCTGTCTCTGTCTCTTCGCGTTCTCCTGTGTCGCTCCGAAAATTCGAGGCCTCGCGGATAGGTAATGCCTGGTCCCGGCTTGAAATCACTTTGCCCTGCAATCTCATTTAATACGGTCCCAAAGGATCGATGCCTGTTAGCTAACCCTTCCTAACTGGACACTCGTTCGTTAATAAACGCGGGACCTGTGGGCGCTGTGATCAACACCGATATTCCCGGTCACTTAGGATCGATGCCTCGCGGTATAGATCGACGCGAATAGTCGTTAGAGAATGACCGAACGTGGATCGATTTCGCCGTGGGAAGCACGCGGCGGCTTTGTCGCGTACAGTCCGACGCAAAATGGGCTTCTTCGTGGTTTTGTAAAAACTATGATGTGCACATGATTCTTCTGTCCAGGGTGAATATCGCAGTAGACGATTTCGATGGCAGACTGATTTGAGGAACTTTATACAAAATAAAAATTGTCTGCACCGATTCGAAGAGACATGAGTCTAATTGTTATTCTTTCTTTATTAATTAAAAAACAAAATAATTATAAAATAATTTCAAGAATAATACGTAGACATCCTTAAATTCTACTTTAATCTTCGTATTGTTTTAAATTGCAGCTACTCATTGCTGTAGTAAATGCGTAAAATTCGCGATCTGCTGTTTTTTGGTCCATCCATGTATATAGGTCTTGATACGATAATTATAAAATAAATAATTCAGATTTTTAAGAACTTGGAAGATATGTATGGTCCTGTGTACCGAATTTTTATTTGCACCTATTTCATTATTATAATTTATAATCATTTCAGTCTCAATTTCGTTGAACAACAGTTTCTACTCGATAAATGTCCCAAATATCTAGCCTATAATTGTCCCAAAACACTCCCACTCCCGTGAGAGGCCTCTAGAACTTCGCTGTCCTTTTCTACGTTCAGCAGTGATTAGCATGACCAAAGAATAGTATCTTCTAGCCGATAAGTGTCCCTGGCCAGACCCATGCTTTGGACAATTATCGAGTAGACACTGTGTGTACACATTTTGATACTTTTTAAGAAAAATTACTCACTTGTTACTATTAGAAATTGTTTTGGAAAGCAGCTGTTAGAGCACAATAATTATTTCCCACGTCATAAAAAACGTCTTTTACACTCTAAGATATGTCCTGTCGTCTTCTAGCTTCAGTTTTTCCTTTAAATAGACGTAATTCCTGTAAAATTTTTGCCTATAATATTTTCTATAAAAGACAATTATAATAGCATCATATAATATTGTATAGTGAGTTATTATAAAAGTTCTATAAATTGTTTTTATCCCGGAGTGTAACACCTTGACGACCCACTGATCACTGTGATCGAAGCGATCGATGGATTGATGAATTCCCCGGCTCCGATTAAAGAGCCGAATCGTTTCGACATGCCGAGAAAAGCGTTCATTAGCGACACGAACGATTTGAAGACCTGAAATCGTTCGAGGAGCGACACAAGATGTGTTTATACAAAACGAATGCAGCATAATGTTGCGAATGGCGCGGGTTCGGCATCGCCCCGAGCAGGTGGAGCCGAACGAATGAATGTAATTTTGATACCCTCGTTGCTAAACATTCCTGAGGTATACATCACCTGCACTCGATCCTACTGGGAACCGGCACTGTCCGAATCTCTCGTAATAAATGGCTTCGAGCTCGGGAATTATATTTTGGCCTTTAATTTTATTCGGTCTATCACCTTCGGTGTCTCAGTGCGAGAGGGTTGTCGTTCAAATTCGAGGCGATCCGGCATACGAAGTGCCTCTTTATTTTACTGCTGAAGAGCATCGAACATGTTGTCCCGATTGAAATGTAAAAATATTTCAGCAGACCGTCACTTTCGATCAGAGATTTCATTTTATTTTCGTACATCCACCGAAGCAACTGTTCTGGTTGAAAAGGAAGCGTATTGCAAGTGGCGCATCGTTTTCGCTGAGAAATTTTGACCGTGTTTTAATGCATTCAATAAAGTGTCAACGATGTTCTCCTGATTGGAATGTAAAAATATTTAACTGGCTGTCACTTTCATTCAGAGATGTAATTTTATTTTGGTCCGTCTATTAAAGTGTCGTTGTTCTGGCCGATATGGAAGAGCGTTGCAAGTGGTGCGTCGTTTTCCTTGAGAAATTTGATCATGTTTTAATGCATTCAATAAAATGTCAACGATGTTGTCTTGATTGGAATGTAAGAATATTTAACTGACTGTCGCTTTCATTTTTTAATTTTATTTTGGTCCAAAGTATCGACTGTTCTGGTTGAATCAAATGTTGAATTTAAATGCTATTCAGTAGAGTTCATTGAGAGATTCAATTATATTTGACTGCATTCACTGAAGCACTAAAGACGTCCTTTTGGTTGAAATATAAGAATATTGTCTTGAATATAAAACATTGATTACGCATCATTGTAGAACATTTAATATAAAATATAAAATATTATTTTTCTGCATCTGAAGAGTATAACACAACGTTTAATACAATTTAATTCGGTGTTTTTATTTGTTCCAACCATAGAAAAACATTCTCTAGAAAACAAACATATTTTTATTCATTGAATTCCAAAAAAAGAAGCAAATAAAAATTTCTATATGCAGATCATACGTAACACTTTTACGAATAAGATGATTATTTCATATTGTGCCTAGACTGTTGATGAATTTTAATCATGAATTTTTCATACTCAAGGTGACGTGAAGGTCATAACATTACAGGTCGTTGGATACGCCTCGGCAATCGTGTAGCGATAAGAAAAATATACCATTCCACTTAAAAATACTTCGATGACCTTGAAATCTCATAAAAAAATGACCTTGAAAATTTTTTCCCCTACACCGTTACATGTGGCCCTTCAAACAGTGTAACTTTGTCCTAAGGAGTTTGTTTGTACAACGAAGAGTAACGGAGACATTTAGGTGTTCTGTTTCTTCGGACTCACCCTGTATACATTTTGATCAATGCTTGTATATTGACACCACAAAGACAGAGGATTAAAATAAGGAGAATAAGAAGAATTTTATATTTTATAAGAAATGGATAATGTTCGTGTTGAATAAGTGGTGTTTAAAATCCTCATTACGAGTGTGGTGTGGTTCAATTTATATGGCAAGGGGTAAGTAAAATTAAAAAATTGCAAACAACAACCGCAACAATATACGCATACAGATAAATGCTGTGCAATCGACATAATTTTTCGCTGACATCCAGCACAAGTAACATCGGAGTTTCAGCAAAAGCAGTTCGAAAGAGGTTGTACGAGGCCCATTAACGAGGTATCCCTCGGAAGTCGTAAGGCCTCCGACTTTCTCAACTATCAGCATTTTTCCTGGCCCCTTTCCTACGGTTTTTACCCGTCCCCCTGGTTGCATCCTTTCATCAGCGTAGCTGCGCACGCCGGCTCTCACGCGCATACACGCCGGTTAGCAATCCGGCAGGCTTTACAGCCCGGCGACTGTCTGCCGCGGTGATTTAGGGCTCCCAGCCATGAGAATTTGCGAGAAACAACGAGGTGTAAAGAACACCGGCTCTGCCCCACGAATCTTCGCGATACTCGGTGCCCTGGACACACCGCGGCACACCGTACAGTGTTAAGCACACGGGTATCTGGCGGGCCCGAGTACAGGCATAAACCAAGAAACTGCCTCCCATAACCGTGACTGACAATGAGCCTGCTGCCTGCTCCGTTTTCCACCTCTTGTCAGCCTTCTCGCATGCTGCTGTTGCCGCTGCTGCTGCTGCTGCTGCACGAATTTCGCGTTTAATGGCCGCCGTGGAACATCGACACTGGGCGACTTTGATGGAGGGAGACGTGTTCGAGCTTGGGTGAAATGAAACTCTCTCTCTCTCTCTCTCTGTCTCTCTCTCTCTCTCTCTCTCTCTCCCTTTCTCCCATTTCCCTCTCCCTCTTTTTTATGTTTTTATTAACATTATACCTACTGAGCTAGGAATGCGACTGGTATACTGTTGCCTTGAAGAAATCATAGAACGTGCCATATTCTAAATTGAGTTTGTTTAGATTTTGCACAATTTTCGTTGGAATGTGAATTTGAATGAGGAATTTTTTTAGAGCATAGAATAAAATATAATTTGCAATTCATAATCAATAAAAGACTGTACAAATTTGTACAAATTCGACCACCGGGTATCATAGATAATTTTAATGCCGGCGGCACACTTTTCATTTAACCCCTTGCACTTCGATTTATTTTACGGTTGCAGTGATTAGAACTTTTTTGTAATTCGTAATTTCCTAAGAAAAGGAGAAAATTTATATGTATTATATGCCTATATGTTCTTCAATAGCTGTGCATTAAGAAATTATTTCGGTTTAAAGGAAATTAATAACATCCATATTTATTAGACTCTGGTCAGAATCTTCATCACGAGTATGACTCGATATTGTAGGGCAAGGGGTTAAAAAAAAAAAATAAAAATAAAACCGCGATAAAAATGGCTGCTAAACTTCTGAGAGCTCATTGTAAAAGGGTGACTTATTGTTCTAATGTCTTGCAATTCATACGATTTTTAGTTATTTTATTTTTATTTTTTGCACAAAGATCCGCAGCCTAACGACTACACAGCGGGTACCGGAATGCAAAGGGTAACAAACGAAAACGGTAATCGTCGAATCGACGATATTCACGCAACACTTTGTCTCTCTATTCAGAGTCGGGCCCGGATTTTTGTGCACAACGACGAACTAAATTTCTAAATACCTAAAACATCCGACGGATAATGCAGGAACATCTGCCGCGCATAATGGCTTCGATAGAAGAACGACTATATAGGATAGCGCCGACAATCCGATGTGCTAGATGCACGGAACATGGCGTGACTATCGCACGCGACCGCACAATGGTCGCTCGTAATCTTTCCTGTAGTAAAAAAAAAAAAGAAAACTAACCAACACCATGCCCCGGAGCTCTCTTTACTATAATACCGGCAACAATCTTGACGGCCGACGTCCACGCGAACTATAACGGCCGCAGTTCCGCGATCTACGCCAAAAAGTCGCATTCTTCTCCGAACTCGATCCCGCGAGAAATTATGTCATCATTGACAATGATCGATGATCGACTAATTGGATCATTTTCCTAGAAAGTCTATCTCCATTGTAATAGATCGACTGCGGATATTTATGCAGAATAAAAATTGTCAAGCTACAGGAGCCACATACAGTCTCGCCAGATGAGGAGAGGGAACACGAATCGAGGGGAAAGAGTTACCCCCTCTTTGCCAGTTCCGGATTATGCACGACAGAGACGAAACGTGTCACGTGACCGAGCCGCAGTGGAAGGCCACATAGACGTTCCAGTCTTTCTTCAATAATTGAGATAAACTGGGAATAATACAACATTTTTAAATTTTTCAAATGTTTTTGCTGTTTAGCATTTGATCAGATTGTTGCTATGGATGCAAGAAATCCACAGTGCAGTAACAAGTATACCGTGTAACGCAAAATAAACTTCTGCGTATCAATTGCACGAAAACTGTCTTTCTCCGTTTAATCGTCTCAGCGAGTTGACAATAATACATAGACGCTCTTAAACTCATTAGCATCCGCCCAATATTGTCATAAATGTATAAAATCCGCAGTTTAAAATTATTGGCTTCTTCCACTGCAGTTTATTTGGACGAAATGCTGTCTAGCCGTCCACTTAAAATCGTTTCAAGTAGAGTAGCTTTTATTTCATTCAGCCACCTTGCGTTTTTGTTATATTGACCAACGGTGTCGACATCGATAATTTTCCCAAAAAACCGAGAATCCTGAAATACTTGTTGGCTTGGTACATCGATAAGTATCGGTTCTTTTCACATTTTACGTATTTCCAAATATTGTTTACGGCCACTCGAGGGTAGAAAATGGCGGCCGAAATGATCTCACTAAAAGCCCGTTTGCAGAGAGTGTAAAAGTACGCAAGGATAATATCGACAGCGCTCATTTTATTAATACCGAGGACGTCCAAATCCTCGGAACAAGCTCCGTCGATCGAACATCGTTAAAACGTCGTTAAGGAGCCTGAATATTAATAACTACGCCCACGAAATCTCTCCCAGTGATTACATAATTATGCGCTTATCGCGAAACACAGTTGCGGGCGCGAGAAACGCGTTATAAAACAGCGTATCGGCGTCACGCGCGGACGATCCTTTCGCGCCGTGGCGTGAAGTGCTCTGTTTTTTGCGGGGCCCCGGCAAATTTCTTCCAGTAAAATAAGAGATCCCGGAGCGTTTATTGGCGACTGTCCTTTTTTTCTTCCGAAACGGGGAATCCGCTACCGACTGGAACGCTGGTCGAAATTGGACGGAATTTAGTGAGATCTCGGGCCCGTTCCGCCCGAAACGGAGCACTCGGAATTCATTTGGCCCGGGCGAAATGAATTCCGAACGGCTCGATCCCGCTTTATGCCCGTCACACGTGAAATTACCGCGTCCCAATTAAAGCAAACAGACAGTTAGCTCTCTTACCTAAATCTGCCAGCGATATCGATCGACATGCGGCCGGTGTCCAAGGGGTCCCGTCGGTCCGGCCTGATTTTTATTGTTCGATCGTCTAGCGAGGCCTTGTCAGCTTGTATCGAACCACTGTGACATGTTCCCCTCGCACGGATTCCTTGTTACCGGCCGCTGAAACGTTGTTACACGGGATCCCGATTTTCGCGCTCCACGGAAGGTAAAACCCCTGTAAACCTCCTCATAACTCCTCCGTCATAGTTAGACACTGGATTTTATCCGTTTATAGCAAAATTGGGCAACTGCAATTCGAACGAATGCAAAGATCGAGTTTAAAGAATTTTGGCGTACAATTATAGTAATGTGTTCATTTGTAGGGAGGTATCTCCTTCACAAAGAGTTCTCAAAAGTTGATCAGCGATTTTTTAATCCTGGTTTTATTGTACTTCAAATGAGAATGTATTAAAATTATCCAAGACTCCCTATGGCCGAATTAGTACAAATTTTTACAGTATTCCTAAATGTATTTATTGGTTAAACTTCACCTTGGAAATCCAGAAATTTTTAATTTTTTGCTATATAATTCTATACATTTTGACGAGAAAATGCCAAAAATCGAAGTATTAAGGCCAGGGATTCACTGGTTCAAAAGTTATGCGTGTCTATTTATTGATTATGAATTTTTTTTTAATTTTATGTTGTAAAGAAATTTTGGAACAGAAGAACCTAATTTTAAAACCATGCAGATCTTGCCAAGTATTTATAACTAGTCTTCAGATTTTTATGCAAAGTGACAATTGTTTCTGTCAATTGCCATTCACAGGAATTTATTACTCCCTTGAGTAGCCCCAACAAGTTGCAAGTAATGTCTTCCTAATTAAATCCTTTAATCTGTACATCGTTTTAAGTTACACCAACCCAATAACACATTGCAACTTCTGTTCAAGAGCGTAATTAAAAACAATACCAAAGGCACACTCACAGCTGGAAGTTCATTACGCGGAACACCGGTTGATACTTCAATTTTTATTCCCCTTGCATTGAAAAAACTGCAAAACCTCTTCTTGCATCTTTCTGGGTCATATGCAGCCACATTTCACTTTTAAAGCGAAGAGAAAAGTCCCAAAAGACAGCAATTACATAAAGTATTTCCTTGAGGAAATAATACGAACGAATTTACGCGTTCGCATTTTTCTTTTTTGTGCAATACGAGTGCGTTTAAAAATTTGTTGAACACCGCGATGTTTTATTCAAGGTACGTGCTCGAAGAAATTCGTCGACGAATTTGTCGTTTTTCGTGCCGGGCCCCGAAAAAAAGTAGGAGCATACACCGTACTCTGACAAATCAGGTACCAGATTCTGGACGAAGGTGCGGAGAGGTTCCATCGACACCTGCGCTGTATCTTTAATTCATCGAGAGGCTTGTGCCTCGCGAAATATGTTGCACGTGGCGCACGTCAAATCGTCGATAGAAATCGATTGAAAGGCCGAAATGAGTTTTTTGTTCCGATACCGATCGGTATTCGTCCTGGCCGACGGAGAAGAATGCTTCATCGATTTAACCGTTCGTTTATTTAGGGACGGCCCTGCCGGAAGGATGATGCTGGCAACTTAGTTTATTAAAAATAATTGATAACGTCCGGGGATGATACAAAATTCCACTTTTAATTGCTAATCTACGTTGCAGAATGTCTGCTGCGCCCACAGACATTTTTAACAGAAAAAATTGAAGACGCTGTGACCAAACGTTGACTTAAAATTCACTTTAAATTAGTCACTTCGTTCTCTTTTGAAAAATATTGTTCTAGTATTATGATGTTTAAACTTGTTCAGCATTCCGGTACATACGTGTGGATACAATTTTAATTCTTTGAAAACGTTTGACAATTATCTACGATTAAATTGAAGATTTATTTACTGAAAGATGCTAGATCATATGAAAGGCCATCAAGAGATTTGTGCAGCCAGCAATAATTCAGTATTGTACAGGAGATGCTAGATCGTATAAAAGGCGACGAAGAAATTTTTACAGGTTCTTAAGCAATTCTTCAGCATTCTGCAGGAAATACTTCACAGAAAGGGCTGCGAAAAAATTTGTGCAGATAGTAATTTTTCAGCATCGCACAGAAGATGCTAGATCATGCAAGAGGCCGCGAAGAAATGTGTGTAGCTAGGACTAGTTTAGCATGGTAGATGCTGGATGACATGCTGAGGATTAAAAGAAGCCAAGTTGTGAAGTAAATATTGAACAGTTCCATTACTAAGGTAGCCGACTCTAAGCAGCCTAGCCCGTTACGCCGAAATCCGGCCAGCAACCAGTTTCTGGATCACTTCTATTAGTCTGCTTAGCACGCAAACACGGTTGATCTCGTTCAGACTGGTCGCGAACGGTCTCTCTTAACTAAATCGGTGAAACCATCGACGGAGCGACGGCACCGGGCGAGTTGTCGGCAATTAGGCCGTTTCTCGGGAACATAATTAACGCCGGCGGCGTTAATGAAGCCGCGGAAGTGTCGAACGCGACCGTTCCGAGTTCCACAGAGGGTTCGACAGAGATTCGACCCACGAGAGGAGACATTCACGACGGAAACAAGCAGACGAAGGGGCCCTATATTCGCCGCGTGGGGCGAATAATTGGCTTCTGGGTGTATCGAGAATTTATTCTCGCCGGATAAACGTTAATTTCTTGGTGAAACAACCTCCGGGCCCCAGCCTCGGCCGTCCTTTTCTCTGCTTCCGATGGATCGTCGGATCGTCGGGGCATCGCGTGAGACCGCTCGAAAAAGCTAACGAGCATCCGATACGTTCATTCTCCCCGTCGGATAAAGCCCTCACTGCTATCCCTGTTAATTTAGTCAACGGCTCCGCGACCGGCTTCCAGTTTCCTTGTTGAGCATCAAATGTTTATTCTGTTCCTCTCCTTCGCACTATGGCTTTGGATTAATCCCCGTTCGAACTAGACTGGCGAATCGAGCTGATCTACCACGCACAACAACAACCTATTTGCGAGGTCTATGCAAAAATTAATGTAGGGAGATCTGTACACTGCGTCAATAATACCAAATCTTATTCGAATCCTTTATTCTTCTGTTATGAATATTTAATCGCTGAAGAAATTGTAGGCAGAGTTGTTCTAATTCAATTACATTGTATTTCAATTATATAGTAATTCAACTGCGTCGTAACTGAATTACATAATTCAAACCCTTCGATTAATTCAATTACTAATTATTTTAATCACATGTGTAATTGAAATACAATAGGTATAATTAAAATACAGCTCTCCGAATTATAGTCCAGAACTTTGAAGAAGTGCGATATATTTTTATGTTTTTCTTTCATATACTTGTTTGCTGTTTATGCGGCGCATTTCCTATTCGTCGTCCTCGTTCATAATACGTAACGCTACTTTATGTAATCCAATTACAAAGTATTTTATAATTCTACTCCAATTGCAATTACGAATTACATTATAAGTAAATTGAATGAAGATCTGAATTATAAATTACAATACGACTGAATTACGATGTAATTCAATTACTTTGCAGTTATAATTCGTGGAGTAATTCAATTGTAACTCTGCATAACTTGTGATTGTAGGTACACGACGAATATAATTTTTTCTCTCAAAAAGAGAAATTGCATTTATATTTTGCATCAAGATCTGAAGTCTATCGACAATCCCCCTCTCAGTTTCTGTGAAAAGATAAAACAGAAAAAGTTTCACTATTTTTTTTTTACGAGTATTGCGACATCTCGAGTACACCGAGTCCATTCAGATTATGAAAGCGACCCGATTTTTTCCTCCAATGGAGAGTCCATAGTTTTTATGTGTATCCGCTCCATGAAAGCTGCTAAAACGAGTTCGATGGTATTTCACGATGCAATTCAAACAAAAGTACGAGAAGTTCGTGTAAAAAGAAAGGCTCGAGGGGAGCGGTCGAGTTGGTAACTTTTCTTCCTTGCCGATCCGATCCGCAACAGAATACACCAATGAGTCCCGCAACAATGCCCATATTTCTCCACTCTCTTACCTCGACTGACGATCTTTCACCGTGAGAATTCACTGTTTTCGCGACGTGTGAAAACGTTGCGTACGCGAAAGCAACGGCCAGGACCGTGATATTTACATTGAATACCGATTTTAAACCACCAGGCGCGCCTCTAATTAACTCGCGCCAATCGGGGACGGGCTCAAGCCTGCCATAAGATTGATTAGGAAAACTCTTCTCTTTGTAGTCAGCCTAACTGTAAAAGTAGACAATTATTCGCTGAGCTCTGTTTGGAGATTTTGTTGATACAGACAATAAGGCGTACAAGGTTGAGAAACTATAATTTAGACAGTGATTAGAGGAAATTGTATAATGAACGTTACATCATGTTTAATTTTCTTCCGATCTGATATTAATTTTATGGAACATCATAATTATACTGTCGATTCTATGTAGTCGAATGACGAGTATATAGCGCTATTAACAATTATCACGATTCGAGTCAATTTTTATATCACCAAATTTGTATTCAATAAATCATACCAATTTCAGTATAAAGTACGAATAAATTGGCACAATTTCAATGTTTTAGACCAAATGAAGTATTTGACTTCTGGTGATAAAAAACAGAAAATAATGCTCCTTCTAAGGTTCTTCCGATAGAGAATAATATTGAAGAAACCCTAATGAAATTCTTAATTTACGAAAGTGAGCCAGAGTCCGGTCTTCGTAGATTCGCGATAAGGTAGAGTGACTACATTACCGTCAAAAAATGGTTTTACGTGCCTCAAGTTTTCGTCCCTATATAAGAATATTTTGTCGCTGGTAAAGGGCTCATTCGAAAACGGAAGGTTCAATCTAATGCGCGCTGGTCAGGAGCTGCCGAGATTATGCAGATATTTGGTAATATAAGCGTCAGAAATAGGCCAAAAATTGACGATGTGCATGCCGTGGAATCCAAGCATTTTTATGCCATTGGATGAGTTTTCTGGATGAAATCGAGAGCAGCGCACACTAGAAAATATCCTGCTACAAATTGAGCTATATTTTGTCTTGATTCTCTGCGAAATAAAGCCAAAAACTTGAAGCACGTTTCTGGCGTCAGAATTCATAATATCGATAATACAGAGCAAAAAATGTGACAAGTTTAGTCACAGACTTAAGACCTGTCGGATCAAGACCAAGACGGATCTTAAGTCTGTGTCTGAAGGCTGTGAATGGAAATTATTAATTAAAAAGTCACGTAACTATCCTGGGCCCTTAAGACTCGTCCCTCACTCTACTCTTCCCCTTCTACGACGCTATTCCCCCACGCTTCCGCCACGGCCCGGTCACGTGACGCGTTCCATCTCTGTCGCGCATGTGCCGCAATGTCACGTGACTAATCCGGTACTGACAGAGAGAGGGTAACTGTATTCCCCTCAATTCGAGTCAATTCCCTTGATCTGGCGACTGTGTTAATATCTCTTGAATCCCAATTCACATCCTTAGTCTAATCGCAATACATTACTCAGAAAACAATGCACTCGTCAAATTCAACGTGTACGACATCGCAGAAATTTGTAAATAAAAAGCCTCGGGAGTCCCAGAATGAAGAAATACAAACCCTGAAACGGAACGAGACCATTCGTATAGAAGAGTTAGTAACTCCCGGCGATATAGTCCTATAAACGTCCCTTCAATCACACAACGGTTCCGAACAAAACCAACTTTTCCATCGGAGCGGATGCAGCTCGGTCTTCAGAAACCGATAAAGCTGAATCGACTCGTCGGAAAAAATCGCAAGGAATGGTGGGACGCGAAAGCGGCCGCGCAGCGGGACATTTAAATTTCATCGCGCAAGGGAGCAGAGAGCTCCGTGCGGTTTTTTCGGCGCGGTTGTCTTGCGTAGGGACAGGTTGACGTGGAACCGTCGAAAAACGCGCATAAAGCCGTACGTAGACGGCGATTCGTTTTACGGTCACGGAGGGCGTGCGGCCGCGAAAGAAATTCGCCAGCTCATGCATATACAGGGGAGGACCGTTTCAATGGTATCAATAGCCGATCGAAAAACTGGTACAATCTTGCCGCGTTCCCCGCGATCCGGCCCCCCTTCTTTCGGGGCCCTCTCCCCCCACCCCTCTCACCGTGGGCCCCGACAATCCCAGCGAAGGAGGCCTCACCTGGGCCTTTTTACACGAGTCATTGTATTTGCGCGAGCGTGCCCGAAATATTAATCCCGACTGGGGCCCGATCGGGCCAGCCTTCAACAGTCGGCCACCTGTACCAATCGAGATACGACTCTACTCTCGATACACCAATGCAATCGAAAGACGCAATGACCACTCGGCAATTGGTTCGAACACGAGCCCATGTACGCCGGTTGTCTTCTTGCGAGGCATTGGGACCGTGATGTGTTTGGGTCTTACGCTTGGGACTGTAGGCTTTTTTAGCACGTATTGTGGAGAGGGTTTTTTTATCGTGTGGGTTGGTTTGGAGGTTTGAAGCGAATTAATTAAATGAACAGCTACTGTATTAGAAATAATAGAAATATTAACGTGTCTGTAAAACGTAGTTTCAAATATATGTTTAAAAAAATCGATAAACAAAGTAATTAATGGTCCTGAGCATCGTCAATAATATATTTGTAAATAGATTTATTAGTAGAAAAATGTGCAACATGAAGCAGTAGAAAGTTTCAACTGATGTAAGGATGCCAATCTATTATTTTGTTAAAATTATTACAGTAAAAATGAATTGCCTATTTGGTTCCAGTCTGCTACAACTGGCGCAGACATTTTTTATTTTGCATATAAATCCCCAGTCTAGTTATAAGAACGCCGTCCAAGTGTTGAAAGGAGTCTTTTCGTTAGCGAAAGAAAATTTCTTATTGTTGTGTCTTTGAGTTATCTACAAGACGAATAGAATCTATGAAAAATTAAGGAGATATTTCAATTGCTTCGTAAATATATAAAAATTCAGAATCTCATTATCTTTCCGTGTGTGCTGTGAAATCCTCTGAGCTGTTTGGCTAAATTCTAGATTTTAAAACGTTCCGAATATTTAGTATGGTTGGAGGAGCATCTCGGTTCCTAGGTAGAGGTCTAGGAATCTTCATTTCGCTGGTAACATCGGCTTTCCATTCCGAGAAATCAGCAAGCACGTTATCCTCCCGCACGTATCAAAGAAGCCACCCCTGTTGGCCGCGTTTACATGCCCGCGGTGGCTGCCTCTACTCTTCAGCTTCTCGTTTATCCTCCAAGGATCAGGCGCACCCGCGCACAGCGTGCATCAACGCCGAGATAAAAGTTCGAAAAACGAGCAGAACAACGAACGGAGGGGATTGAAGAGGGACAAGGAGACACGGCCAGGCCGAAAATAGAAAGGAGATCGACGGAGGATGGTGGAAAAAGAGCGAAAGAGGAAAAGGCACCAGCTCAACTACCGTCCGCTACCGAGGCGGCGATAGTGGATCAACACGGGGCCCAATTAAGCGGCCGGGTTCAGGCCCTATCTATTCAGAAAGGGGCACCACACGAGACTCGAAAATGTCAACCGGACGGACGTGTCGTTAGATCGTTAAAATACCGCTTGGCCGTTGCACTACCGAAAACTGGAGGCCGTTCTAACGACGCACGAAATCTTGTTCTCATTCCTTTCTGCGGCTCCGGAGAACCGTTCGCTACCCGAAGACGTCGTAGACCGTTCAACTGATGTTCGTGATAAGGAAATTAATTTTCCGACACTCCTCTCGAAACATTTCGTTCGTTACTTAACAGCATTAGGAAAGTTCGTTTATGCTGTGACGATTCCAAAATTATGTTCCATCGAACGTGTGTTAATATTCCCTGGAAGAATTAATTTTAGTTTTGTTTCCTGCAACAATCTATCATTTGAACAGTCTTTTTATTCATTATATTGATAACAGCTAAATATATGTATGTCGCACACCTAAGTAAAATTAAATAAATATTAGAAAATATAATGCATACTTAAACTGGCAATATTGAAAAATTTCGACTCACACTGGATATAAAATTTCCGAGTTAAATGCTGCTATGGAAAATACAATGGATTTAAAAAATTTTAATGTATTTTTTAATTATCCACTAAATCTGTATCAATTTTGCTACTTGTTAACAAAAGCACACGACAAATTTTAAAGGTGAATTGAAAGTAGACACTCCAGCAACCAAGTATTGACAGAAGGGTTAAACAAAATTTAATTTATTTTATTAAGACTTTACTTTATGTATTCAATTCTTTTGTAACCAGTATTTAAGCATGAACCCTTAAGTGGTATTGTGTTCACTCAGATTACGAAGTATCATATTAGGGCTTTTCTAAAATTCGGTATAAATTTTCTCGGATGCCTCTAAGTATTCAGGGTGTACAAAAAATGTTGCAGTTCCTTGAAATAGATGATTCCTGAGGTCATTTGAAGTAACTTTTTCTTTTGCGAAAATATTCTCCGCGGCTTTGTTATGGAGTTATTAACGAAACACACGGACCAGGAGGCGACAAAAGCGGACAAACTCGAAATCGAAATTGGGTTTACTCTACTCTACTCTACTCTACTCTACTTTCTATTCTACTCTACTCTCTACACTACTCTAGTCTCTACTCTACCCTAGTCGACTCTACCCTACTCTACTCAACTCTATTCTTTACACTACCCTACTCTCTACTCTATTCTACTCTACTCTACTCCACTTTACTCTCTACTCTACTCTACTCTACTTTCTATTCTACTCTACTCTCTACACTACTCTAGTCTCTACTCTACCCTCTCCTCTACTCTACTCAACTCTATTCTTTACACTACCCTACTCTCTACTCTATTCTACTCTACTCTACTCTACTTTACTCTTTACTCTACTTTCTATTCTACTCTACCCTATACACTACTCTAGTCTCTACTCTACCCTAGTCGACTCTACCCTCTCCTCTACTCTACTCAACTCTATTCTTTACACTACCCTACTCTCTACTCTATTCTACTCTACTCTACTCTACTTTACTCTCTACTCTACTCTACTCAACTCTATTCTTTACACTACCCTACTCTCTACTCTATTCTACTCTACTCTACTCTACTTTACTCTTTACTCTACTTTCTATTCTACTCTACCCTATACACTACTCTAGTCTCTACTCTACCCTAGTCGACTCTACCCTCTCCTCTACTCTACTCAACTCTATTCTTTACACTACCCTACTCTCTACTCTATTCTACTCTACTCTACTCTACTTTACTCTTTACTCTACTTTCTATTCTACTCTACCCTATACACTACTCTAGTCTCTACTCTACCCTAGTCGACTCTACCCTCTCCTCTACTCTACTCAACTCTATTCTTTACACTACCCTACTCTCTACTCTATTCTACTCTACTCTACTCTACTTTACTCTCTACTCTACTCTACTCAACTCTATTCTTTACACTACCCTACTCTCTACTCTATTCTACTCTACTCTACTCTACTTTACTCTTTACTCTACTTTCTATTCTACTCTACCCTATACACTACTCTAGTCTCTACTCTACCCTAGTCGACTCTACCCTCTCCTCTACTCTACTCAACTCTATTCTTTACACTACCCTACTCTCTACTCTATTCTACTCTACTCTACTCTACTTTACTCTCTACTCTACTCTACTCTACTCTACTCTACTTTCTATTCTACTCTACTCTCTACACTACTGTAGTCTCTACTCTACCCTAGTCGACTCTACCCTACTCTACTCAACTCTATTCTTTACACTACCCTACTCTCTACTCTATTCTACTCTACTCTACTCCAGTTTACTCTCTACTCTACTCTACTCTACTTTCTATTCTACTCTACTCTCTACACTACTCTAGTCTCTACTCTACCCTAGTCGACTCTACCCTCTCCTCTACTCTACTCAACTCTATTCTTTACACTACCCTACTCTCTACTCTATTCTACTCTACTCTACTCTACTTTACTCTCTACTCTACTCTACTCTACTCTACTCTACTCTACTTTCTATTCTACTCTACTCTCTACACTACTGTAGTCTCTACTCTACCCTAGTCGACTCTACCCTACTCTACTCAACTCTATTCTTTACACTACCCTACTCTCTACTCTATTCTACTCTACTCTACTCCAGTTTACTCTCTACTCTACTCTACTCTACTTTCTATTCTACTCTACTCTCTACACTACTCTAGTCTCTACTCTACCCTAGTCGACTCTACCCTCTCCTCTACTCTACTCAACTCTATTCTTTACACTACCCTACTCTCTACTCTATTCTACTCTACTCTACTCTACTTTACTGTCTACTCTACTCTATTCTACTCTACTCTCTACTCAACTCTACCGACGCCGAGTCGAAATCCGCCCGCTGTTGCTGCGCCCTGATTGGTCCGTGTTTTTCGTCAATAACTCCTTAACAAAGCCGCGTAGAACATTGTCGCATAGGAAAAAGTTTTTTCAAATAACCTCGGGAATTACCCATTTCAAGGGAATACAACATTTTTAGGACACCCTGCATAATGTAGAACTAAATAATTCAAATGTTCTAAAGAAGATATAGAGACGTGATATTTGCAATTATCGTACAATACGGCATCGGAAATTAGTGCATAGGGCCACTAAAGACCCCAGTATACCAGTTAAGAGTTAAAATGAATCTAGGTGTAGGACGAATAAAAATATCCGTTTCCTTTCAGGTAATTGTTGAAGGCAAAGACGCGAAAATGATGAAAATGTCTTATGGACACCGGTGCTCAACGTGTTAAATGACGAATCTACCTTGTATAGCTGCGATGAAAATGATATAACAAAGAGTTAACGAGAGTTACAGTAAATAGAACTTGACTACAGTACTTTCCCACATCCTGAACGGCAATAGAGTGCCGATAGCTCGTTCACAGGGCCAGTAAACACCGGGCCGGTCCACGGCGGTGGACTATCAAAGTCTATTAAAGTCGGCTCAGCTTTCATGTATAAAATATCCGGGCCGTGTTCTCGAAACGGCACGGTTATTTATTATGCAAAGCGCGGCTAGTTCGGTGGCTCCGGCATGGCTCTCCTTCAAATTGAAATTCTGGATAGCCCTTTCGCGGAGCCTTTACGGTACGAGGAACTATTAGAGGGTAATGAGTTTCTCTCGAGGTAGTATCCTATCTCTATGCTCGGTGGTAGCACGGTAGTGGCCCCGACCTTATCTCGGCCGGGATCCAGTTCAGCCACTCCTTTCTCTAGTATCCTTCAGGCGTCTTTTTGATCCCTGCGATGACTCCTACCACGTAGAACCCGTACATTCTGTCCCAACAATTTAAGACGACCGTTCTAGCGTGTTCGATCTCGACGGAAAGGGCCCCGGCTATCACGTAGTCTGGCCCCCGATAAATTTCGACGACGGTTTCCTTCTTCGTCTTCTTCCTCTTCTTCTTTTTGTCGGCGACTTGACTCGTCGTCACGGCTTTTGCATTAAGAACGATAATCTAAGCCGGGAGCGTCTCCATCCACATCCCGAATTGCTTTTTCGTGTTACTTCCATCGAGCTGGCGCTGACTTACTAATTTCTAGGCATTCCGATCGCTCGGGCATCCCTGATACTTCTCGATTACGGGCGTTTCGATGTGTTTGTTTATGCTATTCGCGGGGCGCATTCGATCCTTTGCTCGCGGCTCGTCGTGAATGCCTTCCGGTATTTGATCTTGTTCACCCGCGATCGAATTCACGAGGTTGCAAACATGAACTGATCACACTGTGGAAGCTTCTTTTATTTTTATCCTAATTTTAAAAGCACTTAGAAGCATTTATATGAGGTACTCAAATTAATAAACTTGAATTAAGTTTATTTATAAAATGGTACTCTAGTACATCTTAAAAAGAGGGCTTTTCCATGTCTGTGATCGTAGTTTAATTCTCCTAACATTTATTTGAAAAGTTTTCCGATAACAAAATTTTACAGAGTTAAATTTAATGCTAGCCAGCTGCCACAAAATCTCATCCTGTACACAAAGCATGTACGACTTCATAATAAATAAATTAAAAAATGTAAATAATATATTAATAATCTCTATTGAAGATTCACGCACAGGTACGTCTTCAGTAAAGCTGTATTGTGGTTAGAATGGAACATCCTGCGACAGATAGGGGAAGGCTTAGAACAAGTCTGAGCCAAGCCAAAGTCCTTGTGAATCGCTTCTAATCCACTCGGCGAAAAATCGTCACCGTTAAGTCCTGTCCTCAGTTGACTTTTCATGCGCCACTGAACTCCCTCATCGCGGTTTATCATTCAGTGTCGGCGGATTAGGCGTGTGCTGATGACAGGTGGCCAGATTGGTGAAACTTCGTGGGGATCGAATGGCACACCAGTGTATACCGGTAGCGTGGAACTTGATACAGGACAGGCCGAAAGTAGCTCGTCCAAGTTAATTTAGTATACGACAAGGAATTCTATACACGACGTAGGTCCTTCCGTAGGGCAGTTCTTCGCGAGCACCAGCTGACACGGCCGTCTAACCAGCACGGACATAGCCACAAGCCCCGAAAAATTCTCAATTTACCATGGAAAATAAACTTATCGTTGGTTCCGCGCTCATTCGTTCCGACGTTCCGATCTTTCCGCTTTTCTAACCCTTTTGAAGACTAATTTGACGTTAGACTCTTCTTCGTTTAATCGCCGTTGGACGCTGAATAATTTCAAAGGCCTCTCCATTTCAACCCCTTTAGGGACCATCTTGATGTTAGGTTACAAACATCGTTTTTAGATGTTAAATAATTATACGAAGCGTCTCTGGGCCAGAAAAGGGGGAAAGGGTATGGCCGCATAAGGAAGTTAAAAGGGCTCCTAAATTAAATTGAATGTGCGATAGGCCGTTCGATAGCTTATCCAAAGAAAATACTACGTGCCAATTTTGAACCCTTTATGTCGACGTGGGGGCTAGTAAAGGGGTGAAAAAGAAAATCAGGGTTTTCCGTCATTTCTTCTATCCCCTTCGATTGAATTTTAGAAAATAAAAGAAATTTTGAAATGCCGATTTCTTGTAGAAATTATGAAATACTAAGTTTATATGTTTACAGTTTTAGCATCTCGATATAGTTGTTAACATATAATTTTTTCAGGCTTTTCAAAGTGGGGTCACATAGTTAAAGAAATCAAAAACCGGTAATTTTCGAGCCCCCACTGGCAGAAGTCGATATAACCTCCAAGGTTAACCCGATTTCTGCCAAATGTGTTCCGGTCCGATCTAGTCTAGAGGAGCACAGGAGTTTTTGCAACGTTACAAAACTAATAATAGTAAAAGTTATAAATTAATATAAGTGTATATTGTTAAGATGAGTGCTAGATGCTTTGGAAGTCATACAAGCAAAACAAAAAGATTAATAATAAAGACGAGGCTAAAAAGTAGTGAAACGTTTTAAAAATCGTTTGTGGTTTACGATTTCTAAGAAGAACAAGCAAGTTTATATTTATTGTATGACAACAACAAAACAGGATTTTGTTTCGGTTTAATAATACACATATTCAGTAGATTCTGTTCGAAATCTGCATCCTGACTTGATGTTATAGTGCAAGGGGTTAAGATCATACATAAAAGTTTCAAGTGGTCGAATGGGACTTGACCTTCGCAATAAATAGACAGCCATATGAAAGGTATGCTATCGAAAACCTGTGCCTCTTCTGTTCATCTCTCGTCCCCCGTTCCTTCCTGAAAATAAGCGCGGGTCGCGACCCACGGTGGTTTAATTAAAGCGTCGCGTAAAGTTAATTTATGGGAAAAGTCAGCGGCCCATGAACAGAGCAACGGAAGCCAATTAGGACAGAACCACTTCATCGGTGCCTCCGCTTATCGGCTTCTCATTTCTTTTTTCCTTAGCCTGGGCCTATCGGGGTCTCGTTTGTCTGCCGCGCCGCCTTTTCTTTTGTCACCTCATTACGATCCTTGAGAATGCTGTAGAGCCGCACCGCGACGCGCGACGCCACCGATAATTAAGAGTTCTAATTACTTTCAGAAGTTCGAGCTACCGTCGTAGTTTCAACAACTTCCCCTTTCGACGATTGCTATAGCGAAACGCTGATCCGGGCGTGAAAACGCTGCTTTCCTCCAGAGAGGGTGCTCTATGGGGTTAGAGTGCCCTTTGATCATTCTTCGCTGCGTCGTTGAGAGGAATATGGATTTTTGGTTGCGGGAACTGTTTCTGTTCATTTTAACGAGATCCGTGAGAAAGATTCCACCCTTTTTGTTAGCAATTTTTTGTGTTGATGGGATGAACGTGGATCTAGAATGATTGTTGTTAAAACGTAGTACAGTGATTTTTCTATATAGCTATGTCGCCAAGGTCTGGATGATAAACGTCGCGGAATTGTCCCCACTACCGCGGGGTATACCCCGTGAGGCCACTCGAGCTTCGCTGTCCTTTTTTGCGTTCGGCAGTATATCTAAAATGTTCCATCCGATAATTGTCACTAGACCAGACCCGTGTTTTCGACATATATCGAGTAGATACTGTATTTAGTACTGGAACAATTGAACATTAAAGGTAATTCCTTTATTCAGACTAGTTGCGTTGTCTTATAAAGTTATAAATAGACAGCGGATTTTGTGCATTTATGACAAAAATGAGTGGGCGTAACTGTTATATTATTTTCGGCATATCAAACACATTAAAAAAGAAAATAGCTTTCTACTTCGTTCCAGTTTGTTGCAATTCAGGCAGAAAATTTTTATTTTGCATAGAGAGCCACAGTCTAGTTATAAAGATAACGAGACTTTATTTAGTCAGATTCCATGAGAGTTTTATTACACTATGGGTCCACATAAATGAATTTATTAGTATACATTTTACATGTACAAACTCTTTGACAGACCATAAAAATATTCTTCAACCCCTCGCCATATTATTTTCTTCACAGCTACTATGATTATTATCTTAAATAAATTATATTATAAATTAAATTATATTATATATTAGCACTACTTTTGTATTGGCAATAAACGAATAAAATTTGAATTCAATTCAAAAGAGACGAGTGACATTTGTAGTTAGTAGATATTTTATTGGTAGAAAGGGTGTATAATGGATGATTTATTTCCTTTAGGAACAAGCAGAAAAACGAAAAATTCCAAAGAATTTCTCAAATGTTTCTACAAGCGGAAATATTAATTTCTTCCTAGCCGATCCTATATCCGGCATAAAACCAGTTCGAATCTCGCAACCAAAATAATGATACTGAGCTCTGTATCCAGAAAATTTCCGTCCGGGTGACAAAGGTCTCGTCGTCGACAAACGCATCACCACGCCTCCGGCAATCAGTGCTCCCCGAGAGAGAATAATTCTCCCGAAATCAGCGAGCCGGACCCCCACCCGAAGAACCTGCTTAGCCGAGCGAATCACGATACTAATTAGAAGCATCCGCGCAGCCACCTAATATCCGATTCCTTGAAAATTCCCGATACCGAATGAACCAGCCTCTCCTCTAATAGTTCGGAACAGGTAGCTTCTCTCGATCGAGCGATCCTCGTGATTCCCTAAAATAAACATTTTACGAGACTGGCGAGCGCCGTAATATAGCTGGCGTAGCAATCAGCAGCATGCAAAACGGCCGGGCTTGTCCGCAAAATTCTGCCGCAATTATCGCCGCGGCGCGCCGCACCGGTTGCAAAAAAGGTCCGTGAAACGTCTTCACACCGAGCTCGGGCGCCTCTTGCCCGGCCAATTTGTCTGCATCATATAGAGTCGCTCGTAAAATAGAGCGCTCCATCCGAGAGAGTCTCTTCGGAATACCAATGAGCCTCTGGTAGGTTCTCGCAGGTTGCCGACAGTGGCTTCATGGGAACCAGCCACGAGCTGGTTGCCGGAGACGGTAACACAGTGCGCCGCGATTGACACACACTCGCACAAACGAGCCGAGGAGGATCGACAAGATCGGATCTCTCTCTGCAGCCCTCTCTCGGCTCTCCTCGACCGGTCCTTTATAAATCTGAAGCCGCAGCTGGCAATTTCAGACGGTCCACCCTTCCACCCGACAACGATCCCGTAGGCGGCAATGAGAGATGAACTGCGGAATCGTAATCGAATCGTACCTACATTGTTTCAGGTATCCTAGCATTGTGCCGGCAATCGATCCCGTAAATCTTATTCACCGACCACGGCGAGCAGTATTAAATGGAGCAGTCATGGTTTGTTCTTTATCAAACGGAACGAGTTCCTTCTTTTTCGGATCGCTCGCAACAGACCGAGGGGGTACCGATTCGCGGGCCGATCGTGCTATGATTTATTTCGGGTCCGGTCGGGCCTGTGCAAAACTGTCTTTCAGAGGGAATCGCGTTTGTTTGCACGCGGTGATTGCTAGCAAATTCTCTCTTTTGCAAATTTAACCCTTTGCACTCGGCGCTAGTTTCAATCTAAAACTTTCTTCCGTCTTACAATATTTTCATTTTATTCATACGAAACTGGTCTGATTTCTACGTATAATATTTAAATGTTTAGTAATCTATTAAATTCAAATTTTGTAATGTAAAAAATATTTTTTGTAATTTCTTTGAAATAATACCACAACAATTTCTAGTGGTGATTCAGAGTCACCACTCGAGTGCAAAGGGTTCATTTTAACCTATAATGATTCTCTCAGTAAGATACTGGAGCCACATAGACATTCACAGTGGTTTCTCGATATATGTGCAAAACACGGGTCTAGCCAGGGACATATATCGGCTAGGAGATGCTATTCTGTAACTTAGAAAAGGACAGCGAAGCTACAGAGGCTTCGGTCGCCCAGGGACATTCCTGGAAACATAGTTCTGGGACTTTTATCTGTTGGCCTTTTGTGACATATACAGGGTGGTCCACGCAACTTGCACACCTATATAACTTCCAAAGGATGCGTTGCACGAAAAAGTTTTGTATACAGATGTTGCGTGGTCTGAAGGGGTACACAATTTAGTGGATTTATTTTTTTTATAGGTGGAAGTGTTTCGGAGATTTGAAGGTCGACTTTGTGTTTTTAAATGAAATACTATATTTTTTATACCAAAATATGGAAGAATGTCGAATTCTGAATAAAAAAGTATTGACCTTCATTAGCCCTAAACCTAATAATTAACGAGTAATTTCACTTTATTTCCTGAAAATTTTCTTGCAAAGAAAAAAAACATTTAATTTTCTTTTTATTTTTCTAACCTGATATTACGCGAAGAAAATTTTATATAGGTGTGCAAGTTGCGTGGACCACCCTGTATAGAGTAACCACAGTGTTTCTATTCTTACCAATTTTAATCAGTTGAAAATAACGCATTAATATTTTAAAATCCTTTAAATGTTTTTACTGTTCTGAATTCGATCAGAAAATTTTTGCCATAAATGCATAACATCCACATTCCAGTCATAAATGCGTAAAATACGCAGTCCACGGTACCAACATATTATGCCCACGGTTTTTGTCTGTCGTCTGACGCGTTAACTGTAGCGAATATCATGATGATTCTGGCGCAGAGCGGATTCGTAAGCGAAATTTCTGCAACCGAGCGAACAACTTCCTTCTCGAGGAAT
This sequence comes from Halictus rubicundus, assembly GCF_050948215.1. Lineage (NCBI taxonomy): Eukaryota > Metazoa > Arthropoda > Insecta > Hymenoptera > Halictidae > Halictus > Halictus rubicundus. The sequence goes on along the minus strand of NC_135149.1, from coordinate 8,657,673 downwards.
CGTGAGAGAGCCCCGGGTTCCGCGACTTCCGGGAAAGTTGATGAATGCTCTCGCGTGTGCGCTTTATTGTGTCGAGTATGCCCGCGAACCTTGAATTTTATATTGTTTGCCTCGCTATGCGTCGTTCGCGTGTTGCGCTCGTGGATCGAGGAGGTTCTGAATGATTGTTGACTGCTTTTGGCTGCCAGTGTCAGTAAAAATCATTCGGAATCAGTACAATTTATTTAATCCCTTTTGCAATCGCTCTACATAATTTCATAAAAAAAACTGAGATATTGCTCGGATATACTGTGCAATCCTGTATTCAGTGTTTACTCGATTTATGTCCAAAAAACAGGTCTAGCCAGGGACATATATCGGCCAGGAGATACTTACTTTTTTATCCACGTAGAAAAAGACAGTGAGGCCTCGGTTCATGACCCTTCAAGGGGTATACCCCGCGGCAGTGGGGACATATATAGAGTAAACACTGTAGTTTTCGATAGTCTTCTTCTTGAATATTTCATGCCAAGTAGCTCTTTCATATAAGTAATCATGTTGGAAGCTATACTATTTTATATTTTGTTTATCTTAAATTACGATTATTTATCAGTTGCACGGTTGTGACTGAATCGATTGAAATCTAACAAAGAACATGTTACAACTTTTGCCTGTAAATTGAACACGAACTTGCACGAAGATCAGAAATCATCCTAGAATTATCATTTTGTCCAATTATGAGATAGTCAGTTTTCTCCGCAATTCTCTCCGGTCATTATTAAAGTCGTTAGGCCGCATACTGTTTTATTGAATCCCACTGTTTCTATGTCATTATTCAATAATCTGCTCTCCCGTGGTGGCCAAATACAACAGGATAGTTATCAGCGCCGTTGTCAGTCTGTAACCATGGGAGAGTTCAGTTTTTCACCAGGGAAAGTTGCCGCATTGCGATTCGCATTATCTCGACTTGCAACCGCGAGCTCTGTTATACAACTGGTTCTGCCCGTTTCAGGAAACGCAATCCGAAGAACTTACTCTCGGTCCGCTACTCCAACAAATTCGTCTACTTTATCGTTGAAATTTCTATTCAATCTGAAGTCGATGTTCTTGTCAAGTAACATTAGTTCTTCATTAAGCGCTGACATTTAGAGTGCCTACAAGATACTACAACTCGATTGAATGGCACCAAAAGTAGCCGATGTTGTTAATTTCCGTTAGGAAATTAAATGGTAATCGAATGGGACATATTTGATAATAATTTATTGCTAATCACTGCTATTGTACTTGCAGCTTACAAAATTTATTTCTCAAATAAGGAAACTGTATCATCACAACGCTTTCGTCTTCCAAGGTTATTCAAGGTGATTTAGTGGCGTTCCGAATTTAGACAGAAACATGGAGACAAATTATGACCACTATAAGATGTCTAACCCGAAACAGAGTAAATTTTATTGAAAATATTGTTTACAACGAGTCTGGGAAATAATTTGCGTGCTAAATTACAAAGGGACACACTGCACCCATACGTATCTTTCTTTTTTTTTTCTTTTTGGGTTACTTCGATTACAAAAGCCTTTCTGCGGGCGGCCTCGATATTTACAACGAACTTCGTGCTTCATGTTTTGTCCGATTATTTCGCCGACCGTGGTACGATTCCCTTTCGCATTACACCCTTCGAGATTTACGCGGACTTCATTCGCGGCAATAGCATTCGCACAAAGAATCGGCGCGTTCCGCGCTGCATACCGTTGTGTAGTATCGGTAATTAATTCGAATCCGCGTGGGTTTGTGTGAGAACGCGCGCGCGCGCACGCGCACGACCGCGTCCGGACGGACTTTTATTCCAGTCCGGGGAGGATTAATGACCGTCGACCGACGGCTGTGACCACATTTCACGCGTGTCTCGATAATTTCGCGGAATCCGGGCCGCGCCGATAAATCAGGCCGATGTAGATGAAGTTCGTCCATGGGAAACCAGTTCGAGCGAGGCCGAACTCGGCCACGATTTGTCATAGGACGGCAAGACCGGCCTAATTGTACCAGGGCTGTGCAATTATCCGCTGCTTACCGGCTAATTTAGTTGATTGGAACAGCATAATCCGCGCCGCTCCGCTGCAGAATCGCCTCCCCCTTTCTGCACGTTGTGGTCACGCACAGTTCTCCGTGGAGCATACTGTTTCTTATAGTAAAATTTTGATTATCCGGACCTCTGATCGTTGCGACTTTTATTGTCCGTAAAGTAAACATTTCCATCTAAAACAATACATATACTACATGATATAAAACATAGTGAGAATTTACTTCGGCGCCGAAGTCGAGTAATTCTTCAATTTAACAAATTTGTCAGCCGTTTCACCTGGAATTTCTTCGATCTTTCCCCATGGAAATACAGAATACTATCCCATGAACATGTTCAGTCGGTCGGCAACATTTCCGCACGATCATTATACCGCTGCAAACGACTTTGATACACGCAGAGAGCCAAGACAAATTGGATAAGCACGTGGCAACAATCTTCCGGTTGAAAGGTATCCAGAAACCGTAAACTATATTCCACGGGCACCATGAAGACCACCATGAACCGATGGTCCCGGTAATTGTATAACGCTGAAGGTCGCGTCAGTAACGAGCGCGGCTCGTTCCTCAGATCTTCCGAATCGGAAAGCTAACTGCAAAGCATCGGTCCAGAGGACGCTGGTGTTTTTTATCCGACGACTTATCCTCATCTTTCCGCCACGTTCCAGCGTATAATTAAATGTTTCGTCGTCGGTGCGTCGTGAGGTGCAACGACTTTTCTTCGGCTGGTCGCCGGTATCCTTGCGAACGAGCTCGCGATAAATCACGATTGGCAACGACGGTGTTAATCCTTACTGAGCGTGAAATATTGCGAGGTTTCTTCTCCGGTTCAATCGCAGACCCTGGAAACTGCTCCACGGTCGAAGTAATAGGGTCTACGACTGCTTCAAGAGCAATCATCGATAGCCTAAAACAGAGCTGTTCAGCGTCTGCCCGTACGGGCAGCGGTTTTCTTGCTCTGGGCATACACAGAACGGCGAGCACGAAGCCACGCCCACGCTGGTTCGAAGCCACGCCCTGCGGGAAGGCTGCATGTGTTTGTGACATGCATTGTCACAACTACGTACGCAGCTACAGCTGCGCTGAGTCGCCAGATCAAGACTTGTTCCCCCACTCTAATTTCCCCTTCTACCCCGCTATTCCCCACGCTTCCGCCGCGGCCCGGTCACGTGACGCTTTTCGTCTCTGTCGTGCATACTCCGATACTGGCAGAGAGATACTCCCCCCATTTGGCGACACTGGCTGTGCCCACGAGCATCGGCAGGCGCCCTTGCCTGCGTATAGGCATGTTGAGCAGCTCTGGCCTAAAGTCTGAATTCTTAAGTGGACCTTCAAAATGCGCTTAAAAATTAAATGATTCAATTAAATGATATATCATTGAACCGCGGATCTTTATGCAAATTGTCCAACTCAATGGTAAGAAATTGAAATTGAAATGGAAATGCATTTTCTCTTTTAATCATTTGAAAGACTAGAAGATAATATGTAAAGAATATTCTAAAATTTTTCTGAACTTTCATTCTGTATTTGAAATCCACACTTTAAATATTATATTTGTATTTAATATTCATCTCAATCGAAATGGCAAATAGAAACGGAGCGAGATAATGAAATTTCATTCAAATCCACAAATTGTTATATTATTAATAGTTACATACTAAAGAATTATTCGCATACATGGGGGTACAGATCTTGAAAGAAACGAATGATTCACTGAACCGAGTTAGTACAAAACGAGTCGATCGTTATCAAAATCGACGATTGCAACCCGATAAAAACAGGAACATTGTATGCTCCATGTAAGATCCAAAGAGGAACAAGAATCGATAAACTCGATCGCTATCTGAAACTTTTGGGACATTAACGACTCCCGTCGATATGCAAACTCCTCGAATGTATAGATTTTCTCGGATTAGGCTCGCGCGAGGAGATTAACTAATCGACGCGGGTTAAACGGAGAATTGCCGTGTCGCGCGAAGATAAAGTCAGCCCCGCGTTTCTTGGTTACGCTGGTTGGTCAAACACAAAGGGAACAGACGTCGGCGCCCGAAGTCACGTCGTCGTCCAGAATCCGGCGTGGGAGTCTGAGGAATTGTTAGATGAACTGGAGAATTGCTCACACCCACGATCTCAAAACGGCCGGCGTTATAAATTGGTACAGAACGCGGGCTATGCAACCTTAAAATTGAATTCCCATTTCTCTTGTGAGTCACTCCGCGCAGCCTCGGCTTCGAATCGACCTTCTGTCTTCGGAAGTGATGCCATTGAGTATCGAGCAATAAAGTAACATGATTTTTATGTAGCCGGTGATCAATAGGCTGCGGATTTTTATGCTATTTAAAAATTGTCTGCGTTCATTTCAAGGTACAAGAGCTACGCCGTTAATAATTTTAATAAGGGATAATGCAATAATATTTTTAAATTCTCTTACCGCTCTGCATTCAATTTAGTTATTTTTGTCGTGAATGCATAAAATCTTCTTTTAATTGAAATGATTACAATCGCTTGCATAAATTGGGGAGTAAAAATAATCAAATTTTGTTTGCTAGCTTGGCTATACGTTCTAAGTTTCAAAATTTATAAGTATTAAGTCGCAAATATACGTTTAGCAACAATATAGACAACGCAACGCATTGGAATTATCTGCAACGTAGGTAACAAAATTTATTTTTCGCACTGTGACTCTAATAATATAATTAACCACTATGTAGTTTCTTTAACTTCCAAAGTTAAGATTAAATATGAAACTGCATACAGTATATTTTTTATATCATCATAATTGAAGGAGATGAGTGGGTAATCAAATTATTAGAGTTACAGTATGAAAAATATATTGATTACCCATGTGATGGATAATTGTTGATAACCTTGGTATGCATTTTAATTCTAAGAAGCAAAATCTGTATGTAAATTATTTTTTTAAAATTGAGAAGTGTTGGTATCGATGTTCAGGGATGAAATTAGTAAAAATTATTAAAAAATGTGGGAGACGTAATATGAAAAATACGACAAAAAATACTAAATGATTGAAATAATGAATTGATTGGTTAATAAGCTGTATGTGTGCTGAGATACAGACAATTTAGAAAAGTATTGTTTCTGTGAGTTGAATTTCTTTGGCGCCTGCATATCTGCAACCCATCTTGCATACTCGTGGCACTGTTTCCAACCTTCTCGAAGCGAATAAAGTAGTTTACTTCTTTCTTACACGTTTCATCATATTATCGTTTACATTTTTATTCATTTTGTTAGAATTTTTTACAATGATTAGAAATAATGTCTTCATTGTATTGTAATGTATTGTACAGGCTCATTTTATTTATATGATATAGCCAAGTGTCAGAACATAATACAACTATTATAATAATTTATCTTATGTATATGTTAATAATGTTAATTATTATCGTCTATGATCATTGCTAGACTGCAAATCTCTATGCAAAGTAAAAATTTTCTCAATTGCAATAAACAGATGTTGAATAAAAATTGATTCCTGTTCTTAATGACTTTAAAAGATTGCAAGATATATGACAGTACTCTAAAATGCTTCTAATGTTTTTACTATCTTGTGTTTCACGGACTCACGTTTGTCATGAATGTACAAAACCCGCAGTCTAGTTATTACCACGTGTCTGATCATGACAAGCCAATTCTACTTCGTGCACGTACCAATGTACGCGAACCTAACAAATTTTCAAAGCTGGTTTTCTCGACGGTGAAATATTCTTTCAGAAACTGTTACTCTACATTTTCGACTCACTTCTTTCTGCAAAATCATCGCCTTTCTGTCTGCATCACCAGTTCGACAACACCCTGCCTAAAACCCTAAATATTAATAAGGATGGTGTCTCGAATGTGGAGAGTATATGACAGTGATTCTTCTTCATATAATTATTACATTCCCATAAAATAATTCATATAAAATTCTTAAAACTTATTGATTTTCGATATGTTAGAAAATCATCCCCTTGTTGTCTGCACCGCCGGTTCGATAACACCCTGTATAAAACCCTAAATATTAGTAAGGATCGCTGATGTCTCAAGTGTGGATATGACAGTAATTGTTCTTCATATGGTTATCACATTTACATAAAATAATTTAACTAAAATTATTAAAACTTATTGGCTTTCAATATTTCAGAAAATCTTCGTCCGCAAAGGGTTAACTTTCACAATGTACACGTACATTTTCGTCTGAATTTTTGTTGCAGTTCTAACGCAAATCTGCCGATGGTAGATTTTTTCGCGCGATTGTCGGACGTCTTACCAGCGAGCGCAACAGTTGAAAGTACGTAAGACGGTTCGCTCGGAAAAATTCCTCGCCTTCCGTTCTTTGTCCGGGAGCGCCGCCGTCACCGATACGAATATCAACGTGATTGGCGTCTGGCGGGCACGCGGATTTATCGGTGTCCCACAAAGCGCGGGAACACACTGTGTCGTTTCTCGCGCCGTTCGTCGCACGCGTTTCGCATACCTTGCCCACGCACATGAGTCAATTCCTGCTGCGGCGCGATGACGCCAACTTCTCTCTCTCTCTCTCTCATTCTCTCTCATTCCCTCTCTCACTCGGTGACACGATGTTTGAGTCATGTCCGCGTTTATCGATATTTCGTCGACTCGCGTATACACCCTAATTGCCGGCTTATCGCGGACACTGTCGCGTTGCCAGCGACTTCGATGGTTCGCGCTCGTAACCCGCTGGAACACGAACGCGAACATAACCCATACCGAAGCGACAACCACTATACTTTATTCTGGCGGTCCGCGTTTCTCATTACACTATGAAACTTTATGTAATATAAACATTTTCTTACAAGTCACAGGGACCATGGAATTTCCTTTTTTTTCAAAAATAATTTTAGAAGGTTTAACATATAGATGTTCTTAAATAATAGAAGGTCCATTGTTCGAAATTTCGCTAACCTATTTGTGTCATAAATGCACGAAGTCCACAGTCTAAAAATAAGTTGGTTGCTAGATACACTTTACACTGTGATCTAGATTTATTTCAGCTTCAATAACTTGATGTGGGGCTTAAATTTGGGAAACCAGAAATTTTTAACATTTTTTAATGTAATCCTGTAGATTTTAGCGAGAGAATGCGGAACATCCCAGTTTCAATCCTAGGAGATCACCCTTTACACACACATAACTTTTGAACTAATGATCTCCTAAGGATTGAAACTTGAATTTTCTTATAGAATAAATATGGATAGAATAAAAAAATGTTAATAATTTCTGGTTTCCTGAAGTAAAGTTTAACCCACACTGACATTAATTTGATGACAATCTAAGTAATTCCATAGCACCCGTCACTGATAAACCTTATGGTGTTCAACGTGTTGATCAGGTATTGGACTCTACTGGTAAGACTGCAGATTTTGTGCATTTATGACAAAACTGAGTGGGTGAAATTGAAACCAGTTGAATATACTGAGACGGGTCGATTGTATTGGAAATATTTTTTGCTGCTACGATTATAATGGAATCATTAATTTATATATTCTAGGCGTGGGTGAAATTCGTTTGTAACGGATACATACATTAATATCGAACTTTAGAACAGTACAGTCTAGAAAATAGCTGCAAGATACAACGGTCTTAGGATTGTTCAGTCTACCACGTTATTACCTTCGTGTTATCGCCCGTTACCATTAGCTTAGGAATCAGGAGAAAGCCTCATTAGCGCTTATCTGAAACACTTTCGAACCTGTTTGACCGCCTACGGAAGCTTTCGTGTCTGAAACTACTCCTTTGTGCTAGCATTTTCATATTTCGAATCTTTAAAAATGCTTCGTCAGTCTTAGTGATGCACAAAGACGCATCCTACTCAATTCCGATATTAATGGAGTATTTCTACAGTCTCAATTTGCAAGATTTAATTGGATTACTTCCAAATTTCCACTTCTTCATCACTTTCTGCCGAATTTCCATGTTTATTGAAAAAAATGTTGAAACACTAGGCTAAAATATCCCATGCACGTTATAATATTTTTTTCGGATTTTGGAAAAGGTCAAAACTATAAAATCAGGTCTAGGAATGGTAGCAGATCACAGATCTCATTGCGCAGATTATGTTAATTAAGAAACTCGGCGAAGGATCGATTAATTATTTCATTGAGAAGTAATGAAAAGGGACCACGATCATTTCTAAAAACAGAAACGATTAAAGATTCTCGAAACTTGCAACGTGCATGAGAATGAGCGTGGGTGACGAACTATGCTCGCGCGATCGTAGTTCCGAGAATAGAGGTCGAGCATGACGCGTTCACCTGAATGAAATTCGAGCTAGCCGGTGAAATCACTTACAACTGACTCATTTTACGCCAAAACAACTAGATACTACGCATCCTGGATTTTCTTAATGAAACGTACGATTCCCTGAGTAGGAACTACTGGAATTATACACCTGACTCTAGAATCATTAAATCTTTATGGACGTAGCAAAGATTCGGTCATAGTATTTCCCTGTTTCCTCCTTATGAATGACGGCGGTATATATACTATATCTCATTTCTTGTTTTATCGTCGATAAAGCTAATAATGTCATTCAGCAATTAAAATGGATTGGTAGTTCAATATATTTTTTAAAAATCCAATTAAAAATGCGGTAGTCGTTTATGGTTGGAGTACAGGTTCGTGGTGAAGCAAAAGTGAGCAGGTCGACTGGAACAATTAAATCGCAAAGAGCTCTATAAAAACTAACAATTTGCGTAAGACAATAAATATTTCCAGTAGTACTGGAAATCAATTACAGTGACATGGTTGTTCATAAATCAACGCTTAACCACCGCTGCATCTTACTCGAGGTAGTAGGTATCTACACATAAAGAGATTTTTTGAAATGGCGTATAACAACTCGCATACATAAAACGCCAACCTCCATTTAAATTCCCTTTGACATGTGCTTTATGATCGCACGTGCATATTTGTATGTCTGTATGGAATATGTAGTTTGAATAATTGAGGCTCTACTGTATTTGGTCCAAAATATGTTTATGACATTTTGGTGCAGAAATAATTGTTATTCTATTACATTAAATTTCTGTTTCACTATTCGATCATATAATGGGGATTCCAATCATTGTAAAATATTTATTACAGCAAAAGCTCTAGCAGTTCTACGCTGACAAGATTAGAGTTAGAATTGTCGATTAAAACATTTGTAGAAATTCAAATAACTTTGCGAAATGCAATCTACCTGTGTTCATTTTAAAGCGCGAGATTCAGCATTCACAGTCATTTTTTCGAAAAATATTTTCATACGGGAACTTTCTTCTGAACTGGTGAAAAAACCAATTAAAAATCGAAACGTCCAAAGCTTGCATTTGACATGAGTTTCACACAGTTTTATGAATTTTTAAAATATAACCTAATTTATTAACGTAATTAAATAATCAGTTTTTAATCATTCCTGTTGGTATGGAAATTGAATAATTTTTAAAGGCGATACAATTCCTGAAGAAAATGCAGTCACCGGATTTTATACATTCATAACAAAAATGAGTTGGTGCAATTAAAAAAAAACAGGCGAAAAATTATGATAATCGAAGGATAAAGATATACTATTTTCTATGTGCTAAAATGGTTCAAGAATTAAATGCGTGCCCATCTCCTGCAATTGATGCAGGAAGATTTCATTTTGCATGAAGATCCGCAGTGCACACGAGTGCGTAGTGGTCTGAGAACGCGATTTTACTAGCCAAAAGACGAAATGTTATTTGAACTTTCTAAAAGTTAGTAATCAAGCGTTTTTGTCACTGATAACGAATCTGACACCAAAAATTAAAAATTCAAAATGGCGGATTCAATACTGTCCACATATACTCTGGGAATTCGATTTTTGCGGTCAAAATGAAAGAGACACACATATCGACATTTTTTAGCGCAATATATTTTAGTTATTCAGTGTGACTAATATAATTATACTATTTATTTTGTAATTATAATTATTTAATTATAAATAAATATGCTGTTCACTTATTATTGTATAATTATATTATTATTAATTATATATTAGTATTAATTATATTATTATTAATTATATATTAGTATTAATTATATTATAATTATATTATTATTGTATAATTATGTTTCCGACATCAATTCTAAATAATCCAAATACATAAGCAGTGGTAATTCGAATTCCTCTTCATCTGAATCTTCTGAATCCGTTGATACGGATTGATACAGATTGATATCTGTATCAATTGATTCCGTATCAATTGTAGAGGATACAAATGGTTGTTCCTGAATAGACGGAGGACATATTATATATCAAGATGTTTCGATTCGAATATTCGGTTGAAGACTAACGTGATCAAAAAGAATTATGCTAGAAGAAGATTTGTTTATTAAAAGTAATACTATGGTAACAAACAGGTTGCGCTGTTAAAACATCTGAGTGCGAGCCACCATTCAAGCGCTAAGCGATCTTCGTGACTCGATACAGTGATTTCTCTATATATGTCGCTCAGGCCTGGATTCTAAACGTCCCGGAATTATCCCCACTACCGCGGGGTATACTCCGTGAGGGGCGATGAAGCTGGAGAGGCCTCGGCCTTTTTCGCATTTGTTTAAACTTTCATATAAGACAACTCTGATTCTTATCACTCTTAATCATTTTTTAAAAACCGATCTCAAAGTTTAAATTGTTAACACTTTGCACTCGAAGCTATTTTAACTCCAAAACGAAACATTTCTTCCGACTTCTATATATTTTTTTTTCATGTTGTACATACGAAAATGATGCAGTTTACTCGTGCAATACTGAAGTGTTTAGTAATTTATTAAATGCAAACAAATTTAATAACGTAAAAAATAATTTGTATAATGATACAGCAATTTTTAGTGGCGCCTTACAGTCGCCATTCGAGTGCTAAGCGTTAATAATATTGCAGCATTTGTACATGGATTAAATAATCCTTAGAAACTATCTGTTATATCATATTCTATAATGAATTCTTGGAATAATTAGTTTCACTTTCAGAATTTTGTATTCAGAGTCGGTTACACAATTATCTGAAACGAACAATATTTTGGATTCTGAAGGTTTGAAGTGTACTGTTACTGTGTAGCAAAAATGTTTTTCGAAATCTTGAACTACGAAAATTGATTTTTCACCAGTAATCGCTCTTCAAGACCACTGTAGAGAGTGACAGGAACGAGTAAGGGCTAACAGTCGTACAATTTGAACCCATAAACCTTCTTATTAATTTCTACAGCGAAGATTCTACTGTGCCAGTGAATCCACAGAAAACCCTGCCCTATGCTTTCATATGTTCATATGTGAGTGTTCGTAGCCTCGCCGCGGCAGGAACAAGACAACACGGATCGTACGACCGGCGCGATACCATCTAATATTCCCCGCACTTGGCCATGTTTCGACCTTTAGCCACGGCGAACAAGGTCGGGGGCCTCGCAAGCCCGTAAACCATCCTTAACATCCGTGAAAGGATTCCAACACCCACACTCGCCGGCGCAGCAGTCGGTCACCAGACGAGTCCCACATCGCGGATATAGAAGCTGGAAAACGAGGATGAGGTTGCTGGAATTATGGGACCGTGAGCTTAGCTTAAAAGGATTCCACGGAGTTTGCCCAGGCTACGAACGCGCAAGATCCTGGATGGAATATCCATTGAGTTTGTTATTGTTGCTTCTTATTGCCTCGCGTTTCGAGAACGTTCCCCATGAAAATGACGAAGAAAATGACTCGACAGCGAAATATGTTCGGTGTTTAGGATGACGCAGGGCTGGGACATTCGGATGACGCCCGGGAACCCCTTTCGCGAGGGACTTTGAACATGCCAGTCACGTTCCACTGAAAGTTGCGGAATATTATGCGTGGCATAGGAAGTTTATGCTATTTTTTCGGGCGAGAATGACGAAAGAGAAGACAATGGTTGGTTGGAATTGGATTAGGGCCTAGGTTATCGATCTATCTATATATGTGTATACTAAAGTATTGACCCGACATACACATCATTTTGAGTTGAATCACATATAGAAAGGACATTACCTAGGAGATAATTATTTAATTCTTTTTACGGTTAATCATGAAAGTACTCAACTATCTCAGGCATCAAATGAATTTCATATAAAATATATGAAAATTTTAATATCAATATAAATTTTAATTTGAACATATGACAATTTTATACATGGAATGCTTAAATTCATTTTTTTTCTCTTCTGTTCACAAAAAGTTTAATTGAATTAAATATCACTAGAAGTAGATCTTGATTTACATTTCAGTTTGCAAACCTGCAATTTCCATGCGAAATCGGCTCGCGACGCCTTTACCTTAAGGTGTACATTTGATATTTGTTTCAATGTTCCGATCGAAAATCACTGCACAATCCACAAAACAAAAGAACTAAAATAAAAGAGCATAATGCACAATTCCACAATAATATGCACACAATCTCTCCTCCCGAAGACGTCGATGGCAGCCCGAAGAAACGACGCAAAGAAAATGTAGTACAATGTCGAGGATGTATCATGATCCTGTTCCCCCACGTTTCACGGAACAATGAAATTGAAAATTGAGTGCATGCGCTACCGTAGGCGACCAATGGCGACGCGACAAAAGCCACCGGCAAAAAGCCATCGGCGCAAGGTTGCGGTTCAAGCAGATAGCCGAAGAAAAAGTCGCGAAATAAGCCGAGGTTTTGCGATTCGCCGGCAGCAAATTTTCTGTTGTACTCGGCTACGGACACTCTCCGGTCGGGATCGCGTGTTGTTCGACTCGGGTGAGTTCACGCGCCACTGGCTCGAGAGACCGCAAACACGATCGTCATCCAAAAAGACGGATCGCGCGCAAAACTAAATGATCGACCGCAGACCGTACCGTTAAATGGAAGTTTCAGTTCCGCTGGACTTCATTCCCGATAAAGTGTTCCCTGTGCGAGATCGCTCGCCGGAATCTCGCCGCATATTCCGCCGGCGCTTACGAAAGCCTAAAGCGTCGTTTCGATGCACATTTATTTCAAGAGCTGCGCTTTTTGTGGTCGGCGATGAACGCCGATCAAATTGTCGATGCGGTGGGAGTAAGAATCGCTTTATGATTCGGTGGTACTTCATGTTGCTCTGAATTCGACTCGGAATTCTTTCGCCTCGAACTATTCTCGCACAATCAATCTCCAATTTTTGACAATTTATTTCGGTATATTTTAGTATATTCTACAATTGTTTTACAGTCTAACGACGCACAGTGGTCTGAGAACGCAATTTTACTGGCCGAAAGTCAAAATGTCATTGCAACTTTCTAAAAGGTGGCAATCGAGCGTTTTTGAGGTCACTAATAACGAATCCGACACCAAAAAGTAAAAATTCAAAATGGCGGATTCAATACTGTCCACATATAGTTTGGGAATTCGATTTTTGCGGTTAAAATTAAAGAGACACACATATCGACATTTCTTAACGCAATATACTTAGATTACATTGCACTATATTATTTAGTTTATAATTATAATTATTTAATTATAAATAAATATGTTATTTACTTTATAATTATAATTATTTAACTATATACATATAATTATATTATTATTGTATAATTATGTTTCTGACAAAAATTCTAAATTATCCAAATACATAAGCAGTGGTAATTCGAATTCCTCTTCATCTGAATCTTCTGAATCCGTATCAATCTGTATCAATTGATTCCGTATCAATTGTAGAGGATACAAATGGTTATTCCTGAATAGACGGATGACATATTAGATATCAAGATGTTTCGACTGGAATATTCGATTGAAGACTAGCGTGATCAAAAAGAATTATGCTAGAAGAAGATTTGTTTATTAAAAGTAATACTATGGTAACAAACAGGTTGCGCTGTTAAAACATCTGTGTGCGAGCCACCATTCAAGCGCTAAGCGATCTTCGTGACTCGATACAGTGATTTCTCTATATATGTCGCTCAGGCCTCGATTCTAAACGTCCCGGAATTATCCCCACTACCGCGGGGTATACTCCGTGAGGGGCCACGAACTCGGCGCCGAATATGTCTCCTGGAGAGTACACGACGCGACGCTGGCAAGACCGGTGTTGTTGACATATATCGATAATTCACTGTACTACCCAAACGCCAAAATACCGCGGGCTTCTAATTTCTCATTTATCATACAAGGTGGCACCTAAAATTTATACAGGGTGGTCCGTTTAAGTGGGGCCACCTAAATATCTCTTCAGGTTATTGTGATGCAAAAAAGATTTGTTACGTAACGTGCACGGTGTGAGCGGACCAAATATCTGGCAAGAATATTTTCTTCGGAAAGTCATTTTTTTCGGAGTTATCAAGGTCATCGCTGTTTTTTGATACATAACTACATTTTTTTTTATTACGTCGTGTAACCGATCGAAAAGTACATCCAAATATGTATAATAACATGACCTTGAAATGACCTTGATCTTTGAAAATTAAAGTTTTACCTAGAACTGATGTCGAATATCTTCGGCCATATAAACTATTTAAACTTTCATATAAGACAAGTGTGATGCTTATCACTCTTAATCATTTTTTAAAAACCCTTCTAATGCTTAGAAACCAATTAAATACTGAAAGTACGCCTATTAATACATATAAAACATTCAATCAAACCTGTTATATCATGTTCTACAATGAATTCTTAGAATAATTAGTTTCACTTTCAATTTCAGAATTTTGTATTCAAAGTCGATTACACAAACATCTGAAACGAACAATATTTTGGATTCTGAAGATTCGAAGTGTACTGTTACCGTGTAGAAAAAATGTTCTTCAAAATCTTGAACTACGAAAATTGATTTCTCACCAGTAAAATCGCGTTCTCAGACCACTGTGCGGCGATTAATCTACGAGAGCATGGCCAATTTAAGGGAAAAAAATGTTTAATCGCCTCGTGCTGCTAATATGACGAAACGTCCGATTGCACAAGCGCAGCGCCACGCGAACTTTCCCAGGATCGGCGGAATAATCTGCGAAGGGAAAACTGGTAAAGCAGAAAAATTGAAAAATTATGAACCGCCTTCCCACCGCATGACTGGGGATACTTCGGAGCGATTAAGAAACGCAAAGTGCCAGCACGCTGCCAGCCAGTAGCTAGGTTAGCACGACCGGGCCTGGGCAGTAGCTTGCACCTGCATCCCATTGCGCCGGCGATTAGAAACACTGATGCCGGATAACTGCAAGAACGCGAAACGCCGCTGCGTGACGCAAGAAACGCGAAATAATCGCGGCTGCAATCGCGATAGCGCGAGATGCGTGATCGTAAAGAGAATTTGTGTACGTGATGGTACGCTTACGGGAGTAGTAGACGTTTGCCGTAGGAATTTTCACGGTTTTTTCTTCTGTACAGCGTCTATTGAGCACCTCTCGAATCCGTGGATTAATTTTATCGGGTTCTTGTCTCGCCCTTCTGCGACTCGAGGTTTCCGTTTCTGTATACACACTTTATGGTTCCTTTATTGCGTGATGATGAGACGAGATTCTTTGATTCCGTTATCACAGCACCTGGCAGATTTTTGTTGTACGGCGACGCTATTGAATATTTTATCCTCCTGTCCGACTTGTACAACTAAATTTAGACTGTGCTTCTTTTCGGCAGTAAAACAGAGAATTTTCGAAACTTTTCTTGTTTTCGCTTGCTGCGAGGGCCTTGCTGTGCTCGCTTTAATTGCTATACATTTCACTAATCGTGAACCGGACGTCTTAAGTTGGACTGCTTATTTTTATGGGAAATAATCCAATTTAATAAATTAAACTTCTTTAATATTTTCGTCGACAAGTGGCAAAATTATTGTAAATTTTTATGTTCCTGGATTCACATTTGAAAGTGTGTGAAATTTCTGACATTTTTGTCAGAAATGCATAAAATCCCCAGCATTTATCTCAATCAGAATTTTATTTGTCTTTACACGACCATAAGCAGAATGATAATCGCTGTATTAATTAGCGTAACGACGTCAGCTAATGAGGTCGTTAATTACCTAGAAGCAGATGCGACGTTAAACCAATAATTAAGGTAAACCAAAGACGTCTCGGTGGATCGAATTAAAACTAAAAAAAAAGGAGGAACAAGAAGCGAAGAAACTGTAAAGCAGCCGACGTTGACTGACGACGTTAACTCGTTTTTCCTGTTAAACAAGCGAGATGAAGTGATTAAGCTGTCAAGGTGATGGTTATCCAAACGAGGCGGATGAGCATGAAAAGGGAGAATATTTGATAAAATATGAATCCCCGACCTTTGCCAATAGTCGAGGCATTTCTCGCCGGGCTGATAAGACCACCTGCGCGTCAAGGTTCCCTTCAGATAAAAATCTTGCGCTTCTCGTAGTCGGCTCGATGGCGAGCCTATAGACTATAGGTAGTGGCCACCATCCACCACAATGGTTATTGTTTCAGCACGGTATGCGAGCGGCGTTCCGTGCCGCCTATTTATGACACATTATGCGAAAGCGCACCCGATAGAGTACGAGTATTACATTTCGTGCCATTGTGATGGCAACAATGATACACCCTGGGCCATATAGCCTGGTACCACTACATAAATCATGATTCGTGGCCCAGGTATCGATGCCCTGGCTCACATTGGCCAAGCAGAGGTGTTGCCCTGAAAATACTTCGCGCCCTACTCTTCCTTTTTCTTTTTCTCTGTTTTTTTTTTCTTCGCTCCCGAGCATGATCCATAAAAGTGGCCGCGATTCGATGTACGCTCATCGAGATATACCCCCTTTCTTTTATTGTATGATGATCAGACCGCAGATTTCCGCATGCAAATGATCTTCGAACAGGGTGTTGAAACTGGAGATTTTTGCTTCGTGACGAACTTCCTGTAAGTTGAAAATTGAATCGATGGTGTTAGGGATTTTTAGTACAATACTTGGATTGGTCCATGTTATATAGCGCGTAATTATTTCATTGATTCAACTTCACCTTGGCAACCCAGAAATGTTTAACTTTTTACTATATAATCCTGTACTCAGAGATGTTATGATAGTGTATGTTTTTTTTGGCGATGATATTTTGTTTTTTATTTTTATATTGTTATTTTTATATCTTTTTTGTTATTCTGTGAGCTGTTATCTTATTGTATTTGAGTTTAAGAAAGTCAAAGATCTTTCTCTCTCTCTCTCTGTCTCTCTCTCTCTCTCGCGTGCATATATAGATGTTTGCGATATTTGCGGTATTGCGGAACGCGAGGTAAAGTAGGTTGTAAGTT
Source organism: Halictus rubicundus (assembly GCF_050948215.1). Taxonomy (NCBI): domain Eukaryota; kingdom Metazoa; phylum Arthropoda; class Insecta; order Hymenoptera; family Halictidae; genus Halictus; species Halictus rubicundus. The sequence continues at coordinate 8,640,412 of NC_135149.1, read as the reverse complement.
AGGTTAAGATTAGGTTAAGAGCAGGTAAAGGAAGGAGTTGTAATATGAATTGTAACCTCGATATATACAATCCTGTACCTCTTGACGAGAAAATGCCAAAAATCGAAGTTTTAAGGCGAGGAATTCACTGGCCCACAAGTTATGCGTGTTTAAAGTTGAGCGATTACACTTTGTTCTGAGGCAAGCTGTCATCGAACAGTAATTAAAATATACAGAATCATGTACGGGATCTCAAATTTGAGATTGCACCTGGAGAAGATGGACTGTTCAAAAATAAAGAGTTAACAGAACTAATTATGAATATTATTGGGTCAAGAGAAACATAGTGAAGTGATATACAGTAAAGTTATTTTTCATAAAAGACACATTTTGCAGGCTTCGTGTATAATTGATTGTAATTGACAGTCACTTGGTTCGTACATAAAAATATCTACAAAAATTAATATCGTATAGCATACCACAATATGGTTGAACTTTAGTAACTTAGATCAGATAATGTCCACGAATAAAAATTAAAACTGCCAGCATTGCGAAAGTGCCATTCGAAAGAAGCCATTCAACTTATTATTGTATTATTATATTATGATATGATATTATTATTTCAGGTTTTTCTTTTTAGATTTTTAAAGTTGTAAGTTCAATATCTTGGTTTTTATTCAACATGAAAGAATCAAACATGAATGACAATAGTTACTGTCTAAGGTTTGAGGAAATTATTTAAGATAAAATATATGAAATGACTGACATAATCATGTATAATTAAAATCTAATAATTGCCTATTCTTCATAGAATATTCATACAATAATATTTTAAAAATTAAAAGATACGAATGAGAAAAAATAGTTAAAAATTCTACTTAATAAAACTACAGAATAAGCCACTCTCTGCACGAGTCATTTTAATAAAAAATATGTATATTCATTTTGTATATTCAATTTTCATTCCTAAATATGTATATTCAAAATCAGCTCAGCACACCATACTTAGGATAAAAGTCGGGTAAAAAAAAACAAAATTATTCGTTTCCTACGGATCCAAACCATGTCATTTTTTTATAAAGTATTAATACATTTCCATAATCAACGGTTCCAGCCACTAATTAGCGAAACACTAGCATTCTTACCACCTAATATAGTCGACGAGACTCCTCGAGCTGGAATAGGAGGATCCAGCTCAATCTGGTGATCCAGTCATTAATTGCAAATCAAACAAGCCCGGGGCTCCTTATTAAAAATTCGACGACATTCTTCGCTCGATTATTCCCGAGATTCATAATTATGTTCTCCTTATTCCGGGACGTTCCTAATTGCTGCCAGTTATACCTCCGCCGATCTTTCGGCTGTTTAATTCCAAGGACTCGTGACCGCCCCCGTTCAAGAACGGAAACGACAAAAACGAATCAGAGGAAAAATAAAAGAGTATATTTCGTGGACACTACATTTAATAATAAGAATTTAGTCATTGTCAAACAGTAAAACTAATCCTTATCTCGTTTATAGAAAAATAATTTCCAATCACTTCAGGACAGCTCTATGTTCTCGTACACTCTTACTACAAAATTAAATTCTTCTACTGCTGCACCCACAAAATTTTATTGAAAGTCATTTGGGATCTAGTTTAGCCACGTATCTCGTATAAGAAAAATACTAACAATAAGTTAACGAAAAGAGGTAATAAAAAAATGATTAAAATCGGAGTCGACTGTTTTATGAATATTTACCAAAAAAAAAAAAAAAAAATAGCAAAATAAAGTGGAAGGCATAGGAGAAAGGAGGCAGCCGAAAAATGATAAAAATCGAGAGTGGCTGTTTCGCGAATATTTCCATACTAAATAGAGAACCGGAGGTAAAGTTAAAGGGAATGGAGTCAGCGAGGGAAACGGTGGACGCTGGCGTAAACGGCAGCGGTCATATATCGCGGTGGCGCCGGAATCGCAGGATCCGTGCCCTTGGACATTAACGTTCATTAGGCGGGTCGTTAAGCCGAAAAGGAACGGCGAGTACCGGAATTTCTGCGACTCGGAATAATATTTCTGCAGGCGGAGGCGTGCGTGTGTCGTCGTGTCGCCCCGAGCCACGACGGAAAGGGTACCACAGCGAAAAACGGTGGATGGGAGGGCGAAGGGAACGGTGGCCGACGTGGTTTATTCGCGGGAGAGGAGAAAGAGAGAGAGAGAGAGAGAGAGAGAGAGAGAGAGAGAGAGAGAGAGAGAATGAAGGAGAGCAGGACGGTATGCAAATCGAGGCTTGCGGTTCGATATAGAGGCGACGTGCGCGCGATTCGAAGGGACTCGCCTCCGTTATTCGCCATATATCCTCGTAATTAAGTCGGTCCCTCTTATTAAGCACCCTGCCCTCGGCCTGCTGTATAGTATCGCTGATTAAAGGACACAGCTTGTAGCGACGACCGGTGTGCTCTGCTCTCCTCTCTCCGGCGCTCACATCCGGTCCGGTTTATTTCCTAAACGTCGGTTAACAGGTTCGCCAGATGAAGGAGCAGTAATTGGTGACCTGGTTGTTCGACCGTTCCTGAAAGATTGCTCGGGAATTCATGTTGCTCGACTGGTATGGAATCCTTTTGCTAGGATGTAACGGATGTTGCAGATCGAAGTTGGAACTTGTCTTCGAGGCTGCTTATGCAGTGGTTAACACTGAATGTACCCGCACCGGTCAAATGATCTCTCATTGTTTTAATTTGAAATTGGTGAAATTGTAGAGACTCATTGGGTAGGAAATGGATGAATGAATTTTTGAATGCCAACTTGTAATTAGACTTCCTATACAGTGATTTCTCTATATATGTCGCTAAGGCCTGCATGATAAACGTCGCGGAATTATCCCCACTACCGCGGGGTATACACCGTGACGGGCCGCGAAACTCGAGAGGTCTCAAACGCCGAGGAGTGTAACCACAACACGGCTCGGGTATATCTCCTGGACGATACAGAACGCTGGCAAGACCCGTGTTGTTGACATACATATTAGGGGTACCCATAAGTAATCAATTATTTGCAAAGAATTTGTTTTACCTTTATTTCTGTACCGATCGTTGAAGAGGAAACACGTATTCTTTTACAGTTTTCGGTAAAGCAGCCTGTGTTCAAGATATTCTAAAAAGTATAATTTTCTTTTACAACACTGTAACAAAATGGCGGCGTCCGTACCTTCCGAGGATCATATTCGTCATTGCATACTTTTTCATTTTCATGTGGGATTTAATGCAACGGTAACAACAAAGAAAATTTGCGATGTTTATGGAGATGTATTGAAGGTCAGCAAGTGTCAACGTTGGTTCAGAAGGTTCGCTGCTGGTGATTATGATCTCTCTGACAGGCCTTGGAGTGGACAACCAGTTGAATTTAATAATGACACCCTAAAATCTCTAGTGGAAGCTGATCCAAAATTAAGTATACAAGAATTATCGAGTAGCCTTGGGTCCACATGGTCAACTATACAAAGGCACCTACACGAAATGGGAAAGGCATATAGGCAAGGAACATGGGTACCGCATCAATTATCTGAGACCAACAAGAATATTCGTCGATCAATTTCCACTTCATGGCTATCCAGATTTCGTAGAGATCCATTTCTTAGCAGAATCGTTACCGGAGATGAAAAATGGATTCTTTATGATAACATAAAGCGTTCCAAGCAATGGATTTCCGCAAATCAAACTACAATATCAACCCCTAAACCTAGCTTATCACTTAGAAAGGTGTTACTGTGCATTTGGTGGGACTAATTGGCATAATTCACTTTGAGTTGTTGAAACCTGGAGAAACAGTTACTGCTGAGTTGTATTGTCAGCAATTACAACGGCTGTATTCAGAACTATTGAAAAAGATGGCATCTTCAGTCCACAGAAAAGGTGTAATACTGTAAATTGACAATGCCGGCCCCATAAAGCGAAACTGACTCAGGAAAAAATCAAAGAATTGCAATGGGAAGTTTTACCGCACGCCCGTACTCATCGGATATTGCTCCCTCTGACTATCATTTGTTCAGATCTCTGGAGCATTATTTAAGAAATAAAACATTCACTTCTATAGAAGGCGTAAGGAGGCACCTTGAGTCATATTTTGCTTCACGAACCCTGGATTTCTATAAGAGGGGGATTGAAAATTTGCAGGAAAGATGGCAAAAGAAATAAAAACTTGAATTTACTACAAAGTTTGTTTTAGATTTCAAAATAATTGATTACTTATGGGCCCCCCTAATATATCGAGAGTTCACTATATTAGCCTATATAAGCCGTTCACTGGCCAAATCGATTAACTCCATTTTTTGAAATACTGTAAATTCAAGTGGCAAAGCACTTGGTCCAGTCATAACTCTTTTTATTTACAATAAACTTCCCAAATAATACAGATCAACACCATTAAACAAGAAAATTTGTTTGGTCGCTCAGTAATAAATAATTAATTTCAGAAGCCATGCAGTACACCAAGGCTATTCTATATTATTCATTCTACGTGTCTTTAGGTATATGAAAGCTACATCTGTATTTATGCATTATACAATGCTTATTTCAATTTCTATTTTGAAGGGAATTTTTCCACTCACATTTCTCCACTTTCTGTTGTATGGAGTTAATCGATTTGCCAAGTGCGCGGCTCATATAGCCTATATAGCTTATACTATATTATTATATTTTAACCTTATTGTTAGAATAAAAATAATCTTTAACTTTCCGCAGCTTCAAACGCTGAGAGCTTCGAAGAACAGACGAAACTTTTCAGCAATACAAGCCCATTTTCAGCTTGCTCGGGCAACACGAAACAAGCCCGCAAATAAAGCAAGGCACTGGCGAGTGAAAACACGAAACGATTTCGCGCAGCAGCGCAGCGCAGCGACCATGAAACCACACGCGTTTCCGTCAAAGAGGCATTTAAAAAACGGTTTTCTCCTTCGCAATGCGTTCTTGCCCCCGTTCTTGTTTCGCCGGCTCAGCTCCTTTTTCTCTCGGCCGCAGGAAGTCCACCGCGGACAAGGAGACGCATTGTCCGTTCGTTGGCGAGGAGCTCACGAAACACGCAGAAAATCCCGCAAGTACCGTTTCCAATCTACGAACGTGGAAGCCGCAAGCGAGGGCAATCCCTCCGAGAAATAGCCCGCGGGTAGAAATCCGAGGGCCCCCGAATGCCCGGTGGCGTTTCACATCCGATCGCCCCGGTAATCGTCATCGTGCTCGACGGACGCGTCGTCTTCTTATCGCGGTACATGGAAGCCGCTTGACAAATCGCCTCGTTAAGGTCGATAGTTACGCCAGTGCTCCTAGGCAAGGCGCGTGGCTGGAATGCGGCGCGGCCGTGCGCTGTCGCGAGCGGCTGCAACACGCCGCGCCGCGCCGTGGCCAATGGGAAAACGGGGAATGGGAACCAAGGTTCCGACGGATGACGACTCGGTGCTGTTCTCTTGAACCTGGTGAACTCTTTTTTTTAGTTGTAGCAGAACAAGTCGATTTTTGTTGCGTTTTTATGGTATCTGATTGTTGGCCTTTGAAGAAGATGGTGTGAAAGCCAAACAAAGTTTCTTTCGCTTTTTTCAGTACACAGGCTTATCAATGCTCAATATATTGAAAATAAATCGTCCATGTTTATAAAACTGAAGGGAAACAATGTTCAAGTCAAAATGGCACTTTCCCTTGATACTTTATTTTTCTACCGGGCAAAGTAAATACTGAATGTCTCTGAAATAAATTGTTTGGAATTGCAGAAGAGAACGAAATACTGTATCAGCAAAATGCCACTTTCTCTTGATCCCTTTTTATTCTATCAGACGAATTAAATACTGAATGTATCTGAAATATATTGTTTGGTGTTACAGAAGAGAACGAAATCGTATCTGCAGCAAAATGGTACTTTCCTTCGATCCCTTTTTATTCTATCAGGCCAAGTAAATACTGAATACGCCAGACATAAATTGTTTGGAATTGCAGAAGAGAACGAAATCGTATCTGAAGCAAAATGGCACTTTCCCTTGGTCCCTTTTTAATCTATCAGACCAATTAGATACTGAATGTATCTGAAATTCATTGTTTGGAGTTACAGAAGAGAAGGAAATGGTGTCTGAAGCAAAATGGCACTTTTCTGTCATCCCTTTATAAAGTCAAGACTTGTCAGTTCTCAATGAAATAAATTGTTATGTTCGTAGAAGAAAATTAAGTAATATAGAAATGAAACCCCTATCCTAAGTAAACACTCAAAGACTTTGATATAAACTATATGTGTTTACAAAGTGAAACGAAACAATGCTAACAGCAGAATGGCATTTCTTTGTCACCCCTTTCTAAGATACAGACTTATCAATCCTCAAAAATCCTCAATGAAATTGAAATAAATTGTCCACTTATCCAGAACAAAATGAAATTATATTTTGAGGGTAGCTCTTTCGGTATTAAAACGAGGTTTCGTCAGAGCCCGGTAGTCGTTGATTACGGCAACGCATGGGGTGCCTGAATATTCAAGATCCCGGCTGCCTACGTCAATGGGAGTCTGCTAGGTACAACAAGAGTAGCAAAAGCAGCACGAGCCGCGACTGTAGTCGAGCGGAGGCGGTGGGAGCCGTCCTCCCCATCGCGGCGAGGAGCAGCGGAATAGAAGCAAAAAGGAGAAGAACGGCGAAAAGGCACTCCGTGGTAGGGGCCGAGCGCGAGAAGTGGTGGCTGACGAAGAGGAAACCATCCCGACCACGAAGAGAACGAGAGAGAGAATAGAACCGCGACACAATCACGTCCTGCACGCGCCGTGCCCCGAGCCACTTTCAGACGCTGTTACACGAGGCACTGGGTCTCCTTTCCTCGACTTCCGCCAGTGCAAAGTACCTTTTTCTGTCGGGAACTTTGTTCCACGACCCAACCCGCCGCGAGGCTCCTCTTGGAAAAGGTGCTTCCGACTCTGCAACAGAAATTACAAACATTTCTGCCCTTTTGGTTCGACGATTGCTGCGAGACTTTCAGGGAATTTTAACGATTCTGGATCTTTCTGCATTTATGATGTTTGCAAATTTTTTAAATGTAAAAAAGATGTGTATATCAGTCAACGTTGAGGATATTTGCACCTTCTTTTTGATCGTAAGGGACGTCTTTGTTTGACGAAATAAATTTTTTATTAAAACTTTGCCAAGTTGGTCACATATGGCCGACACAATTTTTTTATGCAAAATAAAAGGATCTTCTAAAAGGATCTAACTAGGATCTACGAGGTCTGAGAAATTTGACTTTTGTGGACATTGGTTTGGATGTCAATGTGTTAGTTTTGATTTTTGTGAAATAATTTGTGGAAATGGGAATCTGAAAGGATAATGGATGTAGTATGATTTTTTAAACCCTTGAGAGGATGGTAGAAAATTGAACAGTAAATGAAGGGTGCTATTTTCAACCCCTACCATTTAAGTAAAAGAATTAGAATTAACTTAAGGCGTGTGCTATTTTGTAAATATGTGATACTTCAAGATAAATTTTGTATCCAATGGATACAAGGGTTGTATGGGAGTTGACTATGAAATTTGTTAGACTTAAACAAAATTGAGCTTTGGTAAAACGAGTAATGATTATTTCATTGATAAAATCCAATTGAATGTTTAGCAAATATTTCGGAGTCCCTAAGAATTGAAAACTTTTCTTTAAATTAAGGAGGTAATTTTACGGATGATCATTTTAGTAGTCTTAGTAGTTATTTTAGCGTGAGAATCATTTTTGGTGCATAGGGCATAATGTATGGCACACTAGGCTCACTGGACGAAGGCAAACGATGAATTTTGGCCACGTTAATTTTGACATCTTTAAATCACCGCATGCTTCGACCAACTATTTATTCTCCGCTAATTTAGAAACGTCTTCTTTATGGGACTTGATATATTGGTGCCTCCTTAATTCTAAATGTCACCGGCTCGGAACTAAATCGCAGCGACTAGGAAGGCAGGTGCGAACTAAAGTAAATGTCATTTCTCTCAGCCTCGGCAAGAGCAAATAAAACACAGTTTATTAGAGAGCATCTGTCATCGCCATAATCTGAAAGTTACGGGTATAACTACGCCACACGGTTAAGAAGATAGAAATCTTCGTGTCTCGGGAAGAATTTGCCCATTTATCAATCTCCTGTTTTCTCTAAACTTTGAACTAAAAGTTTTCTCTAGCATATAATATTACCTCAAATCAATAGAGTTTGATAAAACGACCCACTGTAATTTAGTTTCACAATATTTCTAGCGTCCAAATGAGTTTCAGAAAATGCAAGAAAGGAATTTGTGAATTTTACAGGTCTGTCTGTAAGTGCATGAAATGAAATATAAATCAATTAAAAAAACAAAAATTGAAAATTTCTTAAATAATGGAGTAGAGATTATTGTTATTCATACTTCTTTTGATCCTTTGAGTGTCGATATATTGACGACATGAGTGTGCAACTAGAGATCCTAAAGTTGTAACAAGACTCATAAAACATTAAAAGACGATTGCAGGTCTTCGCTTAAAAATTCTGAATGATTCAAATGCAGTGAAACTGCACGATGCTGTCCAACAATGGTCAAAGAAATAAATTCAAAAATTAGTTGGAACGAAGTGGCAGACGTTGCTAAGATTTCAAAGGGTTAAAGTACCTTAAAGAATATTTGTAAGACATCATTTTTTTAATTTTATTTAGACCCATAGAATACACTAACAATATTCATCCCGTATCTCATTTGAGCCGGAGACAACTTCAGTCACAATTTTTGTGGAGTTTTCGTTATAAATGCAAAAAGGGAGGCTTAAAAACTAATAAACTCATGTGAAGAAACCACTTGTGCCATATATGGCGCAGTAGGCTCATGCATATTCAAAGGTTGAACAAGTGCGTCAGCAAATATTTTTTAATGAACCGTACCCTACATATTAGATCCTTAATAGACCTTAGAGAAACTTTATATAACATAGTTTTCTTATTTAGACCCATGGAAGAAGCTAACAACGTTCATCCCTTAAATCATTTGAACCGGAAACAACTTCAGTCACAATTTTATCGAGTTTTCGTTACACACCCAATTAACACCTTCAACGCCACGGTGACTAAAATTAATGCTACGAAATACCAATCTATAAGGTGAGAACGTCATTATGGAATACCTAACAATTTTTATTAATGCCGTTGAAACTTAAAACAGTTGAGACTTGTGCGAAATGCATAAAACTCGCGTAGCAGTCAGCGTGTAAAGAACGTTCGAAAACAATCAGAAAATTAAAAAAGAAATAAATTCATATAAAGGGACCAGGCATTCCACATATGCACAGTAGTCTCATGCATATTCAAAGGTTGACCAAGTACCTCAATAAACATTTTTTAACGAACCGTACCCTACATAGCAAGTCCAAAGGGGAAATGTGGGTTACCCAGTCGAACCAAATTTTCGATTTCAGTGGAACCGCGAGATCTCGGGGGGGATCGGGAGCAGCAGTCTCGTGTAACATTGCTTCGATCACGATCGGCGCTCGGGGCTCATGCAGGCGTCTCTGACCCATGCGCTTCCAGCGCTCGAGGCAACTCCGAAGTGTGGGAACTCCTCACCTCGGAGCCTCCCGACGACCTTTGCCGCAACCTGCAACTGCATATCTTCCTGCACCTTCAGGCCCCGGCATAGATACGGTCCCGACACGGTTCCGTTTTGTTTCTTTTCCTTCCTCCCCCCTCCCTTCCCCTCCTCCTTTTCGTTCGTTTTCTTTTCTGGCCCCGGCCAGCCCAAATGGAGTCCTCAGGATAACGGGTTCAAGGCGGACCATTAACTGTGACGTATTCCGGTTTACAGAAGGAACGCATTGTGCCCCGGCTGATTGCGAAGCCCCCGGGCAACCGGACCCTCGGGGGCATTCAGCTCACGCGACCATTTATCTTGTTCCTTCTTCGCGAACGTCGATGAAAAACTCGCCGATGATAAAAAGACACCGCGGCCCCCGGATCCCGAGAAAAAATGATCGCAGAGCGGATTGAGCTGTTCGAAGTAGGATAGCCTAAAATGGCCGAGCGTTACGAGCACCCGAGACCGTTCCGCTCCCTCTACCCTCTACCCTCTTGCCGAAGCTTTTTGCCCGTTGATTGCTATGGGATTGATTCGGCCGATGTTAATTCGTTCGCAACGATTGCGCTGCCGCGTTGCGATGCTCCTCTTGCCAACAATCTGCGGAGGACTTTCCTTTCGGAGGCTGAAAATGGCACCGTAGGTGTCGCTTTTTGCACCGAGTACAAACGAGCTGACGTTTTGTTGCGTTTGGTGGTTGGTTCTTTTTGGGGGATGCTGGAGAAAGAGTATCGGGCAATGACGACGTCTGTTTGCGAATCTGTAACGATTGCTTTGATGGTTTGGTAGTGGAAGTAAACGTTCATTGCGAGGATGGTGGATGCGTTGTTAGTTTGTTTGAGTGGATGGTGGAATTTTCAGAATGTTTTTGAACGTGTTCTCGTCAGTTTGCAAAATTCTTTGATGATTCGTTTGAGGTTTGTCAGAAAATGTCCCTTGTTGGGCGCAGCGTTGCACGGATGTTTCTTCATGCAGATTGATGGGAGTTTCAGAGTACGTGGAAACGATGTTCCCATTAGTTTGCGAATTTGTGCGGCCTCTTTGATGGTTTGGCACTGCCTGTAAACGTCTCTTGCGAGGACGTTAAATATAGTATTAGATACGTAGTTGTTTCTTTGTGCAGACGGTGGAAATTTGAGAGTATGTTGGGAGGTGTTCGCATTAGTTTGCGAATTTGTGCGGATTCTTTGATGGTTTGGCACTAACAGTAAGTGTCTCTTGCAACGATGTTGAACATTGTGGTAGATAGATGTTTCCTTGCAGAAATGTTGCATGAGTACGTTGGAATAATGTTCTCGTTAGTTTGCGAATTTGTGGGGACTCTTTGCTGGTTTATTTGCGGATTGGCACTGGAAGTAAATGTCTCTTCGGAGGATGTTGAATATTAGATAGACGTTTCCTTGTGCAAATGGAAGAGTATGTTAGAAGGATGTTTTGCATTAGTTTGAGAATTTGTGGGGACACTTTGATGGTTTATTTCTGGCTTGGCACTGTTGGTAAATGTTTTTGGGAGGACGTTGAACATTGTATTAGGTGGATGTTACGAATTTAAGAGTAGGTACATTGGAAAATATTAGTTTGTGAATTTTTAGAGATTCTTTGGAGTTGATAATTGTGCTTAGAGCATAAGCAACATGTGAACCCACTACGAAAATTAAATTTCACACTATACGGTAAAGTACTCAAAAATATGTAAACGTATTATTCATAGGGCACCCATTTCTCATACCATTACAAATAAATAGTAAAGTTTAGTGATCGCCGTGATGTTATGAATGAGTTATGCACAGCAAAAGAGTTCTGTAATGAACACTGTAATATTCACTAAGAAAATCGTTAACCTACAAGGAAATAAAGTCGTTCTTAATGCTCAACGTTAAACAAAGCTCTGCAGAAGGGTACCGTAGCGCAAGGATTACTCGGAACGTGCTATCAAATCGTGATTATAGTCATTTTACTTCTATCCGCTACCTTCAGGATTCTTTTCCCGCCGTGAGCTTCAACGGAGCAAAGGTCAATGCAAATTATCCGACATTTAACGAGTTTCTAGGTACTTCGACTGCCAATTTGCGTGTCCGGATCCTTGTTCAAGGCCGAGTTATACACGTAGTTTCCACGAAACTGTCTTTTGTAAGTTTGTATGCAAAAGATAATGAGTTTCTTATAGTCGATCGCATGACAATAATTTATTCTTATAAGGGGAATTTCCTGAAAAGCGATCATAATTTTTGGCAAACCAGATATACGGTCATCATTAAATTTGTTTACATTATAACCATGTCTTGAAATTTATGAAATACATGAGTGGATAAATAATTAATAATATTAATAATATACTATATTATATTATATTATATTATATTATATTATATTATATTATATTATATTATATTATATTATATTATATTATATTATATTATATTATATTATATTATACAATATTATATTATATTATACAATATTATATTAATATTATTTTTTATACTTATTATTATATGAATGATTAATTTCATATTATTTTTCCGTTTTACTAGAGTTTTTTCCAACTCTAATTTAAAAATTTAAAAAGTGGTTTAGCCAAAAATTGCCGAGAATATACGAGCTTGAAGGCCAGTAACTACCAAGATACACTTTCAATCACGAAGTCATGCATTCCACAATATAATAACTGACCTCTCCAACCCAATGCCAGATGAAACCAACATAAAATTAATTACTACATCACGAACTCCTCTCGACACCAGCAACATTAATTTGCAACACGTTTCCACATAAAAATCAGCCCACAATGCAAGGCAGCAGGTACTCATCCTTTACAATTTTTGACATTCAAACGAACTTTGGACATGTTCAAGTACACTGAAAAATAAGAAGAAGTCAAATGGCGTAGCTCCCTTCTCATGACCTTTAGCCACGAGGCTGGGAGGATCGCGGGCTGCAGCTTGACCGTGATCTTCGATCTGGATCGAACGGGTGATCCGGTTTCTGGTCCCATCGAGGGCGAAGGCTCACAATTACTATCACAATGTCGAGTCCTCGAGGGTGCGTTCGTCGTGCGACCTAAGTACAGGCTACGGATCGGTTCTTCGTTCGCGGATCGTTGCGTTCTCCCGCGATTGCATCGTCGCTGATTGCTGCTCGCGTTCAGAAAAGGGACCTTTAGGGCCTGCAGCTGCGTTTACATGTTCATCGGCCCTCGGTGCAAGCTGATGTTAACCTCGATCTTTTTACCCAATAACCACTGGCCACGTTCCTGTCAGGTGTTAGCGTATCAACCATTTTTTTTTTCTTCGCGTCGAGTGCGTCTCTACCTTATCTTTCATTAGACGATCCCACCTGTGTTCTGTTTGATCTAAGCCTCGGATACTTTTGCAATTGGAATTTTTTACCTTTCACACCTGATCTTGCTTAATTGGAACATATTCTTCTTCTATTGTTAAATTCACATGCCCCAAAAAGATATTAGAAATGCTTGCTACTGGCTATAAAAAATGCATTTTCATGTGTCAGGCTCGTCATCATCCTCTAAATCTAAATATACTCTCACTAACACACAGCCCAGCCAGCTAATTAACTTTTTCCTCAACAATTCATCGAGCGTACTCCACGTGGCTGAAGGACACTGCTCCAGCCGCCATGGATCATTTCGTTAAAACAGTGTCGGCGTTCAACGGCACCGCGTGGAACGTAAAAGTCACTAACATAACTGGTAGCTAGCCCCAAGGCCATCGGACCATTCGAATACTCGAAGGCAGGGGCTGCGCGCGACCTTTAAATAGTCCAGACGCCGAGTCGCCTAAACGCGTATTAACTAGACTATGACGACTACACGTTTGACTATCTCATGGTGCCAGCACACCTTTCCCCGATGCGCTCATCGCTCGAACACCTGTTTTCCAAAGTGCGTGACGATCCTACGCAATCCGCCAGGTGCCACACCTGGTTTACGGCGAACATCTTCGACACGAGCCTAGGTGAAACCCGATAGCGTCCATTTTTTTAAATCGATCCCTTCTCCGATCAGGTACCGTTAATTGGAGAGCTCAGGGCAATAAACGGTCAGCTCGATTTAGACATGACTGACCACTTGGATTTTCTAATCGTTCGGATCAACAAACAGTCAGAGCCGACTGGATACATTCAACGTTCGGAATTTTTGCGTTATGCGACGTTCGCGCCAAGTAAAGATAGTCATACGAGTACAGCACACAGAAGATATCGGACTGTATTCTTGAAAAATGGAAAACGACAGTGAATATGCTGATAACAGTGCCAGAGAATTGGTTACGAAATAAAAGAAAGAAAGCAAAGTCCGAAGAAACAGAACACCTAAATATCTCCGTTACTTTTCGTTGTACAAAAAAACTTCTTAGGACAAAGTAACACTGTTTGAAGGGCCACATGTATCGATGTTTTTTTAAATGGAATGATGTATCTTCGTTAACATAATGTTGTAGCTGACAAAATAACGAATTCATGCATGCAACACAATATGACCTACAAATGACCTCCAACCCAGAAAAATGGAATAAATAAAATTCAACCTTGTAAGACTCATTTGCTTTATTTCTGTTACGCAAAATGTTCAATAATATCCCCTTGAGCTGCAACGTAATCGGTACGTTAGGGTTTCTGACGAAAACTGAATCGTGGCTGTCAAGATGATAGTAATAAATATAACTTCTTGTAAAAAGAAATTTCTAGTTATGAAATTATGTTAAATAAAATATAAAATTCTGTTCAATAAAATAAATATATCGTTAATAATTTTGTAATGTTTTTAGTCAATGAATCAAAAGTTCAAATAGTTAACCGTGTGTTGCTCTGAACCTATCTATAGGAATAACAATACATTTTTGGGAGTATTGCATCTCGTTCGGGACAACAAACAGTCACAAACGTTGAAAAAGTTTGTTCTTTTAGAGCCACGTCGAAATCGAACTGGCCGTTTGTTGCCGTGAGCTCTTCAATTACATTCATATAGAATGATGAATCGCCCGATCCTAGCCCTGAAGCGCTTAGCATTCGATTAGGGAAAATTCCGATTCGATTATGGAGATCTTGCGGTCAGGTTGATCTTGTCGAACGGTGAACTGATATATGAGGAGGAAGAAACATCCAACTGAAGATTGGAGGAAGTGATAAAAGATTTTTTTAGTAACTTTTAGAAGAAATACCGTCTATGGGAATCCCATGTGTGCTAGGTTTGACCCATTACAACAGGGAATTCTAGCACGTGGCTCGCGAGCCACACGCGGCCACATGCTCGCTGAGGTACTTCCCCCACTCCAAGGCTTCATCGTTATGTAGTAGTGCGTAGAACTTCGTCCCTGTTCCCGTGTCACTAACTCTACGGCTGTACGTAGTAGTGGAAAGAGTAGGGGCTTAATGGTGGGTGTAGGGGACCTTGGGGAGTAAGGAAGTAGGGGGTGGGGACCATGCGATTCTGGGAGGGGAACAAGTTGGAACTCCCTGCATTACTACTGATTGTTGTTCGTTAACATTATGCGGAATTCTAGCACGCAAAAGTTCAGCGCGGACTATGGGAAAACCTTGGTATTCATGATAAATCACGAATATCTGAAATCAACACCTAGTATTTTTAATAAAATTAGATATTATCGCCTATAGGAACATAACTTTCCCTAAAGTGCAGAGAGGAGAATATTAACTACGTGCGCGTTACATACTTTAATGAAAATGTACATTGTTGTACGCAAATTTACTAGCGCAAAAATTATAATAATAATCTACGTCCCTTATTGGGAGTCATTAACTACTTGTACTACAGTTTATTGTACAGGGTGTATAAAAATTATATGTCACGACCACCATAGCGTGATTCTACACCTCTGGATCGGTGGAAATCTGTTTAAAAAATGCACCGCAAAATTCACCTTGACCTTGGAAATCAAGGTCCAAGTGTCGAAAAATTTTCTTTTATTGCATCGTACAGTACTCATCACTCAAATTTTTCGACACTTTGACCTTAATTTTCGAGGTCAAGGTGAATTTTGCGGTGCATTTTTTTCACAGATCTCCACCGATTCGGAGGTGTAGAATCACGCAACGGTGGTCGTGACATATAATTTTTATACACTCTGTACAGTGACAGTAATTCATTATTCTTTAAAAGAAAAGTTAAAATTAAGGAAATGAAAAGGCTACGCGTTGGAGAACGTATGTACAGAGTCACCTAACTTTGCCATCATAAATTGTTTGAAAAATGTTTCAAAATATATATTATGGAATGTCAGACTCTAAGATTCAAAAACTGGTTCAGCCAAAAATTGCTAAGGTACATATAAACAAGTTTAAAAATTAGTAACTACTGACTAGTATTCTTTAAGATGAGACTGGGTAGTATTTAAATTATGAAGTCATATGTCCCAAATTATACTTAATCGCTTTCCTCACAATGTAATTCGAACGTTTTAGATTAAAAAATGCTACTTCATTTATTTTTATCTGACGGTTTAAGCACGCATATGTAGGATAATAAAATAATTTGCATTGCTTCAAAATCAATATAAAATAGGTTGTAAAGTAATCAGGTTTGCAATGTGCAACCCATGACGTCTTTGCGACATTTAAGCCGAGAGCTTAGCATTCATTAATGGGCATCGCTGTCTCGATGAAAGAGCAAACCGACAGAAAATTAGGGTAATTCCAGGAGACATGCACTACATTTTGTTTTCTGTTCATAAAAATTTTATTGCAAATAATTGACAGTATAGGCAGGCATAGTATAATTATTTACTTAAATCTTTTTAATAATATATAAAGTTAAATGACTAAAACTTTTATTTTAATATATTAATATACTGTTTAAAAAAATTCGGAAATGTGTATCTCCTCCTAGGGTGTGGGGTTAGATGCACTCTTCATTGGGGATAGACGCACTACTTTCGTTTATACCTTCTTCTCCCTACTTGTATTCTTTTTTTTTTTTCTTTACCAAATATTACACAAAGGAGAATACACAGTACATGTTTCATGGAGACATTTGAGGCATTCTAAACAAGAAATCCAATCTACTTGAGATGTGGTTGAATAATAATCTTCTAAACATCTAATTACAGAGCAATAAATATAAATCGATTAATTTTAATTAACTAAAGTGTAAGATATCAACAAATCGGGTGACAAAGAACAAGTCTCAGTTGTAATTTAACGCTTTTTAATTAATTAAAAAATGGATGCTTCATTTTTTATAAAAACGACTGACTACTACACTTACATATTAGGGGGGCCCATAAGTAATCAATTATTTTGAAATCTAAAACAAAGTTTGTAGTAAATTCAAGTTTTTATTTCTTAATTTATATAATTTCCATCATGATCAAGGACAGCATGCCATCTTTCCTGCAAATTTTCAATCCCTCTCTTATAGAAATCCAGGGAGCGTGAAGCAAAATTTTCTACAGAAGTGAGTGTTTTATTTCTTAAATAATGTTCCAGAGATCTGAAAAGATGATAGTCAGTTCCCATCGCAATTCTTTGATTTTTTCCTGAGCGAATTTCGCTGTATGGGGCCTGGCATTGTCAATTTGCAGTATTACACTTTTTCTGTGCACTAAAGATGCACTCTTTTTCAATAGTTCTGAATACAGCCGTTGTAATTGCAGACAATACAACTCAGCAGTAACTGTTTCTCCAGGTTTCAACAACTCAAAGTGAATTATGCCACGACAGACCCACCAAATGCACAGTAACACCTTTCTGAGTGATAAGCTAGGTTTAGGGGTTGATATTGCGGTTTGATTTGCAGAAAGCCATTGCTTGGAACGCTTTATGTTATCATAAAGAATTCATTTTTCATCTCCGGTAACGATTCTGCTAAGAAATGGATCTCTACGAAATCTGGATAGCCATGAAGAATATTCTTGTTGGTCTCAGATAATTGTTGCGGTACCTATATTCCTTTGCCAACATGCCTTTCCGATTTCGTGTAGGTGCCTTTGTATAGTTGACCATGTAGACCCACGGCTTCTCGATAATTCTTAATTTTGGATCAGCTTCCACTAGAGATTTTAGTCAGAGAGATCATAATCACCAGCAGCAAACCTTCTGAACCAACGTGGACACTTGTTGACCTTCAATACATCTCCATAAACACCGCAAATTTTCTTTGTTGTTACCGTTGCATTAAATCCCGTATGAAAATGAAAAAGTTTGCAATGACGAATATGATCCTCGGAAGGTACGGACGCCGCCATTTTGTTACAGGGTTGTAAAAGAAAATTATACTTTTTAGAATATTTTCAACACAGGCTGCTTTACCGAAAACTATTAAAAATACGTGTTTCCTCTTCAACGATCGGTACAGAACTAAAGGCAAAACAAATTCTTTGCAAATAATTGTTTACTTATGGGTACCACTAATACATTAATGGTGCGTTTCTCCCCAAATTGAGGGAGAGACGCACCTATACAGAAACAAGAACCAGCACGAAAAATTTTGTTTCAAAACACGATGAAAAATCGTAAAAGATAAACCATTGTCACTATTTAAGTCGATACTGATAGTTAAAACCATACGATAAGAAGGTAATAACAATTGGACTGACCACTTACAAAAATAATTCATCAGAAGTTTGGAGCACTAAGATGTTTTTATATTTCTGTTACATGTAAATAATATAATACACCTGTTCTTCGTTTTGAGATTATTTACAAATGTTAAAATCTTATAAATGATAACAGAAAAACAGTTGAGAATCGTCCAGTATTGTCACAATGAAAACTGGTGCATCTCACCCTATGGTGCGTTTCTCCTGGAATTACCCTAAATATCGTATACACTCTCAAGTATTACATCTCCTTGTCTTTGTCGTAAATGCACAGAATTCTCAGTCTATTCACACCACTCAACAAGTAAAATAACGGAGGCGGCAAAGGAGTACTCGAACCTCCCAATAAAACGAGATCTCGAATTTCGGGTCTCCAGGAAGCAATATATCGGCGAAATTCCGGACCGGCGCGGCGCAAGAAGAGAGACATTCCGGGGCCGTCAGGTTAGAGGACATCACACCGTCCAACGAATGATTCGCCTCGATTCGAGGGAATCTGCTCTCGGTTTTTGCGGGGAGAGTTTTGCCCTTGTCAGTCGGCGAGCCACGCCTGGAGGGGAGAAGGAACGTCCGCGGTCGAAAAAAGCTGTCCGGCGGACGTTTCCCGGGGAAGGACGTCGACGATCATGGCCCGGAGGAGCCGCTCTCGGACGTTCTATTCGCGGGATTCCGCACGGCTTGTTCGTCTGTGAAAAAACCAAAAAAAAATAAAAAACAAAAACAACGAACGACACGTGCGTGGCTGTCCACTCTTCCGGCGACAAGTCCCTCGTCGTCTCGAGAGTCGATTTTCACGACCCTTTGACTGAACCAGTCGCCGATACCGCCAATTAAGCGCCTCCATCGCGATCGAACGACGATTTACCGCCAGTTAAGGCTCCTTTCTCGGACAGAGTGCCACTCCACCAACTGGAAATGTTTTCATTCCGCCGGAGCTTCGCCTTGGACTACCCGCGATTAGCGCGTCGATGCCCCGTGAAATTTAAAGACTCCGCCTGGGACTCGCCTGCCGCGGGATTAAGAGTAGCTAAGTTGTCGACCACGTCCCTCATCCATGCGAGATGGAGACCATTTCTGCTACGATCTTGAGGAGAACACATAAAGTATTCCCATCCTCGGAATCTTGTTCTCTTTCAGCCTGCGAAGCAGTCTTCGGTGGTGGAACATGATTGGAGGAGGCTGACGGGTTTGGTCTTTGTGACGGCGTTTGTCGTAGACGATACGCGAACACATAAAGGGGGAGCAAAGGATATTTGAATTTCTGACTTCAGAAAAATTACAGCCATTGAAACTCTATGCTCGACGATGCTAAGCTTTTCAACCATTCGAAAGATTTACAATTAAGCTAGGGAAATATTGGTCAGTGAAAATAGAAGCCTCAAGGTTTAAAATGGGACCAGAATCCCGGGACCATAACGAAATCATCATTGATACGTCGATAATTTCTCAAGACTGGAAAATTTAGTGTTCAAATACAATGATTTCTCTGACATACAGGGTGGGGCAATAACTATGTCCAGTTTGAATATTGCCGTTATTTGTAATAATATGAAAAAATGTTATATAGAAAACTTACACGGTATAGAGGGGGACATATTGTGACACGAACATTTTCTGCGTGGGTGGAGGCATAGAGGAGATTTCAAGGTCGATTCTATTTTTTTAAATGGAATGCTATGTTTTTTTTTATCACGATGTGATAGCCAGTGTTGAGACGAATTCAGCGAGTTATCATTGAAGGTCATGCAAGGTCAAATATGGTAGTAAAATAAACTTTATTACATTAGGGGAGATGCTCGAATTGATGACTGTTTGCGTCAATGGAAAGTTGCAATCTTCGTATCCCTACATCACGTGCATCGTTATCACGTGCACTCTTATCGTTTCTGAACTTATTCTAGCACATGGGACATGCACACCGTGGTTTCTTTCGCCGACTAATCGAGGAAGGTCCCCAGCGAAATCCTTACCAAGCTTACCATGATCTGTAACAAAAAATTGAACGTTGAGGGCGGAAAGAGGTCACAGCGGGATCAGGGCGTAGCGGCGATCGTTAAAGAAATACAGTGAATTCTCTAGGAGAGTATTGTCTAGGAGACATACCCGAGCCGTGTCATGTTTACACTCGCGGTATACCCCGCGGTAGTGAGGATAATTCCGCGGCGTTTATCATCCAGGCCTTGGCGACATATATAGAGAAATCACTGTATTAACAAGTAAGGCAAAAAATAAATGAAATTTGTATTACTGTCCAGATACCGGGACATGGTCAGTCACTGGGACGTGAACGTGTTAGGTGTCTATAGGTCACTCGTCAATCACGTGAAACCCAAATCCATCTTCTCCGGCGAGTCCACCGATCAGTCCTCTCGATCGCTCAGCTTTCGCAGCTTTCGCAGATCGGCAGGTTCCCGCCTCCGTGTACCGGTGCGTGAGAGGCGTCTACGCCTCGGTCAAAACTCGGGCCTGCTTCTCTATTTATTCTCCGGTCTCCAATTAATTTGGCCGTGGAAGCGTGGCGTGGTCCCGAACGAAAACAAAGCAATCGCGCTCTGGTATCTGCGGTGGCGGGTCTGCCCGGTCGTTTAATTAGCGAGTATTGTGCAGCCGTGAGGGACCCGCGGTCGCCCTCGACTCCCTCCTCGGGCCTCGGATATCGCGTAACAAGATCTTATTCAGTGTTCGGTGCACGGGAGGGTTAATGATGCTATCGCCATACAGTGCCAAAGCGATCGCATTACAGATACTATTCCAGCGTATTCGCCGTGGACCCGCTCGCAAGGAGGCGCATACGACGTCGATATTTCTTTAACGATCGCCGCTACGCGCTGATCCCGCGGTGGCCAGCATCCAACTCTTTCTCCTCTTCTGGGTCCCCCCTCCCTTCACCACCCCCCTTCTCTCCGCCCTCAACGTTCGATCTTTTGTTACAGACCACGGGAAGCTTGTCGTATTACCTGGTAAGGATTTCGCTGGAGACTTTCGTCGATTAATCGGCGAAAGAAACCACGGAGAGCAAGCACACCGGCCTTATGAAGATTTTATCGGACGGCTGGCACGAGATACACCGTTCCTGAAATTGTAACGTTTGTTCCGGGGGAATTGGTACCCCTGGTGCCCCCTCACCCCCCCCCCCACCCCCTCGTCCAGCCACGGTGCAATTGAATTTCAGCCGGATCGCGATCCGATCGACGCTTCAATGACTCCTCGCGAATTTATACTTATGTTCGCCCGGAAATTTCTCCGGCGATTTTACTTTCTCCTGACCCTTTAAGCCCCGGTACCTTGGTACGATTTAATTGTTGGCCGAAGAACTGAGACCGTTTGCCGGTTAATAAGGTGGTTATTGATGCTATCGGGCCGTGTTAATTGTTGGGGACTGTGCACGATTGTGTTTCGATGGCGATCGTAATTGAAACAGAGTAGGGGAATCGTGGAACTGGAGGTGATCGGTTTGATAAGCGTCGTATATGTATATACCCCGCGTTCAAGTGTGGCGGGCTCCACGAGCGCAGCGCCATCGCGCGGAAATCCTAGATGTATGTAAGCAGTGTCGCTAGATCAAGACTTGTTCCTCCACTCTAACTTCCCCTTGTACCACGTTATTCCCCCACGCTTCCGTTACGGCCCGGTCACGTGATGCGTTCCGTCTCTATGTCACTATGTCACGTGACTAACTCGGTACTGACAGAGAGTGGGTAACTTCTTCCCCTCAAATCGTCCTCCTTCCCTTCATCCGGCGACACTGGATGTAAGAGTCGTAGTGGTAGGCATAGTCGTCAGATCAAGACTTGTTCCCCCACTCCAACTTCCCCTTCCACCGCGCTATTCCCCCACGCTTCCGCCACGGTCCGGTCACGTGACGCGTTTCGTCTCTGTCATGTCTGTACGTCAGAATGTCACGTGACTAACCCAGCACTGGCAAAGAGAGGGTAACTTTTCCCCCTCAATTCGTGCTCCCTCCCCTCATCTGGCGACAATGGTTGTAGGTTACGTTCTGAGTTAATAAACCGCGTCATACGGTATCAAATGTGATCAGCTCCTTACGTCTACCGTAAAAATACAAAAAAAAACAAGTATAATGAATTCTCCAAGGAGTGTTATGTTTACACTCCTCAGCGTCCGAGGTTTCTCGAGCTTCGCGTCTTCTCACGGGGTATACCCGGCGGTAGTGGGGATAATTCCGCGACCTTTATCATCCAGGCCTTGGCGACAAATACAGAGAAATCACTGTACTATGGAGAGATTATGGCTGGTTGGGATTTGTGTGTGTGGGAATTACAGTGCCTTTCGTAGCGTGCTTGTTAAGGTTTTATGTTTGCTAAACTGACAGAATTGGTGCAGTTAATGAGCGGTAATAAATATCCTTGATCAGATACAATGCAATTACAATGAGTATTAACATTACCTCACATGTGAGTCAATCCCTTGCAAACACTGTTCTCGAATTATTAACCTCTCCAGTTAAATGATACATTTACTACTGTCAGCACTTATTTGTGTATTTAACTATCCACAAGTGTGAAATTTATCGTGCGAAACCGAGGAAACCAGGAACTTTAAATTGCGTCAAGCAACATCAACTTTCCAACAGAAAACAGCAAACTATATTTTATTCGATTTCTGCTCCTTATAATCAATATAGAAAATATTTATTTTGCATAAGGATCCGCGGTCTAATAAATTCACCAATAATCAAAGCGAGTCAGGATTGAAGCGTAGTTTCAATGGGAAATTGCCTCGTCCGCGTTCTCATTGACAGTGAAAATTCTACAACCTCCTGCGCAAGTCTCCCATCAATTCTGCAACATCGTCGACACCAAGGTCGCGCGTATCTCCTAGTTTCTTCGAGGTTTGTGGGAACTCTTTCCTTCTCACGTCGCCGGCGACCGTACCTCGTGACGCTAGGGGCCCGCACGATGAGAATCTTCCGATTATGGTCGTTCGTATTCGCTAACTTCGACATCGATATTGATCCGCATTCCGACCTGCTTTGCATATCATCTTCCGCAGCCCATCGGACCAGTTTTTACATCGACGGCGATCGTTCCGTCCGTTTATGCTGCTTCCGTCCCGATGCTCCCACAATTTCGCGTCGAGCAATCGATACGGTCCGTTCAACAGGAGCTCGTTCGCGACCGAAAAACTAACTGATTTCCTTGGGTAAATACGGCGCCCGACGTTCCACGGTTCGGCGCACTTCGATGCGCGCTGGGCACACTAATCCGTGGCGGAAACGTTGCTATAATCAGGGGGGAAGGTTAGTCCCAGATTAAGCGAAAAATTCAGATTCTGATTAAATTAATTGAGAACTTATCGTCTGGAACAAATTGCTATAGGCGAGGTTCCCCTGGCTTAAGGTTTTCCTTAAAGAGGATGCGAGTTTTACGCATTTATAGTAAAACTGAGTAGGTGCAATTTAAAACAGGAGATTAAATTAAGAGAATCTAAGCGCTTCAATGTGCCAGCGCCAGTTTGTCAGAGTTATTGAAGGAAGAACGAAATTTCTGGATGCGTCTTCGTACCTATGAAATAATAATATAGCTAATAGTTTTCTAGAAAAAAAAAAGATTTTCCTCTACTCAAGAATTGCCCCTTAACCCCTTGTCCCACAATATCGAGTCACACTCGTGACGATAATTCTGCACAGAGTCTAATGAATATGTTTGTTATTAATTTCCTTCAAACTCAAATAAAATTCTATGTTGGCGTTGTTAATGTACAGCTATTGAAGAACATATCGCCATACAATAGATATAAATTTTCTCCTTTTTGTTTCTAGGAAATTACGAATTACAAAAATGTCCTAGTTACCAGGGGCACCCCCCCCCCCCCCAAAAATCGCATAATTCCGTCAAAAGAAAACGGCCGCTCGGTTTCCCCGGCGTTAAAAACCGAAACCAGTTCGCAACCACGCATTAAGTCCGGCGGGTCTCGGTGCACGAAATTCGGCCGTCCGTTCCGCTAATCGTTTAAGACATACTTAACTTAATTAGCCCTCCAATTAGCATAATGCCACGATAGTCGGCGCGTCGGGAACGCGCGATTTTTATGCCCGGGGTTCCGGTGGATCGTTGCATGGCAAAAAAAAAAGGAGCATCGGGAGCGGGACGGGGATCTACAGGAGATCTTTCCCCGGTGGATCCGCGGCGGGCCCGACATAATTCCCGCGCGGCCGAAAAGTCAGTGCCACTAAAAGTTTCGGGGCGTGGGCAATAATTTACGATGCCGCGGCGGTAACTATCCGTAAGTACCGACGAGAGCAACGCTAAATGCTCGTCCTTATGCAGCCCTGGACACGTGCACGAGAGCGAAGGAGATGCGCAAACGGAGAGAAGACGAAGAGGAACGCGAAGATACCGACCCGTCCGCCTTTACTACGCATAAATCTGCGGTCTCCGCCGACCTCGACGGGCTTTACTGCCTTTCCACGAAAGCCCACACCCCGAAATGCAACGATTCAGACTACCACCATGCAACCACCGGCGTAATGTAGGTCTCTGTGTCTTCGGGTTGCGAGGAATACCTGTCCCCTGTGTACACCAAGCAGTTTATGCGTTTATAGCGCCCCGGCGCGTACGGAACACGACGAAATTGCATACGGATTTTGCTGCGTTTCCTTTTTTCACCCGCGAGATAATCACTGGCAGAGTTGCTTCTGTTTAATATTCGTTGCTGAAAATTGCTTTTTTTATCTGTGGGTCTTTTTGATAAGTGGCCAATTTGAAGGGTACTTTTGGATCTTATGAGCACTTTGCAATACTTCTAATTTATGAAATCCTTTCATGTTCAAGAAACTTATATAATTTAATTTCTTTTCTTTTTTATTTTGCATAAATGTCCACAACATACAGCGAGCTAAATTCGTTTAAACGCACGTAAGAAAATAAGGATTTTGGGGCTAAAGGTTCAAAATTTTAACACGAAGCACGTAATAATAACTGAGGATTATAAATATATTTACATACTGTAAGATTACATATATATTTATCTAAACATTTATGCAAAACTTTTTACAAACTAAACCATATTTTGCGATGCGAAATTCGTTCAAATGCAATGCTCTTCTTTCTCAGATATTGAGAGATATTATAAGGGTGAGTGTTTCATTTAAAGAGTGATCATAAAGGTATTGTTGTCCCGTATTTCTAATTAAGTGATACTTTTCATTTGATGTAAAAGAAAAAAATGGCGAAAGGAAAATATTTAAATGAAGCTGAAAAGTCAGTAGTTATAACTTTTAAAAAAAGGAGGGGGGGGGGAATTTAATTTAGATGGTCCAGGCGGATGTTCCTGATACTGGCATGATCTCCGTCAAAAGAATGACCCTTTACATGGTCGAAGTATAATGATTTGGGGAGCTCTTTCTTCATTTGGAAAGTTAAAACTTTGTTTCGTTTCCACCAAAATAAATTTGGAAAAATACATAGACATGCTCGATGGGGTGTAGAACCGATTTTTAGAAAATATAATTGGTGAAAATGAATTTATATTGTATTTCAGCATAATATTCCTGTGAATGCTTTCAAGCACGGAACACTCCTGTGATGGAATGGCCACCATGTAGCCCTGATATTAACCCCATAGAAAATGTATGGGGCACACTGGTAAGGAAAGTATATACCAATGACCGTCAAATCGTCAATATCGACAGTTTAAAAGAAGATGTTAAACGCTGCTGGGAAGAGATTTCTAATACTGTAAAAAATAATCTTTAAAAATCAATGAAAAATCGAATTTTCGCCTTATTTCGAGGTAATGGTGGCCATACTAAATATTAAATTTACATACTAAATATTAATATCTATATATTTTCAACTTTAAATTGTTTTCTTTACACATGCGTTTAAACGAATTTCGCACGAAAAATATGGTCTTGTTAGTAAAAATTTTTGCATAAATGTTTATGTAAATATATATGTACAAATCTCATACTATATAAATATATTTATAATCTTCAGTTATTATTATACGCTTCTTGTGAAAATTTTGAACCTTTAGCCCGAAAATCCTTATTTTCTTACGTGCGATTAAACGAATTTCGCTCACTGTATTCTCAAACACAAAGAATAATTAGAAAAGTATAACCTTCGCTGAAATAAGTTTCGTTCTCCATCCCTGTCAATCGGCGCGATAAATGACTCGATAAATAAGCGACACGGTGTAAACGCGCGTCCATTTGTATAATAAAATTGTTGCAGCCAGTTCGGGCGCACATATCATGTTCGGCCGCGATATCCGGTAATATGCAGACAACACCACGGTTTCCCACTGTCGCGGAACACTCCGCCCTTTTATTCAGCGACCGGTACACTTTCGTTCGACGTTGACATTGCATAAGTGCCTACACGCAGCCAGCATCCCGGAATACATAACGACCAACAAGCCAAAGAAATGGGAGGAGCCGCGCGGCGTGTAAACGCCACGAAGCCTAATTACTATATTAATTGCCCGGCTCGAAGTTATCTTATTGATTATGGTCTCGGCGAATACCTGGATACTATGTATATAAAAGGGTAACCTGTACGGACCCGATCGATGTACGAAAGATCGAATCGAAAATTAGCTTGCCGAAACGCGCGTCGGCGGTTGTAGCAATCGAAATGACGTGATTTAATATCGCGATGACGTTCATTATTTCGTGGTGTAAATATTATTATTTAAGAATATCCTCGATAACCACGGTCTCGGACCCTGATGGTTCAAACGAGATGAACGTGGTTGAATGAAATTCATTATTTTTGCCACCCCTTTGGCGGCCGTAATTGTCGAAGCTCATTTAATTAACTTTCGAAGATGGATCGATGTTCCCGTACTGTACACGAGAAGAAATTTTTACGGACGATGTAAACGCGCGCCGGGACACTTTTGGTGAAAGAGGAAAATTATGGCTGGTATTCAGGTACCCATTTATGTTGAAAAAGAAAGAGTGTGCGAATTAACTGCGGTCAATTAAAACACTTTATAACACGTGTGTTTGGACAGGTCGGCGTTGACCTCTTTTTACAGCTGACTGGGATTGAATTTATAGTAACTTTCTTAACAAATGCCAGTTAGACGGCTGATCTTTATGCAAAATAAAAATTGTCTGCATTCATTACTTCTTTTCTTAACCACCTTAACGAGTCAAGAATAATACAATATTTTTAAATTCTTGGAATATTATCAATGTTTTGAACTTGATCTAGCCGTCATCGTTAAAAACGCATAAAATCTGCAGTTTAATAATGAATGTGCACTTCGGTACCAGGGTAAGGTTTAATTGCTTGGAACTTAATGGTTGAAATATATTCCACAGAATATAAATTTCATGGAATTCTTCAGACTGTTGGTTGGGCAATCAAAGCGTTAACTACTTTCATGGAAATTCTTCGGCGTTTCACCAGTCATCGCGTTAGGGGTGAATAAAATTGGCCAATAGAGAGAGAGCCGAGGATCGTAAGGACCCCGAACCGATCAAGGACCCGATCTGCGAGTGTACTGGGTCCGAGGGTCTCGCGAGAACAACCTGTAATTGTACACAGCCTTCGAGAGACTCGCAATAACAGAGTCGGTGATTCCCATTGCCGGAGATCGGGACGCGTGACCGGAGAGGCGAGCCGGTCTTTTCTTTTCTGGCCGGCCGGTTCGTTTCTGCCTTTCCTTCCTTGTCGATCTATCGATCCTCTCGCGTCCCGCCTCGACAATCTATCGATCCTCTTACGAACCGACGAGACCGCGGCTCGTGACTCGATGGCGCGGCCAGACGAGCTGATCTCCGCGTTGTCCTCCTACGGATTTACACGCGTAACGAGCTTTTTGCCAAGAACACGATAACGCTCTACACGCGCGCCGAAACGTAACACGTGTGCCGACTGTTTGTCTCGAAACACGCGTCTCGAGAGCTGCGGATTTACTGCGTCGCACACTGCGGACAAATGACCTATTTTTGGGCACTCCTACAAATTTGGTTACTCATGTACAGTGGCTCACGAAAGTATTCGAACGCTTACGTTTACATATTTTAATGAATAAAATAAGATGTACTAAACTAATCTGTATAGAACAATTCGGTATCTATAGTAAGGGGGAAGTCTCAAGATTATGTCAGTAAAATTTGAAAAGGATTCAACGACGTAGGCAGAAGTTATGATATATTTATTAGAAACACGCATAATAAGTGACTCACAAAAGTATTCGAACGCTACATATATTATTACATTATTTAATGTTAATATTTTGTTGGACCACCTTTAGCAGTATAGAACGATGTGTCTCAATCGACGTTCCATACTATAAACCAATGATTTTGTAAAAATACACTCAATGGAATTCCATACTTCTATGATTTTTTGTTTCAATACCTCCTTTGAAGTTATTTGATATTTATTTAATCTTTTTCCGATTTCAGCCCATCAATTTTCAATTGGATTTATGTCTGGACTTTGCGGTGGAGTAGTTAACATATGTGGTGTGTTATATATGATCCATTCTTTCACAATTCCTGCAGTATGCTTGGGATTGTTATCTTGTTGGAAGTGGAAGTCTTCCAATAATCCTAATTTACGGGCACTTTCTTTAAGGTTGTTCCTTAAAATATTTAAATACTTATATTTATCGAGTATTCCATCAATGAATACCAAATTTCCGGTGCCACTTGCTGCCATGCACCCCCACACCATAACCGATTCACCTCCGTGTTTCACTGTTTGGTGTAACTTTTTAATTTCCAATTCCGTATTTGGTTTTATCCAAACATAATTTTGACCATCTGAGGCAAAGATGTTAAATTTAGACTCATCCGGAAAGATGACTTTATCCCAGAAAAATGATCTTTATTGAGATATGCTTTTGCAAAAGCCAGTCTTTTTTCGATTTACCGCATTAATATATGGCTTCTTTCGTGGTATACTGCCATGAAAATCATTATTTCGTAAGATTCGTCGACATAATTCGGGATGAACTTCTTTATGAAACATATCAGCTACCATATTTGTGAGTTTAGAAGCGGATATAGTAGGATCTTTTTTATTTCGCGAATGATAATTTTCTGTTCTCTTTCAGTTAATTTCTTTCGTCGACCTGATCGAGCGTTGTTCGCAATTGTTCCTTCATTTTTTGATTTTTTAATAATATAATGTATTGTAGACTTACTTCACTGCACTGTGACTGTTGCGGACAAATGGCAAAATTTTGGACAAAAATCCAAATTTGTTTACGAATGCATATGTATTGTTAATTAATCACAGATAATGAAATTTAACAATACAACTAATAAAGTTAAAAAGAATTTAACAAATTTTCCACGATAGATCCCAAAGGAAAGGTATGAGCACTTCTTAAAAAGTTTATAAAGTTAAGAGTAGCAGTTAGTTACAGACAAAACTATAAAATTCTTAAACTATAACAAGTAATATATCCGAATATGTAAGAATCTCAGGATATATTTTGCAGTTTTTGTTATATGTTAATTTGAAGTTTTATATGTAATTAATAAATAAAACCACCGTTGAAAATGTATACAAAAAGTAATTCTGCCTTATTAAATATCAAAAGAATGCATATACCTCGGTGAGCACTTTCCATTATAAAGAATTATTATTGGAACACTCATCTACAATTAATGTAATATCTTTCGATTTTTGGCACTCTATAGAGTGCGGCCATGGAAAAATTTTTTACAAAAATCTAAATTTGGTTACTAATGTACATGTAATGGTAATTATTCATAAAAAATGAAATTTAACAATAAAATGTATAAATTGAAAAAAAAATTATCAATATTTATGCATAAAAATGATTGTTAAATGACTAATAATTTCAATTTCCTCCTAATATGCAGTTTTGCCAAAGGAATTTATCGTACATCGTGATATATGTACACGTGTAGTGAGATATGCCCCGCTTGTCCGCAATGTGCGTTGTCGCTTGGAAACGCGTGAACTGTGAAAGTATCAAGAATGTGTCTGTCCACATTTTTAGCAATTTTTTAAATAATATATATCCAAAGAAATCAAATATAGTAATTAATAATCGTAAATTAAAAATATTAAACGTAAAACAGATATAGAAAGCGTTCTGGGATATTATTAATTACGATTTTAAAAAATTTAAGTATTTTAACTTTCTATACTCAAAATGCGAGATGGTAGTCATCATTACTCAGTTTTAGATCTTCTAGACCATTCTTCCTTACTGTTATGCTATATAGTTACGTTTTGAGAAAAACAATATTTAAATATTTTAACTTTCTGCACTGGAAACCAAATAAAATAAAAATTTCATTCTTTAATGATTCTAATTAGCTGAAACTACCATATCTTTAAATTCCTTTAATCTGTTCACTGTTTTAAATTTCCTCTTCTCATTTTTATCATAAATGCATAAAATCCGCAGTCTAGTCATCGTCATTTAGACAACTACCTTCCCTGAATACGAGATGGTACTTATCATTATGGACTTGATGATTTGAGACACTAGATTCCAACAACGATAATAAAATAGGTAAGGACATAAAAGGTTGAATAAGCGTCTTTTTAATAAAAACCTTGCCTGCTATCAAAGCATAACATATATATTATGGAAGCATAAAATCTGCTTTTATAACAAATTTTTTACGACATCAGGAGCCTCGCAAAGTGCAGCAAATAAATTCACATAGCGAACCTTTTGATACTCGGTTGACACTTATGAGCATATGTCGGACTTGACCCAATTACCAACGACAGGCACAAGATTACAAGAAACATGCTGTTTATTTCATAGCTAAAAGTTTTTTCTGTAAATAATATCCAGAAGCAGTTTTTGCACTACAATCATCGGCATTATGCATTTTTGACAATGTGGTTAATGGAACATGAGTTTCCTGGTTGATACCGGATAGTCGTAAAATTTTTACTAGACTGCTGAGTAAGCGATAATGATTTCTATTTCGAAAATAACCTAGGTTTCGCCTACTTATAATCTGGCAATAATGATCAACGGTAATTCTATGATAGTAATTTACGAGCAGCAGCTAATGGACACCGCTCTCGGAAATACATAGAAAAATCAGTACAAGGAAACCAGTTCTTGCGGGTCTCGCGAATTGACTAAGAATTCGCGAAAAGTGCTTATCGTCGCTCGTGTGCGCGATATATTTGTTCTGGGCGAGACTATCGGAGACTTAAACTTTTTTCCACGATAATCGACAGCGAGGAGTGTCCCTGTTATCGAACCGCGAACTTATACGACTCTAGATAACAAAAGCTAGTTCTCGTGCGACGACCGACAAACATTGCGAGAACTTTCTACGTGTGTAAGCGGACGAAGGTGCGATCGAGAACAATATGATTGACTACCTCCTGCGAATTCAAATCGCGACATAAATTTTATACATTTTGTTTTTTAGTACGACAGGGCTGGGAATGACTTCATAGGGCACTTGCTCGATCTTTATTGGTTGAAAGGCTCTGGAAAATTATAGAATGAATATAAGTTGACGTTACTAAGGGGAATGATCAATTCTTTGTGGGCGAAGATTTTTAAAAATATCAGAAATATTTTTCTCACAGATTTAGATCTTTGATGGTGCATCATTTTATTTGACTGCGGATCTTTATGAAAAATTTTCTGTAACAATCACAAGAAACACGATTGGAATACATTTCTTCTTTCTAATAGATAGTTTAGTAGAATTTTAGTAGAAAATTCTTATACTATATTTTCATCCTTAATAGAGTTCTTCATAAAATTTTTCTTGACAGAGTTCTTAGTACAACTTTTCCTGGTAGAGATCTTGATAAAATTCTTCTTGATAGAGTTCGTAATAACATTCTACTTTATAGAGTATTTATTAAAATTCTTCTCGATAGAGTTCTTGATAAAATTTTTCTTAATAGAGTTCTTAGTACAACTTTTCCTGGTAGAGTTCTTGATAAAATTCTTCTTGATAGAGTTCTTAGTACAACTTTTCCTGGTAGAGTTCTTGATAAAATTCTTCTTGATAGAGTTCTTAATAACATTCTCCTTCATAGAGTATTTATTAAAATTCTTCTCGAGAGTTCTTGATAAAATTTTTCTTAATAGAGTTCTTAATACAATTCTCCTTGGTAGAGTTCTTGATAAAATTCTTCTTGATAGAGTTCTTAGTACAACTTTTCCTGGTAGAGTTCTTGATAAAATTCTTCTTGATAGAGTTCTTAGTACAACTTTTCCTGGTAGAGTTCTTGATAAAATTCTTCTTGATAGAGTTCTTAGTACAACTTTTCCTGGTATAGTTCTTGATAAAATTCTTCTTGATAGAGTTCGTAATAACATTCTACTTTATAGAGTATTTATTAAAATTCTTCTCGATAGAGTTCTTGATAAAATTTTTCTTAATAGAGTTCTTAATACAATTCTCCTTGGTAGAGTTCTTGACAAAATTCTTCTTGACAGAGTACTTGATAAAATTTTTTTGATAGAGTTCTTAATAAAATCCTTCTTACTGAAACTCTTTTAATAAATCTAGAGAAATATAAATATATAATCACACTCTTCTGAAGTTTGAACTGTTTCCTATTTCACACAGTTTTGTCACAGTTGCATAAAACTGTCAGTGTTTGCTAATGATACTCTCGCAAGACATTGCGACTGAGAAAAAGACAAAGCACTTCTCGAAACGCGAGCGGAAGAAAAATGACAAACAAATTCGTTCGCGCTAATATATGGAGTATATCTACACTTTCTACAATCTTTCCATTTTTCATACGTGTCCTGAATATAGAACTAAAGTACACACGTTCGGGTCATTGGTTCACGGCTCTAGACAGACAAAAAGCGTGACGATCAGCGATAGCGACTCACTTTGGCCTTATCTAAATCGAGGTTCAAAGAAAATTAACCCGGCGAAAGAAAAACGTCGTGAACAGCAACGACTTCGTAATTTGACGAATAAATAGCTCTCGCGATAAGGAGATACCATAACAATGATCGTTCGATATATTTTTTGAGTTGGGTGCCCCCTGAACACCCTATTAGCTATCCCATAACCTAACACTGCACGTAGTTGCCACAAATACTCGACCAAGTCAATTTCTCAGTAAAAAGGCTGGAAAATATAGAAAATTATATTTCTTCTCATAATTTTAATAAATCGAAAATGGCACAGTGATATTCTTCAATTCCAATACCTCAATATTATTATTATCAAGACAATAATAATAATCAATTAAAAAAAATATATAATGATAATAATTATATAGACTACAGATTTTCTGCATTTATAGCAAAAATGAATGAACTATGAAAACATTACAAGAATTTAATTGTATTGTTTTCGACCTATTAAAATCATTTTCATTTTGCTTCTGCTGTTTAAAATTCACCCAGACAATTTTCATCTTGCGTAAAAACCCGCAATCTAACAATAACCTTTTATTTCCTGCGATTGATACATAAGAATGATACTCGATCAACAAATTGTCGTTTTCTTTTGCGTCCACTCTGCTCTCTTGAAAAAAAAAAGATGCGTCGAAAGAGAAAACGATGCGGGGTGCACTTGGCGAATCGTGTCGTTGGGTTTACGGTCTCGTAAATAAGGGAGCGTAAAACCAATATATCCGTTTTTTATGCGGCAAACAAAACCGTGCGCGAGCGTGTAGTATAGCATGCGCGTATCTGCATACGCTCGGAGCTTCTGGGCTGCGAGCTTATAACCGTGCGAACGATCCCCGATAAGCTCGCCTAATTTATCGCCCTTTATCCCCGGGGTTAATGCACCGGGGTGCACTCGTTTTTTCGTCGATTTTGAATCGGCTACCGATTTGCGACGCGTGCTCGCTCTCCTATCGACCAGCACCGAGGGTCGTTGCGTGGAAATTTCTTACGCTGCGAGAACAACGGGGGGTCTGTGCGATAATGCTCATTAGGTATAACACTCTCCGATAACACTGAGTCATCTAGAGTCGGGAAATCGACGGCTGCTGGCGATACCAAGCTTGGAAAAATCCCAACTTCCTGCAGCTCGACGTGGAAATTTTCGATTTTGATTCCTTAACCTCTTGTGTAATATTTAGGATCTTTATGCAAAATAAAAAAGGGGCATAACAAATTGAGTGAACATTGTTCTAACGAGGCATGAAAACAAAGTATGTTACAAAATAACATAAGTAAATATCAATCAAATTGCAAAGTGCAGCAAATAATTGTGGAAATGTTCATTTAATCCCTTTCCTGAACCTTTTGTGCAATATTTAGACTGAGGATCTTTATGCGAAAAAGGGCATAACAGGTACAATGAACATCGTTTCAATGAGACATAGAAACAAAATATGATATACTTTTATAGTCAATTTTTCAGTATAATGATATCAATAGCCTTGCAATGTGCAGTAAATAATTGTGGAAATTTTCGTTGAAATTCCGGTCTTGCACTTCTCGTTGTTTGATCTTTAGAGTTGATCTTTGTGTGTTTCTGACAAAATGGATAGGTGACCTACCGAATTGTAAAGATATCAGAATTAACAATTACTTTACTTAAGGGGGGAACCTTGTGTAAAATGAATTTTTTAAGCATTTGTTTTTGTTTAAATCAATAGCAAATTTCCTCAGGAATGCAATAAAAAAAGTTAGAAAGTGATCAGAGATGTTCTTGTACGTTATTTTCAAAATAAAGTGAACGGTTGTTTTAGATGGAGCGGCTCAGGTGGTTTAACTCGATACTAAAACATTAATAAATGATACTTCAAATTCTAAATCAGTCTACGCATTACATTTTTCAAAAAAAAAAAAAAATTCTTCGAAAACAGGCCATTTACACAATCTTCCACCCTTTAATTAGTGTACTCAACTATGAAGTATGAAATGCGAGTTGCAATGTTCAAACGCCTAAAACTACGTCAATTTCGCACAAACTACAATACTTAGCTTTCAATTACTTTTACTAGCAAGATCACTATAGATTGTAATATTCCCGAGTAATCACGGATTAAGTTGATACTATGGGGTGCATCATTGTATATCGTGGTAAATTTTGGTTATTGACGTAAGGGTTAGAGAAAGTAGGTAAAAAATTGATCTATTGAGAATAAAAATCAGAATATCCCCTTTAGGGACAACGTAACACTATCGCGGCAAGATCTCCACCGTCCACGTACAGCCCGTCGCCCAATAACTGAATAACTTTCCTCGATCGAAGAATTTCGCTGTTACTGGTTGCACAACGCAGGAATTGCATAAGCCCCGCTATAGCTTCATACACCGTGGTTGCAGGGAACGGGGCTGGGCTCCGGCGTAGCACCTGCGATCGACGCATCGATCGCGATACAGCACGAAGGTGGTCCCCCCGGCGCATGGACGCGTCGCATCGCAGTGCATCGCGGTGCATGCGAGAGCCGATAGCGCGTCGCGTCCGCGTCGTTGCACGTGTTCCCCGGAGTTTCTCGAATATCCCGGCGACATAAAACACCGCCGGCCGATATAAATCGGCGGTGCGACCAGATCGATTCTCGTTACTGCGTGGCAGGGTGCGTTGCACCGTTGCACACCGTTACAACGCGTCGCACCGTTGCAGCCTAGTAGGACGAAACGATCCGGCGGCGATCAAACGTTGATTTTCGTAATACAGTGAATTCTCGATATATGTCAACAACACGGGTCTTACCAGCGTCGTGTATTGTCCAGGAGACACTCCTCGGCGTCCGAGGCCTCTCCTGCTTCAGGGCCCCGCACGGAGTATACCCCGCGGTAGTGGGGATAATTCCGCGACGTTTATCGTCCAGGGCTTGGCGACATATATAGAGAAATCACTGTATTGTGAAATAGAACAGATTTAATTTACTTGGGAGAGAATACTCTGGAAGATGTGGTTTAAATTAGTTGCGTAGTTTGTAATATGTATATCGATCGGGTTTGGTACATAAAATTGGGATGCTCGCGAGAATTTAACTGCTGACTCTTGAACTGATGTAAATTTAGCCGTGAGCTGTTGTGACCATTATACTTTTTACATTAATATGTACAGGGTGTCAAAAAATTATATGTCACGGCGACCATAGCGTGATTCTACACCTACGATTTAGTGGAAATTGACAAAAACTCCCCGCAAAATTGACCTTGACCTTGAAAATCAAGGTAAAAAAAAATTTTTTGTTTAATCGTGTTTTACTGGTCATAAGGATCAACTTTGTGAAAGAAACCATGGGTCGCATCTCAACCGTTCTCTTAAAAAATGATGTTGCATTTCTTATAATTTTGGCAGCTTCTTTATTTGTAAATTTTTTACATCCAGCGTACTTAATAGCGTTTTAAATAGCATACTATCATACAGCGGGTACCATAAGTAAGCTATCTCGTTGGGTATGAAATTATCATAATCATGATACTCCTATTTCCCTAACTACAGAATGAAAGAAAGAAGCTGCAAAAATTATAAGAAATGCAACATCATTTTTTAAAAGAAAAGTTGAGATGCGACCCATGGTTTCTTTCAAAAAGTTGATCCTTATGAACAGTAGAACACGATTAAACAAAACAATGTTTGTTTTTTTGACCTTGATTTTCAAGGTCAAGGTCAATTCTGCGGGGAGTTTTTTATGTCAATTTCCACCAAATCGTAGGTGTAGAATCACGCTATGGTGGCCGTGACATATAATTTTTTGATACCCTGTACAATACTGTAGTAATAGAGGGGTTAATTCACGATCAGTACTGTAGGATCGTGATAGGATCTCCACCCTCGGCACGAAACCTGACGTCACTATGGGTCAGACTCAGTGTCACCAGATGAGGGGAGGTTGCACGAATTGAGGGGAAAGAGTTACCCCACTCTGCCAGTACCGGAGTATACACGACAGATACGAAACGCGTCACGGGACCGGGTCGTGGCGGAAGCATGAC
The DNA here is from genome assembly GCF_050948215.1 of Halictus rubicundus. Classification (NCBI taxonomy): domain Eukaryota; kingdom Metazoa; phylum Arthropoda; class Insecta; order Hymenoptera; family Halictidae; genus Halictus; species Halictus rubicundus. The sequence continues at coordinate 8,603,453 of NC_135149.1, read as the reverse complement.
GGAATAACGCGGTAGAAGGAGAAATTAGAGTGAGAGAACAAGTCTTGATCGTTGTTGGGGCCCCTCAAACGTTTGTTTCCCTTACCAACCTCTCTCTCATCCAGCGTGCACGTCCGTCGCGTTCGCTGGTGTCACGTGTCTTCGTTGCCCCACCGTACATAATACATCACTCAATAAGTCCCCGGTCTGACACATATATGGCAACATTGTTGACAGACCCACGTGATTTCCGGGTAGTACTAACCTTCAAACAGTACGCGTCAAAATTTCATGGCATTCTGACCGTTAGTTTAGAGGTTACAGTCGTTTTAGTGACCCCAGTTTTGTAATTTTCAAGACAATGGATAGAAAGGAATTTCGTGTGTTGATTAAACGCTGTTTTTTTATGGGGAAAAATACTGTTGGAGCCAAACAGTGGCTTGATAAGCATTATAGGGACTCTGCACCAGGGAAATCAACTATTATTGACTGGTATGCTGAATTTAAACGCGGTCGTACAAACACCGATGATGCAGAACGCTCTGGTCGCCCAAAATCGGCAGTTGTTCCGGGAAACATAAAAAATGTCCACAAAATAGTTTCAAAAGACCGTAAAATGAAGTTGCGTGAGATAGCTGACACCTTGAAGATATCAGAAGGTAGTGTCTTTACAATTTTACATGAAAATTTGGGCATGCGCAATTTGCTTTCGAAGTGGGTGCCGCGTTTGCTCACACCGGACCAGAAACAACAACGCGTCGACGATTCGGAGCGCTGTTTCGAGCTGTTCAAGCGAAATAAAAAGGATTTCTTGCGTCGGTATGTGACAATGGATGAAACGTGGATCCACCACTACACGCCTGAAAGAAATTTGGCTCAAATGAAGAAGTGACTGTCGAAACTGAGGCTTATTTTGAGAGCAAAGACAAATCGTTTTACATACAGGGAATCGAAAAGTTGGAGGAGCGTTGGAATGAATGTATCACTCTTGAAGGAGAGTATGTTGATGAATAAAGTGGAATTTCTAAAAAAAAAAATTTGTTTTTCTTAGTTAGACCGGAGACCTATTGCGTCCTTCCTCCACGGTAACGGCGCCCACTGGAAGGGGACAGTAGGCGCTACGGTGGGGACGGTTTTGCCTCGATTGAGGTAAACGTGCTCAGCCCTGGACTACAGCTTCTATAGCTTCGTAACATCACTCAGAGATTCTGACTATACAATTTCCCCACTATTTTTCCTTCAATACTCGCGATCTGGTAACGCTGGCTATTCGGACATCACAGTAATTAGAGGTGATTATGCACGAGCACGTATTTGCACGCGTTCCGCGGAATTTCTCGAATATCAAGGCGACATAAAACACCGCCGGCCGATATAAATCGGCGGTGCAACGAGATCGATCCTCGTTACCGCGTCGCGGGGTGCGCTGCGCCGCTGCACACCGTTGCAAAGCGTTGCACCGCTGCAGCCGGCGTCCTTTTTGTTTCTGCAATCCCGTGGATCAGATACTAGGCGTTGGTTATCACCGCGTGGTATCAGGCCCACGGCGAGGATGTAAGTATACGCGGCGCGCGTTCCTCGGCGCACAGTGTGTGTCTCTAGATAAGATATCTGGAAGGTCCGGGGCACCGATGCCTCTGTCCACCGCGCACGAGAGGATTTCTCTCCCTCTCTGTCTCTCTCTCTCTCTCTCTCTCTCGCTCTCTCTTTCTTTCTTTCTTTCTTTCTTTCTCCTCCCCCGCTCTGCCAGAGCACCACGGTTCCTCAGCCTGTCCCGATCCGCTCTGAGTGGGAGCAATAAATAACTCGGACCGATCGGTTTTTGCCGATCGAGAGCCAAGCCGTTCCACCCTGTGGCGCGCGCGCCAGAAAGACCACTCGGTCCCTGATCGTTGGATCCTCCAGCGATCCATGGACCTCGTAAAAACGAGACCGCTCTCGAGATCCCTGCGTGCTAGCACCGGCCCGAGAATAATGCCCCGGTAACGTGAGCTCGATGCTAGCCTTACTTACCGCCAGCGATCCCTTTTTGTGGGTTTTAGGAACCCCCTTTTGTTTTTCGAAAGACTGTCTTGGATAAGGTCGATCCCGCTATGGTGGTTCTTGAGTGGATCTAGGATTTTCGTTTTCTGTTTTAGTTCTAAACGAGTTCCAAAAGCAATTACTGTAAGCTTCAGCTCTGCAGTTTTCATTAAAATTGGAACGACTAAATTAGCTTTACTAAAATAGTTTTATTCCGTTATTAAATTAAAATTAAAGTTACTAAATTAGTTTCTTCCAAAAATAATTTTATCTTCTGGGATTCTACAAGTCTGCAATTTTCATAAAAATAACTTTACCCTTATTCTGCAATATGTGTAGCGGGTGATGGCTCGCTAGATACCGTGTTAATTTTCACAATTTATATCCACGACATCCTGTCGCAATACGTCAAGCAATCCCAAGAAGGCATCAAGGCAATCTCGATCTGTAATCGTCTATGAACCAGCCTCCCAGGCGTGGCGAAATTTATTCAATATCCACGGGGCACGCGACCCGGCGAAAATATCGCCATAAGATCGGGAATCGGCTCGAAACCCGGCCCGTTACGTTAAGACATTAAAAGCGGAACACACATAACCGATTGGCCTGCGATCAGCCTTGAAGTCGCATTACTCTGGCTCTGCTCCGAAACTCATAATCAGCGTCGATGTTATCATTCGTTAGCGTACTCGGCCGGGGCTGGCGCGGCGAAAAATAAACGGAACGTTCCGCGAAGACGTCGCGTCGGTGTATACGTCCGTTTGCGGCCCGCGTCGCGTACCGAGCATTATCGTCTTCCCCAAGAGAAGATGAGTTATCCGGACAAGACATCATCGTAATTTTCGAGCGCAGATTATATAGGGTCGCCGTGGTACCGATTCCGATCTCGCGCCGCGAGACATGTTTTAACTTGCTAAACCGTACCGCGCAAACGTAATTTTCGTTGTTCCAGGTGATCGCCGCAGATCCGGGGCTCGTGCGCGAAGATCATGGTGCCCTCCTTCCATTTGTTCACAGGTCTGGGCCGTCCGTGGCACCTGTAAATTGCAGACTCTGTGTGCAGTCATCTTTTTAAGGAAAAAGTGCAAGAGAAATTTTTACTTTTAAAGCATTATAGACAGGCATTGAGACATTGATCTCAAATTATCTTTAGATTGATTTTTAGATCCATAAAACATGTGCTCGTCACCCATTTGCTATTGCTTAACTTTTAGGAATATTTTAGAAATCTTTTGGCAATTTTTTAGCAATTCTTTGGAGGAAGAGCTAGAGAAGTTCTCTTAGCTTTAAAGCACTTTGAGATATTCCTCTACATATTTATTTATCTCTACTCCGATTTTTATAGTAGTTGATTGTTACCAAACATGCATTCTGCAACTTCAACCATTTGCTATTGCACGATTTAACCCTTATCACTCGAATGGCGACTGTAAGGCGCCACTAAAAATTGCTGTTTCATTATTCAAAATATTGTTTACATTATTAAATTTGTTTGTATTTAATAAATTACTAAACATTTCAGTACTCTACGAGTAAATTGCACCATTTTCGTATGTATAGCATGAAAAAATATATAGAGAAGGGAAATATTCTAGGTCGGAAGAAATGTTTCATTTTAGAGTTAAAATGGCTTCGAGTGCAAAGGGTTAAAACCCTCGTTTCTCATTGATCTTCACTTTGAATTTTCTCTACTCGGTAGATCATTCCAAACATCGTTTTATTGGAACAAGCGTGGAGAAAGATTGATACGATCTTCGGACGCTGAACAAATAGATAGTTTTAATTATATAATCGCAATCTGTATGCTGCAAAGGAGATTCTAAAGTGCTCCAGGAGATGCAGTAAAGCTTCCGCTCGGCCAGCCATAACGTGGTGCCACCTAACTGTCAAGGAAACATCGTGGTCGCGATCGCAATTAGTCACCGAGCGTTCCAGCGTTAATCTCCGTCGGAATCCGCGGTGGTATCGGCGTCGCGTAAGCTCGTGATACGGCGCAGCAGCCGATGCATCGCAGTGCACGATGCATCAGCTGCATCGAGTACTGTAGAAGGCCGGGGCTGGCTGAACAAAAATGATTGTAGCATGCACAAATTTTAGTCTTTTTCAATCATTCATTTATAGCAACTTGCAATTATAATGGTGATAATTGTTAGCAAGACATTCGATGGCTCTCAAACAACATCCAGTACCTCACAGATTGTAAAACAGATAACATCGATTGCATTTCTCCATTAACACTCTGATGGCAGAGCATCAAAATAGTAATTTATGCACTCAACTTTTGGCAATTTAAATAAACAGCTGCTGCAATGGGAGTAAGGGAAATACTACAAGGTGTACCCTTAACAATATATGTTAGATAGTTAGTAATTAAAGCTGTGAACGATCCTTATCATCTTCAATTATGTAATTATAAAAAAGGTCCGCGGTTTGAGTTTTCTGTTTCGAACTGCGTGCAGCGTCGCACAGTGCGGACAAGTCGGCACATCTCACTACATTTTTTTTGACGATGCATTTTTTTTGATTTCCTTTGGCAGAACTCTTTATTAGCAGGAAATGCATATTATTATTCATTTAAAAATCATTTAACAATTTTTTTTATGCATAAAAATAATTTCTTTTTTTTTCAACTTATTAATTTTATTGTTACATTTAATTTTTTGTGACTAATTACCATTGCATATGCATTAGTAACCAAATTTAGATTTTTGTAAAAAAATTTGGCCATGGAGGCACTCTCTAAAGTGCCAAGAATCGAAAAATGTTATATTAACTCTAAATGAGTGTGCAATAATAAATCTGTGTAATGGAAAGTTCTTACCAAGGAATATGCATTCTTTATACATTTAATAAAGTAGATTTATTTTTTGTACAAATTTTCAACGGTGGTTTTATTTGTTAATTGCATATAAAACTTAAAATTAACATAAAACAAAAACGGCAAAATATATCCTGAGATTCATGCATATTCGGATACATTACTTATTATAGTTTAAGAATTTCATAGTTTTGTCTGCAACTTTTTGCGACTCTCAATTTTATAAACTTTTTAAGAAGTGTCCATACCTTTCCTTTAGGATCTATCGTGGAAAATTTGTTATTTTCTTTTTAAATGTATTAGTTATATTGTTAAATTTCCTTTTCTGTGAATAATTAACAATAAGTATACATTTGTAAACAAATTTGGTTGTAAAAAATTTTGCCATTTGTTCGCCACAGTTACAGTGGGGAATTTACTGGAAAAGTTCAATATTCGTGTATATCACGATATAAAATACATTTCTTTCGCAAAACATGTGTATTAGGATGGAAATTGTTAATAATAATCATATGATAACCATTTTTATGCATAATACAATTTTGCAATAATTATATATCAATCATTTTTATGTATTTTTAATTTGTTTTTAATATATGTTTTATAACTATTGAAAAAGTATTAAGAATGTAAGGATAGATCGAAATGTACAAGATCACGAGAGTCAATGATTTTGAGTCACAATCAAAGTACTGAGAATGACTCGAATAGCGAAGCAGCAGCAGCATGCTCGGATAGCATTTTGTTGAGTTTATTCATTATATTCACTAGTATTATAATTTGTTTAAGTTTATTATTGTTAATTTTACATATGGTTCATTTATTATTAATTTTGTCCTAAACTTGTTAGTTTTTAAAAATAAATTTGTTAATTTTTAATAATAAATTCTTTTTCTACAAATTTTTTTTTTTTGTTAAAATTACAAACTATATTGGTAAATATAATTGTCTGTAAAAAATTTCCTCTATATATGCATTAATAACCGAACTACGAGAAGTGTGGAAAACAGACGATTTGTCCGCACTAAATGATACGTAACTCGGTTGTTTTAGCGAAGGCGACCACGAAATTTTGAGAGTATATACAGTGAATTCTCGATATATGTCAATAACACTGGTCTTGCCAGCGACGTGTATCGTCCAGGAGACATAACCGAGCCTTGTTATGTTGTACTTTTTATGTGTGCGTAAAAGAGATATTTGCATTTTGGTACACACTGGTAGAAATACGGTTTGGGATGCTGCGGGACGGTGCGTGCGCCAAACGAAAGAAAGCTCGCGATCCCACGAAGCCACGCTATGCTTCATGCCGCGTGCACGCGACCTCGCGACCTCAAAGCCGAGCACTATTTTCCGCCGCCGACAGATTCTCCTCTCGTGCTCTTTCTGCACAGCTCGCTGTCGTGTTACAGGACCGGAGATTAATATTATCTCGCGCGGTCCCGGGAGATCGTTTTAAAGTTCCTACACGTAGAGAGCCAGGGAGCAATCTTCCACCGGCGCCGTGTCTTCGCCGCTTCCGTTGCAACCTGCAAAATTGGAGGCTGCAAGAATCTCACAAGCGATGGAAACTGCACCTCGAGGAGTGCAGGCTACGTAGTAAATTTGCAGTATCCGATTATTTTGAACGTTCGAAGTTGAAGTTCGATTTTGGGAGAATTTTTTCAGAAAAATTATTGAACCTTTTGCGTGGGGATTTTGCTCACATAGTTATTGGTACTTGAAGTGTCTGTATGATTTTTTCCCCACGGAAACAATTAAAATTACATGAGTTATAAATTTCTTTATAGAGTATGTTTTGACAGATAGGGATCTACGGTTCAATAATCAGTATGAATGTAGTTATGGTCCGAACCGAAAGAAATACAATGACGGCATTTTAAAATCAAATTACAGGTTTTTAATATATTTTTCGGCCTTTAGCATAAATAAAAAATAAGAAAAAAGTGAGGGATTTTCAAAATTATGGTTCGTGCTATAACAGGGTATGTGCTGAAGATTCTCCCAAAATTTCATATCAATCGGTCGACTAGAGCTTGAGACATCGTGGCAACCGTGTCGTAAAAAGTGGTTTCGACAAGAACGCGTTTGAAGATTCGACTAAAAATATTTTGCAACAGGATTTGCAAATATATCATTTTGCATACATTATCCTACGACACTTATATTTACAGAAAAGGCAAGGAAAGAAAAGATCATGTACGGACGACGGAAGCCGATTATGAATGCTTCCGTGTGCAACGAACCGATGCGCGTTTGCTGGTTGCAAATCTTAGAGTTTTTAATTGATTGTTTGAATGGTGGCTTCGCGTTTTTGGTTGATAGATACGTTCCGGATGCAGCACTACGATGTTGTAAAAGTAACAAACGAGAGACACGTAGAATATAAAGATAAGCATGAAAATTTGAGTGACTCTAGTAAATTTTAGTTTAATAAACACTTTAAGATCTATAAAGTCCACAGGTCGGTTTGATTTATGTTAAAACGTAACATAAATTTTTCCGTAACGTTATTAACCCGTCGTTCGTTCCATGGCACTCGTGGCACAATATTCTAACACATGGAGTTCACGCGATGCACGTACCGTTTTCTGTTTTACGAGCTTAGTTTGTTACAGCCATTAGCAAACTGCGGAATTTATGCATTTATAGCGTGCCACGATTTTCTAATATTCAGCAGAAGTGAAAGTTTGATGAATTTTAGTGATCTCTTCATTTTACTTCAAGACTAATAGAATTGCTGATAGAATATTTAAATTTACATTCATTTTCACTTACTTTACTAAATCATTGCACTATAAATTTATGTTTGCATAACGAGCCACACTCTTGTCTAGATTACATCTCAAGCAATAATTTAACCAGTTAGCAGTTTTGACGAGCATATTCGTCACGAAGAAATGGCAATATTTTGTGTTATGACGAGTATACTCGTCAAAACAGCTAATTGGTTAATTTTTGCAACACATTTCAGGTACACATTTTTCAAAGAGGTCGCAACAGCTAACTGGTTAAAAAGTTGAATGATTTGTTACATACACAGTTTCCAGACATATGCTCAAGTACCTGCACGAGCATCACACTAATTCCATGAAGGGTAAGGGACAAAATTACTGTGGGGGTGCCAATTGCTGTGCCTATATTAATTAAAATGAGATATATAACATATTAACTGATTTCTATATTGTATACATTTTATGTGTCATTTTTTACAAACAATTTACCATGGAGAATTGTAGCGAATATCTAATTCAAATGTATATTTAAAAAATTTCACGAGGTATTTACTTTCCTCATCAAACAGAAACTTAAAGAGAAAAACTCAAAATATCCTGAGGCGTCAATTATTTCACATTAGAAAAGAAATTATTTTCATAGTTTACTATTTAATTTTTGTATCTGTTGCAAAGAGCAACAACGACAGAAGTTTTTACATTAAAAATCATCAAAAGCACGTTTCTTAAGAAAATATAGACAGTAGAAAATTTAAGACACTACAAAACCGTAAAAATAACGGTCTGTAAAATCGATTGCAACAATCTAATCATGAAAATTGTTGTCAAATTTTCTTATAATACTAAACAAATTTCTGTAATACTATTAAATTTCACGGTACAGAAAAATTCCGTTTATGGCACCAACCACAAAGACAACAAATGTTACAGAATTAGAAAAATTCTGTTTATGGCACCAAACACAAAGACAACAAATGTTACGGAATTTTTGTCCAGGAAACGGGCTCCGTTGTAGTGTGCGCGACACAGCACGGCGGCGTGGCGTTTGCAAATAGTCCTCGCTCTAAAACGCAGTATTCTTCCGAACATTATACCGAACAACCGGTGTACCAGCCACCGAAGCTTCTCGGCCATCATTAACATACCCCGTTCGCATATGCATATCGCTACTGCGCTTTGAACACGGGTACACGCGTGTCGCATGAAAGCGCGGCCGCCTCGCGACGCGTACTCGTATACGCGGAACAATAACGTTGTACAAAGAGCGATACGGTCGCAAAGCAGGCTCGACCCGATAAAAACCGACGTTTATATTTCCCGGTCTGCTCGTTGGCACGTAACGCCCGTGCTATGGAATTTGAACACGTTCCTCTCGAACACTTCTCATTCAAAATCTATTGTGCTCCATCAGCGAACGCTTTTGTCAGATGTTGCCTATCCGCTGTTTCTGGTACTGATGATCGTTTCGAAATCGTTAGAACGTTCATTATCGAATTTCTAATTAAACATGATTCTTTAACTACCTCCGTATGCAATGAAATTACAGGAAATTGTGTGCAGAATGCAAGAAAATGTGTACAGGAATATCACACGTGTAGGTTGATGAAGACATGAATAGTAGACTGCAGATACCTTTATTCATTTTATATAATTTATTTATTCTTGCTTTCTTTATATACTTCCTTGATATATATATTATAGGTTCAGTATAATTAATGAAGCTTTACATGTGTACTTGAATACAGTGTTTTCTCGTTATATGTCCACAACACGGGTCTACCCCGGGACATATATCGGCTAGAATATTCTTTGATACACTTCCGAACGTAGAAAAGGACAGTTCTGGGGCCCCTCACGAGGTATACCCCACGGCAGTGACAAACAACATTGATACAACATGAACAGTTTTCCTTCATTTACTTCCTTATTATGTACAATAGGTTGAATACAACAATTTCATTTCTAAACATTTTCTCAGTTTTTTTCGGATGATTTTACTAAACCTTTTAAATAAAAGTTTTCTCCCCGAACATCAAGTTATGGTAAAATCATAGACATATATTCTATCTTTGATTTAGAATCGTTCGAAAAATATTTATTTATTTATTAGTGCTTTAAACCAATTGGTCAGAGAAATAGTTATAGGAAGTTTTCTTCCCTGAACATCAAGTTATGGCAAAATCATAGACATATCTTCTATCTTTGATTTAGAATCGTTCGAAAAATATTTATTTATTTATTAGTGCTTTAAACCAATTGGTTAGAGAAATAGTTATAGGAAGTTGTTTTAGATGAACATGAATGTAAAAATCGCTTTATTCTTCGTACAAACAAGAACATAACAACACTCATAAAAAAAAAAAACACATTTTATGTCACCGAAAAATAAAATCACCGAATAATAATCGAATAATCGAAAAAGTTCCTTGATAAAATCGTGTGCCCGAAACGACAAAAATTAATGACAAACTGGTAAGCAACTTGCTCTAAGATCAAGGATATTAAGATTTAAGTTTGCAAAGAATGTTTTTGCGGCACGGTTTTCCAGTTAAATAAATGATGTGACCAGTTAGACACACAGAACTTTGCTCGACGGTGCATCGAAAGGAGTCGTGTGCAATGTTGTGTCGTGTCCGACGACAAAGCGGATTCGGTCGGTTTGAAAAAATTAGCTATGTGCAATCGAGAGGAAGTGAAACAATCCGGATAAGGACAGACGAACAATGAGCAGGAGGAAGGAGGATAAAAAGACAAGGAAGCTGTGCACGAGTGACAGCTCCGGCAGCTGGCGGGTTTAACGCGTCCGCCGATGCTTGAAACGCGTCTGGTAGCATTCTTACAAGTGCGCGAGGGGCCTCATTACGGGCCCAGAAAGTCGGTACTGCTCTCCTGTCATGGACACACCGTGTCGTTCCAGCGGTGACTTCTTTGCCACCTCCATCTACTCCCGCTACTGCTTCCTTCTTGTCCTTTACTTCTGGCTACCAGGACACGCGATACGAGTGCAAATGGCCGATTACTGTCGCCACCTTGTTCCCTGATATCTTGTAATCTTCGAGTAAATTCGCTCCAATTCTACAAGATGAGCACTCGTCGCTTTTATTCAGGGACCAAAAATCACAGTTACTCTAAAATTTTCTACGATAAATATCATTAATAAAAAGTTGAATATTATTGAAATGTACGATAATCTACACAAAATATAAAGAAAAAAATTCGAAGAACAAAAAATATCGATGTTTATACTTTGAGGTTACAAGCAACAGTTATTAGTGTCCAAAAAATTGGATCCTCCTCGATAACTGTTATCGATGACGAAAAACGGTTTCGGTTGCTCAAAGCAGTTATCAATGAGAGAAGTTCATTTCGATCATTCATAACAGTTATCGATGATCATAATAATTATTGATGAGAAAATTCATTTCAGTTGCTTATTTGATTACTGAGTTGTCTACTCCTTTTCGGGTGGAGCAAGCCTGTGAAATTCATTGAGAAGGTTTCGTACTACAAGACGAATCAAGAGACCATAAGAACAACACAAAATCTGAAAAAGAAATTTTTCAAAATTTTTTCAACTGGGAAAAATCAGGAATATAGACTCCCGTATTTATCAAAACTAGCGTGGATAATTCACGCTGTGCCCGCAACTCAGGTTGGCGTTGAACGAACCTTTTCTGCTCTAAAAGTAACGTTAGATGATTTGCGGTGTAATTTGTCAGAAAATTTGGAAAAACTCATGTTTGTCATATTAAATTTTGATCGTAGCAATTAATTTTATGAGTAAAAAATGTATGAAATAATTGATTGTCTACTATTTGAAAGTTGTACTATTTAATAATAACTATTACAAATTTCCTTCATCAATAACTGTTATGAGCAATCGAAATTTTTAGTCGATGAAATAGTTGTTATTCCATGACTTTTTTTCTTTTTGGTTATAACAGTTATCGTCCCTGATTTTATTATTAGTAGACATAGATCTAATGAGTTCGTGATAAAAGTGTATAGAAACCTATTATAGGTTTATTTCAGCTTTAACAATTATACAATAAGCTTACAGTTAGTGTACAATGATATCTTCATAATCGCTAGAGATGTAGTTACATGTATCGGATCATTCCGTAAGTAATATGAATTTTACTTGATATTTTTTAAGGATAAAATATAAAGGAACAATCACAATTATTCGTCTGTATCAGAAAATACGGAGAAATAAACGTAAAGAAATCGGGGAAAAATAAAAAATAAGGAAAAAAATACACTAAATAAATGAGGAACAATATACTGCTAATGGTTCTGATTACGTTTCTCTACTTCAAGTTAGAAATTGCATTTCTTATGGGATGATCTAATAAAACAGTGAGAGTTTATGTATAAGATGGCAAATTGATACGAACAGCATTCACTTGAGAAAATTTCTTTTTTACGACTTCGACAATGGCATCTACCCTACATCCTTATGAATTATTTTGGAACGGCGGCGCAGCGGCTGCGAGTAAAATCATTACGACACGGATCGTTCGAATTAAAATTCATGTGTACCGATCAAATGACATGAGCGATGAACGTTCATAAAATCTTGAAACAGCTTTCCTTCTTCCCGAATCGCTTCGTTTTCTTTTTCAAGATCGCGCTGGTACGTCGTTCGAAGGTCCGTATATCTTCTTCGTGAGAGGTTCTTAATGACTTACCCGCCAATCGACGATCCGCCATTTACTTTCGCGACGTGTTCGCTGAGCGCCGCGCCGCTTTCCCTGAATAATTAATAAACGATCGCTCGTTCTGATTGCTAATTACCGATTAATTAATTAAACCGATATTTAATAAACCGTTCATTACTGATGCGTCGCAACTCAAACCGTTTGCGCGGACTTCTTAAGACTGTGCCATTTGCAATTCTGATGGATCTAGAATTGTCAACTTTTACTTATACCTGTTAGGGAAAACTTTTTAAAAAATTTCGAAGTTAATAATTTGTGTCTAGGGGTTGATAATTCATTGGTTAAAGGTTACATGTTTAAAATTCAGGATTTAGAGGGCTAAGAGGTTATACCCTGATGATGATAAAGAGAAGAACAAGATTTGTAGCAATTTTTTCTGAATAATTTAATTCATTTCTATTTTAAACAAGTGCTTCGTTGGAGAGTACATATATTGTACAACTTATAGTAATTTTTATGTTGCAAGATATTAAAAAATTACTATCTGGGACCAGAGCTGAATTAACGACTTGAAAAAACGTGACTTTTAGGAACTATTTTATATTTAGAAATTATTTATTTTTTCTTTTAGAAAAACTTCTGTCTATCTGCCAGATAGAATCATATGTTTTCAGGAAAAGAAGCTGTTACTCAGTCATTGTTAAAGATCTCACAATTAAAAAATTACTACAAGTAGTACAATATATGCGCTTTCAAACGGGGTTCTCGTTGAAAAAATACGTCCATTAATTTTCCCAGAAAAAATGGCTAAAGATCACGTTCCGATCAGACCGTTAAAGGGAAGGTCCATTAATTTCCTCCGAAAAAATGGCTGAAAATCACGTTTCGCCCGGATCGTTAACTAGGCCTGACCCCATGAATGCGTCTGCGGAACCCCATGGAAGGTAGCCATTACGGCCCCGGCCTCGATTTAACGAAGGATCCCGAATTCCAATAAATTCCGGCGACTTTCTCGCAAACGAATGCGCGCGGCGCGGCGCGGGGCCGTGCGTGATTTACTCGATTTTTAAGGGACACCATTAAATCTCGTGCAGTAAACGCAGCACGGTGGAGCTGATCACCGATACCCTCGCGGAGAGGAACACGACATTCACTGCCTCCACGGTTAACGATATTCCCCCTTGGTCTTTTACGAGAGCCGAGAGAGCGTCTAGGTCCCGAACGACAGGGCCCCGAGTCCCAGAGGCGTGCACGCGCAATAAAGAGTAAAATTTAATTGCCAAATAATAATTAGACGAGGCGAAACTCGCGGCTCGACGTAATTTACGATACTCTAGTCTGCCTCCTACCGGCGATAATAATTTCCATAAAAATTACGAGTCCCGTGCCTCTCTTTCTCTCACTTTCGTCCATCTCCTTTTCTCCGGTTCTTTCTCCGTCTCACTCCCCCCCCCTCTCTCCGCGACCTGCACTTTCTTTCGCTCGCTAACGACAATATTCCCCCTTTCTTGGCTACTTAATTTGCGCAGTGCTTTATGAGAGACCCTCGCCCACGGCGGTAATTTACCCTCACCTGGAAGAAACAGCCTGTGTGTTTCACTCTGCGAACTCGTGTCCCTCGTCCTCCGAACGCCATCTTTCCCGTAATGGTCCTCCGGATGAGACTATACGTCGAACAACTCTTTCGCCTGCGTTGTTGTTCCCCTCTCTCCCCTCCTTCGTCGGCGTTGTTACGTGATATCGCAAATAATAGTGATTACACGAACGAGGGAATATCTTTCTTGCATTTATAATGTCCCCGACCGATAGCCACCAGATGGTCGCCATCGCGAGACTTGCGTAAGAGATGTTCTATAAGCACGCCTGCGAGACACGATAGATTGCAAATGATACCTCGCTCAGGGTGGCGACAAGCGAAATAACATATTATGAGAGCTATATGGAAATAAAGATTACTGGAAACCGATCGTGACGACGACGTGCTGTACAATGTCCTCGATTGTGATCGAGGACCGCAGGCTGCGAGAAATCTTCCACCTATTTTCGCTTCTCACATTGAACAGAGTCTACTTTCCGCGATCTCTGACACCAAGGCCTCCTTGTATTTTTCAGACTGTGGATTTTTATCAAACAAACATTCTTTTGGTCGATTGTGAGAGACAGCAGGATAAGGGAAAATGTATTTCTTGGTTTAACTCTTTCGAGTTTTCGTCTATTCATTTTTGTTATCATTGCATAAAATCCGCAATCTAGTAATTTGTATATGATATTCATAATTCATTCCATTTTATTTATTCGTTTCTGTTACAAATTCCTGAAATTGAGGACGCTAAAAACTACAGTCATTTCGCGATATATGTCGCAAATACTTAGCTGATAAAAGTCGCAGTACTATCCCCACTACCGCGGGGTATAACCCGCGAGGGGCCTCAAAGATCGAGAGGCTTCGGACGCCGAGGAGTGTAAATGTAATGCGGGTCGGGTTCGACGTTCACATGGATGGAAGGATAATAGTATCTCCTGGACGATATACAGTCGGTGTGAAAAGTATTCGTACAGTGACAAATTGAAAGTAAAACTGTGTATATTCATGCCAGTAATAAATTTTATGCGGAAAAAATGATTAATAAATATTATTAGATGTTTGTAGAATAAATTTTGTGTAAACAAAATTTTATTTCCCTTCAGCATTACAAAAAGAATCAACGAAAACGGAAAAATGTGCAGAAACAGACGCGTAGAAAGTATTCGTACATCTCTTATTTTGTATACTTAATATAGATATAAACACAACGTGACCTCCGAATATAACGAATAATAACAAAGCTGTTCAGTTAGCACAGAGCACTCGTAGAATTAAAGTCAAAAATTTGAATTGGTCTCAACATGGGTCGTAAAAGTTCCGAAACAACGGAAGAAGTGCGAAACATTATTGTTCGGTTGCACAATCAATGCAAATCGCTTAGCGAAATTGCTAGCATAGTGGGTAGACCAAGGTCTACTGTTCAAAGTATTATCGACAGATTTGGATTACGAAAAACAGTTCAAAATAAAAGAAGATCTGGACGTCCGCGAAAGATAAACGAGTATGATCGACGACTAATTATTCGTAAAGTTAAACAAAATCCACTTATAAGTGCCGCACAAATTACAACAGAGCTTAAAAACAACAATGGTATACATGTCTCGGCTAGTACTGTGCGTGATTACTTACGAAGTAGTGAATATCACGGTAGGGTTGCACGGAAGAAGTATTTTGTAAATGAAGTTAATCGTAAGAAGCGACTAGAATTTGCTAAACAGCGTGTTAACGCTCCAATGCAGTATTGGAAGAAGGTAATTTTCACAGACGAAAGCAAATTCGAAATATTTGGGACCAAAAATCACTTCACAGTATGGAGACAAAGTGGTACTGAGTTCAATAAAAGAAATTTGCGACCCACGATAAAACACGACGGGGCTCTGTATTAGTCTGGGGTTGCATGAGTGCAGCTGGAGTGGGATCTTTACATTTTATCGATGGTATCATGGATCACAGAGTCTATATTGACATCCTTAAAAATCACCTCCATTCTAGTGCAAATAAAATGGGACTTACCAACGATTTTATATTCACCCATGACAATGATCCAAAGCATTCTGCATATAATACTAGGCAATGGATTTTATATAATACACCAAAATACTTGAAGACGCCACCACAATCACCAGACATTAATCCTATCGAACATCTATGGGATTACTTGGAGAAAAAGATTCGTAATCACAATATTACATCTAAAGAAAGTTTAAAAGCTGCTTTACTAGAAGAGTGGAATAAAATAGAGCCTGCTACAACATCCAACTTAGTACATTCCATGCCAAGAAGGCTCGAAGCTATTGCAAAATCAAAAGGCAATCCCACAAAATATTAAACCCTTAAATATTTAGTATATTTTCATAGTTCTTTCGTTTGATATTTGACTGTATGAATACTTTCTACGCGTCTGTTTCTGAAAATTTATCTGTTTTTGTTGATTCTTTTGTAATTCTGAAGGGAAATAAAATTTTGTTTACGCAAAATTTATTCTACAAACATCTAAGAATATTTATTAATCATTTTTCCTCATAAAATTTATTATTGGCATGAATATACACAGTTTTACTTTCAATTTGTCACTGTACGAATACTTTCCACACCGACTGTATGTCGCTGGCGAGACCCGTGTTGTTGACAAATATCAAGAAAACACTGTATCTTACATTGTGCTTCTTCGCAATTGAGAGTCCATTCGCTATTAGTGAGAAATGTCAATTTCAAAAAGTTGATATAATTAAATCTAATGTTAAATCAACGTTAAATCAAAGGTTCATAGCCTACAACTATTTTGAATCCAAATTATTTGGAACCATTTCAACGAATCAGAAATGTCTGTAGGTACAACTTACAGCATCAATATTAAATCTAATAATTGTCAGGACCAATTACGATGAACAAGAACGCATTGTACACAGCGCGCACAGCACATCGAGGCGTAATCGTCTCGCACAAAGCGATTATTTGCAGAATTACAGGCGCACAAAGCCCGGCCAAGAAAAAGTGTCTACATAACTTTGTCCAGCTCGGTTCGGAAAAAAAGTTCTATCGCTGCAAAGCGAATGCCACTAGCGCAACAAGAACGAAAGAAGCGGCCGTCGTCGAGGAGAAAGCGCGAGCGGAAAAAATGTCATGCAGAAAAAATGTTGAAAAGGGAACATTGTCTGGGAAGGAACCGGGAGGGTTCCACTTGACTACCCTGGCAGCCGAGTCCTTTGTGAAACCGAAGAGACCGTCGTCGCCGGCCGTCTCCACGGTGTGCCCGGTCTTTTTTTGCGGCAGCTTAATTCTCATCCTTCGCCGTCGCTTCGGAAGAGAACTACGGATAATTTTAGCGAGTCACCGCGTGATGATACTCGTCCGTGTTTCTCACGTACTGCCTCCGATGATAGCACCACGTGGTGGTCATTAAAGCTCCGCGAAACACGTGGAATGCGAGGACAGGCTCGTCCTCCAGGAGAAAGGTAATCCTACGGCAATCTGTTTCTCTCTCTCTCTTCTCTTTCTCTCTCACGCTCTCTCACTGTATCATGCTGCTTACTAACGTGACCGGTCGACATCGGTTTGACGTGTTTTTTTACAAACCGCCGTGACAGGCAATGCAAATTGAATGGAAGATCAAGGAGAGACTGCGTCGGGCAAATAAACAATTTTCGAAAGCGAGGATAACAAAGACTGAGGTTCAAAATTGTGAAAAATGTTCATATATACATTATAAGATTAATTATTGTACTGTTTCTGGCAAACTGCTGCTGGTTACTGCTGCGGGGTATACCCGAGCTTCGCTGTCCTTTTCTGCGTTCGGCGTGGATCAAGGAATAGTATCTTCTGGCCAATATACGTCCCTGGCTAGACCCATGTGTTGGACATACATCGAGTAAACACTGTACTTCAGTCTTCAGAGATCTTTCAAGTTAACACCAACGAAAAATGACTAGATTAATTGCTAAAACGAGGAGACATCCTATTCATAGGACACTGTGCATTCCTGCGCAATCCTGCATTCCCTCGACCCTCGCCCTTCTCCCCCGCAGGGACAATTACAGAGCCGGATTTCACAAGCCAACGATAACCAGGCGCGTTTAATAATGTTTAAATTAACCACCGCGGGGTTCGTCTGTAATTGTCGAGTAAACGTCCGGCAGAATGATGCTGGCCAAGCGTTATATTTTATAGTGATCCGCTTTCCTCGAGCGACGTTATTAAGCAATCGTGTGCTCGTGCCGCGCGGGCCGCAAGCTTTTTTTCGTGAACTAACGCCGGAGAGAACGTTACACGTTCTCGGGGCCGCTTAATAGATGTTGCATATAATTATCCAATTAGCGTCTGTGTTCTTCGCGGCGTAACACCGACAAATTGTCGTTTAACACGGAGCCGGGAGGAGCGAGCGTGACGACGAGGAAACCGCGGACACGTTCGAACATCTTCGAACAGGATCGAACAGTAGTGCTCGCTTAGAGTGCTCGTCTGTTACACTGAAATTTGCACGAGCCGTCCCCACTCTTACCCCACCACTTGGCGCCTCGAGCTCAGCGAAGCCGTATCCCGGTAAACAAAGAAAAAAGGTAATCATGCAACAAGGAAAATGTCAAATTTAGTCATTCTTGTCTTACCTTTTCAATCACGATACCAGCGGATTATTCAGATTTTTCTGATTGAAACGAGTCCAAACACGACGTAAATCGGACTGCACTTAATGTAAGTAGCATAATTAAGGGTATACGCATGAGTGTTGTGTACGAAGTCTGTAAAAGTACACCGATCTGCGCCGTGTTTGGACTCTTTTTAATCAGGAAAATCTGAACGGTTCATTGGTACCACATTTGAAAAGGTGTGACAAAATTAATGAATTTGAAATTTTCTTTATTGCACGTTTATTTTATTTAAGTGCCGAACCTCGACAATCTTCGTAAGAGAAACGCTACCCTGTAACGCGAGAATTTTACTTGCAGCTCCCAACTTTTGCAAATTTCTGTATTGTATTGTGTTCGCCAACCGCCATCTTGAAGACGTAAGCGAGCCATGTCCTCGATAAATCGTCACTCGCTTCCTTGACGACTACATTACGTTTCCAGGAACAATAACCGACGATGATCGCGTGTTTGTTGCCCGCTATACGACGGGAAATTGATGGTTAATTAATGATCGAATTTAGCGTGCTGAACGAGGCGCTGTGATTACACTACGGATAAAGAGAGCTGTAAAATTAAATTGCGATTCTGTTCGAAGCAACGGCGAGATTGTTAGGGCTAGTTGCAGTTGGATGTGTTGGCCCGCAAGATTATATTCCGAGGTGCTTTACTGACAGTAAGTATAGAAGCATCATGTGGGAAGACATTATATCTGATGGCCGGATGGCTGACGAGCAAAAGGCGGAGCTGGATCATTTTTTACTCTGATGGAGTTTCTGATAGATGCTTTGGAAACTG
Source organism: Halictus rubicundus (assembly GCF_050948215.1). Classification (NCBI taxonomy): domain Eukaryota; kingdom Metazoa; phylum Arthropoda; class Insecta; order Hymenoptera; family Halictidae; genus Halictus; species Halictus rubicundus. Next base: position 8,584,233 of record NC_135149.1, on the reverse strand, counting down.
ATTTAGTCTGTTATAATGTGTGTAATTGGTTTTATCTAGGATAGATGCTTTGGAAACTGATCTCTTGCAATGTATAGGATCGAGATTTTATAAGTCTATACAGCTTCTAAGAAGCAATCAAAATATAATTGATTAATCAATGTCGAGCATAGCTCCTTTGATTCGTTGTAAGCTCGCTCAGGATCTATGGTACGGATATTAACGTTATTTTTATTTATAACATTTTTTTAACAATATAAAGTCTACCCTTCATTATTCTTCTGATGATGAATTTTTGATTCACATAATTGTGCTCTGTTCAATAAATAAATCGACAAATGCAACTTGAAAATTGTTCCATGACATGATCTCACTCTGTCCACTAAATAAATGAACAAATACAATTCGAGAAAATGCTAATGATAAATTAGATTCACATCTCACCAAAGTTAATGCCTGTGTTATCAAATGTTTTCTGAAATTAAAATTAATAAAAATTATTTACCTTTAAATTACGTGGAAGCGACGTGTAACTTCGTTGCTTTCTGGAATACGATTATAAAATTTTGGGAGCATATTTGCAAACAGTTGTATTGCTTATGTATGTAGAAAGACATCGATTTTTTGGGGGATCTGTTACATTAGGACAAATTCTTAAATAGTTTCGAGGTGCGAAAGCTTAGAGCCGGCGACGCTAATTGATTTTAAAAGATGATAATTCCCCTCGTTCGTTCGGATCTGCTTCGAGCAGGGATTTTTCTCGGGATTTCCAGACTATCGTTGCCCGTACCCCGAGGGTCCAGCGCTCTCGTTAATTTCCGTTGGACACTCGTTGAATCCTTCGGGCCCGAAAGCGGGCAAAGTAAATTTGCTTAGTCTGGTCACGCGCGCGCACCGCTCTTCAACGCGCGCGCATTCCGCGTCCGGCGTGCGCTTGCACGCCGTTCCTCCGTTTACCCGTGTCATTATTACCCACGGGGGTAAACCAAATATGCACGTCGGTTAGTGGCAACGGTAGAGAAGAGAGTTAAACGAGCCACGGGGAGTGAAAGAGGAAATCCTCTTTCCTTTCGGAGCCTGACGTCAGTCGCCGAGCTTCGAGCTCTGTTCAATCGTAACACGTGTCCACCAATTCGTGCTGGACGTCTGGTCAATTCGAAAGGAATCGTCTCTGTGCATTGATTTGCAAAAATGTAACTGGCTGAAAATTTGTTGAAAGCTGTACAAAAAAGAAGAATTCACCATATCGCATTACCATGCATTACAACTTAATTCCAAGGTTTTAGATTAACACGTACTAATTTCATTTCGTCTAAAGTTCTAAATATGCATCGTTGCAAAATAAAATATTTGCTATTGTTAGTTTATGATGGAAGGTTCAAAATAGTCAAGACTTCGTTTCTTAAAATTGGATAGAATTCGTTTTTATAGCTAATACAATATTAGATGGAACATAAGTAGTAACATTTTAATGTGTACTCGCTGTCAGTCAACTTTAAACACGCATAACTTTTGAACCAGTGAATTCCTTGCCTTAAAACTTCGATTGTTGGCATTTTCTCGCGAAGATATAGATGATTATATAGTAAAAAGTTGAAAATCTCTGGGTTGCCAAGGCGAAGCTCAACCAATTACAGTCACCTTCCTGCAACTATGTCCCAACGTTTTACAACTGTCAGAAACGTTTTTTGAACTATAAGACATAATTTATGCATTTGTGACAAAAGTTGAAATATGAAACTGTAGAAACATTAGAAGAATGTAAGAATATAGATAAATAAATGTTAATTTTGAGGATATATGTGTGAAAGGAAAGAGAAAAAGTATGTTTGTGTAATGATTAATGGGGAAAGAAGCATACACGTATTCACGCCTGCCTTATTAAAATTACTAAAAAAAGAACGAAAATTCAATTCAAAAGGGTTCCAGTTGAAACAGTCGCAAGCAATTTTCACTTAGCACAGTAATCCCCAATAATGACCACCAAATAATCACTATAAAATAAATTAACTGTAAATATAAATTAATATAAAATTATCCAGCAGCGATATAAAACGGTTTTACAGCTTCTTAACACATCTTAAGAATGATTTCAAACGAAGATGTAACAGTAGGGAATCGGATGGTCTATAAAATATCGATCTCATTATACTAAATCACCGAGATTTTAGGGTTCGTAAAGGGTCCAATTTACTATTATGTGTGAGAGCGAGCAGTACGAAGCTGCGCATTAACGGCTTAAACATCCATGCCTCCGTGGATCTATTTCAATGGTACGCTGCGTTGTATTGAAGTCTCGGGCCAATAGCTGACGATTATCTTATATTTGGAAATCGTATCTCGATTCCACACAAGAGTGTCGCGCATTACGCACGTTTACGATGGAGATTGAGTACCGAGGGAAATAAAACGAGTTTCCTTATCTCACCTTGCCGTATTCATGACGCCGATTTTATTAGGCAAACGATAACCCCGAAGCTCGTTGCCATCGAATAGCTTAACGAGTGTCTGAGTATACACCGCCGTACTCCGAGAGCACTCATTCCTTTGATTCCCTTCGAAATCTTTGAATTGACTAGTACCCGTGTTAATTTTATACCTCTTTCCACGTGCGCTCTGCAAGTAGCAGTTCATCGGAACAATGACATGCACGTTGTTTTATTGTTTAATAATGTGGGACACTATAAAATGATACTGTTCCTGAAGCTTTAACATTGTTTGCTGCCCGATGATGGAATATTAGTCGTTGACGCGGGGAATAAACCGGGAATAAATTCACTTCGTAACACAACATTTTATTTTGCAGGAAGATTCTCAAACTATTGATAACGATGCAAATAATCTCATGCTTGGATCCACAGAAGTTACATTTCTTATTCGCAATTAGAAAATTTAATCATTCATTATATATTGTTCTTTCTTCTCATTGTGACAATTTGATATTTAAATTTAGATTAACATTCTATAATTATGTACCTAGAGTCCGTCCTAGATTCGTTCTAGATCCATTTTGTGATGTAAATGATGTAAAGATTAATGGTCCCAAAGTTTCCATTTATTTTATGGCCCACTTTTTGCTGGTAACAAAAATTCTCTTTCGTCTGAGGAAAGTTAAATGGTCCCTTCTCATTGGTCTTACTGCACCCGCTTTTTGGTTGAAAAAAGTTCCCTTTTGTCTCCTAGGAGGAAAGTGGTCCTTAGAGTTCCCTTTCTTCTTATGTGATCCGTTTTTCTTATTAAAATCGAAATTCCTGTGTATCTGATCAAGATTAAAGTTACCATTTGTCTTATAAGACCCACTGTTTGACGAGCAGAAAAATTCCCTTTCGTCTGTGGAAAGTGAAATGGTCCCTAAAGTTCTCCTTGGTCCCAATGGACCCATTCTTCAATGCAAGAAATTCTCTTTCCTCTCCTAAGATCAAAATGGTACTTAGAGCTGTCACTCGTGTGATCCATTTTCGATGAAAATAAAAATGTCATCTTGTCAGATGAAAGTTAAGCGATCTTTGGAGTTGCCATTTAATCTATAAGATCCGCTTTTTGACCTAAATAAAAATCCTTTTCACGTTGGCTCTATAATCCCAGAAAGCTGATCAACGCCATTGCATGGTCCGAAACTTTCCCCAAGATTGGAATTTCCCCAAAGGAAACGATCCCAAAGCATCGAGTACACCGGCAACCCCAAATACAGGGTACTATCAGCGTCAGATAACACGCGATCGGTTCAACTACGATAGCACCGAACAATGGGGCACGTTTCGAAACAACAGGCCAAAAGTTTCCATAGATCGCCGAAATGACGCTCGGTTAGAAGTCCCGGTGGTTATCAAGCCATAATTCAGGCAGGCTATCGCCGGAGATAGACCCCGACCAAGATCAAGTTCTTTGCGAGATCCCGGCCTGGTCTATGATCGAGGAAAGGAAAATCCCCTGAGGAAAATCGAGAAACGATTTCCGTGCGGACAGTGTCCCCGGACAATGAGCAGATGGTCGATCGGCTGTGGCTGCTCGAAAATAATCCGCGGCACGCTTGGCCACGTGCCCGCGAACGTGATCGCCCGACACAAGGAAGATCGCCGTTGCGGAATTCTATTCGTGGAAATTTATGATACGCGGGTGGTCACGGGCCGCGCCTTGTCCTCCTTCCCTCCTGTTTCTGGCGTCGAGCTCGATAAGAGGCGACATTGTGAAAGAAAGTCTTCAATATATCGGGTGATTCACCTGACTTTGCCAGTATCGTTGGAAAGAAGGGATTCGGGACAGCACAGGGGCAAGGGGCACAAGCTCCTCGCCTAATCACCATCTTGGATGCTCACGCGGGCCGAACTTCACAATTGGTACCCCAAGCTTTTGGTACCTACTGTACGTCATTCTACTCCTTTCGACGCGCTGAAGACGAATATGACTTTCGTTTTTAGCGGAAATTGCAAATTCCCGAGATATTCGCAGAAAACTTTCTCACCAACACATTGAATTCTGCCCATTAGTGTGCGTCTGTGACACAGATAGTCTTACCGTGCTGTCTGGGTTAATGCTGGTCAATATCGGAATTCTAATAATCGAAAATTAAGTTATTTCTCAAACCTCTCCATCTTCGACACAATTCCCGCGGATTTAGTACTTCGAAGACAGAAGTACACAAAACAGAAGACAGAAGTGTTGTGTCGCGAATTTGACACACATCAAGCATAGTCCGTGCACGGTCTGGGTCAGTGTTAATCAGTAGACTGCGGATTTTTATACGAAATAAAAATTGTTACATTAATTGTAAGAAACATGAGCCGAAATAAAATTCCTCCTTTGATAATCTCAACAATAAAAAAATAATAAAATTGCATCTACTCGTTTCTGTAATAAATGCATAAAATCCGCACTAGTCAATGTCAACGTGTTAATATAATTGAACCGAGTTCGACCAGGAGGACGTTATTTCGCGAACCCTGCGATCCTCCGCACGATTCTCGCGGATTTCGTCGACGCTTCCGAGACACCCGTTGCATCGCGAATTTTAGATGCATGGTCGTACGCCTCGTCCGGTAGCCCCCTCCTCGCAGCAAGCGATAAGAGGCTCGATCGTGGTAGGAAATCGTGCCAGTCTCAGCGTACGTAGAAATCTGCCGACTGTCTCGTGATCCGCGTTCAAGTTCCACGGCCCGGACGACCTCTCGCGACAGGGACTTCACAGGGGAGTACGGCAATTATACTGATATCTATTAACAAGGAGGAGGGGAGGGAAGAGAACGAGGGGAAGCGCCAGAGGGGAACGCGTTTTGAGCGGTCGCCGGTCGATATCGGCCGATTAGCCGCGAACCGGCACGTGACACCCTCCACGGACTTTGAGCGCCTCGTTAAGATTGTTTACGAGGAAACTTCATTAATTCGATCGGACGCGTCCGCGGAGATTTATCGCGCGGAACGTCAGCGGAACGATAAACGCCGATAATTAGAGACCGGATCGGAAAATCGTGTCTCGTACGCGGCGAGACCCGCGCGACCCGATCGACCGAGACGCTCGGGAAAAGTCGAGCGATCTCTTTTTTGTTTTTTTCTTTTCTTTTTCCATTGTGATACAGGGATCGGCTAGATAGCGATTGCGCAGTATTTTCTGTTTGGATTCTGTCGAACCCGATGCTCTTCCACTATCTCGGCTTCTGCGAATTGATTTCGCCGTGGCGTTACGCAACTTGACGCCTTCTGGAAACTATTAGGCTGTTCCAAAAGTGTCTTTCGCAACGTGAATGTGTAATGTTAAATAACACGAGCATATACAAGCAACGTGATCATCTGTAAATTTGTAATTTTAAAACAGTTAATCGTTTTCTTAATCAACTAGGTTGAACTTGCTTTGTGCATATTAATCGAAAACGAAACGAACTTTTGGGTCACAACATATAATAATATTTGAATTTTTTTAACGGAAATGCAAAGCCGTGGTTTGACAGTAGAATTAACTGTCGAGTTAAAATGACAGGTTTCAGATTTTTTTGGTTGCTTTTGGTGATAGAGTTGCTACAAAAATTACAAAGGGAAGATATTTCTTTGATCTGATACTATAATGAAAATTGCATGAAATCTGTGAAAATGCAATCTTGTCATTTCTATCAAGGTTACTTATTTCACAGTCACTTTTAGTGCTCCGTTATTGTACAGTGTTTTCTCGATATATGTCCTAAATATTTGGCAGATAGATGTCCCAGAACTATTCCCACTGCCGCGGAGTATACCCCGTGAGGGGCCAAGAAGCTCGAAAGTACCTCGGTCGCCGAGGAGTGTAACATAACCGATATATGTCTAGCCGATATACATATGTCCCTGGGTAGTCCCGTGTTTTAGACATATATCAATAAAACACTGTTATATTAAATATTAATTGGTAATTGTTAGCGGGTAAATTCTTAAGGAGACCTTCGTCGTGACAGTCGTGTCTATGGTAAAAGAAATTGTATGATGTTTGCATTTGGTATCGAGTTGTAATAGTTGTGATTTCACCTGTAACGTAAAGCGTATACTTCATTTTGATAATTTCCCACTTTTTCATGTGTCATTATTCTTGCAGCTTCTACGATGACACGAGCAGTTTGTGGGCTACCACTTCTTGCATTTTTCAAACCTTTTTCATCTATCACTTAAGTGTACTTCAACGGCCACCTCATTTCTATTCAATCACTGTCATAGTGACACTCATTTCTATTCAATGTTAATGTCGCATAGTTATCTTTTTGTTCTGTTGACGACACTCCTTTTTAAGGAGTTCATTGAATTAAAAAAAATTTATTTATACGATCTTACGCTTCAACTTTTATATTGTTAAGGTTAATGTATCCGAATGTAAGTGACAAATGAACTCTGGAACAATGGCCTGCGGGTTTGTTTAACTATCTTGCTTCTGCTCATTGTGATTGGTGGACTGTACATCTTCATGCGATTATAATATTTGTGATGACTCAGAATTTTTATATTACTTTGGATTATGATTACGTGCGATTTTTATATTATTTTGGATCATGGTTATTTACAATTTTTATATAATTTTGGATCATGATTATTTACAATTTTTATGTAATTTTGGATCATGAGTACTCACAATTTTTATTTTATTTTGGATCATGATTACGTGCTAGTTTTATATTATTTTGGATCATGATTAGTTAAAATTTTTATATTATTTTGGATCATGATTACTTACAATATTTATATTATTTTGGATAATGATTACGCTCAATTTTTACATTATTTTGGATTATGAGTATTTACAGTTTTTATATTATTTTGGATGATGATCACTTGCAATATTTATATTATTTTGGATCTTGATTATTTACAATATTTATATTACTTTTAATATTTTGCAGTTTTCTAAGTGGGTGTCCTATTAATCTGGTACTAAAATATAGTCCATTGACTACTCTAAATCGTTCGATATTTTTTGGAACCTGCTATATGCACATTGACTGTTATTATTAATCGAATAGTGACGTATTTGTGAATTTCTTGCTGTATACCTCTATTATACATGGTGTCGATGAATTTTTTTTTATTTGACGCTTTATATTCGAGAAAATCAAGTTTGAAAATTCGGCGAGCACGCTATTCGGTAGGGGAATCGTCTGACGCGTCCGATCATGACCTAATGATTCTATTTCGTAGAAATGCTGGGCACGAAAACTTGACGGATCTTCATGCAAAATAAAAATTGTCTAATTGCAGCCCACAGGAACCAGCTAGGAGTTTATTTCTCTTAGTTTTATTAACAACCAATCAAGTATCGACATTGTCAAATTCCTTTAAGCTTTTTATTGTTCCCGATTACACAGACCCACTTTTCCCATGAATGCGTAAAATCCCCAGTCTAATGATGAGCTTTATATCGTGTTATATTACATGATATATTATATTGTAGGATTTTTGGGGGATGATTAACCGACAGTCAACGCATCGATAGACGGTAACTAGATCGATTTCTGAGAACGGAGCAAGTGCCGTTGCGTTTCAAGAAAGAGAGTGCCGCGTGCGATTACGACAGCGGCGGCAAACAAAATATTTGCGAAATTCGCGTTGTCCGCGTCGCGTAGTAGACGCATGATGAAGTCGAAAGCCGATAACGCGAGTCAATGATCCCGATTCGTCGCCGAACCAGACGGTTCGAACTGGTTATCGTTTCTGGAGCACCGTTATCATCATCCGGCAGTTCTTCGACGGCTGTCAGGCGCCTCGTTACCGTCCCGCTCACCTGGCGTCCGCTTCCCAGGACGTAAATGAGCGTCGTCTAGACGGCCGTCCGAGCAAAAAGTCCCGGATAATTGCCTGGAAAATAGGAGCGAACGACGACCGTCGTCGTCGTCGTCGTCGTCGCACGGAGCCAGGAGCTGAATCGAAACGAATCGAATCGCGAGACCAGCGCGCAGAAATTTCCATTGACTCCCGTCCGATGCGAAAAAAGTTTATCAATTATTAATTCCCGAGACACTGCCGCGGACGGGTCAAGCAATTTTTTGTTACCCCGACAAAGGCGAAGGCGAGAGGGAAAAGTCTCGAATAACACGGTCTCGCATCATCCAATTATTTTTGGAATTTATGGCGCGATTAAAACGCGATGGATATTGTCGAAGATACATATTTGATGTTTCGGGATCGGGTCTGCTGCGTATGAACGCGCAGTTTCGTAGCGTAAGGATATTGCTAAGAAACTAGCTGCGTGATTTAGAAATTGGAAAAATGTCACTGGAGACGATCATGCGAGTCTCTGTTTTCGTAGACGGATACCATTCAATTCGATAGATATTAAAATAATCCCTTTCGTAGGTGAATTTCAGTCGATTGGATTTAAAAGCAGTTTTATGTTATTACAGTCACTTATTATTAACATAATTCATTTTCAAACACAACTTCAGCGATGTTTGACATTTTTTCATTTTTGTAAGAGATATTCATGTTTACAAGTTGAACATAGCTACCTTAAAAATAAATATATCTTTCACATTGATTGTGAGACTCGTATTTGCACATTTGTGACAACTATAGAAAAATGCATGTAGATCAGCAGCCTATAATTTATGTTTCTGATACCATCAAGAAATCAATTGTTCTTACAAGAACAAATATTTGACATTTTTTTACAACGTGAAGAGTTTAAATATCTATGAAAATCGATAAATATTATATGAGATACAGAAAATTGTCAGATAATTGTTATGAAGTATCTGGAAAAGATTCACACGATTCGAACGACAATTGAAATACGAATGTACGCATATTCTGTAGTAAATATAAAATGTAAATAATATAATCATCGTGTGCAAAAGACCTCGAGATAGATGGAGATCAATTTTCCGCTGATACAGCATGCAGAATATCAATATGGCTGCCAGTCTCAATTTCTTAATACTGACTGCAAGATTTCACAACGAGAAGTATTAAGAAGCCGTTGATCAAGCAAGTATCTCAAGAATGTAATAATCCAGTACTGTCCCTGCAAAACTAGTAAATAATAAGATATATGTCTGGTATCCTTAATTATTATATTTTTATACAGATATATTTGCTAAATAAAATAAATAAACTTGCAATTTATAAGAAACCACAAAATAAAAGCAATAAAATGCAGTATACTGGTACACGATAATACTGATAGTATCAGTATAATAACACATGATGATGTTTTCATCTACTCACATATTCGTGTGTTAAAGTTAGTAACATTCGCGAGAACTGTCGCAGCACCAAGCACAGAAAATTCAATCAATAACAAACCAAAAAATACCCTGCACTAAAATGCAGTATACTGGCACACGATGATCCTGATGGTATTAGTGTAATAGCAGATAATCATGTCTTCATGCACGTATTTCATATACTAAATAACAGTCACATCTTCGAAAATTATTGCAGTAAGAGGCAAGAAAATGCAACTAAAAAGACCACAAACTAACCGGCAACAACACGCAATATACTTGCACACAATGATGCTAACAGTATAGTAGCACATAACCATACATTTGTATATTCGTATACATCATCGATCAACATGCATCAAGAGAAAAGGAAAAATGCTGAAAAATGCAATTCAGAACGGACCACGATATTCCCAGCAACAAAGTGCAACATAACGACACCCGATGATCTGAACAGGCCCCCAGGCCCGTTCTCAATGACTTCAAATGACCGAGCGCTTTCTACCGCCCCTGCGGGACCGTTTCCCAGTGCTACATTTGATCTCGTGTATCCTCAAATTTGCATTTGCTCTGCAACACCGTGTTATCCATTTTTCCCGGAGGCATTAACTGCGCCTCACGTGACCGCGCACAAGGCGTTCCCAGCGCCGTAGATCGCAATAAAGAAATCCCGGAAACATTTTCAGTCGTGTAACTACGATCTCGTTAGAAAATTGGATAGCTCATCGGTGGCGGCGAGCAATTTCTTCGGCTGCCGAGAGGGTGGCCGAGTGAAAAGGAGACACGCATTCCTCTGGGGAACGGTCGCGGAAGCGAACGCGTGGGAGTAGCCGGGTAGGAATATAGCCGTGCCGGATATTACGCGGTAATAAGAGTAAGAGTCACGCGAGCGGCCATGGGAAGGAAAATTTACGAGAATGCAGATACGAGTGCTCATCGTTGTCGTTTTCCTCTTCCTCGGCCGTGCCGTTGTAACGTTGTCGTCGTCCGCCGCACAGTGGGCAATTTGGACGAAATCGGATTCAAAATCAAAGAACTTTCGATAGAAATGAGGTAGAGCGATGAAACTTTTTTTAAATTAAAGCTGAATCTTTTTAGAATATGGGAAAAATAGGGAGATTATGGTACGAACGTTTTTTAACCTTGAGAAAATTCGTTAAACTTGCACAATTTCAAGAAAATTATGGTTTTTTCAATACCACGCGCGGAAAAAATTTTTTTTTAACATACTATACATCATTTCCCATAGATTTTTTCACGCTGATTTCAAATCTGGTCTCAAAATTTGTCTACGACGTCAGGATTTTGCAAAAAATAGATTTTTGTGACAAAAACTAATGAAGTCATTTTTTCGTTGAAATGATTGGATGGTAATAATCTCCCTATTTTTCCCATATTCTACAAAGTTTCAGCTTTCATTTAAAAAAAATTTCATCGCTCTACCTCATTTCTATCGAAAGTTCTTTGATTTTGAATTCGATTTCGTCCAAATTGCCCATTGTGCGGCACGCGGCATAAAGTGATCAATTTGGACGAAATCGGATTCAAAATCAAAGAACTTTCGATAGGAATGAGGTAGAGCGATGAAATTTTTTTTAAATGAAAGTTGAACCTTTGTAGAATATGGGAAAAATAGGGAGATTATTACCATCCAATCATTTCAACGAAAAAATGACTTCATTAGTTTTTGTCACAAAAATCTATTTTTTGCAAAATCCTGACGTCGTAGACAAATTTTGAGACCAGATTTGAAATCAGCGTGAAAAAATCTATGGGAAATGATGTATAGTATGTTAAAAAAAAATTTTTTCCGCGCGTGGTATTGGAAAAACTAAAATTTTCTTGAATTTGTTCGCGTTAAACGAATTTTCTCGAGGTTAAAAAACGTTCGTACCACAATCTCTCTATTTTTCCCATATTCTACAAAGATGCAGCTTTCATTTAAAAAAAATTTCATCGCTCTACCTCATTCCTATCGAAAGTTCCTTGATTTTGAATCCGATTTTGTCCAAATTGCCCACTGTCCGCCGCTCCGGTCTCTCACGGCGTCATAACAAATATAAAGCGACGCCCCGTATATCTGCCCCGCGGAATCGGACGCAATCAGCGGATTCCGGGAACGTTTATTGGCAACCGCGGGTCGCGAAACAGGAAACCATAACCTAGCACACGGAACTGCGTGTTTCGTGTGTCCCCGCGTGAAACAGCCGCGTGACTGGCACGTCACGCGGAACGATCGGTCACCGGTCGCCAAGGACGACGTTCGATAGTTGCATTTACGCCGCGAGGATAATTTACTGACCTACGTTCACCAGATAAGAAATGCTCGTTAGGAAAAAATTACTGCGACGTTGGGGCCATAGGTTCGGTTTGGTGTGGGTATGCTAGTGTTGGAATTGATGGTTCGATTTGTTAGACTTGATGTTTCTGATCTGTGAAATTTTGATCGATTTTGGAACATTTTTATTTTGGGAATTTTCGGGTCTTAGACATTATTAGTTCTGATTGAAATGAATTTTTTTAGTTAAGTATAGACTTAATTTTATTATATTGTATCTACGGCGAGCGTTATGGTTGTTTTATTTTATTTTGATATATTGTTATTTTATATATTTATGTCCGTTTTTACTATTTCAGTATACTTATTATATTGAAAAGCGACAGTATCTCTCTCTCTCTCTCTCTCTCTCTCTCTCTCTGTGTGTGTGTGTGTGTGTGTGTGTATGTGTATTTAGTGGTCTGCGATTTTGCGAGTTGAAGGAGATGTGTTGTAATGGGATTGTAACCCTGAGGGGAACAATAAATGAATACATACATACATACATAGTTAAGTATAGACCAATTAATTCAAAGTTGATTTACCAAGTCCGATTATTAGGTCCACAAACATACAGAGTTTATTCGAATACATTCCAAGTAGAATAGGTCGGACCCAATCGGACGTAACAGACTGACGTAGTCAGTTTCCAGTTTCTGTTTTACTAAATTTTTTGTTCGGTTTGGGACATTTTTATTCGCGATTTTCGATATGTCGAATTATTAATTCTACAATACTTTGTATATATTCATGGTCAAGTGCAAGTAAACTTATTCAAAGTTGACCTGATAGGTCTGCAGACCTACAGAGTTTATTTGATTTCATTGAAAGTAGAATAGGTTTGTCGGACCTAGCAGCCGGACCAATTAGTCTCGATTTTTCAATTTCTGTTTTACTAATTAATTTGACTTTGTGAGTTATTATTGGTCATTCATTTACCTGTCGACATGTCAAATTATTACTTCTATTTTGAATAAATTTCTAGGCAAATGTCTACTAATTTGAAAATTATTGATTACTAATTTTTAGTTTGCATTTATTTACAGATACCTTCAAAGAAATTTATTGAAAGTTAATAAATTTCATTATATTTACAGATCTACATAACTATAAAACAAGTAAAATTAATTTTGTGTTTATCGTTATTACATCATCAAATGCGCGCGAGGCAATAAGTCGTGATTAAAGAATAGAATTTTTATTATACGATCGTTTGTTTCAAATTAATTTAAGCGTTCATTGGTGGATTTATATGTGGCTGACTAATCTGTCTGACGACTACTGATTATTTCTACTTGAATGAATGAATAAATGATGATAATCGTGACACACTTGTCCATAATTGAATTAATCCAGTTACCTCTGTAAATTGCTTACCATCGTGGCTCATTGTTTTTAGTTTGCAAATTTCCGATATTTTCCGCATGCGCATAATCAGCACTCCGCTAACGAATGTCGCATTAGCAAGGGTAGTTTCGGGTTAATGGTATGTACTATTTGTATTTCGATGTACGCGGCAGCCGGCTGTCCACCGGAAGTATCGTAACGACGCGTCTCCCATTCGCATACGCGTATATTGTTTCATGAGAACTGTGACGCCGCGGAAAAGGGTCATGTGAACGTGTCACGGGCATCCACCGTATACTTTCATCGCGAATCCGAGCTCGTGGGACGTTGACCGAAACGAATAAATGCCTCTGCCTCGTGAATTCAATTCGACAGTTCACGCGACCATCCAATCGAACGTTGAACACGCTTCCGACATCGTCGAATTTCCAAAAACTGGCATACGAACCCGATTGGAACTCAATTTTGCAAACGGCAAATCAATCTAGCGAAAAATTCATTTCGACATTTGTATCGGTCGCTTGCACCAGAAAAATTGCTATATTGAACAAATCTCCTAACATGCTGCCAAACAAACTGTTGACATAAATAATAAAACACTATCAAACCACTATGATCATTTGAATAATTAGCGGATTTTTAGATAACATAAAAATTTTCTGCCACTGTGTAAAGGCTAAGTAGTTTCTTTCTTTAATTATAAGAAATATAATCGAAACCTTATGCAATATTACTTATATCAGTGTGAAAACCGATGAGAATTCTAATTTAATTTTTTTAATTAATTTGATCTTGTCTGAATTCTTCCACGGAATAAGGCTGATGTAAATAGCTAAAAATGGCAAGATAGAGCCTTCACAATTAAGCCTTATATCTTTATCGCATTATCATGTTCTTCGTGTCTTCAGGAACACGAGACCCACGACGTTGCAAGCGCAGGAATGTCGGCTAGGTTTACACCAGATAAAAATAATGTTACGAAGGTATCAAAACAATTCTCTGAAAAAAGAGTTTACGACATCCTCTTCTTCTATTTCTGAGTTCATAACCCCTTTAGCTTTGTGCAGCTAAAATGCTTCAGGAGATTGCGTTCCATTACATGTTCAGATTAAAATAATGAACTTTGGGAAACAAAAACCCTGAAAACGATTAACTATATAAGAGCTCCAAAGCAATCTTTATCGATCCGTTTCTCAGAATAATATTCGCCAATTTTTAAACATCTTAACAACACAAATGCTGTCTTCAGACTGTAGATTCTGTAGCAAGCTATTTCACATAAGTTAACATACAGCAAACATTTATTTCGCTGACCAAAAGATTTTTTATTACGTAAATAATGTGAAAATGTCATTAACCTGAGTGATGGTAAATATTTTCTTATATTTCGATGGAAAGATTTTATGTACCGTCGTGATGGACAGGGTATTCGAAAAATTCATAAAAAATACCGACGAAGACGGGGTTTCAGCGGAATTTGAAGGCCGCTGACAGGAAACTATGCACTTTATTGGTACGTGGAACGCGTTCACCCTCGAACCGACAGAAGAACCGTAGGATCGATGCGACCAATGCGCAACGTATGCAATCGGACCCATTATCCGCGAGAACGGTCGGTATCGTCGATTATCGAGCCGCGTTCTTTCGGAATCGGCCTGGCAGGACTATCGGCGACGCAGTATCCATAATAATACGTCGAAGAATTCCCCGCGTGTCTCCGGGACACCGATGTATATTCCATTGGCCGGTGGTGGCGGTTTTTCTCGTGCGAGCGGCCATTAACGACAAGAGGGTAGCTGGCAAGGTGAATGCTTATCGTCTCGGTGGCAAAGAAGCGGTCATAAATTTATTTCTCTACCGGTCCGCGCCGGCTAACCCCGTGTACGTTAATTAGTGGCCTCTATTTTGATTTAAGCACACTGTTAACGAAGTTCCAGGAATGCGCGCGCACTAGCGTCGTAATGGCGGCACGGACACGTCCTCGCGGGAGAAGTCGACACACGCCAGGCCACGTGGCTCTGCGCGGCGACCCGTGTCTCCTTAAGCTGCGTATCCACTGATCATGCTACTGTAATCGTTCTTAAATCGATATTTGTTGGAAATATCTCGGCTGTTTTACTATTCACAGTTTCTCATGTTTTTCGAGGCAAATCTCACTTTGCAAATTATTCTAGCAATTTTTTGTGTCGATTACCTTAATAATTGTTTATGTTCACTGTCGTTGAAAAAGGAACTATATCAATGTGTTCGTATTTGTTAGAAATATTGAATTCTTGTGAAACGTTCTTACTATTCATACATGTTTGGAGACAAATCTTTGCAAATTTTTGTAGCAATTTTCTGAGTCGACTACCTTCATTATTAAAATTCATGCTTACTGAACTAAGAGCAATTTGCTGTTACTAATCTAGTAACTAATTTACTCGATATTTGTCCAAAACACGGGTCTAGCCACGGACATATATCGGCCAGGAGATACTATTCGTTGATTCACGCGACCTTACGTGTATCCCGCGACAGTGGGGATAGTTCTGGGACCTTTATCATTCATCCGTATACTACATAGTGACCTTCAAGGTTATGCAAGGTCAGGAATGGAAGAAACATTTTGAATATTTCATACCAATGTGAAGCTACTTTTCGTACCGAAGTTGTCGGATTTTCTTCAAAATGTAAGAGGACTTCTAACTTTTTATCATCAGAAAGAAGACATTTCCGTTTATGACACTTATTTTCGAAAGATCCTGTTTCCTTCAAACGCTTTTCACACAAAACAAACTGATTTTCATTTGCACTCTGTCCGGATATTCTTCTAGGTGTTTCAATTTACTTCCGTACCGTATCCGCCTTCTCGTCCACCGAATAACAGTACATTACTATGCGATATTACTAATCGGTTTCGGAAGTAATACTGGAATTGTCTCGTCATAGTAGAAACTAGAAGTAAACACTCTGAATGTGAATGACAACATCATCTGATTCGTATGAATAAGGAATACTTGTAAACACATTGGTATGAAATATTCAAAATGTTTCTTCCATTTCTGACCTTGCATGACCTTGAAGGTCTCTGTGCAGTCTACGGATGAATTCGTCTAGACACACGCTTTCATGTGATATACAAAAAATATACAGCATTCCATTTAAAAAGTTGAAGGTCACCTTCATATATAACAGAATAGTATAAACACAAAAAAGTTACATACGCCATTGTGTTGCGTATAAAAAACAGTACTACTTTTTCCTCTTTCATTTTCTCTAATATTTACTATTTACAAAAAAAAAAAAACGCTGGCTAGTAATAGCGTGAACACCCTGTATATATAGAGTAGACACTGTATTTACATATTCGAAGACAAACTGTATAGAATGCCTTTCCAAATTTTTGTAGTAATTTTCTGTTTCGATCTGCATCCTTATTAAAACTCATGTTCATTTCAATGAGAATGATTGTAATATGTTAACATACACATTTTCTGTGTGTGTGTGTAATTCATTACCTCAATGTACTACTTCTTTTAGGTGAATCGAATAAATTTAATATAGAAACACTCTTTTTTATCTCGGTGTGCGCTTTGTGATTTTGCTGACGCGATAAAATCAGGCCACCGATTTCGCCGAAGCTGGGTGGTTATCACGGTAGATTCCTCCATCGGGAAGGATTCGGATCTTCCGGTTTCACGACAACGTATCCTCCTCCTTTCGACCGTGGGAGATCGCGGGATCTCCCTCGCGTTTCTTCGCGTAGCCGAGTCCGCGGTTAATTGGTACCCACCAGAAGAAACACGGAGGCAAACGCTTTAATCGCCGTTATATCAGCGCAAAATAAGACTATCTCTGGCTGGCACGCCGCGGTAGGAACGGGAAGGTGCATCGACT
Organism: Halictus rubicundus; assembly: GCF_050948215.1. NCBI lineage: Eukaryota > Metazoa > Arthropoda > Insecta > Hymenoptera > Halictidae > Halictus > Halictus rubicundus. The sequence goes on along the minus strand of NC_135149.1, from coordinate 8,567,040 downwards.
TTTGTATCGCGTCGCGTAAGCGCATATAACGTTGCAGTAAAACGACACGGTGCGTGTTAATGCACGCGACCGCGTGTCTGCTGGACTTTTGTTCTGCGGGCTGAATCATGTTTCCGCAGCGTCGGAATAAGGTGTGAAAGCCGAAGCCTGTGAACTTGATTCGTATCGGACATTTCTGTGTGCGCTTGGAGTGTTACTTCTCGAGAATTATCTTGCCCATAGCAGAGCAGCCAAATTTAGAGTTATCCTAGATTGGGATTCATTTAAACGTCGTAAATAATTAGTATCGCCGATTACACTGAAAATATTTTCCTTTACCACGGTATGTGGGGGTTCAATTTCTTGGAATGATGACCATTTTACGATTTCGGTATTTTTTATATTAAAAGCATTTAAAGAAAATTAAACGATGTAGAGCTGACAAATTGTTTGCTATATATTTGAGAATTATTTAATGTTATAGTCAAATTATCATTTCTGTATTTAATATTGCTTATTGTAATTGTAGTTAACTGGCTTGTTGATAGAAAACTGGAAAATTGCATTGTACCTTATAATATGTCTGAAATCGAAAAACAAAAACAACTTTAAATAAATATGAGTATCTTCGAAGAATGACGTCTAAGTATTTTTTTAAATGTTAGATGTTCATATTTCGTCATAGTCATGGATGTGTTGAATACTTATTTGGGCAGCCAGCAACAATTTATTAGTTATAACACGATGTTGTATTTAATTTAATGGCCAGTGGGTGTAACAGTGATTTTTGTGATTGTAAAAATTGTTTAATAAATCTTGAGGAGAAGCTTCTGCGAAATTCATTGGTCAAGGTGGTGAGAAAAGTAGTTATCGTTGCTAGACTGCAGTTTTTTATGCAAATCTCTATTTGAAGAGGCAAGCCAATTTTAATAGATTATAATTGTAAATATTTCAACAACGATAAGACATATTAAGATATATTCCTGATGTTTTGGTTGAAATAGTCATCATTATTTATTTATACATGTATTGCTTTAAACAAAATAGTGATTGTGCTGTACTTTAGCCATTGGTAGCTTAACATTGTCAGTGAGATCAACCAAATAAGTAATATACAGGGTGAGTCACCTAACGTTTGCACCTCAAATATCTTTGTTGTTTCTAAAGATACGTAAAATATGGTAAGGACAAAGTTGAATGGTACAATCGGGTTGACACGATGCCAAAAAATTTTGTTTTTATGTCATTTTTTTAGAGATATCAAGGTCACCTTGACTTTTTTAAATGGAACCACCCTTTTTTAAACACCTACAATGATAGTCCCTTTCATTAGGAATGCAGTGACTATATTATTCCAAGGTCATTCAAGGTCACAGACAGAGAAAACGTATTTGAGGTGCAAACGTTAGGTGACTCACCCTGTATATATATATGAGCAAATTTCATTTTTGTTGGCAGATTCGGGAAAACTGGAGTTACATGTAATTACACTTTTATAGTTGATAACGCCAGTCACATAAAAATAAGATGATAGTGAGTCAAATTTTATTATTCATTGCCACAAATTTCAATAGGAAGCTCTATGCATATTGAACTCATAGTCACGATGACTGACACATATGTTCATAGTTACTGTATTTGTTTAACCAAACTACGCAGGCCGTCTGAATTTTTAAAATAAATTTATGCAAAATATACCACAGGTGAATGTTCAAATGTTGATTGTGATATGCAAGTACGAATCAGATAGAAAGAAATATATTTAATTGTCATGTTCTGAATTAAATTGTGATAAAACAATTATGAATGACGTAAAATCGTAGTTGCGCAAGTTCGCACAAACCCCAACTATCTGATTATTATTATCAATACTTTTCGATCATTCTCGATGCACTAAGACCCTGGGTACAGAGAGTAACAATATATTTAACTTCTCTGCTTCCCAAAATTATTCTACAAATGCGCACGTTTGCACAAACTCCAGCTGTCTAATTATTATTATCAATACATTTCGATCATTCTCGGTGCACTAACACCCTGGGTACAAAGAGTAACAAAACACTGAGCCTCTGTTGCTCAAAGTTATTCTATATGTGCGTAAGTTTGCGCAAACACCAGTTCAATTATTGCTACTAATTTCGGCAAGTTTCGGGTGGAATCGTGTAGTCTGCTTGCGTTCTCGGTTTCGCAGTGTTGCTCGTGTTTGCATGGTCGGTGCACAGTGTCGCCGGTGTGCGTGTGCATCATGCTGTGACTTTTTCAATGTGTGAATCGGAGTGTGTCGCGGAGGATACGCGAGGGGTCTGCCGAGCGAGCGAGGTAATGACTGGAGCTTCCTGCTGTTCACAAACTGCACGGGATGGGAGACGTCCCCCGCGCAGGATATCCGACATTTAATCTGATTTCTGGATTATACCGGCGTGGACAGGGCTGAAAGAAACACTCTCGCTCTCGTGCCTCCCCCGTCCTCCGTCTCTCTCTCTCTCTCTCTCTCTCTCTTTCTCTCTCGTCTTTCTCTTCCTCCCTCTGTTCGTTTCCCGCCTTTTTGCCCACCGTTAAAAATAATACCGCCTCGTTACTCCCTCCGAACCTTATTACGAAGTCGATGATTCAAGGGGACACCGGTTATCGCGATAGGATGAGGAATTATGTGCTAATTGGACGGTAGACAGTGCTCTTCGGGGCGGATTTCTAATTGATTGCACCGGTTTTAAAAATAAACCCCGGTAATGAAACCACGGCGTATCAATTAATCGCTGCATGACATGTCGTGTAGCAATTAATCGCCGAATAAAAAGTATTGCCGTGAGTACGGCAATTAGTGGGAAAAAGTATCCTCGAGGAGTGGGGTATGTACTTTCAGAGAAAAAAAGCTAAAGTTTCTTCACTATTGAAGTTCCGGTTAGTTTACTGCAATTTTGACTTGTTAACCAGCTGATTCTTTAATTTTAGGCACTCACAGAACCGTAACGGAAGACGAATAAAATTGCATTTTACACTTTGCTAACTGAACCACTTCGATCGAAATAATTTAATGAAAGATTTCCAGCTGATCTCAATTTTGTGGCTACACTGCGGATTTTACGCGTTTATGGCAACAATGGGTAGGTGAAACACAAAATAGAAGAAACAGATGAATTTATTACTGGCATTGTTACAACCTATTTGCGTACTATTTTGCGTACTCCCCTTTGTTAATAAAAAACAATTTTTATTTTACATAAACCAGTCTGATGGCATATAGGAACAACTCGACAACCATAGAATTTTCAAAAGATATCTTTACTTAATGAAAGAAAAAATAGTATTACTGAAATTTCTTCTGGATTTTTTTAAGAAAATTCTTTTACTTTTGAAAAATGGCACCAACAAAATTAAGATTGTATCATAGATGGTATGTTCAACTTGAACACACAGTTTCGTAATTTATTGAATATCGTGTTGGCCTAATCTCCTCGTTAGGTGCACCCAATAATGCACTCCCCTTTCTTATAATTCATGTGGACTATTTTTATTTTGTATAAAGATCTTCAGTATAATGATGGCATATACATAGAAATAAATCGAAAACCATGAACAGAAAACCACCAAAAGGCATTTTTACATAGTTTAATACATACAATGAAACGATGTATTACTGAAACTTCTTTTGGTTAGCTATTAACCTTCTTAAGAAAATCCTAAATTCTTTTAAGAGTTGATGTCACTCTTTAAAATTGAAAAATGACACCAACAAAATTGGAATTGTATCGTAGATGGTATGCTCGACTTGTACGCACAAGTTCATAATTTTTTGAATATCCTGTTAGCTTAACCCTCGTTAGGTGCACCTCCTAATAGTGCGACGTTCCCTAACCGAAGCGAAGGACCATTTCCTAAACGGTCGAGCGCGTTTACCCACTTAACACCACCAATTTCCGGCGTACTCCCGAATCATCAGTCAAACTGTAGCAACGATCGTTACGGAGCGGCGAACGATTAGTCTCTTTCCTAATTCCGTGGTCCTTTATTTAGCTGTACCATCCGCGCAACAGGAAGAAAGGAGAGAGGGAGAGAGAGCGTAACGTCATTGCGCCGGATGGCGGGCCAATTAACCGCGTGTTTTGAAAATGGTGTCCCCCCGATGCCATCGTGTCGCGTGTTATTTTTCATTGGTTGTTACACACGCGCGTACGTGTCCGGCTCGTGGACAGTGATAATGAAGTTACCGTGGACGCGTCACGCGACCGCGTACTTTAATAACTAACATTTCTCTAATATCGTTCTGACGCTAAACGAGGCGGCGGCTCACGTGCCGGGCGTCAGTTACGAAACGCTGTCATTATTTCGCCGCGAACACGGGAAACGAGCAGGTGACAATTGTGCAACGAGGATTTCACGGTGCATTTTCTTGTGATGAGGAAATTACGGCGATCGTTGTCTTCAATGCCGGCCGCTAATTAACGCCCGGAACGGAAAAGTAAGAGTCGCCTTTATTGCCGACTTACTCAGGTTCAACTTTAATTGTCCCTTTTTCGGAAATTTCGAATCAATTGTTCGAATGTTTGAATGGGAACAGTAAATATGTCTGGGTTCATTATGCTGCCGATCTTTGTGTAAACTAAAAATTGTTTGCGTCGATTGCATGTGGTCGCTAATGACCTAGCTGTTAATGCGGCCACTTTAAAATAAATGATGTATAAAAAAAAAAGAAAGAGTAGAAATTTCTTTTTGCCTTTAACTGAAAAATACATAACTGTCGATACATTAATGTTTTTAAATTATTTTAACCAGTCCGAGGTAACGTGGTGACGTCAAGTTTAAGCAGTCGATGGTAATTTTGGGAAGTAGGTATATGTACGACCCTGATGGCAAATGGCGACATCCGTCTCCAACGTGTTAACAACTCTTGGAGCACATGACAAAACTCAGGTACGATCAGTGTGCGAGGGGTTAAATTAATTAATTAATTAAAACTCCAAGACGCCAGTCAAAGGATCTGAATAATTCATAAACAAAAAGAATTCCATCAGGTTTCATTGCAACCTTCGTTTACGGTACTCCACGCTCCAGCTTACATAATCCAGTTGTAGCACTACACTCGCGGAATACAAAACGGTCTCATAAGCAGGAGCAATTAAAAGATCAAGAACACGGAGCAGTCTCAAGGCAGCAGCAGCAACGAAATCCTGAAATAATGCCGGTCCGAGGCCGCGCGTGCACACGGCGTCAAGAGTACGTGAAAATCGCGTGTTATTTTTTATCCGCAACACGGACGGGGGACGCAAAGATTCGTTGCTGTAGGCCACCAACCAGAAAGGAGGGTCCGCAAACTATTGTTAACGAGAGCGCGTGGCGTAACATGAACCGGATGGAGCCGCGTAGGGTTGGCACCGGTTACTTCGATTACGCTATCCAACGTCAATTTTTCTTTTCGGTGACCGGGTGACGATTCTTCGACATTCTGGCGCGCCGAAAATGAAAATAGCTCCCTGGTTCTGGAGAAATTTAATTCTCAAAAATTTGTCGACTTTTAGAGTTTTTCCTGCTTCAATCGTAAAAACCACGCGAATGATTTTTACGTAGAATCGTTCTCTGGCCACTCTGCAATATAGTGGTGTATTTCCTTATATCAATATAAACTTTTAAATATTTTTAAACAATATTTCAGAAAAGTGACTATACAGTCTTAGGAAATGTCATTCATGTATCAATTTGAAAGGAAAATCAAATCTGCATGTTCAAACATTTTTTCTAATTTGGATTCTGCAGAATCGTTCCAATTAAAAATCGTGCATGTCACTTTTATAATTAACCCCTTCCCGTACTTTAACGAGGCTGACTCGTGATGAAGATTTTGGCACAAACGTAAACATCACGAGTACGACTCGTGGACTGAATATCTGACAAATGTAAACATCACGAGTCAGAGTCGTGGAATGATTTACAAAGGACTGTATCACAGGTATTTACATTTCGGCTAGTATTGCAACTGTTTTCGAGCATCACTCTTGTCTGTTTACCGCGCATTGACCCCTACCGTTTGGGCCCGGATTTCGTCGAACAAAATTCATGTTCATTACTTTCAACAACAATGGGAATTTCAATCGTGAGCCAACCAGGGACCAAAAATAATAGTTATTCTAAAATTTTCTACGATAAAAATCATGAATAGAAGGTTGATTATTATTGAAATTTAAGATAATCTACACAAAATATAAAGACAAAAATTCGGAGAGCAAAATGATTAAAAAATATCGATTTTTTAAGAAAAACTGTTTCGATTGCCAAAGCAGTTATCGATGAGAGAAGTCCATTTCGATCACTCAGAGTAGTTATCAAGGAGAGAAGTTCATTTCGATCGCTCATGACAGTTATCGATGACCGAATTTCTTTTCACTTGTTCATAATAATTATTGATGACAAAATTCATTTCAGTTGCTTACTTAATTACTGAGTTGTGTACTCTTTTTCGGATGGAGCAAGCCTATGAAATTCATTGAGAAGGTTTCGTGCTTCTGAAACTCGCGTGCATAATTCGCGCTGTGCCCGCAACTCAGGATAGTGTTGAACGAACATTTTCTACTCTAAAATTAACGTTAGATGATTTGCGGTGTAATTTGTCAGGAGAAAATTTGGAAAAATTCATGTTTCTCACATTAAATTTTGATTGTAGCAATTAATTTTATGAATAAAAAATGTATTAAGTAATTGATTGTCTACCATTTGAAAGTTGTACTATTTAATAATAACTATTACAAATTTCCTTCATCAATAACTGTTATGAGCGATCGGAATGAACGTCTCTAGTTGATAACTGTTATGGGCGATCGAAATAAATTTTTCTTGTTGATAACTGTTATAAGTACACTAAGGATTTTTTGCATTTATGACAAAAATGGGTAAGCACAATTTAAAGCAGTGAACATATGAAAAAGATTTAAGGACATCAGCGTACTGCTTTCAGCTTACTAAACTAATTAAAAGAAGAAAAATCTTTTTGTTTCGCAATCTCTGTGTCTTGCAATCAATGCAATCATTCTTTATTTTGCGTAAAGATCCGCAGTCTATTTATAAGTAATCGGAATAAATGTCTCTCAACGATGACACTTACCAACAAGAGAAAAAATTTTTGGTTACTTATATGTAATCCTTATTTGTAACCAATACGATTTTAATCGATGAAATACTTGTTATTCCATGATTCTTTTTCTTTTTGGTTATAACAGTTACGGTCCCTGGAGCCAAGTCACCCGTAAGAACGTAATCTAATGATTTCGTTTCGGGTTTTATATAAAAATAGATTTCTGAGCTTTCGTTTGGTACAGCAAAATTATTCAAAATCTTACTCACAAGTTCCCGGTAGATGAAGCGTTAACACTATCGCGTGGCGTAACAAGGGCCGTGCGAATCCGCGTAATACTGGCACCGGTAATTTGGACAATTAATACAAGGCAGCGGACAGTTAATTGACTCCTCTTCTTCGTCCTCTGGTTGCTTACTCGTTCGTTTTTCCTGCTCTCCTTCGGTCTCCTCCGGCACGGCTGCTGATTTCATATCCAGGAATTACGAGCAATAAAACGCACCTGTTTATTCACGGCGGTGCCGATTTATTTACGATACGCGCCGCGGACCATGATTATTGGGAACGGGCCCGAAAAACTGGCCGAATCCGCCGCCACGGCAGCGGATTGTTCGTGGAACAAGGCGCTACGAAGGGATCGTAAAACGCGTATCGATCGCCGCGATCTTTAACCCGGTGGCATCCTTTTCGGAGAAATCAGTAATAAGCGCTTTTCTTATTACTGAAACTGGCGCGGCCGCCGATCCCGGAAGATGTCCCGATGCGTATCTGTATGCGTAGCAATGCGTTTAATACGCCGTGTATCGTCGCGCCACAGTGAAATTTGAAACGAAAGCGGGGATCAGGCTTTAAGTGCCGAGGACGATTAAGAATTATTTGACAATCACAGACACACACACACACACACACACACACACACACACACACACACACGTGAGATGCTTACAAGGTAGCAGAGAAGTGTCTCTTAATAAGGCCGGTAATTTTCGGAGCGACTACTTTCGATGCGAGTGGCGTGACGTCCGCGTGCGCAACATGCCAAGCAATTCTTGTCTTTATCTGCAAATTATTCTTTGAATTAAGGTATTGGACCCGGCTGGATAAAGTAACATAAATGTTGCACGCAGATTCGAGATAAGGGCTTCGGGACTACCCATGGTTTCTCATTATGTGATTTTGCAATTACGTACGAAGGGAACAAATTGGTGTAAGAATATGCGAGGAGCAGGTTAAATATATAATTGCGTATATCATAATATATATTATACTAATTGTATAAATATATAAAGCAGTTCTCTAACGGGTTAGTGGAAAATCCAACATTATTCTAGAAGACGGAGGAAAGCGTCTGTGCTACAGATTGTATAAATGAATCATAGTTGCATATTGTCCACTATGGAAAGTGTCCATACCAGGTTTCAGTAAATTTTATTTGAGAGAAAGATGAAAAACTATTAAGGGAAGGCGAGGGCGAGGGTGAAGATTGATCTACATTTCCATGCAGTTATTTAAATTCGCCCCTTGACGCCAAGTAAACAAAACTCGATGTAATAAGAAAATAAATAATTAAGTTTTTAAATTCCGTCTTTGGTATCGGAAGTCTGAGGCAAGATGAGCTAAGTTCAAACATGATTATTCGGCTCGATCGCAGCTAAAAAGACAAAGTGTATACGATTCATTGGAAATCGGTAAAGATCGTTCTGTATCTTCTACGTTAGAAGACGTTTTGGTAATGTTAGATTAGCAGCAATTTATTATTATCGTCCTGAGCAGCCTCTTAGGGAGGCTTCGAAGATTCAATTAAAACGTGGAGCAGATTTCGCAGCTGGAGCCCGATTTCTGAAGGCAAGGACGTCCTGGTATAAAACAGGCCAGATGTCGACAGATTTATAAAAGTCTCTTCTGTTCGACGATTTTCTTGCCGCGCTGTCGAAAATTCCCGCGTTCAAGGCGGACAGATCGCTGCTGCGACAATCCTTGCCGAGGAAGGACCTTCATCCTGACAAATGACGCAAGCTGCCGGTGTGCCGGAATAATTACGCGGCGCTGGAAACACGGAGAACCGGACGGACGAAGAAAAACACCGACCGATCATGGACCCCGGGGGCAAAGCTTGAAAAATTAAACTCGAGTGTCGTGACCGACTGGCGTCAAATCGTCGTCCTTAAGAAGATCCTTTGACAAATGAACGGCGGAAAGAAAATTGAACGAGGGACCCGGCTTCGGGTCCTTCGCCTCCACCATCCGGCCGGAGGGTGGGTAAAACATATTCTTAAGTATGGGGTGCTAAGTGCTGGCCATTTGTTACACAAACGGAAAAACCAGTGGAAATGTGGATCAATGTTCGTGGGCGCTTTGTGGCCTGAATTTTTGTTACAGATGGAAACAGATTTATGTAACTCGAAGATAGCTAATTTTTAATGAAATGTTCAAAATATGTATAATTGACACAGATCTATGAAACGTATTATTTGAAATTTTCAATATGGAACCACATAAAAAAGTTGTGAACAACAACTTTTAGCATTCTCTCGGTAATTCCGAACAATTGTAATTTTTTTCAAAATTTTTTTCCACATTATGTAAACTAATTGTTCTAACTTCTGACAAAAATCTAAATTGTATTGTTGATTATTAAAAATGTTACCGTCCTTTTAAAAGTGGCCTAATATTACTGTGAGTCACTGTATTTTTATAGGGTTAGACTGGTTAACATGTAATCATAATTATTTTCAATTACTGTGGGGGTGCCAGTTGCTGTGCCCATATTAATTATACTTAGTTTGAAAGTATAATGAATATTAAAAAAGAGCTATATAACATATATGTATATTAACTGATTAATATTAATATCCATTATGCTTTAAAAATAAGTATAATTAATATAGGCACAGTAATTGAAACCCCACAGTAATTGGGTTTCTTACCTTAGTTCAAGTATTAATTTTCTAATGGTTTGAACTATTAACTCCTTCGTTACCATGGACGATATAACCCGCGACCCTGTACTGGCCGATAAACGAGATATCTCGTCAAAAGCGTTAATCGGCTAGTACAGGGTCGCGAGATGTCTCGCCCGTGGTAACGAGGGTGTTAATTAAATTATTGTAAAATTTCAGAATGGAAATGTACTATGAATAAAATTTATTATAACTTTCTCTCCATGAGTCTCAAGTTTAGAATCGTATGATATTGAATCTCAACATGCAAAAAATTTATAATTTCTAGCACACATTTCTTAAGATGGATGAACATTCCAACATTGCAATAACTTCTTAAGTATCATTTTAAACGACAGTCGGCGGTTCAAGTTTTATAGTTTAGAACGTAAGTAGTTCCTGCTTGGTGCGTTTTTGTGCGACCTGTCTCGAGAAGAAATCAGGATAATAAAGGTCAGAATGAGTTATCATACTGACATCCATTAACTTGGAAATATTATGATAAAAAAACTTGATAATTGATAAGTAATTACTGTCTGCCACACCGTGATAATTAAACTCGTTCTCTTCTTATTTTGCGTACACTTGCTATCTAAACCACGGCTTCCTGTTAATAATTTATCTAGTGACATTGAATCGCGATTTACGCAGTTGTATAAAAGGCGAATACGCGAAATAGATGTAAAGAAAAAGTAAAACAGGCATTAATAAGTCAATAATATGAATACTTACGTAAAATTTCTACTGGTAAACGAGTTCCAGGTACTAAACGCGACATTTGAATGATGCAAGTTACTAATTTTCGATTAACGATTCATTATAAGATATCGATTAAGTTTTACATTCATTAATCTTGCTATGAACATATAAGGGGGGGGGGGATGATTTAACACCGATTAAAAGCTTATATTTCGCACACATTTTTAAACAAAATCTCTTCATAGAGATTTGCCATCTATCACAAATACTAGAGCATTCTATCAGTAAAATACTGTTTCTATATTTTTTATGTAATTAAAGACGAAAATCACTAAAAAAAATGGCAAAATACTAAAAAATTGCGAAATGCAAAGTTTAATCAAGTTTCAAGCAGTTAAATTTTATTTTTAATCTGCGACGGCCAATGGTGAGGAAAGTAGAATTTCAATTAATTATTGTAGAGTAAAATTCTTTCATAAAAATATAAATTCGTGCATGATTAAGCAGCGCGGTGCCGAATATCCTCGCAGAGGGGACACGCGAACTACGTGAATCACGTGTACACGCTCATCATTCGAAATCGCATTCTCAGAATTAGATCAGCGTCTAGAGTGCCACGAAATCCGTGGACTAACGCAATATTCTCTTCGATAAATTTTCCGAGGGCAGTGTGTTCCATCGAACGTCGCGTTTCAACGGGACGAGGGGGATGCAAGGATAATGTTACACGGGAACGCGCGAGTCTGCCGAATAACCAAGTCGACTCGCATTTCCATCCGTGCTAGCAATGTCAAAATTTATTTTTTGAAAGAGAAGACCCGCGGCCTCAATAACAGTTGCTCATCTTACTTCTATTGCGCAAACGATTCTGGACAAGAGCGTTGAAACTGGGCAATTTTTTCAAAGTATTCGCAACTACGACAGAAATTTCACTGGACGTTCTTTTCTCAGGGTAAATATGCTCTGCGCATTCTAGTACATTGTATCGCAAACGATGGTTACGTTAGCAAAATTACATTAGCAATAATTATTACATTAAATAATTATATTAAAATTAATGGAAAAATAAATTCATTAAAATTAATGAAGAAATAAGTACATTAAAATTAATGAAGAAACAATCACATTAAAATTAATTAAAAAATAATTACATTAAAATTAATGAAAGTATTGACACGGTACGATTTTTACAAATATAATGTTATGCTCTCTCGAAACAGTAATCAATGTTACGCTACGATTGAGAATACCGTGTATATTTTCTACCCAAGACTTATTTCAAATGAATAATGAACTCTTCTAACACTGGTACTTATCTGTTTTTTTGTTAATTTTTAAGAATTTTTAACTCTTGCTAAAGTAGTAATTTGCTACTAACATTTCACGTAAAAATATTAGATATCTCTTCAATGAAGGTTGTTTTAAAAATGCTGTAACTGTTTTAGTGCAAATAGATGCATCAAATTCCCTATTGTTATAATTAAACTAAAATTCTGCGTCTGTAACCGTGAGACATTTTTTTAAAAACATATTATAAAGCCCGTAATCAGAAGCTGTTTCATTCAATCATTAAATAATTGTTAATAAGCTATATAAATGTGTAAAAAAAAACATCTAATAAAACAAAATTTGATGTGATGAACTCTTTGATTATACAGTTTCGTGGGTATGTTTATATAACATTATTTGTCTAAGATGATATTTGAAATCAATTAGACAATTTTCGATTTTATCGAATAATACACCCCCCATAAGGGTAGATTTACAAGGGTAGTTTTTTATAGTAGCAAAAGGATAATAACAGATTCGGATTTTACGAATTAAAAACCCCCCAAAACTGCCTTCTTTATTATAAATACTGCGTAGTTGACGGAGATATGAATTTTGTCCACCTATTTTATGATTCTGAACCACTGTGCGCTGGATGGAAAACGTACAAATATAATAAAACAACAAAACTAATAATAAATACAACAAAACGAATGCAGTTCAAATCTCGACAATTTCTGTAGAACGGGAATGGCTAGTTATTGGATTAGGGGTTGAAAAGCGGCTAGCATTTTCCGAGCAAATCCGCAAGAAACTAATAGAAAAATTCATTAGGGAGCCGTTAGGGTTGATCACTGACTTTTAAAAGACTATTAAAGAACCGCCGGAGGGCGGCGTGTTAACATAGCTCGCGGAGGTTCAATTATACTAAAGGCATCAATTTCCACTACATCAATCTTCTATTACGTCCACGGTCGAGGACTCGGCGTGTCCACCGTGGCGGTTTGCAGGGCTAAAACCGAAATTGAGCAGGCGGTGTGGTCCTTCATTTCGGCAGCTGTCCACCAGGACAAATGACCGAGGAGAGTAGTCTCTCTCGCGGGCCTGATAACGCCGCGGCAAGCCGGTTAAAAGGAAATTAGGGTCGGCGCAATTCCGTGCGCGCGAAGGGCAACGCCGCCGCCGCTCCGGTGCCTGGTTTCGCCGCAAGGACGAAAGGATAATCTGCTGTCATTGAGGAGGAGTATAATGGGCCACCCGTAAACACGTCGTCGTCGTGTTTCGTCGTTCCTCGGCTTCGTTTCGTTTCGTTTCGTTTCGTTCTCTTCTCTTCTCCTCTCTTCTTCGCCCGCGGAACGATCGCCTCGCTCACAGGATGAAGAAATTTTTCGGCGTGAACCGTGCGAAATTACGCGACGTCCTCGCGACCATAACGCGAGCCGCTTTAACGAGACGACATCCGGACGTTGTCGTTCCCACCGCGGTCGTCCAGGATCGTGCCAGCTGGCTAGATCCTAGTTTCGTGGACTCTCGTTTCGAGAGAAAACAACCAGGAAAATACTTAAAATAATACATAAAATTTATACAATATAGGATAAGGGACACTATCACTGTGGGGGTGCCAATTACTGTGCCTATATTAATTATACTTATTTTTAAAGCATAATGAATATTACAAAAGAGATATTGAATTTTTTCATTAAAATCAGTTAATATAAATATGTTATACAACTCTTTTTTAAATATTCATTATGTTTTAAAAATGAAATTAGTATATAGGCACAGTAATTGTATCCTTTACTATATTTATTTTGTGGTTATAGAAATTCTTCATCGTTTGGAAATTCATATAAAAAGAAAGTTTATATTTATTGTATGCCTATGTTTTCTCCAAAGAATATTGACTACAACAAAATTGCATTTTATTTTGTTTTAAAGGAAATTAATAACATATTTATTGGACTCTGTTCAGAATCTTCATCACGAGTCTAAGTCGATATTGTTCGGCAAGGGGTTAATGACTCTAACTTCGAAAAAGTACATCTATATATTTAAATTCTTTTAATATTCCTACTCTTTCAAATTGCTCATTTTTGACATAAATGCATGAAATCCGCAGTCTGAAGATTATATATCAAAGTGTCAATTACTGGGAAAAATATGCACTCTTGCTGTGCACATAAATAAATTAGTTGCTTGCAGTTTTGGAAATGAGACGATATTCTATCTTAATTAATTGTTCTTTAACTTACTGTTTCATTTACTGAAACTAAATCAGTCAAAATTTGACGGAATTTTCGTTACAAATATAATTCAGGAAGATTGAAAATTGTTAGGAAAATGCAAACAAAAGTGTATTAATATTAACTGAAGAATATTTCGACAGGTATGAAACAATTTTAAAAAACACCATTTCTATTATAAAATACTACAATCATTTTTATATTGTTTAAGCAGTTCTCCATACTATTCCTAAACTATAAAGAAAAGAAAATTCAACGATGCACAGACGGATTGCATTTTAAATATCTAAAATACAAAAATACTAGAATGATATAACAATATGACGACAACAATGCACATTTTATTCATTCATGTCACGATTATTCCTTTACATTTTTTTAATGCAAGTACTACTAAGCCATTCCTTGTCGCTTGTAGAAATTTGATAATTTTTAGAAGTCTCATTAGCTTGTAAGTTCAAAAATAATTTCTGTGCTAGAACAGAACCTCACATCTTGCTAATTCTTGTTAACTGCACTGTTCCTAAGTTTTTCTGTCAGAGTCTATATTCGCGTTAGTAAGGTCTGGAGTAGAAAAATAAACTCGAAAAGATCAGGTAGCGTGCAACGTTCTCAAGAACAGAACGATCTTTCTGATGGGCATCCATCCACTCGAGCATCACGATTCCGTACAATTACTGATTATCCACACCCCGGAATCGGGCCACACCGATTGCTCTAATCGCCGTCAACTACCTAGTATCTCAATTCACCGTGTACACCGGAATATTGATTTTTTGCTGGCCGATCCCCTTTTTTCGCGAACGCTGCCCGGTCTAACGATCGCGGATCGTAGCTACCGCCCTGGGAAACAATCGCCCCACGAAATTGGGGATCCTTGGTTGGTGGTCCGTGTGGATGATGATAGAATGCTTGTCGGGGATTCGCCGATTTGCGACTTTATTCCTGCGAATCGCTCTCCTAGCCAAGCTAACCACTAGACTGCGGATTTGTATGGAAAATAAAAATTGTCCGAGTGTAAGAAAAATAAAACTGCATTTTCTCTTTTAATAATTTTAATAAGTCAAGAATAGTGTAATCATGTTCTTAAATTGTGCCACGACGTCCATCTTTTTCAAACTTCACCTTAGAAACACAGAAATTTTTAACTTTTTGCGATACAATGCAGTACGTCTTGACGAGAAAATGCCAAAAATCAAAGTTTTAAGGCAAGGAATTCGCCGGACAACACGCTGGCAACGTTTGATCGCTGAATCTCGAGACACCCCGTAGATGCTTAACTACAAACCGCACGGAAATATGAAAGCAGAGAAATGAAAGAAAATATTCTCACTGCTATCAGTTATGAGGCACAATAAAGAGTCCCCTTTCTCATAGAATCCCATACGCAAAGCGGCGAATAAATTGTGCATCGTAAAACGCCGAAGCGTCCGTACGTCGAAGTGTCCAGTGACGACAGATGCGAGATCACTGTGGCATAACGTGGTTTAGGCTTTTTCGGAGCCGTCGCGACAGCCGCGACGCGACGCGACGGTATCGGCGGTCTCGAACCCTGCAAACAGGTGTATCGAAGGAGGTTTCCGGGCCGTATCGCCGTTATCGTCATTCCGCGTGGCGGCGATACAGCGCGAATATCGTCGTCGAAACGACGGTGTCACCCGTGAACTGCGGTTTTTACAGCGTCGATTAGCTTATCGGGGGCCGACGTAATGGCAACGCTCGTCTGGCGACGGCGACGTGTGCAAAAATGGGCAACGAAAGGGGACGGACGGACTTATCTGAACTTCAGCCGCGTTGTGTACAGCCGGAACGATCCCCGGCTGAATCGCGGAGCCGTCATAAACCGAGCCAATTACACGAGCATGCATGGGTTTCTTCGGGTTTTCACGATCGGCAAATTTCTGCGCGATCGCCCCGACCGAAATGGCTATTTCTGTGCATGTTTAGCCGGCGAAAGCGATTTTCCTGCCTCGTTTCACTATCTGTATCCTTTTCTTCGATGGAAAATATTGTACAGTAAGTACTATTCCATGTGAGCTTGTATTTCAGCATGTAAAAGGCTCCAATCCGCAAATGCAAAGAGCTTTTATGGGGATATTCCCATTTAGAGACGTCAATTTGAAACAGTTTATGAGATAATAAATAATCAGGTTATTATTGGTCAAGTGTTTTAGAATTTTGCATATACGTTTAGGTACATTTTAACGTGGTGTAATTTTTATGCAACTATCTTTATTATCATTTAAATTAACACACATATAAGGTAGAGGTGAACTAAATCGGTGACTAAGAGGTGACTCTATCTAGTGAACTAAATTAGTCAAAATATTTTATTGCTTGAAAAAGTTTCAATCCTACTTAATTTCCGCTTTATTTATACGAATTCCATTTTGTTAAAAAATTTGTTATGCGTTTTTCTAGTTTACATAAGAAATATTTTATACGTGTGTAACATTTGAAGAGAATTGATCAATTCATTGTTAAGATATCATGGTAGCCATGGAAAGTGATATGCTACCGGAATGATAAAATAGTTTAAATAATAATAAAGATATGGAAATTACAGTGTGCGATTCTGGAATACAGCCAAACATATAAAATATTGAAACACTTAACCTATGACAACTTATTCATTTTTGATCTCATTAATTATCTAAAATCGACAGCCCTGAATGAGAGTACCATCTTAAGTTTATTCAGAATAAATAAAAATGGCATTAGCTATTGACATTTATTTGCTTTTCCTACCTCGTTGCCCTACCCTGTGTCCTTTCTCTCAATGAAAAATATTGTACACTATAAATAATGTTATGAGCTGTGTGCTGTGATGTTATGTTTGTTTATTGTATAAGAGGCGCCAATTTCTTTTTATTGAGAATAAGAAAGAATAGCATTAGCTTCTGACATTTTTACTTTTCTTGGAGACGATATTTCATGAACCAATTTAAAAAAAAAATGGGTTAAATAAGAATTATTTTGTTGCGTTCGTGGTACTACTTTCTCATAATACTCCCTTAATCATGCTACCATACGGAGCATTTACAATCATGTATATTATAACTAGACTGCGAATTTGTCTACAAAATAAAAATTGTATCAATTGCAAGAGAAAGAAGAGACTTAGGAATGTCTTTCTTCCTTCAGTGATTTTAGTAGTAATATTTTGGCAGATTTGAATTCGTTTAACTTCTTTTTTGTTTTTAATTGCGGTTAGCCAGTTTTATCATAAATGTATCTAATTATAATGAAATTGAGTACCTTTATATAAGTTCCTAATGTCACGGTCTCTTTTATGAAACACAAAATGAGGGAAAAATGTTGTATTCGTTGTTTAGAAATTTCGCACACAGTGGAAATATGGTAGAAATGTCACTGATACTCGTTACTATAATTCATTTCTTTTGTCTGACAAATTTGCATAACGTATGAATGCGTAGAAATCGTAGTCTGGCTACAAACGTATAAAGTTATACCGTCCTATCATGGTGTATAGGAGTAATAATAATAAAGGAATAATTTCTGAAAGAAATATTCTGCTACATTCTTTAACTGTTTCGTCATACTATTAATAAATAATATAACCACTTTTCGCATAGTATGATCGTAGAAAAACAGTGTACAAATTTTCTTGAATGAAACAAATGTTCATCAGAGGCAAGAAGGCGTCAAAAGGGTCGAAAAAATGTAACGAAAAATGACTATAGGTGAAATATTTCTAACTCTTAGACGTAAACATTTTTACGGTACCCTCAAACTGTAAAGGCGGGTCTTTCATATCTGACGGTTTTTGATGAGTATAATAATTTTCCAAAAAATCTGAAAAAATTCATACAGTACCTTCAAAGATTCTAACTTGAGATTATCACAATGGTGTTGACAAATCATTTTTTGAAATATTTGATATTGTAAATAATATGAAGCAACATATGGGAATTTTACAAATCGTTCAAAATCCCCCGACACGAATAATCCCCGTTCACAGATTAAGCTAATATGAACATTTTACGAGAGTTAATAGTTTTGAAATTCATCCTGAACGGCGACGACGTTCTCCGATTTCGCTTAATAAAGTAATTTCGGGATTTAGACGCGGACGTCACGTCGTCCGGAGGCACACCTTTCCGTATCGGAAATCGATACGAGTCGATATCACGCGAGCAAGGAGCACGTGTGTCGATAGAGATACACCAGATCTCCTTAGGATCTTTATTTGGGTTGATAAGATTAGATAGAGGCCACGAAGAAAATAAATTTGGACGATTTGGACGATTGGTTCGACAGTATTGGCGGAGGTCGTTCGTCCTCGGCGTGGTCGCGCCCGGTTGAATACCGAAACGGCGTTTCCGTGCGACGTTCGACTTGGAAATTTATTCAAATCGACGACAGTCTCGAATGCCCGGGAAGGAGGAAGTTTGCTTGCTCCTATCTGACTTTTAAAAATGTCTCCGCGACGGGGAACAGTCGATCCTCCATATATGATGCAGCTGAATTTTGCAACACCTTATGCACTCGTGATTAAATTTAAACCTTACCGCTAAACCCACCATGGTCGGGCTTTCTATTTCACGATTATTAAAATTCTAAAGACAGCGTGGGGGATCGTTGAATAAATTCCATTGCTCAAGCACAGATTACGCCGAATAAAAATTCAAAATTACAATCTCCTCACTTTCAGAATACTACCACTCACTTCTAGTATAGGTTCAATGTTAAACACACGTAAATTGTATTGGCGAATATTGAAACCTTTTTCTTAATTCCATATAAAAATTTGGGTCCTCTAATTCGTCAAAATGTTACCAGCATATTCGACAATCAAGGACGCAGGTGGTAAATTCGTGTAAAAAAATATTGAAATGCCTGTGTTCATTTTAGAGAGTGAATTCTCTACTTTTACATTCTTCGATTTAGCTCTTTCGAATGAGCCTATTCGGTTATGGAACAGAGTGAGAAACTAGAGTTGCCTTCTTTCAAAAATTGTGAAAATCCTCACTCTATTTTTTAATTTCAAATTTATAAAACAGTGAAGAAAAATCGCAGATCAACTTTTGAGAGGCATTTACATATAAAATCACGTTAGAATACGTAGAAACATTAACACCATAAACATTTTGGAATATTGGCACTTGTGACTTTGTAGGGTTAATTTTTCCAGAAAAAATTCCCAAAAAATTTGGTTTTGGAGCCTGTCGTGGTAAAGGTGGAACAGGTCGCGTGTGTGAGAATGGAGACTACACTCTCATTTCCATCTCTGGTAATGGATTCGGGGTACCGGGGAACAGGGCTTGCATTTAATAAGGTGCAGCCGTCTGACCTTATTTTAACAGATACGCCGGTATTTGATCAGGTTCTCCTTCGGTCGGTCTTATGTTTGTTCGTCGTGCCGTGCGTGTGACTGTCGCGAGGCAACTTAACGAATCGTGGAAATAGCCGGCGCTGGCAGCGCGTGCGCTCGAACACGTTTTCCAGGAGGACGCCGAGCCGAGCCGGGGACATGCTTCTTTTCCTCTTTTTCTTTTTCTCTTTCCCCTCCCCCCCACTTCTCTGCCTCCTCCCCTTTTTTCTTCTTCTTCTTCTACACTTCGCCGTTTACTTAGAAGCAGATGCATTAGAAAACTCGTATGACGAGCCTTGACGTGCCGCGTGGCCTGACGAGTGGACAGCTAACGCTGCCGGGAAGCTTGTACCGGGAAACGGAAAAAATGGTAAAAATTCTGGGAACGAGGAGGTTACCGTTCGAATGATTTTTACGTCGTCACTGTATCCTCTTTCTCTACCTACTCGGTGACAATTTTGCAACGATAGGCTGTCCACGGTACCCGCGACACGTCTAAATTGCTCGATTATTTTCTGAAAACTTGAAAGATCTTAATATTTTGCAAATAATTTTCTTTTGCAAAAGTGCAGTAGAATTTCGCGAACACAGCCTGGAATGATTGCAGAGTTTGTCTTTTAAGGAAAATGGCACAAATAGGTACCCTTAAGAAGTGTTTCTTTTGACACTTTCTTATTCTCTTTCAGATGTACTTATTTAGTCGATAGTCTGGGTTAGGTACTAATTTAAAGATTGACTTGCAGTGTTTTCTCGATATACAGTAAGGAGCATAACTGAACCAATAACCACAACTTTTGTGTGAATCATTATTTATTGCTAGGAATACAGAAGAATAACAAAAAATAAATATAATTATTTTTATCATAGTTAGCAGTAACTGAAGAAATTTTTTTCAGTAACTAATGTCTCCTCGTTTAGCAATGACGAACAAAATAGATTGACTCGGTTTTGCACTGGTCCATAGAAGAAATGTGTACGAAATGTGTACGTGGAATGTTCTAGTAGTATGTTTACATCTAGCATTTTGATATGTATGTTTACAAAATATTCTACATCTTAACACTCAGTTCTTCGCAGTCATTCAAGCGGAAAAGCACGCAAGTGGAGTAAGAATAAATATGAAATCAATTGCTCCAAATTGTTTAAAAAAAGTAATTTCTCTTTGGAATAACGGTTTGTCAACGCGTAAGACGGCGAAAAATTGCAGTGTTAGTCAATCGACAGTGCAAAGAGTAAGAAAAAAATACTGTAAAGCTATATTATTAAATGTTGGAGGAAGACCAAAGAAATGATCACCGCAGGATGAACGAAGGATTATACGGTTTGTCTCATCTGATGAAGCTTCAAGTGCCAATATGGCTGCAAAATTATTGAAAGAAGATACGAATATACGAATAAGTCAGTGGACAGCACGAAGAACCCTCAAACGAGGTGAGATTAGATGCATTAAGAAAGAAAAGAAGCCAATGTTATCGAAACAAAATATTAAACTTCGTTCGGAATTTGCTGAAAAATATCGAAACTGGACAACTACTGACTGGGAACGGGTTGTTTGGTCCGACGAGAGCAAAATTAACAGAATTTGATCAGATGGCATGTCTTGGTGCATGGATTCGTAAAAACAAAAGACTTAAACCACGACATGTGAAACAAAAAAGCATGGAGGCGGATCTCTAATTTTCTGGGGGTGTCTAACAGCATTTGGTGTTGGATTAATGCACCGAATTAATGGCATCATGAATCAATACATGTACAAAGATATTTTACAAGATCATCTTATAGATGCTGTTGAAAATATGCCTTTTGAAGAAAAAATGTAATTTTCATGCATGACAGAGACCCTAAGCACACTGCTAAAAGTGTAAAAAATTGGCTCAGTACTAATCAATTTTCTGTTCTGGATTGGCCTGCACAGAGCCCCGACCTCAACCCCATAGAGAATCTATGGGGTTTACTAAAAAGACGGCTTCGGGATTCATATGACTCCCATCCAACTTCAATCACAGATTTGTATGATAGAATTCAAGTACAGTAGGAACAAATATCTCCGGATTATTGTAAAAAATTAGTAGACAGTGTGCCAAAGCGAATTAGTGCAGTTTTACAAGCAAAAGGGCTGTGGACGAAATATTAAAAATCAATAATATCCAATAATAATATTTAAATAAGTAATAATATACAAGTAATAATAGGATATAAAAGTCAATCTATTTTTTTTTGTCATTGCTAAACGAGGAGACATTAAATATTGAAAAAAAATTTCTTCAGTTACTTCTAACTATGATAAAAATAATTATAATGTTTCTTTTTGTTATTCTTCTATATTCCTAGCAATAAATAATAATTTACACAAAAGTTGTGGTTATTGGTTCAGTTATACTCCTTACTGTATGTGCAAAACGCATGAGATATTTTTTTTTATCCACGCGACCTTACACTCCTCGGTGACCGAGGTCTTTCTTGGCCCCTCACAGGGTATACCCCACGGCATTGGGGATAGTTCTGGGACTTTTATCGGCTAGGCATTTGGGACATCTATATATGTCAAACACTGAACACTGAACACTGTACTAAACACTGTATATACCTATTTATTTTGTTACCTTTTTAGAATAATTTCATTGGTTGCTTGTTAGCTGTTTATAGGACCATTATACAATGTGGAAAGTAGAAATAGCCGCTCTTGAGTACACGATGTTCAAACGGTTAGTATAATAATTCTGTGTTCTTCAATGTTATTTTCAAAATAATATTTCGTGAACAATGAAACTAATATTTCGTATAAAATATAGGAGGCATAAAATCACTTGCCAATTACAAATCATCAAAATGTTTGCATTCCTTGGTTTTTTTCCAATTTTTATCAAACAATCAGACATAATCCAGCAATTTTGATGAAACAATGAAGCTACAAGATATCGAGTTAATCACTTGACTCAAAAATGGTGCGGACGTAGATTAAACTCTGACCCCAATTTTCAGAAAGATTATTCTTGCAATTGTTATAGAACAATGAAACGCAGTGTGAAAATTTTCATCAAATATTGTAGGTACAAGTAACACCGAATGAATCACTTGCCAATTCCAAATCATTGGGGCCATTTACCCATCAATCTCGTCGGTATCGAGTATCCAAAATAATTGCAGCATCTCGTAGATTTCCATCCGCCGAGCGAGCAAAGTGTCGCCTGATCGCGACGTTTCGCAATCGCTGTCGCGTCGAATTCCGCAAAAAAAGAAGAAAAAGAAAGAAAGAAAGAGAAGGAGTCAATCAATCAGGAACGGCACCGAGCATCTCGCGAACGCGTGTTTCTCTTCGTGACGAACGGATGGATACGTGTGCGCGTACACGTATCGTGAATCGTCGAACGTATCGTCAGTGACGTTTCCTCATCTCACCTTCGGCCGAATCGCGTGATGGCGCGCGGCTAACATGTTTCCTGCGTTTATCAGCTCGGACTCGCGAGCCGCCGTTGCGCCGCGCCGCTCGAGCCGTGCCGTCGTGTCATAAAAATTCGCATAACGTTAACGATCACGTATATCGGACACGTGCTGGAAAAAACGGTACGCGACACTGGGAAAAATATTTTACAGTCAAATGCGAGACACGTGACGCTCAAGCCTCGCCGGTTTCCCGTCGGCTGCGAATTTCGATCTGGGCATCGTTTCCTTCGAAATGTCACACTCTTTCTTTCACTTTTCTTTTGCAATTTCTAGGCCAGCATTCTATCTAATAATACTTGTCCGTGGGAGGTTGTTTGACGAGGGAAATTATTTTTATTTTCCTGTACCGTTTCGTTGTAAAGAAAGTGTCTTTTGAGAAATGGACGTTTTGTACTAGGTTGTAAGGCTTTATTAATGGACTGTCGATATTTATGCAAATATTAGATTAGGATTAGAGAAAAACTCCTGTCCCTAATAGAAGTACCATTGGATCAAAATAGATATTAATTTTAGCTATCATTTCGTTGTATTTTACAAATTTCCATATCCTATAAGTTGTATAAACAACTCAATAATTATCTTAGAGTTACTCCTTCTATTAAGTAAAAATAAAATTCTATTCTTTTTGATCAATACTCAAGTATTAAACTAAATGTACATATACCGGGGAAAATATTCTAATAGGCAAAAAAATGTGTTCATGTTCATATTTTTCGAGATTTCAAGGTCATCGAAGTTTTTTTTAATGGAATGATATATTTTTTTTATCGCTATATGATAGCCAAGGTCAAGACGAATCCAACGATCTGTAATATTATGACCCTCACATGACCTTAAGTATGAAAAATGCATAAAAGTAGGGCACTTGCTTTAAATAGTGAAATAACAATGACTGAATAAATAATGAAGAAAAATTTATTTCAGCAAGCGTTGGACATGGAGTCCATTAACTTCAATACATTTATGTATCCGATTAATGAACGATTCTCTGACCCTTCTCATAACTTGATCACTGATATTAGGATATGCAATTCCAATCCGTTCTTGCATATTTCCCGATGTTGTGGGAACTTCGTTATAAACTTCTGATTTTATTGCACCCTAAGGAAAAAAATCTAGAGGCGTAAAATCCGGCGAACGTAGAGGTCATCGAATAACTGCACCATGACCGATCCAGCGTTGCGGGAACTCTTGGTCTAATACTTGTATCTAATACTTGAATTTGTATCAGTGTTTACAGTCATTAGTCATTAGTTAAGGTTCAAGATCATTTCTTGAAATCCTAGGAGGATCATGTCATCGTTATTTCATCATTTACATCGAGTGCCCTACATTTATGAATTTTTTCTATCATAAAAAACAAGCGAGATATTAGGACAAATTTTGAGATATTAGGACGAGTTATTAGACATTAACCCTTTGCACTCGAGTGGTGACTCTGAAACACCACTAGAAATTGTTGTGGCATTATTTCAAAGAAATTACAAAAAATATTACAAAATATTTGTTACATTACAAAATTTGTATTTAATAGATTACTAACCATTTCAATATTATATGTAGAATAAGTTTCGTATGAATAAAATGAAAATATTGTAAGAGGGAAGAAAAATTTAGTTAGATTGAAAACAGCGCCGAGTGCAAAGGGTTAAAACAAGCGAGTTGGGTGAGACACCCTGTACAATGGATAAAAATTTTCTGTCTCTTCTGTGAAATGATTAAAGACAAAGGGGGTAACGCGCGTCAGACGAGAAAATTTGTTGCACAACGATCTGGACAGCAACGTCCGAAATAATACTGGACGAGGATCCGAGCGTGGAGAGGCAGACAGAAGTTGAAAGGGAGCGTATAGATAAATAAGGGAGAAGAAGGTGGCGGTCGGGACGGTCGTGTAGCTCTCCGGAATTTTTTAAATGGCTCCATCAACGCGCGACCGACTCCGGGACCGGCCCTTGACGGACACGAAACTTAATCTCGAAGAAGAACGCGCCGTTATCTAGGGTTGAACCTTCGCGACGTGTGGTATCTAACCCCTCCTGAGACAACATTTGAGGAAACTTAGAACCTGAGCGTTGGGGCAGGTAGATATACACACGGGCCCCCGGAGACCTCTCCTCTTCTGCTCTGGGAAAGTCAAACAGTCAAACAACCACGCGCACCGAGTGTTGACTCGCGGCATACATTTGGTAGGAACACTTCCTCCCCTTCGCCTCTCGCAAGACAAACAACCTGTCGTGATAATGATACACCGGATAACGGCAGATAAAAGTGCACGGTCCACCGGGGCGGGGAATGGAAACGAAATATTGGTAGCGCTTATCCATACGGAAGGGAGCAACAAATACCGGGAGGGAAAAAAGCGACGAGCAAGGACCTCGCTTCGAACGAGTTCGATAAGCATCATTCTGTAGGAATCTTTTTATCCTGCAGGGAACCGCGTTAATATACAGCCCTGGTCCGTAGAACGGCCCGCCGATACCCTGATAAATCGCGATAATCATTAACATACGTATTTGTCTTTGCTGCGAGCTATAATTATAAAAATCGAGTGCTGGAAACAAACGGGAGGGAGCACTTCGTCATGGGCGAGGTATATTAATAGTTTGGTTGCAAAGGATTGCTGAAGCGACTTCGAAAAGGAGGAGGTTACTCAATTCGATCGGTATGTTGCTTCTTCCGTGGTGGAATTATCGTGGACCGAAGTAATAAATAAAGTAATACTTTTTAAAAAGTTGTGATACACAGTTAAGGATTTCTTAATAAGATTTTCAATAGTTATGACCAAACTGCGGATCTTTGTGCAAAATAAAACTTGTCCGAATTCATTGCAAGGTGCAGGAATTTATTTTTTGAATGATTTTAATGTGTTGGAAATTATACTTTGGAAATTATTTACTGTTTTATATTTGAACTACCCATTTTTATCATAAACGATTAAATTGCGGGTTTTTATGAATTTATGGCTTCTGAAAATTTGCAAACAATGTTATGATATAAAATTCCATAGAATTTAGTACCATTTTTATTTATTCTAGATCTACAAAGGCTACAACCAGTAAAAATTAGATTTTATTTGTTTCCACTTTCCTAAAATTTGCCTACAAAAATTTGAAAATTGCATAAACATCCGCAGTCTATAAAGGAAGCACAATTTAGTAGTGACACTTTGAACTATGAACCATGAAAGCATTATGACATAATAGTTTCTTTTGGGATTTTTGTATAACAGAATATTATTGAGCTTCCTTTTGACATGCTACAATTGTTGAAACTCTTATTAACAGACTTTCGGTAGGTACAGTGTGAAGAGGTTGCAATATTATTAGAAATGCCTAAAATCAGAAATCTACATATTTTATAAAATTATTTTGTAACTTATAACACTGTAACAATAAAATACACTGTTGCAATACTGTAATCGTATTGTTGATATTCTTTTTCAGAAGAGATGGATTAAATTTTGTAATATGTTTATGAATAGAAAGGAAAACTGTAGAATTATTAAAACTAATTAGAACTAATAATCTGCTTAGAAATAATGGGAGAATTCATTCAAAGCTCCATCAAGTTTCTAATCTGTCGTACTTACTTGATAACGATAAATGCATGTAAATAATTCATATCTTAGAATAACAGCCGAAAATTGTGTGGAAGCTTCAAAATTTTAGGAAGTATGATGCATAGTTCCTTGTAATCTTTTTTCCCATAAAATTCGCTGATAGCACATAACCTTTTTTACGTATCTGTTCCTTCAGATAGCCACAGATCTCTTAACTACATGGTCACAACATTAGTTTACTGATTGAGGAAACCGCACAATTCAAACCAACTTCAACTTGTATCTTGATAATCTATGAGACTGATAAAATTTTGCCTCTTCTAATATAAAGTACAAATTGTTTCAAAGGAAATGTTACTTCACATGTGTTCAAGCAATACAAGGTATTTTAATTAACTGATAACTAGACTGCGAATCTTTATGGGAAAGACAAATTTTCTAAACTCATTGCGAGACACAGAAATTAGAGAAAAGTGAATTCTGTCTTTTGACCAGTTTAATGAGGTGACAACAGTAAAACTTTCAGATCCTTCTAATATCCTCACAGTTTTGTATCTCATCTATTCATTTCGGTTGTAAATGCATACAATCCGCAGTCTACCGATAACTATAAAAATTGTAGCACAGTATTTTCATTACAATTTTCCGTAAATATATAATCAATCTAAAATTGAAAGTCAGTATGTCACTATTATTTTTTTCTACTTCCACAGATAAATTTTCTTTACAAATATTTAGTTTGCTTTCTTACAGGTAACATCAAGTAACGTTTGACACATACATATCTACGATCTCTAATAAATCTATAATTATTTGCACATATTAGATATGTTACAATAACAATTAGTAAATGAAACACAAAACTGCAAGGACATTAAAAGAATTCCATAATTAAATTACTCCCGACTTATTAAAATTATTAAAAGAAGAAATGCATCACAACGTCTATTTTTCAAAACCAACTTTGAAAATTTTTATTTTTCGTAAAGCTCCTCAGCATAATGATTACATTCGAATGAAGGTTATGTGCACCGAACGGACGTCCCTCCCAAATCCGTATGACCACGGCGCAAGGTATAATCCCCCGAAAAAGGCCGTTGGCAATCAGAATTCACTGAGAGACCATCGCACACGACCATGATCATTACACGTTCCGCGCAGCAAACGGTGAAACGTGTACTTAAAGGTTCTCCTTGGGAACCCCGGAATTGCAAAAACCGATTTCCTTAATCTTCCGGGCAGGTTCGAGCCCTTAATGCGTTCCCATGCTCGATATTTATTAACAACCAATAACGGCGAGTTGCCGTCGAACTCGCAGCTCCCGTCAGAGCGACGCATTTTTCCAAGAGGAGAGCAATCATTCCCGTTCACGAATACAGCAGCCTAAGGGCTTCCCGAGGCGATTTTCAGCGTGGGTGCACGCGAGGATCGTGAGCTACCATCTCGGTAGACGGGGAAGAAAGAGATCGATGCGGAGAAAGACACGAGAGAAGAAACCGGCAGATTCATTCCCACAATTACGCAACCTGGTTCCCCCGGTGCCCCGGCCTTCGAATTCGTCCTTAATGAAGGATAATCACGTTTAATTGAACGCCCCGAGGCGTCGGTTGCACCCTCCGGCCAGGATCTCTTATATACTCTCTTACCAACTGTTTCGTGAGACCATCCCGGGGCACTGTGTCCTGTCTCGCAATTAGTGCAGCCCAGATAGGTCAAAGAAAACATTAACCGTTCCCGCAGCCACTTTCTAGCCCACCGTTATTGGAAACTGTCTTTGGGATTACGGTAATCCACGGTTAACTGATACTCACTCGGGTTAAATGTCCGCGACCTATCCCCACTCTTCCCCTACCACGCGCCTCGAACTCAGTGGAGCCTTATCTCATAGATCCAGAAAGAGAATAAATGAGGGGTGCCCTCTGCCCGGAAATGTCGTAATTACAGTGTTTACGTTATATATGTCGCAAATGTCTAGCCGATAAAAGTCCCAAAAATTTCCCCACTGCCGCGGGGTATACCAACGCCTCTAGAGCTTCACTATCCTTTTCTACGTTCGGCGTGGATCAAAAGAGTATCTCCTAGCCGATATATGTCCCTGGCTAGACCCGTGTTTTGGACAAAAATCCAGTGAACACTGTAGTCTTTTGTTCTTATACGCAAACAGAAATTCTCATCAGGGTTGCTCTTAATAAATTGAGAGTCGATCTGGAAAAATTGTTAGTAAACCTTGTAAGCTTTTCTCGTGATTTGTTCGTAACCTTCGGCGGTCTGTGTTACTAGAATAATACAATTTTTGTATGCCTATTATTGGGAGATAATTCATGATTAGTAGACTGCGGATTTTCTGCATTTTTGAGAAATTTGAGACAGAAAAATTAGATTTAGAGAAAATCAATATGTGATTTTCAACTGCACGAAATTATTAAAGGAACAAGGAGATTTCTATGTAGTTCCTATGGTTTGCAATTGATGGAGACAGTTCTTATTTTGCACGAAGATCCCCAGTCGAGTTATTAGCATCCTGCGAACTGCTCTTGTGCAGTAGCAACATTTTTTGAATTTCCAAGTTGTCGAACATTTTCGAAAAATTTCCGCGTCCCTGATTGAGCTGTGACCGTTGCCGGACACCGGCTCGGTCGAAAAGACCGTCAACGTCGGTCCCTTGTCTAATTGCGCGGGATAAGCTTGGCAATTCCGCGACGGGACTGGGAAAGTCGCGGCGTGTCAACGATTTTAACTGCGATGTAAATCATGCCGATAAGTATCGCGCTGCCGTGTGCTGCCGCCACGTCGAGCAAGCAAGGTCGCGCCTCGCCGTCTCTCTCCCACCATCCCGTAATTAATCATTTTCGTACGGCACGCGATAACTCCACTTTCTTTTCCCTTTTACCGCACTTCCTCTCTGCGCCGTTCGCGCGGCCTTTTCCCAAACTACACCGACACATGCACACACACATACACACACGCACAAGGATATACACAGCTCAGCTCTGCTCGCAGTAACTCACTCACGCTGCCAACGATTAATTAAAAATCCCGCAACGGAGCGGTTGCTCGTGAGAACCGGTGCAAGTTCGGAACTAGGCTCGTTGCATAGAACTGAGTTTCTCAACGTTGGAAGTGCCTTTGGGGAGCTATTTGAATATCTGAGGGGGGGGGGGGGATATTAACGCATTGACTACCAAGTGACAAGTACTCTGGAATGCACTACAAAATTGAAGGAGTTTGTTTAGTGGGACCCAAAGTGCACAGTTATAATTTAACACGTTGATTACACCCTTAACCCTTATTCGAGCATTTTCTGACAGCATCATAGTTTAACTGTACAGAGTGTCCCAAAAAAGTGTATACACAGTTTGAATTTTGGTCCACTTATTATTTCTAATTAATTACAGCCTGAAAAGAAAGAAAAACCAGAAAGTTATGACCAGTTAAACAGTTGAACATTTTTTTAGAACAGCCTGTATTCAGTTTCACACAAGTCTCGCTTATTTAATTCGTATAAACGGTCAGAGCTATTAATTATTATTGTTAGTTACTTGACAATCAATGCTACTAGCATAGTCGCCAGATGAGGGGAGGGAGCACCAATTGAGGGGAAAAAGTTGCTCTCTCTCTCTCTCTCTCTCTCTTTCTCGGGACGCGTCACGTGATCGAGTAGTGGCGGAAGCGGGGAGGAATAACGTGGTAGAATGGGAAATTAGTGTGGGGGAACAAGTCTTGATCTGGCGACTATGGCTACTAGTATTATGACTAGACAGCGGATTTTATGCATTCATGACAAAAATGAGTAGGTGTACTATGAAACAGTAAACATAGTAGAAAAATTTTTAAATACTCTTATGTTATTTTCGACATATTAAACATATTAAGAAAGAAAATAACTTTCTGTATCACTTTAGCTTGCTGTAATTCAGGTAGAAAATTTTTGTTTTGCATAAAGATCTGCTGTCTAATAATGACTATCATTCTTATGCAAGTCAAGGGGCACGGTCCGGTGACCACCACGGCAGTCAAGGTAAATAATACGCTTCCATTCTTATATGCACATCTAGCGATGTGTTGAAAACTGTTTTGTTATTGCAGTATGGAAAATACTCTCGGAATCGTCAACACCGATTGAAAGTAAGCAGAAACCCTATTAATTCTTTTGGATTCCACAAAATCAAATAAAAGTTGGTCCATAAAAATATATAGTGATTCATTTTT
The DNA here is from genome assembly GCF_050948215.1 of Halictus rubicundus. Classification (NCBI taxonomy): domain Eukaryota; kingdom Metazoa; phylum Arthropoda; class Insecta; order Hymenoptera; family Halictidae; genus Halictus; species Halictus rubicundus. The sequence continues at coordinate 8,536,301 of NC_135149.1, read as the reverse complement.
TAAGGTGGACAATGAATTGCCCGCATGTGATCGACGTGGCAGTCAACGTGTTAAAAGCAGAGCTAGGGAAACAAAGAGTTTTGAAATAGTAAATAGACTTCAATATATTTATCATTTCGAGTGATACACGATTTCGCAACTCAATTTTTATTTGAAATAGTAATTACATAAAGAAATAGTTATTTCAACTATATATTTCAATCCTAACTCGTGCAAATGCTATTACAAAATGAGTATTTCGTTGAAATATAAGGTTGAAGTATTTCAAATTTTCCCCAGCCCTGGTTAAAAGCACTATGCTGAATCTAAGACTGGTATACATACATGGTATCATGGTAAACTACTACGTTATATCAACGATTGACAAGAAATTCGTTAGAACATGCTAATTTTTATGTCATCCCTTATCCTCTTTTTTTGCGACTAATATATTTCTCAATTGTAAATGTACTATATAATTATATCGTTTCAGCGCATAGTACATATCCTAGCATGTGCAATATATGGCTTTAACAGAAAATTTAACTTGAGCTAGTACACATGACATAGAATGTATTAAAAAGTCATTGGCATTCGTCATTTTGTCATTGTTAAAAATGCATATTTATTGGTAACACATGAAGTACTCCAAAGACTCTTTGCATATCGAGTTCAATAATTATAAAGCAATAATTATAAAGGTCGGAAACATGCCCGATTCAGCCGAGAAGTGAAAGTTTTAAGGGTGGTAAAACAATATTATTTGTTTGAAAAACCACCAATAAATATTTGCACCTAACTGCTGATTTCCGTTCAGCGTGGCGTCTTCTTTCCCGTTAGGTTGTTGGAACCTTAGACCATATAAACCTATAGACACGGCACAGATAATTTTGCTTGAAGCAAAGGTAATTGAATTTGTGACGTCACAGCTTCGAAAGATGTATAAGCTATGCTCATTCACCCATGGACCATAAGGACAGTGCCTATGGCTTATGGAGGGGAGGGGTATCAGCGGTTCATTGCAATTTATCAGGAAATGATTAATATATAAAGTATATTTTAGATACAAATGTTTATTCTATATGTTTTATTAAGGTACTACAATGAAGTATTAACTATTTTAGGAATCGATATTTGATTCTGAAGTTTAACAACTTTCGCATATTGTTCAGGTTACAGTATGTTTTTTACATATAAATCGATCACATTTACAACATTTTAAGGTAGTACTGCTATTTTTACATAATTTACATCTACCTCGCTTGTGATTAGTTATTATTAGGCTGCGTATCGTTATGCATTTATAGCAAAATTGAGTGGATGAAATTCAAAATTGTTGAAAAATTTTAAAAATTGAAGATGAATGTATGATTTCTCTTGTATTAAAACCATGAAAGGAAAGAAATAACATTCAATTTAGTTTCTACTTCTTGGGATCGACAATGTATAATGGCGGCGTAGTTTCGGCGCCGGTCTGCCGTGTCAGCCATTTTGAAATTATCTTGTGACGTCACAAATTCAGAGGTCTTTGCTTCACTGGAGTCTGGGCTTTTCTATACGCATACTATACCTATGCCGGGTCTATAAGTATATATGGTCTAAGGTTGGAACAACCCACTGCGCGGCGTTTTCCAGCTGTGAAAATCCCGACGGGCGAGCTGGCAGCTTGGGAACGACTTTCTGGACATTAAGGATTGGAATTCGCGGTGGAAGTACCGTAAATACGGCCGGCGTAAGTATCCTTTACGCCGGGGACACGGAACACCTGAAAAATTCGCATACTCGGATCTAGTGTCGGCGCTAATGCGGCCGATTGCCGGCTACCGCCAGGATACTCGTGTTTCACCCGTGGAAACGCGTGGGTTAGGGCTGTTCCTGCCGCGGCGTTAAGTTCGAATTTTATGGCCCGGCCCGGTAATCCGTTAGAAAGATTCGATTTCAGCTACATTTTAGCAGGGGCCATTTCGCAATGTTGCGCCGCCGCGAAACGTTACGACCAAGCATTTCGGGTTTCATAACCGCGATCAACGGGCAACACGGCCGATTGGCCGAGCGCCGTTTATGCAAATTTCGTGGCTCTCCAGGGCGGTTTTGAGAACCCTGCTCTCTTGCTGATTTCCGTCGTCTAATTTGCTTCGAAATGCCGCGGATATTATTGAAGATTTAATATCCGCGGCGTCGGTGGAATTTATGCACTCGTCCTTTGTGCGCGTCCGCGAATGTTCCCGAGCAACAATTTTTGCACGGCTGTTTATATAAGCAGAAAGTTTCCATTTTCTTTGCGGAATTGCGTCGGGGATTTGTGTGAAATGTAAGCGGATAATTCAAACTCATGAGGTCTGGCGTTTAGTTATGAATATTTATACGGTGCGGGGATTTACGCAGTCGTTGTTTGTGCACTGTGAATGTTCTTGCGAGACGATTTTTGTATAAGTGTTTATATAAACTAGAGGGTTTTTGTTTGGTTCCTTGACCGTTCTACTGGGGGTTTGAGTCAAATAAAATTGCATATTGCGAAGTCATGAAGCTGGCAATCTGGTTATAAATGATCACAGTATCACGCCTTCACTAGAATATTTAAAAAATTATTCTCCCGAATGAATCTATTACAGATTTGAAGATTGAACCTTCCCGTTTACACTGACTGTTTATAAACTTGATTTACGATTTTTTCTGCTGTTTTATGGAACAAAAGGAAGGAAGAAGTTTGGTCTACCTTACATTATTTTGGTGTACATTATTGCAAGGATGACACCTTTCATTCAAGGCTCAATAAATCGACTAGAAAAAATCAAGTTTCAAGAATTCGTTGTAAATGAAAAGCTCGGATCTTTAAACCTACGGGGATTTCAGTCACGAGATAAATTTTTTAATATTGTTACAGACTTTCCAATTTGAACATACTGGGCCAAAAAGCGTTTCCAGTTTCCCAAAATCATGTAAAAGTAACTTAAACAAAAATAAGGGATGGATGGCAAAAAGTAGGGGCTTGAAGCTTGAAAATGAGTCTAGATGTATTGTTGTATTATATTTTTTAATGAAATGATCGGAGTTTTAACACTAAACCTACCGAGCATTAACAGTATCTAGTAAATATTGCCTTATAAAAATGGGAACCCTAAATTTATTGAGATTGTCCGTAATTTTCAATATAATAAATGCTTGGACAAGGAAATTTATTCCACTATTTTCCATAAATGAATTTTTGCAGTTTCAATAATTGTAAAATATGAAACCGGTCAATCTCTCGCAGGGATCCTAACCGTTATAACCAAAAAGAAAAAAAGTCCTGGTATAACAAGTAAATAATGATTATAAGTAAATTGTTTTACTTGGTAAATTTTATCGTTGAGAGAAATTGATTTCGATCACTTGTAACAGTTATCAATGAGATAAAAATCCCTTGTTGGTAAATTTTATCGTTGAGAGAAATTCATTTCGACCACTTATAACAGTTATCAATGAGAGAAATTTATTTCGACCGCTCATAAGAGTTATTGACGAAGGAAATTTGTAATAGTTATTATTAAATAGTACAACTTTCAAATATCAGACAATCAATTATTTCATACATTTCGTATTCATAAAATTAATTGCTACAATCAAAATTTAATATGACAAACATGAGTTTTTCTTCTTCTTGACTTCTCTCATTGAGAACTGTTATGAGCGATCGAAATAAACTTCTCTCATCGATAACTGCTTCGAGCAGTCGAAACCATTTTTCTTCATCGATAACAGTTATCGAGGAGGATCCAATTTTTTCGACACTAGTAACCGTTATTTTTAACCAAAAAGTATAAAAATCGATATTTTTTCATCATTTTGTTCTTCGAAATTTTTTTAAACGTTTTGTCTAGATTATATTAAATTTCAATAATAATCTGTTACTTTTGGTCCCCGATTTCTCGAGAATTTAGTGCTGAAATACTTTTTGGATCCACTGTACGTCGCAGTTTTCGAAGGTGGCGTAGAAAACGGGCGCGTGCCACGCGATGCGTGAACGGAAACGGCAGCAATTATTAATTCGCATCGTAGACGGGGATAAATAGTGGACGGGAACGGTGTCGTGGTGAGGTGTTCATAAATAAGGCCGAAAGTATGATTCTGGTCGATAACCACCTCGGGGTAATTAAAACCCCGGGGTGGTTAGAATACGTTCGAGGCTCTGCCCGTTCTTGAGGAATGTTGGTGGGGATATTTATATGGCACGGGACCGTGAAGAAGGGACTCGGTTTAGACGTGGTCGCGTGGTACTTTCAGCCTTTCCTTGCTTTTATTCGCCCTTTTTCTTCGCCGCATCTTCGTCCTTTCTACGCCGCGAGCAATCACCATGAATCACCGTTTAGAATCGACAAGCCGGCAGTTTCACGGGGTGCTAGTCTACCGGTCCCTTCATCATCGATTTTTGTTGACTCTGGGAACGCGCGATCATTCACGATTACATAATTGCGCCCGGGTAACGCAGTTAATCGAAAGGACATTATCGCGTTTCCATTACATTTTGCATCGTTGATTTTAACATTTCATTTTCCACCGATGATACTAAATTCAAATCTAATGACTTTAAATCGGAATGGTTAATGAAATCGCTAGCCAACCCTTGAAGAGACATTTTATTTTGCAGTTCCTTTTTAATGGTCCATATTAATGGAAATGATAAATGAAATTGCTGGATTATTCCTGAAGAGTTTTATTTTTCACTTCACTTTTAATGGTTGTTATTCAGTTTCAAGCTAATGATATTAATTTAAATAGTAGGGAAAATTTGCAGGCTCACCTTTGAATAGCCAGGATTCTATTTTCCACTTTATCTTTCACGGTTACCATTAAATTGAAAGCTAATGATATTAAGTGGAAGTACAAATGGAACCATGATTTTAATTTCTATTTCCTTTTTGCTCGTTCGATTTTAAAGTTAAAAGCTGATTATCTTTGAATAGCCAGGATTTTATTTTCTACCTCACACTCCACAGATGATGCTTTTAAAGTTAATGCTAAATTAAAATAGTAAATGAAATTGCAGACACGCCATTGAAAAGCCGGAATATTATTTGACATATTCAACTTCCTTTTGTTCACAAGAACTGTAAATAATTTTAAACGTACTGTTAGTCAGAGTCATCTGATTTGTACAATATAATTCTGACTTGTTCTCATAATTGTTCTTGCTCCAAACATTTTGTCAGAAAGATGTACAGAAATCTGTTTGAAAAATAATTTGAATGACAGTTTAATAAAACGAAATAACTAAGAGAATTTTCTCGATTGCAAAAAATTCATGTACCAACAATGTTGTATTTCTTTGCAAGGGCCAATTTCTCAGGTTATTTGGAGTAACTTTTTCCTTTGCGAAAATGTTATCCGCGGCTTCGTTAATGAATTATTAAAGTTAACGGGACCCGTCGTTGATTAGCGCGACTGATTGGTCAACGTGTTTCCTCGATAACTCCTTAACAAAGCCGCGGAGAACATTTTCGTAAAGGAAAAAGCAACAATTGTCTCCACAGACCTCCAGGTCCAACTCGCGCATGAGAAAGTTAATAATCGAGCGAAAAAAACATGTGACTGTAATTTAATGCATCCGCGTATAATGAATAAAACAGGTCCGCGTATTCAAGGTTCATACATTATTTCATGAACCTCAAAAGACGGGAGCCTCGCCGTTTAATTACGAACCAGAAAAATCCGTGCTCCGAATGAAAACGCCCGCCTCATAATTAACACGGGCGTGTTTCTTTTATTCTCGATTGATCGATCCAGCGAGATCCTTATTTCGAAGCAATGAGTCGAGCAGTTGCAATCCATTTCTCGGGCCGTGCGCGCGCACCGTAGAATAATAATCCGCGGCGTATTATCGGAACCGGTATTGAAATAAATGACCTGCGCGGTCCGAGGTTCCGGTACGCGATTATACATATTTCATATTTCCATACAATTATCATTAACGGCTCGAATTAACGAGCGGCGCGCCCTCCTGAGGGAGGCAGCTGAACGTCTTCTGTCTTTCGTCTTAAGTTGTTAGGTGCTACTATCGTCCCGCGGTTCCGAGGCTTATTTAAGACCCGACGAAAGAATGTAATTCCATGGAAGCCATAATAAATAACGGATAAAGCATTTCGCGAAACTCGTTTCCTGCGCTCGTCGCGGACTCCGAGGATTACACGGCCCTCGAGGGATTCGGTCGTCGTTGTCTCTTTATTTTTTTTTTTTTTTAATTCTTTTTTCCGACTTTTTCTGCGACATCGGTTGAGGATAATTGAAGTCGACGGCGAAATTTCTGAGAATGTGTTTTGATAGTCACGAGAAAAATAACACACACGACAGCGCTTTTCAATTAATCTTCCGGAATTCCGTTCTGCCGCCATAATCTTGATCTCTCTAAATATTATACTCTCTGTAATCCGTGGTTTTCGAAAGCGAGTCGGTTTTTTGTCGCCGAGGGATTCGTTCATTTGTAAATGACGCGGTGCATTATGGTCACTTCAGAAGGAGTTTAAGTAGGCGACGATGAGATGAAATGCGAAGCAGTGTTTTGATTCGAGTAATTTGAAAGTTTTAGTTTTTAGTTCGATTGTAATGTGCTTATTTGGACAAGATTTTTATTGAAACATTATTTAGACGACATTTTTTTATGACACTTATTTTAGTAATTTATCAAGCTTAGAAAAATCATAATTTAAAATTTAAATGCTTTTCTTATTGTAATTTATCTTGCTTAGACTCTTTATTTGTAACACAATGTAAATCAATTTTAATTTTGATAGTTGACGATACATTCTTATAAATAACACACTGTCAACATGTTGAACAACTTGCTCCAGTCACTAGCCAAGTTAGGTTAGGTGCTTTATTCCGAAACAATTTGAATCAATTTCAATAGTAATCTTGGTTGTTTCAGTAATCAATTTTAGTTGTTCAATAAAATGATGTCGCTTGTCTTACGAATAATACAAAATATTGATGATATAGGTTACACTGAATTTTTCATATTTCATTTTTCAAGTAGCTAGTTGCTATACGTAAGAACCAAAATGTATAAGATGATTCAGAAGCAGCATTAAAGTATGATGTATTTGTTAAAAGTGTATAAAATTTCCGATAGCAATAACGATTTTATTTCCACTGTAAAAAGTCGCTTCTACTAACATAGTCCCATAATTTTTCTGGGAAGTATTATTTGAACCAACATAATTTGAAATATCCGCGACAGCAAAATAAAGCAAATTATACAGTGTGTCCCACGAACTCTGTCCACTTGAATATCTTGGTTATTTCAAACAATACAAGAAAATGTTACTTACAGAGGTTGTAGGGTTTAAGAAACTACATAATATGGTATAAATGATATTCTTGCAAGTGGAGACGTAGAGAAAATATAGAGGTCACCTTTGTTTTTCTTAAATGGAATGTTCAATTTTTTATGCTCGATTTCGATAGATTGACGTATCCTGAATATAAAAGTACTAAAGTGTATATGTCCTAAAATTTACCGTTGCTGATGCATTTTTCGTATTTAAGGTCACGTGAAGGTCATAATATTACAGCTCGTTGAATTCGTCTTGACCTTGGCTATCATATAGCGATAATAAAAATATGTCATTCCATTTAAAAAAACTTCGATGACCTTGAAATCACAAAAAATATAACCTTGAACAAATTATTTTGCCTACCATAATATTAGCTCTTCTGAACCAACTAATGTTTTCCTCTGAAATTTTCTTCTATCATAAAAAACAATTAAAACATTTAAAAAAATAGATATATTTTTACATCAACCTAATATTAAAACAAAATGATATTGTGGAATGATATTAAATTGAAAGAGGGTGCTAAGAGGAAGTTCGCAGAGCAATTTGAACTGTGAAGGGGTGAAATACGAGTAGCTCGAAAGAACGTTTAGCGGTGTCAAATCCGTCCCCGTTCGTGTTTAATTATCAAATTTCCGGTTGCGTCGCGATGTGCGACTAGCTCCGACACGCCATCGAATGCAAATCTGGAAGCAAAGTCCGGGGAAACCGGAAATAGCCGGTGGCCGAGCGTGAGGCTCTCTAGGGCCACCTGTCCCCCGATACAGAAATCAAAAGCGGAAGTCTGTCTTCGCACAGGAAACATCGATCCGTGGCAGTAGCTTCTTATCAGCCACAGCCGTGTCAACTTTATAGTCGACTTGTAATTACTGACTACTGTAATACTAGTACTGAAAAATGATTTCCATAATTTTGCATTTCACATTCCATATTTTACACAATTTCTTCAATATTCTTCTTAGGTAGAATTATTTTTAACATTTTGAAACGTTGGATCTTAATAAGTATTTAAAAAAAAATTAATTCCATAATTTGTATTTTTATAATAATGTATTTTTACATTCGACATTTTCCACAACGCATTCTCTTCAATACTCTCCTTAGGTAGAATCACTTTTAACATTTTATGATGTAAGTCATTCAGAAAAATGAATATCATATTTTCAGTTTTTGTTGCTGAACTTTATTATCAATTCACGCAAGAATAGCGGTATCGGACCAGTCAAATATTTAGATTTATTGTTTAAAATGCCTTCAAAGGTGTCATTACGTATGCACATATCTGATCTTATTTAAGTGGGAATTTTTCTCCAATGTATAATTTATAAGGCGAGATATAATCCCATGTCGAAGATCATAAAAGTCTTCACATTTTCGTCTAGTTTTACGAATAATGTGAATATTCAACGAATTCGCCTAACGTCTATTTAGCACTTTCACTATCAACTGCTTTTAATGACAGAATTATGACTTTGCTAGCCTTCGCGTGTAGAGATAAAAATTTTATTATAATGATACACATGATATAAGTCTTCATTTGGAAAATAATTACTTTCTAAATTTCTAATCCTTGACAGCAAACATTTCCTCATCGGAGAATGCAACACAGGATTCAAAATATTATAAGATAGAGTGGAGTTATAGTAAACTTTCATAGAAACTAAATTATTGATCGTTAAAAATTGACAGAATTGTAAGAAATAAATTAACATTAATAGTAAAATTTAATAATTCTTTTGATACAAATAACCACGTTGTATTAAAAGTATTTAGTCATCTTGTTTTGTTGGCCATATTTATTGAGTATATTTATGCAATCATAACAAGTAAATAACAAAGAGTGTATTATTTAATCTTCTCGTGAAAACTTCCTGTACTCTCATTAGAATTAAATTAGAAATTAGAAATAAGGGCCATGTGATTTTGCATGTTCTTATAATTTTTTCACATGCCTTAAATTTTGATTAAACAATTGCAGTGATGTAGAAAAATTTAAAAATACTATAATTTCGCCTTCACCTCATCAAGATTAATAGTAAATAAAATGAGTCCTCGTTTGCCTCTTGTTTATAGCAATTGTTCAAGGAAACATGTAGATTTTAATGAATATTCTCACTCTAATGATGTATAGTATGTGCATGTAACATAGAACTAACCCAAAATTAATTATTCATAAGCTATAGTATCACAGTAATAAATCGATTGGTACGTATACTTCATTATCGGTGCATTCTACAACAATAAGGTCAGATATTATATCGAGAAAAATTAAAGTTACCTATATATATATAGGAGAATTCTATATAATAGGTATTTTTGTATTTCACTTTCTAAGAGTATGAAAAGGAAATAGCACTACTAATGGGGTGACCTGTTAGTTTGAAATTGTACTAATTCACACTTTGACTACACATTCAAAAATTAAAATGATTAAATGTTTACAAGGGGGGACCTAGCTCCAATGACCTTGCCCTTGAAATATCTTGTTGAGATCAACATTCCGAGCAACTTTTTCCTATACGTTTCCCTATATGCCCTTCTGACTAAATAAACCCATTGCCTCGAACTTTTGACGGCCACTGTACGCCTCGAAGCCTCAAAGGATCGTGCCCCAAAGCAACGAAAAAAAGCGTACCAAGAATTTCAGTCTGGTTCATTAAAACATCGACAGTGATTTCGTGGGGCACGTTTCCACTAGCGCGGCGCCGAGCGCCGACGAATTACAATTTACCAGGATGATTTCACGAAGAATCCTTTCGAGAAAAAAAAAAAATGTTCGCGTTACCGTTCGCCGTGTCCTTATTAAAAGGGCCCCCCGTTCTTCGCACGGGCTCTCGGCGGGCCTCGCGCGCTTACGCTTGTTAGCCTGTTCGAAACGAGAGCGGTGCGCGCGGTTAATCCGCCGAATTATTATCATTATCGTTAATCAGCCGCCGCGGCGCGTTCGATTGGTACGTTCACACGATCCGCCGATAATTTTGTATCGATCATTAGGTTTATTGGGCCGGGTGCCCGGGGGCAGAGTTATCGATGACTTACGGCCCATAGGATCAAAGTGCAGTAATTATTCGCGGCGTGAAGGAAATAATCGGTTCCTTGATTGCTCAATTCCTCCCACCATCGCGCCAAGAGGGCAGCCTTCTTAAATCGTTACTCATCCTCGAAAAACCAAGCCCGAGCCTGACCCAGCCCGGCCCTGTCCACTCGCGTTCCGACTTTTAATTTGCGTATTAGCGACCCTCTATACGCCCGATAATTAGTCCCCATCAATGGGATCATTAATATTCCCCGCGACGGACCGCCTAAATGCAATCTCGCCTGACGTCGCCGGGGACCCGGACCACGATCGCGATCGCGATCTATCGATCGATCCTCGGGCTTGACAGTCGCCGCCGTTAATCGGGACCGTCGCCACGATCGGAATGGTCGTATTGCTAACAATTCGGGGATCGGCGATCGAGAAATCGGTTGCCAAAGAAAGAGCAAGAGAGAGAGAGAGAGAGAGAGGACATGAGGATTTTTTGGATAAGAAGTTCGATGGCTGGGCTAGCTGTCAGATGGTACAGCTGGGAGACAGGATATGGGATGAAGGGAGATTTGCTGGAAGGATTCTTTGATTTGAAACAGGCGATGGACGGGATGGAAGGGGTTTGACAACGTGGTGGGGAATTTGTTGTGGAAGCCAAATTTTGGTTAAAACTTTGTCTAGACATATAATCGTTGTATTGCTTCCGGAGAAAAATGAGAAACATTGGTTCGAGGCTTTCTACTCCACCCTTTTGCAGATTATATTCGCCATTTTGCATACCAAATCCGCTAATTGCAGGTCAAATACACTTTTTTGCAAATCGCATTCACCCTTTTGCAAATCAAGTTTTGCCTGAAAATTTGTGTTATATTGATTTAATAGTATACACATTAGGGTGGCTTTTATTTAATACTGATGAAAATTTTTTCCGATATTTTGTTTATGCTCCCCCCCCCCGGATTCTTCCAATTAATATCAAGAAAATCTATGTAAAGTTTAAGCTCGATCGGATAATGGGAAAACGTGCCCCTCGGCACTTAAACATGAAAATAATTAATTAAATGTTCATAAAATTGGTTTTCTTCAATATCTTCTAAATTATTGACAGAATCGAACGGTTTATTTTAGAGGGTTTTTCGAAACGTAGTTCTGTTTATAAGACCTTTACCCTTGATAAAGTGGAACCTGAACATATTTTTTGACTTACACTAAAAAAAAATATATGCAATTTCCTGCAAAATTAATTTGCAATTAACCAGTCAGCTGTGGCGACCTCTTTGTGCGTCGCGAGAATCAAGCGATGACGGATATAGTCGTCATGACACGAAATACTGCCATTTCTCCAGTACGGATATAGTCGTCAAACACAGTTGACTGGTTCAGAAAAAGTAAATTCCGCAAGTTAAAAAAATTCACATTTTTCGTTAATGTTTATTGATAAAAGATGATACACTTCTGTTTTCAAATTTCAAAAACAAAAACGGTTGTGTTACGAAAAAAGTAATACGATATAAAAGACGTAGCCTGTTCAAATGTACCAGTTTTGTCGAATATATTTTTCGATACAGTCAATAATTTAGAAGATATTCGAGAAAAACGATTTTATGAGAATTTAATTAATTGTTCTAATGTTCAAGAGCCCGGGGGCACGTTTTCCCGTTATCCGCGGGTGCTCAAACTTTGCACAGATTTCAATATTTCAATTATAAACAAAATTCAAAAGTCGAAAATAAGAGCCACTCTAGTACACATACACATAGCTCCACTTATAATTGTGTCATTTTGAAATCATAATACTGCCCATCGTTACCCGCAGACCGCAATAACCCTATTCTCTCGTACACAGCGAACGAGATTGCAACGGTTCTATCAGTTCTATGCTGTATTTCTGAGGAGCTGGCGAGGGTTCGCTCGGACAGGACCTGCGAAGCGAATATTTACCTTCAACCGACACTAGTCGCACCTGTGCGTTTACGGAACCTGACACGGAAGCGCGGCTAGCATTCCGTAACCGGAAGGGATGTTCCCCGGTGTGTTCTAACCCCCTGAAACTCATCAGGCCGAGGTTTTCTGTCGCAGGAAACACGTTGATAGTTAAAAGGGGGTCGGGCCCCGTCGAACCGTGACTGCCGTGTGGACGACACGAACTGCCAGGAAGAGTCAAGTTGTCGGTTTCGAATGTGTTCGGAACGTTTTGATGGTCTCGGGGTAAATTGCCCGGAGCTTTTTGCACCTCGCGGTCGATTGCCTTCGATATTTGCCGTCATCCACACGATACGGAAGTGGTAGCCAGGCTGCGAAAATTGTTTCATGGTCGCAGAGGTGCGAACGATTTCTAATCGATAGTCTGCGATTTATAAGAAAAATGAGCAGATCAAATTTGAAACGGTACGAACATCGGAGACATTAAAAACCGTTTTATTATTATTTTTCATATATCACGACTGTTAATACTGCAAATACGTTTCCATTTATTTATTTTTTTTTGCTCCTTACAATCAGTGCAGAACATTTCTATTTTGCATAGAGCTCTGCAGTTCGTTCTCGAGGAGTTTCTATTTTTATTTTTGAATATTTATTTTATTTATTAGAGAACCTAAATTCGGCTTTAGTCTAGCTGAGATCTGACTTAGTTGATTGATTTTGTTTTGTGATACGAATATTGTGACGGAAGGCAGTTTTATGTTTTACTGCCTGTAAATAAATTGCAGGGGATTAAACTTACTGTGCGTCGTCAAATTGAAACATTCGAATCATTATCTATTAATTTCGGAGAAATGTAACATTAATTTGAATTGCTCATTCTCACAGGCAATTATACCGTTCAAAATCCAATTATTCAGTATCAAATTAAAATGTTTGAATCACTGGTTTTCTGCTTCTCTTGTAACTAAATGTAATATTAATGTTAATTTTTCATCTTTATATGAAATTATGTATACCTCTCAACCGTGTGAATCTGTTTATGAATACGCATCAGTATATTACTGTACTATTTCCTTTTTCATGTTAGCCTCAATGTTATTATAATTGTTTCAGGGGTAAAATACTGGGAACATCCCTTCCGGTTACGGAGTGCTAGCTGCACTTCCTTGTCAGGTTCCGTTGCAGCACAGGTGCATCTGCTGGCGGTTGAAGCAGTACAGGAAGAAAGAGTCCAAATGCAATTTGTTACGCAGGATGAGGCTCTTTAAATTACCATACTGACTTGCGTTAACCATTATCTTGATAGAAAGTAGGTCAGGTTCGGGGATGGTTAAGGAACGCATCAATGAGGCTACGTTGAATGAAATTGTTTTATTAACGGAAACGCGTTGAAGACACTCAACGACACTGAGTCATTAAACAAGAATTAACAAGTATCACACTTTTATCTACCTGCATCAAAAATTCTTAAAATAGCATGTTATAAATATTTTCTGTCAAGTTCACTTTTGCCTATACTAAAATTAAAACTATTAAAACTATATTAAAATACAGACTACAGTGTTTACTCGATAGATGTCCGAAACACGGGTCTAGCCAGGGACATATATCGGACAGCGAAGCTCTAGAGGCTTCGGTTCGTGGTCCCTCACGGGGTATACCCCGCAACAATGGGGATAGTTCTGGAACTTTTATCGGTTAGGCATTTGAGACGTATATAGAGTAAATACTGTATTGTAACAGAAGCATTATTATTTTATTCTCAAATAATTTCTAACTTTTACATTGTAAATAGTTCTCTTTAGTGTATTATATTAGCATAGTATTCAATCTTTCCAAAATTATTGTATATTCTTATTTCATGTTGTGCTTCTTTTTTTAAAGTTTCTCCAAATGCTTTTGGGTTTCTATAATAGATTGATCTTAATAATCAATTTTTATTAAAATAATGTGCTATCGAGTCCTAGAACCTGCTACAACGAAAAATTTAATATAGAAAAACAGTAATGCCGAATCAAAATGGTCATAACTCTCTTGTGACACTCTGTATAAGGTATAGATAAGCAGAATGCTCTTTAATTTCGGATGTACTAAGATATGTTTAGCGCCTGCCGAACAAAAATTATTGTCTCGGCTACTGTATTGACTCTTTCAATAAATAACGCTGATTCCATCTCAAAACGTTCTCGGAATGATCATAAGAAAAATGTGCATAAATTTCAGAATTTTCTTAAGACCATGCATAAACATCCGATCAGATGATGTAAACCGTAACCGCAAAAAACCTAAATAATACATCTCGATATCCTTCGTCCTCGAAAAAGCAGATTCGTCCGTAAGATACCGCGAACATATATTTCAGTAGTAACGAAAAAGAAGCTTTTCAAACCGAGCACACTCATCCGGATTGCACTCCATTAAAAATCGAACACGTTCCATATTCATGAGGCGGGCCCGTAGCGGCCTGAATTTTTATTAACATATTCATCACCGAATACGGTGTATCGCGGGCATGTACAACGAGCATCAGGCTCATCAACGGCAGTCCGCGGAGCGCATAAATTAGGCATAAATTCGGCGTTCGCGCGGAATGAGCGAACGGGGGCGCGTCGATTGCCGGAGCGGAGGCCAATTAAACGCGGATTTATTAACAAGGTGTCGAAACCGTTGTGTCAAGCGGCGAACGACTAAGCTCTGTCCGCGGTCATTTGTAAGCGGGACTGTTTCGCAACGTACCGAATTAATGGCGAACTCTTTTCGCCGCCTTCCATGCGCGAGGGCCTCGGGCATAAATCATAATTAAATCCGAATGATCGACAATCATTTGTATCAGTTTTTGTCCGGGCGCAGCTGCGGCGTTACCGGCCCGAGCTTTCGATGCACTTTCGATCCCGGCACGGCACCGGCACTGTACCGCGATGCAGCACGGTTATGCAGCACGGTTGTGCAGCACGGTGCATCGTAAACCAGTTTCACGTGCCGCGCCGCGCGCGCCGGGACGATTAAACGCACGTAACGCAGCGATTTTCAAAGAGCGGTTCCTCCCGCGGGATTCTTACATAATTTATCCGTAATCTTTCCGCGCCGATCGATTTGCACGATTCATTATATCATTTGTCATACCTCAAGGACCCGGCCAGCCGCGAGAGTATCGACCTGATGCCCGATTCCGATTCGATTATTTATCCCGTCCTTTTTATGCCCGACCGCAGCTGCCGGCATCGCGTTCTGTAACGCACGGGTTATCCTTGGCGTTGTTGTACTGGGTGGTTTGGAAACAACATGAAAAATTAAGGAACATTACAACCTGTTGCTTAGTAGCTGACCTGATCCAGTGATAGATCACTTCAGTTTCACGTCTGGCTGAAATTCGCACTCGCAAATCGCTATTTAATTTCTATGAGATATTTTATTTCTTTTGGTTCAACTCATAACTACATTCATACTAATTAAAATGCTACTTCTTTTTCATTTCAGACCAATAGAACCACTGGAATCGTGTCAGCCGAAAAGGCACTTTTCAAAAATATAATCCTATCCAACGAATTATAGCTCCTATAATTTTAAGAGTTTTGGCTTCAAAAAATTATATTGTATAGTCGAAATAACAGAAAATATGTATGCAAAACCTTTATACAAAATGGTCGTCCCATTTCTTTACAAAAATTTTCGCAAAAGGCCTATAAAATGAATCTCTTGATGTTCTAGATATTAGTTTCATATTTTATGCTATTAGAAATCAAATTATTGTGTTATTATAAATCGTAATTGGTCAGAATCAGAAGATACTAAAGATTGCTTTTTCCATACGAAAATTTTTTAAGTTGCAATAGTTCCAACGCAGAAATGACATTTTTTAAATTAATCGTCATCCTGTTTAAATGCTCGAAGCTATAACAATTTTGATGTGCTGACTTTTTGAACAGTTTTGTGGGCCAGTTACCTTAATCCCGATGATTTATGTTACAATTAAACTGAAAGTTTATGAGAATTTACACTTTCAGAGACTTTAAAGAAACTGTTCTTCCCCTATCAATGCCCTCAGTAAAGTAAACATAAAACGATACTGCATTCAATTTTATTACATATTGCACATTACAATTTTTTGGAAATTTGTGTTCGCTATAAAAGTATGATATTTTGTAGTGTAGTCGTAATGAGCGTAATAAAACTCTCAGTACCAGAAATAAACTTCTTACCGCATGTACTTTTTCGTAATTAATGTCTGAATTTATGAATTTGTGCAAACATCCCCAACCTTGTAATTAGTGAATATGTTTTTGTAATAAAACGGTGAAAGCCTCCTCTATACAGCGGTAAGGGCCTCGTGTGTACTTTAGGTACTGGTTTGCTAATATACGCACAAATATTTATATAACGTTTATTTACAATACGACAGAGACACTAATGAGACAAAACAAAAATTTTCAAAAGTAAAAAAATATAAATAAAATCTACAGTTTCTCACCTTAAAAATTATAAGTTCGGGTTTGGGCAAGTCTTCTTACCCAAAATAAAAATTATTTTAATACAACATTTCTTAGCGAGGACAACCGAGACCAATATAAGTTAGTCTGTTCACACGATTTATTTTAAAAAATCATATCAGGAAGTCGTATCTTCAGTTATAATTAGACGGTTCGTTCATTAGAATTATGTTATTTTATCTGCTGTGTACTCAACAAAAATTCTTAAATATATCACCTACAAAGTATGAAGTGAAGCCTCCACATAATAGGAAATTAATTCTTATTCCCAGAACACAAATTTTTATAGAGTTTGATACTAAACAATTTTTTAAATTTTATTTATTCCAAGATCAATGGTCACAAATCCACATTTTCACTTATAGTAATAAGTGGACGGCGGATTTTATGCATTTCTGACAAATGTGAGTGGACGTTATCTAGAACAGGAAAAATATTAGAAGAATTTAAATATATTATTATATTATTTTCAATCTAATAAACATAATAAGAAAGAAATTTTATTTTGCATCAAGTTCCGCAGTCTAATAATAACACATCCCCAATTCTTTTATCTCTCAACAAGAACGGTCATTTGAAATTTTGCAGCAACCGTTGCCTCGATCCGTATTCGAGGCGTGCTTTATACAAAAATATTAATCTTAATATTTCATCCGAGCATTACTCTGGAAGCGGTCGATCCTTTTTTCGCAACACCCTGTGAACGACCGTAGCATAACGAACGAACGTTCGGTGCTCTCTTGCGAAATCACGACGCGTGCACGAACGCGTGCACCTTTTGACTTTAATCCTCCGCAAGACGAAGAGAGGAGCAGAGAGGAAGAGAGCGAGTGGAAAGGTGAAGAGGGAGGACAGGGGATGCAGCCCGTTTCATGCCGATCCGTTATTAACTTACGTAATCCCGTAAGGGCTTTCTTCCAGTAGCCGTTCATTAACGAAACCTGTTGCCCGAGATACGCGAAACGAACGCTCGCGCATTAAACGTCGAAACCGAGCGGGCGCTCTCGCATGCCTCGTGATTTAATTCGCGGCAGATGCACCTGTGTGTAATAGCAGGACCCAGGCTTCCTGCCCCCGGAAACTCGAAAGAGAGAGAGGGGGGGGGGGGAGACGATCGTCAGAAAAATTTCGATTCTTTTCTCTCTTTTCGACGTTCGTTCCACGCCCGTTGCGCGTTTCTTTTCGCCGCGCATGCGGTTCGTAATCGGTGAAACTCCGAGAGTCTTGGGTGGCTCGTTGCGCAGGCGATGTTCGTTTGCGGTTGGTCCCGATTGATACGAGTCGTTCAATGCACTTTCATTGCCCTGCCCGAGCTTTTAATGGCCCCGTTTCGTCAATGGAAATTATTTTCTTCGATGGCCAGTCGTAAACGTCGAACGCGTTGGCGTGCTCTGCGAGCCACGGTGTTGCGATTTTTCTGATCCGGAGTGGAAGTTTTACGGTTTGATGGACTTGGGGAGAAATATTGTTTCAAGAAAATAGGTGTCCTCAATATCCCACCCTCTACACTACCCAGAAAACCGCATAGAAAATAAAATCATTACTTTCAAATCAGAGTATGGCTACATTGCCGAAACGTATGTTAATTTATGATGGAAGGTTAGAAATAATCAACTTTAACGAAACCATTGACGCCTCTGAGGCATCGTTTAAAATGGGGTTTAATCGAAATGAAAAATGAACGGTTCGTACAGGATGTCCGAAAAATGTTGTACTTGTTTGAAAAAGGTGATTCCCGAGATCATTCGAAGCAACTTTTTCCTTTGCGAAAATGTTCTCCGCGGCTTCGTTCAGGAGTTATTCTCGAAAAACACGGACCAATCAGCACGCGACTATAGCGCGCGAATTGCGACTCGGCGACAGGTCGTGCTGAGCGTGGCGTTGGCATTGGCTGAGCCGGAATCCGTCCGCTGTAGCCGCGCTGTGATTGGTCTTCCTTTTTTGTTAATAACTCCTTAACGAAGCTACGGAGAACATTTTCACAAAGGAAAAAGTTAGTTCAAATGACCTTAGGATTCGCTCCATTCAAGGAAGTACAACATTTCCGGGTCACTCTCTATAACAACACACATGGCAAACTATTAGGTGCACAAATTAATTCGTGGCCTTTGTTACTGAATTTGGAGGTTACCTGGAGTAAATGCACTGAAATTCACGGGGGGAATCATTCCTTGCCAAATCGATCATTTTTCAACGTCGCCATCGGCAATGTTGTTCTAAATGAAATGTGTTGTAGTCCATGTGAAATTAGGGTTGGAGGGTTTAAGTAATCATTTTGCCGGTTTAGAATTTGTTTCAAAATTACAATCTTTTGCAATTTTTGCCCAATTTTGCGAAAATGGGTTTCACTTACGAATCTTTATCTCAGGAACTGTTTGTCCGATTGAGTTAAATTTTGTTTCGTTCAGAAAGGATTGGGCTATTGGAAAATAACTTTTTCAACTTCGATAATTGACTTTCTATTGCCGAAAAATGTAAACGAATTCTTCTTTTACGTTTTTTCCGGCCAAGGTTTTTTAAATTTTGAAAGAAATATGGTCAGACTCCTTGAAGTTTGCCCATCAAAATGAACCGTTCAGGCATGGGATGACCCTGAGAGTATTATCAAGACATAAATGTTCCTTGGTTTGTAAATGAACAACGGAATGAAGGAAGGTTCACGAATTGATTTGTACACCTGATAATATTTTAACCATAAAAGGTAATTGCCCTCATTTCCCTGTTGTCCTATTTCCCTAATTGCCTTGCTGAAGGTCAAATTAAATCATATCATAACACCAGTAGCAATATAGTAAAATTCTCAATTATTAAGAGACACCGTCTTAAATAATTATCGTTCTCTGTTACTCGTGCGTATGTACGTATCTTCACGGTCGAGGAACCGGCCTGATAACAGGTCAAACGGAACGGTGTAGTTACTGGATCGAAGTTCCACCGTTTTCTTCTGCCATTAGAAGTAGTCGAGTTATTTCCTGACGGGACGCTCGAGAAGTTCGTGAAACCGTGCACATTGTTCGGCAACTCGTAGTCGTCGAAGCTTTTATTGATGAGCGGCTCGCGATTGGCGGCGTTCTGCGAGCGAACGATAACAACGAGAGCCCTGTGCGCTTCAGCACGCAGCCCGAGAGCCATAGAAAGTCCATCGGAGCCCCACACGAAGCCGGCGCTCGCGATTTATCTCCCGGCGACACGTAAACACTTATTAACCGCGCACACTCGTTAACCAGTAAATCGAGTCCGAGGCGCGGACGAAAGTTATCGCGACGTAGCGAGCGAGAGGGGACCGCATTAGGCGAGGGATACTGTTTGCACGATTTACAGTGGTGCGCAAAAGTATTTGCACCCCCTTTAACGCGGTCCCTGCCTCGCGAATTTTCTACGTTTCGCACGAGCTTCATCTATTTTACCCATAGAAGAGATCAGCGTTATTAATAACAATTGTTGGTTACTGTTTTAATGAAGTACAGTCCGTGTAAGCTAGTTAATTTCAGCATTGATACATTGATATTCTGTGCCATTAGTTTTATGACAATTATTTTCAAGTAATTCTGGGTTCACGTGGCATCAAACATGTTGACTAGGAACATCTTTAAAATTGGTCCAAGCGATTTGAATTTTTTTGAGACATAATACAAGAATTTATGCTCCTCCTAAGATTTATGTATATGATATAATAATAATATTGATGTTCACATATCATCTAAAAGTTTGGTAGAAAATTCAGTACCCCTTTTACAATGCATTTATGCTTGACATTGTAAAAAGGAAATTACTTTAGATACTGTGCCAATACTCTTGATGCACATAGGAGTTCTGTGGATCTTTTCTGACTCATTCTGTGGATATTTTCTACTCTAGCGCAGTCTACTTTTAGTAAAAATATTTTTACACTTTAGAACGGTTTACAAAAATCGTTGCCAAAATGTCCCCGAACCAAACGTAAATCGTTGGGTCCAATTTGAACGAAATTATTCTTTTTTAATAGGAATTCGAATACTTTTGTCTACCACTGTACTTCCAGGGAATTTTCTTTTACACTGCGATTATTACACTTGTGCAAATAATATGATAAAGTGATTGATATTGAAATATTCCAGTTACATGAGTATGTGAACGTTCCTTGAGATATTAAACATATAACTTAAAGCGAAATATGTGACCCGAAGTGGTCGCTAATTACAGCCTAGCTTACGTGACGTTCAATATTATAAATAAAAATTAAAGTTAATTTCAGATGATAAGACATGTTTTCAAGGCTTACATCACGAACAAAATTCTCTACAGTGATAAACAGGTTTTGAATTTTAAAATACCTGAAACTTTTGATGTGTATTTTTTCGTCGAAAGTATTAATTAATGTAAAAGTAGTATTGCTTATTAGAATGGCTACGTACTGTTTTGGCTCACAGTAACGCAACACAAAAATATCTAAGATCTTTAAAATGTTTAATACGAAGTCAAGGAGGACTACGGAATCAACAAGAACGCTTTTTTAAACAAACCAGTCATAACTACCACACATTAACTCCAATCTTGTTTACTATTGCCAAGACACACGCAAAGCAAGCATGCAATAAAAAGTCTAACAAACTTATGCAACATTCGACTTCCCGAGACGCAGTATCATCTCTGAATCATTCCACGCAGCAGACTCGAATTTTGCCCAGTGAAAGAGATTCCGTATCTCCCTTCATTCTTTCTTCAAATTACAACGGATTAATTAACTCTAGGGGTTACCAGAGCCCGATAACGTTCGAGATTTTATTCTTTCTTCCTTTTGTCGGTCACGAACGAGCGCCGGATCATGAACCAGCAGCGGTTCCCATGAAAGGTTTAGATCGGCGCACGATCTTCGCCGTTATCGTAGCGATAGTACTTCGAAGTTTTCCTCAAGGCGATTAGATTAGCTCTCGAGACCGCTCCATTTCGATAATTTCCGCCGGAGTCGCTGCTGTTCTTTTTCCTTCTTCCGTTTTTCTTGAAATGCTCTTTCTGGAGCACGGTCGCATCGTTCGTTCCGACGGGGTGAGCTTGGTTTAACAATTTAAAAAAATCATTATTAGAATACATCGTCTTTGTAAAGTTTCAATCTAAGACTTGAAGTACTTACGTAGATGCATGAAGCAGTGGAAAACTTTGAAACTTGTGTTTTTCCGGCGGAAAGCAAATGGTTGACACGATTATGACAAAAACATTGGATCGACCAACGTGAAATTCTAACTATACAGGGTGGCCCACATAACTCTGAACAGCTCAATATCTCGAAAACTATGCCATCGTTTTTAAAGTTCTTAGTCTTAAATTGCATGGAACTGAAGGGCCTTTCTGACTACATAAACGTGAAGTGGCCTCCCTTCCCTTTTAACGGGGGAGGGGAGGTACCTTTATAATTTTAAATGGAACCCCCTATAAAATGTTACATATTTAGATTCTACAGGGAAACACAAGTCAATTTTGTCTGAAACATTTTTTTGTCAGATACTTCCATTTTGAGATATAACAGTTTGAAGTTTCGAGTTGTAGGTACTTGAAGCGCTCGGAAATAGCGTTATGGAATTATACGCGCTTGAGTCCTTTGCTTATTCGTGAAGAAATCAAATGTACTTTAAATTAAATGTTCAAAATGTCCACCACGGGCTTGTAAACATTTATTTACTCGAAACATCAAAGTTGTTCTAACATTTTTTAACATTTCGGGAGTCACTGAAGCGCAAGCGTCATGTATTCTTTGTTTCATATCCTCTTTTGTCGTCGGTGGTTCAAACATAACTTTGTCCTTTACATATCCCCATAAGAAAAAATCTAATGGTGTTAGATCGGGGGTCGAGGAGGCCATTGACGAGGTCCCCCACGACCTATCCATTTGTTCCCAAATTTTTCGTTCAAAAATTGCCTGGTGATGATTGCAAAATGTGGAGGAGCGCCGTCTTGTTGGAACCACATTTCTCTTCTAACGTGCAGTGGCACATCTACCAAAAGCGCAGGCAAATGATTTTTTAAGAAATCACAATAACTTACAGATGTTACAGTTTCTTGAAAAAAATAAGGTCCAATCACAAAATCTCCTATTAGGCCACACCAAACATTTAAAGACCATCGATGTTGAAAGGGAACACATCGCATCCAATTTGGGTTTTCCACGGCCCAATAATGCAGATTATGTCTATTTACATGCCCTGAATTCATAAAAGTGGCCTCATCGGAAAAAAGTATTTTTCACAAAAAGTCATTTTTCACAACACCCTGCAGCCACTCACAAAATTTTACGCGGTGATCGTAATCTGCTATCGAAAGCTCTTGTGATAAAATCATGTGATATGGATGATACTTTTGCCGTTTTAAAATTCGTTGAATTGATGAACGACTAATATGTGATGTTTGTGCAAGTGTACGTTGACTAATATGAGGATTTAATGTAATTGCAACAAGAATACTGGCACTATTATTTTCATTAGTGACAGCTTTAGGTTTATTGCGAGTTTTTTTACACAATTCACCGTGCTCGCGAAGCCGCTTTTCTAAATTATGAAATGTTGCATGACATTTTTTTATCCCATAACGTTCAAAAAACATCACTGCTGCACGCCGATAATTTTTTTGGCATTCATCTAACGTTAATAACATATTCACTTCTGTGTCAAAAGTAGCCATAATCACAATGTTACTGCTTGAATAACAGCTCTAAACTGAAAACGTTTTCATAGATAAGTGAGTCAAACTCAAGAATTGTAAATATTATTGTTTGTGTTTCTTCATGAATAAGCAAAGGACTCAAGCGCGTATAATTCCATAACGCTATTTCCGAGCGCTTCAAGTACCTACAACTCGAAACTTCAAACTGTTATATCTCATCATGGAAGTATCTGACAAAATAATGTTTCAGACAAAATTGACTTGTTTTTTCCGGTAGAATCTAAATATGTAACATTTTATAGGGGGTTCCATTTAAAATTACAAAGGTACCTCCCCTCCCCCGTTAAAGGGGAAGGAAGGCCACTTCACGTTTATGTAGTCAGAAAGGCCCTTCAGTTCCATGCAATTTAAGACTAAGAACTTTAAAATCGATGGCATAGTTTTCGAGATATTGAGCTGTTCAGAGTTATGTGGGCCACCCTGTATGTTAAAAGATAGTCATTCTATAGCTTGACTTAATTTAATCACCAAAAATGGTTAAACAAACAGGGGTAGTTTCTCTAAAGTTCCTCTAAAAAATTTTTTTTTGTCCATGGTTGATCGAATGGTAAATAGGAATACAGTGTTTACTCCATATATGTCCCAAATGACTAGCCGATAAGAGTTCCAGAGCTATCCCCACTGCTGCGGAGTATATCCCGTGAAGGGCCGTGAACCGAGGGCTCTTCGCTGTCCATTTCTACGTTCGGCGTGGATCAAAGAATAGTATCTCCTGGCCGATGTATGTCCCTGTCTAGACCCGTGTTTTGGACATACATCGAGTAAACACTGCATGTATATGAAATGCAATCTAATTTAAATTTACTATGTCAACTGGGAGGAGTTTAGGAGACAAGTACAGTGATTTCTCTATATATGTCGCCAAGGCCTGGACGATAAACGTCGCGGAATTATCCCCACTACCGCAGGATATACCCCGTGTGGAGCCACGAAGATCGAGAGGCCTCGGACGTCGAGGAGTGTAAACACAACACGACTCGGGTATATCTCTTGGACGATACACAACGTTGGCATAACCCGTATTGTTGACATGTATCGAGAATTCACTGTACGTTCTAGGTGCGTCCTAGGACCTCTGAGAAATCAACCATAACTTTGTAGTTTATAAAAATTTCGCAATAAAAAAAATCACGAGATGCTCTCTAATGTAAGCCCTCTTAAAGCGAAAACATTTTCTGAGATGGATCTTACAGATCCTGAGACAAAAATGCCCAAAGTACACAGTCTTTGTCCTCCTGACATAATCCCTTAAGTTCACGGTACAAACGTTCGAATTCATTAATTCCGTTTGTTAATTTTCTGTTACGAAATGTTTAAAAAATGGTTATTTTAGGACAAGGGAGGCGAAAATCCCGTTTAAGTAATTTCACGTATCTCGTCATTTAACAAGTCTGGAGGGGGGAGGGGGAGTAGTGGTGGTGGGTAGAACGTTAACCGCTGAAACGAGCTGGAAAGCGCTTCGTTAGTACGCCGTATTTCACGAATACTTAATTACCCGCGGCTCGACTTCGCCGCGGATACAAATAATCGTAAAGTCGGGATATATATTAATATTATACTTGAACTATTAACGCGGCATACTTCAACCGGTCCGGACGTTTATCGTCTTCAATTTATTTTTCCCGCGGCCGGGATGCGACGATAAATTTCAGAAACTAATTCCGGCAAAGGCGCACGCTTTTCCCCGTGTTTATTATCGTGTTACATTTACGCCCCCGTTTAGCCAGTCCTTCGTTAAAGCGTGGAACAATTCTCGACGCCTCCGTCGACGCCGCCGCGCCGGATAAGCTACGGTTATTGCGCGCGGAAACGAGAGTGGAGACGTCGTCTTGGTAATTAGCGCGCGTGAATTTCGCTGACGAACCAATTCCGACAAATGAGTGACATCGGACGGCCATTTGCGGAGCCGAAAACCGTTTCCCATCGTCCGGAAAGATTCATGCTATCATCCAAAGACGAAAGAAGTACCTTATGCATTCCTCTTCGGCACGAAAAGCAGGGTCTTCGTTTTATGTTGAGTAATTGAGATAAAATGAAAATTATTTAATGCCTCTTAAAATTTTAAATTATGCGTCAAGTCTGACTAGATGTTTATTTTTAATCATTAAGTAGGTGAATTGAATTTAGAGGTGGCACTTTTAACACCTCATTTAAAGTGTCTTTTTCATTCTCCGCCACGTATAGAAAGTAAATCTACGGTGGTTCTAGTCACGAGAATAATTCTTCAATGTTCTCACAGACGTTTCAAATTGTAACATTTAGCGCCAAGAAATTGTCTTCAGTTTACCAGTCGCTGGATGAATATCTTCGTCGAAGACGAACGATCTACAGCGAAAGCGGAGGTTTCAAGCTTCAAAATGAATCCAGATTGATTATTGCACGATTATTTAAAGTAAAGTTGTAACCGTTTAAATTGTGAATAATTGTCAGGAAGATTTTCTGTTCGAATTCATCTCGGGTCCAGTGTATTGTATCGCTTTATAGCTGTGCTGATATCGCAACTCCTGTTCACACACTCTGAGCTCATAATCTTGGGTCTTAAACATAAAATTGCAGGCTTATCAGCGAGACATTAAAAGTGGCGCACACGTGCCATCGTTTCGGGGGCGTCCACAATTGAAGCTGGTCTTATACCTAAACTCGGGGAGCCAAGAAATCGCGGAATAAAGGAAGTTGCACCGCCCGCTGCGTCGGGGAACGAGGGGAATCGAGTTTATCGACGACGACTTTTATGAGTGACTCGCATGCGCTGATAAGACTACTCGGAGGTCGCGGGAAAGAATACCTTTTAGCCTCTTTTATCGTAGTCACGCGTGCGCCAATGGCGTCGGTGGCTTCTTCCACGGAGATAATGCCGTCCTGCCGGTTCAAGAAGGCCGGAATAACCGTTTTCTGTAAGACACGAGCGTGCCCCGGCCATGCCAGCCGCGGCCGCTCACGCGATTCGCCACACGTGCTTTATGGCTTTCGATACCGATTCACACTCGTTCCCCCGGCTACAACGTTCGCGATACGGAGCCGCGATCCCACTCGACTCGCCATTAAGCAACGTATTATTAAAGATACCGACACAGTAGATTAAGCCCCATTTACGAGGCTCCTAAAGCCGATTAAGAGTTTGGAGACGTTCGTTTTGATCGTAGGTGATCTCGCCCGGATTTTGTCGGGTGCATTAAGTACTATTAAGTTTTTATCTCTCGAAACGCGCAGGTGGCGGCCGGAACGATAAACACTTTTATGTCCCCCGTATTCTACGTCTTCTCGGGCCAAATTCTAGGGGAGGGATTCGGTAATTGGAACGCCGGGGTCGAATGGTTGACATCATACTTGGGCTAGATTGCGGCGAGGTCCTCCAATTGCTATTGAACTTTGCTATTTCCTTTTCAGCGTTGTTACTTTTTACTTTTTCATCAGCACTACCATCTACGTGCCCGATTTTCAGAGACCTGACTCTTCCAAGAAAAATCATGCAGTTTTTACGAAAAAGAAATTCACCAGCTTGCACGGGCTAGGGAACTAGGTAGATTGTAGAAACTAGGGAGCTGAGTACTGTTCCTGCATCGCAAGAAGTCCCTCGAGACGGCACAGCGGCAATAGGAGTCCTCGCTCACAATGGTTAGGTTTTGACGTCATACGCTTTCATCAATAATTCGGCTAGAACCGAAAATGCGTGTAGAATGACTTAATCGGACTGCTTAGAGCCGCATTCCAGCTGAATTCATGCCAGGGGGTCCTCGCGAGGCACTAAGAATCGCTTGTACTGTGGGAGTCTCGCGAGAAGGCCCGTGAGAAAAATGCGGGTTTGATTGGTCAGAATGGAAGGGGCACACCTCGTTCAAATGCATATTTTTACAGGAAACAGATAAAGTTATGAGACCTGGACAGAAATGTGTTTTGTCATTAGGAGATTCTCGAAATATACAATATTTTTTATTTTGCATATTTTGCATATTTATTTTAATGACATATGCACAAATATAATGCATATTCCGTGAATATATAATAAATGTACATCGTGAAAAACACGTTTCATTTATGATCGACCTCTTACAGGATAACATCGACAAGTATCGTAACAAAGTATTATTGACAAATATCAGTGATTTAACATCAAGATCACATACATACATCATACACGGTATGATTTGAAGCCATTAAAGTGACAACACAGCGAGAATAGTACCGGTAGAAATCAGTGATGTTCTCACAATAAAGTTTATAGTGGAAATTATCAAAGTGAATACACAGCAAAATCTTCTAGGCATACAAGACTCAATAATTGGATCGTCATGATAGCTGATAACAACTTTGTTAATAATAGAGAAGACATTTATTGTAAGGCAAGCGATAAAGATGTTGATATCTTTTCAAAGGTGTATTTGGTAATTATTTCTTGTAATTTAGGTAGGAATTTATTAATCTAGCATATTCTATACTTTGATATCAAGATTAAATGTGAAAGGAAGTCACAATTAACGCAGCATGCAAATACAGCTGTGCGCAAGGGGAACAAAAATTGAAGTATGCCCTTCTTACATCTTGCAATGTCGAACGATCTTTTTCGGCAATACAAATTAATATTAACTTATAAACGTCATCAATTTACGGTTGATAACCTTGAAAAAACCATGGTAATTTATTGTAATTCAAGTTACAGCAATTAAAAATGACAATATTTCGTGCATATTTACATACATTTTTCTTGCATATTTTATTTGCATGAACATCCGCAGTCTACATATTACGCAGTGACGTATGACGTCAGCAGCCTAAACACTGAAACTACGCGAGAGTCAATAGTAGGGATGGGTGGAGCGAGCATGTGACCTCCCTTGCCCTAGTACCCAGTGTCGCCAGATGAGGGGAGGGAGCACGAATTGAGGGGAAATTTTACCCTCTCTCTGCCAGTACCGAAGCATGCATGACAGAGACGAAACACGTCGGACATTTGGGGAATAGAAGGAAATTAGAGTGGGGGAACAAGTCTTGATCTGGCAACACTGCTTGTATCATCCCATGAGACTTCTTGCGAGGCACGAACAGTAGTTTGCAGGAGCTAGGTAGCTCGTAGAAGACAATTTTAGAAAATAGTACTGGCTATATAAAACTGCTTACTGATTAACAAAACAGTTATTTTAAAGTGTTAGTGTTTCATCTTCAAGTGGAGCACGGACCTTTCGTAAGCATTTCGTACAGTGAATTCTCGATACATGTCAACAACACGGGTCTTGCCAACGTCGTGTATCGTCCAGGAGACATACCCGAGCCGCGTTATGTTTACACTCCTCGGCGTCCGAGGCTTCTCGAGCTTCGGGGCCCCTCACGGGGTATATCCCGCGATAGTGGGGATAATTCCGCGACGTTTATGATCCGGACCTTGGCGACATATATAGAGAAACGACTGTACTTTTCCCCAAACCATATCCAAAAGCAATAGTCGATTAGATCAAAATCGTCTGGAAACAGCTCGCCGCTCTTCCCTCTATCTCTATCCATCCTTGTCCCGGCCGAGCGTTTTCCTCTATCTGCTCTTTCTCAAGCTGCTATCAGGTCCGGCCTCTCACCTCTCACTTTCGCTCACCCCGTTATCCATCTCCCGGCGATTTTTTCCTCGAGTCCCCCAGCCCGTTGCTCGCGCCCGTCCATTTTTCTCTGTCCATGGTCGGAGCAAGCTCGTGTCTGTTCGGCAGCGTACAAAAGCAAAAGCCAGCCGGGTTGCGTGCGCCGGTATCTTCGACCTTCGACCTCCGGGCTCGGCTCCTTATTTCTCCGGCGGGAGAGCGAGGAAGGAAGAGAGCTTCTTTCTCTCTCGTTCTCTGTAGAGAGGCTCGAAAAACACGGCGTTACGAGTACGGGCGCGCGTGTTATCGCGTGCGCGCAGGGGGCATCGCGGCTATCCGTCCGCCCGGGGTCACCGGCATGGGTCATCCTCATGACCCGCTCGAACCCCGGACTCCCGCTAGTGATGGGAACGTGGCGGCTCGATCGGAGGTAGGCAATCTTATTGATTCGTGCCGGATAGATAGCGGCCAGACGAGACGGGATGTTCGTTTATCGTGCATGATGGAGGAACGGACTCGGTCTATCCTTTCTTTGCATCTGCTGCACTGCTTGGGTCTGCCTATTGACGGACTCTATTTTTAGGAGGAGGTTCACAAAGGGATTTGTTGCTCGATTCTCTTGGAATAGCATTTCATTGTTTGACGTAGATTTATTACTTTATAGTGGACTTTTACTTTTCAATCCATTATGTAACTACTGCCATGGGTCTGTCGAGTTGTTAGGCATACCAATTGTTAATGCCTGTTTTAACCGTCCGCGAACCAGGTGCAGTTGAATTAACTCCGAAACTTTTATATTGAGCTATACCAATAAGATGTTTGTGGCTTCAATCTCTTTTCTTGATGAAGCTTGTGTATGCTACCAATTTCTTTTGTATAAACTTCGTCAGTTTTTCCGATTCCTATTAGAACTACCGTCTGTCCGCCAGATGGCGGCAAAGTGTTTCCCTTCTCTCTCTATGCTGACTCCCCTAGCATCGCACGCATTGTTGCTGCTGGCCGATGACGAAGAACGGTCATATCGAGACCAAGTGAAACGGAACGATGACTTCACAGGCTTGAGAAACTACGCCGATGCTGCGCAATCATACTATTTCATTCGGTCTCGGTATGACTCGTTCTCGATCTTCGTCATCATCTTCGGCCGGCAGTAACGGTGCGTGTGATGATGGGAGGTAGGGGGGCTGGATAGAGTGGGGCCGTATTCTTTGCCCAGCCATCATCTGACGGACAAACAGTACACTCGAAGATACCGTCCAAGAAGAGACCATGACTCACATTCTTCCGGCTCGGGCAGGCCGAAACCTAAACCGTCCAAGGAAAATGCGTGAAGGAAGGCAGGAAGGAAGGGAAAGGGACCTCGGCTAGACGATAACCTACAACCTCGCGTCTCCCGCTGATAAGCCGTTCGATGATAGAAGCGGGTTCGCGCTGATAAACGACGGGAGCTGTTTACTCGTAGCCTAGTGACAGCGACGCGCTTTGATAAATGCGTCTTCATCTTTGATCTCGGGTCTCATTGCTATCTACCTGGGGCCCTCCCATGATCGATCTGTTCTCTCTCTCCGGCAGGTAAATACCGGTCTTACCAGTTTTTGGCACCGCGGCTGATTAGAAGCTAATCGAGCCCTGGTAATCCGCTTACGTCACTCTTAATTCCGGCCACTCGATTCATCCATCATTAACGGACACATGCGATCCGATCTCGTGAACGATCGAATGATAGCCGCGTCCGAGGGACTGAAGCAACACCGATCGTCTACGCGCCAGGGAAAAGTGAACGTCTCTCGTTGCGTAATTAAATCTCTTCTTCGGACGTTTCTAATTACCAGCCGATCCTGCTGCTAGATCCCAGAACGATCCTCTTGTTCCCAGATTGATCGACGGTTAACCAGCTAAGCGCTCGAGCAAGTTATTACCGGGATAAAAATGGTTTAGGTTTGATTAGGTGTCGCACGACGGCGCTGTCGTCAATCTCTTCGTGAGGTAGAAGCTAGCTGAAGAAAATATTAGGTTGTTGCAAGTGAAATGACCGTCTTTTGAATCTTTAACATAAACTTTTATTTGTCAAACCGTATTCGTAAAGACAACTCTGCAAACCAATGCAATAATTGCTGCAAAAGTCCAGTGTATTATATGACAAACAAAGAATTAATGGCTCCAATTTCACCGATCCTGTCGACGAATATGGCAGGCCTGCATAGTACGCGATGCGAATTCGAATGCAACCACATCATTTTCTTCGTTTCTCTCGTATTGTATTGGTCAGCCGAACAATAATGACTTCGTTAACGCGTGACACCCAATTAGGCCACAGCCGTAAATTATCGGTTACGAATAATTAAGCGTTTTTTCGCGGCCTTGAAACAACGATCGTGGTTGTACCGTCGTCGAAGATTCTGCGTTTCCAGAGACCTCGCTGTGCTTATGTGCCCCATATCGCGGTTCGAAGCAGAAGTTATGTCGTCCATGTGGGTAATGGAATATTCACGTACAGCTGTGGTTTCCTAAAGACGAAATCGTCGCGACCGCAGCGAAACTAAGTGGTAATTACGAAAGTAATTCGCCCGGCGGGTTTCCATATCGAGAGAGAAGAAGAGAGAGAGAGAGAGCAGAACAAATAACCCGAGGAAATCAATTGAAATATCAGAAAAAATACGCTGCAAATGGGTTCGGATTACTCGGCCGTGCTCGAGACAAATCCAATCGCTGGCTGAGATTCCGGTTCGATCAGAGATTTTTAAAATGGGAGATTAAAAACACAAGTGCGATTATTGCTAAAAATTACTGGCGGCGATCAGGGTGCACAGGTCTTAAATATATTGATGCTGAGCGTTAAAAGTTGCCGAAAAATGTGCATCGCGATGTGAAGACAATAAAGAGAGAATAACTGTTGACTTTTGTTTTCTTGGAGAAAATTGTTGTGCGGGGCGGTAATTTAACAGAATTTATATCGATGATCGAGGTTCGATCCAGGTTTTCAACGATTCTTCTAATAAAACATTCTATTGATTACCGAAAAGAAAATTATTATAGCTCGATTTTATTATTTTTATTATTGTACTTTAGTGACCATACTAACGTCCTTTCAATTTCTATGTTTCTTTTCTTTGCGTCTTTGACTCAAAATATTCTAAAATGTCGAAACATTACTAATGTGTTTTAATTTCCACAACAATTTTAATATAAGTAGCGAGTAATTAATTTTATTCCGTGGCGAGTGTACTCGTCGTCCACTGCTAATTCAGCTGAAGTCAAGTAAATTTACTTGAATACGAATTTCTTTGATTTTCTCTTATTGATAGTCCCAAGGTTACTCATTCTAGAAAACGATCATAAAAATAAATGAAGACAATGAATTTAAACGTTACTCCTGAAAGGAAATTTTTTAATGACCAATAATAATTCAATAATGCTTGGAGAATGATGAAAAATGCAGATATAAGATAACGTCGACAAATAAATTTACTTAACGCGAATTTTCTTTGTTTCTTTTCTTTGTACACTTATTTTTAAAGCATAATAAATATTAAAAAAGATATGAAGCATTTTTTCATTAAAATCATTTAACATATATGTTACATATCAGTTTTTAAATATTTATTATGCTTTAAAAATAAGTATAATTAGTATAGGCACGGTAATTGGGTCCCTAACCCTACACTAACTTTTCAAACCGTGCCTCAAAGAAAACCTTTTAATGGCCACTTCTATTTTAATAACGGAATAAGACTTGCAATAGACAGAAGAATAAGGTGACGTGGTCACCGGTGTCGTACGCGTAGTACAAAGTAAACTCCGAACGCAAAGAGACAAAAAGAAGCGTCTCGGGGTAACCGAGAGAACGATCACGAAGGGTTCCCTAATCAAGCGAACACCTATCGTGCTCCCTAAACGAGCAACTCGAAAAACGAGGATGACAGACTGCTGCATGACAGAAGAGGAGTCAAGGGGTAGATCGAACACCGTCGCTGGAGTGGACAAAAAGACGAGGAAGAGTGAGAAATCGATTGGTCAGAGAACGGTCAGCGTCGATGCAGTGAGCGTAATCATCGAATCAGCTTGATTCTCATTGTCCGGTGCCCGGGCAAAATTAATAAATCGCCGGGCCCGGGGCAATAATCGAGCGACCCATCTCGACGGCGTGGCGCGGCGCGGAGCGGCGTGACATTTCAGGGGAAAAAGAAAAGCTAATGTTAAAGGAACCGAGGCCGGGAGAGCGTAATCTCAATGGTCGTCGGACCGGCTGGTTGGAGCTGGTCGGGGCTGGCCGGTTGGTTTGGCCCACTGGAGCGGACACCCGGAGGAAGCACACCCGCCGGAACGTGGCACGCTTTGTAGCCGCGCGTATAGACCGGCACACGTGCAGCCACGGGTACTTGCTCGTATACCTACGAGCGAGTATATATGCAACCGAGCCATGTACAGGGTGATCTTTTCATCTCTGATCCCCCTTGCTCTTCGGAGACCTCTGCTTCAGAAGGGTTCGTGCATGTTCTGGAACTGGTTTCTTTTGCGAGGACTCAAAATTCACGATACCAGTGAATTCTCGACATATGTCATCAACACGGGTCTTGCCAGTGTCACGTATCGTCCAGGAGATATACCCGAGCCGTGTTATGTTTACAATAGTCGACGTTCGTGGCCTCTCGAGCTTCGCGGCCCCTCGCGGGATATACCCCGCGATAGTGGGGATAATTCCGCGATGTTTATGGTCCTGGCCTTGGCGACATATATAGTGAAATCACTGTACTACTTTCCTTTACTGTCACGTAGGTCCTTGTTAACACCTCTAGCAGCGATTATTTCCTAATTTTCGGAAGCCTGTGGCTAAGTATTTTTTAACCCTTTGCACTCGAAGCTATTTTAACCCCAAAACGAAACATTTCTTCCGACCTAGAATATTTCCTTTCTATATACATATTTTTCATGTTATACATACGAAAATGGTGCAATTTACTCCTACAATAATGAAATGTTTAGTAATTTGTTACGTAAAAACAAATTTGATAATTTAAAAAATATTTTGAATCATGATACAGCAATTTTTAGTGGTGCCTTACAGTCACCATTCGAGTGCTAAGGGTTAATAGCACCTTGAACAACAATATGAATTTCAATTGTGGATTCCCACGAACACATAGTAAGTATATTGAAAGTTGTTTTGGGATGAAGTTGAAGGTCTGCAATGTAGACATAGTTGCCTTCGCTAAAAAGTATTGTACATAAATCTTTGTCAGCACGCCCTCCTCCCATAATTTTCAAGGTAAACGTCTCACGATGGCAATGCGTTCTTGTAACAGACTTTGCATAGTTTCGTGTATTTGTGCAGACAAATGCTCCTAATTCACGAATAGGGAGGAACTGTTTGCGCTAGTCCTTTTATTAAAGATCTGTGTCTTAAAGAATTGGAGGCCAACAGTACGGTGTTACTACCAGCCCTCTAATCCCTATTAATATCTCAGATTTTATATTTTTTGTAATACGTAGTAGCGTTTGCATAAAATGGTGCGTGCAACTATGATGCACCTGATGCATGTAACAGTAGGTAGCTCAATTGAAGCAAAAAAAAAAATCAGAGAGGACACTTCAAGTCCAGATTGAAGTCTAATCTAACATTAAGTAGGTGGGAGGTAATAGCTGTGTTCCAACAAGCCAAGATCGCTATTACCTCCGCTATCATTGCTAACTATGTACAAAGCTCTTTAGTAATTACAAAGCTCGATCAAGTACAATCTTTGTAAAGTCACAAGGAACTGTAACGGATAACATTTTTATAATCTTTCTTTGCCAAGAACACAGGTACCCTGTATATATCTGTGCCCAAGCAACGCGACAGGGTGATCGCACCGAGGAGCAAGTGCAAAGGAAAACCAGGGGGGTGGCTAGAGGAGTGTTACCAAAGGAAAGAGAGAGAAAGAGAGAGAGAGAGAGAGAGAGAGAGAGAGAGAGAGAGAGAGAGAGAGAGAGAGTGAGGGGGGGGGGGGAGCCAAGCAGAAAATACGGACCGAAAGGGAACTGCGCACCACTAGCCGGAACCGTCCATGGCGCAGTCATCGCAACCATCTCTCGTGTCTATCGTATCTGCATACGTGAGTGACGGAGCCGAACTTGTCTGTGTGCTGCACGCGTGCACGTACGCATAGGCATGCACGAGATCGTGGATCAAGGGCTAGGAAGTATAGATCTTGCATACGTGGATCGAGTGGCCTGGCCCGTGGATGCGGCCCGAGCATACGAAGACGAACAGTCCCGGCGTTAACATGGTCCGTATGTTCGGTAATCTTTATTCCTGTCCGGCGCCGATCATCGTTTATCGATGCCCGCGAGTGGAAAGTAATGATCGGACCGTGCAAGATTTACTTTCATCGGGCATGCTCCACGAGGATTAGAATTCAAATGATGCCTCCTCCGGCTGGGGCGAGCATACCCCCGGTCAGGGTATTATTAGGTTGTTGCTGAAGAAGCGTTCATGCATCGGTTTCATTAGACTTTCTTCGGCGAACGGAGCTGATCGATCGTTGCGTGTTAACTCGCATTAGGTGAGCCGTAGTTTTACGGGTTTTTACGGCCTGACAGAATCAACACTAATTGATCCTCGGGCAACATTGTTACGAAGATTCTATCTCTTCAATCATCTGTTTCCTCTCCTGTTATTCGGACGAGCCTCCATTGTTTATCTGGAAAATATTTTCATATCTGGTTGAACGTTATCATCTTGTAGATATATTGGTAACGTGTTGTTTGTTATTCATTATGTTGAAGGTACTAATACGTTCGCTGATTTCATTTTTAAATGTTTTATCAAGTACCACAAGGGAGGGTAGCCTCAATCGTCTCTCATTCGTCCCACGGTAACGGCGCTTACTGGAAAGGGACAGTCTTGTCTCAATTGAGACAAAGCTGCCCATCCCTGATGTACAGTTCAATTATGAACATTTATAAAGATGTACCTAATGAAGGACAAGTAGAATTGTCCAGAATTGAAAAGTAAATTCAGTACAATTCATAAATTACGTAGGTGTTAATACACAACGAAGTGAAGGATTCATTCATTGAATTAAGAAGAACAATTAGGAATTCTGGTTCTCCTTTAAAAGATTAAGTAATATCTTAAGTTGGAGAATTCAAAGCAGTTTACAGATAGTAAAATGTGCAGCATAGAATGTGTTTTCTGAGTCGTTTAACTATACGAACCCAGAGGTTAGCTCAGCAATCGGTGTAGTAGTGTAGTAGGTTCCAATAATTATTGGTAGATTGTATTTGTTGTTTGGATTTCTTGTTTAGAATGCGACAAATGACTCCATGAAACATGTACTATGTATTCTCCTTTGTGTAATATGTGGTAGAGAAAAAAAGAATACAAGTAGGGAGAAGAAGGTTAAATGAAAGGAGTGCATCCATCCCTAATGAGGAGTGCATCTAACCCCAGGCCCTAAGGAGAGACGCACTTTTTCGAACATTTTTAAATAGCATATTAATACATTAAGATAAAAGTTTTACTGATTTAACTTTATATCTTATTAAAGAGATTTAAATAAATAATTAAACTATGCCTCCCCTTACTTTCACTTATTTTCAATAAAATTTTTAGAAACACAAACCAGAATGTGGCACATCTCACCCGAAATTACCCTACTAATTTACGAATGAATTAATTTTTTTAGTTGTCCAAACCTGATCAAGACTGATCGTTTCTGAGAACTGTTTTTAAAGGCAACGTAGCTTTAATTTATGCACCGCGAAGAGTGCTAATTTAATATGCATTTATGTAGGATTAATATTAAAAATGAATTGATTGATTCAAATTAAAAGGAGAATACAAATATTTTCACACGAATAAAATAAAACGCACTTTTAATGATGCCCTTAACCGTTTCTGAGGTCTGTTCTACGAGGTAATGTACCTCTAATTTGTGCATTATACAGAATGTTTCTTAAGAAAATCGTTTTTGTTATTTATTTCACTGAATGTACTGAATGAAACACCGAATTAAAATCGTGCCTCAATAAAAATGTCAAATTGTCACGTTACATCGTAAATCACCTGACTTTATTTAATTAGCAAGGATTCGAATATTTCCGATCAGTGGTTTGATACTAAATATTTACGAGTTGGTAATTAAATGATGATATGTAAAATGCATAGAATTTTTATCGTCAAGTGTGATGTTACACATTTGAGGATGGATATAATTAGATTAAGATATTTAAATATCGTACAAGATTTATCAGTACGTCTATGGATACATTGTGCGTGACTTTTCATAATTGTAAGGAGAAATTTGATAATATCGTCGTTAAAACTCGCTGGACCTTGACCACTAATATTATGAATCATCCTGTAGGATATTGTTTTATAGTATGGTTTAGTGTCGCAATTACCAGAGGTGAAAAGAAAAGTGTCGTTTCGTACGGGAAGCCGAACGTGTAAAAGTGATGTTCACTTTCAGAAAGTACTTTCAGCGGCAGTTCCAACTAGCGCGTACGCTCTCGGTGCGCCTAGCTGCTTAAAATTCACGCCTCGAAGTTCATCCTACCGTGGCACTTTTCCCAGACCTAGCTGGCATGCCTATTTGCCTCTCCTACCACGGACCGGCTATATCTTTTGGCTCTTGACACGGACGGATTTGAGAAACACGTGATAGGATTCACGCTGTGGCCGTCGTTTGTGCAGCGGAGAACCTGACAGCGTTCCCTGTGAAATTTAAGATTGAATCTCTTTTGTTGTCTGCTGGATACCCCGTGGAACAAGATGGTAAAACGTCCTTAAAGGATCTAGGATTCGATCGAAACTTGCTTCCATCGCAAAATGTTTCTCGACACGTTCCGTCACTCTTTTAACATTTTATTATTCCTTGATAAAATTGGAAAGTTTGCGAGTGTGGGACGAGAGAGTTTAATTGGTTGAGGGGTTGGTCAATTATTTCTGGAAAATTCGTGTTTATTAAAACGAAATTCAATTGAAATCGGCCCTGTCAATTAGAGCTACTCTTTCATTAATGTTGAAACGTATTTATTCTGTTCAATTGGAATGTTTCAAATACGGGCTATTAATTTATTAGTACTTAAATGCAGCTGGAAATTGTAGGGAAATCTTCAGCTTTCAATTTTGATTTTTTCATAGCCACTTTGGAAGATGAACACCACAATCAGATTAAATCTGAAAAATTCTCATTTCATTGTTATAATACTGAATTTAAGTATACCGATGTTGATTAATCTACCAACTATAAATGTGCACTTATTGAGTTAATATATTATTATAAAAAATGTATTATTATAAAAAATTATAAAAAATTATTATAAAAAAATGATTATTTTAATTATTATTCTTTTTTAATTAGTTTATTTTATTATTTAAAAATTTTTTATAATTACATTTTTATTATTTTTGTATATGTACATGTTTTAGTCCCTTTTTCAATTTTCATTTATTTCGACACAACATACAAGGTATATATTACCATTCGATAATGAATTTGATTATTTGGACACATCAATAACAAACAAACAATTGGACAAAAAAGTGAAATAGTGTAACCAACATATGTCATTATGCATGAACAATTGAAAAGACTGAAAC
The DNA here is from genome assembly GCF_050948215.1 of Halictus rubicundus. Classification (NCBI taxonomy): domain Eukaryota; kingdom Metazoa; phylum Arthropoda; class Insecta; order Hymenoptera; family Halictidae; genus Halictus; species Halictus rubicundus. Next base: position 8,497,731 of record NC_135149.1, on the reverse strand, counting down.
TCTTGCATGAATCTAAAAGAAACCAACAGTGCCAATGATCTCCAACTGTAGCAGATTGAATTTCCAGCCATTGAGTCAGGATTTTTCTTCAGGAACGGCTGAAATGGTTTCCTCGGTTCAATCGAATGCAAACGATCTCAGATTCGTGCGGAATCGAGCGATATACGACCAGGTGATCGCGAAATAACGAACGGTCCGTTCCACATCGCGTCGGGCACGTGGCAGTCGACCTGGTTCCGATCTGCAACTTCGTGATCCTGGACGATTTTCTATCGCTATACGCCCCGCCCCCCACCATTTCACCCCTCGCTCGGTTTTCGATTAGGCGAGCCAGCCGAGCAAATCGTCGGGTTCCGGAAGGCGAAGAGCGTGCTGTGGCGCGCCCACGATCCCTCGAATCGTACGATCGCAGAGTGCTTTTTGTGCTACAGTTCGACTTCCATTATCTGAACATCGTTTAACTTAACAATCTCGGCCGTGCATGGTTATAACAGAAACTGTGCTTACGAGATTCCATGATATCCGTTAATCCACCTTCTCACAAAAAAATGTATCCTGGCATGAAGAAACTTAGGTAGTTTCTTGCAGTAACTTCCAAAAATGATGGATGACTTTGGTAGTAGATTATAAAGTGATCGGGCTGTGTTTATAAATATCACAAATAAGTGACTGTTGTTTCTTGATTGTAGACATTGTAGACTTTTATACCATTCCCAATTTGTTTTATTATTAGCAATTTTATTTCTTTTATCTGGTCATATATGTAGTAACTGTACTAAGCTTTCATTAATGGTAGCATTTTATATTTGACAGATTAATGCACAACCGTTAGCTGATTAATAAAGCTGAAAATAACCCATTACGCAAGCATCTTCCTATCTGAAAAAATACAGAAGTTATTCAGGTGGCTTGTCTTAGGTGCCTCACCCTTTATAAAATTCACAATTTTATTATTCATGATTAGACTTCGGATCTTTATGCAATTTATTAAATTTCTAAAATATAAGAAAACATGTATTTCTTCCCTAGTCTTATCATAAGGTATTTACTGATATATAAAATGAACTTGGTTCCCGTTTTTATGAAACAATCCAAAAAAGTGGAATTTGTGTAAAGATATAAATAAAAATAATATACATTGTATTGTCTCAAAAATTCTACTGCATCTTTTCAGTTCTAACGAAAATCTTGCTTCATTAAATTATGCTTTAATTTCTGTTTCTTACAATTAACCCCTTGCCTTACAATTTAATTCCGAGATATTTTGAATTTTGTGGAATTAATTAATTTAATGAATATAAATATATTTATATAATAATAATAATAAATAAATAAAATTTATTAATAAAAATTTAGTAAAAGTGATTTTTTAACACATTTTTATTACATCAAAATAATCCTTTATTCAGGCATTTTACTTATATAAAAGATTTTTCTATATTTAGGGTATGAACCTAAAAGCTTAAATTTAGCTTATTTATATAAGTTTATAATAATTATTATATAGAGAAAACAAATTAAAGAGAAATTCTTATAGAAAATAATTTTTATTTAAATTTCAGGGGAAAATTTATATAGAAATTGAATTTTAAAGAATTATTATGGATATATACTGGATATATACTCTATACACGTTCCAATTGCCTAGCCGATAAAAGTCTCCGATCTATCCCCACTGCCGCGGGGTATACCCCATAGGGGCCGTGAACCGATGCCTCTAGAGATTCGCTTTCCTTTTCTACGCGCGGCGTAGATCAAAGAATAGTATTTCCTGGCAGATATATGTCCCTGGCTAGACCCGTGTTTTAGACATATATCGAGTAAACACTTTATTTAATTTTTCCGGACCCTCTACAATTCGGAATGGTCGAAAGTAAACGAATCTGTATTGTTTTAAAATCAATAAAGTTAAAAAAAGTTAAAAATAATCGAATTTATCTCCGAGTCATTTTAACACTATTCCTACCGGGACCGGTCAAATGACCGTTTTTAAAATTTCGATTAGAATTTCTTATATACAACGTAATTGAATCGCCTTTAAACTTCACGACTTTTCCTAAAATATGCGTATAATACATTTTTCAATATTCACTTCTTTTTTTATTGTTTATTTTCTGAGAAAAATTTGTAGTCTGTCTTACCTACCGCGACCGGTCATTTGACCGGTAGAACGATTTATATCTTTTTGTAATAGTATTCTTTCAAAGACTCAATTCCAAAACTATAAAGTCGTTACAAACGAAAGGTAAGGCAGTTGTGGTATGATTTTAGCCGAAAAGTGCCATCCAGGGACTGCTTTACGGCACTTCAAAGTGTTTACAGTTCTCGCTCGCCTATCGGCCTCGCGGTGTTTATTTGCCTGATTGGTATCCGAAGCGGTCCAGAACCTCGGATTTTCCTACATCGTCTTATTTACTATGACTGTAAAATAAATAAAATCATAGCCGAAGGAGATGCCTAGACGTCTTCTCACGAATTCAAATCAGTAAAGTCTTGTGAGCTGAACAGAGAGCATCAAAACGTGAAAGTTACAAGGAGCATATTCGGCAGTCTTTTACTATTTTGTATTTTTATTCTATTATTATTCTACTTTTATTTTATATTGTATTACGTGTTATAAGTGTCGTTTTCAAAAAAGTGAACAAACCAACAATACTTCGTAGTAAGTTTCACACTTTATCTTTTGTTCATTTTTTTATCCATCTTAATTTACATTTTTATATTTTAATTTTTATTTTATCCCTTGAATATTCATTCCCAAAATGTCAAGACGTTCGAAATTTTTGATATTGAAAATGACAATACGGAAAATTATGATCTATTTGAGAACGACTCGAACACCGATGAGGACGAAGAGAATGTTTCGAACGTACGTAGAGGACGAAAGAGAAGGAGATTTTTAGTTAGTTCCGATAGTGAGAATGAGGAAGAGGTAATCGAAACTGCTGTAGACGGAACTGTTTGGCAAGAAGTAAAAGAAGGGTCTAATCCTGGAAGAGCACCTATTCATAATATTTTTAGGGGAACATCAGGCCCAACAGGGTATAGTAAACGAAATATTATGCGGTGAAAACGAATAAAATATACATTATATACTCCTAAATAAAAGAAACTATATTTTTATACTGTCAAATTGGCTATTATCTTCATTCTATATTAAACAATATAAGTTGTGCTAATGACCGGTCATTTGACCGGTCGCGGTAGGAATAGGTATACATGAAGTGTCGGTAGGAATAGTGTTAAGGCAACAAGTTAATGTAGAAAATATTTGTTTTGCATAAAGACTCGCAGTTTGATAATAACTGACACATCCATTTCCAAATATTATCCATGTGTATTAAAAATTCTAATCAAATAAGCAATAATGGTGGAAAGTGCCTAATAATCTGGCCACGTGTAATGAATTTCAGGATGCTCGTTAGAACCGGTGCATGGATATTCGTGGGAGTGACGGCAACGTTAGGAGTATGAAACAGGCGTTATCGCGGAGTTTCATCGTGGCGTCTTTAATGCACGAAAATACGAGGCGACTGTAACTGACTTTTTGACTCTCCCTCGTAATCGAGATTTCATTATACCGTGGAGCAGCACGACTGCCTCCGGGGCGAGAGGCAGTGTTTCACGCGCTCGCGGTCCGACGGAGCGTCGGTAGCCGCTTGCAAAAATATCTACCCCAATCATCTCTGTGCATCGGCGGGCCCTCGTAAAAAAAAAAATCAGACAGAGCGATCGTCGAGGCTTGGTTTCTGGAAAGCACCCTGCCGGATCCCTCGGCTGCTTCCTTCCCGTCGTCACGGTGCAGAGGATTTCCGCTCCGCGGGGCCAAAAATTTCGAGTCGAAACTGGCCGCTCGAGTGACTCCTTTGTTCGGACGGAGTTATGCAAAGGAACAGCAACGGCGTGAACGAGGATGGAGTGACAGACAGTCCGACAGATAAAGAGGAACGGAGATGGACGTAGGGGGGGGGGACGGACGAAAAAAGAGAACGGTTGTATTCTGCAACCGATTTTTTAGGCGAGGCGCAGCGATCTATCAGCGATATTAATTAATAAATTGACTGCGGAATTTTATGCAACAGGAATATCGTCTGTGTTAATCGTCGGATTCAAAAGCTTCATACACATCGATTTCTTTTTTTTTTTGTTTTTTTAATCATTCTAATCGATAGGGAGAAAGGGAGAACCAATACGTAGTACTCGACAACCGATTTCTTGGGCAAACAAGAGACACAGTGATCCATCGGCGATTTTAATTAATAACTTGACTGTGGATTTCTGTGCAAAAGGAATACTATCTGCCTTAATTACCAGATTCGAAAACTTCATACGCATCGATTTTTTTTTCTTTTTTTAATAATTCTAGTGGACAGGGAGAAAGAGAGAACCAATACGTAGTGTACAACAACCGTTTTTTTTTTTTTGGCAAACAAAAGACACAGTGAGCCATCAGCGATTTTAATTAATAATTTGACTGTGGATTTTTGTGCAAAAGGAACATTGTCTGTGTTAATTACCAGATTTGAACGTTCCACACACATCGATTTCTTTTTTTTTTTTTAATAATTCTAGTTGACAGGGAGAAAGGGAGAACCAATACGTAGTGCTCCACAATCGATTTTTTGGGCAATCAAGAGACCCAGTGATTCATCAGCGACTTTAATTAATAACTTCTGTGTAGATTTTTGTGCAAAATGAATATGATCTGTGTTAATTCTTTCTTTGTAATGCCGTACAACCGAGTTTTAGCCGAGTAAGAGATACAGTGGACCATCCGCGATTGTAATTAACAATTACACTACGGATATTTATATGTAAGAATTGTCTGCATTCATTTCCTGATTCGAGAGTTAAATACACATTGATTTCTTTTTGAATAATTCCAATAGACGGGTGGCAGGACATATCAAAGGAAAGGTAAAATGTCCCAAAAACAATTTTTAGTTGAATAAAAGACACAGTGCGCCATGTGTGATCTTAATTAACTCTTTGCGCTCGACGTCTTCTCTAAGGGGCCGAGAAAAATGAATATATTGTAATTTAAAATAATTACTACATTAATAAACATCTCTATGTTTAATAAATGTGTAAATGTGAATAACTCGATTTCAGTTGGACAAAATAAAGGTCACAAGTGACGAAAATATTCTAGATCAGATAAAACTTCCGATATCTCAAAATGGCGTCAAAATGGCTTCGAGTGCAAGGGGTTAATATTCAGTGAATTTGTATGCAATGTAAAAATTATTTGCATTCGTTGCTAGATGCGAGAGCTACAGTAAAGAGCAAAACTGATTACACACTATTTGAAACAACATAACTTTTTTACAATTAGATCAAATGACTTGAATGTTGTTGAGAAGTTAGAAGGATTAGTTTATTAGACGAGGTGTAAAAAATTTTTGAAAAAAATTTGAATTGGTCGGAATCGCAAAAGAAATAGTAAAAGTTGGTTTTTTCAGCTTTTTTATCTGAGTCTGTATTGAAAATTTAAAGAATGTGTTTGATTCGCTCGAATAAATTATATCCATGCTGAAAATTTCACCGATATTGGTTACTTCGTTTACGAGTTATAAACGATTAAAAGTGGGAAAATTGCCATTTTTCAGGATTTTCTACTAAAAATCGCACTTATAATCACACCAATCAACGTGTCAAGTTTTTGGAAGAGCATAAGTCCCATAAAAATTGTCAAGAGTGAACGGGAATTTTCGGTGTCGCGATAGCTAGGATGGAGGGGTTGGCGAAAGCAAAAAGCGGTGCGAGCCATGCGAATCATGCGAACCGCAGAGCGATTTCGGCAACGGAACGGCTTGGGTTTCGCAAGCGCGGACGCGAGCAGACGACGCACTCGACGCGGCTCGTTACCATTCGGGTTAATTGCCCGGCGGTGGTTGGGCCCGAGTGGGTGCAGCCGTGGTGTGGTTATGCCCACACAAGCACGGTGCTGACGCAGCCTCTTATGCGGTGTTGTTGCACTCGCGACTCGCTCGAACGTGCCGCAATTATTCGCCGTAGTTTCGCGTTCCGCTTAGTGTCACGGTGACGCTCCGGCTATGCCCTCCAAACGCCCGATGCATTCAGGCTCGCTCATTACCTCCGCCATTTTCTTCGGCCTTCGAACCGGCCCGTTCCACTGGCTTGCGAATCGTCGATCTAGCTGAGCGTACGTCATTTCGGTGATTTTCGTAAAATCCCATTTTTAGTTAGGGTAATTCCGAGAGAGACACACCATAGGGGGAGATGCACCAGTTTTTATTGTGGCAATACTGGACGATTCTCAACTGTTTTTCTGTTATCATTTAATAACATTCATAAATTACCTCAAAACGAAGAACACGCGTATTCTATTATTTACGTGTAACAGAAGTATAAAAACTTCTTAGTGCTCCAAACTTCTGATGAAGTACATAGGTACTTTTGCAAGTGGTCAGTACAAATGTTATTAGCTTCTTATAGTATGGTTTTAAGTATCAGTATCAACTTAAATAGTGACAATGGTTCTTGTTTTACGATTTTTCAACGTGTTTTCACAAAATTTTTTTAACTGGTTCTTGTTTTCGTATAGGCGTGTCTCTCCCTCAAATTAGGGCGAGACACGCCATTTTTGTATGTAAGTGTACTAGGCACTCGTTTTAATAAAAATTGAAGCATACTTGTTTTAATTAATTAAAAAGCGATAAATTAAAGCTGAGACTTGTTGTTTGCCACACTATTTGTTAACATCTTACACTTTAATTAATTACAATTAATTAATTTATATTTATTGCTCTGTAATTAGGTAATTAAAAAGTAGATGCTTCATTTTTTACGAAAACAACTGGCTAGTAGATTCCAATAATTATTGGTAGATTGGATTTGTTGTTTGGATTTCTTGTTTAGAATGCGTCAAATGACTCCATGAAACATGTACTATGTATTCTCGTTTGTGTAATATGTGGTAGAGAAAAAAAAAGAATACAAGAAGGGAGAAGAAGGTATAAACGATAGGAGTGCATCTATCCTTAATGAGGAGTGCATCTAACCCCAGGCCCTAAGGAGAGACGCACTTTTTCGAACATTTTTAAATAGCATATTAATACATTAAGATAAAAGTTTTACTTATTTAACTTTATATCTTATTAAAGAGATTTAAATAAATAATTAAACTATGCCTCCCCTTACTTTCACTTATTTTTTTTTTAATAAAATTTTTAGAAACACAAACCAGAATGTGGCACACCTCTCCCGAAATTACCCTACTAATTTACGAATGAATTAATTTTTTTAGTTGTCCAAACCTGATCAAGACTGATCGTTTCTGAGAACTGTTTTTATAGGTAACGTAGCTTTAATTTATGCACCGCGAAGAATGCTAATTTAATATGCATTTATGTAGGATTAATATTAAAAATGAATTGATTGATTCAAATTAAAAGGAGAATACAAATATTTTCACACGAATAAAATAAAACGCACTTTTAATGATGCCCTTAACCGTTTCTGAGGTCTGTTCTACGAGGTAATGTACCTCTAATTTGTGCATTATACAGAATGTTTCTTAAGAAAATCGTTTTTGTTATTTATTTCACTGAATGTACTGAATGAAACACTGAATTAAAATCGTGCCTCAATAAAAATGTCAAATTATCACGTTACATCGTAAAGCACCTGACTTTATTTAATTAGCAAGGATTCGAATATTTCCGATCAGTGGTTTGATACTAAATATTTACGAGTTGGTAATTAAATGATGATATGTAAAATACATAGAATTTTTATCGTCAAGTGTGATGTTACACATTTGAGGATGGATATAATTAGATTAAGATATTTAAATATCGTACAAGATTTATCAGTATGTCTATGGATACATTATGCATGACTTTTCATAATTGTAAGGGGAAATTTGATAATATCGTCGTTAAAACTCACTGGACCTTGACCACTAATATTATGAATTATCTTGTAGGATATTGTTTTATAGTATGGTTTAGTGTCGTAATTACTAGACTGCGAAGGTTTATGCAAATATGAATTTATATGGATTAATTTACCGACAGAGGAGTTGTAAAAGTACCTACATCTTTATTCAAAATTTATGATTAAGGAGATAAGAATAGCGTAAAACTTTATTAAAGATTCCATTATAGCGAGTTTTATCAACAAAGCTATGTACGCACCAAACCTACAAATATAATAATCACTTAATTATTATTGTTATCATACTTTTCATCGATGCTTCTAATAATTTAAGTGTTACATGCACACGTATATTAAGTTTCTATTTATAAATTTTTTATCAACTATGGCATGAACGCGTATTTTATTTGAAATATCATTCGAAAAGTATACTTGCTTTAAATATTTTAATTTTATTTTTTAGACCTTCGAAATTGAGCTTATAAGCAAATTCTGTTCATAGATTGTTTAACCAGTTTTATCTAATTCTAGATCATTTTTTGTGAAATATAGTGATAGTAAATTATATTCAATTCAAATTACTACATACAGGGTGATTCAAAAGTTGCTAGACCATTTTAAAATAGAAATTTTTAAAAAATTCATTTTCTTACACATATATGACCGACAAATATAATGATAGACCAGAAAAAACTGTGTAATATGTATATATGTATCGCATGTAGCAGTAAATTTGAAATAGATATATAACAAATTGTTTAAGGAGACTGTATCGGCCGAGAAGTATATATACAGTCCTTTTAAACAATATTTAATTATGGTAATGCACTGCAGACAGTGTTAAAAAATATAAATAAGTTTCTTCCAAAACAATTGAAAATCGTCAGAATCAGTTACAAAGCAGAAAAACCAAACGAGGTATTGACTCCCCCCTTTAACCATTTAATTAACTACGCTCACCGCTTTTGCTCGTAAACGCGTAAAATCCAGCGATTACGAATCGCGCAGCAATTTCATTAAACCCTCGACGCGCTGCCTCCAGTTCGCAATCACAGAGAGTGCGTATACTCGCGTCGAAGCCACAGAGGTGTGAAATGAAACTTTCGACGAGGCAATATTTTAGCGAGCAAAATGGCAGCCGGGAGCGTGATCGGGCGAATTGACGCGTGACTGATGATCGACGGTATCGTCCCGGTAGCTAGACCATCGAAATAACAAGCGCTAACTAGCAGCGTAATTCCTGCCGCGACTCGGAACCATGCTACCGTGAACCGTTCCAGTTCCAGACGCCCCCGACGCCGGTAATTACACCGAAATCGGCCGGCGGGGTGTAATTGGCCGATTCGAATTCCGCGGCCGTGCAAAAAACGTATCAGTATGCCGGGCTAATAGCGGGCCACGCGGCCCGTAATATCGGAAGCAAGCAACGATCACCTGTACAGACCGATCCACCGGTTAATAACAATAATTAGCCGGTTCGGTGAGAATCATTCTCGAGCCGGGGCAATCTTCGGGCAAGATTCTCCAGACGATGTTTCCTCGAGAACCAACCATGTTGCGCCTTGGCTACGGATCCCACGGATGACTGATTATTCCGGCGAGACGTTAACGTCGCTTCTAGGTTGCTATTACAACCGAGTTTCACGCCTTTCGCGCGGTGAGAGAGCGAGAGAGAGAGAGAGAGAGAGAGAGAGAGAGAGAGAAAAGGAGAAAACAAACCGTGATTCTGTGGTTTAAGCGGACCGCTTAATGACTACGGCTAATTGTCCGATGGACGACGCCCATAAACGCTACTTAATGGGAATTCGTTACAGAGAATTACGGTATCGCGGACATTGTCTGGCCCGGGCTGATTTATCGTTGATTTGGAGCGCGGCGGCTTGCTGTTCGCCGCACCTGTACTCGTGCTTTGCGCAATCGACACATAGGCCTCGTTAAATATGAATTTATTGTCAAGGGAACCGCTTTTTGCACGCCGGCTTTGCTGGTACGTGACTGTTCGACGATATGTGGTTCGCTGTCTTGTTCTTTTTCGGGGACGATACTGTTTCTGATGCCCGGGTACTTAACCGTTCCGATTTTTCATTTGTCTTTTATCGTGTCTTGTTAGCATGCTATTGTACTTGGGTGAAGTTGGTTTATAGAGCTTAAGGGGCAACCTTGTTTAAAATGAAATTTTTTAGCACTTTCTTTTGTTTAAATCGATAGGAAATTTCCTCAGGAATACGATAAAAAAAAAGTTAGAAAGTGATCAGAGATGTTCAGGAGCGGCTCAGGTAGTCGGTCTCTCGTCGGAACGGCTCGTGCTTCTTGAAAAGAAGAAAAAACGGCTGAAGTACAGTGAATCGTAGATTAGCAAAAAACCGCGGTAAGTTAATATGAATTAAGATTTTTTCACGATTTCTCTGTTACTCAAACTTTAAACGCATCTTTCTCGAAACGTAAAATTTCGCACGCCGAGCAACGTAGCTCAAAAACGGATTATTCGATCTTTATGAAACTTGGTATATATATTCTATAAATAATTGGCTACAACATGACGAGCTCCGATTTTTTAATTTTTTATTTAGAACACTGTTACTAAAAATTTTTTCATAACAGAAAATCCGATTTTTTTCAAAACTTCGCCATATTTGTACTTTTTCAAATTTTAATGAAAGAAGAATATCATGTTGTGCGCTTTTGCATAAACTAACGATTCCATTTTCAAGCCGCCATTGCACCATTGACATTAACAATTCAAATTTATAAAACATATTTTTTTTACATTATAACAATCATAAATGATGCCTCAAATTTTTGAAAAAAAATTCTTGAAAAACGGTCTATTTACACAAGGTTCCCCCCTTAACACTTTGATCGCCAAACTAGAAACCCCAAAAATTCCATACAATGAAAGTAAGTTATTTAATGAAATAAAAATTGCAAAAAATTAAATGTATGATACTGAGTAATCCTCCAACTTTCTTGCATGTTACAGATCCTAATCAAGTTTAGTACAATGAATATATCAACGTAAAAATATATTTTAAAACCTGCGCAAATGATTCCGTCACCCGCATATGGGTGACGTGGCATTCAACGTGTTAAGACTGTGAGTGATAGTTCAGTATTTTTCAATATTTCTCGCTGGGTCAAATATATTTTTGGTATAAAACGAGATTATGTGCTAAAAAGTTAAGTATCATATTAAGTAGCATATTGTGTTCAATGAAATTATTTTATTGTATCAAAGAATAATAATATGGTTTAGTTTTTGTTTTTGATCGCGCTGTATGTACTGACACCGAATACTGCGTGCAATTAATGTGAGAGGGTAAGCGAAAAAATACCGGTTAATGTAATTTGTATTGTGTGCTGACTTGCAAAAGTTTGTTAGTATTACTACAATTTAAATTTCATAAACAGTTGCACAGAAAATATATTTAATACTGACATCTGACATAACAAAAATATTTTTGCCGCCTTAGAGGCGACATTCGATCCAATAAGTAGACTGCGGATCTTTGTACATTTATGGCTTACGAAAATTTTCAAAAAATGCTAGAATATAAAATTTGATAGAATTCAGTAAGATTTTTATTTGTTTTGGATCTGCAAAGGCTGTTCCTATTAAAAATAGGATTTTATTTCATTACACTTTCTTAGAACTTGTCTATAAAAATTGAATATTGCATAAACATCCGCAGTCTACTAATAAGTAAGAGTATGATGCCGCTTGTATGGCGGCATTCGCCTGCAAAAGGTTAACTATCAAATCGGCCTCGGCAAATATTAATTTATTAATGCAGAAATTACTATAACCTATTATAGTGTAAGGTGAGAGCTTCATTATCAAGTGACGTGTGTGAATGCATAAAGTTAGCGCGACAGTCATCGTGTTAAAAAGTGAATCAGCATTGCAAAAAGTATTCTGTGAATACGTGACTCTGAAATTGTGGAATGTGAGTTCTATTCATATGTTAAATAGAAGAGGACATTTTTTCGTTAACGACAGTCGTTCGCAAATTTCGCAGAACGTCGCCTCGAGAAACGTCGATTTCACAATCGAGGAAGCATGAAGTTTTTGTAGTTGTCGAAGGGAGGATGAGAAATCTCGCGGTTTCACGATCGAACGATCCCCGAGCCGGTCGACTCCTTAATGGAACTGTTCGCGGACGTCGGGTCAAGCGAGGCTCCGAAAACCGCAACCTCCGGTTCCCACCGGCGAGCCTGGCGTTATTAATTACGAAATATTTAGCGTTAAATTTTGTGGAACGACCGCGGCACGCTGTCCGTTTCCAATCGCTTGCCGTAGCCGCGGAATACCACTGCAAAATCGTTGCACGACAACCGCAAAACCGTCGCATCGCTCGCGGCGCCCGATTGCCTCTCGATATTCTAGCGTCTCCTCGAGTTTCTTCTCGACAGAAATATTCGTTCGTTGAACGACTATTACGAAGACAACTTTTACTTCGATCAGAAGTACCCAGAGGGGCCCACGCAATGCAAAATGGACACTTCGACAACCCGAGGCGAAGCGATTTCTACACTTAGCGAAAAGTTGCTGGCCACTTAGGCCTCTACACGTGGGATACGGTGAAATTTATTTCCTGAAATTTTGCAAATAGTGCTGTCCAATGGTGCTCGTTAGATCTACTTGGTGGAGGGAATATCAACAGAACTCTATCGAGCTCTGAACGAGACTGACGTATATTCCGTTATAACAATAACAGAATTTATTTGGATTTCATGGAGTATTTATGGTAACATGTACAGGTAACCCTCCTATAACACGGTAGATAGGTTCCTAAGAAAATGCCGTGTTGTATGAGACTCAGAGCCAGTACAGAAAGGGGGGTTACGTACAGGTAGCGAAACCTTGTTATAAGATGCCGTGTTGTAGGAGGGTCACCTGTACTTGAATGCAAAAGTGTTGGATATTAATTGAGATCTTTGTAATAGAGATGTGGAAAAATATATTTTGTACACGTGTTCTTGACGACTTAACCTAACTTATATCTAAGCAATACAAAATGCACGTTGTTCTTTATGGCCCGCCACGCTACAGACTGCCAGATTCGCCGATTTCCAAACGAAAGTACACGAAACAATTTCTCATAAGAAATATTTCTATGATTTCGCGAATTGTAAAAAAAATCTGAAATCCGTCATTTCGACGGGCTCGACATGATAGTATTTCTAGTGTTAAATCTTGTTTTGTATTCTGGAGAAGCTTAAGACTATTCCTACCGAGCACTAAAACTGGTACAAATGATTTATTTAGGTTTTCTACGATTTGTATTATAATATGTGCTCTACCAAATAATTATTTCCGGTGAAAGCAACTTTATAGTTTCAATAATTGTGAAATGAAAAATCTGAAACCTGGGTAAACCTGATTAGTGTTGCACTTTACCTGTAAACGTGCATTCTTGTTTAGAATGAGCCGATGTCACTGTTTGATTGTATTCACTTAGATTTACGGTTTTTTATAACCTGTGTTTGAATAAAGACATGTACACTGGCTCGCGAAAGTATTCGAACGACCTTTAGAACAGTATAACTTTTTTTAAATTGGATCAAACGACGTGACTTTTCTGAACAATTAGAAGATTGGTTTTCCAAATGATGTGCAAAAAAGAGTTTGAAGAGATTGCAATGGGTAAGAATTACATGAGAAAATAAAAATGGCACTTTTTACAACTTTTTTATTTGAGCTTGTAATGAAAATTTAAAATATGCATTTTGTAGGTCTATGCTAGTTATACGCATGCTGAACATTTCATTGAAATCGATTAATATACACACGAGCTACAAATAGTTAAAAGTGGTGAAAAACGTAGATTTTCGCGACTTTTGGTTAGTTTCTGTTTAAAATCCACAGATCCTAACATCTTTCGATACGTGCCGTTTTTATCTGCGTCAACCGATTTCGATTCTACAAAACATATATTTTAAATTTTCATTACAGGCTTAAATAAAAATGTTTTGGAAAGTGCCGTTTTTATTTGCTCTTATAATTCCTAGCAATTGCAATTGTTTCAAAATCTTTTTTGCACATCATTTGGAAAACAATTCTTCTAATTTTTCAAAAAAGTCGGATCGTTTGATCGAATTAAAAAAAATTTATACTGTTTTAAAGGGCGTTCAAATATTTTCGTGAGCCTGTGTATACAATCATTTGCAATGGAAACAACTTTACAATTTCGATAATTGAAAAATAAAAATTCGGAAACCTGGATTGGTCGGTTTAGTGTTGCACTTTACCTGTAAAAATCTATTCTTGTTTAGAATCAGCAGTGTCACAATACTTATTGAATGAGGGTGGGGGTTGTATCTAATCAGTATACTGTGGTCCTTTATATAACACAAACACTATGTACATCAATTATAAGAAACAAAGGTTACATTAAAGCGTTCTTCTGCCTTCAATAATTTTAATAAATTTTAATAAATCCTGATCAATTGCAAAGCATGTAAAAATATTCTTAATTTCATCTGTACAATGAAAAAAACCTGTACATTGTTCAGTGTTTCAGCCAGCCATTTTGATCATAAATGCACAAGATACGTAGTCTATTTACTAGATAGCATGTAGTTAGATCATGCAAAACTAGTCCGCTAAACAAGCTTGAATATCACAGTAAAAGTCCCTTAGATTCATCTAAAATCGCTGACAATAGGCAGTTAGTATCGGTTCACCATAGGATCGATTTTCGGTGATCGATTCTCCATCCCCTCTTTCTTTCTCCACCTTCCCGTAGCCTGTCCTAATTTTTCGAGGCGTTGCAAGGAAAACTCCGTGTGTTAATCGAGATTTCATAGATCGACGAGGGGGCCAGGTATCGCACACCTGTACCGATGCATCCGCCCTCGTGCTCGAATTTTTCATCCACCGATTCTTTCTTCTTCACTTTCGTTCTTCTGCAGCGTGAAGTCTCGTTTAACTTTTTACTGAGCGAGACATTGTGCCTCCACAACGACCTATTCGAGGCTAAATACATAGGTAGATGTCAAACTAGTTTGAAATTGATGGAAAATGTTTTTTAAATGAAGATAATTCTATTTGATGCGGTATGGTTCGAGTTTAAAGTGAAATTGAATTCTTTTCTCGTTTGTATGTGCTTCAATGCTGTGCTTCAATTGTAAAATCTTCAAAAAATCGCTATGCACTCTCCGTGTTACAATTTGTTAACAGAATTATTTTAAAACTCTAATCCTGTGATCCAATTATTAAATTTGAAAAATTTGTGTAGGAATTTTGCACGTTATGCATGCGTTACACTCCCTGCGTATGTTTTCGATTTGTTTCTTCACGTAGAATCATATTGTGGATGTTCAAATTAATTACAAAAATTCCACTCGATTGATAATAAATCATTTAAAAATATATCTTTACTATTCGGAATAAATCATGCGACGTTATCACACTGAAATCCATTATAACACATTTTTTTACCGTTTCTTTGTTTATGTTTTATTTACCACTGTAAAAAAGTTTTTGGCAGGTTTTTTTCTGGAGTTTCCTTGGCGATGATGGTTCTTCCTTGTTTTATGCGCGACTTTCACTCCTCTGTGGATTTGCAATTGGAAATTCCCATATTTTTTCTGGCATCTTTCCGGGAAGAATTCCTGGAATTCGGTTTGTCAATGGAGCCGGTTCGAGATCAAAGGCTGACTCAAGTTGTTCCACAAAAAGTGATCAGTCCCAAAGGTCATAAAAAAATTACGAATGTTCTAAAAAACAAAAAACAAAACATATTTTGACTCGTTAGTATGCAAATACTGGAATACGAATGTCCTTTACACGGTTGTACGACATTTTTAGGACACCCTGTATACCACTATCGCCTCAATACCAATTGTTTTAAAATTGTAAAGCTATGCTTTAATTATAAGACCTTCAAAAAATATTTTGTAGGTTATTGTTTCACGTAGGACCATACTCTATAGATTTAAATTTTCGATGTACTTATTTTACCATAACCGTTTTAAAAATTATATTTTACATAGTCGAACTGAAAGACTTCGAAGAACTGTTTCAAACAATATTTCTAAATATTCTCAGACTATATTCTTTAGACAATATTTCATCATATTTCTCCTCATAAAATCGAATTCATACGACTCCTACCGCAACTTTCTCTCCACCCTGTGCACTACCGTTATCACCTCGAGCACAATAGTTCAAAAAATCGAATTCCCTACTCCAATTACTGAACCCCGAAAAAACCTGACTCCGATAGTCGGGAGACCGTGTTCGACGAGTCCCACGCACCGAGTCCCGTCCGTTTTCTAATTAAACCGCATTGTTCCTCGCGAAAACAAAAAGCCGCGTCCCGGCGGCCTAAGACCGGGTAATCGAGCGTGAAAGTAAGACAATAGCCAGAAAAACCGGCGAGGATTCGGTCTGTATTGACGAGGGCACGTTGCCTTTTCCAGCTGCCGGACGATTCGTCGGGGTGGCGGAGGGAACAGAAGTTACGAGATTCGGTTAATCGGCGCTGAAACGTTATTTAACGAGTATCCCCCGCCCCCCATTCGTTGAACCGAACCGATCGTGCGTATCCAGCGCGATGAAACAATGGGTGCCGAGGGTCTAAGACAATGCAGGTGCCTGGAAATGGACTGGCCACGTGATGAATGGCTCGAAATGGCTCGTTTTCCCCGGCGAGCTTTGAAAAATCGTGCGAAGGACTCCCAGAGCTTCACTTACACTTGCCTAACCTCCTGCGTACCATGATTTTTAACACTGTAAAAAGCGGCTTATGTATACCAATCTGACTTTTTTTTTTTTTTATTTAGAATCATCCCTTTTTCAGTTGTACCAGTTATCGATCATGTTCGAAGAAATAGATTTATTATCATTGCAGTCTCGAACAATTTTTATTTAAAATTTTAAGAGGTGCCTTGACACCTTTGGTAGAAATAATGTCAAAGTGTGTATGTAACATTGAGTTGCAAAAGTTTGCAGACATTTTATGCCTCTTTATTTTGCCCTTGTAGGACAAATATTCCAAAATGTCTGAACTTCACATGTTTCAATTTTTACAGATATCGGAATTCAAATATTTTTGGAACGCGTTGAATACAGATGCAAAAAAAGAACAATTGTTATTTAAAAGGTTAAGAGAAAGAATCGAACACTTTTGTATTCTTAATGAAATTGTAGAGTGAACCTAGTTTCACGAAAGAAGGTGGAAAATTGACAAAACGGTGCGATTTTAACAATTCAGTGAACTATTGTCGTAACTTAAGTTTATATTAATAACTTTGTTAGATTCACATAATGTGGATCACACGTATATTTGCAAATGGGTGTCATGGCAGCCAGCCTCCACGTGGTGAGAACGGGGAAATCGGTGTTATTATTATTATTATTATTTATTTAATGTTTTAAACCAAGTATGGTTTATGTAGCATATACAATACATGTACATATTAACATATTACATAATAGCTTAATGCGCAACTTAACCTAACTTAACTTAAGACTAGTTTACATAGCTTCAGCTTGGTTGAACTACTTTAATGAAATTAAATTGCACATCGCTTAATAGAATTGAAAATAATTTTGAAACCTTTGATCTCTGGGCCACATAGGAAACATTCATTACAAATCAGGAGATAGTACTTGCACAGTCGGTGTTATCTTCGATTTCAACAGTCTTGTCAATTGAAGATCACACCGAGCGAATGGCTGAGAAATTGTTAGAATTAATCATTTTATTATTACAAATTCGTACCAAAAAAGGAAATATGCCAATAAGACAGTGAAGGAAGGTTTAATCCTTTCTCATGTGATGCATATGTACAAAAATTCAAGTCGATTGGTCGACTAGTTTTAAATTTTGCTCAATACCATTTTAAGAAGAACGAGGAAACTGATTTCTGAAGAATTCTTAAAAATGTTCAACTACTTTTCACTAGCCTGTTATTCCAAAACAATAAACCATCTCTCTTATGAAATTTTAAAAATTTGTTTGCCTATTTGTTCACTGAGAGATGTTTGTGCTTTCTGAATAATCTAAAAAGAGACTCAGGCCAACCTTCATGACGTGCAGATGAAAAATCGGTTGTAACTCGGTCAATAAAATTTCATATTGACACTTTACGAACATATTACACTACAATAAATTGAAACAAGAAACTTCAAACCAAGTTTGAAACTTCTCTTTCAGAAAATTTTCTAAAATCGCCTGCTAATCGGATTGCAAAAATAGAGCAAAAGAAAGAATCATCCCCTAAAGAGAGGACCATCCCTAAAGAGACTATCATCTCCAGAAAGAAAGGGTGATTGAAGCAACCTGTCCATTACAGGCTGTATCGCGGCTACCACGCGGTCGTAAAATCGCAACGTTCGAAACGTAACGCGGCCAGTGTAAATTATCGCCGGTGTAGATCGCGGATTGTCGATCTGGCTGTGGATCAAGAACGTAAAATCCCGGTGGAGAGCTCATTCGTGGGTAATGCTGAAATAGGGTCCGCGATAAAATGGCGAAAAATTACGAGCCGGTGCGTTGTGCAAAGGTGCGAGCATGTTCGAGAGCGGGGCGGAACTATTCGGATCGATATAATATATATTCTGTCAGTGGGAGGGGTGAATGATTTTTGTTTTGTTTATTTAGCGAAGCGTGGACACCGCGTTAAATATTAATGATTGGTTGAAACGTGCCAACGCCGCGTGCACGCGATCCCACCGTATCTGTATTCGTGCCCGCATCAATTACTGTATCAAGATTCGGACCATTTTGCAGCTATAACGGCGATAAGAAAACATCGTAAACCGGCCTGCATCTGTATCCGCGTGCGACTCTTCCCCCCCCCCCTTCTCTCTCTATCAGTTTCTGGCAGGATCGGCTCTTCTTTCTTTTTCGTTTTCTTTCCCGGTAATGAGAATCCGTTCGACCGTGCGTTTGCGTGTTTCACAAAAACCGGGTGCCCCCTTCTATTAAAAGTTGCAAACGATCCCTGTCTAATGAGATACCGAGACGTTAATGGCCGGTTTAATTGGGTTGTTAATTTCCGAAGATGAATTCATAGGGTAAAAATGCAAAAGCTAATAGCGCCGGGTGGGAGGAGCCGCGCGGATTAAATGGGCTATTTTCAGACCCTTTCGCCGGACCGAGACCGAGACCGTGATTTTAAACGGCCCCCGAACGACCGAATCTCACCCCCCCCGCCCCCACCCCACGCAACCCCATACGACACCGTGGGATTTAGCATCTTTTCCAGTGGTCCTTTTCCCGGTTCTCCTTTTTCTCGATTAGCTTTTGTTTCAGTGATTTACGTTGCGCAAGTCGCGACACAATTGAAGACCATGCTGCAAGAACCGGGTAAGTTCATTCGAAAATTGTGTAATATTCGCATTAAAATTGAGACGCACATCTGTCTTCTTTTATATATTTTCAAACCTACTGCTTTGGGATCAACGTTGATGTTACTAACCCTGGCAGAAAATATTCGGCTTAAATTCGCCAGCGAATTCCTCACATTAAAACCTGGTTTTTTGGCATTTTCATGTCAAGATCTATAGGATTGTATAAAAAAAAAGATAAAAATTTCTGGGTTGCCGAGGTGAACTTTAACCAAATATTCGATCAAAATTATGGATCTGATTCTTAAACTACTATGCTACACAAATATAACTAACTATGCTACACAAATATAGTGTAAAAGGTATGTAATCACAATTTAAGAAGTATAAATAAAATCATGAATTGTTTTGCGCTTTATAAAATATAAAATAATAAACAGTCCGCCTGTATGAGAAAATTACGAAGAAATTTAAGTAGCATGACAAAGTATTAGGATACCTTTTAATATTTGTGACGATGAAGATGGCGATAGACATTGTCGCAAAATGTTCTAATACTTTGGGGGTGACTAAACCCTCCCTTAAACTAGTGTTGAATTTGTTCATTCTGTGTATTGCGAAAAAAGAACAATTTTTATATTAATAGTTTCTTTATATGTGATGAGTTTTATCACTGCTATTGCATTCTACGTTAATGGAAATACTTTCCACATTGAAAATTTGAATAATTACAATGACAGACTTGATTTGTTCGAATATTTTTTGCTATGGGTGGTGGCACAATCAGCTAATTATTCAAACTGGCTACTGGAATAGCCTAGAAACACGCCGCTAAAGATATACATATACATAGGTTAAACATCGCTAACTATAATTTTACTAAAAAATGTATTTTCCCAATATTTGCAAGGTCTCCAATTCGATATGTAGAAACGATTTTAGTATTCCTCAAGTGTGTTCAATTTACACGATTCTACATTGATTTTAAACCAATAAAAATTAGTTTACTATCGACCACGTATACTAAAGAAGTGTTACAAAATGAAAGGGGTGATTCCCGAGGTGATCTTAAGCAACTTTTTCTAGGCAGAATTAAATTTCAGCCTGAGATCTCGGAATTAAATTGTTTAGCAAGGGGTTAACGAACGTCTAGAAAATACGACAGATCTGACAAAGAGCTCGATCATCTTCGCGAAGTCTTGAGGAATGAAGTCCATGTGAACACGGATCAAATCGCCGGAGAACCTCGCGTTAATAAAGGCCTTGCTTCTGAATCGAAGGACGTCGTATCGATCATTCGACTGTAGAAGAGAGGGGTAAAAAAAATGACGGGACAAGAAAGCCCGAAGAGGGGCGGATGGCGCGAATAATTAAATCTCGATGAAGAACTCCCGGGATAGTCTACGGGGTATAAATTTATGCGACCCTGGCCCCGGGACCTGCCACCCTCATTAACGATATTCATTGGCGGTTCGTTGCCGATAATTCAGCCATTCATCAAGACGATCTAACGATCCGTTCGGTTCTTGCGGCAGTTCGGGCGAAATCGATTAAAGTGATCGACTGCGGGCGCGTCTCTGTATAGAAAATGAAAGGCAAATCCGCAGGGGTGATCATTGGATTTCGGTGAGCGAACACGCGCGCCGCCGACTAATCCCCGAAACAATGCATCACCGTGTTCGGACAGAACACCTCATCAGAGAGCTTCGCCATAATGAGCGCGCCCGGAGAAGTAGATTTTTTCATTTCTCTTTTATTCCGCTCGGCGAGCAACGAATTTTAGATACTTCGGTTTTGGGGATGGAAGCTCGTTTTATTGGGGAAGGGGTGAGTCTCGTTTGAAAAATGATCGGGATGCCGTTCGCCTTCTCATTTGGCACGGAGCTGGATTTGATTGGTTCGATCTGGACGTCGTGAGAAAACTGCAAATGTCTGTTGATTTAGTAATTTACCGTTTCGTCCAGCAGAAAAATTGCAGTCTTTGCAATGACCGTGTCACGCGAAAATGGCACCCGTCAAAATAACGGGTTCTAATATTTTTTATTTGCGATTATTGGAATTGTAAAGATGGATCGATGAGGAATTATTCAATAAATGCTAAATGCAACAAGGCTAAAAATTTGGATAGATCAATTTTTGCTATTTCTATAAATTAATGCTGTAATAAAGAGGGCTGTTTCTATAAGAAGATTGTGTCCTTAATCTTGCATTCTAGAATGCAATTTGCCAATATTCGGCGGTTATAGCTTGCATTAAAAATCCGATCTAGGATTGAACGAAAATTAGGCCAAATGGCCTATGAACGAACACCAATTTCTAATAAATAAACAGAGGTGTGCCTCTGCAAATTTCTATGGATTTAATAATTTCACATTTTAGTCAGCATTGCAAAGTCTAGTCAATGACTGTATCATGTAGAAAAGGTAATGTAATCATTTTCTTTAAGATATGAATCTCGGGAGAAATTATTACACTATCATTTTAGACTGATCTAAATTAGTTTCGGCTGTGAACACAGAAGTCATTCTTGTGCGGCTACCTTTAATTGCACAGGGTTGGGCTGGAAGAAATTTATTGTCCTCCTCGCACTGCCCGTGTAAATAGTAATAATCCTTTGGTGTTTTAAAATATAACTTTATTTTATACAATTATCATATTTGCAGTCTTGTATGCACGTTTATGACTGCGAATTTACATGTACCTTCATTTCTGTTTATGGGAAATTTTATTTTCTTATGGAAACGTAGCGTGACGATGGAAATAAAGAAATGTTACTCATTTTTAAAAAATTGTATTAGGTGAAAAAATTATGAAAACTGTGGGATCGTTTATTAACATCTTTAATTTCATTTACATTGCAATATACAGATTGCAAGTGGATAATGTTTACAATGTTACTGAAATAGCGTGAAAAGTGTTTAAATTTAATGCAACCCTGGTCAGCCAACCATTGAGTACTTAATTATAAATGAGTATCTCGTCTAAAAATCTTTAAAAATATTAATAATACATATATGTACTATATATTATGGTTAGATTAGTTATTTATATAGAATAAAAATTGCGTGCAATAATTACTAGAGACAGGAGATAAATTACATTTCATTTCACGTCTTAAGCATTTTAGTAAATTCAAAATAATGTACTGGCATTCTCAAATTCTTTTAATCTTTTTACTGGTTTACATTTCACCTATCCGTATTTTCAAATAAATGCAAAAAGCCACGGTCTAATTATGATAGTAATCTTCATATGTTTCACAAAATCAAAATGATTTTCGGATGCTAAATACCTATATGAATAGCAATAGAATTCTCCTATTTAACCCCCATACGTTCCTCAGGGTAAAAATTCAACCTCATTGTCTTTTCCTCGATGCCGTGAAACGTTTGATTTCTTTCTATTCATATTAAAATAAGTATTTCTTTAAAATCACGCGTCATAAATGAAACACAATTTTTTACCTAAAAGGTACGAGTAAATTTTTACCAAGAATATATATAGACGAAGTATTACCTTAGGACGTTCTACTCAATTATTTCTGAACAATAGGGTAAGGGACCCAATTACTATGGTGGTACCAATTACTGTGCCTATATTGATTGTACTTATTTTTAAAGCATAATGATTATTAAAAGACAGATATAAATAAGCAGCTTATATAAAAATAAATATAATTAATATAGACGCAGTGACTGGCTCCTTTACCCTATAAGGCTTGAACGACATCCAAAAATCGCCACACAAAATAGCACACCACAATCAAGAACAAACACAACGCAGAACCTAAGCAGAGAGTATCAAGTCATCAGTCTAATCTATCCTCGACAACCCTTCAAATCGCAATCAACAAAAAATAGAAAAAGAAAAAACCACACACCATACACGTTTCTTCTACCCTATATCAGCGTTCACAGTTCATGGCACCGCTTAACGACCATCGCCCAGAAGAAAGGGTTCTCGTTCCGCGTGCAGATAAGGATGTATCCCTTAGCCGGTCATCGATCAAATCGACAGGACACACAGTGCTCATTTGATTGGTCAGTTTCGGCGCCATTTTTCTCGCCGAGCGCCCCATTCCTTTCACAAAGATCGGAAGACTTCTGTCCGGTTTCATGAGCAGGTGAATCGCAGTCGGTGGTGTCTCGACGAACCCTAAAACCCGACGGTGTTTCGCCGCGGGTTTTAGGGTTCCCCGAGTGCTCAGGGCCGCCCCAACGGGGGGGCACCTGGCGCCCCGTTGCGTTGCCCCCCCCCCTCTCCTAAATCGGTTTGATTATACCAGGGAACCACTGGCTCAAAACCTTTAGATAATTACCAACCTGCTGCGTACTCCGAGAAACGGTTATGGACGGTTATTTAATTACTCCATTTAATTTCACTGATTATTCCTCCGCGACGTCTCCGGAACACCGGGAAAAATATCGTGGCAAATGGGGCTAGAATCGAGCCCGGTGGGCATTTTTGGTTTACGTTTATTTCGCTGGGTTTGTTTTATATTCATGCTGGGATGATTAATATTATTGTTCCGGTTTAAGAAATGTAATAAATGAGGCTATTAGAGGTTGTTTAGGGAGAATATATGAAATTTCTCTTGGAACGAGAATATTATATCTCATGATTTTATCTCTTTATACCATGAAAATTTAGTAAAATTTAGTATTATACTTTAGAAAATGGAATGGATTACATTTGATTATTGTATTTAAACTTTATGACATAGAGAAGCGATTTTATGTATCAAACACATTTTAATTCTCATTTGTTACAGTTTCCACGCGATTAGCGGTATCTTTTTTTTTTTAATTTATAGTTTTATTTTAGTGTGGTTACCAGGCATTGGATTAAACCGCTTGTGTGTTTACAATCTTACAGACCTTGTTTGATATTCTTTGATTTAAGCTCTTTAAACTCTATATAGGGGGATACAAAATTATTCATTAAAGAAATAAATTCCCAAGTGTCTCCTATTGCTGGTAATCGATGCAGATCACTTCAAATTGAATAATATAATTAAGGACGTAAATCAGGCTTGAAATATTCGGAAACTCAGTAAACATCCTGATCAATCAGACCAAGCCCCATCAAGGACCATTTCCAGCAGTCTCCACCAGATTAGATCAACCCGAAGCAGCGGGCTCTCGATCTTTTATTTCTCGTCGAACGTTTCATCTCGAGTTCTGCATCGGAGGATCGACATCCCCTCGGCGAACGAATAAATCCTTGTAATCCTCGTCATTTGTCAGAAACAACGTCCAAGCCGGGCCATGAATACACTCACGAGTGTAATTCACAGTCGACCGGGTCCAATCTTTCTTCCGGGCCAGTTATTAACCAAAACACAGCGAGTTCCCGAAAAGACAAGAGACAGTTGGAAAGCCACGGAATGGAAATTCCGAGGGGGTGTGTCCCTCAGCCCGCGGGGTCCTCGGAAATAAATTCGTCCTGTTCCCCAGTTGTCTGGGGTGCTTTCCGAGCGGTCTCGCCCCGCTGCGAAAAATTTTCGGTGACTTCGCGTGACGAATTTCCATTCGTTACGACCCCGCGAGGCGTCGTCATTAATCCCCAACGAGCGAATATGTAGAACATTAATCAAGACTCGCGGGCAAACACTATTATAAATCGGGAAGCTGAATCGAACCGGTACGGACCTCGACAAATTCTTTCGGCCGAAGAAGGATTGAGTCAGTCTCGATAATTACCGGCCGGGTGGGCTTTCGATTATACGTGAAATATCGTTCAATTATAATGTTCATTTGCATCGGCGCTTAATTGAATTATGTCGGGCTCCGCCGGGTCGTTGTTTCGTACCTCCTAAGCAGCGGGCCTCGTTTTGTGCTGCCTCATTCGAAGAAATTGATTCCTCTTTAATGATTCTTTTTGAGGAGCCGCGGAATTTGAAATTGCTATAGTTCGAGCGCGGGAATATTTATAGGAATATATTCTCGATATTCTTCCTCAGAATATTAGCGGTATTAAAGAAAAAATGTGCTACATAAATTAATGCACTGACAAATGGGAAAATATGTTCTAATAATGTGGTCACCATTTATAAAGTTAAATTAATGGTGTAATACTTTGTTTAAATTGTTAAAATTTGCGATTTTTTGGTTATCCCTGAACATATTAAAATTATGGTTAGCCAAAGAAAAATATTAACACGTTGAGTGCCACGCGATTTTATAAGGAAATCCCCGTCAGGCCACGCGCGCTGCTTAGAAGCACGCTGGTATTGTGGTACAGCAATGCGAAGCGCACTACTAACAAATTACAATTTACTCGATGCAGGTGTTTAAACATATTAGGGCCATTGTCAAAGCAAGAAATTTGACCAAACAAGTTGTAACATTTTGTGATACTTGCGAGGGACAACCATTTTTATGTTTACCCTGTTTTAATAAAATCCATTAAAATTTTCTGAAAAAATGTTTTAGTACATTAATAGTAGAATCCCGTATTAAATAAAAATTAAGTGGACTTTAAATAAATTTTAGGTAACAACTTAAAACAATGTAAATTTTTTAGTTTTATATCATATTTTACACTGTCAGTCACCGGCGACTGTCGCGGCCTGAACGAAAAGTTGTGTCTGACGTGGCACTCAACGTGTTAAATATATGATCAAATTTACAAAAATTTGTATTTGTCAGACTCCATTCAATCAAGATTACTATTAATGCAGAAAAATTAGCTAAACCGAGCAATAAATTTTGGTTTGAACCGAGTGATGATTTTTTAAATTTAGATTTTAGTCACCCGAAGATAATCTTCTTGAGGAGGCCTTGAAGAACTCGCTGAGGAAGAATATTCGGTGAAGGGAAGCTTGAACGTCCTGTATTCCCGTCCATACATCCTCCCTCGTTATGCGATTCTAGCGTCTTGGCTGAGCGCCTAAAAAGGCGTGCCTAAACAATGAAGTTTATGGGCTAAGGCCCTGCGGGAGCGGCCATTAAAACAATCGACAGTCGCGCGTACAAGGGATGCAAATGTTGGCGCGAGCACAATGGCGTTTCGGGAGAGGCCGCGGCAGTAAATACCAGTATAATTGCCAGTCTCAAAAGTTAAGGCACATTTAAGAGGCCCTTCGGCTTCTTTTCGCGTTGCCTTATATGCAAACCCACCGCCAGAGACGCGCGCGCAGGTTTTAGAATGTTAGACCGAGGGCGCAGCCGGCGTCTTTCAATTTTGTGCCGAATCTCATTCGCATCTGCATAATTTAATTTATTCCCATAAAATATGTTTAATAAACTATGGGTTCGTTCATTGAGAAAACCGATAAACATCGTTTGCTGTTCACGGCAAAGCGGATTAAGCCATTTTGAATTAAGGACAAATGTAAAATGTTTCACTCTTAACAAAATTGTACTTTACATTATTGCAAAGATATTATTATTATTTAAGATATTATTTTTATTTATTATATTATTATTTATTATGTCATTGATTATCTTTGAATCTATCGTGGTTTTAGTCAACAGACAAATTTTTCATGTTACATACGTTTCAAATTTGTAACATTTTGGACCAAAAAAGTGTCTTCAAAATCAATGGAAAGTAAATGTTTCAAGCATTAAAATCAGTCCAGGTATATTGTGGTACGATTTCTTTCAACGAAATGTTCAAATGTTAACAATTCCTTGAAAATGGGAACAATAATGTATGTTTGCAATACATACTATGTTTCGTTTCCTAAGCACGCCCAAGCAATTTTTTTAACAATCACGTTCCCAATTCCCACGAAATATGTTCTACCAGGGGTAATTTACAATTAATAAATTAAAAATAATGATTACCGCAGTGTATGCCTCCGAGAGGCAGAAAAAACGAAATCGTGAGTGGAAATATGAGCTTTTTAGTTTCATGGAAACGATTGCATCTGCAGGTCGTGTTCGGGACCGAAGCCGCATAAGAAAGAGCGGAGTCACGAATCCGGAGGAAATTATGCGACGGTCATGCGCAACGCCACGCCCGCCAAATGGCCAATTCGTGTTTGCAGATTGCCTCTATCTCGGCGCCCTGTCGTGGCCCAAGATTGCAGTTTCCTCTTTCCATTAAAACGCGCGAACGGGATCGAGAGCGGCACGATATTGTAACGCGTGTACGGTTCCCGATAAGCGATCCGCTAGTAAGAATTATAATACTGAAATTCGGTGGATCGGTTGAGCAATCGCTTATAAGTTATTGCCGATTTGCCGCGGACAGGGAGCCACTTTTACCTTAATTGATAATTAAGGGGCGCGTGATTGTAACGCGCGGAGCTGACAAGTCACGCCCGCGGGAATACTCAATGAACATCCTTCGATACGCCGTCACCTATAAGGCTGCGTCAGCATAAATTACCATGTCCGGTTACTTCTTTATTTTCCGTCTACCCGAGGAATGTCCCGGGAGAGCCTCTGATTAATGAGTTCTACAAGCAGTTTGAAGAAAAGGCTAACCGTTACGAGTATTACAGCGCCAAACGTTTTTCATTCGGAGTTCTACGGATATTAAAATCACGTTTTTGTATTATATTATTTTTGCAGGGCATTGCGCTTCGTTCTATGGCCATGGAACAGCTTGAATTAAGTACAGTGGATCAAAACAAATATCTTAATACTAAATTCCCCATCATCGAGAAATTGTCGATATTTGAACTGTGATCATTTCGTTAAAAGAAACAGGGTTAAACATTACCTCAGGAAACCAGACATTTTTTACTTTTCTTTTCTGCAATCCTGCAGATCTTGGCGAGAAAATGTCGAAAATTCAAGTTTTTAGCAATACATTGTTCAAAAGTTATGCGTGTTTAACCAGTTAAGCGCGTTCGACGTGTATACTGTGAATTGTTAATTTCTTCTCGAATAAAAACGTAATTCTTTCTCATTTTGTTTTACTATTTTCGTAAAATATATAATAGCGGCATTTGGCCTGTGTTCCATGTATACAGGGTGTCCCACATAAATGGGAACACCTAAATATCTTTCGTATTTACACTCCTATCAGAAAACTTCACAGGACAAAATGACACTATTGCAGGGGGCAATATAATGGTGAAGAAAAAATTTTTTATGTCGTGTTTTTTAATGAAATTTCAAGGTCACCGATGTTTTTTTAAATGGAATAGTATATTTTTTACGATTGCATGATAGACAATAAAAACTGAATTTAGTGGATACCACCTTTTTGACCTTGAAATGACCTTGAGCAAGAATAATCATGTTGAAGCGGATGAAATGTGGAAGTTTAAAACTTACGTGTTTCAGCAAAGATTGCGCGTTGTTTACGTCGGGTTGACCTTTACATATCATAATAAATGTTCGAAATAGTTTTCATAGTAAACAGCGTATGTTTATGTTAGAGTATGTATCATTGAGATCGTTAACAGAAGGTTAATCGGTTGGAATAAGTTTCACCCATATCACTTGAGTTTGAAATGGACAATACTTTCTTCCACAAAGTTCTTTTTACGGATGAGGCATCTTTTACCAATCATGGGCAAGTAAATTTGCACAATATGCACTTCTCGTCAGCTGAGAATCCACGATGGTTAAGAGAAGTAGAAAAGCAAAGACCGTGGATCGTCAACGTATGGTGCGGAATTTTATGCAGTAAAATAATAGGCCCGTACTTTATACAAGGAACTCTTACTGGTATAAAGTATGCTGCATTTTTACGCCAGGATTTGTCGGGCCTTTGAGAAGAAATTACGTTATTCGATCGGGAGCGCATGCGGTTTCAACATGATGATTGTCCAGCGCATTATTCTAAAGTTGCTAGAACGGTGCTAAATACGAAATATCCTGGACGCTGGATTGGGCGACGAGGACCAATTCCATGACCAGCTCGTTCTCCGGATCTGACACCATTACACTTTTATCTATGGGGCAAGATAAAATGTATTGTGTACAAAGATAAACCCACAATGCCAGAGGATATGCGGCAAAGGATTACTGCAGCAAGTGCTTCAATTACGTCTCAGGAAATCGACAATGCCTACAGATCATTCATTAAAAGATTGCAACATTGCCTAAATGAGGATGGTCAACATTTCGAACATTTACGTCAACCCGACGTAAACAACGCGCAATCTTTGCTGAAACACGTAAGTTTTAAATTTCCACATTTCATCCGCTTCAACATAATTATTCTTGCTCAAGGTCATTTCAAGGTCAAAAAGGTGGTATCCACTAAATTCAGTTTTTTATTGTCTATCATGCTATCGTAAAAAAATATACTATCCCATTTAAAAAAACATCGGTGACCTTGAAATGTCATTAAAAAACACGACATCAAAAATTGTTTTCTTCACCATTATATTGCCACCTGCAATAGTGTCACCTTGTCCTCTGAAGTTTTCTGATAGGACTGTAAATACGAAAGATATTTAGGTGTTCCCATTTATGTGGGACACCCTGTATATTCCTCATTGCTTGATTTGAATTCTCAAATTAAACTCCACAGTTAACTGGTTAAAGTTGAGCGATTTTAAGCGCTTTTGACAAGTAAGGATACCGCTATGTTGGCATGCACTCAGCGTCGCGCGTTGTTTAATGAGCGTAGCCGCTAGATGGCAGCACAAGCGCACGGTGATGTCGATAACGTAGATTTACAAGCACAGTTTCCACCCCCCCCCACACGAACCTAATCCCGACCAACCTTCTCGCGGCTTCGCTCATTGGAAGATATCTGAGTACATATCAATATGGCGGCGCCCTTATCCGTCAAAAACGCTGAAAATTGCACATATTTACATACGCATAACTTTTGAACTACTGATCCCCTAGGATTAAAACTTGGATTTTCAACACAAAAAGAAGTTAAAAATTTCTGGTTTCCTGAAGTAATGTTTAGTCAGAAATAGTACAAGGGTAACAAAGGATAGTAATCTGTAACAGGCGATTCAATTTGTAACGTTTTCGATCCCGCGAAGTCCGGCAGGCGGACTGACGACATTCCGGACGCCTCATAGTGTGCACCGATATCTGAGGATTATAAAATAATTTCCGTGGTGTGACAATGCATTAGAATACTTAATTTAATACTTGAGTGAAAATTTTCAAAAGTTTATACACTTTCTATTCTTTAATAAGCGATCTTTTGTGACGTTAAACCCTACAATATTAAATATCATTGCAAAATATGAATATACATCTTACCAGAGTAAACCAATCACATTTCGATTGCAAAATTAATTTGTTAAGCCCACGTCAAATTGAATGTCTCTTCTCTGCGAATGACATTTACGAGAACAAACCAAACTGGATCATCAGTCGTAAAGCATAAATATTAAATCGCATTGATAATTATTGTTTCTCATGATAAACTGTGCCATTCTGCAATCAGTGTTTCGGGTCATCATAAATCAATCATGTCCCTTTTTTAATGATAGTATACCATTATTCCCTCTATTAGGGACTGTTCGAAAATTCAAAATTGAAAATACAGATGTGTCATGACATTTAAAACTGGAAGACATAAGTGATTTTTAATGTACTCACTTATTGTCAGTGTCTTCATTAACATAATTGCCAATAATCCTTCAAACTATGATTATGAAGTAGTGATATTTGGAAACATGTAGTAAGTAATGCCAAAGTTTATTTACGTCATTATTTGTGAAATTTGTTACAGGAACTATAGAGATGATTAAAAAAATGTGTCTATCATATTGTTTCGACATATCGTCTTTATAATTCATAGTACACATAATGTTAGTTGCATAAATGTATAATTAATCGCTCAGAAAACTATAAAATTGACTTACCATTAGGAGTACGGACGTAAAAACTTTTCTGAGAAATTCCAACATTAAGAATTGAATGCACATTGTAAATATATAATATGTATAGTCGAAATTAATGAAATTAATAACAACCAGCATCGGCCACCAGAAGCTAAAAGAAGAAATGTAAAGATTTAATAAAGTTTTTCAAGAAATCCGAAACAAATTTACAGGAAATCCCATTTAATTGCATAGCAATTTCCAAAGCAGGATGACATTTGCTCGCAACTTCCGGTGTCACTTCCTCAAGCATCATCCTCGCCATAAATATCATCGTTCTCGCCACGCGTCGCGTTTTTTCTCTAACGCCAGTGCAACTTTCCACGAAGGCATTTTCCACGGGTCATGCGTTTCCTGGTTTCCACATGCTGCGTTCCCTTTTCCGATCATCTTCCTCTTCGCTTTCACAGCCGTCCGGCTTTCTACGATTCTTTTTCCGATCGACGCTTCCTCGTCGATGGCGATCCGCGATCCGGTCCACGTGCGCTCTCTCGCGGATATGAATTCTGCCTGGATGGACGCAAACGAGCGCCTAGCAGACACACGGTGCCGATTTAACGTCAGTTAAGATTAAGTCGAGTACCACTAAAGGTGCGCCGCATTAGGTATTCTCCGGTCGAAGTAGTTCGCCTTCTTGCTGCCTCGTAATCTGCATCGACGCCCCAATATGCAGCACGAGCCAAATGCGGAGCGAGCAACACCCGAGCATGATCTTTGATCCTCCGTGTGCGCGCTCCAAAGACTCGTGTCGATCCTCCGATGACAAACTGAGCCGAGTTTTTTGGGAAAATTATTGTATTCTCATTGTTGATTATTATTGTTGTCTATTTCGCCTCGTGTTGTCAGGTAAGGCTCGCTTTTACTTTTCTATCCAGTCTTTTACTCCAATCAGAAAAGTTTGAGCCGTTAGAAAATTCTTTTTTCGATGGACAATTAGTCTCGGAGATGAAGAGGATCGTGGACGTCCTCCTACGATTGATAATGACGGAGAGACTGCGGATTTTACTCATTTATGACAGAGCTGTTCAGCATCTGCCCGTACGGGCAGCGATTTTCTTGTCCTGGGCATACACAGAACGGCGGGCACGAAGCCACGCCTCTGCGGTGACAAAGCCACGCTCCTACGGGAACTGGCTGTGCCCAGAGTCGCCAGATCAACACTTGTTCCCCCACTCTAATTTCCCCCTCCACCGCGCTATTCCCACATGCTTCTGCCACGGCCCGGTCACTCCGGTACTGGCATCGAGAGGATAACTTTTTCCCCTCAATTCGTGCTCCCTCCCCTCATCTGGCGACATTGGCTGTGGCCACGATCATCGGCGGGCGCCCTTGCTCGCTAATAGGCATGTTGAGCAGCTCTGATTTATGATAAAAATGAATTGGTGGAATACAAAACTGAAAAGTCATTAGAAAATTTTAAAGACATTCTTCTATTATTTTCGACTTCTTGATACGATAGAAAGAGAAAATGCATTTTCATATATCTTGAGTTTCTTACAATTACTTTGGACAATTTTTATTTATCACTAAGATTCGCAGTCTAATGGAAGAACATACAAGTTTAAAACTAAAGAACGAAAACCGTATTTACATATCTTTGCAGCAGCTCACTATTAAAATAAACATGATGGTCGCGTCAACAAATCTCACTGATACAACACCAACAACAAAGAGACTTGTGACCCATTAACAAACCAGTCGTTTACCTGTCAAATCTAGGTGAATCATGCATGAAGCTATCGAACCATAAAAACCGGCCAGTTGCAAAGGAACGTTCATTGATTCGAACCTTAGGTGTCCACAAAATCAAGCTCCCGCGACTGCACAATGTATTTCGATCGGCGGATCGAATTTATAGCGGTCCATGGACGTACATATTTGAATTCGAATTCCCGCCATATATGTTCAGCGATCTATCAGCGGATCGAGGCAGAGCCCGTTGATCCAAGGCACAGACAGAACCGTGTTCCGTGCGTCTCGGACGATGAATTCTGTGGCGTTCGCGGTATCCATATAAAGCCGTGGATCGAGTCGCCGTAAAAGCCGAGATCTAGCCGCGATATAGATCGAGGGGGAGGCGATTTCGCGTGGCCCGCATGGGCACGTGACCGTAAATGAAATATCTCGCGGGCAAGAAGTCGGGGGCGAACCGGGGCGCCACGCCTTTGCCTCTGAAAGCCGGGCCCCTGCTTTCAGGAAACCCGTATCCGCGTAAAGGCCACTCGGACACGGGATTAAAAAGGACAGCCAGAGACGTCGAACGGTCGCGTATAATTTCGAGGACACAATAGGCGCCGTGGTAAACGGAAGACGATCACGAACGCACGCCTCGCAGCCGCCACACGGTAGGCCGTTTCTATAGAATTGGCGGAACTAATTAAGAAATGTTATGAAATTGGCCAAAACTATCAAAACTGAATTGTATTCGTAATTCTCGTGTGTGAAAGCGACTTACGCCATATGGCTATTAATGTATTAACCCTTTGCACACGAAGCCATTTTAACTCTAAAACGAAACATATCTTCCGACCTAGAATATTTCCCTTCTATATACAGGGTGGCCCACATAACTCTGAACAGCTTAATATCTCCAAAACTATGCCATCGATTTTAAAGTTCTTAGTCTTAAATTGCACGGAACTGAAGGGCCTTTCTGACTACATAAACGTGAAGTGGCCTCCCTTCCCCTTTAACGGGGGAGGGGAGGTACCTTTGTAATTTTAAATGGAACCCCCTATAAAATGTTACATATTTAGATTCTACCGGAAAAAACAAGTCAATTTTGTCTGAAACATTTTTTTGTCAGATACTTCCATGATGAGATATAACAGTTTGAAGTTTCGAGTTGTAGGTACTTGAAGCGCTCGGAAATAGCGTTATGGAATTATACGCGCTTGAGTCCTTTGCTTATTCATGAAGAAACGCAAACAATAATATTTACAATTCTTGAGTTTGACTCACTTATCTATGAAAACGTTTTCAGTTTAGAGCTGTTATTCAAGCAGTAACATTGTGATTATGGCTACTTTTGACACAGAAGTGAATATGTTATTAACGTTAGGTGAATGCCAAAAAAATTATCGGCGTGCAGCAGTGATGTTTTTTGAACGTTATGGGATCAAACAATGTCATGCAACATTTCATAATTTAGAAAAGCGGGGATATGTAAAGGACAAAGTTATGTTTGAACCACCGACGACAAAAGAGGATATGAAACAAAGAATACGTGACGCTTGCGCTTCAGTGACTCCCGAAATGTTAAAAAATGTTAGAACAACTTTGATGTTTCGAGTAAATAAATGTTTACAAGCCCGTGGTGGACATTTTGAACATTTAATTTAAAGTACATTTGATTTCTTCACGAATAAGCAAAGGACTCAAGCGCGTATAATTCCATAACGCAATTTCCGAGCGCTTCAAGTACCTACAACTCGAAACTTCAAACTGTTATATCTCATCATGGAAGTATCTGACAAAAAAATGTTTCAGACAAAATTGACTTGTTGTTTCCTGTAGAATCTAAATATGTAACATTTTATAGGGGGTTCCATTTAAAATTATAAAGGTACCTCCCCTCCCCCGTTAAAAGGGAAGGGAGGCCACTTCACGTTTATGTAGTCAGAAAGGCCCTTCAGTTCCATGCAATTTAAGACTAAGAACTTTAAAATCGATGGCATACTTTTCGAGATATTGAGCTGTTCAGAGTTATGTGGGCCACCCTGTATATTTTTTCATGTTATACATACGAAAATGGTGCAATTTACTCGTACAGTACTGAAATGTTTAGTAATTTATTAAATACAAAAAAACTTGAATAACGTAGAAAATATTTTGAATAATGATACAGGAATTTTTAGTGGCGCCGTACAGTCGCCACTCGAGTGCTAAGGGTTAATAATCTTAAGTTACACAATTGTTATTTTTAATGCACCACAAGTTTGCTGTATACGTATGTGTAAAGATATGCATTTTGTGCTTCAAAGGATCCTATTTTCCAAAAATTATAGAAGTGATTCTTCCGTGTTTCTTCATCAACTTTATCTGTACATTTATCTGGCCACCACAGTCTTTGTTCTCAAACTTTTTCGCAGGAACTATATTATTGTTCCGGTTTACGTATTCTGCACCCGAATTACGAAGTCGTTTTGCAATATTCCTAGCCCAACCATCACTATTTCTTACTCTTTTTCGACTTTGTGTAGGATTTGCGTTAACGTGATTCATTTCGAGCGGATATAATATAACACAATGTTACCGATACGGAAACTAATAAGATACTAAACAGTTCTAGAAGTTAGTGTAAACATGAATGATCCTCATCGGTTGTACTAAATACGAAACGATTATCGCGTATAGATATACCAGTTTCCTTTAATCGAACGTAACAGTAGAGTAACTCCATATGTTCCGTGGAATAATGGAGTAAGTCCAAGAGATTGGACTTATGCCACTATTCAAGATATTTTTACACACTTTATTTATGATGTAAAATTGACTCTTATTTTTTACTAACATAAAACAAAGTTAAATAAAACAAGTATTCTTAATACTTACTATTTCTGTAAAAACTCCATTTTTCGTAATTTTGGAGTTATGCCACTTGTCCACTAAGGGGCTCAATTGTAGGAAATAGAAGTTAAAATGTATTCTGTAAATAATACAAAATGTAAAACATACTACAGACAAATAAATCTTCCTTGGTCACACTAAAGGCATTCAGTTTCTCTTATAAATATCCTGATTCATTGAATTTACGCAGTTATTCCAACCTTTCGGCTGGTGGTGCGAGTGACCATTCGTGTGCCACAATCCTAGCACTAAGAGCCTCATCAGCACGCCATCGATACATAAACGATTACCAAAATGCTTCGATCGATCGCCGATTATTTCCCCCCTCCCACGATCTTCTTCGTTCGGTCTCCTCCTCTGCCTCTTCATTCTCGTTCCACGTGTTCTTTTTCCTCTTTTATCAGCGCGCGTTGTTGTAACGCGGGTATACGCGAACGACGTGGCGGGCACGCACGTGCGCGGTTAGGGAAGTCGGTCGTGGCGCGTTTACTTTGAGAAGTGGGATATGCAAACTATGCGCGGGGACGACGGGGCACCTTGGGGCAAAAATTTCGCCGATTCCCTTTCTTCGTTTGTACCAGCACCGATATGGCTCCTCCGCGATAAATCGCTCTTATTTTGTTTTTCTTTTTTTCTTTTTTTTTCTTGTTTCTTACGGGGAACGCGAGGCCTCGTTGCGCTCGCGAACATCTTGCTCGCGCTGCTCATGGTCGTTTTTAGGTCCCCGAGAAATTGGAGCCGTGAATGCGGAGAACAGAAAACCGGCACCGTGAAAAATATTCACGGTGCGAGCTGTATTTTTAAAGCGTACCCCGGATTTATCGGCGGCATTGTCGCCCGGATCGCTTGATATTTTCAGATACTTGCTCCTTGAAAACTTATTTCGGTGGGACGGCACTTTCGTGACTCGAGATTAAGTGGCGAACACCTCTCTCGGGTACCTTTTTTTAACCTTCTTACATTCTCTGTTCAAGCTTTTGATTCAGTGTCCGTTTTATTCCGTTTACTGTCTCTCTTTTGACAATTCTGAGGTCTGAGTATATTTTTATTTCTTTTATTTTTAAGGCCACATTTGGGGACCATTTTGCAGAGACCGTTATACAGAGATGCGCAACAACTGGCATAGCAGAGACCGCTTCGGTCATACGTTCATCGTTTTCTCAGCAACCGTAAAAATTGGACAGGATCAAAGCAATTTATTTAATACAATAGAGAAGTTAACGTTCTTAACATTACTTACCTCCTTAATCATTTTAAGAATCATAAGCAAATTTGGTGTAGATTTTCTATTCGACCAGTTCATTTTTGTTATAACTTCTAGGTCATCGCCATCTTCGTTATAAAGTCTAAGATTTACTGTATGCAACATGAAGGGATTAATGTTATTATTTCGTTTACTACGAATTATGTTCATTTACTGAGATGTTCATTCGTTGGACAGGTCGTCCTATTCGCTGATATAGTGACTTCTCTATACAGTGTTTTCTGGACATACGTCGTAAGTACCGGGCTGATAAACGTCGCGGAATTATCCCCACTACCGCGGGGTATACCCCGTGACGGAGAAGTGTAAACATAACACGGCTCGGTTATGTCTCCTGGACGATACACGACGCTGGCAAGACCCGTGTTGTTGACATCTATCGAGAATTCACTGTACTTTGATGGAAGCGCCAGAGTCCCGAGAACTGTAGTTCAGGGAGCAAGGTACCATTTTCAGTGTAGGCCATTGTTCCACTGGCAGTGAAAGTGTAAAGGCAGTTTCTCCGTGTTTCAATAAATTTTCCCACGCGAAGGTGAGGCGGCAACGGCGGAATGATGTCACCGGTGGCACCGGCGCCAAATGGTAATAAACACCGATCGCCTATCGGGGGCCGCGAAGGCGTGCAATTTGTCGTGGCTATCTGCGCCCTCGGGTTCTGGCCTCCGTACGCTTGGATAATCAATATTGGCAGCAACCAGTCCCTGATAAGCCTGCCGGCTTCACCTACCCAGTGGCCCCACTTCCTTCCCAGAAGAAAGTGTAACGGAATGGCCAACGCCCGATAAGACGGTTCCTTTAGGGGGGTCCAAGGCTCTCAAACGGGTGCTATAAGCACGCCCTAAAAAGGTGATCTTCTTTGACCGACGTAATCGATCGCAATATCGAACTCTGTACGCCCACCACGAGGGTTTCGAAACTTTGGTACCGATCTGCCGACTGTACAGCTTCTTCCAAAAGCGATTTTGATGATCCTTCTCAATTAGTATCGATTCCTCAATGATTCTGTTTGAGGTATGAATATGTACATAGCATCAGGTCGTTCTTTCTTATTACTTGAAAATTGTGAGAACGAATTGGATCTCTCCGATCAGTAATCGTAATCGTTAGACTGCGGATTTTATGCCTTTATGCCAATAATGAGTAGGTGAATCAAGTAAGAGTAGAAAGATAGACGGAATTTAAGAGTATCGATATCTTATTGTTAATCTATTAAAATTATTCAAAGAAGAAATCAATCTTTATTTGGTCCCAATACCTTGTAAATAGTGCGGAAAATTTGTATATTTTTTTTTTATTTTTATATTTATTCTTATTTGCTTTTAACTTTAATTTTAATTTTAATCTTTTCCTGAAAATGGCCCCTGTTCGTTCTTCTAGGAATTCATTTATGGAAGACATTACCAGGTAATACCACTATAAATAAAGATAGAAATAATTGTTTGTTACAGATGATTGCTAGCTGTGTGAAAATTGTTGCCTTGTATCAATGATTCTTTGGATTTTTGTGCCACTTTTTGGTTTGAGGTACGTACCAGAAACAATTAATTCACCACAGCTACAGTGATTTCTGTACATATGTCGCCAAGGCATAAAATGGTGTATTCTTTAGAAGAACAAGTAGAAATAATTTTTATTTATGGAGCTGATGAGTGGGTTCGTCGAACTGTTGCTACGTTTAATGAGAGACATCCTGATACACATGTTTCTCATACGTACGTGTTACAGTTAGTTGCAAAGTTTAAGGAAACAGGATCGGTGACAAATTTAAAAAGAAACCAGCCAAAATTCATAAAAGAAGCTGATGAAATCGAAATTATTGGACAGTTTACTGTGAAGTCTGTATTATTGTTTAGAAAACAACGGCGAACATTTTGAAAATTTCTTACAGTTATAAAGAAATTACAAACTTTCTCGCAGTATAATTATGACTCGCTCCACTTCTCTTTTAAATATCTCCGAAACTAGTGCGCAGATAAAAAAAATATCGTACGAAAATTGCTGGTCTGTTTACGTACAATAAGATCCCATAATAAAAAGTATAGGTTTCCATTTGAAAAACCAAAGTTGACCTTCAAATGACCTTGATACTGATACTGCCCCCCTCTTTCCCCCTCGAAATCCTTGGACACGTGTTTTACACTTTTTTAATATCTATCATACTTCTCGAGATATTCGGCTGGAAAATTTTGAAGTGAACACCCTGTATATCGGGAATTCACTATATTAGGTTCCTTGAATTGTACTTAGACCTTCATAAATATTAGAGAAAAATCTTCTATCACAGAAATACTTATTGAGGAATGATGAGGATGCATATTTTCCAGCATTGGCAAAAAATTTCTCCATTTGTGCATCATGAGAATCTCCCCAGTATAGCCAGATTTTCTAAATCACATCTTCGCGTAAATCTTAATCCTTTCTCACCGAGGAAAAACCTGCACAGCCGAATCAATTTCCCATTTCCCGTCGCGTCAGCTGCTCGACGAAGCTCGAAGGTTGTTTAGCCAGAAAATTGTATTCACTCGAAGAAATCGGCATTGCCGGGGTCGCCGGCGCCCGTTCCCCGAGGAGGTCACACTGGGCAATCATGTTCCGGATAATTGCCCGTGAAGTTTCATTATCGACGATCTCCGGAAGGCACGGCCCGAGCCCGTTCCGTGGGCCTCTAACACAGTTCGACGAACTCGCCGCCTCGTAAGATTGTCTTGAATATCGATTAGGCCGGTTCGCATGCGGCGAATAGTGCTACCGGTGGGGAAGATAAATGACCCTAGGTTACATTGTGCCGAGTTATTATTTCTTGAACATTCCCGAAGAGTTGCTGCGCGACTTTCACCGAACGAGATTTGAATTTATCGGCGGCTGTCGCGCTTTCGTTCGCGGACCAGAACCGCTGATCTAATTATGTAATTTGGCCCGAGTTGGTAATTTATCGCCCCTGGTTCGGCGATAACGTTGGCGACAGACGGGTGAACCCGTTGAAAACCGTTTAGGAGCATGATTTTTTGATCCGGGTGCTTGCTGCTTGGATTTATTCAGTGCGAGCTGCGACGCGTTTGGAGATTAATTATTTAGGAATTTGTTATCTAATTCTGATTGAAGGCGAACGAATTGTTTGTCTGTTTCGTGAGATAGGTGCTTGAGTGTTCATGATGTAACCGGTATGATTGTTTAGTTGGTTAAAATAATTTAGATTAGTTACCGTGTGTGGGAAGACCGATTTTCTGTGTACATATATGTATGTCTTTTTAGATTAAAGTCTGTTGAATTGATAGTATTGGAAAAATTAATTTTTTAGTATTGTGTCATTAGAAATGTGTAAAATAGTGTTTCAATATATAATAGAGAGTTTACTGTATTTTGTATTTTACCTATGAGAAAACTTTTTAGAAGTAGAAATAATACAGAATTTAAATTATTTTGATTTATTACTCTGGATGATCACATATTATTTCTAAATCTAATAATACATTTATACTCATTTGCAATACAAAGTTACAATACTTTATTTTACTTTACATCATCGAGATAAAAATATTTTATTTGAACCATAGAACGACTATATAAAATAGTATACAAAACATATTTTCTACAAATTTTGTCTAGCATTTCCTAAAATATGTTATAACTATTATATTTCATGAACAATTCAATTGAACCTGAAATACGCATTTTAAACTAGATTTAGATGTATATATCCTTCCTTTTAATAAAAAGGAGAAGATATAGCTAAAGGTTTAAATAACACGATGTGTTTTGATGTAGCATTTTATATTCACGAGCCTCGTAAAAGATTTGCTAGCGTCAATAAATAGTAAAACGTGTGTACGATAAAAAATTATATTGTGCCATTGTAATAACGTTGACTGCAAGGATAAAAGAAATGCTGCCCACCTTGTTGAAAAAATATAATAAAGCCGTAAAATTAAAGGAGAATATACATTTGATAATGAGGAACATTCTGCAGTATGTGGTCTAATGAATAGTCAATCAGCTTGGTAATTATAATAACACAACCCGACACTTTGAGTAAATAGAAGCTTACTAATAGGTATTTTAATGACTGTGCTATAAGGGAAGGAATTTAATAACCTTCTATTATAGTAAATCATTGCGGCACTAAAGATACTTTATTTGATTTGAATAGAATTACCGTCACTATAGAAAAATTTATTAAACAGCCGTCAATTGTTAACCTATGATTTTTAAAAGACTGTGATGAATCTAAAACGGACCTTGAAAAGTGTCTGATAAATAATGGTGGAAAACGAAATTATTGTGACTGATGTTTTTGTTATTGTGGGCTGTTCATACACAATTAAAATTGCTGAAAATTGAATTACTAAAAATTTGTTAAAAATCTTTGCATGATTAACTTTTAATTGTCAGAAGAGTATTAAGTACGTCTAAAAGGATCTCAAGAATCTTTTCATAAATAATCATAAAAATAAAACTGTTTGATGGGAGGGTATTTCAGTTAGTTACTGGAGATGGCTCGTCCATTACCAAGAAAACTTGCTACAGCTATTACAAAATTGGTGAAAACATCGTTATCTGTGTATCATAAACTTTGTAAACTCGCTAGCTAACGCATCAGACTTCATAGTCACGTCACAGACTATCGAAATCACCACCGAAAAAACATAAAAATCCCATATATATTTGATCAGCCGCAAACCCGATACAACATTGGTCCACCTAATAAACATAGAAGTTCATTTCCATTTAATTTCACCGAAACCGTGTTAAGACCGTCCGAATGACTCAATGCTCACAAAGTGAAGCTCGAAGTTCCATCCAGTTCCTCTGCTAATGAAGAATACCGTCTCTCCCAGTCGAGAGAGAGAGGGCGAGAGAGAGAGAGAGAGAGAGGGCGAGAGAGAGAGAGAGAGAGAGAGAGAAGGTTCCCTCGGGGCCCGAATCGAAGGTTTTAAAGTCAAGAAACGTTTTAAGGGCTCGTTTAATGTCCACGATCTCCGTTCCTCGGTGTTATTTTTTTGTCGCTCAGTTCCGGCCAGACAAAAGCAGAGAAGAGGAGAGAGAGAGAAAGAGAGAAAGAGAGAAAAGGAGAGAGGGAGAGAGACTTTTACTCGCGTGGGCCCGGAGGCGAGGCACCAGTTTGGTTTTTGGCCACGGAGTGTGCCCCCATGGAGGCTTCAAGGGCCACCTGCCCTACCAGGGACCCCCTTTTACGTCCACTTTATTAGCTATTATTATACGCGTGCTTTGGCTCCGGTTCTCTCCTCTTCTCTCCTCCCCTCCTCTCACTCTCTCTCTCTTTCTCCCCACTTCTCTTCTTCCCTCTTACTCTCAGAACCAAACGAACAGGTCCCGCCCGCGCCTGTTTAGAAATATTTCACGAAACGTTTCGTGGCTTAGCCCAACGCACAACGAGTTCGTTAATCCTTCGACGTAGCCTAAACAATTCGGACCCACGAAACCCCATGAGAAACCTGGCCCCTTGTCTCGAAGAGATTGTTTCGCTGGCTCGGTTACCAGTTACGATTTTTTCGCAGTTCATTCGGTGCTGTTCGAAAGGAATGTAACCGGTCGAATTATACGATTGTTAGGTACATTCAGATTTATTTTCATGGAATATTTTTCTTTTAACCCTTAGCACTCGAATGGCGACTGTAAGGCGCCACTAAAAATTGCTGTATCGTTATTCAAAATATTTTTTACATTATTAAATTTGATTGTATTTAAAAGATTACTAAACATTTCAGTACTCTACGAGTAAGTTGCACCATTTTCGTATGTATAGCATGAAAAAATACATATAGAAGGGAAATATTCTAGGTCGGAAGAAATGTTTCGTTTTAGAGTTAAAATGGCTTCGTGTGCAAAGGGTTAATATTGGGTTGATCAGGATTCTATTTCGTGGAGATTGTTTATGTGCAACGTTAGACATACAACCTAAATAACCTCTTTGAAATAAACTGAACACTAAATCTACCAAGCACAAAACATATAAAAGTGAAACGTCTTGTAGAAGGGAGAAGATTGAATTTATTTAAACTTTGTACGAGTTCCGTTATAATGTGTGCTTAAATAAAGAAGTCAGTTCAGTAATTTCCTATGAAAACGTTTCTGTAATTTCAATAATTGTGAAATAGAAAACCGGTCATTTGGACCGTGGTAGGTTTAGTGTTATGTAAGTATCATACTAATCAATATATTTTCTTGGTCGTATTATGGTAGAAATTTATTATTTAGAATTTTATTTATGGTCTCCATTTTGTAGTCTTTTTTTATATTGACGAAACATCACATAATATCTTATTTTTCCACAAAAATAATATTTGACAATCACAGTAAAATTAGGTATCTATATACAAATTGAAGGTAAGACCTTGAAATTGACCTTAATACCTTAAGAATGATTTATAATAAACCTACAGATTTTAACAGTATTTCTTGATCAAAAAGCTTCGCAATATTTGCTCTAATACTATTCTGAATAAGACTAATATTTGAAGAATCTAAAAATCTTGTTATTTACAGCTCATTGAAATTATTAATTTGACAATCACAGTAAAATTAGGTATCTAAATAAAAATTGAAGGTA
Source organism: Halictus rubicundus (assembly GCF_050948215.1). NCBI lineage: Eukaryota > Metazoa > Arthropoda > Insecta > Hymenoptera > Halictidae > Halictus > Halictus rubicundus. Next base: position 8,454,365 of record NC_135149.1, on the reverse strand, counting down.
AGACCTTGAAATTGATCTTAATACCTTAAAAATGATTTATAATAAACCTATAGATTTTAACAGTATTTCTTGATCCAAAAGCTTCGCAATATTTGCTCTAATAATATTCTGAATAAGACTAATATTTGAAGAATCTAAAAATCTTGTTATTTACAGCTCATTGAAATTATTAATTTGACAATCACAGTAAAATTAGGTATCTAAATAAAAATTGAAGGTAAGACCTTGAAATTGATCTTAATACCTTAAAAATGATTTATAATAAAGCTATAGATTTTAACAGTATTTCTTGATCAAAAAGCTTCGCAATATTTGCTCTAATACTATTCTGAATAAGACTAATATTTGAAGAACCTAAAAATCTTGTTATTTACAGCTCATTGAAATTATTAATTTGACAATCACAGTAAAATTAGGTATCTAAATAAAAATTGAAGGTAAGACCTTGAAATTGATCTTAATACCTTAAAAATGATTTATAATAAACCTATAGATTTTAACAGTATTTCTTGGTCAAAAAGCTTCGCAATATTTGCTCTAATACTATTCTGAATAAGACTAATATTTGAAGAATCTAAAAATCTTGTTATTTACAGCTCATTGAAATGATTAAAACAAGAAAGAAATGTATATGCAGTTCATGTATGTAGCATTTAATTCAGACAATTTTTATTTCATTTCTAATTATTAAAACAATAAATAATAAGTAATAAACCATTAAAACAAACAATAATGAAAATAAAACGATCACTTTTCGTAAATACAACGACGCATTGTTACTGGGCCGAAAAAGAGTGAAGGACACGTGAAACAAGGATCTCCGAGCGCACCATCTTTCCCCATACCAATCCACAAAACGTACCCATGAACTTCGATCGTTGAACCCCGGCGTTAGCATCTCGGCCGAGGAATTCTTCGGCTGGTAAGGTCCCCGGCGTTGACTTGTTCCTCTTATCAAGCGAACGGGTCCGATCAATATCAGAAATCCGTGAAACAGGTCTACGATGCGGCGAGGCTCCATTAAAGAGGAAAGTCTGATTGCGTCTCGAGCGAACTCGCGGAGAAAATTAGCTCATCTGCGGATTCGCCACGGACAACGTTGGCAGCTGTGCGCGCGAAGTTACAGCAACGCGTGGAAGCATGCAAACCGCTCCGAGACACGTTGCCGTTGCGTTATTATGATATAAGCCACGCGTGGCCTGCATTAACCGTAAAACCACTGTTTCATCCGAGAGAGGCGCGTGTTCAGCCCCAAAGCATTTGTCAGAATACATGATGCCACATTACCGTCAGCGCGTGGCTCGCATGACTTCGCTGCCTCCACCGTGTTTCCCCCCTTATTCGCGGCTCGAATCATGCGCGGTATCGTTAGTACACTGATTTCTATGCTCCAGCTGGTACCGAGTATCTCCGAGTTAGATCTTGATTTATTCTCATCGCGCTGCGAATTTTGCGCAGCTTACTGTTCACGATTTTCACTCCACCTCGGACGGGCGAGGTTTAGCATGACCGTCGAGTTTGATGAAGGAGGTATGAATATTTACGCAGTTTTATGGTTTTAAATTGGCCTTTTTTTAAACGAATAGATGCTAATTTATAATTGCTATTATAAATATAATGATGTAATTTCAATAAGTCACAGGAAAAAATTTGTTAGCATTGGTTGCACATTAACGCTGATTTTAAATTAATCTAAAAATAAATATAAACGGAATAAAATATAAAAAGAACCTTATTTCAAAGGAAATCTGAGAGTGTACAAGGATGTTCGAGTGCAAATTCGTGTTTTATAAATTATGCGAAGATTTAGCGGTGAGCATTGAAATTAAGAATTCATAATGTCCGGTGGGACTGTTAAAGATGAATCGAATTTACGTTGTATTTCGAACGAACGTGGCCAACGAGGAAACGCGATAAAAGCCCATGAACGCATAAATTCCTGTTTATCGTTAGTAAAATGAGGTAGCAAACGTGAAACAGGATTACGATGTCATAAGGCTGGCCAAGCACCGCAGGAAAGTCTCGTTAGCGAATGATAAGCGAAAACGACATGCACATTACACGCGAATGCGTATATCACGAATCGATACGAGCCCGGGCTTTATAAATAGTCACCGGTTTGGAATGTTACGATTGGTCGCGGTGGAAATCAAACTCGATCGAAAAATAATGCGTCCGCGTGGGAGGATATGTGCGAAGGATTTATTCGATCCTTGCTACAATGTGCATACAGTGCCGTCTGGAAGTATTCGAAACGCTCCTGCATCGTTACCGTGCCGGACATTTTATCGCGATTACTATAAAAACATACTGGGTGAACTAAAATTTTCACTGTAACACTTAGACCGCCGATTTCTATGTAAAATAAAAATTGTTTGGCTTAATTGCAAGGTATCGGACATTTTATATTTATTGATTATTAATTACATTTAGTTCCTCTTTCAGTAATTTAAACAAAAAAAGAAAATGAAAATGGTGCATTAAAATTTTTTGAACGTCTTTGCCGTTTTGTATTTGGTCTGCCCATTTCTATCACAAAATCATAAAATCCAATGTCTAGTAAGAATACAGAAAATTAGAAAGTATGCAAAACTATGTTCCATTGGTAAAAACATTTTATTTTCAACTGAAATCATTTTTCGCACAAAACATATATTTCGATGTTAATCCATCAAGATGGCCGAGAGCCCGGGATCATAGTCCCGCATGGTCAACATCGCGATGAAACCGCTAGCCTGGTGATCGATCAAATTCTCGAGGCCGCTCTAATTCTCTCCCACCGGTGGATCGGTGTTCTCGGCCACTTATTCATCCTCTTCGAGGGCTATCTATCGTGGCAGGGTGTCCCCCCATGGCAATCGTCGTAGGCCAAGTAAAGTAATGTCCGTGTCAACGGGGTCCTCGGACCTCCGGCACGCCCACGCGGGAAGTTCGAAAACATTAGCGGTCGAACTGGACCGTCCTGGGCCGTAAAACGATGTTACGTGGCGTTCGCTTCGTCTTCTTCATCCTCCTCTTCATCCCCCGGTTGCACACGTGGTACGAAGAGCCGGAGAGTCTCCGTGACGCTTCGGGGCTATCGTCACGACTCTCTCTCTGAATGCTTCTCCTCTCTCTCTCTCTCTTTCTCTCTCTCTCTCTCTCTCTCTCTCTCTCTCTCTCTCCGCCCTCTTCAGCTCGTTTCTCTTCGAGAGCAGCACGAGCGCGTACTTCCTCGGTACTTACGACCGTCCCCGAGTAGTTTTATTCTGTCTGGCAGCGTGGGCGGGAGCGGGACGATGCACAGAACTTAGGGGCCATCTCCATTTGCCGATTACTCTGCCTCTCGTTCCCTCTTCGCCCTTTCTATCAGTCCGCCCGTTTCATCGTACCTCTGTCCTCTTGTTCCCGAAGCCTCTGCTCCGTCCTTGTTCTCTGCGGTTGCTCCTCGGCGAAGCTTCTCTCTATCTTTCTTTCCTCCTCTGCTCACGCTTTTGCCACCCTCTCCGCCGTTCCTCGCTCGACGATCCGATACCGCAAACTCGCCTCCGGTACCCCGTCCGCTCGATTCTCTATGTCGAAACGACCCGCTCTCCTGAAATTGAAGGCTTCGGCGCGGGGGCGACGAAGTCGGCCCCCGGTAAATCCCGTCTTTACTGAAATTACTCGCCAGGAATTTATCCCGTCGCCAGGGAAACCTGCACGCACCCCCGCATCCGAGAGGAAGCCGACATCCCTTGCACCGTGTTGCGACGACGCAATCTTTGGCACAAATCAGGATTTAACAGCAGGGGAATCGGTTCGCGTCACCTTTCTGAACTCTGTATCCAATTTTTAGCCCGTAGGCAATAACAATGTTGCTCCTGGTTAGCTATTAAGTATAGATACAAATTAATTTGCAACCCTCACAACTAATCTTTAGAACATTTGTTTCCAATTGAAATTTCTTACCGGCGCTTCATCATTTGCAAAATGGAGTCAACCCCTTGTCTTAAAAAGACGTCTCAGGGCATCGTAGGTTTCGTACGAGGATTATTATTAACTTTTCATTGTACATTAATACATAACAATAGGAATTATTTTATTGCAATAGAGCCTCGCTGGTTGCACGAAACGGGACCGAAAATGCGTGCAGAGATCGAGGTTTGTACTGCTGAAACAGTTTTAGGATCCTCTATACACTCCGCGACAAAAAGATAGCACATTATCTAATTTTGTTAATTCTCGCTAATATAATCGAATAACAGCAGTTCCCGTATTATATATCACTGTTCAGTTAGCAATAGATTGTATCTGTTCAGGGTAAACACTCGGTTTCTGTTTATAGGTTGAACGTTAAGCCGAAAACGTAAACAGTAGTACTGACTGCTGCGTTAAAATGATAGCACAAAGTCAAAATTGTATATTTTCAGTCAGCGTCAAGGCGCCAATCTGTTCATATCGGCGACTAGTTAAGATTGTTCGTGTTCCAGTGTTAAAATATTGTGAAATTTTCAACAATGGCTCGCGGTAAAAGATTGACTGGTCCTGAAATATTAACAATACACAATTTACGTAAAGAAAATTGTTCTATCAGTAAAATTGCGAAACTGTTGAATCGTAGTCGCAAGGTAATTTACAATTTATTAAAAAATGTAGACGAATATGGAAAAAAAAAGAGCACAGGTCGTCCAAGAGTGACAACTGATCGTCAGCGGCGTGCAATTCTAAGAACTGCATCCAATTCTGCTGCTACTGCAAGAGAGATTGCAGCAGAAGCTGGAGTAAATACCAAAATACGTAATGTACAACGTATTATACAAAAGTGTAAATACATAAAACGACAAAAATTGATGCCGCCAATTAAAACCACCGCTAACAAAGCAACATAAAGAAGCACGTTTACAATTTGCTGAGAAGCATATTCATTGGAGGAAAAAATGGCAAAAAGTTATCTTTACTGATGAGAAGAGATTTACGTTGGATGGACCGGATGGCTACCGATGTTATTTCCACGATTTGCGTAAAGAACAGCAAATTTTATGTAGACGGCAACAAGGTGGTGGTGGAGTAATGGTGTGGGCGGGAATTGGATACTATGGACACACTGAAATTAAGTTTGTAAGTGGTAAAATGAATAGTGCTAAGTATATTGATTTAGTCGACGAACAATTGAAGAGACATGCTGTCAAAATTGCGGGCGCAAACTTTATTTATCAGCAAGATAATGCAAGTGTTCATAAAGCCAAGATTGTAAAAGAATATTTTACACGGGAAAATATTAAAATTTTGGAATGGGGCCAGCCAGGTCTCCAGATTTAAATATTATAGAAAATTGTTGGGCCCATTTAGCCAGATCAGTATATGCCGGTGGAAGACAATTTCGAACCCTTGACGAATTAAAAACCTGCATTGAACAAAACTGGACAGCGTTAAGCAGGAAATTTGTTAAAAAATTATATAAATCTATGCCAAAACGTTTAGTGGCAGTTATAGAAACAAAAGGCGGAGTTACGAAATATTGAAACATTATTTTTTTTATACATATTCTTATATTTTAGTTATTTTAAGAAATTTGTGCTATCATTTTGACGCACCGATTTTTCGTTTAATGTTACACATTCTCCAATAAAGTTGTTTCTTCACGTAATAAATGCGTTAAAACATATTGAAGTAATTGGTTATTCTTATTATGCAGTATACAGGTGACAAACAATGTAATATACTACTTGAAAAGCTGAATACCATTTATCTGTATAATGTGCTATCTTTTTGTCGCGGAGTGTATCAACATTTTTTCGTGGACGTATTTCCTGTCGTTGGCGTAAATCATCTTGGAATAGAGGGGAAACGGGTCGTTATTCGAACGATCGATCGATCCTACAGGGGAGATATTTCCCCGACCACGGGGGAAGATTCATTGAGCGGATTCCCATCTTGCGACAACGCGATGTCAAGCGCGCGTCCACTCGGGGCCGGATTATAAATTTTAACTAATTCGAACCCTCGTAACCTACGCCGGATGCGTTCTTAATTTTATATGCCTACGCTGTGGGCCTATAAATACAGCCGTATTAATATTTTAATATCCTCCGCGGGGATCGCGCATAAATTATCGGAGACGGTTGTTGCGCCGGGCGTTTACGGGCCGATTTTTACGCGCGGCTTCCACGCGTCGGCACTATTTTTACGGAGCGAGCAGCCGCCGACGAAATCCGCTTCGTAGAAGCGTTCGTCGGTGTTTTTAATGGATATTTATGGGTCGGGGGTGCTTTTATTAAACCGTTGTACTCGCTTGTAGGTGAAGCGTTAGGACATTTTGCGTTCTATCCTGGGAACATCTGGAACATTCATCTACAATTAGGTTCAGATTCTTTCGAATTATTCAAATCTGAAATTGGAACAAATATCTGTTCGAACAATACAAAACAATTTCCACATGTCTTTTAAATATCACAACGTGTTTTATTATAAGAATTATAATTGCGAAGATCTCTAAAACATTAAAAAAAAATTATAGAAAATATTCTACCATTATTAATGACCCTGTGCCAATTTTCTGGCGTCTTTTGTAGAAAATGAACGATTATAATGGAATCATTAAAAATATGATTAACACATATCAATGGTTTAACACTTGAGTCAATTAAGCGTGCAGAAATACATCAATATCATGAGAATAGGAAAGAATTTATTTCTACACATATTAAACAATCAAAATGTATTCTACTGTTGAAAACAATCTCCACGCGTTTAATTCATCTTATAAACAATTACTGAATCTTCCATTCGGTGGAAGAAGGGATTTCAAATAAAGTTAGTATTGAGGGCAACGAATTAATTTGCACATCTAATAGTAATTCAATGAGAGATTTCGTTATTGGCAAAAATGGAGTTTTTTTTTCAACGGGGCCTCGTAAATCCCGGCGAGCAATAGCTTGTTAATTTGCGCGGGTCCGATCGACGACGCATCGGCTGCTGTTGATCGTGCTTGACCCCGCTGTTTCGTTTCCTCTCTTTTCCCTTGGCTTTTTAATCGACCAACATCCCCGACGTAATAACCGTTAATAAGCGCCTTCGCCGCCGTTAAGTATCGGCGCGTGGGCGACCACGGGGAAACCTGGAACAGCCCACGGCAGGTTGTTGTTGCAGTGTTTCGGATGCTTTTCGGCCAGGTGGACCGGACACCGCGAGGATTCACGCCTCCTCCTTTCTTTTTCGTGAATCCGGGAGATGGGGGATCTAAATTAAGCGAACGGGTCCGGTGCAGGGAAACTGAATACCGAATATCCCAGCATTCTGCATCTCGCCATTTTTGCAACAAAGAATCGAAGAGATTAGTTGCAGCGATTGGCGATTTAGGTAGTGGTAGGACCTCACTCGTTGCACGAAACAGGACCGAAAGTGCGTGCAAAAATCGAGATTGTGCAACGAACCAGATAATGATCTGTTTTCCGCTTTCCCACTCACTAAGCCGCTCGGGATATCACATTAGTGCATACTTACTAGGGTGGACCTTATTTTTCGACCATCTGATTTTTTTTATGCGACCCCCTAGATCTGTTCCAGATAAAAAAAAAAATAAGTTCTGCAGAAGAAGAACTCAATTGGACAACAGGAAAGGGTGTCGCAATCGGTTTGAAGTTTGAAAATTTCAGTAATTTCCCTTTAATTTTACATGCAACTCAAATTTTATGTTTTAATGATAAGAGTTACTGTTATAACATAAAAATATCATCTTTTGGTTGTATAATAAGAAATTTTACTTGAAAGTTTCAACAATATTGTCAATATTTTGGTTTATTACATTACGGAGTAGAGCTATGAGCGCGTCAAACGGTCGCCAACAGGCCCGTATATTCAACTTTTTAAAAAATTTCAAAATAGTTGGCCTGAAATTAATAAAAATAATTACATCCCGGGAACGCACGACGATTACGTTCTGAAACATATTAATGATATACAAAAAAAAATCGAAATTTTTAAAAATTACACAAAAATGAGTTACCCAAGAGATGACTACAAAGAACTTTTAGAATTAGCAATAATTTTTCTTGGGGGGATTCCTTTGGGTGGCATTTCATTCAAAATGCCTGGCGCATTTCACCATGCGAGGTGGATGGCTAAAATAATATACACTTTAAAAATATTTATTTTTCGAAACGAATTTCCTCTCAACCAGGAAGAGTATAGTAGCATTAGAGATACATGTGTATTTCTAATTAACATTTATATTGAGCCGTGGATTTTGACCCCAATGGCTGCTATGGCGCCACGTGTAGATCTAGAATTCATCAAAAATATAATTCATTACAAAAATGTTAACGAAGAAATAAGCGATGTGGCATTAAAAAAAATTGTGAACCATTTATGGTACTTGTCACCGGAGAATGCGGCGCTATCGTTTTTTGATAAAAAAGTTTCAGTAGAAACAAAAAGATCGATGGTGCAAGCACTACAAAATGTAAACAATAATAATAATTATAAGAGATACATGACAACGACTATAGAAATTAAAAATCTTGCGAATTTGGAAATACAGCATTTCGTATCATCTGAATCAAATAATTTTTTCAAACGGTTCAATATAAATTCAGATTTTCTTTTAATTGATCCAGCACTATGGGAAACTAATAATAATTATACCGAAGCGATAGGTATTATAACAAAATTAGAAGTTGTGAATGACGTTGCAGAAAGAGCAGTAAAATTAATGAAAGATTATAATTTAACGTTATGCAAAAACGAAGAAGAAAAACAATTCATATTACAAATTGTAACCGATTGTAGGGAAAAATACCCATAAATTGATAAAACAACATTAAGTACAGATTTTTTAAAATTATTTATACTCTTATTATAATTAGGCCTATAAACAAAATATTCAATTATAAGTATTTAACTGTCTTTTTCCACTTTTCCTTATATTAATGTGAGATCAAATTTTATATTTAAAAAATAAATATTAAAAATTTTGCTTAAACAAATTCATTAAACAATTTAATTTTTGCTTTGATATAATAAGAATATTACATTAAAATAGTGTTTAATGACCAGTGGGATTGAAAAAATGTGTACTTTTTCATTTTTCGCAAAATTAAAATTTTTTGCATAAGCAAACTCGTTGCGACACGTCTTCCCTTTGTCCGATCGACTTGAAATTTGGAGGGAATTAGTTTTTTACCGAGTAGAACAGATTGCAAGGGTCGCATCAAATGAATTTAAAAAAAAATTTTGCACAAGAGCAACTAAGGTCCACCCTAATACTTACGGGAGTATTCTGGTTTTCAAGGCCGTTTATTAAGAGGGTTTAGAAATTTTTTCAGAAAAACTATTCAACCTTTTGCGTTGGGATTTTACACATACATTTACTGGTGTTTGAAGTACACGTGTGATTTTTTCAAGGTAAAAATAATCAAAGTTACGTGAGTTACACTCCGACGGGAAAGAGTTCATTTTGACGTGTTTCCCCCACTCTACCTCCCTTCTATGACGCTATGCCCCCATGCTTCCGACACAGACTAGTCACGTGACGCGTCACGTGACTCTGGTTTCGATGGCAGATCCATCGAGAACAAAGTGTGTCCTTGTTTCTGTCATGCTGTTAATATTTTATCTATCGGGAGCCAGTTAATATGCTTTTTAATGATCGAGCTGTATACAAAAGAAGCTCAATGATTTTCTTTTTTTTTTTGAAGCAATAATTTCAAAAGATGTTCTTGCAACATATGAATTCTACAAATGTTTTGAATTCTGAATGAAATTGCGGTCTCCTGTAGACAATTTATCGACAGAACTCTCAGTTGTCGACCTTTGGTTTTAAGGGGGCCGGCAGGCATTTGGTCTTGACTGTCACGCTACGTTACGCTGTGCCTTTTTTCTAGACATTTTACGTCTTAAATAAGTAAGTAATCAATTAAAAATGCATACCACCGTGTTTGTACATGTCTTTGCTACGTCTGACCAGAGCCTATTTTTCGATACGAACACTAAATCTCTCGAAATTAATAGAATCTCTCTGCGGCAGTCATCTTGTGACGTCATACTTGCTTCAGAAGGCGAGTTTTCTGCCGAATATTACAAATTACTCCACGATGAGGTAGAAATTCGCAATTTGGTCTCTGGACAGACGTAGATTGGACTTTTAGGAAACACAAGTGACCACTTTTAAACTGTTCATTGCAATATTGAAGCGTCAATTTGTCAAGATTTTGACCCTTGCAAGTTCATATACGTATATTGCAGAGAGATTCTCTTAATTTCGAGCGATTTAGTGTTCGTATCGAAAACAAGGCTCTGCACAGACGTAGCAAAGACATGTACAAACACGGTGGTATGCATTTTTAATCGATTACTTACTTATTTAAGACGTAAAATGTCTAGAAAAAAAAAAGGCACAGCGTAACATAGCGTGGCAGTCAAGGCCAAATGCCTGCCGGCCCCCTTAAGAAGACTATTAGAAAATTGCCGGTAATTAAGAGATTAGGGGATGCGCGGTATTATTACAGCCGATTTCCAATGGCATCGTCGCAAGTATAAAATAGAAGAGACTGTAACGAAGGGTGGCGGTCTTGTGAGGACCACCTGCAGGTCGAACAGCAGCGGGACAAACCGCTAGCAAACCGCAGGACGCGATAATTACGCCGGGGGCCTAAAAGTAAAGGCGCGTTGCGCGTCGGGGATGCCGCGGGCCACGAGTGGAACCCGTCGGGGAAAAGAGAAGAAGACGGTTAGGCGAAGGGGCGAAGGCGAAGACGAGGAGCGTGGACAGTCGGTGAGAGGGAAAGGGTGAGAAGGGGCCCAGCGCAACAGAGGAAAAAATAAATCGAAACAAAACGGCGGAGCCACATAAAAAAGCACTTAAAGGTGGAGATGTTGCGCGAGGACGAAACGCGCGCGTTCGCGAAGGAAGAGGAAGAAACTGGAAGAGAAGCGAGGGGTACCGACAACGGCAGAAGAAGAAGAGGTGGTGGAGGAGGAGTAAGGAAAGGGGAAGAGTTGCTGGCACGGGTGCACGAAGCGTGGCAGTAGGTGCACCGAGCACCTGCCCATTCTTGAAGAGCTGCGCCCGGTGATTTATGGAAACGAAATGTGGGTGGAACGGGAAACAGGGGACACGGATTCCTTGCACTTTGTTGTAAAGAGTAAGTGCGCCTTCCGCTGAAAATATTTGGGATCCCTTTTTCAGCGAATTTTCACCATTTATTGCTAGACTGATTAGACGGATTTGCTGCCTCCGTGAAAAAATAAGTAGGTGCAATCAGGGACCATAACTGTTATAACTAAAAAGAAAAAAAAGTCATGGAATTACAAATGTTTCATCGACTAAAATCAAATTGGTTACAAATGAGGATTACAAGCAACCGAACATTTTTTCTCTTGTTGATAAATGTTATCGTTGAGAGAAATTCATTTCGGTCACTTATAACAGTTATCAATGAGATAAATTTGTTTGGATCACTCATAACAGTTATAAATGACTTACACCGCAAATCATCTAACGTTAATTTTAGAGCAGTAAAGGTTTGTTCAACGCTAACCTGAGTTACGGGCACAGCGTGAATTATGCACACTAGTTTTGATAAATACGGGAGTCTATATTTCTGATTTTCCCAGTTGAAAAAATTTTGAAAAATTTGTTTTTAGATTTTGTGTTGTTCTTATGGTCTGTTGATTCGTCTTGTTGTATGAAACCTCCTCAATGAATTTCACAGGCTTGCTCCATCCGAAAAAGCGTAGACAACTCAGTAATTAAATAAGCAACTGAAATGAATTTTCTCATCAATAATTATTGGTGCATCTGGGTTGCTGGATCCTTCTCTTAATGCTGAACATAAATACAAGTAGCAGTATTTCTGTGGGATGATGGTACTATTACAGATGAAGTGTAGTGCAATGTGGCAGCAGGTGCGTCATCAATAATTATTATCAACAAGTGAAAAGAAATTCGATCATCGACAATTATCATGAGCGATCGAAATAAATTTCTCTCATCCACAACTGTTATGAATGATCGAAATGAACAAACGAAACAGTTTTTCTTTATCGATAACAGTTATCGAGGAGGATCCAATTTTTTGGATATTAATATCTGTCATTTGTAACCAAAAAGTATAAAAATCGATATTTTTTAATCATCTTGTTCTTCGAATTTTTTTCTTTATATTTTGTGTAGATTATCTTAAATTTTAGAATAACTGTTATTTTTGGTCCCTGGGTGCAATTCAAAGTAGTAGACGGAAAAAATTTAAGATGACAATGTATGATTTGCAGCTTATGAACGTTATTAAAGAATAAAACAAAGTTTCATTTGGCTCTTGTATGTCGCAGTTGATGTGAACAATTTTTATTTTGCATAAAGTACATACAGTGGCTCCAGAGAGTATTTTAACACTGTATTTTCAATATTTAAATTGTTATAAATTTAATGAGAAACATTGTAGGAGAACATACCCGGTGCCATTTTAAAGCTAGAAGCCTCTACTTGTACAATTAGTCATTCATTTTTTTCTTAAAATCTTTTTAATAAAATGAAGAATATGTTTTTTCTTAGAAATGCTACAAATTCAAGTGTTTCAAGTATTCAAAATTAAAATTATTATCATAAATAAACCTACTACGGATTTGAATATTAAATCTTCTGCTTTACAACAACCCCCTAAAACTTGATGTACGATTTTTTTGTAGTCACTTTGTAGGATAGAAAGGAGGAACATGTTAGTGTGTGTAAGTCCTTGTGGCGTAAGTTACATTATTGTAAAGATGGCAGCACATCTTTGACTCAAAATTCAACGTAACGACAAAAAAAATCGTATGTCATGTTTTAAGGAGTCATTGTAAAGAGGAAGGATCAAGTTTTAATTCTGTGATAAATTCAGTCGAAAAAAATGTTCAATGCTTTTAGAAATTTTTAAGAGACTAGTTTTAATTTGCAGGAAGTGGACCCTAAACATTTTAATATGGAGTTTTGGGTACATGGACCTTTCTGAACACAAAAGAGTGAAAATATCAATTTTAGGAACTCATTAACACTAGAACAACCGACGATTGACGTATACCTACTTCTACCGGAGGGGTCAAAACGACTTGTTTTATTTATTTCTTCCAGTAATTTACTGCTTCGTGAAAATTTTCCCACAGTTTCTAAGTAATTTTATGGATTAAAATATTTCTGCAGATCACGAGAAAAAATAAAATTCCTTTTTTCTCGAAAAGTATTATGGCACAAAATAACGTTTCCTCTGTCAACGTTTCTTTCTGACTAAGTGAGAAATACTTTCTGCGTACTATATACTATATACAGGCGTTACATGTTTTTATATACAAGCGAAAATATTGTTACGGCCATGGAACAATATGAAGAAATTAAAAAACGAATGAAAAAATCACAAGTTCACCAACGTTTCGTGGGGGTCAAAATGGCTCGCCTCGGTATATGTGGGTATACTACATCGAATTTTACAACAAGAATACATATTTTAGAGAAAGCCATATAAACTTTTACTAAACAAAATGTACTGAAAATGAGTAATGATTAGAAGAAATGCCAAACAAGTCATTTCGACCCCCCTTGGTTGTTCTAGTGTTAAAATTATTCAGGGAAGAAATAAATGTCTATGCATCCAATGCACTAAAGATTCGTCTTTACCAGTATCACACGAGCACCACAACAAAGGAGCACTCACTTTTGCCCAAAAATGTCCAATTTATCACAACACAAAGTAGTAATAAAGAAATCCATAAATTCACTTTATTCACTCCCTCGAATTACCAACCACTGACATACGTACAATGTCATTTTATGGGTCAATCAAAGAAGATCGATCCGAAAACTGACTATCGTGTTATTCAAACAGCTTTACGCAACAGAGCACAAAGAACTTTCTACAGCGAGAGATATTCAATAAGTCTTCAATTTCATCGTTCACGAGGAAAGCAAAGTAAGTAATAACACGGAATTTATTGTACGGGGTCCCTCCGATTATTTCACAATACTGACTTCGGGATGAAATTGTCGCGAGTATACTTCCGTGAAAATCGTTCCCTTTTGTTCTCGGCGTGCCCGCATTGATCGGTAATACGCCCCCTGCATGCATACTAAGAATGCATCCTGTATTTAACGTTGGCGCACGCGGATGCCTTTATTATGGACCCCGGGGCCAAAAAATCGCGGAAGTTTTGGAGCGCATGCCATGGTAATCGATGCCACCTGTTCATATACGCTTCTTCATTTCCAAAGAAATGCAACGGGACAAGGCTCGGTTAGGGTAATTTTGCGTTCGTTCGGAGCGGACGTCGTATTAATAGCCGGATCGTAAAATCTCTCCCTCAATCAAACATGCGAGCCCTAATTGCGCGAGCGCGCTGTTCGCTTCATTGTGTTCGGAATTAAATAGTTTTTATACGGACATTTTTCGGATTTACTTCGAAGAAGATTGCTATGCTCGTCGGATTTTAAAATCAGTTTGGTCGTCTTAAGGAAGTCCTTAATTTTCCCTGTTCAATCATTGCTCTCGCTAATTCGATCCAAATATACACTTGCACCCTTGAGAAATATTCCCTCGCTTCATTGTGCACGGAATTACAATGATTTTTATACTTATTTTTTTATTTTTATACTTAGTTTTGTTTTATACTTATCTTTGGGACAGAGTGTTCGTTAAATTTTTTTATTTGGTTGGTTTTAAACAATTTTTAAGTTTCTGCGTTGGATCACTGAACGACTAATTCGATTTAAATGTTTTTATGAAATTACAGTATCCATAATTAGTTACACTCTCTATTAAACAGTTGTTATAGAGATTTGTAATATTCTGAGAATCTACAAAGTGAGCATTAGTGAGCATTGTCAGATATAATGATGGAAGTAATAAGAAATATTTAAAAATGTCTTCTAGTTCAACAATATATTCTAAAAACAGTTTTATACAATCAAACTAAATAAATAAAATTGTAAGAACTGTATCGATTTTAAAGACTCAGTACGTGATGAACAATATTTCTAATGACTTGTAGTTGTAATCATGTTTCTTTATTCAATTTGTCTCATATATGCATGAATGTATAATATGAAATGAATTTCACAAATCTCTTTGATATTTGTGAGTAAATAAATGCAACAAATAGAAAGAAAAGTTTAATCAACACGACACATATATTCTTGCACATAACCATAAATATTAAATACATTTACACGCATTACATTTAAAAGCATTTAAGTACGCTGATTCAGAACACTCAATAAAACTGATATCCAATATCGAAAACAAGGTTGCACGATTGAAGAAATTTCAAAATTCATTAACATAAGAACGTTCTCGAGATACTTCCTGACGCATTAGCTGTACATCGACATTTTGCGAAAACGAGTTCTCCAACTGCCAAGAATTGAATTTTTCCCCTCCCACGGTTTCATGGTACACGATAATTTTGGAAATAATGTATTCGTGAATGGGCAGCGCGGGCCCTTCGACAGGATTGGAACGGGTATACTTTATGCAGCCGGATGACGTTCCTTGTAAAAAACAACCTTTTCACGCGGTGTTTAAACAGTCAATTTGTCCTTTCCCCGATTGGCTGGTTGGAGAATCCCATAACTTAATCCCCCATCACGCATGAGGAGCACTCGTGCCCTAACTCAGCGGACTTAATCGCGACAGGTTGTCATTTCCACGCGACACGCGCAAATAATTGGGCATGCTGATACAAAAAGAGAGAACCGTGATACCAGAATATGACAGTCGCTTATCAATGTTTTTACACACGGCTATAAAAAGTGGTCGTATTTCTACGTTGGCTTACATACGGAATTGATGCATTCTATACAGGGTGTTTGAAAAATTTATACCCCAGTACTTTGAATATCAAATTCTCACTAGGCTGTTAAAATCAAGTACCATCTTTTTAGAATTTGACTCGTGGAAATTTAATTATGATTTTTAAAATAGTTATTGTTATAGACATGCATATTTCTTTTTCATTTATTTATTTTCACGAATTTTTGCAGACTCGGTCTGCATTTGTAACTGAAGAAAAAGAATTTTAAAATCTTTGAAATATATAATATATTTAAAGTTATCTAATTATGTATGGTATCCTTAAAATTATGTAAATCATGTATAATAATATATATGATAATAAGAATAATATAGTTAAAATATATAATATATTCAACAAATTTCTTAAGGACATTTATTTAGTGTTAACAGAGTAATTATTTTTTGAGAAATTGTATAGTAATTGTGTTTTAAATACAGTTATTCTTTCGTAACATTTACTTACTATTTGTTTAATATACTGCAATATATAAAAATTGTAAGTTATAAGTATTTACGTATTTGCAACTCGCAACAGAGGTAAAATAAAATTTCAAAAATGTTATAATTGTTATAATTATTACAAAAAGCTACCAACCAGTATTTGGCTATCACAGAAAGCTACAAACCAGTCATTCAAACATCTCAGCATTTAATTAGTGGGATCAAGTACTTTTTACCAGGGGTGGTCCGTCCCATTATAAACAAAAACCCGTCCACTCTGTTATAAAAGCGTTCTCTATCTTAAGAAGAAGACGAAATTGCATCAACGTGGAGCCAATCGGCCGACGCTAAGTTCGAATAATTACCGTGCTTTTTAGATTAGGCTTGGGACTATCTCAGCCTCACTTTCGAAATAGAGTACCCTCGAGATACGCTCCGTTTTATTATGATGAAAATCCATCTGGTCGAAACCTAAATTATTATCGTTACATTAGTTTGTTTGAAACGGTCCTATTTGTAATATTTGACAAGTACATATCGTTTATTCATAAGAAAAGTGACATAAGTAAGAAAAAAAGAAAATTTTACAGGAGAGCCATTTGAAAATTACCTAAAATTGCCAATTTTTTTAGTGTATATAACCAAATTCGAAATGTGGAATAATTTGTTATTGTTTAATTACTGGGTTAACTATCATGTACATTAGTTATAAAATACACCACAGTTTATATATTTCTTATTATAATTTTTTTATAAAAATATATTTTGAGTTGTGTCACTTCCATATACATATACATATATAATGTCCAAGTCAATTAATTATATTATATTGCTTTTTCTATATCCCCAAAAAATATTGTTTCAATTAATAATTACCGATTGTTGTTGTAAAATGATTAAAATCTGCAGTTATGACGTTCCTATTTGTCCAATGGAACCATACAATTTTTGCAACAACTGAATGACACAAAATGTCTGTATACAGTGTTTTCTCTATATGTGTCAACAACACGGGTTTTGCCAGCGACATATACATATCGTCCTGGAGATACTATTCTTTGATCCACGCTGCACGTCGTACCTGACCCGTATTATGTTTACACTTCTCGGCGTTCGAGGACTCTCACAAGGTATACCCCGCGGTAGTGTGGATAGTCCTGCGACTTTTATCAGCCAGGTATTTGCGACACATACCGAGAAAAGACTGTAGTATTTAAATACGTCGAAGAAAACTCTTAGACTTGAATTAAGAAATAAAAATAAAGATGAGCATAATTGCTAATATAAAGATTGAGATTAAAGAATCTGAGAGATTGTTGTTTCACGGTCTCGTTTCGATTTCACCGAATAAAAGTCAAGTTTTAATGACCTGTAGGTTAAATAAATTCTTTTCGAGAGCTGGTCGCCCTCTCACCACTCAGGCCTCTACTCAAGACCTAGAAGAAAGGGAGATAGTTCGAATGAGGCAATCAGCGGGGAAAGATAACGCTAGAAAGAACGAGTATTTTACTCGCGAGTCATCGGGCCTCCAGGGTCAGGTCCAGCGGTGCACGCGGCGGTCCGACACGTTGCACTTTGACTTTTATGCCGAAATAAACGTTTTATAATGATGCGGCAGTATCTCGGGAACTCGTTTCGTCCATTAGCCGGCAATGCACCTGTACCCGGGCTTCGGGGACCGTGCGGGGGTGGATGTGGGAAAGGGTTGGATTCGACCCTCTAATTTCAGCCTCCCGAATAGACCCCGGCCTCTCTATGGTTTCAGGGTCGACGGGGTCAAGTCCCGAGTTATAATTTCTTTTCTTTTTCCACGAGGGCCGGGTGTGTAGCTCTGAATGGGAGTGACCATACTCCCCCGTTTTTTGCGGTCAGGTAACCAACCTGGGTCCCCTCTCCGAGTATGATTGAGGTAAATTAGAAACCGGAAGGGCTCGAATTGGCCCCGTGGACCGAGGAAACGCGAGAACTCGAGGGTCGTTACCGTTATTTCTATTACCGATTTTTAGCTTAATGGGTCTGGCTGTTAAACGGAGTTTCTTTTCTTTTTAACCCTTTGCGGGCGAAGATTTCTTGAGGTATTGTTCGAAAATCAAGTTTCAGAGAAGTCGTCTCTTTCGGACGCAAAACTTGCTTATTTTTAGGTAATTATCGATATCACTACCACTTCACCGATTTCGGTGATTTTTGAATATGTTGTAGAGATTAACATTTTGAACATCTTTTCTCTATACAGGGTGTCCCAAATATGTTGCATTTCCTTGAAATGGGCGATTCCTGAGGCCATTTGATGTAACTTTTTCGTTAAAAAACGCGGACTAATCAGGGCGCATCAAAAGCAAACGGACTCCAGCAGGGCTGGACGGCAGCAGGCCTCGCTGAGCGTGACGTTGGCATTGGCCGAGCCGGAATCCGTCCACTGTAGCCGCGCCCTGATTGGCCCTTGTTTCTCGTTAATAACTCTGTACCAAAGCCGCGGAGAACAGTTTTTCTCAGGATCTCAGGATCTCAGAAATTACCCCTTTAATGGAAATACAACATTTCTGGGACACCCCAAAAAAAAAGGAAAACTGTATACTGATACTTTGTTATGTGAGTACAGTAGTGCACCCGCTCGTTGCACAAGACGGGACCTGAAATGCGTGCATCACTGGAGATTTTGCAACGAAAGGGGCAACCAATAGCATCACAATCCCCACAACTTCTGCAAACTTACTATATAATAAACTTTATGAATTTACAGAACACATTTTTTAACTTTCTCTATTTCGATCGTACGTTAGACTGAACGCAATTTTTCCAAAATTTTCATTACAATGATTTCTCTATATATGTCGCCAAGATCTGGATGACAAATGTCGCGGAATTATCCCCACTACCACGGGGTATACCCTGTGAGGGGCTAGAAAGCTCGAGAGGCCTAGAACGTCGAGGAGTGTAAATACAGTCACCGAAATTCGTTTAAACGCACTTCAAAATATACAAATTTTCATGCCTATGGAGAAGAAAAGGACAAATGATGTTGTCAAAATGGGGTTATTTACTTTACTCGACATCATAAGGTCCCCAAATCATTACACTTCCACCGTGGAAATTTCTGGATAATTTAGGGTCATTTTTTTGACGTAAATCGTGCCAGTAGGAACTGCATCCATCTGGGCCGTCTAAATTGAATTTTTTCACGTCCGAAAAAATGACTTTCTTCCATTCATCAGTCCAGTGCATATGATTTTTTGCATATTGCCGCCGAGCAACCTTATGATGCGCTTTCAACATCGGCTTTTTCTGTGGTTTCTTAAAAACTATGTTTGTATTATTATGCAAAATTTGTTGAACACGTCGCTTTGTGACTGATAATTGCATTTTCGCAACAATTTGACTTGCAACTAATCTACTTTTTGTAGCTTCATAGAAAATAATATTCTTTTCCCGTTTCGTTATTTTAGAATGTCCTTTCGTAGAACATTTCTTTCCATAATTTTCTTTCAATTTCAAGAAATTTCTTACTACACACTCTGAACGATTAATTTCCTTTGCTATTTTTCTATTCGATTCACCTCTTTTGTTTAAAATTGCTATTGTAGCTTTTTCGCCTTCGGTCAGAAAATTTCCTCTTGGTATTTTTCTCCTTTTCATTAAAACAAATGTATTACTAAATGTGTTACTAAATACAGTTTAATACTACACAATTCAACAATATGAAGCACTTACCACTATTATTTCTGTCAATATTAATCGAAATAAAGCACTGCGATTAAACGAATTTCGCATGCGTAGACGTTGTCATTACGCGTTTCGCTCTGCGACATAGACTGGCATGTAAATGCGGAAAATTTCGAAGCATAGATGTTGAAAGTAAAGGTCGAGTAAAGTAAATAACCCCATTTTGACAACATCATTTGTCCTTTTCTTCTCCATAGGCATGAAAATTTGTATATTTTGAAGTGCGTTTAAACGAATTTCGGTGACTGTATAACACGGCTCGGGTATGTGGCCTGGACGATACATGACGCTGGCAAGACCCGTGTTGTTGACACATATCGAGAATTCACTGTACATATCATCTAGCAAACTGATGAACTTGGCAGAAAGACTGAAGTCGTTTGGTCTATTTATAATACAGTTATTCCGATTTGAATTGTGTGCTATGACGAGATTGAGTTTATATGTTTAGCAGGTTCTGCTCGAGATTTTTGTCACGAGTCTGACACGTTGTCATACTGCAAGCTGTTAAGGAAATTGACGTGAAACACCGGGGTCAAAGACACGTGGACTCTGTCGAGGGAATTGGCGGGAGGTTTCCCACGGCGTGTCAGGTCGAAGTCACCTGTCCCTCTGGAGGTGTCGGGTCGTACCGGAACGACTGGTCGACGAACCGCGAAATCTTTCGGCCGATACACCAAGGGAAGAGGGCAGAGCGTCGATTTATAGAAAGAGGCCGGGTATCATTACCGGGGTCCACGTACGTAGCAGGGTTCTTCTCGGCTGGGCTTGGCTCGGCATGGCGGTCAAATTCGCCCGGCACTCGTTCGAGAAGAGAGCCTCTAATTTGCTCTCGACGCGGATATTTTTATCGGTGGCCGGCGCGGCGTGTGTACCCTACGTACCGCGCCGGCGTACGTTTCACGACTTATTTGCATGCTCTTTTTCCACCTCTTCTTCCTCTCCTTCGTCTTCTTTTCTTCTCTCTCTCTTTCTCTCTCTCTCTCTCTCTCTCTCTCGTTATTTTTCTCTTCGGCAAGTTTCATTAACCCTTGACCCGGCCGCCGCGGCGTGCCAGCCGGGTATAAGGAAACCGGCGAGCACGTAAAATAAACCCGGCAGAATATTCATACCGGCCGGCTGTAAATATTCCGGCGACGATAAATTCTGGGCCTCGTTCGTGAATTCTTTCCCCCCTTTTCTTTCTGAGGTGTTGTCTCCCTCCAACGGACGCTATCGAAACCGTTTTCGTTTTTATATGATTCCAGTCGAACGATTTCCCTTCCCGGTTTCGTGGCAGAAATCGCGGCGCTCATTAACAGCCGTTGCCGACGCCGCGCGCTGCGACAACGAATTATCGACGATTTTTCTTTCGACACCGCGAGAGCAGATAACGTTGCCCCCACGACGGTCGTTTGTCACATTGTGGAAAGGCGAACGGTGACAACCGACGATCCCATGGTGCCGACCACGGTGGAAGATACGTGTGCACTTTGCACGCGCTTCCGGCGAGAAATTCCTGATAATGTTGGCGTGTGTTACTTTCTGCGGCGAGCTCGGTTTTCGAGACTTTAACACGTCGACTGCCGAACAGTGGTTCCCAAACAAACCGACAAAATTAAAGTAATTAAACGGTAGAGTTAAAGCCTATCCCTAGACTGTGGATTTTATGCATTTAGGACAAAAAGGGATAGGTGCAATTTCAAAGAGTACAATGGTTAACTTCAACGGTATCGATGTATTATTTTCGACTTTTTCAAATTATTAACACTAGTATGACGCGTCCTAATATCTTTAATTTACAATTACAGTTTTTACTCGATATATGTCCAAAACACGAGTCTAGCCACGGACATATATCGGCCAGGAGATACTATTCTTCGATCCACGTGACCTTACGATATATATACCTCACGAGGTATACCCCGCAGCAGTGGGGACAGTTTTGGGACTTGTATCGGCTAGACATTTGCGACATATATGGAGTAAACACTGTACTGGTATTGTAAAGATGCATCCACGAGGAATTCAACAAATTTATTTTTTCAGATATACATACAGGGTGGTCCACGCAACTTGCACACCTATATAACTTCCAAAGGATGCGTTGCACGAAAAAGTTTTGTATACAGAAGTTGCATGGTCTGAAGGGGTACACAATTTTGTGTATTTATTTTTTTTTACAGGTGGAAGTGTTTCGGAAATTTGAAGGTCGACTTTGTTTTTTTAAATGAAATACTACATTTTTTATACCAGAATATGGACGAATGTCGAATTCCGAGTAAAAAATTATTGACCTTCATTAGCCCCAAACCTAATAATTAACGAGTAATTTCACTTTATTTCCTAAAAATTTTCTTACAAAGAAAAAAAATCATTTAATTTTCTTTTTATTTTTCTAACCTGATATTACGCGAAGAAAATTTTCAGGAAATAAAGTAGTTTAGTAGTTTAATTTTCTTACAAAAAAGATCATTTATTTTTATTTTTATTTTTTGTAACCTGATATTACCCGAATGAAATTTTCAAGAAATAAAGTGAAATACTCGTTAATTATTACGTTTAGGGCTAATGAAGGTCAATACTTTTTTACTCAGAATTCGACATTCTTCCATATTTTGGTATAAAAAATATAGTATTTCATTTAAAAAAATAAAGTCAACCTTCAAATCTCCGAAACACTTATACCTGTAAAAAAAAATAAACTAAATTGTGTACCCCTTTAGACCATGCAACTTCTGTATACAAAACTTTTTCGTGCAACGCATCCTTTGGAAGTTATATAGGTGTGCAAGTTGCGTGGACCACTCTGTATATTATAAAAAAGATACGCACATTATCGTTGTTTTTATAAAGTATTGTAAAATACTTTTAGTGGTCCGTAAAGCTAGTGTTAAAGAAAGAAAGGAAAACTTAGTCTCAATTTCTTATAATTGATATGGACAATTTTTAATATGCATAAGGATCTGGAGTTCACCTACTTATCGCAGTGATTACTTCTTGAACTCTTCCAGGCCGTATAAACACCGATAAAGTTTGGTTTAAACAATAACAAAACTGAACAAAATTAATTTTTTATGATATTTGAAGAACTGTGTAACACACACACATGTGACCGAGGTGGCATTCATGGAAAATAGTTTAGTGTTTACAGAAAGGGCAAATTAAAGGACAAACGAAGGGCAAAAGGGCAGGTCATTGGGAAAAGGTAGAGTTCGCTATAGTCATTCCAACAGTTCGCTCCAAATATCTCGCAAACGAAGGTCGTCCGGCGGTAACATGAATAGGAAGAAGTTGTTCGGAATGATGACCTTAATATCATATTTCAAGGTCATTGAAATCGCTGAGTCAGGTCGTGTTGTAGGTTAGAAAACGGACTCTATGCAGTAGCGACAGTTTTTTGCAAATATTACCGCAAGGAAGGTCGTCCGGCGGTAACATGTACATGAACAAGTTATTCAGAATGTTCGCCTTGACGACATATTTCAAGGTCATTGAAATCGGAGAGGAATCCCCAATTCCGAATAATTCCCAAGATTTCTACTGAAATATGTATACACTACCGGTCAAAAGTTTGGAATCGCTTGCT
This sequence comes from Halictus rubicundus, assembly GCF_050948215.1. Classification (NCBI taxonomy): domain Eukaryota; kingdom Metazoa; phylum Arthropoda; class Insecta; order Hymenoptera; family Halictidae; genus Halictus; species Halictus rubicundus. The sequence goes on along the minus strand of NC_135149.1, from coordinate 8,430,860 downwards.
GATTTTTGTAAAAATCGAGTATAGCGATAAATTTTCAAATGATGCAACGTTATTATATCAAATATTAACAAGTTGAATAATATTACTTAACAATTCTACATCCAGTTTAAGGCAATGCTTGGAATGAACTTTTCTAAAGGGACATCTTTGACAACTTCTACAAAAAATATGGTAAACACTGTAAAAACTAATTACCAGGATGTCCAGTATATGTCAGGCTGTTATTAAAAATAATGTCGATTTGAAATCAAAGAACAATTTGAAGAAAATTACGCATTCCTTGATGAAAAAAAAAAATAATACAAAATGTGATACAAACTGCTCGTAAATTTTTTGACAAATAAATCCTTGGTTAGAGGCATTCAGAATTTCTCTTATAAATATCCCGTTTCCCTGAATTTACGCAGTGACTCCAAACTTTTAGCCGGTAGTGTAGCTATTTGTTAAAGTCGTAATATCTCACCAAACGAGTTCTGTGGCATAGTGAGGCTTAAAAACACACTTCAGGTTTGAAAATGGTGGGTTTAGCGATAATTTTGTTTTTGACTGTGATGAGAAATCAATATGGTAAGTAGAAAGAGTATCCCATAAATAATCTTGCATCGACGTGCTACAAGCATCTAGAAAGCGCTCGATGGTAGGAGAAGGATGAATCGAACAGACACATTCCTCGAGATTATTCTCGAGGAATGTAGTATAAAATGTAGATCTTATCTGCCGAAGACGGTCCCGTTGGCCAATTGGCGTCCGTCGAATTAAGGCGGGAGTAAACCGACTTTCAGCGCTGATTTACGTACCGCGACCTTTACGCACACTAGCGACGATGACGATGACGGGACACACGCGTGTACGCAAGCAAACGAGAATGAGACGGCAGGTGCACGTAACACGGTAGTTCCTCGATGAGGACCATCTGGTGACGTACCGCTCGACTCTCTGAAAATGTGACGTAAAAGGATGCTAATGAGTATACGCCGGTTTCTTTTGTGAATGTCGAATGACCGACCGAATACATGAATTTCTGAATCCATAAGCTGATACGTTTGCCCGGAGTGCCTGGAGGTCGTAACAGCTCGCAAACAATGAAACACGCGTCTGATAATTTATTAAAAAAATTTATACATGCGAAGCAAGCAAATATTGTCGGAGCAAAGACGAATATATCCACCTTTGGAACCAAGTTTCTTTTCATCCACCATTTTTCTTCTCGCGTTTTCTCTTCGTTCTGTGAGTGGGAAATTCAACGGACAATTTTTATCATTTATATTGGTTGCAGACTAATTACAAGCTTCTGAATTTTTCTTGTTAGCATATTGATGTCATCTACAAGCATAAATATTAAAACTAAATAAAGACGTTTCACGATAGCAGAACAAATTTTATTAATTTAAATTTTATGAAGTAAATAGAACTTACTAGTATGATATTTCTATAGTAATACTAAAATACTTTCAAAGTGCTTAGAAAGAGAATGAATTCTTTTACAACTTTACTTCACTACATTCAATAAATGAATAAACAAATATAAATATATTATCACAAATTAAAGTCATACAGTTCTTGGACATACAGAAGATGTCCACTAGTATCCTTCATTCCTGTTTTACTCCAAGTACTAAGTGAGGACAACATTGGAAACGTCCTCCTGTTTTTTAAATTTATCGATATATATATAAACTGTTATAGATTTGTTTTTTGCTGTACCCCACCACAATGTAAATATTAACCGTAACCTTCTCTTCTATATTCGATTGTAAACCATGTGGTCGCTAATGACGTAGCTATTAATGCGACCACTTTAAAATAAACGATGTAAACAAAAACCTTTAAAAAAATGAATTAATCAATTCTTCTGAAGCCTCGCATTATAAATCGAAAAAGAATGTGGCTTATAATGTTTCGAAGGAAGCGATGCAATCAATGCTTACAAATTCCCGACCATAACCGCTTCCAAGATCGCAGGAACAATTCCGGACCTGTATTTAAATTTTTCTATCCAAGTAGTCGTCGGAGCCATAAAAGAATGGCACCAGAACATTAAACAATCCCATAATTCGGATCCAAGTGGAATAGGAAGCTGCTGATCAGCCGGATAACGCGAAGAACTTCATTAGAAGCCGGGACGATCGGCTGTTTACGAGCGAACGATGTAGAAAACACTTTGTTCTACGGCCTCCGAGGGCCAACGTCGAACAGCCGTGGAACAAACGTTTGAAAAACGTCAGCGTCGCCGGCGAATTTTACGATCGCAGCTGCGAATCCCGGCCCGGGCTTGTAGGCATTTAAGCAGAATGTTTGCAAATCCATTAATTCTATAATTTAAGAGCGGCTCGAGAGATATATTTCAGCCGGCGCGGCCGGCTCTCCCGTAATCTGCCGAAATGTATTTTTACTAACTATCTCGCCGTAAAATAACAGTTACGTTCCATGAACACGTCGATTCGACGCGAGAAGAGGAGAAAGCGAAAAACCCTGCGATCACAAGTTACAGGGCCACGGGTCCCAGATTTTAATTAGGCACGGAACGTTTAATCAGAATACTCGGAACCGTCCGTGTTGGACGATCAAACGATGTTGCCAATATTCACGTCTCGGTTCATGCGAAAACGAGCCGCGCAGTGGAGAATGGCAACTTTCAACTTTTTCGTATAAAAAACTCCATGGTTTTAGGTTAGAAAATCAAAATTTTCTGCGTCAAGAACGGGACGCTGGATCCAAACAAAACTGTGTTTACTCTTAGATCCCTTCATTGTTTCATAATAATCATTAGACTGCGGATGTTTATGCAAATGCATATTTTTGCAGGAAATAGGTAAAGTTATGAGACCTGGACAGAAATATGTTTTGTCATTAGGAGATTTTGAATATTTTGCATATTGTATATGTTTCGCATATTTTATTTTAATGACATATGCACAAATATAATGCATGTTCCGTGCATTCCGTCCATGTAATAAATGTACATCGTGAAAAATACGTTTCACTTATGATCGACCTCTTACAGGATAACATCTACAATTATCGTAATTATTGACACACATCATTGATTTAACATCTAGATCACATATGTATGTACATCATACACGATATGATTCGAAACCATTGAAGTGACAACATAGCGAGAATAGTACCGGTATAAATCAGTGATGTTCTCACAATAAAGTTTACAGTGGAAATTATAAAAGTGAATACACGGCAAAATCTTCTAGACATACAATACTAAATAATTGGATCGCCATGGTAGCTGATAACAACTTTGTTTTAATAATAGAGAAGACATTTATTGTAAGGCAAGCGATAAAAAGGTTGATATCTTTTCAAAAGGTGTATTTGGTAATTATTTCTTTTAATTTAGGCAGGAATTTATTAATTTAGCATATTCTATACTTTAATATCAAGATTAAATGTGACAGGAAGTCACAATTAACGCAGCATGGAATAAAAATTGCTTTTACATTTTGCAATGTCAAATGATCTTTTCCGGCATACAATTTAATATTCACTGATAAACGTCATCAATTTACAGTTGATAACCTTGAAAAAGCCATGGTAATTTATTGTAATTCAAAATACAGCAATTAAAAATATCACAATATAAATGATACTGCGTTTCGTTTATGTACTGCATATTTCGTGCATATTTACTTACATTTTTCTTGCATATTTGTTGCATATTCTGACATATTTTAGTCGCATAAGCACCCACAGTCTAATAATCATAATAGGAGGACAACAAAAATTTTGGTCAAACTTTACCTCAGGAAACCAGAAGTTTTTAACTTTTTTAAATGTAATACTGTAGACTTTGGCGAGAAAGTGCCGAAAATCCAAGTTTCAATCCTAGGAGATCACTAGTTCAAATGTTATGCGTGTGTAAGCAATCTAATAATATTCTACTGCTCATTTTCACGTCAGTAGATTCTGCTACTGCGCAGAACGTTCCAGAACGTAGGGTTCAAGTGTCGCGTCGAAATGTTCAAATAAGAAATTCTAATAAAGAGACTAACGTTACGAAACACAATGTTTCCGAGGCTACCGGGTCGGTCGAAACGGCGAAGCAACGTGGTCGGTCACGGTGTCCGAAGGGTTGGCGGCGGCTCTCGTGGCTAATAAACTTCCCAAAAATTTGCATAATACATCGCCAAACATGGTAGTCGTGACTTTCCCGCGGTTACCCCCCTGATAGTAACGCAACGTGATTTACTGGCCGGCTCTCGGGGTCGGCGCGGCGGCAGCAACGTGTGTATTACCTTACAAAGCCCGAACACTTCTTGCGCCCATGTTTGGTGATCGATAATGCATGTTAATTATCGTACATTGTTTTAATTCCTGCGTGGCGAGCTTTATTATCGAGCGGTTTTTGATTTACGGGCCGATCGTAAAGGTGTACACCTCTCCTCGGCCCCGAGGGATATACCGTAAACCTGCTTCGCCCTTTTCGGACGAAAGTACAGTTATTAATATTTCCTTCGAACGATGTCCACTTTTCAATTTTGCTCGAATATCCTCGGGAGTAGAGCCGTCTCGCCGTGACGTGTATATTATAAGGCGGATGATTTGCAACACGGTTGAAAAATATTTCTGTCAGTATAGGGAACTGTCCCTTATCACGGCCGTTTTACGTTGAGCAGTAATTTTTAACCAAGTTGCTTAACCCGTTTCATGTTAAACACGATCCGTTGCGCTGGGAAATTGTAGCAATGAAGATGTCACCCAACTCGTGTTAATTTAATGCGTGCAGGGTGTATAATCGATATTAAATATTTATTGGACGACTCGGTCAATGGGAGTGCTTCCTATATAATTATTTTTACGGGTTTTATTCTGCTTGGCGAAAAATGAAGACATCAGTTTTAAATTGTTTTGGATATGTTATTTGCTACACATGTCTATTTCTTTTATAATTTCGAACAAGTGTTTCTAGATTAAATAAAATTTTTATTGCGAAAACTATATATCTTACTGTTTTGATCAAAACGATTACAAATTATTCTATTAAATATATTGTATTATGCTATCAATTATAACCATAATAATGCTATGATAATGCTTATATTCCATTCCATTACTTGACATTGTAAAGTATATACTAAAATCGGCTAAACTTTACTTCAGGAAACCAGGAATTTTCAACTTGTTTTTATGTAATCCTATAGATTTTGGCGAGAAAATACCGAAAATCCAAGTTTCAATCCTAGGAGATCACTAGTTCAAAAGTTATACGCGTGTAAAGTTGAGCGATTTTAAACATTTATGACTTCCTGAAAATTTCTGATTTCCTGAGGTAAAGTTTAACCCTGAGATCTATTGAACTAATTGCATATCAGTGTATAGTTTGAAAATGACGAAACGTGAGTGCAGTTCTTATTAAAGTACCACAATCTTTTGATAACATCCCATATATTTATGCTTTTACTTTTATAGTTAAATTTATAGCATGAGTACCTATTCACTCGATTTAAAAAGTGAATGTAACGTCGAGAAAATCAAAAATTGATTATTTTCGTGCTACACGTACAATTTTAGCGACGGTTCGAATACAATAAGAAATTTTTGAACGTCGAAGAATCAGAATTGCCTACTTAAAGTTAACCATACCCTTAGTTACGGTTCTCTATGCGATTACACGTATTACTCCGGGCACGATGATAAATCTTCCTTATACCAGCAATTATAGTTCTTCCTGCTTATTCAACGAACTCCAGTCATTAGCCATCAACGTCGCGATTATGCTAACCGTTTCGCAAAGTACGAAATACCAACCGTTTCACGTGGTGGAATCTGTTCCAGAGGAAAATGTAAAACAGTGTGAAGTAAAAATGACTCAGTAAACACTTGAATTCTTCAAGCAATAGTTATTCCCATTTCACAAAAGTAGGATACTACACAAAACATTTACATCTACTGTTCAATAATTACAAAGGTCCAAAATTATAAAAAAGGAAAATAAAATAAAATATAAAAAATGTAAAAATGTTTAGTCTATGTATAAAAATGATATACTCTTATCTGTGTCCTACAAATTGCGTTGATAATTTCCTTTCATTTTCCCAGGAAGCGTTAAAAATAAATTACCAAATTCGAGGACCAACAACTGTCTTGCAAAACAGTGAGCTTGCCAAAACGTAATTACTAAACTGCAAACATGGCAGTTTTTAATCGACGACTTTGAAAACACGCATTTATGAAACAGTCAACATGTTTTTACCATCGGGCTCTTTTATAGTTAATCGTGCTTTAAAAACCTTACAAATCGTAGCTGTTCGTCTCCAACAAAAATCCGTCGAATGAAAATCCACTATTATTGGTATCGACATTCCTCGATTCCAATAATCGGAATTAAGGTTACTGAGGTAGTTTGCATACCCATATGCACCTTCGGATTTCCATAATATCGCAATACACCGGGAACAGATGCTGGAGGACCTTCGCGGATTTAATTACGTCCAATTAGCCAGATCACCGGTAAGTCGAGAATTCGTTCTTTTCAACCTCTCGTTATTCTTCATTAATATTCACTTTTTTTTCTCGAAGTCCCTTTCTTCTCCTTGCTTTTCGATCGTTTGACTTGTATCCCGCGAATTCGCCGGCGGTTCACCGTGCAGAGACGTATCCTCGTCACTGCGGGCCCTAGACACTTGTCCTAACCACCCGCTATTTATATTTTCTCTCGTGGATCAGTCTATTTATTTATTATCGTGACAATTTTTTTCCTTTTTGAGTATTAGTTCATTTTATATGGTGTCGATTCAGTTTTTACTATATCTTCATTTTGGAACAACAATTTTTATGTAAACTTGATGGGACAAACAAATTCTCTTTGTACTAAAGAAATGCTTCGAATTAGACTTAGGAGGAGATAATTATAGTGATAAATACAGTGATTAATATGCTAGTTTGTGTACATTACTTGTGTGCATTTATGTCTAATAACTGTACTTAATGCTTCTGGAAACGAGTAATCACAGCCTTATCATTCGTATTTTGTTTTGTTACTCTAAGACCAACAGCACACTTTTTATTTGAACTAGAATAAAACCATGACAAAAATTCGCAAATCAACTTCTGAGACATTATTGTAAAAAGGAAACATCTTTTTAAGAGATCACACTGAAACAATTCTAGAAAAAAATGTTCAAACCCCATAGAGTGATTTAAATTTGCATAATGTCGAGTACAAAAAAGCAACTTCAGATTATTGTTCATGAAGTGCAATAAAACCGTAAGAAAGAATCGTAGATCAACTTTCGAGGGATCATTGTGAAGAGGAATCATCCCTTTAAGAGATTACAATGAAACAATTCTAGAAAAAGATTTCTCAAACTCTGTAGGGAGGTTTAAATTTGCAAAATGTCGATAAAGAAAGTCAGCTTCAGATTCAAATTTATAACAAGAAATAATACAATAAGTAAAATCGATCATTAGAAAATGAAATTCAGGGGTATGAAACTAGAGACTTCGCCTTTTGAAATGAGCGTAGACAGAACGCTGTACCATTCTTCTGCACAATGTTACAGGAGTTCAAAGGTCTGATGCGCATCGTGGCGCTCTCTGGTGGTAGCTCTCGACTCTCGGGGGCCATGGGACTGCTCCACGGGGCAAGTTCCGCCCAGGCGAGTTCTAGGTGCTATCGCGAACGTTCCTATTTTACAGTGGCCGGCCCTGTCGCCTCCCCTCCCGCGTTTAGCGTGATTCTTGACAGCACTCGCATCGCGTGTCCCCGGTGGCAAAACAAAACGGTATGCCAGTTAAGTAAAGGGCATAATACCCGCCGTGAAACGGCATGACGGCCGGTGAGGGACCCCTTTTAAGACGGTGTCGATTAAATACGGCGGTGTAAATTCTGCTGTGTTTATGCCCGATATTAAAGGCAAAAGTTTTAATGGCCGGCCGAAACTCGCCAAGAGCTAAATCGTCAGATTAAAGTTTTGGATCACCGAGCCGAGACCCGGCATCGATTTTTTTCGCCGACCATGTCATGACCGGTGCTCGTAAATTATCCGACGTGTGACGGCGACCGGTACCACCGGGAAATCTGGATTAACGCCGATCCGGTCCGACAAGTATCGGGGAAAATTGAAAAATTTTTTTCAGTCTCGTTTATTCTCGTTTTGTCAAGCTGTCTTCTGGGTTAAGGTCGCGTGCATGCTCTTCTTTCAGGGTTTTTTCGATTTTTTTTTTAACTCATTCATGTCAATATTCAATCGAGATTATGACTTTTTGTGCGAATTCCCATGCATTTAACCCTTAAGTGTTACAGTGTTTATTCAGATTACCAAAAAACATGATAGGACTTTAAAATTCTGTATAAATTTTCTCAGACACTTTTAAGTAATTGGAGACTAAAACATTCAATTTTCTAAAGATGTTAAAGAAACTTGATATTTGTAGTTATCGTACGATACAATGGCGAAAGTTAGTGTACAGAAATATTGTTGGGGTCATGACCTCAGTATACCAGTTAAGGGTTAACTTGTCAGTGCACGAGTTGGGTCTGTGAGATCCATTGAATTTGTACTGTTTGATTGTTATGAAATTATCTCTTTTGCTTTTGGAAGGAACGTAGACGAAAAATTGGGTACTTCTGACTTGTTGCATTCCTATTAACATTACTTTTTATGAATTCTTGCAAACGTATGTAGATACAAGAAGACTATAGTTCTAATATTAACCTCTACACTTAACATCTTCCTGATTGCAATCAGCATTGCCATTTCTACGGACACACAAAACAGTTCTAAAAAATTGCACATGATATATCGCAGTCCGGCAGCACAGCTTAATAACACAATATAAACATTAAAAATACTCCCGTCAGCATCTACTATCGTTTCATGTGGCCTCGCTGATCCCCCGAATCATTCTTACACGGTTAACTATTAATTCTGTCGCCCTTCATTTGGTTAACCGCATATTATATTGCGGTCGATCCACATACGATCGATCGATCGCATTTGCGATAATAACTTCATTGCGGCCCCGGTAGCATCGATCACGGATAACGCGTATACGCGAGATCATCATAACATCCCAAGAACATCAGAATTAATGTCCATTTGGCCCGTCCCGTAAGTGGTCTCATATTTTCGGCTTTGAACGGAATTTTAAGCACCGGAGTATCGCTTTTTTTTGCGACTGTGATCAGTTCGACATCGGAAACTACTAGAGAAAAACGTTCCTCTGACTGTGGAACTGAAAACCGTGCGAATAAAAAGAATTACCAGAAAGTCAAAGGAAAGAATTTTAATTACAAACAGTAAAATTTCTTTCTTGTGTCTTATCTTCATGTTTCTGTTTTCATTTCATTGTAAGAAATATGTAGTTTCACATCACAAAACAACAATAATTATTTTTCATAAATTAAGGGTTGTAATTAAATTGTTAAACTTCTGCAGAAGAGAGAAAACTAGACTATCAGTGAAAAAACTATCTTGGATACTAAAAGGATTAATTATTCTTAGGGCAGTCATTGGACTGTGCACCATTCCACCCACTCATCAATCATATCATAGCATTCAGAACAACCAAAAAATTTATTTTGCCCACCAAATGATTCGTTATAGTTAGAGGGGGGAAGAAATGCCATTAGAATATGGATTTTCTTAGACTTTGCAATTGCAATTGAAATACAGTGTTTACTCGATATTTGTCCAAAACACGGGTCTTGCTAGGGACATATATCGGTTACTATTCTTTGATCCTTGCCGAACGTAGAAAAGGACGGCGAAGCTCTAGAGGTTTCGGTTCGGCTAGGCATTTATTGGACATATATAGAATGAACACTGTACTACGTTGTTTAAGGGATGGCGCAATGTTGGGCCTTGTTACACAAACTTGAATTACACATTCAAGAGTTGCCTGCCATATCTGACGGTTTCTCTAAAAAAAAAAGAAAAGAATAAAACAAACGCACAATAATCACTGGCTCGGAGCTTCTCGCAGAGTTGCCACATCATCGAACTTAAAAAAAGCACGGGGTCCTTTATGAATCGCGAATCGTGGAATCCTGGTCGGTCTGTGTGCTCTTTGAGGTTGTCCCGACGCCGGGGAATATTAATTCGGCAAATTACGCGTCGGGGGATAAGCGTGTGCATCTCGCAGAGACAGAGAGAGAGAGAGAGAGAGAGAGAGAGAGAGAGAGAGAGAGAGGGAGAGAGAGAAAGAGGATGCAGCTTCCACCGATTCGGGCGTGCGCTCGCGCGGGCGAAGTTGCACACGCAGCCCCTTGAACAAGCCTTTAACGATACGGAACGAAGGTTACACACGGCATAACCGTTGGTTATCCGAGTGCTCGAGTAACATTCCAAACATCCCACGAGCGGTCACGCGATATTCCCCGGGGTCCTGGAACATTCGTTCCTGTATGGCGGGCATTATCCCGGAATCCGGCCAAACGAATCGTCCTTTCCCACGAAGAGAAGCGCGTCGTCCCTTTCGTGGCCTCCGCCGCCGAGGCGGATTTCGCGTGTGCATAACTCCCGGGGGCCGATTAATTATCAAGACCCCCTAATTGCGGTAATAATTATGACCACGCAACCACGTGGACACCGCCGCGCCGCGCGCGGCTTTCTAATCGCGAAGGTTTGCGAGAGAACGCTCTCGACCCCGCAGCGGCAGAGGTTATCGGCGACGATAAGCGGCTGAAAATGACTCGGCTGGACCAGCCGAGACAGTAGTAGCGACCCGAGGACCCTGAAGATAGCGAGGATCGGATGCATAGGGAACGATGCCGATGCCATAACTCGGGACGCGACTTAGAGATTCCGTTTGAAAGATTGCTACGCGAGATTATCACCGAAAACGTTTCAAACTGACTGAGCTTTAGATTATGGGCACTTTAAAAGACACGACCAAAGATAAATTAGGTCGAGATGATCGAAATTTTACTCCAATCGACGTAGATATTCCATCTTCAACGCATTTAATTAAGTGACTTTCTAATTATGGACACTTACGGAGACCTAAAAAGAGACAGATAAAATCGAGGTAACACGCATTTTACTATAGTATAATAGTCTGTACCAATATGGGTATTATGTCACTCTGAAGTAGAAGAATTGTTGGTTGAAGTAGGAAGAAAATAATTTGTTTCTAAAAGGTAAAGGCAATCTCAAATGATGACGAATTAACTCGGCATCCCTTGTTGAGGGGTTCGTGCTCTGTTGAAAGCCCAAGGCAGAAGCGATTTTTGGAGATTTTTTCTCAAAAACTGTAGGACTTTATTAGAAAATGGTTTTCATGTTTAATATTGTTAATCTTAAAGAGTACATGATAATTTTTTCCCTTGAAAAAAGGGAAAGGGAAAGGGAAAGTAATTACAAAGCTGGAACTGATGGGCTGTTAAAAAGTTTACTAAGAGTTGTGTAATGTACTATTTTCTCTTTGCTCTCTTTTTTCTTGAATGCTTGAAATTGACAGTTTTTGAAGAAGAAGAAACTTCTAATTTTATTGAACAACATTTATAGCTCTTGAACGAGGAATTGTTTTATTTGTATACAAATACAGTAGCGAAAATATATGAATATCGATCTAAAAATAAATAAAATAATTTGATTAATGGGAAGTTGTGTAAAGAGAATTAGTGTCCAACTAAAAGTGTTCACAATTTCTTCATCCCCCAGATTCACGAATTCCATTTTTCTCCGCGAAGTGAAGCCTGTTCCAAGAAACTCATTTCGAAGCATCCAAACGTAACCTGCAGTTTCTTCTCGATAATTATCATGGACGTAGCATGTGTTTTTCATACGAAGTTCCAAAGCAACCCTTAGCAGAGTCTGAGAACGCTTGAGAAAAAAGGATCAGGATAGTCGGGGTGGAGTTCTCTTTTCGAACAGAGCGTAATTCTTTGGCGTGCTGATTTTTTCCCCGATGACCGAACCACCACAAATAAATGTTGTTTTTACGGCAGCGAAATTGGGCAGTTAAAGTTCATTCGGGTTTTACTGGCAGAAGGGTGCATCGAAGGGCTGCCCTTTCTTCTTCGTCGGCTGGCTACCTGCTAGTTCGAAATAAAAGTTCTTGTTGCAGTAAGTTTCAAAAAAATTGTTCAACAAGAACGAAAAATGAATATCGAACACTGTCACATTTAACCCAAAAGTTAAAATCATAATAGAACAGAGATTTTGATATATTCAGGTGAACAGTCCAAGAAAAATAATATAAACATATTTTCAAAATCAATTGAACTAATTAAATAGTTGGCAAAGAAAAAGTGTTCCAAATATTTTTAAATGTAGCACACAATTTTGGTTTCATTGGAATATGACGAGAAACAGTGGAAACATTAAAACCAATTTAACTAGCTAATTAAGATGACACATTACAAAAGGTGTAACATTAGAAATATATTAAATACTAATTCATATTTAATGAAATATTTAAAACATAATTCAGACGTACAGACTCGTATATTAGAAGTTGTACTAAGAATAATTCAAAATGTAAATAATTTAGTTTTAACAGGATTTTATTACGAGATAAATTTGTCTTCTGGTTATCACGAGAACAATGAAAATCGAAGTTGGCATAACGATTCGCAAGTGTTGGATCTCGAATGGCAAGGGTTTCGACTCGAAACTTTCAAGCTGTTCGTGCAGTGGGAATCGATGCTGTCCCCTTCTGTGAAACACAGAACGAAACGAGACTACAAAATTGCCATTGGCCAGTGCATGGGGCCCAGGGTGCTTCTCGCTGGAGGTACCAATTTTTTCGTGAAGATAATACAGCACCGTAACGCATCGGGCACGCAAAAATACAGTGCACCATCACCATCATCAACGAAAACCATCCATGACGGGAACTCTGAACGTAACGTTGCCTGTGGAAATAGACACGCTGCGATGTGCCTCTATTCAACAGATGCGTACCATGTATTCCACTGCATCCAATTCGCTTCAGTTTCCATATTCATTAAATTAAAACAACGATATTTCCCTTCAATATTTAATCCGATAGAAACATTCTATTTCAACTTTTAATTCATATCTCGCAAGTTCTCTTCCTTATTTGCACTTCATTTCTATTTTTTATTTATTTTTCATAGATCCCTATTCCACCTTCATTTCAATTTTTTATTTATTTTTCATTAGTTTTTTTTTATGCTCACACCTCATTATAACTTTCTGCTTATTGTTCACAGTTTATTCTTTGCCACTCACATAATTAAAAAAGAACATTCATCTTTTTGGAGTTTTTTTTTTACCATTTTAAATAGATCACACGATGAACTTCAATTTGTTTCAGAATACGACAATATAAGTAAAATTATTTATTATATTTATATTTGAAGCTTTTCATTACCCAAACGATCATACAATTATCATTCCATTTAACTAGGTAAACGTTTATATTTGGAAAAAATACTAAAAAAAATTTCAAGACATAAAAAAGTGACTTACTTTACAGTCTTAAAATCGCAAAATTTAATGCTGTTCGTAAACCCAGTAATACTTTTCGCGAAGCTAATATTATATTTTGACATCTGTCTCAAAGAGTCGCATGAATTAATATGTACATCAAGCAATTATCAATTTGTACGGACACAGGTGCACAAAATTAATTGTTAGGTACCCGGTACATTTCATTTCAAAACGATCGACATTTATAAAGTTGCGACAAGAACATAACTCTTCGTGACCTGCTATCGAATAATCCTTAAATCTTAAATCTTATCAGAACAGAACAGAGATTGAATAATAGAATTAATTGATAATACCCGAATTATTGTCTGATCGAATCGAGATTTCAGCAATCACTGTTTTTAAAAAGTCCTTCAGAATTATCATTGTATCATTGCTCTAATCAATGCGTCAATCGAGGCTTGAACACTTGAACCAAAATGGCGGGGTTTCATTTCCCCGAAATCCAATTTCTCGGTGCGTTCGGCAATTACGCTTGAGGTCAAACGTGCAGCATCGTTTTCTTCGATATGTAGGAAGTCCCTCGTCAAGGGAAGACCTATTAAAAGAAATAGGCTCTGATTATACTTGGTTGGGCAGGGTTGCAGCTGCAACGCAAGAGATGGGGGGGGGGGCCAACAGCCGAGGACAATCCTCTTTCGTGGATGCACTTACAAAGTATAAGAGAAGCTCTCATTATCCGGCCCCGGAATTCGGATTACACGGTGCCGCACGTGAGAAAGATTATAGTGTAATCTTGTAGGAATATCGGTATCGTAATTCCCTCTCCGAGAGGAATTTATATAAGACACCAGTTGCGAACTCTTCCTCGGAAAAGTGTTCTAGAATCTGTTCGTTTCGAACACTTTGCGACAACTTATGGCTCATCAACCCTTTCGCGATTCACTGAAAGATTCACATATGGATCTCTGATACTTGCATATTTATCATGCTTAAAAACCTAGTGAGTTTCTATCAATAATGCTTGGACCAACGATGATTCACTCGAATTTGTGTAGATTGTGGATTTTTGTGCAAAATAAAAATTGTCCAAGTCAGTTATAAGAATCCGAGGACTAATGAAAATTTTCGGGTTTTTAATTATCGTAAAATGTCGAAAATAATCTAATAGAATCTACTAATCTACTAATCTAATAGATCTGCTCTCTTTTATCATAAACGCATAATATCCGCAGTCTAATTATGTGTATTTACAGTCGGTTAAAATTGTATGCTATGTTCCATATTAATAGTATAAATAGCTCAAATAATTTTTCTATTTATTTTATTTTAATTCTTTAATGAACATTTAAAAAGAAGGAATGCTACGAAAGTTTCTATTTTATTAAATATCGACGAGAAGCGATGAAACGCTCAGAAGTCCATAAATTATTAAAACTTGTTAACATGGTTTCGCAGTTACCGTAAATCACCGACTGCATCACAGCTAATCGAGAAAGTTGTTTACCATTATCAAAAGCAGAATTTTACGAAACACAAAAGTATCATGTTCGTGCGTATTGTGAAATTATTTTCGCGACGTGAGTGTGGCAACATGATTTACCCGGCCATTTTCCCTTACCCTAAAGGTATCAATTGAAGGGTCTTGTCGTTGGTTTTACAAAATCGAGCGTCAAGTACCGAACATAAGCGTGTTATTACCGTCGATGGAGGCTCGAGCGAGGTTAGGCGGTCAGCTTATTACGTTTAAAATATTTCAGTGGTCATTTGCAAGTCAATGTTACGAGCGGTTTGCGCCTCTACCGTGAATTTTGGAACGGCCACGGATGAGGTTGCTGAATATCCAGTACTGGGCGTGATACGACGTTTTTGCTTTGGCAAATATTTTATTATTCAATTAGCGTTTCATTTCTGCATAAACTGGGTATATTTGCGTACTCTTTCTGTCGTCTAATAACCGATGAAACGTTCTCTCGTAAGAACATTATTCCACAAAAAGTTCCGTATAGGGTAAGGGACCCAATTGTTGTGATGACACCAATTACTGTGCCTATATTAATTATATTTATTTTTAAAGCCTAATGAATATTAAAAAAGAGGAATTACATTTTTTCCATTAAAATCAGTTAAAATATATATACAGGGTGTTCACGCTATTACTACCTAGCGTTTTTCTTGTAAATAGTAAATATTAGAAAAAAATGAAAGCGAAAAAAGTAGTACTGCTTTTTCTACGGTACACAATGGCGTATGTAATCTTTTTATGTTTATACTATTCTGTTAGATATGAAGGTGACCTTAAATTTGTTAAATGGAATGCTGTATATTTTTTTATATCACATGGATATGTATACTGCACAGTGACCTTCAAGGTCATGCAAGGTCAGAAATAGAAGAAACATTTTGAATATTTCATACCAATGTGAAGTTACTTTTCGTACCGAAGTTGTCGGATTTTCTTCAAAATGTAAGAGGACTTCTAACTTTTTATCTTCAGAAAGAAGACATTTCCGATTATGACACTTATTTTGGAAAGACGTTGTTTCGTCATAGTAGGAATTGTCTCGACAAAGTAGAAACTGAAAGTAAACACTCTGAATGTGAATGACAACATCATTTGATTCGTATGAATAAGGAATACTTGTAAACACATTGGTATGAAATATTCAAAATGTTTCTAGACACACGCTTTCATGTGATATAAAAAAATATACAGCATTCCATTTAAAAAATTGAAGGTCACCTTCATATCTAACAGAAGAGTATAAATATAAAAAAATTGCATACGCCATTGTGTTCCGTGTAAAAAACAGTACTACTTCTTCCTCTCTAATTTTTTCTAATATTTACTATTTACAAGAAAAACGCTGGCTAGTAATAGCGTGAACACCCTGTATTGTATATCCCATTCTTAACAATCATTATGCTTTGAAAGTAAGTATAATTAACATATGCACAGTGATTAGTTCCCTTAGCAATCGACATGTAAATGTAGATCTAAATGTAGAACATTTTGACAATTTTGGCATCTATATGTAAAACATTTGAGAGAAGTTCTTAAACAATTAATAGACCTTCGCGGATTACCTAAAATAATAAAACTAATTTCTCCAATTAGCGGATTAAATCCCTATACTCCTTTATTCTCCAATAAACTGTCTCTTCACTCAAAAATCCCTAAGAAAACACTAATCGTTACATTACAATCACACGCATCTAAATCATCCCCGATTAAAATCTCGAAATAACAGTACATCCTAAACTCCGAGACCCACTTCCTAAGTTCCCACAGCCTCAAATGCTACAAAGGGGGTCGCCAAACGCCATTACACTTCCACCTTCGCACCAAGCAAATATCCGAAGGTGAATAGTATAATCAGTGAGAGAGAGAGAGAGAGAGAGAGAGAGAGAGAGAGAGAGAGAGAGAGAGAGAGAGAGAGAGAGAGAGAGAGGAAAAATACTGTTGTCGCTAGGCGCTCCACCCGTAGAGCGGTCTTTCAACAATAACCGTGGCAAATGATTAATCGACTCATTGTACTCGGAACAATCGGTAGTCACGATCGTGGCGTGTAAACGTGCCTTTAAGTGCGGGTGGGGATGTCGAAGCGTGGCGGAGCGTGCTGCTCGCTCGCCACGCGGACGCCTTCGTCGCCCGGAGCGAGGCGATTACCTTTCCCGGTGCATCAACCAGTTCGAGGTTCGCTTCCACACGGGCACCGTGGAACACCTTTTTCTTCATCGGCTTCCTCGGAGCCGGGGACCTAGATTCCCCCGTCATTAGCGTGCCTGGTTCGATGATAGAGCCTCGGCGATCGCTCGTTTCTCCAGCCGCGTCTATCATTCCTCCGAAGCCGGAAAACTTGACCAAACCTTGTCTCAAAAATGCTCTGATGTCTATGCGACAACTTCGTGACCAGAAAGTCGCTCGTAACAGATATTATTACTTAAACCGAGGAAAAATTCCTTGATTAATTTCCGAGGTCGATTGAAGTAACTTTTTCCTTTGCGAAAATATTCTCCGCGGCTTTGTTAGCAAGTTATTAACGAAATACGCGGACTAATCGGGTTCAAAGTAAGAGAAGAAAGAATCATATCCCAGTGCACACAGTGTCGCCAGAACAAGACTTGTTCCCCCACTCTAATTTCCCTTTCTACCGCGCTATTCCCCACGCTTCCGCCGCGGCCCGGTCACGTAACGCGTTCCGTCTCTGTCGTGTATACTACGGTACTGGCAGAGAGGGGGGTTTTCCCCTGAATTGGTGCTCCCTCCCCTCACCTGACGGCACTGAGTACACAAGATGTTGAAGGATTTGGAGCAGAAGAACACTTGCCATTTCGAAAACCCCATTCCACTCTAACCGAAAGAAGAAAGGACCTCGCCGAGCGCAGCGGTAGTAAACTTTTTACAAATTTGTCTCGAGGAACGTGGGATCGAAAGACGGAAGGGTAATTCGATTCCGCGAACTTCTCCTCTCCTCTCCGGCAGGCGCAGCAGCTCACCGTGCTACGAGTCTGGCAGCCCGAGGGCGACCATTACCCTCGTGCTAATGTACGGTCCCTTGATTTTAGTGCCGCTGCCACTCGGGAACTTTACGGTCCTTCGTTTCCATTCGACTTTACCGCGGCAACGTTACGGTTCGCGTCGTTGTCTTACCGGTTCGTTAGCGACAGATTCCACGTCGTTTTCTCGCCGCGGCGGCTCTCCCGTCTTCGAACGAACGTCGCCATCCGTAAAAATGACGACGATCGGCCCCGCGAGGCCTCCATATTTTCCCTCGGCGCTACACGTAACGGACGAACACGTATACGATCAACTTCGGACCCTCGAATTTCTGCAGAGTAATTGGACTCAGAGTATAATTGGCCCTCGGGATTCGGTGCGCGGTACGCAACAATTTGCGAGGTCCGTCGGCGGGTGCCCACTTTAGACGGGATAAGTAAAAATTTAAATTCATGACTGACGCCGGGCACACGTTCCGGACGCCTCCCAGATAGTTTCGCCAGCGCCGATCGATTGTATTTCTTCGGTTGAAACGGCCCGGCGCGCCCCCACCGCGATCGACGAAAATAATTTTTCGGTTTATTTCGGCGGATTTCACAGCGACGGCTCCGCGTAAACGACGGCTGCGATGTAAATAGCCCGTCGAATGGGCTTCAGTAAAGATAAGTCCTCGTGTGTATGCTAAACGTTCGTTTATAGAGTGTGCTAAATACTGGAACAGTTGAACGTCGGGAAATTATATTTTCTGTGAGAGCATTTTGGTATTAGTTTCATTGTAGTCGTTACACAGCCCTACCAAGATGCTTTTAACGATATCGTTGCTAAATTCGTTAAAATTCTTGTACATTGGTTATACATTTCTGAAACTTTTTCATTGAAATCAACGTTGATTTTCTTATTGGACATTATATAAGTAATTAATAATATGAATTGGTCAATGGAAAATTAAAATTTCCATTAAAAGTTGTTGGGTTTCTCTCTTGTATAGTAAAACTGCTGATTATTTTCTCCTCTATAATTTTGAGGTCCTCTTTGGTAGTTCTATCTTTGTTGGAAATTTTGTGCTCCCTTTTCGCGGTAATTGCGATCTCTTTTTGCAAACATCACTCTTTGGTTATCCTCTTGGATAGTTAAATCTATTCTGGACTCCGATTCCTTAAGGATTTTTATCTTCATATTCCCAGGCGAGGGAACGTCATCTCTTGCCCGTCATTGCTCGTTGAAATGCATCAAATGATTCAGAAAGGCTACATAACATTAATATTGATAATAATTCCGCATTGAATTTTCTACCGATTTCTTCAAGTTTATCCACGGCGTCCATAAACTCGTCCAAATGTTCACGGAGGTCCTCTCCTTCCTTCATTTTATGTATTACAATCTTTCTTAGTAACATTATTTTTTGAGCAGGACTCTTGGATTGGAAATGCATCTTTAGAGCCAATCAAGCTTCTCTCGATTTTGTGCACCTTTTAATGAGTTCCAGCTACGATTTTTCTATACTTAGATTTTGGCATGGAACCATCCACGTATTCCCACAGATCACATTTTATTAAGACGGCCTTCATTTGTAACTCACATGTGTTATAATTTTCTTCATTTAATTTTTCAAATTTGGTCGTGGTTCCTGCCATTTTTGACGTAGTAGTAATTTCAAAGTTTCAACGGTCGTCCCGTTCCTTTGTCGACTCGTCCAACAAGTGGCGTATTGAGGTTATGTTAACGTTTTCTTATTAGTGGAGTTACCTGGGCCCATAACCTGTTGGGTTTTTAATTGAAGTGTTCCACGTTTTTATATGCACTCATTTGATACAATGCTTCATTACTGACGGAAATATACATGAATATAATAATCACTGATGGTAAATTTTAGAAATTTTACATGTGCGATCGTCTGGGGCACGAATTGAACTACGCCGCACAGTGGGCAATTTGGACAAAATCGGATTCAAAATCAAAGAACTTTCGATAGAAATGAGGTAGAGCAATGAAATTTTTTTAAAATTAAAGCTGAACCTTTGTAGAATATGGGAAAAATAGGGAGATTATTACCATCCAATCATTTCGACGAAAAAATGTCTTCATTAGTTTTTGTCACAAAAATCTATTTTTTGCAAAATCCTGAGGTCGTAGACAAATTTTGAGACCAGATTTGAAATCAGCGTGAAAAAATCTATGGGAAATGATGTATAGCATGTTAAAAAAAAATTTTTTCCGCGCGTGGTATTGGAAAAACTAAAATTTTCTTGAATTTGTGCGCGTTTAACGAATTTTCTCGATCTTAAAAAACGTTCGTACCACAATCTCTCTATTTTCCCATATTCTACAAAGTTGCAGCTTTCATTTCCAAAAAATTTCATCGCTCTACCTCATTTCTATCGAAAGTTCCTTGATTTTGAATCCGATTTTGTCCAAATTGCCCACTGTGCGCCGTCTCATTGCGTGACCAGTGTTGCCAGATCGAGAAAATCGAGGGGAATACAATGTACCCCCATTCTAATGACCAGAGTAGTGTGTAACACGTTGCGCCTGCGCGACGAGGATTGAGTGAAACGAATGACATGACATGTCGCAAGTTTTAGGTCATTGCCGCGTACCGTACCTATGTAGACGATAGTACAATTCTAAACGTCATCGTCACCGCCAAGCGTTGCCTTAATCGCACGTGGCACGTCACGTGACCAATCTACGGTCTTAGTGGGGACGTTGGAGTGTGCTCATTGTGGTGGATTGGGATAGTGGAAGGGGTAAAGGAGGAGTGGAAAAAGAGTTCAGTTTTGGATTCTTCTAGCAACACTGTGCCTAACTCGAAAATGGCGTAGTAGCGGTGGCGTCCCTATCGGTAACAACGAACCGATTTCAATTTGGATTGGATGTTCGCCCGTTATTGGCCGATTTTCAACAGAGGTTAATTCTTAAATTTCATAGGCAGTTAAAATTATCTCAGTAAAATTTTACTAAGGCTAAAATAACTTTGATTTGGTTTGAATTTTGTCAGTTCATATTAAGCAAATAATATATATAATAGAATTTTAGTGGTGCCTTAGAGGGGAGTGGAAAGGCTTAAAGAATTTTAATTTTTTTGGAGTTTTTGATATTCGGCACATAACGTGTCAACAACTTCCCCGACTCTTTTAATCTCCAACGGGAACCAGTCTGTCCTATACTTAGCAGCTTCAGTATCACCAACGATCAGAATTCCAAGTCGATCGATCAATCAGCGTCACCCAAACCTCTCTAACCAACCCATAAACTCCGAAATCAAACGATCAACTAGATCCACAAAACACAGGCATCTACAACAATCCGGGACGGTCGTTGGCAGCTTTGAGAAGCAGAAAAATCGAGCAAGCCGAAGAAGCGTGATCGCACGAAGGCGGTCGCGGTTTGATTTCCGAGCGGTCGATCGCTCGGAGTGTTCTCGGGGCCGAGTAATGGCCAGGGTAACAACTCGAGTAATCTGCCTACGCAATTTCACTGGATCAGCTCGGGGCAGCGTTTGCTCGCCGTGCCGTGCCGTGGTCGTGGTCGTGGTCGTGGTCGTGGTCGTGGTCGTACGTTGCACACGTTTCATTTGCACGAACTGCTCGTGGCAGCTTCGGCCACGGCTTCAGCATCGAGGCTTGGACGCTGCAAGTTTGTGCGTGCAAAAGTCAGCGTGAAGTCGTAACGACCGGGGTCCCGGACACGCACGTTCTGGCCCCGGGTTCTCCCACACGTGTGGCAACCAGTGGTAGAGGGGCACAAGGGGGAGAGAAACCGGTGCCCCGGCAATTTTCAGTGCAATTTGCGCGCGAAACGGGGAAAAATTGTGACAGATAGTCGGCCGCCGAGCTGAACCGCGCCACGCTGTTCGGTGGAAACATAGGTCGACCTGGACTTGAATCTTGATTGCGTAGGAAACGAGAGTGGACACGCTATGATGGATTAACGAGGGTGTCCTGGCAATGAGGCTCCGTGAGAATGCTAAATGCTAGGGCGATGGCGAAAATTGGGGCAGGAATATCAGGAAACTGAACGGGAGTTTGTGTGGAGCGAAAATGTTGTCACTTTTAACCCACAGTTGGCGAATTGTCCTCGTAACTTTATAATTGAGCCGTTTTTTGCAAAAGTGGAGTATGGCAATTTGTTTAATTTGATCTTTTGTTTGCAAAAAGATACAATGCTGGATTTGGAAGCAGTTTTCGAAATTGGATTCAATCTCATTTTTTTCGTTTAGCAATAATTGTTCCATATATAATTACACGCTATTCAGGTGTGTTTCGTAACAAAATAACACAGACTTCTACAAAAGTAGGTGTGGTGGTAGAAGGCACAGTAGGGGAGTAGACACCGTGTGGCTATCACTTCCCCAGTAGGGGAAATGCTACAGTCAGAACTTGAGTGACGTCACGAAGCTATAGTGTGGTCTAACCCAGATAGTGCCGAGGGTGGGGATCCTATCACAAGGAATGCTACAGTACGCCATTAGATACCTCCAATATTGGTACGTTGATGGGGTAATTCTCGGTGCATAACGTCATATACTTTCCCAGGCTTTCTGGCGTTTCATGGGGTGCTTCACCCGAGACTTTGTTGTTAATATATAGTAGTCTCATAAGACCAATTATGGAATAAAATTGCTTCATATATTATCCGAAAAATAAAAACCTAATGCTTAAATTAGATCGAATTCAGTTTGCTGCAACTCGGCTGGCACTGGGGTACAAAATTAGCACGCCCACAAATGTTTTGCTTAGCGAAGCTAAAGTCATTTCCCTTCGGGATAGAGTCAATTTTCTAGCTAGAAAATATTTATTCAAATGTTACTTTTATACAACCTCAACTTCACACAAAATACTGTTTAAAATCAACACAGACTTGATTGCTATCTCTCCCAATAGACGAACGAAACACTCTCTGTTAGTTGAAAACCTCCTTAATTTGTTGGAAACACGACCTGATCTAGAGATTGCTGAAAAACATCCTACTTTTACCACAGACTATAACAGCCTATTTAATATTCCACCTAGTGATGTTTATTTAGGTCCATCATTACAAGATTCTTCCGACCCTAATGTTCCGTTACGAGATTTTATTGAATCCAACCCTCCGCACACGGTTGCAATTTATACCGATGGCAGTGTAACAGAAAACTCCGAATCAGTAGGTGCCGCAATATACTGCCGACAATTAAATATCTCCCAAAAATTTAGCTTAGACAAACGCGCATCAATTTTCACAGCAGAGTGCTACGCCATTAGCCGAGCACTGAATATTGCCAATTTATATAGTAATGCTACAAATTTTCTCATCCTCACCGACTCGCAAAGTACAATCAAATCACTACAGAAGCCAACTTTCAAATATAGTATCAGTAACCATATCATTGAAATGAAAACTAAGTACTCTGCGTTTATATTAAACAACAAAGGCCAGAATTTTATTAAGTTTATCTGGATACCAGCACATGTAGGAATTATCGGTAACGAAAAAGTAGACTCTTCGCCATATATCAAGGCTTCAATCGCTGACCTAACCAGAGACCTCAAAATTCAAGCAAGATTGTCCACTAACACCCTAATCAAAAAGGAGGGTCTAGTCAAAGGTGCGAACGACGTTAGATTTTATCACAAGGACAAAGGCAAGCCATGGTACACTGGTCTTGTGCTCTCCAGAGATTTTCTGGTTTATGTTAATAGATGTCGAGCCAATCACTATAATTTAAACGGTTCATTGGCAAGGGTTAACTTTATAGTTAACAGTGCTTGCCAACGCGGAGCAGAACTCCAAGACCTAAATCATGTCATATGGCAATGTCCAGACTATGAAAACGAACGTAATACATTGGAAACAAAGCTCCTCAAAGGCAAGTACTGTTTCCCTCTTTGTATTAGTTCCTTCTTATGTAAACCTGATATAAAAGGTCTGAAAATAATTTATAATTTCCTTAAACAATGTTCCATTAGACTTTAGAAACAATGTAAACCTACTTAATGTAAGCCAAATGTAATAATACTGTACTTGCTATATAAACCACTTGGTTTAAAGCAATAAATAAATAAATAAATAAATACTTTCTCAGGGAGAATTTTCGCAACATAGCCTTGGCCTGTGTTAGAGCGATAAAAATTGAAACTGACTTAGCTGGCTATTGTAATAGTGTCGCAAAAAGATTACATCACTCCTACATAACATAGCACTCAAAGTGTAAAACCGAACCGAACCACCACAAACACCAAAACCTCAACCCCAGCGTCCGAAACCCAAAGAATCCACTCCACAAGAAGCATCAGCAGCAACGAACTTCCCAAGGGAGCTCCCTTCGATGAGTATCGAGCATTGCCCACGAGCAATCACCAAAAGGAACTGTGGCCCAAGCTGTCTAAGGTAACAGGAAGTGCCGGAGCCTCTGTAGATCGTGCCGCAAGATAAGATAGTCTCTCTCTGTATAAGAGGAGTCCCTGATGGCAGGGCTTTCAGCTCGTGACTTTCCGATCGGCGTTGCACGGGCGATTTTCAGTAAATCTTCCGGAAACGTGGCCGCTCACGTTCACTGCTCTGAACGACGAGCCTGGTCCAGCTCACAACAGGTGGTCTTGGGACGTTAGCTGCAACACTTCTGCGGTTCGATCGTGGCCGAGCACGCGGGGGGTACCCGACGAAATTTTTCTCCATTGTCGTGATGCACCGCTCGCTGCAGTAACCGGTGCAGCGAGATGCATTTTGCTGCGGCCGAAAGCGTGCTGACGCCGGGCACGCGCCTCACGCTGAGATAGTAACGGTACCTGCCCTTGTTCCAGGACCTTAACCCGGCCCTAAGCGCCTTTCCACACGAAGACACACGAATCGCGATTCACGTGTCGCATATGCCAGCTACGTTCGCGCGTATGAAACACAGTAGTGCACGGTTAAATTTACATCAGTTTAGGAGCCAGCTAAATTCTCCCTCAGGGTTCAATTCTCGCGAGCAAGACTTTTTTTTCCTCAAGAACTACACAGTCACTCCCAATAATGTTCGGACATAAAAAGACGACTTTTTGAATATTTATACGAACACTACACGCTCGGAAATGAAACGCGTGCCTCGCGCGTGTGTACGCAGCTCGCGATTCGGTGCATACCCGTGTGAAAGGGCCCTAACGACTACGGTCAAAAAGCTTGTAGCTTTTTACCTGTGAGCGCGCAGGTGTCACGCGCGCTGTTAAAATTTCGCGGAAACCGCGCTGCTCGTTTTTTATTCGGTGAACTGCCGTTGTATGGGAACGGCCACGGCCGTTTTAGGAGCGGACAAGCTTACAGGTTTTTGGCGAGCAGGCCGGCATAAATCTGCCGCGAGCGCCGTACGATGACGCGGAAACGCGCCCTGCTTCCAGGCCGCTCAGATGGGACCAACGGGATACGATGAATTTTAATGGATGTTACGCTGGAGACGCGGGGCCTTTTTTTTCTTCTGGCACCCCGAGATGACACGCCACGTGCAAAGTACCTCGTCGGTGACGGTGTGCAATTATTGGGTCTCGGGGCCGGCGGGAAGAGACGTAAACGGTTTAGGTTCAGGAGTTTTGGGATGCGTGTGCTTTTTTTTGGACGGTATCTCATTTGGGCCCCATTGTCTTCTTTAAGCCGAAGTTTGTGTTCATATATTACTGAGAATTATTTCATTGTTTCTATCAATGTAGAATTTGCTGTTGACGATTTCTTAGTAAATTTTTGGGAAATAGTAATTTTAACATTTAACACGTTGACTGCCATGTCACCCATATGTGGGTGACGGAATTATTTGTCAAGGTTTTAAAGTGAATTTTTACGTTAATATATTCATTGTACCAAATTTGATTAGGTTCTGTAAAATGCAAGAAAGTTGGAGAATTACTCGATTTCATACATTTAATTTTTTTCAATTTTTATTTCACTAAACAACTTACTTCGATTTTATGGAATTTTTGAGGTTTCTAGTTTGGCAGTCAAAGTGTTAAATGAATTATTCAGGCCAATACAGTTCCCCTCAAACTTATACCAATGATTATTTAATGTGTAACTATTAATAATTATTTTCGGATTTGAATGTAATTTTACTTTTTGGATTCACTGTGTTTCATTCAAACGTCAGAAATTGAATTGTTCGATGACGATTTCGACATTCTGGGTCAAGATACACCCGTTAGTAAACCCCTGACGGATCAAATGTTAATAGAAGCGAAACGTAGAGATAATTTTGAGCTATTTAGAAAAGGTAAAATACGTTTGTATTGAATTCTCGTTTTCTTAAAAAATATGAATTCAGGGGAATGTTCAAAGTATTTCCATTGAACCTGAGAATCCCAATAATTTTTCGAGGAAAGGGAAAGTTCGTCTGGGCGGTTTCTTGTAACAGAGAGGGGTTGAAATTCGAGAGAAACTTGCGAGCCCCTAACAGACAACCCCCATGGCGAGCCTCATGCGATGAGAGCCTTCTGACATACGGTGGTCGAGAAGGAATCCATGGGGAACGCCTCTTCGTAATAGATTGTCATCCGCAGGTGGACGCAGCGGTATTCCCTCAGCGACAGTAAAAAGAAGCGCGTCGTTTAAACGCTGGGCGAGGTCCTCGATGATTTTCGAGCAATCTCGGGCGGGTCCGAGTAAATTAGGGCACGAGTCTAAAGATTGTAATTCTGCGAGTGTACTCTGCAACCTGGTGCAAAATTCTTTACACCAAACACCATACAAGACCGCGGGGCCCGGGTCGTATTTGACCCAGAGTATTAAAGTCCTCATACGATTACTCAACTTATAACGATTAAATGGAATGAATTAATTGAATGAAATGTTACATTAGGAATATCGGAGAGACTAATGAGTCTACAAGAAATATCTTCAAAAATATATTTTAAACAGTTGATAAATAAAGCTGTCTTAAACAAGTCTTAAGCAACATCAACTAATACACCCAACCCTTCCTTCACACGATTTTCAAGTAACACAGTCCAAAAAAAGTTTCAATTTATAGCATTTTTGAGGAAAAATGTGCCTCGAATTTCTCGTCAGCTGCAACATGTAAAGATATCTTACAGGAAAATAGAATCTCGAAAGTAGAATCTACAAGCTTTAAAATCAGTCCAAGTTTATTACTGTATGATTGTTTTATACGAAATTGTAACAGGTTAAATATCTTCAGACATTTTATGTTCAATTACTTTCTGGATCCATTGCACACGTCTCGGGACTTGTACAGTTTCATTACTTTCAGTAACATATCTTCCATGTGAAAAAATGTTCGGTGTAGTTGCAAAAAAGGTCTGCCGTCCGAATGTGAAAAACAAAGAAACACATTTCCTCCTTAAAGAATAATAAACAGAAAATAAAACGAATAATTTGTACATCGTTCGCGACGGATATTATATACACATTTGTCCCAAAAAATGGCTCCTCTCACTTCGTAAACTTCGTCCCAGCGACGTAAGAAATTTTCGCTTGCCGACAAAAACTGGAAACGAGATCCTCAGAAAATCGCTAACACAGTCGATCAATTAGTCTTAATTGTAATCAATAAAAAGGTTCATAAAGTATGTCCGGGTTCGGCGCGCGGGGGATTGGCTGCTAAAAGCAGCCCCGGGACGTTGCCGAGGAGCCGAGATTGGTCACAATTAAAGCGGTGTCCCTTAAATCACTTCCTTACGGTTTGTCGAGTCGTAACGTGGCGATCACGTTTAATTATGCGGAATAAAACGCGTCGATGTCCAATTAAAATGAAAACCCGGCGGGCCGTGGCGGGTTTCCAGTAAAATCGCCGAAAAATTTAACGGGTGCGCGACTCGTTCTTCCGGAGAAAGCATCCCCTGAAACGGGGATTGTTTATAAGGCTGCTAAAATTAATTGCTGCCGATAAACCTGCCGTACGGTTTGATCGGCTACAAACCGAACGTTCGATAAAAAGAGTACTTTATCGACAGCGTAGTGAGCGAAGGAATACGACGCAACGCCATGTTCGATACAGTTCGCGGCCTTCGTTCTTACTTCAAAAGCCACCGAGGCTCCATTTTGATTTTTTTCCTTCGGTGGTGGTTATCAGTACCTACACTGAAGCAACAACGAGCAACTTTCAGGTAACGTGTATCTTGAAAGAGTCGCCGCTTTGGCTAAATAAAATAAGAAGATGGCAACGAGAGGCAACAAAATGTCGTCCGACGCTGCTTCAGTGTGGACGTAGCTTTACAATCTCGAAATTACCTTCGGCAACAGAACTGAAATTTTCCTTGCGATCACGAGTGCCATTCTGACGTAATTAAACGAGCAACGCCGCGGTCCAAGTAAGTGCATTTTATCTCGGAAGCCGTGTTCCTCGAAAGGCGCACGAATTTTTCGGATTCCAAGGTTGAAAAAGGCGAGCGGGACCATTTCAGATTGTAAACGCTCGAAGACGTTTGTTCGGGAGTTAACGACGTTGCGCAATCGGTGAGATACGGGAATATACAAAATCATTGGCGAGATACGCCATTAATAAAATATGTAATTGATAATTATCGTGCGAGTTCGACGGTTCCGCGCGGGGCCCTGATTGCTCATCTGTTCTGCTAAATGGTCCCCTCGATGCTCGAGTACCGAATGTAATTGCTGAGTCATAAATCCGATTTAAACGAGAACCTTATTCGGCAGTATCAAGATCGAAGGGATTCGAATCATGCATGCTGCTTGAAAAATGAAATAATGAAATAGGTTGTTTCTAACAGTCACCACGATTGTAGCGTGACGGTGAAATCGGGTTGGACGATGCATTTTATATCGGTAGGGGTTGTCTTATTCGAAAAAAATTAGTTAGTTGCGTTAGGGTAAATTCTGGCCTCTCATGAGCAAGACAATTAAAGGTGAACTTTCATTAACTTCCTTTGAACATTTGGGTTTTATAAACATAAACTATACACCTAAAAATATTTCGGTAAATTTTAATTACTTCTTTAGGAACATCCCAGTGCGGTATTTTTTAGTCTAAGGAAACGGTATGTACAGGGTGTTTCACCTGACTCGAGCATCTAAAATATCTAGCTTGTTTTTTATGATCGAAAAAAATTTCAGAGGAAAACATTAGTTGGTTCAGAGGGGCATATATTACGATAGGCAAAAAAATTTGTTCAAGGTTGTATTTTTTGAGATTTCAAGGTCATCGAAGTTTTTTTAAATGAAATGATATATTTTTATTACCGCTATATGATTGCCAAGGTCAAGACGAATCCAAAGACCTGTAATGTTACGACCTTCACGTGAACTTGTGGTTGTTATCACCAACGATTCCACGCCATTCATCTACACTCCATAGACGCTGGAGTACAACTTGTCGAACCCATTTCGGGTTTTCAGGGCACCAGTAATGTATATTATGCGTATTCAGTTGTCCATGGTTAGAAAAAGTAGCCTCGTCAGTAAAGAGAACGTAATAAAAGAAATGTTCATTTCTTTGTATTTGCTGCAGTACCTATGTACAAAAAGCAACACGATTCTCAAAGTCGTTGCCATGAAGCTCCTGATGCAAGGAAATATGGTATGGATGAAATTTATGACGTTGCAGTATTCGGCACACACTTGCCTTGGAGATGCCTAAAGAACGTCCAATTTTTCGACAACTTGTAGTAGGATCAATATTGACTATAGCCAATACAAAAGTTTTGGCATCTTCTCCAGTAGCAGGTTTTGATCGTTTTCTTTTGAGTGATTTAATACTCCCTGTTGTACAAAACAATTGAACTATGCGTTCAAAACTATTTCGAGAAGGATGATTTCTCTCAGGGTATCTTTCTACGTACAGTTGAGATGCTTGTACTGAGTTACTTTTAGCGTCACCATAAACTAAAATCATTTCTATCTTGTCTGCATCACTGTACACCACCGTTTCAGAAAAGTAACGTTATCTTTCACAATCGAATAAATCCCGATGAATATCTTAAACGTACTAATTAGAGTCACCGAAAGGAGAAGAATTTGTATCAGTGTTTACAATTTATTGTAAGCGTGTTTAGAGTCATTAGTCGAGGTTCAAGAACATTTCTTGAAACCCTAGGGGGATTATGTCATCGTTATTTCACTATTTACATCAAGTGCCCTACATTTATGAATTTTTCATAAAAGGAATTTTTCATCAAGGTCACGTGAAGGTTATAATATTGGGTCGTTGGATTCTTTTTTATCTGGGCTATAAATATAGCAATAATAAAAATATATCGTTCCATTAAAAAAAAACTTCGATGACCTTAAATTCTTAAAAAATATAAGCTTGAACAAATTTTTTTGCCTATCATAATATTTGCCCCTCTGAACCAACTAATGTTTTCGTCTGAAATTTTTTTCTATCATATGAAACAAGCGAGATATTTTAGATGGTCGAGTTATGTGAGACGCCGTGTAAACTTCAGGGTTAATAAAATGTTTTTGTTGTGAGATACAAAGAGGAAGAATTGGCACTCTGTTTCTTGCTAATGTCACACACACGTTAAAAATACAGTGGAACCTGGAGTATCTGAACTAAACATAATTCAGTCTTGATTTTGTCTTGATTTTGACAATTAAATAGCGTCGCAGTGTCTTTACCTTCGTAAAGTATTTATTCTTGCAGACAATAGACGAAGAAGAAACGTGCAAAAATTTTGTCGCCGACATTTTCCACAAACTTCAGGTGACCTTCCAAACGATCTCCAGCGATCGTGCGGTGATCTTTCACGTATCAAAGTCGGTCAGTTCCATTCCAGGGGCACGTTCTCGCGGGCCGAGCAGGACTTGGGAGAGTTTAATTGCGGCCAATTCTAGAGAGGCTCGTTCCCGAGTTGGATTCCGTAGATTTTTCGAAATCGTAGCCGAGCATGCCTCCGGCTAGGAGCGGACATGAGATCGAAACCCCATACACGTCGGGCCAGACGAAATCCTGACCAGGCGCAATTATCCAAGGACGAAAGGAGCCGGCAGGTGATCCCCCGGCCCGAGAAAGGTATTAGTAGATATCCCGATTTCTTTTGGCCTGCCTCTTGAGACCGGCAAAAAGTGTGGACTAGTAGATGCCTAGGAAGCCCTCGATGTCGGCCGACGCCTGCTCGTGCGTTCCACCTCCACCATTTTCGGCAGGTGAAACGAAATATCGCGAAATGCCATGGGGGAAGAAAAAGGATTTGACCGTTTCGTAGTCGGTCGAGCGAGACCGGGCCCTGGATATAGTCCTGTTCAGGCTAGACTGATTCAAACCACAGCTTCGGATCAATGCTGCCGGCTCCGTCTTTTCGTTATTGCTCCACCTTCGAGGGAATCGACACCTGAGCGAATTTCCGCCATGGTGTTTTCGCCGTTTGCCCCGACGCGCGCCGGTTCCGCTACTCGGATTAACCCTTAAGTACTACAGTGTTCACTCTGATTACAAAATATCATACCAGGACCCTTCTAAAATTCCGTATAAATTTTCCCATATACCTGCAAATATATATTACGTTCTCCCGAAGGTTTGTCTCGTATTCTATTAATGCATTCAATGCGAATTCCGACTAGGTAAATAGGATGAAGCTTGTAATTAAATTAATCAATAATGAACAAACGATCACTTTTTTCATATTAATGTGCACATTGCGAAAGAAACTTTTGGCACAACTTTTAAATAATTTAACGAATCATGCAATACAATTGGGATGTTAGTGTACGAAAATTGTGTTGGGGTCATGGGAGACCCCAGTATGACGGTTAACTGAGTTTAAATGCCGTGTGGCGCCCGCATCGGACTTTCCTGCGGACTGTAACGGGCTATGGCCGTCTCATGCTATTTAATTACCAAAAAATTTAATTCCTATCCTAATAGATATAGCCATTAGAGAATACACAGATGTGTAATAAATATAAATTTTCTTTTTCCACAATCGTCTTTCCACCAATCTAAGGAATTTTCTTCAGAAAAACTATTAAACTTTTTGCATTAGGATTTTGCATACATATTTACGAGTGTTTGAAAATAATCGAAATTAAATTAGCTATATATTTTTTTATACAGTGTGTTTTCGAAAATTTGCCATGATCCCGATCCTTCGGCTGATTAAAAACAAACAGGGAGTATATTGATCAGTATGAATGTGGCTGTGGTACGAACCAAAATAAACTGAAAATCTTAATTATTTCCAAAATGGCGGGATTTTAAAATGAAATCGTGATAAAGGCGATCTACTTCCTTAAAAGTCAGGTACCAGCAAGGCTTGGAGACTGTTATGGCATCGATTTCGGTTCTTGAAACGATTGCGAAGAGTCTTTATTAACTGTTATTAACCCGTGTATCGAACCATATATGGTACAGTTCATTAAAGGAAAAAATAAACTGGCATACTTTAACGTTTGAATATGCATGAGGCTACTGTACCAAATATGTAATGGGGTTTTATAAAATATAATTTATGGTTAAATCAGAAGTACAATCGATGTTTGTTTCACAATAGTAGTGGACGTTGTTTAACATACATCAGATGCCTGAGTAACAACTATAGACTTATTCCAATTTTTTTTTTAACGTTCTTAGTGATATTTACAACGAAAATTTTATTCAATTTTGACTGAATGACTCTCTGGTCTAAATGGGCTAATCGACTGCAGGAGATTATGCAGGTGCGCGCAGAGAATATCCAAAGCATGTGCAAGTGGTATGCAAAGGATATGCGCAATAAATACAGAAAATATATAAATTAAATAGAACTGTACCAATCTTTTCTTGCTTGCTAAAGTGCACATTTTCTGTATTTGTTGTGGATATAGTATTGAATATAATGGAAAAATACTGTTAAATTTCTAAATTAAATACAACTATACGAATTATCTCTTGATTGTTAAAGTTTATATGCCCATTATATATGAACTATAATATGAAAATAACATAAGGCACAATATAAATTTTAAAGTAGCCTTTATAGAATTATAAAATAGTTTTGTAGTTAATTCTTTTTCACAGTTCTATAATAACTAACAGAGTCTACAATAACGAGACTTTGAAAATGTTGCAATCAACATAAATCAAAAGTGGGCTGTGCGAGTGAAGTCTAACCGACAGAAACTTGTTTAAAACCGTACAAATTGCCACAAAATGTAAAATGTGTTTTAATCTCGCCATAAGAACGAAGGTTGCACGAAACCGCCTAAGCAATCTTCTAAAATCTCACATTACAAACTGCCTAAACAGCCCCGTAACCACAAGTTCTCGCGAAAACGTGAGCAACACCGTAGCAATTCATTCGCAAACGATTCTCCAGCCGATACAATACGAAATTAGCGGTTCTCACCTTGACGGAGCAGCAGCTTGGAAATTTCTTTTTGTTCGTGGCGACCGGTGCCTGGCCGAAAAGATTGCCAAAACTACCAATTCGGAGTCATCTTCGTCGACCATAAGATCTCTACTAGTGGTGGAAGGCGATCGGCTTCGCTGGGACGTTTACGAGGATGTTCTTATTCGGACAGGTGGAAAAATCGACTTTTTATTGCATTAATTAAAGGTGTAACAAGAACGAGCCCTATTATCGTTTAACCTGCAATCAAAACATTATCTTGCATACTTTTTAGCGTCCAAAGTGTGGACAATGTTCAGAATAAAATTTAATATTTAAATAGTTGTTACTATTGTTCACAAAATAATTTTCTTTCATAAGTCAAACAACATATACACAAAATAATACTTAGATTTTTTACTTAACCCATTGACATACAAATTAAATGAAATTCGATAGGACAAAGAGTACAATTTATTATTTAACTTATCATTTGTATAAGCTTAACAAAAACTTGAAAAAGAAAGATGGAGGCTTGGGGTGATGAGAGACACGTCGCTGGTAATATTTCCTGTTAACAGTAAGCAATATTTAACTTCAGAAATTATTTATATTTTTTTAAAATCATGAAAATATTGAAAGCACTCTCTGATTCTAACTGAATGATTTGGAGTTGTAAAGAACCTTATTGGAACCTAGACATCATGTCAATCGTCGATGAAGAACTCACGCATGCTGGTGTACCATTTCCGAAATCTACCTTGAGGATAAAATCCGAAAAAATTCACACAGCCCAGCAGAAGTATGCCAAATGTCCTCACGAAGTTTCGAATCACTCGGGCCCAGCATTCGATTAAAAAGAAATGCAAATGTATCGATACCGTTCTCCGAAAAAATTGAGAATCCGCCCTCAGAAGTCGTGTTCCATGGCGTCAGCAGGTGTGGCGTTGAACAATCTGTGAAACTAATTTCAGACTCGTTGCGTGCCCCGTTTCCAGCCGTGTTTGCAGATAGCACGGACTAGTCGGAGCAAGACATTCGCCGATGAGATCCCGAAGGTCTTCCTAGTCTCACTTGGCCGGGAGAGACCGGGACTTTTTCTTTGAATATTTCCGAGGCTACTCGCACCTGCCAGCTCAGCGGAGCGACGGGTCTCGGGCCCCCTCAAGGACTAGGAATAGTCTTGATTTTTTTGCGGTCACCGGCTAATTCGTTTCGCAGGCTCGTAAGTGTCACTCGAAGCGAGGGCCGATTCGTTAGTGTCCCTCGACCTCGGGGTTAGGGGGGGGGAGGAAGATCTGCAAAATGATCGACCGGCCGATCGTCTTTGGCAACTACCACTTTTTCCATCCGGCTACCGCGATTCCTCTCTTGTCGTTTTGTCTTCGACGTGTCTCGCCGCGGGTAACCGATGACATTTCGTTTGATCGGGCCCGCAGAATCATTTCACGAAATATCCTCTACTGTTAGGGCCCCTGCCGCGGTTCGGTTCCGCGAGGCTTAATGGCTGTGTCGTTTCAAGGATTCCGTTTGGGAATCTTAATTAAGACGGGCAGCAGCATCGAGTGGCGCACTTGTTTTATGCGATTCGGTGAATTGTTCTACGGGCGTCGGTTTTTATTGGTAATTCTGCGGGACACCGAAGGAATCGACGCCGGTTAATTGAGGGGGAAAACAGTGGGAGGGATTCACAAGGAAGTTGTTAAACCGCTGTCCGGACTGATCGCAGGAACCCCTGAAGATAGGAGACGTGGCCTCGCTGTCGGTGAACCGTACCGGATCTCTTAATTGCTGTCCATCTTGTTCAATCTTCTCGTTTCTTCACATTTTTTCATGGCGGTTCATTTCATTCTTACCGATAATGAAAATGAATTTTGCTGGGGTTGGTTCCACGTTTCGTTGAGAATGCTCAGACATTTTGTCGGTAAATTTGATAAACAGTCTTCTGGAACACTGTATTGCTTGCAATACAAATTTTCAAGACTGTTCTACGAAACGTTTACGGTTTCTTACTTTCTATTTGTTCTTAGTAGACGTTAGATCGATGAGGCTGCTAAACCCTATTTTTAAGAGAGAAGGGGGACCCATAAGTAATCAATTATTTTGAAATCTAAAACAAACTTTGTAGTAAATTCAGGTTTTTATTTCTTAATTTATTATATAAACTCCATCATTATCAAGGACAATCCTCTCTTATAGAAATCCAGGGTTCATGAAGCAAAATATGGCTCAAAGTGCCTCCTTACGTCTTCTACAGAAGTGAATGTTTTATTTCTTAAAAAAAAAAATGTAAAAATGTTTTATTTCTGTTTTATTTCTTTTTTTTTTTCTTTTTTATAATGCTCCGGAGATCCGAAAAGATGATAGTCAGAGGGAGCAATATGCGTTGAGTACGGGAGGTGCGGTAAAACTTCTCATTGCAATTCTTTGATTTTTTCCTGTGTGAGTTTCGCTGTATGAGGCCAGACATTGTCAATCTGCAGTATTACACCTTTTCTGTGGACTAAAGATGCCCTCCTTTTCAATAGTTCTGAATACAGCCGTTGTAATTGCTGACAATACAACTCAGCAGTAACTGTTTCTCCAGATTTCAACAAGTCAAAGTGAATCATGCCACGACAGTCCCACCAAATGCACAGTAACACCTTTCTAAGTGATAAGCTAGGTTTAGGGGTTGATGTTGCGGTTTGATTTGCAGAAAGCCATTGCTTGGAACGCTTTATGTTATCATAAAGAATCCATTTTCCATCTCCGGTAACGATTCTGCTAAGAAATGGATCTCTACGAAATCTAGACAGCAATGAAGTCCAAATTGATCAACCAATATTCTTGTTGATCTCAGATAATTGATGCGGTACCCATATTCCTTTCCCATTTCGTGTAGGTGCCTTTGTATAGTTGACCATGTGGATCCAAGGCTTCTCGAGAATTCTTGTATACTTAATTTTGGATCAGCTTCCACTAGAGATTTTAGGGTGTCATGATCAAATTCAACTGGTCGTCCACTTCGAGGCCTGTCAGAGAGATCATAATCACCAGCAGCAAACCTCCTGAATCAACGTTGATACTTGTTGACCTTCAATACATCTCCACAAACATCGCAAATTTTCTCTGTTGTTACGTTGCATTAAATAACGCATGAAAATGAAAAAGTATGCAATGACGAATATGATCCTCGGAAGGTACAGACGCCGCCATTTTATTACAGGGTTGTAAAAAAAATTATACTTTTTAGAATATTTTGAACACAGGCTGCTTTACCGAAAACTATAAAAGAATACGTGTTTCCTCTTCAACGATTGGTACAGAACTAGAGGCAAAACAATTTCTTTGCAAATAATTGATTACTTATGGGTATCCCTAATATATGGAAATGTATCCATTTAACTACAATTTTCTACAATTGACAGAGAATTTTTATTTTGCATAAAAATCCGCAGTCCAGTAATTGATAATTAGACTGTGGATTGTATGCAGTTGTGACAAACATTAGTTGGTGTAATTTTAAGTGGCAAAAATATTAGAAAAATTTGAACATATTACTATATTAATGATGAATGTAATAAGGAAGAAAATAAATGTCTATTTCACTTCTGTTCCTTGCAATTCGGGCAAAACATTTTTATTTTGCATAAAAATCGGCAGTCTATTCATAATGCATAATTAACAGATACCTGAATTGTGTCCAGCTCGTTTGCGATTCCGGTTCGCTGTGCACCGTCATACAGCATTTCCTTTAGCCGAGTCGTTCCGAAAAAGTAAGAAACGGCCGCTATCGTGTTTCAAGTTGCGTGTCCCGCAGGACCTCGTGGCAGAAGGACAATTTATAGCTGGTGGCCTCGAACTCTTCATCCTTGCTCATTGCTGGTCGATCATTTTTCTTCGCGGCTCGGCAGATTGTCATCTCCTTGCGCCGGGTTTCTCGAAACCCGAATCGGTCACGAAGTCGAAAGACGGATGCCAGACCACGCGATGGCCAACACCCGCTGCGAGGGTGCGACGAATTCTCGGCGAAAGCCCCGACTCCCGCGGCGTCGGGACGCCTCGAGACGCCCGGAGATTTCGAGAAGAGCGATTTTCCCCGCCACGCGGAAATAGTCCCGGCCGCCACGCCAGGAGTTGTCGAATCCCTAGGCACGTGCCCTCTATCCGGTTCTCACGTGCTGCTCCTCGTTCCTCTTTTCTTTCGCCCGTATTTTCGTACGACCGCTATCAATAGACCCCAACCTCCGCGACTTTACGTAACTGGCTGCGTGCATGCATGTGGGAACAACCCGACCATTGTCATACGAGTACTATCCGCCCGATATTGTCGAAAACGAATCTCGTTCTACGATGTTTTATTTCGATGCCCTTCCAGTGAACGTGTAATTTGAGAATCGGGCGAGACGACTCGTTTGAAAGACCGCTGGACGATTTATTATGGTGGCTGTCGTGTGGGTAAAATGACACGTTTCTAGGGTTATTTAGTGAATTCTTTGGTAACTTGGGAAGAAATGGTACGGGTGCCCGGGCCTAGTTGATACATTTTTCAGCTTTCAATTCTGCAAAAGTAAACGTAAAAAAGGTATGCTAGAAGATTCTTTGAGTCTTCCTTTTCGCATATTATAACTTTCAGAAGAATACGTACAACCGTGGCAGAAATTTCGTAAAGTAAAGTTGATAGTTCCTGTGTGCTAAAACAGCTTTGCTTGCAATTAGTTAAACTGTGGGAGGTAATAAGGCACCGCTGAAAGTACAGTGTACATTTCTCTATATATGTTGCCAAGGCCTGGATGATAAACGTCGCGAAATTATCCCTATTACCGCGGTGTATACCCCGTGAGGAGCCGCGAAGCTCGAGAGGCCTCGGACACCGAAGAGTGTGAACATAAGACGGCTCGTGTATATCTCCTAGACGATACACGACGCTGGCAAGACCCGTGTTGTTGACATATATTGAGAATTCGCTGTAAACGTATTTTTACAATCGTGGTTTAATCGTTTCGCACCTGGAAGCTCATCGTTCCGATAGCTCAGGAAAGCTCCCATTAATTAAAACACGAGACCACGTCGCACCGTTCCCAACACGATCGACGAAGTCAAATGACAAACGACCTGGATGAAGACGTGTATAAATGACAACTAGATTTAAGCTCGCATGCGTGATAGAAGGAGAGAAAGAGAGAGAGAGAGAGAGAGAGAGAGAGAACGATAGGAGGGAGTCGTTAACATCCTAGAATCGTAGATAGGCCGCTAATCGATGAAGCTGTACGAAAGCGAAACGGGTCCGTGGCCGTTCCTCGAGATGACCAACGATCGAGGCTGAACGTGGGTTACTTTGCATTCCGTACATCATGCTAGCACGCTCTAGAACGCATAAGGGGAACGTTCCCCCTATTAATCTCCGCAGGGTCGAGGAGTAGCCATTAATATTAAGGCGGGGTCACCCGCAGCCCCCGTATCTTCGTGAATTATCGTTCTTGGACCGTGTCGCCTTGTGCCGACTATCTTTTATCGTTACGTCCGACGTCAGCGAGGAAGGACAGTTTGATAGCACCACGATTGCCCGCCACTTCCCGGATTATTATTTTCCAGAGACTGCGGACACGTCTGCGCTTATGATCTTTGATCGTTATTTCTAAGCCGATAAGCGCTGCGAGACCACAGTGGTTTTATACAACTTTCGGTCCCAACGAAAAGTTTGTTATGAGTAGACAGCGAATTTTTATGCATTTTTGTCAAAAAATGCGTAGGTCAAATACAAAATTGAAATGACGTTAGGAGAATTTAAGGATATCGTTATATTACTGTAAACTGTTTAAGACGTTTAAAGGGGAAAATACATTTTTATTAACAGTTCAGTTTCGTTCAATTGACTTGGACAATTTTTATTTTGCATGAAGATCCGCAGTCTACTTGTCAGACGCAATGTACAATGAATTCTCGATATGCGTCAACAATACGGGTCTTACCAGCGTCGTGTATCGACCAGGAGACATACCCGAGTCGTGTTATGTTTGCACTGCTCGGCGTGTTTGCACTCACGGGGTATACCCTGCGGTAGTGGGGATAATTCCGCGACGTTTGTCGTCCAGGCCTTGGCGACATATATAGAGAAATCGCTGTACTAATATCAAGTAGGACATTTGTCTGGAACTTGGTCAAATCATTTTTCTTCCCAAAGAATACTTTCTTCATTCATCTTTTCTTTAATGTATTGGGCTACATTAATTGTTTCACTGCTTTTTATTGCTTTTACCTAACTTGATCAAGGAATGTCGATTGAATGAGGGTATTTTTAAAGCTGAACTCGGCACTTTAGAACGCAACCAAGAGCGGAAAGTAAGTATCATTTGAACTAAAATTATTAATATTATCATGGGATGTGATTGTAGAAAATTTTTGTAATTCGCATAAAAACGGACAGCTTCAGTATACGAGATGATCGAGAGGTATGCCAAACGCTTTCTCCGCACCACGTGGAAAGTGGCCGTCGCATCTTCCACCGCCACTTATCTCAATTTCGTTCGTCTACGACGTTTTTACTTTTTTTGGAAGATTACGCGGTTTTTAAGATTGCGTAACAGTGTCGTGGCGGTAGCTCGCTTTCGATCGCAGATTAATTGGGCGCGCACGGTCGGAGATTAATTCTGGAATTAAGGGCTCAGCGGGGTGCGCACCACGGGACGGGATATAAATTATCACCGAAATTGCGCCAGATGGTAATGAGCACCGAGCAGAAACGCAGACGACGCGCGGTTGGTTTCGCCTCTGTTCGTCAACGGCGCCAAAACAGCGGCAGTCAAATCATATTTCACGCGAAGCTGCGAGTGAATTTAAAGAGGCCGTCGCCCGATAAAAGAACAAATTTTAAAAGTCCGAATAATAAACCATTCGAGGTCCGCCAAAGATCCAGGGTAAAATGAAAAATTAAAGACTTTACAAGATGAAAAAGAAATTAATTCCTGGGGATTACTGCGTTGACTTTCGTGCAAAATAAAAATTTGCTTAAATTGCAACACATAATAAATGTTTATTTACTGGTAATTTTTAATTTTACTTTTACATTGAAAATAATGCAATAGTATTTTTAGCTTCATCTGATGTTCTCACTGTTCCATAGTTTATTGATTAGGTATACTAATTAGTTTCTAGCCCTTTGTTAAAAACAACAAAAAATACATTCTACTCTCCAGAATAATTCCCATCACATTTCACGCATTTACACCATCTAACAATTAGTCGATGAACCTCGAATATGTTGATAATATAAGGATACAATTAATTTCCAGAGCCACGAATTAATTTGATCAATATTAGAAAAATTGATCTCAAGAAGTCAATAACATAACAGAACACAAACCTACAATGTGAGCTTAATAAAACACATTTTCCACACTTTCTTAATCGATCTACAACAAAGGACTACATATTCAACCAATAACACCGTCAATTTCTCAACAAACTGCTTTTCCTCCATTTTTATGCAAATCTCGTTGCGACAAAACCCTGTTTCTATCGCGCTCAATTTGTTTGCGACACCGTCCGACAAAAATGATTTCAATTTTCAATCACACGCGGGGAATAAATTAACATAAATTTCTCAAGCTTCGACACAGGTGGTCCCCGTGGCGAATATTCGTATCGAGTGAAATTATCGAGACGATAGTGGTACATGGAGACGACGCGGGTCTCGAAATTACCAACTAATTTCCCCGGCGATCTCATTAACTCTTTCTCTCTCTCTCTCTCTCTCTCTCTCTCTCTCTCTCGCTCTCTCTCTCTTTCTCTCTCTCTCTTTGTTCGTGAAGTACAATTCATTTCCGTGCGCGAGGTTCATTGTGATCCGATTTTTTACGCGTGTTTTACGATCCCGCAATTGAACAGCACCTGGTCACGTTCTTTCAATTAATCTCTGTTTTCGTTTGCGCATGAAATCAGGCCCGATCACGCGCGCGCGCGCACGCACACACGCACACATGCGTATCCCCTCCGGTCCCTGTCTTGTCCAGAAATCGCGATGCCCCGGCGTCGTTGAACATTCCCGAATCAAATTCTGCGATAATGAATGCAATTACGAGTTAATCTGCCTGGGGCCGGTATCGCGGGATCGCGACCATTTGCTGACGACTTTCGCTCGTGTCCGACCGGTTCCCTTTGATTTTATCCGCGGGCCCGAGCGTAATCGCTTTTGAAAAATAAGGCATCGAACGGACACCGTAGATAAAATCCGAATTCGTCGTGTACACCGCGGAACGCGCGGGCTTTCTTCATCCCGTATGGCGTGTCCGACGGAGTCGTTCCCTTCTTCGAGTGCCACTGACAACCTGAAAAATTGACAAAGACAATACACACGCCTGATCGATAATTTCCCCTCTCGAGTTGTGCAACGAGCGACCGCGTTCATCGTCCACGTCGCTTTGGGACGAGTTTAACGTCCGCACCTTTCGGCAGAAATTCGGAACACGAATGCGGCCATTTAATATGGTCGTCTGATAATCGATACATGTCGCTGGAATTGAGAGATTTCAATCGGGATCTTACCCGTGTGTTCTTATTTGGGCAGCAAGCTTGCTCGGTATATTTTATGGGGTTACGTCCCGTTTGGGCAATTATTGGTATTGGCTTGTTGTTGCGAGTTCTTGTTCTTATCTTGTACGTTGGCGTGTGAGCTACGTTATCGCATTTGTTTTAGAGTTTTATGTATACAGGGCGTCTAATATGATAGAAAAAAATTTCAGACGAAAACATTAGTTGGTTCAGAGGGGCAAATATTATGATAGGCAAAAAAATTTGTTCAAGCTTATATTTTTTAAGAATTTAAGGTCATCGGAGTTTTTTTTTTAATGGAACGATATATTTTTATTATTGCTATATTTATAGCCGAGATCCAAAAGAATCCAACGACCCAATATTATGACCTTCACGTGACCTTCATGAAAAAATCCTTTTATGAAAAATTCATAAAAGTAGGGCACTTGATGTAAATAGTGAAATAACGATGACATAATCCCCCTAGGGTTTCAAGAAATGTTCTTGAACCTTGACTAATGACTCTAAACACGCTTACAATAAATTGTAAACACTGATACAAATTCTTCTCCTTTCAGTGACTATAATTAGTACGTTTAAGATATTCATCGGAATTTATTCGATTGTGAAAGATAACGTTACTTTTCTGAGACGGTGGTGTACAGTGATGCAGACAAGATAGTAATGATTTTAGTTTATGGTGACGCTAAAAGTAACTCAGTACAAGCATCTCAACTGTGCGTAGAAAGATACCCTGAGAGAAATCATCCTTCTCGAAGAAGTTTTGAACGCATAGTTCAATTGTTTTGTAGAACAGGGAGTATTAAATCACTCAAAAGAAAACGATCAAAACCTGCTACTGGAGAAGATACCAAAACTTTTGTATTGGCTACAGTCAATATTAATCCTACTACAAGTTGTCGAAAAATTGGATGTTCTTTAGGCATCTCCAAGGCAAGTGTGTGCCGAATACTGCAACGTCATAAATTTCATCCATACCATATTTCCTTGCATCAGGAGCTTCATGGCAACGACTTTGAGAATCGTGTTGCTTTTTGTACATAGGTACTGCAGCAAATACAAAGAAATGAACATTTCTTTTACTACGTTCTCTTTACTGACGAGGCTACTTTTTCTAACCATGGACAACTGAATACGCATAATA
Source organism: Halictus rubicundus (assembly GCF_050948215.1). Classification (NCBI taxonomy): domain Eukaryota; kingdom Metazoa; phylum Arthropoda; class Insecta; order Hymenoptera; family Halictidae; genus Halictus; species Halictus rubicundus. Next base: position 8,388,095 of record NC_135149.1, on the reverse strand, counting down.
TACATTACTGGTGCCCTGAAAATCGGAAATGGGTTCGACAAGTTGTACTCCAGCGTCCATGGTGTGTAAATGTATGGCGTGGAATCGTTGGTGATAACAACCACAAGTTCACGTGAAGGTCCTAACATTACAGGTCGTTGGATTCGTCTTGACCTTGGCTTCTTCGATGACCTTGAAATCTCAAAAAATATAACCTTGAACAAATTTTTTTGCCTGTCGTAATATTTGCCTCTCTGAACCAACTAATGTTTTCGTCTGAAATTTTTTTCGATCATAAAAAACAAGCGAGATATTTTAGATGCTCGAGTTAGGTGAGACACCCTGTATATTTTAAATACGGTTGCGGCAACTGTAATATCTTGATTGTTTGAAACCTACTAGAAAAAATATAAAATTGGTATGTGTCGTATGCCTATTATTTTCTCTAAATATTGACAATAACAATATCCAATTTTATTTTGGTTCAGAGGAAATCTATGATTAGACTGTGGAACTTCGTGCAAAATAAAGCTGTTTGCACGAATTGCAGAACACAGAAACTAAACAGGAGTTTATTTTTTTCTTTTGCAATTTTATTACGTTGTAAAAAATGTATTGACATTCTCAAATTCTTTCAATCGTTATACTATTTCAAATTACACTCACCCACTTTTGTCACAAACGCATACAATCCGCAGTCTACTAATTATAATTTAATTGTAATTAAATTCTCAAAAAGGACCAAATGGTGAATTCAGAAAAAAAAATAAATCTGAAGGACAGAGCAGTGTTAGAAGAATCTTCTTGTTTTATTAATTTTAATAAACTAAGAACGATGTATCCTCAAATTCTCTTAGTCCTTCCACTGTGTCATCTTTCACCTACCCATTCTTGTCACAAATGCACAAGATCACTTGCTATTAACTTGCTTGTTCATCCAAGTACACTTCACGTAACTGCCGAGAACCACAATTAAAATGAAACACGAGTTCTCAGCAAAGAGTCGATCTCAAAACGACTTTCTATTTTTCGAGGAACAAGAATCGATCGGAAACGCAGCATCTGTCATTAAACACGTCGTCAGGTTGTCCTCTTAAATCTTCATCAAGGCGTGCCTCTTTACATTCTAGACATCCACCGAATGAAACGCGCATTAGATCGGCAATTTAATTGCCAGCGAAGATTCGAATCGAGTTGCTCGAAGCACACAAACTATTCAAACGATAGGATACTGGTAAGAGACGATGGCAGAGCATCGGGTTTCTTCTGAAGAATAATTTTAGCCTCGGGAATCCGCTTAATTGATAGGTCAACTGTTACCGAGTTTTCTTCGACTTCCGTTCTCCAACGGCCCCATGTCGCGCGACTAACAGGATCACTTGAAACTGCTTGTGGAATTCCCCGAGATGTAGTGTCGTTGGCGATAGTCGATCCCGACGAGAGGCTCGTCTGTCGGCAAGACGAAAAACCGGAATTTTCACGGTGATTGGATGCCGGCGTCTCGCAAAAACCGGAAGCTCCGCTAGCCTCGATTCGTTCGGTAAGGATTACCGGCGGGTTAACCTGGCCAGGCTATCCGTTAAGTCGTACCACGCGCAATCAACGAGATAATCGAGTGCAATTATCGCAATTAAGTTCCCCCGAACCTTCCATTACGGACCATGAAATATGGCGGCAGTTCCGAGCAGGGAAAGGTGGACCGGGCGAAGGTATTTCTACGCATCACCTAATTTAGACGAGTCGCGCGCTGTTTGCTGTTTCTAAACAGAAATTTTTGGTGTATTTTTAACAATCGTTGATTTATACATATTTGAAAAATACGGTAGTTATTTTTTAATGTAACCGGCATCGGGTCCATAAACTTTTAGATTTTTGGCAGGCAACTTTTACGTGATAATTGAAGTTTCAATTATTTGCATCACTTAATCTTCGTGACTATTACGTAACTGTCATGTATACTCGTAGAAATATTTGATTCACAATAATTTAAGTAAAATGGAGACAATTCACACTCAACAGCTGTTTAACATACACCTCCTCTGAATTATTATTGGTATTGTAGATTACAAAATAAGCAACGCTATATACCATTTTAATAAATTACAACTTTGGTGAAGATCGTAAATTATTTTACAAAAGACCACAGCAACGACAATAATAGGACGAATCTACACGATCTTAATCAGCTGGCCTATTCCCTTCACTGGGAGGTATACCCCGCGAAGGGCCAAGAAGCTCGAACTGTAAACATGCCGCGTAATCCGAACCATTATTAATGCAATTACAAAACTTCTTTATTTTTCGTTATTTTTTATGAGACTTTCGCAAACTTATTTATGGCATTTTCCTGATTAAACACGATATAATTTGAACTATATTTAGTGGTTTAATCGGTGTGCAGTACGCCTTCAGTGGCGCGGTCTGTGTTTACAAGCGCTGTTCTTTGTGACGCGTCACAAGAAAATGCAAGCAACATACAAAAGCGTAATGCGGGAAGCAAAAAGAGCCGAGTCAGAAATAGAAACACAGATAGAATGGGACAGCAAACAGCTGGAATTAGCCTAATCTGATGCGATAAACTTTTATTCGGGTGTATTAAGTGTTCCCGAGTGACAAAGCTATCACCGTGTAAATCCGTTGCATTATTATGACGATTTTCGATGGAGCCGATAACGTTTCCCGTATCTCCTGATCACGTGCGAATATTTTTCCTGGCCGATATAATTTGTTGTTATCGCGCCGCTCGCTTTCGCACAGGAATCACTTTCAGCATGGTATTTCTGCGTCGGACTGTACTTAAGTCCCACGCAGTTTCAAAGTATCACATTCTGACCCTGCGAGCACCGATATCCAGATTCAATAAACGATCGTTCATCGTGTACCACCGAATGTTGCCCCGTCGTTTTCGGCCGAAGACAATGGGTCGTTAAATCCGATACTTCATCAAGGGAAACGGGGTCGCGGGTTCAGCCGCGCTACCGAGGATTGGTCGAGGGTCTCGGAGGACAGGTTGCCATCCGCGTTGTCGCGGTGCATGATCATCCATAACGTGCCGCCAGGACGCTTATATCAAGCTTTAACGAGGAAAGACACCCGGCAACGAAGGTGAACAACGCCAGGATGGTTTCGAGACAATCCTTGCCGCACTTTCTTTTTTGCGGGATTTCTGTTCGACATTCCCGTAACACGGTGGCGGAATTCAAAGCAACAATCCTTTTTATCGAGGTTCGAAAGGGTTCGAAAAGGAACTACCTGATAGGTTCTACTTAGAACATAAACTGTGGAAAGTTTTTTTTTCATAAATGTTCTGATATCAGAAGTGTCGGTGGGAAACGATATAGACACGTAACAGTGATAAAGTTACACGTGACAGTAATAGTTTTAGTTTGAACCGGAACTACGAAATATCAAAATAAACATTCGTCCGTAACAGGAACAGCTTGTTCATCAATATTAGAAGAATTCGTAATCTTTACCACAAATACTGAATACAGTGAATTCTCGATATATGTCAACTACACGGGTCTTGCCAGCGTCTTGTATCATCCAGGAGACGTACTCGAGTCGTGTTATGTTTACACTCCTCGGCGTCCGAGGCCTCTCGAGCTTCGTGACCCCTCATGGAATATACCCTGCAGACATACCCCGCGACATTTATCATTCAGGCCTTGGCGACATATATAGAGAAATCACTGTACAACTTAATACTTTACCTGCCGGTAGCTTGATGCAGAGTCGCCAGATCCGGGGAATTGACTCGAATCTAAGGGAAAAAGTCTTTCTTTACCAGTACCGGATCAGTCACGTGACATGGTGCGCCCCATGCACGACAGAAACGAAACGCGTCACGTGACCATACTGTGGCGGAAGCGTGGGGGAATAGCGTCGTAGAAGAGGAAGGTAGAGTGGGGAGACAAGTCTTAATCTGGCGACACTGGCTTGATCTCCTAATGAATAGTTGTTAATTCAATACTTGTGCTGTACCAAATGGCAACTAAGAAATCTTCTTTTACACTGTAATCCTAACATTATATATTTTTAGAAACAAAAGGTAACTGTTTGCTTCGATCTCTGCATTTTTATACAAAAATTGGACAAAAATTCGGATTTATTTTTTTGTAAATAAGTTCGACTTTTATATGTTATAGTGCCTTTTGGGCCAAGTTGTATTAATATTAGTCATTTAAAGACTGCAGATTTTATGCGCAAAAATGAGTAGAGGTGAAACACAAAGTAGAAACATCAGATGAATTCAATATTACTGGTACATTACAGCTTATCAAAGTTATTGAGAGAAGAAATCAATTTTCATATAACCGCTTTCCTGTAATTAACACAGACAATTTTTATTTTGCATGAAGTACCATAGTCTAGTCATTTGTATCTAGCAGTAAATAAATCGGTTAAACGTCACCTGGGCAACCCCTAGAAATTTTTAACTTTTTAATATGTAATCCTGAACATCTTTATGAGAAAATGCCAAAAATCGAAGATTTAAAGCGAGCAATTCACTGGTTCAAAAGTTATGCGTATTCCTGGGTTGTCAAGGTGAAATTAAGCCAATAGATTACTCCAATTTATCGAAATCAAAATGAATTAAAATACTCCATGTACATTGCCGATAGATAAAACCAAAATTTATAATAAAATATAAGAAAGTATACAGACACGAGTAGGGAAAAAGTTTCGAACAGATACGTATTCAAATAACGTTGATAAATAAGAAAAAATTAATTTCAGCACATATGGAAAGAGAATACTTTCATCATTCACTGGCTGCCTTATGTAAATTCGTTAATCGGGTTCACAGAAAATGTCAAGGTGATTTTGCAGTTCCAAAGAGAATTACTTTTCGACGATCAAGACGACGACGTTGCCCATTGGCATGTTAGCGTCGTTGGCCACGGGAGACCGTTAATTTCCGAATGATTCGTTATACGATCGCGACAGAGCCTGGGGATTCGCGACTCCTCGTCGTCGACGTAGTCGTCGTCGACGGGCCTGGCACCGTCTGACGCCAGATAAGCCTCGGATGCAAATAGAGATTTCCAGCTGCGAGAGATGGATGATGCGACCGGTGATAAATGGTCGCCGCGATCTCTGTCCCGGTGACGCGGCTCTGAATTTCTTTACCGCCGCCGCGTTTTACGCCTGGCACCTACGATTTCTCTTCCTTTTTATTTATTTCGAAGCAAGAGCGGGACAAGCGAATCAGCGAACCCGACATTTCCACCCGGCGTACTTCGGAAATTCACTTTGCCGAGAGACTTTCGCCCGGAATTGGTAGCTGATAATTCGGATTTTATTGGATGATGGTATTGGCACCTGCGCGTGTAAAATTTTCGGAGGTTTTGTGGAGGAGAGGATAAAGAAACTTTAATCCTATTACGGTAGGATCGATTTGTTTATTAAGGGGGCATTCAGGTTTTCATTTCTAAAAAATCGTTGCTTTTTACAGTTTTGTTAACACATTACCTACAGGAGATTATCTCATAATTTTTAAAAACCCATTAACACTAAACCTACCAAGCATTAACAGTATCTGGTAAATATTGCCTTATAAATATGGCAACCCAAAAGGTATTGAGATTGTCTATAATTTTCAATATAATAAATGCTTGGACAAGAATATTTATTCCACTATTTTCCATAAATGAATTTTTATAGTTTCAATAATTGTGAAATATAAAATCGGTCATTTTGACCGTGGTAGGTTTAGTGTTAAACATTATTTTATAAAGCTCCCAAACATTAACAAATAGAGGAAAACCATTGGTAACCCAAATTAGTGTTAATCTTAATAACTCCTTAATAAACACATCTATTCATGTAATAGAATTTTTATAATTTGTAATTTCTGTAATTTTTACAGCTATGATCTTCAATTTTACGCTATGACCATTTTAAACTGTGAACTTAAGTATGTATTCAAATAAACATCATTTACTGAATGATTATCTATTAGTTATGGCAGTAGAATGATTTTGACCGATAAAGCAATTCCTCTGGCAGAGAGTAAAAAAACGTAAAACAAATGATGTTCTAAAATTCTAAATTGTTACTTAAGTTTTGCTTAATACTTCTCTAATAATATTATTGTAAATAATTTAATACAATTTTTAATATGCTTAAATGAGTATTATTAAAGATTTAATAAAATTTGAAATATAGGTTTCGTCAAACAATAAATAAAACAGTTGAAAATTAATATATGGTAGAGAATATTGAGGAATGAAATAGAGTTCTCTGAACGGTAATTATAGAAATTACCAATCTGTTCGTCTGGGAACCCTAATTGGTTAAGTGTGCTTCCGGGGAAAAGAAGGATCCGGGTTCGGGTCCATTTGCTTCGATTATATAATAAATTATAGGTCCAAACCTTTCCTTCGTAACAATTACCGATTCCAGTTCTTCCCAACTAATAGTTAAATAATATATTTTGCTGATCATAAAGCACAATTCTTTCAGTTTCTTTAACAAGAGGAAATTTTTAAGATTTTAAATATGAACATCATAAAAATATCGAAAACACTGATAAACAGAAAGTAAATTTTTAGAAACAGTGTATAGATCAAGTGTCTAGTAACTTTTCTATTTTTCATGCTGAACGCTTATAGGGGTTGCACTTTCGGAAATAGACCCATATTGTTTTAATTTAGTGCAAAGTTTAAACTAATGACTAGACTACGGACTTTATGCCTTTATGGCAAAAATGAGTAGACCAAATACAAAAGAAAACAGACATAAAGAGTTTAGGAACGTTATTGTATTATGTCCAGCTCCTCAAAAGTATTATGAACAGAACTAAATATCTATGTTTCTTCTGTATCTTCCAACTAATACTAACAATCCAAAATAAACCAGTTGAATTAAAGCAATAATAAATAAATAAATATTCCATGGTAATAATTTTTATTTTGCATAAAAATCCGCAGTCTACAATACTCCTGGCCGATATATGTCCCTGACTAGACCCGTGTTTTGGACATACAGTGACGATCAAAAGTGTAAACACACTTCGCTAGTGTTACATAAAACGTCATTATACAACCTATTTTTCAATTGAATGATAAAGATTAGGTACTAATAATTACAAAGTGAATAGGATAAACAAGACACAACAGTTTATTTTCGTTAATATTAACAATATACGGAATATTTATCGAAAATAGGGATTGAAGACAATTTTTACAGTTTTGCACTTTAATTGTGCTCGTCGAAATAAAGCTTTAAATTAATATCTTGTCCATTCTCCGTTACTTTTTTGTACTGCTTCTAACCTGCGTGGCATACTATCTATTGAATTTTTAATCATTTCCGGTTCAATGTTGTACCATTCTTGTTCAGTCCTTTTCCACAATTCATGAACACCTGAAGGTTGATTGTTATATTTTGCTAGCCTTCTTTTCACAATTAACCACAAATTTTCGATTGGGTTCGTATCTGGACTTTCCGCTGGCCACTTCATCACAGAAAACTTTTGATATCCTAGCCAGGTTTTTACTATCTTTGCAGTATGCTTAGGGTCCTCGTCTTGTTGAAATACTACTTCATCTTCAGCAAATTCAATAGAATTAACAGCAGAAAGTAAATTATTTTGCAAAATATTTAAATAATGCTCTTTGCACATGATACCTTCTATCCGAACTAAAGGACCAGCACCATTATGAGTAAAACAACCCTAACACATAATTGAGCCACCCCCAAACTTCATAGTTTGTTTTACGCTACTTGCTTGATTACTATTTTCGGATGAAGTCCAGTACCAAGACCTTCCATCAGATTCAAATCTATTCATTTTTGTTTCGTCAGACCATATAACTCTTTTCCAATCTTCTGTTGACCACTCTTTGTATGTATGAGCAAATTTTTTTCGTAGTTTAATATTTTTGTCTGAAAGAGCTGGTTTGCGTTTCTTTTCTTTCGCTTTTAACCCGATTCTCTTTAAGGAGTGGCGAATGGTCCACTCGTTTGCATTTACTCCAACGTCTTGAGCCGCGATTTTTGGAGTTTTATGACTTTCAGACCGAAGACGATGTGCAATTTCGCGTGCAGCTCTGTCAGAAACAAGTTGCGGCCTACCGTTTCTTGAAGAAGTTGACACACTACCGTAGGTTTTCTTTATTCTTGCAACCATCGTACGACTTACACCACATTTTACTGCAATTTGTCGTAGTGAAAAACCTTTATCGCACAATGACATGATACTGTTTCTTTTATCTGCACTAAGTGGTTTCATCTTGACTTACGCGTGTCAACTAACTTTCAAATAGGAGAAAAACTGTGTAAACACCAGTCTAAACGTGTCTAACTACAGTTGCCTATCAGTGTTTGTTAACAATCTCATTTCCCTAGCATTTGTGTACTATCTTAACCGTTTCTGATGAAACGTGCAAAACTGTAAACATTGCTTCAAATCCTTATTTTTGTAAAATATTAATACTGTTAATACTATCTAACACAAACCGTTATGTTTTGTTTATCACATTCACATTCATATAATTATTATTACCTAAGCTTTATCATTCAATTGAAAAATAGGTGGTATTATCACGTTTTATGTAAAACTAGCGAAGTGTTTTTACGATTTTGCTGGTCACTGTGTATCGAGTAAACGCTGTAGTGAGAAGATTAAAAGGATACTCAATCTATTAAAATTACTAAAAGAATACAAAACTACTGTTCTACATATAGCAATTGATAAAGAAAATGTTAATGTTGCATAAAGATGCACTACTGACGATACCACTTCTAACAACCGCCACAGAAACATTTTATCCTGCACAAAGATCAATAATCCGCATATAATCAACAAAATCTGACCAGCGCCAAGAGCCATGAAAGAAAAAGGCGTAGAACAGCACCCTTAGTCCTCGCCTTTCCAGATAGCCAGCAACACGGTTTTATCTGTACAGGGCCGTGCTAATTTGATAGTCGCCGGATATTCCAGCAATGATTCGGCTAACCAGACACCCGTATCCTTCCTGGGAGGGCCAACAGCTGGGGTCTTTTCGCACACCTCTTCCGTTAATTGCGTCCCGGGGCTTGTCCCGATAATACATCGAATAGCAACAAGTTTCGGGGGCCAGGGGATCTCCGTGTTGGCTCCCTTCGGGTTCCCCCGATAGATAAGTGAGTGTTCCGATGCCCTCTGAACAGAATGCTCGTTCGTCGTCGGTGCATGGGGTACGTTAATTATTTCAAGCTCGATCGCAATTACTCATACCGGGGCCCCGGGGTCGTTAAAACGCGATCCGCGGGACTCTTTCTCGAGTCATGCCCCCCCCCCCAAACCCGAGGGCTCGTTAGTCGGAAAATATTTCGATACGGTCCCTTTTCTGTACACCCGAAGCCGTGTACTCGGTGAATTACATCGGGCCCGACGTTTTGTTTCGTCGTTAAAACCTTATTTCTTGCGCGTGCAACCCTTTTGTCGATTAATTTCGCCGGTTCCAAGTGATACACCATGGTTTCTCGATCTGAATCCAGTCTTTAATTAAAACGGTGTCGAACTCGCGGGGATTCGTTACGCGAAGCGACACACAGGACTCTGTCTCTCTCTTTCTCTCTCTCGCTCTCTCTCTCTCTCTTGATTAATCATCGCCGGGGAAGAGCAACGGGCTCCCGTCATTGTCACGGAAGAAATATTCCTCGGGCTTTCTTCGGGCCGTCGGGAAAGAACTCGTCGAGACATCTCCGTTGACGCGAGCCGCGAGGATAAATTCGTTCGTATTGAGCTCGGTCATAAATTATTATCTCTTGTCATAAAATGTTTAATGGAATAAGCCGACAAGCGGTCAGGCGATCCGCCAATCTGGCTGGAGGAGACGTTTCGGCGACCATCGTAAAATGTAATTTTCACTGTCGATAGTCCGGGACAAATTCTACAAATTAATTTTATGAGACATTGCAACCTGCGTGTCGGCTCAATTCTGATCTTTTTGAATCTCTATGCAGAGTACAAATTTTCTACATTAATTGTAAGACACTGGTACGAAATAAAAATTGATTTCTTCCTATAATCATTTAAATAAGTTGATGATAATATATCTTACTCTTAAATCTATTTTATGCGTCCTGTGTTTCTCATTTTTGTCATAAAAGCATAAAATCTGTCTACTAGTGAAGAACTTGGAAAAGTTCGAAAATTTTTTTGTAGTATATGTTTTATGCAGGATATTAGTTCACAAGGTATGTACTTTGAGACGTAGTAAATAATATTTCATGATTTTATAATATTAATATTATTTTTAATGTACTTAACTATGTACTTAATTAATCGTTAAATAGATCTAAAAATGCTGCTGATTGATTCATATTGCATTTAATGATTCATGCACTTATGACAAAAATGAGTAGACGTAATTCAAAAGAGTAGATAAATTATGAGAATTTATAAATGTTACTGCATTAGTTTCGGCATGTTAAACATATTGAAAAAGAACATAACTTTCTATTTGACTCAATTCAGGAAGAAAAATTTTTCATTTTGCATAAAGATGTGGATTGCGCCTTTAAATAAAATGCAAGTGAAAATTCATGATATTATTGATTAGAAACACAATAAATATGAAGCAACTAGAATTCTAATTTTTCAAAATTCCAAGTAAAATCGTAGACTTCTCATGCATCGCACAGTGGTCTAAGAACGCGATTTTACTGGCCAAAATCAATTTTCGTAGTTCAAGATTTTGAAAAACTTTTTTGCTACACAGTAGCAATACACTTCAAACCTTCAAAATCCAAAATATTATTCATTTCAGATAATTGTGGAATCGAGGGTAACGTTTTGAATACAAAATTCTGAAATTGAAAGTGAAACTAATTATTCTTAGAACTCATTGTAGAACATAATACAACAGGTTTGAATGAATGTTTTATATATATTAATAGGCGTACTTTCTAATAGTACGCCTATGTATTATATAATTAAAAATGATATAATTATATTATAGATATTACTTATATTAGTTACACTGAATAACTATAATATATTGCGTTAAAAAATGTCGATATGTGTGTCTCTTTAATTTTGATCACAAAAAGCGAATTTCCAGACTGTATGTGCACAGTATTGAATCCACCATTTTGAATTTTGAATTTTTCATGTCTCATTCATTATCGGTGACCTCAAAAACACTTGATTCCCAACTTTTAGAAAGTTCCGTTGACATTTTGACTTTTGGCCAGTAAAATCGCGTTCTCAGACCACTGTGTATCGGTCAGAAGACAAAAATAATTGCACAGACCGCGGTACGAGCGGTCGCGATGCACCGTGCGCAGCCGCAGGAAGCCTGAATCATGCTCGGCGGCCAACAATGGCGATTTTTCGAGAGCCACGGGCATCAAGCATCGACAGCAATTATCGGCCGACACGGAAGCACTCATGGTACGTATTCCAGCCGTCACTCGCAACACACCTAATTAAATTAGGCGCTCGCTGATAGATTTCAATCAGGCTCGGTACCTACCGGCAGAGCCTGTGCTCGTTTGAGCGTAAGCGTGCGGAGGTTTCGATCTACACGCCCCTAAAATTTAACGAGCTACCGTGCGTCCACTTCCAGGCTCCCGCATGTCATCCCGTCTCCTTCCTCCGTGCAATTAATTAGCCCGGGCTTTCCTCGTTCTGGCCCCTACAAACGATTCTTTCCTTCTCCCTCCCCCCTCTCTCTCTCTCTCTCTCTCTCTCTCTCTCTCTCTCTCCCTCTCGTGCTGTCTTCTTCCCCATGGTCCCCCGAGTGTAATTTAATCTAGGCGGAATCGGGCTGCTGCGGGTCCACGCCGGAGGGTTGAACGGTTCCGGGCTCTCTCGGACGCAACCGTTTCCGTGGGAGGAGTGTAATTTTGTTTTCGGTGGAACGTCAAGCTCCTCCCGGGCCTCTCGCAATTTAGCTAACTTAGGAAATTGCGGTTCGCGCGGTTCGTTAATTCGAGGAAAGGCTCCGCGAGCTGCCGGCATGGAAATTTCCGGCTCGGAACTTCCCTCGGTCAATTTCCACCCCCGGAAACCCTCTGCTCCGTATTTTCCAGAAATTCCGGTCGCCCTTTTTAGCCCCCCCCCCCACCCGTTGTCCCATCGAGTCCTTGCAAACATTTTTGTACTGCCAATCCTCCCATAACGTGGTTAACCCCTATGATTTATTTTACCTCTTAAAATAATTATAATATCTTGAAACCTTTTTTGAAAGACGATCATATTTATATTTACTGTGGTTACATTCTCTAATGGCTAACTGTGATGGCTAAAGCATAATGAATATTAAAAAAGAAATATTAACTGATTTTAATGAAATAAATGTAACTCTTTCTCAATATCCATTATGCTTTGAAGTAAGTAGTATAATAAGTATAATTAATATAGGCACAGTAATTGGGTTCCTTCCCCTATATCGTCTAAAAACATTTCTGTGTTCGTGCATCAACCCTTTGAAGATCGATGACTATCCAATAAAAAATTGTGATTCTCTTTTCTCTTCATGATATGTTTAGTTCAAGACACCGTGAATTATACTTTCCAAAAAGATCAAGCATATCGTCGATCTTCAAAATGTTCTCATTCGTATGAATAAAATAAATAGCTTACACCAAGCTGTAACGTCGTTTCTCCGTATACCACCACGATCACAAACTATAACTCCTACTTGAAACACTAAAAATTAAGGCCTTAATCTGTTAATAAAGGCAGCAGAAATTACAACGCATATAGGGAAAAAGTCGATAAATTATATGATCCATAAGCTGATATTAAAGTAATTTATTGTATGTATGCAGTTTATTGTCAGTTTGACAGAAAAGATCGGAGCCACCATTGCAATAATCGGGCAGAGAATATTATAGCAATCTTGCGAAAGCACTTCGACAGGATCTAGATGGACGCATAAACGATTTCATGACGAGAAGATTAAATATCGAAAACGTATAGTTCTTAAGATCCGTATTTATTGCAGGGATTTCATTAATTCTTGCACGGCGTGCGCTGCACCTGCTTACCAGATGTTGATTTAGGATTTACCTTGTGAAACGGAATGTCAGGATTCAGGTTCGTGGATGCGGGATTATAGACTAGTTAAACGGTTCGGTGGAATTCGTTAATGAACACGTTCCTTAAACCCAATTCAACCGAGGACAATATCGAACCGTATTTTCGTAATCCTGACGATGTAGTCGTTATGTTCCCCGCCGGCCCGATTAATCTTGACTGCAAATAGCTGCACCTTGTACGGAATTCCCGCGAAAGTCGTTCCCATCCGTCAGCCAATCGAATCCAAGCGCGAGGAATTGCAACCGCTGCGCCGCCGCCGGTCTTCGATCTATTGTATGATGCAATAAATGAGCATTGTAAGCATTTCCCTGTAAGATTCCAATTTTCAAAAAATTCCAAAACTAGAACATTAACACGTAGTAATTTTTAATTATTATTAAAATTTTAGTCGTTTAAATTTTCTTGACTTTCCATCTAGTCACAAACACTATGCAATAAGTACAATAATGCAATCAATGTGTAACTCCAAAATTAGAATAATAATACATAGTTATTTGTAATTATTATTAATTTTATTTGTCGAGCCAGTGAATTCCTCGCCTTAAAATTACGATTTTTGTCATTTTCTCGTCAAGATGTACAGGATTATATAATAAAAAGTTAAAAATTTCTGGGTTGCCAAGGTGAAGTTAAGCCCGCTTGTCGGTTAAGAACATGGTCGACCGTATATTCAATCACATAGTAAAAATTAAACGAAGGAAAAAGTGTTAAAAGTGGTAATCTTCGAGAGTAACAATTTGTTTAAATAATGGTAAAACTGCTCGGTCGACACGCTTCCATAAAGGGTTAAATAGCCGAGTTCTATTACAAAATGGAAGATTTAAGGGCCCGGGATAGTCACGTGACTTCCAAGATCCGACGGGTCTTAAGTCTGTGACTAAACTGTCACATTTTTTGCTCTGTATTATCGATATTATGAATTCTGACGCCAGAAACGTGCTTCAAGTTTTTGGCTTTATTTTGAAGAGAATCAAGACAAAGTATAGTATATTTTTTAGTGCGCGCTTCTCCCGATTTCACCCAGAAAACTCATCCAATGGCATAAAAATGCTTGGGTTTCGCGGCATGCACATCGTCAATTTTTGGCCTACTTCTGATGCTTATATTACCAAATATCTGCCTAATGTCGGCAGCTCCTGACCAGCGCGCACTAGATTGAACCTTCCTCTTTCGAATGAGCACTGTACTAGCGACAAAATATTCTTGTATAAGGACGAAAACTTGCAGCAAACCACTTTTTGACGGTAATATAGTCACTCTACCTTATCGCGAATCTACGAAGACCGGGCCCTTAAACAGAAAAGTTCGGATAACTCTTCCAGCTTCTGAAACGAATTTTGTTCTGTGAATTGAAGTAGTTCAAAGGGAAATGGGCTGGTGTAAAGTGATCGAATCGCAGAAATATCGAGCCCTTTGTTTCACCGAAGCACCCAGTTCGTTATCTAGATGCATACCGGCGATCCGGGCTCGTTCATCCACCGTTGTAAAAGGTTCGCATGGATATCGTTGGTTCCGGCTGTGCTCGTTCTTTCTCTTCTTTCTCCTCGCGTGGCCCAGAGCGTGCACAGAGGAGAAACAGGGCCCCGGAGAGCCCGAAGAGCATGCAGCCCGGTACCGTGTCACACCGAAATCCTTTTCCTCCGAGATATGATTCATTGTTATATGCTCTCGATGGACCACCCAGTGTATCATGCTCTGAAATGCTCGTCGAAGAATCTGAGATCGATACAACGAGCTGCGCCCACGCTCCTTCGCCTTCGCCTTCGCATTCGCTTCTCGCGCGCCGCTCTCTGATGCACTGTCAGGGGCGGATTGACCCACTGTATTCGACAGCTAATATTTTTCTACGTCGACCCGACACGATTAATAGAGTCGTGCACTTACACACCTGGTACCCAGGGTCGGCTCACCGTCACCTCGCCATCTGACCGACACGAATTCCTTTCTCCTTCGTTTTGGAAAAATTTTTCACCCTCGTGTAGAAGCGTTCTCTAAAATCGTCAATTGACTGCGACGAAATGTTTAGAAGTTAGAATTAATTACGAATTTATAGATACTTGCCAGAGAGAATTTTATTTGAACATAAGTGAGATAAAAGATTTATTGAACATTTCGTTAACATTATAAATGCATAAAATCTGCAGTCTACAATTATATTGCGTCTTCAATTAAAGATATTTTTCTTGCTTCCTAACAAGTTGGGGTTTCACGAATAATACGTCTTCGCCTTCCAAAAATATTGAACTGCTCAGATTACTAATCTGGAATGGAATAGAAACATATTTTACAATTATGCAACGCTATTTCTTTGAATAAAATATGAACTTAATTGTTGATGAGTTGGTATTTCACAAATTTCTTTTATTATTGTTTTTAAAAAATATTTAACTTCATACATCTTTCATATAGAATGTATCAGATTATTTTACGTTTGTGTGACACAGTGTTTTTAATTAAAAATATTTCTTTTGCTTCTTGGTCAGGTAGAATTAATGAGATATTGAACAGGATGAATGTCAATACTGAACTATTTAAGACAATTCAACATTGTCTAATGTTGTTAAAGTATGTTGACATGATTGATAGCCACCCATCTGGACTTCTTTCTCTATTAGCAGTGCTTCTGAGAATTTAATAATATATTATACAGGGTGTTTCATAAATGGTGGGCAAAACTTTAGCAATAGATTCCTAACGCTTAGAGAAGAAAAAAAAAGTTATATTAACATAGGTCCGGAAATTATTAGTTTCTGAGTTATTAAAATTTTTGTACCACAATTCTCGTCACATTCAGCTTGTCGTCTCATTGAGCTCGAAACACGCTCCCAAATAAAGTATAAATTGTAATCAAGAATAATACACCTCGATAACGTAAACATAGACCGGCGATTGCTTCAAAAAACATTTTTGATGTCTTTAAACGGGCCTTTAAGACGATGTGACGAAAATTGTGGCACAAAAACTTTAATAACTCAGAAACTAATCATTTCCGGACCTATGTGAAAATAACTTTTTTGTCTTCTCTAAGCATTAGGAATCTATCCCTAAAGTTTAGCCCGCCATTTACGAAACACCCTGCATATTAAATATATTATTAATAGCATTCTAAAATGTGATTTCCTGTAAATGGTTATAGTTCTTGCACACACGTTACAGTTTTAAGTTCCCATTTTAATTTCAACTATTTTATATTACACCCGATATTATAAAAATTATTGTACTCTTACTGTCGTTGTCCACAGAAACGTTTCATAATCATAATTCATTTCTGTACTTTCTTCTCGCATTTAAAATTTAAAACGAAATAGTAGAAATAAAGACCCCTCAATCTATTACTTCATGATTGTTACCATTTTGGTTTACTATTTTCCTTCAATTATACTTTCACAATAATAAAACCTCTACATTATTTTCTTTCTCCTTTTGTGATCTTAACATTGCATCTGCGTATCAGGTAACAATATTAGCAATATAAGTATACTTCTAAACTTAGAATGGTAACTGCACCATGATCTAACATTCATTTAATACTAGATTGCCGGATGAAAAATGTATCTGGTCAGCTGGAGATTCCCTCTGACAGAGTGGTGGTATTGTATGATAATGAGGGTGATCAGATACCTACCATCATAATTCTATTAAAGACCAACACATGTTTAAAAAAAAATTATTCAAGTTTTTCTCTATATAATATAATTATATATGTACATATAGCAATAAAATCGTAAATCAGTCAAATTGACTCGCTCCGGCAATCTAGTGTTAAAAAATTGCTGAAACATGGCTGCGCATAAATCCGACACGATTAATTTAGGAAAATGAAACATGTCCGATTATAATGATCGGGTAATTCAAATATACCGAGGCCAATGGGTTTCTCTATCGATCCGCCCCTGTGCAGGGCACGCTATAGACCAGCAGGCCCACCTGGGAGCAATCGATACGAAAGATATCGGGATAATCTCACGGCGCCGGCCGAATTAGAGGTCTAGCGAGTCTTTAATTGAACCTCTGAATAATGATCATCGATCCCGTGATAGGACAATCCCGTCACGGGGGCGGCCGTCCTTCGTTTCTACTCTACTCGACTTTTCAGATTACTATCCCGACCTACGTCTGCCTACATTAACCGTTTCACAGACAGAAATCAATCTGATAGCCAGGTGAACTGCCTTGAGTCGACTTATCTCGATGAAACTGAAAATACTATTTGGATTATTAATTAATGACGCGCCGCGTGGGCGAAACCTCGATCCACGAGCCGTTGCTCTTTATACCGTTCCAATGGTAGTTTCTCTCTCAATTTTACTTCACCACTCTCCTTTCCAGTTTATTTATTCCTGGTTTTTACCTATTTTTCTATCAATTTTTTCAAAACCCATTGAGGAAAGGTGTAATTGCTTTCCTCGAGATATTCAGCTTCTTTACTTTACTTCTTTCAATGTGATCTTATAGAGGAAAATCTCCGCTTTACAATGACCTCTTAAAAGTTAATTTGCGATTTTTTATTGCAGTTTTATAGCAGTTTAAATAGATAGTGTCGTTAATGGTACTACATCAGCGTTAATGGTGGCACACTTCTCACGTGAAGCGTAATAAAACCGCAAGAAAAAAATCGCAAGTCAACTTTTAAGAGCTCATTGTAAGGGACCCAATTACTGTGTCTATATTACTTATTTTTAAAGCATAATGAATATTAAATGAGAAATATATAAACACACACACACAGATGTGTTGATATCTCTTATTTCCTATTCATTATGCTTTAAAAACAAGTATAATTAACATACACACAGTAACTGGTACCCCCACATTAATTGGGTCCCTCACCCTAGTCAACTCGATTCTCACTGTCTTGTAATTAAAAAAGAGTCATTAGGAAAAGGAAGTTCAAATGTGTAAAACTGTTGTAAAATGTTTTTGCAGAGATTTCATAAAAATGCTTTGCTTGTAATTAAGTAATCCTTCAATTTTGTAACGTAGTATTATGCATGTAATAATTCTTCCTTTATCGATGTTCCTTTTTCCTTTACAAACATTTTTATTTATACTTTGCGTGATTACTATCATTATTATTGCCGCTTATAATTTTTTGAGCGACTAATTATCATAAGAAGCGGATAAAGGAGCCCGCGCACTATCATTAAGTCGAGGACTTTCATCTTTAAACACTTTCTACCTGCAAAAAGAAACCGCACCCGTTATGTACCCGCAAAGAACGTAAAACACCCCAGTTACATACATTAATTTCTGCACACGTCCTCACAATAATTATGCCAGCGACTATAGGTCCCCTTAACCTTTCCCTAAAATTGTAATCCGATCGAAATCACGTTCGATTGCCATACTCCGTACGCAAACACGAACCGCATGCGTACCACCCAGGCAGAAAGTTGCGCAACAGTCTGGAAGGAAGCATGGGAAATATAACGAGGTATCGACGAACGGCAAAGAACCGCGGAGGGTTAATTCTTTAATTGGAAGGTGCAAACGAGAAAGCAGCGCACGGGTCATCGAAATTAACCAATTTTCGTATCGCGCTCGCGGAAAATCTGTGGAAGCGTGGTTTCGCGGTCGCCCACGTTCGACAAAAAAATGTTTCGCCGGGTTTAATCGCGGCTGGCGAGAAAGGTTACAGGCGGCGAAGTGTCATTACGCATTAAATTAAATTTGTTTTTGCCGGCGGTTTTTGATGAGCAGCAGTTAGCCTGCGCACGCCCCGGCCCTCTCGTCGAGGTAATCCAGCCGACGACTCGTGCTAACTAATTCATGCCAGGTTTTTTGCGAACTTTCGCCCTGAAATTACCTCTCGCGACCCGGCGAATATTTGTTTCGTCGCTTACTTTCGAGAGACTCGCAGGGGAAAGCCAGCGGAATCGTTGAATCCCAATTACCATGCGAAACCTCCCTCGTTGCGTCCTAATTTCGTATTGCGAAATACAGAGCCTGGAAATGCATTGTTCAGACAACGGTCGATGTGCCAAATTGGATTTTTTCATGTTTAATTTATTTTTTGTTTGGGCGGGCTTAGTCCGAGGAACGTTGTAAAAATATTGGATGACTAATTGGGCATTGTTTTAATTATGTCAACACTTTCACTGCCAAACAAGCAATATCAAATGTTCCAGAAGTTTTAATTTATTTAATGCGATAAAAATTGAAGAAGCCTTCCTGTATTCTCCAACTTCTAAATAAAGGGCCAACCGGTTAAAGGGGGCAAAAGTGACCTTCCAAGAAAGAACCCTTTCTGCCAAATTTCAGCCCTATTGCTCCCCTGTAAAGATAGTTCAAAGAATAAAAAAAAACGGTTTTTCTTAATTTTTTACCCATGTAATCGCGTCTAAAAATTCTAAAAAAAATCTGACACATTCAGCATATCATATTCGAGAATTTTTTCCGATTTTTCAGTTACAAACTCTGGCTGTAAAAAAAACACGGAAAAATGCTTATTTTGAAGTTTAAGAATGCCCCTCTGGAAATTACACTATCTCCATTTTTTCACATTTTAACTGGGCTGCGTTGTAGCTAAAAAATAAAAAATAGAAATCAACTTACTGCAAAACTTGCTGAAAGAGTCTTTGAAAATTAATATCATTTCCAAAATGGCATTAGCGAATCGAGCTCCACTGAAAAAGGGACATGTACTTTCTGGAGAATTGCACGTGGCCAAAAGTCGCCTCGATCAGAGAATGTCGATTCTTGAGAAATTCCAATAGCTCGGAGGATAAGAGAATGTTCGGGTACATCCGCATCTGATTCGCGTTAATTAACCGCAATGCGGGTGTAATTTTCGGGGGCCCGCACCATACGAAGAAGGTTTCGCAAAGGATTCGTGGATCATTCGGTAACGATGTTCGTTTCCAATTATCCAGGGGCGTTCTCCCGAACGAGAGGTTCCCAGTTCGCGTTATTCCCGTGGGCCTCGCGTGTTCGCTCAAAAATGATGAAAGTTACGGTGATGTAACGCAGATAAATGCAGTTCTTAAATCCCGGATAAGAACGGTACAGAGAGGGGTGGGGGAGGGGGAGATGGGGTGAAGGCGGCGAGCCGAAACAGGCAGCTGGCGAAAAGGCATTTATTGCCTGTTGCACCATTTTACGGGTTCTTAATTCCTTCGGCAGCGTTCGCCCAGGATCGGCCGGGATCTGAAGGGCGCCGACAGGACTCGACAATCCTTTGAGAAATTCACACTGTCCTAAACGCCCCTGCACAATGTCGGCTCCGCCGAGTTTTATACCGTGGAACAGGCCAGACCCCTCGTGCACAGGAAATTCCGTGTTCGAGCCGTGCGATTAAATTAGTATATCGGCAGGAAGTACGAGTCTCTTCCTGCTAATGGACTTTGCTTTTTGTCTCTCGACGAGGATGTTAATGGATTTTACCCTTGGGACTCGAGGTTTTACATAGGGTTGCTTCGTTGTTCGGTTCATCGGTCGTCGCTGCATTTCTTTGGTGCATTCGTAATATCTAACTTTTGGTACATTCGTCTCGTGCATTTTCATTAATTTCTTATGAAGATATTCCCAATTTTTAATTGTGTTGGATTCACTAAAAGAGGATTACAGCATGTTATAACATTTAAAGAAATGTTTGAGTCCATTAGCTCTCAGATGGTGCCACTTGGGTCCATTTTGACCCAGGGTTGAAAGTGTTTCATCCAAATTCTAATTTTCCAGTTCAAATCATTAGATGTTTATATTATGTCTGTTACGCTTCAAGTGGACCTTCAAAATATTATTTGAAAAATGTAGTGATTCGATTAAATTATGTTTAATATTATATTTTATTTAACGGTCATCTCTATTGAAATAGAAAAGTAGTGAGATAGTAAAATTTTGTCTAGATAAAAATAAAATTACACAGTATATGTATATTGCTATAAATCAATTTATTGGAGACTGAAGGTTTAGAAATTTAGTTAAGATTAAACAAGAAGTTTAATTTCTTCTCTGTTTAAAGCAATCGCTTGAAACCAAAATTTTGTATACTATTAAATAATAAATTTCATTTTACATTTATCCTAAAACAACAAACGAGAAAATCCGAGTATGCATAGACATCTGCAGTTTCTTTATCTGAATTTTTTCTCAAGTCTAACATTTTAGACAGTCAGTCTGTGTACTGCATAATTAATTATACACGGTACAGGAATGATTCGCTACACGTATAATCACTATAACAAGGGTACAAACATTTACAATAACCCTGAACGAGCCTCACGATCAGATCGTACAAAGGCTCACGATCGACTTGGATCGTCTAGAATCGATCACGATCCGCCATCCTGGATACCATTTCTCTCCCATGATCGCTGAAAAACACGTCTAATAGTATCATGCGCGTTTAGGCGAGTTCCTGATCCTGACAGCACGACAGCAAACAGAGAGACCGGTTTTTATGGACACGAGCTGAGGCGAGGGTGCACGATCGATAATCGTTTAGATCGAACTAGAAAGACGACCGGCGATCCAGGGGAATTATGATCCAAGAGCAGGGGCAAGAAACTGAATCATGTATCCGAGGTCTGTGAATTAGGGGTATGAGAATTCAATGTTCGAACCGACATTGCTTTCGAACATGAACGTGAACTTATTGCTTCGGAGTTCGTATTGTTCGTGATGTATGAACTGGGGGCATGATGTGCCCTCCATATTGATACTCCTAATCAATTTTGCAATCGCAATACCAATTTTTCATGGTATTTTACCGAAGGACCCAATTACTGGTGGGTGTACCAATTACTGTGCCTGTAATTATCCTTATTTTTAAAGTATAATCAATATTAAAAAATATATATCTTATATATCTCTTTTTTTTATATTCATTATGCTTAAAAATAAGTATAATTAATACAGGCACGGTAATTGGTACCGCCACAGTAATTGGGTCCCTTACCCTAGGCCAATTATTTCTTTTGACATTTTTGGTGAGGAGAAAATTATTAACTTTTTTTTATATATATAGCAGTTTTATATATATATAGCGGTTCTCAAACTGTGTATCGCGAAATTTTGAATTGTTTATATGTAAATAGCCAAATATTTAACTGATACACATATTTGAATATGTGAATCTAAAACAAAAAAAAATTCCATGAATTTTGTTTAATGATTTCAGAGTGCCACCAGAAAAAAAGTTTAAGAACCACTGATACATAGCATAGATAATAAAAAATCTCTTAAACAAAATTTAGAGGGGTGGCAACGCTTTGAAAATTGTAATTTTTCTCTTTTAAAAAATTGAGGAATATGTTTTCATTATTCCTAGTATTCCTTACGTTTATATGAAATTATGACGATCAAGAGATAGCTTTTAATAGCTGTATCAACACTTTCGTTCGTAATAGTAATAATAGAAAAATGTTGGCATTCAATTAATATGAATAGACAATGAATCTTTATTCAGAATAAAAGAGTACATCAGCTGTCAGAAACAGAACCCAAGGAAAAATCTATTAGAAAATATTTAGGAAATATTTCTTAATATTTAAAGACGATTCTTTTAAGAAATTTCTTAATACTCCAGTTGTAACTTTCTGTTAAATTAAATTTTTGACTGTGTTCATCACTTACTTGTAAGATGGTGTAAATGTATAAAAACGATGAGGACTATTTTCAAAACGTGAATATATTTTAGTTGTTTACAAATGAATAATAAAATGAAGAACATGACTCAATTTCTACACTTAATGGTAAGTTAAAAATGACTGAACTGTTTTAGTCTTTCGCCATTTTAAATTGTACCTACTCAATTTTGCTATAAACTCAGAAAGCCCGCAGCCTGTTTATGAAGTATGAAATCCGAAATTGAAAAGACCCTTTCATTCGTTAAAATTCTACTTTGTTAGAGCCCTATCTTAACCGAGGACCGGTCGGCCCAGAATTTGCGAGCAGAGATTGCGGGCCGTGTATTCTGTCGATAAGCGGATTGGCGAGACGTATCGATAATCGTGCTTAATTATCACCAATTAATCTATCTCGGTGAGAAGCTGTTAAAGATACCCGCTAAATAGCCGACAATATTTATCGCCTGATAAAGTAACGAAGCAGACTGCTAAAAAGTGTCCTCGTTTCCCGGAGAGAACTTGTTCAACAAGCCGACAGTCTCGAATTGCGGCGACAACGGCGACGCCCGCGACAGAAATATCATCGAGAATTATACATCCTGGTGTCGTTCGGGCCTTTATTATTGTTATTGTGGGCTGTTATCGGCGCGATATCGGCCCGAAGATTGTCCCCGTTTCCTACGGAACTTGTTTCTCCATCGGGCATGATGCATAAATTAAGGCGAGGAGCGCGTGCCGCGAAACGAAATCCTCGCTTGAAAAACAAATCGCTTCGTTCGCCCAGGTCATAATTAAAAAGTGATCAGAACATTCGGATTGTCCGAGGGCGAACTGGTTTTTGATAGCATATTTCGCTGCGCGAATTACTTGGCCGAAGACAGGACACGCTTTCCATCTCTGGATCGTGTTTCTCGGATTAGTGCTCGCATTTTGCCTCGGATTAGAGAACCAGGTTGGAAAGTTCGAATTTTATGTGTCCAAGTGGGAATGAGTTTATGGACCAATAAATGGTAGCGACGTGGCTTTGCTGGAGCGTCTATTTCTCGGATTAGGTACGCTTGCCGCCCCGGTTTAGCGATAAGATGCGTGGAATAGGACAGGCTGGAATTCAAGGATTTGAATGGGGATAAAAATTGATTACGTTGGTTACTTCTTGCTCTGTAACATCCTGTTAGACTCATTATAAAGATTGTTTTCGAGTCTAGAATATATGTGAATTGTTTGTAAATAATCAACAAATTCGCGAGGAAAAGGCTTCGAATTAATTAGATTTCAAAAATGGCAAAAAATGGTGAGCTGTTGTTTTATCCCAGACTGTACATTTACAGGGCACTGAAAGACGCAGGTTTTATGAATAACTATAACAATGGAGGCTCAATTGGTGAAGTCTGGGTTAGGTTGAAATAGTAACTATTAAATTAGACTAGATTAGGACGAAATATTACAGAAACGGTAACTGGGCTATTATTTTGTCCGGCACTGTAGACTAACACCAGTTTCGAAACACAGAGTCCTTTCGAATAACCATAGCCGCAGAGAAGCAAACGTCTTCGTCCAGAGGTGTACAATGTCGTCTGGAGCCGCGCCCCGCGTTACCGTCGCCGTTTAATCCGCTAATCCGAGGAGCACGGCAATTACCATCGGCCGGGACTGGTCGTCGAATCGCAATCGAGGATTAAAAGAGAAACGCGAGGACGTCGGTGAACCTCTTAGTTAAAACACCTTGGGCCGGTCTGGATCGGCGTCGGTCGTCCAATTAACCCCGAGGGAGATAGTCTTAATCAGCGTCACGATTTCCCCGCGGTTCAACGACACCCGTCTCTACAACTTTATTTCGAACTCGCCGCGTCCGTCGGGGGCATTCCCTCGTCATTAATTATCCCCGGATCGGACAACGGGGGAACGAGGTTACACAATTTAAAACGCGCCACGCCGCGCCGCGCCGCGCCACGAGCGAGATAAAGCCCGTGCGAGGCCCGCGCGCGTTTCTCCCGAACGATAAAAGTGTAACGTTGATTGCTGCGCCTCCGGAGCAAACCGCGCGGCACAATGCGATTTCAATTTTATTGTGCCAGCTGCGCCAGATAACCGCCGCCGGCGATCGTAATTCAGCGCCGGTGTCTTTTAAGCTGTCTTCACGGCTGAAAACTGTGTCAAATCGGGCCCCCGAATGGGACCCCTACCGGATTCAACCTCGAAGCTGATATAGAGGTAACCCGTTGATAACGGGCCACGGGAGATTCCACCGGCGAAAATTGCCGGTCAAGTCGATTTCCAGAGCCTTATGAACTCGTTCCGACAAGCTATCGCTCGAGGTGTCGCGAGCCTAACTTTTCTTGCGCCTACCGCCTCCAGCTAGGCGTAGGTCCACGGCCTGTTCCGTTTGCCGATGGTCTCGCGGAACGAGTTTTTTTGTTGTGCAGCTGGTTTCTGCGATTAAACGATCTGTTTTTGATTTTGACTTGTACTCGAAATCAGTTATTCAACTGTCCATAACGATTGAAGCATCTACGATGATCGGTAGATTTCGGATTTGGTGCATTTATATGGCAAAAGTGAGCGGGTGAAATGTAAAATATTAGAAGGATTGGAAAGAATTTGCAAACATTGTTACATTATTTTAAACTTGTAAGAATTGTTACAGAAAGAAACGAATTCCTGTCTGGCTCCGGTTGCTGGCAATTTTTTATCTTATATACGAATTGTTTTGCTTTAGTAGCCATAATAATGCCATAATAGCTGGACGAATAATTTTGAAAAGCTCAGAGTTTTTTCAGAAAAATATAAACGAAAAATTGTATATGCTATTTACCCATATATTTAATGATTAGGGGTCTCAGAGAAAATGTAACTGCTCAATACAGTGTTTACTCGATATATGTCCAAAACACGGGTCTAGCCACGGACATATATCGGTTATAAGATACTATTCTTGACCTCTCACGGAGTATACCCCGCGGCAGTGGGGATACTTCTGGGACTTTTATCAGCTAGGCATTTGGGACATATATAGAGTGATAATAAACATAATAACACACATATTACACTGTAATATATTGTTCTAATTTTCTTTATGCATTTTTTATTTACTAGCATTGTAGTTTTATGCAATACAGTAAGAATAGTAATATTATGTATCGAAAGCTTGCAGTATTGGAAAAAATTTAATACTCTCGGTTCGTGTATTGGTTTGTTAGGGGTCTGAGAATGAGAGAAAATCTAACAGCAAATTGTTGGCAGTGTAATTGACTCGTCAAGTGACGGCCACACGGCGTTTCGAACCACGTAGCCGTGCACACCGGCGACCGATACGTTTATCGCGAAAAAAAGCCATAATTCATCGCGAGGAGTGGTTGGCGTGAGTGGTACAAGCAAAATAACGTTTATCGACGGGAGTCACACATATCCCCGCAGCGATTTCGCTGCTTCAAATCATCGGAGACGATTAATACCCATCCACGGGGATAACAGCTGGCCTCGTGTAATGACAGCGTTACACAAACGCAGCTTGACAATAAATATTGGTCGGCGATACGTGGAACACTCGTCCCTTGCTTGCAGTCGTAGAAAAATGACGTTTGTCAACTCAGACAAACCCCTTTATGAATCATTGCATTGGAGGTGCGAGATTCTCGTAAAAAATTTTCAGAAATACGTATCGTTGATTCATGAAAATTCGCAGACGGTTTTGATGGTGAATGGTGTCACGTTTTTCGAAGAAGGTGAGTCATTTGATAGTCGTAGCCGTTCCAAGGATCACTGTCACTACTTCACAAGTATCTAATATTGCAATAGTGTGGTAAAAATAGTTATTCGATAGAATAAATCTTTCGGTACACATATTTTAATTAGGTAAGTTATAACTAGACTGCGGATGTTTATGCACATGTATATTTTTACAGGAAATAGGTAAAATTATGAAACCTGGCCAGAAATATGTTTTGTCATTAGGAGATTCTCAAAATATATTTTTTATTTTGCATATTTTGCATATTGCATATGTTTTGCATATTTTATTTTAATGACATATGCACAAATATAATGCATATTCCGTGAATATGTAATAAATGTACATCGTGAAAAATACGTTTCATTTATGATCGATCTCTTACAGGATAACATCTACAAGTATCGTAACAAAATATTATTGACAAATATTAGTGATTTAACATCTAGATCACATACATACATCATACACGGTATGATTTGAAACCGTTAATGTGACAACACAGCGAGAATAGTATCGGTAGAAATCAGTGATGTTCTCACAATAAAGTTTAAAGTGGAAATTATAAAAGTGAAGACGCAGCAAAATCTTCTAGGCATACAATACTGAATAATTGGATCGCCATGATAGCTGATAACAACTTCGTTAATAATAGAGGAGACATTTATTGTAGGGCAAGCGGTAAAGAGGTTGATATCTTTTCAAAGGTGTATTTGTCAATTATTTGTATTAATTTAAGCAGGAATTTATTAATCTAGCATATTCTATATTTTGATATCAAGATTAAGTGTGAAAGGAAGTCACAATTAACGCAGCATGCAAATACAGCTGTGCGTAGGAAGAATAAAAATTCAAATATGCCCCTCTTACATCTTGCAATGTCGAACGATCTTTTTCGGCATACAAATTAATATTAACTGAGAAACGTCATCAATTTACAGATGATAACCTTGAAAGTACCATAGTCATTTATTGTAATTCAAATTACAGCAATTAAAAATGACAATGTAAATGATACTACGTTTCGTTTATGTGCTGCATATTTAGTGCATGTTTACCTACATTTTTCTTGCACATTTGTTGCATATTCTGACATATTTTACTTGCACAAACATTCGCAATCTACTTACAACAAACAGTTCGCATTTCTAATTTTTTAATATTCGACCAACGAATGAATTAATTGCACCTCTCTAATTTTCACAAAACAATGAAAATAGGAATAAAAATCCTTAGTCTAGTTGTCATACAGAGACTTCTGTTCAACGAAAGAAATATTTACCTAACTCCAATTTCCCATAAATATATACAAATTTGTATAAAAATGACAAGAACTATGTAAAACGATTTCAATGACCTTGAAATATGTTGTCAAGATCATCATTCTGAACAACTTTTTCCTACACATGTTACCGCCGCTTGGGCTTGGTTTTTTAGATATTCGCAGAAACCTGTCACCTCTACTACAGCCAATTCCGCCATTTTACGAATTTTGATTAGGTCTTGGGTGGGGTGCATAATGCGTTAGTAATCACGTAGCTTTATAGCAGACCTAGGCAAGATTTCGAGAAAAAATATTTAAAATACTATTTTTACATTTAGTTCAAATAAACGAAAAATTTTGGCAAATAAAATATTTTTATTTTGATATCCAGATACATAACATAAAATATTTTAAAGATGCATTTCAAATATGTGTTTCAAATATTTCCTTACAATGAAAATAAGTTGAGCAAACAATTAATATTATAAATTATAATTTTTAACATAAGAAACTATAATAGTTAACAAAGTATTATTTGTAGCTGAATTACGAATATTTGCATGTCACATGTTGATAAACAGACGACAATGTCGTAATAACATTACGCACAATAAAATATCAGAAAAATATGAGTTACTATCAACTATTTGAAATACTATTTTACACAGTCCTACAAAATAAGTCTCATTATTCTCAATATTTTCCTCATAAAATGCTATTTTTAAATAGTATTTCAAAAACTTTTTCTTATAAATAAAGTAATTTATTTGCATGATTATAGGTATGCAAATACCTTAAATACCTTAGGTATACCTTAGGTTTTATATTTAAATATAAAATAAACTATTTAATATTTTCTATTTCAAATACTGCTATCGAGTGACTATAGCGAATAAAGGAATGGTAAAAGGATCGAATTGATCGAAAGGATCCCGGAGTTGGTTTCGGTTAATGTATGCGACGGCGTGCGGTCGTGCAATCGTGTTCATAAATGCGTGATTGCAGAAGCAGAAACAGTGATTCCACGAAACGCACAACCCCGAAAATACAGGCTGCGAGAAGGGACGGCAGGAGCTCAGGGCGACACGAGACGAGAAGGATTTTCTTTTCGGGGAGAGAGCCATCGAGGCCGCTCGTTACGAGACGACGCGTGCAATTTGCAACGGTGTGTTTGTCCTTTGTATCGAATCGGCGGAAGAGCAGATTCGACGGCTAATCGCCGCGGGAGTATCGCCGCGCGGAAGCCATTTTTACGAGAAAACACGGGCCCCTGAGCATCCGCCATCCACCTGCCGAACAGGCAATAAAATGTCAGGGGCCCCAACAGTTATCATTAGCGCGCAAGAGGAAACGCAATTAAGCCGAGGGACGAGCGGATCACCTCGGGACAATTTCGCCAGATTAATTCTGGTTGACGCATCGCGCGCATGGATCATAACTCATTTCTTCGAATTCGCCGCGTTCCATTATGACCGATGCGCAGTCGCCGTGCAGAAATATTCGGAGGACGTTTATTAATCTCTCCGGAATTTACGGTAAAGGTTTTGCGACTGTGCTTAACGAAGAAACGAATTTTAATAAATATTGGGTTGTAACGATTAGCCGGTACTTTTAGCGGGATTATTTCTTTCGTTCCTGTGGAAGAAGAAGTATCGATACGTCCGTTGAAGATTATCGAATTTTTTTACGGAGGCAGTTAGAAAATAAGTTGCATTTTGTATATTGCTTTTTCACGTTAATCCAATTATCACATCCTCGAATACACATCTTTGTCCATATAATGTTGCTTACGGTGGTGCGAAATGTAAATCAAACTTTTGCATAGAAAAATTTGAATTTAATAAGTGTCTTAATTCAAATTCGTCAATTTATGTGTTCATCTGTTTCATGGACACACGCTCATGGGCAGGATTCAATGTTCTCGTAAGTTTTCTTCGGGATATCTCGGGAACTTGTAATTTCCGCGTAAAACGAAATTCATATTCGTAGTTGGCACGTCGAAACGAATAGAATGAAATGTAATTGGTAGCAAAAGCTTGGTGGAGCAATTCTGAAGTTCAGTCGAATTTTCAAATAATTCACCGTAGAAGTAGCGAAATCAGCTCAACTGTCTCAAACTAAGAACGAAAGGTACATATTCCAGGGTTAATATCAAAATTCCCGAAGCAACCCGAAACAGTTACAGTGTGATTAATAATTGTCTCGGTAAAATGCTCGTTGGGTGTTCATCGGGCTCGTTAAAATTCCTCAGGGGCGAGATTCGCGACTTTAGCAACGTTCCCGCCGGTATTTATCATTCCCTGTGAAGATTTTCGTACCGCACTAGTCGCGCATCCCCTAGAATCGCGTCCCGTTTCCGTGTTTCGTTACGCCTCTGTCTGTCAGGGGCTAGCACCGTTCAATTTGTCTCCCCGGTTTCCCGGCAGTCATCTGTCGTTTTGCTTCGGTCGTTGTTCGCCGTCAATTATTTGTCCAACCGGGCGAAATTGCACCTCGCGAGTCACCGTTGGCCTTCCGAGATGAAAGGAAGCTTAATTGCTTTCAACCGTTACGCGACGCCGCCGTCCACGTGTCCCGCTCGTTACATTGGTGCTTTACGACAGATAAATTGCAGGTGGTTTGCCTGTGGGACGCCGTCCCCCGAGCTTTTTTTCCCGTGAAACTTTTGCACGAAGCTTTGACGCGCGCCGTGAATCCGCGATTGATTCGAGGCTGCCAATATATACGGGATGTTCATGTTTTTGTTTTCTTTTTTTAAGCACGAAGGCAGATGTGATCAGAGACACTTAGAGTAATCAAGATTTACTTTATAGACTTTTGGAGTGATCATGTGGAGTGGTAGTAATTCGACTATGTATTACTAAAATGAATTTGTGTGAATGGGTTTGTGTACAGGGTCGTACAAAATTCGCTGCACCACTGAAAAAATGGCACGATAACTACACAACAAACTAACTACGACAATTTATAATAACTACAAAGTACAACTAAATTTTGTACAACCCCCAAAAATTCAATTGCATCCAAATACAATACAGCCGAGTGAATTTAAAACTACTTTTGCGAGTTGCATAAAATATTAACCGATACTTACGTATTAATTTTTTCCAAGTGTTTAATATTATGTCGCAAAAGTCAGATGTTATTAGTCCCGAAACGTCATTCGAATAATTCCGATGAATCATTACATTCAATGGGGTGAGGAAGACCCGCATGCAATCGACTAGTTATTAAACCGTTCACGAGGACTAATATTATCGCTCTAGCGGTGATCATTATTATTACGGAGACACATGTTTTTATTTGGTCGTCATCGAAGAGGAGTCATGTTTTCAGCCCTCGTCCTAATTGCCTTTGTCGTTGTGTAAGGGCGTTCAGGCTTAGGGCGATGCCTGGCAGCCATGATGAAAGGAGCACGTTCAACACATAAAAATTTCTCAAAACCTTCAAACACTAAATGCCTAATAATTATTAATTTACGCAGAAGCAGATAGACACGATTGTGATTTTATTTTTTCTGATTTTTCTACATATATTTTCGAATATACTTCAACATCAATCAATTCTTTCGTTACACCTAACTTTGTAGCAAATTTCCAAAATTTAATAGAACCTTTGTTTAAATAATACAATCAATAATACTTTCACTGAACTTTTACCGCAGGAAATTTTTCTGTAAATAGTTTTAGTCATCTTAATAGGCTAGTTTCAGTAATCTCTTCAAAATTAAATACGAAGGTTTGATTAACATTAGATAAAAAATTGTCTAGGACCAGACTGCATATTTGTATAAAACGTGTACATAAATCGACATTAATATCGATGATACTTTTACACAATTTTTATCTCCAATAATCAAAATTTCGCTCTTCAAAAAATAAAACATTAGAATATTAATTTCCATAAATGTCTACAACGTAGCCATTACAGTTACTTAAGTATAATACGTGCCTGACCGATTAAAAATAAATACCTCAATGAAACAGGAACTCTCATGTTTTATTCAAATTAAAGTAATAAAGTCTTTTGTTTGTTGGTCGGTAGACTGTCTAGATAACAGATTCGGCGAACACAGCGACTCGAGCTAGATCCAAACGATCGAAACATCAATCTCGATCTCCGGACCGGAAGGACAGCGAGATAAAGCTCGGTTTCGCTGTCAAGATTCCGATCGACGCTTGACAGAGTATCGTCACGTCTCAGAGACACATTTCGAAACTCCATTAGCATCGGTGAAACGGAGTCCGGCGTTTCGCGTGAAGTGAATCGCACGTGTCATAAATATACAAGCGAGAACGGAGAGGATCCATGGATCCATCCTCTCCACTCTTTCTCCCACTGCTTTTAGCTTATCTGTTGACTGGCCACCCTGGACGGGTAGCTCGTAAGAGGGTTTCGAGTGTCTCAGGCGGTTCTGATAATTGGAAAGGGTGCGTGAGTCTGTCTGACATTTGTTTGGCCGACCATTATGTAAATAGAGCCCTGCCGAGCCCTTCAGAGGCGCCATAAAGTTTTTCGGGACCTATCCTACTTGCTGTCAGAACGGCTCCAAAAAGTGTTTGAACATTTTTCCGATTTTTAAACAATTTTCATACTTGAACCGCTGTAAAAATAAGCTAAAATTTCCCTGAATAGCTGAAGTTTAATTACGCCACCTTCTCCACTCCTCTATTCTATTGAAGGGATTATTATAATGAAATAAAATAAGTTTACCATGTATGGAATAGTAAAATGTTCAATATCAAAATATTAATGTTATTTTTTAATGTTAATTTTCTTGTTTGTCCCGATTAAAAAATGTCAACCATTACAAGTATTAAAATATTGCGCGCGATAAATTTTCGCCATATATTTGTTCGTTATTTTTCTCAAAGCGGCGAGCAATTTACAGTTTCTCGTTTAATAGCAATTGCGGAGATTCAAAGTCTACCGACAGAATCGCCGCTAAAAAGCAGGCTAAAAGCCACTTTCAACAGTGCCGCGTAATTACGTAGCCCGACAGCGTGGTTAATTTACAACAACGATTACAACGTAGCGCTCTCTTCCCTGAAAAACAATAACCGACCATCGTGCTTCGGCCGGAACAATAACCTTCCACCGCGGAGGCAAGAATTTCCGCGGATTAAAAACTTCCTCCGAGTGGCTCGCATTTTTATGCTTTTTTTCTCCTTGTAATACTGCTGGCGATAATAGCCCCTGTTTTTAGCTTAGTTTATCAACAGGAAGTCCAATGTGTCTAGGAAAATCACGAAGGTTTAAACTGTGTGCTCCAGGAAGTGCCTTTCAATTTTTAAACATTATGCAAATTACTGCACTTTTCGTTAAAACAATGCACTTGTTTATTGAGAAATGTGGCTTTGGGGTAAAGTCTGTGGCAGGTTGAAAATATTAATTTTTCTACAAATATCTATCTATCTGTCTTCGTGTAAGTTTTAGCAGTAAATGCATTTTTCAGTAGTAATTATTTAATTAATTTTCTAAGCAACTTTGTTTACAGTATTCAGTGTTATTAATAGAGATACATAGCTTGAATAATACAGAATATAAGAGGAAAGAAATCATGATTATATAGTCTTTTGTTAGAATATATTTATCAATACAAAATTATATTACATATTGATTGAATAGATTTTGTATTCTTTCCTTTATTCACTTTTTTCATTTTCTGCTTCCCCTATCTCATTTATCCATCCCTCTATTCAACTCTTATTAATAGAGACAGGTATCTCAAGTAATTCAGAATATAAGAGTAAATAAATCCTTATTAAATAGTCATTTATAAAAATATATTTACAAATGAAACACTAAATTACGTTTATTTTGAATTGATTGAACAGATATATGTTTTCCTTCATTTATTGTCCAATGATTCTAATGTAGCAGGATTTTGTAGTCTCTCCCATACACTCTAGTATATTTTCTCATCGAACTATGAGTGCACTGCAGATTTTATGAATTTATAGCAAAATTGAGCAAAATTGAATAATTGAAGAGTGAGGTTATGTTACTAGTAGCCTTTTAAAATAATTTAGAAACTAGTAAATGTCAAAGTGGTTGCTGCTTCTTGCAACAATTTTTATTTTGCATAAAAATCCGCAGTCTAATTATAATTTAAATAAATTTTAAATAGTTTTTAAAAGTCCATTCACTGCACATGTTCCCCTACTTTCATTCTCTAGCAATCATCAGTAGATCGCAGATTTTTGCGCAAAATCAAAATTGTTATGCACAGGAGCCGAACAAAAATTTCTTTGTTCTTTTAATAATTTTGATAAGCTGGGACTTATACAATGTAAGGTAAACGTCCCGGTGGCTGACCATGTCCCGGTATCCGGACAATAATACACATTTCATTTATTTCTTACCTTAGTTGTTAATATAATTAAAAATAAAAATTAAAAATAAAAAGAACACTCATTAATATAAATTACCATATTCATTATATAAAATTAAAACTTATTAGTTAAAAATTATTATTTTCAAACATGTGTCATATCTGTAACAAATCTTGAAGAATTTCTTAAGCTTTTACTAAGAAATCTCGCTAATTTATTAAGGGAATATTTCACTATATCTGATATTTTATGTTACGAGAATGAATTAATGAAATAAATATACTTTAATATGTAAACCAAATATTCGAACGTGCAAGAAAATTAACTTTGTTAATTTAAAATTATAAGATTTACATATTGGGACAACAGTTTCCTTAATGTACCAGTAGGGGACCGTTGTGTTGTACCAGTAATTGACTGATCAGCACGTGGCTGCACGTAGCACAGGTGAGTCTTCATGTGAAAATATTGAGGATTTAATGATGTTACATACTAAATTATAATAGTGTTTATTTCTGACATCTATGTATTCTTAAAGTAAGTATATGTACAGTATTTCGTACATAACCTTAAAATTTTAGATTCATATAAAATTAAACTTTATCTTTTTTCTTTTATAAGTTAAGCATGGCAGAAACGAAGAAAGAAAAATATACACAAAAACAATTAAAACAAACTGTTGAAGCTGTATCGGAAGAGGTAACAGGTAATGTCGTACATACTATGTGTTTGGTTAATGGGACAATGTAATTCAGGTACTGGGACATGCACTCTTAGGTTGTCCGCTAACTGGGACATTGTTACCTTCTCGTATAATCGTTAAAATAAATTCGCCTAACATGATTTAGAGGTTTGACTGTCCTAACTTTCAATAATTACATTGTATTATCTTCCAAATTAAACGAAACTTGTTTAATTTTATGGTGATTTTACAGATTGAATAAAGAAACACCGTACCGGTATTCCTTAAGCGTCGAGATACTGGGACGTTTACCTTATCTCTAAAATTCTGTTAATCTATCTGCCGCTTTAAATTCCACCAACCCATACATGCGTAAACTCCGCAGTCTAATCGTCAGCCCGGCCAGAGGATAACTTCGGCGACCTAACTTCTCGCAAATGAAACCCGAGGACATCGGAGCCGAACGAAGCCAGCCCGTTCGAAATCGTAGAAAGTTCTTAATTACAAAGCAGCGCGGAGTGCCCTATTTCTCGACTACCGTTCCCAGGATCGCTCGCGGGCCCCAATAAATCGCTGGCAGCGTCCGTGGCTTAATACCGTGGCAAAATCAATTTACCGTGGGTGGCTGCTATACATATCGAACTCCGCGGTGTAATTAAATTGTTACTCCGGGCAGACCGCACGCCAATCGACATGGGCGGCCACCGGACACCCACGTGACCCCTTCTTTACGATCCCTTTATTCCGTGGCGCGTCCTCTATTAATATCCCCGGGCATTAATGAGCCCGTGAAAGGATTCCGTCGTGCGTTCTTTCGCTTCTTTCTCTCCTCACGGCCTAGATCGCGTGGGCGGATGCGGATGCCTCGTAGGCGCCACGGGCGACATTTGACGCGGATATCTCTCCACCCTTTATCGATAATCCTGTGCGATCACCATGATTTTCATGGACCTTCGTATAGTGTAGACTTAGTACACCGGAGGTGGTTGCTCTAATATTGAATTTATGCTTGTTCGCAATAATTTTATAGGCAAATGTTAAGCTCTTGTAGGGAACTTTATTGGCTAGTAATTGTTCAATTTAAGATGTAACTTTTTGGATAGTACAGAAAAGTCTTGATCTAAGCCGAACGAGGCTACACGATCTTAGTCAGTTCACCTATCCCCTCCACTCGGTCGCCGAGCAGTGTAAATTGTAAACATGCCGCGTAATTCGATACCGGGTCGGGTATATCAGTGTGGATCACTACTAATCCAATTGCAAAACTTCTTTATTTTTCGTTATTTTGTTATGGGACTTTCACGAACTTATTTGTGGCATTTTTCTAATGAAAATGACACTAGACAGTGTCTGGTTAGTGGTTTAGTTGACGGTATGTTCAGTGAATTCTCGATACATGTCAACAACACGGGTCTTTCCAGCATCGTGTATCGTCCAGGACACATACCCGAGCCGTGTTATAGTGGTAATGGTGATAGTGGGGATAATTCCGCGACGTTTGTCATCCAGGCCTTGGCGACATAGAGAAATCACTGTATTTATAATTTTTAATGGTCGCGAGGCGACCTTATTCGTATGGTGGTCGGCTCATAGTGCTATTCGCGTCATATGGCATACCACACTATATCACATTTATGTTTACAGAGTTGATGATGTCTACTGAAAATCCCGTTCTGCAGCCTCCGAGAAAATTGATTCCATTTTAAGGGGTTTTTTAAATTCGGTTTTAGAATGTATTTCTATAGGAATTTTCGAGCTTCTGGAAGCTTAAATTAAAGCTGGAAGATCGCGCTTTACGATGAAGCCATTTAGGTTAAATTCATGCATGCTTTCCCGAAGGAATTCAGATACTTTCAAGAACTCAATTGAAAGCTAAAAAGTTGCTAGAATTCCAGGAAATTCCAACAACGCTTTCGATGAACCGATACATCCCGACGAATCGCTTACAATGAGATTTATCAAATTTGCAAAAACATCCCTACTTTCCAGGTTGCCACACTACTCTCCACTAATGAATATTCGAGCAGACAAGTTAAAAAACGTGCCAGCGAGCTATACGCGTGTTCCTGGCACACGGCGGCAGTGATCTACGGGCCAGGATCCGTGAAGGGGACGCTCGGGGCTAAGGGGGAGGCAGTCGAGACGGTTGTTAATCATTCCCGATAGATGTTGCGTGATTATTTATCGGGCTGGTCTATGAATGGAAAATTGCCCCGTCTGACACCGCGTTTTCGATGTCGACCCTTCCTTTTTCCTTTTTCCTTTTTTTTTTTTGACGATCCTGGATTGACGAGGGTCTCGGAGCTCGCGCGCAGATCAGCCGCTGATTGTTTTCTTTGATTAAACATGCTACGATCCGGGATTAGCAGGAGAATAAAAAAAAATACATAAGCGACTGTGTTCTGGGAATGGAAATGCGTTATTTTGTTTTATTGGCAACGTGATCAACCATTACTGTATTTGGATAGTTTTTAGGGGAAGAACATCATTTTCTTGGCATAAGGGTAGCAGAATTTTCAATTTTATTTTTAGCTGTGTTGTTGCATATTTTAACGACGCGGGAACACCCCGTTTGTTAAAAATTGTTAGTTTTTTATTTTTCAAAAGATTAAAAGAGAAATTTATCATAAATTCAGTTTGACTGTCCACTGTATAAATGTAGTCAATGTTACCTTTTAAATATAGAAATGATTGCCAAAAATACTTTTATTTATTCATACACAGAGTATATCATAAACACTTAGACCACAGTACTATTTCAAACAAATATGTAAAATGTTACAGCAAAAAAATCATACAGCATTCATCAAATGTATATACTGTACCGTTTGTTGAATAATGTTCTTTATGGTATTCACAATTTATAAAC
Source organism: Halictus rubicundus (assembly GCF_050948215.1). Taxonomy (NCBI): domain Eukaryota; kingdom Metazoa; phylum Arthropoda; class Insecta; order Hymenoptera; family Halictidae; genus Halictus; species Halictus rubicundus. The sequence goes on along the minus strand of NC_135149.1, from coordinate 8,350,631 downwards.
ATTCTTATCTACTTCGATTGATAAATGCTGCGACTGATAGAATTATTTTCCGAATTGGACCCAGATAAGGGTCCAAAGAGCTTAAATAAAAAAAAAAATTATTTTCAGGAAGCGTTTGTAAATATTTGTCTAATCACCCGACGGTTAAATCGAATACAACTTGTAATCTGTTGTTCCACAAATGGTTGCCGACACTCGGGCTGCCGTAAACCCTTTGGCAGGCAAAGAAAACAATTTTCAGTTTTCACAGTATTTTCGTACACAGTCGTGCTCTTAGCCTGAACCACTCGACAACTCTTTTCTACGAAGTTGAAACTGTAGTTCCGAAGCGGAATGGCGCCGCTTGGGGTAGGTCTTGCGAGGCTCTCGACTCCGGTGCGGTCATTCCAGAGGTGTTTTGTTAGGCTCCGGGTATTATTTCAAAGACTCGCCACCCATAACGCGTAACAATTGCCCCTGGCTATGTCTGAGGTTACAAGTAGGATTGTGTTGCACTAGGAAGGGAAGGAAGGGCGTGCAGCCGCCGCTGTAATCTCGCGTGCCAGCGAACAATGGGAAGGAAGAACGCGTGTGCGAGCCTGAATAAATCGGAAGGGAAAGCGTAAGATTCACTTGGAGCTGTCGGCGATGGAATTCTTACGGGACACCGTCGATATACATCATAATTAGATTGCGAATCTTCGCGTAAAAGAAAATTTTTTGTCTGAATTACGCCACACTGAAGTAACATTAACATTTTCTATCGGAATTGTTACGAACTACAATGAAATAAAAAATTTCCACCTCAACTACAACAAACCAATATAGAAATATTTTCCCTGAATTGCAACAAACTGGACTAAAATAAAAATGTTCTACCTGAATTTCAACAAATTGGAGCAAAATACCTCAATTGCAACAAACCAGAGTAAAATAAAAATTGTTTACCTCAGTGGCAACACACTGGAGTAAGATAAATGTGTTCTACGTCCGTTACTACACACTGGAGTACAATAAAAAAGTGTTCTACTTTAGCTGCAACAAACTGGAACAAAATAAAAAAGTTCCATCCTAACTGCAACAAACTGGAGTAAATTAAAAATTTTCTACTTCAATCGCAGCACGCTGGAATAAAATAAAAATGTTCTACCTCAAACGTAACACACTGGAATAAAATAAAAATGTAACAATTGCTTCAAGTTGGAGTAAAATAAAAATGTTCTAACCCTCTCGTGACACACCGGAGTAAAATAAAAATTTACTTTCTGTCTCAATCAGTTCAATATGTTAAAAATAGCATAATAAAAATATTGTACCGATTATTTAAATGGAATTTCTATCTAAAAGTAAGGTGCGAAATTGATTAATTGCATAAAAATCCGCACCCTATCGATTAATTTATTTCCAAATTGCCATGCGTTATACTAGGTGTACAAATTAATTCGTGGATTTCACAGTCAATTGTTTGTAACAAAAATTTAACCGAGTTCGTCGTAAGCACCTATACAGTTTACGGTTACTTTACAGTTCACCTGTGAACTGACGTAACCATACTTGTAATTGTACTGGAATTTGTTTCGGTCGTTCGTCATTGAATATATGAAGTATGTGTATGTGAATATATACTTGAATATACTAGAATATAGCAGAATACCCTAGAATATACCGAGTATATACTTGAATATACTAGAATGTTGCAAAATACACTAGAATATACTAGAATATACTTGAATATACTAGAATACAGATAAATACACTAGAATATACCAGAATATACTTGAATATACTAGAATGTACAAGAATACACTGGAATATACCAGAATGTAGCAGAATACACTAGAATATACCCGAATATACTTGAATATACTTGAATATAGCAGAATACACTAGAATATACCCGAATATACTTGAATATAACAGAATACACTAGAATATACCAGAATATACTTGAATGTACTAGAATATAGCAAAATACACTAGAATATACCAGAATATACTTGAATGTACTAGAATATAGCAAAATACACTAGAATATACCAGAATATACTTGAATGTACTAGAATATAGCAAAATACACTAGAATATACCAGAATATACTTGAATGTACTAGAATATAGCAAAATACACTAGAATATACCAGAATATACTTGAATGTACTAGAATATAGCAAAATACACTAGAATATACCAGAATATACTTGAATGTACTAGAATATAGCAAAATACACTAGAATATACCAGAATATACTTGAATGTACTAGAATATAGCAAAATACACTAGAATATACCAGAATATACTTGAATGTACTAGAACATAGCAAAATACACTAGAATATACTAGAATATACTTGAATACACTAGTATATAGCAGAATAGCCTAGGAAATACCAGAATATACTTGAATATACAACATACAAAATAAAGACTAGGTCATAAGTTAATTACGCCTAATACCAATCAACACATTTCCATTTCATCCCAAAACCATTCGCACAAGGGTCATAAATATCCAAAATTAATTTCATCCGGTATCATCCCCTTTCATGTTGCCAGATCATCGCCCGCGTACGCAGAATTTCCTTAAGCGTTTCTGATTACATGCTCTCCTCGAACAACACGAATCGTTATAGGTTTCGTTAAACTGAAGTGTATCAAAGTGAACTGAAGTCTCGGAAAAGGCCTGTCCTTCGAGGACGCAGACTGCACGCGCCGAATTCACGACAAACGTTGACCGACTTTTCGGAAGGGATCGCGTGTCCAGGATGCCCGATTCGTTCCGCAGAATCTGGCGGAAGAGAGAGCCGCGGTTTGCCACAATGTATGGAGATTGTCGGTATTTAAGACGGCGATCCATCGGCCGAACGTCCTGAATCGATTTTCGCCGATCGGTCCCTGATGTCGCTCGGTGAAACGAAATTGCGCGTACACCGCGACTGCACCTGGTGTAATTTGGTAAATATTTAGTAGAAAGTGCGCGTCAGCCTGCACCCGCTCCATACTGCTGGGATCAAGATTTAAAGTGTTCGAGATCGATAGACGGCAGATTTCTTTTAACCTTAAATTATGCCACCAACTAAAAACAGTGTTATATGACAAAATGATTTATCGGTACATTTTATTTATTGTTTAACGTTAGAAAAAGTCCTCGTCGGAAGAATATCTAAGAGTTTAGAGTTGGAGAGGCGTCCACGTGTTCGACACAAGCAGGCCGTGGCGAGGATAAATATTTACTGAAATGGCGGCAGAAACCGACGTAAATCCTAAATGAAGGGACGGGAACGACGCGAGATACAGATCTCGCCGCGGGTGAAACTACCTGTCCCGTTTCGTTGATACCGTCCGCAGTACGAATCCTTCAGAAAACCAGGACGGGTTTCACCTAATGCCGTGGATTAGGGTTTTAAGCAGCCTGCTCCGACTATTCACTGGATGGTACAATAAACCGCGGGCTCGGCTATTCATTGGTGATATTCCTAGGCGGGACCGACGGGTATAATAATCTGTCGTAATAGGGCCGGAAGTGACGTGGATGCAGGGTGCAACGGGGATAGAACCGAATCTCTGTCGGCCCGTGAAAGAGTTGTTTTGTGTACTGTCGGCTAACAAGGATCACTGTTACGTAGAAATCGATGGATAATACTTTCTTCAGAGTTGGGCGACGAGTTAGGGGATGACCGGCTGTGTCTTGCGTTTAATCGGCAAGCCGAAAATTTAGGCACCTCATTTTCCAGTGGTAGAGAAAAATCTTTACAATTGTAAAAATTGATTTGCCAAAGACTAATTAATTTTCTAACTTTACATTTGACCTTGCTGTCCTCTTCAATTATATGTTAGACATTTCTCTTTTACAGTACTGCGTATCTTTATGGAAAATAATCATTACCTTTTTCTAGTTAAGCAAACTTGAATGAATTTGATAAAAGCGTATTTCTTCTCTTAATAATTTTGATAAATTTATCATAGCAGAACACAGTATTCCTGCTAACGTAATTGCGTGAAAGAAGTTTGTGAAAAATTCATGGTTTACGAGCTAGTTTAAACTTGTTTGAGTAGTGATAAGGGTAGAGGGATAGCTAAAAAAGCAAAGGATTTTCAGCAAATCTTTCAGTTTAATGGTCGCAATAGAACGAAGTAATTTCTGTAGTAGAAGAAAAAGTTTGTACGTTCGACAACCCTTTGCACTAATGAAGATAATTTTCCAATTAGCAGAAACATATCTTCCCGTAAGAAGCAGGCAATTCTCTATGTGTTAATGAGACACAATCATTCACGCTAGAGACCAAGTTCAGCCGTTTATAAAATGAGAGTATTAACGTTTCCAGCTACTGAGACCATCACGAGATCACAATTAAAGTTTGCGGAATCATTTAATGGAACAAACTTGTTAGAATTGGCAATTCCCAATGTGTACATAACTCGGCCATGGACCTATATTATAGAAACAATATGAAATAATAGAATGTCTACCATTGTGTAAAAATTCCAAAAATATTTAAGTAACATGACACAGCACTAGAAAATTTTCTTAACAATTAGGGATCATTGAACCCTTGCTAAAATCAATTTTAAATTCCTCTGTCGCAGTAAAATTTCCATTTTTATATCTTATAAATTTTATTCAAACTGATAGGTGCAAAAAGTAATTCGTACAGTTAATCTTACAATTAATGAATTTCCAATACAGCAAAAATAGCGAGTCTGCAGCATTCTTACACTCGGGTTATATATATAAAGGGGCAAATATTATGATAGGCATAAAAATTTGTTCAAGGTTATATTTTTTGAGATTTTAAGGTCATCGATGTGTTTTTAAATAAAATGATATATTTTTATTATTGCTATATGGTAGTCGAGGTAAAGACGAGTCCAACGACCTGTAATATTATGACCTTCACGTGACCTTGAGTATGAAAAATTCATAAAAGTAGGGCACTTGATTTGAATAGTGAAATAACGAGTGAAATGTTCTTGAACCTTGACTAATGACTGTAAACACGCTTACAATAAATTTTAAACACTGATACTCCTACTACTGATCTTCTCCTTTCGATGACTCTACTTAGTACGTTTAAAAAATTCTTTTATGATGAAAATTTCTTTTATGACGTTCTCTATACTGACGAAGCTACTTTTTCTAACCATAAGCAACTGAGTACACATAATATGCATTATTGGTGCACTGAAAACCCGAAATGGCTTCGACAAGTTGTACACCAGCGTCCACGAAGTGGAAATGTATGGTGTGGAATCGTTGGTGATATTATTACAGGTCGTTGGATTCGGCTATCATATAGCGATAATAAAAATATATCGGTCCATTTAAAAAAACTTCGATGACCTTGAAATCTTAAAAAATATGACCTTGGACATATTTGTTGGCCTATTCTATCATAAAAAAACAAGGGAGATATTTTAGATTGTCGAGTTAGGTGAGGCACCCTGAATAATGAGTTGTTAGAATAATTGGTTTCATTTTGAATCTCTGATTTTTGCCTTCAGAGCGATGTCTACTCACACATAGTTATCGCCAATATTTTGGATTTGGAAGTTTTGAAGAGTTATCAATTGATGTATACAAAAATTTGTCGAAAATACGAAACTTCAGAAATTCAATTTTGGCGAGGGTTTCCAGCCCCCCCCCCCCATGCATTGGTTCTCCCACAAAATGAAGGAAGCGTGAAGTCCGTAAACCGTCTCCTTGGCCTTTATCTTTCCATCTGGGATTTTGGCGTGTTCGAGACGGTCGGACAGCCGAAGCAAAGACGTGGATCATTACGTCCACCGATGATCCGTCTGAAACAAAGCAATTATCCGCTACGTCTAGACAAATCCGAGTGGACAGGGCTGAAACGCAAACTTCCGGCCAGAGGGGACGCCGGCCTCGAAATAATTCCCTAATAAGGACGTAATTGCTTAATTTCTGTTTTGAACGACGACCGCCGATGACTGACTGGCGTGTCTCAAAACTGCTCGTTAAAATCTCGAAACGCTTGTCCTCTCCGGGGCTTAATTAAGCAGTAGGACGTCTCCCGAAGATGTCGTGGCACACGGTTGTCCGCGGCGTCGAGCATAATTTCGGTAGTTTTTGCACAGCTCCCTTAACGAGAACACGAATTTATGCGAAGGGTTGTCGCGCTGCATGAGAATTAACGGGGATAATGGATTGGCTCGTAAGTAATCTTTGCGAGGATCCGCACGGCCGTTACTTATTGGCTCCTAATTAAAAAATCTGTTAATTAGCGGGCTCGTTTGCTCGCGGTTAAATTGATGTCACTGATGGTTTAGCACGCGTTGATGCCGGGCCCCGCGACGTTCATTCGATCTTATACTAATGCACAAAGGAGGATCCTGACCGGTAGTAAAAATTTCCGCGTTACGAACGCGATCGGGAGTATCTTTTATTACTTTATCGACGACGAGCGTTACAATTTAAATGTGTAAATGATTTTTATTGGTTCTCGCCTCGTTGCAGTTACTGTTCATTGCTTCCTTGTTATTATTTTAAGAAGAAGTGAAATACTTGTTTGTACGATCAAGATCTTGAAAGTTATAATTTGTATGTATGTGAATCAGAAAATATTTTCTCCGCGAGTATAGTGTGGTGATTTTCAGCAATATTACCGAAATAGCACTGTAGACAACAATGTCTCTAGTAATTTAGTTCTATGGCTCTAGTAATTTGACTTTCCCACTGTATTTATGTTCCTCTTTTCTTTTAAATCGAAATATGATAATATTTGTTTGCTACCAATATTAGTTATTAGTAGACTGCGGATTTTTATGCACGATAAAAGTTGTCCTCATTAATTGCAACCTACAGGAGCAACGAAGATATTTACTTCTCTTATTGAAACTTGTAATAAGTTGAAATTGGTACAACAGTATTTTTTAAATTCTTTAAACGTTTTTGTTTTATTATACATTTTACCTACTCATTTGTATCATAAATGCATTAAATCCGCTCTCTAGTCACTAGAACAACTTTATATATACAATAAATATAAATTTTCTAGTTCGCATAACTGTGTTTTGGACATATATCGAGTAAACGCTGTACTTAGGAGTTTATTGTCACGAATGAATTCAACGCATGCATTTTGAAATTCTAGGACTATTTTACTACGCTATCGAGGTAACTAAATATATTTTTTTTAGTCAAAAAGAGCTAAACCTAATCGAGTTATAATAGCGTGCTCTGCAGCCCGGTATCAAAGAAGGTGTATCAAAAGATAAAGTCAAAAAAACAACTTGCGCAGTAGACCCCAAATATAAAACCAACTTTGTCTTGCAACCAATTTATACTTTTCCTTGCTTTTGACCCGTAAATGACAGAAGGTGAAAAATATTTCCGTGCGATTCGCACGCGGAACAAATTTTTCCGCGCGCTGTAAAAAGGGAGTCGCTCGGCGAACAGTTCGAAATACCGTTCCTAGGCCCTATTTCGTTCCACGATGGATCAATGGACAGCGAGGAGCGACCGGAATCGAATCGAATCCGAAATTGCTGCCGGCTAACTGTACGTTCTGCCGACCGGAAGGAAGTTGCACGGATCACGAACAAAGGACCACCCGAATGCCGGCTTGTAACAGCCTGTCCGTTCTCCCCTGGAATCGTTTTCCTACTCGTTCCGTGAAGCGAGACTCGGGCGAATCCCGTGCTAGATCCCTTGCCACACGGACTGGCGAATTCATTTATGCCACGCTACGCTCCTATTATCTCATAATTATCCCGTGTACGACGAAACACGCCTGCTCATCGCGCGACCACCGTCCCGTTAAAAAGCGGACTCAAAAACAATCGCTACCTGAAAAGAGCGGAATCGTTACGGAGCCTCGAGATATAATAATCTATCGCGCTGGAAAAGAACGATTCAATTATGAGATACAATGGAATGTGCAGTCCTTTGTACACAGGAAACGATTGGAAAAGTGTCGGCCAAGATAATTTATTTGACGGCGCTCAAATTTTGATGGAATTCATTTAACACTATTTCTACCAAAGCTATCCAAAGACACCTAAAATTAAAAAAAAAAATGTACTGCGACTGAAAACAGGAATTAAATTATTTAATAACTGGTGGTTCAACCGGAAAAGAGGGTGACAAATAAAAAAATAAGTTGAAATAGGTGCACATAAAATCGTGATAGAATTAGTATTAAAAATAGGTGGATATATATTTTTACGAATTTTACTGTAGAACAAATTATTGAATTATTTAACCCTCGGACTCCTGCCAATTCTAGGCCTACGTCATTTCTGACCGACGCACTGTGGTCCAGATCGAGGAATTCGCTGTTCATTTGATAAAAAAGCAACTTGCTCATATCGATGCTTCTTAAATTAACGAGGTTTATTAAAAATTGTGATTTTTTCGAATAAGTTTTTCAAATTACAATGCTTAGTAAACTAAAGAGAATCTTCAAAGTTTTCTATCATTGGTGAAGGATATCTTTTGAGTTCCATATAGATCCGCATTGTATCCAAAGTGCATTATTTTCAGTACACTTTTCTCTATAAAATCATGCAAGATTCACATCCCATTCGTTTCCGGTACAAAAGTTATTATTGTTTAAAGCGCCTCTGTGACCGGAACTGCGCGGAGCGTTAAGAGGTTTTTAAGATGGTCATACGTTTGTTTTAAGATAAGATGGCCAAATAATCGCAATTTAAAATAAAAAAACACATTATCCCCAGAATTAAAGATTATTTTGTTATTTCAAACACTGGTAACAGCTAAGATCAAAACCTGAAAGTCGAGGGTAAAAAACATTTTCCATGAATATCTTGGAAACTACTGCAGATAGGAAAATGGTGTACATGGCGAAATTGCGTGTCTTTTGATTGTTGTCATATGATTCTTTTCACATAAGATGGCCAAATAATCGCAATTTACGATAAAAAACATTCTCGCCAGAATTAAAGATTATTTTGTTATTTCTAGACTGCAGATGTTTATGCAAATGCATATTTTTACAGGAAATAGATAAAGTTATGAGACCTGGACAGAAATATGTTTTGTCATTAGGAGATTCTAAAAATATACAATATTTCATATTTTGCATATTGTATATGTTTTGCATTTTTTATTTGAATGACATATGCACAAATGTAATGCATATTCCGTGAATATGTAATAAATGTACATCGCGAAAAATACGTTTCATTTATGATCGACCGCTTACAGGATAACATCTACAAGTATCGTAACAAAGTATTATTGACAAATATCAGTGATTTAACATCTAGATCACATACATACATCATACACGGTATGATTTGAAGCCATTAAAGTTGACAACACAGCGAGAATAGTACCGGTAAAAATCAGTGATGTTCTCACAATAAAGTTTAAAGTGCAAATTATAAAAGTGAAGACGCAGCAAAATCTTCTAGGCGTACAATACTGAATAATTGGATCGCCATGATAGCTGATAACAACTTCGTTAACAATTGAGGAGACATTTATTGTAAGACAAGCGATAAAGAGGTTGATATCTTTTCAAAGGTGTATTTGTCAAATATTTGTATTAATTTAGGCAGGAATTTATTAATCTAGCATATTCTATACTTTGATATCACCATAAAATGTGAAAAGAAGTCATAATTAACGCACCATGCAAATACAGCTGTGCGCAGGGAGAATAAAAATTGAAATATACCCCTCTTACTTCTTGCCATGTCGAACGATCTTTTTCGGCATACAAATTAATATTAACTGATAAACGTCATCAATTTACAGTTGATAACCTTGAAAAAAACCACGATAATTTATCGTAATCCAAGTTACAGCAACTAAAAATGACAATATAAATAATACTACGTTTCGTTTATGTGATGCATATTTCATGCATATCTTACATATTTCGTGCATATTTACTTACATTTTTCTTGCATATTTGTTGCATATTCTGACATATTTTACTTGCATAAACATCTGCAGTCTAGTCATTTCAAAACCTCGTAACACCTAAGGTCAAAACCGAGTTGAGGGTAAAAAACATTTTCCACGAATATCTTGGAAACTACTGCAGATAGGAAAATGGTGTACATGGTAAAATTGTATGTCTTTCTATAAGAAATACACCTGCGAAGACAGATTTCAAATATCACTATTTGTTTCACTAATATACTAAATATCATTTATGATTTATATGTTATCGCAATTTTTCGGGCATTTCCAGTACTCTGACAAGAAAATGTTTTAAACAAAAATTAATCACTAATTACTCTACTATAAAGATCAATATAAAAGATTAAAAAAGAATTTTTTTGTTAAATAAAACATTAGTGTCACCTTGATTTTTTAATTTCCACTATATACTTTCTACTTAAACAATGTGGTGAAACAATGCAAAAATCTTTATGAACATTTAATTCCTCGATCTGGGCCACCGCGCGACGTCGATATTTCACTACAATTTTCGTTCGATACAAGGCGATGGCTCGGAACCAGCGTTCATCGTCTTTCGGATGAAGAAGAAGAAGAAGAGGGGATAGCGATTTTGTTATTTCGAAATAAAAAGCGTCATCTTATATCAGAACAAAATTGTACGTATTGACGGTCGCTCGAGCTTATCCCCACCGCAACGGGTCACGAATGACTCTGGCATAGCATAGCATACGGTTAACTAAGGGAAACATTGAAGACACAAGAAAGGGGTCAGATATAATTATTCGAGAGCTTTCACGTTCCTCTGTCATTCAATTGAATTAAGGGCTAAATAATGATTCCAATAATCTAGAACTAATCTCCATTGAAGCTCCCAAAATTCTTTTAGTCTGTCTACCGTTTCAAATCGCACATAGTCATTTTTATAATGAACGCATAAAATCCACTGTCTAATTATAAGGCAAGGTGTTAGAGGCTTTCTGGAGACTTTTTCCACAGACAGTGTATTATTTGAATAATTTCAGCTAACAACGGCAGTTCGCAGCAAAGAAGAAAAGAGATGTTGGGGTTCCAAGAAACGTAGAAGGGATCGAAGCGGGTTCGCATTAAAGGGGAATAGGCGAGCAGTGGTTCACCCCGGGGGTGGAATAAAAGAGCAAAATCCGTCGCCGCGAATTCGAGGCCTCGAAATCTCGGGGTCGAAGATTCGAGTTTCGCGTGCGGGACGCTCGTTCACGTAACTCGTGAGTAGTGGGCGTGCATTTCAGCTCGGGACGAGGAAACGTCGTAGTCGTCTCTCTTCTCTATCTCTCTTTCCCTCTCTCTCTCTCTCTCTCTTTTGGATCGCTCTCGGCGATTCCTCGTTACGTGCCACCCGCTAGCGGTGAGATCTGAAACACGCGCTTTTGATCCTTCACCGAGGCAAAGAAGCGACTAACGATCCAGTAGTCGCTCGAGCGTCCGTCGGCGACGTGACTCGTTTGCAAAACCTCCATCGGGGGCCCTCGCCCCTCTTAGGTGGCTACGATGTCACGTAAAAGTACGACGATCTCTATCTCTCTCTTTCTTTTTCTCGTTTCTGCATCCCAGCATCTGAATAACGCTCTAATGCCGCACCAAAAGAAGCTAATTCCTCGCGATTATCCTCCGCGAGCCTGTTTTGCTGCGACGTCTACGCAAAAGTCGAGAGCCTTTCACTCTCCTTTGCTTGGTGTCGGAGGCGAAACCTCCAGAATCAGCGAAATTTGCATTTCTGCAAGGATCATTGCTTTTTGAGGAACTTTTCTTGGCAAGATTTTTGCTGAACAGAAGCAATTTTAGAAGATAATATCAACCTGCCCTCACCCCTCTTTTGCTTTCCTACTTTACATATTAGGAAGATTTTTATAGCTCGACAGAATCAATTTTATTTGTTCTCATTTTTCCGACGTAGAATATTTTTAATTATTTCCTCTGATATTTTGTACAAAGCAATTTTATTCAGTATTTTGTTGTAAGTCTTTACAAAGCAGGTAATTATTATACAAAACAAAAATTGGCTAGAATCATTTTTCCTTAAAAGTAACATTGAGAATTGACAAGTAAGTAACATTATGAATATCATAACCATTAAGATCAACGTTAATTTTCCATCAAGAACAGATTAAATTGATTTCTGAATTACTGATATCGTGATCTTTATTTCACCGGTTTGACTAATTAGCACGAATCTTTGCCACCTCCAATTGCGTCAACTTCTATGAAGTCGTTTGCTCAGGTTGCACATTTATATTTAGAGCGTTCCTCACAGTTATCATGATCTCTCAGACGGAGTAACTGCAACTTTTTATTTCAAATAAGATTTACAATAATTTTATGGTAATTAAGTAATTAAAATAAACACGGTTTGAGTAAATTGAGCTGATATACGCGAACCTCTTTCCGCTCCCTTAATAAAATTTAATCATGGAAAGCACCTAATTTAATGACGTGGGAACGATTCAGAGCAACACGACAGAGGTACTAAACAAGATTCCGAAAAAGGACTGCTCTCGCGTGTGACAAACGTTTTACGAGCGCTTTAAAGTCTGTATTTAGAGGGAACAGATGCACATTTACTCTATTTAAATCTGTATTTAATTCGCCCGTAAAAATGCTGTTTGAGGGAGCCACCTGCTACGATATCGACCTTGAGGTATGTCATCAAGGACAGTCTTCTGATGACCTTAACAATTTTTTACCAGTCGTAACATGACACCCAGAAAATAATGTTTATTAGTATAAAATACTTCTTCGATATTGGGTTATTTAAGATTTGTTATTTTGGATTATTTAAAACTTGAATCTGTTTATAAAAGAATCAATTTTCAGGAAATGAAAGAGTTATTTCATTTTAAATATATTATCTGAAATAAATGAAGCTGAAATTATTGCTCTACATAAATTTTTAGTAATCAACCTTTGTTAATCGAATCAGAAATAAATATGGAATGTTAACAAGAAGGATTCCTACTATAAATATAAACAAAATTGATTCATATTTATTATTTCAATTCTCACTATTAAATCCACTGATAATAAGCATTTCAGCTTCTGAAGAACCGGCACAAATAAAAATCGAAGACATTGAAGCTGGGTTTCAGTAAATTATGATTTCATTTCGCGTTATTCGATGAGCATTTCGAGCCACCGCCCACGCGTTATTGGGAGAGGCGATGATCTTGCGGACGGCTCGGTTTGTCCCAACAAATCAAAGTGTCCCGTGCCGATTCCGAGGAAAACTAGCATTCAGACGACTCTGAAGCCCGACGACGACATTCAAGTGGCCGGAGGAGTGACTACATCCCGTCGTCCTTTGGCAGACGTCGGTCTCAGCCGGCTGACCGTCGTCTTCGAAAGGACCTACAGCGGCGTGGCCACTCGAGTGTATTTACGTGTTTCGGAATGTTATTATAAGTGGAAACACTCGTAGGCACCGCGTAGACGGGGCCGGAAGGACGCCGGAGGTTCGTAATCTCGCGTAAAACGCCATACTGATGCGATACTGCCACGGACACGCTGACATAGTTGAACACTCTATTGATTCAAGCACGCGCCGCGACTTTTTCCTGTCGATTTCCTGTCTGCCCATTTCTGGTCAAGCACTCGAGACCACGAGCCCACCTGGTACTCGAGGACTCCTTTCGCGGTTACGCTGTCTGACGAGAAACCTCGCATGATCCGAAAATCCTGATTTCTTTAACGCTGGAACTACCGAAATTAATAATAACTATTTTCTTTCACAATTACCGGAATTACAGAAGTGGTTTCATCAGAAATTGTCGAATGACATTGAAGCACATTTTTAATAAAAATTGTGCGAACTCTGAGTAGATGCAGTCTTGTCATTATTACAAAGCAATACGCATCAGTGGCGTTTGCTACTCTGTAAGTATTAGTAAAAATGTTACACTGAATATTACAGCATTTTTATTAAACTTCAGTGTTTCATAAAAATTTTAACATCAGACCCAGACATTTCTTCTAGCCGAGAATATTTCCATTGTACATTTATTATTATATTATAATTATTATATTAGAAGAACGTCAGAAAATGATCGCGTGAAAACCTTACGGGGCCTATTGAGATGTTTGTAAATACTTAACGCCGTGCTGTATGAACCCATCTGCACCCTAGAAAACTCTTTCCCGTCACATAAACAGTCAGGAACATTTTTACAACATCATAAAGTCGAAGGAGGAGATAATATCTAAGGGAAATAATGACACGATTCCTTCGTCAGTGAAAAAACATTTCCTTATTGATTTAAAAAAAGTATTCTCCCAATGATTGCCTTCGGAGCGTTCTTTCGCGCATGTATGAACATAACCGGAGATGTTCCAGGAAGCAGAACTGGTTCTTGTCCAGCGGCGGAATAAGAATTCATCGGGCCAATATAAAAATTCATTTTGACATTCCCGGTCCGGCCGAATCTTCGCGCGAACGATCAAAACGCGATCCACAAACACTGGCTAACGGATTCCGGTTGCCGATCGATAAATCACATAGAATTTTCTCGACAGTGGCCATGATTTACGAGCGAGTTAATATCGCGCGAGGAACGCCGACAAGTAACTGACGGAGCACAGTAGTGCGATCGTAAAGAGGGACGTTTAATACCGGACTCCTTCTCGCACCGATAAATGCTAATTAAATGGAAACACTCTTTTATGGGGACCCGGGGTCTCGTAATCCCCTTAGAAATCGGATTATGGCCCCGGTCCCGCGTAAAATGGTATTTCAAATAAAATATAAAAATATTTTCAGAAATTATGTCTTGAACGCCGCTGGTTTAACTGAAGTAATTATTTATCTTCGTATTCAGCGAAATAATAGTTGAAATATCCATTTAATTTTATAAGTGCGCGTCGTCTGTAGACTGTACGTCTTCATGCAAAGTAGAAGTAATTATTTACTGTCGCACTAAGTGAGCCATTATTTGATTTTATAATTGTATGTGATGTGCAGATTGTGAATACTTATGCAGAATAAAAGTCATGCAAAAGTTCTTTTCATTTCGTTTGGCATGAATGCATAAAAAATTACGGTCGTACATAAAAAACTACATTACATTTTTCAGGGCTTAACTTTACGTCAGGAAACCAGAAATTTTTATCTTTTTTTCATATAATCCTGTAGATTTTGGCGAGAAAATTCTGAAAATGCAAGCTTCAATCCTAGGAGATCGCTACTTCAAAAGCGATGCGCGACGTCACTACATACCAACATGGCGGCGCTCTTACCTGTCAAAAATGCTGAAAATTGCACATCTTTACACACGCATAACTGTTGAACTAATGATCTTAGGATTGAAACTTGGATTTTCGGCATTTTCTCGCCAAAATCTGCAGGATTACACTAATGAAAGTTAAAAATTTCTAGTTTCCCAAGGTAAATTTTAACCTTTTCATCAGTAACTTCAAATAGTCATGTTAAATAAAAGTTTCTGCCATTATCATATGTGTGTTTCTCGTATGTCCACCAAAATATGATAATGTGTAAAATAATAATATCTAGAACATGCTACAAAATATATTACTTCAATAAGTAGTTCTAATTCAAACGAAATAAACATCTACTTTCCAATATTCTCATCTATAAAATAGAGAATTAAAATAAATCTTGCAGACTATTTCTTTATATTTTATATTTGAATTATTACTTTAAATATATTTTATTTTAAGTGTACCCAGGTTTGTATAATCCACATTATGGTGCACGCTTTGCTGGCGTAGTATACTTAGCAGTCTGGGAATGATCGTTGAATATTTCCGTTAAAATCCCTTTACCGGATCGTGTAGATCCGACGGAAAACGTTAGATCGAAAAAATCCCCGCTTTCCGTCAAACCGATCGATTTACGACTGTCGGAGTTATGGTTACGAGCGCGACGATGCCAGATGGGTTTTCGGATAGAACCGGGTTTGACGTAATGGCAGCTGTAAATTTGAGGTATTTTCGAAAACCGATAGATCATGCTTAACCGCGAGAACGTCGTGACAAAGCGTAGCTGCCCAAGGACACCATTTTCCTTTGATCTCGAGTGCCAGAATTTCGAAATCTGGCGCGAAGGATTTATCAATGTCTTCTTGGTTGATAGTTGTACCAATAAAAAAGATAGTAAAAAAACACTATTAATTTCGTGTTGGCATTTGTATCTCCGGTGGTCGCCACCGAAATATGAAATATGGGTTCCTAAAATCGGTATTTAAATACTCCAAGTATTAATGTGGTTTTCCCGTTAGTTTCGAGGAATGTTGCTCGCAAGTGTGTCAAAATAAACGATCACTAGTCAATGTTTAAACTGCTGTAATTTTATGAAAAAAAAAGAAATCGTACGACAGCCTAGCTGGGCTTATTTTAAAGCGTAAAGCTACGACTTGTTAAATATTCCGTTTATTTTTTTCGAAGATATTTTTGCATCATGTAACAGGATGGCACAGTGAAGGTGATACAGTTTTCAAAATTTTTCATATTCAAACGTCTCTGTGAATAAATTTTTTGAGGTTTGAAATTACTATGAACTTGAAGAATGAAGTCTCCTCTTTGCAAAGAGCTATTAGAATTTGATGTTGTTAATCAGTGTATGTTAGCTATAGTAGCACGAGTCCATATTTTACAAAAATTCGTACACAAGAATGTCTACAATACGAACAGCTCAAATTACGTATTTATGAACTGGCAGCCCTAATCGATATTTCCATCTGTCATCAACTTCATAATGAAGGTCTTCGAGCTCTTCCAGGTCTTCGTCGTTGAACTAGAACTAAATTTATTGCTTCACGTTCCCTGCAAACGCTCCAGCATCCTAGTTCACGACCGAACACCGATTGTCGTGTCACCAGGCAAAGGATCAATTCCAGCTTGCTGTGCACCCCAGGTCATCGCACTTCATCACCGAGCTACACAGATCTCTAGCCCTCTAACCCTCTACATATAACCCTCGCCTATGCAACCGGCTGGTAACGCTATATCTCGCTCTCCAATTACAGTGTTCAGTATCACAATGGTCCGGATCGAAAAATTTAATCACAATTTGGTATAACATTCGAATTTACACATAAATATTCAAACTAAAATTTCAATGAAAAATACTAAAAATGAATTTGCTGTACGACTATTATGTTGGGTTTGTTCAATAGTAATTTTCTTAATTTTCAAAATTTTGTTACCCTAAAATAATACTCTGTGGGATTGAAATTAAACATAGAATGGGTTGTACTGGCATTTTTTAAAATCAAAACTTCATCAAAATCGTTTTGATAATGAAAAAACTTTCGCATAAGTTTTTAAAAGAGCGACTGAATTTTGCTCGACGGTACCTTTTGCACTTTTTATCCTTGTGATGAATAATTGTTGACCCCGAGATTCAAGGTCAAAGTTAATTTCGCGGCACCTTTCTTACATCAATTTCCGGCAAACCAAGGGTGTAGAATTTAGTTGTGGTGTGCGCGAGATACAGGGTGGGTCGCAACATTTTGCCATATAGATTTACGTCATTATTATTACGCATAGCAAACAATGTTTCAGATGAAGTTGAATGGTTTTGAGAGGGGCACATTCTGATAGTACATTTTTTTTGTAGGTGGATGTGTAAAGGACATATGAGGGTCATTAATATTTTTTTAAATGGAATCATATATTTTTTATTGCATCAGCTGATGCTCCCTCATATTCTTTACAAAAAAGTATTAATCTATTTGTGTAAAAAAATCATTAGTTTAGGAGATATTTTAATTCTAATTTGTTGGGAAATCTCGACTTTCTGGTCAATATTATGAATTCAATGTGATAATGTAGTAGGAGAGGAAGAATTATCATTGTAAATATTTACATTTTCTATGTTGATAATTCTTGCTCTCGTACTTATTGTGAAATTTAGACTTATTGGTCCATACTTTATCGAAGGATCACTAACCGGACCAAAATATGCACATTTTTTATCAAATACTCTATGGACATTTTTAGATGATTTATCATTGCATACACGACAAATAATGTGAACGACAAACAATTTAATGATACATTAAATCGAATGTTCCCAAATCGTTGGATAGGGCGAGGAGGTCCCATTGATTTTCCGGCAAGATCACCAGATCTAGCGTCCCTCGACTTTTTCTTGTGGGGCTACTTAAAAAAGAAAGTGTACGCTGAGTCTCCGACTACAATGGCCAATATGAGGGATCGTATCATCAATGAGTGTAACAAAATAACATCAGATACACTACGCAATGTTAGTGAATCATTAACTTCTTGATTCAGGAAGTGTTCTGATGCAAATGGTCGCCACATTGAACCTTTTCTGTAAAGAGACATTACAATTGAAATATCTCCTAAACTAATGATTTTTTTACACAAATAGATTAATACTTTTTTGTAAAGAATATGAAGGAGCATCAGCTGATGCAATAAAAAATATATGATTCCATTAAAAAAAAACATTAATGACCTTCATATGTTCAACAAAAATGTACCATCAGAATGTGCCCCTCTCAAACCATTCAACATCATCTGAAACATTGTTTGCTATGCTTAATAATAATGACGTAAATCTAGATGGCAAAATGTGGCGTCCCACCCTGTATATCCATACACCCTGTACATCGATATGAAAAATTCTACTTCTAGACAAAATCTCCCTAAACTATTCGATCCAGAGCACCGCGACCCTCGACAATCCTCGAGTGCCGGAAGCCCTGTGTGCCTGTTCGAATCCTCGCACGCGGAATTCCCCATCATGGACGATCCTCAGTGGATCCGATCGCTTTGAGGACCGCATTAACGAGGCGGCCATCGTGGCCACGTGTACCGTTGGGCCCTGGAAGAAGCGGCCTGCAATTAGCGCTTCGGTACTCGCGGTTCGCCACTCTTCGCGGTCCTGCCCGATAAAACGTTCATAATACGATTTCGGGCCCTGGGCCCGCGACATGGGCGGTCCCTTGGCATTGCGCCGCGGCTTCGGCCACGATTCGCCTCGGTTTACGCTGCTCCGAAAAAAATGATTCGACCGGATAAGCGCGGCGCGAGTTAATAAATATTTCAGCTGGGGCCCGTTCGCCGCCGCGTCAGATTCTTTTGCGCCTGATTATCGCCGCAGGGGAAGAGCAACGACGACCGGTCGCCCCGCGGTAATAGAAATCCGATTGGCCCGCGAACTAATTAGGGGAACCCGGAACGCGCCGATCGACGAATGCTTCGCTAATTTCGAACCCCCCCTTTCCCGGGCGACTTCTCTGTTAACTCATTGCTTTCGCCGTTCGGTGTATATTTCCTTCTTACGGCGTAATCCGGCCCGCGAATCCACTCCGTACCCCTACGTCGACGATTTGCAGCCTAATTAGCACTCTTAACACTCGAACGACCACAAAAAAGCAAAGTAAAAGACCGGAAGGGTCCTACGGACCCACAAACGAAAAAAGGTTGCCAAGAAAGGATTAATCGGCACATTTTTTGTTAGAACATTCACTTTTACACAAGCTTTGTTAGTTAGGTCCGATGGAACTTTCTGGTCGTTTCAGGGTTAATGAAGAGTTTTGAATCGATTATGGGAGTCGTGGTGTGCGGTAATGATTGCTTCAATTTAGGGATCTTGACTGAATGAAGGACGGGGATGACGTTCCTTTTATTGAGGAAGTGGATTAAGGTATGTTTAACTAATTGGATTTGGGATTTGGGGATGTTATTTTGTTTAACGCGAAACCTATCTACCACCAAGGATCAATATGTCCGGTTCCAGATTTTTTATTTAAATGATTGAATAAATAAGTTTAGAACGTATACAACAAGAACCACATAAAGTCTTAATAAATTCAATCTTGTCATTTTTCTAAGACAACAAATACCAATGTATGTTTCTTTCGCGATTGTAATTGTTGAGTTGATTTATTTTTGATTGGGGGAAATGATTGTAATGATTTTGGAATAATTGAAGTTGCTAGAAATAAAAGACTTTCCAAAATGCACTTTTTCACAGTTGTGATTATTCAGTTGTCTTATTTTTTATTGTCGAAGATGATTCAAAGAATTTTGGTTCAGGTGGAACTGCTGAGGACATTGTTCAGTTTATGTACTTTCCAAGCTTAAGACACTTCTTCGCGATTGAGGGCACACGTGCAAAAATGCCACGAGATTATCTCAAGCTTGTTTTGCGTACAGTGGCTCAATATATTCGACATTTAACGAAGCAAAAATAAGGACGTATATTTTCGTATTAACAAAAATTTGGGGACAAATGGTTCACTAAAACTTAAATAATTTTTTTACTTGATTTTTCACTCTACGCCTTTCTTGCAGACAACTTCTAAATTTTGATTACTGAGTTTTTATTGTTGACAATTTGGTGAGAAAAATGGTTTTCATTTCAAAGAAATGTATGATTATTTTTATAAAGTTAAGCTTGCAATGTTCATCATTCTATAATTGTAATAATTAACTGAGAAATAGAAGATTAATATTGCAATGCTGCAATTATAGTGCAGTATTTAGAGAATCTATGATTGTCGTCTATTAAATTTCTTCAATACTCTACAAAGTGTTACAATTAATAAATGATTACAACTATGAACAGTGTTGCCTGAATAAATGGTGATAACAAACGTGTTAAACATCCTCTTAGCACCAAACGCATCTGACAACGCAATAATGTGAGCGATCTGAATCGATGATGGTGTGCTGTTAGGTAACAATGTTGCCTACTGGTGATTTCAATGCCTGAATTTACGACTGGGTCATACTCGGTTCAATGCAGTGCGACTCGCATGATATTCGATAAGTATACTCGCAAACATTTGTAACACGCCATACCCTTAACAAGCAAACCAAAAATATACACAGTGGCTTCAAAAAGTATTGAATCACATTTACTATTTTCGAAACATTAGCGATATTCAAATTGTTATAAGTTCGTAAAAAAATTGTAGACTAATAAACCTAGACTCATTTTAAAGCTTGCAGCATCTACTTTCATAGCACATCGTTCCATTCCTTCGAAGAGTTTTTTGGGTGTGATATAATAAGTGAAAGTTGAAGATGCGTCTTTTCTCGAAAATGCTATAAATTTGAACATTGAAAATTTTTGGTAGATCAAATCCACTTCGGATTTGAAGATTGAAGTTTTCCCTTTACAACAACCCCTAACAGTTGATCTACGACTTTTTATAGCTGTTTTCTTGAATTTTTAATGAAAGGACTACCTGCAACTTTAAAATATTATAAGGACTTTGTACAACTAAACTTGTTCACCGTTTCTATTCCATGAAACAGTTAAAAAAAAAATCGTACATCAAGTTTTGAGAGGTCGTTGTAAAGGGGAAGCATCAATCTTCGAATCTATAGTAAATTCACTCACGAAAAAATTTTTTCAATTTGTTTTCACAGAAGTTACAATTTGTACCATTTACGAAAAGAATCTACAGTTTTCCACACACTGTGTGGAATCATACATGATCATTTTAAATGAAATTTAACAATTTATTATAAAAGTAGAGGCTGCAATCTTGAGTGTAGATTCGTTGTTGTACGACTTTTTAAATAATATTATAACTGTTCATATGTCACGATTTCTATGAAAATCGTAATTCCAATATTGAAATGCTTTTTGAAACCATAGTATCCATACAGTACGACAGGCCTGGGCAACTTCTTCCCCGCCACCGCTTTACGACCCCCCACTACCAGTGTACTGTCCGCGCCTCACAAGAAAGGGGGCACTCGCTCGCTCCGCCTATCCCCACCGTTGACGCTCCAGTACGCCAATGCTTAGGCTTTGACGTCACATGCTGCATAGTACGTGCAACCGCTTTAACCAATAGAGCAGCCAAAGGCGTGCCCCTTCCACTCTGACCAATCAACCCCGCATTCCTTTCACGAGACTTCTTGTGCGGCACGCACAGTATGTATACAGGGTCATCCGTTTTTAAACGGCCAAACGTCAACCAGCTATAGAGGACCCCAAATGAAACAACTTTCACCCCTAACACTTTTTTTGATTCGGTCTTGATTTTTAGATAATTGCAAAAACCCGTCATTTTTTGCGTTCACTTGAGATTAAATATATTAGGACTGCAATTATGTATCTTGATGATTTTTCCTTTGTTTGGTTGAAAATAAATAGGGGCATCTTTTTTATTCAGTCAACTTTTTTGTATGACCTTTGGATCTTGGTTTTTTTTGACATGGGGCACGCCGTGGAGACTGAATGAAATAACTTCGAATCAAAAAAGGTGTTAGGGGTGAAAGTTGTTCCATTTGGGGTCCTCTATAGCTGGTTGACGTTTGGCCGTTTAAAAACGGATGACCCTGTAGAGTATACCGTGCTTTTATCTCTCCTGGAGACAACCTCCTATATAGATTCCTATCCTCCCATCCCCTTCTCCCGTACTCCATAGGAGCATGGTGTAGGGTCTCAGGAATAGGAAGAGGTTTCGCATGTGGCTCGCGAGCCCAGTGTCATCAGGTCATGACTTGTTCCCCCACTCTAATTTCCCTTTCTACCGCGCTATTCGCTACGCTTCCGCCGCGGCCCGGTCACGTGACGCGTTCCGTCTCTGTCGTGCATACTCCGGTACTGGCAGAGGGAGGGTAACTTTTTCCCCTCAATTCGTGTTCCCTCGTGTTCCCTGTAATGTAATAGTAAATACAATCTATCATAATATATTATAAAAATACGAACATTATGATGCGAGCAGTGTCATTCATAAGTATGCAAGCAAACACGTGAGTCATTTTCAAACACGATTTGCTCAAAAACGAAGCCGCCAATCAGAAAACTGTTAGTCCACATTTTCGACTTATCTTCCCCCGAGGAATCCACCGTTTTATTGCGCAGCCCGTACCGGAAGACCCAGCGTATCAGCAGAAGAAAAAAGACGCTCGGTGCGTAATTGGAAGTAACGTCGATGGAAGTTTATTTTTCGCTTATGGCCACGTCGAATTTATTTTTATGCGGTTTTAATATGGCGGCGGTTTGCGCGCCGGGTCCCGGGAGTCGGAGTCGGGAGTCGGCGGCGGTTCGCGTTCCGCGTTCCCTTTTTCGCATAAACTTCTTGCTCGCCTCGGGTGGAACGTAAGCCACCGCGTTTCGCATTAAAGGAATCACGCGCTGGGATCGTCGGCTGGTTGCATCGGCTGCCACAATAATTAATACGCGTGCACCGTCGACATTATGTAAAATTACGATGACGCAACGCAGCTTTGCAGTTATATTCGACCAGGTGGAGAGAAAAAGAGAAGGGGGAAGGTGAGGGGGGTCAATGACGCGGCGATTGGGTCACGATTACGAAATCGGGGCTGCATCGAAAATCGTCGCGCAACCAATCAGCGAAATCGTTACCACCGGAGGAAGGATCAAAGAGAATCGATTATTTCGATTTGTCCCGATCGACGTCCGGCGGGCTCGTGAATTTAAATCCCGGCCACGGTGGAACACTCGATGGCGAACTCGCTTTTGATCCGAATGCGCACGCGATACATGCAATTACGAACGGCGACCAGCTCGAATTCGGTTTCGCAAACGGCTCTTAAAAGGTCTATCGACGCGCGTGTGGTCCCGCTCATCGCTGCCAGCGGTTTTCGCCATTTCTGAGCGGCTACGGCCGCTTCGATCAGCTCGCTGTATATCTTGTTGCGAATCTTTTTTGGCCGAATCTCTGTCCTAGATTTTGCAATCAACGCTGTTTTCACCTACCTTGTTCCCCGATTCATTTCGATTGCATATGAAGCGGTTTTCATATTTTTATAATACCCTAAGATCGATAGCATCTTTTTTAGGTGGTATGCACAGCAGATATTAATGGTGTTGGAATGTGGAGTTTTATGTTTTCTGCAAGGGACAATGTTTATAAAGTTATAAAAATTGTAGCTGAATCCCTTCCATTGCAAATTTTATTATTGTCACGTCAGTAATGTCATAGCTGTTTTAACACTAGAACTACCGAACCAGTAAAAATAACTGGTTTCTGATTTTTTCTTTCACAATTACTGAAATTATAAAAATGTTTCCGTCAGAAATTTTTGAATGAACTTCGGCATTTAAGAACATATTATAATAAAAGTTGTGCGAAGTCTCAATGGATACAGTCTTGTCACTATTACAAAGCAATATAGGGTAATTCCGGGAGAGATGCACCACATTTTGGTTTCTCTTGAAGAAAAATTTTACTGAAAATAATTGAAAAAATAGGCAAGCATAGTTCAATCGTTTATTTCAATCTCTTTATGAAAATATAACGTAAGATGAGTAAAACTTTTATATTAACATATTAATATGCTGTTTAAAAATGTTCGAAAAAGTGCATCTCTCCTTAGGGCCTGGAGTTAGATGCACTCCTCATTAGGGATAGATGCACTCCTTTATTTTTTATGCACTCTACCACATATTACACATATTAAACAAGAAATCCACTCTACTTTAGATGTGGTTGAATAATAATCTTCTGAACATTCAATACAATAATTATTAGAATCTACTAGCCAGTCGTTTTTGTCAAGAATGAAGCATCTCCTCTTTGAGGAATTAATGAATTAATGTTAATTAATTAAAGTGTAAGATGTTCACAAATAGTGTGGCAAAGAATAAGCCTCGGGTTTAAATTATGGCGTTTTAATTAATTAAAAAAGGATGATTTATTTTTTATAAAAGCGACTGCCTAGTACATTTACATACATTAATGGTGCATCTCTCCCTAACTTGAGGGAGGGACGTATCTATAAAAAACAAGAACCAGTACAAAAAATTTTGTCAAAACACGATAAAAAATCGTAAAAGAGAAACCATTGTCACTATTTAAGTCGATACTGATAGTTAAAACCATACCACAAGGAAGGTAATAACATTTGTATTGACCACTTACGAAAATATTTCATCAGAAGCTTGGAGCACTAAGAAATTTTTATACTTCTGTTACACTTAAATAATTATTAGGAATTATTTAAAAATTTTTAAATGTTATAAATGATAATAAAAAACAGTTGAGAATCGTCCAGTATTGCCATAATAAAAACTGGTGCATCTCATCGTATGGTGCGTCTCTCCCGGAATTAACCTACATCAGTCGCATTTGTTGCTCGGCAGTTCTAGTGTTAATACTGAATTTACTATTAAAATCGATTAGTATCAGTGCAGCTTATAAGCCCACTGTATCTTGTTTTGAATCTTCTTTAGTCGAATTTCTGTCCTAGATTTTACCATCGATATACTATTTTTGACGTTCCCTGTTCCCTGATCCATTTAGCTGCATATGACTGGTTTTTCTTATTGTGCTAATTTAGATAGGAACTAACACGATCCTTTTCAAGTGGATTTTCCCATTAACAATAAAAAACACATTTTTACCGAACTTCTGCTTCTACACTTGAGGAAAGCAATTTTTATTTCGTATAAAATGCCTGTAGTTATAATTTAATGAGAAGGTATGTAAATCTGAAAATCTTACGGTCTGTCTATAGAGCGCTAGCAAGAGTCGGTGGGATTTTGGTAAAAAGATTCTGAGGAATTCGAGCCGTGTTGGTCCCATCGCTACTATCCCATCTGGAATTCCTACGGACGAAATCGGCGTGCCATACGCTCCTCTCGCGCATATTAAGCCTTGATCTTAGGCGATAAACCTGGAATTAGGCCGATTCGAGTTTTAATCTCTTCGCCACCCAAGATGTTGCACGCCGGTTTACGGACGCGCCGTCCTCAGGTATCAACGATTAATAGTTCGGTTTAATCGTTAAAGAATTTGATCGGATCCATACCAGCGGGGGAATGACTTGCAGCCCAGCGTCCCGACAAAAAGCTTAGCGTTCCTGTAATTTTATTACGTCTCCCTCTTCCTTCAACATGCTCAAGGCTTTCTTTATTAATTCAGATGATATCGCCGGGCATCTCAAGTTTTACGCGAGCCGACTTTATGTTATCTTGTCGTTACGGCAATATTGGGTACCGGCGAAACATTTTTTAACATGCCCCGATGCACCAACAAAGCGATCTGGAAATTTGATTGAACCTTTTTTTCCATTACTTGTTGATGGTGGTTGCGATCAAACTTAGTAGGTGTAATTTGAAGAAGAAGTTGTTAAAAAAACAACGAAGTCTTTACTCTGTTTCTTATAATTAATGCACACAAACATCATTTTTCACAAAAATCCACCTTCTAGTTGTAAATGATTATATGGCTATTTTAGATGAACTCTGAAGCTACCCTTTTAATTTCTGATACCAAAAAAGTGATTAGTTCTTGAATGAATTTTAGTAGAAACATTGCAATATTTAAGATATGTTAATTTCTTTTTCATGAAATAGTGTGATGGTAAGAATTTTGTTATACTTTTTCGTTCCCCAATGTGGATTATTTTTGTTTGACGATCGATCGATGTGTTTAAAAATATCCGAGCTATTTTATAGTAAACTAGGTAGTTTCGAGTATCCCACCAGGTAAATATACATTCGTTAATATACTTTAAACACAGCATCATTCGAAGGTAATCGATCTTAAACGAGTTCACCGAAGTTTCAGACAGTAGGGCAAGAAGATTAAGTCCTCCGAAGACTGTCCGCCTCTATTTACTCAGTATCGAAAATAAAGTAATTACATCAGAAACGAGGCAATTACAACTCAGTCCATTATCGAACCGATTGCGAGGGTTATACCTATAATTAGTGTTGATTCGGTTAATAAGTACAGCAAAATGCATACGGGCACCCAATTCTGAAATGATCGTCTGCAAGACGGAAACTTCGATCAAAAAATTCCTTTCTGAAAAATCTGCTCCCACTTTATACGGTTTTATAAATCTTATACTGTACAGTTTAAACCATAAGTCAGCCCCTAATCAGTTTTATTCGACGCCATTAATGTAGGGGTTGCAGGAAACGCGTTGGGTTGCACACTACAGTGAATTCTCGATATATGTCAACAACACGGATCTTGCCAGTGTCATGTATCGCCCAGGAGACATTCCCGAGCCCTGTTATGTTTACACTCCTCGGCGTCCAAGGCCTCTGGAGCTTTGCGGCCCCTCAAAGGTATACCCCGCGATAGTGGGGATAATTCCGCGACGCTCATTATCCAGGCCTTGGCGACATAGAGAAATCACTGTATTCGTTTAGAGTATATTGTAATTATTTCGAAAAATCGTGGATCAATTTTTGAGAGGTGCCTTTGTAAGATCACATTCAAACTAATGTAGAAAAAAATGTTTGAGCACCACAGAGTCGTTTGAATATGAATGTGTTAGAAGGAAAAAGTAACTTTAGTTCTTCCTCTGCTGTAAAATAAAAGAAATTTCTTGGTGAAAAATGATATCCCAGAGCGCAGGGTTAGAGAATTTATCCTTTAAAATAAGCACAGAAAGAATATTATAAAATCGTTTGAAAAAAGTAGTTTTCTAAATTTTTTCACTAATTTTTTTATGTCGACATTCACGTATTTTCCTGCTACAACTTAGGAACATTTGAGATTTTTTACACATAAAGAGGTACAAGTATTAGCAACTTGGTCTCCCCACACCGGGTTCATTAAAAGAACAAATTCCTCTACTTTGGACAAGCTTTCGAAATCAAGTGTTCCACACGACGGGCCTCATACCCTGTGTTTCGTTAAGAAAATAACTGTTCATTTCGATCTCCGCGACCCAAAATATAGATTGAAAGTTTAGATCAATTTTGCTCTGATTATATTATTAAAGCTAGAATAACCGTCTCTGCGAGATGCGGAACGTCGCGTAGGCTAGCGAACCTTAATGACAGGCAATACAGAGAGCTAACGGTACGTTCTTTACGACGTCGTTGGCGTCGCCCACCCCTTTCGACCTCGCTAAAACTCCTGGCGGACTTTATATTGCAAATCCCCACCGTCATTAAGCCCCGTTCGACCGGTATCGTTCACCCCAGACAGGCGTGATCGCCACGGAAGCCTCGGTGTGCTCGTCCGTACTTAATATCAACCATTACTCCCTGCCGCCCATCTGCAATCGGCTCTGTCAAATATTAACCCCCGTGGAACCGAGCGACCATATATCCTTGCACGTGCATTTTCGAATTTTGTGGTTATCATTCTTCACAAAATTTATCTAACCCCTTCTTTAGGCAAACTGTATCAAATGAGTACAGTTATTTCTCTATACAGGGTGTTCACGCTATTACTAGCCAGCATTTTTCTTGTAAATAGTAAATATTAGAAGAAAATGACAGAGGAAAAAGTAGTACTGTTTTTTGCACGCAAGACAATGGCGTATGTAATTTTCTTGTGATTATACTATTCTGGCTATGATATGAAGGCGACCTTCAATTTTTTAAATGGTTTATTTTTCAAAACGTTTCTTCCATTTCTGACCATTGCATGACCTTGAAGGTCACTGTGCAGTATACGCATGAATTCGTCTAGGCACACGCTTGCATGTGATATAAAAAAATATACAGCATTCCATTTAAAAAATTCAGGGTCACCTTCATATCTAACAAAATAGTATAGGCACAAAAAAAAATACATACACGGCGCCGGCAAGACCCGTGTTGTTGACATATATCGAGAATTCACTGTATTTTTCATGCTCAAACGGTTGACTGGACCTAGTGTTGTACGATAGTCATCATTAGATTTTTATGCAAAATAAAAATTGCCTGCATTAATAACTAGACGCAGAACCTGCACATGCGTTTCTCTCCTTAATAATTTTCTTAATAATTAAAAATTCTTTAACTACTTTTCTCGTTCTGCGTTTGATGACGTGTAAGATACGCAGTCTCTCATCCGCAATATGAATTTGAACATAAGTGGAAATGGTAAGGGAAGGCGTTAAGAATCCATAATTGTGTTTAGAATTGTCTATCGCCCCCATCGCGAGCTCACGTATTCAATTCCCACGATCCGGAAAGGCCGCACAAAAATCTGGCGAAAAATCGCAGATCGCCAGAAAATTACGCAACAACGTACGCAGAGGGATGCTGGTCGGCCTGGCGAGGAGCGGCATTATAGCCGGTCCAAATTAAGACCTATCATGGCTGCCTATTTCGCCCCGAATGTCCCGTAGAAACAGTCCCTCTCTCTGCCGCAATTTCGCAAAATTACAGGGTGCCCGTGGCATTGATTGGGGGGGGGGGACGATTAAACAATCTAGGCCTCCCTGGTAGAACTTCTGGGAGGGCCCCCGATGCCGCGCAGTCCGGTGTCTAGTCGCGAAATGCTCCCTTCCTCAGTTTCAGGGCGTCCACGTAGTCCCCTCCAGAGGATCGTGTGCCCCCATCGTGCGCTCGGTCTTGAGCTCGGGCCCGGCCCGGGCCCGCGGAGGCAGATGATCGCCTTCGGGCCATGCGCTCGAAATGAAGCAGTTATACGACCGAACTAATAACATATTTAGGAGGGCATGCGGATCCCCCCGGTGGCGTATCCGCGACCTCCCAAGACGGCCACGCTTTCGGGATCTGGCCACCTGATTTCTTCCCTTTTCTGACGTCCCGACGTGTAACGTAGATAAAGGTAGCCGACTAGACTGCTCTCGAAACTCGCAGTGATGTCTTGATATATTGCATGAAAATTCCAGCGGCCAAGATGTCGCTTGTATCCTGCACAGACCACCATTCTCTTGTCGCTAACGCCAGGAACGAATAATATTAACACTCTTTTGTTTCTAATGGGTTTATAACGAAACCTTTGGCAACATATCCGCGACGATTTTCCGATTAAAATGATACCAAACACGGCAACATTTGGATTGAATTTACAAGTTTAATTCACGATAGAGTAGAGCCTCGATTATCCGAACTAACCAGTGGAACACGATTGCGAATTAGGACCAGCTACAGTGATTTACTGTTTAATAAAGAGTTGACATATCGGTTCGGATCTACTGCATCTCGTATTAAAGAAGTAAATGTGCTTCGAATTGTATCGTGTTTGGTCTCGTTTTAATCACAAAAATGTCACAAATGTTTGCATAACAATTGCATAAAGAAGCAATTAAAAACAAAACAGATTGACCCTTGGAATCACACTGAAATAAATTTGTTTGATAGAAATGTTTCCATGAAATAATAATGAATGGGAGAATTCCGTCTTGTTCCAAACATGGGGTGCAACTACTTATGTACTTACCCAACTGATAGCACGATCATTTGTCCTCGCCATTACCTTCGGCACTCTACGTGAGTCTAATCTTGACACGCTAATCAGCTCCTGCGATTCAGCTCGTCCATGATTTTATTGAGACACAGAAGATACATGTGTACAACGTCATCGCTCTCTTCCTTTCAAGAATGTTCCCGATGAACGATAACGTCCTTTTGTTTGTTCTCTCGTTTATATAGTGCCTCTAAGCGCTAAACTTCTTCATCCGAGACTTCAGATAGACATTGTAATGCATAATCGATTCATGTCGCTAGATAAAAGAGTACGGAGCGAGTAAAGGTTGCAGGTGGTGGCCAGTCGAGTTGGCAGTTAGTATGCGACGCGACGCGAAACGATCTCGGACCTGGATAATTATAGGTACTAATACAGTGTTGTTGTATATTTAGCCTTGAACACTGTCGAAACGGTACCGCCCTCGGCCCTTGTATCAAGTCAATTATCAATTTTCGACGGTGGATGAAACGGATTGGTCCCGCGATTTCCGACGGATTGTTGTCGGTTCTGTAATCGAACAGGTATTAGGGTACAGTGATTGAATATGGAAATTCGTTTTAATTTGTGTGTTTAAACGTGTTATTGGCAAAACGTCGGTACACTTTGTAAATAATTCATGCATACGAACGAAAGTCGATGAGTTTGATGAGCGCCAGTTGCTTTTCGAGATTCTTGCAAATTATTGAGTAGGACAGGAATGCTCGGGAATTGATAATAATTGCACGGTGCACGCAAATAGAATGTTTCCCTTTCTTCGTTAATGAAGTGTACTAAATATTTGCCTGAAGGGAAAGTCACTAGCAAGTCCGCCAGTCGTGATCATAATATTTCAAAACAGTAAAAAAATTGAAATAATTAAAGAATGTTTTCGACTTGTTAAAATCATGAACTGACAAATTTTTTGCATATTTTCGACAGGAGTAAAATGCGAAAAATAAAAATGAAAAAAAAACGAAAGAATTAAAATAATAGGAGAATATTCTCAAAAACCCCTTTGCAGGTGTTTGTTCGCGTATTCTGAGAATGTCAGAAAAAGCTTTAATTGCAGAAGTAACTAAATACTACGGTAGAATTGTTAAGAATTAGACGAAGGTGCTAAAAACGAGTATAGGGGCAATTTAAATGAATAAATAATTTAAAATAATTGAAAAATATCGACACACTATTTTCGACTCGTTGAAAGCATCAAAGAAACAATGGCTTTTATCCCTCGATGCAGAACATTTGTTTCGAAATTTTGGCGCCCGAGGATGTCAGAAACGGCGTTAATTGCAGAAATAACTCAATATTTCGGCAGAGAAGAGAAGAGAGACGAGGGAGGGAGCAGGTTGTCGGTGTGGCAGCAAAGGAATCGGTCACAGAAACGCGTCTCGTTTTTCTCTAGCCGTTTTCGGGGATAAATCCGGGGACGTGCGTGTCCGACGAGGATCGGCCACGACAATGCGTCCAGTTTCCATGGACCGAAATTCTCCACAATAGGAGAACCATGGAGGCGCCCTTTGTCGGCGTCCGCCTTCAAGAAGTCGCGACGTTTACGGGTCCGTCCGGACCACCAACACGTGCCAACGAACCCGAAACACGTGTTACGGACTTTCGCAAGACTGGCTCATGTTCAGACTCCCGATCGTGCCACCGTGGAGCGAGAGGTCGACGGTCAGGGACGCCATCGGTTCCACGAGTACTGTACAGAGGTACCATCCCGAGCATTTACGAACTGTTGGGTGTACAAATTAAATCTCGGGCCTAACACTGAATTAACTGTTACATTTACTTAATGTTCTAGTGTTTGCTCCGATCACGAAGTATCGTTCTAAAATTCTGTATACATTTTCTCGGATACCTGTAAGTATTTAAGGGTCCGGTCTTCGTGGATTCGCGATAAGGTAGAGTGACTACATTACCGTCAAAAAATGGTTTTACGTGCCTCAAGTTTTCGTCCTTATATAAGAATATTTTGTCGCTGGTAAAGAGCTCATTCGAAGGAGAAAGGTTCAATCTAGTGCGCGCTGGTCAATATTTAATATTTTAATATTGAATATTTGGTAATATGAGCGTTAGAAGTAGGCCAAAAAATGACGATATGCATGCACCGTGGAATCCAAGCATGTTTATGCCATTGGATGAGTTTTTTGGATGAAATCGAGAGCAGCACGCACTAGAAATTATCTCCAGCTACAAATTGAGCTATATTTTGTCTTGATTCTCTGGGAAATAAAGCGAAAAACTTTAAGCGCGTTTCTGGCGTTAGAATTCATAACATCGATAATGCAGAGCAAAAATTGTGACAAGTTTAGTCACAGACTTAAGACCCGTCGAATCAAGACCAAGACGGATCTTAAGTCTGTGTCTGAAGGCTGTGAATTGAAATTATTAATTAAAAAGTCACGTGACTATCCCGGGCCCTTAAGACTTGGGATTCCATGGGTTCCCCCCGGAAATCGACCTTTTTTCTTGACGGGTGTAATCGTCGCCATAACGACACGGTTCCTCGTTAACGGTTCGATTCACTCCGGTTATTGATTCCCCGAACGATCTCGCCCCCTTGAGAATTATCGGCATGATGCTCGTAACGAGATCGAACTGTCCCAATCGAGACACAATTTTTTTGAGAGACGTTCGGGGAACCGAATCTGGTTTTTGTTATTCGTGTGGGATTGCTGTTCAGTGTGTAACCTTTAGTGAAAAGTCCCGTTTCCATGATGTTATTTTATAGAAAGAAAAAGAATGAGAACGTTTCTTTTAGTGAACTTTCTTTCAGTGACTAAAATATACAGGGTGTCTCACCTAAGTCAACGAAGTTTTTTTAAATGCAATGATATATTTTTATTATCGCTATATAATAATCGAGGTCAAGACGAATTCAACGACCTGTGATACAATGTCCGTCACGTGATCTTAAGTATAAAAAATTCACCCTGTATACTATATTTACAAATATATACTATATTTATACTGTATATTATACTACATTATATTGTATTCTAGTACATTATGCTATAGTCTACTATGTTCCAGTATATTCTAGTATTTTTATTCTACAAAAATCTGCAGTCTAGTTATTAAATACTTAAGACAGTAATTAATCATTTCGTAGCCTATTTCTTGCTCCACTAAACATAAACAAAAGTAAAAGCAGTAGCTTAACTTGTTTGCTAAAGGGGTGGGACAACGCTGTCTATTACTTTAAAAATATACAAAACCTCTTTCTCTTCTTTCTCATGTTCGAAAAAAAATTTATATAAAGACTATTTCTGTCCAATTACACATTTAATTCTCGGACACTAATCTTAAAAAATATTATGTACCCTATGAATGGTTCTACTAAATCGTGCTAAGCTAAGAAGGAAACCCAAAGTATTGTCCCATTATTTATATTGTCATATTATTTATTATTATACTTCTCTCTCCGTTGCTAATATCTGAAAAAAATTAAAGTAACTCCCGCCTTCTGAGGGGTTCAATCAATGCTCAGGCCTCCAACAGTGATTTCAAAAATACTATTTCCTATACGAATACTTCCTCCGAACAAAAACGAAAGTAAATTGCCTCCTAAACCGATCGTCAAGCTGAAAAAAGGAAAGCATCGCTGTCTGCAGCATTTTACATCGTGTTATTACCACTCATTTATCTCGTAGCCAGCACGTGCAGCTTCTGCAGAACAGCCCGCGCTGAAGGAAGACCAAACAACCGGCGTTCTCACGCGACATCGGAGAAAAAATGGTTCGTTTTCTTGGATATCTACCAGTGCAATCAGCTCGGAACTATCGTACAGTCTCACAAGAAGTCCGGCGTGATGAAGAAGTTAAGTGCCAGGTAGGAATGAAGATATTTCAGCGGGCGCATCGTAAACAGCGTCGTAATTGGACGTGTCAATAATTTATGAAACGTTCGCCGTTATCAATCGTTGTACGAGAACCGTTCGATACGTTCGACCAGCAGATCGTCCGATCAGATATTTTCTTTTCCTGAGGAAGTAATTAGCCGCGCACCAGTTTCATTAGCATAATAACTCTTTTACGGTCTCCGCGAGACGTTGAAGATTCTCTCTCTCTCTCTCTCTCTCTCTCTCCCCTCTCTCTCTCTCTCTCTCTCTCTCTCTCTCTCTCACCCTTTCTGCTGCCCGATTTCGTCCCGGTTCGAATTTTTAGGCGTGCTCTGTTCACCGTGTTCACCGTGTTTGGCCCTCGCCCCAAACATTCGGAGCAGTTTCCGAGCGCTGTAGGCGAGGGGAGGTGTCGAATAAATTGAGGTCGCGTGGGGCGGACGTTTTGCCGGAATAGAGGGACCACACTCGTGTATTCCGTTCTACCCTCGGGCTCCTGGATCCCAGAAACGCAGGTTCTGTGGCCCCGGTGGCCCCGATGGCCCCTCGGGGGTGGCTGGAAGAGTTGCCAAGCCCTTCGACCGTAGCCTTCCATTTCCGCTCAGGTTTTCCTGAAACGGTCCTTCTCCCTCCGGACAGATCCTTTTCACGAAGCTACTCGCGGTTGGAAAATACAAACCTCCGTTATCCGAATTTATGGCAATAGGTTATCTTCTTGGACAGAATTTGTGTCGGCGAGACATCCTTAGGGCTTCGATTATTTTCATTTGGCAAGTTTTTGGGCTTGGTTCTTGTAAATGCAAACTTTAATTTTGATTCGGTTACTACTTTTGACATCGAGTTATCTTTCATTTTTAAGACAATTTTGGTGAAATGTCTCATTTGAGAAAATACATATCTGTGACTGTGAAATTTTTTATTGAAGAGGAATAGTTGGGTACCGTTGGGAACTTTTCTAAAGAGTGTCTCATAGAACAGATGTTTTAGAAATATTGAATTATTATATTATTACTTGGAGCTTGTGAAATTACTAAATATGTAAGGGATTTGGAACCTGTTTTGTTGTAATAGCTTTATTGGAGTATTTCTAATTATTTTCTCCTTTAAATCCTAGGGTTCTAATCTGTGCCTCATATAAATACATCGATCTGTTAGTAATAATAGTATGTATAAAATTATTTAACGGCAGTGTATCATATGCAATACCACCTTTTGTAATGTAGAGGAAAAGAATCCTGAATCTTTCGTTTATCTATTCCTGCAATATAAGGTAAGAGACCCAATTACTGTGGGAGTAACAATTACTGTGCCTATATGAATTATATTTGTTTTTAAAGCTCAATGAATATTAAAACAGAGATATTAAATTTTTTTCATTAAATTCAGTTAATATATATGTTCTATATCTCCTTTTTAATATTCATTATGCTCTAAAAATAAGTATAATTAATATAGGCGCAGTAATTTCGTGGCTATGTTTTCTTTTTTATTTCTATCTTCAAAATATTTTACTGAAATACAAGTAAATTGTGTGTCTTATTATGATTTTATTACAATCCTATTTTTACATAAACTACATGTCTAAGAATTGTAAAAATGAACTTTGAAGTATGGTAGAAATATATTTAGATTAGAAGATTCCTCGAAAGTCTGACTAATTAAACCAGAAAAAAAAAATAAAGTAGTAAAACAGTAATTTGTATGAATCCGTGCCAGTTTTTAACGTATAATTTATTTTTTAACTTATCTCCCAGAGTGTTCCCAGACAGATCTCCTGGAAGATAGAGTTGCTGGAGATAAAACACTGTTTTTTCTTCCCCTCTCGGGTTTTTTCATCCCTTCAAACGGAGGTCTTCATTGATGATGTTCTCGACTCAACGCCGTCTCAAGAACAGACGGACCATGTGGTGGGTAAAATACGTCTATTTTCTTAGAGCCGGCGATAACATGGAACAAATGTTCCGCCTGTAGCACAAACTTTCAGCAAAGTTTTACGATGGCCGCATACGTGCTGATATTTTTACAGTTTGCTCGGTAGGGATATGTGCTCGTTGAGAGCATTGGTCTAATTAACCTATAAATCGTTCAGGAATCTTCGTACTCGCAGGAATTTGTACTCCAGTTAAAATAAATTCGTGAATGCTGAAGATCCTCTAAATCTTCTGTTCAATCTATACTAACCTACACAAATAATTTATGCTGGAGGAAAATGGCATATTAAATTATTACCAAAATGGAGGTACTGGGCCTCCGAAATATTTACCTAAATATGACAGTTTCAGACTAAAATTTTTTATACAATCTTTATTCTTTTATTTTAGCAGGAAACATTGCAACAATAATACCCATTAGACTGCAGACTTTATGCATTTATTATGAGATTAAGTAGGTAAAATTTTGAAAAAGGGTGTACTAAATGAATTCAAAAGTATCTATTTATTAAATTCAATTTATTAATATTATTAAGGGAAGAAAGAAATTTCTATTTGGTTTGTCTTTCTTGCAATCAATATAGAATTTCTCAGGTGAAAGGTCTTGAATTGATTTCTTGTAATCAAATTTTTAATTCGTACAAAAATTGACAGTCTGATGACCAGATTGCAGTATGTACCTTATTTATAGCAAAAAAGCATAAAATTTAGTAGTTTCGATAAATTTTTAATCAATTAATCAAAAATGTCAAAAATGTACATTTGCTTCATTATAATTTGTTTTCTTGAAAATATAGAAATATAATATCAAATGATACATTTTAACACATCGACTGCCAAAATCAGCATCCTCAAAAACCCACAAAAATCAAAGTAATGCAGACAATGAAATGAAAAATACAAAACTCCAATTTGCACAATTATATTACACGAGAAATGTTAAGAATGCCCAAATACACAAGTATCGGCTGCACACAACCAACCTAGCAGCCGACGTGTAAATTTCACAGAGGCTGGTAAAGCTCCGCTATAATTATTTATCTACGATCATAAAGCCAGAATAATGGCTCCAAACGTTTCAGAGCCCCTTCAGCATTTATCAATTAGCTTTGAAAAGCTAATGCTTTGACCATAACTGTTATAACCAAAAAGAAATAAAGTCATGGAATAACAATTATTTCGTCGACTAAAATCGCATTGGTTACAAATAAGGATTATAAGTAACCGAAAATTTTTTCTCTTGTTGCTAAATGTTATCGTTGAGAGATTTCGATCACTTATAACAGTTATCAATGAGAGAGGTTCATTTTTATCGCTCATAACAGTTATCGAAGGTAGAGGTTTATTTCGATCGCTCATAACAGTTATTGATGAAGCAAATTTTTAATAGTTATTATTAAGTAGTACAACTTTCAAATGGTAGACAATCAATTATTTAATAAATTTTTTATCCATAAAATTAATTGCTTAATTTAATGTGACAAACATGAGTTTTTCCAAATTTTCTTCTGACAAATTTCACCGGAAATCATGTAATTAATTTTAGAGCAAAAAAGGTTCGATCAACGCTAACCTGAGTTGCGGTCACAGCGTGAATACGGGAGTCTATATTTCTGATTTT
Source organism: Halictus rubicundus (assembly GCF_050948215.1). Taxonomy (NCBI): domain Eukaryota; kingdom Metazoa; phylum Arthropoda; class Insecta; order Hymenoptera; family Halictidae; genus Halictus; species Halictus rubicundus. Next base: position 8,313,269 of record NC_135149.1, on the reverse strand, counting down.
CCCGGTCGAACAAATTTCGAAAAATTTTTTTTCAGATTTTGTGTCTTCTTTATGGTCTGTTGATTCGTCTTATTGTACGAAACCTCCTCAATTAATTTCAGTGGCTTGCTCCATCCGAAAAAAAGTAGACAACTCAGTAATGAAATGAGCAACTGAAATGAATTGCCTCATCAATAATTATTATGAACAAGTGAAAAGAAATTCGATCATCGATAACTGCTTTGAGCAATCTAAACAGTTTTTCTTCATCAATGACAGTTATCGAGGAGGATCAAATTTTTTGGACACTAATAACTGTTATTTGTAACCAAGAAGTATAAAAATCGATATTTTTTAATCATTCTGTTCTTCGAATTTTTTTCTTTACATTTGTGTAGATTGTCTTAAATTTCAATAATAATCAACTTTTTATTAATGATTTTCGTCGTAGAAAATTTTAGAATAACTGTTATTTTTGGTCCGTGGGTTGAAAAGTCCATAAACCTCGCGAAATAAACTGGGTCTATGGAACACAATCGATCCAATAGCAAGGTGTGGAACGTGACGAAGAAATACTTGTTCACGGCTATTAAAGTCAGGCGTTCTCGCCCCTCGAGACAGAATCTGTTTCGACCTGCTGCAGCGTAACCTCCCTCCTGCGCAGCACATGCTGGACTCGGAATTAGGGTGGTTCCGGTTTTTTTCCCATTCTTCCAGGGGAAATCCGAGCTCCGGTAATTCTGGGGCTAGACGGCGTCGTCTTTTCAGAACGTCACCGCCTTGTCTGCAACTCTTCCGACCAAGGAGGAAGGAAGTCTCTGTTGTAGCCGGCTGCTGCGGGGTAGAAGGCAGTGTGGTCCTGCGTTCTGGCGGATGTCCGCCCCACACGATCCAGATATCGATCTTTCCCGTTGCTACCCTCGAGCTTGCCATTAACTGTCATAGATCTCACGAAACACAGACCTGTCGGGCGCATTCTTCCTCGCGTCTGCTCGTGGAAATTCATTCACCGCGCCGACCCGTTGAGACTCCGCTAAAGCTGTCCGTTATTTTCGAGCGGAGTCGACAACGAGAGACCAGAACCTGCGAATAGGAGACATCCAAATTATTTTTTAATAATATTATTATATTTTTTAATATCCAGTGACGCCTTTGCAGTTCCAGTGAACATTTTCGTGCCTCGTCGCACACTAGAATCATAGCAAACAAAGAAATATTTTAGCGATTAGTCGGTATTTGCGCAAGATGGCTCCAGGTCGAGCCTAAGTAATTCGTATACCTACAACGCACGGTTCACTAGATTCCGGAAGGGCCGCTAATAACCTAGCAGACAGGTCTCCCGGCAGGGGCAAAAAACCGGACGACCATTAGACGAAGGAAGAGACGAATTTAGCCTATCTGAGTCTAGGATGGACGCGGTAATTTGCCGAAACTGTCCTGGAACTGTCTCGGCCCATGACGGTCCCCGAAACAGAGAGATGTTATTAGGCAAGACGTCAATCAATTTCGTCCCAATCAGACGTTTGTCCCTGGAAATGCTCCCCTGCGCCGCCCTTCTGTCTGTGTGGTCGTCCGCGACTTAATGATCCTCTAAAATATGTCATTATGTTCAGACGCTGCTAGCTGATATTCACGGCGACTGGGGTGGATCATTGCCAGTATTACTCCCGGTTGACAGTAATTACACGCGTGTAAGCGCCGAGGATCTCATCAGTAGAGTCGTCTGGTATGGTTGGACAGCATTGCTCTTGTAATGAATGTAATCATTGCAATTTTCTCGTACACTCTGTTACCTCTCATTTAGTTCCCTGATCAATTAAGAGAAAGCAGTTGTCGAATCGAGCACTTTAAGAACAATACTAACGTATTGGTCTCTTGATAATAAAACATCAACGATATTGATGAATAATATTTATACGAATTTATGTAAATTTGTTGAGCAACACGATCACTTGTATCGTATTTTATTCTTTTCTTAAAATTTATACAGGGTGTCCGTCTATAAATGTCCGAGCAAATATTTCGTAACTGGTTGAAATTACAAGAAAGTTTAACAAGGCAAATTTGTACGGTTTTAAGTCTGCTATAATATGCATGTCAAATATTTTTGTTTACTCGTGCCCTTTGCGAGTTATGAAGGTCACCATCGTTTTCTTTTAATTCACACCCCCATTTTTTTTACACATTTATGAAGTAGGAGTCATTTGCAGTCAAAATCATATTAGATAAAAAATTGATATTATGCATTGTTTACGAGATAATCGGCATCTGAGTTATCGAAGAAGTAAACTGGATTGTAAGCATTTTTTAATTGGATTTGGAATGTCAAAGAGGTTGAGAAAGTATACAAATAATTTGTTTATGAAACATTTATTATTGATTCATAAATTGCTCGAAACTTTTACCATCATGGTCGATACAGTATTCAACACGTTGTATAATATTTCTCATTGTTGATTGCAGCATTTCTGCTGTAATGCTTTCTACAGCTATAGTTATCTTGTTACATAAATCTTCTACATTTTCCGTCACAAGGTGTGAAATCCGGAGATCTGGATGGCCATCGCAGATTAGTACCTATCCAACAATTAGGAAATCTTTCATTCAAAAAATTGACTACAGCACGCGTATTATGTGCTGGAGCATCATCTTGTTGATAAATAAATATTCTTGTAAAGTTGTTTGGAAGTATTGCAAATATCTGTCACCATTAAGATGACCGTAAAAAAAGAAGAGTCCAATAATTTTGTTATCAATGATTCCGTACTATACGTTCATTGAAAATCTACGTTGCAAACCTCTATCTCTTGTCGCATGTGGGCTCGCATCGGACCAAGTATGCGTGTTATGTTGATTTTCCATACCACAATTTGAAAAACACGATTCATCTGACCACAATATCTTTCTAAGAAAATCTGCGATCTGCGTCTCCTTCGTGTAAGGATTGTACTAAATTGTCACGATACGGTTTAAATTTATCTCTTTTTAATATAGCATGCACGTAAATTCGTGCTAATCCCAAATTAAGTGCTACTCTTCTTATGGGTGTACCTCTGTTTTCAATGAAGCTTAATAGCACATTTATTTCGTTCTCCACATCTACTATTCTGTTTATACGCCCTTACCTTGTTAATGATCCATCCCGACGTAAATTATCTTTAATTCGTGTAAACGTACGACTGTTTCGAATTCATCGTTCTGGATACTTTTGTTAATACAATAATTGAACTTCATTTCTATTATGATAATACATCATAAAAAAATTATCTGTATTTACTTCTTCGATACCTCAGATGCCGATTATCTCGCAAACAATGCATAATATCAATTTTTTACCTAATATAATTTTGACTGCAAATGACTCCTACTTCATAAATGTGTAAAAAATGGGGGTATAAAGAAACCATAGTGGCCTCCATAACTCGCAAAGATCACGAGTAAAAAAAAATATTTTACATGCACATTATAGCAGACTTAAAACCGTGCAAATTTGTCTCCTTAAACTTTTTTGTAACTTCAACCAGTTACCAAATATTTGCTCGGATATTTATAGACGGACACCCTTTATATTACGTTAGAAAGGTTAAAAGTATATAGTAGGATTGTGGTTAAAAACCAAGTAATTTTGATCTGTTCGGTATAGCTGGTGTTAATACTTAAATATTGGTGAGAGAAAAATTTTATTTACCTGGTCACAAGCCTGATTCACTATTAAATTGCAAGGGGCCGAAGTAAAACGTATTCGATTAACGAAGCGTTCGGATAATCGAGATTCCATAATATCATGTATTAAACAAGTAAATATGACCCAAATTGTATCATGTTTGATATCATTTTAAACTGAAAAACGTCAGAAATATACTGGTTCAAGTTTCACAAAAAAATAATCACAAACAAAAAAGATTTTTCTCATTTATTACTGTTGTCTCACGGATACGCTGCTGTCGATGTTTCGTTTACTCGCTACGCTTTTCCTAGGTTTTTTTCTTTTTTTCTTTTATTTAGCATTTGAAACCCTTCTGGGTTTATTCTGCTTTACAGGAATAATAATATAAGTGGGTACAATAATATAGTATACAGAGATAGAACAAGAAGAGTACAATAATAATACAATTGAATACGATAACACTGTCCGTTAATACTAAATATGTAGATTGCAATTTTTGAAAAAGGAATGAATACAAAGACAAGCTTCAATATTTGGCTTCGCTAGAAGTGTGTCTACATTAAGAGGTAGTTGAAGGCCCATACTAAGTAGGGCCTTTGTTAGCTTGCGTCTTTGTGAATTATACAATTCGCATTGCCATATTATATGGTCAAGGGTTTCGCAGTCCCGATTGCATTTGCACAGGCTATCATTGACAATACCTACTCGCGCTAGTGAAGCAGCCAGGTTATAGTGATCGGAACGCATTCTGTTAACTGTAACAATAAAACTTCTCCCTGGTTTTAAATGGGCGAACCAGGGAACAGGGCTTTCATTAAAAAATTTTTGAAAGAGTTTTTTACCCTTAAAGCTTTTCCTAGGTTCAGAGCTAGCAGCAAGAGATTAAAGCGTGCTGTCTACACACAATATAAATGACATATCAGTTCCAAAGGTTTCCCACGTATCTGAACATTACAGTAATTACGACCATCATGCCAAAACACTACAAAACGCAAACCTAAACCAGCAGGCACCGATCGAATATGAAAATAAGTTCAGCCGGACAAAATCACAGGGACACGAGGTGTCCCGGCGAACAAGTTTCACCGCGACACGGTGCGGCACGGTCCGGCCATCAACTCGCATAAATTTCCGGAACAACACGCCGCGCCGGTCGTCCGTGTTCCTAAGTCCCTAAATCCTGGTCGTGTAATCTGCGATGCAAATTCTCTTATAATTGATTCCTCTCTTTCTACGATCGAGCGGTTAGCTACCAGTCTCTCAGGTGGAGGGTTTATGCGTACAAGATGAGTCCGTGTAAGCCGGGTTATTCTCTGCTGGACACACCTGCCGTGTTCCCACGTGAACATCAGGTACGTTCGCGGTCGTCATCGGTACGAAAAACGACTGCCACGAGGGTAGGACACCAAGTGTACTGGGGTGGGGGTATTCACTGTGATCAGCAGTCCCGATAAAGGCAGGAGAACCATTAGATAGACATCTCCAAGACGTTCGATATAATAAACGAACGAGCACGATCGAATCGAGCGGGACAAGTTCGAGGCCCAGTATTCAGTGTCAATCAGGGAAAGTGATTTCTAAAGGCCCCGTGAAGGAACGGTGCCGTGAATGCAGCCACGGAAACTCTATACAGGCCCTGTGGGTTGGTGTTCCGTAGCTGTGGCTCGGTTACCGTGGCTGCTTTAAATTATAAAACCAATTTCCGTCACGGGGAATGAGGTCGTCCTGGGGTCACCGTGCATAATGAGCGCCGATCGAACACGGATGCCCCGGTTTTCTTCGCTTACACCCATTAGAGAGGGCTACGAGGATGCACTCCTTTCGCGTGGGTGGATTTCTTCTCTCTCGTTCATTCTTTGTTCTTCTTCTTTGTGCTCACGGTGATATGTGGATACTGTATTGTGTGTACGAGTCCCGAGGGTTGCGTGGCGAATGAGTGATTGAAGAATTGGGTTCGGGACAATGGAGGACTGATTGGCCCTCGTTCTGGACTTGACCTGAGAGCGTTATGGTGGACCTAAGTTGTACATATCTTTTGTTTCGACCTCTTCAATTGGCTAGACATCGGTTCGATAAAAATTCGTACATTTTCTGATTTAGATAGCAGTTAGTTAAGACAAGCTTACCTTTTATGTTTTCATCGTGTATTCGGGTCTAGCCGGGGACATATATTGACCAGGATATACTATTCTTTGGTCACGCCGAACGTAGAAAACGTAGTATATGACTTTTATCGTGTAGGCATTTGGGACATATACAGGATGTCTCACCGAACTCGACCATTTAAAAATAAGATAGAAGAAAATTTCAGAGGAAAACATTAGTTGGTTCAGAGGGGCAAATATTATGGTAGGCAAAAAAATTTGTTTAAGGTTATATTTTTTGAGATTTCAAGGTCACCAAAGTTTTTTAAATGGAATGATATATTTTTATTGGTCGAGGTCAAGACGAATCCAACGACCTGTAATATTATGACCGTCGCGTGACCTTGAGTACGAAAAATTCATAAAAATAGTACATACTCTGAAATTTTCTTCTATCATAAACAACAAGCGGGATATCTTAGATGCTCGAGTTAGGTGCGATACCCTGTATAGAGTAAACACTGTAATGGTGAGTCTAATAGTAAAAAGTTGTACAGTTTGTACAATAAAAAAGCTCAAACTGTGCTTAAAATATCTCACGGAGAATGTCCTTTAAAAGACATCATCAAGTTGTAATTTACAGGGTATCATTAATATATTAGGACCTTGAATAAGTTCTCGCTGTTTCTTTTACAAAATAAAAGCTTTTACCCAATGTCCTTGCTTCTGGATCATTCCTAAAACTTTTAAACGTTATGAAACAGTTGACTCATCTACTTGTAATGTTTTTCCAAGTTCTGCTAGCGTCTGACATCGGTCTTGATCGAGTAATTCCTCCAACTTTTCGTCTTCAAATTTTTTCGGTGCGCCAAAACGTTCTTTATCCTCAAGTTCAAAATCATTATTTTTGAAGCGTCGAAACCAGTCTCTGCATGTCGTATCCGAGAAAGCATTGTCACCATAAGTCTCAACAAGAATTCTATGCGCTTCAGCTGCAGATTTCTTTTGAATAAAGTAGTGCAATAAAATTCCCCGCAAATACACTTTATTTGGCACAAAAGTAGACATTTTCAGAACTAAGAAAAAATTACTTTGTTTACACTAAAGTGAACTACCATACACTGAAATGTAAGGTTAGATACACTACTGCCTTGCATGTGTGTTACCATTCGAAATTCCACGAACGGGGTACTGCTACTGCCATTTTTGAAGAAACAGCGAGAAGTTATTCAAGGTCCTAATAGTTTTAATCTTTATATGTCTTACAGTCACATCTGCAGTTTACACTGTTGTATAGTTTAATTGTCGAGATGATCGTCGATGATACGCGAATAATCCAGCGGATAATCTAAATCCAGGCGAAGTTCGTGGCCGCGTGAGTCACGCGTTAGTCTCCTCCGTCGGTGAACCAAGATCTGCCGCGCGGCTAATCGAATCATCAAGTCCCAATTAATTAATCGAGCGCATTCCACGACGGATTCCGAGCACGCGTGCGCCCACGAGCCTCTCGCTGCTTTTGTTTCGGTGCACGCTGACCGAATGATTCAAAGTCCTCCCCGGTTCAGAAGACAAGTAGCCGGCAGTTGCACGCTCCGCTCGATGACTCAGTGACCGCAATGCCGTGCGCGCGGCAGCGGCGGCGGCGGCTATTAAATGGCACCGTGCTCATAAATATAAATCATATGGAATTGTTTTGTTGCTCCGCGATGCTCCTGTCGGCCACGACCCTGGGAAACAGCTGTCCGCCTAACCGAGCCCTCCAGTACAATGTCTCCAAATTTGGTCTCGCGAATCTGCCAGCGACTATAACTCGCGTGTCCCTGCTGCGGGTATCTTGTCCCACCAGGGATTCGCGATACTTTGTTCCTTGAGCCTCTTGCTCGCAATAATCTATTTATAGCGTTTATTTATTGTTCTCGGACCGATTAACACACCTCACCTTGACGCTTCGCTGCGAAGGGTTTGATGGACCTTCAAGTCTGAAGGCATTAAAAAAAAAAAGATTTTATTAGGTTCAATCGAAAGTGATTTTCCTTTTTTAACAGTAGGTTTACGGGGCACGTCAAAATGATGCGTTCTGTAATTTTTATTTTACGATCATTGAGATTGTAAACATGCATGCAGAAGTGTGAACAGATTTATTTCTTTAGGTATATATTGTAATAAAGATGGCTGAAAATTAGGATAGACATATTCTCGTTATTTCTAATGAGTAATGTAAAACAGTTACTTTTGGTGCTATGTAAATCTAGTATTGAGGGGGTAGACCACCTTGAGTATCCAAAAATGTTTTTGGGAATTTTTCTCAAAGGTAATTAATAGGAGATAAATTCCAATATTCTGCAGTGATATTAGCATCACTCTTAACTTCATTCTCTATTTATTTTAAAACAAAATATTATAAAATGGCAGAGTTCGTCACTGTTTCTTGAAACGACCTTGTACTGGTGCATCGATGGATGGCCACCATTGCTAACAAAACTAGAGACGTTTGGAATGAACATGATTTTTATTCTCAAACTAGTAGGTATTATCTAAAATGTAGAATAGAATTGTTACGGAAATCTGTTAGTAGAAATGGCAGCAGTTTGAATCGAGAAAATCGCGTTTTACGTAGAAAAATCAGCTTTAACCACTTATACAGAAAAATGTATGGGAAGAAGAAATGTTAAAATATTTCGGGAACTTTTAAATACTCTCCAATTGTGCTTTAAAAGGAAATCTGCATTAACCGAGGCCGTATATCTTGAGATAAAACATAAAACTACTCGGCTCGGCACAGGAGTCGCCAAAATGGGAATTGCCGTCAGTACAAAGTTCAGACAATACCGAAAAAGTTCGCGTCAGTGTTTAAACTTTGAGTCATAAATATTAATCATTGGGAATTCGAAACACGACCAGCAGGAAGTCGCAGTGGCGGACGGCCACTCGGTCTTTTCCGGCGGCCGGTGGCAAAAAGTTAATTAAAACGCGATCAGCCGGTCTCATTTCATCTGTGCGCTCATTAACAGGCCCGGCGTGTCCAATCCGATGATTAGATAGCTCTATGCCACCCGTGCCGCAATTTTCGATCGACCATCGTGGAATAATTACGTTCAGGAGGGGACCGAGAAAAAGAAGATAGCGGCGACGAGGACGTCGTCGTCGTCGCCGTCTGGTATCGGTCCGGGCTCATCTTCGAAATAGGCAAGTCCGAAAATTATCGATCACCGACAAAAGGTCGTGTTCACGGTCCGACGGGGAAACCGTCGATTTTTATCGGTAGGGATGCACCATGAATATTTATATGTCCCTCGACGCAGCGGCCTGGGATATTTTATGGTGCGAGATTTCGCGCGGCGATCGCCGGGCCGATGCACGCCTGGGATCCTCGTCAAAATCGAGCCGATAAATTCATCTGTCTGGCGAGTCAATTATGGATAGCAGACGTACGGGGACTACCGCTCTCTGCGCACCACTGTTATTTATCGGGCAACGTTGACCTCCCTCTCGCGAGAGTTTTGCCGGCCGCGCGCCGCGAAATGATATAATATTTTAGCGACTGCTGCTACCATTCATTCCGACGCCCCGGTGGCTGCTAATTATGGGAGGAGCCTAGCCATCGGACCGTTGATGCCTCGGTCGGAAATACATTACACCGTAATTGCTGAATTGCGACTCTCGCGTCCTCGACTGCATATAAATCATTGCGCCGTTGAACGCTCGCGGTTCTGCGGATTTCACGCGGAATTCCCTTCGCGGTTTCGAAACCGACAGCGGGAATACACCCAACTCATTTTTACGCGGTACACATGTTCCTCAAAGCAACGTGCAAAAAAAGTATGAATGATGACTAGTAACAGTAGAAGTGTGAAGCTATAAAATGAGACCAGAATTATTATTGTACTATTTTTGTGATACACTCGAATCTGAAAAAATCGCGTAAAAAGAGTTGGGTGTATATGATTTGTCGTAATAATCTATGCAACTCTGCCAAATTTTGGATGTTCGAATATTCGGAGAAATTAGTACTCAGCAGTAATGGTAACTACCACTTGAACCAGTACTCCGAAGAATTAACCACAACTTTCTAGGCGATGAATATTTTTCCGTTAAAAAATTACGAGTTACTCTCGAAAGTACGTCAATTTCAAATACGAAAGCATTTTTCGTATGGTCTTCCAGTTCCTGAGAAAAAAATTCCTAAAACTCCGTTTCTCGGGCCCCCGACCGAGCCATTTAAGGTACTAAAATGAAATTAGGCGAAGTAATGGCAAGGTGGTACCGCAGAGCAAGTGGCGCAAAAAATATTTTATAGCGCAAAGAGTTAAATTGGAACAATTTCTTGCTCCCCACACAATTTATAATAAATTATACATCGTTAAAAAACGATTATTCGGACGACCGTGAAGTGGCCGGGAAAATAGACCGACCTTGATCAGGCCCGGCTACTTAGTAATCATACAGTGGCTCCGTTCTTTCTCCGATAATCACCGGTTCGCTCGTGACAGTCCACGAACAGTAGGCTAATCCTTAGATTCGCGCGATGAGAACGTAGCTACGATCAATCTAGGCCACTTTAAATTTTCTGCCGGCCTTCCTAGCCCTGTTCCGAAGGAATGATTATACGTCTCGTGCATCCCCTAGTGTGTACGAGTGTCGAATTTTTATTAGCGGTGATCGCACGGCCGACGGTAGAACACCGGTTTCACGAAATCCTGGTAAAATATTTCGATTAAAATGCATATGAGGCAGAACAGGCCGCACTTGGTTCCGATATTAGAGCCCGAACTCGCGGGAATCGGCTGATGATAAAACCAGCACGATTCAGCAACCCAGCAAACCACCGTGGAATATTTGAGGCGCGAGCGAACCGATTTGCTCGGCTGAACTTACAGCTTTCTTTCAATTCCGCGGAAATTTGAATGCTCCTCTTTCTGGCATACGTGTGATCCGAAGCATTTTCATAATGAAATTGGTAATATTAATTATATTTACGAATCGTTAATTATTATTAGACAGCCGATGTTCATACAAGTAAAATATGTCAGAGTATGCAACAAATATGCAAGAAAAATGTAAGTAAATTTGCATGAAATACACAAGATATGCACGAAGTATGCAGCACATAAACAAAACGTAGTATCATTTATATTGTCATTTTTAATTGCTGCAATTTGAATTACAATAAATTACCATGGTTTTTCAATGTTGTCAACTATAAATTGATGACGTTTATCAGTTAATATTAATTTGCATGCCCAAAAAGATTGTTCGACAACTCAAGACGTAAAAGGAGCATATTTCAATTTTTATTCCTCCTGCGCACAGCTGTATTTGCATGCTGCGTTAATTGTGACTTCCTTTCACATTTCATTTTGATATCAAAGTATAGAATATGCTAGATTAATAAATTCCTGCCTAAATTAATACAAATATTTGACAAATACACCTTTGAAAAGATATCAACCTCTTTATCGCTTGCCTTACAATAAATGTCTTCTCTATTGTTAACGAAGTTATTATCAGCTATTCACTTTTATAATTTCCACTATAAACTTTATTGCGAGAATATCACTGATTTCTACCGGTACTATTCTCGCTGTGTTGCCACTTCAATGGTTTCGAATCATATCGTGTATGACGTATGTATGTGATTTAGATGTTAAATCAGTGATATTGGTCAATAATACGTTGTTACGATACTTGTAGATGATATCCTGTAAGAAGTCGATTATAAATGAAACGTATTTTTCGCGATGTACATTTATTATATGGACTAAATGCATATGTGCACGAAATATGCATTATATTGGTGCATCTGTCATTAAAATGTGCAAAACATATGCAATATGCAAAATATGCAAGATAAACAATATATTTTGAGAATATCTGACAAAACATATTTCTGTCCAGGTCTGATAACTTTATCTATTTCCTGTAAAATAATTATTATTACATGTATTATACTACGGATTTCATAAAATTATTGCACGTTTGGATTAAATTTTTTGCAATCTGTAAAACAGTTAGATAAAATTTTATATTTTCTTTGGGACATAGTAGAACTAATAATAGAAATACTCAAACTAATAATAAAACAAATTAAGAAATACTAGAACCAATAATAGAATTAATTTCCTAATAATATTCGCAGTCTAATTCGTAGATTGCGGGTTATACGCATTCGTGACAAAAACAAGTAGATCAAATGCAAAACAATAAAGACATTTATAAGTAGTAATATTTAAGTAATATTTTTAGTAATATTTGATATTTTATGCAGTGGCTACATTCAAAATTAAAAGTATAGTGAAGCATCCGTAGCTACCATTGATTGATCCCTATACAACTTTGCAATTTTAGAATTTATATTTGCAAAAGTGGAATTTATAACTAACAAAATGTTGTTCCCTACACTTCAGTAGATCAAGAAGAAACTATTTTGTACTTTGTTTGGCGGTCACATTGAAAACCCAAAGTGCCCAAACAGAAAAATGCCATTAAAAGCCGAATACGCACGAGCATACTGAAAACTCCTCCATATATTCAGCAACCAGTTTGAAATCGCGCCGCGAAAACTACGCAGAAACAATTTTCACGTGTAGCTCGGTAATTAGAGAAAGCGTTTAACGCTTTAATTACCCGGGCAATTAACAAAATTACCCATCGCAATTTCCATTACTCGGAGTGAAGTTCGCCGGAGGCAATTGTAGCCCTTAACAGCTCTAATTGGTGAAACGGTGCGGCTTAACGAGTCCTCGATGATAGTTGCCAGGAATCGGTCGCGTGTAGCCACGCGACCAAATATTTTTCACGCGTAAGCTCGCATAACCCCGCAAACAGGAAGAGAGACACGCGATTCGGAGAAGCCCCGGCCGCAGACTATTTATACGAATTCGTCATGGGAAACGTTCACCAAGGCAATGCATCAGCTCGACGGCGCCAAAGTGCGCCACCGTGCGCCAAATTAAGAAGATTTCGGCGCACGAAAATCAAATGTCAACTTCTCCTAATTCATTTTTAAATATTTCAACAAATTAACCCTTTAATAAGATTTTTAAGATTGCTACGGCGATTAATAGATTGTTGTTGACAGACATTGATGGCACCTCCATTTTATCCTTGCTATAAGAATATTTTTGTGAATGAAATAAACGTGATCCTTATTCTTGTTCGTGTAAAATAATTAATAAAAATCAAAATTTGCACTGGTTATTAACCCCTTGCCGTACTTTGACGAGTCTGGCTCGTCATGAGAATTTCGGACCAAACGTAAACATTAACCCTTTGAATTCGAGTGGTGACTCTGAAGCACCACCAGAAATTATTGTGGCACTATTTCAAAGAAATTACAAGAAATATTACAAAATATTTGTTACATTACAAAATTTCTATTCAATAGATAACTAAACATTTAAATATTATATGTGGTAATCGGATCAGTTTCGTATGAATAAAATGAAAATTTTCCAAGACGGAGGAAAAATTTAGTTTTAGAATGAAAATAGCGCCGAGTGCAAAGGGTTAACATTGCGAGTCAGGTTCGTAGACTATCACGTCAAACATAAATATCACGAGTTCGACTCGTATTCAAAAGTTCGAAACCAAACATGAATTGTCGCTTGGGCCCGAATTCTCCCGAGCTAAAAGGTACGGCAAGGGGTTAACAATAAATATTGCCAATAAGCTTACGTAAAGGCTGCAGGATCTCACCATTTAATTTGTATGCCAACGGGTTAAGAACACTGCAGATTTTATGTATTTATGCCGAAAGTAATTAAGTAAAAAATTTGTATTCTGCGTGAGTATTCGCAGTCTAATTATAAGGAGCACGACACGATGAAGGCCAGCTACTACGTCTCTTAATATTCCATTCAATTATATGAAACATCTCCAAACAAACCTGCATGGCCCGCAAAAATCGTGAAGAAAATGATTTTTTGTTTACTTTGAAAAGTGATAATAAATCACGGCAGAAACAGATTGTACGGCGTCGGGAAGGTCTGCACGCTGGTCCACGATCCGCGCCGCGCTCAAAGCAGCTTTCACCCCGAAGAGAGTGACGATCGTCGGTTATTATTGGCGCCAAAAGGCGCCCACGCACGTGCGTAAGTGAGTGCAAGCCGCCACGCGATGTTTGGCACTGTTCGCCTCCTCTGGCTAATTCGTTTTTCTGTGTTGGAACCGCGACGGGAGCGTGCCCTCTCGCAAACGTATGGCTTTGGCGGCCGTCCAAACGAATGAATTATAACGGAGGCCGCGGGATCTTGGCGCGGGAACACCTAAACTCCGCCACGGAACGTTATACATAAATTCTCGCGGCGCTTAACTTGCCCGTCTGCGATGAGTCGATTCCATGGGACTGCAGCAAATCTATGGGGTGGCGGCCTCTCGGGTGGCCAACAAAAGAATCCGCTCACAAAATTACGCACTGGTCAAATTCCTGATTTATCCTCCGCTATTTCAGAAATCCGTACTCGAGGATTTCGTCCGAGCTGTAACTATACATGAGACCGTTACCGTTTTTACAGTCCCACGTCCTGTACGAGGGCCGTGAAGATTTCAGATTTTAGATGTGCTCTGAATAAACTTGATCAAGGAATGATCAATAGGACGAGCACAATATAGTGTGAATATCAATTGTCGAGGAAAACCTTGCCTCAGCTCCAGAGCTACTGTATGCAATCTCGCTCCTCAGGAATGTCCCACGAGCGATCCCCATAGGAATTGCATAACTTGAGCAATGCGTCTCGCGTCTCGCCGGCAAGCAAACAACCAGCATCGCCGGGAGATAAGAAAACAAACAGGCAGTCTTGTGGGATACGCTCCACCTGAACACACCCCGTGCTCTGGGCAAACAGAGCTCTTGCTCCTCCGGTCGCGGTTTCGTAATCAGAAATTGAAAGCGACAAAATAAATAAATGCATCGATCATTAGCGGGAAACCGCGCCTAGGCGCTCGCGCGAGCTGGCGCGTGGGCAAGCGAGTAAGCAAGCGAGAGAACGGGGAAGCAAGCGGGCAAACAAGCGAGTAAGCTAGCGAGCGAATGAGAGAGTAAGTAAGTAAGCAAGCAAGCAAGGAAGCAAGCAAGCAAGCTAGCCAGCGAGCGAGCGAGCGAGCGAATGAGAGAACACGCGAGTAAGCCAGCGGCCGAACGAGGGAGCAAGCGAGCAAGCAATCAAGCAAGTAAGCAAGCGGGCGAATGAGGGAGCAAGCGAGCAAGCATGGGAGCGATCGATGGGTCCGAGAGCGAGAGAGCAAGAGAAGGATCCTACGAGCCGCGTGTGGGCTCCGTCGCGTGCGTGTCCGGGGTCGAGCGTGTGCGAGCAGACGAGAGCCGTGGGACACGGATGAAGGTGGAGGAGTAGGCAGAGAGAAGGAGGAAAGGGAGGAGAGAAGAGAGAGAGAGAGAGAGACGGAGAGAAGCTAAGCGGCTTTAGTCCCACGCGACGGCTCGTGGCTCCTCGTGGCCGACGCGCGTCGAGTCGCGTCGCCTCGCGTTGCCTCGCGTCGCGCCGCGTCGTCGCGTCGCCTTTGTCGGGGATTGATAGCGAAATCCGGGATAAATCAGATAGGGGATTTCTGCGCGCTGCGTGCATGCGGTTTATGATGCACGGCCCGCTTACCGGCCGATGTGATTAACAGCCCCCGATGAAAGCCGAAGGAATTGACTGTGTTGTAAATATTGTTTCCTGAAGGAATTTATTAGGTCTCGTTATAAATAGCCGCGACGCTTTTCTGAAGAAAGAGGGTGTGTGCTCGATGTGACTTATTGCGAGCGCGACATGAGCTGCTTTGATTCATGCCGGTTTTTTCTTTTTCGATTGAAAGGTGAGACGGTTTGGGATTGCGGCAAGGGAACGCGGCGGATTTATGTTGGGCGGAGGTTGTTAACTCAGATTTATCTGGTGCATTTTATGCAGCATTATCCACTCTTCTGCCAATAATATGCCATTGGGAAATCGTTTTGAAACCCCATTTTTTGGACCATGGTTTGCAGACCAGTTTGTATGCATTCGCATTCTTGGCATGAGAATGTATGTTCGAAGGTTTCGATACGAAGACTTCATTCTCGTCGAGTTTCTTGGCGATATTTATGAGTGGTTGCGAAATCGTTTTGGAACCTCATGTTTCGGACCATTTTATATTTACTCGCATCAGCAACTGGAGTTCTTATTATTAGAAAATGTGGAGTAGAATAACGGAGGAAGCAACGAGGGAAGTACTGCGATTTCTCTATACATGTCGCCAAGACGTGGATGATAAATGTTTCGGAATTATCCCCACTATCGCGGAGTATACTCCCTGAGGAGTCACGAACGTAAACATAACACGGCTTGGATATGTCTCCTGGACGATACACGACGTTGTCAAGACCCGTGTTGTTGACATATATCGAGAATTCACTGTACTGTCGGGTAAAATTCTAATGTTACAGTTCAGACCGATTCATTCGATCGTGCTTAAATCTGTTGGATCGAGAGTAGACACGCGAGAGAGTCGATCAGGATGACTCGCATCCATGTCCTGGATAGAGGAGGCTCGCGCTAGAGAGACCGTTGGCTTGTAAAATGAATTCCGAGCCGGTAGCCTTTGATGCAACGATGCCGACGCACGATCCGCGGTCCGCGCGACCTTAATTGGCGCGTTTACCTTAACTTTCCATTTAAATCCTTTACGAGGTTAAAACGAAGCGCGGTCGCGACGCATAAACCACGCGATCCTTCTGCGGTGGCGACCTTATGGCGATTTCCCACCGCTTGCTTGTTTCTTCTCTCCTCCTCTCCCCTTTTACTCGAGCAAATCTTATTCCACTCGAAACCGGTCCCTCGAAAAAGTCGCCTGTTTTCACTTAACTCGTTTAAATTTCGAAGTAAGCTTAGTTGATTGCTGACTTTTGGGGATCACGCGAATTTATAGCGAACGGCAAAATTTTAAGGTTTCATTAATCCTTCGGCAAAATAAAAATTGCATTGATTGTAAGACACGGGAGCCGAATAAAAATTTCCTTCTTCTTTTAATTGTCTCACTAAGCTGAAACTGATATACCGATGCCCATAAATCTCTCTAATATGTCCACTGCGTTACATTGCACGTATCCATTTTTGTCATAAATGCATATCTAGCGACGGCCACGATAAAATAAGAATAAAGAAAAAAATCTTGAAATGTTGGAATGTTTAAAAAAAGATATCGAAAAGACATTTTATCGAATATCTTGGAAACTATTACAAGCTACAGAAATAGTTTAAAAGGCAAGATTCTGTAACTTTTTATAACGAACAAATTTGCGAAAACAGATTTCAAATATCACTATTTATTATTAACATTTTTAATGAAATTATAAACTGCAATACAAAGCTGACTCGTGTTCAACAATCAAAAACCTGAATGAGAATGAAGCCGTGAAAAAATAATTGCCAGCGTCAAGAATAATTGAACCACCGTGCCTCGGTTGAAAATAGTCGAAGATCAGCCTGGGATCAAGATAAACAGAGACGTTAGTCAATATCGAACCTGATCGGCCACGCTAACTTTCACAATCGCTACCAGGAAACCCGTGGCAGCAATATCTCGCTGGAACTCCATATCGAGCCGCGGATACTCTGGAGGACTTCCGGTGCTCGCGATTTGTCGGCTACGTGGATGATTAAGAAACTCGTGCATGCGCGGCCCGGCACGGTTGTACGTAGCACGTCGGCCGGCATATCTCTCCGGGAAATCGGCAATAAATCATAGCCGGTACGCGGACGCCTCTTTGTGTCACCGACCGAGAATCGTTGGTAACGTTCAAGGCTGGCCGAGCAAGTATTTCCTGAGGAGATGATGCGCCCACGCTCGCACGCGCGACGCGAATCTGATTCGAAATTCTGCGCCGCGCCAGCCTGTGTGTATTGATTCAGCTGAATTAACACTTAACACGTTCGCGGAGCGGAGCGGAGCTGTGTGGCACGCACGCCGATTCGTGGAACGTATCGTTTGTGGATCGTGATTCCTCGAGGCCAACGGTGTTTGGGAGTCAACCGAGGAAGCCGACGCGCGAACAGGAACCTAGCCGGAATGTAAATTAAATGGAACGAGTAACGCCGATCGTTTCTGCTCTGAAGTCTTGCAGCTTGCCGCGCCGGTCCGCTCGAAACGGTCCGGCACGATTCTGCCACCCACCGGTAAGATAGAGTCTCGAAACTGAAATGATTAGGTTGTTGCATACGAAATATCCGATTTTAGAATACTGTTTGATCGGGAAATACTATTACAATCTTCGAGTGTAATATACCGACACTCGCAATAGTATTCGGGTACTCTTAAAAGGACGATAACTTTTTTTAATGTACACGTCTTGCATTTTTTTTTTTATGTTGGAAGAACTAGTAAACAGATCCTCTGTCCTTCGTTCAGTGTAATTCGCAGGAGCCCCTCTTAAGTGTCTGCATTCAGTCCCGACAGCAGGAAAGAGCTTAGCCAGAAAATGTTGAAAAATGTGATTTTTAAAAATTAAATATTTTCCCATATAGGTACATCACCATTGTATTAATTAGTTTACATGCAAACAGTGTAGGCCCAACTATTGATTAAAACTATTCGTTAAAGTCTTAATATCTCACGAAACGAGTTGAGTGGCATTCCCTCTTGCAGCGGACCCCTCGTTTGTACACTACTGTAGCAAGGCCAGCTCTCTCCACAATTACAACCACGGTGCGATTACCGCAAATTATCCCCAATTTTCCATAATAAAAGAGAATTCCGTCGGAGATACTCGACACGCTACTCGAATTTCGGGTACTCGAGCCGGCACTCGAGTTCGGCAACGGCTGATTCGATCCAGGCAAACAAGTCGGAGGTAAAGAGCACCTGACGCTTAGGCCAGACGACGATCAATCGGACCGTCGACATCCCAGCCTCGCGATAACGTTATCACAGAATCGCGCAAATAGCTGGAACCGGCGGTATCGGTGGCGTTATCAACACCGTCTCTCGGGTGCGTGACGTTCCTCGCAAAACAAGAGCGCCATTGCTTATCTGTCGCGTCGCGTTCGAAAAAGAAAACCGAGGAAAAATGGCTCCGTATATTTCACAATCAATGGACGAGAGGTTCTGTCTGCGCCGAGCGGTTTCTAATTTATCCCCGCTGGTCAAATTACAGTTCCCGTGAGGGAATAAACTCGTCGCGAGGCGTGCGTCGTCGGGGGCCATTTTGCCCGGCGTGCCTTCGATAACGGACGCGTAACGATCGGCCCGCGTAAATAAATGATTCCGTATTAACAATCGGCATTCAATGCCTTTCCCTGGCTCGTAAATCAACCGCATTTGTTAGCGGCCGCGCTTCGGCAGCGACGTTGAAAAATGCCCACCGGGCCCAATCGGCCGGCAATATTTCAATATTAGTTTAGCCATTGTGCTCGGACCCGCTCCAAGGACCGCCGAGCACTGTTTCGAATACCGACTGCTATAGTGAGGAGCAAAAGCGAACCGGTAATCAAGGCTTTGCGGACAATAAGGTGCATCGGATATGAATACAATTATTTTGTTTGGCACGAACTGATGTAGACAATTTTCATAAATTTTGGATCTTCAGCCATATGTAATAAATAGTAAATTTAAAACAACATATCGACTATTTTCAGTCCGCTGAGATTATTAAAGAAAGAATTTATTTGGCTGCTGTTGATTAAAATTGATGCAAACAATTTTTATTTTGCACAAAGATCCGTAGTCTAGTAATAAGGCGACCTGTCCAGTGAATGAACAGTTACGTTTCAGTATAGTTTCCTATAATTAATTGGTCCTTGAATTTTCTAGAGTAGCGCAATCCACCACAATTGTGTAATACTGTGAAGTTGTTGGTCGAAGGAATTCTCGTGTTTTGCGAGAGCAAGAGCGTCAGTGAAACGAATCGTCGACGAAAGAACAGTGTCTCGCGTCCATTTTAATGAGGTCTCGAGAGCAAGATCGGCAAAATCGACGGCAGTCTAATTGTAAGTATCGGGGAGCAGTTGCACGAATTGTGTTTCGCCTTGGATGATCCAGTGGGACGGGTTCCGTTTGGACTTGGTACACCTGTACTACAAAAACGGCGCCCGATTTTTCGGCGTCGCCATACGCCATATATGTAAAGCGTAATTGGTCATATTTTTAACATTCCGACAGAAGAACGCGTCCCGTTCACGCATACCGAACCCCCCGTTCGTCCAGTTCCACATACGAAGCTCGTCTTCAATCACGCTACCAGCTTTTTGCCGGCACGGTCGACCGGTTCCTTGCCAAAATTGGATTCAAATCGGGGATTAACTTCGCAGAAAGTTTGTAACTCTCTATGACGCAGAGGACTCTGCTCTCCTACCTTCCTATTATACCTTGATATGTGGGACCGCCTCGAAGAGATACGGCCCTTCGTCCACTTCTACAATGGAGGCGCTCGTTAGCCATTTGTTATAAGACTCCTTCAATCTTTCGGTCCACTGTGTCAGAAACCGCGTGTGCGATGCACTATACATCGATTCCTAAATATAAGCAATTATAAAATTCAAAGCACAATTCCTTTGCTATTGTTTCGTTTCACCTAAAATACATTAATTCGGACACTGAACTTGACAGGTGATATTGCAGTAAAACCGCGGTGGTTGCATCAAATCTCTGTACTACTTAAGCGTCGATTCCTAACTATAATCTATTAAAGATTTCGAAGCTCAGTTTCGTTGATACCATTTTATTTCATCTAGAATAATTCGGACACTGAAGCTGGCAGGTAACGATTTAAAATATCCTACAGTAAGAACTCTGTACTTGCAAGTATACAAGGGTCTCACCTAACTCGAGCGTCCAAATATCTCGCTTGTTTTTTATGATAGAAAAAAATGCCACAGAAAAGGATTAATTGGCTCAGAGGGGCAAATATTAAGATAGGCAAAAATATTTGTTCAAAGTTATATTTTTTAAGATTTCAAGGTCATCGAGGTTTTTTTAAATGGAATGATATATTTTTATATAATAGGTCAAGACAAATCTAATGACCTATAACATTATGACCTTCGCGTGACCTTGAGTACGAAACATTCATAAGTTATCACCAACGATTCCATGCCATACATTTACACTCCCCGCACGCTGGTGTACAACTTGTCGACGCCATTTCGGGTTTTCAGTGCACCAATCATGAAAAAGTAGCTTCGTCAGTAAAGAGAATGTCATAAAAGAAATGTTCATTTCTTTGTATTTGCTGCAATTTCCATGTACAAGAAACAACGCGATTCTCAAAGTCGTTGCCATGAAGCTCCTGGTGCAAGGAAATATGGTCTGGATGATTTTTTTGACGTTGCAATATTCGGGACACACTTGCTTTGGAAATACCTAAAAAACGTCCAATTTTTCGACAACTTGTAGTAGGATCAATATTGACTGTAGCCAATACAAAAGTTTTGGCATATTCTCCAGTAACAGCAAGCTTCGATCGTTTTCTTTTCAGTGATTTAATACTCAACGTTTTACAAAACAATTGAACTATGCGGTCAAAACTTTTTCGAGAAAGATTATTTCTCTCTGGGTATCTTTCTGCGTACTTTTAGCCCCACCCTAAACTAATATCATTTCTATCTTTTCTACATCACGGTACACCATCGTTTCAGAGAACGTTATCTTTCACAATCGAATAAATTTCGATGAATTTCTTAAATGTACCGGTTAGAGTCACCAATAGGGGAATAAATTGTATCAGTGTTTTCAGTTTATTGTAAGCGTGTTTACAGTCATTAGTCAAGGTTCAAGAACATTTCTTGAAACCCTAGGGGGATCATGTCATCGTTATTTCACTATTTACATCAAGTGCCCTACTTTTTTGAATTTTCCATACTCAAGGTCACATGAACGTCATAATATTACAAGTCGTTGGATTCGTCTTGACCTCGGCTAATAAAAATATATCATTCTATATAAAAAATCTTCGTTGGCCGTGAAACCTCCTAAAATATAACCTTGAACAAATATTTTTGCCTATCATAATATTATCCCCTCTGAACCAACTAATGTTTTCCTCTGAAATCTTTCTATCATAAAAAACAGGCGAGATATTTTAGATGCTCCAGTTAGGTGAGACACCCTGTATATTCTCTATTATCTAAGCACTGGTTCCGAATTATAATTAATTCAAGATCTCAAAGCACAGTTTCTCTGTTACTGTTTCATTACAATTTAAAATGTACTACAGTAAAATCTCGCTGCACACATTAATACAGCCTGCCGTGCTACCCAACATTTATTTCTTGGTATAATCAATTAGCGTTTCACAAAATCCAATCATATTTACGAAACATAACTCTGAAGGCATCCGCAAATTTTCAACGCAATCGTGTGAATATATAGGGTGTCCCAAAAATGTTGTACTTATTTGAAAGAGAGTGATTCCCAAAGTCATTTGAAGAAACTCTTTCCTTTGCAAAAATGTTCTCCGCAGCTTTGTTAAAGAGTTATTAACGAAACACCCAGATCAATCGTGCCGCGGCAACAGCGGACGGATTCCGGCTCGGCCAATGCCAACGCCATCTGCTTGCTTTAGCCGCGCTCTGATTGGTCTGTGTTTTTCGTAAATTACTTTTGAACGAAGAGGCGGAGAAGATTTTCGTGAAGGAAAAAGTTACTTCAAATGACCTCGAGAATCACCCTTTTCATAGAAGTTCAACATTTTTGGGACACCCTAGAGATATCATGTACCCTGTGTTAAAAGGTGTCATTTTGAGATAAACACATAATTACCAACACGAGCATATGTTTGCCTCTGTAACTCCAAAACTAACAATAAGCAATATTGCCATTTCAAGCTTTTTAAATAATTCTTCATTTAAATAATTTGTCTAAGCCTAAAAGGTCATTATGCACCCCTTGGCTGCAAGAAAACAGAAAAACCCTCCCATAAGAAGCGAAAAACCTCACGGAGATCACGGTTGCAGTTTTCGAGGATTTAGGAGGTGAAAGTTTGCAAAATCACGGGGCGCCATGTCCCGGGCGTCGATGATCAGAGCCCGACACTTTCACGAGTCATTAAGTCGTGCCCCAGAGGGCACCTTATCGCGCAAGAAAAGGCGAGCGTTCGGTGCGTGGCCCGCGCGCCATTACGAAATCAGCACGGCCCCGCTCCGGAGCGTGCAGGATTCCGCTCACGCGTGTCGCATGAAATTATGCATCATGCATTTTTCCCCGTCGGCCGACAATGCGACCGCGCTCGTCCCCGGACGCCATTTGTGGAAAAGCCACGCAATTATCCGCCGGCAAATCTGAGCGGCAGCTGTGTACTCCAAATTTGGCGTCTCTGCCTCCTTCTCGCTACCGCCTTCCTCGAGTCCTGTTTCTTCTTTCAATCCCGTTCCTCCCGGAGCCTTTTCTTTCTTCCCATCGCCTATACGCCGCGCACGGCCGCGACACTTGCGTGAGGTCTCGCTCTCGGCAGTCTTCGTTTCATTTAAGGCGGTTGATGTCTTAATTGGACGCCCCTCGCTCACCTTGAGCACAAGCACAAGAACCGTGGTAGACGCACACCGCTCGTTTCTAATCAATGACTGGCCCAGTTTGGCCTGACGTGATCCCAGAAAGTTGCTCGGACGACGATTCGGCTCACCGGTGCACGAGAGCTTAATGGAGTGTCAGGCCGTTGGCCCGTGTCCTCGAAATGCTGCTGGCCAGATTCATCGCAACACCAAAAATGGTACTTGGCGCGGAGCCATTAGCTAGCTGCCTAATGTTAGGGGTTTAACCCTCGACGGACGGGTCTGACAACCGCGACTGGCGATGATCGGCTGCAGTTTTAGATTTGCTTCTCAATTTTCAGAACTGCTCCTTCTAGATACCTTGATCTCTTCATTGCATCCGAGATCCTGCCGAGATAAATTATTCGTCTGGAGCTGAGTAGAAGCGTAGTAGATGGTGCTCATGCTACACTGGACCAAAATAGATGTTACACCGTCCAAAGACTACGGAATACTTGATGATCCTAGCAGGAAGGATGTTTTATTGTTCAAGGCAATCTTCACAGGATGCTTCAAGAGATGATCTACGGAGGGCATCAAGATGATAATTTATGTAGGAATAGAATTTGTCAGGTTTAGTTCTCGATTTTCGGGGCTGCTCTTTCTAGACACCTATTCTTTGTTTCTGGGTTGAATAACCACGGAGCTAAATTATTTATCTGATGCTGAGTAGACAGTAGCATAGTAGATGATGTTTGCATTCGATTTCATCGACCATGGGTTAGGGAATACTGAGGATACTTGCGAGGAGAATGGTTTAGTTTTTAGGTGGATCTGTGCTGAGTGCTCCACAGGATAGTCTCTGTAGGTCATCAGGATGAAAATCTATACAAGGATAGAGTACATGCAAATTATAATAGAAAATAATCACCGAAGGGGACCTTAAACATTTGCTTATAGTTACCACAATATTATATTTCAGGCTATTTGTTGTGTTACTGACTTTTACTTGCAATCAGCTACCATTTTCACCATGTATACCGAACATTTTTTTCACGTTTGTAATATTAAAACTTGCCAGTAATATTAACACTTGACATAGAAATAATATAAATCCATTTAGAGGAATTGTCTCAAAGGCCTCGTCTACAACAATTCCTCTCCTCAACAAAGATATAATAATTGAGGATCAAAATGAAAATTTAGTGGCTTGCCTCTCATATAGATCTCAAAATCACGAATCAGCAGTGTATTTTGAATTCTTCACGAATGAAATAAGAATTTAGCTGCACTATTATCGTATTTGGAGTAAATGATTCGTCATCACGTCGAGGCAATTGTAAAAATCAATCGAAGATAGTTCAATCGCAATCTTACCTTCGCGATAACAATGTTCTACCACCTATGCCCGCCTACAGCTTTGAGAAAGCAACAAAAATTCCACTGTTTGTTGTGACGCGAAGCACGAGAAATTTCTTAGCAAAGCTAAGCAAACAGCGATGATCTCGTCTCGAGGTTGTCGCGATGGAACGTGTATCGCTGTTGTTAGCATCGTTCCATCCTGACTTTCAGTTCCGTCAGACTTTCAGCCTCGCGTTGAACAATTTCAAACTAAGATTTGCCAGAAGCTTCTTCAAATAAAATTAAATGTTCATAATGTTATAGAAATGTATATTGTTTTTTCTTTAAATACAGTGGTCCTGCCATGTTTTCTGATATAAAGTAGTCCATGAAAGCTTTCGTACATAAAATGATATAATTCACTAGTCTCATTTCATTGGCTCCTCAATGGTCACACCTAGTTCAAGTTAATTTCTCAGTTAATAAAATTCGATGATTATTATATATCATTTACTGCTACTCATTTTACATTAACACATTATTAAAAGATCAATAAAATTAGATTTCATTATAATATGCCACAAAAAACTTCATCCCTGTGTACGCACAGCTTTGTAGGCGACTGTACACTCAAATAATTCTTCCAATCATATCTACAATTTTTGACAAAACATTTTTAGTACCATAAATAGACTGCTGATTTTTATGAAGAAAGTGGTGTGTATTTATTTCAAGATATAGGAGCCACACATACGTCTATTTCTTTCCTGAATAAATTTAATCAGTTAAAAACAATACAACAGTATTTTGAGATTCTTTAAACGTTTCCACAGCTTTGCACTTGATCTACTAATTTTTTTTTCATAGATGCATAAAATCCGCAATATGGTCATAAATCACGAAAACCACGCATTAAAGATCATCTATCCAGCAAAGTCGATTCCAGACGTCGTAAAGTACAGTCAAGAACGAAAAACAATTTTCGTCGACGTCCGAAAGATATTTCCTCGTACGTCAGATCGAACATTCTCAGCAACACCTGATCCGCCAAATTTTACAACGGGAGTATTCAATCGACACGATGTGGAACGATGCATCATCGTTTTCCCCGGCAAGCTAATTCGATTACCGGTTACACGTTTTCTCGTGTTCGATGATAATCAACATCACCGTAAATTGCATCCGCGGCGTGCGCGGCGCTGCGCGGCAAGCCGGCCCGGCCCGACCCGGCCCGAAACCCACGGAAACCGGACGGACGCCTCGCGCACGTATATCCGTACAAACAAAACGACCAGCAAACTGATAATTAAGCAGTATATCTATATTAAACCGGGCCCGCTTATTCCCTCTGTACCTGTCTAGCTGTCCACGTTCAAAGCTAAATGTACGGTTGCAAAGCCGCAGAGCGCGCGGAACGCGGCTCGTCTGAAATAACTCGACCCAGACTGGGCGTCGTCGACTGTCCAGCGCGAAATGAGCTACGGGTTGCTTCTCCCCTTTCTCTTTACCCTTTTATTTTTCAATCGTAATCCCCTGTACACACCCTGGACTCTATTGTGCCCGATCCTGAACGACTGTCGCGATTCCAATCACTCTGCCCGACTATTTTGCGTTGCGTTTATTCTTTAGTCTCTGATGCTGGTGAAATCGTTTTCCCCATCTACAAGAATATTTTAAGAACTTTTGTAGGTTTACGGGACTGTACTGCGTAGCCATCGCAATCCCCACCACGAGTTGCAGAATCTTGAACGCCAGTATGCAACGATCCCGTACAATAAACGAGATTGCAACTAACGAGGTGCTACTGTACTAACGCGTCAAGCTCTTAACCCCTTGCACTACGATTTATTTTGCAGTTTCAGTGTCTAGAACTTTTTTGTAATTCGTAGTTTCCTAAAAAAAAAAAGGAGAATATTTATATCTATTGTATGTCTATTTGTTCTTCAATAGCTGTACATTCACAACGCCAAAATAGAATTTTATTTGTGTTTAAAGAAAATTCATAACATACATATTGATTAGACTCTGTTCAGAATCTTCACCACGAGTATGACTCGATATTGTAGGGCAAGGGGTTAATGGAGATTTTAAACAGAAACTACTGTATACGAATGTTCTGTTAAATATCAATTTAATATTAATATTATATAATATTATTATATACTAATATACATAATAATATATTTTTACATATAATAATATAATATATTAGATAATAAATTAAATGTCAAATATCAAATATTAAATTAAATATTATTATAATATATAATACGTTATACTATTATATAATATTATTCTATAGTATTAATATTCAATATTGATTTAATATTAATCCATCAAACTAGTCCTTAGCTATCTTAGAAAATCTTAGAAAAAAATTATGTTATTTGAAAATTATTATATTATTTGAAAAAAGACCACTTCAGTTCACTTCTAAAGCAGCCTCTGTTAAAAAATTTTTTTAAATTATTCATCTTTTTTTACACAAAGCTGAGTCATTAAACAGCCCATAGGCTTCCGGTAAAGTGTTAATGGGAACGACTGTACGAAGTTAATCGCGAAGAACTCGCTTGCAGACCCAATAAAAGAGAAGAGTCTGGTGTTGGAACGTTCGCCTAATATTGGAGAAATTCATGGCGAAGGAGGGCACCGTGATCGCTGTCCGAAGGTCCGAAACGAGTGAAACGGAATAACGAGGGGCACAGAGATGGAAGATAGCAAGAGCGAAGCAAAGAGCCAGGGACTCCCACACGTCACGTCGGTACGGAACGCGTCACGACGACAGGCGTCGGTGGTGGTGGACGCACACGACGTCCTGGTATCTGGGTAACGACCTGGACTTGGCGATCCGAACGCACACCAGGATGATCCCACGCGGATGCCGCACCGACAAGCGACGTCCCACGTTCGTTCCGGACGACCCACCCCCAATTTTTGATCTTGTTACCTCCGACGCGTTTTCTGCGCCTTCCGCGAGCACCACGGCCCGATAAGAATTTCAATTTATCGATCCGACGAGCACAGAATGGTAATTCCCCCATGGCCGTTCCCCCATGCACCCGATGCTATCTCGCGTTTCATATTAAATATCAGAAATGTCAAAATAACACCGCCCTCAACTGGGCAGAAATTAAAATTAAAGTTTGTGCGTCGATTGCAAGATACAGGAGGACAATAGAAACGTAGATCTTTCATTAATAATTGGAATGTATTGAAAATAATAAATATTTTTCGTCAAAAACGTATACAATTCACGCGTAACTACCTTCTCCAATTCAGCTGCTAACAAATCTCACAAAATCAAAGCAATTTAATCGTCATAATAGAAACTGCAGTTTTAGAATTAAAAAGCAGAGCACAGAGACTTGAACTATTCTTAAATTGTTTTAAATAGTACAAATCCCAATAAAATTCAGTTTTAACATATTGACTATTTAATAAATCCTGTTGAAAATACCCATAACTCAATATTGCAAAACAAGGGGTTAAAACTTTTTCAGTTCCCAAATGCCCCATCTAGCTGGAAAAAAGTTTTACATCAGATGCGGCTACTGATGTCAACTTATAGATTATGGTGTTTTTGTGTTATGGTGTTGAAAAAAATATTTGAATTACATGTAACTTTGTAAGATAAAGTAACATCAACTTACCCCTCGATTGTTAATATAAGGGAATTGTTAAGAAAATTGAACTTACGGGCGCAATATTAATGTCCTGTGGCATTTAATACAGTAGCGTCTTAGAACTATTGTAAAATTTGAGACAAATTCTGATTTTTTGTATTTTGTAATTTATTTTATAAATAAGTTACAAGAATTTACCGATTTTTATCGTAGTGGATTGTATTAGTATGTATTAGTCTGTATGTATTGTGATTGTATTTGTTTGTATTAATTATTTCTCATAAAATGGCAACTAAAGGCAAAAAATTTTCGAATTTATATCAAGTATAAGAATGTCACTATCGTCTAAAAATAGTTTCAATCAGTAACATTTGGTAACTTGGGTTTCGCATTCTATAAAACTTGAAATAGCCTACAAGAAACGAACACTTTGAATGGCAAGATTCTGAACCACCAAAATGAAATAAATCTGCAGTACAGTGAATTCTCGATATATGTCAACAACACAGGTCTTGCCAGCGTCATGTATCGTCCAGGATATATACCCGAGCCGTGTTATGTTTACACTCCTCGGCGTCCGAGGCCTCTCGAGTATTGGGGATAATTCATCATCCAGGTCTAGGCGACATATATACAGAAATCACTGTACTTACTTTCAACTGGTGAACTCATATTATTATGAATAGCAAAATCTCTTATAACAGCCAGATAATCACAACACCCGTTCAGATACTTACCTGACACTTCGCAGCAAACATTTCGAAAAACGTAAAACAATAACGTGACGCGGCATTTGCCTTCGTCATTTGCATCATTGCTGATAATGCTAATGCTAGAGGTCACATTACGTATCAGGAGAATGGATAGTACATAAAACATTCAGCAATACCCACATTTTTTTACCTTCAAGTTCGGACTTTTTTCCTCCTAATTATACGATCCGGCCCACTGTGCAACGTTTCAACTTTATCTTACTTAAATCGCATAATTTCGTTAGCACGAACGAACTGAGCCCGTCGGTTGTTAAATTGGCACACCCTCGTTTCCCGGGACTGTCACTGATTCTGCGGGGTTTAATCGCGCCGCGTTCGCTTATAATTTCGCTGTTCTCCTGTTCCCGCTCGCCAAGGCTCGTTCCGCATCTTTTTGCTCGTGTCCTCGTTCGTTTTTCGCGTGTCCGGCTCGCAACGCGAACACGAAACGCTGCCTCTTGTCGACATCGACGCGCCGCCATCACCCGGCACCGATAAATTTAGTTGGCCAATGTCGAGCAAGATCGCCCGTTCGACAGAACGTAGCTTAATGATCGCAAAATTTAACGCGTCCGGATCAGCCCCGACGAGATCCCTGGGCCACGAAGAGCATCTTCGAACGGACGATTTATAGCGATACGCGTTTTTATTTCGCGACACGTCGTGTCGACCCGCAGCCACCGGTGTTTATGAGCTGCCAACATAATTAACGCGGGATCACCCCCCCCCGCCCCCTCCCTCTCCCATCCCCCATCACACCGCCAGCCCCTCGGAATTAAAACACGATTTTTGTGTTACGCGTCATCGGGATTTTTTTCAAGATTTACGGCACGGACGATTAGGGCGGGTCCCGGGCCTGTGAATTTTAATCGAATTTATTCGCGATGCGAGACGTTAATTGAAAAAGCCGAGCGCATAAATGCAGCGAGTACATAAACTCCGCGCAAGCCAGATCTTAGCTTTTAATTATTTTATGAGACAGTTTTATTGATGCCACCACTTTTTGCCTTTTATGTTGGCGTAAAGTGTTTGGAAGATGGCGATCGCTTAAAAAATGCACCGCGGAACTCGTTATTCAAATCGTGGCGGATTTATGTTTTTATTTATCGTTGATTCGTTTATGGCCAGCTGTGTGTCGCGGGGCAAGAACGAGATCTATAATCACGGTTTTTATCGAGTATAATCGATCTTTTTCGCGATTTTTAGTCGAAAATCGTGAAAAATGGCAATTTTCCCACTTTTAATCGTTTATAACTCGTAAACGAAGTAACCAATATCCATGAAATTTTCAGCATGAATATAATTTATTCGAGTCAATAGAACACATTTTTTAAATTTTCAATACAGGCTCAGATAAAAAACCTGAAAAAACCAACTTTTACTATTTCTTTTGCGATTCCGACCAATTCAAATTTTTTTCAAAACTTTTTTACACCTCGTCTAATAAACTAATCCTTCTAACTTCTCAAAAACACTAGAGTTATTTGGACTAATTTGAAAAAAGTTATGCTGTTTCAAATGGTGTGTAATCAGTTTTGCTCCTTACTGTAAGATTACATTGCATTCTGAAATAATTTTTCCTTCAACACACATTTCTTTTGTAATAAAAAAGAGTTGAGCGCAAGGAAAATATAAAACTCGGGTCACGTACGATCGATCCAGGCTCGAAAAAGACTCGAGTAGCCATACTAATCGATCTGGGTACCCCCTGCTCCGTGGCCGGCGCGATTTTTCTGCCTCTAGTGCTCCCCCTCGTTTTCGCTCGCGGTGAGAACGCGCCTCATGCTAATATCGTCGGCGTGCTAGCTGGCACGGAGGTGTTAATGATCGACAATTCGTCCGGCGTGACCATTTTAGTCACGCGCCAGTCGTAATTTGTCCAAGCCGTTATAACTAAGGCTTCCCCGGGCGACCGCGTCGTATTTCATCGTGCTCAGGGCCCGTTGTAGGAGTTTAGCGAGACGCAAGATCAAGATCTCGAGATAGCAGCGCGTGCTGCGACGACCGCGGAGTTTCTGCAGATGAAATCGGAGAGACAAAGCACCCGACGCGATATTTCATTCGATATTTTATGTTACACTCGGGGCCCCTTGCGGAAAGTACGCCGCGCCGCGTTCGAAATCCGCGTTCGATCAGTGCCACCACCACCGTGTACGAGGCACCGCATAAATCGCTACGCCAACCAGCGCGTCATTATACGCAATTTATTTGCCTTGTCTGACACGATTACTGCCAATTATTCGCCAACTGCGAGTCGAATAAAGACCCCTATCCCTCGGACCGTGCACGTTCGTAAAACGTTTTTCGGAGGTGTTCGTCGATTAATCGTGTCCCTGCTATTTTGCATGCAAAGCTTTCATTTCGACTGGCGAAAACAGCTCGATCAAACAATGCGAGACTTTATTGGCACAATTAAACCGTAGATCTTTATGCAAATGCATAATTTCGACAGAGAAGTCAGATCTCTATAGAAATTGGCTACATTAAAATGACAAACGCCATAATAATCGCATTTCCAATGCAGTTCGATTACAAATAATTCATTTCATGGACTGGGCCAATGGAACTTAAAAATCTTATTTATGACGATGGAATAATATATCTGTATTCAACATTATGTTTGTAGAATAATTCCGGGAGAGACGCATCGCAGGATGAGATGCACCGGTTTTTATTGTGGCAATACTGGACGATTTTCAACTGTTTTTCTGTTATCATTTATAACATTTTAGCGTTTGTAAATAATCTCAAAACGAAGAACACGTGTATTATACAGGGTGTCTCAGCTAAAGGTGGTCACCTAAATATCTCCTTCATTTCATCCTACAATTTTATCACGTTTTTGGTACTCAAAGTCGCCTGAAGGTCATGACTTAAACATATTCAAATGTATTTTTTCGGCCGCTACAAGATGGAATAACAAAGGAATAAGTTTTCCTAATAAAGAATAACGATGATCGATGAGAAGAAAGATTTCCTGATGAAAAATGAACCACCTTTTTTTTAATTAATTAAAAAGCGATCACTTAAACCTGAGACTTGTATTTTGCCACACTATTTTTTAACATCTTACACTTTAATTAATTAAAATTAATTAATTTATATTTATTGCTCTGTAATTAAGTAATTAGAAAGGAGATGCTTCATTTTTTACAAAAACGACTGCCTAGTAGATTCTAACAATTATTGTATTGAATATTTAAAAGATTATTATTCAACTACATCTCAAGTAAATTGGATTTTTTGTTTAGAATGCCACAAATGGCTCCATGTACTATGTATTCTCCTTTGTGTGATATGTGGTAGAGAAAAAAAAAGAATACAAGTAGGGAGAAGAAGGTATAAACGAAAGCAGTGCATCTATCCCCAATGAGGAGTGCATCTAACCCCAGGCCCTAAGGAGACATACACTGTTTCGAACATTTTTAAACAGCGTATTAATACATTAATGTAAATGTTTTACTCATTCTACGTCATATTTTCTTAAAGAGATTGAAATAAACAATTGAAGTATGCCCGCCTATCTTTTCAATGATTTCCAGTAAAATCTTTATTAAACAGAAAACAAAATATGGTGCGTCTCTAAGGGAATTACCCTAAGTCTAGTTAACCAATATTTAATTTTTTTCACCATACAATTGCAACGCGACAAAATAAAAATAATAGTATCCAAATATTAAAATTGCATACGTATTGAACAGGACGACATCCTTGCCGCAGTCCTAAAGTTTGCTCTGAAAGTTCAAAAATTGCAATAAATTCAATGAATAATTTTTTATTTAAACCCGCAATATTCCCGCGCAAGAATTTTCAGTCCCCAGTCTGAATTCGAGCACACTTCGGCGAGACTCGCATGCGCTTGTATCGAACAGGATATCCTTTTTAGATAGCGCGAATACTCGCATCGCGTCTCGCACACGTAGATCCCAAGAGTATGTAGATCAACGCGATTCGCTCTTGTGATGCGAGCAAAATTTGTTGAAAATATGTCCTGTCGCAAGAGCGTATCGCTGAAAAATAAGCTGATCCATTTATTCGAGAGAATTCCGTCGTCCGGTCCCGGGGCACCGGGGTACAGAGATAACCGGGGATCTTGCTGGATCATTCGAGGAACAGAGATCGGCGGATCGGCGATCTGAACTTTCCAGGCTGCGCCCATCAGAATCCTGTGCATCCGTTACTAGATCGCGGCCGGTGGCCCGCGCAGGATTATACGCCGACAATGCGCGACGTGGCACAACGCAACGACGACGTGTAGGCTCGCGAGGTGTGGGTTTGGCCGCCTTTAAGCCGTCGTATTTGGCGATACACGGCAGAAAACAGCTGTGTGGGCACCGGCGGCCTACCCGGCGTCGAAGATCATACATATTTGGCGAAAGCGGCACTGTTGAGCCTCCATTATCCGAATTAACCGCGGCGCGCCGCGGGAATCTGCGAGTCCCGAACAATCTCATATTATAGGCCGAGACGGAAAATGCGAATCTTAAGGGCCCGGGATAGTCACGTGACTTTTTAATTAATAATTTCCATTCACAGCCTTCAGACACAGACTTAAGATCCGTCTTGGGCTTGATCCGACGGTTCTTAAGTCTGTGACTAAACTTGTCACATTTTTTTATTATGAATTATGACTTTTGATATTATGAATTCTGACGCCAGAAACGTGCTTCAAGTATTTCGCAGAGAATCGAGACAAAATATAGCTGAACTTGTAGCTAGAGATATTTTCTAGTGCGCGCTACGCTCGATTTCATCCAGAAAACTCATCCAATGGCATAAAAATGCTTGGATTCCACGGCATGCACATCGTCAATTTTTGGCCTACTTCTAACGCTTATATTACCAAATATCTGCACAATCTCGGCAGCTCCTGACCAGCGCGCTCTAGATTGAACCTTCCTCTTTCGAATGAGCCCTTTACCAACGACAAAATATTCTCATATAAGGACGAAAACTTGAGGCACGTGAAACCATTTTTTGACGGTAATGTAGTCACTATACCTTATCGCGAATCTACGAAGACCGGGCCCTTCACATTACATTTACGGGACTCGACGGCTTCTAAATTTTTTAATTCACATTTACTGTTAAAAATGCGTATATAGGAAATTTATTTAATACATTTATTCCTTGGAACATATTCTACAGTAAAAGCCACTAAAAATCTGACTCAATATATTCTTGGTATTTTTATAAAATAATTCAGTGCTCCGTAAACCTAGTGTTAACGCGGGCTCGAAATTTGCCACTTATTGTCAGGTACACGAATGAATTAAATAATTTAATGAATTCGTTTGAAATTATAATATTATGATATTATTTATTATTTTTCGTGTAAAAGGAGATTTTTAAGATTTCTTATGCTACGGCATAATTATTTGAAGTCCTATAGTCCGATAGTATATCCGATTTTATGTTGTATCCCTGCCTCCATTGTTCTCTTTTTCTGCATTCATATAGTACGCGGCCAGTCATTAGCGTTTGACCAATTTTTATTGCACCTACAGATGAATATATTTCGAAAACTTTTGAGTAATACATGCAGCCGTTCTAAGGCTATACTGGACCGACCACTCCTTTATTGGTGTGAAGCATCATAATTCAAAAAATAATTACACTTGAAGCCTTCCCACAGAATGTTGTAGATCAGTGATGTATATGATAATACGCGATGACTGCATATTCGGCAGCGTTTACTTTTTGCATTCAATCTTGGAAAAACCATGACTCAGAGTACATATTGTAGGAGCCGTGATTGATAAGTTACTTGCTCCCACATGCTCCTTGTACGGCTCCTTCTGATTACCGTGATATATCAGGTGGGAAACTGAAGACCTGTTTTTCTTTGAAAAACGAAATGTTTGTAAAAACGTTGGCAAATTTTTTCTCGTGACTGCATCCACCATAGGTTTTTTAGAATGAAGCTTCCGCTTTACGACTCCAAAAAATTCGATATTCGACTTTTTTGGTCGTTTTATTAAACTTCGAATGAAAACTGTACCGCTGAGATTGCAATATTAATATAAGGTACACCAAGTACTTGTTGACAAGAATCTTTGTAAAGAAGAAGCTTTAATCTTCAAATCTAGGTTACATTCAGCCATAACAAAAATTCTGCTGTGTTTGTAGAAACATTTGAATTTATAGAATTTTTTCAGAGAAAAAAAGGTGTCTAGTAAAAAACCATTTCTTTAATCGAGAAGATTAACAAAACTTTAAGGGTTTGGCAGAAAGAAATTTGTTTTTACCAAGCCTTGAGGGGTCCAAGTCAAAAACTGGTTGCTCATCAAAAATTGAGGACAGATAGTAGGAAAAATTTTTTTACGAAAAATTGTAGAATTTCTTAGTAAACAAATATTTCCTTACAAAACTTGTATAGTGAAAACTATTTCTTTACTGAAACTTGAGAAGCTCGATAGTAAATAATTACTTAAACAAACAACATTTTTAATATACCACGTTTTTAAGGCGAACTAAAAAATATAAAATAATTTTTCCTAGCCCCATACGGATTCCTAACCCCATACAGATACTTCTGAAACTTTGTGATTGTAAATTTTGAATTGCTATGAAAATACTTGTAAGATTTCAAACAAAAAACGTGGGGCGCAAGATAATAGTAAGGAGTGCAGAGAGTAGCTGCCGTTGAGAAAACTCACACAACAGTTCATATCATTTGCAGTGCAATAAGATTGTTAGTGACTTAGGTGAACTATTCATGCATCAATTATCTATTGCATGCGCCCTACGTTTTCGGTTTTAAATCTTACAAGTATGTTCATAGCTATTAAAAATTCACAATCACAAATTTTCAGGACTATCCGTATGGGGCTAGGAAAAATTGTTTTATACTTTTTAGTCCATCTTAAAAACCTGGTACCATCAAATTTTTTTTTATTTAGTTCTGAGCTATGTTTAAAGTTTCAAGTTTCTAGCACATTGGGAAGTCAGTTTAAAACCAATTGTAAAGTACCGAAAAGACAAACAGACGGACAAGAAAGTGAGTTAATAAAAACGTGATAAAATATGTTACCTTGCCAAACCTTGCAGAGCTTAATAATAGAAGACATTCTCATACCAAAAACTGAGAAGTGACATGACAAAAGGATTAGTATATGTTCTATATGTGTGAGAATAAAAAGTGGATCTAGTATCCTTAGGTTGGGCACACGCGATGGCCGGCACCGCACCGGTCCACGAAACACAGAAGAGCCGTGCGACCGTTCAGTCACCAAACCAATCACGTGCCACTTCAATTGCCTCTGAAAGCGTAGCGGCGTGCACGAGCGCGACAGCCTTCGAGATTAAAGAAGATAACTTTCCATTAACCTCTTCTGCCGCGGAGCACGGCGTCGAAGGCTCGCGTGACGAGTCTCGTTCTCGACCTTGTCAAATTAAATCGAGCGTGAGCAGGCGAGCGAACGAGCCCCCCCCCCCCCCCAACCCCCGACACGGTTCTCCGGCCGCGGACCAAACTCAAAAATATTTGCACTCCGGCGTGTGTCGACCTCGTCCGAATGCTCTCTCCCTTCGGCTTTTCAACTTTTGTTGCTCCCCCGCGGTCGGCCAACCTCGCTCAATTTCGAGATGACGACACGTCTCTTGGAAACGTCGCATGCCGAACCGACACGCGATTCCGTTCCGTGCGCGACGTCTCTCTTATCCGAACCGACGCTACTAAAATACTTTGGTCTTCATTTCAGTTTTCGAGGACACCGCTCGATCACGAACGCTGCTTACCCTGCTGCGCAGGGATGCGGGTATATTACTCTGGAGAGGCTTAGCAGTGTTATTGGTAGACTCAACATCTTTATGCAAAATAAAATTTGTGAGCATCAATTATAAGAAGAAGGCTGTGGTATAAAAATGTATTTCTTCGCTTAATAATTTTAGGTGGTTGCAAACGATGTCCCAGTAATATTAAATGCATCCGATGTTTCTTTTCTATTTTATATTTCACCAACTCGTTATTGCCATGAATGCATAAAATCCGCAGTCTAGTTATTAGTCGTTACGCTGTGGATTTTATGCATTTATGTGGAAAACGAGTAGGTGCAATTTGAAACAGTAGAAATGTTAAAAGAATGTCAATTATTATCTTCGGCTTAAAAAGATTGTTAAAGAAAATAAAAAAGTCCTGTGTGGTTACTGTTTCTTGTAATCGATGCCAACAATTTTTATTCTGTATAAACTGTAGATTTATTTATTTTGCAAAATCTCCAAAATTCCCTCAACAGTGTAAGAAATTACATTCTTCATTTTACCCCTTGGAGTATTACATTCTTCATTTGGTATATATCATATAATTTAGTTAATACATTTATATTGTGTACCATATAATTTAGATCATATATTTATACTGTATATCATATAATTCGGTTCATATATTTATTTTGTATATCATATTATATATATCATGTAACGTATCAATTATTTATAATGATTAAAGTACGATGGTTGTCTTGTACAATAAAAATTCTTTGATCTAATATGCTTTTCGATGAAGAAATGCATCCTCGCTGCCCAATAAATAAATTGGGATTACTGTACAGGGTGTCTCACCTTACTCGACCATCTAAAATATCTCGCTTGTTTTTCATGATGGAAGAAAATTTCAGAAGAAAACATTAGTAGGCTCAGAGGGGCAAATATTATGATAGGCAGAAATATTTGTTCAAAGTTATATTTTTTAAGATTTCAAGATCATCGAAGTTTTTTTTAAATGGAATGATATATTTTTATTATTTTTTTTTTATATGATTGCCGAGGTCAAGACGAATCCAACGACATGTAATATTATGACCTTCACGTGACCTTGAGTACGAAGCATCCATATGTTATGACCAACGATTCCGTGCTATACATTTACACTCCCCGCACGCTGGTGTGCAACTTGTCGAAGCCATTTCGGGTTTTCAGTGCACCAATCATGAAAAAGTAGCTTCGTCAGTAAAGAGAATGTCATAAAAGAAATGTTCATTTCTTTGTATTTGCTGCAATTTCCCGATGAATATCTTACACGTACTAATTAGAGTCACCGAAAGGAGAATAATTTGTATCAGTGTTTACAGTTTATTGTAAGCGTGTTTACAGTCATTAGTCAAGGTTCAAGAACATTTCTTGAAACCCTAGGGAGATCATGTCATCGTTATTTCACTATTTACATCAAGTGCCCTACTGTTTTGAATTTTCCATACTCTAGGTCACATGAAGGTCATAATATTACAAGTCGTTGGATTCGTCTTGACCTCGGCTATCATATAGCGATAATAAAAATATATATCATTCCATATAACCTTGAACAAATATTTTTGCCTATCTTAATAAAAGAAAAAAAAAACAAGCGAGATATTTTAGATAGTCGAGTTACGTGAGACACCCTATATATTACTATACATTATTATACACTATTTTGTATAAACATAATATGACGCAGGCTTCGACTAGAGTTGTTTATTACCACTATGAATGGTTTGGCCAGCTGATTTTGCTCCAATTGTAGTATCGACAGATTCGACAGCGCGCGCGCATGTTTCTCATGCGGGCAAGTTATCTCAACGATACTTCTGAACGTTTTACTGTGAAGGGCTCCCTATAAAGGGTCGAATCTAACACCCCGTGTGCCACGTGCCATCCGGCAGATGTACTCTAATGGTACAAGGGTCGTCTTTGATAAACTTTTATCGGAATCGACGAAATGTAACGGCGAGATGACAGTTCCCAGATCCATACTCGAAACTTGGCACGTGGCGTCCCTTCGAAGACGAAGGGCAACGGTCCTTGTAACAGCTGGTTGACTTTATTCTTACAAGTACATCACAGATGTTTACACGAACTTCGACTTTTCCAGAAAAACGCCAAGAAAATAGAACCAAATCCAATTTTATCTCATCGATAATGATTTTATCTGATAAATCAACTGTAAACAGCATTAAATTACATTGAACCTAATATTTAATTATTTTTCCAATAATATTACGATCTATTGCTCCATAAAGATCCACAGTTTAATCATACTTAAGCTATATATATTTATTTGTGGTCAATAAGACTAAAGATAGGGTTATCAAATTTTTTAAACTGTCCCCTTTCTTTATTTTTTCCATAAGATTTTTATTTGTTCCACACTTGAAATTATTACCATATAAACCATTCGCTGGATAATTCATTTATTGATAAAATAAATAGTTGTGCATCTTTTCCCAACTTCCTCATTTTCCACGGTTTCCCTTTAAATCGACTTTATTTCTTTCCTATCAATAAAACCAGAAATAGGGTTGTCGAGCTTTTTAATCTCCTGGAACTTGTTAAGTTCCATCATTACAATTAATATATCGTATGAACCATTCACCGAGCGATTCATTTCTTCATCAAACTAAAAGTCGTACCAGTTTCGTCTATTTTCTCACTTTCACCGAACTTTCAGCAATAAGAGGATCGGCAAACAGCTAAGTCGAGAGATCAGGCTAATCGATGGCTTCGAACGGAAACTTTCTCCGCGATGCAAGAGCGAGTCTATTGCCAGTCGGTGAGCTCTTAACAAGTCCCTTGTTCCTGTAACGATTAATATCCCGTAGCCCACGTGGCGCGGCCCGCGGTTCGTCCACGGACCATATTCTCTCATCTGAACGCATAAGGAACACGAGGAACGCGGGGACGCCTAATTAGAAGTCCGTAGGCCGGTCATTCTTAGCGCCTACCCCTGTCCTTTCGATCTCGCTCCATACATCTCGTTCTCCCGGCGAGCTTAAGCCCAAGTGGGCCGATCTAGACGCGTAGGCTTCGAGGAGACGTCCACGTCCTTTCCTTCTTCGTCGGATATGTCTCGACCGGCGATCATTCCTTAATAAGAGGCCGCGACGATGAACGAGTCGCTAACCCGAAGACTGAACATTGGAATACAACTGTCCTTTACATATGTAGATTAACGTCGCAGGATTTTTCACCGTCAAATAACCCCTTGCCTTACAATTCAATTCTGAGGTTTCACGTAATATTTCATGTTTCCTAACCTCTGTGGCTGAACTTCCACCTGGGGGACCAAGAATTTTTAACTTTTCTGAATGTGATGTTATACAATTTCACCGGAAAATGATAGAACTCTCAGTCCTGATGCGCGGAACTAATATTTTAGTGCGTTCGACAGGTTAGAACGCTGCCATATTGGTTTTCGTACACAGGAGCGGGTATGATATAGTGAGCGGATCCGCTAGGTAACAGCACATGTACATAGGAGAGACGATTTTTGAGTAGATAGTAGATGTAAATTTGTATTGCTTCAAAATCGATGTAAAATGATTAATTTGCTGTTAAATGCCATTTTATATAGAAAGTTAAAAATGCTCAAACTTGGCATTCGAAATCCATAACGTCTCCGACATGTTCGAACTTTTGGTGAGGTAATAATTTTTTACCATATGTAACTCTTCAATTTTTAAGCAAATATTTTTCCTTATATCATCGATGTGTTTATAAAAATTTATAAAAGTTTATAAAAATCGAAGCTACTGGATGCAAAAGGAAGGGTCGCATCCATAATCCGTTTAATAAAGGAAACATTAAAAGTGCAAGCTTCGTGATAGAGACTTCTTCAACCCTCTCGCAATGAAACTCTTGAATAAAAGAAAAATAATGGCCGTATAAACAAATAATCTGCAGGCTTCCCAGGCAGCGTAGCAATAAAATCGAAGCTACTGAAAGCAAAAAGGATCGTGTGAGTAACGCCACCGCATCTGGGAGCGCTGGCGACTTCCGGCGAACGTAGGAGACGTTCGATCGCGACCTCCGGCGTTCGTTCGCGAGCCACCGCATTTGAACAGGTGTCCGACGGTGAGTTACGACACACACACACCCAGAGAGGGAGAGAGAGAGAGAGAGAGAGAGAGAGAGAGGATCCATCCACGGAGAAATCTACACACGTGGAATCGGGCGGTATACGTGCTTTTCCTCGCCCTCGAGCGATTCCCGCGAAGCGAAGGCTCTCGTCACGAGCCGCGAGTTTAGCTTCGACGATGTTTGCGCACGTTTCAGACGAGGCGCGCGCGATTCAATGTTTGCCGTGCAAACGCGATTTTGTTCTGGAGGCGTCTGGGAATCCGGCCCGGGCTTTTTGCTGCTCCGTTTGCTCTCCGCCGCGCTCCTCTCGGCGACAGCTCGGAGAGACACGAGCTGGGGATATTGCTTTTCCGCGCGCGTGTGAAGTTTCACGGGCCTCGATGGAAAGTTACGACACGGCCGTGGGGTCCTCACTCGCGATTGGCGCCTGCGGATGGCGTGCCAGAGGGTACTTCTCTTCCGCGAAATTAATGCGACTCGGTAATTAACTGGGCACGCCGCGTGGATGTCGAAATTTAGGTGCGGAGCCGCTAACTGTC
Organism: Halictus rubicundus; assembly: GCF_050948215.1. NCBI lineage: Eukaryota > Metazoa > Arthropoda > Insecta > Hymenoptera > Halictidae > Halictus > Halictus rubicundus. The sequence goes on along the minus strand of NC_135149.1, from coordinate 8,272,014 downwards.
TCGTGTTACGGAAATGTTGGGATCTTCGTTCAATAATCTGTCAGCACAAGAGTGGAATTCTGAATGTGATTGTTGTAAGAATTATTTGTTATGTTATACAGACTGCGGATTTTATTCTATCATAAAAATCATCAAACGCAAAAGTGTGAAAATATCCGAGGAATTTAGAAATACTGCGGTACTATTTCTAATCTATGAAAATTATTACGAAAAGAAATAAATATTTGTATAGCTTGCAATGAATACGGACAATTTTTATTTTGCATAAATATTCGCGGTATACTTATAACAAATGGGAAACTTATAACTCGTCACTTTAAAATAATGACAAGATTTATTGAGATTTTTGTACGATTTTTATTGGGTACGATATGTGTTTAAATGTGTCTAAAAATTTTTTATTATAGTTTAAATTTATACGTATATTTTATTATAATCTATTTATTGTATACTTTTATAACTGAGCAACATGCTTCCACACCTGTTCTGAAATTATTCTAGTAAGTAACAGGTCCTTGAACATTTGTGATTGCAAGAGAACATTAACATATTTTTAAGGAATGTCTATCAACAACAATAATAATATACATAATGTACAATAATAATAGAAGAAGAAGAAGTGGCCAGCGTTAGACAAACGTTAACTTATTCGCAGACAAGCGTTAAAGATGAATGTTTCGTTTGAAGACTGACTGTACACCTTTCAATTTAACCTGAATAAAATCACTAAAAATACTCGCACATCAAGTTTTTTTGTGTCACTGTAAAAGAGGGTCTTCAATCTTCAAATCTACGGAGGATTCGTTGACGAAAAAAATTTTTCAATATTTTCAGAAACGCTTCAATCGGGAGCATTTTCGAGAGAAAACATCTCTTCAGTTTTCCACCAGTCACGTCGCGCGAGATCGCCTTAGGCAAAAAAGAATAATGGTTAGTAAACTTACAAGTTTCAAGCTTTAAAATGAGACCAGGATCATTTATTTGCAAAATTAAGAGATCTGGAAATTTAGTGATCAAATACTTCTTGGATCCACTGTACAGACGTATCCTTTTTCCTGTTATTTCAAAAACGTGCGAGAAAAAGAGTAGAGTGTGTCTATAAGATCGTTCTAGACGGCGCAAAGAGTAAGAAGAAAAGACTGTAATTCTATGATCACTCTAATTGCCAGCACCTAACCATGTAGAAGAAAGGGCATTCGCCGCCCTTTCCGCGAAGCCTGACGAAAAACGCAAACCCGGCGATTACCAAAGGTAGCCGCGGTCACACGGCCGCGGACCGCTTCCCGAAAAGGAGTCCTGTTCCTGAAGTTGACTCCTGGTCCAGCAGGTAGAGGACGTATCACAGATCGTGGCCGTCGGATCGATCGCGAAGAAGCGGCAGCTGCTTGCACGATCGAGTCAATATTTGATACAGTGGCTCCCGGTTGTCCCCTGACCAGTTTCGGAAGGGTGACGGCTCTCCCACTCCATTTCTGATCGAGCCGCATTGTTCCCGCGTTTCGCCTTGGTCTTGGTGTGCATCGACTTGCGCCGATCCACGATCAAACACCGATCTGGGATGCGGATCGAGTCCGTGGCGCTTCATTCCTCGAACGAGCCGCGAAAAAAGGTGGAGATATTAATAAGATGACACTGTCCTACCCGGGTAACGATTGACAGATGTTCGCCGGAGTTTTTCGCTGTTCCGATACCAGGCGGATGCTCTTCTCGCATCATCGGATCGTTTAGCGTCTTCGAGGAGCCAGGCTGATAATTATCTTTTTTTCTGCAATTACGCGTGCAGGAAACGAGCTTCTGCGTCCGGGGTCCGGTTCTCGAAGAGTTTGCGAGCTGCGCCGTTTTTTCAAGAGTTTTCGTTGCTGGTTCCGTTGGTCTTGCTCGAATTTTTGAATAAATTCGTGACAAGAGATTCTTAGAGTTCGGAAGGGAAGGCAACCATCTTTGGGGACCACTTCCTTCGGCGACAGCTTCCCGACACAAGGACCCCGGCCCGCTTCGCATCTAGATTCGGTTTTTTGAGGTTCTGGCAAACCGTGGGACGCCGACGTCCAACGGGGAACGAGCCAAATATGTCCGTTGCCGAAGCCACATTTTCATCGGGTTTTTGCCAGGGGATGAATTATCGCGGCGGACTGAATGCTAATCAACCCTCCGCCGAGGAAATCGCTCTCTCCGACCCGCGCGATCACGCGAATGCTTTGAATTGCAATCGGACCGAATGCCATGTGGACTGTATGAAAATTCCAGCGGAGGATTTATTCTTCGGGTACCCTTAATTTCCAGATGAAAAACTGTTTGGGGATGGTTAAAGGTGACGTTTCTACCTTCCCAGCCACCGCACGATGCGGACAAGCGGGGCATATCTCTCACTACACGTGTATATCACGATGTACGACAAATTCCTTTGGCAAAACTGCATATTAGGAGGAAATTGAAATTATTGGTCATTTAACAATCATTTTTATGCATAAATATTGTTAATTTTTTTTCAATTTATACATTTTATTGTTAAATTTCATTTTTTACATTAGTAACCAAATTTAGATTTTTGTAAAAAATTTTTCCATGGCCGCACTCTCTAGAGTGCCAAAAATCGAAAAATATTACATTAACTGTAGATAAGTGTTCCAATAATAATTCTTTATAATGGAAAGTGCTGACCAAGGTATATGCATTCTTTTTACATTTAATAAAGTAGAGTAGTAGTATTATTAAAGTAGTAGTATTTATTTGTATAAATTTTCAACGGTGGTTTTATTTATTAATTGCATATAAAACTTCAAATCAACATATAACAAAAACAGCAAAATATATCCTGAGATTCTTACATATTCGGATATATTACTTGTTATAGTTTTGTTTGCAACGAACAGACTACACTTAATTTTATAAACTTTTCAAAAAATCCTTATACCTGTCCTTTAGGATCTATTGTGAAAAATTTTTTAATTTCTTTTTAAATTTATTAGTTGTATTGTTAAATTTCATTTTCTGTGAATAATTAACAATACATTCGTAAACCAATTTGGAGTTTTGTTCAAAATTTTGCCCTTTGTCCGCCACAGTCATAGTGCGGAATTCAATAGAAAATATCTCGATATGAAGTACATTTCTTTTGCAAAAAATGCGTATTAGGGATGGAAACCCTTAGCACTCGAATGGCGACTGTAAAGTGCCACTAAAAATTGCTGTATCATTACTCAAAATATTTTTTACATTATTAAATTTGTTTGTATCTAATACATTACTAAACACTTCAGTATTGTACGAGTAAATTGCACCATTTTCGTATGGATAGCATGAAAAAAATATATAGATGTGAAATATTCTAGGTCGGAAGAAATGTTTCGTTTTGGAGTTAAAATAGCTTCGATTGCAAAGGGTTAATAATCATATAATAATCATTTTTATGCATAATACAATTTTGCAATGATTGTATATCAATAATTTTTATGTATTTTTAATTTGTTTTTAATATATGTTTTGCACCTATTGGAAAAGTAATAAGAATGTAAGGATAGATCGAGATTGTTTGGATGAAGTTGTTTACTACTATTATAATTTGTTAAAGTATCTTATTATTAATTTCGTTTTATATTTGGTAGTTTTTAGAAATAAATTCTTTTTTATAAAAATTGTTAATTTCTTGTTAAATTTGTTAATTATATTGATAAATTTCATTTTCTGTGAAGAATTATATATATTATTAATTTAGAGAACTGCCTAAAAATAAGCCATTTGCCGCACTTTGCACCGAGTTAAAAATTGTCTGCTCGGATGCTGAACTTCGGTGAATCAGTGAGAAAATAATTATTGAAAGCGAGAGGTTGTTCATATTTGATTCGTTAGTTGTTATGATTTTTTTTTATTTGTTGTTGTAAGGAGGCTGGGGATTTTTGTGCGAAATAAAAATTACGACTAGGAAAACATGAAAACCACATTTCCGCCATCAGTTTAAACAATTTTCTTTGCTCAAAAATGATATTACATATCATATTATATAACTTATATATATTTTATACAGGTTATTTGGAGAATTAAGTCGTAATAAAAATCTATAAATAGCAGTGCCAGATATGTCACTGCAGTATAATATTCTCGTTATAATTGTGAAGTTGCGACAACAACGGTTATTTAATAAAAACACAACAGTTGCGTCAGCAGCATTATTGAAACAATTGATGGACTCAATGTATGCGTCAATAACGGCGAAAGTATCAATAGTTCAACATGAAGTTGACTAAGACAAACAATTCATTCATTACTTTAAAAAGGCATGAAACTTGATAATTTCTGTACGTGCTATTGTATCATTAAATAGATACGACACACAAACACGAGTTGGAAATAATCCAATTCTGTGTTTCATCCAAGCGTTTCCAATTCCACCATCTAATAGCTACACTAGCCAAAGAATTCGAAGCCAAATTCAGGTCAAATTTTCTAATTAATAACATCAAACTTTGAATTGTGAATAATATAAAAAATTTTAAGCTAGATATGCTTTTACTCGTTAAAAAGAAATATGATTACACATTTAAATTAGTGAAAATATGTACAAAAACTTACAATATTGATATTGTAAGTAATATTGTAAATATTAGTATTGTAATTAATATGTTAATACTGGACACCTTGACTTAACTGATATAAAGATCGTTAGCATTAAAAATAGAATTTTAAATAGATTAACTTCTTAACATTCTCAACGGCATAATATGTCAACTAAACCGAGACAATGTTTAATCCACATTTACATTTTTTAATAATCAGTATACCGGAAAGACAAACCATTTTTAAAATCGTTTCGTGAAAATGAATAATCTGTGGCAAGATGCGCCAGATATGACAAGATTAAAATAAAATTATTCGCATTATTCCCAAACAATGAGTAATGATAAACCAAAGCGCAAGACGTAAACGTGTCAAGCTACAAAAACACGATTAAAAAAGATCCAAATAAATTTTCCAGAGAATTCAAACCTCACTAAGTACATACTAGTAAACAATTTTACTAAGAGTTGAACTTTATAAAGGTTCAAACTTTATTAAAGGTAAAATAAATTTTCCGAAGGCCTTAAACCTCGCTGCCTACGCTCTATTAAAGAACTTTCAGTTCCCAAGGATTGAACTTTAAAAAGGTTGGACTCCATTATAAATCCATTGGATCATAAGGAAATATGAAAAGAAGGCCTTTATCACCAAACTTTTTTTTCATTACACTTAACTACAAAAATGACTACAAGTAAAAGAACTTCATATTTCAGCATTATAAGAAAAAATAAATTGAGCGTATATATACGCTCCGATGTTAGTGACCAGGAAAATTGAGCGTATATATATTCGCTGATGATGCAAATGGGTTAATACATTACTCAATTCGTAACCCATGAAGCTAGAAAAACGCGATTAAGAAATATGCAAATAATTTTTCAAAGAATTCAACCCACGCCAACTACAGACCAGTAAACAATTTTCCAATCCCAAGGGATGAAGTGACTGTTGACCAAGAAGAACTTACTAATCCAACAGCGAACGTTCCGAGCCAGCTCTCAGAGGGCGAAGCTCGCCCGAAGAAGACAAAAGCCAGGATTCTTCTGTTCTTCCGCGTGTGTTGCACTATTCTGACTCATCCTGGTAGCAGCCACGCGCTGGTATCAAGCTGGAGAGGGGATCAGAGAAGAACAAGCGGACCGCCGCTGCACGGGAATGTATTCCGAATGTTTCCCTCGTAATCGTCTGTTTGCCGTATCCGTGGAAGCTGTTCGGCAGAAGATCCATGGGCTGGAAGAGAGCGCAAGGAGGATGGATAAGAAAGAAGACAGAGACAGCTGGTTGCGTTGCATGTTTGTCGTTGAATCCCGGTACGTGATTGACGGCCGTAGCAAGAGACGAGACGAGACGAGACGAGACGAGGGCCTGGGCTTTCTGTGTCCAGTGACGTCCGCTGATCCGATGTTTATCTTCGGAGTACCAGAAACTCCGTTGTTCTCCCGGCGCAACGTATGACCAGGCGATCTTACGATCGTATTTCGTGGTCGTTTTCAGGATCCATGGATCCACGGATTAGCTGAAGGGGGACGGATCCTTCGAGATAGGGGACGCGCGATTGACATCGACGAGGCGGGATCCTTTAGCGTAGACCGGGATCGCAGGACCACGATCGGAATCAGATGTAAGATCCGCGCAACATCCATCGTATCGCTCCTTTTGATGTTTCGGCTACCGTTGGTTTCGCTGACTTTTTGGTCCCGTTGCTCCGGAACGCGCCCAGGGTCTTCTCGGGGCTCGAGGGTCTCCTGCCTTTCGTCTCACGGTTTTACGCTACGATTTCGTAGGAATCTCGAGTTTGATATTTATTAGGATCCCTCGCGGGTCCCCTTGTAATCTGGTTTTTTCGACGAATTAGCGGCCAGCCATTCCGCCCGGCCCTTTTGTTACACGCGGACACTCCGCGAGCCTTTTTGCTGGACGGCTCCTTGGGCTTTGATAGATCGCTCGGGGGATTCTGAGTCACCTATAGTGCTCGACCAAATGATAAGACACTTTACATATTTATGCACACGGTTTGCATCACATATTCAGCCTATCGCAGATCCCGTTCGGCTTCTTGCAAACTAAATTCACCTTGTTGTAAACCAAATTCATCCTGTTGCAAACCAAATTCATCCTTTTGCAGACCAAACTCGCTCCCCTGCAGACTAAAATTTTGTAAATCAAGCGTTCCTGCAAATTTATTTACATAAATTATTCTAACTGAGAAGCTGACTCAATTAGATAGATTTATACAGGGTGTCCCAAAAATGTTGTACTTCCTTGAAGGGAAGGTGATTCCACAGGTCATTCGAAGTAAATTTCTCCTTTCAAAAACTTTCTCCGCGGCTTGGTTAAGGAGTTATTAACGAAAAACGGGGACCAATCAGAGCGCGGCTACAGCGGACTGATGCCAGCTCGACCAATGCCAACGCCGCGCTTAGCGGGACTTGCTGCAGAGGCGGCGCCCATTCGCTATAACTGCGCTTTGATTGGTCCACGTTTTTCCTTGATAGGGTAATTCCGGGAGAGATGCACCAGTTTTTATTGTGGCAATACTGGACAATTTTCAACAGTTTCTCTCTTATCATTTATAACATTTTAACATTTGTAAATAATCTCAAAACGACGAACACGTGTATTACATTATTTACGTGTAACAGAAGTATAAAAACTTCTTAGTGCTCAAAATTTCTGATGAAATATATATGTAAATGGTCAGTGCAAATGTTATTACCATCTTATGGTATGGTAATATGGTATTTCAACTATCAGCATCAACTTAAATAGTGACAATGGTTTCTCTTTTACGATTTCTCATCGTGTTTTGACAAAGTTTATTGTACTGGTTCTTTTTTTTGTATAGACAAAGTTTTTGTATACATTAATGTACGTATGTAAGTGTACTAGGCAGTCGTTTTTATAAAAAATATTTGCCACACTATTTCTTAATATCTTACACTTTAATTAATTGAACTTAATTAATTTATGTCGAATGCTCTATAGTTAGGTAATTAAAAAGGAGATACTTCATTTTTGACAAAAACGCCCGGCTAGTAGATGCTAATAATTATTGCATTGTGTGTTTAGAAGATTATTATTCAACCACATCTAAAGTAGATTGGATTTCTTGTTTAGAATGCCTCAAATTGCTCCGTGAAACAGGCCCTAGGGAGAAATTCACTTTTTCGAACATTTTTAAACAGCATATTAATATATTAATAGAAAAGCTTTACTCTTTTTACGTTATATTTTCTTAAATAGATTGAAATAAATAGTTGAAGTTAAAATTTTTATTAAACTGAAAATAATATGTGGTACGTCTGTTCCGGAATTACCCTTACTCGAAAACAAAACCGCGGAGAATATTTTTGCAATGGAAAAAATGACTTGCAATGTGCTCGAGAATCACCCCTTTCAAGTACAACATCTTTTGTACACCCTGTATAGATAACTGTTGTTACAATTATATAGATAACTTATTCTAACTGAATAAGATAAGATAAGATTCAGGACAAAGAGGAACGAGGACCTTACCAGAGCCCAAGTGGATCATTCGCATAAAATTAATTCAAGGTGAGACGCGCGAAGGAGTGTGCAGCACCCGGTGCAGCGATTCTGAAAGCGCGTTGCGGCAACGATCGGCGCAGGACCCGGCGTACAGCGAACGACGTGGCGAGTACGAGAGCCAAATAAGTCGAAAGCACGCCATTAGCGTATGTAAATATCTCGTTCGGACAGGAATCAATTACCCTGGTCGTCTGCTGCAATCATTGCGCCGTTCCATGCATAGCAATGAACCGGGTAGGAGATGACCGGCCGCAGAAAACGAGGAGCCACGGAACGAGGTGGAGCCACTTAGGGCGTAATTGCGCGTAAAGCGCTCGGCCGGTTCCGCGAACTTTGCGAAAGGTGTGAACGCGAGAATTTTAATTTGTTCGCCGTCAAATTGAACGTAAACGGCCAGGACGCACGTCAACCCTGACAATTTTCGCAAGCGTGGCCTGCGAGCCGCAGATTAACGAGTCGCGCGGTAGCGAAAATCGCCGAAGCCTTTCCTGAAACGAATATGTCCCATTTTGAGGTAAATTGCTGATAAATTACTTGCGGCGATATTATTAGTAACCCTCGAATGGTACCCCGGGGTCATTCGTGACCCTAGAAAAATTGTATTGTACTATTTTCCTCCGATGCAAGGTAATTGCAAAGATGAAGTTTGTTTAGTTTCTTTGGAACGTTTGGACTTGCAATTAGTAGTCTTAAACTATTAGGGGGACACATAAGCAATCAATTATTTTGAAATCTAAAACAAACTTTGTAGTACATTCAAGTTTTTATTTCTTAATTTATTATATAATCTCCATCACCATCAAGGACAGTTGTCCATCTTTCCTGCAAATTTTCAATCCCCCTTTTATAGAAATCCAGGGTTCGTCAAGCAAAATATGATTCAAGGTGCCTCCTTACATCGTCTACAGAAGTGAATCTTTTATTACTTAAATAATGCTCCAGAGATCTGAATAGATGATAGTCAGAGGGAGCAATATCCGGTGAGTACGGGGGGTGCGGTAAAACTTCCCATTGCAAGTCTTTGATTTTTTCCCGAGTGAATTTCGCTGTATGGGGCCGAGCATTGTCAATTTGCTGTATTACATCTTTTCTGGTGATTCTGCTAAGAAATGGATCTCTACGAAATCTGGATAACAATGAAGTGCAAATTGATCGACGAATATTCTTGTTGGTCTCAGATAATTGATTGAATGGCTTCCATTAGAGATTTTAGGGTGTTATTATCAAATTCAACTGGTAGTCTACTTCGAGGCCTGTCAGAGAGATCATAATCACCAGCAGCAAACCTTCTAAACCAACGTTGACACTTGTTCACCTGCAATACATCTCCAAAAACATCGCAAATTTTCTTTGTTGTCACCGTTGCATTAAATCCCGCATATAAATGAAAAAGTATGCGAAGACGAATATGATCCTCGGAAGGTACGGACGCCGCCATTTTATTACAGGGTTGTAAAAAAAATTATATTTTTTAGAATATTTTGAACACAGGCTGCTTTATCGAAAACTGTAAAAGAATACGCGTTTCCTCTTCAACGATCGGTACAGAACTAAAGGCAAAACAAATTCTTTGCAAATAATTGATTACTTATCGGTACCCCTAATATATACTTTGAAGTATTTCAATAAACTTTTACGGAATTTTAAAAAGAAAGAAATTTGAATAAATGCAATTTTGTTATCATTCTAGTGTTCATTCTAGCTCTGTAATTATAGGTTTAACCAAGAATATTCTGTGTAACTATTTTTGAAGATCATATAAGGGTTGAAAAAAATTACTAAGCTTCTTTTAGACTAGGATAGTTCTATTAGCTTCTAGCTATTATACTTATTATACTTCTTTTAGCTTCTAGCATAGTCATTATCTTCTTCAAGGATGCTAGCACATACTCAATTTTATTTTTACATAGCGCTCAATGGTCACACACGTGGATGCTACCCTGCCACAAGAATGTGCGCATTCGCAATTATTTTCATTTTTGTCTTGCTCGATCGATGCCTATTTAAATTGCGTAATGTTTTCCTAATTATAGAGAGATTAAAATCGTCTAATTTGTTTTCAAAAAATTCGTCCCGGAAGAAGTTAAAAATCCAATTATACAGCTTATTGGTTTCCTATAGGCGGCTTAAAGTGTTATGTTTCCTGAATTTTTCGAAACTGAAATTATCTTTCCGACAAGATGATCGCGTATAAAAACGTGGAGCGATACTTCGGTAAGAACAAAGAGGAGAAATCGGAAGGTTCGAGGCTCTCCTGCGTAGATCAGGGTAGAAAATGGCGTTCAATTTCCCTGTTCGGCTCGCAGAATATTTTCGTTTTACCCCTGTCTGCGGCAGCAGGCGCCCGAGAGCGTAGAATAAATAACTACGCCGCCGTTTAACAGACCGTAAATTGCGTCGCAAATTCCGCGGCTCCGGTTCGAAGCCAATTGCGGAGCATAATTCGCACCTGGTCCAATAAGCATCATCCTTGACTACCGTCGTTTCCGATTCTCGACTTACGTCGTAAAACCCTTCCCTGTGTTAATCAAGATCTCGCTGGCTCGCTCATCGCCCGATGAAAAGCGATAAAACTTTCATCTCAGCGCCTGTAATATTGAACGGATCGATATGGAAACGTCGACTACCTGTGCTGATCCTTCTCACATCATTATAGTGATCTTTGTTAAGAATAACGAGACGATAGAGAATCGAATATCACTGCTCAATAAATCATTTGGGAACATTATTCGAGAACTATTATTTTATTCTAAAATGAATGCCAAAAATTCAAATCTCAAAAAATCCCAAAAATAAAAATTAAACTCTGTTTTGCGAATGATTTCGAAGCAACCAGGTCCGAGCTGAGTCCTTTTTTCTGGCTTCTTAGGGCCCGTTACCGACAATGACCGACCACAATGGTCCGAATAGAATCCAACTAGTCGTCCGAATCGTTCAAGTTTCTCACACAGTCCGATTCCCTCAGCCACTCGATTGTCAGAGCCCGACTCGAGCCCGGATCAGTCTGATGACCGGTGCTGGCCACTGTCGCGAACGTATCCGACGAAACGTCTCCGATCCCAGACAAGACGAACAAGATCCCCATTGTCTGGCAAGCGAGTCGCTGCCGAATGGCTGCCAGCGGATTTCCACATCCTCACCCACGTGGTCGACGCACGCACAGGCGTCTAGCGCACGTGTCGCCGTTTTCTAGAGCCACGGGAGCAAACAACGAAACAAGAGCATCAGATAGCTGGTCTGGCGCATAGCCGCCGCCGCCGCACCGCGCCGTGGCTTTCCTGCTGCTGCGCACTTCATAAATAACTTAGCTTTCCTGTGCCACACACGGATACACTCGGCCCACACGGTACTAACCAGAATAATAGAATTTAAGTCCCCTCCCCTTAAGAGGGGGATCTGGGATAGCCTTTGATTACAAGATTTCTTCTTGAGAAAATTAAATGAAAATATTCCTAATTTTTATCGTTGTACAAGGTTCCTTTACAGAGGATGCGTCATAAGGATCCGCGTCACCTATGGTGACCTGTCAACTAGACTGCGGATCTTTATGCGTTTATGGGTTCGAAAAAGGTTCAAAGAATGCTAGAATACAAAGTGCGACAGAATTTTGTAGGATTTCTATTTATTTTACATCTCCATACTGCCAGTGAAAATAACATTTTATTTGACTCCAGTTTTTTTTAAATTTGTCTACAAAAATTGAACATTTCATAATCGTCCGCAGTCTACTAGTAAACTATGAACCTAATATTTAGACAGTTACGCATTTATGACAACATTAGAAGAATTAAAAAATACAGTTATATTTTTTCAACCTGTTAAACATATTAAAAAAGAAAATTTCATAATCGTCCGCAGTCTACTAGTAAACTATGAACCTAATATTTAGACAGTTACGCATTTATGACAACATTAGAAGAATTAAAAAATACAGTTATATTTTTTTCAACCTGTTAAACATATTAAAAAAGAAAATTTCATAATCGTCCGCAGTCTACTAGTAAACTATGAACCTAATAATTAGACAGTTACGCATTTATGACAACATTAGAAGAATTAAAAAATACAGTTATATTTTTTTCAACCTGTTAAACATATTAAAAAAGAAAATTTCATAATCGTCCGCAGTCTACTAGTAAACTATGAACCTAATAATTAGACAGTTACGCATTTATGACAACATTAGAAGAATTAAAAAATACAGTTATATTATTTTCGACCTGTTGAACATATTAAAAAAAAAAAAATAAGAATAAATTTCTATTTCGCACCAGTTTGTTGCAATTCAGGTGGAAAATATTTATTTTGCATAAAGATCCACAGTCTACTAACAATAAACCTATGAACCTAACCACGTACAAGTCTAATGACCTATGAGTCTATTTTACAGTTCTCTAACTTCAGTTATTTCGCTGTCGTCGAAATCCATTAATGAAAAACGTTCTCCATTGAAAATGTGGTTCTTGGATTTCGTTTCACGCGAGATTAAAGAATCCTTCGAGCAGCTACCGAGAGTGAAAGAATCGTGTGAAACGATCGCAGAGAACCGTAGCCGAACGGAGGCCGGCGCGGCGCCGCGTTCAAACAGGAAACGAGCTCGAACCAGGAAGAACGTAGTCGCTGCATCGGTGCATAATTGCAAATTCGTCGGTTTGCACAGGTCGAGACTGCTGACACGATCGCGAGACTCGCCGAGCGGGGCCCCGTCATTCCTCGAAATAAACATCGTTCACTTCCGAAGAGAGCGAAGTAATTCGAGCCCGCTTGGGTATTCCGTTTGATTATTCAGCGTCTGGCCGCGGCTAGCAGACGCTTCGTCATATTAACATACTCGAAATACAAAACCGCCATTCAGAGAAGGGAAACATCGATAGAGACCAACGGGGGCCCCCTTCTATCGCGCGTATACACGTCCGATCGGGATCGTGCTCGGAGCCAGTCCAGAGACTCTCGATGCTTTCAAACCGACCGGTCAGGAACTGCCGATAGCTCTTCAATTAATCGTGCAATTAATTGCACCGGCTGCTACACGTATCCCGGTTCGTTGACCTCTCTATGCCTGTATGAGTTACGCGTTTTTTTTTTCGAGCAGTCTAATTCGTTTCATCCAATTGAAGTCGAAAGAAAGAATCGTTATACTGTGGATCTCTATGGAAATTTTTATTTTTGCAAATTATTACATGAAGAGAGGAGGAACAAAATTTTGTTCATTGAGCAGGAGCTTCTATTCGGTAAACAGAATGTTTCCTTTATGCAAAATAAAAATTGTCTATGTCAATTGCAAAAGACTAGAGAAAAACAGACATTTCATTCTTGCTTTAATAATTTCAACATGCTAAAAATAATAGATTGGCATTCCTAAAGCATTTTGAGCTACTGTTATAAGATGCGCCTATCCATTTGTGCCAAAAATTCATAAAATCGACATAGTTCTTATTTATTAATAATTCTCATTTTTTAATAATGATAGCGTGGATTTTATATTGTGAATTTTTGCATGTTTTTACCCTGATGCGTTTCATCTACTCGTTACAGCCGTAAATCTATAAAATTCGCTATAAAGTTTTCCTTATTGAAATTTTGTTCCTTCCAGTAAGTAATATCTTATTTATTTACATCAGATTATTTTAAAAAGTGTATTGTCCTCCAGTATGATTTCCAATATCTAAAATTAATTGGTTAATTTGTAAACACTGTGGAATATCAGATAGATCTATCAATATATATGATAATGTATTCAGAGTCTGATTTTAAAGACTGTTTGCTATCATACCAGTAATAAAATTTATATTCCTCGTCTTTTTATTCGCATGTGAACCTTTCTGAAATTAGAAAGTTAATATTCAACACGAAGAAGCTGTTTTCCACGATGTAAAGGTACTGTTGAATTTCAGTAAAATGATGTCTGGCTTTAATTGTATTTCATTAACACCAGCATAATTGCTCGTAAAACCACCCTACAGTTTTTACTGCTCCCTGTGAGCCTATTAAAGCTTACACATAGCACCACGAAGATTAACCCAAAGAGTAGGAAGACAATAAAAATCGATTAAAATCTGCTCTCCACAAATAATACGAATTGGATAACACGGTGAAGGTTCATGGGAATTTCGAGACTCCGCGATTTAACGTTCTATCATGAACATGATTTAGCAGCCGATAATTCTTAGAACAACCAGTCACTCCCCGTAGATGGTCCAAGAAGAATTTTCCGTCTGCGTGTGAACCGGTGACCGTGGCGATGAAGCGAGTAGCAGCAGCTGCGTTAGGGTAACAAAATGGCCAATTCCCGTTACAAGATATTACCAATTTGATGCCATCAGTGTCAACGGTTCGCCGGCGAACCTGCCCGAGACAAGCGCAACAAGATGAAAACCTGCGGAGCCGACGACCGGTCGGCACGAAATTTCGGTTGCTCCCTCTAATTATCCATCGAGCGTACGCCGAGGCGGACAGACGTTGTGCAACACACGTGACTCGTTACAACCCGCGAATCATCGCTCTAATTCCCGTAGAACCATTGAAGCAGTTCGCGTGGGCCTCGATAAGGGCGTGCGAAACCCGTCCACGAGAGCGGCAATTTAGGTTAATAACACGCGGCGAGTCGAAGCGGAGGAGGGAGGAGGGGAGCACGAAGGCGCGTGCAAGCGTGAAGGCGCGCAACGGCGACGTCGTCTTCATCGTCCTCTTCGTCCTCGTTCGCCGCCGCGCCGCTGGTTACGATCATTGCGATTATCATCGGTCCGCCTTGGAACAAGGGGCCACAAGGCCATCGCGCAGGCGATTTTTGAACGGCCGGACATTGTGTGAACCGCTCATTTTGCAACTGGTGCGAGCATGCGAAAAAGCTCATACTCGGTGGTACCATGTTCGCTCAAATTATTAGATGGACCCGAAAGTAACGTGGTTTTTTCACATTGAATTCAAACAAATACATTTTTAACAAGTTTTTAATTTCCCTCGTTATCAACAACCTTTTGCCATCTAGTGTGCAAATTTTCAATGCCTGAACGATAAAAATCAATTGGTTTTTTAGCAAGATATCTGGAGAGGGCATTTTGGATATCATCCAAATTTTAAAATTTTTTGTCACATAGAAAGTGTTGTAGCGATCGGAATAAACGGTAACTCGATGGTGCAATGTCGCGCGAGTATGTTTTTGGTAGCAACTGTTGCGTCACTACCTTTGTGAAACTCAAAAAGCATACAATTCCGGATATGTACCCAAATTGCAAAAATAAATTTAAGATTTAATTATTTACAAGTAAACAAATAACTTTAACCTTAAAATGTCTTTGGCGGGACTTTGACGTAGACAATGAGCCGATAAATGATAAAAAATATTGACATGCGCAGAAACAGCCTTACTTTCGGGTCCACCTAATGAAATACTCACTGAAATGTAACAAAACTGTGTTAACACTAATTACCCCATATTCGCATGTGAGCCGCTCATTTCAAATAAAAAAATCAAAAGATTGCAATGAAAAATCACTGAAATTGTCTGTACATTGATAGCACAATAGTTCTGTGGAAAATTACACAATGGAACAGGCCAGGATATTTTTGAAACGTGTATGAGGATGTCGAAAGATCCATGTCCTGCAACCGGTGGCGAAATGGACCGATTTCACGGATTCAACGCGGAACACATTGTTCCGCTATTCTTAGAACGGATCAAGCTTACTTACAACGTTGTCTACATTTACATAGACTGGCCCGTCGTCTGACGTACATATATCAAATCCTATCGATCTACGCCAGTCACGATCGACCATTGTTCCTTGTAAGCTCTTTTGCCCGACACTTGGTTCCGAGACCTTGCTCGCTCTATGTAATCCGGTATTTACATATTGCCGTGTGCCCATCCGTGTCACTGGTGAAACCTGAATCCTCGCCCTCGCCCTTTACCATCGATCAAAATTCGATTTCGTTCGATCCGTAGGAGAAAATCGTCTGTAAACCATGTTGCAATCCACCGGGGTCTTGGGGAAAGCGTCAGCTTTGGAAAATATTGGAAATGGCCTCGAAATAGAAGCAGTTTATGAAAATAAAAGTCCAAACAAAGACAGGCAACCACAGCTAAAAACCCCAAACATTGAATTTCTTTTGTACTCTTCGTCATGTTGAAAAGATATCACATGAGATTTTCTATAACAAACAAAAAAAAAAAAAGAATTCAATTTCTTTTTGCCTGCATCGAAAATTTTATTCTTGTCCTCAATATTTAAATGTTTCTTAATCTCATCGGAAGCCTCAAGCATTTCACGGGTAAATGCCGAAATAAAGTAAAATAAAATTTTCAGCCGGCTGCAATTGCCGATTGCTGGTGCAATCAATTTGTTTTTTGCCGTCTCCGTTCAGACATATTCTAATCCATTAAATCGAAAAGGACGTTGCTCTCGCGGTGATCCATCGATCGCACGGCTGGTCGAGTCCTCGGATTCGGTATACCGGTAATCATGCTGGCCAAAAGACGCGGCCAAAAGAAACTCGGCCGGGGCCATTCCTACGGCACGTGGAACGCACGAAAATGCCCGTGTTCTTTTATTCGGCGATTCGAAGGGCTTCGATCGCATCGGAGATCTGTTCCGAAGGGGCGAAGGGCTGTACTGGCAGGACGATAAACGGCGCCTCGGAAAAAACTTCGTGGCTGATCGTGTACGTGAGACGCGAGACAAACGACTAATCTTCTTCGACGGCAAGACCCCGTTCCTCGAGGGCTGCGCGCGCGGCCCTTTGACGTTTATGGGGTACGAATTAAATACGAAATTATTCTGCCTCCTCTGCCAGGTACACTCGTAACTGGGTAAAAAGCTAGCGTGGCTTTTAACCCTGTAAACAGTTTATTGGAGGCGACGAGACGTTCTGAAGGAAAATGTTTCTTCAGAATTGAAGTCGAGACGTATGTTTCAGTGTGTTGTGCATAAGTATAAAACGATAATAAACATCTAAATTACGTTGCGAATGCTCGTTGTTAATTATATGCATGTTTTAATATGTAATATGTAATTGTGCAACTAGGATGCACGTCTAAATTACGTTGCGAATGCCTCGTTGTTAATTATATGCACGTTTTATTATGTAATTGTGCAACAATCCTAAACATCGTATCTTCTAATATATTAAATGCAATTGTGCAATTGCAGTTGTATATAAGTATGAAATGACGGTAAACATCTAAATTAGCCTTGGAATGTCTCGTAGTTTATTTATTGAGTATTTATTTTTTGTTGATTTATTAAAATGAATATTTGTTTTATTTTACAGATTGCTAAACAACTATGCCTTTTAATTAAAATTTAGAGTATTCAATTTGATGCATCGTTGTGTTAAATAATATAGTGAATGGTATATGATTTTATTTATATTTCGTCGAATATTTTATGAATTGATATTTTAAATTATTTATTTTCAATTAAATGTGCTAATGAATAATGTAATATTTTAGTTTATATGCTATGTGTTAGAAACACTTCATATTTATTCTCATTAGTTTACATCATTTTTATTGCATACACTAACTGTAGATAGGATTTTCTTAATTTTTCATTGTTCATAATTACATAATGTGCCGTTTTAATCGTTATTTAGTAAGCGAATGAATTATCTCAATTATTAGTTTACTTGAAATGCGCATAATTCATTTTTATTCGCGTACACCTTGAAATCTACGCGGCAACAGTGAAGCTTGAGTTTAAGTAGAATAGGACAGCGGTGATCAGACTATTAGCGAACGCGCAGACTGACGCGTAAAGAGCATGCCTTCGACTTCTGTGGTTATTACAATTTTATCAATGCAGAATTACGAGTATTATTAGCTTATTACAGTACAAATTATTATAAAATTACGTAATATTAATGAAAATCGTTATCTACTAATCATAGATATCAAAAGTTTGAAGTTCAGAAGGGCTATTGGGTTTAAAATTATTCTATTGTAACTTTATGCTCTTTAGGATTAATAAGTACTACACTGAATAAAATATGAACATTACAAAATTTATCCTTCATCTTATTTTATTCTTACTAATCTGCTAATGATTATACTCCACGTTTTCACATAATAATTCACAAAAAACAGAATTAAGCAAGAATGATAACCTCAACGAATGTTTCTCGAAGATAAAGAAAAGGATTGCGTTATGTTACATGAATGTTGTTTAATCAAATCTGTTTCACTCGGTTGCAAGTCTCATAAATGAACTTGAACATGTTTAAACATGTATTTAAGTAATAAAACAACTATAAAAGATCGTACATTAAAATTTGTGATCTCATTATGAAGAGGAGACTTTAGTCCTTAAATCCATAATAATTTACTTAGCTATAAAAATGTTGTGTGTTCAAAATTCATAATTTTATAGCAAGTCCAATCCTTTGCACTCCAAAGATATTTTCAATTTTGTTCCTCACAATTCCCTATCAATTTAAGTGGTTCATTGAAAATGTACTTCAGAAGACAGTTTGTTGATGCTATGAATTGATTATAAATTTGTGAAGAGGTAGATACCTAGTTAACACTAGCTTTGCGGAACACGTCAAAATGACGTGTTATAATATTGTTTATTTACAATTATTGAGATTGTAAGCATGCATCCAGGAGGAATTATTGAACAAATTGATTTCTTTGGATACATATTATAAAAAAATATGTTGAAACTTTGGATAGACACATTCTAGATATTATTACAAAGTAATGTAAAATGGTCAATCTCTTACTGATCTGTAAACCTAGTATTAAGACAGCTAGAAAGGAAAAAGAGGCAACACGAAATACGAAAGTTAGCGTTCGAATTAGACCTATTTAAATAGAGTATGATAAGAGAAATGTTACTTCATTCGAGTGTGTATGGTGTACACACGCAGTACTATAAAAAGTATGGAAAAACTTGAGCATAAAGAATTGTAAGCTAGATCCACTTCTAAGTGAAAGAGGCCAAATCGATGAAACATTATTCTAAATAAAAAATCATCAACAAAATTGCACAAAATTGTATTTTCCCACAATCATCTATCAAATGAAACCACCACAGTAGCCCGAACGAAAATTCACGAACACGGATGAATCACTATCAGTATTTCAGACGACGCACAAACGTCGAGAACAGAAGCTTCCGGCAGTGTTTCCGTGGGTGCCGATCAGCTGCGCAGCGTCGCCGGATAGCATTTATCAGTAAAAGGTTGCAGAGGAGCTGCCGAGGCGAGTCACCAGTCGCGACTCGGCTCGCAGCGAGGCAAGGCGAGACGCGGCGCGCGGGGTCGAGAGGAGCGAAGCGTCCGAAGCGTGGGGGTTACGCAGCGAGGCATAGAGAGATGCCGAAGAAGAGAGCACGAGATCAGGATAGAACGAGACCGAGACAGACCCCCCACTTGCTGTTCGCGAGTGGCGGCGCGTGTCAACCTTGCCTTGTCCTTGAAACCACGCGACCGCGACCGTACAACAAGCCAAGTCGCTAGCGAGCTCTCGCGCGGTTCTAGGAATCAGCTGATTGGCCGACAAAAGGGGAATTCCTAGAGGCCGCCGAGGTGCAATCGGATTCTCACCGTCCTCCTCCGACGGGATGCTGAATAATTAACGATCCTGTGCCGATCGTCGTGACTAAGCCCGTTCTATTTTTCCTTTTTTTTTTTTAACCGTCTCGGCTGGGTCCAGACGTCCTGCTACCGTTCTTTTACTTGTTTTACACCTTCGTTAGTTGTCATCTTGTTCTTTCTCTTTTATTCAAATCTGAATCTTCCTTCCTTCTTCCTTCAGCGCCACGTGCAAGCATCCGTGTAAAAACCTGGGCAAAGTCCAGACAATTGTAAACTTTCACGGAGATGAAGGGGACCTTGTTGGCGATTGCGGATGTTTATGCAAATTTGCGGTTTCTTATCATGTCTCGCGAGAAAGAAACCTGGATAGCCATGCCCATAGCACTCGAGTGGCGACTCTGAGGTGCAACTAAAATTTGTAATAGCATTATTCAAAGTATTGTTTACATTATTAAATTTTGTTTTTATTTCATAAATTACTATTTATGTATCGTAAGAGGTATTATATCACTTTCATATCCATCAAATAGATTTATTTGTAGTATGTGTCTACTCGATAAACGTCAAAAACACGGCCAGAGACATTTATCGGCCAGGAAATGCCCTTGATTCACCCTTGGCCTTTGATCCACTACCGAACGTAAAACAGGATAGCGAAGCTCGAGGGCCTTGGTCGCCAAGGAGTGTAAACATAATACGGGTCGGGTATATCCGTATGAGACCAATCCAATATCAAAACTTCTATATTTTTCATTATTTTTTTATGGGACTTTTAAAATTATACCAAATGTGACGCTGTAGACGGTGTCCTTCTTTGCGTCCGAAACTTTCATCGTTCATTAGTATAATTTTTATTACAAAAATGCCACGAATATGTTAGTGAAACTCCCATAAAAAAATAATGAAAAAAAAGAAGTTTTGTTATTGGATTAGTAGTGGTCCCACACCACTGTAATTGCAATGTTATACTCCTCAGCGACCGAGGTCTCGGACAATTATCAGCTATATACTGGGACATTTATCGCGTAGACACTGTACTTATACACTTACTAACATACTTCGAATAGAAATATTCTAGATCGAAAAGAATGTCTGATTTTGGCATTAGTATAGCTCCGACTGCAAGGGATTAATTTAAAGCTTTTAATAAGGCCTTTGTTGTGTTCGTCAACTTGCGTGTATCTAGTGCTACACTCTTGTATGCATCACTGTCGCGTGTCGCAAGCGCGTAAACATACGCTGCTTACTAGTAAATAATGCTAGATAAGAAAAATGATCCGTGTCCATTTGGAATTACGACTGTTCAAGACTTCGTCTTTCGTTTTTCAATTTCCATTGGAAAAATACGTTTCGTTCTTCTCTTCGCTAGCAATTTCTCATCAATTTCAATCAATAAAGTTATGAACAATTTATTCTTGTTTGTCGTCTAATACATACAAAGCGACTATCGCAGTAAAAAATAGCAAGTGTACAATCTTAGCGAAAATACAATAGGATCGCCCAAGAAGTTTTCAAAATATATGTTCACATCAGCACGCTGTTACAATGAAAAATACGGTCCGATATCGGAAGCCTGTAGCAAGACAACATTTAAGTTAAAATTCCAAACAAATTGATCTTTTTACTTATGCATTGCGGCTATTGATTTTACGAATAATTAAATTAAGTGAAAAATTATAGATCGTATAATATTATGTATTATATGTCATCATTATAAAATATTTCTGTCTAAACAGTCTACAGATTGACAAAACAAAGTAGCACACCTCTCCTATTACCTACACGTCCAACCCACAATCACAGAAACGAAGAAGACAAGTCTAGTTTATTAACACTAAATCTACCACAGCTACTTTCATAGGAAATTACTGAATTGACTTGTTTATTTAAGCACATGTTATAATGAAAATAGTACAAAGTTTAAGTAAATTCAATCTTCTCTCTCCTAAAGACGTTTCACTTTTATATGTTTTGTGCTTGGTAGGTTTAGTGTTAAACACTAGCTTTTGCAACCGCACGCTCACAGCGAACAAACGCAACCCAAGAGCGTGACTTTCAACAGACCATCGCCGGACACTTTCGTTCTATACTTTGTCCGTTCACGGTCGATCGAACAAACTCGGTCCAATTAACATATAAAAGAACCGAGGCCGACATAACACTCGAAATTCCGGAATTTGCATACTAATTATCACTGGAACCGGGCCCGAGGGATCGTGGCCTACCATTTCGAGACCGAGGTTCCCGTTTAGCGATGTTTTTTCGTTCGAAAGACACGGGGAAACGTGCCTCGAATGAACGTGCTCGAAAAATTTCAGAAGCGGTCCGTCGTTGTCGGACGGCCGATCCTTCGAACAAAAGAGCGGAGGAACGAAGGGAGAAGAAACCACTCGGAAACGGGGAGGAAGAGCGAATTTTTTCGCGCGATATGGAGATTCACGGTCGAGCCGGGGCTGGATCGCGAAAAAGCGCGCGATTTAATTAAATTACCCACTAAATTATGCGCGTCGATTATCATCCTAACGACCATTAGAACCGGCCGGCCCCGGGTCGAGGCCTGATAGATAAAAAGAGACGACGACGGAAAAAGAGAACGACCGGTTCGCCGCGCCGCGCCGGGGACGATAGGGTAATTATGGGTGCGTTTCGACACGAAGAAACGTCCGTCCGGGATTGTCGTTATGGAAATCCGTACGTGAGAGGTTAGAGAGAAGAATCTTGAGTGCCAGACCTCGGTATCTCGTGAGACCTGTTTGTCGGCTGGGGACTTTACGTAACAAAAGATAACCGACTCGCGACGCGCCGCGGCGGCAGATAACCAGCAGCAGCACCGACACTTATGCAACCCGGTGCCCGTGCACGTTCACGCTCGCGCACCTGAGGAATCGGAAGGCTACCCAGACAGATAACGCGGGGTCGGAAAGGTCATCGAATCGTGGAATCGATCGGTCGAGTTCCATCCTTGTAAATTGCACGGCGCTCGGGCCACGAGTTCCTGGAAGATGAAGCGACCGGAGATGACTCAAGCTCCCCTCCCCCCCCTCCCAGTTCACGATCGGAGATGATAGCGAGCCGCGCGAGTTGTCATTCTGCGTGTTTCGCGTGTTCCAACGCCACTTCGCCACAAATTGTACCGTCACCACTGACAGCCGCCCGAGGAGGCGGACATTATGGTAATGCTACGCGGTTTTTGCTGGATACGTCTGCGGAGAGTCAGCAGAGCGCCGAGACTGTTGTGTCTTCGGCATTCGAGTTTTGAGATTCTGCGCTGCAGCGATACAGTTACGGGAGAGCTAACTCAGAAGAGAAAGCCGATCACCTTGATAGATGTGCAGTGATTTCTCTATATATGTCGCTAAGGCCTGGATGATAAACGTCGCGAAATTATCCCCACTACGGCGGTATGTAGCGGTCTACCCCTCGTGAGGGTCTACGTGTTGTTGACATATATCGAGAATTCACTGTAGTTGGGAATCTAATTATTAGTGTTGCCGTGTGATAACCATGCTTTTTAACTGTAATGTACAGTCTTTACTCGATATATGTCCAAAACACGAATCTAGCCAGAGACATATATCGGCGAGGAGAACCGCCATGTATCGTCTTTGATCCCCGCCGAACGTAGAAAAGGAAAGCGAAGCTCTAAAGGCCTCGGTTCATGACCCCTCACTGGGTATAGCCCGCGGCAGTGGGGATAGTTCTGCGACTTTTATCGTCTAGGCATTTGCGACATATATAGAGTAAACACTCTGTTCGCAATTCGCACGCATCGATACCCCATAAAAGAATAGTGAGTAGACTACGGATGCAAAATAAAAATTGTCTATATTGACTGCAAAATAGTCGAGCTGCGTTTACAATTTATTTATTTTCTTAATCATTTTTGTAAGTCGAAAATAAGACAACAGTTAAATTCTCAGAATATTTTCACTGTTTTGCAGTTCAGCACATTTTTCATCTAAATGCATCAAATCCGCAGACCAATAATAAACAAGGTATTTATTGAACACTTTGACCGCCACGTCGGTCATATATGAGTGACACAATTCTCTTATTAAATTGAAAAACAGTTGTTTCAGTAAACCAACATTGATTGGAGTCTACCAGGTGCAAAGGCCTTACCAAAAGTGATTGTTGTAATAAATTTTCGTTTGTTCTTCATTTTCGTATGATTTTATGTGACTTTTATATGCACTCGTGTGGAAGTCAGTGTGTCAAAAATTTACTTTTTCCATGCAAAAGCGACCCTAACAGTTCATTCATACATTGTATATGCATATTGTACATAATGTAAAAATAATTATATTGGATAAACGAAATATCAATGTATAAGTAGACTGTGGGTTCTCATGCCAAATAATCTGTACATTATTCGTTTATTATTGCCCAGAAAAACTCTGAAGTTGACACACAGTTATGAAAAGAATACGCACAAGTGCATCTATATCGACGTACTTATTAATATTTACTATAAGCTTCGACATTTACTATAAGCTCTACTGAGCATTACTGTAAGTTTCGAAAATTTTCAGTTTCATAATTCATGAATACTATTCCGGAGCAAACAGAGAATCCGACCCAATATATTTTAAAAATCAATTTTCTGTGTACTTTAAACAATAATAGAAAACATAGAAATTTTATATCTAAAGTACGAAATTAAGTTTTTGGCTCGGTAGTCATACCGAGTGTTTTCGAAATCATAGTACCAGCGACCGGGTGGTGATTCTACATATTTGTAGAATAACATATTTAGAATAACAATTTGTAGTGGTGAATAACATATTTTTCGTCTGACGTCTCCAAGTGTATGGAATTGTCTAGACATCGTGTCTAAGTTTGCGCTGCGATCGAGTAGGACACTGCCATTTTTTAGTTATATATTGACATGCTTGCCACTAAGAATTCGTTACGGACTTGGATACGGCTGAAAGTAAAGTGTCTTCTTTCGAAAGGGGATAACAGACCAGCCGTACTCCACGCAATGACAATCGACACATCACAGGAAAGATCCTTGAACTCAGTCAGTAGACTGACTTGAGTCAGTAGGCGTTGTACAATTTTTGGATTACAATAAAACCAGCGCCATTAGTTAACGTTCGGAACACCAGAATTTTCAGCAAGTAGAATTGGTAGGTCATGCACAGACACGACAGCCGATTCCTATCAAATATTCTCCTCGGCTCATTTTTATACGCTGAATCACCTCCAGCCGGCTCGTGCCATGATTTCAGAGCCACTTTGCATAAATACAACGTATGAGACAATAACGCATCGCGGAGATTGATATAAATATTTACTGAAAACGTTAAACACGATTCTTCCAAAGCAACTTCATTCGCAGATGGTTAACACGATTATAACGTTGGATTGGTCTACTTGAAATTTCAACTGTGTGTTAAAAAATACTTTTCAAAAAAAGTTCAGGCAATTTTTTGAGTCAAACATTTCTGAGTTGAACGATCACTCAATGTGACTTTGTGTTGACACATATGAATGAAGGTGTGATATAACTTCCTTAAATATTCGAACAGTTTAATATTCGTTTCAATAGTTCGCAAGGAATGAGACTTTCAATTCCAATAAACGAGTGAATCAACTTCCTTGTCATTTCAACGGCACTGCATCCTGTTAAGACTCGATCCCGAAAATCGAAAGGGCGGAAATTTCGCGGTTCACTTTCACTGCAGTGACGCACAGTAGTTAGCAATTCTATGAACCACCGTTGCAACACATTCGACACCTCGTGGCCGACGCCGCGAGCCCTCGCGATTCTCGGGATTTCCACCGAGTTCCGCTGATTTCCCGAACCGGAAGCCGGTGCCTGGAAAATTACTCACGCGTGATTACCAGCGAAAGTTGCTCGCGATAATTGTTTATCGCTGCTCCCATGGAGGCTAGACTCGAGAGATTAGATGCCCCGTGTCTGCTGATAACTTTGTAATCTAACACCAGGCTTACAAAGCTCCGCGAGTTTTGCCCGACCTTAAAGCTGTCGATTAGTATTAGCTAAATGATCCGTGACCAGTGGTATTACCTCTGGAAATTGAAAAGGGTCCCGAATTTGAGGATTACGTGGGCCGTGGAGTGTTCGGGGATCGTCCACCAGGCGGCAGCAGACTCTTGACAGCGTTCGCGTTGGCCCAGGCAGGAGTGGGGATTGATTTTGGGCCGCTCGCTGGGAGCCAGGGCCAGGGAAGGCGACTGGGGACCGGTTCGAGGCAAGAGAACCTTCCGGAATCGCCGTCAGGTGGCAGCACCTCGCTGCAGGTCGAGCTGCACCTTCGCTCAGTCTGCAATCTGAACTGCAGCGGCGCGGACGGGGCCTCCGGCCCGTTTAGAAGGCCTTCCAACTATGGGAAATGACAGTCTTGCCTCTATACCGAGTCATAGAATCTAAGGCTATCTTGCATATTCGTTTTTAGGTACTGAATCTGAGCCTTCAGCAAATACTCTTTGAAAGGTCCTAGATTATATTGCATCTATTTTTGCTTTAGACTCTAAAAAAGTTACACTATTACTTGTAAGTAATAGTGACTCTAAAAAATGTCCTAAAATTTAATATACAACGACAGATTATTAAACATGAAACATTTTAATGCATTACTTCTTACTTTCTTCAGGTTCAGGATATATGCGCAATATATGAATAGGTCTAATTCATGAAAATATTATAGTCGCTTCTACTGTACTAGATGACTTGATTGCACAAAAAGAAAATTGGGCGTCGTTCCACAAGGCTTAAAAAATATTGCTTAGAACACAACTTTTTCCTAGGTTGAAGTTATCGTAGTAGGATTCTAGAAGATAATTACACGGTTTTGCTTTAAACTTCGAAATGACCAACTACGTTTCATTTATAATGTAATATTGAAGAAATACGTTCTTGGAACACAACTCAAACCTTTTACTGTGTATCTAGAAGAATAAAATAAATGATTTTTCAACCTGAAGAACGTAATTCCATATGAGCAGAAAGTAATTTTGGAAATACTGTCGATTGTGAAGAGCTAATTTTGCAGAAGACATCAAGAGAATACTACCATGAGCTACTATGAAACACTCGTTTGAGACTTAGAATTTACGTCAACTGAAAGTGAAACTTGATTTTCATTTTTAAATAGAAGTTGACGGTGAAACAGAATTTTGCTCGACTTTTACACCAAAAGATAGAAACGAACGTATATTATAAAACGATTTAAGATGTTTCAGTATGATTTTAGTAAGATCAAGTTGGTAGGGTCCGACAGAGTCGGACAGGACAGGTGTTTCTCGCAAAGAATAATGCCAGATATAAGTTTGAAGAAAGAGATCAATATTTATTTGATGCTCTTGCAGTGATAAGCGTCGATCTTTTCTATTCTCACAATAGAGAGGAATTATAAATTTAATTTCTCTGCACTCATATAAATATAAATAGGACAACTGTTCGCATACTCTCTCATCCACACACACATACGCACACATACACTTTTTGTCCGCACTCACACGTCCGCACACTTAACTAATTCCTACGAACTAAAGATCCGCGTTAGTTACAAAATGAATGAAAATAAGAGAAAGAAGAAACTAGTTCCTCGTACTTTTTGCAAATACATAACACTCGCTCGGCGTATTTTCTCTACATACAAGAAACAGAATGGAAGACCTCGGTGATTCTTGTTGCGTAAGGCACTTAAAATACGATATCCTTCTAAACACATTGTATGTACAGACGACGAAATTACGGAAAGAATGCAAAACTCGGTACGATGAACGCGCTCGGAATCCAACGGAACGTCTAACGAACGAAGAAGAGATGGAAGAAACGAACGAAAGGGGGTGATGTCCGACACGATCGGACGCGCGTGATTTCTCTCTCTCGATTTTTTACATTCTTCCGCCGACACGACCGACTTTTTTCAACGCACGATAGAACTATGTACAAGGCACTGTATAAGGCACTGCCTCATAGGCTACTGGCCGACGTGTACACACTCGGGGTACTCGAAAAACTCACGGTTCTCGAGGGTGTCCTAGCTCGCAGGACACACTCCGCCCTAAAACGATCCTAAATACGATAAGGAACAATATCCGTGTCCGTAAATTCTCACGGTGCTGAACGACCGATCCACGTGTCTTCAGTCAGAAACATGTACAATATATCACTCGAGACTGTCTCTCTTACACACCCGCGTTTCACGATCTTTACCACGGCCGCCACGGTTTGTCCTCGACCACGCTCTTCCTCATGACGAGGGCGAGAGGTTTTTGGAGAGGTGGGCTGTAGACACGGGGGTCGAACTCGGGGTCGCTGGTGTACCCGTTGGCCGGAGACGTCGCGACGTCCCTGTGGCTGTTGCCGGTGTTGAACGCAGCCGATTGTTCGCGGAAGTTCGCAGGTGGTGCTTCGAAAGCGACCGGACTCGCCGCGGACGTGGATGTCGAGCTGGCCGAGGACGTCGAAGAGGATGCTGACGCCGTGCTCGCCGTTCTCTGAGGAATCGGGATCAGAGTCGGCAGAGGCGAGGTTGGAGCCGGCGAAGACGCCGGGGAGGTCACCGGAGTTGCCTTAGCTCCTGCTGGCAGGACCAGAGCAATGTCTCCGTTCGGGAGCCTGGTGGGAACCAGCTGAAGTCCGGTGCCGTTCGCGTTCGTGAAGAAGATCCCGTTCGACTGTTGGACCTGGATCCTCGGCGTCGCGTCCACCTGGGGCAGGATGTGAACCTGGAGCTGCGTGGTCGGTGGCGCCGGCTGCACGGGCTGTTGGGTCGCGGTCTGCGCGTTGGCGTTGCTAGCTTCCACTGGTCCGAGGCAGGAGGCCAAGTGGGCCATCAAACGCCTCTTCACCGATGCGTCCAGACCGGGAAACCTGCCAACCTCGCCAGCGCATTCCGTGAAACCAGCCCGGAATTTGTTCAAGACGTTCGGGTCGGTTGCCGCCGCCAGGGCAACCTGTTGACGCTGAAGCGTCTCCAGATGCTTCACAGTCATCTCCAGGATGTCCGCCTTCTCCAGCTTCGAGTGTCTCGCTGGCTGCAATCAAAAAGAACCGAACGATTATGCAAGCTGCTCGGGATGCATTGGCAGTGATTCACGGGGAGAAGTGCCGTGAGCGCGAACCGCTCGTAGAACGGACACTGTTTGATTATAGCAAAGTCTCGATTGTGACATCTTCGGCGTTGGGACTGGGAAGAATGTGAAGATACTTACGTCTTTTTTCATGGCGTCCAGGATGAGAGTCTTCAGGTCGTTGAGGCAGTTGTTGATGCGGGCTCGCCGCCGCTTCTCCATAATCGGTTTATTACTCTGTAACAGAAAAAAGAATTGCCAGGTCAGACACCTTGTTCGACTATATTCCAATTCGGGTTTCTTTCGTCGGGAACGTTACGAGCGGTCTTGGAAGAGACAACAGGACTGAACAGTATTCCGTTCTGTTGTCCCGATTCAATGGAAAAAGGACAAACGGAAATAGGAAAAAGGAAAAGAAAACCAGTCTGGACTTCTCCATCGACAGTTCTACTACAACCCCTGACTGATCGAATAATTTTGAATCGACACCCTTTTGAAGAGGACACTTTTGGAGCAAGGATTCTAGAGGATACGCGATTTCGACCCTTCTGTGATTTTTGATAGGATTGGAAAATTATCGGAAAGTTTCAAGTATCCTCGAATGACACTAACCCGTCGGTTTTCGCCAGATCTTCTGGTGGTTGTGGTGGTGGTGGTGGTTTGCGCAGGGGGCTGTCCAGCCTCCTGGGGCACGTGTTGCGCCGGCGGCGTAGCGCCGACGGTGACACCGCCGGTCGGCATCGTGGCACCCACCCCGGTCACCATCTCGTATCACAAATATGTCTACAAAGTGTCGACGGGTTTCACGACAAATTGCGCGAACAATTTGCCGCTGCACTGCACTGGTAATCCAATTGATTGACCGTAGCACTGAGGGGTGTCTACGGCCGAGGGCCACAACAGCGTAATCCAAAGAAGAGGTGGCTGGCCGGACTGAGAACGTGGGATAGTTTATCTTTCGTGCCGAGAACTTAGTAAGAGGACACGCGACGTGATCGTCCGGTGTCCCTTAGCTAGGCCTCGCTGACTGAACTCACTGAAATCCGACCACTCGGTACAGGCGTCAGAGCACGACTGACCGAACGAACGACGAACGTCTTCTGTCGTCTCGTCGAAGCGTGCCACCCGATGGAATGCCCGGTGGAGGCGCTGCCACGAAAGCGGTGGGGGAAAGCGTCGACGGTTAGGCTGGAGGGGATAGCGCGTGACGGTTTAACCTGGGCTTCCCTCCTCTACCCGAATTCCGACGGTCGGACGGCACCCGGTTGCCTTTAAGAGCCCCCACCTCCGGTACAGGAACTCCCCCTCCAAAAGGTCCTGTACCGGCGACCGTGGCCGGTTGCCTCGCGCGGACCCCCACCACGCGTACCCCGAACCTCCGATCGATCGGATTTTTCAGCACTGTCATCGAGTCATTTCTTCGAAAAATCCCCTTTGACGACGATGCACCCGACGCGGCCGCGGGTGTTACCCATCGGGAACCTCCTGAATTCCCCGACTTTAACATCAATACTCTACTCAAAGTCAACCCTCACGTATTTCCTACTCCTCCGCACGGAACTCTTTATCATCTCTTTTGATTATGACGCAAGATTCATCGAGAGTCGCATCGTCAAAAAATTCCCATCCGCGGCGATGCACCGGGAACCACCCAAACCCTCTGATATTTGCTTTTGATTGCAAGATTAGTTTTTAAACAATTTTTCATTTCAACCTGCTCTCTGACGCGCCACCGAAAGTTGACCCCATTCCCAGAACTCGAAACAATTTGAACACTTACAGTTCGTGAAGTTATAAAAACATTTTCTTATGTTAGAGAAATTTTTTAGTATACTCCTTTGTTCAAGTACACGTTGCCACAAAAACCCTTGAAAACTGTGATTAAATCTGTTTCGTTTAGGGCTCGGTAGTTGCAGTGTTAACGACAGTGAACATGTTCAATGTTAGTTATTGCGAAGTGTCTATAACGCGTACCAAACGTCCCGTTTCCAATAAAATTTCTGAGTTTTCGGAGTGTTAAAGGTTGAAAATTCCCGTGAAAGGGGACGAAGCATCGTCCTAGAGTCTTTTGGATTTCTCGTCGAGAGTGAGACTTCGTCTTCCTGGAGCAACTTTTTTAACAGTTTTGTAATAGTTTTTGGTAGCAGTTTCGAAGAGTTTAACCAGGACTTGGGCCGAAAATTGGGGGCAGGAGTAAAGGGAACGGATCGCGGCGTCGAACAAAGAACAATAGCGCGCGCAGTGTTTCCCGCGAGCGGCGATTAGTCTCGTGACGCGTATCGCGCGTCGAAAGGTCATTAGAACCGGCTAGCCGGTTCGCGGTTCTCGGCTCGGCGCGGCGCGGCGGCGCGATCGTGGTGGTAATTGTAATTTCTAGACGGGCACGCACGTATGCCCCGACTACGAACGTCACCGGGGCTTATATTACGTTCTTCGAAAATAGCCGAGTGCCACCGTGTGTCGAGTGCGGACTGACGCACGCGCGCACCACTGGCACGTGCCTCCTACTCCCACCCCACGTCTTTCGAAATTACTCTTTCTACTTGTGCGACCGATTATACGTACGCCGCGGCATTTATCTTACGCGTACGTGCACGTACGCGAGGCATAAAACGCTGATATGTATTTCTACGGTCGTATGCGCGTAATTGATAGGCGATCGTATTGATCTAGGCTCCTGGATAGCGCTTATCGAGCCGCTTTTGCGCTGTGATTGCAACTCACGTGGCTACGATCTGTGGAAATCGGATGACGTTCTCAGAAAGTTAAGCAAACGAGACCTTGGTTTTTGAATTGTGAAATTATTGTGAAATGCGAGGGTAGCAAAATTGTGGCAGCATCTTACAATTCTTCGTATTCACGAGGAATAATCTAACGATCTGTTTGGTTAGTTATCCTATCGAATTCTTAAACAAACTTTGAAACTCGGATGGTTGATAGGTTCAGGATTTAGGGGCAGTAAAACGCAGTACCAACTTAGACATCATTTTTCTAAGAAACGCTGCATCGCAACTTTGCATTTCTATCCAATAGCAATCTAATTAGGTAGATGTATCCTTAACCCTTTTAGTGCCGGACGAAAAAGAGTTGCCTATGCGAAGATAACCGGCCGAATTTCACGATTTTACTAGGGTTTGGAAAAAGGCTCATAAAAACCAAACGGAAAGCAATATTTACATAATTCAAAAAGCAGTATATCAAGGACGAAATAGAGAATAAAACAGTGACGCTAATTTTTCTATATTCATTGAAAATTACATAAATAACAAAGATATAAGTGATCACAAAGAAAAGAAAAATTGAGATCTCTCTTTCAAAACATAATTGTACATACGAAAAGTCATCTTTTTATCATAACTTTATATAGACCGTTTATTACAAAGTATATACTTTTGATTTCCAATATATTTTGTAACAAAATAAATAATATTGCACAACAAAACATAAAGAATAACTCCAAGGTACATGGTAGGCACCGGTCGGATTATCTCATCCGAAACAAGTAATTGTTATAGGTAATATAACATATAGAATATAAGGGAAAGTTAAACCGAAAAACTATTTATTTTAATTCTCTCGTAATGAAATTAGACCATTTATAACGTATTATAAATTTATTTTGAGATAGTGTTCTCTCGCAATGCGAATAGTAAAGCGCTACAAGGTGCGGGCCGATATATCGGCTCTGGCACTTTTCGACAGTGCAGCAAGGGCCGATATATCGGCCTCCGGCACTAAAAGGGTTAAACAGACTTTGAAGTTCAAACAAAATGAAAAATTCAGAATTCAGGATTCATTGTTTCAAGAAACACTGTACCGCGAGTCCTCATTTCTAGTCAACAGCAATCTAACTCCTCAGGAAAGGCAGACTGCCGAATCCCTGAACAGACTTTGAGTTCTAAAGGCTAAAGAATTCGGGACCACGGGTAGCAAAGTGGAGTAGCATCCCAGACATGATTGTCCCGAAGAGACATTGCATGCGCTTTTTCCCCGCGCGATCGGGTTCCTGTCGCGTTTCCTGTTTTCGGAGTGGCGCGCTTCCGAAAAGAATCCGCCGCGCCACGAGCTCCCATTGCGCAGTTATCAGCGGGTATCTTCGGTTGAGAGCACAGACGTGTCAAAGTCTCGTGGAAAGATAATCGTCGGTCCCGCGTCGACGGTTCCGGCGCCGAGCGAAGCCAGCCAAGTATTCGAGTCGGCGAACCTCCACCGCTTCGGCAAAGGGTAGGAAGCGAGCCTAAAGTGGGAGAGCAACAAAAGGAGAGAGAGCGACGGAGAGAGACCCGAAGAGAGGGGGAGAGAAGCAAGCCCGGGAGTTCGTAGAAGCGTGATGGGTGCGACGAGGATGTCCGCTGGCGGATCGTGCTCGTGTCGTCGCGAGCGGGACAGGGGAAGGGAAAAAGGTCGTGTGGGGATGCAAGCGAGACGAGGAAAGGGTGATGCAAGGATGAGGACGGAAGAGCAGGAGAGCGCGACGTCCCGAAGAGAGGAGAAGCCGCTCCCGAGTGCGACGTTAGCCGACTACGCGCGAGAAAGAGATGCACGATCGGCGGCCGCCAATCACGTGACCGAGAACCGATGCGGCGTACGACGATCGCGATCCTATTGGCCGACGCCGTCCCCTACCACCGGATCGGCTTGAGTACGAGCGTGCCGCGCGCGACGGTTGCGTGGGTGGTGGGGGCGCGATCGTCATTCGACTTTGAGCGGTCGAGCGGCGCGGCGGCTCGCGGCGCGTGGGTCGCGGCCCTCCAGGGCCACTCGATCCCGTGGAATGCGTGGGGGAGAAAAAGCGTGCGGCGTGACGGGGAGGCGGATATCTGTGACCTCCCCGGGAGAATGCATTTCGAGTGCAGCCGGGCACCGGGAAAATTCGGTGCGCGACGTACATGCGTCTTCTAGACCTAGACCGTCGACGCAGACCAAAATTTTGTACATTTTCCAAATACTGCAATAAGCTCGAGCAAAGTTGGAATTGTCGTTTCAATACAGAACTGTCGATTTTACACGAATTTCGGGAAAAAATGTTTCTAAATTACGTTGAGATTTTTTTAATTAGTTAGGAAGCAATGGATTTTAGAAATTTATCACATAAGAATTGGGAAATAGGGCTGCACTGAATGAAGCGTCCTTTTATTTAAACAAATTCTCGTTCTGATTTAGGAACGTGTATAATTTTGAAAAAATCAGAATCACGAGAACATATAGTTTTGTGACTCCTTTTTTTCAAATGTCCCTTTTAATATAAATTGAAATTGCGTTAATTCTACCCTCTTGTAAAATGTCAACAGTACATTTTGCTAATACACAGCAACACTAATTGCGCCTATAATACGATATGCGTATAACTAGACTGTGGATTTTATGCGTTTAGTTTGAAAGAGCTAGCTTTTTGTAAAGTTTTATTCAGTTGAAATGTTAAGTTGGATTTGACAGACTGTAACGTTGAAGAGCAAGCAACTGACGATGTCATTGGCTCGTCAATCGATGAAGATTGTGTAAGGGTCCCATAGAATGTGTAAGGGAGAAAAATCAGATACCTGTGACCTCCCCGGTAGAATGCATTTCGAGTGCACTGGGCCTCAGGGAAAATTGGGTGCGCGCCGTAAGTGCATCGGCTATTCCCTCGATGAGAATCGAGGGTACACTTTGGCCGCACCATGGATATTGAGAATGTAATTGGAGTGCACTAGACGCCATGCGAGAATCGAGTCGCGTTTCGAGTGCAACCGGCACTGGGAAACGCTGCCTAGATGCATTCGACGGTATCGGACACTGTAGAATGTTCTTAAACCCTTGGCAATATTTATATTCTTTTTATTGTGTTTGGAGAAAGCGAGTGGATTGCTGGTTCGTTTGCGAACACGATTTAGAATTTAGAAAGTTTTCTGCGGATAACTAGATACGAAAAGAGTTTTGTTGAGACAAAATCTTGTTCGGTCAAACGAAAAATAGTTTAATTTTTCAAACATGATTCATTTTTAGGTGGAAAACGATACCTTTATTGCGATCACCTCTCCCAAAGTGACAGCTTAATTTTATTCTAGTTATAATTACATAGACTGCATATTCAATTAAAAAAATTGCAAATTTTATTCCGTACTTTCATCATCATCAGTTTTACGCTGGGACTTGAAAATAAGCAATCTTTATACAAATTTTTTTACTGTACAGTAATAGCATTTTAACAATATACTAATAAAAATGTAACGACGCCAAACGCGATTTCGTTAATCCTGTAATTGGGCCACACTAGTTATTAAAATCTAATATTCATATGTAATGTAGATTATTCGAAAATAGTTCGAATTAAAATTTCAAACTGTTATTTCATAAAAATATTTTAGAAATAAATTTTTAAAAATAACAGTAATAAAAGATACAATTACAAGACTATCGGTTAGTAGTTTAAATATTGAAAGACAGCCAGGATTGAATAGCCAGCGTGCACCGATAGTGTGCTCCCATCTGGCGATGAACGTCGAAACTTGTTTCCCCGCTTCAGGTACGCTCGATTTTTCGAACAGCGTCGGGAAATAGAAAGTTCCATTTATTGATTTAACTACATTATCATTATAAATTCTACGTTTTATCAGTTTTATCTAAAATTCAACTTCTATAAAGTTCTAGCTACAGAAGTAGTTTAATTTTACGATCCTCCATTAAGCAAACGCAAAATTTCAATCCGCTTACTACTTTAGCATTCGCGAGTTTGCGTAATCGGCAAAACTACGGCACATTTCTCACGTGTTTCCGCGAGCGAGCGTTTCATAGACTCACGGTCTCTATGAGTCACTTAGAAACGTCTAGACAGTCCGCAGATAAGGATCGTAATACTTTTATAGTACACGGTTGATGCTAATCTCATTATAAATTTTGCGTGTCGTGTGCGTAACATTGAAAGTTATCGCTGCAAACAATTACGATTAGAACTGATCGTTAGTTGAGGCAGAAGTTGCAGGCAATGCTACACGAACAAAATTCAGCGGCACGAATTCCTGTAATTCCTGGATTTACATTGATTAAAGAAAAAAAAAATTGTTTTCCACTTATCTACGATGCAGGTGACGATCGCGTTTTTGTTAACAAGTTTTTGGTCAAGGCACATCTTTATCTCTCCGTTCCACCTTCGATAAGAATCGCACGACGAATCGCTCACCAGAGTCACGTGCTTCGTTCGAATTCGACTATCGGGGACTTCGAATCAGCCACCGAGCAGCAGACCACGTGTTTATAACACTCGAGCGATCTGATAAAATAGATTACGCCGCGATATCCATCGGAGCCACTTTGATTCCACGCCATTCTCGTTCCGAGAAACATTTCTCTCCGCGTTGTTTTGCCTCGATGTTCTTTATGCCGGCACTACTCGTAAATCATTCACAGAAAAATTTTAACGACGATTGAGCAAGCTTTATTTACAATGCTAAATACAGCTAAACTCCAATCCATTCGGTTTAAATGGAGATGCGATTTAAATCACGACGCTGTATGCGCTCGTAAATTTCGCGATAAGGATGGCGGAAGATATTGTGCTAAAACCATGCTCGCTTCTTAAAGTTACTGAAGTTTTGTCGAGTTGGTCTATTAATAACAATTGTTCTTTCATTATCTGCGTCTATTATTCAGTTATTCAGTCGTCATACGGCAAATGGATCATTCTCGGCGATCGGCGTGATGGATCTTCTTGGAAATGGCGTGTGATATAGTTCACACAAAAATAGGACATGTTTAAGTCACCGTTTCATCGATTTCGAATTTGTTTATAAAATACAGAGCTTCGAAGTTCGTAATTTTTCTCTGTTCGAATAAAAACACTTTGCATTTGCAATTTTGTATCTCTAAGCGAGTAATATTTTTCTATATTGATCTAGCGAGTATAGACTATTATACCTATTAATTTAACCAAATTAAAATATCCTGTACAAATTCTTATACTGAAAGTAATAAACAGATTTTTCTTCTGCGAATTTCGTCGATTTCAAAGTAGTAATTTAGGAAGTGGGAAGAAATGTATAGTTGCACGGTTCTCAAGAAACAAAGAAGGTGCCTGTCCTAATGGTCGTTCATCACCCGAGGGGCTAATCAGGGGGTAGGGTAGGACATAAAATCCAGAATACGCAGGGATTTATTTAACGAGTCGGAAATTAACGGTAGACGGTGCATCGAGGGCGATCGTAATCCAAATGGCATAGTTTCTTGAGCATTATTAGTCCCGTCTTGGCAGTATACCTGTTTCCCCGGCTATCTATGGCGCCCATGAACCCCGTATGACTCATTAGCTTTATGGGGTGCCGGTAGATTACGTACGTCTCTGCTGGTGGCCGGATAAAAGAGAGAGAGAGCGGCACCGGCTTTGCCCGCAGCAAACGAACATTAATATTCGCTCCCCTTGCGCCGAAATATCAGATTAGGGTGTCTGGCGTCCATTCCCGCTTCCCGTCCTTTATTATACCCCGTAGGAAAAATAAAGGAGCCATACAAAGAGCAGAAATACCTGGACAAACCGACGTCCGAGTCGCAGGGTAATCTGATTTCGTGAAAACCGCGGCTGTTTTCCTGTAATCCTCCCTCGGCTCTGTCCGATGCGGTTGGTTCCTCGCTCGCTGCGATCTCCCAGAAGGCCATAACTGGGTCGGATAAAGAGAATTTTATAGCCAACGTGCGCGTACAGACAATGAAAAAATTGTTTCCACAATGGACAGGAAACCTAGGAGTGTACAGTGTTTACTCGATATATATCCCAAACACGGGTCTAGCCACGGACATATATCGGCCAGGAGATACTATTGTTTGATCCACGCGATCTGACACTCCTCGGCGACCAAGGTCGATTATATCTCGCGACAGTGGGGATAGTTCTGGGAGTTTTATCGGCCAGGCATTTGGGACATATATAGAGTAAACACTCTGTTCGCAATTCGCACGCATCGATACCCCATAAAAGAATAGTGAGTAGACTACGGATGCAAAATAAAAATTGTCTATATTGACTGCAAAATAGTCGAGCTACGTTTACAATTTATTTATTTTCTTAATCATTTTTGTAAGTCGAAAATAAGACAACAGTTAAATTCTCAGAATATTTTCACTGTTTTGCAGTTCAGCACATTTTTCATCTAAATGCATCAAATCCGCAGACCAATAATAAACAAGGTATTTATTGAACACTTTGACCGCCACGTCGGTCATATATGAGTGACACAATTCTCTTATTAAATTGAAAAACAGTTGTTTCAGTAAACCAACATTGATTGGAGTCTACCAGGTGCAAAGGCCTTACCAAAAGTGATTGTTGCAATAAATTTTCGTTTGTTCTTCATTTTCGTATGATTTTATGTGACTTTTATATGCACTCGTGTGGAAGTCAGTGTGTCAAAAATTTACTTTTTCCATGCAAAAGCGACCCTAACAGTTCATTCGTACATTGTATATGCATATTGTACGTAATGTAAAAATAATTATATTGGATAAACGAAATATCAATGTATAAGTAGACTGTGGGTTCTCATGCCAAATAATCTGTACATTATTCGTTTATTATTGCCTAGAGAAACTCTGAAGTTGACACACAATTATGAAAAGAATACGCACAAGTGCATCTATATCGACGTACTTATTAATATTTACTATAAGCTTCGACATTTACTATAAGCTCTACTAAGCATTACTGTAAGTAAAGCATTACTGTAGCTTTACTGTATATAGTAAACACTGTATGCGAAAATTTGACTCGGTTAGCGTTCGTTGAACACTTTGCTAAGACGGTACGACTAGTGTTCCTTCTCGAGTATAATTTATTATTTCTCATTTCTCGAGAAATTCCAGTATTTCTCGAGAAACTTAAATCTAGGAAAATTCTTATGAATCTCATTTATTTTATAACATGTTTTCGGAAATGAATTTTCAGTTAAATCAAATTGCATATTACGAATCAATCGCGTACGTATAAGCATATCTACAGGCAGCACATCAATGCCTACGTATGCATGTTTGCAATGTGAAAATTTATAATAATTGTTGCAAATGCATATCGATGCGAGGTAATGCACACCCAAAAGGACACCCAATCTTCAGCAACTTTTGGATGTTTTGTATACGATAAAGCCAACATCCACACAAAATGAAAGAAATTTTTCTACGACCATAGATTTTGTTAAAAAAAAAAAAAGAAAATTGTCTGATCCTACATTAGACGCATTATGCTTCTTAAGAAGTCATTTCAAAACAAAAACGTAGTTTCACTTTATAAAAGTTTTGTTTTAAATAAATACATTTATCGGTTATATTTAGCGTCCACTTTTTCCTGGGTTTTAAAGTTATGTACATATTGAACAGGAATAAACACTGAATTAAAGTTTTTTGCCCTTTCGATAAATATTATTAACAATATTCCAAATATTATAAGTTTCCCAATATTTGTTTATTTTATTAAAAATTATCAGAAATATTGTAATAGAAGAAACAACAGACTATTAATTAAAAATTCAAATTGGACAATCTAAACCGGACTTTGTGCGTTTCAGTTTACGATTGTCCCATGTATACCAGGTAGGGAATAGAAGTCATGTGTGCCATAAATGTACAAAATCCGCGGCCTACCATGAGTAACATGAAACGAGCTCGGAGTTTTCTCCGTCTAGACTGCATTGTGCATTTCGGAGGAGGTGTGCATCGCGACGCTACGGTTTCACGTGTAGTTTTTTTAAAAATGGAGCAGCACGAGCCCGGATGTGCCATTCCGATGCTATCGTCCTGTCGAACGTGTTCTATTTGCGGGCCCGAGGCGAGT
Source organism: Halictus rubicundus (assembly GCF_050948215.1). NCBI lineage: Eukaryota > Metazoa > Arthropoda > Insecta > Hymenoptera > Halictidae > Halictus > Halictus rubicundus. The sequence goes on along the minus strand of NC_135149.1, from coordinate 8,232,530 downwards.
AATAAAAACGGCGCGCACATTATCCGTCTGTATGTGCGTGTTGCGATCGCTGACTGACAGGCCAACAATTTCGCTCTATTATCGGTTAAGCAAACACCGCCGCAAGGGTAGTCAGATACTCGGAGAGCCACGCTAATCCCGTGCCGTGGTACGGTTAGGTTCGACAAATAAAATCGACTTCACGGCGAATAGGCTTCCCCTTTTTTCGGCCAATTAGAACCGGCCGTCCTGGGAGTCCGGACGTGTTTCCGTCGTTGTTACATTCAATAAAGGAAAGTGGCCGCGGGTCCTGCGCGGAATCGCGCATAATGATGCGCATGAAAGGGTCTCTCGAGCCCTGCGCACAGATGGCCTGCCGTCTTCTCTACCGTTGCATATTTCGTGCAGTTCCGTCGAACTGGTTCTCGTTCGGTGATTAGAAATGCGTTTTAGACTGCACGGCGCACGCACCGGACACTGGTCGCGTCGTGTGCGGCGTAGCGCATATCGGGGAACTCGATAATTGTCGTGAAACGATCGCCTCTCCAGCTCCGATTTGCATTCGTTCCGAAGACGACTGTTGCCTTTTTGTACCTCCTAGGCGAAACCGTGGCAATTTCGCCGACGCGCTGAATATTTAACACTCCGGTTTACATAGTTGTCTCTGGTTAGACCGCGCCACTGCCATAGGCGTTTAATTATAAGCAAATGTCACCGCCCCGACCGAAAATCCACCGTCGCGTGTTGGCCAGAAATATAATTTTTTACGCTTCTCATTACCTGCTTTTTTTACTTCTGCTTTGCGACCTAACGTTGCTAAACTCGGAGGAGTTTAACATGGTTCAGTTATGAGGCGGAATCGATTAGATTATACATTGTATGCTCCTAATGTGAACTCGTTTGAAGAATTGTGAGTTGACTGCTGATCTCTATACAAAATATATATTTTTGTATCAACCCTCGAGCAGCAGAGCGTAACTAGATTGCGGATTTTTATGCAAAATAAAATTGTCCGCATTGATTGTGAGACAGCAGAACCTATTTAGATATTTATTTCCTTTCTTAATCGTTGTAACCAGATGAAAATAATGTAGCATAAATGTTTTTCCTATTTTACCACGTTTTTATTATTAGCTCGCTTTTTTGTCTGTCTGTTTGTCTGTTCGGTACAAATTTTGCAATTGATTTTAAACTAACTTCCCGATGAGTTAGAGACTTGAAACTTTAAACATAGCTCGGATTTGGATGACAACACACACAAGACTAAAAAGCAGAAAATAATTATTTGAATAAAAATTTTTTTATTATACCACGTTTTTAAGACAGACTAAAAAGTATAAAATAATTTTTCCTGGCCCCATACAGATAGTCCTGAAAATTTGTGATTGTGAATTTTTAATTGCTATGAAAATACTTGTAAGATTTAAAACGAAAAACGTAGGGCGCATGCAATTGATCCATAAATAGTTCACCTAAGTCACTAACAATCTTATTGCACTGCCAATGATATGAACTATTGTGTGAGTTTTCTCGACGACAACTACCCTTTACACTCCTTACTATTATCTTGCGCCTTCTTCGAAGAAATTCTAGCAAGAAATCTTAGAAGTATTTTCATAGCAATTAAAAATTCACAATCACACATTTTCAGGACTATCTGTATGGCGTTAGGAATCCGTACAGGGCTAGGAAAAATTATTTTATATTTGTTAGTCCGTCTTAATTACATTTGAACTTTTAATGTCATCTTATTTGAAGAATTACTAGTATGCTGTTACTTAAATATTCTTGCAAGATAAATATTTTTTACAGGGTGTAAAATGTTGTACTTCCTTGAAAGGGGCGATTCCCAAGGTCATTTAAAGTAACTTTTTCCTGTGAGAAAATGTTCTTCGTGGCTTTGTTGAGGAATTATTATGAAATACACGAACCAATCAGAGCGCGGCTACAGCGGACGGATCCCAACTCCGACTCCGTGTTTTTCGTTAATAACTCTTTAACAAAGCCACGTTGAACATTTCCGCAAAGGAACAAATTACTTCAAATCACCTCGGGAATCACGCCTTTCAAGGAAGTACAACATTTTTGGGACACCCTTATATTAATTCTAAGAAACAGAAATTATATAAAAATGTATTTCCGATTTTAATAATTTCTTCTAATATCTTTACAGTCATTTTTGTCATAAATGCATAAAAATCAGTCTACTTATAAGGTGCATGTTTAGCTTAGAAACTAATTGAATAGTATTTATTTTTTTTTTATTAAATTAATTGATACACGAAACCAAATTCCACGTTTCAAATAATTTTGAGTTCCTTTCCGATAGGATATTGTGTATTGTTCACACACGTAGTAGCTTCAGGTATAGGGAAGAAAAAAAAAGATTACAGCAACCACGTTTCAATCCTGTTTCAGCGGACCCGCAATTGTTATTTAGAACGAATTCCGCGCGCAAAATAAAATTATTGAAGCCGCGCAGCTCGACCTCCACAGAACGACAATGAAGGAAATTCTAGAAAAACCAATAATTCACGCGAGCACATAGCGAAGAATAAAATTTCCTGAAAAACCAATATAGAAAAAACTACATTGGTCCGTATCAGCGCTCTCCGGTCTAACTTTTGCAACCGCGTTGTAACGACGATAAATTTCCCTGGCGTGTATTCCATCGAATTCTCCCTGGGCACGCGAAAACGTTTCGGCCGAAACGAAAATCGAGTTTCCAGCATTTTCATCGCGTAATAGTATTTTGCAGGATTTGCATACACATACACGCTCACACGCATCAGTACCTATCCGCGGTCCTCTCCCGACATGTAATGAAAAATTTTATTGCCTGGAAACAAATTTAAATATAAAACTTTGTTTACGGAAGTCTGCCGCGTATTGTAAATATTACGCATGAACAAAACTGCAATTAACATCAGCCCGAAAAATACAATTCATCTCTCGGATAGGTCGGTTTTTAGTTTGAAATATTATCTGGTGCACCCAGTATTTTTAACTACACTTTAAAGTATACTATTTCTCCATGTAGATTTTGGAAATTATGTTAAATTAATTCTATGGACTTGATGCATCGCTTTGGAATATACTGAACATTTTTTTCGGATATCAGTTTTGCAATCTAGGATAAATTATTGCATGCACATATATTATTTTACAAATGGAAGAACGAAGTAAGAGTGTAGAACCTATTGACGATAATTTTATTAACACACGAATAAATAAAAATTTATTAAGCTTCGTTCACTTATTAAGCTTCCTCTGTCTCAAATTGTAGTGGTCAAATCGAAAAAATAAATATAAAAATTTCAATTATCAATTAATAGGCTCACCAAATTTGAAATTGCAATACTCAATACTTTTCTTTTAAAAAATTGTCAACAATTGCCTCATACCGAGGACATCGAACTAGAGGAACCCATACCTTGAAAAGAACTGTTTCTGATTTTTTTTATGACCAAAACAAGCTGAAAAATTTAGATACATAATTATATATTTGAGTTCCAATAGATGTAACTTTTTCAATTTTGATTCTTTCAAAATTGGTTTCGACAAGGACTAATTATTTTTGCTTGGTTTAATACAAAATTGAAAAATGTAACTAAAAATTTCATCCCTCTAGGAGAAAATTTCTAACATATAATAGTATACTATCTTGCAGACTTTAGGAAAATGGCTGTCATGTTCTTCTAGTTAAAGCTGCGTAGCTCAAATTTTGAAACGATACTACACAAACATGATACGATAAGATGTACATATCGAACTTCTAAAGAAAAATAATTTTATACGATTACAAATTCGTCGAGTTTCTCTCAGTTTTTAACCGCTTAGAGGTACGCATCCTCTTAATTTTTAGTAGTACAGTGAATTCTCGATATATGTCAACAACACGGGTCTTGCCAGCGTCATGTATCATCCAGGAAACATAGCCGTGTTATGTTTGCACTCCTCGGCGTCCGAGGCCGCTCACGGGGTATATCCCGCGGTAGTGGGGATAATTCCGCGACGTTTATCGTCCAAGCCTTGTCGACATATATAGAGAAATCACTGCAGCGTATTTACAACTTAGGCGACTTTCGCAGCACTATATTTACGAATCGCTTATGCGTCGGGAGTGGCCCGGAAAAAAGTTTAGCGAGCTCGAGGCACCTTTACGGGTCCCGATTACAAGCGAAGTGGCCTTTTCCCCGACGCGACGGTCGAATTAAAGGCAGCTTTTTTACCGTCGTTGACGGCGAGCACGGGGGAGAGAAAGGTCAAACGAAAAATTGCAGGATACCATTTTTCAGCAGCGAGACAAATGTTTCGGCTCGGCAAGTCACGGGTATGATCGTGTTTACGGCGGGCAAGTAACGAGGGAGGTCGTATTTCTCCGTGTCGTCGGCGAGGATAAATCTCGAAAAATTGCAGCTGCAGCCGTTCGTCGCCGAAAACAACGGCCGTGAAAAAAAAGCCGTGTCGCCGCGTATATTTTTCGATGTTTCCTCTTCCACTTTTTTTTTTTGTTTACTGCTCCGCGAAGACGAAAGGTTAGTAGAAAAAAATCGAGGGCTCAATAAACGCACATCGAAAAAAATTTTCGGCCCTCCTCGGTGCGTCGGGAAAACGTTTCGGTGCGTTTTTTCTTCATTCTTTCTCGAAGCGCAAAACGATCGACGCAGATCGAAAAAAATTTTCTCCCGATCCTCGATGCTATGAAAAAATCGACCCGACTAACTGACAGCCATTTGGCACACGAACGGGTTAGGCGCTCGCTCGAATTTTAGGATTTTGGCTTAGGGAACCTGCCTAGGACCTTTTTCGTGGGTTTTGAAACCTTACCTGCTGCGACCAGGAGGTTGTTATGGTTTTCTTGGTTGTGGAGGCGGAAATTGTTGCGAATATTTTATTTATAAGAGAGCGTTGCATTGGATGTAAAAAAATGAGTTTATGCAATCTTCATATTTTTATTATAAATTTTAGATTTTAATTAGCTGAATTGCAGGTGTAAATATATTGTGATTCCGAAAATATAGTCTCTTAAAGCATTAATTAGCAAGAAACCATTCACAGCATTTTTAATTAAAGGATCACTTTTCATTTTTAAGAGAAGAAGAATGATATTGAGCATGATCAAATTATGTTAGTGCTTTATAATTTGCCAATTAAATAAATTGCTTTTCGTATGTGCTTTTATGTAAATTGATGACAACAAGATTATTTCATTAAATGTTATAGCAATGTCATTGTGAAATTACCATTCAAGTTGATATATTAAATAATTCTCTCTCAGTTGAAAATAAAGTGACGTTATATTAAATATTTGTACAATTTTTAAAAAATTTGCATGTGTTAACATCATCTTAGAATTGTAAGGTATATAGTATGTAGTATAGTATTATAGGTATGTATAGTATTCCTGATTTCTCAAGATTTTTCATTTCTCGAGAAATGAGAAATAAGACTATATTTCTCGATAATTCTCGATAATTTTTAATAAAATAAAAAAATATTGGGAAACTTTTACCAAACGTCTATAAAGTGAAACATTACGGTTTTGTTTTGAAATTACTTCTTAAGAAGCATAATGCGTCTAATGTAGAATAAGACAATCTACTTCTTTCTTTAATAACAAAATCTGCAGCCGTAAAAAATTTTTTTTCATTTTGTGTGGATGTTGGCTTTATCGTATACAGAACATCCAACAGTTGCTGAAGATTGGGTGTCCTTTTTTCAGTGGACTCAAAAATTTGGAATTCCTTTGTTAGAGTCCGGAATTTATTTTCTTCTGCCGCTAAACTCTTGATACTAAATTCTTGAAGGCTATCTGCAATTTCTAATTCTAACTGTTTTTCCAGTGATAGTTCCTCATTCTGAGAATCTGAAAGTTTTTCACTATTTTCATAAGAATCATTGTTATATTTTCCAAAAAGTGTGCTTAGAATTTGTTTTGCCATTTTATACATATCTGCCTTGGATGTTAAATAAAAAAAAATGTATTTTCTGAATCTTTTTGCAGAGATTCTGGATTATGCATATATTTTATAAGGGATACAACAATCTTGCCTCTTCTTTTAGATATTTCTTCTTTAATAACAAGAAACTCATTACTCAATTCAGTATTCAGTTTTTCTAAAGTTTTAAATAAGAATTTAAGAGAATTTAAGAATTTATATGTTATAAAATAAATGAGATTCATAAGAATTTTCCTAGATTTAAATTTCTCGAAAAATACTGAAATTTCTCGAGAATTGAGAAATAATCAATTATAAAATTTCTCGAGAAATTCTCGAGAAAGAATTCTCGAGAAGGAACACTAGGTATATAGTATAGTATTTGTATGTTTCAACAAAAGAGTTTCATTGAAAGAGAAAACGAAACACACTAGTGCAAAAATCATTTACTTTTCAGTATAATTGTATTTGTTGGAGTTTTACATATTTTTATAAGATATTGCTCATTGTTTGGTTTAAAAGTTGGACAACTTTAAAAATCAGTACTTACCCAGCTTATGCACCATGCTCTCCAGTTATACTTGCAGTAAAAGTCAGAGTAATTACACGATTGGTAACGTGTAATTTGTACTGTGTTCTTATTACAAAAAAAACTTAACGAATTATGAATTGGTACTAATTGTTAAAATTACATTCGTTTAGCGTAAAATACGACAGGATATTAAAAGAAGCTATATATGAATGGACAATTATACAAACGTATTATTATTATTTACTTATTGCTTTAAATCATATAAGGTTTCATACAAAAGTATTGCGACCATTTGTGCGTTTATTTATAGTCGTTTATAAAATATATGAGATTGGAAAAGTCAAGACTAAACAATTGGTTTCAATGGAACATGGAATTCAAATACTTTTATTGCTGACTACATTTCATAGAATGGTGCATGAAATTCCGTACTAACGACATTGTATAATTTCTGTGTTCAATGAATCACTGCAGGATGCATTTTATCGGACTTTTACATGCAAGTGCCTCTAAATGGCATTCGAAGATTTACGGTATACGCGAGAACGTATTTTCTATTCATATAGTTTTTCAGAACAACGACTTTCATATATGCAAATTCAATACCCAATTCAATATATTAGACAATCAAAAATATTTTATTATCATATTTAATCAGTCAATATCCCCTTATTACCTCAAACGAATAGAAATAATTAAAAATTGATACAATGAAGGTTTCATGCATTCTTTCGACAGACAGGGACAAGATTTAAATTACTATTAGACAACGCAAAATTATTAGACTGCAAAATTATTTTCATAATTTTGAAGATATATCGAGTCACAATTAATTTTAAGAACAAATTGTAATGAAGTGTTTATCAAATGCTAATTACTTGTCATATTCAAACTACCTAACAAAGGATAACAAGCAATTGCAAATAATAGCAAATATAGGTATAATTGCTCTCTGTACTGATAAATAAAATTTATATGTACTGATATATAAAATTGTGTATGCCTCAATTTACTAGTTTTTGTTTAAAAAAAACGTTGCAAAATTATTATTTTACTGAAACGAAACCAAATTGGTTCGTAATCTGCGTTTAACCAGGGCAAGGGACCCAGTTACTGTGGAGGTACAAATTACTGTGCCTATATTAATTATACTTATTTTTGAAGCGTAATGAATATTAAAAAGGACATATATAATATACAGTAAGGAGCAAAACTGATTACACACTATTTGAAACAACATAACTTTTTTAAAATTAGATCAAATGACTTGAATGTTATTGAGAAGTTAGAAGGATTAGTTTATTAGACGAGGTGTAAAAAATTTTCAAAAAAAATTTGAATTGGTCGGAATCGCAAAAGAAATAGTAAAAGTTGATTTTTTCAGCTTTTTTATCTGAGCCTGTATTGAAAATTTAAAAAATGTGTTCTATTGACTCGAATAAATTATATTCATGCTGAAAATTTCATGGATATTGGTTACTTCGTTTACGAGTTATAAACAATTAAAAGTGCGATTTTTAGTCGAAAATTATGAAAAATGGCAATTTTCCCACTTTTATTTACTATTTCTTTTGCGATTCTGACCAATCCAAATTTTTTTCAAAAATTTTTTACACCTCGTTTAATAAACTAATCCGTCTAACTTCTCAAAAACACTAAAGTTATTTGGACTAATTTGAAAAGAGTTATGCTGCTTCAAATAGCGTGTAATCAGTTTTGCTCCTTACTGTATATTTTAATTGACTTCAATGATAAAGATTGAATATCTCTTTTTCAAATATTCCTTATGCTTTAAAAATAAGTATAATCAATATAGGCACAGTAATTTGTACGCCCACAGTAATCGGGTCCCAGGAAATATAGTAATACTTTCGCCGAATTTCCGATGCAACGTTAAGCCGGACGGTTGAAGGGTGTATCCTTTCCCCGGTGATGATTACCTTAAACCGAATATTTGTGAAAGGGTTACGCCTTCGGCGACCGGATCGTTCAAAAGAAAAGGGTTGAGGGCGCGTGGCGATATCTTCGGTGGCATGATTATGTGCAATAATAGAGGCAATCATACCCTTTACTGTGCGTTTCTTGCGTCGGACTGTCCACGGAAATTATTTGTGGCCTACCGACGCGACGTGCAATTTAACTCGCAGTAACGTTATGAATCAATAATTACTTAACCACGGTAACATAAATATTTATTTGAGTCCGTAAATTATGTAGGATTAAACATATTTCCGAACATTCATCCACTTTCAAATTGATATTAATCCATTTGTTTCTAACTGCATCAATTTTCATGTGCAATTATATTGCATCTGCTTGAATGTGTGATTGAATCTTTATGGATGCAAACAAGTAAATATTTAAAGGTGACATTATGGGCGTTAAAAACTAATATGCCAAACATTTATGTGCACAATTTTTATATGTTTACATCAATATACGTATAGATTTAATTAATATTAATAATATGTGTTATATTTATATTATTATAAATTTGATTTTAATATTATTCATTTTCTAGGTGCAGTATCTTCCAATGTATAAAACGAATCTTTCAATTCAATTTGCAAGCTATATAATGTCGATGTATGTCGAAATAAATAAACAAAATCAACATTGTCGAAGTAAATGAACACAATTAACTCGAGCCAAGTAAATAGGTATGGTTAAATTTATCGAGATAAATAAATAATTTTCTGTTGCAGCGAGACCGGTTCGTGGGCGTATTAGGGCGTTATTGTGAAGGACACAGCAGATTTCTCCATGAAATCACGTCTAGATATTCCACAACGGCCGAAACACCGTAAAGGGTATGGTCGAGCCTACCACCCCCATCCATCAAATTTACGATCGCCATTTGCAAATTTTCCCCTTTACAAAGGCTTAAGGCTCTGCCAAGGCCGGCCGTCTGCGTTTTATGATTTAACCCTAATTAAAGAGGTAAGCGGCCGTGGCCTCCGTTACTTCCAGTAAGCAAAATATTTCCTGAACGCCTGTCGCCGTTCGCCTCCAATTGCGAGGCAACATTTCAGAACTCTGTCAATGCACGTTGCAACGTAGCACTAAATAAAACTGACGCGTACAATCGTAACTCGACTCTGAAATGAAATACATAATACAAAACCTCTTTGTCGAATGACCGACGAAATCGAACGACTAATGACACTGGAACACGGTTTTAATCCCCCGGTTTATTTATTTAACAGTGAAATTCATAATTCTCGCTTTTCCATTAAATCTCGATTTCCCAACGAACAGGATTTACTTCGGTCGCAGTATCTATATGTGCGGGAAAGCTTCTGAACGAATGAATAATAACTCAGCGAAAAAGACATAAATATTGATGATACAGAGCAAGCCAGCTTGTCATAAAAAAAAGTCCCGGAGATTAGTCGAGACAGGTAAATGTCCTCGGACAACGCGTTCACCATCACGACGGGACTTTGAACACTTTCGGCTCGGGAAGATTTGGCCACCATAAAGCCGCTCGTTTGGCTCGTGGACGGGAATAAAAAGAAGGGGACTTACCGAAGGGTAAGGCCGGCGGCTGTCTCCACGGTAGGGGTAACCTGGCAATATACCCGGGAACCGCAGAATTTTTCCTAACTACCATATTTTTTCCTCTGCCACCTTCTCAAGGGGTTGCTGGGGTCCGAGGTCCGGGTAATAAACTCATAAAAAAAAGTGCGAGTCCTGGGAAGGGTCAAGTTCGTAAGGATTGTAAAAGGGGTTGGAGGCGTGCTGAAAAGGGAAAATCCGTGGAGCTTAAAAATCGCGAAGACACCGTAAACCTTTCGGGGACCGAGAGAACTTTTTAACTGCACCTTTTTTTCCGTTTCCTTCTCCTCTCGCTCGTTCTTCATCCTTAACACCGGCTCGCGATCGTAAAACGATCGACGAGAGGTAAAACGATCGAGGGATGCGCTTTTTCCCCGGGACTCTCGCTTCTTTAGGCCCCTGGCAAACGCGTCTTGGAATCGCCCGACGCAGCCACGGGGTTGTAAAAGGGTTGCGATGTCTGTTCTCACCCTTTCATCGACAATCGCAGCTTAAGTCGCGGTGGCTGGGTTAAAAAGAATTGCTCAGGATGCAATTGCCGCCGTTGACGGAACCCTTTTATTGGTGATCAGCGATCCTTTCTGCTTAACCCGCTCGAATACACCCTTTTTGTGGCGTGCTGTATTTTTCAAGGGGTTACCTCAGGGTATGTCCAACCCCTTCTAGAAGCAAAAGGTCGTCGGCACGCGACGGCACGTGTCCACGGATATTAGCCCCTAGATGGGAAATAAAGTTTCAGGTGTTTGGGAACCGTTTGCACCACTAAAACATAATGATCATCGGACATTGTTTTGGGCAGAAGGTGCAGCGGGGAATCCAGGTCAGATTTCCAGATTTTTGGATTCGGATCGGCGATGCTCACTGTTACCTTTGTTCTGGATTCCTTTGGGGATTTTATTACTCTCGTGGACTGCTTGGAAGGGTTAGGGCCTGCTGTCTGGCAGCTAATAAATGGCGATTGTAGTGTTTTGGTGGAAAATTGTTGTGTGAATTATGGGAAATTATTGTAACTCGTTTTATTATTTTATAACTCCTTGATACTACTCCTAGCTGGATATATTCAATCAAAATGGTAAATATAATTATTGAAGGGATTGTTGGAGTGTTTATTAGAAACGATAAATAGTATTGGTGTAAACGATATTTACATAGAGTACTGATACGATGATATAATATGAAATAAAACACTATCGTTATGTGAACATTATAAAAAATTTTATATCGCGTGATGGAATGTTTTTTTAATAACAATGAAGATGTCAACAGAGGTTGTTAAAAACTACCAGTCTAACAATAACAAACCAGTCTAAAATCTTCTCGTTATGTACCCCTCAAAAGACAAACATATTTACTCTTACGTTAACTAATATGAAGAAAACATTTTAAGGTATCAACTATAGAACTCCTTATCGTAAAAATCTAAATGTCATTGATTGTTGTCAATGTAAATATTTTCAAAATTTTAAAAAATTGATATAGCCAACTAAAAAATTCCTCGCGGTGAAAATAGACTAAAAATGTAACTAATTATTAAATAATGCTTTGTTGTATTCTAAAAATGTATAAAAGCCGTAAACGTATAAAAATCAATTTACTTCGAAACTAGTACACGTTTAAGACACAAAAATTGATATAAAGTGAGTCATTAGATTGTAGAAAGTGTGGCCATTTAAAAAATTCTTTAAGACGAAAATACTGTGAAAATATCATTAACATTTGTTGATTTTAAATGTTACCTTGCATTTTAAAAATGTGTGAATACCAGGAACGTATAAAATGGTGTTTCCAAACTAAAGAAGTAAACATTAATTGCTGTTCCGTCCTTCGAAAACGGCACAGGAAACGCAACCATCGTTCTTCGCCGAAAGAATTGATTCTATTTCCATCGGTTGATAGATTTTCTTATATCTCGTAGAAAGAATACAATGGAAACGCGCGAGTTTGCTTCTGAAAGCACTCTTCGAAAGTTGCTCGAAAGGAAAGCATTTTCCGACGATTGAACACTGTTCGTGCTGCCCGGTTAAATCGTTCGCCGCCATTATCAATGCTCAATGGGTTTGTGGATTTACTGATTCCCTCGAACAATTCGAACGGTGACAGTGAAAGTGTTCTACAAAGGAGCCCCGATGGACAAGCTCTGGAACAGCAAGGTTTTTCGGGTTTTTAGGCGCTCTTTTATCCAAGTGAAATTTGTCGAAAGAGAATTACGGGTGCCCCGGTGTCCGCATCATTAAATCGTCATTATCTCCGCGTAGAGTTTTTCCGTGAAACGTTGCGGCACAGCAAGATATACATTTTTTCCGCAGCATCGATTGTAAAATCCGCAAAAGCCATTTCATTTTTACAGTCTCATTCGAGCGAAAAATGCGGCCCCGGAATTTCAGCGCGAACACACTTTCACGACGAGGTTACACGGACGACGAAATTTTTGCGCGTGTCCAGTGGTGCGCTCTCTTTTTTTTTCTTTTTTTTTCTCGTTTGCTTTATATTCGTGGACACGCGAACGAAAATGTTTTAAAATATTATCCTCGTTCCGGAGCGTGAATGGAACTTTAGAAGACGAAATAAATATAAATGCTCGCGATTCGCGCGCGTGCGATACGAAACCGGCGGAATGGTACAATTTATTTGTCGTTTCGATTAAAGGTTAATTGTCGTCGGTGTTTTGTGCGCCGACGAAATTGAGGAGCGAAATCTCGGGCGGAATTAGTGGGGAAATTGCTGTGTACGATAGTTTGTGTAACGAACTTCACAGAATAATGCGTTTTGTGGAAATTTGACCCTTGACCTGGAAACATTATGCACTGCAGATTTGAATATCATAGGTAGACTGCGGATCCTTAGAAAAATGAACGCGAATTATACAAATTGCAAGATATGCAGTGGATCCAAAAAGTATTTCGAAGTTGGTAATTAAACAGTGACAATGTATTTTAAAAACACAGTACAATAATGAATTTAGACACATTTTAAATTCGATTAAAGCTCGGTCATTTAAATTTCATTTTAAATACAATCATTGTTGTAGAGTTTATTTTTGCATGATGTGGCAGGTGAAAAAACTGAAGACACTTTTCCGGTAGAAAATGCTACAAATTAAATCGTCTATAAAAATATCGAGAAATTTAAACATTATTTTAAATATCATCTATTCATTTTCGCCACGACTGCATCGAATCTGCAGTATATTTAACAATAAAATAAACTAGAGGGATTCACAGAGTACAGTTTGAAGACCAATGAACTAGATAACAGTATAAAGCGAGAACACTGCTATCGAATAAATAATAATCAATATCACATAGCAATATAATGCTACACGAATAATAATCAATAAACTCCGAATTTTATGCATTTATGACGAAAATGAGTGGATGAAATACGAAACAATGGAAATGTTTAAAGAATTTGAAAATTCTGCTGTACTACTTTCAAAATACCAACATTATTAAAAGAAGAAGTAAATATACAGCTTCTGCACCTTGGTATTAATGTAGGATTGCATAAAACGTTTATTCATAAGAAAAGTGACACGTAAAAAAACTTATAATAGTAAATATATAAATTGTGGTGTACTTTATGTCTAATGCACATGACAATTAACACAGTATCTGAATAACAACAAATTATTCTACATTTCTAAGTTGGTTATATACAATAAAAAAATTGGTAATTTTAGGTAATTTTCAAATGACTGTAAAATTTCCTTTTTTTTTATTCATAAAATTAATTGCTACAATCAAAATTTAATGTGACAAACATGAACTTTTCAAAATTTTCTCCTGACAAATTACACCGCAAATCGTCTAACGTTAATTTTAGAGCAGAAAAGGTTCGTCCAACGCTAACCTGAGTTGCGGGCACAGCGTGAATTATGCACACTAGTTTTGATAAATACGGGACTCTATATTTCTGATCTTCCTAGTTGAAAAAATTTTGAAAAATTTTTTTCAGTTTTTGTATTATTCTTACGGTCTGTTGATTCGTCTTGTTGTGCGAAACCTTCTCAATGAATTTCACAGGCTTGCTCCATCCGAAAAAGAGTGGACAACTGAAATGAATTTTCTCATCAATAATTATTATGAACACGTGAAAAGAAGTTCGACCATCGATAAATGTTGTGAACGATCGGAATAAATTTCTCTCATTGATAACTGTTATGAGTGAGCGAAATGAACTTCTCTCGTCGATAACTGCTTTGAGCAATCGAAACAGTTTTTCTTCGTCGATAACAGTTATCGTGTTTGGACTCTAATAACTGTTGTTTGTAACCAAAATAGTATAAAAATCGATATTTTTTTAATCATTTTGTTCTTCGAATTTTTTTCTTTATATTTTGTGTAGATTACCTTAAATTTCAATAATAATCGACTTTTTATTAATGATTTTTATCGTAGAAAAGCTAAGAATAACTTTATTTTTTACCCCGGCTTGAAACTCACGTTTCACCGATCGATCTAAACCGCACAGTATCGACGCAAACGTGAGAAGAAATACCAACAATTTCGACCACAGTGGATAACTGCACACTGGTGCAACAGTGTCTCAGCTCGAAACGTCCTCATTACACGCTAAATCATCGGTGCAGCTCTCACAACAGTGAATCCCTCTTTCGGCAGCCCTCTTATTAGCCGGAGGCTGTTCCAAAGCGTTCGTTGTCGACCCGGTTCCGCCAAAGTCGCTTTTCGAAGATCACGGATCATGCGAACAAGAAGAGGAGGAGGAGGAGGAAGAGGATGAGTAAGAGACAGGGGTACACAGTTATCCTGTGTCGGCGATTTTCGGAGGATGTTGTCCAAGCAGAAGAGGAGCCACGAGAATATCCCGAGCATGCCGCCGCAGGAGTATCCCGTTGCGCCTCACGTCCGAACGAGTTTGCTCACCGTGGTCCGGTCTTGGTCGGGCCGGATTTTTCCCCTCTCGCTGGTGCAGCCTGCTCAATTTGCACTTCATTTGCTTCAGATCGGGTTGCTCTCTTTTTTGGCACGCGCACTGCTGCGCGCTACATGCAACGACGACGACGACGGGCCCGCTCATGAGGGTCGCATCACCCCGGGATCTCCCACGAGATCGCGGTCCGGATTCTTTCACAATCGGATAACCGCTTGCGATGCCTGTCCAACGTGATCAACGTTACCAGCACCGTCGACAAGCATAATAAAAGAAATTGGACGTCGTAGCCTTGATTTGATAGCCGCGTCATGTGCCAGCGACTTGCTGAGCATGCTGCGACTAGGGTTGCGAAGAAAGTTTGCAGGAACTTCAGGGTGAGTCCGCAGACTGCTCGGATCTTGAACTCGTCGACGCACAGTGGTGCCAAATGGCCAAAAAGCGGCAAAAAATCTATAAAAACGAAATTATCCAACGAATTTCTTTGAAAATTTGTGGAGAGATTGCCACAGGTACAACGCTTATTTGGAAAAAAAAAATTTTTGTAAAAAGTTTTTAACATTAAGTAATATAGGCTAAAGAAGTTCTCTGTTTTCTGCCCATTTTTTATTTATGGAAGCATACAACAAATCCTTTTATAGATTTTGGTCTGGAACTAATAGTTTTGGCAAGGTGTAATATTGACCTAACTTTGAGCAAAAAGTCATGAGACCCTTCGAGACCCTTTCGCCACAATTTAAGTTTAAATATCAACTTTCAGAATTTCCAAGAGTGAATCGTGCGGAAGTTACGATTATTTGATGTTCCAGGTGAAATTTTTTAGGGATACATCATTTATAATGAAGCAAAATGTAAAATGCATATGATTTATTAATTCTTTATATATGAAAAAATATTTATTAACAATTCTTTTTGTTATATAAATTATTTTTATAGCGCTCATTAAACCACTGTCATAAAATTTTTGCGACAGTGGTCCAGTGAACGAAAACTGTTTATTTAACAAAAAAAATTGTTATTAAATATTTTTTTATATGTATGAATGTCACATTTGTTTTTATTATCTGATATGTATCCCTTAAAAATTTCACCTGAAACATCAAATAATCGTGACTTGCGCGCGATTCATTCTTGAAAATTCCGAAAGTTGATATTTAAACTTAAATTGCGGCGAAAGCATCGCGAAGTATCTCATGAAATTTTGCACAAAGCTAGATCAATATTGTAACTTGCCAAAACGATTAGTTCCAGATCGAAGCTATTCAAAGGATTTTTTGTATTCCTCCATAAATAAAAAATGAGCGTAACGCAAAGGAGCTTCAGGTTAGTCCATATTACTTAATGTCAAACAACTTTTTTTGGAAAATTTTTTTTGCCAGTTAATAGTTGAAGCCATTTGCAATAACCCATATGATATAACTATCGCACTGAAAACTGATGAATTCCCAGGAGCGAGGAAATGGTTATATACCATGCGTATATTTCCGTAAAAGAATTTTTTTTCAAAAATCTGACTGGCAGATCATGCACGCAGTATTAGGCTGTACAAAAATAATTTTTTTTATAAAAATCGAAAATTTATAAAATGGATTTTTTTCCGCCTTGGCACCACTGTGCGACGTTCAGTGGGCCAAGTGTCCGAAGTGACCGAAATTTCTGGACAGATTTTTGAAAAAAATATTTGAATTACATGTAATTTTTTAAAGATAAAGTAACCAACTTACCACTCGTTTGTTAATATGAAGGAATTGTTAAGAAAATTAAACTTACGGGCGTAATTTGAATGTCCCGCGGCATTTAATACAGTAGCGTCTTAGAACTATTTTATATTTTGAGACAAATTTTGATTTTCTGTATTTTTTATTTTATTTTGTAAATAAGTTACAAATATTTGCCAAGTTTTGTCATAGTGTCGAGTAGTTTATCGAGGTATAGCAGCTTCACGATGTATCAAAAAAATTATTTCTCATAAAATGGCAACTAAAGGTAAAAAATTTTCGAATTTATATCAAGTGTAAGAATGTTACTATCGCCTAAAAATAGTTTCAGTTAGTAACATTTGGTAACTTGGGCTTCGCACTCTACAAAACGTGAAATAGTTTACAAGAAACGAACACTTTGAATGTCAAGATTTCCCGAAATATAAACAATAATCTGAACCACCAAAATTAAATAAATCTGCAGTACTCACTTTCAAATGCTGAATTAATGTTATTATGAATATAAAAAACTTTCATAGCAGCCAGATGATCACAACACACGTTCTGATACGTACCTAATACTTCGCAGCAACGTTCGAGAAGCGTAAAACAATAACGCTTCGCGGCATTTGCCTTCGTCATTTGTATCATTGTTGATAATGCTAATACCAGACGTCACTTTACGTCTCAGGGGAATGTATAGTAAATAGAACATTTTACACATTTTACGTTCAATTTCGGACTTTTTTCCTCCTAATTATTCCATCTGGAACACTGTGCAACGGTTCTTGATTTTTGATTTACATGTTCATTGTTTAGTAAATTTGTCGATTGTTTGGTGCAAGAATTAAACATAAGCAAAATCATTCCAAAATCTAAACATACCTCACAAAAATATTCCGTCACCCTTTAATGCATCCATTTGCACCTGATATTTTTTATTCTCGAAAATTAAGAACCTTAAGAAGATTTAATGAACGTGTTCATAGATATTTCGTACATCTTCCTTGTTACAGCTTGTGTAGGTTCAACGTGAATTCCACAGGAAACAGAACGAGATTTACGACGGCTTTAATCAGATATTTCTCATGGGAATCCTAGGATCGTAGATTTCTTTCAATAGTCCGTGGCTACGGTGTATTCGTCCATGTTTCAGGATATTTCTCAATTTAGGCGGTTCAGGTGTATGCCATTCAATTAATCATCGAACCATATTTTTTATTAACGGACTTGCGTGGGTGCTCGTCGTGACGTCTCTGCGTTGCTCTGTTCCCATGGGACGAACCCGTTGGTCAGAGTGTGACCATGATTACGTATGGAAATCCGAGCTACAGAAGGATTCCCCATACGTCATGGAAAGGAGCCCACACTTTCTAGACACACTTCGAAACACGCATTGTGACGTACACAATATCTCTCTCCCCTCTCCTTCTTGTGTAAAGAGAGATCAGTTTTTAATAGAATCTTCGTCGATATTTACAGCTTGAAAAAAGAGTAATGCCGGTGAAAAGAGTGACGAGGTTTTTTCCCAATGTCAATCGATAGCGTGAAGTCATTATTAGACCGAACTATGCGTTTATGGGTAGGTATTGCTGGAACGTGTGCCTCTTACCGGAGCAAGAGAAAATCCTAGAGTGGATGGAACAAATGATCGTGATCAATTTATTTCAATAATATTTTAGTCACTGTCTATCAACTCAACTTTGTACGATTAGCTTAATTCGGGGGCTATTTGATTGATTAATATAACGGACTTGCACCCTCATAAGAGCAAGTAAAGAAAATCCTGGACAAAGTAGGCTAATTCCGGGAGACACGCACCATAGGATCAGATGCACCAGTTTTTATATTGTGGCAATACTGAACGAGAATACAAAGCGAAGAACACGTGTATTATATTATTTACGTGTAACAGATGTATAAAAACTTTTTAGTGCTCCAAACTTCCGATGAACTATTTTTGTAAATGGTCATCGCAAATGTTATTACCTTCTTATGGTATGGTTTCAACTATCAGTATCGACTCAAATAGTGACAATGACTCTTTTACGATTGTTCATCATGTTTTGATCAAATTTTTTGTACTGGTTCTTGTTTTTGTATAGGTGCGTCTCTCCCTCAATTTAAGGACAGACGCACCATTAATGTATGTAAGTATTGGAATATGGGTATATAATAAAACCACACTCTATTATAAAATATGATCCTTCCTTCTAAAGAAATAATAGATTAATTTTGTTCTACATTTATGAAATAAATTCCAACAGTAAGTGTACTAGGCAGTCATTTTTATAAAAAATGAAGCATCCTTTTTTGAATTAATTAAAAAATGATAAATTAAAACTGAGACTTGTCCTTTGCCACACTGTTTGTTAACATTTTACACTTTAATTAATTAAAATTAATCAATTTATATTTATTGCTCTGTAATTAGGTAATTAAAACGGAGATGCTTCATTTTTGACAAAAACGGCTGGGTCGTAGATTCCAATAATTATTGTATTGGATATGTAGAAGATTATTATTCAACCACATCTCAAGTAGATTATATTTCTTGTTTAGAATGCCTCAAATGGCTCCATGAAACATGTACTATGTATTCTCCTTTGTGTAATATGTGGTAAAGAAATAAAAGAATACAAGTCGGGAGAAGATGGTATAAACGAACGGAGTGCGTCTATCCCCAATCAGGAGTGCATCTAACCCCAGGCCCTAGGGAGAGATGGACTTTTTCGAACATTTTTAAACAGCATATTAATACATTAAATTAAAAGTTTTACTCATTCAACTTTATAGTTTATTAAACAGATTTAAATAAATAATTGAACTATGCGTAACTATGCCTTGTAATTATTTTCATTAAACTTTTGATAAACAGAAAACAAAATGCAGTGCATCTCTTCCGGAATCACCTTAATTATTAAGGCTTAATTGATCGCGTTCGAATTACTTCACTAATATTTTAGTCATTGTCCAACTACTCAGGTTAGTTTAATACGGGACCTGTAATAATTGGAAATAAGGGACTTGTACCCCTTATCGGAGCAAGTCAAGAAAATCCTGGACAAAGTGGTTGGAACAAATGATCGCGGAATTCAAACTGAGTTCGATAGTATCTCCCGGCCTGTGCCGAGATGCACAAGCGGCGTCGATTACACCGCGTGGGCGCAAATTACAAGCGGAGATACATCCACTGAAAGGACGTCGATTATTCCCAGCACGGGAATTTCGCAATCCTCTCGCCGGTTCTTACTTTTTCTTTTTTTTTTTTGTTTTTCTTTTCGTTTCGCGTAATAGTTCCACAGCTGGATGAGGACGCAATCGGCCGTCCGAACGTGACATTTCGACGGATCGGTGGTGTGCCTAGGAACACCATCAGGTGAAAAAGCCAGTCCACCGTCGCGGAAAATAAATGATCTCCGGGACGATCTCTGCTAATTGAACGATACGCGCGCACGGCCGTCAAATCCTTTATCCTTTGTCGATCCTCCGGCGTGCCGTGCAAAGGTGAGATATCGAAATGCCACGCAACAAGAGTAATATGTTACGGATCACAATGGACACGGAGTGTCTCGGATCAAAACTGAAATATCGCCGGCCTGTTTCTCGAATTCCTCAGGTGTTTGAGTGATCTTTGCCTGTTGGGAGTCGGTCGAAGACATTTAACCCGGCGAAATAATCTCTGGAGTGCATAGTTTATGACGCGTTCGCTGTTGCGCAACGATTCGCAGAAGGAATCTCGGAAATTCTTTGAAATTTGATTCGGAGAAAATATTCCACCACATCATACATATATACGCTCGGATGTTTTCAGTATATTGCTTCATTTATTAAGACAGAATAATAGAAAAACAAAACGTTCCCCTCAGGTGATAGCAAACTTGTGTGACGAATTAACTCGTCATTCCCAGTTAGAAGATCAATATTTGACACTAAAATTAATTAATCCATTGTTCTAAAAATTTCAGAAAATCTAAATAAATTCAAAGTTAAAAGTTTACTCAAGTTACTTAACTGTAGCATCAAAAATAAAATGAATACCCACTTGCAAATCTGCCAAGATATCGTAACGGTGAAAATGGGAAAGGAGAGGGAGGGAAAGAGAGAGAGAGAGAGAGCGAGAGAGAGAGAGTGAGGGACAGGGAGAGAGGTGGGGAGAGAAAGAGAGAATGGCAAGGAGGCGATTGTGTGCAATAATAAACGCGGTCGGTCGCGCGACACGGGCTCCCTGGTTGTTGTTTGAGCGACACGGTCGAGTGTTCCCCTGCAGTAAAAGTAATTCGCACGTCCTGCTATAAAGCGAACGGCGAACAATAAACTGTTTACAGAATTAATTTTACTACTTGAATAACGACCGGCAACGAGCGTCGCCGTGGCCAGGTAGGAAAAGAAAGTTCCATCCGGCACGTCTCTCGCCCCTCGAGGCGGCACGTTTAATGATTCGCGCGTTCGGAGACGCGTGCACCCTATACAATTTTTACCTGAGAATTTTTCTCTGCCTGCGAACTCGGGAGCGTGCCTTCGATGTGTCATTCCTCGCAGTCAATCATTCTTTATCAACCCTCCAATGACTTCAATGTTTCCAATCTTTCGTTTACATTTCTTGTAAGTTAATAATGTTAATAATGTTGTCGGTTAATACTGTCATGGATTTTATGCATTTATGACAGATATAGATCAAATGCAAAGCAGTGAAAATATTTAAAGAATTTTAGGATACTGTATTATTTTACACTTAATAAAACGATTAGAAAAATAGATAAACGCGCATCTCGCAATTAATGCAGACAATTTTACATAAAAGTCTACAGTTTACATGCTACCTGAAGCTGTCGTTGCTTGAACCTACTATATGCTCTAATAATGAAGTTCAAGAAAACATTTTCACATTTTATAATTTTAACCCTCCCAATGGAACCTGGGTCGTTTATGTCCAGAGCGAAATACCACTCTTGGATCTCTTTCTTTCCAATATGTATTTTTTCCGTTAATATACATATATACAGGGTCATCCGTTTTTAAACGGCCAAACGTCAACCAGCAATAGGGGACCCCAAATGGAACAACTTTCACCCCTAACACTTTTTTTGATTCGGTCTTGATTTTTAGATAATTGCAAAAACCCGTCATTTTTTGCGTTCACTTAAGATTAAATATATTAGGACTGCAATTATGTATCTTGATGATTTTTCCTTTGTTTGGTTTAAAATAAATAGGGGCATCTTTTTTATTAAGTCAACTTTTTTGTATGACCTTTGGATCTTGGTTTTTTTTTGACATGGGGCACGCCGTGGAGACTGAATGAAATAACTTCGAATCAAAAAAAGTGTTAGGGGTGAAAGTTGTTCCATTTGGGGTCCTCTATATCTGGTTGGCGTTTGGCCGTTTAAAAACGGATGACCCTGTATATATAATTTAATTATTTAATGTTGCTTCAACATCAAAGGTCATTAGCAACACGGTACATTTTTTTACAATATATTATACAAATTTGTATCCTTGATATACTTGGCAAGACCGGCGATATACTCCTTAGATGTTCAAGAATTTTTTTAGATTTTTCAATACTCAGAAAAATAAAAGAGTTAGTCGTGAATATAAACGACGGCGTGCAGACGGCGTCGATACGGATAAGATTACGGACAGCGGGTTAGTAATTTTCGGAGAAAAAGTCAGAAACAAGTCATTTCGATTCGTCTGGAAATTGTGGCTGTACCATAACAGAAACGTCACACGAAGGTGCCCTAAGAAAAATATACTTAGGTACCGAATACCTGCGTTTCTCCAAAGTCTCCGGTACTGAAGCAGTTCAATAAATAACGAATATCTCTTCTGCATGATCGTCTCCGTCAGAAACGTAACCCGGTTAGCAGGTCCCACGGCAGCGTAAGCTCGGTGGCCCGGTAGGTGTCCAAATAGAAGGTACTAAAATAAATCACCACAGGAAAGCGTCTGGCATCGTTCGTACAGATTCCGTGTAGCCGTCGGACGATTCCAAAGGGAAAGGTGGTGGTTGTCCCCTATCCGAACCTCCCTTTCAGATAAATTCAAATCCCGACGCGGCGTCCAGCGTCTCCCACGAATTAAAGAACGACCGAAGAACGTGTGTCCGTTCTGGAAATTCTCCTGCGCGTCTCGCGCGGCGAAGAGGCGCTAGACGGTCTTTCAAGCCCGGGGGCTGAATAAAATTATTATGATAAGACCTCGATTAATTTCAGCCTGGTGGAACTCCGGTAGTCGTCGGTCCCTGCGTAAGCCAGGCCAGCCTCTGAATAGGCTTTCAAAGTCCAGAAGCGTCGGGGGGGGGGGGTGGAGGGACTTGTGTCCCTCCCCGCTTCGCGTCCCCCTTTCTAAAACGGAACGAGATCCTTGAATCGTGAGCCGGCCTCGAGAGGAGAGCCAGAATCGACGGTCATTAATATTGTCGGATTAAACGGCCGCGCGCATTAATCCGGCAAACGAAGACGAAATCCTATTTCACGTCTGCGAAGCGGCGTCGGGGCGCTGCGAGGCGTCGCGCGACCCGATGCTGCTGCCTGCTTCTTCTTGTTTCGGTATGCCGGTTTCATTAGAGTGCCTCGTGACCGAGAAAACGATCAACAGGAATCAGAATGCCGGAGACGAATGGGGTGAGAATGAATGGCGAGCAACCTTCTATCAAAGGGCTTAATTATTTTTGAATAATCGTTAATCATTTTTTGCTGCGACGCTTGCTACCGCCAGGGATTCTTAATGGGTTCGATGGAGATCGGCCATTTTTCTGGATTTAATTACCAGCGAAGTTTTATTGCAAAGCAAAAATTGTCTGTGATTATTGCAAGATACAGGAGCTATTTATTTTTTTTTCTCGGCATCTTGAAATTTTCTTGTAGTTCGATGTTCTCGGAATGATTTAACCAGGCCGAAGGGCTTAATTATTTTTGAATAATCGTTAATCATTTTTTGCTAGAATGCTTCCTACCACCGAACGGTTTCCGGCGAGAGAGCTGCGATAGTAATTTCTCTGGATTGTTTAATTAGTTGCAGATTACATGGAAAATAAAAATTGTGTTATTTGTCAGACGTAGGTGCTACATTTATTCTTTTTTGTTAACAATTCTAATGTGTTACAGATGATAGAACGGTATTTCTAAATTGTTGGAATAATTTTACCAACGATAAGTAAACTCCTCCCCCCCCCCTCCCCTCCCTTACTTCAATAAACACTTTCACACGCATGTAACTCTTACATACGCAGCATCCGAACGGTCACGTTAAACATCGAAGCTTAAATCCAAAGGCTAATATATTCGTATCTAAAGATGCTAATGGTTGTCGAATTTCGTGAATTTAACAGTAAAGTCTGAGTGGAACGATTTTTCATAGCGGGTTTCATATCATCGCTGACGTAATATTCCAGTCGAATCGAACAGCTGCGAAACAATCGTACGTTCGAACACGTTGTGTGTTCGAGACGTGATCATTTCCCGTAATATCCCGCCTCCGGAGGAACCATATCCTCCGAAGAAAAGAGTTTGCTCTCGGCCGTTCTTTCCAGGATCCCGCGATTTAACAGAAGCGTATCACGGAAACGTGTCTCTTCCTCGTAAATAGTTTGTGTACACGGAGTATATACGGGGCATTCTACGCGACGGTCGTCAAAGCACAATATCCAAGCAACACCCGGGGACATTACACGCGTTTCACACGCTTCGCGCTCGCGACGCGACGACCAAAAACGGCCGGGCTGTTTACGGAAACAGAGACGCCGGGAACTTGTCTCTTCTGACGCAGTGTTTCTCAACTGTGTACGATTCCGCAGCTTACGGACAAAGCCTTAGACACTCCTTCGAAATCTTCCTTTTAGGAAATAAAAAAATATTTAGCGATAAAAATGCCTGTAAACAATATATCTAATAAAATAGATGCACACCTACTTAACCCCTTGCACTACCATTTATTTTGTGATTATAATGATTAGAAATTCTTCATCGTTCAGAATTTCATAGAAAAAATAGGGTAGTTTATATTTATTGTTTCCTATGTTTTCTCTAAAGGATATATAAACTACAACAAAATAGAATTGAATTTAATAGAAATAGGTTTAACCCTTAGCACTCGAATGGTGACTGTAAGGCACCACTAAAAATTGCTGTATCATTATTCAAAATATTTTTTACATTATTAAATTTGTTAGTATTTAATAAATTACTAAACATTTCGGTATTGTACGAGTAAGTTGCACCATTTTCGTATGTGTAAGATGAAAAAAAAATATATAGAAGGGCAATATTCTAGGTCGGATGAAATGTTTCGTTTTGGAGTTAAAATAGCTTCGAGTGCAAAGGGTTAAAGGAAATTTAAGATTGGCTCTAGATTGGGTTCAGGTGGTGGTTCGTCCTTTGGTCTTTGCTATAACGTTAGCTTCGTGGAAGAGTATTTTCTGTCCTACTGTCTTCTATTGTTTGCAACAGGTGATTGAATGCAGCTCAATCTGGTGTATCGCTCGTGTTCTTTGACTTGTCTCTGGGAACTTGTCGGCTGTCCTTGACTCTAAATCGAATTAAAGTCATTTAGATCTGAATTAAAGAATCAATGTATTAAGGGTCCAATGTTTGTACAGCTGTAAAACTTTTAAATTGTAATTTCCGCCAAGAACGAAAGTCATATTCGTGTTCAGCACGTCGAAACGAGTAAAACGACCTGTAATAGACACCAAAAGCTTTGGGGAGCATTTGTGAAGTTCAGCCAACTTTAAATTCAGAAGATTTCCTGGAGGTTGCAACTCGACAGCGATAATTAGACTGCGGATTTCATGCGTTTATGGCAAAAATGAGCAACTGCAATTCAAAACAGCAGAAAGATTTAAAAAAACGAAGGGTATCCCTACATTACTTTCGACCTACACAAATTGTTAAGGGAAGAAGGGTGTTCCTAAATGGCCCCGGTATCTTGCAGTGAATCCACACAATTTTTATTTTGCACAAAGATCCGCAGTCTAGTGATAATTTTTGTCTGGCAGGTCATTTTGCGAATTGTAGGCGTCAAACTTTAGAATTGTAATTTCCGCCAAGATCAAACGTCATTCGTGTTCAGCACGTCGAAACGAATAGGACGGCGTACAATAGACACCAAAAGCTTTGGGGAGTAATTGTGAAGTTTAGCCAAGTTTGATTTCAGAAGTTTTCATGGAGGTTGCAACTCGACTGTGTTAACTTTTATCCGGCTAGGGGATCATTTTGAGAATAGTGGGAAAGGATCTATGGGGATCGACGGAGTTGGGAGACGCTGTCGGTCGTTCCACCCCACGGAAGTAGAAGTCGATGACGTCGGACGACGGTGAGAGGGTGGCGCGCGTCGGGACACAACATACGTATCTAATCGACGGCGCGTTATGTAAATTTTATTGCGCCGCTTTACAGTATGCCGGAACAGGAGAATATATCTCGGCGTGGAAAACGCGGCGCGGCCGAGAGTTACGGTCGTGTGCGCGATCGGTTACAGGTGTGCCCGATTGCCGTGTGCCCGGGCTCCGAATGGAAATTGATCGATTATGCTAACGGGCCGCGTGGACGCAACCGGCGAGAAAATAAAAGAGGAAAGTCGAGGCGATTAGAGGGCCACAGTGGTAAACCAAATCGAGCCTCCGTGAATATTTCACCGCGAGCGGGCGTGGGAGATGGAAAAAGGACTTTCCGTGGGGAACGATAAGGAAACTTTATTGGCCACGATGAACGCTATGCCGCGCCCGATGGGGAAAACGAACTTTACGGGGACGATGGGAATTGACATTCAACCTGCTCTCGAACCCATTCAGGCATTTTTTTCTCATTCAAATTGGACTCGTTTTGGAATCGACTTTTTTAGAAGTCATTATTTCTTTTTTTTTTTATTTGAAGAGTATTGATTCTGAAGTGGTGATGTTTGAAGTGGTTGAGATTCAAAAATTCATTGCAATAAACTGAACAATTTTATTTTTTGTTTTTTTTTTCTTTGTAAATTACAGTTTAGGTTTGAATTAAAATTGAAATTATTGACGAAGAGGTATGCTTGCTTTCTGATATTTTACATTTACAATTATGTACTTTTAACGCGGTTTTTGTAAACATTTTTAATTTTTGTTGGCACATACTTTAACAGCACTTGTTTAATACAAGACACTTAATGTTCAGACTGATTAGATAATTATTATTTAGTTTCCACCAAAAGAAATCAATAATCAAATATTTTTGAAAATTTGAGTTGAATTTTCTAAAATGTATAATTTTTACTATGTCTATTCTCATATAGTAATGTATATTTCTACAATTTTTCCATTGGTCACATTTCCTATATTAGTCCTGTTTATATAATTGACTGTGTTATAAATTATATTTATTATTTCATCGTTTAATTTTGTATGTCATAAATTAGTATTTCAAATAGAAGGCAGATGGAAGTGTGTTTCTTCACAATTTCAATATTATGTACATTAATACTTACGTTGTAACGAAATTGCTGCAGTAATGCACTGCGTTGTGGACTAATATTAATACAAATTCGTTTTATTGTACGCCTGAGAAAATGAACGCGGAATAGTATCTTTTATTCCAACAATTCTATTACTACCATTGTGTATCTTCTATGGAGCACCTTAGAAAGTAGACATTAGTTCTGTCTACGGTCCTCTCGTCGAGCAATCTGCACGAAATGAAAGTCAATGGTCGTGATTCAGTACGCGGAGCACAATATCCAATTAGGCCGAATAGATTCTAATTTGACCCGATTGAGGCAGAGCCGCGCAATCTTTCTGTCGGCAGTGATTGAAGTTGCGACTTAGGTCGTGCAGACAGTAGCCGATTATTCTATACTGAATCCCCTTGAGGCTTAAACGGTCCAACTATGATTCAGACTTGAAGCTATTCATCAATCTCTGTTTCGCTCACCATTCTCGTTTCCTAAAAATATCTCACAAAATTATCATTCTGAATCATCAAAATCATACACAGAAATTATAAACAGTTACATTTCATCACCGTACCGAGTCCTCAGAGTCTAATAGAGTTTTCAACTTTCTCAAAGGGACTGTTAGAAGACTCAATTTAACTATGTGAAATTTTATTTCAGAACAATTTTTTTATTTGAGATTGATTGCAATATTCCGACATAAATAATAGCTGCAGAATTTTGTATTATGTTGAGATTGAAATAAAATAAAATTATTACTATTTTTTGTATTATATAAAAGAGTAGATGTACCAATATTGAAATATTTATTGATATTTTTTAGACTATGTATGATATATGATTTATTAAACTGTAGATTATTATGCAAATTTTTAGTTTTTATAGTTGATTATATAAAAAACAGGATAAGGGTAGAATTTAATTCTCTAATCAACAAATTCGTTGTGGTAAAAATAAAGCAAAAATGTTATCACTTTTGGTCATTATTCAAGAATTCTGATGTGTATGCTATAAATGTATAAATCTGCACAGCCTGACAATAAGAATAAATATTAATACAACTATAAATAAAGGACAACACATGCACCATGTCCATGCGTGGATTATAAAACATGCTTAATAAAGTACTTACAATTCTTTTTCTTGAATTTAAGTGTTTCAGTACAGGAAAAGTGATGTTGATTAACATGATGCCATGACTCATGACTTATGCGATCAAAAGAATAAAATCAATTTTCTCAATGACTTCAGTAAGGACTAGCTTTTCATCTACTAGAATATAAAATTTAAAAAATGTGTATCAAATAAAACCTCATTAGGATATATCTGCTACTACAAAATGGCTGCCACGCACCCCTTCTCATTCAAAATATTCAACTCAATTTTGAGCAAATACTATTTAACCCTTTGCGGTCGTATGTCTACTTTCAGCCACCAAAGCTTTACCGTTCCAATCGTGTCTGCTCTCAGCCACCACAGCAAACAACCATATTGATCTTATATTATATTAAGTTGACAAGAAAAATATAAAATATAGTTTTTACATAACATAAAATTAAAACATATTATTGTGTTACATATATCTAAAGTTTAAAAAAGAATGAATAAATGTTTTTTCTTCATAATCTTCCATATTATGTATTACTGTTCGTTCAACGAAAATTAATTCCGACCAACATGAACCTATGTATAAACTTAATACGACCGCAAAGGGTTAAATATCATAGAATAAGACGTGCGTACAGATTTTTAAACCAGCAAAATTTTACATATGAAAGAAATGGTTAAGTTTCTCTTACACTTGAATTGTTCGAAGACATTGTTCATTGCACAAATCGATTAACTCCGTAAAACAAAAAGTTGAGAAATGCGATGAAATAATGTACATTGTTTTTTAAAATTCCCTTTATAATATAAATTCAAATAAATATTGTAGAGTGACTAAATACAGGTGTAGCTTTCATCTAACGGTATATAAAATTAATAAGAAAGAATAGCCAAACAATAATCGTCAGTAATGTTACAATTTTTATATGACTGGTGGAGTTAATCGATTTGGCAAGCGAAAAAAGTAATAAAGTTAAATTCAGTGTTTAAATTTTTAAGTTAACAGTTCTGTTATAATATATTATTTGTAATTAATTCATCAGCAATATAAATGATGTATTGAAGAACCATCAGATGATTCACTGTTTTCCACATTCACATTGTTATTAGTCTCACTCATCTTGATTATAACGGTATAATATTTATTTCTTTAAAACCACTGACAAATTGAAGTAATTGTGTATAATAATAATATTGGTAAAGTACACAGTAGAAGTTAAAACATGTGGAAGTAAACTTTATTCTTAATAATAATTAATTTGACTTCACAAGTACTTGATCCTGCGCCAATTAGACTGTGACTGACTAATTTATTTTACCTTAATTCTGACAAGACGGCACTAAAAAATTTACCGTTATCATTCAGCGCTTGCTAGTGCATTTGAGTTGCATTATTGCAACGATTTACGTTAGAGTACGGAGTTAATCAAAATGGCCTCTGAAATAAATTATTTATCATTCAATGCCCAAAAAAATGTTGTCGTTTAATATTGTTAATCTTTATTATTCAGGAAAGTTATTACAAATGTAAAAAGTTATGATACCAAGTGCTTTGACAATTAAATTTAAGATTTTTCAAAAAGTGGAGTTAATCGATTTGTGCAGTGAACGGCGCGCATTTAACCTCTTAAAACGCGAAGAACAACCGAACTTTCCCATCGTCTTTTCGCTGCATCAAATCGCAGCATCTCCACACGTTTCCCCGTCAACAGTTTCCTTCCAGTCAATTAGCATCTCCGTCAACGTTTCTCCGACCACCCCTCGCGGCAATATTTACTTGACAGAATAAACAACCCCCGTCGGTATCTCCGGTGTGCTTTTTTTCCCCCGACCCTTTTTCCCCCGAATTACCATATTATTTCTATTAGACAGCTCGCTACCCACAATTAACGCGGACGTATCACGAAATTAACGAACCGAAACCACAGGCTCTGGGACCCCTTTTTTCCTATCGCAAGACTCCGAAGTGAAACCTGTTCGCTTTCCGACGGGGTGAGAATCAGTCCCCCGGTTCTCGCGGACCCGAAAAAAAGCCCCGAGCCTCGGGAGAAAAGAGAAAAGAGAGCCGACCGACTCGTATGTTGTCCGGAGGGCTCGACAAAACGTCGGTGGACTTCTTACGAAAATGTTTTTTGCCGTCCTCACGGGGGAAGCTTCCGCTAATTAATGCGCGAGCGCCGGCGAACGGCCCCGGCGTAGATAATTGGAATTATGTGAAAAAGGTTCTCGTAAGGATGCTGCCGAAGGGTGGAGGCAACGGAGTGGGGTGAGGAGGGGGGAAGAAAGGAAGACACACTAGAGGGGAGTAGGGACCCGTTGTCGTCACGTGACTGATGTAATTGACGATCGCGAACGGGCCCGTCCGCCCGGCGGCGTAATTGAATTCACGGGCTACCAGCCTTTTTTTCTGGAATATCTTCCGCGAGAGACCGTTGGGCGAGCTCGAAGGGCAAGGGATAATGAGAAACCTGCGCGCCGTGCCACTGCCGATGCTTCAACGCGAGGGAAACCTTGCCATTCGCGTGATTAATTAACCACTCCCGGGTGACGCGCCATTTGTAACCCGCGGCCAGCCCGATCGGATCGTTGATTGGTAGACGGTAAGCGATACCTTCTTTTTTTTGAAGACGCTGGAAAAATTACTTTGTACTTGATTGGTGGAAAAAGTTGGCTGAGATTCTTTATACGGGACGCGAGCGATGGTGATTGGTTGTTGGGAAACTGTGAAGCGAGGCGAGTTTTTAGTTGCGAGGTGAAAACTATTACAGTGTCTATTCGATGTATGTCCAAAACACGGGTCTAGCCAGGGACATATATCGGCCTGGAGATACTAATCTTTGACCCACGCCGAACGTAGAAAAGGGCAGCTAGAGGCCTCGGTTCTTGGCCCCTCATTGGACATACCCCGCGGCAGTGGGGATAGTTCTGGGACTTTTATCGGCTAGGCATTTGGGACATATGTATATAGAGTAAACACTGTATTTCTGCTCTGTTGATTTATTTTTACCCTCAAGTGGTGTCTTGTTTGTTCAGATTGTACGATTATGGGGAAGTAAAGTGAGATGTCAGTTGTGAGGTGAGAACTATACTTTTACTCTGTTGATTCATTTTTACCGTGAAATGGTGTCCTGTTTTCTCAGATTCTACAATTATTGGGGAGTAAAGCGCGTTCTTAATTCTGAGAATCATACTTTTACTCTGTTGATTTATTTTTGCCATGAAATGGTGTCCTGTTTTCTTGAACTGTCAAGTGTTATCGTGGGAATTTTTTTTAAATACCCTATAAAAGTACTAAAGTAGTTTGAAGTATGTAGGTCAGGATTACTATATGCAATTGTTTAAATGAAGTTAATTAATTTCGTTTTTACAATTATCTTGTGTCGTTGATACGAAAATCTGCCATATACAAACAATTTTATTAGGACCATGAGCAGACCGTGAATCTGTATGCAAAATAAAAATTTGCTACCTCAATTCTAACAAACTGTAGTCAAATAAAAATTGATTTCTTTTCTCAATAGGCTGAATGATGAAGGGGGTACTTTACTTGAATTGTATTGTACGTAGTTGAAGTAATTTCTATCAGATTTTATACAATGTTATTAACATGTTACAAGGTCTTTTATTTTATGAAAAACAAAAATCAGGGCATCCAGAATTTAAAAAGAAATTAAACAATCAAATTAAATTCCATTATATTATTTTCATTACTAAATTTCAAATTTCCGATCTGCATTTTTTTTTAATTGAAAGCGATCTGTATTTATGTAATATTATCTGTCATATTGAAGTATCAATTTCAAAGTTTCCATGACAGTATTAATTAACGAAAAATACTACAATCTCGTTAATTTGGGGATTAAATGTGTCTCGACTCGTAAATTGCGAAAAATTATTTAAAAATTTTTGAATGCAATAGTGAGAAATGCATTTTAAAACAAACACATTACAGGAGAGATCTCCAAAACGAGGATTGCCTCGTGAAGAGAGGAAAGCATCGTTTACCGCACGAGAATAATTCGTCCAGTTAACAAGTTTCAGGCATTAAAATGCAGACTCTGGAGATTTAACGAAATATCAGTGATTACAAAATGTATTTAAAGCTGCTGAATTGATGAGATCTCGACAACTTTCACTGAAAATATGCTCGCGAGATGTGTTTTATTAGATACGGTTTTCAATTAGGAATACTTTAGGTCGATATAAACGTCATCGACGGGGCAGTTTATGAATGACGAAACACAATCGTTCAACGTCGAAATAACTGTAAAACATCATTACCCTGATCTTCGTCGGCTCACCGATACGCGTCCACCGTGGTAAAAAGAAATCGATTTTAATAACGACGCGAGATGGTACAGAAGAAAATCGATCGTGAACACGATATTACCATAAATTAATCTGAACAGGCAGCTCTGTCGAAAAATGATTACCGTAAATTGATTTCGACGGTCAGACTCGACCGGTACAACGAACCAAAAAAAAAAAAAAAATAACTGTTGATTCCACAATCACCGGAAGGCAATACCGGAGCATACGGCGTGTAATAACAAAATGTCCGGTGTTAATAAAATTTCATGGCTGTAGTATGTAAACCTTGAAAATTACATCGACCATTTCGCGGATTCTCCTTTTTCCGAGAAAAAAGAAAAAAGAACACGGACACTAAATCGAGATTATGTTTGCATCGGCTGCTCCAATTTTTGAAAGATTTCTTTTCCCATTTGTTTGTATACAAGTCGTGAAAAGGTTTCGATTATTAGTGAACATTAGACTGCTGATTTTTTGCAAAATAGAAATTGTCTGCTTCATTTGTAAGAAACAATAATGATGCTCCTACATTTTTTTTTTAATTTTTCATACAGTTTCTAATTTCTGGTATTGAGTAACTTTGGATATTTTAAATGTTTTACATTCGCAGAGGATATTTGCAACTATGATATGTTTAATACACACCACAGCATGTGTAAAAATATTTTTCATCATACATATACATTTTAATTATTGAACAGTAGGGTAAGGGACCCAATTACTGTGTCAATATTAATTATACATACCCTTAAAGCATAATAAATGTTAAACAAAGGATTTTCATTAAAATCAGTTAATAGATATGTTATATATGTCTTTCTTTAATATTGATTATGCTTTAAAAATAAGTATAATTAATATAGGCACAGTAATTGGGTCCCTTACCCTAGTCTTTCAAATCATTTACCAAATTGGAAAGTTGAAATCAATTTTGCTTTGCTGTGTATTATAATATGAATAATAACTGTGAATATTATAAATCAATATACATTTAATAATTATCAGCATAAATTTTGACGTATTTACTTAAGAGTTAAACAAGCTAATTGCCAAAAGGAAACATTTATGTAAGTTTTTCGATAATTGTGAACAAAAATATGTTATTGTATATTAAGCAAATAAAATATCTCATAATATATTCACCATGATCCGAATATGGAAAATGAGTCTTCCTGAGGATTAAAATAACAAATATTATGCGAACAGTTACTACATTTTTAAACTGTTAAAAATTAAATGAGTGTAAAACTTGCTACAAACCCATAAAGGTCAAATTTTTATAAAAGCATAGCATATAGGTAAAACATGTGCACAAGAAGAGTTCCGTTCTAGAATACCGCTTTATGAAATAAGGAAACAGCACCCATAAAAAATCTTTGCAGGAGTAATACGAAACGCACGACTGCTTGTGAAATCACCAGTTTTAGATTTCATATATTCAAATCATTATGAAGACTCATGCATGTGAATTGACTGAATTTTTATTGGAACCTATATTGCCATAAAAACCAGGCAAAATCTACATATATTCAATCTCGTAATTTTTATAAGGCAATAACAATTACTCTGATGTTCAGAATTATGATATTCGCGACTGTAAGAGTACTCGTCAATAAATGAAATGCAATTTTGACGAAGCTTATGTGAAAGATAATGTTTATAAGAATTTTCGTCACATATTTTCATTTATAAACTACGTTTGCATTGAAGGGAAGGAAAGCAGTTAAATATTGTCTAAACAAGTGATTTGTTCTAAAATCTTCTTATAACACATAATTGAAAAAATTGTGATTTTTCTGCACACCTGGATATCTCGAAAATAATGTCTTCGACCCCTAACTTTGAGGGCTGTTGATTAACCCTCAGACTGCTGCGAGTTTTAGCCCTATGCCGGAGTCATTTCTGACCAATGCCGATATTTCGTTTTCTTTCGATATAAGGCTATGGCCCGGACCGGCTTTTGTCGTATTTCGGATGAAGAAGAAGCATTTTCTTATTTCGAAATAAAAAGCGTCTTCTTATGTCGGAGTAAAATTGTACATATCGAGCTTATCTCCACCGCGACGGGTCACGAATGACTCTGGCATAGCATATGGAGGGTTAAACGATTTCTTATTCCAAAAATATGATCAATTTTGTTATTGTAAACGTTTGTTTATGGTTTACAAATTTAGAAGTGTGCCATTATCTTTTCTCTGGCCAGTCCACAACCAAGCAAGGTAACAATTAAAAATAATTATTGAAATAAACAAAATTTTTAATATACCACGTTTTTAAGGCGGACTAAAAAGGATAAAATAATTTTTCCTAGCCCCATACAAATTCCTAACCCCATACAGATAGTCCTGACAATTTGTAATTGCGAATTTTGAATAGCTATGAAAATACTTGTATACTTGTAAGAAAATACTTGTAGCTATGATAATACTTGAAAATACTTGTTGTATACTTGTAATACTTGTAAAACGAAAAACGTTGGGCGCATGCAATACATAATTGAT
Source organism: Halictus rubicundus (assembly GCF_050948215.1). Taxonomy (NCBI): domain Eukaryota; kingdom Metazoa; phylum Arthropoda; class Insecta; order Hymenoptera; family Halictidae; genus Halictus; species Halictus rubicundus. The sequence continues at coordinate 8,197,585 of NC_135149.1, read as the reverse complement.
GCATAAATAGTTCACCTAAGTCACTAACAATTTGATTGCACTGCAAATGATATGAACTGTTGTGTGAGTTTTCTCAACGGCAGCTACTCTCTACACTCCTTACTATTATCTTGGGCCCCACGTTTTTCGTTTTAAATCTTACAAGTATTTTCATGGTTCTTAAAAATTCACAATCACAAATTTTCAGGACTATCTGTATGAGGTTAGGAATCCGTACAGGCCTAGAAAAAATTATTTTATACTTTTTAGTCCGCCTTAAAAACCTGGTATATTAAAAATTTTTTTATTTAAATAATTGTTTTCTGCTTTTTAGTCTTGTGTGTGTTGCCATTCAGTTCTGAGCTGTGATTAAAGTTTCAAGTCTCTAGCTCACATCGGGAAGTTAGTTTAAAATCAGTTGCAAAATTTGCACCGAACAGACAGACAAGAAAGCGAGTTAATAAAAACGTGGTAAAATACAAAGAGTCTAACAAGGGTAACAGAGAAGTCCAAATGTCCTTGGAACCAAAAAAAGATTCTAAAATAACTGTAACCAGCAATAGTAATTTTCTAACCAATTGCCTCTAAACAAGAAATCGCTATCAACCATTTTCCAAATAACCATTTCTCTCACAATTTTCGCAAAAACCATGCATAACCGTGTTCCCTCGTGAGTCGACAACCAAACAAGGTAACAGTTAAAGATACGGAAGGGCCAGTGCAAGGATGGCAATTATCGCGCCCTTAACGTCAACCGCAAGAAATCGATCCCTTCGTCACCTGTTCCATCGCGTTCCGTGCACCACCTACGATCAACGACAGGCTAACGAAACGATTATGCAGATTGCTGCAAGAGGGTTGGGCCCGGGTGACGGGTCATACATCGGGGGGCCGGTACACGTGGTGACACCGTAATTTGCATCCTTAAATCGTGTAATCTTCCCGTTTAAGCGTTTTTAACGATCGCCGCCCTCTCGAGTCGCGCGACGTAGCCCACGAGGAAGGGCGTCCACTCGCTACTGGGTGGTCGGCATAAATTCCCTTTTTCCCGCCCGCGAATTATGCTAATACGAGGAATTACCAAGTGTATAATTGATATTTATAAGCAGAGGACCGCCGGCGCGGCGTTTTGCAACAGAGGACGACAGAGGGTTGTCGAGTCTTATCTCTCGACACCGTCCGACTGGATAGCTTCAGCAAAATGTGAAGTTTCCTCATCCATTCCTTCCTCTTTTTGCGATTCTATATTATCTAGATGAGTTTTCGATGGTTTATGACTGCCTTGAAATTCCAGTTGTTAATTGTACCTGTCAGGTGCTTAAGAAAATTTAATGTCAGAGGAATAGATCAACGGATCGATCGTTTTAGCTGTAAAATGTACGGAATCTGGAAAAGTGGTTAATCGATGTGACCTGAGGACGGCTATAGTTATTAATAGACTGTGGATATTATTCACGAGAAAAATGGATAAGTGCAATTTAAAGTAACGGAGAGATTAAAAGAATGTACAAATATGAATGTATTAGTTTGATTGAAATTATTAAAACCAGAATGCTTCGTACAGTCTATGTAGACTATTTTTATTTTCTTAGTTATTACTCGGAATGAAATATTAGATCATTACCAGAAGCTGTATTCTGCTCAACAAAATCCAGAAAATAATATCTCGCCAAACGCAACGTTGTTCACACGCTCCCGATAAACGAGTCTAAAGCAACAATTAAATCCAAAGCCAGCCACTTAAGGGTTAACAAAATACAGCCCTCCACGTGCAAGGTAAAATTCAATGCGAACCAACGAGTCACACAAAAGAACCCTCAACGAAACATTATCCGACCACTTTTAATAACGCCGGCAGTCTCCGCAGCAAGAGGCGAATCATAAACAACCCGGGACGATCGAAATCCATAAATAAAAATCCGCGACGCGCGAGTTCCAGCGGAATACAATAAGCCATTATTAAACCGGGTGCTTGGACGCCATGGCTGACAAAGACATTCCCGAGCTCTTATCTCGATTGTCCTCATATTATCAATCTCAGCGAGGCGGGCTAAGTTCTCCGGGCGGATGCCTTCGCGTCTCGGCAGCATCCCCGTCTCGGTGTCCCGCCAGGGAAGAATGCTGGAACTTCAATTAAAAAGAAATACCAGAAATATCGTCGGTACCTCTGGCAGAAGCCGACCGATTGCGCGATCTCTACTCATCTCTATCGGAGGAATTCGAGGCATCGCGATCTCTGAAGAGGAAGACACCCTTCTGGGGAGCAAGACATCCCCCGTTTCCCAGAACCCCTAAACGAACAAGCGTAACCAGTAATTTTAGAGTCGAGACTGTTGTCGACCGTTGGGAAGTCATCGGTGTAGTGGACACAAAGAAACAGCGAAATCAGAACGCTACCCCTAACTTAACGAGGACAGCAAACACGTCCAGTCGCTCCTGACACCCTAATAAAATTACATAATAGGTGCAACCAACAGTTGCAGTGTCAAGAAAGTTGTTCAACCTAATACAGGCGATATAGAATCGAGAAAAAAGTAGAGCAAACTCAGAAAACTACCCCTAAATTAACGAGAACAGCAAACACGTCCAGTCGCTCCTGGCATCCTAAAAAAATTACCTATTGGGTGCAACCAACAATTGCGGTGTCAAGAGAGTTATCAACCTAATCCAGACGATATAGAATCGAGAAAAAGAAGACTGAATTGAGGAAACTACCCCTAACGTAACGAGAACAGCAAACACATCCAGTCGCTCCTGACACCTTAAAAAAATTACCGAATGAGTGCAACCAACAATTGCAGTATCACGAAAGTTATCAACCTATTCAAGACGATATAACACATCACTCAATAAGTCCCCGGTCTGACACATATATGGCAACATTGTTGACAGACCCACGTGATTTCCGGGTAGTACTAACCTTCAAACAGTACGTGTCAAAATTTCATGGCATTCTGACCGTTAGTTTAGAGGTTACAGTCGTTTTAGTGACCCCAGTTTTGTAATTTTCAAGACAATGGATAGAAAGGAATTTCGCGTGTCGATTAAACACTGTTTTTTGATGGGGAAAAATACTGTTGGAGCCAAACAGTGGCTTGATAAGCATTATGGGGGCTCTGCACCAGGGAAATCAACTATTATTGACTGGTATGCTGAATTTAAACGCGGTCGTACAAGCACCGATGATGCAGAACGCTCTGGTCGCCGAAAATCGGCAGTTGTTCCGGAAAACATAAAAAATGTCCACAAAATAGTTTTAAAAGACCGTAAAATGAAGTTGCGTGAGATAGCTGACACCTTGAAGATATCAGAAGGTAGTGTCTTTACAATTTTACATGAAAATTTGGGCATGCGCAAGTTGCTTTCGAAGTGGGTGCCGCGTTTGCTCACACCGGACCAGAAACAACAACGCGTCGACGATTCGGAGCGCTGTTTCGAGCTGTTCAAGCGAAATAAAAAGGATTTCTTGCGTCGGTATGTGACAATGGATGAAACATGGATCCACCTCTACACGCCTGAAAGAAATTTGGCTCAAATGAAGAAGCGATTGCCGAAACTAAGGCTTATTTTGAGAGCAAAGACAAATCGTTTTACATAAAGGGCATCGAAAAGTTAGAGGAGCGTTGGAATGAATGTATCACTCTTGAAGGAGAGTATGTTGATGAATAAAGTGGAATTTCTAAAAAAAATTTGTTTTTCTTAGTTAGACCGGAGACTTATTGAGTGATGTTAGAATCGTGAAAAAAGAAGAGGAAACTGAGAAAACTACCCTTATCAAAGATGGCAGACGTGTCCAAGTGTTCCCTTGAAAGGCAGCTCACACAAGTGCACCCAGCAATTTCAGTGTCGAGCCAGTCAGCAACCGTCGCAAGCTCATCCGGCCAATGTAGAATCGCGGAAAAGAAGGGGCGAGCTGAGGAAACCGAACGAAATTTGCTAAAACTCTCCGGTCAGACGGTGTCAAGAGATAAAACTCGTTCCCGTCCGCGTGAACGACCCGTTGTCGCGGGTCATCCTCGCCGGGGCTCCGGTTCTCCGTAGGGCTCCATTCGACGTAGGGTTAGTGAGGTCAGCGAGTGTGGGAACCGAGCCGGTCTCGATGACGACGATGACGCCACCGCCCGATGACGTCAGTCCCAAGACGGGAGAAAAGAAACCGCGCGAAAGAGCTCGTAAATCGAAATGCCGGCATGTGAGTCAGCCTGTTCCGGTATACACGGCAATGAGTCGTTCCGTTCATTCTCGGGCGCCCTTCTAATTAGACCAGGCTGAAAATAAACACGAGTCGTTTGCTTTTAATTGCTCCGCTAGACGTTTGCGCGCGGTCGGGCCGCGGTCGGGTTCTCGCGCGCGCGCACGAATGTCGTAGGAGGCACGGCATTTAATTATGTTCCTCGGATCGCTCTCGTTTGTCCGTGTAACCACGGAACGGGGCGGGGGGGGGAGGGGGGGGGAGAAGCGAGTATCAATCTCGAGACCCTCGTTAATTAGTCCGTTGGACCGGCTGGCTGGGAACTGGTGGATTTCGGGACTAGATGGCAGATGGGTGTCCCACGAAAGTTAACTGGCCGAGGAAACTTTGAAGGAACGATCTGTATTAATATAGAAAATTTACGGACTCTTTGAAACCGGGACAATCGTGCTATTAACTGGTTTATTACACTTTCTACGTTCTGGAGAAATTGGTGGCCGAAAATAGTTATATTAAATTCTTTCGATGGGATCCCTCGAAAAGTGACACATAGACAATTTAACATCAATATAAACATTACGATGAATAAGGGTAGAAGAATGAACAGATCTATTAACAGAAGAAATACATTTTTACTTAACTCCAGTGCACTGCAATCGGCTTAAACAATTTTTGCTTTCCACGAACGTCCACAGTCTAGTAACAAATTACAAAATTAATTTAAACCTTCACAAGCCCTTACAAAGACCACTCAGAACTTTTTTTTGAGGGGGGAGGGGGTGGAAAAACCAACTGGACTGCCATTCGTGTGCCTCAAAGACCGTAATTTAATGAAGCTGTCCAAATTTCGTTGCACTTCACGTTGTCAAAGGGCCGTCAATTTTCTGAATTTCATTTTCTCCAGTGGCAAAAGGGCCACGAAGTCGGTCCAGCGTAGCGCATACCCGTTGAAACGGTGCATCTCCGCATGCACCGCTGCACAGCTGTTTAGAAAACAGACGGGCAGAGAGACATGCACATCGTCGACGATGCAGCTGGCGCTAATTTAATATTCTCCTTCCTCAAAACGACAGCCGTGACAACGGGGTCCGCGTCGAGTCACGACGCAGAAACAATTCTCTTCGCGGAGTAGGACAGCGCGGCACGCGGCGGATATCTGACACTTTCGCGCCATAGTCATCGCGTCATGGTTCTCTCCTTCGCCTCTCAGAGGAGAGGCACAATGATTGTCGATCGAGCGGCGGAGGGAAAGGACGCTAAACCTTTGTCGATCACCGTCCCACAGAGGTGTATTCCGCCATAAATCACAGGGCGATTGGACATTTTCAGAGAAATGGTACTTTCGGCCCGTACAGTTAGCTGCAGGAAGGAAATTGACACTTCCGTGAGACCGTGTTTACGGGCCGGATTTCAATCTACATTTCGTAATATGCAAATATTAGCAATCTCCGTTGGAATTGGAAAGGAATGGAACAGTTCTATTGTTGTCAGTCAAACATTAACCGTATTTTATATTGTGTTGGGTTGGATCGAAAGTTCATAGCGTTTTCAAATTAGAATTCGATGACAATTAGACTGTATAAAAAATAAAAAATTTTTACATAGATTGCAAGACACAGGAGTGAAATAAAATATTTCTTTCTTCTTTTAATAATGTTATTAATCTAAAACCAATAAGCTAGTGCCTTTAAGGGTCTTTGTAGATTCGCAATAAGGTAGAGTGACTACATTACTGTCAAAAAATGGTTTTACGTGCCTCAAGTTTTCGTCCTTATATGAGAATATTTTGTCGTTGGTAAAGGGCTCATTCGAAAGAGGAAGGTTCAATCTAGTGCGCGCTGGTCAGGAGCTGCCGAGATTATGCAGATATTTGGTAATATAAGCGTTAGAAGTAGGCCAAAAATTGACGACCTGCATGCCGTGGAATCCAAGCATTTTTATGCCATTGGATGAGTTTTATGGATACAATCGAGAGCAGCGCGCACTAGAAAATATCTCCAGCTACAAATTCAGCTATATTTTGTCTCGATTCTCTGCGAGATAAAGCCGAAAACTTGAAGCACGTTTCTGGCGTCAGAATTCATAATATCGATAATACAGAGCAAAAAATGTTACAAGTGACAAGTTTAGTCACAGACTTACGACCCGTCGGATCAAGACCAAGACGGAGCTTAATTAAAAAGTCACGTGACTATCCCGGGCCCTTACATATTCTTAATATGCATACTGCTTTAAATTGTGCTTACCCATTTTTGTCATAAATGCATAAAATCCGCAGTCTAATGATAATATATTTATTCATGATTGTTTAAATATTAATTGATTTTTCTTATACGTGTCGTTCCGCCGAAAATCGACTAACAACGGGGACACGATGATGGATATCGACAACACCTTGGGAACGAGCGTAGATCGAGGACGCTCTTCGGCCCGGCTGTCTGGTTGCGCATTTGTCAGGCGAATGTTAATTTTACGAGAGTACGTCGCGAGAAGATGGAACACGTGGATTCGATGCATACGGAATCAGAGAAGCGCCAACTCTCCTTCGGGAAAAGTGGAAAGGGAGGCGATGGATTTCGGTAAGAAAAAAGAACGAATTGTGCGAGCAAAGAGGAGACGAGCGTGCTTCAGCGGATAACAGGAGACAGTGAACTTGATGGACAAGGGGGTTTCGGGATGAGAGCCATGGACAGCCGTGAAAAAGAGAGAGGGAGGCACACGAACGCCTATACACTGTCGCGAGCTCGTATTAGCTTTAACGAGTGACGGCCCACGCGACGGTTCGACGGGTCGAAGGTCAACCAGACGTGAGAATCTTCGTGGATTCTTCATTTCCGTAGCCTTCGGGACCATGGGCACTGTCGGGCATCATCGGGAACCGTCGGGGACCAGCGGGGACCATTGGACACCGTGAAAGTGGAGGTTCACGCCTTCCACACGTACATATCACTTTGTTCTTTCCAGTTCGTTAGAAATTGAAATGGAAATTGAAGGCTCTTCTGGGTCCGGTATAGGTTCTGGTGGGCGTATTGGTTCGATGAGAAAGATCGATGGAAAGTTTAGCGTAACGGGGTCTACACGATTCGCAGTTTTATCACTTCAGGGAGATGTAACAGACGATAATCGGCCGCAGTGGTTGCGCGGAGAGAAAGGCGGCTATTTGTGTCCCTATTCATGGGCTCGGGGAGCGAGAATGGCACAGAAGACGATATAACTACCAATTTTTGTTTGGAGTGCTTTCCAGGTCAAGCATGAAGCCACATGTCCATTGGGACATATTTTTGCTGAACTCTCGTATCGAGTCGTACTTCCGTAAATAATTTTGAAGAAACTGAATCTTTTTAGTTCTGATTTATTTTAGTAATGATTTATTCGTACGACGGAGTGACAGGGAGTGAATTTTGGAGGGTGTCGCTGAAATCGCGGAAACTATAGATTCGCGTAATTAGTAATTGCTGGTACGTTGGATGGCGCTGTTGTCGCTCCAATGGAATTAAACGAAATTGTCTTTTTGGTTTTGGAACACACCGGGTAATTTTGTTACCATTCATTGGTAATTCTCAATGTATGTTCAACCAATAAATAGAGTTTTCATTCTATTATTTATCAGTATCTACAAGTTGTAATTATAAAATGTACAGCTCTCAAAAACAGAAGTAACAAAATATTTAATTTCCAGTAAAACGGAACACTGCTATAAAACACCCGTATAATTCTTTAGAACCCATGTAAAAAATTCCTGAAGCTGTTATTCTTATTTCACTAAATATTTGTCGTGTTTGCTACATCCACTTCTCGAAACGGCAACACCACGTATCCGTACAGGTTAAGCACGCCCTAAAAATTCCGAATCAGATTAAAAGTACACCGAGGCGCGTTTTCCCTTATCCTAACCGAAGCTGAATCCTCCGAAGAGGCCGGACAGAATTAAAAATCCCCTTTTCAGCAGCTGGTGCGCGCAGCGAGGAGAGAGAGAGAGAGAGAGAGAGAGAGAGAGAGAGAGAGAGAGAGAGAGAAATAGAAGAAGAGAGAAAAGAAGCGCGATCGTACTATCGCGAATATTCCAGCCGCTGTCCACTTGAATATTCCATAAAATCCAGAAGAGGCGAAAGACTCTTAAAAAGAACCATAAACCACCGCGGCGCGCCTCGATTCCGCAGGTCAAACACGCTCGTTAGGCACGGGGGTTCGGCGGCGGCGGCTGGCATTTTCTCTGGCGATACTCGCGGCCTCATAATTACTCGGTCCGCGGTGCTCAAAGAGCACAGGGGCGGTCCGGGGGCGACTAAGAAGCTACTGATTGCAAAGCTGTATCTTGTTATCCGTGCTAACGAGCGCACACGTGCGCCTGTTTTGTTCGTTATCGCAAAACAAAAGGAATCGCCTTGGTTCGCGCGCGTGCGCGCGTCCGCTTTCGTGTCCGGCCAGCGGAACGGAAGCCTCTTCGACGTCTCCTCCTTTTTTCCACTCTCTCTCTCTCTCTCTCTCTCTCTCTCTCTCTCTCTCTCTCTCTCTTACTCTCTGTTTGAATTTTTACTTTCTTCTACCTGTTCTTTCTGTCTCGTCCGCTGCCTCGATGATTACGCATATAAAAATGTAATTTCTCACGAGCCTGGACGAACCGCCGACGCGTGTGGTCGACAAGCGTGTGTGGCCGGTTCCGAAATTTACGATTAAAAATCGACGACACGGACGCGTTCGCCGGGGTCGTAAACCCCGATGGGCTCGAGCGTACGGGCTCCTTTACAAAGCGATCGATTTGTCATTACGAAACGTTTCCACAAAGATAACCGCGCGCACGCCGACGCCAAGCCGATTCCTCCTTATTTTCTCCTCGAGCCTGGCCGCCATTGATTTACGGGAGACAGCTCCGGCCCGTTTAGCGAGATTGTGTAAGGTTCTTAATCATCCGGACCCGGTAACCCTTTAACCGGGCCGGACAGACTTCCGGATCAACGTATGATTAGCTTCGGTTTCTCCTTGATCCTGCCGACGTGGTCTCAACTCGCTATAAACCGTCACGCTTCGCTTCGAATATACGGTTTCGGGGATTTGTGAGGTTTGATGTTGGTTTGAAAACCGGCTATGGGATTTGAAAGGATTGTGTGACTGTTTCGGGAATTGGAGTACCTATAAATGTAGGGGCGGTGGTGGTGTCAGGTGGCAAGTGACAGAACGATTTTGGCTACCAGATACAGCAGAGTTTGCGTGAACCTGTCGGAGGACAATGTTGTTTGGATGAACGAGTTCGGATAGTAGAGGTGCACCATTTCGTCCTGTAAATACGCATCCATGGGAAATACAATTAATTACGTTGATTTAAAATCAATGTAAAATGGTTAGTTTGTGTTAGAAAGTTAGAAATAATCAAATTTTATGTCCGAAAGCCCATAACGTCTCTGTAATGTCATTTTAAAGGGTTAACGAAGGAACCTTGTGTAAATGGACTGTTTTTCAAGAATTCTTTTGGAAAAATGTAATGCGTAGATTGATTTAAAATTTGAGGTGTCATTTATTAACGTTATAATGTAAACGAAAATATTTCTTATCAATTTTAATCGTTAATATCAATGGTGCAATGGTGGCTTGAAAATGCGCCGTGCAGCGTACAGTACACAAAGCTGATCTGAAACAAAAAAATCGAAATGGAATCGTTACTTTATGCAAATATACAGAACATGACATTCGTCTTTTGTTAAAATTCGCAAAATTGCAAAAATGGCGAAGTTTTGAAAAAAAACGGATTTTCTGTTAATAACAATGTTTGAAATGAAAAATGAACAAATCGGAGCTCGTCATGTTGTGGCCCATTATTTATAGAATACATGTACCAAGTTTTATAAAGATCGAGTAATCAGTTTTTGAGCTACGTTGTACCGGCGTGCGAAATTTTGCATTTTAAGAAAAATGCGTTTAAAGTTTGAGTAACGTGAAAAACACGTTAAGTGTTCATATATCGTCGAAAAATTTTAATTCATTTACCCTGATTTCAGGGCCATAGAATAGATCTTCCTCTTTCTCAAAAAGTTGTACTTCAGCCGTTTTTTTCTCCTTTTCGAGAAGCACGAGTCTTTCCGACAAGAGCCCGACTACGTTAGCCGCTCCGCCCAATACAACCGTTCACTTTAATTTGAAAATAACGTACAAGAACATCTCTGATCACTTTCTAATTTTTCTTAATCGTATTCCCGAGGAAATTTCCTATCGATTTAAACAAAAAAAAAAAAAAGAAAAAAAATGCTAAAAAATTTCATTTTACACAAGGTTCTCCCCTTAAGGGCCCGGGATAGTCACGTGACTTTTTAATTAATAATTTCAATTCACAGCCTTCGGACACAGACATAAGATCCGTCTTGGTCTTGATCCGACGGGTCGTAAGTCTGTGACTAACTTGTCACCTTTTTTGCTCTGTATTATCGCGAATCTACGAAGACCGGACCCTTAACAGCTGATATTGTTTGTGACAGTGAATAGAAACTACAATTTTCAGAGCTCTAGGAAATGTTAAAATTCTGTCCAAACCACAAGAATTTAGCTTTACAACTCACAATGGGGAGTTCCACTTAAGCTTTCAAATGAAACAAAAACCTCACGGGAATAACGAAATCACATCACTGCTATCATTTTTCCTAGACTAAATCTTCAAGATATTACACGGTGTTCAAGTAAAGTACTACAACAGAAATTCTGCACACCTTATGGAACGTAAACGGGACAAAAGGTTTCACAAGGCCCGCAACCGTAACTAAAAGTGTACACCCTCCACAGCACGAAGTGTCCTAAAAGACAGCCAAACTAATCGATTGTACCGTCCAAGTGAAGCCAATCCTCGCTCCCGTTCACCGACGCAACCCTCAGCGGTGGTTGTTAGCCACGCCACGAAAATTTAGACTTTTAGGTTAAAATACGGTAGTTGTTTTTTTTTGTCGTTGCTCCTGCTACCCTTGTTGTAAGATCCGTCGAGTCGGAAAATAAAGATTTATGTGTTGACCGGCTGCGGACAGTCGTTTCCTTCAGGGAATACGGTATTTGCGTTTTTTTTTTCTTTCGTTCTCTCGTCTCTCTATCCCGGACGTTTCTTCCCCTTCCGTTTCGTTCGCCCGGGGATAAAGGGGTAAGCGCGGTAAAAATATAAAGTCAGCCGCTTTTATGGCACCGAGGCGTTTTTAATCCTTACAAAATTCTTCTGGGCGGAAGGGTTACGCCGACGCAAGTCAAAATATTGCTTTATTGAGGTGCCTACCCCTAATGCCTCGCGCGGGTAAAGGGTTTCCCGGCGGAGGGGGAGAGAACGGGTTGACTGACAAACTCTGGCGAGAAAAAACGCAGTCCCGGACCCCACGGGGAACGCTTTGACTTCGCCGTTTTGCAGTTAACTTTAGTGTTTTACTGGAATTCCATAAACGGGCGAAAGGGTTACAGTTAGGTCGAGGACCCGGCGGGCCGGCTTAAGACGAATTTCGCGGTCGTAAAACATTTCGACGACCACTTTCACCGGCGTCCAAAATGTTTTTACTCCTTTTGCACTCTTCCTTTTTTTTTTTGCTATGCACGAACCCGTTGACTTTATCATTTTCCACCTCGAGGGGAATAGCTGACTGCGGATTCGGGAACTCGGCTGCACCGCTAGAGCTTACGGTTTTCCAACTTCTGGCTGGGAAAAAAAGTTTGGAAAAAAAATTGACCTTTTAACCGTAAAGTTAACAGGATTCCACGGTTGACATATTTTTTCCACTGCTGAACAACGGTACTTCGCTGCCGTACCTAACTTTCGGGATTCCTCTGCTTAGGTCGAATCAGTTTTTCTTTTAATGAACTACCGGGTTGAATGGGAAATTGTTCAAAGCAGTTAAGGTAGTTTAAGCAACGTTTTCGTGTGATTGATAGTGGCGGTACTTATCGGTTGACAGTTTGGGTACTCGAAACTTGTTAATAAGAGGACTGCGCTGCGCCAAAAAGAAGCTTCGAGATGTTCCTTGAAATAATAATTTTCGAGGAAGCTAAAAAGTTATATTAATTGGTGAACGTTTTATCGTTATGCAAAATAAAAATTGACTCTGTCAAATGCAATTCACAGGGACAAGCAGGTCTTTAGTCTTTATATTGTTTGCAGATGCAGCCACTTATTTTTGTCATAAATATGCATAGAATACGCTATTCTAACTATTACTACAGTCAGTAAAATTTCATAGGAACAACTATATTTAGATTGCAGATTTTATGCAATTATGGACATTCAGATTAAAACTGTATAGAAAATTGTTCTGTATGAGGAAAGAGCAGGTAGATAAATTACAAAAAAAAAATTATTACGTAGAACATTCCATCACTTTGAAAAGAATGCATGAGAATTCTTAAATTTCGCAGCTTTCGCCCAAAACTGCGAAACCGTGTCTTCTCAAAGTTTCTTTCAAAGTGTCTTGTCAAAATTTCGAAACGGAGTGAACAATTAAAATTCTTCCTTCCTCCAAAAAAAAAAATGATTTTTCCCTCATTGACGTTTTACAAATTCAAACGATTTCACAGGCAACAAAAAATTTGTTCCACATTCAATTTCGGAGGGAAGTGTTGACACTGATCTCTAAAAAGTTGATTTACGATTTTCGCCACGGTTATATATCGCGCACAGGAGTTTCAGGAGTTGAAGATTGGCAATGTTTCGGCTATAATTTGGCGTAACTTTAATTTTGTCGGGTAGTATATAAGACTCGGAAGGTGTCGGGAACACGGGAACCGCGGGCACGCGAAATACGCGGGGCCACTATCGCCGGCGTATTATTTACGCGGTTTACACGTCAGCCGGGACACGACGGAAACGCCCATCGCAGAAATTACACGCGGCTACCACGGCTCGGAGCACTTTGCAAAAGCGGTGAGCCCGACCATAGAGGGAGAAAGAGAAAACGCGAGAGAGAGAGAGAGAGAGAGAGAGAGAAACGCGCAGAAATCGTACGAAACGCACGAGAAAGTCGAAACGGAGACGCGGGAATAATAAGGGAAACGATTTGACGGCGCATTAAATTTCAGTTAGCTGCGAACGTAAAAGTATCGTAATTTGAATCGTAAAAAAAAAGCGAACAAGTTTCGCGCACCGGCTTTTTCCATTGCGGCGTGCGGAATTTCACGATCCTCGGAGAAGGAGAGACCACCGTGGTAGCCGGTGGCCGCGCACACGCTTGAAAGTTACAACGCAGAAATGGCGTTAAAACGCTTCCGCAAGGCCGTTCGTCACGTCACCGACGAAATTAACATCGAATTAGGCGACCGATAGGCCGGCCGTGTTAACTATCCCACGAGCACGCGACGTAGATTAATCGATTCTCGGCCGAACCGGATTTTTCGCGTCGATCACGATCCTCGACGCCCGGTATAATAGACCGGCTAGGGAAAAAAGAGAACGGAGAACACATTAGGGCCTTCTTACAATATACTTCGTACCCAAGTAAAAATTGATTGTCGATGAAAAATGTGAAGAGGTGGGCAAGCATTGAAAAATGATGGGTTCCATATTTTGTGAATGGACGAATATTTATTACGAGGGAGGACTGTGCAGAAAATGGGGACGATCACTGAAGTGATCATGAAGTTAATAATAATCGATTTCCAGTGTCAATACATAATTTCATTTGCTTGGAACAATTAGTTTACCACGTGGCGTGAAAAAGAAATTTTGAGAAAATTGCAATTGGTCGGAATTGCTTTTCTACATTTTTATGTGGTCCATGCAGAAAATTTTAAAAACACATTTCACAGATCCGTGTCGATCATATACATTCTGAAAATTTCAGTATTACTGCGATTATTATTTCGAATATTATTACGAGTGACTGTATATGTATATTAGAACATGTCTACGGTGTCTGTTACAGGACGACGCACAGTGGTGACAAATGGCCAAAAAGCGGCAAAAAATCTGTAAAAACGAAACTATCCAACGAATTTGTTTGAAAATTTGTGGACAGATTGCCACAGGTACGACGCTTATTTGGCAAAAAAATTTTTGTAAAAAGTTGTTAACATTAAGTAATAAGGGCTAATCGAAAATCTCTGTTTTCTGCCCATTTTTTATTTATGGAAGCATACAACAAATCCTTTAATAGATTTTGGTCTGGAACTAATCGTTTTGGCAAGTTATAATATTGATCTAGCTTTGTGCAAAATTTTAAGAGATACTTCGAGATGCTTTCGCCGCAATTTAAGTTTAAATATCAACTTTCAAAATTTCCAAGAGTGAATCTTGCGGAATTTACGATTATTTGATGTTCCAGGTCAAATTTTTTAGGAATATTTCTAATTAATAAAGAAAAATGTGAAGTGCATATGATTTATTAATTTTTTATGTATAACAAAATATTTAATAACGATTTTTTTTTATCTTACATAAATTATTTTTATAGCGTTCATTGGAGCACTACCAAAAAATACCTGTTGCATTTCTGCGACAGTGGTCCAGTGAACGAAAACTTTGTTTATTTAACATAAAAAATTGTTATTAAATATGTTTTTATATGTATGAATGTCACATTTTTTTTATTATCCGATATGTAACCCTTAACAATTTCACCTGAAACATCAAATAGTCGTGACATCCGCGTGATTCATTCTCGGAAATTCCGAAAGTTGATATTTAAACTTAAATTGCGGCGAAAGCATCTCGAAGTATCTCTTAAAATTTTGCACAAAGCTAGATCAATATTATAACTTGCCAAAACGATTAGTTCCAGATCGAAGGTATTCAAAGGATTTTTTGTATTCCTCCATAAATAAAAAATGAGCGTAACGCAAAGGGGCTTCAGGTTAGTCCATATTACTTAATGTTAAACAACTTTTTTTGGAAAATTTTTTTTGCCAGTCAATAGTTGAAACCATTTGCAATAACCCATATGATTTGTAGACGCCTAAGTATTCAATTATAGGCGTAGTAATTACATAACTATCGCACTGAAAACTGATGAATTCCCAGGAGCGAGGAAATGGTTATTTACCATGCGTATATCTCCGTAAAAAAAATATTTTTCAAAAATCTGACTTTGGCACATCATGCACGCACTATTAGGCTATACAAAAAGAATTTTTTTTTATAAAAATCGAAAATTTATAAAATGGATTTTTTGCCGCCTTGGCACCACTGTGCGACGCACTGTGGTCCAGATCGAGGAATTAGCTGTTCATAAAGATTTTAGCATTGTTTCAAGACGTAAAGCCAAGGAGGAAAGGAGGTCATTGGATTTGTCTTGACGTTAACTATAACATTATTAAGTAAAAAATATATCGTAACAATTACAAAATCAAGGTGACATTAATTTCTTATTAAAAAAACATTTTTTAAAATTTTTTATATTGAACTTTATAGAAGAGTAATTGCTGATTAATGTGTGTTTGAAACATTTTCTTGTCAGCGTACCAGAAATGCCCGGAAGATTGCGATAACATGTGAATAATGAATGATGTTTAGTATATAATTGAAACAAATGGTGATATTTAAAATCTGTCTTCACAATTGTATTTCTTATAAAAAGACATACAATTTTGCCATGTACACTATTTTACTATCTGCAGTAGTTTCCAAGATATTCGTGGAAAGTGTTTTTTACCCTCGACTTTCAAGTTTTGACTTTAGCAGTTACCAGGTTTTGAAATAACAAAATAATATTTAATTCTGGAGATAATGTGTTCTTTTTTATCTTAAATTGCGATTATTTGGCCATCTTATCTTAAAAGAATCATATGACAACCTTAAGAACTTCTTAACGTTCCACGGATTTCCGGTCACAGAGGCGCTTTAAACAATAATTGTTGTACCGGGACCGAATGGGATGCGAATTTTGCATGATTTTATAGAGAAAAGTGTACTGATAACAATGCACTTTGATACAATGCGAAGCTATATGGAATTCAAAAGATATCCTTTACTAATGATATCAAAATTTGAAGACTCTCTTTAGTTTACTAAGCATTGTTATTTCAATAAATCATAAATATTAAATCTTAGTACACAAGATATACTCCCAATATAGACAAATACCATTCATTTGAAACAAAAATGGATACATAATATTAAATAGATTCTCCAGGATATCAATAAGAAATGAGGTAATTTTTTCGGTGAAAAATAGGATACATAAAGTGTTGATGTTTAAATGCTTGTCCTAATCATAATTTTTAATCAATCTCGTTAATTTCACCGTTTTCGAAGGTCATGGACATTTAAGAAGCAACGTACATTCGATAAACATTGATATGGGCAAGTTGCTTTTTTGTCAAATGAACATCTAACTCCTCGATCTGGACCACAGTGCGACGTACATACAATTAAGATATATTGATATCAATAACAATAGATAGTGTTACATGTCTAATTTCCTAATTATTTGAGATTCAATTGTTACCACAGATGTGATTATTTTCCAACAAAACAGATTGATAATTTTTCTCGAATTTCACTCGGAGCTGAACTCAAGAGAGGGAGAGAGAGAGTGTGTCTCTGAAAAATGGTTCATAGAAAAGGAAGGAAGTCCCGGGTTGGCCTTGGGTCCAGGCAATTTTTAGACTTACGCAAACGGTGCTCTTGTTACCGGTACCCGATGCTCCAGTTGTAAATTTCCCTAGAAATTGGTTTAGTGCTTTAACCCCTTTCTCGGTACAGTTACGGAAAACGGGCCTCCATTTTTACAACCATCCCGGGCCTATCCATCCCCACCTGGGGTCCTCGCTTCGTGACGGCACGAGATCACGGCGGCGCGGCGGTAGCTTCGCCAAAGTGGATGTTACGAAGGCGAAAAATAATTTATTGCGACGAACCGTAACGCGGGCGTGAGATCTGTTTCGCTTTGCTGTTACAGTTTAAATCTGCGGTCTTTGTCGCGTCCCGAACGGAGGTTGTATTCCCTAATTTACGATTCGCCAGCCCTGTTTTCTTGTTCCGTCGCCACGACGGCGTTACAGTTTAGACGAGATGCTCGTTGTCCAACTACGAGGGACCCCGGGATAATTATTTTGGGGCTGTCGCCGATGAGTTCCGGGAAAGTGTCGTCGTCATTGGGAACGGCCGACTTGCTCGCAATGCGGTGCTCTCTTTCTCGGCCGAGTTCTATGGCCTCTCTCTCTCTCTCTCTCTCTTCTCTTTCTTGGAGCCGTATCCCGCCAGCTTTCCGGATCCTCGCAATTCTCTCGACCGCTTGCGCCGCCATTTTTTTTTCGCAACGACGCGATTTATTGATCCGATTCTGAGTAAGCTGATCGAGCTACCGATGCGAGGAATTGGCGGGATGCTGGAAGTCGTGAAATAATGGCAAGCACACCGAATTCTCGTGGAATTTAAGGAGCTACATCAGCATGGAATTTTCAAATTATTAATTAAATGTTTTTCCTATTAAAAAAAAGATTTTTTTAGGTCCATTACTAGATTATAATTGCAGCATTCCGTAAGAAATTTGCAAAATATTATCGAGTATATGCAGTTGCAGTTAAAGATTCTCAGTTACTACACGCACAATGGTAAAATAATACAAAACCAAATTAATAATATTTGTAGCCTTAATAAAGTTTGTACAAACTTGATAAGAGATCGTTAACACCAATGTGAAAAAGGTTTCTACATTTTCCGAGCGTATAATCAACAATTCATTAAAATTTCAAAGAGAGATTGTTCCTCAGCGTGTTTTCGTTCAAGCCGATTTTACCATTCAATTCCATGATACAATTAAGCGCCGTATAAAAGAGCAGAGACAAATTATTTCACTGGGAACGTCCAACAGTTTCGTAACGCAGCTAACTAAGCTTGTATCAATGGCGCGCCCATCGCTTGAAAAACTTTGGATAAAGAGTTCAAAAACAAAAGCGGCACCGCAGGGTCGACTGTGATAGTTTCGAATGTTTCCAGAGCGGAGCCCGGCTGCAACAAAAATGTCCTCGATTCGGAGAAAATGAAACTGTCGGGGGTAACTCGTTCCATTCCATAAAACTCAACGGTAGCCCGTTTTCCCCGGCGCGTCGCGTCGTGGAAAGTTGAAGTGGCGTGAAACTAGAGCAGGTACAGGGCCACCCTCCGTTTAGAATAAAAGTTCAATCGGTTCCGGGCGTCGTTTCGGGCCGAGGCTACCCCGTTAAAGGGAAAGGGCGACTTTCGAGAACGGTCTGGTAAACAGGGAAAAGGATTTTCAACCTTGGCCCTCCCTCGTCGACAGTTTATTATTTTATGCAACTGGAGCACGCCGCCCCATTGTGTCTCGGAAATTCGTCTTTACGACGTAATTGTAGGTTAGAGTTAAAAATTTCACCCTTTCCGTGAATTATGGGAGATGCCATGAGAGTTTATGGGACCCTCCGGAAAGCCTACAGACAGAAGGTTTGCTCCAGTTGTAAATAACGCTCCCGGGTAAGGGTTGATTTTTCCGATTTTCCTGAAATGCCTGTTGCTCGACAAGATTACCCAACAGGGCCCAGAAGGGCGAACGCCGCGCCGTTTAAACGCGACGCATTGTTTACCTCTTTCCGGGACAATTCGACTCGGTGTCGACTCGGAAATGCGATCGCATCAACAACAGCCATAACTGGACCCTTCTGCCCCAAGTTTCCGGAATAACGATGTCCTACCAGATGTTCGACACTTTGCTTGAGTCTATGACCAACGAAACTTGGAAATACACACACGTAAAATTTTTTAGCCACTGTATTTATTTACCTACACGTGTCCCGACAACCTTTTCATTTTTATTACGCTCGGACAATTTTCTTATCCTTGTTTACGTAAATACATGTGTTCAGGCAACTTTTTGCTTTTATTTATGTATCTTGAGACTGCTTTTTATTCTTGTTTACGTACATATGTTTGGACAATTTTTTATTCTCATTTCAGTACGTATGTTTAGAATATTTTCCTATTCTTGTTCACGTCCATGTGTTTCGACAATTTTTTACTCTTATCTGACTATGTATCGTTAGACTATTTTTTTATTCTTGTTCGCGTACATGTGTTTAGGCAGTTTTTTGGTCTCGTTTGACTATGAATCTTTAGACTATTTTTTTATTCTTGTTTACGTAGATGTGTTTAGACAATTTTGTATTTTTGTTTACCTACACACAGTCACTCGTAATAATATTCGTACACTTTTTGAATATTCGGCTTGGATTTTTTCGGAAGTGAGAGCAATTGATTTGCTGCTGTGAGAAAGATATTTTTAAACAATCGCAACGTTGACCAATTTTTATGAAATTTTCAGATCTACACAACGTATGTTTTAAGTTTTCGATATAGGCCCACATAAAAAAATTGTAAAAATAACTTTTAGTATTTCCTCTGCAATTCCGATGAATTATGATTTTTTCAAAATTTCTTTTTCGCGTCATGTAGTAAACCAATTAAAATTAATTCTAAAAAACATTCAACTCGTATGGTCCACAATTAAAAAAGTTATCGTATCTTCGAGAGTGTCCGAATATTATTGCAATTATGTACAATTTTTACAATTTCAGTAGTTGTAAAATATAAAACCGGACCGTGATAGACTCAATGTTGCCAGATTGTAGTAAAAATTGATTTTAAACGAATCTCATTAAAATAGCTGAACAAAGTGTACCCATATCTATTCAATACTAATTCCCCAAAATCCACAAAAACTCCAAACACATCACGTCCACAATTTATACATAAAATTTCAACAGTGCTCTCGCTTAAGCTCCAGAACCAATCAAACGAATCCCCCTCCATTGAAATGAACTTCAGCCGGCAGAATTTATGTTCCTCTACATCCTTCAAATAGACCGTGGCCAACTACACATGCATAAAACTTTACAGCCATGGAAAAGACTGTCACTATAAATCCGAACGATCCGAAATGATAATTCCGACGTCGCGGCCTCTACCTGGGGCCGCGGCTCGGGAACCTGCGTAAACCCTGGCCCTTCTCCTGGGACCGTCTTCGACCTGCTCGAAGCTGGGTCTCTCCCTGTAAACCCATAATGACGTAGCCCCGATACAAATACAGAAAAATGTAATTCAGACCGACCGGCCGTTCATTTCGACCGTTTCTTTAAGGCTGGGGGGAAGGGGGGTCAGTCACGGTTTTATGGTAAAAACGGCTAGTTTCTGGAACAGATTTTTACGATTTTTGCAGCACATTTACGAGAGATCCCAGGACAAGGCCCCATAACATTTTTGTAGGTCGTCCTCCAATTTTTCCCAACGGTCTGACCTTAAAGTCTTTTCACGTCTGTCAGGGCCGAGCGATTATTTTGAGACCTTTTTCGGTACAGTTTTCCGCGTTATTACGGTCACCCAAATAAAACACTGCTCTCGGTGCAGCCAGGCCGAGTCATTTTTAAATGAAACGCGCTCGTAATGTTATATTGGTGTCGCCTCCGAGACCCGGAGGATTTTTCCGCCTCCTCTGTCTGTCTTTTTTGACAGGCTGCGAGACCGTTGTCATCCTCGGGGGCCAGGTTGCTGACTCCGGGGATATCATAAAGTTTGTTTCCCGGAAATACAAAAACGTGGCCACCACGAGACACGGCCGCGTTTTCAGGCCACACTCCAGTTTTTACTATTATTAGAGCGATTTTTTTTCCTTTCTGTAGCGAAGCGTGGCACGGCACGCGTTCCTCTCGTGTTCTCGTTTTCTCGATTTATTGGGCCCTGCCACGCCGCGCCGCGCCGCGCCGGTGGCCCTTAAAGCCAGCTATCTCTCTCTCTCTCTCTCTCTCTCTCTCTCTCTCTCTCTCTCTCTCTCTTTATCTCGCCCTCTCGGGGCTCCAAGGAACACAGAACGGATTGATAGTGGAGAACTGGCGCAGGATGGGAAACAGATATAATGAGACGGTGTCACGAACCCTTCTCGAAAGATACGCCTCGTACCTCCACTCGATTCGTGTCTACCTTGCCGGCAGGAAATCCGCGAAATTGGATAACGGAGGCTCGGAGCGGGTTCGAGACCCTCTCGCCCGCTGATTCCACAAGATAAATTCCGCTAACGAATAGTCTGTCGAACCGCGACCGGTCGATACACCCTTTCGATGATTCTGGAGGGGGATACCAACGATTTTTTTCCCTAGGTTTGCCCGTTGTTTTTTGGTTTGGGCACTGAGATTGTATAACAGCGGTGTTCCGATGTTTTGATATTGTAAGACAAAGTTATCACTTTATAAAAATAAGAAATTTATCCAGAGCCATCCTCCGAGTTTACGTTAAAACAGTTTTTAAATGGAAGAGTAGATATGTAGTATAATAGACTTTGGAAGAGTGTATGAAAATTTTTGCTGGTGTAGCTGTTTTTCAATATTGTTTCAAATGTACAAATCAATTAAAGATTGCAAGGTCTGAGTTAGGTGCTAATTATTGTGTTTTGAGAAACCTTATCATTTTATGATACAGACCAATATATAGATTTTTCACATATACTATTGTAAATTCTTTATTTAAATTCTAAATTATTAATTGCATCTTTTTCTTTTGAGATAAATATATTAATCCAATTTTTACCAGTGAAGAGTATTATAAATTAAAAAAATTTTTTAATGTAATTTTCAGAATGTATCGACAACGTTTCTTTCATAAACCTCTAATTACCCCAATAAACAAAAATAAAAATTGATTAATACCTCAAACATAAGAATAGGCAGAAAATATCAAAAGATCAACCTCTTTATCAGAAACAGCTAATTAAATGTTTAATAAATTTGGAAAACGAAATATTGATCGAATATAACTGTAGATAAAATCGTAATATTAGCTTAATAGTACTTAACTAAACGAGTAGCTTAATGAAACTCGCCTGGAAAGCTTTTTATTCCATAGTCGAAACTTTTCAATTTCTGCTCATTTTTTTTTACGGGAGGAAGCAATTTCTCCCTTAAGCGTTCATCAAACCATTTAGATCTTTAGTACAGAATACGAGCTCCTTTATAAATATTAGAACTTTTTCCCTACAAGGATAAATATCGGGAAAGTTTCGGTAATAAAAGTTTTTGCACGATTAATTAGCCCGGTCCCTTATTAACTTCATCGTCTTTCTCATTTTCGACGAGGATTTCACCAACATCGTGGGAAGGGCTGTAATTAGTCAAGATGAACCGTAACTTCTTGCCGTGACAGGTGAGGCTAACCCTTCATTACGATGACAGTTGTCAGTTATTATACTGATTATGCAAGAAATCCAAACATTGGCTGCGCTCAATTAAACGTTTAATTAAAAGCTAGGTACTGGACCGAGTCCGACATTTCCACTCCATCAATCCCGCCGCCGCGCCGGATGTCTCGGAAGACAAATTGCAATCTTAATCACTGGAACATCCGTAAAAATCCTGATTACTCTATTTCGAACAGTATAGTGAAAAACTTCGAATACTATTTAAGTCTTCCGGTCTAGACCAACGGCTTTGTTTGGAAACTTTGTATACAAAAATCAAGCGACTGTTTTGTATCGAGGTTTTGCATACACTGGGTGTCTCACCTAACTCGGCTATCTATAATATCTCGCTTGCTTTCCATATTATGATGGGCAAAAAATTTGTTTAAGGTCATATTTTTTGAGATTTCAAGGTCATCAATGTGTTTTTAAATGGAATGATATATTTTTATTATCGCTATATGATAGCCGAGGTCATGACGAATCCAACGACCTTTAATATTATGACCTTCACGTGACCTTGACTATGAAAAATTCATCAATTAATCAATTTCAAAGTTGTCGGAAAATTGGATGTTGTTTAGGCATTTCCAAAGCAGGTGTGTGCCGAATATTGCAACGTCATAAATTTCATCCATACCATATTTCCTTACATCAGGAGCATCATGGCAACGACTTTGAGAATCGCGTTGTTTCTTGTACATGGAAATTGCAGCAAATACAAAGAAATGAACATTTCTTTTATGACATTCTCTTTACTGACGAAGCTACTTTTTCATGATTGGTGCACTGAAAACCCGAAATGGCTTCGACAAGTTGTACACCAGCTTGCGGGGAGTGTAAATGTATGGCATGGAATCGTTGGTGATAACATCTGAATGTTTCGTACTCAAGGTCACGCGAAGGTCATAATGTCATAGGTCGTTGGATTTGTCTTGACCTTGGCTATCATATATTATATAATCATATTATTATATAAAAAAACTTCGATGACTTTGAAATCTCAAAAAATATAACCTTGAACAAATTTTTTTGCCCATCATATTATTTGCCCCTCTGAACTAACTAATGTTTTCCTCTGAAATTTTCTTCTATCATAAAAAACAGGTGAGATATTTTGGATGGTCCAGTTAGGCGAGACACCCTGTACATTCTCTATTATTTGGAGTATACGACATAATTTTTTCGAGTGAAAATATTTAAAATTGTAGAAGTTGTAGTCTTTTGAAGGGGAGCCTTAAATACCTTTCCTTTACTACGAAATAAAGTTCTATTCTTTCGTAACTAATATTTAAGGATTAAAATAGACATACAATAAATATAAACCTTGTTTTTTCTTTTGCGGAGGATAAACAATTTCAACTGATAGCAACGGATTAATAATTTTACTAAATTTCGACGCTTAATATTCTCCGACAGCGCCGGCAGAATTTCAGGGAAATAAGACAACGATCGCAGAAATTATCGGTAGTAATAATAACTCTCCGGGTGCAGCAGGAATTCATAATGGCGCATCATGCATCGGTGCATCTTGCTCGGCGAGGCGAAAGATTTTTTCATCGGCAGTTCCACCGCGTTCCACGGGGCGAGTCGTGAATTAACGAATCGTCGAGCAGAGAACCTGCCAGCTTTTCTCTCCGCGGCGGTGTGATTCTTAATCTTCTGCGAATCAACGGGTTCAGCCGCTCTATCATTATCGAGCTAGCCCCGGTCCCAATCATGCGAGCCACTTCAGGTCTAGGGGCTCGAACACGAACGGCCTGATCGCGTGTCCGTGTGCCGATCGATTCGCCATTTTCTAATCCGCAATTCGAAAACTCGGGACACTATTCGTGACGCACGCATGCTACCCATTAAACCATTTCTTGGCCAGCTGGACTAGGAGACTGCGGCCGATTATATTTATGGATTGTAATCGGCTCAGCAGCTGGCCTATGGAAGGGGTGAGAACGGTTTCATTGTCCTCGCTTAAACGATTTTTTAAATTTTGTTTGTTTCACTGTGTGTGTGTTTTTTATTTAGGAGATCTCTGTGGACGTAAAGCAGAAAATTATTAAGTATACATAACTATGTTGGGAAGATCTGAACGTTTCTCAAATGACAGTGGTAGCAGAGGGGTAGTTTTTTTTTAATTTTTGTAATTTACCAAAAATAAATTTTTTTTTTTTCTAGACAAATTATCAAATTTGTTTTTTCTTATTACACTTTCAAATTATATAGAGGTGAATTATATACAGAAGAGTAATTTTTTAAATTGTCTGAAGTAATGTTTTTAAATTAATTTATTTCTGGAAATTATTATGCTAGAACAAGCACAAAATATATTTTACACTTAAATTTTATTGGTCATCGTTACCTGAATTAATTGTTTAATTAGTTCAGGCTGGCAGACAGGTAATTTGTTTAAATTTTTGAAAGGTTGTTTATTAAATTTTGTTGTTTTATTGCAACTAAGAAGATTAAATAGTAAGCTTAACTGCCTGAGATGTTATTTTCGCACTGATTAAATACGTAAACTAATAATAAGGTGTTAAGGGACAAATTTTTCATTTAATTACAACGGCGATGTTATAAAATATGAGAATTTACATTGTGCAGGCCCAATTAGTATTAGCAGATTGCAGATTTTACTAAAATAAAGCACAGTAATACGAAATCTTGGACGCAGCTTAATACAGATTTTATTTTTCCTTTCACCTGGCGCGAGCATTCATTAAGGAATCGAGTCTCCGTTTAATTATTTCTGTCATAAATCAAAAGAAATCCGAAGTTGCATAAATGTCGTCAATTTACTTCACAATTTACAATGTTGTTTGCAAACATTAATCATTTAAAGTATCTAATGGGATATGGGTATATATATAAAGAAAGCACACTCTTTTGTAGCACACGGAATAGAGATTATATTTCAACAAATTCTCTAATAGCACGTCGTCAGACACGTCTTTACGGTTTGAGAGAAACGTCGCGAAAAGAAACAAGAAAACGAAACAGAGGAGCAACAGTTCAATATGAACATCAGAGGATCGAGGGTCCCATGCCGGGGACAACATACAATGTATATTAACTGCAGATACAATGTATATCAAAAGCCGATTCAAACGATCCTTCCTTCTAAAGAAATAACAGATTCATTTTGTTCTGTTTATGAAATAAATTCCAACACGCCCCCTCAAAATAAATCTATTATTTTAGTAAAGACATGTCTTCCTTGTGCTTCGTCTGGGGCTAATTACATATGGTCCAACATTTGTTGCTTAGGATTAGGGAAACCCAGAAAAAACCTAATCAGACCATATAAAAAAAACTTGTACTATCACAACTATAATTCTATATTCATTATAATCTTATTTCTATATTATTACTATTATTACTGAATATATTTTTTTTTTATTCCAGGCCCATCTTTGCTCTAAATTCCTTAAATTTAGGTGCTGGCAATGGCTTCGTAAGGGTGTCTGCTAGTTGGCTATCTGTGGGAATAAATTCAAGTTTTATGACATTCTTTTCAACTTGTTCTCTTGAGAAATGGTACTTTATATCTATATGTTTCGACCGTTTATGGCTGCTCGGATTGTTCGCAATATTAATACAACCCATATTATCTTCGAATATTATTATTGGATCAGAGACACTTATATTAATACTCATTGCCAATGATCGTAACCATAGTGCTTCTCTCACAGCTTCAAAAAGAGCCATGTACTCTGCTTCAGTGGATGAGGCTGCTACTGACTTTTGTCTTCTACTATTCCAACAGATTGTACATTGTTCATACATCTTGAACAAATACCCTGTTGTACTCTTTCGATCCGTATGTTCATTGCCTCCCCAATCTGAATCTACATATGCACTCAATAGATTTTTAGAATCGTTTTTAACATAAGTTAGTTTAATATTAGCTGACCCTTTCAGATATCTAAGAACCCTTTTAAGGTTTTGCCATAGTTCGCTATTATTTTTATTTGAATATTTACTTAAAATATTTATTGCAATACTTAAATCGGGTCTTGTACAAATCATTATGTACATTAAACATCCAATTAAATTACGGCAAGGTGCATTGTGTTGTTCATCCGAGTTTAAAGCTACGTAGTCTAATACACTTGGAAGAGGTGTACTAACTGGTTTGCAATCTAGCATATTAAATTTCTCAAGCACAGTCTTAATATATGCACTCTGATCTAATGTTATTTTCCCATTAGTTCTATTCACTTTTATTCCAAGAAATAGTTTGATTTCATTTAAATCTTTCATACAAAATCTATCTTTCAAATAATTTTTGAAATTTTTCATTGCTTCAATCTCAGCCGTTATTATTACTAAATCATCCACATATAGTATCACGTATATATTCTTTAATATACTCTTTCTATCTAGAATATAAATGCAACGATCTGCTGATGAGTTCCGGAAGCCTTTTTCTACAAGAGCTTTTTCAAACATCTCAAACCAGCATCTAGCTGATTGTTTAAGACCATACAAAGCTTTATTCAATTTACACACTTGATTATTATTATTGTTACACTTGACACCCTCAGGAATTCGCATATAAATTTCTTCCTTTAAAATACCATTTAAAAAAGCTGTTTTTACGTCCATGTGGTGGACTAATAAATCATATTGATTTGCAAAAGCTATAAGAAATCTAAAACTAGACATTCTAGCTACAGGTGCAAATGTTTCATTATAATCTTCTAGATATTTTTGACTAAAACCACGAGCCACTAGTCGAGCTTTGTATTTTAATGGATTTCCGGATTCATCATTTTTGATCGTAAAAACCCATTTGCAGTCGACGATGTTTTTATCTTTTGGCCTCGGTACTAAATCCCAAGTTTTATTAATAATCAATGAGTTTATTTCCTCAGCAATAGCTTGTTCCCACTTGATCCTGTCTTCTCTCATTTTAATCTCTTCAAAAGAGGTGGGAATTTTTAAAACTATTGACTGGGCACACAAAAGATAATCATCGTCTCCATCAAATTCTTCATACGAAATAGACGGTCGTTGTTTAATTCTATCACTCCTTCTAGGTTCAATGCTATCCTTTAATTCTACTATTTCATTTTGTTCTGGTCCCGGCACTCCTGCTATATCTGTTTCAGTTACAGATTTATTTTCCATGTGATCTACCATTACTTTTATTCTTGGCTCTAGTATATCTGATTTATTGTTATCAGATTTCATCCTCTTTAATACATCTGATTTTTCATTATCAGATTTATTTAAACCACACTGTATATCTACTGATTTCGGCACCTCTCGAGATGCATCAGTTTCACATTCCATATTTATTTTCTTTATTACAGGCCGAGATTTTAAGTAATTAATTTCGTCAATGATCACATCCCTTACTATTTCAAATTTCCCATTTTCTACGTTCCATACTTTATAACCATTTGGTACAAATCCTACCAGTATACACTTGTAAGATTTTTCATCAAATTTCGATTTCCTAACTTTATTATGGACGTATACTGTTGAACCAAAAACCCTTAAATATTTTAATTTGGGCTTCTTAGTATGCCACAATTCAAATGGGGTTTTATCTACACTTAAAGCTTTCGACGGGGTTAAATTAATTAAATATGTAGCAGTTAAAACTGCTTCTCCCCAAAATTCTTTTCCTAAACCTGCACCGTTTACCATTGCACGTGCTTTTTCGGTTATCGTTCTATTCATGCGTTCTGCAACGCCATTTAATTGCGGAGTCCGCGGGACCGTCAAATGATAGCTTATTCCTCTTTGTATGCAATAATCTTTCATTTCATTCGATAAGTATTCTCTGCCATTATCACAATATAGATTGACAGTTTTTAAGTTAAAACGCGCTTCACTTTTTGCAATGAAGTCTTTAAACACTGTGAAAACCTCTGATTTGTTTTCAAGCAAATATGTTACGCAGTAATGCGTATACTCATCAATGAATGTAATGAAATATCTTTTATCATTAATCGTAGAAGGAGTGATCGGGCCACAAACATCTGTGTGAACTATAAACAATGGTTGCCTGATGTGACTCTTATCCTTTGCCTTTTCAAATGGTAATTGTGCTTGTTTCCCATTAATACAAGCTTCACAAAGATAATCGTCTGGAATTATTTTTTCGAGATAAGTCACATCTTCTACCATTTGTCTATTTTTCAATTGTAAAAATTTTGTTTTTCCAATATGCCCTAAACGCTTATGCCATAGTTCATAATTATTAATTATTCTCCTAGGCATATAAGAGTTCAATAAATTTACTCTTTTCTTTGTAATTCCAAAAACCATAGATACCAAATTATTTAAAGGTTTACCATACATTACCATTTTTCCGTCTTTAATAATCTGAACACCTCTCTCGTTGAAATTAATACTCATTCCTTTCTGCTGCAATCTGCTGACTGATAATAAATTATACGGCACGTCAGGGCAGTACAGCACATCTCCAAGCACGCCTTCAATGCCCATGTTGCTGGTTACAGGTATTTGTCCCTTCTTTGTGGCCGTGATATACTGTCCATTCTTAGCAGTCAAAATCTTCATAGGTGGGTCTAACTGGATCGCGTGTGAGAATACACTGTCATCGTTTACGATATGATCCGATGCACCGGAGTCGAGGATGATGTTAATTTTTCACTTTTCGCAACTTTATAGTTTCCGGTCATAAAAGCGTAGCCAGAGACATTTTCATCCGGCACTGCTTGAGCCGTTTGAATACTGTGTAAATTTTGATTATTGCTGCTTTGTTCTTTTTTATATTGAAGCCTCTTTTTTAAAATGGTAGCAATCTTTAATCATATGTCCCTTTCTTCCACACTGGTGACATTTTCCAGCAAATGATGATTTGTTGAGTTTAAATCCATTTCCTCTTCTGTAGTGTCCTTTGTGGTTTCCTCTTCTAGATTGATTTCCAAAATTGCTCGGTCGTTGATTTCCTCTTTCCATCCTTTGTACTTGCAGCACTTTTGCACTATTGTCTACTTTTTCACTTTTGATTTTGGTTTCGTGATCTAAGAGTCTTTTCTTCACAATATCAATGGTAATATTCGCTTCTGTTAACATTGTCTCAATGACAGTCGATACCGTGTCGTAAGCTTCTGGTAAGCTCGATAACAGGATAGAAATTATTTCATTTTCCCTGGCAGGCACACCTGCAGCCGACAAATCTGTTATCAATTCATCGAATACTTCGAAGTGGTCTTTTAGTGAAGTATCACTCTTCATTTTTAATCGTAGCAAGCTCTTTCTGATTGACAATTCTGTAGCCGTACTCTGGCTTTCATAGACGGAATCTAATTTGGTTAGAATAGATTTCGCCGTACTTCCTGGCGTATCGTATTTGAGGTGCGTGTCCGACAAATACTGCACAATCGCACATTTAGCAATACGCTCGGCTTTGGTCCATTCAGCCGTGATTGGATTCGGCGGCAGATCATCAACAACTTTCAGCACATCAAGCTCATACAGAAAATTTCGAATCCTGTGTTTCCACGCATTATATTTGATGCCACTAAACTGGGGAATATTTCTCCTGTCTTTAAATGTGTCCATTGTCACTTATACAAAGTATCTTACACTTAGTCACTAAACAATAAAAAACTACAAGTCAAACACAATTAAAAAAAAAAATACTTAACAATTACACTAAGTACTTTACACAAAAGACAAAATAAACTAATAACTATATATAGAGTTAATGCAAAACGTGTCCTGGGCCCATAACCTAATGGGATATGGGTATATATATAAAGAAAGCACACTCTTTTGTAGCACACGGAATAGAGATTATATTTCAACAAATTCTCTAATAGCACGTCGTCAGACACGTCTTTACGGTTTGAGAGAAACGTCGCGAAAAGAAACAAGAAAACGAAACAGAGGAGCAACAGTTCAATATGAACATCAGAGGATCGAGGGTCCCATGCCGGGGACAACATACAATGTATATTAACTGCAGATACAATGTATATCAAAAGCCGATTCAAACGATCCTTCCTTCTAAAGAAATAACAGATTCATTTTGTTCTGTTTATGAAATAAATTCCAACAGTATCCTATCCTACCTATTGAATTATTTCAATACACATGCTTCTCTTCTGGCAACCATTTTACAAAAGGAACACATCGTTCGAGCTAAGAAAAGCAAATTTCCATGGTAATAAAAATTCACCGTGCATTCATCGAATTATAAACTTCGCTCCGGGGAAGCGTATTTATCCTGCAGCACGAAAACGAAGATGCGTCGCTTGCGTGTACAATTAAACTGCTCCGCAGTGTTCGCCGACAAAGAGATAAATTAAATGTTCCCCTCAATGTATTTCAATTACCCCAATACTTATTTTTATATTCGGACTGCGAATTCAAACTTTGCGCTGGAATTAAAAGCAAATTTTTCTTTGCAATCGTGTTCCACGTTACGGATAATTTAATATCAACTGTTGCAGTCGTAGTGGATATTGCAGTCGAATAATAATTCATCAATTGGTCATTCAATTCTCACTGAATTTAATTGATGAAATAATTATTATATGGAAAACCTGCAAGAGGTTAACAATTGATGTAATAAACATTCAGCATGTTTTATTGTTTCAATTGAAAAACATTCAGTTATTCATGTGTAGTATGATCAAGCGCTCTTTTTGCAGCCAAACACTCATGCATTGGTCACGGGTAAATGGTCCTTAAATTAAAATATTTCTCTTAATATATCAAATAATACTACATCAGATCTGATTCAATCAAAAGCAAATCTTTCTTTCCACAGAAACGTATAAATTATTCTGTTATCGGTAGACCCGCGGATCTTTATGCAAAGTGAATCTTGAAATTAAAATTTGAAAATGACTCTTTTCTTTAAAACAAATTTCAATCAAGTGTTTTTCTAAATTTTTTCTTAAGAATTTTCTAAAGCTGAAAATAATATATCGACCTCCACTGTTTTAAATTGCACCTACTCACTTTTCCTATAAATGCATAGGATCGATAAAAAATGTCATTTAGCCAAGTAAAAACCAATTGAACAATCCTATCGCAATGAAAATCAGTATTCATCGTAGCCTAAACTCGGCTCGAACGAATCGTGTTTGCTCAAAGGCAGGATCAAAGATGCGCCCCTTTTTTTCGTGCAATGAAACGCCCCCACGCCATCCACCGACAAAGGGGCAGACTAAACAGGAATCTCGGCTGGTTTTCGTAAATATCATTAACGCTCGTTCACCCTTTGGACGACAGAAGCCTTCCTAAACCGATTCCCGACGCGGTTTGCTCCTTTTATGTGAAACAGATGCACCGCGAGCCTCGGCACGACAATATTCCGGGCGCTTCTGGTGCGTGTCAACGTCCCGCCGCGCCGGCATCTTTTTCGAAAACCGACGCCCGACGTTTCGTCTCGCTCCCGTGAAATCACGTCGAACGCTCTGGGATCTTATTTATTGAAAACAGAAGAACGCCAATTACGTTTCGCTCGTCGCGGCGTGGGTCAAGTTTCTCGTTATTATTTCGTCGACGAGGTTCGCGCCTGTGTCGCGACACATCGTCGACTTCCGTCTCCATTTTCTCGTTTTACCTCCCCCGAGACGCGTAATATAGATGGAACACATGCGTGTCGGTTGTAATCACGTCGTTTCAGGTCTAATTGTAACAGGAAACGGGCTGAACGACGCTTAGGAAAATACGGGAACGATTAACAGGCCAATCTTTCGACCGAGATTGCAGTCGGGAGCTAAAATGGAGGCTTCCAGCTCGCTTGGGGGATGTGATGACGCTTGATGACGCCGAAGGTGGAGGTTAATGGAATTACGCGCAGTTGCGATCCGTGGAAAAAGGATCTACACACATCCAGGAATGATCTAAAACTTTTTGACGCTGTTTGCGCGATGTTTGATTAGAAACCGCGTTTCGTGGAAAAAGCATTTATACAGGGTGTAAAAAAAATATATGTCGCGGCTATCAGCGAGATTCTACACCCTCGGATTGGTGGAAATTGATGTAAGGAAAGTACCGCAAAATTCTTCTTGACTTTGAATTTCAAGGTTAAAAGGTCAACGATTTTTTTTTATTGCGTCCGTATTCTACTCGTCACAAGGATAGAATATGTGAAAACAACAAATGGTCAAAACTGGATGGTTCTCTCAGAAAAGAATGGTAAAGTTTTTTCATCATCAAAAACTATTACTATTCACCAGCAATAGATGTTTACCTTCAAACTCAATGCCTGTGCGCACAATACAATACTCTGCATTCATTCGTTTCGGATTTATTAAAATTTTCGCCACAAATTCGCTCATCCTGCAAGGGACGATATCCTTGAGCCTGTCGACTCAAAATCCTTAGAATACTGAATGATCTACGTCCTTTCGCCAATCAATCCTTTTCCCCAGTCGGAAAATCCGGTTCTGCTCGAGCAACCAAACACCATCGATCGATTCACCGTCGAAAATCATTGTTAGCCGAGCAGAACAGCGTTTCTTTGCGTCTTCGGCAAACGGAGGTTGTTGTTTACGCGTGTCTCGTTGTTTGCACCAGTTGCTGAGCAAACTGCGAGCATTTGCCCGCCGATAGTTCGAGTGGATTTGCTTCGGCAGTGCCGCGGAAGAGGTTTAGCTATCGCAAAAAGCAGCGAGCGGGCTCGACAGGCAGTAAAAGGCGGTGACTTGAAAGAGGTTTTCCGTGAAAGGAGTGGTCCTGAGCAGCTACCTTTGTCGAATCTTTGTCGGCGGATCGTTCCTTGGTAGGCGTCGTGCACTTCACAGCCCTCCCCCTCCCTCCCTCTCGAAAGCCATTCGTGCCTCTTGTAATTGAATCGATTCGATGATCGTGAAATATTACTTTCATATTTCACCGGGTCCCTTAACGTTTCAATTATTTTCCCGATCACGCACCGGCTTTATCGCCGCCGGAGATTATGGGAAACCACGGTCAATTTCGTTCCGACGATTAACGTGACCCCCGTGCACCGCCATATTACAAAAGAGTTGAATTTAGTTTTATCAACATTGCAAAAATGCAAGTTGCTTAACCCTAGATTACAGCGTACTAGAAATGACTATGTTACTTTGTGAAAATGATAAGAATGCATTTAGTCAGATTTTTAGAAATTTTTATCACAATAGGGTAAGGGACTCGATTACTGTGGGGGAACCAATCACTGCGCCTATATTAATTATACTTATTTTTAAAGCATAACGAACATATATGTTAACTGATTTTAATGAAACAGAATTGAATATCTCTTCTTTAATATTCATTATGCTTTAAAAATAATTGATATAGGCACAGTAATTGGTACCCCCACAGTAATTGGGTCCCTTACCCTATGTGACCAAAGCAATTAGTTTTGTTGAATAATTTCTCCATAACTGTATTTTAGTTTCAACAAAGGAAATCTGATCTCAGTCTAAATTCAGAATAGCCAAAAAAATATTGCGATTGTTCCTGCATTTCTCAAACCTGTAGAATTTTATTATAAAATATAATTGTCGCCCACTTTTATATAGACTTAAAATACTGTAATTAGATCGTATAATATGATCGCTAATGACGTAGACGTTGATGCGACTTTTATGAATAAATAATATCTATATAAAAACATATATCTTATATCTTAGGAATGTGAAAAGCAAATACACATTTAGTTGCTGTATTAAGTAGACTGTCAGAGTTCAAATAAATTAAAAAGGAAGCCATTAAACAGTACTAACCATTATACCGTCTTTTAGGGGCTTGTGCCCGTCATAAACGCATAAAACTGACAGTAAAATATAAAAAGAGAGTAATAAAAGAAAACGCTTATGACAGCTCGAACACTGCTTAAATGAATTTTTTATTAAATTTTCCGAGCTCCAAAATTGTTCTGTAATTAATTTTCAGCAGAGTAATTTGTTTAAAGCCGTAGAAATACATGTAGTTTTATTTACAAATGAAGTCGTGTACTGGACATCGTTGCTTTTAGGAATAAGAGACAAATTGGACTTAATATTACCATTTCTACGTTATTATATTCAGAACTAAAGTACTCGACGTAATTTTCACCATCGGCAAAAGTGAAAAACTTGATATGGAAAACATGAGGATTGTCATTTTTTAAAAATACGATAAATTGAATCCACTCTGGCAGAAAATGTTCCATAAAAATCCTGAAAACTAAAGAATATGTATTATTCAGGCTCCTATGAAAAATACAAAATAATATTCTGGAAACCATGTTACGGAAAAATGTGAATAAAATCCTCCTGTGCTTTTACCAAATGTCAAATAACACTGTCCATCGTTATGCGATTAATAATAATGTATAGAATAAACCTGGACCCATTTTAAAATTTTAATCGTCCACTTGCGCATTCACTCGCTTTCTTTAAGTTAACTCACTTCTGCAAAATAAAAAATCTCCAAAATATTAAAACAATTTTTCGTTAAAGGAATTAGATTACTGCATGATGTGGAAAAGAAATTTCGAAAAAATTACAATGGTCGGAATTGCAAAGAAAACTACTAAAAGTTGTTTCTTACAACATTTTTATGTCGGACTATATTGAAAATATAATATTTATTAAAAAAGTTTTCTTACAATTTTTTTTACATTTATATATTTTTCTTGTAGATTTGTATCAATATACATATAAAATATTGATAAATCAAATGAGAATTTCATTAAAGTCGTTCTTTTCCGCATCAAGCGACTTTAGTGTTTTCCCAGTTTCCGGAAATCCGGCTACCAGGTTTGTTAAACAAATTCCAGCCGGCAGTCGTCGATACCTGGAACGTGGCATTATCCACCGGCTCCGCCGTCACGACTTTCGAGCAGGTTTTAACAACAATCGAGCGGAATTCGATGGGCGGAGTTCCTCGGGCTCGTTCCGGCTGCGAAAAGTGCGCGAAAAGTTAATTGAAGCCGCCGCTTTTCCACGGCTTTCTCGCACAATGACCTTATTGTCCGCTTGTCGCCTTGCTCGTAAGGGGTGTTTTATTATGGGGGCTGTGTGACAAGGGCGCTCGAGACTCCGCTTACCACAGTGTCCAAGTCGTCGAGTATATCCTGTAGAAAATGCTGTGGGAATATTCATGGGGCCGCCATGAAATCGGGAGGGCGTGCTGCGAATAATTCACCGGACAAGCTTTCATAAAAGCTGTTAAATCAGACGGTCGATACAACGTTTTTACGGATATCCGAGAATGAAATTGGACGGTGTCTAATGCCTCGAGCCCGAGATTTATAAACTCTGACGAGTCACGGATCTTTATTAATCGTGAGGACTGCGTTTATAACGGTCGGCGGGGGGGGGGGGGGGGGGGCGGGGGGGGGGGTTTACCTTTGTGCACTCCGAGACCGATTGTAATCACAGCTTGAAAAATTTTAATTGTAATTGGTCGTCTCAGCGTAGGTTACAAATGAATCGTTCTTCTTTAATTCTTGTTTTACTTTCTTCTTATTTTTATTCCTTTGTTCAATGGGTCTACAGTATAGACTATACTGGAGTACGTATCTTTAGGGGTATAAGTGCGAATTTTTAGGGGTCTTACTTGAGAGTGAACCTTTATGCAGTACAAGAGAATGTGCATATTAACAGAAATTGATAGCACGTTTATTTTGTATTGATTTCAAAAATTCTTCTGCTTGGTAGAAGAATATTGTTGTTTATTCTGACCTCAATAGGCTGAAAATTAAAGAGAATGAAAGTAAATCCCTTTAAATATGAAATACCGTAATGGGTGAGACCGGATCAGGGGTGAGATCAGCTAATTATCTACCGGTGATTAATTTATAATTTTTTTACCAATAAGTCCCCCCCTTATATCGTAATTTAATAATTTATGTTATTATATTAAAGCAGATTTTTAAGCTTGCTTTTTATGCAGCATAATGATTGAAAATTCTATTAACCCTTTGGACTATGATGTACTTTACAGTTGAACTGATTAAAACTACTTTGACGTTCATAATTTCCTAGAAAAGAAAGAAAATTTATATTTTCTACATTCATATTTTATATGTTGCACGTATATATATTCTCCATGGGCAACACACCAACAACAGCAAAATCAAATTTGATTTTGGTTAAATTAAATTAATAACATACATATTTAGTAGATTCTGCTCGAAGTCTCCATCACGAATGTAACTCGACATGATTCCCATGGTTTACAAATAATAAATTGACGAACAGAACATACTACCTCGATAGAACCAATGAAAAATGTACGAAATTCGAGGAATTCGAGGGATCGACAAGGGGTAATTAAACACATATGTAAAAAGTTTGCGAATCAATGCTTCCATTTGAACTTTCCAATAACTCAGAACAAACATCAACAAAAGTAAACCATTCACATTGAAAACCTGTCGGGAAAAAATTCGTACATTTTGATGTGCACCATCTACAAAGCAATTCCGCTGTCCCGCGCAGATGGAAAATCAAATGTAAACGTTCTCCATATTGTTTTGATTTGCGAACTCTGCTGTGAGAGCAACCAAGAGATCAAATAAATTTCGCATTGCAATTCTGTCGCAGTTTTTCTCCGGCGTATGGAGGTTCGACGTTCCGAAGAGAAACGATCGGAAGAGAAGGTGGCAAGAGAGAGAGAGAGAGAGAGAGAGAGAGAGAGAGAGAGAGAGAGAGAGAGAGAGAGAGAGCGATCGCCATAAAATTTCTCGCGATGCAATCCCGTCAGCTCGGACGAGTGTACGCGCTACCGCGATGCGATCCGTGGGACGCGGATGCAACAAAAGTGCACTCGGTTGCAGTCAAAGGCCGCGGGTCGAGCGAGTCCAATCGGCGGGCAGCCGGCCCCGGAAAAAGTTTCGTCGGATTCCCAGCGATTCCATCGACGAAGGAGCCGTTCGACTTCGTGGTCAATTATTTCCTGGCTACTTAAGGCATATCCTCATGTCCGGGCAGTCGCGCGACCAGAGCCCCGCATAGAAATACGTCGCCGCGACGAATCGTCGATTTCACGGAGACCGATGCGGCTTTTGCGGAGTTCTCCGCCCACGAAGCCCGCGCGCTCTGTCCGGCATTTTACAATGTCCCTTCGTTAAGAAGAGGCAGCTGCGACGCGGCTGTACCCCTTAAAAATAGCGACGGCTTGAATTTCATTAAAATTGTTGGCCGAGGCTGACGGTGCATCGTGCGACACGTTCACGCCCGGCAATTATGAACAACCAGTGGGTGCAGCGGAATTGGACGGTATGCGGGTGCGTCTCGTGCCTAATAGAACTTTACTGATTTCATCCAGGCTTCGGAGTACTTTCATTAGAGGAGCGGGTGGGTTCTTCACGTAAGCCGGGAAGAATTATATTTTCTTAACAGTCCTGATTGTAATCTTACACCATGTATACTTATAGATCCGGCATAGGTATAGTATGTGTATAGGAAAGCCGAGGATTCAGTGGGTTAAAGATCGTTGAATTTGGGACGTGAAAAGATAATTTTTAAGATAATTTAAAAATGGCTGACACGTCAGACCGACTCCGACACTACGCCGCCACGCCATTACACATTTTCGATCGCAAGAAATCGAAATTAAATTGAATGTTATTTCTTCCCTTAATGATCTCAATAGAGGAGAAATCATGTATTGATCTTCAATTTTCTTAATTTTTCAACAATTATGAATTTTATCTACTCAATTTTGATATAAATGCATAAAGATCCGCAGCCTAATAATAACTAATCACAAGTGAGGTAGATGTGAATTATGTAAAAATAACAGTGCTACCTTGAAATGTTGTAAATGTGATCGATTTATATGTTAAAAACATTCTGTAATCTGCATGATATACGAAAGTCGTTAATCTTCAGAATCAAATATCGATTCCTAAAATAGTTATTACATAATAAAATTATTACTTCATACTTCATTGTAACACCTTAATAAAACATATAGAACAAATATTTGTATCTTTAATATACTTTATATACTGATTATTTCCTGATAAGTTGCAAAATTCTTTGAAATTATGACCTCCTGACCCCCGTCCCATCCATAAGTTAAGAGTTGGCACTGTCCTTATGGTCAGTGAGTGAATAAGCATAGCTTATACATCTTTCGAAGATGTGACGTCATTTCTACAAATGTTACATGGTATGAAGGGGAACATGAATTGGTGCAGATGATTTCTTTATAAGCGGAGGCATTTAGGAGATATAAAAGTCAACTTTGATTTTTTAAATGGAATCGTATAGTTGTTGTGCACCAATCAGTGCAGTTTCTTGTTCTCTATAAAAAAAGTATTAACCCAGATGTTTTAATTTAAATACAGTGAATTTTTGATATTTGCCTCTCGAGCTTCGCGACCCCTCATGGAGTATACCCCGCGGTAGTGGGGATAATTCCACAACGTTTACCATCAGCTTTGGTGACATATGCAAAGAAATCACTGCATTGCTAAGAAAACCTCCCCCTCTTAGTAACGATGACTTTGTATACCAATACTACCGCAATAACTCAAAACCACTCACCCAAACTCAACCATGTGCGAGAAAAGAAATACGGATAAAGAAAACCGAGATACACCCAGTGAAACGTTGGTCGCCATCCCCTAATTCCTGCGGACATCGCAGATACGTTCAACGAGGAAAAAAATAATCGTCATATTTCCACGAGGACAGCTTCGGCGATTCCTCGAGGACAAGGCGGCCTCGCAATATATCTTTCCCCCGGAGCAGTCGCACCATGAGGCATCAAGGATCAGCAGATGACGACCGAGCTGATTAGATTCGGTCGGGCTTTGAAAGGGATCCACGATGCCCGGGACCGTCACGAGTTTCGAATCGGCATTCAGCCGATTTCCGCGCACCTTGGAAACGGTGATTTCGCCGCAAGTAAACAGGAACGGCGAGAACCAAAACCAGAAGGACCGAACCAAGAGAGAGAGGGAGAGAGAGAGAGTTGGTTTTAAGCTCTTTCAGGATCCCTGGCTCCTCTCTCGTGAATTCGGTTTCGGTCGTTAGCAGATGCGATCCGCTCGTGATCCGGCCGGGTTTCCCGATTTTCCACGGTTTCCGACGGCGACCCGTGCGTCTTTGTACCACATGTGATCTCGGCCTTGAGCATTGTCGGTAGACGGCCACTGGGCTTCTGCCGAAAGCAGGAGAACGGAAGCCAGTTTCCGACGATCTTCAAGGAAATTCCGTGGAAATCCGTCGTTTCGTCCTCGCTCCCCGCCGCCATTACGCGGCTTTCAAGCCACCGCCGTTTTATCTACGGTGAAAGGAGCGCGATATTTCACAGGCTTCCAGAAATCTCGCAGATAGCCTGCGAGCGCAACAGAAACCGCGTTCCGTGAAACGTCTGAGGAAATATGTTATCTTTTAACTTTGGAGAAATGGTCTCCTGCAGTTTTCGCGAAACTTGGACGCGATGCGGAGCTCAGAAAAATAGTTGAGGCGACTATTATTCGTTAATGGTCGTTATTTACACGCTGGGGGAGAAGACTGCACTTAAAGTTGGGGGTTGATTATCGTATTTGATGATTAGACTGCGGATTTTATGTAAAAGCAATGGACATGTTGGAAGAATTGACGAATACTGTTATTTTCAACTTATTAAAATCAGTAACCCCTTGTACTACTATTGATTATAATGATTACATTATAGTGATCATAATGATTAGGAATTCTTTACCGTTCAGAATTTCATAGAAAAAAAGATAGTTTATATTTATTGTATACCTATCTTTTCTCCAAAGGAAATACTATCTTGTCACTAAAACAAAATAGAATTTCATTTCGGTTTAAAGGAAATTAATAACATACACATTTATTAGGCTCTGTTCAGAATTTTAATCACGAGTCTGACTCGATATTGTAGGGCAAGGGGTTAAAAAAAAACACTTTCTTATTGAAGCAGTGTTTCTTATAATTGATGGAGACAATTCTTATTTTGTATAAAAATCTGCGGACGTTGTTTAGACACTTCGATTACACAGTAACTTAAACAATATTTCAGAAAAATTGCAATTGGTAAAAAAGTCTTACCTATTTTAATCGTACTTAAAATTGCAGGACTATTTGAACGTGAATAAAACAATATTAGTAATCTGAAGAACTAGCCCCGAAGACAAACCATACACACTCGAAACTTGAAATCCGTATAACCTCGCGAAAATTGCGTTCACTCGTCCCGCCACAAAACTACAGCGATTGTCCATTAAAAATTGCAGTATAACTAGTCAGACTGCTGTCTCCCAGAGGCGCAATCGCCGATTTGGAGAACGGAGGTCCGTCCAGCTAGATGAAATTCCAACGGGAAGAAAAGAATAGAAAAATCGCATCCAAGGCTGGCCATAACAGAAAATCTCCATTAAAGTTTTTGCTCGTTCAGAAGCGGACGAACGGAGGGAACGAGTTCCAGGCGACGATGTAACGCTCAGCGAAAGGATTACAGAAAAATCCTTGGCGGTCAATAATACTCGTCCGCCGTAGTCCTTGAGGCGAGATTAGGACCCCGGAATATGAAATCATGCTCGAACCTCTGCGAGGTCCGTCCCTCTGGCGAGGAATCGATCTTCTTCGGAGGCTGGTGTCTCGTTTAGCAACCGATCATCGTTCGCGTAAATACGTCGGCGATCGTCGAGGGGCCCGGCCGGTTTTACGGTCACGAAAAATTACTTTACAGTTTGCGACCGTAAAACTGTTCCTCGGGGAACTCGGTCCCGTCCTTATTCCGTTCCTATGGCGTTCACAGCTACCTCCTGGATACGACCACATTATTAGGAATTGTCCGTGGCCATTCGTCCTCCCGTGACTGTATATCTTCTCGCCCTTGGGCGTTATGCAATTTCACTGCGACGCTCGGCGCGATATTTTAGCAATCTATCGGGAGAAAATTATTGCACCGAAAAGGTATTCATTTTCGGCGACCTCGTTGGCTTTACTGCCCCTGACCATAGTACCACCAAATCCACAGTAACACCTTTCTAAGTGATAAGCTAGGTTTAGGGGTTGATATTGCGATTTGATTTGCAGAAAGCCTTTGCTTGGAACGCTTTATGTTATCATAAAGAATCCATTTTTCATCTCCGGTAACGATTCTGCTAAGAAATGGATCTTTACGAAATCTGGGTAGCAATTAAGTGCAAATTCATCGACGAATATTCTTGTTGGTCTCAGATAATTGATGCGGTACCCGTATTCCTTGCGAATATGCCTTTCTCATTTCGTGTAGGTGCCTTTGTATAGTTGACCATGTGGACCCAAGGCTTCTCGATAATTCGTGTATACTTAATTTTGGATCAGCTTCCACTAGTGATTTTAGGCTGTCATTATCAAATTCAACTGGTCGTCCACTTCGAGGCCTGTCAGAGAGATCATAATCACCAGCAGCAAACCTTCTGAACCAACGTTGACACTTGTTGACCTTCAATACATCTCCATAAACATCGCAAATTTTCTTTGTTGTTGAAAAAGTATGCAATGACGAATATGATCCTCGGAAGGCACGGACGCCGCCATTTTATTACAGGCTTGTAAAAAAAATTATACTTTTTAGAATATTTTGAACACAGGCTGCTTTACTGAAAACTGTAAAAGAATACGTGTTTCCTCTGCAACGATCGGTACA
The DNA here is from genome assembly GCF_050948215.1 of Halictus rubicundus. Classification (NCBI taxonomy): domain Eukaryota; kingdom Metazoa; phylum Arthropoda; class Insecta; order Hymenoptera; family Halictidae; genus Halictus; species Halictus rubicundus. The sequence continues at coordinate 8,155,744 of NC_135149.1, read as the reverse complement.
GAACTAAAGGCAAAACAAATTGAACTAATAGAAATAAATATAGTCATTAACAGATGGCAGATTTTATGCATTTTTGACAAAAATTAGTAAGTGCAATTTGAGACAGTAAATAAATTTCTATTTCACTTCAAGCTGTTCTAATTCAGGAACAAAACTATTTTGCATAAAAATCCGAAAATTCAATAAAAAAACGATTTAATTCTTTTCAACCATCAAGGCGGTCCACTGGGCTTGACAAATCTAATCAGAGGCGTCCCCCGTTAATTTTCTAGCCGCATGGAACCGAACGGTAACCGAGTTTTGCCGAACAAAGTTGGCAATTCGTTGAAGAATTCGGTGGGCTCCTTTCGGATGCAGCGGCGGCTGCATTCGGATATCAGTGCAAACGTAAATCGCATGGTAATTTATGCAGGCGCCACGAGGCAATTGCGCTTTGGTCACCGGATCCACCGAAGATCCTTCATCCCGTTTTATTTCCAGGGAAAATAGGGTCACCGGTGTTATTAGCTATAATATCGGATTTATGATTTATACGAAACGCGCCGGGGCAACGTGCGACGAAGAGGATATTTCGACGGGGAAAGTGTTCGCGTATTTCGCGTCGTATGTTTTCTCAGGCCGCGGATATAGTTAACGCGGCGAGGAAAGAACGCAATTTCAAATTTAACGTCCGGGGGTTAATGCAGATTGGTGCCATCCACCCCTTTATTAAAGCACGGCAGCCCGCACTCGTTACCAGGTTCGTTAACCGTAATCTGCCGGATTTAAAAACTTCCTTTCTTTTTTTTTTTTATTTTCTTTAGTTCGAAGTCAAATCAGTACCTCTCTTAGCACCGGGAAAACGGGACACTTTCGCAATTGATACAAGATAAATAAATGTAATCGTAATAGCTGTCTGATGATGCAATCTGACGATGCTACTTCTAGAGAAATTCGTTATTTACGAAAGCAATGCTATAGTTTACTATGACACGAGTCTCTAGATTTGCAAATTGCAAAAAATGCAACCTGGCCACAATATTAGGTTCAACGATTCACGTTTCTGTGCATCAGGGTAGTAATCATACTTTCTCTGTATTATATTATATTGTATAATTTATCTAGGGTAAGTGACCAAATTACTGTGGGAGTACCAATTACTGTGCCTATACTAATTATACTTATTTTTGAAGCACATTGTATATTAAAAGAGAGATATTCAATTTTTTCCATCAAAATCAGTTGTTATCTGTTATTATCGGTTATTATGTTATGTATCTTTTTTTTTTTAATATTCATTATGCTTTAAAAATAAGTATAATTAATTAAAGGCACAGTAATTGGGTCCCTTACCCAATAATTCCGTATATTTATACGAGTAAGAGAGGCAGCTAAATTTTTAGCGTCCCGATTTTATGCGATAACTAACTTTTACGCGAAATCTCTGGAGAAATTGCCATATGATTGTATTTATCGTTGTCATGATAGAAGTACAGTAAAACCTCGCTGGTTGCACGGTATCCATCATAGTGATTCGTAGTAGTATATACCACAATCCCTACCACGAGTTCCATAACCTTGAACACCTCGAGGTGGGAGTCACTATTACGCAATGAACGAGGCTTCCGTGCACTAATCGAGGTTGCATCCAGCGAGGTTCTACTGTATTAGAAATATCTTGTCCCTTTAACCCAGCCTCTCGTTCTTTAGAATAACGTTCAAGGTGTCTGCTGAAAAACAAACGTAGGGCTCGTCACCGAGATGAATCCGCAGGGTTCAGGGATGAGGAAGAAAGGTGACGCGACGGTGAGAAAAAAATAATATCTTTACGAGGGTGCGTCCTTCTTTTGCGCAACCTGGCCGACTGATCGTATATCATCGCGGCGTTAAACAACACAACGGAGAAACAGTCGTGGGTTTTCCAAGTGAAAAGATCGAGCCGCCCGGAGAAAACTCTCTGCCGTTCAGGTGAAAAACGCGAGACTATGGCTTGTTTGCGGACCTCCTAACGTTTCTGGCCATATTTCTGGCCATAAATACACCAGACCGTGGCCAGAATATGACAAGACGTACTCCTCCCCGAAAACAACGGTACAGATAGAAGGCTCTCCCGCTGTCGCGGCTGAAAACGGCCGGGGAAATCGTCTTTGTGACCTTGAGGAAATCATAGCTTCCTCTACTGAGGAAGCACCCGAACCCCGTCACGCTGATTCCCGGGGTTTGTTTTTCAGTGTCCCGGGGAACGCTCCCGAGGGACGCCGGTCTCGGTGGTCGGGAAATTGCCGTGAAAATGAAGATCTATTATCGAGAGTTCCCCGGATAAGCGAGGCTCCTGGAAGTCTTGGGTTTGCTGATTAATACGCTTAACCAGAATAGATTACCGTGGATCACGGAAATGTTCGAACACTCGCTTTTAAAATTTAAACCTGACACGTTGCACGTTGTCTGCTAATAAAAATCATGACCTATCCAAAATGCAAGAAAAGTCTGAATCTGACATGTCGCAAGACACTGTGTCAGAGACAGAGATATCGGAATAATTTTCTTTTTCCTCCATGCTTATTTACATACAATGTTTACAGCGAAGATCAGCTAAATGTAAGAAACACTCGTGTTTATTTAATTAATTCGCCAGAAATTGGTCATAGAGGGTAAAATCCGCATTCTATTAACAGATTGATATTCATAACAACAGAGTGCTCGACAGTCAGTTTGGCGCAATAAATGTTTCCAATCGACATTGCGCTGTTATTTAATTGAAACAGAAAATAAATATTTATCGATTCACTTTACAAAAAATCAATTAACGTGGAAATAGATTGCGCCAGATACTATCCAATTTTTTCAGTATTTCGTGTGCGAGATTTATTTTAAAATGTCAGCATTCTATTGCGTCATATTACGTATATTCTATTTGCAAAACTTCATCTCAAATAAAAATTTAAAATAACCGAAAAGTAATATATTGACTCTAGATTAACTTAAATACAAATTTATGTTGTTAAATTATCTGAATATTTTCACTAAAAATGTCCTCAGTCCTTCGTAAAAATGGTGTTCTGCAATCGATGTTGCAAGAAGCAAAGTTCTGGAATGAACGATTACCTCCGCCATTTTGTAATATTTTGATTTGGAAAATTTGAACGCTGCAAGTTCTATTTTTATACCACAGAAAAATCAGAATTTTTCATTCAGTAATTCTCTCTAAAAGAATTTGGAAACTCTGCTTGTTTTTGTACGAGCCAGCTGCGAGTCTTCTTGCGCGGAACCTGGACTGTTTTATAGCTTATTAATTTACGCACACGTTGTGATAATTAGCTTGTTTAATGAGACGGTGAGACATGTAGAATTGAGAATATTTGTCTGGTGTTACGACTCCTGGCTAGATTTACTGCTGGAGAATGGTAATAAATTTTATCAAGATGCCGGGAGGACTTTTCGCAACCAGATACAGATGCTGTGTGACAAGTATCTTTACTTCTTATGCAAGTATACGGTAACAGGTATGTGAAGAAAATGTATGTTAATAACATAAAGAATTCCATATATTAACTATTACCTATACTATCTATTTTCCGTATATTTGCTGCAGATACGTAAAATAGAAAAGTGCTCAGCATTTGCAAACAGTAATTTTCTGCACAGGGACTCTGTATCCTTCAATTGATAATTAGTAAGCTAGATATCCTTATGTATACATATTTATGAACAGGTTTATGAGAACAGGAAATTAATAAATCTTCTTCATTTTATTATGGATTTTATAATACTCCATAATGGATAAAAAATTTATTAGAATGCCTTAAACATTACACGACCAAAAATGCTATAAGTGCTATACTTATATGTATCTTTCGTAAAAGTTTTTAATGAAGTACTATAAAATGTATTCTTTTGTCCCAGAATGCACCGTCTAATGTCACCCTACCATTTTCAGCTGAAAATCAATACATTTATTTTCCTTCACATCTTTCTGTTTAATTTATCTGAAAAGATAAATCCAATATTTAGAATCAAAATTATACGCAACACAAATAGTAAAAAGTGCGTGTTATTATTCTAAATATTCATACTCATTTTCAGCAGAAACTCCGCATTTTATCTTCATATTTAAATTATTTGGAAAGATAAAATTATTGCAATAAATATTGTTTCAATATGCGGATAACGCATAGGATAATTCTAAAAAAATGTTAGAAATGCTTCACACAGTTGCAAACGCTCGTAAAACGTTTGCCGCTTATGCCAGTCCCGAAGCTACCACTAACAAATACTTCTGCCTCTCAAAATTGCAATGGAGGCCTTAAAATCATTACTTGTTTGTAGAAGACACGTGCACCTAGCTCGTAATAATACATCTTCGGGGCCGTTAATGGAAACCTCGACAACGCATAATCGTTACATGCCTACGCAGATGTTTAATAAAGGGATACTAAAATTTGCTCACTTCAAAAAAGAAAGAATCATTTCACGACCACCGATGGGATGTTAAATTTTCACGCAATAACTGGTGATCGTGGTAACGATATCCGGCCCGTATCGGCCATATTCATTAATATCAATAAAACTGCAGCGCGTGGTTCAATCGGCCCCGGCAAAGGAAAAGGAAACGATTTTATCGATGCACCTACGTAAACCGTTTATACGATCGGTTTAATCCCTAGTGGCTGTCCGCAAAAACCATCGATCGGCGAACCCCATCGGTTGTTACGACCACTGAACGATCCTTATGTCCTTCAGCTTTAGATGTACATATGGGGATCCCATATGACGCGCTGTTATTCCGGGAATTCGTGGCGGAATATTAATTGCTGTGAGACGTCGACAAGTCGAATATTGCTATTTGCATAACTGTAGACGAAACCCACTCGGACACTATTTTAAAAAATGATGTTTTAGGGTCATGCAGACATGAAATACAAATTATAGAAACCCAAAATCAGAAATTTCCTTGAACCATAAATTTTATTCGACTTAAAATATTTTATACAGGAAAAATGGCATGCATTTAGACAAACTACAGTTGAGTTTTTAACAGTTTGTGAATGCAATCGAATTTATTAGAAATCGTTTCGAATAATGATGTTGTATTCTTTAATGGAGCGTCAGAGATCGTCCCTTGAATACGGAGGGTTGAAACAGGATTAGAATTTTTCATAGTCATTTATAATCTAATATAATCTAATTTATAATCTCTTTTGAATCAATAGTGTAATTTTTTATCAATAAAAAGAAACTTTAAATATAACATAGCATTAAAACAGAAATCTGTATATAGAAATATATGGGTACAAGAGGATTCCAAAGTTTAATAAAAATTCTGCAATGACGAATGAGATAAACATTTTTTTAATTAACAGACGCTTCATATACAAAATATGATTAAAACGTCCAGTACACGAATTAAAATTTAAATACCGAAACGGTGTATATGGGCATAAGAGAGTTGTAAAGTTTCATAAAAATTTTGGATCGCTGAATATAATTACAATTTCATGAATTAATCAAAACTTCAGATATAAAATACAGTTAAAACTGCTACTACACAAATAAAAAAGGGGAATCGATCTCGCATGAATTATTCAGTAAAATAAATTTAAAATAAATCTGAGGTCAACTGGATTCGAGATTAAAAGAACAGACTGTGGAATTTCATACAAATTGACCTTCCGATGGAAGAACTTGAAGAAACAAAGGATATTTTTCGCTTCATAAATATAACCAGTTCACTTAGCCCAATAGAACACGAACTTTCTATTATATCGAATTGACTGAAACCGACAAAGAGAATCAAATATTGCTGAACTTTTGCTTATTCAAATTCTTCAGTGGAAACACAAACTTGAACAGCCAGGTTCCCCGGAGAGACAAAAGCAGCAATTCGGTCGACACGGAGTTCGGACAATTCGTAAGTAAGGAACCGATATGCCTAGGGGAAAGACATCCGCATTCACACCTCTAGGAAACTTAAATAGCTGTCGGAGTTCTGCGAACCACCGGTTACATCCAATTACAGCGCTTCAAGGGGGTTAAAATTGTTCGGTAGATTCTATAGCCGTGGTTCGTGAACAATCGACTCCCGACCGGTTCCATGGCTACCCCAGACAATATGAAAGGGGTCACCGAAGAAATCTTCGCCCGTGCTGACTTAATCCCACAATATTTACAATCGCACTGTCTATCGAGAGCCGAAGTCGGAGCGGAAGGGTTGCTCGAGTGGCGAGCAGCGATTTATAACGTCGGTCTGTCGGAAATAATGCAATCCTTAAGGATTTAGTAGCGACCGGTATTGTTCGCCGATCCATCCCGGGCTACCTAGATTATAACGCCGCTCCCGTAGACACACACACACACACACACACACACACACACACCCGTTCCGTTGAAAACCGATGAATTCCGCGCGCGAACGAGATTTATTGCCCGGCCCTGCCACGCGCAACGCTGTTTTCGTGAACACGTCCACGAGATCGTGGGCAACTTTGTGCGGTCAACGCCGGACTTTGATAGAAGCGCGGACCACCCCTTGATTTATGGTGTTTGCGGTAAGGCTCCGCGGTCGAAGGATTAAACCCGTGGGAGTGCCGAAACGTACCGCTAACTTCCTGGTAAAATTTTCGACGTCCGACGGCCGCACGAAAGCTCGTCATAGACCTGATCCAAAAGCGCTTCGCCTGGATCCGACGGGATCGAGATTGTTGCCGTTGCACCAGTTTTCCGATGGTCTTTATTGAGTGCAGCAGGGTGCAATTGCGTCTGGTGGAACATTCTTTTTTAAGTGGAACGTGTCCCTGCGCGAGGCAAACATTGTCACATAATTGATGACACACACTTTGAAGCAAAATCACTTTTCTATAAACGGACCAAACGATTTCAATTTTTTGGAGTAATTGCGTACAGTAGGAATTACGGAAAAAATTGTGTACGTTGCTTTTCACAACTTTTTTATTATTTTATTATTTTTATTTTGCATTTCAATCTCTAGCGAAAATTTGAAAAATGTGTTTTGTAGACTTACATAAGTTATATACGATGAGTTGTAAACGATTAAAAATGGTGGTAAATTACAGTTATTATTTTACGATTTTTTACACATTTTTTTTTTAAATCTGAAAAAATTCACGAACTATACGATGATGATGCGGTGATACGGTGATGTTGCTCTTAAATTTCAATGCCAAATTTTTAGTGTTTTCCTTTTTTTTTGAGGTTTTCGGTCTTTTTGCAACCAGGATTTCCTTCATAAAAATCTGAAATGAAATAAACCTTATAAACCGGTTTAAAGCAATAAATAAATAATAATGAATAGCAGTAAAAAATATTTAAATTTGACACGATGGGTTACAAATTTTTTAATTCACGTATATTAACATTTAAGAGAACTATTGAGGCCATTCAAATTTATGACAATAATTATTTAATGTGTAACTACTGATGATATGACTAGTTGTGCATTCGGGCGATATTTTACTACCTCACTACATTTTCATTTACCATACCGATAAAAATTAATATTAAATATGATTTAATTGTATCATTGTATTTTCAAAGTGTGACACTCCACTTAAGAGTCAAAAGAAACCTAATGAAAAGACCTTCAACCCTTAAAAAGCCCAACTGACTATTTCCTCGTTTTATTAATTGTATACGAGTCATCGCTGCGTACGTAATTTCTATCCGTGTTTAAAAAACGTGGGCAGTTTAATATCAACCACGGATCGAAATAATAATTAAGTTGCGCAATGATTGTTTTTGCCCGGCATGGTCATTTGACGGTATCAACTATAACCCTCGTCTCGATAGGAATTTCTCGATGGTATTTAAACAAAATGGCTGATCATCTTCCGGCAAGTTAGCCGGAGCGCGAAGCTCATCGATAAATTAATTTCCCATGTCGACGCTTACGTAGACCATCAGGAGAACCGGTCACGGGGGATTAATTTTGCGATTATGATAAATAAAAACTCGCCGGCGGTCCTTGTGACGCGTCGCCACCGGTTCCGAACAAGTAGCAGATTAATTCGCGATGACCGTGCAGTATTTCAGGACGCGTGTAATCGTACTGTTTCATAGTGTCATGACCAAAACGCGAGAAATGGTGATATAATTACCGAGACCTGCTGCAACGTCATCGAGTCAGCAAGTCCAGATACAATATTACGGGACGAGGCGAGACTGCGTCCAAATTGAAAAACCAGAAAATGCCAATTAAGAGACCATTTATAATATTTTAAATTCATGTGTAACAAAAATGAATCGATCAAACGTAATACAGTCAAGACCATTTTCATTTTACATAAGAGTGCAATAATATTTCATTTTCTAATCATGCGGATAAATCATGTTGATTTACATTGAAATTTTCTCTCGTTCATGCTATTCTTCTTTACATTTATTTAATTTTGTATTTCAGTACTTTGCTCCTTTTCTCTCGCAGTTTGTTATAAATATAAACAATTCTGAGTACATATGATTATGCAGATGTTTAAGCATATGCTTGAAACATTCAATATTTAGATAAGGGGAAGCCAATTTTGGATATTTTCAAAATTAATAATAATATATCTGTATTATTTATAAATGGCACTTTTCCAAAAATTTGTCGCCCTGAACTGTATTATAGCCCCCGTATCCCCCACCCTTTAAATACGCCACTGAATTCATTGATAAAAATTCATTCATTCATAATATGTTATACAAATTAATTCATAAAAATTCATATTTGTATAAAAATCTACAACGCAATCACACCTGTATGTACAAAATTCTGCTAATAAAAATGAACAAAAATTTAAATTCTATACGAGACAATAAAATGTAACCGGCATCCTTGACACCAACCTAACATCTAGGAGACCTAGGCCACGTGAAGATCTCCATACCCAGATACCAAAAAATGGCGCGGTTCTCCGAGCATCGTGACCGCAGCTCCGCTTTAATCTAAAATTGAAATATACACGGTTTCACCTCCATGTTTCTTTCGAGATTTCCTGGCGGCTTCTTCCTCCGATTCTTTCTGATCCTTCAGCTTCTTCCCCGCAGTTTCTTTTTCTTCATTTCCGAGGCTTGCTCTGAGAAGCAAAAGGCGAGCGTTCATTGTTTCGAGCCCGGGCTTACCCGGCGGAAACAAATGACCGGGCGCATAAAGTCGGTAGCAAGAAAGCATCGGGTTCCTTCGTTAAAACTAATATATGTCACCATTATTTTTAATAACGCAAAAAGGGCAAGAACCGTCCACCGTCGCGTAATGGGAACTTTCTGTGGGCACTCCCTCCCGCTCTTCTTCGATTCCGCGCTCCGTTTCTTTTTTGGTTTTTTCTCCTTAATTGTCCGGGCCCGGCAGATGGTACCGGGGCGTTCGGCTAACGAGACTCGACAGTACCGCGGATCCGGAGTCATCGTTTTACTTATCACACAAGGTGTATACATTGTTACCGTAATTAATGGGCCCACGCACAGGGAACGCGAGTTATGGGTACCCTCGAGGGTGCTTTCGGTTACGTGACCTCGCCCGATTGAAAAGGAGAACACTGCAAATGGTGGGCATGACATTTTTCTTAATAAACATGTTCTCCAACTTGAAATTGTTTGTGAAGCTCCATTTCGTAACGTTGCTAAATATACTTTGGAACGTGGTAAATCAAATGCATCACAAAAAAGTTTCTAGTTCCTATCAATATTGTAGAAATTCACGAAAGAAGTATATGGTATTTTCAAGGTACCCAGTAGGTGCCATTTTTTTTTTTTATTAAATGAATGCTCGTATACGAATTCTATTTGTTTCTAGATTAGTTAAATATTATTAGGTTATATTATACTGTAATAAAATTCGAAATCACGTCTAGAATCGATTGATACCACTTTGCCAATTATATTAAGATGATACTTGAAATCGATTGTAACATGTACTCCTGACGGAACTTTTATACTTTTGAGGATTCAAATTAGAACTGGAAGATCACACCTTATAACAGAGTCATTTAGGATTGCAGAAAAATTGGTAACCATGTCGACAAATCAATAAAACAACACACCTCGGTCTATGGTTCTGAGAGAAATTATTGGATTTCAAGGAGTTACGCAAAATCAATTTTTTTAAATGTATATCCGTGAGAATATTAAAAAGATTTTGAGAACCCAAATAAAAGTTAGAAGATTACACTTCATGATAGGCTCGTTTATGATGGCAGGGAAATTCGAAATTGATAAATCTTGGTCGATATCTCTGAGAAATATAATTGCATGTTAAGGAGATATAGTGAATTCTCGATATATGTGAACAACACGGGTCTTGCCAGCGTTGTGTATCATCCAGGAGACATACACGAGCCGTGTTATGTTTACACTCCTCGGCGTCCGAGGTCTCCAGAGCTTCGCGGCCCCTCTTGGGGTATACCCTACGGTAGTGGGGATAATTCCGCGACGTTTATCGTCCAGGCCTTGGCAACATACATGGAGAAATCACTGCAATTAAAATCAATTTTAAGATGTATTACCGCGAAAGCTTTTGAACTTTTGTGGGCCCAAAGTAAAGCTAGAACATCGCACATTACGATATAATCATGTAGGTTTGCAGGAAATGTCGAAAAATGAATAAATCCCGCCTAATAGTTCAGAGGAAAATAAGTACTCTTCACCGAGTGAATCAATTTGAAAAACCCATTAAAAAAATTGATGATTTCACTCTACTTGCTGAAAGCAATATTAAATCTGCACGTGTTTACCAAGAAATCGATTCGAGAAACGAACGCGAGCAATATGGATTGCTCAATTAATTCTCCCTTAAAATCCCCGGCAGAACGAACGCGCTCCGTTAAAAGCGTAAAATTTATTTTCGAGCTCGCAAACACAGGATCGTTAGACGCAAAGTTATAGCCAATTAACGGGATAATTACGAATTCGGTGGATACGCTGGCGTACATGGATCGTCGCGGACCTCCAACCACGTTGTAATCAATTTTCCCCCGGCGTTGGGATTGGAAATGGATTTTTAGCCGCGGTCCTGCCTTGCACGGGGACAAGTTTACGTCTCTATTAAGGCAGTTGCATGGTCGCCAGGGCAGTGCGTAACCCGGCTGCCCGGCTAATCTGCTTAATGGCTTTCGTGCACGATGATATTGCGTCCTCGGTTCACTGCGACTACTCACGCAATTTCCTGCATCGCCAAAGGTGCGCTTCTTGCCAACAGTCGAGATATGGCAGCGAAAAGCACAGCTCTGGAAGGCACCGTTTATGTTCGTTTGGTTTGCTTTTTTACGGACAGGGACACTTTATTTCGAAAAGGGAACGAAAAATATGGCCGGGCTGTATATGCCTGATTTTACCGCCATTTTGTGGA